>NC_133139.1:33381521-35881521 GCF_048418815.1 Hemitrygon akajei
GAGATGACATTCCTCAAAAGCCCCAGTTAGAATTAAAACAACTAGCCATATTAGAATGGGAAGTGGGGGGGGGGGGCGGGGGGAGACGTAATTTACAATGTTTCTGATCAACTTCAGTATCTAATGTTAAATAATCTCTTCTAATAATGTGAAAGTATTTCATGCAACCTATCTAAGACAGATGTTTCCAAGAAGAGTAATTAACACTTGATATTGGATGAAGTTTACAATCTGTCTTGGATCATAAAGACCCTAAATCAATAAGTTTATTGCAAGTATTTTTTCATATGTATAAGTATTTTTTCATTCAAATCTATTCTTTCATTAATAGATTTGAATAATTCTGTAACTATGGAGGAATACAACAACATTAATAAAAAGGCCATGGGTGAGGAGCAGTGTGCTTTGAAGGAGATTGATTCAGTTTCTGTAGTTCAGGAGCAATCAGTCAGCAAGGTTACAATGGTTATTCTGGAGAATGGAAGTAACCTAACATGGCCAGAAACTACCAGAGCCCCAGATTCTGAACAGCACAATATGCTACTTTGTGAGGGAGATCTACTGATGAGACATGAAGGTGAGAAATATGTTCATTTTATCAATTTGGACATGAAGGGTGCTTTTTAGCTTTTTTTCTGTGCAATATCCTTTATCCAAAGCTACTCTGATCCTCCACTGAAGGTCTGAAGATGACTGTCACAGAAATGTTTCAGATATTGTCTTCTTACATGCATCATTCCTGTGGCCAGTGTTTCTACACTGATATGATGTATATCCAGAATATCAATGGAAGCATTATATCTAGCTCTAAGCATGTTTTCAACTATAGACTTGGCAGTATGGTGAACCAAGGCTTGGCTAATTACTTTCCTCTTATTTTGAACCAAGGTGATGGGTTTTTATCTTCTCCTTTTCTACGCTTGCATGTAGAATTTTTATTAATGTACTGCAATCAGCATAGTGGAATTTGATGTTTCAAATGGAAAATCTGATTGCATTAGCCAATCAGATTCTTCCACAGATATTCAGAGATGTTACTTGTCATATTTACCTTATCATCCAAATTCCTTGCCAGACAGTTCATTTTCTAGGGTGACCAACTGTTCCAGTTTGCCCAGTGACCTCTGTCCCCCAGTTGTAATCGATAATGGCAGTGGACTGATAAAAGCTGGACTCTCAGGAAATCAGTCTCCAGCTTTCGTTTTCCCAAGTGTGGTTGGAAAGCCAAAGAACACATCAATGAATGTTTTTGGATCATCAGGAAGAGACACTTACGTTGGAGATGAAGCTCAAAGAAAACGCAGCATTCTTCACTTGATTGTAAGTGGAAAACTTTTGTATGAAAATACAGATTACTTTCATTAGTTTTTCAGTGTTAGTCTACACAGTCTACAGTGTGGAATCCATCAGAGATTGCTTCCTAGAACAGATACAGAATCTACTCAGGGATTGGCTATTTTGAATGGGTGATGAACAGTAGGAAGCAGTAATAAACAATCTTGTGATAAAAGATCCCCAGGACAGGGGTGGTGAACCTTTTTGAAAGGGCAAGCTCAACTTGGTGATGATTTTCTAAATAAATATTATCATGCATGTTGTGGTAATTTTGAGCAGAGATTATCATTGATTAATGAATTAGTAACATTAATTATGGACTTTTTTTAAGGAAAAAGGATGAGCCCAGTTGGTTATTAAATGCATTCATCATTTTACTATTACTAGAATTATAACAGAGACAGATTGAAATAAATGAAGCGATTTAGCAAATCTGTTCAAAATTATTAATAGTAATCTTTTAAAGACATTTGAAAAATAACAACATTTTATAAATGGTATTGTTATTGTACCTCATGTATAACATAAGAATTGTGAATGTGGTGTTATAAGTTCTTGTGCATATTCATAAAAGATCAAGGGAATGAAAATAAACACACTTTACTCTCAGTGAGACTTTTTAAAAAAATTTTTTTATTAGTTTTTCAACTCAGTGAGACTTTTGTTGCTGCAATAATGATGACAAGTATCAGCTTGTCAATCCAGCTTGTATTTGGTTGTTTTGAGAGCTAAACACTAGTTTAATCTCCCATAATTAGATTTGACCAAGTTCATCACTGAAAACAACTTGCATGAATATTTGTGGAGGCATTGAACTACATACAGTACTTACTGTTAATATCACTGAATATCCAGTTTTCAATCACAAACAACAGAAGAAAAAATATAAGCAGAGCTAAGCCAATGCCAACTGGCTCAACCATTTACTATCCAAATACTGATAAGTTTGTGAGGGTTTTCAAAATGTATCATCCAATGTTACGTATTCTCACAACCATCTAGCTGGTGCCAAGCTGGTGTGAGATGTTTTCACAGGAAACATCTCACTTCTCTCAGTTTGTAAAAAATCATTTGTTGTTGCATTTGGCAATAAAAATAATCATCGTGATGGGGTTTAAAGAATTGAGCAGTGGCACTGCACCCTGCATGCCAACAAAATTTTTGTGCATGCCTCCTTGTACAGGTGAGCCATAGGTTCGCCACCCCTCGAGGTAGTCACCACAATATGATAGAATCCAGATGCGGTTTGAAGATGAACATTACAGACCAAAACTACTGCTTCCAACTTGAATAAGGTCAATTAAATTGGTATGATGAAGAAATGGGAAAATAAGAGATGTGTCAGTGGATGAACAGTGTCAGATAGTCAAACAGCTGGTCAAAACACTCAGAAGGAACTTGTCCCAATTAGAAAGGGGGAATTCAATGAGAAAGAGATACTATTTATGGTTAGCAAAGGAAGTCAGATATAATGTTATATTGAAAATTACAGTAGGTCAAACAAAGTGACAAGGCCTGGGAAGTTTAGGATCCAGCAGCAAAACGCTAAAAAAAAGCTCTTAAGAAAGGGGGAAATCACTTTTTTTGAGAGGAGATGCATATAGTATATAAAAAAACAATGAGTTTCTGTGGATATGTAAATAGGAAGAAGGTGGCTAAGATTGGTGTGAAGGATTTCTAGATGAGAATCCTGGTGAACTAATTACATGGAAACAAAGAACTGATAGATATATAAACAATGATTTTTTTTTGCAACAGCCTTCAAACTGGGATGAACATTTAAAAATTCCAATCGTAAGGGATAAAGTATTAGAGAAACTTGGTGGACAAATCACTGGGACCTGATGGCATGCACAGAAGAGTTTCAAAGGCTGTGACTGCAGAGATAGTGGAGCCATTGGCTGAACATTTTCAGTTCACTAAATTTGAATATGTTCCGGAAGATTAGACAACAAATGCGAGTCCCTTATTCGAGAAGGGAAGGAGACAAAAGGAAAGAAAATTTAGGCCAGTTACTTTAAAATCTGGCAAGGGGTTAGAATCAACAATCAAAGAACAATTAACTAATCATTTAGGAAAACTATAATTAAGCCTAATTTCATTAGGTTTAATGAAATATAAATCATGCATGACAAAATAGCTTGAATTCTTTGAAGATGTAATGGGGAAGTTGATAGTGGATGTAATGTATTTAGATTTCCAAAAGAAATTTGTCAAAGTGCCGCATAAGAGGCTGGTGCATAAACTAAGATCCAAAGACAATGGAGAAAGTGTGTTAGCAGGGATAGAAAGGGGAGAGTTAATATAAATGGGTCCTTTTCAGGCTGGAGGGCTATAACTTGTGGAGTACCCCAGGGATCAGTCTTTGGCCTGCAATTATTTATAATTTACACTAATGACGCAGAGAAGGGAACAAAATGCAAGGTTTCCAGGGTTGTCGATGATATACTAGGTTGAAGGCCACATTCTAATAAGCACATTATGTCTCTGCAATGAAATATATACTGAACAATTGGGGAGGAAACCTGATAAATAGAGTTTAATATGTGAAGGGTGAGGACATGTACTTCAGTAAGAGAAATCAAAAGCCAGATTATTATCTACATGGAGAGTCCCACTGATTGAAGTTCCAAGGGCTCTCAGAGTTATAATGTATGAATCACTAAATTTAAAGGCAAAGAATCACCATGTACAGTAGTTAACAAGGCAAAGGACATATTGGCCTTTATTTCAAAGGGATTGGAGTTTAAGAAAAGGGAGGTTTTGTTACCATTGTGCAGGGCCTCATGTGGAATACTGCACCAAGTTTTGACCATCTGAACTATAAAATGATATAAAAGCACTGGAGGCTGTTTAAAGGCTAATTATTGTGATGAGAAATTTGTCCTACCAGGAAAGGTCTAGTGTAGCTTTCTCTGTGTTGTTTTTTTTATTACGTAGTTCAGTCTAGTTTTTTGTACTGTGTCATGTAACACCATGGTCCTGAAAAACGTTGTCTCATTTTTACTATGCACTATACGAGCAGTAATGGTCAAAATGACAATAAAAGTTGACTTGACTTGATAATTGGGGTTTAGATGAATGGGGGATGATCTTATTTAAACATACAACACATGATATTAAGAGGGCATGTCAAGGTAGTTGTTGACTTTTTTTTCCATGAGTGCAAGTTCTTGAACAAGGGGATATGGATACAAAATAAGGCCCCAGTTATTTAAAGTTGAGATGCATAGAAATTTCTCTCAGAGAGTGTGAACCTCTCCAGTTCTCTGCTCCTGGAAGTGGTGGAGCCAGATCATTAGATATTTAAAGTGGAGATGGACTATGTGAAAGATTAAACACTGGCACAGAGAAGTCCATCAGTTTTGATCATCCATGACCATACTGAATGGTGGAGCAAGCTTGAAGCGCTGAGTGGCCTACTCCTGCTCCTATTTCCCTGTGTCCTTGTATGTTTGATTCTGGACACAACCTTAAGAAGGACATAAAGGCCCAAGGGGCAGTATAGAAAAAGTTTAATATAATTTCAGGGGTGTGAAATTTTAGTTACCAAGGTAACCAAGAGAAGTGGTTATGATTCTCAGAACAAAGTAGGTTTACAAAACCTTGCTAGTTCAAATATAGAGAAACTATTTCCATTAGCAGGGGCTAAACTGCCAGAGGATACAGGCCCTAAGCCCTTGGTGCGAGATCTAGTGATGAGGTGAAAAAACATTTACACAATGTGTTGTCTGAATCGCTGTGCAAATGGTTTGTGTAGACTTGTGCCAAGTGAGAATTTCCCAAACTGTAACATTTCAATAAAGCTTAATCTATGGGAATGAGGCAGTAATGGTTGGAGGATGAAAATGATGAGGCTTCACTATTCACCTCCTATAATTCTCAACATGTAAAGTTAAAAGTTTATCAAAAATATTAAATTCACTAGTGAAGTACGATCAATTGAAGTGCTGGCCTGTTGCTTTAGGGGATTGTATACTATTGCTGGTGGTGAATGTCTGTTCAAATGTTTGACTGTGTTTGAAGTATCCAATTCAGCATGGACTGATTACACATTGGACAGAAATGGAAGCACTCTGGAAGCACACGTTTGAAAACGAACTGCGTATTGATGTCCAAGAACACCCAATTGTTATGACGGAACCAACAAACAATCCGCAAAGGAACAGGGAGAAAACAGTCGAGGTAACAAACCCACAACCTTTGAGATGTGCTGGGTAAAAGCATGTCATCTCTAAAGCTTTTGAAATAGATCCTTAAAAACTTGATATGAATGCTGATGTAGTGAATGTACAGGCTATTCCTTTCCCCTCAGACCTATAAGGAGATACAATCCAGAAAAGCTTTCTTCTTTAGTACTTAGTAAAGAACTTAAACACACATGAGTAGTGAAATTAGGTTCCAATGAATAGAATATAATCCAGAAGACAATTTAAATAAAATTTATGAAATTTAGCTCTGTGCAATAAACTGGTACATAATAAAGTATCTTTTACTCATTTTCCATCAGACTTTCCCTTTAAGCTCCTGTCAAGCACCACCCTTGGACAACAGATACAGAGTGAGACATTCTGCCCTTCAGTTAGATTATAGCTGATTATTACTTCATTTACATGCCTTTAGTGTCCTAACCTTTGGCACCACAAACTAATACAGATTGATTGATCTGTCATAAATCCTTTGATTGATTAACTCAACACCTAAATTCTTTTGGGAAAGTAAATATAAGATTTCTAATTTTTTCTGTCTGAAAATCACTTCTTCATTTCAGACCATTTATATCCTCTAAATCTGGAATCTGTTCAATTTACAATTAACAGAAGGGTTTGTTTACTTAACATTTAAAATATAACAACCTCATTAGAATCTCCCTCTAAATATATTTGAAGTAGGAGAACATGCAGTCTGTTTTCATAATTTAAGTTCTCCTATCACTTCGGTGAATCAGTGCTCTAAGTATGCTCAGACCTCTAAGGTTCAACACTAAAACAGAACATAGTACAAGAACATTAGAAGTAGACACAATAATAGGCCATTATTGTTCCCACACTTGCTCCCCCATTCAATAAGGTTTTACTTCTTTGTTGTGAAACAACTCAGAATGGGCCCTTCCGGCCCTTTGAGCCACGCTGCCCAACAATCCCCCGATTTAATCCTAGCCTAATGATGGGACAATTTATACATTAACCTACCAACCGGTATGTCTATGGACTGTGAGAGGGAACCAGAGCACCCAGAGGAAACCCACACGGTCATGGGGAGAACGTACAAACTCCTTACAAGCAGCAGCAGGAATTGAACCCAGGTGGTCTGTACTATAAAGCATTGTACTAACCTCTACACTACCGTGCCAATCATGGCTGATTTTTCAACTCGTGCTGACTCCATTTCCCCTGGTTCCCTTAATATCAATTTATCAGTCTGTGTGTTGGATAACCCCACACAGCCCTTTTGAGTGGAGAACTCAAAAGACTTTATGGGTGAAAAAAAAAATCCTCAAATCAGACAGAATAGCTATCTCCTTATATTGTAACTGTGACCCTTGATTTTAGATACCCCAGCCTGGGCACTTCACCCTTGTGTCTGTTGTTTCAAGCCCCATATTGCTCTTGAGGATAAATTGCCCCATTCCAGGAATCAATCCGGTGAACATCCTTTGGGTATGTAGACCAGTGCCACACAGAAGGGTTGAGATGCAATCTCACCACATTTCAAATGCACTTAAACCAAGGCTATGTACAACAGCACAACTACCTTTTTACTTTTTACTTCCAACCCCACTTTGATTACTTCTTGCATCTGTTAAAGTATGCACAGGTGAAATGAAAAAAAAGACTTGTAGTATATAAGCAGCATTCACAAGAAAAAATGTAAACATGTGTACTAAAAACAAATTAGAATAAAAAAATGTCAATTGTAGTGCAAGGTGGCTCAACCTATGATTAGAGTTTAAAGTGATTGATAAACAAGACACAAATCATTTTCTTCTTCTATGATCTTTTATTGACAGTTTAAAAAAAATCAAACTGGAATAACTTGCTAGAGACTTAATTGGTTTTTATTATATCCATGTTGTTTAACTCCTTTTAAGTTCCTACACTCATCCTCACAACCTGTTGCATCTCCATCCTGTTATTTGTAAGTTAGGAATTTCCTGTTCCTGCATCCAGTGTTAAAATATTTATGCGAGACAGTGCGCAACACTAGTTCAAGGCGACTGTCTATTCCTACATTTGTCCCTCTTTCTCTAAAATCTTTACCTAGATTGTAATGTAATGCAGACAATCTCATCACTCTCAGAGTGGTGCTTTGGAGCTGATTAACTCTTCACACTAAAAGTGAAACACTTTAGCCATCATATTTAAAACATTGCAGTTACTTTGAGTTAATTTTAACCAGGGTTAAAACTAACAACCAGTTGTATTTGTGTTTATCTAAAACAGATTCTTTTTGAAGCATTCCAAGTTCCATCTCTTCTTCTGGGAATCCAGGCGGTGCTGGCATTATACTCTACTGGCAAAGTTACAGGAACTGTCATTGATTCCGGTAGCATCTTCTCACTAAGCAACCTAACTGTTCTGTAACCCAACATTTCTATAACTTTGGTTTTACAATCATGTGCTGCTAGCTTCAGTGAATGGTGTAACTGTGCCCATAATCTTTTGGAGTTGTGAATTTAAACTGATCAGAAAGAAGAGTGACTGGAAAGATCAGATTTAACTTTATTGTTACTGATTTGATTAGTTTCCAAGATTCACACTTAGTCCATAAACCATCTGTGCAAAGCTGAAATGTGTTCTGCATCTTTGAAGGAAAATTTTGTTTAAAAAAAACGCAATGTGCCGATGTTAAATAAAATTAAGATGATGTATGGTGTGTTGGCATTCAAGAGCTGTGAGATAATATTGCTGCTCTATAAAACTCTGGTTAGATCACACTTGGAGTTTTATGTTCATTCTCGTGTTCAGTTTTGCTTTCATTATAGAAAGGATATGGAAGCTTTAGAGAATGGACAGAGGAGATTTACCAGGATATTGTCTAAATTAAAAAGCATATCTTATGAGAATTGGTTGAGTGTGCTAGTAATGCTGTCAACATAGCACCAAAATACCACTACCCCAAAAAAATTGCAAAAAAACTTTTATGGTAATTTCTTGTACTTTCAGACATACTGAACAACATATCAAAAGTTGGACAGAAATAGAGCACGGGAAGTAAAAAAAAATCTGACGCTAAAAAAAATGGCTGCCAATGAAAAGAATCGGACCCGTACCTGCCTTATTTTGCTATATTTCACTGTTTTTAACAATGATAGTGCCATAATTGTGGTATAAGATGTGTATGGGAATACCCGCAGGGTGTGTTTTATCGCCAGAACTATGAACTATTATTTCATGACGTCACACTGTGGGTCAACTACCAGCGCACGGTAGGGATTGCTAGGGCACGCTGCAGCCAATCGAATGGGGTCATAGAAGATGCATCTCAGTGCCATCTCAGCTTGCTTGCCAATATTCGCGGCCGCTGGCCATCCGAATTATCTGAAATTGGCTTGCCTTTATCTCCAGAAGATGCACGCATTGGAGGATGACAACCCTGAGGTTCATCAGAAGTTCCAGTCTGGGTTCCATGTAATCAGACGCAGCAGCCAATACCGGGCTGGCCTTGGCTCTGATCTTGTGATAGAACAGACACTAGTATGCTCACTAAAAAGCCAAGGGGGCCTAGCACGAGGAAGTGAGATGTCAGAGCACCAGAGAGCAGTTTGGACTATGTCTTCCACTGTGTCATCCTCTTACAACCTTGCCATGTAAGAACTGACCGCGAATAGTTACACAACAGGTGAACAACATAAGGAGTTGTCCACCTCCAGAGTGAGTGGAGATGAGGCTGACCTTGAAAAAGTCGCACCAAAACTGGACTGTTTCATGCCATTTTCGGATGATAAATCATTGCAGAACATCATCACAGGGGTTTATGTAAATGAGGATGTCAATGTACGTGACCTGTTCGCAATAGGAAATGACGTAGTTAGGAAGATGGACGGACACTCTGTTTTCTTGTATTCGCACAAAAGGAGTTCGAAGGTCAGGACACTAGCATCCAGTGTCAAAGTTGCTGAAGACCGTATCATAGATCCAGGGTTGTTATTCCAGAGGTTCCTAGTTGTATCACAGACAGGTGATCTCCGGCTATACAAAGTGATGAACTATGAACTCTGTCCATATCCGATGTCTTTGTTTGAAGTAAAGAACATCTCCAGCCGTATAAGCCACAACTGTCAGAAGCGATAAAGAACTATGTCACCTCCAAATTGGACGATGCTGTCACACAGACGGTACCAGTGACAGATCACTTCTGCACCGCTTAAGATGGACGGAGGGGTGCACCTACAGTTCAATTGCAGATGACTACGCCCCATTCACTGTCAAACACTATGCCAGAGCCACTGTAGTGTTTGATGGTTATGGGGTTGGGCCAAGCATAAAGGATAGTACACATCAGCATCGAAGTGGAAATTTGAATGTGAACAAGGTGAACATTACAGGGGCGACAAATTTGTTGGGAAAAAAGGAGGACTTCTTGTTGAATGAGGCAAACAAGCAGGTAATTATCCAGCCCATCATAGAACGTTTGCGACAGAGAGGCTGCAAAGTGATTCAAGCTGAAAGAGATGTCGACATTGAGATCACAAAAGCAGCCATCACAATGTCTGCTTTCAAATCTACCACCCTTGTTGGAGAAGACACAGATCTCCTCGTACTCTTGCTCTACCATGTAGTGGTAACAAACTGCACTGAACTCTATTTCCACTCAGAAAAGGCAAAATCAAATGCCTGTAATATCAAGGTCCTTAAGCAGATACTCGGAGAAGCAGCTTGTAATGATTTATAGTTTTGCCATGCCTTTACCGGATGCGACTGAACGTCCAGAGTATTTGGGATCAGAAAGAAGTCGGGGTTCCAAAGAATCATCAAGAAAGAAAAGGGAATCAGGGACTGTTCGAAAGCATTCTGTGCACCAAAGCAAAGCAGGATGTTGTAGAAACCAATGGCTGTAGGGCAATGGTGGCATTGTTCAATTGAAATCAGAACGACTCCCTGGCATCTATCAGATACAATATGTTCTGCAAGAAAGTTGCGAGAGCTAAGACTTTCGTCACGCCTGAAAGACTGCCACCAACCACCTCGGCCTGTAAATTTCACTCCCTGCGGACTTACTACCGGGTTATGGAATGGATGGGCTGTACTGATGAAATGGAGCCGTCTCAGTGGGGATGGAGGTTAGAAGGGGAACAACCCGTTCCAGTGATGACAGACAAAAGGCCTGCTCCAGAGGTACTCATTCAGATGATTCACTGCAACTGTTCAGGAGGCTGCAGCATGCTAAAGTGTACTTGCAGAAAGCGTGGGCTGGAATGCACCAGTGCATGTGGGCGTTGCCAAGATGGCAACTGTGAAAATACGACAAATGAGCCAGTGATAGAAGAAGATGATGAACAAGACAGTGTCTGACAAGCCTAGGTAGCATGTTATGTGTCATGACGTCAGTACTTATTACCAGAGTTGTCCCTTGATTGCATCATTGATGACATCATGATGTCAGTACAAATACAACTTTCATTCCAGGAACTACTGTTATTTGAAAAACATTGGTAAAAAGTGCATTCGTTAAAACACCAGGTTTAAAAAACTTGCAGTTTAATGGTTACAGTCAGATTTTTGACGTTTTTCTGCTGGTGGCCACCTTGTCTTTTGATGTCATTTTTGGAGATTTTCCCCTGTATCAAAATTGTCCAACTTTTGATATGTTGTTCTCCACATCAAATAGTACAATAAACAATCATAAAACGTTTTTTTTTTTGCAATGTTTTTGGGGTTAGGTGGTATATTGACCCACCTATAGGGCTTTTGGAGAGGAGGTTGAGAGGTGACCTGATAGAGGTGTACAGGTAGATCAAGTGGGCAGCCAGAGACCGTTTCTCAGGGCTCGTACAAGGGGCCATAACTTTTAAGTTGTTTGGAGGAAAGTATAGGGGAAAATGCCAGAGGCTGGTTTTTCACACAGGGTTGTAGGTGCGTGAAATGCTCTGACATGGTTGGAGGTAGAGGCAGATACATTAGAGACTCTTAGCTAGGCACACTGATGAAAGAAACAAGGAGGGAAGGGTTAGATTGATCTTATGTAGGTTGAAGGATCAGCTCAACATCATGGGCTGAATGGCCTATACTGAGCTGTACAATTTTATGTTCTGTTTCTTATGATAAATAAAACAATTATTTCACAGAACATACAGATTTCCCTTCTTTCTGATTGCAGGATCATCTGTGACACATGTGGTTCCTGTTCTTGAAGGAGGTGCCTTGAATAACCTCACTAAGCGCGTGTACCTGGGAGGAGAGGACCTGACAGAGTACATGATGAGATCCCTGGCCGAAAACAATAGCTGGTCCTTCACGTCCAAAGGTAAAAGCAACATAGCATCATGTAACAACATTGGATAATGCTGTATGTGACCGTACCACAATTTATTTCTTACACATAAAACTTCATCCTTGTGTATTGGCGGGTGTGATCCTCTGTCAGGTACAATCACACATCTACATCCACAATGGGGCAATAATAATAGGTCATATTCTCATGATATTTAATTAATTGTTTTGTTTCCTTTATAAAAAAACAAATGGTTAAGAGAAATATTGCAACAAACACAAAATGCTGGAGGAACTCAGCAGGTCAGACAGCATCTATGGAAAAAAAAAATACAGTCGATGTTTTGGGCCGAAACGTTGACTGAACTGTTTTCCATAGATGCTGCCTAACCTGCTGAGTTCCTCCAGCATTTTGTGCGTGTTGCATGGATTTCCAGCATCTGCAGATTTTCTCTTGTTTGTGAAGATAAATATTGGTTTAGCTGAAGATATTAATTTGGTACAGGATAGCTTGTTTAATTTTAATTGGAGTTTCTTGTATTACATAAAACAAGATTATTCTTGTAAATAAACAATCCAAAAGGCCCAATTTTTGTGTTTGGCTTTAATTTTCTTCTAAATGTAAGGCTTCCTCCCTCCTTACAATCTGCTATTTGCAGACTGAGACCTCAGTGGCTGACATTATACAGTTTTTCAGTTGAATTTTGAGCTTTCCTAAAACTGTTAGAACTGGAATCCAGAAATAAAACAGAAAATACCAGAAACACTCAACAGATCTGTGAAGAGGAAAAATTAGGGTTAATGACCTGAACAGGTTGATCTGTAATATTAACTCTGTTCCCCCTTTCATATTCTCAGAAGAAGAAAAATAGCCCTTAACTCGGCTGTGGAGTTATCGGGGCACCGTCATGACGGTGTTTCCATAGCAAGCTATTCTTGTTTCTATGAGGCCGAGTTGCTAGCTCGACACTCTTTCATATTCTCAGAGGGGAAATAAATTACGATGAGGCATGTAACTAGAGATCAAAAGGATGAGAGGAGTTTAAATCAATTACTATGATTAACCAAAATGTATAAGGCAAACTAATGGGACTGCTGAATAACAGATCTCCTGGATCTGACTATCTATATCCCTGAGAATTTTTAGAGAAGTGCTGTGCAAATGGTAGGTATATTGGTTGCGTTCATCCAAAATTTGTCACAAGTGGGAAAGCTCCCAGTGAATATGAAAGCCACAAATGGAAAGAAATGTAGAAAGCAGGCAACTATGGGCCATATTGTCCATCATCTGCTTTTGAGAAATACTGGAGTAAGTAGATAGATAGATAGATACTTTATTCATCCCCATGGGGAAATTCAACTTTTTTTTCCAATGTCCCATACACTTGTTGTAGCAAAAACTAATAACATACAATACTTAACTCAGTTAAAAAAATATGATATGCATCTAAATCACTATCTCAGACAGCATTAATAATAGCTTTTAAAAAGTTCTTAAGTCCTGGCAGTTGAATTGTAAAGCCTAATGGCATTGGGGAGTATTGACCTCTTCATCCTGTCAGAGGAGCATTGCATCGATAGTAACCTGTCGCTGAAACTGCTTCTCTGTCTCTGGATAGTGCTATGTAGAGGATGTTCAGAGTTTTCCATAATTGACCGTAGCCTACTCAGCGCCCTTCGCTCAGCTACCGATGTTAAACTCTCCAGTACTTTGCCCACGACAGAGCCCGCCTTCCTTACCAGCTTATTAAGACGTGAGGCGTCCCTCTTCTTAATGCTTCCTCCCCAACACGCCACCACAAAGAAGAGGGCGCTCTCCACAACTGACCTATAGAACGTCTTCAGCATCTCACTACAGACATTGAATGACGCCAACCTTCTAAGGAAGTACAGTCGACTCTGTGCCTTCCTGCACAAGGCATCTGTGTTGGCAGTCCAGTCTAGCTTCTCGTCTAACTGTACTCCCAGATACTTGTAGGTCTTAACTTGCTCCACACATTTTCCATTAATGATTACTGGCTCCATATGAGGCCTAGATCTCCTAAAGTCCACCACCATCTCCTTGGTCTTGGTGATATTGAGACGCAGGTAGTTTGAGTTGCATCATATCACAAAGTCCTGTATCAGTTTCCTATACTCCTCCTCCTGTCCATTCCTGACACACCCCACTATGGCCGTGTCATCAGCGAACTTCTGCACATGGCAGGACTCCGAGTTATATTGGAAGTCTGATGTGTACAGGGTGAACAGGACCAGAGAGAGTACGGTTCCCTGCGGCGCTCCTGTGCTGCTGACCACCGTGTCAGACCTACAGTCTCCCAACCGCACATACTGAGGTCTATCTGTCAAGTAGTCCACTATCCAATCCACCATGTGAGAGTCTACTCCCATCTCCGTTAGTTTGTGTAGGAGTAGGAGTAGGAGAAAGCTATTTAGAAAATACTGTACTAACATGGTTCATACAAAGGAAGTTGGGGGTAATTACTTAAGCACACTGCATTGCAGATTCAATTAGCAGAAAGGATAATGGGAAAATCAGTGGGTGTGGTGCATCTGCATTTGTAAATGGTACAAAGCTACTGCTCAATGTAAGGATTCAGAGCTTTGAGGTGATAACTAACAGAGACAGAGGATCAGTAAATTAATGGAAAGCTGAGAGAACAGATAAACGGATAAAATTCAGGTGGATAAGGTGTAACTACAGGGGTTCCACTGGGACTAATGTTGGAGTCACAATAATACATATTCTATGTTATTAATTTAGATGAAGGAATTGGTTTATCTGGGCAGTTAGTAGAGCCAGTGTTTCAGTGTCAGTGATCCTGTTTCACTCCTGATCTCTGATTCTGTCTCTGTGAAGTTTGTTTGTTCCTGTGCAACCGTGTGAGTTTTGTCTGGGTGCTATGATTTCCTTTCACATCCCAAAGACGTAGGTTAATTGGCTAATCTAGATGGTCCCCAGTGTATAACGAGGCAGTAAAATGTTGATGGGAATGTTGGGAGAATAGATTACAAGGAAAATTAACTTGGGAATCGCATTGCAATCTCAGCTGGGATAGACTGTCAGAGGTTCCTATTTCATATGGAAATATAGAAATATTGTACTCAGATTTATTGACAATAGAATGATGGATGAGAAAGTAAATTTAGGGAGGCTACAGAAATACCTGTAATTAAACTGATATAAACATTAGAATTAAAAAGGCAAACTACAGTGGTGCATTGGAAAGAGGTAAGTTCTTTTTATTTGTTTTTTTTTGGGATGTAGGATCCTGATGGCCTGAGAAAGTGTTGGTGAGCCAATTATTTGAATCACTGCAGTCTTTCTGACAAAGGTGCCCTGATAGTGCTGCAGAGTGATGTGTTTCAGGATTTGGTACTCGTGATGATAAAGGAATAAGTCAATTTGTTGTGCAACTTGGAGAAAACGTGGTAATGTTTCTGTGAACCAGCTGACTTGATCTTCTTGATGGTGGAAACTTGGGGAGGCGTTGTACAAATCGTCTAGTTGAGTCATTGTAACATTATTTTGATGGTTCACATTACAACCACAATGCGCCAGGAGTAGAGGAAATGAATATTTACGTTGTATGAGGTGCTAAATTGGGTTAGATTGCTTCTATTTTATTGGATCTGTGCTCATCAAAAAAGTGTTCTATTACTCTCCTGACTTGTGTCTTGTGGATGCTGAAAAGGCTTTGGGTGGCAAGTGGCAAGTCCATTGTCAGGGTGTTACTCCGTCTCCAACCTGACGTTGTCAATGATAACTCAAGACCGATGAATAGGTGGTTAGACCCTCCCTTGCTGTGGATGACTATTGCCTTGTTTGATCTAAACGTTGCATGGAGGCATGAAGTTGTTCTTCTCTTTGCAGAATTGCAAACAGAATTGAGTACTGTGTAATCATTAATGAACATCCCTATTTCTAGCCTTGTGACAGAAAGAAAGTTGTTGACTGAAGTAGACAATGTTGCAGGAGTTCCTAAGGGCAATGTCTTGAAGCTGTCATGACTATTATTCAACAATAGTAATCATCTTCCTTTGTATCAGATTTGGCGGTAATCATAAAACACTGTCGCTCGCCTAAAGCTCCGCAGCGAGTCAAAGTCAAGTTTATTGTCCTATGCACCACAAGTACCGTATATGTATACACAGGTGCAAAAAAAACTTACTTGCAGCACTATCACAGGCAACACACTAATTTGGGTTTACAGTCATCATTCCTTAAGCATCACTTGATCAAAATGCTAGAACTGCAAACACTGGGAAAGTACTTTAAGCATGGACATCTGTGATTCAAGAAGACAGTTTGCTTAAAACTAATGAACAATAAAATATTGTATTTCAATGTTCACACAAAGTATGAATACAATTAAGGTTTTGGGAATTAATTCCAAATTTACTTAGCTACTGCCTAAAGGAAGATTGAGTCGCAGAGGAATTCCCAATCCCACCTCCAGATGTGTCTCGTTGATTTTGAGATATATAAAGCCCATAGAGGGTTTGCTTTTCAAATTTTCTTATTTTGTGTGATTTTCTTTTTTTCCCCAGCTGGGTTAGATATTATCAGAAATATCAAGGAAAAATTTTGCTATGTTGCACTAGACTTTGAAGCAGAGCTGCAGAACTTCAAGAATAATCCAGATGGAATAAAAGAAGAATATGTGCTTCCAGATGGACAAAATATGATCATCACAAACCAGAAATTCAGTTGCGCAGAAGTCATGTTTAAGCCATTTTTAATAGGTAACCTGGTTAAGAATTTTTCCATTGTTTTTCTGTTCATGGAACTTCTGACCATAGAACAACATTTAAGCTCAAATCTCTCAGGTGTTGGCCTCCAGGAATGGCCAGCAGCCCTTGAATACTCTTGGTTCAGCTTTATTATAGGGAACGGTCCCAAAACAATAGACCAAGATGTCTCTGCCAAGTCTTCATAATTTGCCTACATTATGAAATAGGAATACAAGATACCTTTATATATCCTTAAGTCTCACATCTTATTTCATTCTATGTGTAAACACTTTCAATGTCCACAAGTCTGTCTCGGAAGTGAATGTACTCAATGTCTATCTCCACACCTTTCTAGATCAACACATTCCATAGGTTTGTGGCCCTCTGATACAAGTTCCTCATCATTGCAATCATGAATCGGTAACACCTTACTCTGAAACCGTGTCCTAGTTCTAGATTCCCCAAGAGTGGAAACATATTCTCATTATCTACTGTCAATCACTCTATAGGTCACTGCTCAATCTTCTAGCCTCTAACAAATATGTGTAACCTGTTTAATCACTCCATTTGCTAAGTATGTGTTTATGACAGTTTTGCAAACTTTGTGTCCTCCCTTAGCTGTCATTGCATCCTCATCAAATATGGCTGTCACTCAGTACCCTCATCGATTGTAAATACCTGAGGCCCTAGCATTGTACCCTGTAGCATTCAACTAGTTGCAGTTTACTAGCCTGGTTTTATGCCAACTGTCTTCTGCTAGTTACTCAACCTTCTATTGACACAAGTGTTTAATATCTGCAAATTTATGATGGAGTAACTTCTATTGTTCTTTTTTGCATCTTTGGCCCTCCCTCCGGATCAAGAATGATTCTGATTTTATAGATTCTGAGGTGATTGATGAGGCCAATGTAAGAATCAAAGATTCTGCTAAGTGCAGGGGATCCCTAATTGGGTGCAGAGCTTTGAAATAGTGTGACCCTTTCACCATGAATGTTGGGTTTTCTGCGCTCCCAGTGCAAGATCTTTAGATTCACATCACCAATCATCTACTCAACTTTAATCAGGAAAGCATCCAGATTCCCAGGCATCAGTAGAAATATTATATTTCCTTGAGGGTTTTGAGTACATACTTGAATATGCAGATACACATGTGGTCACCTCTTCACATGAAAGAACTTGCATCAGGATCTGGACCAGCTGGAAAAATGGGTTGAAAAATGGCAGATGAAATTTTAATGCAGACAAGCATGAAATGTTACACTTTGATAGGACCAATTGGTAAATCTTACACAGTGACTGGTACGGCATTGAAGAGTGTGGTAGAACAAAGGGATCTGGGAATATGAGTCCATAGTTCATTGGAATTGGTGGCACAGCTAGATAGGGTTGTAAAGAAAGCTTTTGGCTCATTGGCTTTCATAAATCCAAGTATTAAGTACAGGAGATGGGATATAATGTTGAAGTTGTGTAAGACACTGGTGAGGCCTAATTTGGAGTATTGTCTGCAGTTTTGATCACTGACCTACAGGAAAGATGTAAGTAAGGTTGAAAGAGTACAGAGAAAATCTACAAGCATGTTGCTGGGACTGGAGGACCTGAGTTATAAGGAAAGATTGAATAGGTTAGGATGTCATTCCTTAGAATGTAGATGTCTGAGGGGAGATTTGATAGGGGAATTCAAAATTATGAGGGGTATGGATATGATAAATGCAAGCTTTTTTCCACTGAGATTGGATGGAACTGCAACTAGAAGCCATGGGCTAAGGGTGAAAGGCGAAAGGTTTAAGGGGAACATGAAGGGAAACTTCTTCATTCAGAGGGTGATGAGAGTGTGGAACAAGTTGCCAGTGCAGGTGGTGCATGCAGCTTGATTTTAATGTTTAAAAGAAGTTTGGATAGGTACATGGATGGTAGAGGATTGGCTATGATCCCAGTGCAGGTCATGGGGGGGTTAAGCAATTTAAATGTTAAAGAAAGGGAAAGATTGCCGCCCAATGCAGCACAAGGCACAGAAAGGAACGATAAATGTTACTAGAGACTCACTGATGGGGATGATGACTTGGGAAGGACACTAATATTGGTCCGCTTATCCTTCCAGTGAATATGGAAGATTTTCTGAAAACAGCACTGGTGGTATCTTTCCATTGCTCTGAACCATTTGCTGTAGACAGTTTGCATCTTAAAAGCATATGGGTACAGATCAATGCTGCTTTAGGTAGGCCATGGGTTTTGTGTCAAATTTGAGGTTTTGCTCTGGAACATGTTCTCATAGTTGATGAAAGACTGCTGATACATGAAAGGTGATGGTGAATTGGGGTTTGCCTCCCTAAGCGTTTGCTCCTAAAACCAAGACATGAGGATCTTGCTGTGAATCTTTATTGTTAAAGCAAGATGGTGTTTTTTGGGGGCAGGCTAGCAAAGGGCCAAAGTCTTGGTGTTGTTTAGTTGAAGGTCCACTCTGTGTGCTTTGGTGAATGAGAAGTCTTTGATGGTTTGGAGTTTAGGCTGTGAGTGTATTGAAACATCATCATTGTCATCTGTAGTAGCTCCTTAAATTCAAATTACCTTGGTTCAGGTGTGTAGTCAGTGTAGTTACCTTAAAACAGAGTCACCTAGATATCTCTGACTCCCATGAGCCATTATGCATTGCGGTGGTTTAGCATTTTGATGATTCTAAAGACTAATTCCACTTGATGAGAGGTAAGCTGCAGCATTATGGTGAGAAAGATTTAAAAAGTATCAGGGCAATAATGTACGTAGCTGTTCGACACTTGCCCATTGAGATTGGCTTTGCTTAGACGTGTTGGTTAGGATCATGCAGTGCATGACACTATTAAGCAAATAAATGACAGAGAGCATCTATTGGCGGCTGAACTTGAGAAGAGTGCTCCACAATACTTACCGGTTGAGAAATCAAAGGCTTTAGTGAAGACTGTGTATAATGATCAATTCCATTCCATGCAGATTTCTGAATAGTGTGGTGAAACAGTCTTTTGTGCTTTTAGATGGACAGAATCAACATGGATGTTGGGAGTAGTTCTTCAGTTTCTGTGTGGAGTTGAGTTAGATGCTGGTCATGACTTTTGCTGTGGCAGACAGCAGGTAGGCCCTTCTAGAGTTATGAGTCAGGTCTGTCTCCTTGAACATACAGGCAAATAGTGAAGAGTTTCTGGCACAAATCTACAAAATCTTTGACCTTCAGCAGGGATACTTTATGCTCCTGAGGCCATATGACATAGGAGTAGAATTAGGTCATTTGGCTCATTGATTCTGCTCGGCCATTCTGTCATGGCTGATTCAGTATCCCTCTTGACCCCATTCTCTTGCCTTTTCCACCTAGCCTTGCATGACTTTATTAATCAAGAACCTATCAACCTCCACTTTAAGTATATCCAATGACTCGGCCTCCACAGTCTGTGGCAATGAATGCAAAGTTCAAAGTCAATGTATCATCAAAGTACATATGTCACCTGAGATTTGTTTTCTTGATGTACCTAGTAAATCCAATAACAGTAATAGAATCAGTGAAAGGCCACACCCAACAGGGTGGACAACTGGTGTGTAAAAGATGACAAACTGTGCAAATACAAAAGAAAAAAAGGAAATAATAATTGTAAATAAATAAGTAATAAATATTGAGAACTTGAGATGAGGAGTCCTTAAAAGTGAGTACATAGGTTGTGGGAACAATTCAGTGAATGGATGAATGAAGTTATCCCTTCTGGTTCAAGAGCCTGATGGTTGTTGAGGGGTAATAACTGTTCCCAAACCTGGTGGTGTGAGTCTTGAGGCTCCTGAACCACCTTCCTGATGGCAGCAGTAGAAAGAGAACATGATCTGAGTGGTAGGGATCCCTGATAATGGATGCTGCTTTCTTGCAACAATGCTCTGTGTAGATGTGCTCAGTGGTGGGGAGAGCTTTATCGTGTTACATAGAAACATTCAAGGGCACTGTCACAGTCTGGTATGGAAACACCGTTCAAGGGCATTAGTGTTTCCATACTGGGCTTTGACACAGACAGTGAATATACTCCCCTCCACATATCTATACAAGTTTGTCAAAGTTTTAAATGTCATGATGAATCTTTGCAAACTTTTAAGGAAGCAGTGGCACTGCTGTGCTTTCCTTGTAATACACTTACGTGCTGGGCCCAGGCAGGTCCTTTGAAATGGTAACACTTAGAAATTTGATGTTGCTGACCCCCTCCACCTCGGATCCCCCAATGAGGACTGGCTCATAGACCTCTGGCTCCCTCCTTCCTGAAATCAATAATCAGCTCCTTGGTCTTGTTGACATTGAGTAAGAGGTTGTTGTTGTTGTGGCACCACTCGGCTAGATTTTAAATCTCTCTCCTATATGCTGATTTGTCACCACCTTTGAATTGGCCAATGATAGTGGTGTCATCAACAAACTTCAGTAAAGCCAGGAGCTATGCTTTGCCGCAGGGTCAATAGTGTAATGTGATTAGAGCAGGGGGTATTGCACACAGCCTTGTAGTGTACTTGTGCTGATGGAGATTGTGGAGGAGATGTTGTTGCTCATCCGAACTGACTTGGATTCCACCACCCTCAGGATAAAGAAATTCCTCATCTTTCTTTTAAAGGAACATCCTATTCTGAGGCTGTGCCTTCTGGTCCTAGACATATCCACCATAGGAAACATCTCCTCCAAGCCCACTCTGTCTGGGCCTTTCAATATTTGATAGGTTTCAATGAAATCCACCCCCCCCCCCCAATTCTTCTAAACTCCAGCAAGTACAGGCCCAGAGCCATCAAATGCTCCTTTTGCATTAACTGTTTCATTCCCAGGATCATTCCTATAGATTCTATCCAATACCAGCACATCCTTTCTTATATAAGAGGCCAAAAAGTACTCACAATACGAAAAGTGCGGTTTGACCAATGCCTTATAGAGCTTCAGCATTACATTCTTGCTTCGATTTTCTAATCCTCTAGAAATAAATTCTAACATTGCATTTGCCTTCCTTACCACCAAAACACCTGCAAGTTAACCTTTACAGAATCATGCACAAGGACTCCCAAGTCCCTTTGCTGATGTCTGAATTTTCTCCTCATTTAGAAAATAGTCTATGTCTTCTACCAAAGTGCATGGCCATACACTTACTACACTATATTTCACGTGGGATAGGCATCACTCCACCGGTCTTCATATTGTTTGCAAACTTGGCCACAAAGACATCAATTCTGTCATCCAGATCATTCACATATAATGTGAAAAGAAGCAGTCCCAACACTGACCCCTGTAAAACACCACTAGTCACCAGAGGCAACTAGAAAAGGCACCATTTGCTCCTGTTCTTTGCCTCTTGCCAGTTAGCCAAACTTCTATCCATGCCAGTATGTTTCTTATAATACCATAGTCAGACAAGGCCTTTTGAAATAGTTGGGAAATGACTTTTGCCTACTTGTCAGGCAGAAGGGACAATAGGTTGGCATGAATGTGCTGGTGTGGGATGAAATAAAGGACATTCACAGGAGAAGAGGTTTTCAGAGTGTTCCCTCCAATGAGCATTGACTGTGCTCTTGTCCTTGATTAGTTCACCCATGTTCTTTTAACATTAGGTAGTTGTTTATCATTTGAAACAACATGGACTTAAAGTGAGATTTTAGACCAGTGGCAGGGTCTGAAATGTTCGCAGTAAGCTTCCATTAATCCAGCAAGCTTGGGTCCAGCATCAGAATCAGAATCAGACTTTAATCGCCAAGTACCTATGCACATACAAGGAATTTACTTCCGGCAGATGTTGTCTCTCTGCTCATAACAATAATAATGATAAATATAAATGAAAATATAGATTATACATACAGGTAGTGCAATCCAAGTAATAGTTAGCCGACAGTTAACCGGCAGTTAACTGTTCAGCAAAGTGACCGCAGTAGGGAAAAAACTTCTCTAATGCCTATTAGTCTTAGTCTGGAGGGATCTGAAGCGCCTACCAGACGGAAGCAGATCAAACAGTCCATGTGCAGGATGGGAGGAGTCCTCTATGATGTTCCCCGCCCTCTTCTTCAACCTGGAAGAGTACAGGTCCACAATAGAGGGCAGGGAGGCTCCAATGATGCGCTCGGCAGTCCTCACTGTGCGCTGTAGTCTGGTTCTATCCTGCTTGGTGGCGGCTCCAAACCACACAATGATTGCTTTCCCCTAAGGGTTCTTTTACTTTAAGGTCTCATTGCACAGAACCCAATCCAGAATAGCTGATGCACTAGTGGGCTCAACCACGAGCTGCTCTAGAAAGCCATCTCGTAGGCATTCTAGAAACTCCCCCTCTTGGAATCCAGCACCAACCTGATTTCCCCAATCTATCTGCATATTGAAGTCCCCCATGACTATTGTAACATTGCCCTTCTGGCATACGTTTTTTATCTCCCGTTGTCTTTATACCTTTGTAGTTCTTTACCTCTGTTCACAATGATTCAACACCTTCCAACCCTATGTCACCTATTTCTAATGATTTGATTTCATTTTTTAACCAATAGAGTAACACCACCTCCCTCTGCCTTCCTGCCTGTCCTTTTGATACAATGCGTGTCCTTGGACATTAAACTCCCAGCTATAATCTTCTTTCAGCCATGATTCAGTGATCCATACTACATCATACGTGCTACCTTATTCCGATAGAAATAGAGATATAGCTTATTTCTTAGAATCATATAGCATGGAGGTGGGCTATTTGGCCTAACTCATCTTTGTATCCCTCTGTATTAGCCTTATCTCCCAGCACCTGGGTATAGAGGGCTATGACCATGTGATTCAAGTGTTCATTGAGACACTTAAAAGGCTGTCAGTGACCCAGTTTCAACCATTTTCTCAGGCAGAGCATTCCAGCTACTCACCTGAGTAAATAAAAAGGTCCCTTTCAGAGTCTCTATCTCCATCTCCTCTCTTCTTAGCCTAAACCTATGTCCTCCAGTTTTATTGACCCACAATGTGGGGAGAATGAGTGTCTAGATTCCTACAGTCTAGACCATCTATACCCCTCATAAATCTTATATACCTTGAATATGTCCTCTCTTAACTTCTTCTGCTCCAGGGAAAAAAAAGACCTAGCTTCTCCAGTATCTTCTCATAATTGAACTGCTGCATCCTGTGAAACATCTCTGCACCTTCTCTGGCACAATGATATCCACATTATAGTGTGGATGATGAAAAATGCATGTAACATTCCAGCTGAGATTTTATCAAGTTGGAGTATAACCTACCGACTTCTATATTCAGTGTTCTAATAAAGGTCAATATCCTGTATGTGTTCCTAATTACATTGTCTACCTGCATTGCTATCTTAAAGAAGCTCTGGACATTTACTCCAAGGACTCTTTTTCTTAATATATCTCAAGACCCTATGATAATATTCCCAAAATTTATAATTTCACGTCATGTGGCATCCATGAACTTGCTGATCTTGCCTCCCCTATCCAAGCCATTCACATATTACAAATAATAAAGGTTATTTGTTAAATAATAGCACTGATCCTTGAAGGACGTCACCTGTCAAAGTATCCAATCACAAAAACTCCACTGTCACCTTATTGCTGCCAACTTTGGCTCTAGTATGCCACTTTTCCTGGTTCAAATTATCCTAATCCTTTGAATCAATCTTCCATGTGAGACCTTAAATGTTTTACTAAAGGCCACGTAAATCACATCTACTACTCTGCCTCATCGATGTACCTCCTCAAAGAATTCAATAAAATTGGTCAGACGGGAAACCATGACAAAGCCAATCTTAACTGACTTTTTTAAAATGACAAAGCCAATTGTAATTGAATGTTTAAAAATGATGTTATATGGTAGAATAACATGTTCTAATGGAGAGTGAGAAACAGAAGCAATGAGCTTCAAGGCAGCTTATCAAGCAGGTCTCTGTGTGCCAGATTCTCTGTGTGCTGGATCATCAGGATTTCAAACAATGCATTTACTTGTTTTTCTTTAACTGTATTACTGTTACATTGTCAATGAGTTCTAATTTCAGAATCAGATTCAATATTACAGACAAGTCATGGAATTTGTTGGTATGCAGCAACAGTACATTGCAACACATAACTGTAAATTACAGTAAATATATATAAAAATAAATAGTGCAAAAAGAGAGGGAAGAGATGCTGAGGTAGTGTTCATGGGTTCATTGCCCATTCAGAAATCTGAGGGGGAAGAGGTTACATAGAACATTACAGCACAGTACAGGCCCTTTGGCCCACAATGTTTTGCCAACCCTTAAACCCCACCTCCCATATATCCCTCCACCTTAAATTCCTCCATATACCTGTCTAGTAGTCTCTTAAACTTCACTAGTGTATCTACCGCCACCACAGACTCAGGCAGTGCATTTCACACACCAACCACTCTCTGAGTGAAAAACCTTCCTCTAATATCCCCCTTGAACTTCCCACCCCTTACCTTAAAGCCATGTCCTCTTGTATTGAACAGTGGTGCCCTGGGGAAGAGGTGCTGGCTGTCCACTCTATCTAAAAAGGTGGCTCCTGAAACATTGAGCCTGTGTCTTCAGGCTCTGATACCTCCTCCCTCATGGCAGGAATAAGAAAGGAGGCATGTCCTGGGTGATGGGGGTCCTTGATGGATGCTATCTTTTTGAGGCATCATTTTTTTTTGAAGGTGTCCTGGATGTTGAGGAGGCTAGTGCCCATGATGGGTAACTTTTTAAAACAAAAATTCCTGCTTTAATAGATTTCAGCATTTTTAATGAAAAATATGAAACTAACCAGGTTATGTTGTCTCCCCACCTAATCGCCAATATATGTATTATATTGGAGTTATGTCATGTTGTTGTATTTCCTATTATTTCCCCCCTCAGTCTATTTTCTATCTTATAGTCATGCTTTGCTAATTTCCAAAATGTTTGTAGTATTCTGGCTTGCCATGACTTATTTACTTTTTGATCTGTTTCTCCTCTCCACTTGACAGGTACAAAAGTAGAGTTGTTTTAAGTCTAAATAAATAGGAAAACAGCAGAAATTGCAGTTCTTACAAAGATCTTCTACCTGAAATGTTAAGTTTCTCTTTTCATTGATGCAGATCAACTTGAGTGTTTCCAACATTAAGACGCTAAGATGCACATTTCCTATTCACCAATGACCTCTTTTACTATATTTTTAAAAAACCCACCCAAATTGATTCTGTATCTCCCAATGTTAAGATCCTTTTTCTGCACAGATACCCTAAGCTCCTTTTTTCTTTTGCCTCTCCTGTGGAGTATCAAATCAGCACTGGTCACTGTGCAACCATATCTCTGTAATAGTGATCAGATAACTTCCATTCATTTCTATTAAGACATCAATTAATCTATCTTCTAATATACTACAGGTTTGCAAATACAATATATTTCTAGTTGTGTCTAAAATAAAATGACAAGAAGTCTTTAATTTGAAATGTTGACTCTTTTCTCTTCCCACAGATGTGGATTAACCTGGGTATTTCCAGCTTTTTCTGCTTGTTTTAATTGTTTGCATTAGTACATAAAGAATATACTATTGTTAAAGTTCATTTGACTTTCAGGCAAGGACATTCAGAACTTACCTGCATTGGCACATTCTGTGATTGAGCGTTGCAATGAAGAGATCTGCAATGAGATGTACACAAACATTGTTCTAGCTGGTGGTAACACTATGTTTAGAAACATGGGAGAGCGAATTCAACAGGAGATGACAGACCTTGTAAAATCAGAAAAAAAGGTATCTTTCCCCAATCTAAACATACAATGTTTGGTGCCTTAATGTGTTTGGTTCCTGGACCATCTCATACATGGTTTATATTATTATTCTTGTAAGGGCTGAGAATTAGTTACTGCATACTATTTAATAACATCAAAACTTTTTTATCTGTTGAAGTTACTTACAGTGCCTATAAAAAGTATTCACCCCCACCCCCCTTGGAAATGTTCATGTTTTATCATTTTAGAAAATTGAATCACAGTTGATTTAATTTGGCTTTTTTCCCTTTCATGTCAAAATGAAAATAGATCTCTACAAAGTGATCTAAATTCATTACAAAAATAAAACACAAAATAATTGATTGCATAAGTATTCACCCCTTTAGTATGACACACCAAATCATCACTGGTGCAGCCAACTGGTTTTAGAAGTCACACAATCAGTTAAATGGAGATTTAACTAGTGTGCAGTCAAGGTGGTTCAATTTATCGTAATAAAAATACACCTGTAACTGGTAGTCCCAACTGCTGGTGAGTCAGTATCCTGGCAAAAACTAAACCATGAAGACAAAAGAACGCTCCAAGCAACTCCACAAAAAGGTTATTGAAAAGTACAAGTCAGGAGATGGATACAAGAAAATTTCCAAGTCACTGAATATCCCTTGAAGTACAGTCAAATCAATCATCAAGAAATGGAAAGAATATGGCTCAGCTGTAAATCTGCCTATAGCAGGCCAGTTTTTGTAAAGAAGAATGGGGAAAAATTGCAGTGTCCAGATGTGCAAAGCTGATAGAGACCTATTCACACAGACTCAAGGCTGTAATTGCACAAAAGTGCATCTACTAAATTCTGACTTGCAGGGGATGAATACTTATGCAATCAATTATTTTGTGTTTTACATTTGTAATTAGTTTAGATCACTTTGTAGAGATGTTTTCACTTTGACACAAAAAAGAATCTTTTTCAGTTGATCAGTGTCAAAAAAGCCAAATTAAATCCATTTGTGATTCAATGTTGTAAAACAATATATCATGAAAAGTTCCAAAGGGGAAAGGGGGGGGGGGTGAATACTTTTTATAGGCACTGTATATTATGCAAATTCATATAGTTAAGTTGGATGTTAAATAGACTGTCCACATAGATTGAACAAACCTTTTCCCTTTTTCAAATCAGCCCAAACCACCAACTTACTGCTGTGGAGCAAACATTGGTACAAATATCATCTCATAAAATTAAATCTTACATCTTCTTAACCTTACCTGTCTTTTAATTTCTTAACCCTCTATAGATCTAACAACTCAGTTGTTATTTAAAAATACTAAGCTGGGAATCACAAACACGAGGAAGTCTGCAGATGCTGGAAATCCAAAGCAACTTGCACAGAAAGCTGGAGGAATTCAGTTTAAGCAGCATCAATGGAAAACAGTAAACAGTTAACGTTTTGGGCTGAGACCCTTCATCAGGCCTGAGAAGGAAGGGGGAAAAGATAGCAAAATCCTTCCCTCACCTCTTTATTCTGGCATCTTCCCCCTTCTTTCGGTCCTGAAGGGTCTCAGCCCAAAACGTCGACTGTTCACTCTTTTCCATAAATGCTGCCTGACCTGCTGAGTTCATTATGCATTCCATGTGTGATACTAAGTTGGATCATCAAAACTTTAGATCTCAATTTAGACAATATTTGTTAGCTTGGGAAAAATCTATTCATTTTTCTTAAGAACCAGGAACATTCTATATTCTTTAGACAGACTTATCTTCAGGAATGTTACTCCCCTATTAAAATAATTGAAGGGAGGGGGGCTTACTTTAAACAGATGTTTGAGAGTACACTTAGATATGACTGGCTTCCTTTCGCATTACAAAATGGTAGCAACAGTAGCTCAACTTATTTCATTGCCATAGCCGTAAAGGAATCACCTTGTTCCATTTTACTTTTGAACATTTGTTTATAGATATTGCTCATCCTATCTTTAACAACAAATACTGTTAGAGATAACAATAAACAAACAGTAATTAATCCAGAAGTAACTACTTTTCCTGGCAATTTGTTCTAGAAAGAAAATCAGAATAAATGCAGTCTAAATTTAGGAAACCAAAGGGAAGTTTGTCACCCATTCGTCACACTGTCTATTCTGGTGATTCCAAACATGCTTAAGGGTGTTCTAGTTACTTCTCATTTTAAAAAAAATTCATATATATTTAGTGATTGAAGACTTGTACTTACACTGGTATTTTATCTGCCCAGCATAGTATTTTTTACTTCAATTCACAATTCAGTTTGCAATATTACTTGTTAATTTTATTGTAATTTAAAGATAAATTTTTATTTCTCCTCCCCCCCCCCCCACCCCCGCTTAGGTGAAGGTTCTTGCACCTTCCAACAGGAACTATCTTTCATGGAAAGGAGCATCCATTTTGGCAGGTCTTTCTACTTTCCACCAGATGTGTATAACTCAGCAAGATTTTGAAGAGTATGGAGTAACTGCTTTGTACAGAAAGTTAGTGTAACATGAGGATTAAAAACCCCTGAAATCCAAAAATACCAGTGCTATAATCTATCAAGCAATGGCAAGATACAAGTGGCCAATATTTGTTGTAAGCCAGTCATTACTGAAAACTTGGTTTTGAATGTACTAGCCCCAGCAATGCAACACATTTCAGATCTTTAGAGTGGTTATCAGCAAAAGGCACTGGAACTATTCAATACCTCACAGACTATCAGCTAGTTCTGAGTTGTACATCATTGTTCTGAGTCGTCATCATGTTTATCATTAAAACACTCTACTTCTCAATCACCAGTGCTGAAACGTATCCAGGCAAATGCTGAATTCAACCCATTCTACCTCCAACTTTATACAAAGTTGCTTATTTTATTTGTAGGCTTTTTAAAAGTATATTCACAAGACCCATGGGATGAATAACATTCAAAATTAACACACCAGAGTGTGTTACCAAAATACCCTTTTTCTCTTCAGTTGGAAAGAGATCTTGGGGAGAAGACTGCAAAAGGTTTAACAGTTAATAACTGTTCTTTATGTTGTTTTTTGACTTGTAATTGTAAAGATCTTGGCTCTCAGGATTTAAACATGTCTGACTCAATTCAAACAGCCTGTAGAATTCTGTATGTGAATTGAAAGCACTGTAATTAAGTGTAGCTGTTTTGGTGGTGGGGGGATACTTACCTGCATAACTGCACTGGAAATGGGCTTTTAAAGTATTTTTTTAAATGTGTGCAGTACTTAAAGGCAATAGATTTAGACGATAACACATAGAAGAATTCGGTCCTTTGAGTCTGCTCCATTATTCAATCATGGCTGATTTATTATCCCCATCAACACCACTGTCCTGCCTTCTCCCCATTATCTTTGACTCCCTTACTCGAGGGAATTTTGTGTTTTCTGCATGTATGAATGGGTCTTGCAGATAATACAGAAGCTTAACCTGAGCTAATGGCAATCGGCAGAGAATGGTACAGTCTGGAACAAATAACTTCAGATTTTCATGATTTATACAATTATTCAAAGTAACTAAATCAAATTGCCTGATTACTTTTCCAGTAGTATAAATTGAGCAGATCTGAGATATACACACACACGCGCGTGGCTTCCATAACCAAGACCTTTACTCTTTTCTGCTAATGGACAGACAGCATTAGCATTCACTGAAAGCCCTTACAGAATTCCTGAATACACCTCTAGCCTGCAACTAGAAAGTGAAGTCCAATCTTTGAATGAAAGATCAGCATCAGGGTTATTTCACTGGAGGCTTGTTAGTGAAAAGGAAAACCAGCATGTTTAAATAAAACAGCAGCAGCTGTAACAATCATTAATACAGCAGAGTTTAACATGGTCGAGGGACTTCTGAAGGAGGTGAAGGAGAAAGACAGATTAAATTTCGTACTGCTCAAAATATATTAGGTTATGAAATTCACAAAGCCATTCTCAAATACTTGTGTTAAACGTGAAGTGTTAAATCTTTGCTCTTGACAATCCTACAAATAGCACCAATTCAGAACTTTTTAGTTCCCAAGTGTAAACTTGCTAAAGTCTAACTGCAGCTTTGAACAAGAAATTAAACTGATGAAATGCTATCTGGAGAAAGATGGCTAGGAGAGTGACATTGTAAAGGCTGCACATCAATAATGGACAACTTGGGCAAGGGAAGAAAAGCTCGCTGCACCCATCAAAAGCTTTGCAGTCAATTACCTCAGGAGAAGACCAAAGCAAAAATTAAAACAATTCAAGCCATCAATGAAAAAATTCTCAATTTACTCAAAACTCTATTTAAAAAATGTAGGAAACATTTAATTATGAGAAGTACAAACAATATACAAATATCTTTTGAACATCAATAAATTTCAAATGAAATTTTTCAAGGGTGTATTTCTTTATTAAAGTACTAAGTAACTGATGTTATTCAGGTTGGACTAATGGGGAATTTACGCCACAGCCCCCCACACAGACAGTTCTTTATCCACCGCTGCTCCCACTGCTTAACTGCAGTCGACTTGTTTGGTGATTTCAGCATGGTGTTGCATCCACACCTGTTTAAAAGATGGAAGTTTTAATTACTGCATAATTTAACAAGAGTTACCAAAATCCATAAAAAATGGGAATAATGAAGAGGTACTCTGACAGCTTTCATTCACATTAGGGTTTCAGTTGCAACCAGTACTGTATTTAATATATTACATGATGAAAGGTGGCATTGTAACCTGTGTAGATGGAAGGAAAACAATGCAAAGATATTAACAGAATGAGGAGGAACTGTGACAAATATTGCTGTAAGTTTGTCAAGAATATGTTCATCTACTTTGGATACTGAATTGCTAAAAGCAAACTCCAAAGCTCCACACACGTACATTAGGTGGATGTGGACTGGCATAAAAAATTATGACCAAACAAAAAAACCTCATACCACATGCAAATACAATGAATGGGAAATGATGCAACAGAAAATTGTATCAAAAACACCTCATTCAATATACTGTAGTATATAATCCAAACCTTAAAAGGCAATATTGGCCTTGCAGTGAACACAAAAAAAAAGATTTATCAGATTAGCAAGTTGAAGTTACATAAAGACACGAGACTGTAGGTGCTAGAAACTTGGTCAATGACTATCCATTTGCTGCCACTGATGCTTCCTGACCTGCTGAGTTCCTCCAGCATTTTGTGTATTACTGGAGAAATTACATAACCTTGCAGCATTTCTTCGGAATTTAAATAATGAGATAATGTATTTGAAGATTTTAAAATACCCAAGTTTATGTAAATAGATTACTGTCTATACTTGATATCAATAACACACACTACTCTTGTTCTGATGTTGTACAGAAAGGAATACCAACAAGAGTGAACTCATTTAACTATACTGGCATTGTAACCTGACAGCTATGTAGTAGCTAGATTAACATATAAAACGTATATGTACATGACAAAAGATAGTTTTTTAAATAAAGTTCAAATTTTAGAAACTTAAGCAACTCAATCCACTCACAGTAGTTCTCACAGAAGGTTACACTGATCCCGCTTTCATTTAGAATGATTTAAATATACTGGACAAGTTATAGTACATATTTACGAGCAAGTACTAGTTTCATACTTGTGCAGAAGACCAAACTATTGTTTAGCCAGGTTGACACACCCTAATCCCAATATTTTATCAGAACATATGCCTGATCCTGTTGGGATCAGGTGCATTAACCAGGCACTAGTGCACATATTTAATACCACATTGATAATTTGGCCATTTGCCTCTGATTAAGTTAAAGTCTTCCACGAATAATGAAGTTATTGTCCTTATTTATTGCTTACCTAGTACAGGATTTGGTTTCTTCTGTTGGGCATACTCCTAAATTAAGTCGTCTCAAATTGTCCATCTTTTGATACCCCGGTGACCTGAACATTATATAAATTGACAGCACTATAATTGAATTAATGCTTAGTGTGGCATTGATAGTAAAATACAACTTACTCTATCAGTACTTACACATCACAATTAAATAGGATGGAAATATATTACACCCCATTGGCCAGGCTGACAGGAAAATAATTCTGATTAGATTAGCAAACAGTACAAGGTTTACCAAAGATGACTGAACTTCTGCCATGATATGTTTGTCAGAATCCTAGGTACAGGAACATTCAGTTATTAATACTGACTGCAGCACTTACCTTGTAGTGGACCCTCATATCCACCTCTTCCTATCAACTCCACAACATTATGAACGAACTTTTGTAGACAGGCAAAATTGAGAGACAGAATGTCACATTGTACAACAGAGTAATGGAAATCATTCCAAATGACATGATTCGTTCCAGACTTTAATGAACTAAAGTGGAATTAAGAGCAATGCTTACATTGCAAAGATCTGCATTAATATCAATGCTACCTGTAGCCACTGCTTTCCCAATCGGAAATTGCTATAACAGTAAGAAAATAACTTACAAGCCAATTTATAATCAAAGTCATTATTGAACTAACATTTTAATGAGATATAATTAGTAGTGATTATTTAATATGGAAGCTTCCAAAAGCCAGATTCAGAAGGGGCTATGATTCTCTTAGCAAGCCAAGACATTCCAAATACCTTGCAAAGATATCAAGCTGAGAGGTTGCAAAGTGGCTCGGTATGCTGACTGGCTTTCCAAACTGCAGCTTTAATGGCTGTTTACTCTGTAACTTGCCAATAATTCCATCATTCACTGGCAGCCAGTCTATGCTGGGAACAAGGAGCTGGCTGGGAAGCAGACAACATTCGTCAATCAGATTGTCATCAGGTTCAGTCATATGGTTCTCATCTCTACCTGGAAAAATGTTGGACAAGAAATGTTAAAATTTATAAAGGTGGCAGCTACTTATGAACATACTAAGCCCACTGGGGTTTCTATGCATTCAAAACATCCAAAAGTAGCTACAGAACATGGAACCGTACCGCACAGTATAGGCCCTTCAGCCCCAAATGTTGAGTCTATCCTTAAATTTACTGCAAGACCAATCTAACCCTTCTCTCCCACATAGCACTCCATTTTTTTTCATTCATGTGCCTAGGAGTCTCTCAAATATCCTCTACCATCACACCTGGCAGCACATTCCACACACCTATAATTCTGTGTGGGGAAAAAAAAACTACCATTGATTGGCCACCTATACTTTCCTTCAGACACCTTAAAGACATGCATTAGTCATTTCTGCTCTGGGAAAATGTCTCTGGCTGCCCCCTCTATGCATCTTTTCATCTTGTACATTTCTATCAAGACATTCTCATCATCTTTCCCTCCTAGCTTGTTCAACCTATTCTCATTAGACATGTCTCTAATCCAGGCAGCATCATGATAAATGTCCTTTGCACTGTCTCTAAACTTCTATATCCTTCCTATAATGAGGTGACAAGAACTGAAAACAATACTCCAAGTGTGATCTAATCAAAGTTTTATACAGCAGCAACATGACCTTATGGCTCTTGAACTCAATCTCCTGACTAATGAAGGTCAAAACACCGTATGCGGCATAACTGAGGAATCTATAGACAAGAAGCTCAAGATCCCTCTGTTCCACCACACTGTTAAGAATCCTACTATTTCCCGTTTACTGCCTTAGAGCTTGATCTTCCCAAGTGTCTCACCTCACACTTTTCTGGATTGAACTAGATTTGCCACTTCTCCATTCAACTCTGTATCCTATCTATATCCTGTTGTAACCTTTGACAACCTTAACACTTTAACACCACCAACCTTAATGTCATCTGCAAACTTAGTAACCCAGCCTTCCACTTCCTCATCCAAATCATTTTAAAAAATCCTAAAGAGCAGAGCTCCCAGAACACATCACTACAGAACAATGACTTTCAGACAGAATATGCTCCATCTAATACTACCCTCTACCTTCTGTGGGCAAGCTACTTCTGAATCCACACAGCCGTTTCCCTGGATCCCATACCTCCTGACATTCTGAATGAGTTTACCACAATGAACCTTGTCAAATGCCATACTAAAATCCGTATACACATCTACTGCTCTACCTCCATCAATATTCTGCCATTTCCTCAAAGAATTCAACCAACTTATATTGTGAACTTGGCATTAGAAATTTATAATCCAAGCGAAGAACTATGGAAGAGAAAGAAATACATTTTATTTTGCTTGTGACTATCAATGCAGATCCTATCAGCTGAATCATAGCAGGGCAGGCTACAATCTGATATTAGTCACGGTAGCTCCATAAAACATTTGCAAAAGGGCATTAGTCAATGGTGAATTCCAACTGAAAAGGTTCTTCGATAATCTACAATAAGTAAATGGAGCTCCAAGTTATGTATGGTTCTGGGATTCAAGTAGGTAGTCTTGGAATTTAACATAAGTGGCCAGAAAAAGAAGCATTTTCTTTTGACTAGTGTAAATGCAAAGCCGGGTCATTAACAAGTTGCTGTCAAAAACCTGGGTCACTGATTAACATGTTTGACCACATACACCCAGCTGAAAATGTGACAGTCCCAGATAGTGACTCTCCACCAATTTTTAAAAGGACAAATGAGGAATGGACAATCCTAGTTGATAGCAACATACCCCATAAATAAAATCACAAAAAGTTAATTAACTGTTTCATATCATTCCAGCACATCATTGCATTACATTTCCTACTCTATCCCATTATGTGTCTTATCACTCTCCGGCATCCATCAGTTACTGCTCTGTAAACGTTTCTCATGTTCACATCAATTTAGTTTATGCTGTGGCTCTGTATTCATTAGCTGCATTCATACAGCTCGGAGTCAGATCACATATCACTTTTACAACACATCAGTTTTGGGAGAACTCAAAATGATAGCCAGAAGACACTGCTCCAAATTATTCCAAACAGCTTTAAATTTGCTGTTCTGTAATAACCAAACTTAAGAACCTTTCAAGAATTAGTCATTTAGCATACTAGAAATATGCTACAAGAAATACTCAGAAGGTAAAACTATTGCAAGACTTCAGACATCAGTACTCTCCCATTCTGAAGTGATCAGATCACATTTCCGTGCTGAGTTACAGTCTTAATGAATTCCAGAGGGCTGTGAAAATTAATACCTGCCTGATAAACTGAGTATCCTGTTAGACTGAGAACTATGCAAGCATTCTCATATTTTAACAAGGGAGAATGCGTTTAGTTTTATTTATTCAGCAATACATTTCTTAACAGTAATATATGGAAAAATATGCTAAATACATACTGCAGCTGAACGTAACTGGAACAAAATGTCACTATTCTTATACTTAAATTCTCTTCCAATATAGTCCAAAATATCATCTGCTTTCATAAATGCTTGAACCTACTTGTTAATGTTCAGTGATTTATGAACAGAAACACTCAGGTCCTTCTAAACACCAATACCATTCAAAAAAATATTCTGCCTTTCAAATTTCTTGCAAATGGATATCATATTTTTCAATGTTTATTCATTTGCAAACCTTGCACACTTACTAGACTATCTATACTCTTCTGAATCCCCCTCATGTGCCACACTGCCTCTTAGCTTTGTACTTCCATACAATATGAAACATCACTAGGTCCATCAAATCTACGCCAACTCTTAAGCCATTCCATTGTTCCCCCCCCCCCCTATTTATTACCTAGTTTTAGCGCATATGCACATGAACATCCCAATTCTCCCACACCCATCTCCTCATGGGTCAATTTACAGCAGCCAATCACCTAAGCAAACATGCATTTGGGATGAGGGAAGAAAGTGGAGCACCCAGGGAAATCACCGTGGTTACAGGATATATTAACTCCGCATGGACAGCACCACAAACAGAATTAAACTTGGCTGCTGGAATTGTGAGACGACTGTACTCGCTGCAGCACTGGTGTGCTACCCATCTTCAATCATAGATGTGCTACACTTGCCAACTGATTAAAGTCTGCAAACAGCTAGGATGCCCATACTGATTCCTGAAGCATCCCATCAGCAGCAGCTTCCGAACCAAAAAAAATCATCCCATTATTCCGACTGTTTTCTATCAATCAGTCAGCTCTCAATCCATACCAGAACACTGAGTATTCTAATTTTGTTTAATAATCTCTTGTATGGCACCATATGCAAGGTCTTCTGTAAGCACATATACACATCAACTATTGCTCTTGCCTATACTGCTATCTATAGCCTCAAAATTTTAACATATTTGTCAAATATCAGTCCCCTTTCACAAATTCACGTTGACTTTGCTCAACGTTTTATTTCCAATCTGTGGATACTATTCTAGAACAAAATTTTGGAAGATGACAGCCACAATCACCATAGCCACCTTAAAAAATTGCTGTTCATCAAGTTGATAGGCTTTCAGTCACATTCATTTCATCTAGTTTTTTAAAAAAAAACAAATTCTAATTTCTTGAGCATTTAGCTTATACTCAATCCTGTTCTATTTCTGGAAGTTCTTCCATGCCTTCTAAGAAGACAGAATTTAAGTATTTGGTTAATTTTCGTTATTTCCTCATTCCTCATTATAAATCTCCTGTCTCAGTCTGTTAAAGACTCCTATTAATCTTGGCGTTTATTTCCCTTTTGATAAATCATCTATGTTTCTTTCTGGTCTACTCTTGTATTTTATTTTCTCTTATTACAGTGATGGTCACATCTCTTGATTTCTTTAACATCCAAAAATCTATTGCTCTATCTTAAATATACTTAGCAATTGAACCTCCAGAGTCTGCTTTAATTTATTACTACGTATGTGAAGAAATTTCTTCTCACCCGTCTTTAACAGCTGATTATTATTTTTTTAAAGTGTGACCTTTGATTCTATACAGGCGTCCCCCGCTTTACGAATCCTCGCTTTATGCCACTTCACTTTTACAAAGGACCTAACATTAGTAACCCGTTTTCGCATTACAAAGAGGATTTTCGCTTTTGCGAAAAATTTTCCCATACAAATTAATGGTTCTTCGCTTTAGGCCATTTCAGCTTAAGAAAGGTTTCATAGGAACGCTCTACCTTTGTAAAGGGGGGGGGGGGGGGGGGGACACCTGTACACTAAACTGGGGCGGGGAGGGAAATCAACTCTGCATCTACCTTTCCCTATAACAATTTTATATATCTCACTGAGATCACTAGCATAATAGGGATTGTCACTCTTTAGATTTCTCTGATCCAAGGGGTTTTAGGTTGCACACTCATTGAATATTAAAGCCTAGGAGACAGAGAGCCAAGAGGCATGGGAACTAGGTAGGAATCTGAAGACCTCACAATCATGAGCTTAGTGCCAAATGATGCCCATTTTTACTCTCATACCCACATCACTTCATTATGTTGAACTTACAGCAGAGCCAGAGCTTGGTGAGAAGTCGAAAGAGCAGGGACATACTATCCTGCGTGTCTGATGTAGCAGTGTATATTGGCAAACAGCCAGGTTTAAGCAGACCCCAAATTCGGATCACTACCATGAGTTCTCTCAGCATGCCGAGTGAAGTACCATCTCTAAGGAAACTAAATCCTGGTCGAACAGGAGAACTCTGTAAAGAAGGATTGACCATCAGCAAGACACAAATTCACTGAGTGGTGTTAAAAAGAGAGAGCACAATGGGAAGACAATTTGTTCAAAATACATTCTGTCAGCACTTTTTGATATTGTAAATATTTATGTTGCCTTGATGACCCAAATATTCACTCTTCCAACTGGATTGCTTTGGGTTCCTTTTCACATTTGTGAAGTGCAATGTCTTGGATTATTACAAACTACTTAATGATGTACATGAGGGGATAAGAGTATTACAGGCAGAAGGATGGTGAGGAGGACAAAAGTTTGTAGTTGCTGCCAACTTACAAGATTCTACTGACAGACCTTCCACTCATTTCAATATTTGAACAAACCATTCCATAGGGCTTTTCTGATCTCAACTTCTACCTGTACCAACTACTCTTTTCAACATTTTGTCCTTTTAGCTTTTCCATTCACAACATCCAGGGAGCAAAATAGTCCCGTTAGGTGAAGCAATTCTTCCAATCTCGTGTGATGCATTTGATGTCCATAAATATGATCTCTTCTACAGACTTGGTGTCCACCTTACAGAGTGTCTGGAGCAATGACTCTGAATTTCTATTTAACTGTTACTTTAGTCACTACCCCAGTCTGACCTGTTAATGATCAATTACATTTTTATAATGTGGCCCAGTGTGAGCTTCCATCAGGACATGCGGCAACCTTGTGAACGCTACGTGTGTAGAATTCAATGATTTCAGGTAACTAGTTTTCTTTTTATGAATCAGAACTGTCCAATTCTACTATAGGTCATCCATCTATAGTATGGCTCCATGGGAGACTGCAACATGTGACCTTGTGGTATGAGGGCCTAGACCACGCCACAGCCATGTCTTCCTGCCAAGGAACCAGAGACTGGGTGTGACATCTATAATATTTTCCTCTCTTCTCTCAAAGAACCTGACCTGCTTGCTATTTCCTGGAGTTCTGGATTTCATGGCTCTTTGAGAGTCCTTTGTTTTCTCTCAACTTACTTCATTAACCTATCAACTGTATGCCTTCACCAATGGTCATGGTGATCCTGGCCTTACCTTATCAAAGATATCCCTTTATTCTATCCATTCCTCCCTTGCTCTCTCAGCAACTTAAAGCAAACAAGTTTCCTCTTGCTCTGAGTTCCAACAAAGGGCTTCAGAATAAGGGGTTATCCAGATATGACAGAGGCGACAGAATCATTTCTCAGAGGATTATTTATTGTAACTCTCTATCCTTGGATTATGGACCCTGTGTTTTTGAAATGTATTCAGGGTGATGAATACATTTTTGGACCTTTTGAAAATCAAGAGTTATGAAGATTGAGCAGAAAAATGTATTTGGGGCCAAGAGCAGATTAGCCATGACATAATGAATTACCCTGCAGGCTCAAAGGGGATATGGTCTATTCCTGCACTTGTATGGCTTTTTCACTGACATCTTATAGAATTCAAGCAACATAGGAGCTAAAACAAATGCCATGCAATAAATTATAGAAGGTGCTTGGTTTATTATGCTGCTTACTGTAAATTCCGGTGTATAAACTGAATTTGGCCCTAAATTTTGGTCCTAAAATTAGGGGGTCGGCTTATAAGAGGACGCCAACTTTGGAAAAGCAAATACACGGAAGACAGGTCATATTTATTGGCTGTTTTTGAGTCAAATTTGTTCCACTGTCAACGCATGAATTCTTTGAAAGGTTTGTTTAAACTCACATCTCATGGCTGGAGCACGGACGTCAAACCACCGGGGATGACTGCAATGTCCGTATTTTCAGCTTTCAATGCTGCTTTTGTCTCACCTGACAAGTACGCTTTGAATATGTCCCAGACAAGTAGCAACTTTTCCTTCCTGAAATCTTCGGGATGTTGACGCCACACTTCTTTAACCCATTTCAAGCAATCCTCTTCGTCCATCCAACAGTGTTCTTGAATGTAAACAACACCCCGCGGGAATTTTCTGAGCAATCTTTGTTTTTTGTCTCAACCCAAGATCATGTCTATTCATAAATCGGGTGCACCAACTTTGCGTAGCTTTGAAAATTTCACTGACCTCACGGCGTTTTTCGTCCCATTTCAACGCTTGAACTCAAATCATTTCTCTGGTAACAATGTATCCAGATGATCACTGGTGATTCACCCACTCTAAAACTTTTTCTTCCAGTTCTGGCCAAGGGCATGTTTTCCCGCGGTTTGCACATTTCGTCTTTGGCATTTCTCGCAGCGTGTCCTCTGCCTTTTTCCACTCTCACTTGTTTCTCGTTTACACTAAACTCCTTAGCAGCTGCAGAATTATTTGTTCCTTTAGCAAAATCAACAACCTTCAGCTTAAAGCTAGCATCATATCGCATTTGTTTTAATCTTTTGTACATGGTGGTTGCAAACTCAATACTGAGTACACGTACTGATCCCGTCACCGTGTTATGTTTTAACGAGATTACAATGGGCGCTAAATGGTTTGACGGGGGTTACATTTCAGAGGATTCTTTACCATTGGGAACCTAATCCAAAACTTCCCTCCCTGATTTACTTACATATTAAGAATTTGCTTATAACGCTCTACAATGTGTAGGCCTGTTTTCTTAGCAGGTACTGGTTCACAAAATTTCCAAGTTCCGGATCCAGCAAAGCTGAGTACCGGCATGTCAGATCTTGTGATCTTTTCTGGTTAAATCAAAAACCTCTACAAAAGGGGTCAGTTTATACAAAGGTAACATGAAAAAGTCACTTTTTTAACCTTGAAAGTGGCGGGGGGGGGGGGGGGGGTCCGCTTATACACCGGAAATTACAGTACTTTCCTCTGTACTATATTTGCTGTCAAGAAGGTTAACATTTCTCTAAAGAATGTCCTCTCCCAATAAGAGGGGATAAATATTTTATCCAGTGGATTCACCAGACCTTTTAAAACAGAGTAAAAGAATGACATCTTTATAAAAAGCAAAGGGGCATAAGATTTGGAATAGAGTAAAAGTATGGATACTGTGGGTGAAATTAATACAGAATCTATTACAGAATGTACTTCAACATCTTACAAATAAATCACAGTTTGACACAATCTCAGTTATACTTTCAAATGGTTAGTACAGGCCATTTCCTTTGTAATGGTAATGCAAAATTGTTGGAATGTGGGCTTAGATCTTAAAACCACTCAATTGTGTGAAAAGAGATTTAAGAGTCTGAGCATCTCATAAACTGAAATAGCTCTACAATATCAATGGTGATAGACTGAAAAATGTCACCAAAGCCATTTGACGTACTCATTCTTTAAAGGGAATGACATCCATAGAGCTTGGAGAAAACATCTCAATCTTGTTACACATACATGTACCCACTTTAGTTAAAAAGGAAATTCAGAAGCATGCTATTACTCACCTGATTGGGCAGACTAGCCAACAGATACAGAACAAAGTCTCCAACCCACTGAATGAGCTGCTGTAGAGACTGCAACACCCAAGCATCCAGAACAAACTCTTCAGTTTTTAAATTTATCATAACCTTATCAATATCTGAAAGAAAGCATCAGTTACATTCTTTAAACAACTTGACACATAGAAAACATTACTCGAAAACTGTTTTAAGTTCAAAGTTCAACAATAATAACCAGTTAAAGGTTAGCATCTGTTGATACTCCCATCTAAAATGTTTTACTCTGGCCACCAAAACAATAAAAGGCAATATTGAGACTGCATAAATCCTAGACATCCAAATTCGAAAATTAAAAAATGCATAATGGGAAAAACATGGTGTACAAATTTTATAAAAATACATTACTTGCAACTTAAAAAAAAACACACCACATGCACCAACCATTGCTCTCCCAGCAGGAAATTTTAACAGGACCTGAAAACTGTGCGGCACTTTAAATGATAAAAAAATCCCAGCTGCGCAGCAACAAAGGCTGTGTGTGTGGGAGCTTTTCAATTACTGCGTAGCCACGCACCCACGCAGCTTAGAGGGAACAGTGATTGCTTGAATGTTGAAAGAAGTTTGACAATAATTTCTGCATTTAAGAATGCCCACAATCTGTCTGAAGAACACTTCATTTGAAGAATTGGAAGGCTTTTATCAGCCATTAAGTATTTGGTCCACACGCACAAATTGGGTACGTACCAGTGTCAGTGTTCTTACAGCAGATTTCGGTCAGTCGCTCTCCAGGGCTTTTATCTGGCGTGTTTAGCAAGTGTGGTCGAAGAAGTGATTTAAGTGTGGAACCGATTGCAATCAACAACAGCTTTGCATGGAAATCACAGGCTCTTGCCAGTGTATTTGTTGACAGCTTGCACAAAGATGCTTTCATAGCCACTATTCGTGTGGCTAGAACCTCAGTAAAGGGAAAGATAGAAAGTAAATTAAACATGTGCACACAAAACACAGTTGAGACCGCAAGGGTGGACGCAATAGATAGTGCAAAACTACAGCTTTCCCATGTCATTAATCAAGGCAAATAGGATGACATTGAGGATTTTGGACTGGGCCAGATACCAGATCATATAAAATGCATTGTTGAACTACCACTTGACATGCAAAGAAGCATTCAGTAGATCTAAAGAATAGTCATTTCTCAGGAAGAGCTTTAAAAACAAAGTGGAAGCAGCAGTTTGTACTTGTATACTATATATGGGGCCTTCAACAACCTCAGGATGGGTTGGTGGGGTGGGGGAAGATGGCACCTCCTGTCGGTGCTGCCCTCTGGTGTCTGCTCCATGGAAGAACAAGCTGGACCAGGACAACACCCAATGTACTATCAATTGCCATTCAGGGAATTAGGCTATACTTTTTGTGACTGTATGTTCTTCTGCTATTATACTCACATGTGCTATGTGCTGGCGGTAACGTGGTTTGCACCTTTTGCCCACAGGAATGCTGTTTTGTCTTGCTATATTCATGTATTGTTGAATGATAATTAAACTTGAACTTAAAATTATAGACCCACTGCGTATCTAAAATTCTCACTAAGGCAATTAGATCCTTCTTATTTACTCCACCCAAACATAACAATTTTAAATGTTCAGGATTGCTAGCTTTGCAGAATAGATGACCTCACCTGCCACCTCAGATCCCTCCAGTCCACAGCTAAATTTATTCCACATCTCTGACCAACCTACTCCAGCACATTAACACACACATCTACAAGACAATGTGGAAAAATGGCCAAAGTCCATGAAAAGCAAATCAAATTGAATCTGGCATTACAGTCCAATCAGTCTATTTCCAATCAGTACACTACCAACCACCAATTAAGTAATGGAAGGTGTTATCAATAGTGCTAGCATACTAATCACTTGCTCACCCATGCTCAGTTTGAGTTTCACCAGAACTGTTCAACTCCATACTTACTTATTTAATATTTTGAACAAGAATGAAGAGGCAAAACTGACTGCTGCTGATATCAAGGGAGGTTCTGAATGCCATCAAAGAGCCCTGGAAAAACTGAAGTCAATGGAGATCAAGGGATGGTTGTGGATTTGGAGTTTACCAAGATGGCACTGCAGCAATTCCATACCCAATAGTACCATGGGAGCATAATCATCAGAAGGACTTCAGCAGTTCAAGGCAATGGCTTACCAACACTTCCCAAAGGAAGATGGGTCTGGGCAATATATAGAGGCCTTGCCAGTGATCCCCCTCGACCCTTTACAAAATAAGTCAAGCTTATTAATCTTTTCCCATAGCTAATCCCTTCTGCATTCCTGCCACAACACTGTTGGACTAGCAACACCCATAAAATACCAGAACTCCTTCAACAGCATCTCTCTAAATCTGTGTCATCTACCACTGAGAAAATGCAAATACTCAGCAAGTTTTCCTTCCAATTCACACATCACTGCAACTTGGAAATACATTTCCTTCATCATTCATGTCAGAATCCTTGAATTCCTACCCAACTCTGAGGACACCTTCGCACATGGCAGCAAGCTCATTTTATTTTAAAACTTGCATTGCTAATGATGCCAATAAACACACATGCACAGAGTCTGCTGAGAGTAATGGATATTGCAACCTAAAGTACAGATGGCTTGCAGTCTCTCATCTGACCAAATTACCCCAGACTAAAACTTGCATGATTACAGCAGAGATTGTAATACTTGTATCATAAATGGACAGTTTGGAAATTGTGCTCCCTTCTCTTTCCTTCAGGCTGCTGAAGGCAATTCTTGCCCATGAATTTGATGCTCTGTAGGAAACAATGATGCTGCTTGTTCTGTTCATTTAGTAAGAGTTTCCACTGGTCAGGTTCAATTCCAAATAGCTCATATATTGCTAGCAAAAACATAGTGACATAAATATGTCCATTTTATGGTATGAGTCATGTCTTCATAAATCAGGAGTACAGGAGTTGGAATGTTATGTTGATGATGTACAATATGCAGATGGGCCCAAATCTGGAATACTGTGCAATTTTGGTTACTTAGCTGCAGGAAGAACGTTAATAAGATTGAAAGATTACTGAAAAAATTTATAAGGATATTGTCGGAACTTGAGGACCAGAGCTAAAGGAAAGGTTGAATAGGTTCGGACTTCATTCCCTGGAGGGAATTGAATTGACTTTATTTCTTCATTCCTTTAGATATATGTAGTAAAAATCTTTATGTTATGTCTCTGTCTAAATGTGCAATCAGTCATGTACAGTCGACCCTCCTTATCCGCAGATTCCACCAACCACAAATCGTGAAAACCTGGAAGTGCTCTTCCAGCACTTGTTGTTCGAGCATGTGCAGATTTTTTTTACTTGTCATTATTCCCTAGAAAATGCAATATAACAACCATTTTACATAGCATTTACATTGTATTAGGTATTATAAGTAATCTAGAGATGATTTAAAGTATACGGGACAATGTTCATGAGTTATCATGCATCGGGATCAAAAAAATTGTAAGTTCTCTTACTAAGTAAGTCAGAACAGGTACATCCGGTATTATTTAGCGTCAGTTAGTCAAACGTTTGTCTTAGTATATAGTATATCTTTTACCTTTCTATGCATATAAAACATTTAAGGACATATGTTTCAGCGCCGGGCTCAGGAACAGAAGTTCTCAGGACTCAGGACAGATCGCTCCCGAGTGCACTCTTTACTGTGCCGGGTTGATGTGGAGGATCAAAAACCCAAAACCCAATAATTAAACCACTGCATTGCTTAGTAATAATTGTAGCTTTCATCGGGGCAGAGCCTTTCTCACTTTATCCTTTAAAATTGTTCCGATCGTTGACCGACATAGCTTAATGTTTTTCCAATGACCGATGGCGTTTCACCTCTTTCTGATCGCTCTATTATTTCCACTTTATTTTCAATCGTGGCCGTGATTAATTTTGTGAACAGAAACACTGCGGATTTAGATCTCTGCCGCTGGGTCCTAATGTCCACCACACTGAGATAGGTTAAATAAGGTCTGGGGCTCTGCTGGGTCCTAAGGCCCACCGCATTGAGACAGGTTGAATAAGGGACTTGAGCATCCATGGATTTTGGGATCCGCGAGGTGTCCCGGAACCAATCCCCTGCGGATAAGGAGGGCCGACTATATAACAGTCAATGTAACATAGAAATACACTCAAATCAGCACGAGTTAATCAGTCTGATGGCCTGGTGGAAGAAGCTGTCCTGGAGCCTGTTGGTCCTGGTTTTTATACTGCAGTACCGTTTCCTGGAAGGTAGCAGCTGGAATAGATTGTGGTTGGGCTGATTCAGGTCCCCAGTGATCCTTCAGACCCATTTCTCACACCTGTCTTTGTAAATGTCCTGAACCGTGGGAAGTTCACAACTACAGATGTGCTGGGCTGTCCATACCACTCACTGTAGAGTCCTGTGATTAAGGGAGGTACAGTTCCCATACCAGGCAGTGATGCAGCCAGTCAGGATGCTCTCAATTGTGACCCTGTAGAAAGTTCGTAGGATTTGGGGGCCCATATCAAACTTCCTCAACCGTCTTGAGTCGGTGAATGCAGGAAGATTTGACAGAGTTATACAAAATTATGAGGGGTATAGATAGGGGAAAAAGGCTGCTTGCACTTACCCTAAGGTTGGCTGAGACTGGAGGTTATAAGTTAAGGATGAAAGATGAAGTACTTGAGGGGAACCTGAGGGAGAACTTCATTCGGAGGATGGTGCAAGTGTGGAACGAGCTGCCAGAAGAAGTGGTGGATGTAGGTTCGGTTGCAACGTTTAGGAGAAGTTGGAATAAATACATGGAAGGGAGGGGTAGGGAGAGCTATGTTTCAGATGTTGGTTGATTGGACTAGGCAAAATAACATCTTGGCTTAGACTACATGGGCCAAAGGGCCTATTTCTGTTCTGTGGTGCTCAGTTTACATTTACAGGACTAATTACCAAAAAAGAAAAGCAAACTTCCCAAAAATGAGCAGACATCACAGACCCAAACTGCATAACTTACCACTCTACTGAACTCTTACCTGTTGCAAAGCCTGATTCTGACGTGTATATTCCTCATGTAGCTTCTCTACTAGGTTTTGCACCATGTTAGGCTGTACATGTAAAAGGATATCCCACCAGTCATAACCAGTCACCATAGAGTATTCCAATAGGAAAAGGAGATGACGCAGTGAGGTGTTCATGTCTAATGTGTGACCCATTGAAGGAGAGATTCTTAGCATGCTCAGCTATGAGGGAATAAGAATAACATCAACTTTCAAGATTTCACCAAGAACGTAAAATTGCACTTCAAAAAAAAAATTGCATTATCTTACATGGAAACTAATTAGTACTTGCATAGATTGGCTGTGTTGAAATTGCAATGATTTTTAAGTAACATAAATATTCAAACTGTAAAGAAGATAATAGAAGACACCAATCAGTTGGAGATCTTTTAAAATTCATTTCAGGAAAATTGATGATGCCAGAAATTCCACATATATACACAACCCCATATCACCCATGAACTGAGAAGCAGTTAATAATTAACCATATATGTGGGCCCGATGCCATGTACGAGGATGGCAACTTCTTTCACTAAAGGTCACTAATAAACCGGATGTTTGTTAAAAATTACAATATGGTATTTGCAAGGTTTCAGTTGCTGAAATTAATTTATTTCAGATTTATTGAACTACTTGGAAGTTAAATTCTGCAGCAGCCATGAACTCACCACCCTGAATAATCTGTCCAAATCTCTGGCTGCTCTTCCAGTAATTTACATTACTGCAAAAATGTTACTGGCCTAATTCCTAGCACAGCGTATTTGGAAGAAATTTCCTAAATCAGACTCCTTAGAGGGAAGTCTGGGAGGATGGAACGGGGAGGAAGTGGAGAGTGTTGGGAGACCAGTAACACTCATGTAGTGACATTTTCCAAGCAAACCATATTTAAGCAGTTAATCTATCCCAACCCCAAAGTTACTTTATTTACAAGCTGCTTGATACAAAAATCTGTTCAAATGCAGAAGGAAAATTGAATATAAACATGGAAACAGTCCACAACTGATGTGTGGGAAGAAATATTTTTGTTGTGTTTCAGCATTTCATGTGCAATCACTGAACTTCAGAAACTGAAATATCTCTTTAGATATTGAACATAATTCAACAGTATTTTCACCTTTCCTTGGCTGTCTATTCCTACTAGTGCCAATGAAGTCCAGGATAGCTGCAGTGCTTTGAAGTGCACAGAAGATGCAGTTGTGCGCTGACGTTTAATAGACTGGTCATCTGTTGACCGTTGGGAGGGCATGTTGTAGAAGACTCCCATAGTTTGTAGTGAAAGCCTGTGAACAATGTGAATAGTTCCATCATGGAATGCTAGTGCAAGGCCTGGAAATAGGAAGGAAAGTGGAATTTAGTCAATTCTCCACAACAAACACAAATGCATTCTCATGACCCACTTATCACAACTATAGTTAGTGTTTATTATGCATAATGTTTACTTAAGTCAATATATTGGGTAAACAGTGAGCAACAGCATTAAGCAATCATGAGATAGAGGTTATGAAAATAAACTATAAAGTAACTCCATATAAGAACTGTAAACTCATTAATGGTAGAGGTAAAAGAAACATGACAATGGAGTATCCTTTCTATTGTGATGCAAGGAACCATTTAAAGATTTTCTTCTCAATAATGCTTTGCATTAGAATATGTTCTCCAAATCAACCAGGAAGTCAGATCAATAAGGAGAGTAGTAATGAAGCCAACACAAACTCTAACTTGTCATTTGTTTATTGATTAAAACTTCCAAAATAGAATTACTTTGAGTGCCCAGACTAGCATCCCATCCAAATCAAAGATAATTCAATTTACATGGTCCTCTTGTGCAGACATTGAAATCAAATACGACTTAACAATGAAGTAAATCCCTAAACAAGATCTTTCATAAGGATCTACACTGGATAATATTAAGAACTTTTTTTTTCGTTTTGGACCATGCAAGTTGTAATACTAACCAAGGCCTGGAAAGAATTTGGTGTCTGTTGCCACCTTTAGGTCAGTGCTGGTAAGTGAGATGGGAAGTTTGGGTAAAGCCACAGCTGTTACACGATCCAGATCATTGGTTGCAGATAGAATCCTCCATTTGAGGATGCTTGGCTGCTTATCACCTGGGCGAGTAAGAAAACAGTAGAGTGAATAGAAAACTAATGAAAGGTATGTTACCTTCAATAGCAATTTAGGAACAAAATAAATATTTTACCATAATGAATTATTGACCCATTTCATTGAACAATTTTACTTCTTAAAAATTTCTCTACATTTCTTGCAATGATTTATGTACAAGGATTCCAGGCCCCTCAGAACACCAGCACCTTTCAATAATTCACTTAAAACAGAAGAATAACTTCAGAATACTAAACTGGAAAGCAATGAAAATTATTGAAGTGAAGGCTTATAACTAATTAATTCAGTAACTGTCATAAACTCTATTGCCTTTAATCTTCAGGTATGATAAAACTGAAATATAATAGAATCATAAACACAAAGATACAAGTCAATCTATTGAGTCTGTGCTTTCGAAAAAACTAGATTCTGAGCAGAATAGTTCATAAGTCAAAACTTCTATCACGTTACTCTAATTAGGCCTGAATCATTAAAACTGGCAAATACAAGACAGTGAAAAACAACTGGTTATAATGAAAGGGCAAAGTTTAAGAATCATTTGAATCAAATGTTACATAATTAGTAAAAAACTAAATCAGATCTGTAAGATTTTTTTTACATAAATCACTGCAAGTTACAGCAAAAAGGCAGCAAACAATACATTAATGTTCATTGTAAGAGGATTCAAAGTGCAAGAGTTGGCACCTGACCCTGAGGGATTTGCAAAAGCAGTGCAATGAAGGTTTCCTGGGATGGCAGGAAAGATTAAACACACTCTGTCTATGCTCTCTAGAAATTAGAATAATAGATATACAACATTTTTAAGGGTTTGACAGGCTAGGGGCTTCTCTTGGCTGGGTTCTGGTACCAGAAGCCCAAAGGTTGGCCATTCCCTGCAGAGCTAAGAAGTAACTTCTTCACCCAATGGGTAATGAATCTTTGAAATTCAGAAAGCAAGTATGCTATGAGGTCTCAATGATTAAGTGTAATATTACATTCAGAAATTCATCTTACTTCAGGGTCTAATTGACCTTAGAAGTTTAGGATTTAATTCCATAATTTCCTAATCTGAGGAAAGACATTCTTGACATAGAGGGAGTACAGAGAAGGTTCACCAGATTGATTCCTGGGATGGCAGGACTTTCATATGAAGAAAGACTGGATTGACTAGGCTTATACTCACTGGAATTTAGAAGATTGAGGGGGGATCTTATTGAAACGTATAAAATTCTAAAGGGATTGGACAGGCTAGATGCAGGAAGATTGTTTCCGATGTTGGGGAAGTCCAGAACGAGGGGTCACAGTTTAAGGATAATGGGGAAGCCTTTTAGGACCAAGATGAGGAAAAACTTCTTCACACAGAGTGTGGTGAATCTGTGGAATTCTCTGCCACAGGAAACAGTTGAGGCCGGTTCACTGCCTATATTTAAGAGGAAGTTAGATATGGCCCTTGTGGCTAAAGGGATCAAGGGGTATGGAGAGAAAGCAGGTACAGGGTTCTGAGTTGGATGATCAGCCATGATCATATTGAATGGCAGTGCAGGCTCAAAGGGCCGAATGGCCTTCTCCTGCACCCATTTTCTATGTTTCTATGTTTCTATTTAAACTAAACTTTACGATTTTTATTGAAGGGAAAATAACATGCACATTTGATGGCATTTCAATAACCTAATGTCTATCAAGTCACATGAACCATTTAGTCAATACTGACATACAGGCAATAAAATTGTAAGCATGCACAGCTGTAGCTAGTCTATCAAAGGAGATAAAACAGTTTTGAACTCACCATCTGCCTCATAAAGAGCTCACTTCATTCAGTTCATTTATAACACACCATATAGGGCAAAAAGTAAGCCACCAAGACACAGGAAAAAGATGCAAATTTTCTAGTTTATTGATTGCAACTTCTCTGAAACCCTAGTTTAAACCTTAACTCGAATTGTTCGCAATCTGTAATTATAAGCCCTGCTTAGAGCAGCAATCTCCGTACTCACCCACTGGGGATATTGTTTGAAAACTATTGCTTACTGGCAACCCTTCTTTCCGTAACGACCAACATTCTACAATGCTACCCGTCAGACTGGAAGCACATAGCAACACCTGCAGGAAGTAAGAGTATGGCAGTTACTCATACACTCAGCTATAATGTTCAAACTCTAGACTAATCAAATTTCACCAACCTCAACTCAGAAGTTCACTGCTCATTATCCAGATTAACTTATTATCATAAATCTTATGTTTTCCTATTGTTCTTCAAGCACTGTTTCAAGTGCCACATCATGTCAGCAGGTAGAAGTGAACTGTTCTAGGCTGTTTGCATGTATGTAGTAACTACTGACCTTGAAAGTTCTCATAAAGAAAAATTAATAATAAAAAAGTGGCATCCTGCTATCTCAGGAGACTGAAAGCTTGAATGAAAAATATAGATCAATATTTGTAGAAAAAGCAAAATAAGCGGAGGCAATTAACTTTGGGAGATAATTTATTAACTTGATTATTCATTTATTGTTAAGGACTGCAGCTCCAAAAAAATAGAGGATACACAAGCAGGGAGGACTGAAAGAGTGGAGGAGCTTTGTCTCAGATTTGATGAAAATCTTAAAATTCAATGTACTGCAGATAGGAAGTTTATACCATGGAAGGTGAAATGGATAGGTGAATAGATAACTGGAAGCCCACACATTTTGTATGACAAAACTAACACCATAACTATACGCAACACACACACACAATGCTGGAGAAACTCAACAGGCCAGGCAGTATCTATGCAAAAGGCTACAGCCCACATTTCAGGCTGAGACCCTTTTGCAGGGCTGGGACCTAGACTGTGATTGTTTAAATGGTATTGACAAGAAGAACAATTGTTTGTATGTTATCAGTTTAGGCAGATTGTGTTTGTCTATTATTGTGACTTAGATGAAGATCAAGCCACATTTTATGAGTAATTAATGCAGAAAACCAAGCAATTCTACCGCCAGGACTTAAGAACTTTTTAAAAGCTATTATTAATGCTTTTTGAGATAGTGATTTAGATGCATATCATATTTTTTTACTGAGTTAAGTATTGTATGTAATTAGTTTTGCTACAACAAGTGTATGGGACATTGGAAAAAAGTTGAATTTCCCCATGGGGATGAATAAAGTATCTATCTATCTAATTACAAAGGGTTTGCCAACTTTTTCTGCAACTGTATGTTTTAATTGAAAAAAACCAGGAACACAGGACAATGCTGCCGCCTCAAAAATCAGGCAAACCACCAAAATTAATGACTTCAAAAGGGAACTATTTATGCCTACACATAGGTGGTATTTAGAAGTGGCTGCAGAGCCACTTAATGAGTACAGCAACACTGACATCTTACCTGCTCAGAGGTTTCTCTTGTTAAAAATTTCAGGTGAGTGACGACGGGGTATTTCTCCTTTCGAGCAACGTCAGTCGTACAGCGCATGAAGAGCGAGGGAAGCAACTCAGTATCAATTTTGCACTTCTCATTAACAACACTCACGCAGACTTTATAAAACTGAACAGGTGATGAGCTGCTGCCGTCTGATGTGGTCACCACAATGTTTCCACCACCAGTGAATGCAATGTCTGCTAGCGCAACTCTGCTCCTCAGCCGCGATAAGCTTTCTGTAGCAGTGAGAACCTGTCCACTGGGTTTCAATAATGACACAGTCACTAGACCACTAATGGTTACAGCGATCCAACCTTCCATTGGTTTTCCTCCAAAGAGCGTCAAGGACGGGGAGAATTTCACCCGTGAAAATTTCTCGCCAAAATTGGTTACACCAGACTGATTGGCAGGGAAATAAAACAGAAAAACATGTCATCTCTAAATCTGTTAAACCACTTGTAAAGATAACTGTGATAAAAGATACTAACCAGCACAGAAAATAAAATTAAAATTGTAATGCTGTGCCAAGTCAAGTAATTGGACAGCAACACATTTTGTTTATTAAACACAAGAGCAGTAAAAATGCTCTAAAAAGCCTGGGTAGATCAAATTAGCTTTGATCTACCCAAGGCACACCATCCAGTAATTTAAAATGGTTTTGTGGCTGTAAATTAAAAGAGCCTGTGAAGATGGCCAGTTAATTATTTGGACCATATTATTGATAATCACCGCAACTGCGAAATCAGATGCAAGAAATGCATCTGCATTTTAGTTTCCATTTATTCCAAATCCAATAAACCCACCAACCCACACATCTTTGGGGTGCGAGAGAAATCAGAACACTCAGGGGAAATTCACATGGTCAGAGGGAGGACATGTAAACTCCACTCCGATAACACCAGAGATCAGAATTAAACTCGAGTCTCTGGAGCTGTGTGGCAGCAGCTCTACTAATGGCATCACTGGGCTGCCCAAATGAATTTCTTCCTAGAGTGACAGAAAGGCAAGTTTGCCATTGCATCATTATTTACAGAAAACCCAGTCTCAACAATTAAGTGTAACCACTTAGCACCAATATAAATAAAACTATAACATGCTATTTTGTTACAATACATTTTTCTATAATTGCACAATATTTTAAGCAAATGAGTATGAAATCACTTTGAATTATTACATACAAGTTAAAATCAAAACAATTCTGACCTCTCTTAATTATATGTATCTTCAACAGCACAGACTATTAAGAGTTGCATCCTACTGTTAATGACCAAGGTATCAAATGTAATTATCAATATACTTTGTTATTGGGAGGTAACAGGAATATTATTCAGGGTTTTGATTACAACACAGACCTTGTCTACATGCAAGGCCAACTTGACACCATTGTGCAGCCACGACAAGGCCACAATAGGGTCGCCGTCTACCGAACTCCCGACTGTGCTGTCCCAGCTATTCACTAGGTGATCCGTCATACTCCAACATTTCACCTGACCATCAGCATCAGCTGATAACAGCCGGGAACCTTACATAGAGAGATGGAGCAAAAATTTCATTTTAGAAAACATGTCACTTCAAAACTATACATTTTAGTACCCAATAATTATGGAAAAACTTCACTCAGTTAGTAGATATTTTCTATGTAACATTCCAAAATAAAAATAAAAAATATACACCAGTTATCCACAGGAAATATGTACATTTGTTTAAAAAAGTATCATCCAAAGTGAGAGTTTAAATACAGAAAAAATATTTCCCCTCTACGATATGGTAGTGAAAATCAAACATGTTCTTCAAAGAATTTTAAAACTTCACTACTTATAACATATAGCAGAGATATCAGAGTGTTGAAATGTTAACTCCAGACACACTGAGAAATGAAGGGGCAGTTGCAAATATTGTGAAAACCTTTTAATGATTCATTTCTTAGCCCTGAGACCTTCAGTGGCATAATGGCCACAATCTCGTGGGAGGGCAATAGATTTAATTATTTTAAAATCATGTGTCACTATCATGTGACATTATTTATTGACACACCAACACATTACCAGATTGGTCCCATTCCAGAGAGGTGATCACTTCATGGTGTCCAGAGTTTATAGAGTAGACATCCCAAGGATGTTCAGTGTCCAAAATGTGTATCATATAAGTGAGATCTGAAAGAAAAATCAAAGGTTTTCAGAAAACATTTTTAGTCACAAAGTTCATGTTCTAAATTATTTTCAATTTAATCAAACTCTGTCAAAAAAAATGGCAAGCGGGAGTAGTTGGCATGTCAGTCTGCAAGTATAAGGAGAATGCATTTCAGATAGGACTGAGAAAACTTTATTGGAAAGGGAAAAAATAAATCCACAAATATTTAAAATCCAAAAAAATCTTCACTTTGTAAATACCACTTAGTAAGCATCAAGGCCAGCAAGCCCATGAAACGGAAGTATTCAGATGACAGAATTCATTAGAATTCTAACCAGTGATCATTTAGCAGGATGGTAACACAATGAATATTCCTTTGTTTATTACAAATGTACTATATGTCAGTTCAATTGGTACTCAGCTTCAGCTCACAAGACTGCTAGCTTTTGAGAAATTCAAATCCACAAATAGAAATTAGAATTTAGGACAAACAAATTAAAGATGAAAATGTATTTCAAATAGTATGTAGTCTCAACATTTAATTTATACTAAAAAATATTTTATTCTTATCTCTCCCATTTTGAGGAATTTCTGGTTTCTATTGCTTTAACCCCAATATTTAAATGCTATAGATTTTAGATACTGTGCCCAATATTTCCCACTAACATTTTTATTATTCTGCATTATTTTATTATAATCAGTTGACATCTCCTGGTTCTCAATAACATAACGTTCCTCGTTTAATTTTATGTATGATCCTTAACTAGTTGATTTTTCTCTTGCTGACAGTATTACAGTTAATTTTTAGGAAAATAGTTCTTTTGCAGTCACTGGATTATCTACAGCCCCAGATGGCATTCTATTGCAGAACCAACAACAAAAGAAAAATTCCTAAAAAAAAAGCTTTCAGAAACTTTTATTTTGAAAGCAAATTGCTCAAAAGTCATGACCTAAAAAACATACTAAATCAATGACTTAGTGACCTTCTGTTGGAATATTTGCCCATTACTTTGCAATGTGGTAAATAAAGTATCCAGAAGAAGCAAATAATAATCAAATAATCTGTAGTTTGATGTTGGCTGAGGCAAATACTGGTCAAAACACCATCCATAATTTAGACTGAAACAGTCAATCAAACAGTTTCTTGAATGTTCTTTCATTAAAAATATAGATGATCTTGTGCTTTATTCACCCTCCTGCACGATTCACATATACATTGTTTCCTTAATATTGAAAAGACAGCTTCAGGTTTGAATATACTCAATGAATATGTACATTCCACATGTAGAAACTTCCCAAAATATTTAAGAGTATTCGTTAGAAAATTTGCCCTCCTTGCCATCCTTTTCCTGAAACTAAATCCCTTAATCTTGGGTGTCCAATAATAAACCTCACAGAACCTTTACTTATCCAATGAGATCTACTTACACACTCCTGTCAGCATAGCCCAACAGTAATCCCTCTCTATAGGAGAACCACTTGGGAATGGAACCTTGCCCTTTAAGGATCGAGACCAAAACAGTTAACAGCACTCCAAATGAAGTATCATCAAAGCTTAGTACAATCTCAGAAAACTTTCTTACCTTTGTCCTCCAACCCTTTGCAATAAAGGCTAACAGAACATTTGCTTTCCTAATTACCAAAATGAATTTCTGCATCCCATGAACCTGAGAGGGAATTTCATGCAAGTGTGGAATGAGCAGCCAGCGGAGGTGTGGATGCAGATTCAATTGCAACATTTAAGAGAAGTTTGGATAGGTACATGGATAGGGAGCTATGGTCCTAGTGTGGGTAGATGGGAAAGACAGAAACAGCTGGTCGACACAGACTAGACAGGTCGAAGGGCCTATTTCTGCACTGTAGTACACTATGAACCCGGTCAAAACATTAACACTTCTCTATTTACTAATAATTAGATACTCATCATTTAAACTGATTTTATTTTCTACGCTTCTTCCCAAAATACACAACTTCATTTGTGTATTCTAATAACTTCTTTTCCACTCAAACTGCCCTCATGCCACAACATTCTTAGATCTTCTGCTATTTTTATTCTTAATGACATTGCTAAAAAGATTCATCCAATCAGGTTTCCGCTGTCCCACCTTACCTACAATCAAATTCCAGTTCTTACTTAAGAGCAAGACCTTTATCTTTGTTAACATTCTTTTCCTCTAGTTTTATTTCAAAGGCTTCCTTTACCAGACAGTCCAAAAAGCCATTGGCACGGCACAGTAGTTTTGTGCCGAAGTCAATCCTATGGTCATTGAGAATACAGTGTTCTGCTACCGTGGATTTCTCTGGGTAAGTCTGCCAATGATGTTAGTACATGAGATGTGAGGTTACAACTTTCTGCAAAGGCATGAAGATCTCTGATTTGTTCAAACCAAATCCAGTTTACATGTGGATCAGGAAACAATACTGATATTACCTGTAATGTTCAATTTTAATTTAGTCCCTATCTCATCCCTATTTCCTTTCAATCTGTTATACAACTGATGAACAGAACCTTGTTTTTGGATCTACCATGTCAGTAGATCCTAGGTGAACCCTGGCAGTTTGATCCAACTTCTCCCGCTGATGGGAATGTGTCAACATCCCAAGCAGGCAATGTAGACCTCTTGTCAAGTCTGCAGAAAACTATCACCCAACTGTACAGTCCTCTACTTGCATTGCATTCCTTTTCACATCTCCAACTTTAACGGTCTCCGAGATCCTACTGTTGTGGTCAGATGGCTCACTCTTCCTAATGTCTTTCTTAATATTGTAAATATCTCACACCTGTCAGATACTCTTTAGGAAGGGAGGGACGCAGAACAAAGGAAATTATACACATACAAAAACTGGATGAACTCAGCAGGTCGGGCAGCATCGGTTGAAATGGATCCCGACCTGCTGAGTTTATCCAGCTTTTGTATGTGTTGATTTGACCACAGCATCTTCAGTGTACTTTGTGTTTACTAAAGGAAATTATAGGCTTGTAGCGATGTGCTACACACAGCGCTGAAATAATGACACGCAGTCGGTAAGTCGTTTCTAGACTAGTTTATTCAAACTTCGCGGTGCTGGCATTTAATCCCTAGTGCCCGCCCTCTCCGGGCGGAAATGACGTCAGAGGTGCATTACCAAAGTCTCCCCCCGCTCGCTGGCTATTTGTGAGCCGGTTCACCTGCACAAAAAATGGGTCGCCGCAGGCTAGCTAGCTAGCCTGACATCAGTGGTTGGAAAAATGTGTGATTTATTCAAGAGTTCTTGGAGGCACATGATAAAACAGGTCTAAGTCAGCATGGTTTTCTAAAAGGGAACCCTTGCCTGACAAGTCTGTTGGAAAGTCTGTGGATGTTGAAAAAGGATCTAATGCTTTCTTTCCCAGCATGTATGGCAAATAAACTCTTCATGGGCTTCCAGCCGGGTAGCAACGTTTCGATGACAAACTCTGCCATCTTCATCAGGGATGATGCCTGGGCATGTCGAGTCTGGTGGTATTTATACCCCCATCATCCGTCCATTCTGATTGGTTAGTCCTCATCCAGTTTCTGCTGTCCCACCTTGCTTACAATCAAATTCCAGTTCTTACTTAGAGTGAAACCTTTATCTTTATTAACATTCTTTTCCTCTAGTTTTATTTCAAAGGCTTCCTTTACCAGACAGTCCCAAAAGCCACTGGCACGGCCCAGTAGTTTGTGCCAAAGTCAATCCAATTGTCATTGAGAATGCAGCATTCTGCTACCATGGATTTCTCCGGGTAACCCAAATAGATACACTTCCTGTGTTCCTTGATGCAGGGTTCCACTGTGCATCCCGTCTGGCTGATATGCACTGCTCCACATTCACAAGGAATCCTGAAAATGGCAGCCAACTAGGGTCCCAGGTCATCTTTGACCTGCATAAATTATGATTTGAGCTTCCTTACAGGTTTGTGGATGGTACTAATCCATTATTTCTTCAGGAATCCTTCCAGAAACTGTAGAAATATAGGGAAGATAGGCAGTAGTGACGGCTTCCTCCTCATTGTTAGGTTTCCTGGTTTTTCCATCAGTCCTTTTAAGGGCCTGATTGATTTGCTTCACCTACAGCCATCCTGTAGGAACGTCATGCGTATTTGTCTTATTTCCTCTGGGAGAGTTTCCAGGTCCAAAATAGTTTTCACACAGTTAATCGAAGTGGAAAGAACTGCTCTACGTTTGGAGGCATGATGGGGCTGTTACTGTTGAGGTACAAGTCCGTGTGAGTGGAATTCCAACAGACGCCGTGTCTGAGGCTACTGTCTGGTTTCTGTCGTATTAGAATGTCCAGGAACAGGAGGCAAACATTCTTCTTCATCTCCACTGTAAATTGAATGTTTGGATGTATACTGCTTAGATGGTCATGGAACTGTTGGAATGCCTGGAGTCCATGAGACCACACTACGAAGGTGTCATCAATGTATCTGAAAAAACATTTGGGGCGCAAGGGCGATTAACTCAGAGCCCTCTTCTCAAAGTCTTCCATGTAGAAATTAGCAATAACCAGTGACAAAGCCACCCTGTCCATTTGTTCGCAGTAGTTCCCCTTATGGAGGAAGTATGTTGATGTATGGGTGTGTTCAAAAAGGGCAAAGGTATCCTTATCAAACCTTGAAGCTGTTCTTAATGGAAACTCTTGTGAATGGGGCCAACACAATGAAACTGACCATTATGTTCTCCGGATTCAGCTGGATGCTGGTTATTGCTTTTACAAAGTCAGTCAAGTTTGTGATGTGATGCTCACAGCCTTCAACAAAGGGAGGCAGTGCGGTCACTAAATGCTCACAATAGGCCTCAAGGGGAAAGCCTCCTTGTGTTTCTTAGGGAGCCCATAAAATCTTGGTGGTACCTGTGCCTGAGGCATAAGTGTCTTGCACGTCTGCTGGCAGTCCTGATTAATAAAAACACCAACTTAAAATAAGCACAAGACAAAGCTTAAAATCACAGCATATTTTGGAGGCCCGAAGCATTTCTCCTTCCCCTCTCAACTCTTACATCTGACCAAAGACCCAATTTTTTCTGCAAAGAAAGGTTATCACATCCACCTCAGAGAAGGCAATTCATCTGAACGGAAACAAGGCATCTCCATCAGTGACACCTAGATTTTGTCATGTTTAGGAACTGAACTTGAATCTGCAAATTTCCTATTCAATGATACACGCTATCCGTTATAAAACTATAGTTACTCAAATATTATCAAACATGTATTTGGAATCTTGTTCTGTGAAAATGGGTTGCAAGTATCCCTGGCTGTACAAAGAATGCCGTATGAAGTCTAGCAGTCTGAATGTGAAACTTCCCCAGTATCACACCAAGACAATGCAAACATTGGGCACACCTGGTAACAGGCCCAACACCTACCTTGCTCTTCCTCATTCTTCAGGTCGGTTGTGAAAGCAACTAGGTTCCTACAGGACCAGGCGCATACTAGTGGCACAGAGGGACAGTAATTGCTCTTCGGCCACTTATCCCATTCACAGATATACGCCACCTCCATGTTCGCGACTAGCGCGATTCCGCTTACGCCCGGAGCACAGGCGCCTTAGCGCAGGGCGCATGTGTCTCACTCTGTCTGTCCAAGAGCTGCCTGAAATCCGAATGAAATTAAAAATTCACCAACTTGCCAGGTGCTTCGGCCATTTAAATTATTACTAAATGTTTCGTCAGATAACGCAGGTTTATTTTTTTTATTCCAGGCGGTTGATTTAAGCTTCTCCTTTTTGACATTGGGTCCTTCAGTTGCCCAATTAAAGGGATGCGTCTGTAACTTCAGTTTGAAAATGGGCGTTTAGAACAATGTATGAAAATAAAAGCAGAATAATGTGATAAGTGTAAATCCTTATAGCTCCAAATTTACTTTTTTTTGATATTTTCCGGCTCTTAGATTCATTATTTATTTTACATTACTGGTATTTCTTAAAATTTTAGCAAGATATCTCCTTAGCAACATGTTTTACAAGTGATAGGTTTTAGTTTATTTCGACGTGCTCGATTTTAATGGATATTTATATGTTCAAATTACACTGTGTCGTTATTAAATGTCTGCCCATCTTTAAAATTAACATTATTAATTAACAAAAGTTACAAATTAAGAATTTTCAGAATGGCATAAACCATAGATTGTTTGTCCTGGTCAAAAGTGTGTCTAATTATTAGCAAACGATTTATTTGAATATTGCCGCTGAGTGCGTTACAATAGCTGGCTGTAAAAATATTTGAGAGCTTTCGGATTTCGCTGAATGTTATATTCCTTATCCTCTCCATTCCCAATTTACTCCCTAGAATTTTGTACTGTAATAATTTATGTGTAAACAAATCTATTTAGCTTTTGATTATCAATGTATACATTTGCATGTGAATTTTGACGGTTCCTCTGAAGGTTTAATTCCTATTTCCATATTCTCTTACTCCTTTTTATATTCATTTTTTTCTCTTTATCTTTGGTAGACATATTCCTCCCACCCTGGAAATAAATGTGTTTCTCATCTACCATCACACCAGCTACCACATTCAATGATTCACCTTTCATTATTTCTGACACCCTCACTATGTTTGCACCATCTCATCTTTCATCATTCGAAAAGGATTTTTAGGTTGTTTTTCTGTTTCCACTAAGGCCAACTTCCCTTTTCACAGAAGGGTCTAAAATTAGAGGGCAAAGTTTAGGCTAAAGGGTTAGAAGAATGAAAGGCGATCTGAAGAATATTTTTCAACCAAAGGTTATTTGGAATTTGGACTGCACTGCCATATGGATGGTAGAGGCAGGTAACCCTTACTACACATAAACTGCATCCAAATAAGTGCTTGAATCGCCAAGGCAGAGAAGGTTGTAGACCAAGCACTGGCAGGTGATATTAGTATGGATGAGTATTTGCTGGTCAGCACAGACATGGTAAGCCAAAGGTTCTGTTTCTGTGTTATTCATTCTATCGTATTATCACTATTTGAGAAAGTAACCTGTTCTTAATTTCATTACTCTTCCAAATATCATTTAGAATATTTCTATTATATTGCAAAATCAATTCGAAGTAACTTAGCATAAACGTACCATTTGGAGCATTTCTGTTACAAAATTGAATTCCTATTTCTGTTTCCATCATGGTGCAGTTTTTTTTTTCTTCTGTCATGATCCTATTCTCAAACTCATTGTCTTCTCCAACATTGTCCCTTTGCCTCGTTTCATGCTGTGATTGAGATAGCGATGCTGTGGTAGCAATGCCAGAGGGTACCAAAGCACACAGGACCTTCTCAGATTTTCAGTCTCTCTTTGTTCATGGCTGTTTGGTCTCATACCTCCTCTGCTTCAGAACCAATTAAAGGAGATTGTTTTGGATCTTAAGATGTTTTAGTAGTAGAAAACAGAGATTTAAGTTTAACTAGAGAATGTCCAAAAATTACTTTTTGAATAAAAAATAGAAATAATTTTAAACAGAGTAGGGAAATTACAAACCAGTTTAATAGCACATTTAGAAAGGAAGAATAAACAGAATTAAAATTACACATTAATTACAACTTTGGGTTGCTCTTCTATTTATTATGGAATGAAAATGTGATTGTAGACAGTATCAACACACGCAAAATGCTGGAGGAACTTCGCAGGTCAAGCATTTATGGAATTTAATAAATGGTCAATGTCATCTACCTGAGAGCAGCAACAGGAAAAGTGCATGGCCTAGTACTGCAGAAATATAAGAAGCAGTTCTGTGCAAAACATGACATTAGTGCAAAAATAAAATCAGAAAGAAGACCATGGTGGAGATAGTCCTTAGTATTCTGTTGGTGAGGTAGGATTATTTCTCTTTCTTTAAATATCCACAATAAATCAAACACTTAAAGGGGGAAAAACCTTATACGTGTTCAACACTAAGTTTTTGATCCACATGGTGAGATTCACAGTGATTCACATTAGGTAAATTACTGGTGTGTGAATGCACTGTTATCTGATCACACATGAAGAAATAAATATTACCCTTTTGTCCTTTAGTTTTTAACCATTAATGACAGCGAAAAGTTGTGCATGATCAGATATTTCTATTGATCAAATATTCTGACAGTCACTGTGTGGATATATAAATGAAGAATGGTGTTTTGAATAAATTAGTGAATAACAACTACACCCGTGGACCAATACCCCACATGTCAAATCCTTCAGCAGAAAAAAAGCAGAAAAAACAAACAATCATTCCACATAATACCTTTATTTATGTACCATCAGCATTGTTGTTATACAGGTGATTCTTCATTTGCCTCAGAAACTTTACCTCCTTTAAACCATGTGGCTGTAATATGCATAATATAAATGACATTCGGAGTGTGGTCACTTAACCCCAAAACAGAACTAAACAAATACAGCAGATCCTGAAAATATGAAATTTAAAAAGACAGGATATGCAGTGGTGAGAAAAAAACTGAATTAATGTCTTTATACAAAGCTGGAAGAAGTCACTTAACTTCTATTTTAATATAAAGCCAGGGAAAGAAAGGAGGGGAAAAGGGACACAGTATATCAACTGAGACAGTTTGATAAAGTGGAAAAAAGGTATGCTTTTGCTCCACAATTTCCTGTACAAATACTAACCATGTAGTGAGCACAATGGCCACATGGTGGTGGGCTATGAAGTATTAACAGAGTCACAAGTTGTACAATATGGAAAACACACAAAGTTCTGGAGGAACTCAGCAGGTCAGGCAGCAGCTATGGAGAGGAATAAACTGTCATCATTTTGGTCCAACTCCCTTCATTAGGACTGGAAAGGAAAGGGGAAGAAGACAGAATAAGAAGGTTTGCGGAGGGGAAAGAGCACAAAGGTTGTTGTTAATAGGTGAAACCAGGTGGTAGAGGAAAGGGGATAAAGTGAGAAGCTGGGAGAAGATAGGTGGAAAAGGGGAAGGTAAAATAATCTGATAGGAGTGGAGAATGGACCATAGGAGAAAGGGAAGGAGGGGAGCACCAGAGGGAGGTGATGGGCAGGTTAGGAGAAGGGAAGGGTTAAGAGGGGAGCTGGAATGGGGAATGGAAAGAGAGAAGAGGAAGGGGGAGAAATTACTGTAAGTTAAACAATTAAAATGGGAGGCCACCGGGAAATTAAGTCTGTTGTGGAGGACAGAACAAAGGTATTCGACCTTGATTTCATAGTTTAAATTCTATTTTCCATTTCCATTCTGACATATTGGTTCATGGCCTCCTTTACTGCCATGATGAGGCTACTCTTAGGTTGGAGGAACAATACCTCATATTCTATCTGGGCTCCCTCCAATCTGGAGGACATTGACTTCTCCCCCCCCCCCCATCTCTCTTTTTCCATTCCCCATTCTGGCTCCCCTTTTACCCATTCCCTTTTCCTCACTTGCCCATCACCTCCCTCTGGTGCGCCTTCTCCTTTCTGTTCTCCCATGGTCCACTCCCCTCTTTTTTAAGATACTTTTCTTCTTCAACGCTTTACCTTTTCCATCTATCACCACTCAGCTTCTCACTCCATCCCCCATTCCTCCACCCACTTACCCCTCACCTGACTTCATCTATCATCTGCCAGTTTGTTCTCTCCCCCCCCCACTTCTTAATTCTGATTTCTTCCCACTTTCTTTCCAGTCCTGTTGATGGATCTCAGCCCAAAATATTGATTGTTTATTCACCATGGATTCTGCCTGGCCTGCTGAGATCCTCCAGCACTTTGTGTGTTGCTCTAGATTTCCAGCATCTGCAGAACCCCTTGTGTTTACAGTATGGAAAAGGCACTTTGGCAAGCTGAGTCCACGCTGACCATCAGCTCTGTACATTTTTACAGTTTTCCTATCTTAATCCCATTTTCATTTTCCCCATGCTCTCATCAACTTTCCTCTCATTCTACCACTCACCAACACAATAGGGACAATATACAATGGGCATTTAACCCACCAACCTGTAAATGATTGGAACATAGGAGGAAACCAAAACACCCTGGGGAGACACATACCGTTACGGTGAGAACGTGTAAACTTCACACAGACAGCATCCAAGGTCAGGAGTGAATGACTGTCCCTCCTTTTAAGCAGTGCAATAAAAAGATGACTAATGGTCTCATAATAAGCATAGTTAGTAGGACTTATAGTGATTACTATGGATTTTGCTATTGTAGTGAGCACAGCAATGGTATAAACAGAGCACATGAATGATCAATTATAAAACTGTAGTGAAAAGGAAAGACTTCCATTTACCTTTTGAATCCCATGTCTTATAGAATCCTCAGGATATTTCAAAGAAATTTACAGTGAAAGTTTTCATTTAGTTAAAATGATATACAGTAGTTATTGCAACAGTGAGGGGTGAAGCCCTTTAAAGTTCAAACTCAAAATTTAGTTAGAATGAATGAACAATGGATTCATAATTAGTGAGTGTGTTCAAAAACTAGGAAATGGAAAGGTGAATAGAAACAAATGAGCAGAGGGAAGTTTGTGGCAATGTTTGTCGCAATTCAATATTAAGACAAATATTCTTAATAAATGAACGGGAGGATACAAAATACTTCAGGTAGACATGATGCTAATGCAAGAAGAAAGGAGGAAGGCATGTTTGCTTTATATATAGAACTGTTGTTTGCAGTATTAAGAAATGTCTGATTAAATTTTCAGTTTTGGATCCTTCATATTCATAATGACAGAGTACCTACTCAACAACGTTGGACTTTGTGCAGTTTTACTCCCAACAAAATCACAATGATTTCTTATCAGTCATGGCAAAGCTTGATAAAGTTTGTAAATATATTTCCAAAATATCAACTCCTGCCTAAGCAAGGACCTGGACCCACTGCAATTTACTTAACGCCACAATAGGTCTACAGTGGATGCAATCTCATTTGGACTTAGTGCACCTGGACAACAGCAACGCCTATGACCGGCTGCCATTTATTGATAACAGCTCAGCGTTCAACACCATCAAATCCTCAGCACTAATCAACAAGCTCCAAAACCTGGGCCAGTGTAGCTTCTTCTGCAACTGGATCCTTGACTTCCTCATTAGGAGACCACTGTCAGTGGGAATCAGAAATAACATCTCTTCGCTGATCATCAAAACTGGTGCATCTCAAGGTTGCGTGTTCAGCCCACTGCTCTACTCTCACTACAGCTACGACTGTGTAGCCAGGCACGGCTAAAACGCCATTTATAGATTTGCTGATGACAACTACTTTTTGGCAAAATTTCAGATGGCGACGAGGAGTACAGGAGTGAGATAGATCAGCTGGTTGAATGCTGTCGCAACAACCACCTTGCACTATGTCAGTAAGACCAAGGAATTGATTGTGGAATTAAGGAAGGGGAGGTTAAGGGAACACACACCAGACTTATCAAGGGATCAGAAATGGAAAGGGTAGGATCTGGACAGTCGTTATCGGTGTACAAGGTGACAACAAGTGAATTCTAACAACAGTGCGGAACAGTTCACCCCACTGAACGGCACCGCCCTTCCACTGCTGCCCGGTTGTCAGGACCAAACAAGACGGCCTGCGATTGGCTGGACGTCCCACCAGTGAAAAGCCTCGGTGTTGAACGTGTCGTAGAAACAACATGGCGGTCAGGGCAAGTGTGAAAGCGGTGACCTCTCGGAGACTGAGACTACCGACCAGAGCAGCCCTGGTGCTAGTAAGTTGGGTTAATTATTTGAATTAATTTAAACTAACCAGTACAGTTTGGCCTACTAAAGTCATCGCAGCATATTGATTACATCGGTAATAGAAATTAGTAGGTCGGGACGCTGGAAATCAGCAGGTCATGTATCTGTGGTAAGAGAAACGGGGTCAGTATTTCAGATGGGAAACCCTTCTCAGAACTGCAGGAAGCGAGAGAAGAAATGACCCTTTTGGGTGGCATGCAATAAAACTTTTCATTGTATCTCGGTACACATGACAATAATAAGCTGCAAGGATGCCAGGACTATGTCTTTGATAAGAAAAAAACTGGGCTGACTATGGGGATAAAATGTAAACTAGGTGAAGTGGGCAGCGAGTCTGCGAGCAGTTAGAGAGTGAGAATATAAAGATAGACAAAAGAATATGGGAGGTACGAAATGCAGAGCTGAAGGACAAAGTCATCAGGTTGGGTCGCGCAGGTCCTCCACTCCCGGGGAGGAAGAGAAAAACAATCTAACTTCATTAATGGATGACTGTTACAGATCCAAAAGTCAGGTTACTTCAAGTTCTACAATTCAGTGTTGAGTCTAGACGGTTGTAATGCAGAGAATGAGGTGCCTTTGCTTATGTTTGTATTGAGCTTGTTTCTTATTTCTCAATGACACTCCACTCTCCATTTCAAGAGGCCTAAGTACAAATGCAGTGGTCGAATACTATATTTGTAATGGTATTTGAGAAGTTATGGTTAAATATCTTAATGCAGTTGAATGAATTTTATGTTGCCATGTTGGATTTGGAGAATTGTATGCAGTTTTGGCCTCTTTACCTTATTAAAAAAATTGCTCCAAAGTAAGACCAGCGAAGATATTTTTTCCCAAGATATTGAGAAGTGGTCTCTACCAATGTGTAATTAATACATAGAGAAGTTGTTACACTGGGACTGGACCTCAGAAGTCTGAGTCTAGTGGTATAAGTTATCGTCACAACTGGGGTCTTCCTTGGTTGACCATGATTTTTGTACCTCGTCATGCCTTCTCTCCCCAAAACGTTGCAGAGCAGCTTTCCTGGCCTTTGGATGACACTGTTGATCTCATCTGCCCAGTCCGGTGGAGCTGTCTTTGCATGCTAAGATGAGCATGTCCCTATCTCACCTGGCTGTCTGGCTGCCCTCACCTGGTTTAGCTTGCCTGTCAAAGGGGACAGGGTGTGGCCACTGTCGCATGCTAATGGCTACTTGGAGCCACAGGTGAGAGCAGAGTGTCCGGGGGTGCGGGGGGGACCAACGGTGAGTGTGCTGTCCCAGAATGGACACAACAAGCCCCTTCATCAGAGATACTACCCTCCCTGGACACCCCATACAGGTTTCACTGTGCACTGTGTACAGGTGCACAGGTTTCTTGTCAGTGTTGGACGTGACGGACAACCACCAATCTACACATGAATGGAAATTTAAACAAGTAGGTAAACACTCAGCCCTGACACAGCAAAGACTTACTTGGAAGAGAGAGAAAATGATTAAAATATATTCTCAGATTCTCCCAGCAATTGGAGGGTGGGGGTATTTAGGGAAGGAAAATAGTTTAACATCCTCATTGACCCATTAGCTCATTACTACTCAAAATGCAGAATGAACATTCTGAATGGCATGGAGAGCCTGATCTTTACAGTAGCACATAAAAATCTAATGAGAATTGAAGGCGGAATGCATCACCTACAGTATTACCCATCAAGTAATAAGCTCTTGTCCCATCAATGGCTGTCTATAGACCCCTTATTTTGCTTTTTTTATGTGCTTCATTAAGCATCTTGGAACCCACAAAACTGGAGTAGAAAGAAATCATCTTTAACCTTGAGGAACCTCCTAAGATGAAAGGTTGATGATGACAAATTCTTTGCTTTTTTTAAATTCCCCAAGAATTTTTAAATATCAGCAGATTCAAATCCATTTTAACATAATAGCTTAATACAAATACATTGCATTTGTGCTTTCCACAGAAGCTCGAGGCAAAGGAAATAGTGCAAACATTAGTAGATGCAGATTCAGATTTATTTATCAGATATACATTGAAATATACAGTGAAACAAGTCATTTGCATCAACAACCAATACACCCAGGGATGTGCTGAGGGCATCCCACAATTGTCACCACACATTTCAGCACCAGCATAATGTGTCTACAATGCTTGGCAGAACAACACAGACCACAACAAGGAACAAACAATAACAACAGAACAAGCCTCTTTTCTCTCTTGCACTGTTCCTCTCATCCACACATGGGTCCTTCAAATCCAGGACAAGCCTCTAGGCCACCAGCCCTCCAGGCTTTGGCTATTGGGCTACGACTTCAGGACTTCTGATTGAACTTTGGGCTTTAATAGATGCAGTTGTAGTGAAGGAAATGGTTAATTATGTAAATTATTTAGTCTTTGAAGCAAGGCATCCAAAAGCATTCTTAACGTCTAATGACTATGTGATATATTATATAAACTCCATCAACAATTGACATCCACTGGTAGTGAAAGCTGCTTAGACCATTAAGTATCACTGTCTTAAATGATTCATTTGTAAGAGCAATTCATTTAACAATTGCCTTTCGAAAGGTACTCTGTTCTTGTGTATATATTAATGCAATAGACACTTTGCAGTAATAATTAATGTTAATTCTTTCACAGAAGAATATTGCTGTGAAATTTTTAATGTTATCTAGAAAAAGCAATGGATGCTTTGTTTTTACCTGCTTCTGAGCAATAGCAGCACTGATTCATACAATTGCTTGTGCCTGGTAGGAATAATAAATACTCTGCTCTGTTGTATTCTATATTCACAATAGTTTTTACCGTTTTACTATTCTTTCCCATTGTGACAATCCAATTCTTTTCTAAGTATGTATTCAACATCCCATTTTCATACCTTGGGCTATGGAACAGTACTTGGAAGGCATGTCATATATAAGATATATATTTATGCTGTTAAATTAAAAATCTTAGATTAAATATGCAGAAAAGAAACAGTTAACGTGTCTGAGTATTCAGTCCAATATCTTTAGATCCCTACCATCACAGACAGTCTTCAACTAATTCTGCTTTGCTTACGATATTGAGAAACAATGCCATTAGTTTCAAGGTAATTATGGAAAAGGATAGGTGTGATGCTTGTGTTGAGATTCTAAATTGGAGGAAGGTCAATTTTGATGGTATCAGAATGGATCTGGTAAGTGTGGATTGGGACGGGCTGTTCTCTGACAAATATGTACTTGTTAAGTGGGAGGCCTTCAAAAGTGAAATTTTGAGAGTACAAAGCTTGTATGTGCCTGTCAGAATAAAAGGTATAGGCAAGAATAATAGCTTTAGGGAACATTGGCTTTTGATAGATATTGAGGACCTGTTTAAGAAGAAAAAATTGCATAGCAGGTATAAGCAGGCAGGAGCAAATGAGGTACCGTATTTGAGTATAAGAAATGCAAGAGAACACTTAAGAAAGAAGTCAGGAGAACTAAATGAAGGCATAGGATTACTCTAGTGGACAAGGTGAAGGAGAATCCTTAGGGCTTACAGATATGTTAAGAGCAAAAGAATTTCAAGGAACAAAATTGTACCTCTGGAAGATCAGAAAAGTATTCTCATTTAATTTTAAAATCTTTTTATTAATTATTATTGAAGATTAACCCAAAAAAGATACATTAAGTCAATATGTCATTATAAACAATAAGGAATTAAATTAGCAACCAACTGATTAACAAAGCTAAGCAATATATCAATAATATTAAGAGAAAATAAAGTGTTAAGAATATTTTTTTTCTTTAAGTGGATTTGAGTTGGCGGATTGATTTTTTTCAATGGAAGCTTATATGATGTATAGCTCTGGGGTTATGCTCCCAATGGGTTATTTTTTTTGTTTTTTTTTCAGTTAGGGGGTTTTTTGCCTTCTTTTTCTTTCAGAAAAGTAATCTTTGCATGGAGCCAAAAGAGATGGGGGAGATCAAAATGGATTTTTTTTGTGTCTGTATTCACTCAGAAGATGGACACAAAATCTATGGAAGTGAGGCAAGGCAACAGTAAGGTCATGGACCCAAGACAGATTACAGAGGAGCAGGTGTTTTCTGTCTGAGGCAAACTAGGGTGGATGTGGACAAATTCCTCAGACCCTGTGGGAGGCTAATGCAGAAGTTGCATGGGCCCTAGCAGAGATATTTAAATAATCCTTAGCGACAAGTGGGGTACCAGAGGATTGCAGGATACCTAATGTTGTTCTGCTGTTTAGGGAAGTCTCTAAGAAAAAAACAGGAAATTATAGGCCACTGAGGCTGATGTCAGTAGTGGGAAAGTTATTGCAAGGTATTCTAAGGGACTGGATATGTGAATATTTGGATAGACATGGACTGATTAGGTATAGTCAGCATGGCTTTGTATGTGGTAGGTAGTGTGTACCCAATCTAATTTAGAGTTTTTTGAGGAATTTACCAGGAAAGTTGATGAAGGCAAGGCAGTGGATGTTGTCTACATGGACTTCAGCAAGACATTTTTCAAGTTCCCACATGAGAGGTTGGTCAAGAAGGTTCAGTCACGTGGTGTTCAAGATGAGGTAGTTAATTGGTTTAGACATTGGCTTTGCTGGAGAAGTCAAACAGTGGTAGTAGATGGTTACCTCTCTTATTGGAGGCCTGTGACTAGTGGAGTGCTGCAGGGATCGGTGCTGGGTTGGTTGTTGTTTGTCATCTATATCAATGATCTGCATGATCATGTGGTTAACAGGATCAGCAAATTTGTGAATGACACCAAGACTGGGGGTGTAGTGGATAGCAAGGAAGACTATCAGTGCTTGCAGTGGGATCTGAGTCAGGTGAAAACATGGGCTGAAAAATGGCTGATGGACTTTCAAGCAGACAAGTGTGAGGTGTTGCACATTGGGAGGACCAACCAGGGTAGATCATACATAATGAGCAGTAAGGCCCTGAGGAGTGTGGTAGAGCAAATGGATATAGGAATAAGGTCCATAATTAATTGAAAATGGCATCACAGGTAGATAGAGTAGGAAAGAAAGCTTTTGGCATTTTGGCCTTCCTATTGATTACAGGAGTTGGGATGTTTGTTCATGTTGTGTAAGACATTGGTGAGGCCTAATTTAGAGTATTGTGTGCAGTTTTGGTCACCTACCTACAGGAAAAATGTAAATAAGATTGAAAGAGTACAGGCAAAAATTACAAGGACATTGCCAGGACTGGAGGACCTGAGTTATAAGGAAAGATTGAATAGGTTAGAACTTTATTCCCTAGAACGTATAAGATTGAGGGGAGATTTGAAAGAGGTATACAAAATTATGAGGGGTATAGATAGGGTAAATGCAAGCAGGCTTTTTCCACTGAGGTTGGGTGAAACTACAACTAGTGGTCATGGGCGAAAGGTGAAAAGTTTAAGGGGAACTTGAGGAGAAACTTCTTCACTCTGAGGGTCATGAGAGTGTGTAATGAGCTGCCAGCTCAAGTAGTGGATACTATTTTGATTTCAATGTTTAAGATCAGTTTGGATAGATACATGGATGGGAGGGCAATGGAGGACTAAGGTCCAGGTGCAGGGCAATGAGACTAGATAATTTAAATGGTTCAGTATCGGCTAAAGGGCCTATTTCTGTGCTGTAGCATTCTATGACTCTGTGACTCTAAATAGCTGGATGCATTGGATATATCAAGGCTGTGGGTCCAGGCCTACAACACTGACATCTATCTGATATCGGGCCGCAAAGCACTCTAGCATGTGGTGAAAACTGCCCAGTGGATTATTGGCACTCAATTGCCCACCATTGAGAACATCTACCATAAATGCTGCCTGGGCAGGGCAAAAAGCATTATCAAGGATGCATCTCACCCTAACCATGAACTTTTTACTCTCCTCCCATCCATTAGGTGCTACAGGAGCCTCCGCTCCTGCACCAGCAGGCACAGAAAGAGCTTCTTCCCTGAGGCTGTGACCCTGCTGAACCTCACATCACAGCGCTAAGCAGAATTGCACCCATATTGTGCTGTGTCAGTACGTTTATATTTGTGTGCTGTAGCACTTACTTTTTATTCGCAGTTATTTTGTGCACTTCTGGTTAGATGCTAACTGCATTTCATTTGGCTTTGTATCTGTACTCGGCACAATGACAAAAAAGTTGAATCTAATCTAATGTGATTTGTCATGTAAGCAAAAATCAGGACAAATTCAATCTAATTACTGCCTGATCCGTTTGCTCTCAAGTGTCATTTGGTGTTGTCAGGCAGTCGTGTATTTGCCAATAAGCTGAACACAGATGATCAGATTAGGTTTTGTCAGACCACTTAATTCCAGGAATTAAATTTCAGAGGCAAGATAAAATTAAATGCACCTGATCTGTGACCATTATAGCGTTAAGGGACACTGGTAAAATTTAGTCGACATCAAGGGTTGGTCTCATACTTTGTTCAAAGGAAGTTGGTTGTGGTAATTGGAAGTCAATCTCCTAGGACATCCTTGTAGGAATTCTTCAGCAATGCCTTAAGCCTAACCATCTTCAGTAGCTTCATCAGTCATCTTCATTCCAGGATAAGATCAGAAATGGATATAGTTACTGTTTGCAAATTGAATTCAGATTATTTAGCTCCTCAGGAAATGAAGCAGTCCATGCATCTCACAAAATTGTTGGTGTCCATCCCCAACAAAAGTCAAACAATCTGTCCTTGATATTCAATGGTATTGCAATCAACAAGTCCCATGCCGCCAACATCCTGGAGTCACCAGTGGTGAATAAACTTGGCTAGATCAGCCATATACATATGGTAGCTACCAAAGCGGGTCAGAGACTTGGTGTTCTATGCTGAGTGACTCGTGATTTATTGATGCTGAAAACGCTGTAGGTATCAGGAGACAAGTTTGATGGAAACCTTCCCCTTGTCTAGAAAAGTACAGTTCCAACTGTTCTCAAGAAATTTGTCACCGTCACAGAAAAGCAGCATGCTTAATTGATACCACAGCCACTACTACTTTAAAAATATTCATTCTCTACCTCATCAATGCACTGTGGTAGCTGTATGTACTGTCTTCAAAATACACTTCAGTTACTTGCCTAATCTGCTCTGACAGTACTTCCCAAACTCTCAGCCTCTACCACTTAGAAAGACAAGAGCATCAAGAGTACCCCTTTCTGCAGGTACTCTTTCAAGTATGTCTGGTCCTTCATCATCATGGGGTTAAATCCTGGAACACCACCACGTGGACAGATTAGGATAAATATAAATATTGACCGTGTTGGTGCTATCTGGATGGCAAAAACAGAATTTTTAAAATTAAAACTAGTTTTAAATCTGCCTTTAAATTCATCTTTGCTAGTTTTGAGACTAGTTTTGAAGTCTATTCTTCACTTGTTCCGTCTTCTAGCATTTGACTCTACATTTATTTTTCATTCACAGACCTCATCTGCTGTCAACAGAATTAAAAGTCTTCTACAAGAGAGACCAGAATGCGTAAGTAAAAGTGTAGTTAATGTAAGATTTTATGCCCCAAATAGCAACTGGCTTGTTACTCATACTGTGAATGATGAACATGATTGTAAATTCCTTTGGAAGAGTGGATTTTGTATATGTGTGGGTGAGATTGTAAAGGTTTGGTGGTATTTCTTGATGGGTCGCACTTGCGAGTCTCAACTGTATAGCTATGGAAGAATCTCCTCTGTTACAATAATGAATCTCAGATCTCCCAGGCCCATGTTATTAAAGACTGCGTTGAAACTGATATTTTCCACCTGGTCTAAAGAAGTTGCTTTTAAAATCTATGTCCTAAATTACTTTTGCCAACTTTTGTGGTGTATAGTTCTCTTTTTTAATCTTTGCTTAACACAGTAATTAGGTTTAGTTGTGTGTCTCTTTGACTCTGGGAATTCTCCATTCAAATTATTTTGTTTGATCATACAGTATATAAAATTACTGAGTAATTCACTCATAACAAGGCTCTGTGCTTAGCCTGCTGCTTTACTCACTAGCTGCCTATCACCTCTCATATGATTCTGCCTTCTACTACCCATAGTGCTTTCCCCTTACATTCCTCCTCCACCTCTCCTGCCTATCCCCTCCCTGCTTCCCCTTCCCCACCCCTTGATCTTTCCTCTGATTGGTTTTTCACCTGGCACCTTCCACCCTCCCCCACCTTCTTTATAGTGCCCCTGCCCCCTCCTCCTTCAGTCCTGACGAAGGGTCTTGGCCCAAAACGTTGACTGCTCGTTTCAATGGATGCTGCCCGACCTGCTGAGTTCCTCCAGCTTGTTTGTATGTGTTGATTTGACCACAGCATCTACAGTGTACTTTGTGTTTACTCACTTTATACTTGTGATTGTGTGGCTAAGCACAGCTCCAATGCAGTATTTGCTGATGACACCAGTATTGTTGGCTGGTGATGAATCAGCATATAGGAGAGAGATTGAAAATCTGGTTGAATGATGCCAGAACAACAACCACCTACTCAATGTTGTCAATGCAAAGAGTTGATTACCATGGGAGGACCCCTCAGCTATCAGGCTCTTGAACAAAAGGGGATAACTAAACTCATTTAGAACTCCTTTATATTTTTATTTCACACTCGTTATTTATATCTGCATTTGCACAGTTTGTTATCCATTGATCCTGTTTACAGTTACTGTTCTATAGGTTTGCTAAGTATGCCTGCAGAAAAAGAATCTTAGGGTTGTATGTAGTGACATGTAAGTACTCTGGTAATAAATTTTACTTTGAACTTTGAGAAAAAAGCTGGAGGTCTATGAGCCAGTCCTTAGGGGATCTGAGGTGGAGAGGGTCAGTAGTTTTAAATTCCTTGGTGTTATCATATTGGAGGATCTGTTCCGAGGGTAACATGTAAGTACCAACACAAGGAAGTCACGACCGTGCCTCTGTTTTCTTAGAAGTTTGTGTAGATCTGACATGTTACCAAAATCTGTGACCAACTTTTAATAGGTGCACTGAGGAAAGTATCCTAACTGGTTGCAGTTAGGATACAGCCATCACAGGCAAAGATCTTGCACTATTGAGTATGTTCACATGGAGTGCTGCCACACCATCCAGGCCATGCTTTCGTCTTGCTACTACCATTGGGTAAGAGGTATAGGAGCCTTAGGTCCCACATCATCAGATTCAGGGACAGTTATTACCCTACAATCATTAGGCTCCTGAACCAGTATGTAAGACTTCACTCACCACTACTGATTCCACAAACTTTCAAGGACTCCAGTATTGTGTTCTCAGTATTAATTTTTTGCACATTTGTTGTTTGTCAGTCTTTGTTTATGTAGTTTTTTTGTAAATTCTGTTGTATTTCTTAATTTTTATGTAAATAACTGCAAGAAAATTTCAAGGTAGTATATGATAAACATATGTACATAAATAATTATTACTTGAAAAGGCAATATCAAAAATCTACCTCTGTCTTCGTGTATTAGTAGGAATCTCAATGTGTTGAAGCCTCGTTACATATCCCATTAATAGTAACTGATTATAAAATGAAAAGTCATTTTTCTTTTGCCAGCTGGTAGTAATTACTGACTGCACATTTATATTGCTGTCAGTGTTTGATAAGAACTCACACCCTTTATCACTTGGTGAGAATTGGAAGAGCTCTATTACATAAAAGATTAACAAGCTTATTTACTTAAGTATGTTGTACATGTTTGAACTATGGAATTAAAACAACTGTTTCTGTAAAAGGAAAAGTGGGAAATCTAGGAACTTTGTCCAGTTCCAGTGTCAGAATTTTTTTTTAAAAAGGCTAAAAAATAGATAAAAAGGTTGTGGATTCAAATTTCACATCTAGAGACTTGAACAAGCAAACTATCGTCACTCCAAAAGCCACTCCATTTTTTTAGATGTTAATGTGAGCCCCATCTTACCTTACAGGTAGATTTAAAAGATCCTATGGCATTATTTTTCAGAAAAGGCAGTATTGTTGTTTCTGACTAATATTTATTTTTCAAAACATTTACCAAAAAGAGTTTGTCATATTGCTATTTGTGTGAACTTGCTGCACTTAAACCAAAACAAAATGGCTGTGGAGTTTAACAGTAATGGCACTCCAAAGTGTATTGATTGGTAGCAAAGCACTTTTAAAATGCTTTAAAAGGCATACAATAGGAATACTAGAACAGCAAATTTTTCTTTCAGATTTATAATAGCCTATGTATACTTAAAACATGATTTTTTATAATATTTTGAGGTCAATTTTGTAAAATGCTATTATTTAATTTGACTGTTTACATTTTAAATTGCATTCTATGATATCTGTCAATAAGCTTAATTTTTTTCAATGGCTCAAAAAAATGTGTTTTTATTGAGTATTAGTGAACTTTTGTCTCAAAAATGTTTTACTAAATTACTGATTTCCTCAGTGGTTGTGAAGATGTTGCAGTCGATTATTCAGGATGAGGTCTCGGGGTAATTGGAGGCACATGATAAAAAAGGCCATTGTCAGCATGGTTTTCTCAAGGGAAAATCTTGCCTGACAAATCTGTTCAAATTGTTTGAAGAAATAACAAAGGAGAATCAGTTGATAAACAAAGTGCACTGCAGATGCTGGGGTCAAAGCAACATGTACAAACCAGCTGGAGGAACTCAGCAGATCAGGCAGCATCCGTGGAAACGAGCTCGCTTCCACGGATGCTGCCCAACCTGCTGAGAATCAGTTGATGATGTGTACTTGACAAGGTGCTAAACATGAGGCTGCTTAACAAGCTACGAGCCCGTGGTATTACAGGAAAGATTTTAGCATGGACAAAACAATGGCTGATTGGCAGGAGGAAAAGAGTGGGAATAAAGGGAGCCCTTTCTGGTTGGCCAGTGGTGTTCTACAGGGGTCTACGTTGGGACTGATTCTTTTTACATTATATGTCAATGATTTGGATGATGGAATTGAAGACTTTGTTGCAAAGTTTGCAGACCATATGAAGACAGGTGGAGGGGCAGGTAGTTTTGAGGACGTAGGGAGGCTACAGAAGGACTTAGATTGGGAGAATGGGCAAAGAAATGACAGATGGAATACAGTGTATTGTCGGGAAGTGTGGTCATGCACTTTGGTGGAAGAAATGAAAGAGTGGACTATTTTCTAAATGGAGAGAAAATACAAAAAACTGAGATGCAAAGGGGCTTGGGAGTCCTTATGTAGGATTGCCTAAAGGTTAATTTGCAGGTAGAGTCTGTGGTGAGGAAGACAAATGCGATGTTAGCACTCATTTCAAGAGGACTAGAATATAAAAGCAAGGATGTAATGTTGAAACTTTATAAAGCACTGGTGAGTCCTCACTCTTGGAATATCATGAGCAGGTTTGGGCCTCTTATCTTAGAAAGGATGTACTGAAACTGTAGAGGTTTCAAAGGAAGTTCATGAAGGGTCTCGGCCCGAAACGTTGACAGTGCTTCTCCTGCGGATGCTGCCTGGCCTGCTGTGTTCACACCAGCATTTTGTGTGTGTTGCTTGAATTTCCAGCATCTGCAGAGTTCCTCCTGTTTGTTCATGAAAATGATTCTAGGATTGATGTCTTGTCATGTAAAGAGTGTTTGGCTCTGGGCCTCTATTCACTAGAATTCAGAAAAATGAAGAATGACCTCGTTGAAACCTATCAAATGATGAAAGGCCTTGATAGAGTGGTTGTGGAGAGAATGGTTCGTATGGTGGGAGAGCCTAAGACCAGAGGACACAGCCTCAGAATAGGGGGGCATCCTTTTAGAATGAAGATGAGGAATTTCTTTAGCCATAGAGTGGTGAATCTGAGGAATTCTTTGCCATGGGTAACTGTAGAGGCCAAATCTTTATGTATACCTAAGACAGAGGTTGATAGATTCTTGATTGCTCAGGGCATGAAGGGATATGAGGAGAAGGCAGAAGATTGGGGCTGAGAGGAAAATTGGATCAGCCATGATGAAATGTCATAGCAGACTCGATGGGCCAAATGGCCTAATTCTGCTCCTATATCCTATGGTCTTATGGAATGTGTTAGCATGAGGTCAAATGGGAAGACAAATAGTTAGGTATGGCATTGGAAATAGTCAAACTGCCACTATGATGGTGAATTTGGGAAAGCAGGATAACGTTTTTAAATTGGGGAAATGGCGGTACTTTATTCATAACTTTTGGGATTGCATTCTCTTTTCAGACCTATTCATACATAAAAACTGTGATTTTACGAGCCTGATTGAATTTTTTGAGGTTGTGACTAAACACATTGATGAAGGAAGAGCAGTAGATGTAGTGTATATGGACTTCAGCAAGGCATTTGATAAGTTACCATTTGATAAGGCATTTGATGTGGATCTAGAACTGGCTTGCCCACATAAGGCAAAGAGTGGTTGTAGACAAGTCATATTCTGCGTGGAGGTCTGTCACCAGTGGAGTGCCTCAGGGATCTGTTCTGGGACCCTTACTCTTCATGATTTCTATAAATGACCTGGATGAGGAAATGGAGGGATGGGTTAGTAAGTTTGCTGATGACACAAAGGTTGGAGGTGTTGTGGATAGTGTGGAGGGCTGTCAGAGGTTACAGCGGGACATTGATAGGATGCAAAACTGGGCTGAGAAATGGCAGATGGAGTTCAACCCAGATAAGTGTGAAGTGGTTCATTTTGGTAGGTCAAATATGATGGCAGAATATAGTATTAATGGTAAGACTCTGGCAGTGTGAAGGATCAGAGGGGCCTTGGGTCCAAGTCCATAGGACGCTCAAAGCAGCTGAGCAGGTTGACTCTGTGGTTAAGAAAGTGTATATAGTGTATTGGCCTTCATCAATAGTGGAATTGAATTTAGGAGCCGAGAGGTAATGTTGCAGCTATATAGGACCCTGGTCAGACCCCACTTGGAATACTGTGCTCAGTCGCCTCACTACAGGAAGGATGTGGGAGCCATAGAAAGGGTGCAGAGGAGATTTACAAGGATGTTGCCTGGATTGGGGAGCATGCCTTATGAGAACAGGTTAAGTGAACTCAGCCTTTTCTCCTTGGAGCGACGGAGGACGAGAGGTGACCTGATAGAGGTGTACAAGATTATGAGAGGCATTGATCATGTGGATAGTCAGAGGCTTTTTCCCAGGGCTGAAATGGTCGCCACAAGAGGACACAGGTTTAAGGTGCTGGGGAGTCAGTACAGAGATAGATGTCAGGGGTAAATTTTTTACTCAGAGAGTGGTGAGTGCGTGGAATGGGCTGCCGGCAATGGTGGTGGAGGCGGATACGATAGGGTCTTTTAAGAGGCTTTTAGATAGGTACATGGAGCTTAGTAAAACAGAAAGCTATAGGTAAGCCTAGTAATTTCTAAGGTAGGGATGTGTTCGGCACAACTTTGTGGGCTGAAGGGCCCGTATTGTGCTGTAGGTTTTCTATGTTTCTAATCTACACCTGAAGATGTGGTAGTCTCCAATTTCATTTTGTTTGAAGTTTTGGGAGTATTTATTGTTTTGATGCAGTTCAAGCCATTTTTTCCCTGCGTTTCAGGTTGGTTTGAAGGTAGGAGTCCGCACACGTGGCTGCAGTGGTCTGTCATATGTCATAGAGTATGCAACGGAGAAGGGAAAGTTTGATGAAGAAGTTAATCAAGATGGTATGGAATATCAACAATTACCATGTTTAATTGTTGGAGTTACCGTGCTTTATCTTAATCCTAACTGAAAATTCTCAATTTGCTATAAATGTAGTCTTACATAATGTTAGCTTTAAGACTTCATTGTCTCAAGTTGTTGGCCTGCTAATTATGAACACTTAATATCTAGGTTGGGTTTGATGGTTGTAGCAGAAAAACTGGGACTTCTGTCTCTGTCTTTAAGAATTGCTTCTGTTGAATACTGTTTTAAATTCATCGTGCAATTGCAGTGAAATTGTGACTTTTATCTGTTTTATTAATGGAAAGCAATGAATATAGTTTGTTCCTCAGTGTCATCCAGTCTATTCATAAACTTTTGTTTTCTTCACAGGTGTACGTGTGTTCGTTGACCAGAAAGCACAGTTAACCCTACTTGGAACTGAAATGGATTTTATTGAATCAAAACTCTCTAGTGAATTTGTTTTTAATAACCCAAATATTAAGGGAACGTGTGGATGTGGTGAAAGTTTTACAGTATAAATTAAATATTTAAAATATAAGCAATATGGGATCATATAGATTTATTTTGAAATTCACAGAAGAATTGGATAAGTGGTTGAGAGCCTTGCAGTTCTTTTGGAAAGAACAGGTGTAATGGGACATTTGGGATTATTCCACGAGGAGTCAGTGTATACGTTAGTCTGAACAACCTCCATCTGTGCTGAGAGATAAACTGTCTCAAAATCATACAGTTGAACATCTTGTCTTAAAGTCTTGAAGCAAAGCTATTTGATATTTACACCATTTGCCAAGATATGGCTCATCATTACTGCTTAAAGCCCTTGCAATGTATAAACCAAGTAGAATTTTGCCCTTGAAGGTATTCAATTGAATTGTGCATTTGTTCTAAGTAAAAATCCTGTGTGCAAATATTTGATTTATGCTGCTATCTTGCTAAATCAGTTAGAGGCAATGTGCTTAACAATTGAATCATTGTATTCAACTTTGGGGGAAAATCTTTAAGTAGTTCCAAATCATGGAGTGTATCTGTGAATTAGGAAGTACTTTACTCATTGCTTCACAGCTGGACATTCAGAAACCACACAACTTTGACTTAAGGGATGAGAGTTATTTGGAAATGCCTTATTGTCTAATAAAATAGGCCATTGCAATTTGAGCTTAGTGGAATGTGGGAATGTTCATTCATTCAAATTTGTAATGAAAGAAATATGCTGTAAAATTTTTGTAGAATAAAGTTTAACTTGCCATCTGAAAGCTACAAATTTCACTAATTTACTGCATCTGTTAATATTTTAGGACTTTGAGGATAAAATTTTACAAAGAAGGTCAAGACTAGAATGAAGATTTAGCTCCACACTAATCAGGATTTGATTTTTTTCCACTCACATGTGCATACCCAGATATGATAATGAAGCAATTGAATCAGGTCGAAATTGAAGGTTTTATAATAACTTCTATTGGGCTCTAACAATAGTTATTTAATTTGAAATGAATATTCAAGTATGTTTTTTTTCCGCTAGGATAATAATTTCCCACCATCCTATTCACTTCACAGAACACAAATCAGGTCTGTGCTGTAATTTGCATTCATCATCGGACTTCGAAGAACACTTCCCACAATGTTCAAATGATATGCTATAGCTGGCTACTGCTATCAAGTCAATTCAAGTGGAGGCGTAGTGTGCAGAGTTTGAAAGTTTAATTTTCAGCTTGCTGAAAGAACTTGAAAGATCCAAGACTAAGACAAATGCTGAAACACAAGTTTGCAGTTATTATAGCTCATTACACCTCATGCAAATACCATTCTCTAATGTACCTTAGAGAAATCTGCAAATTTTATAATCAGTGAGGTCATACCTTTCCAACTCCCAAACTGACTTATTCATCTGCTTTACTTAATGTTTCATTGAACAACTGTTTTGATTTCCCCCCTGCCCCCCCCCCCCCCCAAAATCAGTTGCTTCGAGAACCTATGGATCCAAGCTATGAACTATAATCCGGAGCAAAATTTGGAACAATGTCAATCTCAGTCCTACTTCTCCCTCTCTTTCACTAGTACGAGGGTAAGTTTTTCAGCATGCTGCTTGTCCTGGTCTAAACTAAGAAAAAAATCATTACTTTTGCTGCTAATTTCCATTTTGCACCAGGGTTCCCTCCCTTAATTACTATTTTAGCGTATGGTCTACTGTTCAGTATGCCCTAAGACAAGTTTCCTTGACTACACTTCCCTCCATCCAGCCTTTTGAAAGGACTCAATTGGATTCTTCCATTACTAAAATCTGAGGAAAAAAGTCCTTAATCTCACTAGTTACCTAGTTGTCACACATTTCCAACATCTTCTGCTCTAATTTCAAAATGCATCTCCATTAGTTCTGGCAATGATTGTGTTCCTTTTCATCTCAAGTATTTTTTTTGTTTTAGCATGCTGCTTGGTATTGAGGCTTATCCAGTCACTTAAAAACAACATTCCCAGAATTTTGCTAATGAAAAAAATAATTAGTTAAGTAAATGCACCCAAACTGTAAATCAGTGGCAACTTTATTAGGTATAACTAATGCAAATTTGTGTTCAGCCAATCATGTGGCAGCACCTCATGCAGATACAGTCAGGGGTTCAGTTGTTGTTCAGACCAAGTGACTTTGACCGTAGAATGAAGTGGTTGCAAGATGGAATGCAAGATGGAGTGGTTTAAGTATCTCAGAAATTGCTGATCTCCTGGAATTTTCACACACAAGTCTCTAGAATTTACAAGAAATGGTATGAAAAACAAAACTAAAATCCAGTGAGTTCTGTGGGCAAAAACACCTTGCTAATGAGAGAGGTCAGCAGAGAATGGCCAGACTGGTTCGAACTGAAAGGAGGGCAGCAGTAACTCAAATAATGCATTACAACAGTGGGGTGCAGTAGAACATCTCTGAATGCACAACACGTCAATCCTTGAAGTGGATAGGCTACAGAAGCAGAAGAGCACACCAGGTTCCACTCCTGTATCTAATAAAGTGGTCACTGAGTATAGATATTGGGAGTTGGTCAGCACTTATCTTACAAAGCACCTTTAAATGTTTTTGCAATGTTGACTGTGGGTAGCGCTTGTCAAAAATTAGTTCACTTTGCACAGAAATGAACAGGAGATCAATGATAACGTGAAGCTTTGTTGTAATATGGCGCTTTTGTGGCTGATTATTCTGATCGCCAGTAACTAAAGAAATCCAAACAGCATGTTTATGCAACATTTACACAGATCCAGTAGGCAAGGAATGAAGATTTTAGAGGACCAGTGAGTGTGACTCGATCATATTTATTTCAGCTGAGAATGATAAAATAGTAAAATTCCACACAATGAAAATGACACATAGATGGTTATCCAACTGAAGATCTATCTATTATTTTGACAAATTTTATAAAGCACCATACGCTTAAAATATCTTTTTTTAAAACTGAAAACCACTGGTGACTAAGGTCACAACATCATAAATTGAAGCAAGTATTCCAAAGTAGTAACAACATCCATACAGCATAATTCACAAAATACTATCCACATAATACTTAATTCCAAACCTTTCTTCTTTTAAGATGCACGCAAAACCAAATGATCTTTTCACAAGTTTAAAAACAAGTCTTTCAAAGATCAGATCCTACAATGTCAATATTTATTTTCCACATGCCTAATTATTTCTAACTTCAAATTTGTTTTACAAACATTTTAAAACAACTTTTCTAGTAACCTTGCGTCTTAGAAACAACACACACAACATGCTGTAATTTCCTAACTGACATCAGTTTGTATCCCTGGTCTATGCAATGTTAAGTGGAAGCCAGGGCTTAACAATTAACATGAGAAATTTTCCAAGCGTTACACTGTGGGTAAGAGGACTAATCAATATGAGGCAACTTTGATAAGAGGCATGGTAAAAAGTGGGTAACAAATATTGTAATAAATTCTATTAAGTAATAATAGTGAATTGTACAATCATATCAGATATATTACTAAAAAAATTCAATTCAGAATGCACTTGAAAGCATTAAAGAAAATTTGGGGTAATATATTTTTTGAATCCTCAAGAAAGATTTATGGTTTAAAGTATAAAATAATTTATAACTTTATTCAGAAATCAAGGTGTTTGTTTTAGTTCCTTGTGACCACGCAGCAGGGAGAACATTTTATATTAGTCTTTTGGCTGCAGTTGATCAGGTTCGTCCAACATTTATGGATTAGCTAGGGAGGGACAGATTTCATACAATCAACTCTGCTGCTCCAAGTAGACAGATAAAAGGGGTACTGGGGGCAGAAAGTCTGTCCCTTTGTTGCTTACTTCGGTTTGTCTTTTTCCATTGCAGTCAGAACCTGTAAAGATTGTACAAAGGTTTGTTGAATTACATGTAAAGTTCAATAATGTAGCAATTAGGCAGGATAATAAAATCATGTTTATAAGTTCACTCACTTTGTGAAATGAGATCCAAATACTGACACAGAGCATGAAGCAACAATCTCTCATAGCTGGAAAAAGGAAAACATGCAAATCGTTAACAGCTTCTGGGCTGCTCATCAAATGGTCACATTTACACAAAGCAGCTCGATGCAGGCAAGATATTCCTTTCAAAATAAAACAAAGCTGAAAACTCAAGTGCCCTTTCATCATCACTCCCTCCTGTACAAAGAAGAATTTCACTTTCAATTTGGTCAGTTTTGACATACAACCGTTTTGAATCCATAATATGGCTGAGAATCTACCAAAAAATAGGACTATTTACACTATATTCCATCCATTTCACATTATTTCAATCCATCTTTATTTTTCCTATAATTACATAAACAACTCAGCATTTGGAACATAGGGGTAAAAAGAAACTTTAAAATGTTGCATGTCAGTGTTAAAAAGTGACATACTGTTTAAAAAAAAATCATATTACCTGTTTTCCAGCATTGCCTTGTACACAGATTGTGGCTTCATGGCAAAGAATCCAGTCAATTCCTCTTCCAAAAATTCTAGGGTACCCTGAAAAAAGGATACATCCAAAACTATATCATAAAGGGAGAAGCGCTGTCGAAGTCCTGACGAAGGGTCTCGGCCCGAAACGTTGACAGCATTGCCCAGCCTGCTGTGTTCCACCAGCATTTTGTGTGTGTTGTTGTTTGAATTTCCAGCATCTACAGATTTCCTCTTGTTTGCTCTTTATCATAAGAACTTGTTCTTATTTAACTGATGTAATAGAATTTTCAGGAATAATTCTGCAACACCTGCTACTATGCCTTAAAATACAATATTTTTTGTATATGTCCTCTGAAACCAAAACTGAGGTAGAATTTGTAGGTGTTCTAGTCCCATCCACAAAAGTTTACTTGTGCTGACAAATATTTTTACAAAATATACACTTACTTATATTTTTTCTTTCATGGAAAAGATGGAATCATTGTCACACAAATCCTAAAAATCTACAGTATCTTAGAATGATATTTGACTTGTCAAATCACAACCTAGTTCTTTTTCATCTATATGGGATGTTCCAGCAATTACTGCTTTAGAATATGTTTTATACTGCCACACAACACACTAAAACTGGCTAAGAAAGGAATGCTAACCATGGGGATCTGACGTCGTCTTAGAGTAGTACGCAATCTTCTGTCAATCCTCTGGAAACACTCCTTGCCTGTGCAGCCAGAGTGTTCTGCAAGAAATTATAAGTTAAAAGCATGAAACAAAACAATTAGCTACTCCCGGGCATAAGACTTGGTGGAAACAGAAGAATTTGAATATTCAACATCCAGTGACAAACTTGTGCTAACTTATGACTTCATGCAAAAGGGTAACAAAATCTTGTGCTTCAAGCTTTATTCATTACATTAAAAGGAAGCTTAAATGAAAATCACATTTATTAGTTAACCTGCCAAACAATGATCATATTGTATAAGAATCTATCACTCAAAAAAAGGCAGAGTTTGAACAAATTTCACTCAAAAAAATGGCAGTTTGAACAAATTTGAACTGATCACATGGGTGTGTGAAAAAGTCAAGCTACTGATGTTGTTTCTGTTGAAGTAGTCACTGAAATGATGGATAGAAGAGCATCTATGGGGTATTTATAAGCAAATACAAGAGACATAAATAGGTTCTATTAAAAAGATTATTGACAAAAATTTTAGGCAACCTTACAGTATTGGTAAGAAATTGGTTAAAAGGTGGAAACAGACATATAGATTTGTTAATCCCAAACATGAGAAAACCTACAGATCATTATTAACAAATTGTTCATTAAAAATGTTGAAAAACTGAGGCACCAAGATAAAAATAGCAGAGAACACCATTTAGCACATCACATTATTCAACAAAGTCTATAACAAATCCAAAGCAACACATAAAATGCTGGAGGAACTCAGCAGGTCAGGACTGAAGAATGGTCTCGGCCCAAAACATCAATTGTTTACTCGTTTCCATAGATGGGGTCTGACCTGCTGAGCTCCTCCTGAAATTTGTGTGTGTTGATATAGATTTGTTATGGACATTGTTGAATAATATGATGTTCATAATAATGGTGTTTTCTGCTAATTTTATCTTGGTGCCTCAGCCTTTCAACATTTTTAAATTAAAAATTTGTTTGAAGCAGTTGAGTTATATGTATAAAACGTAGAGATAACATTAAGTCAAGATCTCAGGTACTAGTATGGTTAGAAGCAGGTAATTGTGAAATTATAGATTCTTAGAATAGGTAAAACCAACAAAAGGAGGTCAGTGTTTGAAAGTGGGAGATATCTTGAAAAAGGTGAGAAGCTAGGAATCATAACATCCAAGCAATTTGGATGCATTGAAATAACCAAAAAAAATTCACATGTACAGAAACATAATTACATATTTTTCTAAAAGGCTTTGGATTTTTGGCCATTTTCATTGGGCTGATATTCAAAGAGAAGGAAATTATGCTTCAATTGTAAATAACAAGTTTTGTGTATCAATTAAGTAATTCGGTAATGTTCCCTTGAGGGAAGGGAGACACAAAATATTCAAGGCATTTTAAATGATAAAGAGATATTAATGCTTCTAATGGAGTTCAAAACAAGAGCCATTTTAAGATCAGAGCCATCACAAGTGAAATGTGAAAGTAGGATTCCTACACGTTAGACAGTAGAAATGTGAAGCAACAAACAAATGCTGGAGGAGCACAGAATTTGGTCAAGATATAGGGTCTCAACCTGAAACATTGATTGCCCATTTCTCTCCACTGATGCTGCCTGACCATCCATCACACACCACCCCACCCCCCAACTTCCTCCAGCATTTTGTTTGTTGCTCCAGACTCCAGCATCTGCTGTGATGGTGTCACACCAAAAGATTAGATCCAAGATCAACTGAAACTTATGTTGAATAAATCATTTTTTACCAGTTAGAAGAATGAAAGGAAGGTTGAGGTGCTGATCCGCCATGACCTAATTAAATAGAAGAACAGGCTTGAAAAGCCCAAGGATTCTCCCATTCTCAAGGGCAATTTCTTACCCCCTTTTGCATCCTGGGAATTTGAGCACACTTTCCTTTTGTTCTTCTTCTTTGCCTCTTCCTCCAAATAATGTAAAAACTTCTCTTGCTCTTCACCAGAACGGTTCATAAAATCATTCCAGATCTGAAAATTAAATTAACCAAAGTTGTGTGACACACCTACCAGGTATCAACAACAGGTGTTTCAATATTAAAAGGCTGTCAATTCTTACACGATTTGCTATTATACTGCTCAGAGGAGGAAATCCTCTCAGAATATTACAATTTCTTTTAACTTAATATCTCTTTAAGAATTAGGTTAAAATGTAAATAAAGGTCCTGGAACAATTCTACACAGACAATAATTTCAGAAGGTCAGCATAAGTCTGATAATATACAAAAAATAATAAGATCTTCCATAATGCTATCTTCTCTGAATCGAAGGGAAAATCCCTCATTTCCTTGCATTTGTTCTTCCTTGCAAAAGTAACAATGCAAAAGAAAATTATTCTCATTATATTGTGTGTTCCTCTGCCACGGATACCAGCACCAGTGGTGGGGACAGTGAAAGTATGGTCAAGAGAGACAGAAGAGCATTTATAGGACTGCTTTGAATTGTGAACTAGACCATTTTCAAATCTGAATGAATATACCATAGCAGTCACCAACTTCATCAAGACCTGTGTGGATGAGTGCGTGTCTTCGAGAACATACCGAGTCATTCCAAACCAAAAGATTTGCAGTCTGCTGAATGCTAGATCTGTGGCGTTCCGAACCAGCGATCCAGAACTCTACAAGAAGTCCAAGTATGACCTATGGAAGGCCATCGTGAGAGCAAAAAGGCAATTCTGTGCAAGTTAGACAATAAAGTGCATGGCAGCTGTGGCAGGGTTTGCATGCCATTACTTCCTACAAGATGAAACCTAATAGCATAAATGGCAGTAATACATCACTCCCCAGTGAGCGTAACACCTTTTATGCATGCTTTAAAAGGGAGACTCTGTGATTTTGTGTCAGAGTCTTACATCAGAGCATCTTTCAAGAGGGTGAACCTACACAGTGTGTCAGGTGCTGACTGTATACCTGGCAGAGTACTATAAATCTTTGCCAGCTGACTATCTGGAGTGTTCAAGGCCGTCTTTAGCTTCTCACTGTTGCAGTCAAAGGTTTCCACCTGCTTCAAAAAGGCATCAATCAAGAGAAAGATGAGCAACCACATTGACCATCACCCGGATGCACTCACATCTACTGTGATAAAGTACTTTGAGAGATTGGTCATGGCTAGAATTAACTCCTGCCTGAGCAAAGCTCTGGACCCACTGTAACTTTTTTACTGCTACAACAATTCTGCAATGGACGCAATCTCACTCAGTTTTGGACCACCAATACAAATGGAAAACATATCAGGCTGCAGTTGATCAATTACAGCTCAGCATTCAAGTCAATCATCTCCTCTCTACTAATCAATAAGCTTCAAAATCTGGGCCTCTGTACCTCCCTCTGCAACTGAATCCTTGACTTCTTCATTGTAAGTCCAAAGTCAGTGTGGATTGGTAATGACATCTCCTCCTCATTGCTGACAATCAACACACGGTGCCCTCAAGGACGCATGCTTAGCTCACTGCTCTACTCTCTCTATGCTGATGAATGTGTGGCTTGGAACAGCTCAAATACCATATATCAATTTGCCAATGACACTACTGTGTTGGCAGAATCTCAGATGGAGAACAGGAGGTGTATAGGAGTGTGATAAATCAGCAGGTTCAGTGGTATCCACAACAATCTCACAAGACCAAGCAACTGATTATGGAAGGGGAAGTTAGAAGAACACACTCCAGACCTCACTGAGGCGTCAGCAGAGAAGAGGCTGAGCAGTTTCAAGTTCCTGAGTGTCAACTTTCTGAGGATCCATCCTGGACCCAACACTTTGATGCAATCACAAAGAAGGTATGTTAGTGGTTCTACTGCATTTGGCGTTTGAGATTTAGTACGTCATCAAAGCTGCTTCCAAATTTCTCCAACTGTCTGGTGGAAAACATTCTGACTGGTTGCGTCACAGCCTGGCATGCTCAGGATCACACGAGGATCTGGCCAGTTCTGTCATGGAAACGATCTTCTCCACCATCAGGAACGTTTTTAAGAGGCAATGCCTCAAGAAGGCGGCATCCATCATCCAGGACACTCCTGTTTCTCTTTGTTACCACTGGGGGCAGTACAAGAGCCTAAAACCAACACTCTACATTCTAAAAACAGCTGCTACCCCTCCACTATCAGGTTTCTCAACGGTCCACGTACATTAGCTTGTTATTTGTCTTTTACACTATTTATTTTGTAACTTGTAGTGATTTTTATGTCACGTGCTGTACTGCTGCCACAAATCAACAAATACTGCGATGTATGAGAGTGATAACAAACCTGATACTGGTTCAGTTCCACATTATATTGCACAATAGCAGGGTTGTCCAGGAACTTTCTTAGTATGTAAAATTTTGATGCAGCATTCATACCAAGGATAGCATGTGGATTTTATTTATTTATTTATTGACGCCGCGCTGAACAGGCCCCTCTGGCCCATACCCAAACCACACAACTATGCACCTGTTTAAACGTGGCCTGATCACTGCAGAGTTTACAATGACAAATTAACCTACTAACCAGTACGTCTTTGGACTGTGGAAAGAAGCCCAGCAGCATCCCACACGTTCATGGGGAGAAACTCCTTATAGAGGATGCTGAAACTGAACTCGGACACCCCGAGCTGTAATAGCATGCAGCTAACTGCTACACTACCGTGGCACCCACATTCCTGCTATCCATGCAGGGCACAGACAGGCTTTAGAGGTTCTGTCAAAGCAGCTTTGGTGAATTACTGCAGTAAGAGCTTTATTTGTTAAATATACATATAAACAGTTAAATAGGTCATTTTTGTCAAATCAAATCATCAAGGATTGTGCTGAACAGCCCATCAAGCTTCTGGTTTCTACATAGCATGCCCACAACTCATTAACCCCAACTTTAGAATGTGGGATGAAACCAGAACACCCGGAGGAAATCTGTGCAGTCATGTGGAGAACGTGCAGACAGCAGCAGGAATTGAACCCTGATCTTACAGCTGGCCCTGTAAAGAGTCGTGCTAAACACTACGCTACCCTGCTGCAAGATATATCTAATACAACACAGTCATCGTGTACTGGTGTGGGAGGAAGTGAATGTTCTAGGTCAGGGAATGGGTGTCAAACAAGGAGGCTATTCTGTCGTGTATGGGGTCAAGCTTTTTGTGCGGTGCTGAGTTGCACTCATCCTGACAACTGGGGAGCACTCCATCATTTTTACTATGCACTGTATCAGCAGTTATGGTCGAAATGACAATAAAAGTTGACTTGACTTGACTTGATAATCCTGATTTGTACTTTGTCAACAATGTGAATATTTTGGGAAGCCAGGAGACAATTCATTTATCTGAGAATATCCAGCCTCTGATTTGCTAAACATTACTGAGGTTGAGGATTGACAATGATGAAAGCCAAGAAAGGTTAGTTAAGTCATCTCTCAGCAAGGAGTGGACATTACTTTCCATCTCAGGTACAAATATTGTTCAGATCTTGTTGTATTAGGAACGTCTATGAAGGTTCTCAGTCATCCAGGTCATTGTATATCAAGCAGTAGTAAATAAGGCAACTGGACTTGCTGCGTTGTCCAGAAGCCATTTCACCACTCTTCTTCAGTTCTGATCCATGGTGGGCAGTTTCCCGGCTTATCAACTCTGTGAGTTGTTTAAAAGGTATAGCAATCACATGAGGGCTGTTAGGAGTCATAGAGTTGAATGAGAGGGTCATTAGTCTTATCTTTGCATGAATGGAGGTGTGACCTGTTGTGGAGACACCGGGGTAGAGATGTTAGGATTGCATTCTAAGTACAGGTAGCTGACAGGTGGTGTCGTACCTAGGGTTGCCAACTGTTTCATAGTAACTGGGACATCCCGTATATTGGGCTAAATTGGTTTGTCCCGTATTTTCCTTGCTTAGGTAGAGTGTTCCTATGAAACTGTTCCTAAGCTGAAATGGCGTAAAGCGAAGAAGCAATTAACATTAATTTATATGGGAAAAATTTTTGAGCATTCCCAGACCCAAAAAATAACCTACCAAATCATACCAAATAACACATAAAACCTAAAATAACACTAACATATAGTAAAAGCAGGAATGATATGACAAATACATAGCCTATATAAAGTAGAAATAATGTATGTACAGTGTAGTTTCTCGTAACAGAATCGGGAAGATTAAGCCAAAACCAATATGTAGAAAAAATGTACACGCATACGCACACAGGTGCCCACGCAAGGCTTCATGGTCGTGGTAGTCTTTCTTGGGGTAAACACAAGTGTCCCGTATTTACCTGCTACTTTTGTCCCTTATTTGGGAGTGAGAAAGTTGGCAACCCTAATCGTATCCCACCCTCTCTGTTCAGGGATGGGTTTTCCAGTTTGACAAAGATGGCTTCTTTAACCCCTCTTTCAAACCACCTGTCCTCCCTGTCCAAAATGTGCACATTGTTATCATCAAAGGAGTGTCCCATGTCCCTTAGGTTTAGATATACAGCCAAGTCTTGACCTGAGGTGTTAGCCCTCCTACGTTGGGACACCTGTTCGTGAAGTGTTTGTCTTGCCGATATACAGATCCTTGTCAAACTGAAAAACCCATCCCTGAACAGAGGGGGTGGGGTACGACACGACCTATCAGCTACTTACAATGCAGTCCTAACTCCTCCACCCATGTCTCTACAATAGTTCACCGGTCCATTCATGCAAAGATAAGACCAATGACCCTCTCATTACTTCTACGACCTTTACCGATCCTCATGTGATTGCTAGACCTTTAAACAACTCACAGAGTTTATAAGCCGGAAAACTACCCATCATGGATCAGAACTGAAGAAACCTCTCGGATGAGTGGCGAAATGTCTTCTGGACAACTGCTGCTTGACACCCACAAAATGCTGGGTATGGAAATTAATTAACAGTCGACGTTTCAGACCTTAAAAATTCATCAGGAAGGGGAGAAGATGTCAGCATAAGAACTCGGTGGGGGGGGGGGTGAAGAGGGAAGGGGATAGGTGAAGCCAGATGGGTGGGGGATGGGGGATGAAGTAACATGCTGGGAAGTAACAATCGGACACATTGGTTCAAGGCCTCTTGTTCTGCTGAAATAAGGCCACTCTCAGGTTGGAGAAGTAACACATTATATTCCAGATATGTAACCTCCAATCTGATGATGCAAACATTGATTTCTCCTTCCAGAAATTTTATTTCCCGCTTCCTCTTCTTCTATTCCCCACTCTCACCTGTTACCTCTTCTCCTCACCTGCCAATCACTTCCTCTGGGTCTCTTCCTCCTTCCTTTTCTCCCATGGTCCATTCACCTCTCCTATTAGTTTCCTTCTTCTCCAGCCCTACGCCTTCTCTAATTATTACCTCTCGGCTTCCGACTTCATCTTTCCACCCCCACCCACCTGGCTTCAACCATCACCTTATGACTTGTCCTCCTTTCCTCCCCCCCCCACCACATTCTTATTCTCGCATCTTACCCCTTCCTTTCAAGTCCTAATGAAGGGTCTTAGCCAGAACCAGACTGTTGATTCACTTCTACAGATGCAGCTTGACCTGCCGAGTTTCTCTAGCATTTTGTGTGCGTTGCTTTGGACTTTCAGCACCTGCAGAATGTTGTGTGTTTATGGTATGCAGGACCGAAAGGCTTTCGCAACTGCAAGACGTGTAAATGGAACTGAACACTGTGTAAACATCCTTATTTTTGACATTGTGATGTAAAGAAAATCACCGATGAAGCATCAGAGATTAGTAGAACTGGGGCATATCCTGAGAAATTCTTGTTAACAATGCTATCTCTATTACTGCTGAATGACAATGCTATCTCTAAAACAGAATCATAATATCATCTCCATTAGACCCCTTAATTGTGCAGAATCAATGCAAACATAAAATCTCATTCATTCAAACCTCTTAATTCTGATGCTACATTATTTCAATCAAATTGAAGCTGATGAATTGTTAATAAATTAGAATACCTCGATATAGTCAACATTACAACAAGCTTCTGTGAAGATTGTTGGGGAAGCTGGGTCTGCCTCGACTTCATCCTTGACGCAGTCATCTTGCTCCATAAGATTCATCAGATAATGAGCTATAAAGTAAGTGAATTAAAGTGAAGTTTGACTTTCATGGAGCAGTAGTTACAGAATAACACAAAGCACTACTTCTTAATGGTTGAAGAACTGGATTTCACAGCCACAGCTAACCAATGGTGCTCACAGTGACTTGAACAAGAGTTCCCAATCTGACAGGAACCTTCCCTTTTGCTATGTTGGTTCCTGTCTGATGACAATTCAAAAAGATCCCTGGTATCCACAAATGGTCATAATCAATAAATAACACTCAGGGAGCAAATCAAAATTAAAAGACACAACTTTTAAAGTTGATACTTTTACACATTTTGCAAAGCATAAAATGTGCACCGGATTGTAAGTGACTTGAAATAATAGCCAAACAAAACAATTTTGAAATACTTATCTGAAATTACAACCTTCACACTTAAGGATCTTGGAGAAGTTTAATGGATGATTTTATATTTAATACTCCATGAAGAAGTTCTTATCTGGTTGAAATGTCACACTATTGTATTGTGCACCAAGCTGAAATTTTGCCAGTTCATTGATTTCTACAAGTTATACTCGGAAAGAACTACAAAAAGATTGCCCTGCAGAGCAGTAATAAATCATGAATGGTATCTCTTAGATTTTGCTATTTAATTTACATGGTGTCAATGACTGACAGTTTCGCCATCATTACTGGTAAAATCCAGGCCAACGTAACTGCAGTGAAATAATGAGACTTTGTTTCATGGTATTCCGTTCTGTCTTAAAGACTTTACATAAAGGTTGCAAGGTTATTAGCTTTTGTCCAAATCCAACAATCAAGTAGTGAAATGGTTCAACCATGGTTTCGGAATTGCAAAACCAGTTAGTTCAGTTTTAGGACCAGCAGAAAAAATGCAAACTACTATTTTCTTATGGTACAGGCAATTCCAGCATTATGACCATTCAAGTTAAGGAAATTTGTGCTTACAGAATTCACAAATCACTATGCAAAATTTTGAAATACAAAATAATATTTACACTGGAATTTATGCAGAAAAATAGTCAACATAATATTTTTACAGCTTACATTTGTAGGGCATATTCAGGTGACCCAGCTTCAAGTTATAGATAATTGTGCCATTTTTTTTAATGAATGCAACCATGCTGCCAGTCTTTTCCATCTCCCCAACCCCTCGCCCCAATAACATGGGTGTTGTTTGTACAGGAGGAGGAGGCTACTCCGCCCATCCAGTTTCTGCTACCCTCAGGACCATCTCATTAATCCAACCTATTCACTCATATAAGTGGTTTATTAACGTGGACATCATTGTCTTATCAGCCATTTATACTAAGGGCAATTAACCAGCAGACCTTGGAACATAGGAGAAAACAAGTGCTTGTAGGAAATTGATGCAGTCATACGGGAATGTGCAAACTTCACATGGACAACATCATCAGAATCACAATGTCAAAATTGAAGCTGGGTAGCTGGGGCGGTCATTTCGCTGAATTAGTTGCAGTGATTTACACAAATTGTAACTTGGTGCATTTCAAACACCAAGTTACAATTTGTGTAAATCAATAAAAAAAACTGCAGATACTGGAACTATAACTTTAAAATAAAAACCCAGAAAATACTTAAAACTACTTAGCAGTTCAGGTCACATGGATGGGAGGAGAAATAGAATCAGCTTTTCAGGTCAAATACCCTTTGTCGGAACTCTGTTACACTAACTTTATTTCTCTTTCCACTCTTGCAGTCTGATCTGCTGAATATTTCCAGCATTTTTGATTTTAAGTACAGAGTTACAATGATGAGAGGCTTTGATCATGTGGATAGACAGAGGCTTTCTCTCAGGGCTGAAATAGTTGCCACAAGAAGACACAGGTTTAAGGTGCTGGGGAGTAGGTACAGAGGAGATGACAGGGGTATGTTTTTTACTCAGAGAGTGGTGAGTGCGTGGAATGGGCTGCCGGCAACGGTGGTAGAGGCAGCTACAATAGGGTCTTTTAAGAGATTTTTAGATAGGTACATGGAGCTTAGTAAAATAGAGGGCTATAGGTAAGCCTAGTAATTTCTAAGGTAAGGACATGTTGGGCACAACTTTGTGGGCCGAAGGGCCTGTATTGCGCTGTAGGTTTTCTATGTTTCTATTAATTTAGTAGAAATGGTCCATAATCAGAATTTCAGACTTGTTTGAATAAATAAGGTTCTATCTATTGTTTGTTGTACAAATTCAGAATCTATGCTAGTTACTCTTATTGGAATCTCTAGCCATGTTCATTATATATTTCACCCCTCTTCTGAAAGGCTCATCACTGGAAAATTCCACAAGAATTTTGAATTCCTCTTCAAAACTAAAGAATTTCTTTTACTTTTGTATGAACAAAAGGAGTAATGAATAGAAATGTCAATGCATTTCAATGAATATGCCCAAACACAGCAATTGAAATCACATTTTATTCTGAAGCATGTTAATCATAGATATTGTTCAGAAAAAAAGCCAGGTTTTCCAAAATATGTAGCAAAATACCTTTTGTAGAGGAGCAAGAGAGAGTGCTGCAAGAGAATGAGGGAATAATGAAGGACAAAAAAAAGGAGAGGGAAAGAGATATGTCAAGGGAAAGGAAAAGAGAGACAGTAAGTGAGTGAATACAGAGTAAGAAGTAGAAACACAACAAAGAATTAATCAGATACCAATGCTTTATATCCATTGGCTTGAGAGGCAACTACTTTTGGGGTAAATACATGCAACTTTTATTGATGGAAACTTCTCTGGGTCCTGTTGTTTACTGTTCCAGAATTCTGGACTATTCAGTGTTCCATTCCTGAGAAATGTCTGTAAGCAGCCTTTATTTTATTTAGAGATACAGTGCACTAACAAGCCCTTCCAGCCCAACAAGCCTGCGCCACCCAATTACACACGTAATGAATTAACGTGTGTATTTCATTCGGAATGTGGGAGGAAACCAGAGCACTCAGTAAGTCAGAAAGGTCTACAGTTCCCCACATCATATTGCTCAACGTGCACTTGCTGTAATTCTTTCATATCATTCATTACTAACCTAAACATTCCTCATAAATTAAGATAAAGAATGATATATTGTAATCAGTCATTAATGAATACCATAAAACATTTTATTATTATTGTTTTGAAAAATACTTTAAAAATGTCTGGGAGTATTTGCATAAAGTTGTATTTCACTAAGTCAGATCAATCCGAAACCTGGGAAGCTCTTTTAAATCAAACTAATTTTTGTATGTGTACTTATCCAACACTGGCATATAACCTATAATGTATATCAGCTCTATGATACACTCCTGCAATGTATATATTATTTTCACAGGTTTTCCTACTCCTCTGAGCTCTCCTATCAAGACTAATGAAAAATCTCAGGCACGCAAGCCCTTCCAAATTCCCACCATTCATTCAGATCTAAACTTGAACATATAATTACCACTTTTTCACTGTTGCTTGGTTAGAATCCTGTAATTCCCTCACAACAGCATCACGGAAGCAATTCATCAGCTCCCTAACAAGTTAGGACATGCAATAAAAACATTTATCACTGTGACCTACCTTCAGAACTAAGAGAAGTTGACAAGTGTTGAACTTTAGAACTCAACTGTCCTAAAATGTTCTAAACTCCATCACTAGACTTACAGAAAGTAAACCATTGTGGTGCTACTTGTAAGACTATCTCTAAAAGTGTTAGAATGTTTTAATGATTTTTTTCAATTGCTAAACAACTTAAAATGAGAAATGTACTTGACCCATTTACTTTTACATAGAACTTTAAAAAAATAGAACGGTACAACACAGGCCCTTTGGCCCACAATGTTGTGCCAAACCAATTAAATTAGTAATCAAATGGCTAACTAAACTATTCCCCTCTGGCCACTTAATGCCCATATCCTTCCATTTTCCTCACATTTGTATCTCCTAAAAGTCTCTAATATTAGTTCTTCTACCACCACCCCAGCAGAACATTCCAGACACCTACCACACTCTCTGTGTAAAAATCTTGTCCCACACATCTCCTTTGAACTTCCCTCCTCTCACCTTAAATGTATGCCCTCTGGTATTGGACATTTCAAAAAGATATTGTCTGTCTAGTCTATCTATGCCTCTCACAATCTTATAAACCTCTGTCAGATTTCCCCTCAGCCTCCGAGAAAACAATCCATGTTTGTCCAAACTCTCATTAAAGCAGATGCCCCTAATCCAGGCAACATCCTGGAAAACCTCTTCTGCTCCCTCTCCTAAACCTCAACATCCTTCCTGTACCGGGGAGACCAGAACTGTATACAATGCTACAGATGTGGCCTAACAAAAGTTATATAAAGCTGAAATACAACTTCCTGAACTCAATGCCTGACTAATAAGGGCAAGCATGCCATATACCTTCTTAACCACCTTATTAAAATAGTGTAGCCATTTTCAGGGAGTTATGAACTTGGACCCCAAGATCCCTCTGCTCATTAAAACTAGGATCATCTAGGATTATTAGGACGAAGATCTTGCTGTTAACAGTGTACTGTCTCTTAACATTTGACCTAGGATTTTTCTAGGATTATCACTGGTTCCCTTCTTGAGTAACAGAGTCCTTTGGGACCTTGACTGTGGCTTAAGTGGACACAAAGGTATCGGTCAAGGCCTCAACTATCTCCTCCCTTGCCTCTCTCAAATCCCACCAGGCCCTGGGATGAAGATCTTGCTGTTAACAGTATACTGTCTCTTGTTACGTATTCAGGCAACAATAATTATAGATGAGTTAGACGAAGGGTTTTATAACAAATAACACGTTTATTAAACACTGATAACAAACCCCCTTCAAAAGTAAACAAACCCAAACAATGACCCGAAACCAGCTGCTGGCAGCTGAATCAAACAGTTCTTAATAGCGTTGCCGAATACCACTCACAAGCGAATCAAACAAAAAAAAATCGAGCAATCCCCGTTACCAAAACACCGATTCAAAATTCAAAAAACTTTTTAAACTCAAATAATTCAATTCCGAACGTAGCCCCCATAATTATGTTACGTATTCGGGCAACAATAATATAGATGAGCTAGGCAAGGGGTTTTATAACGAATAACACGTTTATTAAACTCTGATAACAAACCCCCTTCAAATGTAAACAAACCCAAACAATGATCCGAGCTCAGCTGCTCAAACAGTCCTTAATAGCGTTGCAGTCCCAAACAGTCTTTAAAACGGTACCGAAAAGAACTCAGTTCTCCAAAGCGATATGCCGAAAGAAAACAGTATTTTAAAACGATATGCCGACAGTTCAAAAGCTCACGGTACTTTTAAAAGGAGAGACTTTTTAAAGCGATGTAAATTCTCTTCCACGTCAATGTCCTTCGATTCCCAGCGTCGAACTCCCACGTCGAATTTTATTAAATATAACAACTTAAAGTGACTGACCTTCCTTCCACAATATTCTCAATCTCCCGCTTTTTCCAGCGGAGACTATCGTGAGAATAGTAAACGAAATCCTTCCGAATGAGGATCACACAAGGTCGAAGTCAATCCATCGAAAATTGATTCTTCTCGATCTCCATTTTCCAAACTTTTCTTCACTCTCCCTTAGCAAAGAAACCGTTGGCTCTGACCTTTTAAACTTTAGGCATTATATAAAACTTCATTTTTAACTAAACTGCGTCATCACATTAAATCACACAGTAACATGAAGTCATCTTGGCAAATCCAGCCACGAACTGCCCCATCTGACAGGGTGGGTCTTCCTTTTATACCCTGTAGAAAAAACCTGTCACATGACCTCTACTGGCGGGAAAATGACATCACTCCACCATTACCTCATGTCCAGTATAACTTCAACCCCAGTCACGTGACAAGGGTACCACTGTCACGTGTCACGGGTACGTAACACTCTTAACATTTGACCTACCAAGCTTCACATTTGGCCAGTTTAAATGCCAGCTGCTATTTCTTGCTTATATCTGCAACTGAACCATATCCCATGGTATTCTTTGCCAGCCTTCTACACCATCAATTTTTGTATCATCTGCAATTTACTAACCCACGCATCTGCATCTTCATCCAGGTCATTTATATACCTGACAGACAGCAGAAGACTATCCTGTCTTCTATGGGCAAGATTGTTATAATCCAAAGGGCAAATTCACCATAGATCCCATACATCTTAATCTTCTGGATGAGCCTCCCATGAAGGACCTTGTCAAAAGCCTTACTAAAATCCATGTAAACAACATCCACAGCTCACCCTCAACACCTCATCAAAAAAAACACGATCATGTTAGTAGGACATGACCTGCCCCACACAAAGCCATGCTGGCTCTCCCTAATTAGCCCATGGATTCCAAATGCTCTTAAATCCTATTCCTAAGAATTCTCTCCAGTAACTTTCCTACCACTGACAAGAGATTCACCAATCTATAGTTTCTAGGATTATCACTGGTTCCCTTCTTGAGTAAGAGTCCTTCGGGACCTCGACTGTGGCTTAAGTGGACACAAAGGTCCCAACTATCCCCTCCCTTGCCTCTCTCAAATCCCACCAGGCCCTGGGGACTTATCAATTTCAAGATTAATTATCATTCAAAGACACACATGAATACAGCCAAACAAAAGAGCATTCCTCCGGGGCCAAGATGCAAAACACAGTATCGACAATCACACACGGCACAAAACACATATAATTATGAAAGCAGTAAAACATACAGTCACAAACAATAAATAAGTAATATAGCACAGGTGCCTGTGTCATGGCCTGTAGATTGATGGTGCATAGGATGTTGTCCTGGAGCCATGTTCCTGCAAGGACAAGTACGCAGCAGTTCCTCATCACACGCTATGCAGCTGCAGATGAACAAAATCCACCTTAATGCTCTTTAAGAGACCCAACACTACCTTCTCCTTTACCTCATAGTGCCCTAGCCTGTCAATATGCTCAACATTGATCTCCCAATCCCCCATGTCCTTCTCCTTGGTAAATACTGATGTAAAGTACTCATTAAAGATCCACATCCTCTGCATCCAACAAATGCGCCTCCCTCTTTTATCCTTGAGTGGTCCAACCCTATCCCTTGATATTCTCTTGCTCCTGGTGTATATGTAGAACACCTTGGGATTCTCTTTAATCCTACTTGCCAAAGACTTTTTATGACCTGTCCTGATTTTCCAAATTCCCTTGACTTCTTTTCTGGCTTTTTTATTCAAGGGCTGTGTTTGATTCTAGCTTCCTAAGCCTTACATACTTTTCCATTTTTTTCTTGACTAAATTCATCACTTCTCTCGACATCCAAATTCTTCTAAACTCCAGTAAGTACAGGCCCAATGCTACTCATGTTAACCCTTTCATTTCTGAATCATTCTCGTGAACCTCCTCTGGACTGAGCCCCAATACCAGCACATATTTTCTTAGATAAGGGGCCCAAAATTGCTCACAGTACTCCAAGTGTGGTCTGATCAATGCCTTATCAAGGCTCAGCATGAGATCCTTGCTTTTGTATTCTAGTCCTCTTGAAATGAATGCTAACATTACATTTGCCTTTCTTACTGCTGACTCAACCTGCAAGTTAACCTTTAAGTAATCACTGCACCTCTGATTTTTGAATTTTCTCCCAATTTAGAAAGTAGCCCATACCTTAATTCTTCCTAACGAAGAGCATGATCATGCACTCCCCTACACTATGTTCCATCTGCCATGACTTTGCCCATTCTCCTGATCTGTCTAAGTTCTTCCTGCAAACATCCTGTTTCCCCAGCACTACCTGCCCCTCTACCTATCTTTGTATCATCTGCAAACTTGGACACAAAGCCATCATTTCCATCATCCAAATCATTGACATAAGTGGCCCCACGCTGACCCCTGTGGAACACCATTTGTCATCGGCAGCCAACCAAAAAAGGCTCCCTTTATTCCCACTCTTTGCCTCCTGTCAGTTTTTTGTCCATGCTAGTATCTCTCCTGTATTACCACTAGTTCATATCTTGTTAAGCAGCCTCATGTGCGGCACCTTGTCAAAGGCCTTATGAAAATCCAATTACCAACATCCACTGACTCTCCTTTGTCTATCCTGCCTGTTATTTCCTCAAAGAATTCCAGCAGATTTGTTGGGCAAGATTTCCCCTAGTAGGAAAATTAGCTGACTTTAGCCTATTTTGTCACGTGCCTCCAAGTATCTTGAAACCTAATCCTTAATAATAGGATAAATTTGATCATATTATGATCACTGCTTCCTTATAGTTCCTTTACCTTAAGCTTCCAAACCAAATCTAGGTCATTACATAACACCCATTCCAGAATTGCTGTTCCCCTTCTGTGCTCAACCACAAGCTGCTCTAAAAAGCCACTTCATAGGCATTCTACAAATTCCCTCTCTTGGGATCCAGCACCAACCAGATTTTCCCCATCTACCTGCATATTGAAATTCCTCATGATTTTCCTTTTTACATGCCTGTTTTATCTCCTATTGTAATTTGTAGGCTACGTCATGGCTACTGTTCAGAGGCCTGTATATAACTCCCATCAGGGCCTTTGTATCCTTGTAATTCTACATCTTCCGATCCTATGTCACCTCTTTCTAAGGATTTGATTTCATTTTTTACAAACAGAGCCATCCCACCTCCTCTGACTATTCTTTTGATACAACATATATCCCGAGATGTTAAACTCCCAGATCTTCTTTCAGCCATGACTCAGCGATGCCTACAACGTCAGACCCACCAATCTCTAACTGCGCTGCAAGATCATCGACCTTATTCCGTGTACAGTGTGCATATAATCACAACATCTTCATCCTTTTCGATTTTGGTATCATGTTAAACTTTAACTCATCCAATGACTGCAATTTTTCCCTATCATCAGCCTGTCCTTCCTGACAGTCTCACTACTCACTACTACATACCAACTGCACCATCCTAGCCCTATCACTCTGGTTCCCATCCTCCTGCTAAATTAGTTTAAAGCCGCCCCTACAGCACTAGCAAACCTGCCCGCAGCAAGGATATTGGTCCTCCTTGGGTTCAGGTGTAACCTGTCCTTTTTATACAGGTTATATCTTCCCCAGAAGATATCGTAAAGTTCTATATTAGGGAAGATGAAGTCCACCATGACAACCCTATTGTTTTTACACCTTTCCTTAATTTGCCTGCACATCTGCTCCTCAATGTCCCAGTGGCTATTCGGTGGGGGGAGGCGGTCAGGAGTAGAATCCCATTAGAGTGATTGTACGCTTCCTTATTTTTAAGTAGACTCAGAGAACGAGCCCTCCATTATATTCCCTCTGAGTACAGCTGTGATATTGTCCTCGATTAATATTAACATCCCCACCTCTTTTACCTCCCTCTCTATCTCTTCTAAGTCATTAAAATCCCTGGGATTTTAAGCACCAGTTCCTGTCCTCCTCTAAGCCAAGTCTCTGCAATGGCCACCCTCATCAATGTTCCATGTACAGATCCATACTCAAATTTCATCATTTTTACCTATAATACTCCTGGCATTAAAATACACATGCTTCAAACTAGTCAGTCTCATTGAATCTATTACTTTGCTCCAGCCTGTTTTTACTGGCCTTGACATCTACCTTCTTGCCCATCCCTTCACTTCTGACTTGGTGTTCCAGTTCCCAACCCCGTGCCAAACCTGTTTTAACCCTCCCGAGTAGCACTAGTGATCCTCCCGGCCAGGATATTGTTTACCCTACAGTTAACGTGCAACTCGCCCCTCTTGCACAGGTCACCCCGTCCCAGAGAAAGTTCCAATTATCCAAGAACCTGAAAACCTGTTTTCACAGAGATATTTAAAATACTTTTGGAAAACAAATAAAACTGTAGGTATGAAAATCTGAAACAGAAACAAGTGTTTTGGAAGAATTCAGGCAGTTAAGTAGCATCTGTGGAAAGAAAAAACAATCAACCTTTCAGATTGAAGACTTGTCCTCAGAATGAGATACCTCATTTTATGGTGCCACATCACCAGCCTTTGATCTTTCCAAGAATACTTAATCTAGCCTAAATCTGAAATATCAAAAAAGTCACTTCTCAGCCAAATATTTAAACATAATTTTATGGTCCCACGTCACCAGCCTTTGATCTCTCCAAGAAAAGTTGATCTATTGTGAACCTAAAATATCAAAAGGTCGCTAATTATTAGACATTTAAAAACAACTGAAAAGGTCCTCAACACCAAGCTATCAAAAGGTTGCATTGCATTCCAGGACAAGGAATCGTGATCTACCATTTGCTACCTAGCCACAGCTCACCCCTGTTCCACCTCACAGCACAATCGTGACATCCAGTTCACAAGGTTGGTTGACTGGAGCCACAGAACTGTAAGTGGTAACTGAGGCTGTGGAAAGACAGCAAGGAGTGCGTTGGGATAATGGGCCAGGTTCAACCCTTCAAAGGAAGTGTCTGCCTGGTTTCTTAACCGCAAATGTATTCAAACTGCACATCATTTCTACACACATTTTAACTGATCTTATTTGTCCAAATATACAAGTTGCAAGAAAAAGTTTGTGAATCCTTTTACAATTACCTGGTTTTCTGCATTAATTACTCATAAAATGTGGTCTGATCTTCACCTAAGTCACAATAATAGATGAACACAATCTGCCTAAACTAATAACACACAAACAATTGCACTTCTTCTCGTCAATACTGAGTTCATCACTTAAACAATCACAGTCTTGGTTCAAATAAGTATGTGAGCTTCTGGGGTAATGCCTTCTACAACAGCTATTTGGACTCAGGTGTTCCAATCAATGAGATGAGACTGGAGGTGTGGGTTGTTGAGGTGCCCTGCCCTTTAAAAAATACACACAAAGTCAGGTTAATGAGAGAGCCTGCTCTTCTCAAGAAAGATCTGTTTATGTGCACCATGCCTCCATTAAAACAACTTTTAGAGGACCTTAGAAGAAGAATTGTATGAAGCTGGAAAAGGCTACAAAAGCAATTCTAAAGACCAGAGTGTTCATCAGTCCACAGCAAGAGAAATTGTCTACAAATGGAGGAAATTCAGTACTGTTGCTACTCTCCTTAGCAGTCCTGAAAGATCACACCAAGAGCACAAAGTGCAATGTTAAAGGAGGCAACAAAGAACCCAAGAGTAATAGCAAAAGTCCTGCAGAAATCTCTAGAACTTGCTAAAGTCTCTGTTCATGTGCCCACTATAAGAAAAACACTGAACTATAATGGTGTTCATGGAAGAACACATGGAAGAAACCACTGGTCTCCAAAAAAAAACATTGCTGCACATCTCAAGTTGGCAAAAGACCACCTGGATGTTCCACAACGCTTCTGGGACAGTGTTCTGTGGACAGATGAGACAAAAGTTGAACTTTTTGGCAGAAATGCACACTGCTACATTTGGAAGAAAAAAGGCACTGCACACCAACACTGAAACCTCATCCCAACTGTGAAGCACGGTGGAAGCAGTATCGTAGCTTGGGGCTGCTTTGCTGCCTTAGGGTTTGGACAGCTGGCAATCGTTGAGTGAAAAATGAATTCAAATTTGTATCAAGATATTTTACCGGAGAATGGCTGGTTAGGTGTCTTTCACCTGACGCATAATAGAAGGTGGATGACACAATGATCTGAAACATAAGAGTAACCCAACAGCAGAATGGTTTAAAAAGAACATTTGTGTTTTGGAATGGCCAAGTCAGAGTTCAGACCTTAACCCAATTGAGATGCTGTGGCATGACCTGAAAAGGGCTGTTCGTGCAAAGTATCCCAGAAATATTGATGAACTGAAATACTTTTAGTATGGAGGAATGGTCTAAATTCCTTCTCACTGCTGTGCAAGTCTAATCAGCAGCAACAGGAAATGTTTGGTGGAGGTTACTGCTGTTAAAGGAGGTTCCACCAGTTACTAAATACAAGAGTTCACATACATTTTCCAACCTGGACTGTGAATGTTTAAACAACTTGTTTAATAAAAACATGAAAAGTACAATTGTTCGTGTGTCACTAGTTTAGGCAGATTGTGTTTCTCTATTATTGTGACTTAGATGAAGATCAAACCACATTTTTATGAGTAATTAATGCAGAAACCCAGATAATTGCAAAAGGTTCACAAACCTTTTCTTGCAACTTAGATATGCCTGGAGTTCAAAATGCAATTGCATTGATAGCACAATGATATGGAATCTTCAGTAGCTGTGGAAATAGAACTTTATACTGTGTTGCACAATAGGAAGTGTATTTACTCACTAAGCCTTTAGGGAAGTTGAGTAAGACAAATTGTTTCGATTATCTACAATTCAAGCCAGTTTTACTTCCAAGAGAGAGAAAAAAGCATAGTGGAAATTTTGCATTGTTAAAATTCACTTCTTACTATTCTCAAGTCTTCTCAAACTTTTTCTTCCCTTTGCTTTGGGAATGAGATCAGAGTTACGGATTGCTTGATTGATGTAGTATTGCTTGCGTTTTGCAGGTGATGTGCGCTTTGCTGGAGAGTACTGCAGAGGAGGAAGGCAATCTTCAATCAGGCTGAGAATATTAAAAAAAATCATTAAATTGGTACAGAATTAACACCTATTTTACAATTTCCTATTACAAAAATGCAGTATTTACCAAGTTCTCTAATAGGATGAACTGAGGCTAGCTATTTCCTCTTTTACAAAAGGTACAAATTTGTAGCTCATTAAGGAGACATAGTTATTAAATAAGCCTGATATGAAAATTTGGTGCAGGAATAGGCCAATTGCCATTCAATACAATTACAGTTGGTCTGATTGCAACCTAATCTCCACATTTTTACCTAGTAATTCTTCATATACTTATTTATCAAGGAAGGATTATTGACAAAAAAGATAATTTCTATATTAAAAAAAAGCTCAGGTTATGAATAGACTGCAGTGTTTCAGGTTGAATAGAAGAACAATGGGTGCAATAGAGTGATGATGTTGCAGGAAATGCAGTTTGAAGAGAGAGGGAAAATAAGAGGACAATTAATTGTTGATATTTATTTCTGGCTGGTATGTTATATAATGTAAAATTTTAGTTTGCAGGTAGAGCTCCCAACAAGAAAAGCACCATTCCTCTGAAGGACATTAACTGGTTGGGTTGATGTGACAGGTGAAATTTGGAAAAACAAAATGATGTATCACAATTAAGAGGTCAACTGAATTTTAAGGAGACACCCACTCTGCATGTTCATGGTCTGTAAAGAAGAAAGGACAAGCTAAAAGGTCTGGAAAAACAACATAAGGGATCCATGGCTACAAGATGGTATGTTAAGTCTTTGTTAAACAACAGAGCTTGAATTTAGACAGCACACTTAATGTTGCTTCACTGGGTCATTGCCAAACAAAATATGTTATCAATTCAGATAATGAGATAAAAGGCAGACAAGTTTAGATAAGTAATTTTACAGTTCAATAACTTGTAATAGAACAGGACAGTACAGGAATATACCCTTCAACCCACAATGTTACTAATTAAATTAGAAATCAAAAGTACAATTAAACTTACCCCTTCTGCCCAAACTATTTCCATACCCTACCATTTCATGCACATTCATATGCCTAAGAGCCACTTGTACCCCTTTGCTTCATCCCAAAATTAAGATTTATTCCTCTCCATGGATGCTACCTGACTTACTGAATTCTTCCAGTATTTTATGTGTGTTGCTCTGCATTTGCAGCATCTACACAATCGCATGTTTATGATTTGCATCTCTATTGTATTTGGCTCCTCCACCAACCCAGACAATGCATTCCAGGCATCTACCACACTGTGTAAAAAAACACTTGCCCTGCACACCTCCTTTGAATTTATATCCTCTCACCTTAAATGCATGTCCTCTGGGTTACATTCCAACCCTGGGAAAAAGAAGGAACCGGCTGTCTACTCTATCTATGCCTCTCTTAATCTTATAAACCTCTATCAGATCTCCCCTCACCTCTGCTGCTCCAGAGAAATCTGTCCCTCTCCTTAAAGCAGATGCCCTCTAATCTGGGCAACATCATGGCAAACCTCTTCTGCATCCTCTCCAAAGTCTTGATATCCTCCCTATAATGGGGCAACCAGAACTGAATGTAGTACTGGATGCAGCCCAACTAGAGTTGTATAAAGTTGTAACTTAACTTTCTGATCCTTGATCAATGCCTCGACTAACAAAGGCAAGCATGCATACATCTTCTTTAGCATCCACCACCTGTGGTGTCACTTCCAGGGAGCCATAGACTTCAACCCCATGATTCTTCTGTGCATCAACACTGATAAGGGTCTTGCCATTAAGAATATACTAACTCTTTGTTGTGCCTTTGCAAATACTTACCAATTAAAATAAAAGCATGCATGCGGGAGATGGCTTTAACTGGTGTAGTGATGAGAGAGCGAGAGAAAATAGACATGCGTAGACAACAGATCATGTGTAATGCTATGGGGAGTCATTGCTCTAAAAGAAATAGATCCATACATCACATTTCCTCCCCCTTTAAATTAATGTAATATAAAACTATATGCAGAAAACATTAAATTTCCCTTTCACAAACCATATTCAAATAAACATGCATTCACAAAAACAGTCCATAACTAACTTTACTGTTCTAAAGATTCAGTCTTTTGGGTGCCTCTGGACCTGTGGAGTGGCATCAGGTTTGGCAGGTGTCTTGTCAACAACAATGTTCTCTTGGTGCCTCTGGACCTGTGGAGTGGCATCAGGTTTGGCAGGTGTCTTGTCAACGACAACATTCTCAGTTGCTGGTGTCATGTTGCTGTCAATGACATGATCATAATTGAGAGGCAAGTCCGCTGGCTGTCTTGCTGGATGCAATTGACTCGGGTGTGTTCTTCATTTGAGCTTCCAGCATCTGGTCCACATGACATCTCCACGTCTGATCTGCAACATCCACTGTGTACATCAGTGGTCAAATTCTTGTAGCTCTCCTATTGGGTGTCCACTTGTCCTCTCGGTAATCACATGCTAGGACTTCCTGTCCATCCTCGAAGCTCCTTGCTGATTCACTTGGCAACTGGCTGAACTGTTTATTCTGCACTTCCCTCCGTCAGTCTGGTTTTGGGAGGTCCATGTGAAAACTCATATTCCTAATCATGCAGATGTTTGATTTGTCACCACATAAACAGAGTTCCGATACACAAAAAGGAAACTGTCCACCTTGTGTTGTAGAGAAATGTCTTCCATGTCCATTACTTTAATAGACTTACTGAAGGTTTGGATAAACCTTTCAGCTAACTCATTCATTGTTGGGTGGCAAGGAGCTGACTTGAAATGTCTGATGCCTTTTTTCTTCATGAACAGTCAGAATTCTTCCGACGTGTATTATGACCCGATGTCACTCACAATTTATTCCGGTCAGCAATTTCTGGTGAAGATAGTCCTTGGTGGAGACAGTCTTTGCTGAGGTGCTGGACTTCATTGGTTTAACCTCAGGCCACTTTGAATGAGCATCCACAGCAATCAGGAACACGAGTCCATGAATGGCCCAGCAAAGTCAATATTTACTCTTTGCCACAGTGATAGTGGCCACTCCCATGGGTGTAACGGTGCCTGTGCAGATGGATTTTGAACTTTTTGGCATCCCATACAGCTTTTGGCCAAGTCATTAATCAGTTTATCTATTCCTGGCCACCACACGTAGCTCTGGGTAAGACTCTTCATCGTGACTGTCCCCAAGTGTCCTTCATACAGATTCCCCAACACTCTGGTGTGCAGTTTAGAGGGAACCACAATATGGGATCCACACATCAGCATCCTTTGATATACTGACAGTGGTCTCCCTATGAACTCTGGAAACAGGGTCACCATGAGATGGCCATCCCTGCATCGTGATTTCATTGACTTCTGACATTCTTAGTTTCTCTTTTCATTTCTGAAGTTGCTCCCGGCAACTGGTCACAGTATGAAGACTCTTCTTCTTCAGTTGCCAACAGTGGAAGATGTGACAAGCCATCAGCAATGCCATGTTGTTCGGTACCTTTCAACTCTATGTCATAAGAGTGGGCTCCTACGAACAATGCCCAATGTTGTAACCAGGTAGCAGTCATCACTGGAGTTCCCTTCTTGGGATTGAAAATTGACGCAAGGGGCTGGTGATCTGTCACTAGTGTAAACTTTTGTCTGCAGAGGTAGTGATGGACCTTCATTATTACCCCATACTAAACTAAAGGCCTCTCAGTTGATCTGTGCGTTGTTGCATTCTGCGCTCACCAGTGATCTTAAATCAAACACAATTGGACGTTCAGATCCATCTTTTATAGTGTGTGACAAAACAGCTCCAATGCCACAAGGGGATGCATCACACGTCAATCTGATGAGCAGCAATGGGTCATAATGGGTGAGCAGTTCATCTGAAGTTATTAGTCTCTTTGTTTCCTTTTTCTGACCATTCCCACTTTGCTCCTGTTTGCAACAGTGCGTTCAATTGGTGCAGCACTGTAGCAAAGTTTGGGAAAAACAGGTGGTAGTAATTTACAAGGCCCAAGTATGACTTGAGATGTGACACATTTTCCGTTTTGGGTGCCTGTAGCACTGCTTCAGTCTTCTGTTGTGACTTATGTAAGCCATGCTTGTCAATGACATGTCCACATAATGAGATTTCATTCTTGAAAAACTCAAATTCCTTTCTCTTTGTGCGCAGACCATATTCACTCAGTCTGGTAAGGAACTTTACCCAGGTTCTAGATGTGCTTTTTATCATTCTTGTCAGTCACAATGATGTCATCAAGGTAACATTGTGTTCCTGGGATATCTTGGAGCACTTGTTCCATTGCTCTTTGCCAAATTGATGGAGCTGATGCGACGTCAAAGTCGAGATGATTATACTAGAACAGTCCCTTGTGAGTGTTGATTATGAGGATCTTCCTGCTTGACTCCACAATCTCAATTTGCAGAAAGGCTTGTGACAAGTCCATCTTTGAAAACCTCTCCCTATCTGCCAAAGATGCAAATATGTCTTCTATTTGTGGCAAGAGATACTGCACGTTACACAGCACATGAATGATGCTCATTTTAAAATCCCCATATATGCAAATGACTCCTGCCTTCCCTTTCTTGATCACCAGGACAACAGGCCCAATCACTCCACTCAACCATGGAAAGAATTCCAGATGCCTGGAATTCAATATCCACTTTCGGACAAAGTGCATAGGCACTGGATGCACTTTACGGAATCTTGGTGTTGCTGCTTCATTCTATTTATTTCTGGCCTTCATGCCTTTGAGTTTACTGAAACCCTTCTCAAACACCTTCTCATTAAGCATCTGAGACAGTCATTAGTTAGTGCAACCATTCCGGTTGCAGTTGCCTGTTGATGAGACATTGAGAGCTCTAATTATGTGCCAGTCTAGTTGGATTTTTCTCAACCACTCACATCCAAAATGTGACAGTCTTCCACTTTTCTACGCATAAATCTCTACCTGCCGTGTTTGGTCTCCATGGGTCACATTCACTTTCAGTTTGCCTTAGGGAGACTTTTCTGCCTATGTAGGTCATCAGCATCACTGAGGTTTTTTCTAATAGAAGCTTAGAGAACAGTCTGTTGTAGTCAGCCTCTGAAATTATAGACAAAGCTGACTCTGTGTCCAGTTCCATTTTCAGTTTTACACCAGACACATCTACTGTGATCCATATGATTTTGTGATCTGCTTCAGTAATACCATGCAATTCTAGGTTTGACAGCTCACCTTTATCAGACTCTGTGTTTTCTGTTTCCTAGAAGCATTTGCTTAGTTTTGTGTTTGAAACTTTTCACTTGGTTGTGCTTTTTGACTGACTTGCACACTCTTTATGTGACCTCGACTGTGACACTTTCTGCATAGTTTTTTTTGAACCAACAGTCATTTGCATCATGGGAGGATTTGCGACATCAATAACTTTTTTGGCGTTTTGCACCATTCAGGGACATTTTGTGCATTTCACATTCTAACCTCTTTTTCTGTAGTTCAGCTGCATCCTTTGCTGCAGTCTCTAATGATATTGCAATAGTCAATGCCCATATAAGGTTAGGTCTCTTTCTGACAGATGCCTCTTCTGAGTGCTTTGACTATGCATGCCACATACAAGCCTGTCCCTTAACGCATCAAAAAGTCCATCTCTAAAGTCACAGTACTGGGAAAATTTGCACAGTTCTAAAATGTATTCAGAAATGCATTCATCCTTTGACTAATTCCTTTTGTAAAATCTAAATCTCAGCTATTACCAGCAGTTAAGCACTCAAGTGATGTTATAAAATTGTAATAATTTTGTTGAATGCCTTGCTTGATGGCTTTTCTGGGGTCACTAGGTTGTGCAAGAGACTGAACGTCCTAGCACCCATTAAGCTAAGAAATGTGGAGGGACTTTCTTTTGCTCATCCACAGTGTTCGCCTTACAATACAGTTCAACCCTCTCGATATACAACTCCGAGCCTTCATTAGCACTATCAAATTCGTCAACTTCCCCAACTGAAGCTTCCCCAAACTGAAACCACCACATAATTTTCACTTTAACTTTGCTAGTTGTACATCTTTCACTGTGTACTATGCTGTACTCACACATCCCTTTTGTTAGCGTCCATGATGGCCTACTTTGTACTGTTTAAACCTTTCCTCTCACTGTTTCATCCCATAACTGTCAGTGCTGTTGGTGATATTCTCTGACATTCAGGTTCATACTTGTCGTCGATTTGTTATGTCTTTGCAACTACATTATCAATTAAAATAAAAGCATATACGTGGGAGGTGGCTTTAACTGGTGTATTCACATTGCAGCGAGAGAGAGTGAGAGATAAATGCGCATGTGCAGACGACAGATCATACATAGTGCTAAGGGGAGTCATTGCTCGAAAAGAAATAGATGCATACTTTACGCTCTTTACATTTTTTTCTTCCAAAGTGCTGCGTTAAACTTAAACGGAAGGAAAGACACAAAAAAAATTGAAGTGTGTAAAATTGGGGATGCTAAAGACAGCAGCACTGGAACTTTGCAGAGCTGCAAGATATTACATGGAGTGGGAAGTTAGGGTGGTCATGGAGGGATTGAAATCAAGGATGCATTTTAAAAAGGTGTCTCTTGATCAGGTCCTAGAGCAATGGAATGACCAACGAATGGATTTGATAAATGCTTGTGGGAGAGTTGCAGAGTTTTATTGATGTCGTTTATGAAAGATAGATTAAGGGAAATCAGGTAGGTATGTAACAGATTACCCAAGTCTGAAGATAAGATGATGGAGGAGGGTTTTAGTAAGTAAGCTGAGGCAGAATGGAGTCAGGCAATATTTATAGAGGTAGAAATTGATGGCTTTGGTCACACCTTAAATTTTAAAAAATTATACTTAGTTGTTAATCCTCTAGTTTAGCCTTATAGTTAAAGAGGATATGATTGGACTTGATAGGTTCACCAGCATCAAGATCTTTAAAAGTTATTAGATGGAGGAAATTATTTGGAATATTGTCTGAAAGCATGGAAGCGACTCAATCATAACTTTCAAAAGGAGAAGTGAATAAAAAACATTGTTAATGCTTCAGATACAGTTTTGCACCATACAAGGCATTGCACTTCTGGAAGTCACGGCCCTCATAAGGTGCAAAAGAGATTTACTATTTTGGTCCCAGGAGCTAAAGATTTCAATTACAGTGGCAAGAAACTGAAGACGGTGAAGTGATCTCTGAATGGCAGGCACATTAAGAGATTTGACGGGGATCTTCAAAATCATGAATAGTTTTTTGGACACCTTTTGGACACCTTTTAGCAGTTTTTTAAAATCCCCATACTAACATCAATCATTGGAAGCCAAAATAAAATACTGAACTTGAGACTAATATATAGCTCCATAAAACAACCAGCACAGACACAAAAAACCAAATGGCCTACTTCTACTGAGAATAGTAGTGTAAAAAAATGAATGGAAATGGAATCTATCCATTTGATAACCCAGAAGATGCCACCACTCATTCGGCTACCCCACAGACTCTAGGCAGCAGGTCTCAGGAGTGCAAATAAGGGATATTAACATCTAGTCTTGCATAACATAGCAAGTTACAAGTTATAGTGAAAAATGTTAATGTTGTCAAGGCCTTGACAAAAAGTATTTTCATGGATCTCTTTTTTTAGCATGTCCAGTTCTACACTGAATTGCAAATATCTGAATCATTTCCAATTATCTTTTGCAATGAGGAACACGCCAATGAGTAATGGTTACATACACAAAATGCTGGAGGACTCAGCACGTCAGGCAGCATCCATAGAAATGAGAAGCAGTTGAACCAAGACCCTTCTTCAGGACAAGAGTAATAATTTTTCATTTGGCTACATGCAGCATTATTTGTAAGGCCTGGTTGTTTTGACAAAGATGCATGCCCATTTGACATTTCTGAATAAATGCCTTTCATTCCTTTGTACATCAAAAGGGATTGTGGAAAAAGAACTTCCCTGGATGCCCTACAAAAAGAAACCAGCAGCCTCAAAGGAAACAAGCTGACATGAAATCTCTCAGATTTGACTCCCTGCTACTTCGAGCTGACAATCTACCTGGCACCCTACATCCTGAGAACTTTCCCAAAGCAAATAAATCAAAGAGGCCACAAAATAACTGACATAATGTAATCTATTTGAACCCATAAACTGTTCCCCTTCTGGGTACGTTAACGAGTGAAGCATTTCTTTTTAAACCCGACATCAGTTTTCATCTCATTTTTGGGGAAAGCTGCAGTCCACCCCTTCCCATTCCAGTATCATTGTTAATCCACATAAATTCTTGTCCAGGTGTCGATTTTAACCACCTGGACCCGGCTGGACGCCCGAGAACAGCTTAACCCTCATATACGCTGGTTAAGCAATAGATATATATATATATAATATATATATGTTATATGTTATATGTTATATCCTTTTTTCAAATGTTAATTTTAAGTATAATATGGTAGATTCATCCATTACCACCCACGGTTAAAATATTATTATCATAATGGCATCAATTCTTCTATTCTTATGGGTTCCACTCTCTGTGTAGGAGGGCCTTCAACTTAAGTCTTTCTACATGTTACTGTGGGCCACTGAACCAAGCATCGGTGCATCCTTTAGTATGATCTCTGGTCTTGGGAATATGCTAGCAGTCAAAGCAAATTCCCACAAAGAGCAATGCCAGTCATTACTAACAGTATGTACCCCCCCCCCCCAACCTTGCTTCTCTGACAGTCGCGCTGCAAGTGAACCCAGCCGAACCCACCTTCCTTTTGACCCTGATTGGTCCAAAGGCACCATCAATCATCACATTCGCAATATATTGTTCCGCGATTGGTTCCTATTCTGTCAATCAAATGTAACATCGTAACCTTCCTACTAAAGAACTAACCTACAGATATTTTAAGGAATTAACTACATGAGGGTGCAGAATTCACTTACACATAGTCTTCTGATTCCGTCCGGTCCGTTACATCGTTCCGGTTCGCGATCACCATCCTGGATTTCGCGAACACAAAACCAACAGCGAATAATCACCCTCCCTCGCGAAGGTCCCGCCCACCCCTTGCGTCACGTACCACGTGGTTCCTAACTGATGCCATCCGCGAAGGACGTCGCTGAGGTGTCGGTTGGGTTTGGTGGTCTTGATTCAGTCAGTTACTGGAGAACCTGTTTGGGCTGAAATGTATTTTAAAATGTAGATCTACTTTAGTGTTTTAATGGAAAATAGCCTCCTTCCTAAATTGGAGATACATATATCTGCAGATACTGTAATTTGAATATACACATCGACAGATTTTTGCCCACCCACAGCGCTTTTTGTGTTATTCCAGATTCCAGAATATTGTGCCTTCACGGGTCTGTCAATTTCAGACGGTGTCTGACCAGCTGAGGTCCTCCAGCAGTTGCTTCTTCCCTGAATTTATCAAACTTTTGCGTATTCAAAGGCGGCTTTGTGGCCAGGAGTTTGTTGGAAAAACGGATGCTCGTGTCTTGTGAGATTTTTAGGTTTGGAATTATTGATTGGGAAGTCATTTGTACAAATAACACAAATAATTTGTTACAAATTGAATGCTCTAAAACAAAAATAGGAGCGTTATTGCCCATATGGCTCTTTTGAAAGTTGTGATGAGCACCTCCTTGAACTGTTGTGGTTCTTGTGGTAAAGATGCTCCACAGTGCCATAGTTAGGGAGTTAGGTTGTTGATGATAATGAGTAGTGTCAATACCAAAAAGCAGAAACAAATGGAAATAGGTAATCAGTTTTATATTATTTTATAATATAAATCTACTTTATATTAATCCTACCCGAGTCCATTTTGTTCTCCACCTATATATTAATCTAGCTTTGATTAGACTGAGTATAATTTCAGATAATAGAATATCAGGGAAGTAATAAGGAGTGATAATTGATGAGATTTGATGTAGAGAAATGATGAATTTTAGAAAGAAAATGAGAAAGGATATGTACTTTGTTTTAAACAGGTGGTTGTAACAGACAATCCTGATGATTCCTATAAGTTAACAAGTTGAAGACTTAGAAATGAAGCCTTTATGAATGGAGACAGTATTATGTCTGTGTATTGTAAACCTTTATAAATCTCAGGTTATATTCCAGATAAATTGCAATGGCATTTTCTAGGTATGACATACAAGTACTTGAAAGTGCAGAGAGATTACTGACAAGAAGGAGAGATCTTTAAAAATGGCATTGTTCCTCTAAGATCAGAGCAGGAAATAATAAGGAGCCATTCAAAATTTTAAGAGCTTTTACAAAGATTAGATAAATCAAGGTGGAAACAAGGCTAGAGAGAATGGTATTAAGATGGGACGTAATAAATATATTTTGCTGGAACAGATAAAACATACAAGGTAGATAAGGCTACAGGTTACAAAGACGGAAGAACAAAACACAAGGCTCTAACTGAATGCAGGTTGTGTTTGAAACAAACAGATAAACTGAGAGTACAAATGGAAATAAATTTGACATGATAGCCATTACTGAGACATTATTGCAGATGATATAGATTGGGAACTGAATATTGTGTATTTGATATTTAGGGGCATTGAAGGTAAAGTAAAAGAACAATGGAGATAATTTTCTTTTTAACTGACAGGTTTTAATGTTCTGAAATGAATTGGTTGTGTGGGTGATGGAGGAAGATTCAATTGTAACATTTGAAAAGGATTGAAGTGTAGGCTGAATGATATCTTTCTGTGATGTGAGGTTATGTAGTTTAAATTTTGACAAAATTTACATTGCTTTAAAAAAAAATCATAATTCTTCAGTTACATAAAGGGTAGGTTAAATTAATTAGCTTTTCAAAATTTCATCATGGTAATTTTTCTGCCTTCTGCCTACAGCTAGTTTCATCAATTCCAAATAGCACTGACTTCATATGAATGTCATAAATCCCTGTTCCCAGCTCTATCAGTGATAACTCTAAAGTACTGGTGGGTAGTAAACTTCTGGCTTATTTTTGAATTTGTTCTCTTCTTATTTTCATGCTTCTTTTTAAATGTAGTTTAAATTCTCAATCTATAATAGTGAAATTTGGATTCAAATTCTCTGGCCTCTGAATGCCTCATCCAATAACGTGTTCATCGCACAACTGAACCTCTTTAATTCTTGTGAGAAGAAAGTCACCTTTAATTTTTTTCTTCATTTCTTTCTTGTTCCCACGCAGGGTCAATGAGCTGCATATTTACGTTTGCAATTCACATTTTCTCCTGGGCTTTCATCTCAGTCAAAAAGAATGGATTTATTTTAAATGTCCAATATTTGAACTGCTGAAGTGCTCTCCATTGTTACGAAGGATGAACAACTCTGATGGGCAGAAGGGTGCAGAGTCGCCCATGCCCCCTCCCCTTTTGGAAAATCGCAAATCGCTACTATTTCGATGCTGCTAACAAGGAAGTAAGAGAGACTAAAGGAAATCTGCCAGGGCAGTTGTTATTGATAACAGCTCATGAAAGTTAATGAGAGAGAGACGGCTAAGAGGTACCCCATGGTGGAACGTCTCCTACTGACAAAAGCCATTGATTACTGCTATTGTCTTTTGGAGAAGGATTGTTTACTTGGTACCGTTCTATTCATTGAAACCCCTCAGGGGGCAACCAGAGTGGGCTGGTTTGATGGGTTACATCATCCCAACCTGATTGACACCTGAGACCCCGTGAGTGGGGATAAAAGTGAGGTCTGGGGGTAACACACCTCAGACGCACCAGGAGAAACACTAGTGAGAATCAGAACCCCACGAGACAGGGTGGGAGATCGGAGACCGAATGAAGGGTCGATAAATTTTAACTCACAGTGTTTTGTAGCGAGACCAGTGGGGGCTTGTGTGTGTGTCCACCCTTGCCTGGGTGACGAGTCCACCACGGAAGAATGGTCTAGCTAAAAGGACGGAGGGGTCATACGTGAATGGCCACAACAACAATGCATCGACGGATCAAAATCATAAAGGAAGGTTGGCAAGATAATAGCTGTTACTGTTCACACGTTTTCTCTCTCTCTCTCTCTCCAACAATTGAAACACAGCGACTAACAACTACCGCAGCCTGCATGAACGGAACTGAACTTTATATTTCCATCTGACAATTCATTATCCCCTAGACAACGATAGAGCTTGTTTCTTATTGATTATTATTATACCCGCACTTTTAGGTTTAGTATTGCTGACGTATATTATCTGTATATTTGCATTGATATTATTTTTGTATAGTTTTACTAATAAATACTGTTGAAAATAGTATCACCAGACTCCAACGGACACTTCTATCTTTGCTGGTAAGACACCCAGTTACGGGGTACGTAACACCATTGAGAATGCAGCTAATGCTAGAGAGGAGAAGGAAGGAAGCAGTGTATTACCATAAGCTTCCTTTCCATAGATGAGAGCAAATATTGTTTACAAAGCATATAAAAGGATTGTCAAGTATAGCACCAATACCTTGGAATTTGGGAGTCCCATTCCCCATCTCTAACCTGAACTGAGCTAAAAGTATGAGATAGCATTAGAGCATAGAACAGTATAGTGCAATACAGGCCTCTCAGCTTACTATGTGTACTGACTTTTTAACCTACTCCAAGAGCAATCTAACCCTTGCCTTCCACAGAACCCTCTGATTTTCTTTCATCCATGTGCCTATCAAAAATATCTTTTAAACCTCTTGAATGTCCCTGTGTTAGCCACCACCCTGGCAAAGCATTCCATGCACTCAGCACTCTGTGTGTGTAAAACAAAATTTAAAAAAAAACTACCCATCACTTCTCCCCTACATCTCTTCAGTCACCAGTAGGGTATTCACTGCTCTGATCCTGTGCTGCGATTTAGTAAGAAACTGGTTGATCAAATAATGGCTTTAGCTTTCCTGATCCCTTTTTGGGAATCAATCTCAGCCTAGAATATTTCTTTTTAGAAATACGGTGTGGAATAGGCCCTTCTAGGCCTTTAAGCTATGCCGCCCCAATAATCCCATTTAACCCTGACCTCATTACGGGACAATTTACAATGACTAATCAACCTACCCAGTACATCTTTGGACTCTAGAGCTCCTGGGGAAATCCCATGCATTCCATGGGGAGGACATACGGACTCCTTACAGACGGTGCTGGAACTGAACTCCGAACTCCAGATCGCCCTGAGCTGTGATAGCATCACGCTAGCCATGGTGCTACTGTACCATTCTTAATGATTCAGTATCCACAGTTGTATGAGCTGGAGACTTTCAAAACTTCACTTACAGTATTTTGAGAGAAGAGAAAGGACATAGAAATCTTTGAAAGCAGTGAGACATGAAAAAGCATCAGGACCTTCCTCATCACCCGAAGCCCAATCCTGAGCATTAATTTGGCTGTCTCTCCATGTATGGCTCAGGTTAGTGAGAGGGAATGGATACTCACCCTCTAATAGAGGTGAGTTGGTGCAATAGTCCAAATCCAGTGAATTATACTGCAAGCTATGTTTGCAATTGTACAGTATATTGCATGTTGATGGAAGAGGTGACTAAGCGTATACAATAGATTTGCATGGTTTAATGTATGACATGGAAAATCAACCACACCCCATGAAGTTCAGCAAGTCCTTGGTCAAAGTCTCATTTTGACAACTGACTGAAAAGATGAAAGGCTATAGGGTCCAGGGCAATTTGGCAAGTTGGATCTGAAGTTGTTTTGTTGACAGGAGCCACAGAGTAATGGTTAAGGGTTGTTTTTGCAAATGGAAGCCACAATGATTTGATGCTGGAACCCTTGTGTTCATTACAAACATTCACAATCTGGATGTGACGGCGGAATGTATGATTAGTAAGACACCAAAAATTGTTTGTTGTTGATGATAGTGAAAAGGCTCATCTTCTGCTACATATGGTATTAGTTTGTAAGATGGGCAGAAAAGCGAAGATGGAATTTTTTCAAGAAAAATGTGAAGCAATGCACTTTGAGATATATACAATGAAAAAACAGACTTTAGGGAGTACTAAGGAGCTGTAGTACAGTTATATAAAATGTAAACCACAGTGGATCATTGTGTGCTGTTCTGGTCACCACAGTCTAGAAAGGACTTGTTTGTACTGGAGAGAATGCAGGATAAAATTCGCCTGGGATGGAGAATTTCAGTTATTCGAAGAGACTGGAAAGGCTGTTTTCCTTGGAGCAGAGGAAGTTGAGAGGTGACCTGACTGAATTAAACAAAATTATGATGAGCATAGATTGGGAGGAAGTTAGAAATCTTTCCCCTTAGTAGAGGTGCTTTTAACTAGAGGAGATAGGTTTAAGATAAGGACTAGAACTTGAGAGTACTTAAGAAATAATATTTCACCCATAAGAAGGTTGAAATCTAGACTGCACTGATAAAAGGGATGGTGGAAGCAGATACTCTCAAAATATATAAGTATTTAGATGAACACTTGAAACACAATACAGAAGGCTAGTAGAAAATGAGATCAAAATAGATAAGCTTGGCACATCTATGACTGCTTCTTAGGATTGCTAATATAATTCTTGTAACTTGTCACCAATAATTTGTGAATTTGCTACATACATCTTATTTACATAGATTTTTTTTTGTAAAGTTGATAACATGTTTGCCGTTACAATTGAGTCTCCATTACAGTTTTCAGAATCGGGTTTATTATCAATGACATATGTTGTGAACATTGTTGTTTTGCTGCAACAGTGCAGTGCAAAGTCTTACAATTGTCACAGTAACACAAAAGACGAATAATGCCATTCAGAAATTTGATGGCAAAGGAATATAAACTGTTCTAAAAAAAAGTCTGGTGTGGGTCTTAAGGCTCCTCCCCTATAATAGTAATGCAAAGACTGAATGTCCCGTATGGTGATGGTCTTTAATGATGGATATTGCTTTTGAGACACTGCCTCTTGAAGATGTCCTTGATGGTGGAGAGAATTATGCCTGATGGAATGGAAAATGTACAACCCTCTGTGGCCATTTGTAATCCTGTACATTGGAGGTTCTGTACCAGGCCGCAATGCAACCGGTACATCTGCAGAAATTTACAGATGATTTTGGTGACACACCAAATCTCCTCAAACTGCTAATGAAGTACAGCTGCTGATATTCCTTCTTCTTGATTGCATCAGTACCACACCTATAATTTTCCCTGCCCTTATTTGAGTTGATTTCATACTTGTCCTTATAGTTTATTTTTCACCTCTTCCTTATTTTCTTTATTACTATTGATAACCGAGGCAATATTTCTGCCTGCTGGTAAATAGTCCCATACCAGAAGAATTGAAGAATGCAACAATAATTATTCTTCATAAAAATAAAAGAAGTACAATGGATTGTAAGCAATATTGCAGTAAATCTGCTCAGTATAGTTGAAAAAGTGCTTGCATGTACAGTACTATGTAAAAGATTTTTTTATATGGTTTCAGATAGCAAGACCTTCACAGAACCCTGATCTCAACATCAATGAGGCTGTCTGGGATTACCTGGAGAGACAGAAGCCTGGAGAGTCTGCAGAAGAACTGTGGCAAGTTCTGCAATGAACAAATTGGAGCAAATTTACCTGCTGATTTTTTTAATATATAAAACTGCAGGACAGTGCAGAGATTTGATGTTGTTTTAAAGGCAAAGGTGGTCACACCAAATATTGATTTATTTAGTGTTTTTTTTGCTGTTTAGTGCTCTTTGTATTTTTTTTATATTTAGAAACTTCAATTCATTATCTTGAAAGCATCTTTGCTTTACAAATTTTTTTACATGTGCCCAAGACTTTTGTATTGTATTGTAATTTGCTTAAAAATTAGAAGTTATTGCTCAAAGAACCAACAACCCAGAAAGCCAACTTCGTTTTGGAGCAAGAAATTCTTTGCAGATGGTTGGTACCATAGTTATTGCTAAATTGCATGATAGACTGCTGCTTATGATGAAACAATTTTATGATGCTTGCAGCAAATTTGATGTGACTTGATGTCGGCTTAAACAAGACAGTTCTCTGATCACAAGGCACTTTTTCTGAATACTCACTCAAACAATGAAGAATTTGATAACATGGAGCACTTCTGCTGTGATGGGTCACATGTTACCACCCCAATAAACCTCATCGGAGAACAGGATAAACAAACTGGCAAACTGGAGTAACAGGCTAATAGGAAGGTCTCAGCATATCAAGATTATATCTTAGCACTACTTTTGCCTGTAAAAGAGCAGTTTCTATTAAAGGAAGAGGATGAAATACTGAATGAATGCCTCAAAACTGCATATCTACAGATAGCAGGTATGCACTAAACAGCCAGCCTAAGCATAAGAGAAGACCATTGCTTCATTGAACAGACATAAACAAGACCTGTAGAAAGTCAGTATCCCTCTTGAAGGTTTCAACAGCCTTTTCCCTGAGTGTCTGGGAGGGTGACGGGGGTGGGACTGGTGGGACCAAAGCTAATATTTTTACTGCTGGCCACCACCATTAAACAGTGACTGAACTTGGTAGCAAAGCTAGGAAGAGAATGGATCTCTGTTCCTCCTGAAGAATGGATACAATTTACCATGGGATGTTTTGGCTTCTTTCATGCTACATCCTTGCATCCCTTTGCAATCGTCGTGTCAAGATGACACACGACTCTGCTGCAGTCCTTATTATGTATATTCATTGCAATTGAAAGAATTCCTGTCTCTGATACAATAACATGTTTGCTCTTGATAACATAATTATATTTATTATATTTGACAATAATTTTGTTCTACTTCCTAATAAAATTACAATTTATAATTTTTATGTAAAGACCTCCATAAATCATGGGATGAACTTTAAAGAAATGGACCTGAATTGCAGGAGAGAAAGTCAAGATTACAGAGGAGTAATACTTTCTTTAAATTGTGGGAATTAGCAGAAGATAGACCTTACAAGAGCAGGTGAGAGTGACCATGGAGGACAAGAGGGAGGCCTGAGATCCTGTGAGGGGGTAGACTGGTGGCCTGAAATAACAGGAAGTCCAGCGTTTTGTGTCTTCATGGGTTCCCCAGGCACTGTGGCTCCTCCACATATTGAAAAAGTGCTGGTTAACTGGTTATTTGGGCTATAAATATGACCCCTGGTATAGGTATGTAGCAAGAGAGTCAAGGGTAGTTGGAGGAAAACAGACTATAAGGAAATTAATGGGGAATTGGGATTGACAGGATTGCTCTGAGGATTGCACAGAACTGACAGGCAAGTGGATCTTTCTGTGTCGTAAGGAAATATATGCACTATCAGAAAAATCTTTCACTAATGGCCTGGAAAGTTTTAGCTGCAAACATTCCTTTAGCAGCCATTGCCCCCATAGCTGAAAAGTGATATAATGCCATACAGTAAAATACAATGACTTATGTATTCATTGTATCAAAATAGATTTTCTTAATGCCCTAATCCTACAAAGAGAAGAAAATATCAAAGATTGGAAAAAATAATATTGTTGAGTTTTCTTGGTGAAGATAGCAGGGATTGCACAGTAATGATTTTTCAAATGACTAATATTCCTTGAGAATGATACCTTAATATCACTGAAAAAAAACAATTGTACAATTTTCCCTTGCTTATACAAGCAGCTAACTGGGTGGCAGTGAGATCAACTCATTGGCGACTGAGGGTAATAAATAGAATTTAGTTATGGGTGAACTGAACCTTCAATATGAAACAAAAATATTGTTTCAATACTGAAGATAAATTATAAATTGTCAATGTTAACCCTTGGAATAACTTTCATTTGAAAATGTCCGCTATTGTTTGGAAAGATTGCCCATACAAGTATTTGTGCAGTTAGATCACAAACAAAGCATGCACAGATAATGAACGCAAGAGATTCTGAAGATGCTGGAGATCTTGAGCTACACACACAAAATTCTGGAGGAACTCAGCAAGCCAGGCAGCTTCTATGGAGGGGAATAAACTTTCCCTTCAGCTTGAAAAAATGAATGTTTATTCCCCTCCGTAGATGCTGCCTGACTTGCTGAGTTCCTCCAGCATTTTGTGTGTGTAAAATAAGCTCAGTCTCAGTATCAAAGAGAGTAAGAAATGAATATTAGTAACAAAACTAGTACAAAAATTTAAAACATGTCCTAGATTTAAGTCACTGTATATTCAAATTACAATTTCTGTGAGAGAACACGTATTCCACTGTGAAATGGTTGTCATTTATTATGGAATTTGCAGCTGGAACACATACTGTCATTTCTTGGTACCACATTATTTTTCCAGCCTCCATTCTAGTCTAAAGTATAGGTTTATCAAGATCTGCTGGGAATATATACTGATTAATGTGTTCTATGACTGTCTCCTCAAAGAATGAATTGGTTTTAAATGGTTTGAAGTATCTTAAATGATTCAAAGACATGAGTGAGATACAACAGACAAAATGCACATTGCTTTGGGGCACAGTGAACCACAGCAAAAAAAAGTATTACATTCTTTCAATATGTGACTATCAAGTAACCATAGAGTGATTTATTCTGTATACTGGTGGTGGGCATGATGGTTTCATTCTACAACAATCAGGACTCCATTACACCATGGCAAACCGAGATGTAAATATTGAATGACAAGCACATACTGTATATTATGACTCTGGTGGATAGCTCAAGTAAGTGTGGAAGCATAAACCCTATGAAATCCATGCTCTAAGTGAAATGTAAGGCAGCATGGTAGCATAGCAAAACAGCGCCAGTTATCAGGGTTCAATTTCCACCACTGTCAGAAGTTTGTATGTTCTCCCTGCGATGGTGAGGGTTTCATTTGTGAACTCTGGTTCCTCCCTCATTCCAAAGAGTGCAGGTTCATAAGGGATGATATGTTGTGGGCATGCTTTGTTGGCGCCAGAAGTATGATGAAACTTGTGGCCTGCCTCAAGTACATCCTTGGACTGTGTTGGTCATTTACTCAAATGATGCATTTCACTGTTTGTTTTGATGTGACAAATAAAGCTAATCTTTCGCTTTAACTGTGATAGAAAAGACTATTGGGATCCTTAAATAATGTTTCTCCTGCTGGAGCACAGTGGGAGTTGATCAACAATTTTGCCATCTTGAGGAGGCCACCAAGCTCCTCAAACTTGCCCTGCCATTCAATATGATCTTGGCTGATCTATGCCTCAACACAAGCTGGATTTTAATTCAGGGCCAGGTGCACATTGGCAAGACAGGTATCAAAGAGCCCAGGTCTGGCACATAGTCACCTTGGAAATTTTAATTTTGGGGAATGAGTGCTCAACATTGTTCAGCATTGATGCAGGAAAGCTTTAAGGTGAGAGAATTTGGGGTAAGCTTGGGCAATGGCAGGCTAAAGTTATCCTACTCCTGCTCCTCCGAGTTCTGGAAGGAAAGTTAAAGAAAAGCAGGTCGAATCACCCTTTTGGGTATTTTCATGCTGACATGGATCATGCAGAAAACTACAATGGTTTTCAATCACATGCTTTCAATTAAAAGTGCAGACAGCAATTGTATTTACATGCCTATTGTGAAAGAAGAAATCCCAATGCCTTTTGACAAATGTGTCATTCACCTATCTATTCAAAATAATTATTTAAATTTGAAGCTCAGGAGGTGGTGGGGATTATTGCAGGTATGTCTCATGGGTTATTTTAACTGCTCAGTAGCCATACTTGAAAGGATAGAATCAGCTATGTGAGTTGAAGTAAGTTTATGTGATGAACCCCAAAATTCTGTCAACCGCAACCCCTTTTTAAAAAGTCTGAATGAAAATGAGGTTTTCAGTTATTCAGCATTTCATTAGGAAGAACAACAGAAAGGCAACAAAAAAATCTATAGGTCTCGGCCTGAAACGTCAACTGTACTCTTTCCATAGATGTTGCCTGATCTGCTGATTCCTCCAGCGTTTTGTGTGTGTTGCTTGGATTTCAAGCATCTGCAGATTTTCTGTTGTTTATCAAAAGCTATTTGGCCCCCTTTTTTAAATTCCTGCTATTAGATTAGTATATCCATTATCCAACTTTATCTTGGACCATTTCAAATATTCACCATCCTTTAAGTTAAAAAAAATTCTTCTGATAGCTACAAACAAAAAATATATACTTTTGTTTTCAAGAGGTTGCAGAAGAAAGCAATCAGAATCATTGAGTGATGGATGGATTGAATGAGCATTGAGGAGCTGGTGTGTAAACAAGTTATGATCTCACTCAAAAGAATCTGAGCAGTGATTATAATTGCTGATTTTAGCACAGTAAAGGGACCAGGATAACAAAATCGACTGGCTGAGTCTTCCTTCATCTGCTAATTCTACAGTTGCTCTTTAAGACTATTTTTATTACACTTTTTACTGTTTTAAATATTGAATGATGGGATTGAATATGTATTTCAATGCATATACTCACATTCTAGATTTTAACTGGCTTCCTGAACAGACAAGAGGAATAACTGAAGAAAAAATGGCCTTAACCTAACATGCAGTTTATGAATTAACATGTTTCCTGCTTTGGGATACTTATGAATTGGAAATTTTATAGTAAAAGAAGAATTTGACAAAGAGAAGACTAGCCATGGACAGAACTTCTACCCAGAGTACCTCATTGGCCTTTTTTAAGAGGAGGGAGGAATGTGTTGAAATAAAACAATAGGCAGGGATTAGTTGTTATGTCCATTAATCCCTCCAATAACTGCAAAATTACCATGGGGCTTGTGAGGACATACAAGTACCTGGGGTGCACATAGATGACAGACTTGTGTGGAGCACCTACACAGAGGCGGCTTAAAAGAAGAGCCAGAGTTGCCTCTACTTCCTGTGGAGACTAATGTCCTCTGGAGTATGCAGACCTCTCCTTCATATGTTCTACCAGTCTGTTGTCGCCAGTACAGTCTTCTATGTGGTGGTGTGCTAGTCAATGGCATCAACATGGACTATGCCAACAGGCTCAATATGCTGATTAAAAAAGGTTGACTCTGTTATAGGAGCCAAAATGGACACACTGGAGGCTGAGGCTGAACAAAGGACCCTGCTGAAAACCTTGGCAATACTAGACAATATTCCTCACCCTCTGGATGTCACCTTGGGTGAACAGAGGAGCACTTTAAATAATAGACTAAGACAACTGCGCTGCTCCAAATTCTTAGGCTCTATAATGAGTCAATCTACGGCCAGGGAAGTGATGACCCCCTAATATTAGACTGTTTGAAGTAACTTATTTTTTATTCTTTTTTTTACTTCTCTCCTAATATTTGTATATCTGTGCACTTGTAACGATACTGGAACACTGTAATTTCCCTTGGGATCAATAAAATATCTATTTCCATCGGTCATACATTAATTCAATAATACAACATTACTTTGCGCAATATTTTAATCCTAAAGTTAAATCAGTACAATGAGGATATTTTAACTAGTTTATAGCACTGAAACCACAAGAGAGTTGTGCTGCCCACACTGAGCTAACATCCTCCTTTTATGTAAGAGTACTTAGAGGACATTTAAATTTATAAAGGGGTTGCAATAGCATTAAGAAATTCAGAATAAGGAACAAGCGATTGTTTTTGCTAAAATGTCAACTGAAAGATAGGAAAATGTAGTAGAAAATAATAATTACTGTAAAGATTACAAATGAATCTTTAAATGGTGGAATACCCGAGTCATTTGTTATTATGGCTTGGATTAAAATGTCTTGATATTTTGGTTGGGATTTGAGTCATTGCAGTTTGAGTTAAATCTCACTGAACTTGAGCTCCGGGTTTCAGGAGTGCGCACCTCCTACCCAATCCTCCGCTTTGATTTCACAAACACGTCAGGAGCTCTTCGGGAAAGAGAGAGAGGGAGAGAGAGAGGAAAATCAGCCCCTGCACTCACCCTGCTGCTGCTGCAGTCGCCTTCCTTTGCTCTGACTGGTTCCTACCAACGAGTTCTGGGTAAGATCGTAGATGCTACAAACATTGCGCGGGACCGATTCGGTTCCATCAGTCTGCACTAAGGCTTCTAAATTTCATCTACATAGGTACCATCACTGACCGAGAGAAAAGCCAGTGTGGATCTCTCGGGCGACGTTCATGTCCATGTTCCTTTGTACATGTGGCGATTTTAACAGCATCTCATTTATTTCGTTCGGCAGACCATGGGTTCTTCTGTGACCCCCTCGATAAATGAATCATTACAATATTTGACCGGGTCTTGTTTGGGATACAACTGCAGTAACACAACAACTGCTCCCAGCCCTCCGGTGTTAATGGACGCCTGGCTAGTACCTCTCTGCTTTGGGATTTTGATGGTGGTTGGACTCGCTGGAAACTCGCTGGTGATCTATGTAGTAACGAAGCACAAACAGATGCGAACCGTCACCAACTTTTACATAGGTAACAACATCCATGTATTTCTAGAATATTCTACAAGTAAGTAGATTTACATGTAGCATGCAGATTTAATGAAGAATTATTAAAATATTGGTCCATAAATCCCTTTGAAATTAACGTAAAGTCAGTTACAGTAAAACATTTCGATGTACGTTAGACCAAGTTCAGTGCCTAAAAACAAAGTAAAAATCTAAATGTGCACTTCCAAGTTAGTATTTTGTTTGCAATTGAACCAGTGGAAGTTAAATGCTGAATGTGATCTTATTTAATTCTTTATAAATTCGCAATTATAAATCTGATGTACGGATCACTGAGACAAGACTGATTTGGTTCTATAACGGGGTAATATAAAGGAATAGTTTATACAGTGTGCTTATTATTTTCTATGAAGTGAATAATAATTCATCTACCTAAATATGTCGGAATGCATTGAATTATTTAAACTCTGACTACAATGAGATAGGTCTTTAGTATGTAACCAGATTTGTTCTCCTAACCTCTGCTGCATCTGAATTGTTTTGAACTTTTTCTTTTCCAAGCAAATTTAGCTACAACCGACATAATTTTCCTGGTGTGCTGCGTGCCTTTCACCGCAGTCCTATATCCTCTCCCAAGCTGGATTTTCGGGGAGTTCATGTGTAAATTTGTCAACTACATGCAACAAGTAAGCTTTCCTAACATTTTTTTCTCTCTCTCGATTGACCCAATTGACACTTGTTTCTCCTGAGCTCAGTTAATCGTAATCTCTAGTTGTTGATGCAGTGATTTAAATAACATTTTAGTGCCAAATTTCACTCCTCATATTTGCAGTTTATTCTACGAAATATAGCATCTACCTAATATCGTGAATTCTGGTGACCGAAAGGTAGTTTAAAGGTGCACCTGTCGTTAGTCTTTCATAACAATGAGTTGGAATGGAACAATGAAAAATCAAAGCAATCACGGAGCATGCCACTGTGTATCGAAGACGGAGCAATCGTCGCATTCAATCTGAATTGACGCTCAATCTTGTCACAAAACATTAAGTATCCATCGCTTTAGCAAAACTGGAACTGCCCTTTCCCTTAGCTGAACAGTGGATTATGAGAAGAGATGACATACGTTTGCTTGGTATCCAGCCAGAGCCAGCAGGTTTGGTAAACAGGTTATTACGGGCTCCGTTGATAGGTCATCGATCTAAAAAGTCAGCTCTTTTCTCAATCGTTGGACACTGCCTAACTTGCTGATTATTTCTTTTTAAGTTATTACAATTTTTTTCAACTGTGTTTAGTCACTATTTGAGGCTAGCAACCAGCTGAGGTTGGCGGAAAATGAACAGTTGGCTATTTCAGGTGATAATCTGCTCGTGAAAGACACTGGAATGGTGCAGGTGAAAGACAGATGACATAAATTTTGCGGAATTCAGTTAAATTGCGGGCAGTTCTCCACCAGGAGATTCATGTCATTGATAGGTAAGATTTCTTGAATAGTGTAAATATACAGTCGGTAAGTCTTTTAAGACTAGCTTCATTTCAACTACATTAAACATGGGTAGTCAGGAATATGGTAATTACATTAAAAATGAAATAATGTTTAAACTGACTCATCTCATTGAAGCCACCGTGTAAGGCAATAATCGACCAGATTGCTGAAATGACAACAGGGGATCACTTAGCCCATTCCATTTCCCTGCATGCAAAGGAACCCTTATGATCCCCATCTCTCAATAACCCATAGGGTAAAGCATTGTGCAAACCATAGCAACATAAAGTAAAAATTATTCACCATTAATCATTATATCATGTTCATCTTAGTAACTAACAGAACTATAAAGCTTCAGATCTAACTAGATTTTATTCAAACAGGGTAACCACAGTTGAACACCAGAAACAGATCTAATTGCATTAGCCCTGAAGTGAAAAGAAAAACACACTTTATTGGCTAGAAGCACACCTGACACATGGAAAGTTAGTTCTAATAAAAGATCCATAAGAGAATGCAGATGCTGGAATCTGGAGCAACACATGAGATTCCAGAGGAACTTTGTGGGTCAGGAGGCATTTATGCAGGTAAATAGACAGTTGATGTTATGGGTCGAGACTCCCTAAGTCTGGACTAAAAGCTCCAAGGGGCAGATAATATAAATGTGTGGAGGGAAAGGGTGGAGCAAGAGCTAGCAGGTGATAGGTGGATCTAGGTGGGGGGTGGGGGGAATGATACCAGAAGCTGGCAGGAGATAAGTGGAAGTGACAAATGGCTGGAGATGATGCAGTCTAATAGATAAAGAAGGTGGAGCACAGAATAAAGGGAGGGAGGTGGGAAACAAGGCAATGTGACAGGTGCTAGGTAGATCAGGAAGGAAGAGAAAAGGAATGAGCATGTAGTGATTACTGTAAGTTGTTCAAATTACTAGGTTGTAGATTTCCCAGGCTAAATATGAGCTGCTATTACTTTAGTTTGTGTTTAGTCATAACTTACATTAGCCCTTACTATCCCAAATATTTGTTCCAGTGGTATTAAATATTGGGGAGTTCTGACTCATTAGCTATAGGAGGAAGGTAGGTGGTACTGAAGAGGAAATTTCCTTTGCCATATTTGGTCTAATCCCATGAGACTTCAAGAGGTCTGGGATCAATATTCAGAACTCCCAGCATCACAGCCTCTTGCAGTATACACCTATGCCTTTCATGCTCGAGTCTGCCACTGGGCAGGATTTAGATCATAAGACATAGGAGCAGAATTAGGCCATTTGACCCATTAAGTCTGCTCCACTGTTCCGTTATGTCTGATTTATCATCTCTCTCAACCCCATTCTCCTGTCTCCTCCCCATAACATAGAACATAGAACACAGAAATTTACAGCCCACAATGTTGTGCCAACCATGTAACCTACTCCAGAAACTGGCTAGAACTTCCCTTGCGCGTGGCCCTCTATTTTTCTAAGCTCCATGTACCTATCTAAGAGGCTCTTAAAAGATCCTATTGTATCCTCTTCTACCACTGCCGCCGACAGTGCATTCCATGTACCCACCACTCTCTGGGTGAAAAACTTCCTGCTGACATCCCCTGGGTACCTATTTCCAAGCAGCTTAAAACTATGCCCCCTTGTGTTAGCCAATTCAGCCTTGGGAAAAAGCCTCTGGCTATCCACGTGATCAATGCCTCTCATCATCTTATACACCTCTATCACATCACCTCTCATCCTCTGTCACTCCAAAGAGAAAAGGCCAAGTACACTCAACCTATTTCTCATAAGGTACACCCTCCAATCCAGGCAACATCCTTGTAAATCTCCTCTACACTCTTTCTATAGCATCCACATCCTTCCTGTAGTGAGGTGATCGGAACTGAACACAGCACTCCAAATGGGGTCTGACCAAGGTCTTATATAGCTGTAACATCACCTCACAACTCTTGAACTCAATCCTATGTTTGATGAATGCCAACACCAGACGCCTTCTTAACAACACTGTCAACCTGCGCAGCAGCTTTGAGTGTTCTATTGACATGGACCCCAAGATCTCTCAGATCCTCCACACTGCCAAGAGTCTTGCCATTAATATTATTCTGTCTTTAAATTTGACCTATCAAAATGAACCACTGCACACCTATCTGGTTTGAAGTCCGTCTGCCATATCTCAGCCCAGTTCTGCATCCTATTGATGTCCCGCTGTAACCTCTGACAATCCTCCCAACTATCCACAACACCCCCAACCTTTGTGTCATCAGCAAACTTACTAACCCATCCCTTCTACTTCTTCATCCAGATCATTTATAAAAATCAAAAAGAGGAGGGGTCCCAGAACAGATTCCTGCGGGACACCACTGGTTACCAACCTCCATACAGAACACAAACCATCTCCAACCAGCCTTTGCCTTCTGTGGGCAAGCCAATTCTGGATCCACAAAGCAAGGTCTCCTTGGATCCCATACCTCCTTATTTTCTGAAGGAGCCCTGCATGGGGAACCTTATCAAATGCCCTACTGAAATCCATATACACTGCATCCACTGCTCTACCTTCATCAATGTAACCTTTGACGATCTTTTACTAATGAAGGACCTATAAACCTCCACTTTAAATAAACCACATGACCTGGCCTCCACAGTTGTCTGTGGCAATGAATTCCACAGATCACCAGCCTTTGGCTAAAGAAATATTTTCCTCATCTCTGTTCTAAATAGACATCACTCAATTCTGAGGCTGTGCCCTCTGTTTATCGACTCCTCCACTATAGGAAACATCCTCTCCACATCTACTCTATCTAGGCTGTTCAATATTTGATAGGTTTCAATTAGATTCCCCCCCTTTCTTCCAAGCTCTAGTGAGTACAGGCCCAGAGCAATCAAACACTTCTCACACGTTAACCCTTTTTATTCTGCAATCATCATGACATCCTTTGGACCGTCTCCCATGCCAGCACATCATTTCCTAGATAAGGAACCCAAAACTGCTTATCTAAGAAATAATGTTCTGGTATGGGAGATTTGTCATGCAAGATTTCCTTGAATGAAAACCATGCTGATTTTGACCTATTTTATCATGTCTCCAAGTACCCTAAAACCTCAATGTTAGACTCCAAAATCAGACTAACAGGCCTATTATTTCCTTTATTTTTCCTCCCTCCCTTCTTAAAAAATAGAGTGAATTTGCAATTTATCCAGGGATTATGATCAGGGTGACTGGAATACATTTTAGGAAGAGGATGTGCTGGAGTTTTTGGAAAGCATCAAGTTGGATAAGTCACTGGGACCAGATGGGATGTACCCCAGGCTTCTGTGGGAAATGAGGGAGGAAATTGCTGAGCCTCTGGCAATGATCTTTGCATCATCAATGAGGATGAGAGAGGTCCGGAGGATTGGAGGGTTGCAGATGTTGTTCCCTTAATCAAGAAAGGGAGTAGGGATAGCCCAGGAAATTATAGACCAGTGAGTCTTACTTCAGTGGTTGATAAGATGATGGAGAAGATCCTGAGAGTCAGGATTTACGAACATTTGGAGAGGCATAATATGATTAGGAATAGTCAGCATGGCTTTGTCAAAGGCAAGTCGTGCCTTACGAGCCTGATTGAACTTTTTGAGGATGTGACTAAACACATTGATGAGGGTAGAGCCGCAGCTGTAGTCTATATGGATTTTAGCAAGACATTTGATAAGGTACTCCATGCAAGGCTTATTGAGAAAGTAAGGAGGCATGGGATCCAAGGGGATATCGCTTTGTGGATCCAGAAATGGCTTGCCCACAGAAGGCAAAGAGTGGTTGTAGATGGGTCATATTCTCCGTGGAGACTGGTGACCAGTGTGCCTCAGGGATCTGGTCTGGGACCTCTACTCTTTGTGATTTTTATAGATGACCTGGATGAGGAAGTGGAGAGATGGGTTAGTAAATTTGCTGATGATACAAAGGTTGGGGGTGTTGTGGATAGTGTGGAGGGCTGTCAGAGGTTACAGTGGGACATTGATAGGATGCAGAACTAGGCTGAGAAGTGGCAGATGGAGTTCAACCCAGGTAAGTGTGAGGTGGTTCATTTTGGTAGGTCAAATATGATGGCAGAATGTAGAATTAATGGCAAGACTCTTGGCAGTGTGGAGGATCAGAGGGATCTTGGGGTCCGAGTCCACTGGATACTCAAAGTTGCTACACAGGTTGACTCTGTGGTTAAGAAGGCATACATAGCATTTGCCTTCATCAAACGTAGGATTGAGTTTAAGAGCGGAGAGGCAATGTTGCAGCTATTTAGGACACTGGTCAGACCCCACTTGGAGTACTGTGCTCAGTTCTGGTTGCCTCACTACAGAAAGGACATGGAAACCATAGAAAGGTTGCAGAGGAGCTTTACAAGGATGTTGCCTGGATTGGGGAGCGTGCCTTATGAGAATAGGTTGAGTGAACTCAGCCTTTTCTCCTTGGAGCGACGGAGGATGAGAGGTGACCTGATTGAGGTGTACAAGATAATGAGAGGCATTGATTGTGTGGATAGCCAGAGGCTTTTGTCCCAGGGCTGAAATGGCTAGCACGAGAGCGCATAGTTTTAAGGTGATTGGAAGTAGGTACAGAGGAGATGTCGGGGTAAGTTTTTTATGCAGAGAATGGTGAGTGCATGGAATGGGCTGCCAGCAGCGGTGGTGGAGGTGGAAACGATAGGGTCTTTTAAGAGACTCCTGGATGGATACATGGAGCTTAGAAAAATAAAGGACAATGGGTAAGCCTAGGTAGCTCTAAGGTAAGGACATGTTCGGCACAGCTTTGTGGGCTGAAGGGCTTGAATTGTGCTGTAGGTTTTCTATGTTTCTCTGTTTCTATAAGCTAGAAAAAGTAAGTGTGTGTCACCGCTCTGGCTTGATTAGACCATGGGACAAATCTCTTAATTTATAAAGCATTACCCAGATGTTTGTGAGGAGAATTTTGTAATGTCAACTGTTCTGAGATTTAAACATTATGGTGTTCGCCAAGCTCAGAGAACACTGCAACACTAAATGCGTCAACCTGAGGCATTCACCTCCATTTAAACATTATATTCTTCCAATTGAGAATTTATACCATTTATTTATGATCCAACAGACCATGTGGTATTATCTTAATTTGTCACTTCACGCTCATCCTGAGCTAAAATAAAGGCCTAGAGTGTATTTTACCCCGTTTCCAAACTCATTTGAATTAATAGAAAATTAATGCATTTTGTGATAGTATCCTCAAGAAAGCAGCAAAAGAGCACCACCTGCTGGAGGCTGCTCAGTGCCTATAGCTCTCAGTGCATTTACTGATGGATGGCTAAATCATATTTTAAAAGAATATATTAGTTATGAAAGAAGAGAATCATATTGTTATACAGCACAAAAGCAGACCCTCCAGCCCAACTTGCACATTGTGTCTTCCTGAGCTAAAACCATTTGACTGCTTGGCCATTGTGGCTCTAAAGCTTTCCTATCCATGATGATTTTTAAACAGTGTACTTGTACCACTTCTACTATCATCTTTGGCTGCTCATCCCATAAACCCACCATCTTCTGTGTGAAAATGTGCCTCTAAATCTTTCCTTTCTCAGTTTAAGCACATGTCTTCCAGATTTTAGATGCCCTAACCTTGGGAAAAAATAAGGTGACTTATCTATGCCCCTTGTGATTTTTTCAACCTCTCTATGGTCACCCTTCAGACTTCTTTGCTCCAGGGAGAACAGTAGCAGCCTTTCCATCAATATAATGTTCTAAGCTGATCAAAAAGACAGCATTTGATAGAAGAACAGTATTTGAAGAGAACTAATGATTGTAGACTTCCATATTTTTATGTATCACTGGTTAGTAGACCAGGATAGGATTGGGTAACCTTGTAAGCCTTACCATGGTGGGATAATCTACCAAAACTCACAGAATATATTCCAACCAAACAAAAAAAAATCCAAAGAGAGGATCTACCATGAATGGTTAATCAAATAAGATGGTGGTAGACACTGTCTACATTGACTTTAGCAAGGTCTATGTCAAAATCTGAAGGTCCTGCATGAAGTTCTGGAAGTTTAGATCCCTTGGAATTGAGGGTGAGCTGATCATTTGGATACAAAATTGATTGGTGAAAGGAGTCAGAGGGTGGTAGTGGAAAGTTGTTTTTCAGATTGGAGGCCTGAGACCAGTAGTATGCTGCAGGGATCTGTGCTACCTCTACTGTTGTTTGGCATCTCTGTTAATGATTTGGATGGCAACACTGTCAACATGTTTAATAAGTTTGTGAATGATACCAAAATTGATATAGTGTACAGTGAAGTAGGTTATCTGAGATTACAGCAAGATCTGGATGAAATGGGGAAGCAGGTAGAGGAATGGCAGAAGAATTTTAACTTGGACAAGTACAATGAGTTGCACTTTGGTCAGTTCAACCAGGGCAAGACTTACACTGTAGTTAGTAGGGCCATGGAGAGTGTTGTAAAACAGAGAGGTCAAGGGGTACAGGTACGTGGTTCCCTGAAATTCGGGTCATAGACAGACAGGGTGGTGAAAAAGGTGTTTAGCATGCTTGCCTTTATCAGTCAAGTCATTGCATAGAAAAGAGGGATGTTATGTTGCAACTTTGCAAGATGTGGATGAGACCTCTCTTAGCATATTGAGTGTAATTCTGGTCACCCAGCTATAGGAAGGACATCATTAGGCTGGAAAGAGTGCAGACAAAATTTACATGGATGTTACTGTGACTAGAAGGCTTGAGTTATCAGGAGAGGCTGGATAGGTTTAGAATTATTTCCATGGAGGAAGTTGAGGAATTACTTCACAGAGGAATATAAAATTATGAGTAGCATTGATAAAGTGGATGGTTACAGTCTTTTTCTCAGGATAGAGGATTCTAAAACTGAAGAGCATGAATTTAAAGTGAGGGATAAAGATTTAAAGGGGACCCGAGGAGCATAATTTTCATTTAGTGGGGTTTGGTATATGGAACACACTACTAGAGAATGCAGTAGATGGGGTACAATTACCATATTTAAAAGGCATCTGTCATTGATAGAGGCATTAAGCCTAAAGGGATATGTGCCAAATACAGTCAAATGAATTAGCTCAGATTGACATCTTGGTTTACTTGGACAAATCGAGCCATTGCTTCCATGCGGTATGACTCCATGACTTTAAAAAAGTTGAAAGATTATATTAAACTTAAATTATAAGAACCTAATTTTGTAAACCTAAATGGCAGGCCAGAAGATTGGACAGAATATAAAAGAGTAAAGGATGATTAAAAAGTTAATAAGGGAAGGAAAATTACAAATGAAGCTAACCAGAAATACACAAAAAATCCTATACTTCCTTTAAGCATTCTATAGATATTTAAAGAGTAGCAGAGTGGTAGAGGGGATAAGCTCCCATTACCTATTAAATGCTCCCAAAGGCACGAGTCTCAAATAACCTCTGACAACCAAATCCAGCTCCTGGCCTTCACATATGGCTTAGCTACTAAGCCTGGCGGAATTGCTTCTACTGACAAGAGGAGGGGCCTTAAAACCAGTTAGGTTACTGGTGCCTTAAAACCAGTTGCTCTGGGCAGATGAGGCTTGTCAGCCGTGGTTGGCAGCTCATTCAGGAGAAGGAAAACTCTAATCCTGAACCTCCACTGCCTTGCAGCTTTACCCACTTATGAGGAATTCTTCAGCAGTAAACAACGAGGAAAAATCCAGAGCTGGAGTCCCTAAGGCAGTCCTACTGTGGCGAACTACATATACCTGTCTGGACTCGCCTCCTGCTGACTGCTCCTGTGGCTCCTCCCACAGACCCCTGTATAAAGGCGATTGAGGCCTGAGCCCGGCCCTCATTCTCCAGGATGTAGTATGGTGGTCAACTACTGCTTGTTCTTTCTTCCAGTCAATAAAAGCAGATATCTCGACTTCACGTCTCAGAGAGAGTTATTGATGGTGCATCACCTACGTTGAGTTCAACACTGACTGGCAACTCCTGTGATGCTGCTGGTACCAAACTGTATCGGTCTCTGCCGTTCCTTTGGGCTCATCAGATGTGTGGAGAGGAGGAGCTTGCTACACGGGCAACAGCACTGCATAGCACGCCAGCTTGCGTATTATGTAGACAGGTGGGACACAACATCCATGGCCAACTCCGACCAACGGAGGGCTTCAGTAGAGCATTGGTCCTATAGGAAGTGAGTCTGTGTAATTAATGGGGAAAGGAAATCAGGAAATTATTATTGCCAGATAAGTGGTATTGAAGAAATTAAACAGAATAGCTTTACTTGTCGCATATACATCAAAACATATAGTGAAATAAGGCGTCTTGTGTCAATGACCAGTGCAGTCTGAGGATTGCTGAGGGGGCAGCCTGCAAGTGTTACCATCCTTCCCGCACCAGCGTAGCTTGCCCACAACTCACTAACCCTAACCATATGTCGTTGGAAGGTGGGAGGAAACTGGAGCACTCGGAGGAAAACTACTCGATTATGTGCTAGAAAAATTGCCTATAGTTAATTTTACCAAAGGTTCCATTAGATTGTAAAAATAGTAAAACAGTAACTATAATTACTTTGAATAAAAAGAGGAGACTGAAATAGGAAATTTTAGTCCAGTTGGCTATACATTTTCATTCATGGTCCTTGGTAAAATGTTCAAATTTATTATCAAATACCTCTTAGCATTTGAGGTAGTCAGGCAAAGTCAATACAATTTTGTGAAAGGATAGCATATTTGATCATTTCATTGGAGTTCTTAACATGTACTGTGGATAAAAGGGAACTAGTAGTTGTACTTTGCATCAGTTTTTACTGTGGAAGACACTTGCGGTATGCTGGAAATTCGAGTGTCAAGGGGCAGAATCAAGTGCAGTTGCTTTTACTAGAGAGATGCTGTTTGGGAAGTTGAAAAATCTGAAGGTAGATAAGTCACCTGGACCAGATGGACTACACCACAGAGTTCTGAAGGAGGTAGCTGAAGAGATTGTGGAAGCATTATAATGATCTTTCAAGAATCATTAAATTTTGGCATGCTTCTGGAGGACTAGAAATTTTCAAATGTCACTCCATTTTTCAAGAAGGGAAGGAAGCAGAAAAGGAGATTAAAGGCAAGTTAGCTTGCCCTCAGTAGTTGGGAAGACGTTGGAATTGACTGTTAAGAATGAGGTCTCTGGGTACTTGAAAGCACATGTTAAAATAGGCCAGATTTAGCATGGTCTCCTTAAGGAAAAGTCTTGCCTTACAAGTTTGGTGGAATTCTTTGAAGAAATAGCAAGCAGATCTAATAAAGGAGAATTGGTTGATGTTGTGTACTTGGATTTTCAGAAGACCTTTGACAAAATGAGGCTGCTTAACCAGATAGGAACCCATGGTATTACAGGGAAAAGGATTAACATGAATAGAAGATTCACTGATGGGCAGGAGGCAAAGAGTGGTAATAAAGGGAGCCTTTTCTGGTTGTCTGCCAGTGACTAGAGCCAACAACCTGTCTCTGAATGTGAACAAAATGAAAGAGATGGCTGTTGACTTCAGGCGGGCACAGAGCGACCACTCTCCACTGAACAGCAACGGCTCCTCGCTAGAGATCGTTAAGAGCACCAAATTTCTTGGTGTTCACCTGGCAGAGAATCTCACCTGGTCCCTCAACACCAGCTCCATAGCAAAGAAAGCCCAGCAGCATCTCTACTTTCTGTGAAGGCTGAGGGAAGTCCATCTCCCACCCCCCATCCTCATCACATTCTACAGAGGTTGTATTGAGAGCATCCTGAGCAGCTGCATCACTGCCTGGTTCAGAAATTGCACCATCTCGGATCGCAAGACCCTGCTTGTTAGTGAGGTCAGCTGAGAAGATCATCGGGGTCTCTCTTCCTGCCATTACAGACATCTACATTACACGCTGCATCCGCAAAGCAAACAGCATTATGAAGGACCCCATGCACCCCTCATACAAACTCTTCTTCCTCCTGCCATCTGGGAAAAGGCACTGAAGCATTCGGGCTCTTGCAACCAGACTATGTAACAGTTTTTTCCCCCAAGCCATCAGACTCCTCAATACCCAGAGTTTGAACTGACACCAACTTACTGCCCTCTACTGTGCCTATTGTCTTGTTTATTATTTATTGTAATCCCTCACTGTTTTGTGCACTTAAGCAGTCCTGGGTAGGTCTGTAGTCTAGTGTAGTTTTTTTCTGTGTTGTTTTTACGTAGTTCAGTCTAGTTTTTGTACTGTGTCATGTAGCACTATAGTCTTGAAAAATGTTTTGTTTCTACTGTGTACTGTACCAGCAGTTATGGTCGAAATGACAATAAAAAGTGACTTGACGTTCAACAGAGTTCAGTGTTGCGACCTATTTGTTTTATATGTCAATGACTTGGATGATGGAATTGATAGCTTTGTGGCCAAGTTTGTGGATGATATGAAGATAGGTGGAGGGGCAGGTAGTGTTAAAGAAGCAGGGAGGCTACAGAATGACTTAGATAAGTTAGGAGAATGGGCAAAGAAGTGGCGAGTGGAAATAAGTGTCAGGAAGTATATGGTCATGCACTTTGGTAAAAGGAATAAAAGTGTAAATGGAAAAAATACAAAAGTCTGAGATGCAAAGGGTTTTGAGAGTCATTGTACAGGATTCCCTAAAGGCTAACTTGCAGGTTGAGTCAGTGGTGAGGAAGGCAAATGTAATGATAGCATTCATTTCGAGAGGACTAGAGAATATAAAAACAAGGGTGTAATTCTGAGTCTTTATAAGGAACTGGTGAGGCCTCACTTGGAGTATTGTGAGCAGTTTTGGGCCCCTTATCTAAGAAAATATGTCCTGACATTGGAGAGGGTTCAGAGGAAGTTCACGAGAATGATTCTGGGATTATTGCATGAAGGGTGTTAGAAGGCTCTGGGCCTGTACTTGCTGGAATTTAGAAGAATGGGGGGATCTCACTGAAACCCCTTAATAAGTTTCAATTGAGGAGTTTCAATGAGCATGTTGAAAGGGCTAGATAGAGTAGACGTGGAGAGGACATTTCCTATAGTGGAGGAATCTAGGACCAGAGGGCACAGCCTCAGAATAGAGGAGCATCCATTTAAAACAGAGATGAAGAGGAATTTCTTTAGGCAGAGGGTAATGAATCTGTGGAATTTATTACCACAGGCTGCTTTGGAGGCCAATGCATTGCATGTATTTAAGGTGGAGGATGATAGATTCTTGATTAGTCAGGGCGTGAAAGGTTATGGGGAGAAGGTAGGACAATGGGCGTGAGAGGCCGAATGCCTTAATTTTGCTCCAATGTCATGGTCATGGTCTTATGGTCAAGTGAAGCATAATGACTATTTTGACAGGAAATAAACAAGATGCTTACTATCTAGACAGTGAGAGATTGCAGAGCCTTGGGATAAGAGCCCTCTGCCCTATGCCAGAGCATGTTTTACATATGCTAATATACACCTTCAGCTAGCACTATAAAACTCTGCTAATATGTTACCTGATTATTTGGAAATACCAGTGGGTCAGCACCTGGCTCATTGGATAATGTTTCCCATGCTCTATTTAAACTTAGTAGGGCTGTTTCCAGCACTCCATTTAAACACACTTGTTCTGGTTCCTGTGCTCCCTTTAAACTTACTAGCTCACTGGAAAATATATAACAGCATAACATCTAAAATAAGGTAAATTAAGTGTACTTTTGGGTATTAATATGCATAACATTCAGATCTGGGTAAACCTGTCAATCTGGCACAACCAAGTCCTGAGCATTTTACTTCACAAGGAAACTAACAAGGTATTGTGAATTAATGCGAGTGAAGTTAAATATAAAAGTAGAAAGGCTATTCTTCATTAATGTAGGACATTGGGGAGATAATTTTTGGAGTACTGTGTACTGCATCGGTCTCCTCATTTAAGTAAGATGTGTTTGAATCTGTTCAGTAATGGTTTGCTGAACAAATAGGTAGAAAGTTCAACAGGCTAGGCAAGTAAGTGCTGGAGTTTAGAAGAGTGAGAGGGAACTTAATTGAAATATTTGCAAGGGATTTTACAACTTAGATATGGAAAGGATGTCTCCTCAAGTAGGAAAATCTAGAATTAAGGGTCACAGCTTAAAAATAAAAGGTCATGCATCTTCAACAGTGATATAGTGACATTCTTTTCTTTCAGAGTTGCAAGCCTTTGAGATGCATTTTCTCTCTTTTTTAAAAGCAGAGATAGGTTGACTCTTTACAGGCAATGGTATGAAACTAGTGGGGATGGGAATGCAGGATTGACATTAAAGTCAGATGAGAATTAGAATCAGGTTTATTATCACCAGCCTGTGACATGAAGTTTGTTAATTTAGCAGCAGCAGTTCAATACAATGTATATTATAGAACAAAAGATAATAATAAATAAATGGATTATAGTATACATACATTGAATGCAAAAAAATATATACTAAATAAGTGAGGTAGTGTCCAAGGGTTCAATGTCTATTTAGGAATTGGATGGCAGAGGAGAAGAAGCTGTTCCTGAATCGCTGAGTGTGTGCCTTCAGGCTTCTGTACCTCCTACCTGATGGTAACAGTGAGAAAAGGGCTTGCCCTGGGTGTTAGAGGTCCTTAACAATGGACGCTGCCTTTCTGAGACACCACTCCTTGAAAATCTCCTGGGTCTGTCGTGTTTACATCTGTCATGATGTAAAGTCAGATACATAAGTAATTTGTGCAGACAGTACAAGGAACCAGCAAAGGAATATTCATGGGATACGTGAAAGGGCAAGTAGTTGATAGATGGAATATAATGTTGATAAATGCAAGATTATCTACTTTGATTTGGAAAATGAAAATGCAAGTTATGATTTCAAAGGAGTGAGACTACAAGATATTGTAGTACAAATGGGGGACCAAGTGCATGAAACACAGTAGGCACATGGGTACACCAAGCAACTGGAAAGACTATTGGAATGCAGCCACTATTGCAAAGTATATGGAGTACAAAGACAGAGAAGGTTTAATGCAACTTTACAGGGTGCTAATAAGACAAAAACTGCAATTATCGAGATGTTATCACCGTATTTAAGAAAGAATATACTTGCACTGGAGACAATGCAGGCTCAAGGGGTAATTGGTCTTCACTTGTTCCTGCATATTATGTAGGACCAGAGGGCATAACCTCAGAACAGAGGGACATCCACTTAGAACAGAGATGACGAGGAATTTCTTTAGCTAGAAGGTGGTGAATTTGTGCAGTTCATTGCCACAGATGGCTGTGGAGCCAAGTCATTGGGTATATTTAAAATGGAGGTTGATAGGTTCTTGATTAGTCAGGGCATCAAAAGTTACAAGGAAAAGGCAGGGGAATGGGGGTCATAATGGGATGGTGTAGTAGACTTAATGGTCTGAAAGGACTAATTCTGCTCCCAAGTATTTTGCCCTAAACTTGAGTAGCTGATTGGCTCATATGTAGAACTCACAATGATAAAATATTTAATTTGACAAAAAAAATACTCACTATCATAGACAAGTTATAAATGATAAATGCTTGATGCAGATTATTGAAGGATTGTTGAAAATGTTCAGATGGAGGATTGGACAAATAAAATTATTGTAATTTTCAGTCTGTTTGGAATTGTTTACTCAACACATGTAATCACTCAAACTTTACATAATAGATCTCAATCCTGTTGGTGAAAATGCTTCCTGTTGGACTAGTTTTCAGAAATATACTCTGTGTTTTTGCAGGTATCAGTACAGGCAACGTGTATAACATTGACTGCAATGAGTGTGGACAGATGGTATGTGACAGTTTATCCACTCAGATCCTTAAGGCAGAGAACCCCCCGAGTGGCTTTGGGCATAAGTCTTGGGATATGGATTGGTAAGCATAGAAGCTAAAGACTTAAATACTTAATGCTAAGGATCAGAAGCCACTGATCCATTTGGTAAATATAATTGGTTAATATGCGCAAACATTTTGTGGAAAGGGATATGCCACCTCAACTTTTAAAATTTATTAACCTATTAAATTACAAGTTATTATTTTTCAACTAACCTAAAAAGGTTAATCAATCAATATTTTTCTAAGCAAGTAATTGCTATTCATACCTGAAAACTATGTAGCTCAGTATTATCCTTCTAGGTACTGATCAATGTAGATAAAATGCTTATTAAACTGTAAAATAAAATTATGTCTTGGTTGCTTGAGTCTTCTCCCTAACACTGGTGGCTAGGTCTTGTATTGCTTTGGCCATGTGCTCCCTTATTCAATCAATAGCTCCAAATGAAGTGTCCTCCTTTCAGGCATTCTTTAATGTTCGCAGCTTTGAACTAATTATTGGTCAAGCTGTTCCCTGTAGCTTTTCCTTCTGTGAACTGGCATTTACGTTCACTTTTGATGTGTGCAGCACTGTAGGATATTCTCTTATGTTATAAGTGCAAGTAAAGTGTCATTCCATCCTTGCTACTGAATCGTATTATAATTTCTATAAGCTTAAAGTAATAATTAAGTCTTATAATGAAGTAGGCAAGTTACCAAATGAAAACTTGTGAAATGGGTGACAAAGAACCCTTTTATTCAGCGTGTTAACCCTCTGCAAATTATTGTAGGTTCGTTTATTGTGTCCATACCAGTGGCTATCTATCAGAAGATTCAAAATGGATACTGGTTTGGGCCCCAAGTGTACTGCAGTGAATCTTTTCCATCAGCTTTCCTTGAGAAGGCCTTCATTATACACAACTTCCTAGCTGTTTATCTCCTGCCGCTGGTCACAATTTGTGTGTCCTACACTGCTATGCTACATCAGATGGGGCGCCCAGCTGTGGAACCCATTGATAATAACCTTCAGGTAGATTTTAATTACATATACCGTATTAGTTTAAATACTTTGTCTTTCAGATACATTAGAACAGCCCCATATAAAATATACTCATCAAACCATAATATTTTTAGATTCAATCTGTACTTTTAAGAAATCTCCTGGGTGATTGAACTGAAATACTGATACCTTGCCCCACTAGGTTTCTGGTTTTAGCTTTGACATTAAATTGGGGTTGTCATTTCCTACAGAGAGGAGAAAGAATCAGAAGAATAAATAAGTCAGAAAGAAAGTAAAAAAATTTGGAGCTCAGTACAGTATTGGAGTGGAGTAGTAAGACAACAAAATTAGATTTATACATTTATAAAAATTATTTTGTTCAAGCTAAATGGGGTCTGCAAGCAATAAAATACATTTAATAGGTTTCTAAAAATACTCAAAGTATTATCCTCTTGCTAACAATAAAAAAACTGCTAATGGTGGAAATCTAAACAAAAACAGAAAATACTGGAAATATTTAGCAGGTTAGGTCTTATCTATGGGAAATGAAACAGTGAAATTTCAGATCAGAGACACTTCATCAAATCTGGAAAGATGACTAAAGCTTGTAAATGTGCAAGGAGGGCAAGGGAGAGGGATGTTTGCCTCTGATGTGTTAAAATGATCATGGGGATGAGCTGTAAACAAGTTTATCTGTCAATGAGTGAATAGGAACAGTTAGTTTTCATAGATGAAAGAATCAAGGAAAAAGCGTGTGGGATTTGCAAAATGCAGAGCAAGAGGGCATGAAGCAGTGATTCACTTGTACTGCATCTACTCTAGTGTACTGCATTTGTGTTCACAATATGGTCTCGATGTTGGAGAAACCAAATGCAGACTGAGTGATTGCTTTGTGGAACACCTGTGTTCAGTCATAGGGGTGACCTTGAGCTTCTGGTTGCTTCACATTTTAATTCCCAGTCTCACTCCCACTTTGACTTATAGGTATGTGGCCTCCTTTACTGTCACTGCGGTAAGCTTAAGGAACAGTACCTAATTTTCTGCTTGGGCATGGTGGCAGTGTTTTAGACGCAATATAGAATTCCACTACATCAGATGATTTGATGTCTCCGTCTGTATCAGTCATCCTTTTTTGTCCCTGTGAATGAAGGACATGCTCACAATGGCTGTTTGGGTATGTCCTCCTGTTCTGTATTTTGCAACTTACATATTTTTTTCTTTCTTAGTTTGTCTATGTTCTCACTCTCCAGTTAAGTGGTTGGGATTTGGGTCTCCCACTGCCTGGCTGGGTTTGATTTCTGGTCACAACCTTCGGGATCTTCATCCAGTGTCCGCCATCCAGTTTGGCAACACGACAATGCGGCTGAGAGACTGATCGGCAATGGGCTTTGTAGAAAGAAGAACGGCAGTTGATTTTTGGGCATCACAGTAGCATGGTGGTTAGCATAATGCTATTATAGATGGTGGCAGAGTTCAGTTCTGGCATCCTCTGTCAGAAAGTTTGTACATTCTTTCCGTGTGCATGTGGGTTTCCTCCAGGTGCTCCGGTTTCTTCCCAATCCAAAAACTTACCGGTTAGTAGGTTAATTAGTCATTGTAAATTGTCCTGTGCTTAGGCTAGGGTTAAATTAGTCGGTTGCTGACCGACACAGTTCAGTGGGTGGAAGGACCTGTTCTGTGCTGTATTTCTAAATAAATAAAAAATATAAATAAATTCAGCTGGTGGTGTAGTGGCATCAATACTGTACTTGGAGGCGAATGGTCCTGGGTTCAAATCTGGCCAGCCCTTTGTATTCTCTCCATCCATGCTGGGTTGAGTGTCGAGGCAACAATTTGGCCTTCATCAAAGAACAGACAAATGCTAAGAAAATGGCAAAACATGCTACCTTTCACCACAAGGTGCGAAAAGAAACAACATAAATAAACTGCTCTCTTCACTGGTTGACCTGATAATCTTATTTACAAGGTCACTCTGGATTTACCTTGTCAGAGACACCCACCCCACCCTTTATGCAGCTTTACAAGCTTCTTTTGTCTCCTTTTTCAGTTCTGACTGAAGGTTTCCAAAATGAAACTTGCCGACCTGCTGAATATTCCAAACATTTTTGGATTTTTGTTTTATCCTCCTGTTATGGTTCCATTTCTGCTGCAGAACTGACAGTGAAATCTGAGAGGGTTACTTAGACTAATGGATGTAATTGGTTTTATACAAAAGTTAGCATTTCCAAGCTGGCAATTGGCAAGACTGGTTAATACTCTGTTGAACTTCCATAGGCAAGTGATCATTTCAACTCTACTTTCCTTTTTATTGTCTGCTTACACAATACTTAATGCCTTTATAAAGTGAAATAAAATTTTACTCCACTGTGATGAAAGATATGCAATAATAAATTAATTATAGATTGCATTTGAGAGATTAGAGGTTATTCGTGCCAAGCTTTCTCTCAGAAAGTTAAATTATAGTATATAGAGTATAAGGTATTTTGTATAGTATAAATGAATTCAATGGATCAAATTGCCATTTCTTAATCCATGCTTCTGTATGTTATTGGGTCCTTATCACAGACTAAAACTGTTTTACAGGTACAGCTTCTTGCTGAAAGATCAGAGGCCATGCGTACAAAGATCTCCAGAATGTTGGCAGTTATGGTCCTTCTTTTTGCCATCTGCTGGGGTCCTATCCAGTTATATATCCTTTTGCAGTCTTTCCTTCCAAACTTTAACAGGAATTATTATACATACAAAGTGAAGATCTGGGCCCATTGCATGTCTTACACTAATTCCTGCATCAATCCCATAGTGTATGCATTCATGGGAGCCAACTTCAGAAAATCATTCAAAAAGGCATTTCCATTTATCTTCAAACAAAGAGTTGGGAGCATAAACAGTGGAAATGCTGCTGGTAATACAGAGATGCATTTTGTTTCATCTGGAACATAAAAAGTGTAAAATGACAGCCACCATTGACTCAGTTCTTCAAACTTTAGCTTGCACGTGCAAGTAGCTGTTTCTCAATACTCTGGAATGATGGCAGCAGCAATGAATTTCTCTTTACTTATGGTTCATGTTGCTGATCGATTAAAAATATTGTATTGACTTGGACAGGTCATTTAGGATATGCTGTAGATGTTCCAAACCATTAACCCACCCCACCTTTTAAAGTTGAAGAAGGTTCTTGGGTGATCCTGGATTTTCTTTAGCTAGCTTTGTACAATTGGTATCTTTCACAGCTTGCTTATGTTTAAAAGGGACAATAATGGAATTACTGCAGGCTGTGAAGACGTCTTGAACTAGGGATTTATTAAATAACAATATTGAATAAGTGATGTTTTACAATGTATTTATTTTATTTTTATTTTTGCAGAAAACAGAAATGATAAGTAGGGAACTGTCAAATTCTAATACATCAGAGGCCTAGAACCCACAAGGTGCTGATTTATTCCAAAAAATGAAAGTTTTGATTGTGGTTCTTCTCTGAATCCACCATGACCATAGTCGATCTCCTGGAATACATTTTAATATTTGTCAATGTATTTGTGGTAATATTACTTTGTGTGTTGTGTGGGAGTTATGCTTATAGTGCTATGCACCTTGATCCAGAGGAACATTGTTTTCCTTTGGAAGTATACAGTTGAATGACAATAAACTTGAATGAAAAGAAAGCCTAAAGACACTGATCCTTGTCTTAAGGCCCAAAAAATGGAAAAGGGCTATGACTGGGATGGTGCATCTTATCAAGACTTTACATGAATAATGTTCTTTATCTATGACAGAAAGTAACAATATTTAGAATATAGAAAATACAGCAGAGTACAGGCTGTTCAGTTCTTTATGTTGTGTTAACCTTTTAACCTTCTCTAAAATCAATCTAACCCTTCCCTCTCACATAGCCCTCCTTTTCTTTCATCCATGTACCTATATATGAGTCCCTTAAATGCCCTTAATGTATCTGTCTCTACCACTACCTCAGGCAGTGTGTTCATTCTCAGGCATTCCAATGTATTCATCATACTCATTGCACACAACTGACTTGTTGATTGTAAAATGGGTTATCTCCAGTTTACAGGAGAACAGCACCCTGCATTCCTGCTGAGTAGCCACCATTCCAATAGCATGAACACTGAATTTTCCATTTTCAGGTAACCCACACCCTCTGCTTTCGTTTTCTACTCCAACCTGTCCATCTAGAGTCTCTTTCCCATTGTTCACCTTTTCCATTCCATTTCCTCCCCCAACTATCAGCTAAACTCACCACACTCCTCCATCTAGTTCCTTCAACCACATACCTAGTAAATATGTAAGGTTGCCTCTCCTTTAGTTCACCTTTTCCATTCCCTGTCCCAACTGGTTCCATCTGCACATCATCACTCCCTTAGCTGGTTCCACCAATCAGTCTTTGTCTTTACCCTTCTCCCTCCCATCTCCCAATGAGATCCATTCACACATTACTGCCATCATCTTGTTCCACCAATCACCTACCAGCTTCTGTCTCACCCCTCCCTCTCACTTCTACTGTATATAATGAGCATTTTCCATCTATACTCTTAGTTGTGCTGCAGAGTGAAATGTAGGCCATCTCTGTGCTTGACCTGCTAAGTTCTTATAGCGGTTTATTTTTCTGCTCCAAATTTCAGCAGCTGCAGTCTCTAGTATAAGCCTAGTAACTGGATTTTAACTCAATAGAGTTTGACCTTCATTGCCTATTATATATGTATTTATGATGTTCCAAATTTTAAAACAATTTTTGTTTGTTCTTTGTGATCTTGCTGCTTGTTCTGTGGTATTTTTCTTTGGTATCTCATTGAATTTTAAGTACTTGAATTACAAAGAAAAGTACAGCATTAAAAATGTACCTACCCTCAATATAGTTTTTAAGTTAATTCCTCATTGAATATTATCACAATAAAGTACGGTACATGCAAAATTCTAGGAATGATAGATACTTTGTTGATTCCAAAGGAAACTACAGTGTCACAGTAGCATTACAAGTGCACAGATATACAAATATTAGAAGAGAAGTAAGAAAGAATAAAAATAAGTTACTTCAGTTTAACAGGTAATGGTCATCACTTCCCTGGCTATAGGTTGATTCATTATCGAGCCTACTGGTGGAGAGTAGATAGGAACATGAATACAATTTAAAAACACAATACAGTAACAGTAGCTACTTGTGCACATTTTAATTATTACAGTGCAGCAAACTTTAGATGAATTGGTTGCTTTCTACTGAGTAAACATGACTTACTAAAGTTACTGTCAATTTCCTAACAGGATTAGGAAGCCAGCTCCAGCAAACAAATGTTGTCCTGCAGGTTTATTTTCAGTAGGTGTTTACATAAAATCAGGGGCCAAAAAGGACATCAGATACAAAACAGCATATAACTAGTTTCTTAAACATGAGTCAATACAGCTTTATGTATAAAATCATGAAAATTTAAAAGAAATAATGTCTTATTGGAGAAGCTATTGCAGAGAAAACATTCCAGACAGGCAAGTTTTTAAAATTTGGATTGAAAGTTAGGCATTTAAGATATGGCCGCTACTTCACAACTCCAGTGGAAAAAAAAACCATTATGATTGATGGAGAGTGAATCTGTGCTCATATGGGATATGCTGAGTTCTCAGTTTTCTGGCATTGATCTGTTCAGTGATATCTGACACATTGCCACTTTGTTTCACAAAAATAATATAAATAATAAGTCATTGTCCATGGCATGGTAGCATAATGGCTAGTGTAACACTTTACAGTGCCAATTCCTGCTGTTGTCTGTAAGGAGTTTGTAAGTTCTCCCCATGACCACATGGGTTTCCTCCCGGTGCTCCAGTTTCCTTCTACATTCCAAAGACATACAGGGTAATAAAAGGAAATGAGTAAGCTATGGGCATGTTATGATGGTGACACTTGTGGGCTGTTTCTGGCACATCCTTGAATTGTGCTAGTGGTTGATGCAAGTAACACATTTCACTGCATGTTTCAATGTTTTGATGTTTATGTGACAAATGAAGATAATCTTTAATTGTTCTAAAATCTTTTCACTGAAGCACATAAGAGAATAGACCTTATACTTAACACCTGCAAACAACACAGGTCCTCTCTGCCTCTGCTGAACCATGCTATCAACTGGCAATAAATGTTCATGATGGTACCTTGGAAGATTTTAAAATCCTTCTGATATCTTGAGAGTTGACTCTCAGCAAAGACAGTCTTTAATGAGGAAATTCACTGTTACATTCAGTGTGCCAGTACAGATTTGGACCAACTACCATTCCTGGAATAATATCTCAAACCTATCGTCCTGTACTCTTCTAAGAATGGATTATCTCACGAATGAAGTAACTCAAAGAGTTATCACAAGTGTTCCTCCAAGTTCATTAGCAGGTCATGAGTAGCAATGTCAGCACCTTCTCTGAATCTAGTGTTTCTGGCTTTAAAGCCTTAATTACATCTCTTTGGTTCTGATGAGAAGATACATTTGCTTGCCTAATACTAGAAAAAGACTGTCGTGGCAAGAAATAACTGGATGGAGAATTATTCTCGAAATCTCCTGGAAGCTCAGAATAACTATGACTGCTCAAAATGGAGAAGGAATATTTTGGATTGCATTAAGAACCCAGAGTCCACTTACAAGAAACACACAGCTGAGTGTAAATGGAGAAATGAGTACACCCATTTTCAAAATATTCACTTGTCCATCCAATCAAGCATTTCCTGCTCCACTCACTTGTTCTCAACAATAACTTAAGAATTCAATTGACAGGTCATCCTCAACCCTGTCCAAGAATACTTGTGCATGGAAAGCCATGCTTGATAAACCTTTTAGCATTGCTTGAAGACATAACAAAAAAGGAGGATGAAAAAAGGATAGTGGATGTTGTCTATGACTTTCCGTAGTGGCTGACCTGGAAAGTTACATCCCTTGGAATCCCAAGAGACCTAGTTAGATGGATTCTGAATTGGCTTGGAGGTGGGAGGCAGAGGGAGGTAGTTGAAGGTTGCTTCTTGAAGTAGAAGCCAGTAATTAATGGCGTGCAACAGGGATTGGTGTTGGGAACTCTTGTGATTTGTTATTTATATAAATGATTTTGGATGTCAATGTACAAGGCCTGATCAATAATTTTGCAGATGATATAAAATTAGGTGTGTTTGATAGTTCTCATTGATTACAGGAGAATTTTGATCAGTTAGGGAAGTGGGCTAAGTGGCAAATGGATTTCAATACAGATTAGCGTTTGGTGATGGATTTTGGACACTCAAACCAATATAGGACTTATACTATGAACAGTAGGGAACTAGGGAGTGTAATGAAACAGAGGGATCCAAGAGTCCAAGTGCAGAGTTCATTGAAAGCAGCATCACAGGTACGCAGTGTGGTTAGCACACCTTCAACAGTCAGGGCCATGAGTAAAGGAGTTAGGATATTATGCTGCAGTTGTATAAGTTGTTGGTGAGGCTGCACTTTTGTACAGTTTTGGACAGTCTGTTGTAGGGAAGATGTAGTTAAACTGGTGAGAGTGCAGAAAAGATTTTCAAGGATGCTACCAGGACCAGAGGGCCTGGATTACAGGGGGAAGTCTTTACAGGCCAGGTCTTTATTCCTTGGAACATTTATTCCTTGGAATGAGGGTGACCTTACTGAAATGTTTAAAATGGTAAGTATAGATAAGATGGACTGTAACAGTCCTTTCCCCAAGTTAGAGGAGTGCAAAACAGGGTAGGGGGCATGGATTTAGGGTGAGAGGGAAAAGATTTAGAAGAGACCTGAGAGGCAATTGTTTTGCATACAGATTGTGGTGATGATGTGGATTAAAGTGTCAGAAAAGTTGGATGAAGCAAGTACAGGAGGATCATTTAAGAAGCACTTGGATAGGTACATGAGGGGCAGGACCTAGATATGGGCTGAATGGAGGAAACTGGGACAATTTGGATGGGCACTGTGTTTGACATAGAACATAGAACAATACAGCACAGTACAGGCCCTTCAGCCCACAATGTTGTGCCAACCCTTAAACCCTGCTTCCCATATAACCCTCCACCTTAAATTCCTCCATATACCTGTCTAGTAGTCCCTTAAACTTCACTAGTGTATCTGCCTCCACCACTGACTCAGGCAGTTCATTCCACGCACCAACCACTCTCTGAGTAAAAAACCTTCCTCTAATATCCCCCTTGAACTTTCCACCCCTTACCTTAAAGCCATGTCCTCTTGTATTGAGCAGTGGTGCCCTGGGGAAGAGGTGCTGGCTGTCCACTTTATTTATTCCTCTTAATATTTTGTATACATCTATCATGTCTCCTCTCATCCTCCTTCTCTCCAGAGAGTAAAGCCCTAGCTCCCTTAATCTCTGATCATAATGCATACTCTCTAAACCAGGCAGCATCCTGGTAAATCTCCTCTGTACCTTTTCCAATGCTTCCACATCCTTCCTATAGTGAGGTGACCAGAACTGGACACAGTACTCCAAGTGTGGCCTAACTAGAGTTTTATCGAGCTGCATCATTACCCCACGACTCTTAAACTCTATCCCTCGACTTATGAAATCTAACACTCCATAAGCTTTCTTAACTACCCTATCTACCTGTGAGGCAACTTTCAGGGATCTGTGGACATGTACCCCTAGATCCTGCTGCTCCTCCACACTCCCAAGTATCCTGCCATTTACTTTGTACTCTGCCTTGAAGTTTGTCCTTCCAAAGTGTACCACCTCACACTTCTCTGAGTTGAAATCCAACTGCCACTTCTCAGCCCACTTCTGCATCCTATCAATGTCTCTCTGCAATCTTTGACAATCCTCAACACTATCCACAACACCACCAACCTTTGTGTTGTCTGCAAACTTGCCAACCCACCCTTCTACCCCACATCTAGGTCGTTAATGAAAATCACGAAAAGTAGAGGTCCCAGAACCAATCCTTGTGGGACACTGCTAGTCACACCCTCCAATCTGAATGTACTCCCTCTACCATGACCCTCTGCTTTCTGCAGGCAAGCCAATTCTGAATCCACCTGGCCAAACTTCCCTGGATCCCATGCCTTCTGACTTTCTGAATAAGCCCACCGTGTGGTTCCTTGTCAAATGCCTTACTAAAATCCATGTAGATCACATCCACTGCACTACCCTCATCTATATGCCTGGTCACCTCCTCAAAGAACTCTATCAGGCTTGTTAGACATGATCTTCCCTTCACAAAGCCATGCTGACTGTCCCTGATCAGACCATGATTCTCTAAATGCCCATAGATTCTATCTCTAAGAATCTTTTCCAACAACTTTCCCACCACAGACGTAAGGCTCACTGATCTATAATTACCCGGACTATCCCTACTATGTTTTTTAAACAAGGGGACAACATTTGCCTCCCTCCAATCCTCCGGTACCATTCCCGTGGACAATGAGGACATAAAGATCCTAGCCAGAGGCTTAGCAATCTTTTCCCTCGCCTCGTGGAGCAGCCTGGCGAGTATTCCGTCAGGCCCCGGGGACTTATCCGTCCTAATGTAATTTAACAACTCCAACACCTCTTCTCCCTTAATATCAACATGCTCCAGAACATCAACCTCACTCATATTGTCCTCACCGTCAACAAGTTCCCTCTCATTGGTGAGAGCCATGTGCAGTATCTGTGCTGCATTGCTCTATCACTATAACTTCAGACTGCTGTATTCTGCCATAAGATGCCACATGCTGAGATAGTTGGTTAAGGGAGAAGACTAGTTCATTGCATGAAATGCAGCTATGGTAAGGAGAAGCTATGCCCTCTTGAAAGAGGACAATAATGTCATGCTCTACAAAGTCAATTAATCTCTTAAGGGACTGAACATACAATGGCATTCTGTTGTAACTCAGACTGCAATTCCATCATTACAGCTTCTAGACCTGTGCATATCCAGCTGGAATGTTTGCAACCAAAATTTTTCTTCCCCAGATACAACTCTCTACCTGAACAAGTGTGGAGACAGTGCAAGAGGAAGGATAGGCAGGTGATCGAGAAGGGGTGCACTCAGACTGATGGTTTAAGATGTGTCTATTTTAATGCAAGGAGTATTACAAATAAAGCAGATGAGCTTAGAACATGGACCAGTACTTGGAGCTATGACGTTGTGGCCATTACAGAGACTTGGATGGCTCAGGGGCAGGATTGGTTACTTTGAGTGCCAGGCTTTAGATGTTTCAAAAAAGACATGGAGGGAGGCATTAGGTGGGAGCATGGGACCGTTGATCAGAGAGAGTGTCACGGCCGTAGAAAAGGAGGAAGACATGGAGGATTGCCTATGGAGTCTCTGTGGGTGGAAGTTAGGAAGAGGAAGGGGTCAATAACTCTACTGGATGTTTCTTATAGACCACCAAATAGTAACAGGGACATTGAGGAGCAGATAGGGAGACAGATTCTGGAAAGGTGTAATAATAACAGGATTGTCGTGGTGGGAGATTTTAATTTTCCAGATATCAATTGGCATATCCCTAGAGCGTGGGGTATAGATGGGGTGGAGTTTGTTAGGTGTGTTCAAGAAGGTTTCTTGACACAATATGTAGATAAGCCTACAAGAGGAGAGGCTGTATTCGATCTGGTATTGGGAAGTGAACCTGGTCAGGTGTCAGATCTCTCAGTGGGAGAGCATTTGGGAGATAGTGATCTCAACTCTATCTCCTTTACCATAGCATTGGAGGGGGATAGGAACAGACAAGTTAGGAAAGCATTTAATTGGAGTAAGGGGAAATATGAGGCTATCAGGCAGGAACTTGGGAGCATAAATTGGAAATAGTTGTTCTCAGGGAAATGTACGGAAGAAATGTGGCAAATATTCAGAGGATACTTGCGTGGAGTTTTGCATAGGTATGTTCCAATGGGACAGGGAAAGGATGGTAGGGTACAGGAACTGTGGTGTACAAAGGCTGTTGTAAATCTAGTCTAGAAGAAAAGGAAAGCTTACAAAAGGTTCAAAAAGTTAGGTAGTGATAGAGAGCTAGAAGAATATAAGGCTAGCAGGAAGGAGCTCAAGAAAGAAATTAGGAGAGCCAGAAGGGGCCATGAGAAGGCTTGGTGGACAGAATTAAGGAAAACCCCAAGGCATTCTACAAGTATGTTAAGAGCAAAAGGATAAAACATGTGCGAGAATAGGACCAACCAAGTGTGACAGTGGAGAAGTGTGCATGGAACCGGAGGAGATAGCAGACATACTTAATGAGTACTTTACTTCAGTATTGACTATGGAAAAGGATCTTGGTAATTGTAGGGATGACTTACAGAGGACTGAAAAGCTTGAGCATGTAGATATTAAGAAAGAGGATGTGCAGGAGCTTTTGGAAAGCATCAAGTTGGATAAGTCACTGGGACCGGACGAGATGTACCCCAGGCTACTATGGGAAGCGAGGGAGGAAATTGCTGAGGCTCTGGCAATGATCTTTGCATCATCAATGGGGATGGGAGAGGTTCCAGAGGATTGGAGGGTTGTGGATGTTGTCCCATTATTCAAGAAAGGGAGTAGAGATAGCCCTGGAAATTATAAACCAGTGAGTCTTACTTCAGTGGTTGGTAAGTTGATGGAGAAGATCCTGAGGGGCAGGATTTATGAACATTTGGAGAGGCATAATATGATTGGGAATAGTCAGCATAGCTTTGTGAAAGGTAGGTCAGGCCTTACGAGCCTGGTTGAATTTTTTGAGGATGTGACTAAACACATTGATGATGGTAGAGCAGTAGATGTAGTGTATATGGATTTCAGCAAGGCATTTGACAAGGTAACCCATGCAAGGCTTATTGAGAAAGTAAGGAGGCATGGGATCCCAGGGGAAAGTGCTTTATGGATCCAGAACTAGTTTGCCCACCGAAGGCAAAGAGTGGTTGTAGATGGGTCATATTCTGCTTGGAGGATGGTCACCAGTGGTAGATAGATAGATAGATAGATACTTTATTCATCCCCATGGGGAAATTCAACTTTTTTCCAATGTCCCATACACTTGTTGTAGCAAAACTAATTACATACAATACTTAACTCAGTAAAAAATATGATATGCATCTAAATCACTATCTCAAAAAGCATTAATAATAGCTTTTAAAAAGTTCTTAAGTCCTGGTGGTAGAATTGTAAAGCCTAATGGCATTGGGGAGTATTGACCTCTTCATCCTGTCTGAGGAGCATTGCATCGATAGTAATCTGTCGCTGAAACTGCTTCTCTGTCTCTGGATGGTGCTATGTAGAGGATGTTCAGAGTTATCCATAATTGACCGTAGCCTACTCAGCGCCCTTCGCTCAGCTACCGATGTTAAACTCTCCAGTACTTTGCCCACGACAGAGCCCGCCTTCCTTACCAGCTTATTAAGACGTGAGGCGTCCCTCTTCTTAATGCTTCCTCCCCAACATGCCACCACAAAGAAGAGGGCGCTCTCCACAACTGACCTATAGAACATCTTCAGCATCTCACTACAGACATTGAATGACGCCAACCTTCTAAGGAAGTACAGTCAACTCTGTGCCTTCCTGCACAAGGCATCTGTGTTGGCAGTCCAGTCTAGCTTCTCGTCTAACTGTACTCCCAGATACTTGTAGGTCTTAACCTGCTCCACACATTCTCCATTAATGATCACTGGCTCCATATGAGGCCTAGATCTCCTAAAGTCCACCACCATCTCCTTGGTCTTGGTGATAATGAGACGCAGGTAGTTTGAGTTGCACCATATCACAAAGTCCTGTATCAGTTTCCTATACTCCTCCTCCTGTCCATTCCTGACACACCCCACTATGGCCGTGTCATCAGCGAACTTCTGCACATGGCAGGACTCCGAGTTATATTGGAAGTCTGATGTGTACAGGGTGAACAGGACTGGAGAGAGTACGGTTCCCTGCGGCGCTCCTGTGCTGCTGACCACCGTGTCAGACCTACAGTCTCCCAACCGCACATACTGAGGTCTATCTGTCAAGTAGTCCACTATCCAATCCACCATGTGAGAGTCTACTCCCATCTCCGTTAGTTTGTGCCTTAAGATCTTGGGCTGGATGGTGTTAAAGGCACTAGAGAAGTCAAGGAATGTAATCCTCACAGCACAACTGACCCCATCTAGGTGAGAGAGTGATTTGTGCATCAAATACGTGATAGCATCCTCCACTCCCACCTTCTCCTTATACGCAAACTGAAGAGGATCCTGGGCGTGCCTGGTTTGTGGCCTCAGATTCTGTATTATCAGCCGCTCCATGGTCTTCATCACGTGCGATGTCAAGGCAACAGGTCTGAAGTCATTCAACTCCTTTGGTTGTGGTTTCTTCGGTACCGGGACAATACAGGATGTTTTCCACTGTCTGGGTACTCTTCTCTGCTCCAGGCTCATGTTGAAGATGCGCTGTAGTGGTTCTCCCAGCTCAGTCGCACAGGCCCTCAGTAATCGTGGGGAAACTCCATCCGGTCCAGCCGCCTTGCTGGTACAGATCTTCCTCAGTTGACTTTCCACCTGTGCAGCCGTAATCCTGGGCATGGGCAAGGTCTCCTGTGAGTGGCTATTTTCCTGTGAGGGAAGTAAGCCTGGTGTGGATTTCTGCGGTGAGGATGAGATTGAGCTGTCGAACCTGTTGAAGAAGTTGTTCAGCTGGTTCGCTTTCTCCACATCTTCACTTATGTTCGCCCCCCGCTTTGCACCGCATCCGGTGATGATCTTCATCCCATCCCACACCTCCTTCATGCTTTTTTTCTGCAGCTTTTGTTCTAGCTTCCTCCTATACTACTCCTTTGCCCCCCTTATCTGTACTCTGAGTTCCTTCTGAACTCTTTTAAGCTGCAACCGATCACCATCTTTAAAGGCCCTCTTCTTCTGGTTTAGGTGTGCCTCAGGGATCTGTTCTGGGACCCCTACTCTTTGTGATTTTTATTAATGACCTGGATGAAGAAATGAAGGGATGGGTTAGTAAATTTGCTGATGACACAAAGGTTGGGGGTGTTGTGGAAAGTGTGGAGGGCTGTCAGGGTTTGCAGCAGGACATTGATAGGATGCAAAACTGGGCTGAGAAGTGGCAGATGGAGTTCAACCCAGATAAGTGTGAGGTGGTTCATTTTGGTAGGTCAAATATAGCTCATTAACACAATATATTATTAATGAGAATAGGTTGAGTGAACCTGGCCTTTTTTCCTTGTGGAGTGAAGGAGGATGAGAGGTGACCTGATAGGGGTGTAGAAGATGATGAGAGGCATTGATCATGTGGATAGACAAAGGCTTTTTCTCAGGGCAGAAATGGCTAACATGAGAGGGCACAGTTTTAAGGTGCTTGGAAGTAGGTACAGAGGAGATATCAGGGGTATGTTTTTTACGCAGAGAGTGGTGAATGTGTGGAATAGGCTGCCGGCGATGGTGGTGGAGGCGGATATTAGGTCTTTTAAGAGACTCCTGGACAGGTATATGGAGCTCAGAGAAATAGAGGGCCATGGGTAACCCTAGGTAATTTCTCAGGTAAGCACATCTTTGTGGGCCGAAGGGCCTGTATTGTGCTGTAGGTTTTCTATGTTTCTCAGTTAATTGAATTCACAGGTGCCATCCCTCTGCTCATAGAGAACGATCTTTTCCAGTTTAGTAGAATTGATTCAGTTGGAGTATGCACAGATGCAAACTTTGCTTGCTCTTCCAAGGTGATTGTCACGTGTTCTAATATCATGTGACAGTTACTAGATTCTTACACAGAAGTTTACATCACCTTCAAAATGTAAATGATGCTCTCCCTATGAGTTAGGTTCCTCGTGGTCCTCGTATGGAAAGGGAAATAAACATTCTAGAGCAGTTGCCCAAGAAACATAAAAGCAAATTCTGAGAGCTCTTATGGGTAAATGAACAGAAAAGGAGATTTGCAGAATTTTGTAGCTTCCTTACAGGAAAAAAAGCAAATGTTTCATGCCTGTCTTCATGGATGAAGAAATTCTTTGGAATCAATATTAGTAAAAAACTAATGTTGAAGAAAGTAGTGAGAATGGTGGCTAATATACCGGATGACCATCTACCATCTGTTCCCATGGCTTCAAGCGACCCTGATCAGTGATACAAGGGTGACCTGAAGGCTAGCGGAGGGAAAGAGTGTTTTACACCTCCTTTGATAGAGACATATCTCCACACCACCACCCTTTTTACACATAAGAGGCATAAATGTTAACAAAGATGCAAATATTTATATTAAATGTTTTATTCAATTATTCACTTTATTCTTAGTAGTGCCTGAAGTGCATTATTGCAATAAATAATTAAAATGCCAATGAAAGAAAATTTGGAAATTAGAATACACTATTGGAATGAAAAAAAAATAGCCTTGGGGAGGGCTATAGCAGTCAATGCATTATATAAATAGAGTCATACGATACAGAAATAGACCCTTCAGCTCAACATGTCCTTGCCAACAAAATTGTCTACTTGAGCTAGTTCCATTTTCCCTCAAAAATGGGTAGCAGTTCCTTTTGTGTGAATATTCTATCCTTTGAAAGAAATTGCTTTAGTTTTATTTCATAATATCTTATAGATGTCTAGCTTTTAGTCAATTTTTTGGTAAGGATTAAGATTGGAAAATTTAAAAAGATAGAGATAACAAAATATTCATATAAAAAAGAATAGCAAAAAGTACAGTAAATCTGATATTTGTTAAATATACAGAAAGCAGTACAGTAACATAATACATTGTTTTAGAATGCATGCTACTCATAGCTCAGGGTTCTATGAGCTTTATGTTCCTTACACGAAAGGAAATCAGCACAATCTGAAATATCTAAGTTTCTTTACTACAGTGAATAAATAGTAATAAATTGTGCAATTATAATATATTTGGTTTTTTTTTGCAATTAGCTATAATTGTAAGCGTGACTTTGATCCTTCATACATTCAGTGGGTAGCTTACCATTAAGTAGAGATACTAGCCAAGAAACTCAAAGTTGCCAGTTATGTGTTTATGGGCAGGCAAAATTCAGCAGCTTGAGTCCTAAGACATGAGACAGTACAGAAGCAAAATCATAATTATTACACTGGCAGCAATTTTTTTTTCAAAATGTTACTTCCTCAGCAATTTTTTGTGGTTATAATTGACTGCTTGTAGATGAACACAAATATAATTTCAGATTACTTGTATCATGTCGGAAATTGGAGAAACAAGAAACTAACTTTTATTGAACGTAACATGTTTAATTGCATAATGCAGCTGATGCTTTGCAATGGCTCAACTAAGCTAAAAATGTCCTGTTGATGATTTTCATTTGTACTCAGTGTCAGAGGTTTCTCGCTTAAGTGTCCAGCAGTAATCATCTAGTGATGGATTCCAGTTGCCCTAATATCATTTCTCCAGAGTGCAATGTCCTGGTGAAACCTTTCAAGTTGTTCATCACTGACAGTGCCAATAATTACAGGGAAGAAGTCTAAATGGGAATGAGGAAAATGAATCTTTAGTGATTTGTTGCACTTCATGATTTTGTATGCTTGAAGCATGTTGTCAACCAGCTGTATGTAGTTTGGTGCTCTGTAGTTTCTAAGAAAATTTTCAACAACACCCTTGAATGCCTTCCATGAAATTTTCTTCGGTCCCACTAGAAGTTCTTTGTATTCCCCATCATTGATAACCTGTTTGATTTATGGACCAACAAAAATGCCTTCCTTAATCTTGGCATCAGTTATTCTGGGAAACATCTGTCACAAATATCAATATCCTTCACGGAAAATTTTGTGCCTGGTGACAGCAGTCTTAAACCCAGTAATTCTGCTTTTGCCTTTGACAAACCCAGGTTTCTGACCAGGTCATTTAACGCAGATTGAGTTATCAGATGAGGCTCACTCATCATAAAGGATTCAAAATCTGTATCAGTATCAGCATTGTTTTCCATTCATGGCTCATGTATCATGGTATCTTTGTCTGCCGCCTCAAGACTCCATGTCTCTGGTGGCTTTAGTACTGGAAGACTATCGGCATGTGGCACAGGTCTCATGGCTGTAGGAAGATTGCGGTATTCAATGGATTTCTTGTTTTTAGCAGAGGAACCTGACACTTTGATCACTCTGATCAGTAGTCTGTCACATGATCCTTCTGCTCTTGCCATATCGTTTAGACAGTGAATGGCATTGACTTCCAAGTACCTCCGAGCCAAGCTTTGAGATCGATAGCACATGTTGTGCAACAAACATGAGAAGCCTGGGTGAATTTTACACCCAAAGTAGAGCTCATAGACTTTCTTAATTAGAGGAATCAAGCTCCATCTTTGAGATTTGTGTCCATGATCGAGTTGGCTGAGTCTATGGCCCTTTGCAGTCTCTTGTAATCCTTTGCACTGGAGGCCCCATACCAGGCTGTGATGCAACCAGTTAGAATAGCATCATAAATCTGTTGCAATTTTTAAGAACCTTTAGTGACATACCAAGTCTCCTCAAAATCAGCTGGCATGCCTTCTTAGTGATTGCAGAATCCTTAATTGCAGAGTACCCAAGGGAAATCAGTTACAGCAGGGTCTGGCTCACAGTGGGAAAGGAGAGACAGGAGCGGGTTTGTAGGAGGCAAGTGAATGATTGTAAAGTCTATTAAGCTGAGTGGGGCAAGGACAGAAATCAGGACCTGTAGGTCAGTCTACTGTCTTTGATGGTGATGCACCTCTCTTCAGGATCAGAACAGATATCAGGCCAAATTTTGGGGCACTAGATCAATAACAAACAAATTCTTGAAAATTATTACAATAAAAGGATTTTATCTTAAACCATAAATTGCTTTATTAGAGAAGCCTTGCAAAGTGTCAGAGATCATTTCTAGCCATATTCATATTATAATTTAGATAGTATAACATTTAGAATTACATGAGAGGTCCTTTATTTACTATGGGATCAACCTAATGTATTCAGAAGAACCTACTATTTTCTAGTCTTAGGAGATGAATATGCAAAACATATTGTAGCTTCTTGCCTGACTTTATTGAACAGCATAATCTGTTGTTAACTGTCACTTTCTGATTTCTGCTGCATGATAGCTTGCTTGTCAAAGTCAAATAACTGGCCTAATAACAATCAACTGACTCAATTACCACATTCAAATTCATTAACATTTATAAATGCCACAGTTGTGTAAGATATTCGCCAAAGGGAAGTGCCATGGAAAGTATCTCAATTTAGTTTGCCTAGTTCAGTTATGTTCCTTAATATTCATTATCTATAATCATGCATATACAGTATACTTAATAAATGCATATTCTTTATTTACAAATGCCTTTTATTTCTTACAGCTAACATTAAATCTGTTGCTTCACTTGATATGATATAAAATGCTTTGAAAATAACACACTGAACATTTGTGGGGGAAATTTCACAAATAATTTTGAAACATTATTTCACTAGAGAAGATAATCTAATAATAGCTACTGTCCTTGAACATTAAGGCTTTCTAAAAATATTATATACGTGGAAAATTATATATTTTTCTTTCAATAGTTTTGTTAGTTTCTTCATAAAGGAATACAGAGTACAAGAAGATATATAAGTCAAAAGAAAAAAAATGGTACCAAATACATTGTATTAAAAATACTGCTACAATCACAAAACCCTGTATTCATAAAAATTAAATTAAATCTTAATATTGAAATATAATAATTTTGTTATACAGAAAAAAAATCTAAACCCACTACTAAAGTCAGAGCTTTTAGGAAAAGCAAAAAAGGGAAAATAAACCCTTTGTCTAAAGATAAGCTATCTCGTTTTTATTCGGATACATCCCCTTTCTGTGATAGATATAATAATGGAGAAGCTTTATTAATTCACATGTTTTGGACATGTCCAAGCCTTGAAAGATACTGGAAGGAAGTATTGCAAACTTTCTCGGTACTTTTCAAGGTAAATTTTAAGCCTAACCCTTTGACCGCATTATTTGGTATTGTTGGAGGAAATTACTTTATTTTGGAGTCACCTGATTTGCTTATTTTGGCTTTTACTTCTCTTACAGCTAGGAGGGCACTCTTGTTTAAATGGAAGGATGCTGTTCTGCCTACTCATGCTCAATGGTTACGGGATGTTAGGTCATGCTTAAGTTTAGAGAGGATCCAATGTTCAGTTTTTGAATCTAGCCAAGACTTTTATATATTGTGGGGACCATTTTTGAGTTATTTTCAAAACTTTTGGTTTGTTGTAAAAGTACAGATGGTGGCTAATAATATATTTTATTATATGATAAGGGCAAATTATATTTTAAAAAATTGAACTGATTAAGCTGGTCAAGGAACCTTGGAATCAGGGACTCCAGTGAACTGTGCATCTCATTACAATCATACGGTATTGGAGGACTGTAATGCAAACAATGCACACAAAGATGGAAGGAGTGAAAAACTGAGGCAAGGAAAAGAATAAGGTTAAAATATGAATACAACATTTTAGTCATGTTTTACAAGAAAGAATGTGATTTTGTGTTAGTAAATTGTTAACATATAGTGTTGGAGTGGTAATCCAAACATATTATTACATTATTGTGTACTGCCCTTAAAAATAACTACAGGTGTCCTTAATATCTTGTAATGAGTTTGGTCATATCAACTGAACAAATGAAGCCTCTTTACCCCATTCAATGTATTTCAGTGATACAGTAAATGAGATTCTGTTTCATGTACAACACAATTTAGGTAGTATTTAATCATCAATCCACTCACCTTGTGAAGTATTTGTACTGCATGTGCCCTTTTGAGTTAGCCTAATTTTGATAACTGGTTGGTTACTGAGAAATTCTTACATTTCTGATGGTAGTAAAGTTATTTAAGGAAGTAATTTTGTTACCAGTCCATAACAATATGATGTACAATTATGATCACCACAATTTGTAATAAATTGGAAGGCATTTCTAAGATGTCCCAAGGATAATCAGGATGGGAATTGGAAATCTGACAGCAGGATATTTCAGTATGTTTACTGCAGAATAAATCTGAAACTCATCATAGAAGCCAAAATAAATATCTAGTCCGTATTATTTCTTGAGATGGTAATGAATGTCAAAAGTAAGCTTATTTTATTATATTTTCAAAAATCTCTGTTTCATCTAGTTAATTATTGCATGGAGTAGCACAGAGTTGACAAGAAAGTTAAAAAAGGAAACAGCAAAATACAAAGTGTTGTGTTTGAAAGACGTGTTCAGAAACTTTACCTTTCCTCCAAAGTAAAACAATACATGTTTTCCATACTACCAAAGATTTAACCTGCTATCTTGAAAAAATACCTAAATTTAATCTGGAATGTTGAAACTTTGTCTATAACTGATGTACCATCAATAACTCACTCTGAGACGTAAGAAGCGAGATATCGGCTTTTATTGACTGGAAGAATGAACAACACTACATCCTGGAGAATGAGGCCGGGCTCAGGCCTCAATCACCTTTATACAGGGGTCTGTGGGAGGAGCCACAGGAGCAGTCAGCAGGGGTCTGTGGGAGGAGCCACAGGAGCAGTCCAGACAGGTATATGTAGTTCACCACAATAACACAAGGAAAACACTTGCATTTTGCTTTAAAAACATCTTATCCTGACACTACTGTTCCTCCTGACAATTCCTTCCATCTACATTTCTGATGGCAGTAAAGTTATTTAAGGAAGTAGTTTTGTTACCAGTTACCAGTTAACAGGATAGTTTTTTGACAAATCATATAATATTTGGGCAACAGCCAGACACATGAAGATTGTTAAACATTCCTTACCAATCTGAATTCTTCAGGTTTTGCATTTGGGGAGTGTGGTGAACTAGATATACCTGTCTGACTGCTCCTGTGGCTCCTCCCAAGACCCTGCTGACTACCCCTGTGGCTCCTCCCACAGACCCCTGTATAAAGGCGACTGTGGCCTGCTGCTCTCCCTCATTTTCCCCAGGATGTAGTGTTGTTCTTCAGTCAATAAAAGCCGATATCTCACTTCCTAAGTCTCGGCGTGAGTTATTGATGGTGCATCAGGGAGTACTTATTTTAAAAGGCTTTCAAGCTACAATAAAGGGGAACACTCAAATTCCATTCTTTGACACTGTTCAAGATGTCAATTCAGAAAACATTTGAAGGATGGAGGAAAGGAGAAACCAGAAGACTCTAGACCCAACTGATGGATTGTGCACAACTTTTCCTCTCCTTTCTCTGCTGAACTATATATTCATCACAGAACTTCATCAAACTGGAAAATTAGGTTAAGTAATTTTCAGTGTCTGGAATGCTGTCATAAAACTTGCATTCTAATTCATCTTGTTCTTTTTTCCTTTGATATGTCACATGAATCATTATTCAATTTAACTTCACCAATTGTCAGTAAAACTGCCCACTTTGTTCAAACAATGAATTTGACAGAGATTGATCAAGTAATTCATAGAGCACAAACAGTAGGAGCAAATAATACTGGCAAAGAAAAAAGAGGAATCAGTTGACAGCACCCTACCTCCATTTTTTGTAAAGTGAATCTGGGTATTAACATCATGTCATGCTTTTGAACATGAAAGACTGCTGCAAACAATAGGTAAAGGTGTTCCTGCAAATTTTTAGCATTTAAGTGTGTATGTATAAGCTTTTAGGGCATAAACAATCACCAGCTTCAGCAATAATAAACCCTGGTTTAATGCAGAGCTTAAACAACTGCATCCGGAGAAGAAGGAGAACTTCAGGTGTGGAGATAAAGATGAATTCAAAAAGGACAGTTTTCTGCAAATGACTGTTCTTCGGTCAGGCCCTCAGTCCATTACCAACTACAAAAAGAAGGCATCCCTCTGCCCCCGATGACTCCCTCCTCCCAAACCGGTTAAACGAGTTCAACTGCAGACCTTACTCACACCCCCTCTAATACTCATTCAACCAGATCATCATCAATGCCCCACATTCTTTGTTGTCAAGGCAGAATCAGAGTCAGAATCAGGTTTAATATCACCAGCATATGTTGTGAAATTTGTTAACTTTGTGGCTGTAATACCTGATAATATTGGAAAAATATGTTAACTACAGTAAAGATATATATACACACACACATATAATAGTTAAAAGTAGTGAAAGTCAAGATGGTGCTTGCATACAATGCTCCTTCGGTCGGCATCTTCTGGATAGATCATAAAACTATATATTTCACATCTTTTATCTTTTACATTTGTTTTTCGTCATGGATGTGATTCTGGAGCTGTTGGAGCTTTTTGGAGATCGCTTGGGTGTCTCAGCACTCTGCAGTCTCTGAGAGGATTCCGGAAAGCAGAAGCAGCGTGTGTGAACCTCACGGGCACGAGTTGATGTTCAACTCCATTTTGCCAATTAAAGTTTCCATTGTTCGCCAATTAAAGTGACAAGGGAGATTGAAACATCAAGGCGAATGTGTAAGTTTGGATGTTCCAGCGCTCTGCAGTCCCCAAGAGGATTCTGGGAGACAGAGGCAGCATGCCCGAACCTCAGGACTGGCAGGCTGTAGGATGCGGCCCGAGCTGACTCCATTTCGCCAATGAAAGGTTCTAATTTGCACTGATTAAGGTGACGAGGGAGATTGAAACATTGAGGCGAATGCGGAAGGTGAGCACCAACTGCCTGTTTTTTGATCGCTCTGCTACCAGAAAGGGGAAAGCCTGCAGCTATGCCCGGAGAATGTTACCCAGGTTTTCTGCGTTTTGGATAAGGACTTGGACTATAGACTTTTTTCAGTCTTATAGTTTTTTATATTCTTTTTTTGCTTGAACTTTCTCATTTTTTTGTGTGGGGAGTGGGATTTGGGGGTCAACGTGTCTGTTCTATTTTGTTCATTTTTTGTGCAGGAGGAGAATTTGGGGGGTGGTTGATGTGTTTGTTCCATTTTTGTTTGTTTCTTTGTACATGGAGGGGGCATTTGGGGGTTGATGATCATGCTGCCTTTATTTTCTTTCTTGGTTCCATGGCTACCCGGAGAAGAATAATTTCAGAATTGCATACTTTAATAATAAATGAACCTTGGAACCTTTGAGGTAGTGCAAAAACAGAAGTAAAAATGTAGTGAGGTAGTGATCATGGGTTCAATGTCCATTCAGAAATTGGATGGCAGAGGGGAAGTAGCTTCCTGAATCATTGAGTGTGTGCCTTCAGGCTTCTGTACCTTTTTCCTGATGGTAACAATGCAAAGAGGACATGTCCTGGGTGGTGGGGCTCCTTACTGATAGGTGCTGCCTTTTTGATGCACCGCCTCTTGAAGATGAATGGAGACTATGGAGGCCATAAGACATAGGAGAAGAATTAGGCCATTTGTCCCATCAGGTCTGCTCCGCCAATTCCATCATGGCTGATTTATTCTCCCTCTCAATCCTGTTCTCCTGACTTCTTCACGTAATCTTTGACGTCCTTACTAATCAACAGCCTATCAATCTCCACTTTAAATATACCCAGTGACTTGGCCTCCACAGCCATCTGTGGCAATGATTTTCACAGACTCACCAACCTCTAGCTAAAGAAATTCCTCCTTTCTTTTCTAAAGGGACATTATTCTAAGATTGTGCCCTCTGGACCTAGTCTATTGGAAGCATCCTCTCCACATCCATTCTATCTAGGCCTTTCAACATTCAATAGGTTTCAATGAGATTCCCCCTCATTCTTCTAAATTCCAGCGATTACAGGCTCAGAGCCATCAAAAGCTCCTCATTGTTAATGCTTTCATTTTGCAGAATCGTTCTCATGAACCTCCTCTGGACCCTCTCTAATGCGTGCACATTTTTCTTAGATAAGGGGTCCAAAACTGCTCACGATACTCAGTGCAGTCTGAACAATGCCTTATAAAGCCTCAGAGAACCATATCTCCTTCATTAGCAAAAAGGATCGATACAGGAAGTACTTCTGGTGACAATTGGTAAAATTTCATCTTCCCCAAAACATGCTGGTACAAATCCACACTGCCATCATGGAGAGCATCCTCACATCTGTCATTACTGTCTGAGTTGATGCAGCGTTCTCTTATTATATACGAGAACTAGAGCAAACTACTAAGTCAGCTGAAAAAGTCATTAGCTTCAGATTACCATCATGACAGGACTTGTATGTGTCTGGGGCAAAAAAGCAAGTGGGTAAAATCATTGTGGACAATACCCATCCAGCAAACTTCCTCTTGCGAAATCTCCCTCTGGAAAGTGCAATGGAAAAAAAAATCACAAAATCTTAAAAATTTCTTCCCCCACGCAGTTAGTTTGAGCAACCATTCTTGTTAGCCACCCCAACCCTCTTTAGCTATTACAACAGTCACCACACTGTAAACACTTTAAACAACCTTTTATAATGCTGTTTACATTGTAAATATGCACTGGTATTTATATATCTATGCATATTTTATTCCACATCTGTATTTTGACATTAAACTAATCTTTATATATTTTTATTATTATAATTGTTGAATGTTGTTGTTTTTGTTGCATGTCGCATCAACACATCACAGCAAATTCCCAAAACCGTCTTTAAAAACCTGAAAAGAGAACTAAGTCTGAACCACAAAGTCTCACAAACTGCATCATTAATCTGAGGAAAATAAATCAACAGATCAATAGATATTACACAATTTTATATTAAATTGGGGTTTAGCATCTTGCTATTGAAAAAACATGATGATCCCATTATTTTCGATGTATTGCTATAGAGACCTTTACTTGGAGTATTCTTATAATTTTTAAGTACAGACAAATTTGATAATACAATGATAAAACGTCAGCAGATTTGTTACCAAAATCTTTTATAGATTTGAGTGATTATTAAGAACTGTTCTAAGAACAAGAGACGAACTGGAAAGAGCTAACCTTAACTAATCAATCACCACAAAAAGGAAGTTAGTTATATTCTGAGCAGGAAGGTATGAATAAATATTTAACGATATCACAATTAACAATATGACTTTGTGACATTTGTACTGATCACGTCCGTATACAATATGGCAATGGTTCCCAACCTTTTCTATGCCCCACACCCCTAGGAAATGTTTGATTAATGTTCGCACACCCTACAAAAGTAAGATCACATTTGAAGATGAAGAAGTCTAATTTCTAATTTTTGAACCACATACAATACTGCGGGTGAACAAATTGAGCTTAAAAAAAATAAGCTTTTAACTCAGTGTGCATAAAATGCAAATATAAATTGAGCAATTAGATTCTAATTTATTCAGAAAAAATTGTAAACAGTAAAATCAATCCCAATTGTGAACATAAAATTCAATGACTTCTTTGCTCCTGCTTCTCATTCATGATTTTGTCAAAACGTGGAACTTACTTGCTGACTGCGATCCGCAGGTCTGCCTGTGGATTCAGGTGATTCCTAGATTTTGTCTTGATTGACAAAAGAGAACTGAATCCAGATTCACACAAGTATGTTGTTGCAAATGGAATGAGGACATGGAGTGCTTTTCCACCAAGTCTTGAGAACATATCCAGTGCTGCACTCCAAAACTCCTCCAAAATCTTGCTTTCAAATTGCATTTCAAGAGCTCGATTTTTCTGCAAATCAATAAGATCTTCCTTCAACTCTTCATCATCTGACATTTTCTCCAAATTGTAGGAATATGGATTCATGATCCATTCTTCTGAAATCTTCAGGTCTCCAGCCACAGTTTCTTCACGCACAGTAGGAGTTATGGATACAGCATCATCAACCATCTCTTCTAGTGAAGGAAAATTTGAGAGACTGCCTCTTTCCATCCTTTGACGCCAAAGACGTAACTTTTCTTTGAAGGCATTCAACTTTGCACAAGCCTTCAATATGTTTATCCCTTTTCCTTGAAGAGAAACACTCAGGTCATTCATACAAGTGAAAATGTCAGCTAAGTAAGCCAGCATTTAGGCGAATTCCTGTGATTCCATTGCCCCAACCAGATCACATTCATGCTCCTCCAGAAAAACTTGGATTTCTTCCCGCAGTTCAAAGAAACAGGTTAAAGTTTGTCCTCGTGACAACCAATAGACTTCTGTGTGGAAAAGCAAAGCTGAATGCTCACTTTCCAGATCCTCACAAAATGATTTGAAGATGCGATGGTTCAAAGCACGCCCGCTGATCCAGTTGATGATCTTCACACGAGTATCAAGGACTTATTTCAAATTTGTAGGCAATGTTTTTGATGCCAAAGCATGCCGATGAAGAAAACAATGGGTAACTTGCAAGTCTGGAATCTTCTTTTTTCATCAATGCAGAAAAGCCAGATTTATTTCCAAGCATTGCAGGTGCCCCGTCAGTGCACACAGAACCAATGACTTTGATATCTAAATCATGTTTGGCAAAGAAGTCTTTCACCAGCTGCATCACATCCTTTGCAGTTGTGTTTGTTTTCAGATCTTTACAAAACAGGAAATCTTCCTTCACAGCACCATCATTGACATACCTCACTAATGTGATGAGTTGACTACAACTGGAGACATCAGTTGACTCATCCAACTGAATAGAGATTTTAAGAGGACTAGCTCTGACATCTGAGATAATTTGGTCCAAAATATCTTCACTCAAATCACTGATTCGGTTGTGAATGACATTATTTGATAGGGGCACCTGTTCAAATTTTTTCTTGCTTCTTTGCCCAGGATAATTGTTGCCATTTCCAGTGCACATGGCTTGATGAGATCTTCCGAAATTGTATGGGGCTTCTTGGATTTGGCCACTTTATATGCCACTTGGTATGAAGCAAGAAGTAGTGGTTTTTCAACAGAAACGAAACCTAATTTTGGAAGAGTTCCTTGTGAATCAAAACGAGCTCTTTTGATTTTCAATGACCCAACATCATGTCCTTCCACATCAGCTCCACCATGCTTGTTCTTGAAGTGCTCTTGAAGCTTGGATGGCTTCAGATTTGAGTTGGAAAACACAACGCTACAAAGAATGCACTGGGGTTTTCCTGTTGTGCAAGTGAAACCGTAGCACACATAGTCATCATTCCATTTCTTACTTTTTGACATGATGAAGGGTTAATGAAGGGTTAAGGGTAAAGAGAAAAATATGAGCTAATATGAGAAAAACTATCTGACTAAGTCAGGGATGACCACCTTACTCAACCAGACACGCCTATAGCAAAGTATCACGAGAAATACGCGTTTGAATATTATATTATGATATTATCTGTGGTTACGCCAAGATAAATCGTCAGGTGGAAATGCTACAGGGACGCAGTGTGACTTATTAGGCTACTCTCTGCTGAATTTACACACCTATTTCCGATGATTACCAGAGATATGAACTCCCATCACATGATTCAAAGTCCTCGGTGCTAACCATGATAACTCCTCAACTAACACAATTCAAAATTATTAACGATTCAAGAAAAAAATCCTTTGAAATTCAAAAACTTCTTTAATGCATTGAGACAAATACGAATGAATGACTTCAGCTGCTTTTTATCAAAATGCAGCTTTTTAGAATTTTATAATTGAATAATTTACCTGCTGTCTGCGGGTTTGGTTTTAACGCAAAGTCATTACTCGATGGTTGATTTGGGATGTATAAAGATTTTGGCATTATGAGATGATTTTTAACTCTGAGATGTAACCTTCTGGCTAACATTGATGAGGCATCTACACCTCGGACTTCAACTACAACACAGAGTCTTGCCATCTTCAGAAGTTTTCTGATGACTCTGCCATAGTTGGATGCATCAGCAAGGGAGATGAGGCTGAGTACAGGGCTACGGTGGGAAACTTTGTCACATGGTGCGAGCAGAATCATCTGCAGCTTAATGTGAAAAAGACTAGGGAGCTGGTGGTGGACCTTAGGAGGGCTAAGGCACCGGTGACCCCTGTTTCAATCCAAGGGGTCAGTGTGGACATGGTAGAGGATTACAAATACCTGGGGATACGAATTGACAATAAACTGGACTGGTCAAAGAACACTGAGGTTGTCTACAAGAAGGGGCAGAGCCGCCTCTATTTCCTGAGGATACTGAGGTCCTTTAACATTTGCCAGATGATGCTGAGGATGTTCTACGAGGCTGTGGTGGCCAGTGCTATCATGTTTGCTGTCGTGTGCTGGAGCAGCAGGCTGAGGGTAACAGACACCAACAGAATCAACAAACTCATTCGTAAGGCCAGTGATGTTGTGGGGGTGGAACTGGACTCTTTGACGGTGGTGTCTGAAAAGAGGATGCTGTCCAAGTTGCATGCCATCTTGAACAATGACTCCCATCCACTCCATAATGTACTGGTTAGGCACAGGAGTACATTCAGCCAGAGACTCATTCCACCGAGATGTCATAGGAAGTCATTCCTGCCTGTGGCCATCAAACTTTACAACTCCTCCCTTGGAGTGTCAGACACCCTGAGCCAATAGGCTGGTTCTGGACTTATTTCCACTTGACATGGTTAACTTATTATTATTTAATTATTTATGGTTTTATATTGCTATATTTCTTCACTATTCTTGGTGCCGCTGTAATGAAACCCAATTTCCCTCGGGATCAATAAAGTGTGTCTGTCTGTCTGACTCCTCAACTCTGAGGTGTAACTTCCCAGGTAACACTGATGAGAATCCTCACTGCTGACTTGGGCAGCGGAAAACTGGAGTGAGTTTACGTCTCTCTCGACTTGGGCAGTGGGAGACTGGAGTGCGCTTGGGACAAACATTACTATCACTTCTCAAGGCACACTGGCAGCTGACTGAGTGATGACTCATGACTCTTCACTTAAGGACACAAGACACTCTTCGTTGCACCCCCTGAAATTCCATCTCACACCCCCTGGGGGTTGCGGGCACCCCAGGTTGGGAACCCCTGTATTAGCAGTTAACTACAGAACCATGACTTTATCAGAGTTTAAAGACAATTACTTTTTTTATCTAACCACCAAACATATATCATTGATATTTCATAACCTTATCATATGATCTTTTTTTATCCAAGTATCTTTCTTGGGGGAGTTCATGATGTCATGGCTAACTGCTAATAGAGTATCACCATATCATATTTGGATCTTATTAGTACAGATGTTATAAAATCTTTAATTAATCTTGATGTTGTGCATCATTCATTCATATTTTCCCCTCACAAAATATAATTAACTTCACCTTTATGACAATGACTAATTACGTAACAGGGTTGTCACATAAGAGATTAATTACACTGGGCCTCCTTTCACAAATTTAGAAGAATGAGAGATGATCTTATCAGAACATTAAAAAATATTAAATGATAGTTGCATGGGTGATGCTTGTCTTTGTTGGGGTGTCCACAACCTGGTGTTACAATCCTAAAGTAAGGCTTCGCCATTCAGATGAGAATTTTTTTTCCAACTAGAGCCAGTGAGTAGTAAATCTTTGGAATTAGCTATCCAAGTGTGTGGCGGAAGCAGGGAGTGCATTCAAGTCAGAAATCAATAGGTTTTTATACATTAAGGGATAAGGGGTTAGTACAGGAAATGGCAGAGGTAAGGATCAGCCATGATCTCATTGAACAGTAGAGCAGATTGGAGGAGGCGGATTAACAGACTCCTGCTTTTATTTTCTGATGAATTTAAAAAATGAATCCAAAGGCATTTGTATGAATCTGTTTTGTGTATCACATTTGGTGTCAAGTTTACCGCATTTCCAATGGTCATTCTTTAGCATGTTGTTTTATATTCCTCAAATATTTTGAATTTAACTGTCATCTTGAGATTTCTGTAATCAGGTTAAATTTTTTGGCATAATAGGTATATCAAATAATCCAATTTCCTTATCTTCAGTAATTAAATTTGATAAATTATATTTGCATGAAATTGCTCAGGAACTTGGAAATTTATTATTTATAGGGCATTTGTTAACTATCAACTCATAATTAACAACTTTAAACAGATAAAGGTGGTACTACATAAGAACTTAAAAATACAAAAATTCTGATACACCCAAACTCCACAGTAATTTAATTATTCTGTCCCTGATGTGTAATTCTTTAAATCCCTGCTAGACAATTGTGAGAAATTAGGGATACTGTACTTAATGTATCCTTGGAAATCATGCATGTGGCAATTGTGTCCAGTTGTAGCTCCTGACATAGTGCATCTGGAGCAGTGGCTGGACTCGTCGTGGAGCATTTGCGACACTGAGAATACAGCAAGCTGGTCACACCACAACCGCAGGTGGAAAGGTGATAGGTGACCACCAGGAGGTGCTATACCTGTTGGATCAGCCGAGTCCTTCAGAAGGTCGAGTGATACCTTCACTCAACTTCATCCCAAAACTGAACTGTTCCCACAACCCATGGACTCACTTTCAAGGACTCTTCATCTCATGTTCTCGATATTTATTACTTTTTTTCTCTTTTTGTATTTGCACGCATTGTGAATTCTGCATGTTGGTTGCTTGCCCATCTTGTTGTGTGTATTCTTTCATTGATCCTGTTGTGTTTTTTTGTATCTACAGTTGAATGCTCACAAGAAAATGAATCTCAGGGTTGTATATGGTGACATATATATGTGTACTTCAGTAATAATTTTATTTTGAACTTTTGAACCTTTAAGTTTGAGAAGTTGTAGAAATCTTGTGCAAAAGTCCTCTGTGGTCATCCCCCTCTTAAACATGTGTGTGTGTGTGTGTGTGTGTGTGTGTGTGTGTGTGTGTGTGTGTGTGTGTGTGTGTGTGTGTGTGTGTGTGTGTGTGTGTGTGTGTGTGTGTGTGTGTGTGTGTGTGTGTGTGTGTGTGTGTGTGGCCTTTCAAGGGTAAAGTTAGTGGCAGATGGGAACATAAGGTGCTTCAGTAGCTGCAAATTTGATTCCTGTTGGTATAGTGCCTCCCTGATGCTAGAGTTAGTGTTATGTTTTTAACTCCAAAAACAAATTGAAAGAAAAATTTCAATTTTTCTGGAGCTGAGAATAATGTATCTACTTCATTATTACTTTCGCAAAGTGCTCACACATGACATGGTAGCATAATGATATATACCATTCACTTAAATTTACATATAACGTAATGAATTATGTAAACAACAAAGAATGCTTAACCAAATAATATTTTCATTATTATTCAAATACTACTGAAATATCAAATAAACAACATTCCTCCCTGCATACCTATAAAATCCTACTCAAGATGAAATACATCTCAAGTCAAATATCTAACATACTGCTCTCTAGGCATTATATATATATATATTTATCGATGTGTCATCTCCAGATAACATCAGATGCAATCTCCCCTGTACAGGAGTGTGATCCAGTTCTACCCTTAACCTTTCCAATTACCAACTTTTGATCAGCTCTGTGGTCCCACGCCAGCTCTGCTTGTCCAGAGTGAAATATCAAACCTACTTATTTGAAGAGCTTTCAATTTGTCTCAGCTGTTTGTCCTGCAAACTCCTTCTGAGATTGGATTTGAGGAGATCCAAGCGTGAGCACAAGGGACAACCCAGGAATAGAATAGCTGTTGAATTGTTGGTTGTGTACTGTGCTGCACTGCGATATGCAAGAAGGAAAATGGCAAGCTTCTGATTCAGTGTCAGTGCAGTGTGTTCTGCTGACATCGCTCGCAGCGTGTTCTTTAGACTCTGGACAAACATTTCCACCAAGTCATTTGTAGTTGGGTAGTACGATGAAATATGCCTTATTCCATTCATTTCTAGGAATGACTGAAACTGTTCCACAGCAAGCTGTAGTCCATTGTCACTGACTAAATGTTGTGGAACACCAGTCCTTGAGAAGTGTCTTCTCAGCACATCCACCATATACAAAGCTGTAGTGGAAGTTATTTGAAATGCTTCTGGCCACTTTGTAGCTGCATCCACTACGACCAAGAAATTTGTGCCCATGAATGGTCCAGCAAAATCCAAATGAATCCTCTGCCAGGACAATGCAGGCCATTCCCATGGATGGAAAAATGCTGATCTTGGTATCTTCTGGACATGTCGGCATCCTGAACAGTGCATGGCACACTGCTTAATATGCCAATCTATTCCAGGCTACCAGGCAAAGCTTTGAGCTAATACTTTCAATTTGACCATGCCTGGATGACTGGTATGTAACTTCTCCAATACTTTAGCTCTCATCTTAGACGGTACAACAACTCTCAAACACCACATAAGGAATCCCTGTCAAGGGTAATTTCATCTTGGTGCTAGTAAAAATGGGGGAACTGAGATTTCTGTTGCACATTCCAGCCATTTTGGGTTGCCATTTAGACCTGAGACAGTGTGGGGCCTTTTCTGATTTCCCTTTAAATCATCTTTGCTGTAATAGGGAGACTTTTGATTTGCATTTGGGGGAATACATCAAGAGGAGTGTCTTGTAAATTTTTCAGTTATTTCATTTTCCAAGGGTAAATGGGACAATCCATCAGCATTTCCATAATTAGTTGTCCACTTGAATTTGATCTTGTACTTGTGTCCTCCAAGAAACAGAGCCCATCTCTGCTTTCATACTGCTGATGTTAGTGGAACACCCTTCTGCAGATTGAAAATGGACACTAGTGGCTGATGATCAGTAATGAGGGTAAATTCTCTCTCATGCAAATACTGGTTGAAATATTTTACACCCCAGACCAGACTCAAGGCCTCTCTGTTAATCTGCATAAATTTTCTCTGCAGTACTAAGGAAATGTGATGCAAAGGCTTCAGGACATTTACTTCCATCACTCATAACATGTAACACGACTGCATTATACCATAAGGTGAGGCGTCACAGGCTAGCTTCACTGGATGATGTGGATTATAATGTGTGAGTACAGTGTCTACCATCACCATTTCTTTTGGCTTTTGGAAAGCCACCTCATACTGCTTTGTCCATTGTCATTTCTTCCCGATCTGCAGAAATAAATTCAAGAGATAAAGCATAGTAGTCAGTTTTGGCAGGAACCTTTTACAGTAATTGATACCTAAAAGGAACCACAAATGTGACACATCCTCTGGCCTTGGTGCATCCACCACTGCTTGAATTTTCTCAGCACACTTGTATAATCCTTGTGGGTTGATGGTGTGACCACAGTACACAATGCTTGTTTTAAAGAATTCACATTTTCTCTGAGCCCATAAACTTCTAATCTTTTTAACTCTGTCTTGAGATTTTGGAGATCTTCCTTGTCATCCTAACTGGTAACAATGATGTCATTCAGGTAACACTGAGTGCCAGGGTCTTGTAGCACTTGGTCTTTATCTTTCTACCAGAATGCAGGTTCAGATGCTACTTTAAAAATAAGCCTGTTGTGGCAATAAAGCCCTTTATGAGTCTTCATAAGAACATTTCAGACTCTTCTATCTCCATCTGTAGATAGGCCTCAGCTAAGACTACTTTGCTGAAGTGTTTCCTCCAAAAAGGTTTGCAAGATATCCTCTATTCTGAGCAGAGGGTACTGTGTTGATGGTGACCTTAAAATCACCTCAGATCCTGACAGACCCTTTCTTCTTGGGTACTGGGACCACTGGTATTGCCCATGGGTTCCAATCAATCTTGGACAGAATTCCTTCAGCTTTCATGCAGTCCAGCTCACTGGTTACTTTATTCAGGTGGTATAAGGAACTGGATGGGCTTTGTAAAACTTGGGTGTGATATTTTCATTTAATATTATTTTACCCTTGATATGTTTGCATTTTCCAAAGCCATCTTTGAAGACTGTTGTGGCATCATCCAGTACCTTTCTTAATTCACTTTCAATGGATTCTATTGCAGGGGATATGCCATGTGAGTGGTGGATGGATCTTCAATCAAAATTCTAAGTTCATAGTACATTTATTATTGAAGTATGTATACAATAACAACCTTGAAATTTGTCTCCTCACAGGCAGCCATATAACAAAGCAATCCAATAGAACCCTTAAAACCCCAACGTGAAGAAAGAAAATTAATCATGCAAACAATAAAAGTAAGCAAATAACATTCGGAACTGAAGTTCACAAAAGTGAGTACCCAGCCTCGAAGTCAGTCACAGCCAATCCAGAAGCCTGTTAGTTGCAGGCAACAGCCTTAGTTCAGTGCAGAGACCAGTAAACCTCAACCCTTCAGTCTGGTTTGGTGCTTAAATTGGCCAAATCTCAGGTTGTTTCTCACTCTTGGACCTGGGCCCTGCCACTTTGATTCATTATACAACCATGCATACCATTCTACAACCATCCCGCACCCTTGAGACTTCAGTTCACACCGCAAAAATGCCAAGCTGTACAAGTGGTTCGAAAGCACAACTCCAAAAGGGAAATTACAGGCTATTAATTGCAGTGATTTTTTAAAAGAAAAATTGTGAGTAATAAAGTAGTTAATAGTTGTGTTTGCTACTAGCAAATCGTCGCTATGAGTCAACAGTGTCATCTTAAACTGTTGTAATTGTCTCAGCCAATCACGCTCACACAATGCTGGTCCTTCTGTTTTTAACACATACAAGCCCAAATGTGGCTAGTTTGATGTTGCATTTCATTGTTACAAATGTCATTCCCACAGGAACTATTTTTTCTCCAGTACAAGTTATTAGTTGGATATCTGCAACTTCAGTTCAGAATCTTTGAAATGTCATTCACTCATTTTGTGGAATGAATGAAAAAGCCAAGCCAGTGCCCAATTCCATTATAATTAATTTGTTGTTTACTTCTGGTATAAGCCATATTACTTGTCTCTTGTCAGTTTTCACATTTTAAATCTCAAGGCTATCCATTCCTATGTCATTCACATCATCATCATTTTTATCATCAAGATCATGCAGATTAGTGATCTTTTTGAAACAGCAAAATGACTTTTTATCTTTTTCTCTTCCCTGGACAGTCCATTTATTTTTGTCTGCCCAACATGCTCTTTGTACATGTCCTACTTGGTTGCATTTTTTGCAAGTTCTCATCTGGTGTATGAGCCCTTGCCACAATGGTAACACAATGTGTTTGGCTAGGCAGCTTTCTCTTTAGAAGTTGCAATTTTGTTCATGCTTACCTTAATTTCTGACTGCACCTTACTGCATCTCCGGCTGTTGTTTCCAGATACAGCTATTTCAACTGCTCTTTGAAATGTGAATTGTGCTTCAGTTATAAGCCATTTTTGGATGTTTTCTTGTAAGATTCCACAAACTAAACAATCCCTCAGTGCATTATTAAGCCCATCACCGAAAATGGCAGTACTCAGACAATTTCTTCAATTCACCCATGTAAACTGAAATGGACTTACCTTCCTGTTGATTCTACTAATGAAATTAGAGCATTCTGTAATCAAAAATGGTTTTTGCTCAAAATGGTCCTGCATTCCATTTGTGTTATCAGTAAAGCTCATTTTGGCTGGTTTAGTCAGAGCAGGCAAACTGTATGCTCTTCTACAAATTATACTCAGCAAAACTCACACTGATTTCTCATCAGCAATTCCAGTTGCTTTAAAATATTGCTCAATTTGTTCAGTAACCACAATCCAGTTATCTGTTGTGCAATCAAACTTATCAATATTTCTGATGCAGCCAGCCATTTCTGCTTTTTAAAAAATTTATTATTATTGCCCAGTACTCACTGTTTATGTAACCATGAATTTTGTCCATTTTCTGCCCTTTTTAAACTCAAACATCTCTCTCCCTGACAACAAAAAAAAAGTGCTACCTTTTTTATAAAAACTTGAACATCTTGCTGCACTTCAACAGGTAGGTAGTTGCCTCAGGTTCATTTTAAAACTGACTCGCCTCCACTGTTATGTTTTTTAACTCCAAAAACTATTCAAAAGAAAAACACATGAGCTGTGAATAACATGTCTACTTTGTTTTTACTTTAGTGAGGCATGCACATATGACGTGGTGGTGTAATGACATATGCCATGCACGTACTTTTACATATAACATGTAATGAATTATGTAAACAACAAAGAATGTTTAATCAAACAATATATTTAAAATATTATTCAAATATTACTGTAATATTAAATACACAACAGTTAGTGGTTTCTCAGAGCAGCTGTGGTGCATTCTGAGAAGAGAGGTTGATCACCTAGAGATTGTAATCCATATCAGTACACAGGTAAATAAGGGATGGGTTTCTGCAACATGAACTTGGGGAGTTAAAGTTCAAAGTAAATTTATTATCAAAGTACATACATATATGTCACCAGATATAACCCTGCAATTCATTCTCCTGTGGGAATACTCAATAAATCCATAATAGAATCAATGAAAGACTGCACCAACCTGGGCATTGAGCCAGTGTGCAAAAAGACAATAAACTATGCAAATACAAAAAGAAAGAAAGAAAGAAAGAATAATAGTAATAAAAAATTAATAGATAAGCAATAAATTTTGAGAACATGAGATGAAGGGTCCTTGAAAGTGAGTCCATAGGTTGTGGGAACATTTCAGTGATGGGCAAGTGAAGCTGAGTGAAGTTATCCCCTTTGGCTCAAGAGCCTGATGGTTGATGGGTAATAGCTGTCCCTGAACCTGGTGGTGCAAGTCCTGAGGCTCTTATACCTTCTTCCTGATGGCAGCAGCAAGAAGAGAGCATGTCCTGGGTGGTGGGGTCCCTGATGATGGATGCTGCTTTCCTGCAACAATCTTTCACTTAGATGTGCTAAATGGTGGGGAGAGCTTTACCTGTGATGGACTGAGCTGTACCCACTATTTTTTGTAGAATTTTCCATTCAAGGGCATTGTTGTTTCCATACCAGACTATAATGCAACCAGTCAATATACTCTTCACTACACATATTTAGAAGTTCATCAAAGTTTTCAATGTCATGCTGAATCTTCACAAACTCCTAACGAAGTAGAGGCACTATTGTGCTTTCTTTGTAATTGCATTTACATGCTGGGCCCAGGATATGTCCTCTGAAATAATTACACAGAGGAACATTAAGTTGCTGATGCTCTCCACCTTTGACCCCCTGATGAGGACTGGCTCATGGACCTTTGCTGTTTTTCCTGAATAAAGGAATCACATTTGCTATCCTGCAGTTATCATTTGCCTTTCCTATGGCTAGCAAGATACAAAAATCGCTGTGAGACCCAGGGTAATCTCCTCCCTTGCCTCCTTTTTTTGGTTATATCTCATCAGATCCTAGAGATTTATCCATCTTTTAACATATAACACCATGCTCTAGCATACAGTACCCTTCTATCTGAACTCTTCACCTACCATGTCTTTCTCCTTAATCAAAACAGATTAGGTCCTGCAGGCATATGTACATAGTGGTTCTAAAACATTCCTAGAAGAACTTTCCGAATTTCACCTCATCTAAGCCGTTCACACTAAGGCAATTTTGTTCAATACTGGGGTTAGAAACATAGAAAACCTACAGCACAATACAGGCCCGTCAGCCCACAATGCTGTGCCAAACATGTACTTACTTTAGAAATGACCTTGGGTTACCCACAGCCTTCTATTTTTCTAAGCTCCATGTACCATTTTGTTAAAATCATTCTGCAATTATTGTTGCAATTACAACGAAGGCAGGACAGTGGCTATATTTTAGGAGTTTGAGGAGAATTGGTATGTCACCAAAGATGCTCACAGATTTCTACAGATGTACCACGGACAGCATTCTAACTGGTCCATCACAATCAGGTATGGAGGAGCCACTGCACAGGAATGGAGAAAGCTGCACAAAGTTGTAAACTCAGCCAGCTCCATCATGAGCGCTAGCCTTCCCCAGCATCCCAGCACCTTCAAAAGGCGAAGCCTCAAAAAGGCAGCATTCATCATTAAGGACCCCTATTACCCAGGGCATGTCCTCTTCTCATTGTTAGCATCGAGGAGGAGGTACACAAGCCTGAAGACACACACTCAATGTATCAGGAACAGCTTTTTCCTCACTGCCATCAGATATCACAGTGAACCATACAGTGACAAAGTTATGAACCATACAACTGCCATACAGTGACAAAGTTATGAACCATACAATTGCCATACAGTGACAAAGTTCTTGTTGAGGAGAAGTTCTGTCTCTGCACAGAGAATTTTCTCCATCATGTTTCATATATAGTATATTTCATGTATTTCCTCACACTACAAAAGGAAGCCAAGCAGCCTATTATACCTATGCTGGCTCTCAGAGCAATCTTGTACTTATTTTCTCATTTTCACTTAATTCAGCTGCAGACTCTCATGCCACTTATCTATACTAAAGAGTAACTTAACGCTAGCTAATTCACCAAACAACACATATTTGGGATGTGGGGGGAAATTAATGTATCTGGATGAAACACAGGAGAATGTCTAGATTCCAGACAGATAGCTCCTAAGGTCAGGATTGAATCTAAGTTCTTGGAGCTGTGAGGCTCTCTGATAATGTGGCAATACATGTTTTCTCAATGAGGAAGACTCAGAACAGATCTGGCAGCTTAAAACTGAGCAAGGTGTTGCAGCAATAGAAATGCACACCATCATAATTTGTAACCTCAAGGTCGAGCACATACTGAAACAATCAAGATGAAAGCAGTACAAGGTGTACCTAAAAATATATGTCATGTTGCTGGAAATGCAACACAAGATTAGAGGCTAAACAGTAAAACACTTATGCAACAGATAGCCAAGCAATCCCACAGCCAGCAGATCAGAACCAAACCATTGCAGTCCTGCCACATCTAGCCCTGAATGGCAATGAACACTTTAACACCAATGAGATATGGTAACTTCAAAAATACTTCAACCTTGATAATGGAGAGGCCTGGCATGAGAATGCTGATACCAAAGCTAACAATCCACCTGGGTTTCCTTGCAGAAGCTAGTCTTCAGTTCAATGCAATTCTTCCCGTCTTATGTCAAGAAATTAAGCATGGGCTCCTATCTGATAACCTGATAACCAGATAACTTCTGTTCACAAAAACCTGAACAAATTCAATATGGCCTAATCAATCTACTCTCAACCTTCAACAAAGTGATGAAAGTTCTCATGAACAGTGCAACAGTGCTCCCTCTCCCCCCAACTCAGTTTAAACCTCATCATGGCTTTAGCCAAACATGGAAAAGAGAGCAGAATTCTTGAGATGAGATAACAGCAATTACTTTGGACATTCAGGCAGGTTTTGGTTGAGCTTGGCATCAAGAACCCTTGTTAAAACTGTCATTAACAGTTAATCAGAAATATAATTAGAAATCTGATGGTGGTGGGGAAAAAGCTGTTCCTGATACATTGAGTGCGTGTCTTCAGGCTCGTGTACCTCCTCCTTGATGCTAACAATGAGAAAAGTACAATCCCTGGGTAATAGGGGTCCATAAAGATGAATGCTGTCTTTTTGAGGCTTCACTTTTTGAAGGTGCTGGGATGCTGGGGAAGGCTAGCGCTCATGATGGAGCTGGCTGAGTTTACAACTTTGTGCAGCTTTCTCCATTCCTGTGCAGTTGCTCCTCCATACCTGATTGTGATGGACCAGTTAGAATGCTGTCCGTGGTATATCTGTAGAAAGATTACCGAATAAAGAAGGCAAGGGTGGGGGGGGGGGGGGTTTGGAAGGGAAGGAGTACAAGCTGAAACGTAATAGGTTAAGTCAGGTGGGTGAGTACTTGAAGTAAGAAGCTGAGAGGTGATAAATGGAAAAGGTAAAGGGTTGGAGAAGAAGGAATCTGATAGGAGAGGAGAGTGGACCATGTGAGAAGGGGAAGGAGGAGGGGCACCACGGGGAGGTGATAGGCAGGTGAGGAGAAGAGGTAAGAAAATTACTGGAAGTCGGAGAAATCAATGTTCATGCCATTAGGTTGGAGGTTACCTAGATTGAATATGAGGTGTTCCTCCTCCAACCTAAGAGTGGTCTCATTGTGGCAGAAGAGAAGGTCATGGACTGACATGACTTAATGGGAATAGGGATCTTAATTCTACCTCTTGACTATACTTCTTCCCTTCCTGTAAATATGCCATTCCTTTTCTCTCAGTTCCTTCATCTCCACCACATTTGTTCCCAGATGAGGACTTCTTCAAAGAAAGGGGCTTCCCTTTCTCCACCACTGATGCCACCCTCTCCCACATCTCCATGGCCTCCTCTTCTGCCATGATGAGGCTACTCTCAGGTCCAAGGAGCAACATCTCATATTCTGTCTAGGTAGCCCCCAACCTAATGGCATCAATTTTCCCAACTTCCAGTATTTTTTTTCCTCCTGCACCTTCCCTTTTCAATTCTCCACTCTAGCCTCTTATGTCTTCTGGATATCACCTCCCCCTGGTGCAACCCCCTCCTTTCCTCTCCTATTAGGTTCCTTCTTCTCCAAACCTTAACCTTTTCCACATCACCTCCCAGCTTCTTACTTCATCCCCCCCCCCACACCTGACTTAACCCATCACCTTCCAGCATGTACTCCTTCCCCTCCTCCATCTTCTGATTCTAGCATCTTCCCCCTTCCTTCCCAATCCCGATGAAGGGTCTTAGCTCAAAACACAGACAGTTTGCTTCCATAGGTGCTGCCTGACCTGCTGTGTTCTTTCAGCATTTTGTGTGTGTTGTTCTGGATTTCCAGAATCTGCAGAATTTCTTGTATTAACAAATTAGGAGTTTTTTTGTACAATGAAAAGCGATATAATTAAGGAAGGAGTATGAACTGTCGATCCTTTACAATCTACTTCAACTGCTTAAGACCTCCAATTTTACTTCAGTGGTGTACTCCCCCTAGTAAGAACAAACATGGGCAAAGTACAACTCTGTCTTAACAGTTCCATCCAGAATTAGCCCTTTTAATAGAAATACATTGACAAAAAGTTGTAAGATTAAAATGAGACAGTTATTTTCTAAAGAAAAACTGAAGTCGTTGGAAAATTGTAATCCTTGGCACCCAAAAATACCAGCTAAGAGTGTTTTTTCTTCCTTCCATATTCTGATGAAGGGTATGTCTGTGTTAGTAACAACATTTTTTACCTGTTTTGATTTTATTTATATTTTTTCAGTTGTAGTTATTTTCTTATTGTCATTTCCATTGTGCTTAATTTGTGCCGATTTTAATACATTCTGTTATAAACATTTAAAGAACCATAATATAATTAACTTTAATCGAGTTTACGAATTCCTTGCCGCCCAACCCTTTAAAAGTGTTTTTTCATTATGAAAGACGTTGCCTCACAACAGAATTCTTAATAGAATTTTTTTTCTGCCTCAGGGATACCACAACACCTGAAAAGCAATCTATATGAAAAGTTGTGGAATCTCTCTGCACCCTCCCCCTTTACTCGTTGAGACTCTTGGTTACCGGGTCTTTGTATTAGTCAGTCACCCCCCACCCGTTTAGTTTTTTTTTAAACCATTATCGTCTCCTCGCAAAGTCCGCCGTCTGACAGTGAGTGCAGGGACAGAGAAAGCGCGGGGCACCCTCGTAAGCCATGAAGTTGCAGGCGGTGATGGAAAACCTGCAGAGGCAGCAGCGTGCGCGGCTCGAGCTCGAGGCCCGGCAGCATCACCAAGAGCAGCCGCCGCCGCCGCCGCGCGCACGGGTTCAGCTCCAGGCCGGGCAGCAGCAGCAGCGGGTTCCGATGGAGCAGCACGAGCCCCGAGGATCAACGGCCGAGGGTTCCGGCGACAAGCACCCGGCAAGCGCGCAGCAGATCGCCACTCAGCAAGCCGCCGCTTTGGCCGCCATGAGAGCAGCGGCGGCAGCTGCGGGGGCTGGCGACTCGGCCCAGCGCGGCGCTCAGGGGGAACTGGATATGGAACGAGGCGACAGTCCGAGGCTTTCTGAGAGCAGCGAGGCCTTATCTGGCGGAGAAGAGATGGAAGGGGGAGAGGAAGAGACAACAGAGCAGCGTTATACCGATCCTGAGGAAGAAATGGCTGCCGAGGAGGACGACGAGGGAGAAGAGGAGGAATTCGAGGACGATATGGAAGGGAGCAGCGGAGTAAAGGAAGAGCCGGGAATGCACCACTGTAGTGAGGAACATCGTCAGCCGGGGCAGCGGCGCCCACTAACCGGGCTACCTTACCACTCACACCCGCCGATGCAGCAAGTCCAGGATCAGGCCGACTGGACGTACGAGGAGCAATTTAAACAGGTAGGTAAAATATTAAAATCTTACTTTAAATTGTGTTATGACAATTGTAGTATTAATTGAGCTTATGTATTTACAAAACGGGCACAATGAATGTCATCACTTTATTAAAACAGTATTGCATTGATAAAGTTATATAAGGACTGTTGTTATTTCCAGTTCATTTATATAAACATATTGCATATTCTTTAAACGATCAATGTGAGAGCGAGGGAAGGGAGAATATAATTGACCCATGTGTCCAAATCCAGTGTATATTAAGCATGTGCAATAAATTATACATGTCTGCAACCAATATGCAGTTACTGGATTACATTGTTAATATGCTAGATGACAATAATTTTCTTTGGCATTTTGTGTGAAACATTATTTTGAATGGATTGTCATCGAAAGAGTTTGAGTTACAGAAAACTGATCATATTTGTATTGAGATTAAAGTTAATATCTTTGCATTTAATTGTTTTAATGGTTGTCATACAAGTGCTTAATGGAGTTAAATCTTTAGTGAAAAGTAATTAGCAGATTTGCACGGATAGTTTTAACATCTTTGCTGTTGTAAATACTTAGGATTTATTTCCTCCCTTCTATCCTAGGTTATAGTATTAATTTAATATCCTCAAATCTTGATTTATCAAACCTCTAAAGTTATTATTTGAGCTGAAACAAATATTATTGAGGTATATACTGCACGTTTGTCAATTTTATATAGCCATTTAAAAAAATCTCTTTTGCAACTGTATTTTAAGGGTTATTCTCAATACTAATGATATTAAAATGTTTTAGAAAAAATGTACAAACGTTTGTAAATTTAGCCTTTGTAAGCCAAGGGAGATTTCAAAAGCAGTGGATGTTTTGCTAAAGATCAAAAGTTTAGTTTGGCAAATTTTAGTGGAAATTATCCAAGCAATATAGAGGTTTGGGTCTAGCAGAATTTAAGCTAATGTTATGTGAGTACTTTTTTAAGGTTCAGCTGAATGTTAATTGTTTTAGCCAGCATGTAAATATTTTGCAGCTAAAGTTGTTCATCCACTACAGTTGCCTATTTTAAGTCAAAAGTTTTTCCAGTATGTTTTTAACAAAATATCTACAGGAAGTTCTTAAGAGATAATATTTTGTATTTCTGAGTAAATAATGTTATTCTAGACAGTGTTGTGTTGTTTAGCATGCCGTAAGTTCTTCTGGAATAATTGATAATTAGGAGTGAAGATTGGAATGTTGATTGAACATTGTTGTTCAGCTCTTTGATAGGTTAAGTTTTTAACAATTGTACATTGTTTGGCAGAATAAGTTTTATATTTTGAATATTGAGCTTCAAACTTGAATTACAAACAAGAGAAAATCTGCAGATGCTGGAAATCCAAGCAACACACACACAGTGTCTTGGCCCAAAACGTCAACTGTACTGTTTTCCATAGATGCTACCTGGCCTGCTGAGTTCCTCCAGCATTTATGTGTGTTTTTTCAAACTTGAATTATCTGCTTTAACATGAAGTTTGGCATTTTGATTTAAACTTTTAAAATTTATTTCAGTCTACTGTTACAACAGTATAAATGAAAATCAATATAAATAATTGGGTTAAATTTATAACACTGCAGTATTGTCTAATTTGAATGTATTTGTGTGTTTTGTTTTCTTTCCAAACACATCTTCAGATATGCTTGAAAATTGGTTAATTTTCAAGCATATCTTAAATAATTGATAAAACAATTGATCAATTATTTAAGATAAAAGGGAAGAAAAATTCTACAGATTGTCACTTAAGGATATGAGGTGGCATACCTTCTTGCCAAAGAATCACTTAAAATTAAGGATATAAATATAGTACCTTTGCATAAGGGGGAGACGAAGGCCATAATTAAGTTTATATTCAATTACTGAGGAATCAAAGTTGGGATAAAGAAAAGAAAGGATGGCATTTGTATAAAATTTGGAGGATGGTGGAGATTCAACTGGGAAATGGGTATAAAAGGGGAGAAGTTATATTTAAATTACATATTGGACATACTAGGTTGAATAATTCCCTGTTCAGAATTGATGTGTATGATTTGGCATCTGTAGGGAGTGCACTTTTCAAGAAATGGTGCAGCATGTATTGTTTGAATGCAGTTCCCGTGAGGTACAAAGGAAACATCTAATTGAGATCATTGAGACGAGCACAGTTTAACATGGAAAGTTTGTTGGAATCACTGTCATCGGAATGTATATAAGTATTTGAATTTCTGAAAAGCATTAGACTTTTTGATATTATTTGAGTTTTGTTTTGGTGGAGGTGGGAAATATAGTGTGTATGCTTCCTGTCTCTTTGCTCCACACTCCAACGCAGTAGGTGGTGATAATACACCTTATGTTGGTCTGCCAACCACCATTAAACTTTACAAGAAGAACAGGAATTTCTTGGCTCTATCATTAGAGACCATGAAACTGAACATTTGAAGTATGAACAATACACACAAAATGCTGGAGGAACTCAGCAGGCTAGGCAGCACCTATGGAAAAAAGCACAGTTGCATTTCGGGCCAAAAACCTGTGGCAGGACTGGAGAAAAAAAGCTGAGTAGATTTGAGAGGTGGGGGGTTGAGGGAGAGGGGGGAGAGAGAAACACCAGCTGATAGGTGAAATTTGAAGGGGGAGGGATGAAGCAAAGAGCTAGGAAGTTGATTGGTGAAAGAGACAGAAGGCAATGGAAGAAAGAAAAAAGGAGGGGGGGGGGGGGAGGAATACCAGAGGGACGTGATGGGCAGGCAAGGAGATAACATGAGAGAGGGGAAAAAGGGATGGGAAATGGTGAAGGTGGGGGGGGGAGAGAAATTTGAGAAATTGATGTTCGTGCCATCAGGTTGGAGGCTAATCAAACAGAGGAGGTGTTCCTCCAACCTAAGTGTGGCTTATCACGAGAGTGGAGGAAGCCATGGATGGACATATCGGAATGGGAAGTGGAATTAAAATGGTGGCCACTGGGAGATCCCTCTTGTTCTGGCGGATGGAGCATAGATGCTCAGTCAAGCGGTTTCCCAATCTACGTTGAGTCTCACGGATATACAGGAGACCACACCGGGAGCACTGAACACAGTACATGACCCCAACAGACCTCGTTCATTGTTGTGCATCCATGGCCTCCTCCATTGTCGTGGATAAGACTTTTTAGACACCATAGAGGTGTCTGCCTATAAAGTACATAAAATAATAAAAAGAATTGAAACAATAATCTAGAATACCACTGCTTAATTAAAAGACAACATAACAAAGATACAAGCTAGCAAGACGTAAATTCAGTATGAGTGTCTGTGGCAGTTATGCTTTCTAGCCAGGATAGAATGTGACTTGGAGGGGAGCCTACTGATAGGTGATGTTCCATTTCCCATACATCTTTATCATCCTTGGCAGAAGAGATTGTGTGTTTGGGAGTAGCTTTGGCAAATAATTCTAGTGCACTTTGTAGAAAATACCTGCCGTGGCCACATTGTGGTGACTACTTTTGGAGCTCTGCAGACCCAGGAAAGTGGAGAATATTCCAATACATTTTTGACTTGTACTACTTGAATGATTTAACAAAAGTAGTATTTGGGCTACCAGGAGATGAGTCAGTTGCTACTGAATACCTAGTCTCTGTCCTGCTGTCCTAACCACAGTGTTTATATGACTATTCCACTTGACTATGGACAGTAGTGACATCTGTTATGTTGATAGTGGGTTACTTAGTAATGGTAATGTGGGGGATAGCCAGATTTCTTATTATATACTAATATAAACATTTTATTTTTTAAAAAGAAAAATATTTTTGCTGCCCTTTCTATGACCTAATTTTATCCCTGCAGGTCTAAGATTAATGAATTAAACTAATAGCTAATGTTTTTTATAAAATGAGCTTCTCTTATTTTAAGTCTGCTATTCCGTATTCATTTTGAAAATTCTTCTATTAACATCCTATTCCAAAAAATTGCTATCTTTCACATTTCTAATTATTGTTTCTTTATGTTTGTATCTATCATTCTTAAAGGATCTCTCAAGTTTTCCAGTTGGTTGTGATACTTTGGCTTGCAATTTTCATTTTGGTTTTCGATATAGTTATTATCTTGTTGTTTAAGGTTCTTGTAGCTGAGGGAAGGGGGTGTTCTGAGTAGTAGGGTAAGCTCCCACTGCCTACTAAATGCTCTCAATGGCGTGTGGCTCAAATAGCCTCTGACAACCAAGTCCAGTTAGCTATTAAGCCTGGCAAAATCATTTCTTCTGACAGGAGAAGGGACAAAGTTGAGTTACTGACACCTTAAAACCAGTTGCTCCAGGAAGATGGGGTTTGCCAGCACGGTTGGCAGCTCATCTGGGAGAAGGAAAGCTCTCATCTCAAACCTCCACTGCCTTGAGGCTGTACCATCTCATAGCGAAGGGTTTGGGAGTAAACCCCAAGGGTAAAAGTCCAGAGTTGGAATCCTTAAGGTAGTCCTATGTTGAGTTCAACGCTGACTGGCAATTCCTGCAGTGCCACTGGTGTCAAACTGTATCAATGTCTGCCATTCCTTAGATTCATCAACGATGTGGAGAAGGGGAGCCTGCTGCATTGGCAACATTTTGCTCTCCATATTGTACTGCCCTGCCTCGCGTACTGGCTAGTGTACCAACAACGTAGACAGATAGGACGCAACATCCACGGTTGACCCTGACCAATGGAGCTTTCCTCCCTCCCCCCAATGATCTTGTTACACTTCTCTTGAATATTTTTGGGACTATTTGCAATTATTTTGATTGTCGTCTGAGTAAGGCATTGTGTATTTGGCACTGTTAGTCTTGTGCTTATCTCTTTCACATTTATGTGGTCCTGCAGTTTAAATCAAGATCTACACCTTGATGCTGTGGCTGTCCTATGAAGTGGAGTGACTTTTAAGTGGTGGCTGAGTCTCAGATGATGTGTCCTAAGATGTTAGTTCAGACTCCTCTGATGCTTTTTTTGGCAGCTTGCTGCTATTAGAATCCACTTAACTACTATTAAATGTGTTTGATAGGGAAAAAAAACACTGGCTGGAAGGCTTAAAATAATAATCAGCAAAGTAAAATATTTAATTAATGTCCATGAACTAAAAGCATCATTAAATAAAAGGGAAAAAATTAACTGAACTTTCCAATTTCTATTAACCCCATTCATTGGGGAAGGTATGTTAAAGCTGAGGGGCTTATACAAAGTATGCCCTGAGTTAAGTGATGAAATGGGTGTTCAGATGCAATATCTGACTTCCATGTTGCCAGGCAAAAAAGTACATTTTCATTTAGCCTGCTTACAGACCAATTATATTAGTCCAAAGCATGTGATACTTTACACAAACTTAAGCATTTCCAGCATTACTGCAGGAAATAATGACTCTAATTATAATTCAGTTCTTGGGTTGAATTCAAAATCCTGCCCTAATGCGTTGATTGTTGTTTGTGTTTCTTTTGAAGTTGCCCTTTTAAGGCATTTTTAGCATGATTTGATTGTACATATTGGATTTATATTATAGCTAAAAAAAAAGTAATGACACAGTTTCTGCTAAAATGTATGAAGCTGATTTAGTCTTTAGTTTTCCAGTGATCCACTGTTCATCTTACTAAAAGAAGAAAGCACTTATTTTCCCTTTTAAGGTCTTCAGATCATCCTTTAATTTATTTTTAAACTATGCAATAATGTGTTATTGTGTCAATCTTTCCACATTGACTGCAAGATTGAGATTTATTTCTGTTTTATTGGATTTAATGGTATATATCCATGGAGTCAGAGAAAACTACGGCACAGAAACAGGCCTTTTGGCCCATCTAGTCAATGTCAAACCATTTAAGCTGTCTAGTCCCATTGACCTGCACCCGAACCATAGCCCTCCATTCCCCTTCCCTCCATATATCTATCCAATCTTGTCTTAAACATTGAAATCAAAATCACATCCACCACTTGCGCTGGCAGCTTGTTCCACACACTCTTCACTCTCATGTTTCCTTTATAAATTTCACCTTTCACCCTTAACCCAAGACCTCATGTCTCACCTTCATTATTTTGTGTCATTCTATCAAATCTCCCCTCAATCATGTACGCTCTAGAAAATGAAGTCCTAACTTATTCAGTCTTTCCTACAACTTGCGTCCTTCAGTCCTGGTAACACCCTTGCAAATTTTCTCTGTGCTCTTCTAATCTTACTTACATCTTTCCTGTAGGTAGGTGACTAAAACTGCACACAATACTCCAAACTAGGTCTCACCAACGTCTTGTACAACTTCACCATAACATCCCAAGTCTGTACTCAATACTTTGATCTATGAAGGCCAAAGTGCCTAAAGCTTTCTTCACAATCCTATCTACCTGTGATGCCACTTTCAATGAATTGTGGACCTTTATTCCCAGATCCCTTTGTTCTGCTGCACTTCTCAGTGCCCTACTGCTCACTGTGTAAGACCTACCAGATTGGTCCTCCCAGGGTGCAACACCTCACATTTGCATTAAATTCCATCTGCCATTTATCCAGCTAGTCCAGATCCTGCTGCAAGCTTTGATAGTAGACAGGAAGACTACACCCCCATTCTTGTTGTCACATTTACTGATCTAGTTAACCTCATTAGCATCCAGATCATTGATATAGATGACGAACAACAACTAGCACAGCACCAATCCCTGCGGCACTCCACTAGTCATAGGCCTCCAATCAGAGAGGCAACCATCTACTACCAGTCTCTGGCTTCTCCCACAAAGCCAATGTCTAATCCAATTTACTACCTCAGCTTGAATGCCAAGTGACAGAACCTTCTTGACCAGCCTTCCATGTGGGAACTTATTAAGTGTCTTGCTGAAATCAATGTAAACAACATTCACTGCCTTGTCTTCATCAACTTTCCTGCTAATATCCTCAAAACTCTATAAGATTGGTTAGATACAACCTACCACACACAAAGGCATGCTGACTATCTTTAATTAAACCCTGAACTATCCAAATACTCGTATATCTGATCCCTTAGAATACCTTCCAATAACTTTCTGGTCTATAATTTTCTGCTGCTTTGCTTCACTTCTTTGGACTTTGTGTCCATCTTCTGAGTAAATACAGATGTAAAAAATCCATTTAAGATCTTCTTCATCTCTTTTTGACTCCACACATGGATTACTATTCTGATCTTTCAGAGGACCAATTCTGGCCCTTGCAATCCTTTTGCTATTAACAAATATGTAGAAGCCTTTAGGATTTTCCGTCATCTTGCCTGCTCAAGCAATGTCATGCCTTCTTTTAGCCCTTCTGATTTCTTTTTTAAGTGTTCTCTTGCATTTCTTTATACTCCTCAAGTTCCTCATTTGTTCCTACCTGTCCATAGCTGCTATACATTTGTTTTTCCTTAACCTGGGCCTCAATTACTTTTGAACACCAAGATTCCCTAAACCTCTTATCCTCACCCTTTATTCTGACAGGCACATGCAAGCTTTGTACTCACAAAATTTCACTTTTGAAGGCGTCCCACTTACCAAGTACACCTTTGCCAGAAAACAGCCTATCCCAATCCACACTTGCTGGATCCTTTCTGATAGCATCAAAATTGGCCTTTCTCCAATTTAGAACCTCAACCTGAGGACCAGACGTATTGTTTTCCATAATTACCTTGAAACAAATGGCATTATGATCATTAGATGCAAAGTGTTCCTCTACACAAACTTATGTCACCTGCCCTGCCTCATTCCCTAATAGGACATCAGGTTTTACGTACTCTCTTGGAATTTCTAGATAGTGATTGAGAAAACCTTCCTGAACATATTTGACAAACTCTATCCCATCTGGTCCTTTTACAGTAAGGGACCCCCAGTCAATATATGGATAGTTAAAATCACCTACAATCACAATCTTGTGTTTCTTGCAACAGTCTCCAATCTTTCTACAAATTAGTTTCCTCTAAATCATATGGGCTGTTGGATGGTCTATAATATAGCCCCATTAATGTGGTCATATACTTCTTATACCTCAGTTCCACCCATAAAGCCTCTAGACGAGTTCTCTAGTCTGTCCTGACTGAGCACTGCTGTGACATTTTCCTTGACTGGTAACACCACCCTTCCTCCTTTAAACTCTCCTGTTCTATTATGTCTAAAGCAACAGAACCCTGGAATATTGAGCTGCCAGTCCTGCCCCTCCTGTAATGAGGTCTCGTTTATGGCTACAATTTCTTAATTCCATTTGTTGATAATGCCCTGAGCTCATCGGCCTTTCCTACAATACTTCTTACATTGAAATGTATGCAACTCAGAACATAGGTCCCACCATGCTTAACCTTATGATTTCTGTCTTTGAGGTCTTAACAACAACTGCCTCCACAGCCACTCCACTATCTTTTGTGGCACTCTGATTCACAGCCCCCTGCAACTCTAGTTTAAACCACTCAATGCAGTACTAGCAACTCTCTCCACTAGGATATTAGTCCCCCTCCAGTTCACAGTAGTGCTAGAAAGTTTGTGAACCCAGAAGAATTTTCTTTATTTCTGCACAAATGTGACCCAAAATGTGATCTTCATGCAAGTCCTAAAACTAGATAAAGAGAACCCAATTAAATAAATAACACAAAAAAATTTTACTTGTTCATTCATTTATTGAGAAAAATAATCCAATATTACATGTATTTGTAGGAAAAAGTATGTGAAACTCTTGGCTAATGTCTTTTTAAAAAAAAGGCTATTTAGAGTTGGGTATTCCAGTGAATGTGATGAAATTGGAGGTGTGGTTTGTAGAAGTGCCCTGCCCTTTAAAAAGACACACATTGTCAGGTTACTGATAGAGCCTGCTCTTCTCAAGAAGGATCTGTTTATGTGCACCATGCCTTGATCAAAACAACTTTCAGAGGACCTTAGAAGAATAATTGTAGAAATGCTGGAAAAGGTTACAAAAGCAGTTCTAAAGACCAGAGTGTTCATCAGTCCACAGCAAGAGAAATTGTCTACAAATGAAGGAAATTCAGTACTGTTGCCACTCTCCCTAAGCATGGACATCATACAAAGATCACAACAAGAGCACAACATGCAATGCTGAAGAAGGTGAAAAAAGAACCCAAGGGTAATAGCAAAATATCTGCAGAAATCTCTAGAACTTGCCAAAGTCTCTGTTCATGTGTCCACTACAAAAAAAAACACATTATGTTCATGGAAGGACATCACGAAGGAAACCACTGCTCTCCAATTAAACAAAAACATTTCTGGGCATGTCTCAGTTTGCAAAAGACCACCTGGATGGTCCACTACTCATTTGGGACAATGTTTTATGGACAGATGAGACAAAAGTAGAACTGGGAGAAATGCGCATTGCTATTTTCGGAGAGAAAGGGGCACTGCACACCAACACTAAAACCTCATCCCAGCTGTAACACATGATGGAAGAAGCCTCGTGGTTTGGGGCTGCTTTGCTGTCTCAGGGCCTGGACAGCTTTCAATCATTGAGGGAACAATGAATTCAAAATTGTAGTAATACATTTTACAGGAAATGTCAGGGTAGCAGTACGTCACCTGGAGCTTAATAGAGTTGGATAATGAACAAGACAATGATCCAAAAGACAAGGGTAAATCAACAACAGAATAGTTTAAAAAGTAGAAAATTCATGTTTTGGAATGGCCAAGTCAAAGTCCTGACCTTAGTCCTATAGAAATGTTGAAGGACTCAAAGCAAGCAGTTAATGCAAGGAAGCCACCAACACCCCAGATAAGGAAGAATGGCCTATAATTCCTCCAAGCAGATGTGCAGGACTAGTCAACAGTTACTGAAAACATTTGGTTGAAGTTATTGCTGTACAAGGGGGTTACACCAGTTAACGAAAACAAAAGTGCACATTTTTTCCAACAAATACACATAATCTTGGTTCATTTTCTCAATAAATGAGCAAGTATAATGTTTGTTGTGTTATTTATTTAATTGGGTTCTCTTCGTCCAGTTTTAGGACTTGGCGTGAAGATCTGATCATGTTTTAGGTCATATTTATGCAGAAATAGAGAAAATTCTACAGGGTTCACAAACTTTCTTGCACCACTGTAGGTGCAAACCGTCCCTCCTTTCAAGTTCCCTGGAAGAGACCCAAATGATCCAAAAGTTTGAAACCCTCCCTCCTATACCAACTTGTTAGCGAGGTGTTAAACTGTATGACCTTACAATTTCTGGCTTCACTAGTAGTGGCATGGGTAGCAATCCTGAGATCACAACCCTGGGGTCCTGTCCTTTAACTTTGGATCTAACTCCCTGAACTCACTTTGCAGAATCTTGTCTTTCTTCCTACCTATGTCATTAGTACTTATATGGATCGTGACCTCTGCCTGCTCACCCTCCTTCTTAAGAATGCTGAGGACTAGATCCAAGGTGTCCCACGCTCTGCACCCAAGAGGCAACATACCATCTGGGAATCTCATTCTTGTCCACAGAAGCTCGTTTCTGTTTTCCTAACTACTGAATCCCCTGTCATTACAGCTCCACTCTCCTCCTTCCTTCCCTTCTGGGCCACAGAGCCAGACTCAATGCCAGAGACCTAACCACTGTAACTTTCCTCTGTTAGGTCATCTCCCCCAACAGTATCCAGAGTGGTATACCTGTTGAGGAGGATGGCTACAGGGGTACTCTGCACTGGCTGTTTAACACCTTTTACCTTCCTGACTTGAGATAAGAATGGTCTGTTTTTGACGACTGAGAAAGAGCAAGAAGCATGATGGACAGAGTATTTCTGAGAATTACTGAATAGATCACAAGCAACCGATGTGCGGAAGAAGACAAACAGTGCAAATACATCAAAAAAAAGGCAAATACTGTTGCCAGGTTCCTAAACAAGTATTACCACACACTTTATCTTTAATTATCTGTACTTATACACCCACAGACACTGAAGAGAAAAATAAAGTGTCAAATCTTCATTTCCTCATGAGGACTAATTCAAACCCGCCTGCGGCCTTCTTTCCTGCAGATTATCTACCTTCAACTGGCCACAGTGCACCTGTGGGGAGGGAAAGGAATTTGTCGTTCTACTGGATGAAGGCACAGGGGCACGGAACTGAAGAATTTATTAGCTGATGAGCCGATGATGATTTTAATGTATTATGTAATGGATGGAGACAGGTGGTTTGGAGTAGTTTGCTGGTGTGGATTTCCACATTATGATTTTAGACAAGTAGGAATTAGAGTTAGGTTTAATATCGCTGGCATATGTTGTGGAATATGTTCATTTTGTGGCTGCAGTACGCTGCAATATGTAATAATAGAATAAAAGCAAGTAATACTTATATATTTAAAGAAGTTAAAATAAATTGTACAAGGCATTGGTGAGGCCAGATTTGGAGTGTTGTGTGCAGTTCTGGTCGCCGAATTATAGGAAGCATGTCAACAAAATGGAGAGAGTGCAGAGGAGATTTGCTGAAATGTTGCCTGGGTTTCAGCACCTAAGTTACAGAGAAAGGTTGAACAAGTTAGGTCTTTATTCTTCGGAGTGTGGAGGGTTGGGGGGGGGACGACTTGATGGAGGTGTTTGAAATTATGAGGGGGATAGATGGAGTTGACGTGGATAGGCTTTTTCCATTGAGAGTAGGGGATATTCAAACAAGAGGACTTGAGTTGAGAGTTAAGGGGCAAAAGTTTAGGGGTAACACGAGGGGGAACTTCTTTACTCAGAGAGTGGTGGCTGTGTGGAACGAGCATCCAGTAGGAGTGGTGGAGGCAGGTTCGATTTTGTCATTAAAAAAAAAATTGGATAGGTAAATGGACAGGAAAGGAATGGAGGGTTATGGGCTGAGTGCAGGTTGGTGGGACTAGGTGAGAGTAAGCGTTCAGCGGACTAGAAGGGCCGAGATGGCCTGTTTCCATGCTGTAATTGTTATATGGTTATATATCACCACCAGCTGAAGAACTTAACATACAAAAGGCAGCAGAAGACCTTGACATCAACACTGATCCACCCAAGAAAGAAGAGAGTGTTGCTGCGGTTAAATCATTAAAGAACAGCAAAGCTCTAGGGACATGACAGTTTGAGTACAGAAACGTTCAAAGCTGAACCAAAAGTTGCAGCAGCCATCCTATAACCATTGTTTACTATATTCTGGGAATGTGGACAAGCACCCAAAAATTGGACAAAGGGAGTTATTGTTCGGAGCACTAAGCGATTGCAACAACTATCGTTACATCATATTTCTGTCGGTGCACAGCAAGATTCTCGCCAAAGTCATTGACCAGTGGATTACAGATGCTGGCAATATGGGCTTGAGGAAAGAGCAAGCTGGCTTCAGGAGAAATGCAGTCTGTGTCAACCAGATCTTAACATAGCATAACATCATAAAACAGTGCATAAAGTGGCAGAAACAACTGTATGTGAATTTTGTGGACTTTGAAAAGGCTTTTGATAACAACCATAGGGAGAGCCTCTGGTGAATTCTTAGGTCATATGGGATCCTTTCCAAAATTGTCCAGTCTATCCAGAGTTTCTATGCTAATTTTACTTGTACAGCTGGGGACTGCAATTTGAGCTTTGAAGTCAAGACAGGAGTCAGGCAAGCTTGTTATGTCGGCAAGACTGTTTAACCTGGTGATTCACTGGGTTATGAGGCAAACAATGAAAGACAAGCAGAGAGCCATTTGGTGGACTCTATTCTCTACTTTAGAAGACCTTAACTTTGCAGATGACCTCTCATTACTATCACATACGCACCAGCACATGCAAGAGAAATTCAGCACCTGTGTATCTTTGGTAGACAGGTTGGACTTGGAATCAGCCAGAAAAAGACTGAGACCATGACCCTCAATGTAGAGTCTCCTTCTCCCATCAAAGCTTATGGCGTTAACTTAAGGCTGATTTATACTTGTGCATTTGTGTTACGCCATAGGCCTGATTTTTCACTTCTGCGTAGGCTCTACACTGTAGCAAGCGTGCATTGGTGTGCACCAAAACGCTAGTTGGCAGTGGGGTTTCTGTGCCACTGTGTTGAGTTTCTTCATGAGAGACATGGACAAGGAAATGCATTTCAAACATTTTTGTATGTCGGCAGGTAGATCTGACGATTTGGTTCATCTATTTCACATCGGTGTACAGACATGGTGGAGAAGAAGCAACCAGAAATGCGTAGGAGGAAATGCCATGCTGCCAAGCGGACCAATCACAGTTGTTGCTGTCTGCATCAGCGCGAAGCATGAGTTATTTTTTTGGGGAGGTGCATACCACCTTACGGCGTAGGTATGGCATGGGGTACGTGGTACCTACGGCGTAGATGCGACGCAGAAGTATAAATCATACTTTAGCCAGTAGATTCACCTACCTGGGTAGCATCATTCAGCAGGATGATGGGACCAAGGGCAACATCCAGTGCAGATTCAGTAAAACTAGAATTGTCTTCAGGCCAATGAACAACATATGGGGATCAACTAATTACAACTTCTACACTAAGGTGAAGCTGTACTAGAGCTGTGTTCTGTCCACACTGTTGTATGGGTCAGAATGCTGGCTCATGACAGAGATTGACCTTGCCAAGTTGTTGTCATTTCACACCATGAGCCTCTGGGGGAGCCTTCATATTTTCTGGCCAAGAAATATCTCCCACCACACCCTACTGCTTCAGTGTCATCAAGAGGACATGGCCGTATTCATCATGAGGAAATGTTGGAGATGGATTGGGCATGTGATGAGAAGAGAGGCCAACTTCATCATCAAGATAGTAGTCATTGGACTGCTGAAGGGCAGAGGAAATTCAGGAGATCAAAGACAACTTGGTGCTGTACTGTAAAGGCAGAAATGAGGACCTCAAACCACATCTGGGGCACAATAGAGAAGATGGCCAAGGACAGACAGAAATGGAGGACCTTCATTGCTGCCCTAAGTGCCAACGATGTAATGGGCAGTAAGTAAGTAAATACCCTCCTGATTGTCACCCAGTTTCCTGTGTCCTGTACCTGGAGTGTAACTACTCTCAATCCATCCTGTCAGTCACCCTCTCAGCCTCCTGAATGATCCAACATTCATCCAGTTCCAGTTCCAACTCCTTAACGCAGGGTGTTAGAAGCTATAGCTGAATATACTTCTTGCAGGTGAAGCCACCAGGGACACTGGTGGTTTCCCTGTCTTTCCACTTCCCACAAGAGGAGCTTGTAACTATCTTGCCTGGCATTCCTGCTACTCTGACTGTGTAATTATAAAGAAGGAAACAATAAATAAACTGGAAAAAATATCTACCTCCAGCTTTTCACCACCTCTTGCTAAAGCTTCAAAATCCCCACTCTGCCAAAGGCTGCCTATGTTATTTGAATTCCTTGCCTATGTTATTGACTACTATTTTGAGGCTCTTAGCAAAGTTATATTAACGGCCAAGTGATTTCCTCTAAAATTGCTCTATTTGTGCTGCAGTTAGCACGATGTTATTACAGCTTGGGGCATTGGAGTTTGGAGTTCAATTCCATTGTCATCTATAAGGAGTCCATATGTCCTCCCTGTTGAATGCATGGGTTTTCTCCCGTTTCCTCCCATAGTCCAAATATGTACTGGTCATTGTAAATTGTCTCATGTTTAGGTTAGGGTTAAATCGGTGGAGGGGGTGTTGCTGGGCAGCGCAGTTCAATGGGTCAATTCTGCACTGTATCTGTAAATTTATAAACAAAACTAAGGCATGTCCTTTAAAACTTTTCCATTTGGTTGAACATATTGTTTTTCGTTTTTTTTCAAATGCATGACTACCATTCATTGAGGTAGTCATTTAACCCCCATCATTCAACACCCATCATTCAACGCTGCAGTTTTCTTTCTGGTATTGATTGTGCTCCTCAGGTTGCTACGTGCTGCAGTTCTTTCAAACTCAAAAGCTGAAAATTTAATTTTTAAACCTTTTCAATACTTTTAATGAGACAGTGGAAATGATCCTTTCAACTTGTTGGAGGTAATTTATTAATGTCTTTTTAATATATTACTAGAGCTACCAATTCAGCTCATAATTCTAAATCTAATTTTTCATATTGTCAATATTGGCATTATTATTGGCATTATTATTTCTTCTGGCACATGGAACGTCCACAGTTTCTAGAGCTGTTTGGTTGAAGCTGCTCCGAGAAAGTTTAATTTGCTCTTTTGTAATAATATATTTCATAACATCTGAAATGTTCTCAATTTAAGTATTATCATACTTGGGACCTATATTACTTTGTAGATTGGGACAAGATGAAATAGAAATCTGATAAGAATCAGTTTATTAATTTTATTGTTTTCCTTCTGGAGATATGTGTTCTGTAAGATTAGGGTGTTACGAGTTTATGGAATAGTATGCTGTTCTATTACATCTCACAAAGATGTACACACTAAATGAACACATCAGAAATGTATTTTTCTTCAAGTTGTAGATGAGAACTCGGGTATGATTATGAATTTTGATTTTTAAAAAGCTACAAATATTTTGTCTCTATCAATGTTTTTCTATTCCCATGACTAAACCAGTACGATACAGGTTTCCCCTGCTATCTGAAGGTAGAGCGTTCCTATGAAACCGTTTGTAAGCTGAAATGTCATAAAGCGAAGAAGCAATTACCATTAATTTATATGGGAAAAACTTCTGAGCGTTCCCAGACCCAAAAAATAACCTACCAAATCATACCAAATAGCACATAAAACCTAAAATAACTCGAACATATAGTAAAAGCAGGAATGATATGATAAAGACACAGCTATATAAAGTAGAAATATTGTATGTACAATGTAGTTTCACTTATCAAAATCGGGAAGACAGCGAGCCAAAATCGATTTGGAGAAAAAAATCGGCACGTATACGCCTATGCACGTACATGCACGCACACACAACTGCCCGCACAAGGCTTCACAGTCCTGGTAGTCTTTCTCAGGGTAACACGCGTATAAAGCAGACTTTTTCTCGTAAAAGCGAAAATCCTCTTTGGTTAGCGAAAACAGGTACTAATGTAGGTCTTTCATAACAGCGAGCTGCCATAAAGCGAACGTTTGAAAAACGGGCCACCTGTATAAACATTTCTGCAACATGACCAATTTATCTGGTGTTTATTGTACGCTAATAAATTTGTAATTGTTTTGGGTTCACTGAACTATACTAAAGATAGACAATTATTTTATATATGTTAAAAATACATTTTGTTTGGATGCTGAAATGTTGAAGCATTTTTTTTAAGGCTAGGTCTAATTGCTCTGATAAGAGCAGTACATCAATTTAAACATCTGTGGAAGCAAAATTGCGATATCCTGTTCTGACTTGGATATTTTGGGTTTCTGGCGAATTACTTTATTTCTTTGACTTCTTTATCTGATGTTGATATTGGATGGTCAGGAAAAGTATGGCAGAAAACCTTTTCATTATGTTTCAAATGCATTAATCCATGATTACAAAGGCGCTGACATTTTTCTTTTGAGCTTGACATGTCCTTTTTTTGCAAACTATTCTTATTGTTCAACCACATGTTAAAGTCAAAAGCCAAGCTCATTATTTTCTCGTACTTTTGCATAATTCCTTACCACACTGGAGATTTTCACACTCAACTTCCATTAATAATGTTGTGCTGAAGGATAGACCGCCCTTACCATAAATCAAATTGGGACAGAAGCAGAATAAATATATTCGAAACTATATTAACAATCTTAAGTGATTATTTGAAGCCACTTTTGTAAGATTTTAAATCATATAAATTATTATCTCAGATATGTAATTTAAACTTAAGAAAAAGGTAGATGGTTCAGTTGGTCAGACAGCATTTTTGGGAAGAGTTGATGAAGAAAAAGGTCAGTTTTTCATCAGGACCAAATGCAGTTTGGATGATTACTTTGCAGAAGGCCTGGGTTCGGTCTTTTCATTTAAACAATTTTTTGTATTTATCTATATTTTATGAATAAAGATTTTTATATAATGTAAAAGAAATACAAAAAAAGTGTGTGGTTTTATTTAGATAGTGTTTGTTAGTTTATACAGACATAGTGCTGCAGAGCATCTCACGTTCAGAATACTTTTTGTCAGTCATGCACTGTCGTTGGATAAGTGCTTACTTCACATGGTTGTGAAACTTTTCCAAAAGGCTTAAACCTTTAACACCTGTTGGATGTGCCCAGCGTAACCTTTGAGGCCTCTCCTCCTGCACTACACTTTGGAAGTCTTTCATTCTGTGCCCTCATCATCTAACTACCCCCATTCATTCATTGACCAGAGAACCAAGAGGCTGCAGATTAATCTGAATTGGGTTTATCATTGCTGCCCAACAGTGTCATGAAATTTGTTGTTTTGCAGCAGCAGTACAGTGCAATACATAAAAATTGCTATAAATAAGAATGTATTAAAAATAAATAGTGTGTAAAGGGAACAAAATGGTGAAGTAGTGTTCATGGGCCATTTGGAAATCTGATGGCAGAAGGCACTTTCACTGTTGTGGTGAGGCCACACTTAGGTTGGAGGAACAATGCTTTTATTCCGTCTGGGTAGCCACAACCTAATGGCTTGAACATCCATTTCTCGAACTTCTGATAATGCCCGCCACTTCTTCACCATTCCCCATCCCCTTTCCCTCCCTCACCGTACCTCCTTGCCCACCTATCACCTCCCTCTGGTGCTCCTCCCCCCCCTTTTCTTTCCTCTGTGGCCTTCCGTCCTCTTCTATCAGACTCCTTCTTCTCCTAGCTCTTTACTTCATTCCTCCTTCTCCAGGATTCACCTATCACCTTGTGTTTCTCTCTCCCCTCCTTTTAAATTTACTCCTCAGCTTTTTTTCCCTCCAGTCCTGCTGAAGGGCCTCAGCCCGAAACATTGACCGTACTCTTTTTCATAGATGCTGCCTTGCCTGCTGAGTTCCTCCAGCATTTTGTGTGTGTTGCTTGTATTTCCAGTGTTTGCAGATTTTCTCCTGTTTGTGGCAGAAGGGACTGCTTCCTTGCAGAGGTCAGACAGCAGCTTTCAGACCTGTACTGCTACCAACACCAGGCCACTGTCTCCTGTACCATCACATCTCTCTTAACATCAGGTGCCCTCCCCTCCATGGCCTCTAGTGCTCCAACCCTGTATTGCCTGTTTCTATTTCCTCCCCAAGATCCAAAAACGGGTCTGCACTGGTATGCTCATTGTTTTCTGCCCCACTGAACATGTTGCTTACCTTTGTCTTGTTTTCCCCTTGTCCTGTTCTTGTTCACCTGCATCTGGAACACCTTGCACACTCTCCACCATTTTAACGCTCCCGTTTCCCTGGCACCCACTGCCTTATATCCAGTCTAAATATACACCTCCATTCCCCATTAGGTAGGCTATAGGCCTCTCTTTCTAGAACAAAGTTTGAACCAGTTCTCCTCTCCTTCATCTGGCAAAACTTATTCTCACCCCGAACAACTTTTGATTCCTTTCACTTTCTGCAAATTAGTATAGCTTATAATATAGCACTCAAATGGGGTGCAGCAGCACCTACAGTTTTGGCAACACAGGGGAGTCTGTGTTCAGAATGTATTTAGGTGTCACTCTCAAACTCCTTGTCTTCACTATGTCGGTAACTACATTGGTGCCATCTCCTATACCCATACGGGACTTGTCAATTTTATCAACTCTATCCTGCCCTCAAATCCATTTGGGACACTCTTTCCGCCCCCCCCCCCCCCCCCCAACTTTCTTTCTGAATCTCTGTCTCTATCTCTCAACAAATTTTACATGGACTTAGACTATAAACCCACTGACTCACATAGCTACATATCTACACCATCCCTTCCTCTGTTTCTGTCTCAGCTGGATCTGTGCTCAAAGTGAGACTTTTCAGTCCATAACATCTGTGTTACGTTTTGTAACTTCAAAACATTAAACTAGTCCAAAGGAAGACACAGATATCCGAAATGTGAATCCAAATTTATTCATTAAGGGAGTCGTGCAAGTATCATGTGGTACTATGATGCTGTATGCAGTTCATGTAATTTTACATATAACCACAATTAATTATTTAAATGAACAAGAATGCTTAATCAAACAATATATACAAGATTACTCAAGTGTTACTGAAATATTAAATACACAACAATCTGAAATGCGTTTTTTTTCAGGAAATGTAAATTTTCCTCTGTAGTTGATGGAGCCTTGGCCCACATCTTCTCAGCTCACCTCCCCCTGGACAAAACAAGGTAGAGTTCCTTTGGTCTTCATCTTTCACTGTATCACCCTTCACATCCAGCACATCATTCTTTGTCATTTCCTCTTAACAGCAACATGTTCCCACCACTAATTGCAAGCACCTTGGATGGTGTGGATAAGTTGAGCCAAAGGGCCTGTTTCTGTGCTGAATAACTATCTATCTTCTCCAACCCACCCTTTTCTACTTTCTGCAGTGAATTCAGTCTGCGAGTTCTTGGTTCATTCATTCCTCCCTTGATATTCCTCTGCAACTAAAGGAGGTAAAAGACTTCTCCTGACACTACCTTCTTCACTACCATCCAGCAACCCAGGTAGCCTTTCCAGCTGAAGTAGGAATGCACCTCCTCCATCCTTGGGAATTGGACTGCCCAATCAGCACAAGAAGAAGCGGCAATTTCACTTAAGTGTGTGGCTGAAGGTGAAAAGAAGCAGTGCTTAGAGGCAGTTTCCAGAGCTGGACTGTGTCCAGTCAGTGAACAGAATTCATTTGAAAGGGCAAATAAAAATAAGGCAGGGACAAGTGGAGTGGCCATCATGTAATGTGGCTTTTGCTCATCAGGCTAGGGCAAGTTAAGTATCTGGACTGCTGGAGATGTAGTAATGAGGCACAAGGAAATGATGGATGAACTGAATAAGTATCTTGCATCAGTCTTCACTGCAGAAGATAAAAGCAGTATGCTGGAATTACAAGAGGGTCAGGGAGCAAAAGTGAATGAAGTTGCTGTTACTAGGCAAAGATGCAAGATGCAAAGGTCTGTTTTTCTGTACCCAAGGGATCTGAAAGAGGTGGCTGAAGAGATTGCAGGGGCATTAGTAATGATCTTTAAAGAATCAGTGAATTCTGACATGGTTTCGGAGGCCAGCAAAATTGGAAATGTCACTCCCAAAAAGGTAGAGAGGCAGAAAAAAGAAAATTATAAGCCAGTTAGTCTGACCTCAGTGGTTGGGAAGATGTTGAAGTCAATTGTTAAGTATGTGGTTTCGGGGTACTTGGAGGCACATGATAAAATAGGTGAAATTCAGCATGGTTTCCTTAAGGGAAAATCTTGCCTAACAAATCTGTTGGAATTCCTTGAAGAATTAACAAGCAGGATAGACAAAGGAGAATCAGTGAATGTTATGTATTTGGGTTTTCAAAGGGCCTTTGACAAAGTGCCACACATGAGGCTGCTTAACAAGTTAAGAGCCCATGGTATTACAGGAAAGATACCAAGCTGGATAGAGCATTAGCTGATTGGCAGGATGCAAAGAGTGGGAATAAAAGAGTCTTTTCTGGTTGGCTGCTGGTGACTAGTGGTGTTGGGACCACTTCTTTTTCACGTTATATAGTATGTCAATGATTTGGATGACAGAATTGATGGCTTTGTGGCCAAGTTTGCAGACAATGTGAATATAGGTGAATATAGAAGAAATGAAAGGGTGAGAAAATTCAACAACCTGAGGTGCAAATGGCTTGGGAGTCCCTGTACAGGATTCCCTGAAGGTTAATTTGTGGGCTGAGTTGGTGGTGGGGAAGGCAAATGCAGTGTTAGCATTCATTTCAGGAGGACTAGAATATAACACCAAGGATGTAATATTGAGACTTTAGAAGGCACTGGTGAAACCTTGGAGGATTGTGAGCAGTTTGGTCCCCTTATCTAAGAAATAATGTGCTGCCATTGGAAAAGGTTCAAAAGAGGTTCAAGAAAATGATTCTGGGATTGAATGGCTTATGATATGAGCGTATGATGGCTTTGGACCTGTACTCATTGGAATTCAAAAGAACAAGGGGGCAATCTCATTGAAATGCATCGAATGTTGAAAGGCCTTGATAGAGTGGATGTGGAGAGGATGTTTCCTATGGTGGGGGAGCCTGAGATCAGAGGGCACAACCTCAAAATAGAGGGATGTCCATTTAGAACGGAGATAAGGAATTTCTTTAGCCAGAGAGTGGTGACTCTTGTGGAATTCGTTGCCGCAGGTGGCTGTGAAGGCCAAGTCATTGAGTATATTTAAGGTAGAAGTTGATAGATTCTTGATATGGGGAGAAGGAAGGAGATTGGGACTGGGAGGGAAATGGATCAGCCATGATCAAATGGCAGAGCAGATTCAATTGGTCAAAGGGCCTAATTATGCTCCTATATTTTATGGTCTTTTCTATTGCATTCGCTATTCTCGATGCTGGCAGCTCAGTAATGGTGAGACCAAATACAGACTGGCTGACCACTTTGCTGTTAACAATGGCTATCCCAAACTCCTTTTTACAAGCTTTTTCAACTACCTTCCCCATTCCCATATTAACTGTCTATCCTTAGTCATCTCTTCTGCCAAGGTGAGGCCAAACATGTACTAGAGGAACAATAGCTGATATTCAGCTTGTGTTGTCTACAACCCAATAGCATAAATGTTGAATTCTTCAATTTTAGGTAACTTGCACACTGACTCTCCTCCTAATCCATTACGGTCCTCTTGCATACCCATTTCTTTCTCCTTCCTCACCTGGTTCCATTTGCCTGCTACCTATACACTGTACCCTTTTAGATCTGTATCCCCTCCTCTTCTCCCATTGTTCCCTTTTGCCCTTTATTCCTCCCTTAACTGGTTGTACTCTCCACCTTCCTTATCAGATTTTATAATAGGAAGCTCTTAATTGTCTTCACCAGCACGTTCTAGTCCCTGTCATACCTCCACCCCTTCTTACCTTCCCTGGCTTCATCTTCCCATCAGTAACCACCTATTATTTGCCAGCTTCTGCCTTCCCCTTTCCCTCATCTCTTTATATTTGCTATTTCCTCTTTACACTCACAACACTGTTGCAGGTCTTGAACCAAAATATCAACTGGCCATTTACTTCTGTAGAGCTACCTGACCCACTAACTTCCTGCTGTAATGTGTATCTTGCATTCTGCCTCATTGGCCAGATAACTTTGTATACAGCTTATCCGCATGGATCACCCTGGTTTTACCCTATTGGAGTCATCCTTGCCACCTTCATAGCTTTACAAACTTTTTTTTTGTCTCCTTTTCAGTTCTGATTGAGTCCAGATCTGAAACTTAGATCCTTTTTCTCTTTGGAATCAGAATCGTCAATGACATGACCTAAAATGTGGTTGTATTGTGGCAGCGGTACAGTGTGAAGACTTTTCAGCAACTTCTGCTTTTGTTTGGATTTTCAACATCAGCATCTTTTGGAATTTCAGTGATAAAGTGTTTTCCTTTCACTGCTGATAAACGGAGAAACATGTTGATCTGCAAATTGTTTTGTTGAAACTGGTTAAAAATGTGGCTAAACACAGCTCAAGTGCTATCTATAAATTTGTAAATGACACCACAGTTGGTAAAATCTCAGATGAGAATGAGGAGGTGTTCAGGAGTGATATATGTAGATAGCTGGTTGATTGATATCATAACAATGTCCTTGCGCATTTAACATTAACAAGACTAAGGAATTGTTTGTGAACTTTCAGGAAAGGGAAGACTGGAGAACACAGCCATCCTAATAGAGGGATTGGCAGTGGAAAGGGTGAGCAGATTAAGTTCCTGGGTGTCAAAATTTTGGAGGATACAGTCGGCCCTCCTTATACGCAAGGGATTGGTTCCGGGACCCCTCATGGATACCAAAATTCGCGAATGCTCAAGTCCCTTATTCAACCTGTCTCAATGTGGTGGATCTTAGGACCCAGCCCAGACCTTATTTAACCTGTCTCTGGTGTACATTAGGACCCGGCGCCAGAGCTCTGAATGTGCAGTGTTTCTGTTCACGAAAATAATCATGATAACGATTGAAAATAAAGTGGAAATAATAAAGCGATTGGAAAGAGGTGAAACGCTATCGGTCATTGGAAAAGCGTTAGGCTACGTCGGTCAACGATTGGAACAATTTTAAAGAATAAAATGAGAGAGGCTCTGCCCCGATGGAAGCTACAATTATTATTAAGCAACGCAGTGATTTAATTATTGAGTTTTGGAGTTTTGGGTTTTTGATCCTCCACATCAACCCAGCACAGTGGAGAGCGCACTCAGGAAATTCCGTTCCTGAGCCCGGCACTGAAACATAAGTTCTTAAGTGTTTTATATGCTTAGAAAGGTAAAATATATACTATATACTAAGATAAACGTTTGACTAACTGACGCTAAATGATACCGGAAGTACCTGTTCCGACTTATTTAGTAAGAGAACTTCTGATTTTTTTTCGATCCCGATCCATGATAACCCATGCACATCCTCCCGTATACTTTAAATCATCTCTAGATTACTTATAATACCTAATACAATGTAAATGCTATGTAAAATAGTTGTTATACTGTATTGTTTAGGGAATAATGACAAGAAAAAAAGTCTGTACATGCTCGAAGAGCACTTCCGGGTTTTCGCGATTTGCGGTTGGTTGAATTCGTGCATGTGGAATTTGCAGATAAGGAGGGCCCGACTGTATATCCTATGCCTAACGCATTGATGCAATCGTGAAGAAGGCATACCAGTGCCTTTACTATGTCAGCCATGATCTTATGAAATGATGGAGCAGACTTGACAGGCCAGATGGCCTACTCCTGCTCCTATTTGTTATTGTCTTGTGTTCTTATGAGTTTGAAGAGATTTGGTATGTAATTCTGCAAATTTCTGTTGAGCGCATTCTGATTCATTCAGACGTCACAGTCCTACTATGGAGGCTCCAATGTATAGATAGCAAGAGGATGTAGAGGATTGTGGACTCAACCAGCTCCATCACGGACACAACACTCCCTAATATTGAGAACGTCTTCAAGAGTCAATGCCTCAGGAAGGGGGCATCCATCACTAAAGACCCTCACCATCCAGGACATGTGCTGTTCTCGTTACCAGGCAGAAGTGCAGGAGCCTGAAGCAATAGACTTCTGAAAGGTCCAAGAACACTACTTTGTTATTCCTTTTGCATTATTTGTTTTGTAAGTTGTAGTTATTTTATGTCTTTGCACTGTACTGCTGCTGCAAAACAAATTTAACATCATGTAAGAGTGATAATAAACTTGATTTTGATACTGAAATTTAAAATGGCCTTTTTGACAGACTTTGTTAACTGTAGCTGATAATTACCAATATTTCAGCTATTAAAACTGAAGAACATTTGAGACCTTGGCACATGCAGGGTGAAATGTTCAATTCTTGGATCTTGCCAGCTCAATCCAACAGTTTGCTCTGCTGCCAGACTTCATATAGAGTACACGAGCAAGGTCCATTTATGTTGGCACTGCCCAGTATTATGCAGGTGACTAGCCTGTTGGATCCTGCATTGGGTTAGACCTGGCCCATGATCTGAGATTCCATTGATTTCACATCCAGCTTTGCTAGCATTCAAAGGGTTAGTGTGTCTTCATTGTTGCATGGACCTCACTGATACTCATCAAGTTTTTGGATGCTAGGATATGGAAGGCCAACATGTTTGTTTGGATGAGCAGGCCTAAGTGCAGATATCAGTTGAACAGTAGGTGGTGAGAATAGGCCAAGGGGTTGTCTCAGTATAAGACATTTTTTTCCTGGCGTTTTCTATCAGATTTCTAATACCTGCAACTTTTACTTCTTATAAAATTATCTTGAGAACAGTCATTTTTGAAATAATGAAGTGTACTTGAAACAGTACTGTGAATTTTTTTTTCCTTTTTCCAGAAAGATCAGTTTTCCCACAGTTTATCTCTTGGTTTGACTTGGCCCATGATAGATAAAGTAACAAATTTTTATGGCATTTTTAAACACTGCTGTATCCAGAGTCTTTGAAACCTTTGCCAAATCTAATATGCATGTTATTTACAAAAGTTAACACATCCTTATCTATCAAAGTGCACTTTTATTTTGTTATATTTGTAGAGCCCTTGGAAGATTGCATTGAACTTTTAGCACTACATTAATTTTTAAATCACCATTTCCATCAGTGTTCAGTTATATATCTAATGGCATCTTCTATCAGAACTAGATATGCTAACTTCATTTACCAATGAAACAAGATTAATAAATTTAATTAAAAACATTTCTGAACCTTTTAGTTAATGAAAATTGAATGTTACAAACCAGTCAATCGTAAATCTCTGTATATCTTGTACAGATTTGCTTGATCTTAGAATCACAGAGCTGAAAATCACTTAGACATTTCTGATTACAGTCTGCAGTGTTTTTGAAGTTAAAAATTTGTGTTTATAGAGGGCATTGATAAAATTTTATCTTTGATTAACAATAGAGTAGTGAAAATGAATATCATTGAAAGAAGATAAAACATATTTTCTCCTATCATTATGGTGTTGTGGCGACCCAATTACTAGCACACTCGAACCGGCTGACAATTAGCCAGCGTGCAGGCACAAAGGCTAGGTCCGCAACAAAGGGAGAAAGCCTGAGGGGGTTTCAGTACGTGCCTCTCGAGGCATCAGGCGGGGGAGCGAGGCTTTAAAGCAAGACTGTGAGGTTGGAATAAACTTTATCTTTGACTGCAGTTTACCGACTCCGTGTCGTTATTTTAGCGCTGCGTGTAGCACACCGCTACAATTGGTGACCCCGACGGTCCAAACGTTTTTGGACCGGAGATGAACGACGCCGCATCTGTTAATGCGGTTTCCTTGAAACTGCCAAGCTTCTGGACGCGACAACCTCACCTATGGTTTCAGCAAGCAGAAGCCCAATTCCACGTTCGGCAGATAACCTCAGAGGACACCCGTTACTACTACGTGGTGAGCTCCCTCGACCAGGACACAGCGGCCCAGGTCGCGGAGTTCGTACAGTCTCCCCCGGCGGACGGCAAGTACACGGAATTCAAAGCCCTGCTCATAAGGACTTTTGGGCTCTCCCGCCGCAAGCGAGCTGCCCGTTTACTGCACCTGGATGGCTTGGGAGACAGGCCTCCATCAGCTTTAATGAACGAGATGTTGTCTCTGGCCGACGGACACACACCCTGCCTCATGTTTGAGTAGGCATTCCTGGAGCAGCTGCCCGAGGACATACGCCTGCTGCTGTCTGACGCGGATTTCAGCGACCCCCGGAAGGTGGCAGCCGGGGCGGACTTGCTGTGGAACGCCAAGAAGGGGAATGGGGCGTCCATCTCACTGATCACCCGGCCACGCTCCCAGCAGCAAACCAGTCCAGGCCCAGCCGCAGAGCCCGCTAAACCCAGAGGCCAGGGTGTGGAGCCCAACGAGCAATGGTGTTTCTACCAGCAGCGGTGGGGGGGCGCAGAAGCCCGCCGTTGTCGCCCGCCCTGCCAGTTCCCGGGAAACGCCAGGGCCAGCCGTCGCTGATGGCTACGGCGGCTGGCCATCGGGATAGCCTCCTGTATGTGTGGGACAGCAGGTCGGGACGCCGGTTTTTGGTCGACACCGGTGCCGAGATCAGCGTCTTACCTCCGACGAGTTACGACACCCGCAGCAGGGCGCCGGGTCTCCCCTGCGGGCCGCGAACGGCAGCACAATAAGGACTTATGGCACCTGTCCGGTGCAGCTACGGTTCGGCTCCAGCCAGTTCACGTGGGACTTCACACTGGCCGCCGTAGCCCAACCGCTTCTGGGTGCGGATTTCTTGCGGGCTCACAGCCTACTGGTCGACCTGCCCAGGAAGAGACTGGTTCATGCCGAGACCTTTCAGATGTTCTCCCTGGGTGCAGCCCAGTTGCCAGCCCCTCACCTCGGCTCCATCACGCTGTCCGACAACGACTTCACCAGGGTCCTGGCGGATTTCCCATCAGTTCTGGCACCGCAGTTCACGGCAACCATGCGCCGACACGGCGTACAGCACCACATCCTGACCCAGGGACCACCCCCCCACGCCCGCGCTCGGCGGCTTCCCCCGGACAAGCTCCGACTGGTGAAGGAGGAGTTCAAGAGGATGGAGGAATTGGGGATCATCCGGCGGTCTGACAGCCCATGGGCCTCCCCCCTGCACATGGTGCCCAAAGCGACAAGGGGCTGGAGACCGTGCGGCGACTACCGCAGGCTGAACGAGGCTACAACACCGGACCGTTACCCTGTGCCGCACATTCAGGACTTTGCAGCAAACCCGCACGGCGCACGGATCTTCTCCAAGGTAGACCTCATCCGCGGATACCATCAAATCCCGATGCATCCGGACGACGTCCCCAAAACGGCTCTCATCACCCCGTTCAGCCTTTTTGAGTTCCTCCGCATGCCGTTCGGCCTGAAGAATGCCGCACAGACGTTCCAGTGGTTGATGGACGCGGTGGGACGCGACCTAGACTTCGCATTCATCTATTTGGACGACATCCTCATAGCCAGCAGCAGTCGTCAGGAGCATCTGTCCCACCTCCGACAACTCTATGCCTGGCTGAGTGACAACGGTCTAACAATCAACCTGGCCAAGTGCCAGTTTGGGCTCGACACCATTGACTTCCTGGGCCACAGAATTACCACAGACGGGGCAACCCCTCTGCCCGCTAAGGTAGATGCGGTCTGCCATTTCCCCCGACCCACCACGATCAAAGGCCTTCAGGAATTCGTAGGTATGGTCAATTTCTACCACCACTTCCTCCCTTCAGCTGCCCGAATCATGCGCCCCCTGTTCGCCTTGCTGTCCGGTCCGGGCAAAGACATTACCTGGGACGAGGAGTCCGCCGCCGCTTTCATTCAAACGAAGGATGCCTTGGCGAATGCCGCGATGCTAGTGCACCCCAGAATGGACGTCCCTACCGCCCTCACAGTGGACGCATCTAATACGGCAGTCGGTGGGGTACTGGAGCAGCTCATCGCGGGCTGCTGGCAACCTCTGGCGTTTTTCAGCAAACACCTGCGGCCACCCGAGCTCAAATACAGTGCTTTCGACCGGGAGTTGTTGGCGCTATACCTGGCAATCCGGCATTTCAGGTAGTTCTTAGAAGGTAGGCCCTTCACCGCGTTCACGGACCACAAACCGCTTACCTTTACATTCACAAAGGTGTCCGATCCCTGGTCGTCCCGCCAGCAGCGCCATCTGTCCTACATCTCTGAATACATGACGGACGTCCGGCACGTCTCGGGTAAGGACAATGTCGTGGCGGATGCGCTCTCTCGCCCTAACATTCACGCCCTTTCCCAAGGGGTAGACTTTGAGGCGCTGGCAGAGGCGCAGCAGGCAGATGAGGAGATCCCAAGTTACAGGACTGCAGTCTCCGGTTTGCAGCTCCAGGACCTCCCCGTAGGCCCAGGTGAGAGGACCCTACTCTGTGACGTCGCCACCGGCCAGCCCCGTCCCGTCGTCCCGCCACCTTGGCGGCGATGTGTTTTCGACTCTATTCATAACTTGGCGCACCCCTCCATCCGCACTACCGTCCGGATGGTCTCCAGCACGTTTGTTTGGCACGGACTCCGCAAGCAGGTCCGTGAATGGGCCAGAACGTGCATGCACTGCCAGACGGCCAAGGTGCAGCGACACAACAAGGCCCCGCCGCAGCAGTTCCACCCCACCCACCGGCGTTTCGACCACATTCATGTGGATATCGTGGGCCCCCTTGCCAGTGTCGCACGGAGCGCGGCACCTCCTGTCTATCGTGGACCGGTTCACAAGATGGCCAGAGGCGGTCCCGCTCACCGACACCACCTCTGAATCTTGCGCCCGGGCACTGATCGCCACCTGGGTGTCCCGCTTTGGTGTACCGGCCCACATTACCTCCGACAGAGGCGCCCAGTTCACCTCCAGCCTGTGGTCAGCGATGGCCAGCCTGTTGGGGACTCAGCTGCACCACACCACTGCCTACCACCCACAGTCGAACGGCCTGGTGGAGCGTTTCCACCGTCACCTGAAGTCGGCTCTCATGGCCCGCCTGCGAGGAGCTAACTGGGCGGACGAGCTTCCCTGGGTCCTACTTGGCATCCGCACGGCGCCCAAAGATGATCTGCAGGCTTCGTCGGCCGAATTGGTGTACGGCGCACCCCTGGTCGTTCCTGGGGAGTTCATACCAGCCCCAAGGGGGCGAGAGGAAGAACCCGCAGCAGTCCTGGGCAGACTACGCGAGAGGCTCGGTGCCCTGGCCCCCATACCCACTTCGCAGCATGGGCAGCACCCGACCTGCGTACCCAAAGACCTGCAGAACTGTAAGTTTGTGTTTGTACGATGGGGCGGGCATCGGCCACCGCTGCAACGGCCCTACGAGGGGCCGTTTACGGTGATCAGAAACAACAGGTCCACGTTCGTGCTGGACGTTGGGGGGAGAGAGGAGGTTTTCACGGTGGACCGACTCAAACCGGCCCATGTGGACTTGGCGCAACCGGTCGAGTTTCCGGCACCGCGGCACAGAGGCCGACCTCCCAAACAGGGTCCGGCCCAGACTGTGGACATTGGGGGGTGTATCGCCGGTTCTGGGGGTGGGGTTTATGTGGCGACCCAATTACTAGCACACTCGAACCGGCTGACAATTAGCCAGCGTGCAGGCACAAAGGCTAGGTCCGCAACAAAGGGAGAAAGCCTGAGGGGGTTTCAGTACGTGCCTCTCGAGGCATCAGGCAGGGGAGCGAGGCTTTAAAGCAAGACTGTGAAGTTGGAATAAACTTTATCTTTGACTGCAGTTTACCGACTCCATGTCGTTATTTTAGCGCTGCGTGTAGCACACCGCTACAGTGTAACATTTAATGGCCACAGTGTGCGTGACTGATACCAGTTAGAACCTGTTTGGCAAGTTTCCTGCTTCAATTAGGTAGCATAGTGTCCCAAATAAATGAAGGGAATCCTGGAAATTTTCTCAATTTGTTTGTGTTCTTTAAGAGTTGTCCCAAATAAGCAGCTGCCCTGATTAACGTATGGCCCAATTAACCAGAATCCACTGTACTAAACCCTCATGGACACATCAGACATCCACCATCTGCAATTCCTGACAAACAAATGTACTATTCTACACCACTTTCCATTGTCATTGAATCAAAATTGTCGACATTTTATCAGCCACTGCTGTGTGTACCAAGATACTGTCAAAAGCTTGTCTTGCATACTGTTCATATTGATTGAGTCATTGCACTGAATGGAGGTGGAACAGGGTAAAATAATAACAATGCAGAATGGCGTGTAAAAGCTGCAGAGTAAGTATGGTGCAGGTAAAAAGAAAAGTCGCAAGATCATAACAAAATAAATTATGAGGTTAAAAGTCCACCTGATTTGTACTAGAGAAACATTCAAAAGTTTTATTGGACTATTTGTATAACAGTACTAGGGAATCATTTAATAACAGTTGTGTAGAAACTGTTGTTGAGCCTCGTGGTCCATGCTTTCAGGCTTTTGTATCTTCTGCCCAATGGAGGAAGGGAAAAGAGAGAATGTCTAGGGTGGGTGGTGTTTTACTGAGGCAGTGAGACCTGTAAGCATACAAAATTGAAGATCTTTAACCTTTAAATTTGTATGTGTGAAGAAATATCAAGGAAAAAGAAAGTTATGTACAGTCGGCCCTCCTTATCCATGGGAGATTAGTTCCAGGACCCCCCCCCCCCCCCCCCCGCGGTTACCAAAAAACGTGGATGCTCAAGTCCCTTTTTTAACCTGTCTCGGTGTGGTGGTCTTTAGGACCCAGCGGAATCCCAGACCTTATTTAACCTGGCTCAGTGCGGTGGACATTAGGACCTGGCGGTGCAGCTCTGAATCTGCAGTGTTTATGTTCATGAAAATAATGACAATCACGATTGAAAAATAAAGTGGAAGTAATAAAGCGATCAGAAAGAGGTGAGACGCCATCAGTCACTGGACAAGCATTAGGCTACAGTTGGTCAACGATCAGAACAATTTTAATGGAGCATGTGAAAGGTCCTGCCCCAATGAAAGCTACAATTATTACTAAGCAACAAGACTTCCGATAAGATGGCGATTGTTTAGTCGCTTAAAACTTTTGCTCCGTTACATTCCTTACCTTTGCACTATGTATCTCCTTTTTTCTATCTCAGTTTGTTAATTTTTTTGTCTTTCTCATCTGTCCACAAATATGCTTATCTCACAATGGCTACAAAGATTCCTAAATCTGGGAAAAAAGAAGCCTCCACGTCTCTGTCTGCCGAGATTCTCTCTGTCCTGGAACAGAATCGACAAGACATTCTATCTGATATCAAGTCTGAATTTAGGTCTTCTATCAGTCCGTTGGAGTCAACATTGGATCAGATTAACGCTAGAGTGGATGAACATGCCGAACGTTTATCTCGCATCGACTTAACTTCTGAAGATTTAAAACGCCACGTTCAGCAGCTGGAAGCTGTCTGCTCCAATTTGACGGAGCAAAACAGCAAACTCACTTTCAAAATGACGGATTTTGAAAATTGGAGCAGACATTATAATCTACGAATTCTCGGTTTGCCAGAGGCCATCGAAGGGGGATCTCCCGCTGAATTTTTCTCTTCTTTACTTTCTGAGATTTTCAGGAAAGAAATTCTTCCGATTCCACCTGAGTTAGAAAGAGCCCACCAGATATTCATTCCTCGAGTTGTCCTGGGTTCTAGGCCACGTTCAGTAATTCTCTGTTTTCATCAATATCAGGTGAAAATCCTTCTGATCATGGAGGCATGCCGGAGAGGTAATTTGGATTACCGAGGTAACACCATTCGTATCGTTCATGACTATGCCCCTCAGGTTTTGAAGATGCGCGCCGAGTTCAGAGATGTTATGAAAGAGTTCTTTAATCGTGGACTCAAACCTTCCCTCCGTAATCCCGCTGATCTCCAAATTACTCTTACTACTGGGGACTACAAATGGTTCAAGTCAGTCAAGGAGGCTCAGAAGTTTACTGAAGGTCTCCCAGCCATTTTGACTTCTTTGGACTCGGTTTGACTTTCTAAAATGGCCGATAAGTACTTTTTATTTAAAAAAAAAAGCCTTTTTGCAGACTCTTATTTTATTTACACAATCTAGTCCACTTTCGAATATCTTTAACTACTGAGAACCACAAATGGTTTTAGTCGGTTTTTCTTCGGACTGGATGTGACTTTCTAAAATGGCCGATAAGTACTTTCTTTTTAAAAAAAGCCTTTTTGTGGACTCGGATTTTACTTGCGTAATTTAGTCCACTTTCGAATATCTTTAACTACTGAGAACCACAAATGGTTTTAGTCGGTTTTTCTTCGGACTGGATGTGACTTTCTAAAATGGCCGATAAGTACTTTCTTTTTAAAAAAAAGCCTTTTTGTGGACTCGGATTTTACTTGCGTAATTTAGTCCACTTTCGAATATCTTTAACTACTGAGAACCACAAATGGTTTTAGTCGGTTTTTCTTCGGACTGGATGTGACTTTCTAAAATGGCCGATAAGTACTTTCTTTTTAAAAAAAAGCCTTTTTGTGGACTCAGATTTTACTTGCGTAATTTAGTCCACTTTCGAATAACTTTAACTACTGAGAACCACAAATGGTTTCAGTTGGTTTGGGAGGCTTCGAGTATTATTGATGGTCTCCCTGCCAGTTTACTGCATTAGATTTGCTTTTTTTAAACGGCTGATAAGTACTTCTTTTATATATAAAACTTTTCTTCTCCTTTTTTCCTTTTTTTTTCAAATTTACATTTTTTTCTTTCTTTTTTTCATAGTTTCTCGTGGGTAGATTATTTCTCGATTATTATTCCATATTAAGTTTTATATATTTTTTGATGTTATTGTTTCTTTTCATCTATAATCTTTATTTGCAGTGCTAGTTTTTGCCATATTATTTAAATGGAGCTTATGTTAATGTTATGAAACTGGAAGTCGGTTTTTGAGGGGTCTTTTTTTTTTGTAGAGCTAACTGCTTTATTGGGTAGCCATCTAGTTTTGGGATTTGAGGGTAGGGTGGGTTCTCCGGTGCCAACACTATTAACACCAAGATCGGAATGGTAGACCCTAAGATTGATAAACTGACGAATGCTAATGAAAAGCTTGGAAAAAACCCGTCTTTTCTGTCCAGGAATCTTTGAGGAATGCTTTTTGAGTTAGTGATTTAGATGCATATCATATTATTACTGAGTTAAGTATTGTATGTAAGGAGTGTATGCTACAACAAGTGTATGGGACATTGGAAAAAATGTTGAATTTCCCCATGGGGATGAATAAAGTATCTATCTATCTATCTATCTATCTGGTATTTCAATATCAGGCGCTTAAAAAGGACACTAATAGAATCGAAAGAGAACAGGAGACAGTGAATCAAGTGTTTAAAGAATAAGAATTAAAGATATCTATTATGGAAAAGAACATTTTTGAGGTTTCTTTGGATTTATTAAGAATCAAAACGAAAACGATTGATCTGGAAAGCAGAAGTCGTAGGATGAATTTACGCATACTGGGTTTATCTGTAAACATGGAAACCGGTGAGCCACTGAAGTTTTTTATGAATATGCTATACTCACATTTTAGTGAGATACTCGAAGCTCCTCCAATGATAGAGCTTACCGAATCCTCCACCCGAAACTTCGGTGGAGATGAAACCTCGCCCGGATGTTTTATGTTTGCATTACTTTGCTACTAAAGAAGCAATTCTTCAAGATGCAAGGAAGCGGGGGAAATTATTTTATAATGGAGAAGAGATTCGTATAGTTGAAGATTTTGCCCCCGAGGTTTATGCAGAAAGAATTAAATATTGGGAAGTGATGGTTGAACTTTATAAGAAGAAATGTTATCCCTCTTTGCATTATCCAGCTCGTTTAAGAATCTCTCCACCTAACGCTCACCCAAAACAGTTTGACTCCCCAGAAGAGACTTGGAAATTTATAAGGGAGTTTAAGTCTGTCTAGCAAGCAACTTAAACACTTAGTCCTTAGCTGGGAGTTGTTTGTAGCTGGATCATTGTAAGTTTAATCTATGTTTTATGTCTGCCCAGACATCGTTTTGGCTGTTTTATTTTTTCCTTTAGGATTTGTAAGAGTTTAACACTAGTTGTAACATATTATTTGGTTGGATCTATCTTTTTTGAATATATGATCAATTTTTATTAAATAAGTTTAAGATGGCCACTGTTAACTATGTTCTAACCTCTGTTAGACATAATATCAAAATATTTGGAATTTGTTTATTTCTGTATGTATCTGTTATTGTGTCTTTAGTCGATGGTGTTAGTGTATAACTTTTTAAGGTGAGTCTGCCTATTGGAGACGGGTTTAGGGATTTTAGTTTAGCATGCTGTCAGCCTATTTTTCGGGCTTTGGGGGGAGAGGGGTGGGGCTATTAGTTTAGGCTTTTTCAACTGGGCAGATCTGAAAGGTTTTTCTGTCAATCATGTTGTTTTTCTCTCTGATCAAATCCATAATTTGTTCTTCCCTGCGGGTTTGGTCTGTGCCGGTGTACTAACTTATTTTATAAAATCTTAAATTAAATCCTTATTATGGATGTTAATAAAATTAATATAATCTCTTAAAACCTGAATGGCTTGAACTATCGTATTAAGCGTAGAAAGATATTTCAGAAATTAAAAACACTCCAAGCTGATGTTTTTGCGCAAGAGATCATATCCGTAGGGAAGATGAAAACCGTTTTAAATTTTGGAGGGGCTCTCAGTTTCACTCTTCATCAGTAACTAAAATTAGAGGGGTAGCTTTTTATTAATTTTAAAATCCCTTTTGTACATTTTAATATTGTCACTGATTCAATTGGAAGATACTTAATTGTTATTGGTTTGTTATGTGATCAAAAGGTGGCTTTGGTGTGTGTGTGTATGCACCTAATGTAGATAGCTCTGAATTTTTTAAGAGGTTATTTTCTGCTTTGCTGAATTTAAATGAATATAAGTTGTTCATGGGCAGTGACTTTAACTGTTGTGTCAATCTTTCGATTGATAGGTCATCAACCAATCCATGGCTTCCTAATAAGGCTGCGACCTGTATTAATTCTTTTTTACTAGAATACGGTTTGGTTGATATTTGGAGATTTCTCCATCCTAAGATAAGGATTTTTCTTTTTTTTTTCCACATGTACATCATACATATTCAAGAATTGATTTTTTTGTTGGATATGCCTTTTGGATGTGCCTTTTATCGCTGACTGTGCGTATGATGCTATTGCGTTGTCGGATCATGTGCACACGAAACTAATACTGAAGTTCCCTGATATTATACGGAATGCATCTCAGTGGAGATTTGATGTTACCCTGCTGTATGATTTAGCATTTGTAAGTTTTATTAAAGAGCAAATTTCTCTTTTTTTGAATTAAATACAACTGAGGGTATGTCAAATTTGGTTATTTGGGATGCAATGAAATATTTTCTTAGGGGACAGATAATCTCATATCCAGTAGCTTTAAGAAGGAAAACTAAAGCGGAACTTTTAGTGATTAAAAGAATTAAAGGAAATTAAAGGATTAAAAGAAATAACAGGATTAAAGAAATGGATAGAAGTTTATTCAGTAACACCTAGTTAAGATCTATATAAGGAAAGGGTGGAACTTCAAACACAGCATGATCTGCTTTTGACTTTTCTCATTGAGCAGCAACTATCTAAAAATCTAAAAGTCAATTTTATATACATGGGGATAAGTCAGGTAAATTGTTGACCGGTCAACTTAAAGTAACTATGGCTAGAAGGTAGATTTTGAAAATACGAAGAACTGATAAAACTGAAACGTCAGATTGTCAGGAAATTAATAAGGTATTTTTGGATTTTTACTCTAACCTTTATAGATCTTATTTTCTAGGAAACACTACTTTCATGAATAGATTCTTGCAAAGATTGAATATACCCAAAATTCAAGATATCTATTCAAGATATGAATATATTAGATGCGCCTGTTAAACAAGAGGAAATAGCAAAGGCTAATATCCTCTTTTCAATCAGGTAAAGCTCCGGGACCAGATGGGAATTACAGTAGAATTTTTTAAGACGTTTATTGAAATGCTTACACCTCATTTGTGCCAGATATTCATGGATTCTATATCCTCTGGGACCCTTCCAAAAACTTTCTATGAGACATCAATTTCATTAATTCCCAAAGAAGAAAAAGATTTATCTGAATGTGGCTCTTACAGACCAATTTCCTTTTTAAATGTGGATTCTAAAATTCTTTCTAAGATTTTGGCTAACAGACTTGAGAATATTTTACCTAAGGTTATTTCTAAGGATCAAACTTGGTTTATTAAGAATAGGTATTTATATTTTAATATTCAGAGATTATTGAATATTATTCATTCCTCTCCATCTAAAGAATCTGAATGTGTTGTTTCCCTTGATGCAGAGAAAGCCTTTGACAGGGGAGAATGGTCTTATTTATTTGAGGTTTTAGAAAGTTTAAATTTTGGTCCAGGTTTTATTTCCTGGATTAAGCTGATCTATCAAACACCTATGGTGGCAGCTATAACTAACAATCAAAAATCCCCTTATTTTAGGCTATACAGAGGTACCCGGCAGGGTTGGCCTCTTAGTCCACTGTTATTCAACCTGGCTTTAGAACATCTTGCTATTGCTCTTCGGGTCTCCAACAATGTTCAAGGTATTAAGAGAGGAGATAAAGTGCATGAGGTTTTGTTGTATGTAGATGACTTGTTAGTTTATATTTCAGATCCTAAGAAATCTATTCCTGCTATGTTATCTATATTTTCTGAATTTAGTAGTTTTTCTGGATATAAATTAAATTTGCACAAAAGTGAGTTATTTCCTATTAATAACTATTTGGATCAATATGATCAAATTCCTTTTATCATTGCTAAAAATAACTTTACTTATCTTGGCATTAAAATTACCAAAAAATTTAAGGACCTATGTAAATATACCTTTCCTCCATTAATTGAATACACGCAACAAATACTTTCTAAATGGTCTCCTGTGACATTATTATTAATTGGTCGAGTTACCGAAGTTCTTATTTGTATTTCATGCAATCACTTCCTTTGTTCCTAAACTGTTTTTTGATAGAATAGACTCTAAAATTTTATCTTGTATTTGGAATAATAAAAATCCTAGATTGAGCAAACCTCTATTGCAGAAATTTAAAAAGCATGGTGGTATGGCTTTGCCAAATTTTAGAATGTATTACTGGGCAATTAATATTCAATATATTTCATTTTGGATTCATTATTCAGACATACATGACTGTCCTTTATGGGTGGATTTGGAGAAAAACTCGGTGAAGGGGTATTCTTTGGCCTCTTTACTGGGAGCTTCTGTTCCTGTTTTGCTTTCTAAGATTGGTAGTCGAGACCTCAATCCCATTATTAAACATACATTATGAATTTGGTTTCAGTTTCGTAGATTTTTTGAGTTAATAACTTTGTTCTTTCTAGTAAAATCCATCTTAAATAATTTTTTAAACCATCAACTTCCGATCAGACCTTTTTAATTTGGAAAACCAAAGGAATAATAACTTTTTTAGACTTGTTTATGGGGGATTGTTTAATGTCTTTCACTCAGTTAGTGGACAAATATGACTTATCCAATGCACACTTTTTTAGATATTTACAAATTAGGAATTTTTTATGTAGTTTACTTCCAAATTTTCCCTCTGCTTATTCACCCAATATGATAGATACTCTTTTTCAGGTTAAACCATTTCAAAAAGGACTGATAGCTATAATTTATAAATGGTTATTGAATTTGCGAAAGGTATCTAATGATAAAATTAAAGGTACGTGGGAATTGGAATTTCGAGAGTCACTCTCAGATAATCAATGGGATAAAATTTTTCATTTGGTAAATACTTCATCTATTTGTGCCCATCATTCCTTGATACAGTTCAAGGTAGTTCATCGGGCACATATGTCAAAGGATAAATTAGCCTGTATCTTTCCCAATATTAATCCTATTTGTGACAGATGTAATATTGAGGTGGCTACTTTAAACTCCTATGTTTTGGTCTTGTATCTAGATAGATAATTTTTGGAAAGATGTCTTTAAAACTTTATCAAAAGTCTTGAATTTGGACCTACAGCTGAATTTATTTACAGCAATTTTTGGGATCGCTCCACCGGAAGCAGGATATATTCCTGTTTCTGCTCAACGGATGATAGCTTTTACAACTTTATTGACTAGGAGAGCCATTTTGCTTAAATGGAAGGACTGTAATCCACCTACTGTTTTTTATTGGCTTACCTCCATTATGTCCTTTCTAAGTTTAGAGAAAATAAGAAGTCGGACATTTGATACATCCTTTAAATTTGAAGAAACCTGGTGACTCTTTATTCAATATTTTCATATGGTTTGATTTATTGCTCTTCCAGTTACTTTCTCAAAACTTTGGATTTGATCAGAAAGTTTCTCTTTTTTCTTGCTTTTACTCTCAATTTGGGCTGCTCAGTCCCTTTTTTTCTCTTTTTCCTTTTTTTTGTTTTTTTTTTGTTAATAGAGAATAGTGGAGTTTTTTATGCATATAAAATTATAAAAGTTTCTTTATCTTTTTTCTTTTCATGGAATGATAAGAGGAGAATTGATTATCTTTTTATTATGTACTATAGATTAATACTATGTATGATCTTGATAATGTTTACTTTTTATATGAATTGTTATTGATATAGATGTTTGAGATAATTCTCTTATTTGTATGTATGTATATATATATATATATATATATATATATATATATACTTTTTAATTAATGAAAAGATTGATAAAGAAGGAAGAAAGACTGAGATCCCATAAGTCTTATGGAATGTTTTTAGTGGAATTAAGAAATAATGCACCAGGGGAAAAAAATGAACAATCTCTAGGAGAATTGGAATGAATGTAACATACACTTAAGGATATCTTAAACCATTTGTGTTACTAATATTAAAGCGTGTTCTCAAATGCAGTGTTGCCTGTTTTTACTTTTGGAGTGCTGTGACATCAGTTTTCCTAAAATTGCTCACATGATAAGTGTGCAAATATTCTGTGATTGTATCAATGGATTCACTTGACTGAGCATTTGGACATGATGCCATTTAGTCCAAAATATTCAAGTTATATTATGCAAGCTACAGTCTAGATTTACTAGGTCTTTGAACAATAGTTGGATTATAATAGAATTAAGGTAAACTCATCTGAGTTCACAAGAAAATTTGGAAGTTGTAGCAAAAACAAACTGCTTCCTCAAATAAAACAGGGTGGCATGGTCGCATAGCTGCTGGCACAATGACAGCGATTGGGATTCAATTCAGGCCACTATCTGTAAGGAGGTTGTACATTCTCCCTATGATCAATGTGGTTTTCCTCCCACATTCCACAGACATATAGATTAGTTAGGGTTAGTAAGTTGTGATGCCAGAAGCATGGCAACACTTTTGGGCTGTCCCAACACACCTGGCTGTGATGATGGTTGATGCAAACAGCGTATTTCACTGTTTTGTTGTTTCAATGTATACATGACAAAAAAAAACTAATTTTATCTAATCTTTATCATTTAATGTTTTAAGTTTTTCCAACATAGAAGTGTTTGGAATGGTGGTTGTTTGGAATTGAGAACTTGTATCAGGATGCAATTAGGAAATTGTTTCTGGAGATTAAGCTTGCCAATTTGACTTTGGCTGAGGGAATTTTTAGAAGCTATTTTAAGTTATGTGATTTATGATGACCAGGGATATCAATTATTAGGAAATTTCTGCAGGACTTGGTAAATGGTCTTTAACAATCTCAAGAAGTCCTTATATGCCTACATTGCTGAGAGTTAACTGTCCTAAATTTGTAGAAGTGCAGTATTCAAGATTTAGTCTTGGAAGCTCTTAAAAAGTGTATATAGTGTAATGGTAGCTACTAAAGACTAAAAGTAGAAGAGAAACCTGTGGTTACAGAAAATAAATCATTGAGTGCATATATACCAGTTGTATTGTCAATCAAGTCAATTATATAGGAGGTTCTCTGTATATTTTGTATTTAATTAAGATAGATACTTATTGATCCCAAAGGAAATTACAGTGTCACAGTAGCAATAAAGATGAATTTCTATTCTTTAGGTTGTAAACAATATTATTTGGATAATGAAATTAAAAACACAGGGTGACCTTGTGTAATGAATGACCCAACTTGTAATTGAAATTTGACAGGATTTCCCACAATTCATCTTTGCATGCGTGATAAACTTACTGCATTGGTTACATACTAACATCATTTTCTTTTGGATCATTGTAAGAGGAGAAATTTACAATTTTCTTCGAATTATCATTGTGTTGCTCTAGATTGGGATTCCATAATGGTAAGAAGCAGACCTCTTTGATGCTTTGGAGGACGGTCTCAAAGCTCTTCGCTTCTTTTTGGATTCCAGGCCTAACCAATTCCCCTCTACCACCACTCTCCTCTGTCTAGCGGAATTAGTTCTTACTCTCAATAATTTCTCCTTTGGCTCCTCCCACTTCCTCCAAACCAAGGGTGTAGCCATGGGCACCCACTTGGGTCCCAGTTATGCCCGCCTTTTTGTTGGCTTTGTGGAACAGTCCATGTTCCAAGTCTATACAGGTATCCGTCCCCTCTTTTCCTTTGCTACATCGACGACTGCATTGGCGCTACCTCCTGCACGCATGCTGAGCTTGTTGACTTCATTAACTTTGCCTCCAACTTTCACCCTGCCCTCAAATTTACCTGGTCCATTTCCAACACCTCCCTCCCCTTTCTTGATCTTTCTGTCTCCATCTCTGGAGACGGCTTATCTACTGATATCTACTATAAGCCTACAGACTCTCACAGCTACCTGGACTATTCCTCTTCCCACCCTGTCTCTTGCAAAAATGCTATATCCCCTTCTCACAATTCCTCTGTCTCCGCCGCATCTGCTCTCAGGATGAGGCTTTTCATTCCAGGACGAAGGAGATGTCTTCCTTTTTTAAACAAAGGGGCTTCCCTTCTTCCACCATCAACTCTGCTCTCAAACGCATCTCTCCCATTTCCCGCACATCTGCCCTCACCCCATCCGCCCGCCACCCCACTTGGGATAGGGTTCCCCTTGTCCTCACCTACCACTCCACTAGCCTCCAGGTCCAACGTATAATTTTCCGTAACTTCCGCCACCTCCAACGGGATCCCACTACCAGGCACATCTCCCCCCCCCCCCCTTCTGCTTTCCGCAGGGATCGTTCCCTACGCAACTCCCTTGTCCACTCATCCCCCCATCCCTTCCCACCGATCTCCCTCCTGGCACTTAACCTTGTAAGCGGAACAAGTGCTACACCTGCCCTTACACTTCCTCCCTCACCACCATTCAGGGCCCCAGACAGTCCTTCCAGGTGAGGCGACACTTCACCTGTGAGTCGTCTGGTGTGGTATACTTCGTCCAGTGCTCCCGGTGTGGCCTTTTATATACTGGTGAGACCCGACGCAGACCGGGAGACCGTTTCGCTGAACACCTACGCTTGGTCCGCCAGAGAAAGCAGGATCTCCCAATGGCCACACATTTTAATTCCACGTCCCATTCCCATTCTGATATGTCTATCCATGGCCTCCTCTACTGTCAAGATGAATCCACACTTGGGTTGGAGGAACAACACCTTATATACCGGCTGGGTAGCCTCCAACCTGATGGTATGAACATTGACTTCTCTAACTTCTGTTAATGCCCCTCCTCCCCTTCTTACCCCATCCCTGACAATATTTAGTTGTTTTTTTTTCTCTCTGCCCATCACTCTGCATGTTCTCCATCTCCCTCTGGTGCTCTCTCCCCCCCCCCCCCCCCCTTCTTTCTCCTGAGGCCTCCCGTCCCATGATCCTTTCCCTTCTCCAGCTCTGTATCACTTTCGCCAATCACCTTTCCAGCTCTTAGCTTCATCCCACCCCCTCCGGTCTTCTATCATTTCGCATTTCCCCCTCCCCCCACTACTTTCAAATCTCTTAGTGTCTTTCCTTTCGGTTAGTCCTGAAGAAGGGTCTCGGCCCGAAACGTTGACAGTGCTTCTCCTTATAGATGCTGCCTGGCCTGCTGTGTTCCACCAGCATTTTGTGTGTGTTGTTTGAATTTCCAGCATCTGCAGATTTCCTTGTGTTTGCTTTGGAGCTTTCCTGGTTCATGGGGTGTGAACTCTTTTTTTCATCCAGCAAGCTCCTTCCTATTTCTTGCACTTCCAGAGTCCAGGTCCCTGGTTCTTGGTGACATTTTTCCCACCATAGGGAAGGTCAAATGTCCTTTCTGTAGTATTGTAAGTGATTGATTTGATTGACCTGGCTTGTGTGATTGAAGAAGTTGTTTCCTTTTACTAAATAATGGAATTCCAGATATTATTTTATTTGATTCTTCTTACAAGCTCTGTTCCATTGATATCAACTCCATATTTTTCTTAACAACTGTCTGAAATTCAATGTCTGTTTACAATCATGGTATCACTTGTATCATATTTGACTCCAAGAGCAGCTTTGCACTACATATCCATACTGTCAGCTAAGAATGTCTATTTTTACCTCCATGCTTAGATATATGTGACTCCACCCTTGCCTTGGTTTAACTGCTGATGTAAACCTCATCTTGACTTGTTTTTCTCTATGGCAATTGTTAGGCACTCATTTTCTTGTTTCTCCCCTCTCCATATTTGGCTATTTGTAAACTTAAGGTAATCTAAAATTCTTTTTCCCTGTGTTTTAACTTTCACCCTTCACTTCACCTAGCATCTTAGCAGTTAAGGAAAACCAGGATCAAGAGTAGACTATCCAGCCCTTTGAGTCTATTCTGCCATTTATCCAATTCCAATGAGAGAGCATAGACTGAAATAATATCTGTTTCTTTCTGCATAGTTGTTGCCTAACATATTCAGTATTTCCAGTATATTTTAAGGATTCAACATCTACAATATTTTGCTTCCAAAAATATTTTACCTTCTGAATATAGTTAAGGCTCAGTATCTGCAGTCACCTATAATAAAGAATATAAAAGACTAATATACCCCTAGGGGAGGAAATACTATATTTCAGTTCTGAACTGTCAACTCTTTATCCTGAGAACACTTGGGGGAAGATTCTTCAGGACATTTTCCCTATCAATTCTAATCAGAATCTTCTATGTTTTAATGAGATCACCTCTGTTTGGAACTCCAAACTACATAGGCTTGCTTTGCTCAGTCTTCCCATACAACTCTTTTAACCCCAAGAATCTATCTGCTGATTTTTTGCCTCTAAGAAATGAAAACAAATGTATTCTAACTGCTGTCCCACCAAAGCTTTGCATGGTTTGGTTCATTGGCCTTTATTGCAAGGAGAATGGAAGCACTATGTTGAGTTGATTATCTTTAAATATTTGCTCTGCCATTATGTTAACATTAATGTTTCTTGTGTGAAGGTACTCGTACCAGATTACATTTAACTGTTGCACACTTTTTTAAAAGATCTTTTTTATTCTAGATTACCTCACAATTCACCTGATTACATTTAGTCTTTTGAATCTTAATTAACTTTAATCCATTTGCAAGTAGTTTATGTCCTCAAGCCCAATTAACCATCTAATTTTGTATTGTATGTTTTGCTTTTTATTAGTTTTTTGTTATCACTTCCTTAATTTCAGTGTTCCCCAGATTGATTTTAGGTTAGATAGTACAAAATGTCATGCTTTCTATCCCCCTCTTGAATGGTGAGGTTATATTTTCCAATTAGCTGAAACTTTTCCAGTGTTTTAGGCAGAACACCAAGACTGAAGGCATTCTCTTTTAGAGTATTAGAATGTCAGATTTCAATTCCATTAATTTGATTTGTACCTTTTCTCTAATGAGAATTGTTTTTAAGTTCTTCATTCTCTTTTCCCTGTCATTTACTAATTTTGTACTTTTTTTGTTTCTTAGTGAAAGCAAGGAAAGCAAAGAATTTTTTGTTTTGTGTTTCTGTATTTTGTTACTTCTCTTTAGTAATTTGGCCTGTCTCAGAATCTGTGGGCTGAACACTTACTTTTGTTACAATTTTTCTAATACAAATTTAAAGTTCTTTCAGTTTATTTTTGTATCTCTTCCTGACATACATTCTCTGGTTAAGCAGTCTATCCATTTAAAATTTCTCAGTCTTGTTTTCGTGCCCTCCTGTCTCATCCAGTTCCGTAATCCTCCACAATAACTGCATGGTCTCCTGATTTAATTATTCTACCATTGGTAACTGTGCCTCTTAATTGCAAGATCCAGTGCTCTGGAATTCCTTCCTCCCCTCTATACCTCCATTCTGCCATTTATATGAAAAAGTGTGTTCCTTTGCCCAAACCTTTGGTTATATTATTGAATAGCGAAGAGAGATATTTTAGTCTGGATAGGGACAAATATTGCCTGAAACAGCTGTTCCTTTAACATAGCTTCCCAATCCTAGATGCTGTCCAAGTCTTGTTGCATGCATGACAAATTCTAGCCAGAGTCAAACATCTTCAATTTTGACTTTCTGAAGAGGGAGGATTTGATGAATCGCTTGATGTTTTGAAAGCTTGCTTCCAAAAATATGACATTTATTAATACGCCTAGTGCATAGAAATTTACATAAATGACTTTGAAATCATACCACTGGAGAATTAATTTTGTAGCTTTCCTGTATAATTGTAATTTATAGGAAACCTCACTCTTTTTAATATACAGTATTTTTCTTTTTGCACATTTAAAAAAATCTATTCAATATATGTAATTGATTTACTTGTCTATTTATTATTATTATGTTGTATTGGTGCATGGCCAAGTGGTTAAGGCATTGGTCTAGTGATTTGAAGGTCGCTAGTTTGAGCCTCGGCTAAGGCAGCGCGTTGTGTTGCCGTCTCCCATACAACCCTGCCAAGGCTTACATCCTGGAAACTTTCCAAGGCGCAAATCCATGGTCTCTTGAGACTAACGTCTCAATATTATGATGATGTTTTTTTTTCTCTCTCTGCTAGATTATGTATTGCATTGAGCTGCTGCTGCTAAGTTAACAAATTTCACGTCACAAGCCAGTGATAATAAACCTGATTCTGATTCTGAAAGTTATTGATTCTGATCAGCCGAACATGAATTCTGTTTTGGTATGTTGCTGAATAGTTAATTTCAGAGTTGTAATTTTTTAGAAGAATACTATAGTTCCAGTTGTAACTTATCTACAAGAATATTTGACACAATTTAGTTTGCCTATACTTGCAGACTTTTATTAATAATTTTTCATTATGATTAATTGAAACATAGGTAAGATTGCTAGTTGTGGGTGAATGGTAAACACTGGCTTAAAGGAGCATCCTTATTTTGTTTAGCGTATTTTAATATATCTGCTAATTATTTTGTTCATTTTGTACATTATTAACACAACATTTAGTATGCAATTTAGACCTATTATTTTTGACTGGACTGTTAATAACTCTTGTTAGGGGTTTGCATCAATACAAGAATTAATTACAAATTTTAATAATTAGTATTTAGTGGATAATTGAACTATAGTTCTTTATTATTTGCAAATTTATGATCCATCCTTAATTTTTTTGTAGTTGCTGATTTGTCTACATCAAGCAAAGCTTGTCAGTCTTCAGAAAGCCTATAACCCAGAATTTAGTTTGTGGTTAATTCTGGAGATGTTGGCTGGGGAGAGGATGCTGCTCTTGATCTGTTTATCCTACTTATGAATTTAGGGAATTTTTGTAAACTGAAGGTATTTCACTTAAGTAAATTGACATGGGGTTCAGCAATAAAGCATGGTAGAAAATGTTATCTATATTAATATTATGTGAATGTACATGCTCATATGTAATATCAATCACTGACCTTTCTAAAAAGATGATACTGAGTTGCTTTTCTGAAGTGCTGTGGTTTGAATGGTGCTATTAGATCCAAGATGCACAACAGAGCAGAATGTGAATCACATCTGCCCTGACAGATGGTTCTCGCAGCTCACCAGATGTTAGATTTGGCTCCTCTGCTCTTCTCATATTATGCCCGAGTCTCCAAGTCCTACCTGATGTCTGTCTCTTGCTAAGGGCCAGACTGTGACACCCAAGAAAGATGTTAGACCTAGTCTAATCTTCCTGAAATAAGTATAGATAGAGGTCTATATCCAGCTTTATGTGCAGATGTACTATGTATTGGGTGCAAATCTGTCACTGTAAAATGGGACAGCATTGATGGGCACAAGTGAATAGTGGAGTACAGTAACGATGAGCAGAGACCTGGCAAGCTGGAATGGAGTGCCAGAAGTTTGGTAGAATAGTTCTAGGGCAGTGACAGGAGTAGGGAGAACCAACGCAATCCGTGTCTTTAAAAATAAACAATATCAATTATTCTATGTTATGTACAATGAAAATGATGTCATGAAATGTGATTTATTTTAAATGGCAGCAATACATTAAAAAATTACTATGTCTGCAAAAAAAAGTTGTATGTTATTAGATTAGAACCCTGTGATCAATTGTGCTGTAGAAATACCGTAGATTTCGCACTACAGAGCGCACCTGATTAAAAGCCGCTGGCTCTAATTTTAGAAAGAAAATCAATTTTGTACTTGTACAAGCCGCACCGGATTTTAGGCTGCAGGTGTCCTACGTTGTAATATGAGATATTTACACAGAAAGATATTACACATGAGGATTTTTTAACTTTTAATTAAATCCATATGGTAACATAAATACATATTGCAAATGCTTTTTTTCGAACCGTGCCTGTAACACGGCTACTTTTAAATATACATACGTATCGGTAACACACAAATTACGTTGCGTATACATTCCAATATCTCCTAACGACTGGTAAAAAAATATATACTGCAGCCTAACAGGAAAAGTTATTGATCGCCTTTAACTTAAAAGCAGCGTTTCGCGCTCGCCTAATGCCCCCACCTTCCCGTTTATCGCAAACCGGTATTTCCCACAAGACGCGGCGAAACCGGATGTGACGTCATAGTATCCCGGGATGTAGTACTTCTAACTTTAACTAGAAAATACTAACAAATGAATTACTAAGCGAAAATATTATAAACTAAATAACTGCCATAAAGGCAGCACAATGCTTTTCTTCGAGTGTTTTCCATGTTGATGAGGGTGAGTACAAATGACTGATTTACAATAATTTAATTGTGAAAGTGCGCTTGATTTATCGTACAATTTCATTGGACCTCTGTGAACTACCCATCAATTTTATTGGTCTACTGTTACGAGGCAAAATGTTTTTGGCGGCATGAAAAAAAATCATGCATTAGCCGCACCGTAGTAAAGGCCGCAGTGTTCAAAGCTGTTCAAAATGTGGGAAAAAAGTAGCGGCTTATAATCCGACATCTACGGTAGTAAAGTATTTCCATGTCAGCATTATGTGTTATTTTTGGAGAACTTTTTTTAGATGGTGTTTACATATGCCTTTGCTTTGAGGTGGTAGAATGTATGAGTTTGGGAAGTACTGTTGTAGAAGCCTTGGCAAGATGCTGCTATGCATATAATCAATAGTATTCCATTGTTTGGTGCACCAGTGATGGAGGGAATGAATGTTTGGAGTGGGTGAATGGAGTGCTAAAGTTGGCTAATTTATACAGATGGTGTTGGACTTCTTGAGTGAGTTTACATTTGTCTAGAAGGTATGGCAAATTACTGAGATATGATCTGTTCACAAAAAAAAGACAAATTCAATCCTGATTGTATATAATCTGAACAGTATCCATGACAGAGATTTTTAGGCAGTAAGAGAATTGAGGGATTTTGTGTTGGTTGGTACAGAAAAATGGCACGAGGATAAAAGTTCAGATATGATTTATTGAAAGGCAGAGCAGACTTAAAGGGCCAAATGGCCTAACACTACTTCTGTTTATTTTAATGTTCTGGATAATTGCTGCCCAGTCAAGTCTACACTCAGTCATTAACAATGTGATGAAAATGGTTTTAACAAGTAGCACTCAAATCTCCAAGAACTTGCTCACTGAAGGCTAATTTGGATTTCATAAAAAGTTGTGCAGTTGCAGAACTTGATCCAAGTGTGGAATTTGGCATTTTATACTGCATTGAATATCAAAGTGAAGTAACAAAACTTTTGTCTTTTGGAAAAGGACAGAACCTAGCAATTATGTTGTCTGAATGTTACTAGCCTTTTATTTGTAACTCCAAATGTTGCTATGGTATGGCTATTTATGGATGAGGATGTCATAATAAGAAAATCAGAACAAAAACTGAAGATGGCAGACATATGAAATAAAAAATATATAAAATACTGGACTTAATTCAGCAGGTAAAATAACATCTGTGGTAGGAGAAACCATTAATGTTTTGGATTTAAGGCCCTGGTGAGAACTAGAAAAGAAAATAATTGATTTTAAGTTGCAGTGAAATTGGTGGAAGTCTCATCAGAACAATTGAGATGAAAGATTTGGGTGATTGGAATGGAGTCTGGCAAGAAGACTGGAAGGGAGGAAGAAAAGTCAAAATTGCTATTGGAGTCTGGAAACCACATCAAGTTCTCCAACTTCCATTAACTCTGCATCAGAACTGACTATTTTTGATGTAAATCCATGTGTAATATTAATTCAGTTTCTTCCCTTCTTTCTGTAAGGAAATTAGAAAATTCAATGTGAATGCAAGACTATCTTTTCTCTCGAGATTTGATATTGTGTGAACAGGAGACTAGGTTGCCTGCACCTTAATTTGCATACATGGTGAAAGTGTGGTGGGGAACTTGAAGCTAATTTTAAAATTGTCAGATTTTTAAAAAAAGGTTATGTGTAAAATCAAAAACATCCTCAAATGGATCCAAGAAGATTATTATAGAAAATGTTGCTTTCGTCAAATAATTTTAATACCATTGATAAAATGCGAGATTTGAATCATAACTTTTTTTGTTATATTTGTTTATGAGGTAAAATATTTACATCATTCGTGGTAAATGAACTATCAAACAGTGGAAGTTTAGAGGTGCATTGGAAAATGGGTAGCAAAGTTGGAAAACTATTGTTCATAGTGTCTCATCACTGAAGACTGCTGTATAAATGCAATGTTGGCTTCAGACTACAGTCAATAATAAATTGTTTTTGCAAGAACCATTCCATAGAATCCTCTATGCAGTTGTTGCAAATTGACTGTGAATTTTTAATAATTCATCGTAAAATATTACTTGTACATTTTGTTATAATGCTTTGTCAGGTGGTGCTTTGCAATGTCAGATTAATGCTGTTTTCAGATTTCTGTAACAAATCCACATCAAGTAAACATTACAAAAATTTTAATTGGAATGGCCATGTAAACATTATTGTTACTCTTCCCTTTCCTACACTTCACCACCCACCAGCTGCAAGGAAATGTACAGCTGGCAAAATTTGACTGACCTCAGCGAAGTCATGCTTAATTAAATTTCAGCAATATTTTTTTGAAAAGCAAGTTACACTATAGAATTTAATATCTTTTGAGAAATATATGATTAATTTCAGAATGCTTGTCCAACTGTTCAATTATGTTTACATACATACTGCTAAAACTCCAGTAATCTGGTATCTTATTTTTGATTGTTCAGAAATCCTGAATGGCACTAGGCTCCTTCCTCAGTATCTGTAAGCAAACAAGTCTATTCCGGTCCAGTCCAGAACTTGCACTGTTAACCAACACATAGTGAATTATGGCTTATTATTAATTTTGCATGTTATCTTTATTTTTCCCCACTCAAAAACTTGAAGTGCTTCATTTCCTGCTCCCTTTAAACTCACTGTGTTCTGCTTCCTGGGCTTACTTTAAAATTGCCCACATCCTATTTCCCATACTCATTTTAAATTCACTGGGCTCTGTTTACCACACTCCCTTTAAGTTCACTGGAACATGTATTATTCTACATTTTAAAAAAAATGAAATGAAAGTATATTAGGATTTTAATAGGAATAGTGTCCAGTAGCCTGGAAAATAATGTTTACATGGACATTTCAAAGTAAAACATTTGTATTATTTATGTGATGTGAATTTGTTACTGAAACCTGTAAACAATATTAATCTGCAAATACGAGGAAATCTGCAGATGCTAGAAATTCAGACAGCACACACAAAATGCTGGTGGAACACAGCAGGCCAGGCAGCATCTATAGGGAGAAGCACTGTCGACGTTTCGGGCCGAGACCCTTCGTCAGGACAATATTAATCTGTTAGTCTATCATTGTTAAGGTCTAGAATTTGCTAGATTTTTGGAAATTATTGGGAAGAGGAATTATTCTCTTCAGTCACCGCTACTAACTTTGTTCCATGGCCCTCAACTTTATTACTCTCCCTGACAACTGTCTGATAGTAAAAAAAGACTGTTCACAACTTTGATGTTGTTATCTCATATTGAATTTGAGCCTCGTGTCCATGTTGTCACCAAGATTGGTCACTTTCATCTACCATACCCCAACCTTGGTTCAGTCTGTGTTTGAAACATTGATCCATACTTTCATTTCCAGTACAGTTATTTTCATTTTTATTTCTATAAATGAACTTGTCTGAAACATAGCTGCCCAAGACTTAACGTATCGGTTTCTGTTCTTTGGGGGAAAGTGGGAGCGAGCAGCAAGAGTAGGGACAGAGGGAATAGCACCAGGAGATGATAGCTACAAGTTGACAAAGGGCCTAATAGAAGATAAAGGTCAAGCATGGAATAAAGGGAGGGAGATGAGGAAGGCAGATGGGAGCAATGGAGGAACAGTAGTATTTGGAGAAGTGTGTGGATGATAGGCAAATGAAGAGGGTGGTGGAGAGGAAAGAGAAAAGGTGATGAAAGCAAAGAGTGGAAGCGGTATTTACCTAATATTGAAGAATTCAGTGTTCATTCTGTTTGGTTGTAGACTATCCAGACAGACTATAAGGTTCTGTTCTTGAGTTTGCATTTAGTCTCATCTTGGTGGTAGAAGAGGCTGTAGGCATGCATGTTGAGGCAGGTGAGAAAGATAGAGGAGTTGTGGGTGAGAGCAACATTAATCAGTTGGGAATAGGTGACTGTTCTCTGAAAAAGTAGGACATACCGGATGTCCAGCAACGCAAGGCCTCATTTTGAGAGCATGTGTTGTAAAGATTGAAGAACTGAGAATAAGGAATGGTGTCCTTACAAATGATAGGTTTGGAGAAAACGTCTAGTCGTCATTGTAGCTGCAGGAATCATTGGGTTTGTTGCAGATGTCAGTGGATAATCTGTCTAATTAGATGATGGAGACAGAGATCAAGAAAGATAGAAAAATGTCTGAGGTGGACCAAGTGAATTTGAGAGCATGGTGGAATTTAAAAGCAACATTGATAGAGTTAGTAGTTCTACAATGGGTGCTGGAAATGGCACCACATCGATGTAATGAAGAAAGAGTTAGGGAGTGGTGCCTGAGTATGTTTGGAATGTGGATTTCCACATAGCCAATAAAGATAGGTGTAATGGGCTACAGCATGGATGCACCTTTGTTTTGGAGAAAATGGGAGGAGTCAGAAGAGATGCTGAGGGTAAGTGCAAGATCTTCTAGGTGGAGGGGAACAGGTTGGATCTGGGTTCCACAAGTGGAGAGCCCTAAGGCCTTCCTGAACATATTTTAGAGTCAGGAGTTCCCAACCTAGGTTCCATGGACTCCTTGCTTAATTATTGGTCCATGCCATAAAAAAGGTTGTGAACCCCTGTTTAGATCATCTCTTTTTCTGTGGATGGATTAGCAATAAAAATGAAAGTAGCATATTCAAGGTCATCATTGAAATAGGTTAAAATATATATATTTTAGTTACTCAGCAATGGAAAGTGGCTGTGGAGGAAGAATTGATAACTTATAAAAAGTGAACAAGTATATGAAATGGAAGATGTGATGTGTTGTAAAACAGCAATATGGTTGAGCTATCACAGAAATGAAATAATTTTATGATTTTATTTTACTAAGTAATCCAAGTGAGTATTTCTGATGTGTTGGCAAAATTAGTTTCATTCATTAATTTGTTGTATGTGCTGTTTACTGAATGTTTTTTGAGAATGTTGGTTGAGAACAATGTTGTATTCAAACATATAAATACCTACTGAACATGAGTCTTTAATTAAGACTGTGGACATGAGGTAAATTGTATATTTGCCTTTTTTTAAGTATTTTATGTTTTCCTTGCAGCTTTATGAACTGGACAGTGACCCAAGAAGGAAAGAATTTTTGGATGACCTTTTCAGTTTCATGCAGAAGAGAGGTAAAAGTGTCAAACTTAGCAGTGCCATCTGTCTCCGTCATATCCCCCACCCATTCTACCATCCTAAATTGTTTTCTTTTGTAGAAAATAATTTATATTGCTTGTCGGTAATTTACCTAAACTCAAACACTTCATGTGTAAATCCAGCCTGTAAATGCTGGTGGGCTATTTGTCTTTAGTGGGTGAAGGGGTGGGTAGATTTGTAGCTATATTGAAAGTGTGCTTCCCATGTACACTCCTGCAAATTTAATGCAATCTCTGTATTGAGCATAGCGATTCTTTATTGTGTTTAGTCAGTATTTTACTTTTCTGAGCCTTGCAATATTTGAAACTAATTACCATGCCACCCTGTCCATTATAATTGAAAGTGAATTCTAGAAATTAAATTATTTTCTACAAATTTATTTTTAAGCAGATTTTCTAGCATAATTTTGTGATGCTTTTTTAGGTGGTGGGAGCTGCTGGTCAGTTAATGCTTGTTTCATTTTAACTTGCTTTATTCTATAAAGTATAATGTTCTGCTATGTTGTCATTTAGTAACAAAATCTTCGGAGTTGTGGATTTGGGAAATCAATATTCATGAGTCAATTTCTTGTTAAGTGTTTTTTTTTGGTAGTAGCCTGGTACAGGTTGATTTTGCCCTGTTTTACCACACTCTACAAATTTGTGCAGGTATAATGTATCATGGAAGTTGAAGAGCGTAAACACAACAAAAAATTCAAGTACTTTAGATTTGTGGATATTGAGTTAAAAAATAATATAAAAGCAGCTAGAATTCATTTAAAAAAATCAGACTGGACAAAATGCTAAAAGCATTCCAAATTCAAATTCCAATCTAATTCTCATATGGAACTGTTGTCAGTGTTAGTGTTATCAAATGAATCATGCTTCTAGATCTAACCTGGCATATCTTTTGCCTTGTAGTCCTAAGATTATAAAATTTTCACAATTTATTTTTCACAAAAAATGCTTATGTCTAAAGTCGTAGCAAAAGTTTATAATGAATTTATATTCTAGGATTTGTTTTTCAGCACTGCAGAGTTGATGTCAGCTTATAACAAGTTTTAGCTTCATGAAGGTGACGCATTTTGTTATATCAAAGGTTAATGTTCTTGTATGGAGCTTGTTTTCATCTTATGATGGAAGAATTCAATAAAACAATTTCTATATGAAGTCCTACTTTGGGCTCGTTTGCTGTATTGCCTACCAGGTAAATGTGGCACAGATTCAAGACCCCATTGATTTTGTAGGGATTGTAGGTCTATGAATTAATGATCAAAGGGTTAAGGCAAGTTGCTTATTTTGAGTGTTTTTGTTAACTTTTGGGCATTTTTGTGTTTTAGGTTAGTTTTTAAGTTTATTTCAGTTTTTATGAGACATTAAGGAAAATAAAGGTAGTGAGTAATTTTCCAGCTTTGTCAGCCCTTAACCATATGAGGTGAAGTTGCTATTTGAACCATTCTGTTGGATTCTTAGTTGTGAAAGACCAAAGAAATAGGCCCTCTGCATCTGGCCCAGGACACTGGGTAATTGATTAGGTGCTGCATGATCTGGCCAATTAACTCTTGCTTATATTAAAACTACCATCTGTTTATTCTATACCTACGATGAGTCATTAAAAATCTTAATTAAAAAAAATATCTTTAAACTTCATCCAACATGAGCGGTGGAGTCCGTTTCTGGATTAGAAACCTACATAGCTAAACCCAAGAACTTCATTCTATAAAATAATTCAGTTTCTTAACTGTAGTGGCTCATAAATGCCTGATAATGTTTGTGGTGTTTAGATAATTTCATAAAATAGTTAAACTGAAAATAAATCCTGTAATTTTGCTTCAAATCTGCAATTCCCAGTGTTCATAGCAACTATTATTTTAGCTTTACTATTTATCAAGTTAAATTTTTTACATGTCAGAAACTAAGTAAAAATCTAAAATACAACTGAAAATATGGGGGAAGCAGAACAGTGAGAATTTGTAACAAGGATGGTGTATGTTAATTTTATCTAGTATCCTTGATTGGAACTGAGTATGTAAACACAAAATTTTGGTTTTAAAAAAATTGCAATGATTTAAGTATTGATTAGTATCTACATTTGGAATTATCATTCAGAGTGGTTATCCAAAAAGACTGCTTAAGAGGCCTTTCAACATGGACCATGTTAAGTTATACAGTACTGAGCAAAAGTCTGAGGCACATTTTTTAAAATCTGTAAAATGACGATGCTTTCAAAAATAATGAAATGAAAAGTTTCTGAATATCAAAGTAAAATCTATAAAGAGCAGTAAACAGTTTAAAAAAAACACTAAAACAAATCAATATTTGGTGTGACCACCCTTTGCCTTTAAAACTGCATCAATTCTGTCAGGTACACTATTGTGCTGTTTTATAAGAAAATTGGCTGGCAGGTTGTTCCAAGCATCTTGGAGAATTTGCCGTAGTTCTTTGCAGAATTTGGCTGTCTCTCTTGGTTCTGTCTCTTCAGGTAATCCCTGACAGCCTTGATAATGTTGAGATCAGGGCTCTGTGGAAGCCATACTGTCTGCTGCAGAACTCCTTATTCTTCCTTTCATCGAAGATTGTTCGTTATGACATTGGCTGTGTTTTTGGGATAATTGTCCTGCTGCAGAATGAAATTGGGACCGATCAGACGCCTCCCTGATGCTATTGCGTGATTGATGAGAATCTGCTTGTACTTCTCAGCATTGAGGATTCCTTTAATTCTGATCAGATCACCAACTCTATTTGCAGAAATACAGCCCAAACCTTCAGGGCATCACCTCTGTGCTTAACTGTTGGCTGCAGGCACTCACCCATGTTGTGCACTCTGTCTCTTTTACAGACAAACTGCCTCTTGTTTGATCCAAAATTTTTCAAATTTTGATTCGTCAGTCCAGTTCATTGCCCTAGTCCTTTGTTTTTGTGTGTAGGTGAACTCTTGGCTTTGTTTCTACTTCGGAGGAATAGTTTTTTGGCAGCAACTCTTCCATGAAGGCCACTTCTGACAAGACCTCTCCAGACTGTAGAAGCTGTATTTGGGTTCCAGTGGTTTCTGTGAGTTTGAAGCTGATAGCAGTGCTGGACTTATTCCAATTCAGAAGGGATGTCAATTTAATGTGTCACTTGTATGATGCACGCAGTTTCTGTGGTTGACCATTGTGTTTCTGGTCCTCCACCTTACTTGTTCAAAAGAGCTTGGACAGCACATTCTTGAAACTCTTGTTCTTTTGAAGGGTCTTGGCCCGAAACGTTGACAATACACTTTTCTGTAGACGCTGTCAGGCCTTTTGAGTTTCTCCAGCATTTTGTGTATATTGCTTAGATTTCCAGCATCTGCAGATTTTCTCTTGTTTGTGATTTACCTACAAAGTATTCAAGTTTTTATTTGAAAAGTGGTCTATTGCTTAACGTGTTATATGTTTAACAAAATACAAGCTTTTGTCTAACTTTTTTTTGAAAATGACTGGAAATTTAAAATTTGCTCTTTTCCACTTACTAATGCAGAAGACAAAAATAAACTTCTGAAACAAAATTTACACAAAAATCTAGGGTTCCTAAAGACTTCAGCACAGTCTGTACATGAGAATCCCCTCTTAGCTAAATAGTAGTGTTGGTTTTATCCATGGGGCATGTTCCAGCAAGATTCAACATTTTTGAATATAAAGGGTAAATGTGCAAAGCCTATATTCTAAACTGGTTTGCTAATATTAAGTATATGAACTAACTTTTTGTGTGCAGTATGCCTATTATTGATATTTGTATTGAGGCAAGCAATTGAAAATCAGGACCCAATTTGAATTTATTAGAACTAGAACATAAATTAAAAATGGAATTCAATGCATTAATAATATTATAAATAAGAAAAATTGCAAACTATAGTGGTCCTATTAGTAGTGATGCAAGTATAACCAGGTTATGTGCAGGAGTTAAATGCAACAATTTTTAAAAAAAACTTAATGAATTAAGAACGTGTTGTGGATCATTGTGTTCTTTATTCCATTGAGTTTTAATTGTGAATTATGCCTTTTTGTTTTTAGGAACTCCAGTCAATCGGATTCCCATTATGGCTAAGCAGGTTCTGGATCTCTATATGCTCTATGTATTGGTCACTGAGAAAGGGGGCCTAGTGGAAGTCATTAATAAGAAGCTTTGGAGGGAAATTACCAAAGGCCTGAACTTGCCCACTTCTATCACAAGTGCTGCCTTTACACTCAGAACTCAGTGAGTTACAAATGAAGATTTGATAGTTTGCTGGAAATTGCTAGGTACAATTTTAAAACTTAGCAAGCAATAGGATTTTTGTCCTTTTGTAAAAAGAAATATCTTTTTTTAGTTGCAGTTCCCAAATAAGTAATTTTTACAACACTAGCCAGTCCTCCAACTTTAGCAACAGGCAGGCAACCTGAGCAAACTCTTCACCGTCTTCCTGTTGTGATGTTGAACTGAGACCATTTTTCTCCCTTGAGATCTTATGATGATCCTTTTAAAAGACAAGAAGGGTATTTTTTTCTCTCTCTGTGCCCAGGCCAATGTCTCTTAACAAATTTAACTAAAACAGTTGAATTCTGATTGTTATCTCATTGTTGTTTGTAGAATAAATTGACTACTGCATTCTTTAAAATTATTACAATAATGACTACATCCTTTTCTTTAGAAAATAATTGCAGTGATGTGCTTTGGAGTGCCCTCAATTTTTAAAGGGAATAGTATAACATTTGAATTTTTTTTTAACGCTTTTATGAAGTATAATTCAGAACATTTATTTAACAATTACTGATATTTACTTTATATTTAATGTTCTGAACCAAGTTGTTTTGAAGAATACCATTAACGGTGATTAAGAATGGGAAAGAATGTTCTGATTTGAATGTTTTATTTTTACCAAAATTGGAATGTTCAGTTTAAGTTGCCCTTAATTTTACAACAGTAAAAACCTAATTTTTTTCTTTAACGCTTTGTGAAAGCTGATTTGCAGCTGTTGAATATAAGGAAAGCGACTTCAGTGCTTTTTTTCCCCTTTTGCAAGCTTTACAGTTGTACTCATAGAGACATACAACACAGAAACAGGCCTTTCAGCTGACCACATCCACACTAAAAAATTGGGAACCTACCCATATTAATCCTATCCTCCAGCACTTGGTCCACAACTTTCTATATCTAGACAATTCAAGTGCTCATCTAGACACTTAAATACTGCCACTGACTCTGCTTCAACCACTTAATCAACCAGTATATCTATTCAGATAAACTTTATCTCTGATATAGGGAAAGGTTTCCTGGAGCACATCCAATCTATTCCCTTCATGATCTTGTATACTTCAATCCTGACAACCTCCACTCCAAGGAGATCAAGTTTCTCATACTGCTCTATCCTAGGCAACATCTCGTAAATCATTCCAACATTTTCCCATCTCCTATGATGTGGTAGACAGAACCGCATGGAATGTCTGATTTGAGATCTGAACAATGTTTTGTAAACTTGGAACATAACCTCTTGTGTTCAGTATCCTGACTAATAAAGGCAAGCATCCCATATGTTGTTTTAACCACATTACCTACTTCTGCTGCCACCTTCCATCTTTGGACTTGTAGATTAAGGTACCTCTGTTTCTCATTACATTTTTGGTGGCTAGCATCCATTACGTAACGTATGTCCTAGCTTTGTTGGTATTCTTAAAATGTGTCAAAAAATTGGTCAGACAGAATATGGCCATGCCAAAGCCACCTTATAATGCAATGCATCAAGTACCGCTGCTTTATATCTGAAGACATGCAGTAACCTTTGCTGAATTTTCCAGCTGTAAAGTATGTTTTCTTTGTAAATACTAATGAAAACTACAGTATTGACCTATACTCTGTCTGCATAGATTGTCTCCATAGGACCCTACTTTTTCCCTAGTTATTCTTTTTCCTTTAATAACCTTATTAAACATTTTAGCCCTATCCTCTAATGACATTTTGTGAACCCTCTTTGTCTTCCTTTTTGCTTTCCTACACTTTGAATTATCTATGCAGGCTTCCCTGCAATTTACTACAAACCCTCTGACTGCTATAGCCACTTAAGACTATGCATTTTCACACTTCGTCTCTCATAATGACGCTATTCCTCTCATTTTCTGAGTCCACCACATCTGTTCTCCAGATGAGGCTTTCCACTCTAGGATATCTGAGGTATCCTTTTAGAGTAATTGAACTGCCCCTCCCCTCTTGCTGTAGTGATGGAGCACTCATCCACATTTTCTCCTCCATAAAGTTCTCCTGTTCCTTACCTTTCCACTAGCCACGCATGCAGCATGTTATTATTCAAAACTTCTGCCAGGTTCAATGTCATCCCACCACCAGCCACCTTTCCTCCCCTCCCCACCCTTTTGTTTTCTACAGGAACTACGATTAGATGACACCTTGGTTTACTCATTCTACCCCACCCATCCCTCCTCCTCTCCATGTACTTTTCCCTGTAACCATGGAAGGAGTAACACCTGTCCCTACATCATCTTTCTCACCATTGTCTGGACCCTAAACTGTTCTACCTGAGACATTAATTTGCATCTCCTCAAACCTTGTTTAGACCATTAGACCATAAATTATAGGAACAGAATTAGGCCATTTGGCCCATTGAATCTGGTCCACCATTTCATCATGGCTGATCCATTTTTCCTCTCAGCCCTAATCTCCTGCCTTCTCCCAGTATCCCTTCATGCCCTGACCAATCAAGAATCTGTCAGTATCTGCCTTAAATATTCATAAAAACTTGGCCTCCACAGCTGCCTGTGTCAACGAATTCCAGATTCACTCCTCCTCATTTTTCTGTGAATACAGGCCCAGAGGCCATCAAATAGTCTTCATGTGACAAGCCTTTTAATCCTGAAATCATTTTCGTGAAACTCCTTTGAACCCTCTCCAGTTTCATCATATCCTTTCTAAGGGGCCCAAAACTGCTCACAGTTCTCCAAGTGAGGCCTCAGCAGTGGTTTATAAAGTCTCAACATTACATCCTTGCTTCTATATTCTATTCCTCTTGAAATTAATGCTAACATCACATTTGCCTTCCTCACCACAGACTCAGCCTGCAAACTAACCTTTAGGGAATCTTGCACAAGGAGCCCAAGTCCCTTAGCACCTCAGTTTTTTTTGTATTTCTCTACATTTAGAAAATAGTCAACCCTTTCATTTCTTCTATCATAGTGCATGACTGTACACTTTCTGACACTGTATTCCATCTGTCTTTTCTTTGCCCATACTCTTAATCTAAGTCCTTCTGTAGCCTCTCTACTTCCATAAAACTATGTGCCCCTCCAACTATCTTCATATCATCTGCAAACTTGCAACAAAACCATCAGTTCCATCATACAAATCATAAAGAATCAGTTCCAATACAGACCACTGTGGAACACCACTAGTCACTGGCAGCCAACCAGAAAAGGCTCCCTTATTCCCACGCTTTGCCTTGTGCCAGTCAGCCACTGCTTTGCCCATGCTAGAATCTTTCCTGCAATACCATAGGCTCATAGCTTGTTCATCAGCCTTGTGTGTGGCACCTTGTGAAAAGGCCTTCTGAAAATCCAAGTACACATCAACGGAATCTCGTTTGTCTGTCCTGCTTGTTATTTCTTCAGACTTCCAACAAATTTATCAGACAAGATTTTCCCTTGAGGAAACCATGCTGTCTACAAGTATCCTGTGACGTCATCCTTAATAATTGACTCTAACATCTTCCCACCCACTGAGGTCAGACCGACTGGCCTATTATTTCCTTTCTTCTGACTCTCTCCCTTCTTGAAGAGTGGAATGACATTTGCAGTTTTCCATCTTTGGAACCATTCCACAATCTCTTTAGCCATCTCTTTCAGAACCTTGAGGTTTACACCATCTAATTTCTTTTTTTTTTACCAACGGAGTCACTCCATCCTGTGTGCCTTCCTGCCTATCCTTTCGATACAATGTGTACCCTTGAACATTAAGCTCCCAGCTATAATCTTTCACCATGATTCAATGATGCTTACAACATCATACTTGCTAATTGTTTGTAGTACTCAGTGGTATCAATATGATCTCTCCTACATCAGTGACACCAAGCACAGACCAAACAGCCGAATTGCCAAGGACCAGTGCTCTATCCACCATCTCCTGCTGGAGATCCTGGTTTTTACCCATTTTAATACCCCTCTCATTTCCTGCACTGATGTGCCTGTTCTCAGTCATGTCATGTTTTATTTTTATGAAATTTGCATTTCTCCAATTTAAGATCTTTATTTCTGGTCCACTCCTATCTCTTTCCAGAACCACTTTGAAAGATAACGAGTTACTTACTGAAAAATGTTACCCCACTGACATTCCCTCCACTTGATTGTCCTTACTCCCTGAAATGAGGTCTACTATTTCTCCTCCCTTTTTGGTCTATCAACACATCCTGTGACAAGAAGCTCTCCTGGGCACACTTCTTAAGTCCCACACCTGCTGAGCCTTTCCCACTTAAGTAGTCCATTTAACATTTGGGAAATTGAAATAGTCTGGTACTTGTATCCTTATTTTTAATGTACATTTACTTACATATCTGTCTATCTCCTGTTGTGTTAGGAGTCTGTAATATACCCCCAACAAATTAACAACACCCTTTTTGTCCCTAATATCTACCCATGTTGCCTCATTCAAAGAGCCCCCAGCAAAGTAAAAACATCCTCTTTGTCACTAACATCCTCCCTCGTAATTGAAGTAATTTATTCCTTTCCTAACATTGCAATGACAGCTCACGTTAATCCCTCTGTCTTTTTTGAAAAATTCACCTGCCAACTCAGTTTAAATCTTCTCCAACAACACTAGTAAGCCTCTCCTTTCTAGTTTAAATACAATCTTTCCTGCTTGTACAGGTTTCACATCCTTCTTCAGGAATGGTCCCAATAATCAGGAACCTAAAGCCCGTCCTCCTGCACCATGCATTTAGCCATGCATTCATCTGACCTATCCTTTTTCTGTACATGCTAGCTCTTGGAACCAGAAGTAATCCAGAGATTATAACCTTTTTGAGGTTCCAAAGGTTTGTTACAACCTTTAGCTCTTTAAGTGGCTACCAAGCTCTTTAAACTCGTGTTGCAGGATCTCATCTCCTAACTATGTCATTTACCACTATTAACCACATAATGCTATTACCATCTGTTCACACTTCCCCTTCGGAGTGTCCTGCAGCTGTTGTGCTGTGCTTGCTTTTGAGAGCATGTTATTTTTCTGTATTCCCTCTTTCAAAATAACATCTACAGCTGATATAATCAATGCTGTCACCGTGTACCTATGTGCATACATTACTGAACAATGCTAAAAGCTTATTTATTAGAAGCAATTGTTATATTTAAAAATCAAAATGTATTATAAGGCAGGTTACTTAGCTTTATTCTTATCAACTGTTTGTTACAAAAATCTGCAAAATTGTATTAACTTTTCAATACATGTAATGTGAAAATTAAAATGCTTCAATTTCCCCTGTTGTCATATTATTTCAGATTCTCCTAAATTTCTTACTTAATCATTGCTTGTTTTAATGACTGCCACCCATAAATAAAGCATAGATGAATGCCTAAATCGTTTTGTAATTCATGTGTGTATGACTTTGAAAACTGTACCCATATGGTTTGATTTCCCATCACTATAATTGTAACTGGTCACTTTCTTGTTCCAGTAACAGGTTGTTTCATTTTTCTTTTAGATATATGAAATACCTCTATCCATATGAATGTGAGAAGAGAGGTCTGAGCTCTCCTAATGAATTGCAGGTTGCTATTGATAGTAATCGGCGGGAAGGTCGAAGACACAGCTTCGGATCAAGTCTTTATAGCTACTCTCCAAGTGGAACATCTTCAGCATTATCGTCTCCCAAAATACAAGTGCCTACAACAGGTCCAGCAGTGACTAATGGCAGTCCCATAAGCCAGCTGGTTAAAATAAAGAAAGGTATTTAATTTGATTTTGCGGCTAATTTATTAGAATTAGCACTTTTTGGTACATTGAAAATGTAATTCTTAAATAGCTTTTGAACAATCATGGGGTAGTTTTTCCATCCTAGCATCTTTACCAATGCTGGGTGTTACTCGAGTATCCAATAGAAATCTGAGTTTCCAGTATACACAGATGACAGATGTACATAGTTTTTTTGGTAAGTTCCTTTTTATGCTTTGTAATGACATTTTATATTTAATTTTTGTCTATTCCAAGTGCTTCTTCCTATAGATGCTGCCTGCCCTGTTGCGTTCCACCAGCATTTTGTGTGTGTTGCTCCAAACGTGCCGACAGTTTTGAAAGCCTGTGAATCTGAAATTGTGGCTTGGGATTGGTGGGGACATTCTCATCAGTGTATCACTTCTTTTGGCTGTGCTGATGCAACCTATGTATTGTCCTGGGGCTGTGGTAAAGTGTTGGGAACCAGAAAATTCTGAAGGAAGCCATACTGAAATAAGGAGTATGAGCTAGGAGCAGGAAACTAGCAATTAAAGAAAAACAGTCTATCTGCCTCAAAATTGCATTGATATAATTGAAAAGTTTAAAAAAAAACAGGTGTTGGAAATCTGCAGTATACACTCAGTGGTCACTTTATTAGCTACACCTTTCTAGCACTGAGTAGGACTACTCTCCCTTTGCCCCAAAGTCTTGAGTTCTTCATGGCATGGATTCAACAAGGTGCTGGAAGCATTCCATCGAGATTCTGGTCCATGATGACTTGACAGCATCACACAGTTGCTGCAGATTTATCAGCTGCACATTCGTGCTACGAATCTCCTGTTTCACCACATCCCAAAGGTGCTTTGTTGGATTGAGATCTGGTGATTGTGGTGGCCATTGCAGTACACTGAACTCATTGTCATGTTTATGGAGCCAGCTTGAGATGACGTATGCTTTGTGACAGTGTGCTATCCTGCTGTAAGTATCCTTTAGAAAATGGGTAGAATGTAGCCATAAAGGCATGCATATAGTTGGCAACAATACTCAGGTAGGCTGCAGCATTTAAACAATGCTCAATTGGTATTAAGGGCCTATTGTGTGCCAAGAAAACATTTCCCACACCATTACACTATCACCACCTCCACCAGCCTGAACCATTGACAGAAAGCAATATGGATACGTGAATTAGTGTTGTTTACACCAATTCTGACCCTACCATCTACATGTCACAGCAGAAATTGAGATTTGTCAGAGCAGACGATGTTTTTTCAATCTTCAACTGTCCAGTTTTGGTGAGGCAGTGCCCACTGTAGACTCATTTTACTGTTCCATGTTGACATGATAGCATCACGCAGTTGCAGTTCTACTCCCAGTGTGATCCTCTGCTGCTGTAGCCCATACACTTGAGTGTTTGACGTGTTGTGTGTTCAGAGATACTCTTCTGCACACCACTGTTGTAACAGGTGTTATTTGAGCTGCTGTCGCCTCCCTGTCAGCTTGAACCAGTTTAGCTATTCTCCTCTGACCCCTCTCATTAACAAGGCATTTTCACGCATAAAAGTGCTGCTCACTGGATGTTTTTTTTTGTTTTGTTTTGCGCGCCATTCTTTGTAAACTCAAACTGTTGTGTGTGTGAGTGGAGTCCCAGGAGATCAGCAGTTTCTGAGATACTTGAATGACCCTTCTGGCACCAACAATCATTCCATGGTCAAAATAACTTTGGTCACATTTCTTCCCATTCTGATGTTTGGACTGAACAGCAACTGAACCTCTTAACCACGTCTGCATGCTTTTATGCATTTAGGTGCTGCCACATGATTAGCTGATTAGATATTTGCATTAATGAGCAAATGTACAGGTGTATCAAATAAATTGGATGCTGAGTGTAAACAAAGTGCTGGAAACACTTAAGCAATTTAGGCAGCATCAGTGGATAGGGAAACTGAATTATATTTTTAGGATATCAACCCTTCATAACATCATTTTATTGATCAACAAATAAAATAATAGGGGAAGGAAATGAAGCTGGCTGACAGTTGCATGTGGATGGTGGTTGTTGTAAAGAAGGGTATGTGTGAGAACACCTGGATAGATAGAAAGAGAGAGAAAGGGTTGGTGGGGAGGCAAGTTACCTGTAATTGAATAATTCAATGTTCTTGGTAAATTGGTTTTATTATTGTCACATGGACCAATGTACAATGATAAACTTTCTTTTGCATGCCACTCATACAGATTGTTTCATTACAACAATGCACTGAGGGTAGTACAAGGGAAAACATTGACAAAATGCAAAATGAAGTGTTACTGTCACAGAAAGGTGCATTGCAGGTTTACAATAATGTGCAAGGTCATAATGAGGTAGATAATGGGGTCAAGAGTCCATTTTACTGCATTTGGCAACTGTTCAATAGTCTTGTAATAGTGGAATAGAAGCTGTCCTTGAGCTTGATAGTATGTGCTTTTAGGCTTTTGTATCTTCTGCCTGATTAAAGAGTGGGGGAGAGGGGGAAGAAGAGAGAATGTCTGGGATGACTGACCCTTTAATTATGTTATTTGCTCCAGCGAGAAGCGTTGAGAATCTTTGGAGGGAGGCCTGCTTACATAATGTGCTGAGCTCTCTCCACAACCCTCTACAATTTTGGATATATTAGCTGACATGCCAAACCGTGATGCATCCAAAACTAGTGCTTTCTGTGGTGTATCTATAAAAAATTGGCAAGGGTCAGATTTCTTTAGCCTCCTGTGGAAGTAGAGGCACTGGTGAACTTTCTTGGCTGTGGTTTCTGTGATTGGACCAGGATAGGCTATTGGTGATGTTCACAATAAGTAACTTGAAACTCTCAACCTTCTTAATCTTAGAGTCATTGTTGTAAACACAAGTATGATGCCATGTCATTAGGTTCCCTGTCTCCTCGTACTCTACTCCAACTCGGCTCACTGTGAATCCTCGCAGACTTGTCGATGGAATTAGGCCACACTGGCCAGAGTCGTGAGTGTATAGAGTGTAGAGTAGGAGGCTAAGGGAGAAGCCTTGTGACTCATCAGTGCTGAGGAAAAAACAAATTGCTGGAGAAACTCTTGAGTCAGGCAGCATTTATGGAGGGAAATGAAAGTCGATACCTTTTATCTGGACTGAAAAAGTAGATGGGATATAGCCTTACGTAGTCAGGGGAAGGGGCAGGGTTGTAAATTATCACCTGGGTATTATACAACCAGACAGCAACTGGATCCTTGACTGATTGCAGTCTGTTGGTCAGAAAGTCAAGGATCCAGTTGCTGTCTGGTTGTATAATACCCAGGTGATAATTTACAACCCTGCCCCTTCCCCTGTCTACGTAAGGCTATATCCCATCTACTTTTTCAGTCCAGATAAAAGGTATCGACTTTCATTTCCCTCCATAAATGCTGCCTGACTCGAGTTTCTCCAACAATTTGTTTTTTCCTTCCAAATTCCAGAAACTGTAATTTGTATTGTGTCTGTCATTATTGATACTTTTTCAACTTCGTAATTATTACCCACAGAGAACAAGAGGCATTTTAGCCCAGCAGATTTATGCTCTCAATATTGGTTTCTGATCAACAAACTTATTTTTTGATGTATGAAAATCATCCCATTTTGTTGTGAAGTAATGGGAAAAAAATGTTAGATGTGGAAAAAAAGAAAGTTATAAAGAAATTGCTCTTTTCTTCAGAGGCCTCAAAATTGTTCAAATAGCAGTCTTAATTCTAAATATTTATGAAGGTTATGTCATTTTGATGTGTATCATTGTTTTTGCAGAGGAAGATTCAGTTATTCCACTAACAATGGGTGGTAGACTTCCTCTTTCATTGACTGGTCACCAGGTAGCTGCAGCTCAAGCTGCGGTTGCTGCACAAGCTGTGGCATTAGACCAGCTGAGAGAAAAGCTAGAATCTGGAGAACCTCCTGAAAAGAAGTTGGTAGTTGGGATGGAAGAACAACAACGGCTAATGCAACGTGCTATTCAACAGAATCTACTTGCTATGACAGCCCAAATACCAATGAACATCAGAATTAACAGCCAAGGTAAAATGAACTGTATGATGTACACTACAGTATTCTTGCTTCTAAGACAGAAAATGTATGATTTTAAAATTGTGAGATGTGAATTTACTGAATTGTAGAGCATACTTTAAAGTATTTTTACATTAATTTTCGTCATGTTTATGTTTAGAGTAATATTTTGCAAATAACATTTTAAAATTAACCCAGGTCTTCCTCTAGTGAGCTTGCAGGTCTACTTGGGTAAAGTGCTTTTTTTAAACCCACTTTAATAGTGTAGAAGATAGTGTAGAAGATTAAGATATCCAAGTGTGAGCTGAAATCCTGCTTTCTGCTCAACCATGCAATTCCTGAAAATATGTACAGCCCAACAGGGTAGCAGATTCTTCACTTTTCCAGCACGTAGGAAAGTGCTCACTGAATTTGTGCAAGATTATATTAAGTAAAGTAATTTCTGTTTTACTCAAATTTAATTTGTATCTGATATTTTTGTCCATCTCTAGCAAAAACCCTCTTTAAGTAGTTCCTTGTAACTTTCCTTATGCAGCAATGGTAGGATATTACTATATGTTAAGATTATATACAGCTACTGATTGGAAGGAAATTGAAGAGCAGAAATTCCAGGCCTTAATGACTTTAAACATTGGCAGCAAATCTGTATTTGTTGTTCTCAGTGGCTCACATGACATAATTTAGTGGAATATCTGTACTCAAGTACAAATGGCTTGCATTTTGTTTCTTGCTCATAAGAGAATACATTTTTCAATTATTTCCTCTGACAACTCAATACCAAACTCCTGAAATGTGCACTCTATCAAGGTTTTTCATGGCAAAGGAAAACTGAGTTGGTTGATCTGAAAGGGGCCAACTTAATTTTCCTTTGCCATGAAAAACCTCAAAAGGGTACATGTTTCAGGAGTCTGATATTGAGTTGGCCCCTTGAAGATAACTGAGCTTAACTGGAACCTTAATGCTTGGAATATTGTTCTGAGAGAATATCACATTGGCTCTCTTAGTCTGCCAATAGATTTGGAATATTTTGCACAGATCAATTGTGCAACCTCTGAGATTCTTGCTGCATTGCATAAGTAATTTGGAAGAGTCCAAGGAGTCAGGAATATTACAGCCTGCTGGACCATGAGCTTGTAACGATTTTGACAGTTGATCTTCAAATACTGCCTTTCTCAGAAAACTTATAGCTCTGCTGCCACACTGAAGTTCATGTTAACTTTTTTTAATCAATGTCTGCCTTCATTGAGAGTTTGCTCCCAAGATACAGGAAGTAGTCCACATTTTCTAGGGTCTGTTTGCATAACACCTTATTTCCTTCAGTTAAAATAGTACACTGAAAATAGATTGATATTGGACCTCATTTTGTAGAAGGCCCATTCTCTGGTACACGTTGATGAATGAGTTGACAATAACTAAGTTCAACCTTCACACATCTTCATTCTGCAGTTAAATGGCTGAGGCTAGTGTGATCTTTCTTCTGAGTAAAGATGATCTATAAGTTTCCTTTCCTCCGTCCCCTGCCCCCGAAGATTAACCCCGCCCCAGCAGGAAGTACGTACAATGAAAGTAAGTTGCGGTGGAGTAATCTAGGGGTTTAGACTATCTAGGGACTGAAGTTCAAATCCTACCACAGAGGTTGAAATTTAAATTCAATTAATGTGTAATTTTTATCAGAACTATTCTTAATAATAATGACCACAAAAACTACCAGGTTGCCATAAAAAGTCTGCTGTTTTACTAGTGTTCCTCAGGATAATTGCCTGTTGTGATTTGTGTGTGATCCCAGACCCTCCCAGACAAATTGACTTTTAAATGGCACCTGAAATAGCCCAGTAGGTCACTCAATTCTGCCATTACTGCTACGCTCAAAACAGATCTGTAGTTTTAGAAGGTGGCTGAAAGAGCAGTTAGGTATGGACAGTAAATGCTGGGCTTGCCTGCATTGTCTAGATCTCAGGAAAATGAATGGGGAGAAGAAAGTGATGTAAGAAAGATATCAGGAAAGTATTGGGGTGATGTTGCAGCCAGTCACAAAATCATAGGATGATTTCATTATGGAAGGAGAGCATTTTGTCTGTACTGGCTCTGTGTTGACCAATCTGGATAGTCACACTACCATACCCTCTCCCTTTTTAGCTCCATAAATTTTCTCTTTACCCCAAACAGTGGTGAAAGTTTATTTTGAGGATCGGAAAGAACTGTACAGTGAAGATCCCTATGCACAGTATTGCCTTTCTTAACAGGGAGAAGCATTTTTACACAGCAAGTGATTAGACTTTAGAATATATTATGTATTCCGAAGTCTAAACACTTGCTGTGTAAAAATACTGTGCATAGGGATCTTCACTGTACAGTTCTTTATGATCCTCAAAATAAACTTTCACTGCTGTTTCCTATTACTTGTCTTATTATGCCCCTTTTATTCCATAGACTAAAATTTCATGACAAGTGTATTATCTGTTACCTTATCAAAAGCCTTTTTGAAATCTGTCTACCATATAAATCTCATTTCCTTTATAGAGCTTTATGTTATTCATCAAAAACTCTTATCAAAAGTTAGTCAGGATTGTTAGTCTTTTGACAATTCCATACTGGCTACATTTGCTTAAACGGCTGATAATTCTGTCCCGATTATAAACACAAGAGATTCTGTAGATGCTGGAAATCCTGAGCAACGCACACAAAGTGCTGGAGGACTTCACCTGATCAAGCAGTGTTATGGATGGGAATAAACAGTCAATGTGAAATATAACAGTCTTTAGAATGTGAAAACAAGAACTTCTGGGAGAACCCATGTGTTACAGGGAGAGTGTAAAACTTTACATACACAGCTCTAAAAGTCAGGTCCAAGACCCTTCATCAGGTCTGGAAAGGAAGGGATAAGAAGCCAGAATTAGAAGGTGGGGGAGGGGAAAGGCCCCTTCAATGAGACAGACGAAGCAGTAAGTTTCTTGTTTCTTAGCTTGTGCTAAATTTGCTGATCTGGAAAGTGGAACTTTTGAAAGTAGCACCAACAGGAGAATTACCCAACTCTTAATCTCTTTGCCTTTTCTCAATCAACCTCTCCACTCTCCATTATTTTGTAAATTAGTATTTCCTGCATTTCTTGTTCTTAGCCATATTTAGATAATTAGCGATATCTGTTTTCTGCATTTATTTGAAAGTGAGGTACAAAAATTTGCAGTAAAAATATGAAAGGTGTTGAAGTATATGTGGAATCATTGGGTGCCACAGTAGTGTAGCAGTTAGCATGACATTATTACAGCTCAGGGCATCAGAGTTTGGAGTTCAATTCTGGCATCCTCTGTAAGAAGTCTGTATGTCCTCCTGGTGGAATGTGTAGTTTTTCTTCGGGTCCTCCAGTTTCCTTCCATAACCAAAGATGTACTGAGTAGATTAATTGGTCATTGCAAATTGTCCTGTGATTAGATTAGGGTTAAATTGGTGTTGCGGGACGGTGCAGCTAGAACAGCCTATTCTGCGCTGCATCTCTAACTAACTAACTAAATAAATACCTCTTAATTATATCAATGGGTTGTAGTTAATTAATGATGCTGATAAAGTAAAATATTCCAGAGAGTACCAGAGATGGAAACCTGTACAGAATTGAGTGTTACACTAAAGTTTAGCAGTGGTGATCAAAATAAGATGTAATTTTACAGGAGATAAAGTTGTGAACAAATGATGGGAAGTTCAGAATAAAAGCAGAGCTGTGAAGAAGGATAAAAGAAATGAAAGGGCTAAACAGAGAAAAGTATGACTGTTGCAGAGGACTCCCAGAATGCATATGGGAAACAAAGATTTACAAAGAATTTCTAGAAACTAAACAAGGATGTACAATTAGGAAAAAATGAAAAGGATTTTATGAAAGCAAGGGTTTGTAATTATTTCATAGGGATACTTCATAGGAACGTTTAAGGTTGAGTACAATGAATAGTTGAGTTTTAGATGAGTTGTAGATTATGACAGTTGAATTGAATCATGAACTACTGAAGTGTTGATGTCTGAAGATAACAAGGGGAAGGATTACGTCTGTAGAGGCAATAGAAGAGTTTGAATTTAAGGTGATCAATTTTGGCAATGAGAATGATCCTCAATGCCCTCTGTTCATGGATTAGTCAGTAAGGGAAAATGTGACTATGTTGCTTTTTTTGCACAAACTAAAATGGGTGTTTTAATTGTTATTTAATCTATACTTCTTGTAATTCATTTTCTGAATCGTAGTGTAGTGTTTATGTCCAGCATTTATTGCCCATCCCAAATTGCTCTTGATGTTATAGTAAGCTATCTGCTTGAATTGCTACTGCATATTTTAATTGTTTTATCTTTAATTTACTTGTGGTAAAGAAGGAAGCCATATGACTCATGAAATCTGTTCAGGTTCTTGGAGCCACTTCCCCCCACTATTTTCATATAACCCATTCTCTCTCACACACCCATTAATTCCCCTTGGATTCTCCTGCCACCCATCCACTTCAGGATAATTTACAGTTGCATGTCTTTAGAATGTGAAAACCAGAACTTCTGGGAGAACCCATGTGGTCACAGGGGTAGTGTAAAACTCGACATACACAGCTGTAAAAGTCAGGATTAAACAGATAGCTGAAGCTGTGAGGTTGCAGCAATCATTGTTGAGTTGTGTCTACAACTCTGCAATTTCTTGCAGTCACGTGCATAGCATTCATCATATTCAGCTATCATACATCCAGATAGGATGTTTTTTGTGGTGCATCGATTTAAAAATTTTTTTTAGAGTTGATAAGTCATCCCAAATTTCTTCAGTCTCTGGAGGTTGTAGAGGTGTTAGTGTGATTGCTAGGTCGTGGCACCTTTGTGGTTCAACCAGGACAGGCATTTGATGATGTTCACTAAAGGAACTTGAAATTTCAACTTGAGCATCATTGATGAAGACAGAAGAATGTGCACTCTTCTTGCCCCACCCTACTACCCCCACCCTGAAGTCAATGACTAGCTCTTTAGTTATTTTATAGGAATAGCATTACACATAGTATTGTAGTGGAACTGAATTCCAAAAATGACTGGAAGTTTTAATTTCTGGACAACGAAGAATTGGCTCTTTTATTGTTATTGAAAGAAAGAAAACTTGTATTGTAGCATTCTTCTTGGCATCCTCAAAAGCACTTTTTCAATGCAGAATCTCTTTACAACGTTTAACAAACACAAACAATGTGTTTAACTTGATTCTGAGGGTGTAGATTGAGGGATTAATATTGGCATGGTATCTGGAATAATGTCAGTGGCATATTCTGTGTTCCCAGAAGAAAACTAAGTGACCTATGTTTAATGTTCCCTGAAAGGCAATACCTTTGACAACACAGTGCTCCATCTTTACAGCACTGGAAGAGCGCAACTGATTTTTTTTCCCCTTGAGGATCATTTAGAGAATATTCATGATTTGGAATGATATAAGCCATATTTTTACACTGTTATTGTTTGTATTCATTTTCCATGATATGTTAGCATTTCTCTCTTTTTCAGCAGACCGCCAGGAATCAGCATTGAACCTTGCCACAAGTGGCATGAATAGTATCAGTATGTCAGTGGAGATCAATGGAGTTGTTTATACAGGTGAATACAAAGTTTCACTTTGAATTGAATTTACTTTATTTCTTACATCCTTTACATACGGCTGGTGGTGTAATGGCATCAGCGCCGGACTTCAGAGCAAAGGCTCCTGAGTTCGAATCCAGCCAGCCCCCTTGCACGCTTTCCATCTGTGCTGGGTTGAGTGTTGAGCTGGAAACTTGGCCTCATAAAAATAAGAAAGCCTGCTAAAAAACCACCGTCGCAATGCTGTCCCAATGACTCCACTCAGAGTTGAGGGTTTTCTCCTTCTTCTTCTTCTTCTTCTTTACGTACATGAGTAAAAATCTTTATGTTACGTCTCCATCTAAATGTGCAATGTGCAATCATGGTAATTTATAATAAAAAGAACCGTCAATGTAATATAGAGTACACTCAAATCAGCATGAGTTCATCAGTCTGATAGCCTGGTGGAAGAAGCTGTCCCGAAGCCTGTTGGTCCTGGCTTTTATGCTGCGCTACTGCTTCCCGAATGGTAGCAGCGGGAATAGAATGTCCAGGATCTATAGATTGTGGTTGGGATGGTTTGTGTCCCCATTGATCTTACAGGCCCTTTTTACACACCTGTCCTTGTAAATGTCCTGAATCATGGGAAGTTCACAACTACAGATGCGCTGGGCTGTCCGCACCACTCTCTGCAGAGTCCTGCAATTAAGGGAGGTACAGTTCCCATACACCACCGTAGTCCAAGAACAGCATTCTCACATAAGCATCCTTCTTCTCCAGATGTGTAAGGACGGTATATAGACCGGTGGCTATTGCATCATCTGTCGATCAGTTGTGTTGGTAGGCAAATTGTAGGGGGTCCAGTTTGAGTGGTAGCAAGCTGCAGATGTAATCCTTGACCAGCCTCTCAAGGCCTCTAATCTTAGACTCCCCCACTATGGGGAGCATCCTCTCCACATTTATTATATCTAGGCCTTTCAATATTCAATAGGTTTTAATAACATTCTCTTCCCCCCCCCCCCCCCCCATTCTTCTAATCTCCAGCGAGTCAGTGAGTATGGGCCCAGAGCCATCAAATGCTCCTCATAAGTTAACCCTTTTCTTTCCTGAAATTTTTCTTGTGAACCTGCTCTGGACCCTCTCCAATGCCAGCACATCTTTACTTAGAAAAGGGGCCCAAAACTGCTCACAATACTTCAAGTGAAGTCTGACCAATGCCTTATAAAGCCTCAGCATTACATCTTTGTTTTTATATTCTAGTCCTCTCAAAGTGATTGCTAATATTGCAATAGCCTTCCTTCCCACAGACTCAACCTACAAGTTAATCTTTAGGAAAGCCTGCATTCACAAATCCCTTCGCACCTGATTTTTAAAAATTGTTTCTCCCCATTTAGAAAACAGTCTACACCTTTATTCCTTCTACCAACGTGCATGGCCATATACTTCCCCACACTATATTAAGTCTTCCTTTTCTTTGCCCATTCTCCTAATCTATCTAAGCCCTTCAGCAGCCTCCCTGCTTCCTCAGCGCTATCTGCTCCTCCAGCTATCTTCATGTTATCTGAAAACCTGGCCACAAATTCATCAATTTCATTATATGAATCATTGACATACTGTATAATGTGAAAAGAAGCGGTCCCAACATCGACCCCTGTGACACACCACTTGTCACTGGCAGCCAACCATAAAAGGCCCCCTTTATTCCCACTCTTTGCCTCCTGCCAGTCCTTTATAACCATGCTACTATCTTCCCTGTAATACAATTAGAAAAAATGGGATATCCTAGTGGCCACCCATTTTAATTCTACTTCCCATTCCCATTCCGACATGTCCATCCATGGCCTCCTCTACTGTCATGATGAGGCCACACAAGCTTTGGAGGAACAACATCTTCTACTCCATCTGGGTAGCCTCCAACCTGATGGCATGCACATCGATTTCTCGAACTTCTGCTAATGAACCCCACCCCCACACATTCCACATCCCCTTTTCCCTCTCTCACAATATCACCTTCTCTAGCCATAGTCTCCCTCTGCTGCTCCTCCTGCTTTTTCTTTCTTCCATGGCCTTCTGTCCTGTCTTATTAGATTCCTGCTGCTTCAGCCCTGTATGTCTTTCACCAATCAACTTCCTAACTCTGTACTTCACCCCTCCCCAACCCCCTCCAGGTTTCACCTATCACCTTTGTGTTTCTCCCTCCCCTTCCCCCCCCACCCTATAACTCTGACTCCTCATCTCCTTTTCTCCAGCTCTGCTGCTGAAGAGTCTCAGTCCAAAATGTTGATTGTACTCTTTTCCATAGATGCTGCCTGGCCTGCTGAGTTCCTCCAACAATTTGTGTGTGTTGCTTGGATTTCCAGCACCTGCAGATTTTCTCTTGTTTGCAATGGGCTTTTACTTGTTTAGCAGCCTCACGTGTGGCACCTTGTCAGAGGTCTCAAGTAAACAACATCCACTGACTCTCCTTTGTCTATCCTTCTAGTTATTTCCTCAGTGAATTCGAACAGATTTATCAGGCAGGATTTCTCCTTTAGGAAACCATGCTGTGGCCTATTTTATCATGTGCCTCCAAGTAACTCACCTCATCCTTAGTAATGGACTCCTATATCTTTCCAACCACCGAAGTCAAGCTAACTGCCCTATTTATTTTTTTTCTGCCTCCCTCACTTCTTAAAAAGTGGAGTGATATTTGCAATTTTCCAATCCTCCAGAACTATTTCACAGTTCAAAGAAAATTTATTATCAAAGTACATGTATATCATATATACAACCCTGAAGCATAGACAGTAAATCCTAGGTACAGGTGTCCCCTCCCCCTTTACAGAGGTAGAGCTTTCCTATGAAACCTTTCTTAAGCCGAAATGACGTAAAGCAAAGAACCATTAATTTATGTGAAAATTTTTTGTAAAAGCGAAAATCCTCTTTGTAATGCGAAAACAGGTTACTAATGCAGGTCTTTGGCGAAATGGCGTAAAGTGAACATTCGTAAAGCGGGGGACACCTGTATACAATAGAATCAGTGAAAGACCGCCACCCAACAGGACAAACAGCCAATGTGCTAAAGAGAATAAACTCTGCAAATTCAAAAGTGAGAAGAAAGAAGCAAGAGCAATAAATATTGAGAACATGAGGTGATGATTCCTTGAAACTGAGTCATTAGGTTGTGGGAACAGTTCAGTGATGGAACAAGTGAAGTTGAGTAGTTGTTCCCTTTGGTTCAGAGCGTGATGGTTGAGGGGTAATATCTGTTCTTGTACCTGGTGGTATGGGTTCTGAGGCTTCAGTACCATCTTTGTGTTGGCAGCAGCAAGAAGAGAACATGATCTAGGTGGTGGGGGTGCCTGATGGTGGATGCTGCTTTCCTGCAACAGCACTCCATATAGATGTGCTCAATGGTGTGGGGGGGGGGGGGCTTTGCCATGATGCAACCAGTCAATATACTCTCCATCACACATCTATAGAAGTTTGTTGAAGTTTTAAATGTATCTTCACAAACTTCTGAGGAAGTAGAGGCACTGCAGTGCTTTCTTCATAATTGCACTTATGTGCTGGGCCCAGGACAGGTCCTCTGAAATGATAACACCGAGGAATTTATTTGCTGACCCTCTCCACCTCTGATTCTCCTGATGAGACTGGCTCATGGACCTTCAGTTTCCTCCTCCTGAATTCAAAACTCAGCTCTTTGGTCTTGCTGACATTGAGTGAGAAGTTGCTGTTGTGGCACCACCCAGCCAGATTTTCAGTTTCCTTTCTATATGCTGACACGTCACCACCTTTGTTTTGGGCTATGACAGTAGTGTCATCAGCAAACTTGAATATGGCATTGGAGCTATATTTTAGCCGCTCAGTCATAAGTATAAAGCAAATAGAGCAGGGAGCTAAGCACACAGCCTTGTGGTGCACCTGTGCTGTTGGAGATTGTGGAGGAGATGTTGCCAATCCGGACTGACTGGGTCTGCAAGTGAGGAAATTGAAGATTCATTAGCACAAGAAGGTATTGAGGCTGTAGTTTTGAAGCTTATTTATTATTTGAGAGGGAATGATAGTATTGAATGCTGAGCTGTAGTCTATAAAAAGCGTCTTAATGTATGCAGCTTTGCTGTCCAGATGTTCCAGGGTTGAGTCAAGAGCCAATAAAGTGGCATCTGTTGTGGACCTATTGTGCTGTAGGCAAATTGGAGCAGATCTAAATTACTTCTCAGGCAGGAGCTGATATGTTCATCACCAACCTCTCAAAGCATTTTATCACAGTGGGTGTAAGTGCTATTGGACAATGGTCATTGAGGAAGGTTACCATGTTCTTCTTGAGTGCCGGTATAATTGAAGCCTGCTTGAAATGTGGGTAAATGGGACTGATAAAGCGAGAGGTTAAAGATATTGGTGAACATTCCAGCCAATTGACCAGTACAGGTTTTTAGCTCTAGGCCAGATGCTTTCTGTTAGGTTCCAGATTTTCAGAATCTAGTGATTCTTGAAAAACCACTACTAATGTCTCCACAATCACTTCAGGTACCCCTTTCAGCACCCTGTGATGTAATCCATGTGGTCCAGGTCACTTGTATACTTTCAGATCTTTCAGCTTCCAAGCACCTTCTGCTTAGTAATTGTCTCATGTGAACTAGAGGGTATGGCTTCAGAATGAAGTGAAGTTTATTTAGTAAGGGAATAGAGTGTTAGGGAAATACTGTTGGAAAGTGGTAAGTTTGATCAATCATGATTGAATTGAATAGTAGAGCAGGCCTAGCAACTATCTGACCTTACCCTGTTCCTATTTCTTATAACCTTACACTCTACATGTTATTTGTTGTCTGGAATTTATCTGTATTATTAAATTCTAGACTTGTGTTCTCATTTTCCAAATATGTAGCCTCTTGGTTTGATGTTACTAAAACTTTTGATATAATTTTTCTGATTTCAGAGCTCTGATCACTTGCATTAATAATAAATAATAGTAATTTAAGCACCAGATTCTGCATACTATTTGTAACCTTCCACCACTAGATACTTTTAGACCGTGTTTTTTTTCTTGAGTCTACATAACTAAGCAGTTTATTTGGACTCTTGATAAATCATAGTTCTAAAACCACACTCGAGAATTTATGTTATCAAAGATCTATGTATATTTCATTGAATCAATCTTATCTATGCTATTTAAATTGTTTCTAATAATTCATCCTGTAACAGCAAAACAGATTATATGCTTGTCACATCATGGGTTTTTGTACATTTTAATGACTAAATGTTGATTTTTTTAAAAAAAAAAAGGCATTGGCTGTTACAGCTTTGCTTCTCATACAATTGGAATTAATCCCCTTTCTTGAATTATGGAACATTGATAACTAGTATGGTTACTACTTACAATTCCAAATTCTTCTTTGGTATTGTGATGACCATTAATAAGGATGTAAGATTGGCCTAATGATTATATTTTCATTTATTTATTTTATATGACTGAAATACTAGAATTGAATCATTAAGTTTTGTGTTGTCTCCTGCATTTTGAAATGGCATGTTATGCAAGTATTTTGTTTTTCTTTAAATAGGTGTCCTGTTTGGTCAAGGACCTGGAGTATCTGGTGCATCCAGCACTAAAGGAAGTAACACCAAAAACAGCAATTCCCAAAGCATACCTGGTTTCCCTGTAACTCGTACACCTACATCCTCATCTTCACATACTTCAAAAAACTCTTCACCATGAAGCTGCATTTCTAACAATGCCAACATGAGCACAGTGCATCACCGCCAAACACTTTTAAAAATTTCTCAGGCTTTCACCTCTCAAGGAAAATGAACTTTTATTCATCAGAGGTTTCATTAGAGTGGCTAAAACAAAGGGCCCACTGTTAACTATGTTCAGCTCTGCGTAAAACCTTTCCTGGGTTACCTCATGAATCCCGGAGCAGCTATGTACTTCTAATACCTCAAGCATCAACCTAATCAAGAAGGCTGATTTATCATTGGTTACATTTTTTTTTCCCTTTCAGCCATGCTCAGCTTTTAAAGAAAATATATGGATTTCCATGATGTGGTATTTTAATTGAGAATTATAAGTGAATATTAATATTTTTGAAGGAAAATCATATTTCGGCTACATTTATGATATTGCTTTGTACTTCAGTATATTCATTTACTGCTGAACAGATAAAGGATAAGCTATTTCAATGTTTATCCACTTGTGTAAATCATTCTTGTACGTGTAGCAATATACAGACTTTTACAATGGTTCTACATATTTATTATATACATTACTTAATATATGTTTGAGTTTCGCAACACAGGACCCTGTGGAGTTATCTTTAGATCATAAAGCAGCATTCCATTCTGTTCAAAGTCTAGGGGGGTGGAAACTGACAAATGTTAGCAGTGGTATTCATTAAGGTCCCTTTAATTCTGCTGGTAATATTTGCATAGGTCTCCAAGTGCTTACATTTCTCATTTCAATGCTTCATTTTGAGTAATAGTCCAGCAATGCAGAGACTGCAATTTGTTTAGTTACTTGTTAAGAGCTGATGTGCTACTCATTAAATTTCCTTGAAATGACAACTACATTCCCATTTTGACATCATAGCTGGCTTACCAATTATTCTGGAAGTTTTCTTAAAATTCCATTCTTATGCAGCTAACCCAAATTTCTGCTACCAAGTTTCTGTGAGGTCTTGTTTCAATCAAGAGAGAAGCTTTATTTAACCCAGTAAATACATGGCTTTATTTTATAAATGCAATATCATAAGCTATTTTTACACTGCTAAGCACATTACCTACAAGAGCTAATTTATGGCATTGATTTTAACATTGTCTTCTGATAGACCTCAGTGAAAATATTAATTGAGATAAACATGTACAAAGACTTAACAGACATAAAATATTTCTTTCTCTTGAATGAGATTGGATTGGCTTGGCATTGATCTTAAGAGAACTCCACTGCATATACTGTAATATTTAATGTGGCATTTGAAGTCATATATTTATACAGAATCAGCTTTGTTGTGTTCATCTTGTGGAAAGTTTACTATTTTGGAATGTACATCACTTTTAAGGCAGATGTTAGAAAACTCTTCTGCTTGGTAGATAATCACAATTTAAGGATAGATATTTTTGCAGTGATTGTGAAGGCCAGACTTAAGTGTTATATATTCCATAAGAAGATACAATTAGTCAGTTTAGTTTTGTATTTATAGGTTTTTGATCAAATACATTCAAAGCTACTGTTTGCTACATAGCTAGATTTTCATGTTCTAACTATATACATTTACACTACTGTTTATTCACATCATTTGTTAAACATGTTGCACTGACTGCATCATGTCTTGTTGACTTATCAGCATGCTGAAATTAATCTATATCGCACTGATGATTGAAAAGCAAGGGTTGTTAAAGGCTAAATATTTCTGTTACAGTATGAGTATTACTGGATTTTAGTGATTGGAATTGATGGTGGGATGGTCATGATCTGGAACTATTGGAAGCCAATATCAGTTACTTAAATGGATAAGCAAGTGAACAGATGTGACACATTATAAAGCTGTTAATAGCATTGTCTATGGCTTGTCCTACAAAAATGTGCTTTATACTCTCATGATTTTTTGTTTTTTTTTACAGTTTACAGAGCAACTTTCTATTGTTCTGTTCTACCTCTGATTAATAGGTTGGATATAATTTACTTTGAAAATGAAATACAGATAGGGTTATTATTGTTGTCATTGGTAAAGGTTGCATGGCTTTCGAGTACAACATTTAAATTCAGTGGTACCTCACTTAGCCTTCAGGATCCAAACTAGGAATGAAAGTACTGATTGAATCAGTTTGAAAAGAGGGTCATTATATGTTGCACTGTCGTTAGTCAAGCACCAATGACAGGATGTGATCTTGTTGACTGACATGAATGACACGGCTGTGTTCATCAAGTATCAGGACGCTTTTAGTGAGCTTGTAAGTTTTGGCTTGTATTTTGTTTTTTATTACTTGTTGGTAAGTTACTCCCTGAACTATGAGCTCTCTGGTGGATCCATGTTCTGTAGATGGTGCTAAGTACTGTACCAACTTATTGTATTTCACTTTAGTTTCCAGTTGATTGACGACAAGGTTATTTTTAATGTTCCTGGGTAATATAAAAATGCTTAAACAAATTGTGACCAAGTGTAACTAAAAGCAGAGTAATTTTATTTCCCCCCCCCCCCCCCCCATCTCTGTCATTTATTTTCCCTTTTTCAGAAGCCATGTATCCTGCTAAATTGTGATTGGTAATGATCATCATGAGCTATTGTGTATGCGCCAGTACTGGCTGTTTACTGGAATGTAGATGGTATTATTATTAACCCCTAAATAATTTAGTCAGGAGATGCAAACTATTAATATACATGCTAATCAATCCTAATCTGGTATACTAAACCCAGCTGACCCAGTGGGACCCCTTTTATTTCTGCTCTAATTGGTCAGGTTGTGGTAGTATTTCATAGTCTCTTTTAAAGTTGTAAGCTTAAATGCTTCACAAGGCAGAGGTATTTCAGTTTGAACAAAAACCTACATTTACATAGGTTTTCATGTTTTGACACAAAGCACTTCATAATCTGTAATTTATTTTTGAAAATTGTTCACTTAACTGCAATCAAATATAACGGGTAATGTATGAATATTAAAATCCTTCAAATGATAAATGAGATGAATAATCTGCTGACCTCTTTGATAGTAATGAAGTAACAATGATTTCTGAGGCCCTAGGAGAACAGCTTGCTGTTGAAGTAGTGTTATGGGAGGTTTTCATTTCACAGCTAAACATGGTCTCAATTTAATGTTTCACTGATAAGTGGTATCTCCAACAAGGCAGCACTCTCACATTTGTACTGAAATGGCAGTTAATTTGCAAGTACCAAAATGTTGAATCTATTGTCAAAGCATCTCTTTCCAAGTACCATAGTTTTAGCTAGAGAAATGCCAAATATTTATGAATTAAGAACTAAATATTGATCAAAATAATGATGGTTCAGATTAATATTCTTGAGGCAGTAATACAACCTTTTTTTGGCATAAACTTCCAACATTCAGTGTGAACTCATTCAAAGCTGATTGTAGTGTTTAACACTGTTGGATGGAATTACTTGCTATAACATTTTCTCCAGTTAATGCAATCGAATAATGTAGCTGAATTTATTGATAATATTGTTGATTGAGAGATATATATATATATAGAGAGAGAGAGAGATATAGCTTACTAAATTATCTTTTATACTCTGGCACTAAATTTAGATGCAGATAACTACCTCATCATCTTTCCAATAATTTAAAGTACAATAAATTCATTGAATGCATTACCAGTTTGCTGAGAAGAAAGAGCCTGAGGGCAGTTGTTTTGTCACAGTGAAGCTGCTTTTGGATTTTTCGGGATATGAGAAAATAAGTGACTGGAAGGAGTAAAGGACTGCAATGATGGGGCTTTTTCTGTCCTTGGGATCTTGACCTTTTATATTGTAACATGATAACAGTAGGAAATAGTCTATTAAAGTTGCAATTTCCTGTCCCTCTATAATAACACTTTGCTACTCTCTAATTGCTGTGATAAAATGATAATTTATGTTCAGAGATAATGGCACAGGGAAGTTAAATTGGCATTTTTTAAAGAAGTCAATACATTGTCGTAGTTGACCCGGTGACCTCATCCTTTTGGGAGATGAGATGTATCCTCAGTTGTTGCTAGCAAATGTGATACTTCATTTTTTGTATGGTGTCAAGCTGTGCCAGGTTGATTTGATTTTAGTGTGATTTAGTGCATGTACAGCACATCAGAAATAATAAATTATTTATCTGAATTGTATTTTGACTTTTGTTTAGTTGAGATATATATTGTGAGATAGTGACATTTTAGACATGGTTCTGCTATGGGGTTTGATAGGTCTAAATTGTTTTACCATTCTATGGAGTGGAACTTAGCTCTATGCATAATATACTTCCTAGTTGCCATTTTCAAATATTTGCCCCAACATTTCTGATAATTGAATAACTTTTTCTGAAGGTGTATGGTTCTTTCATATTTTTAATAAAATCAATCTGCATTCATCTACATATTTGAGGAAGGATTTGGTTCTGCTGCAAAATAATACATTTGGAAGGGGAAAGGAGGGAACATTGTTATAGCTAGTAAAGTAGCTCAGATTTCATTTTGCAAAAATTGCTAGTGAAAAATGTAAACTTATTTAATGCTTAGAGTTTTACCCCCTTGATATCATAATCTTCCTGCTCTGTAACCAATATAGCCTATATAACTAATACCTAAGCAGAGTGCAAGAGACAAAAGGGACTCAGTGCCTTACACAAAGTATACCTCCATTCTTTCTATTAGGAACATCACCACTTGAATACCAAGTTGCTGAAAACATGACTTTAGATTTTAGAATTGATACTGATGAGATTTGGAGATTGAATTATCCTGAAAAGCATTGTTGTTGTGGCTAATAGTTGTCAGTCTTAATGAGTGCGAAACCAATATTTGCTATCGTGACATGAGCTTTAAACCTCAATATAGATTAAATAGTGAACTGTATTGAGTTGCAAAATCTTTTTTTTTCTGACGCAGTTAAAAACTGTCACAGATGTACAATTTGGATAAAATAATCTTGTTGATAAAATGGAAAAGCTTAGGAGCCAAAGGATCAGTGTGAGGATTTGCTTCTAAAAATCCATATTGCTAGAGAAACAGATTTTAAGTAGGTGAGTGAAATAACCTTATGGTTGCTAATAAAAGGTCTTAACCATATTAATAATGTTTTGACATCAACAGTTTTGACTAGATATCCATAAACCCTTTATGCCTTTGTTATTTTGCTTTATCATTATCCCTTTTTTCCAACTTGCTCAGTATTATGCAATCACAACATGGTTTTTATAATCTATTCACGCACTCAAGGGTGTAATATGGTGTTATAACTATATTTCTGAAACTTTTGGGGACTTTTTATTAAGACATATAAACATTAATGAATATAAATTTTGTGACTTCAGAAATTGAAGGATTGTCCACATCTAAACTCCTAGCTGTTTTAATCACTAAAGTCATTTGAATCAATGAAAATGACAAAAATTTGACTTTCAAGGATCTCTGTGTTTGGATACACAACATAAGTGATTCACACCAGAGAACTATCAGTACTAATATTTCAGAATTTTAGACAAGGCTTTATTGCCCACCATAGATGCTGCCTGACTTGCTGAGTTCCTCCAGCATTTTGTGTGTATATTGCTTAGAAAAAGCTTTGATTTGTTCGCTTGAGGAACTAATTGAGTAATTAAGAGCAGTATTTAGCTATTGCTACTCATAAAGATCTGAATGTCCATGCTATGTGCTAAGTTGATTGATCTCAGTTGGCAAAGTTGGAATGTGTTATTTCATGTGAGCATCTTGAACACCCAAGTTTCTGCTTCTAGATAAGGTCTTTGTACTGCTATTCACATATTCTTGTTTTCAGGATAGGGGTGCTATACTGAAGAGGATTTGGGATAAAAGTAATGTGAGGAAAGGAAAATCATATTGCTAACAACTGCAGTTTTTCTCATTGATTTGCATTCTTGTAGGTAGTTTCTTCCTTTATTTAAAAACAATTACACAGTTGATGTAACGATGTGACTTATGGGAGCTCTTTGCTGCTTATAGAACTATACCCAAATATATTACTAATCTATGAATTAAATTTGTTTGGAAAATGATAAACTTGAAAAAGGCAACAGTAAGTTTTCAAAGCTGGAGTACAACTAATTAGATTTTTTGATAAATATGTTCAGGGTTCGGGTGTTTATTTAGCTTGGACAACGGCTCATAGACCTGGTGATCCCTATCTCTAAGCATTGCTGATAGGAGTGGCTAATTAATTTGTGGTTGTATTTTAAGTGACCTTAAAAATCCAGTGCATTTGGGATTCTGTATTTTAAATATTATTGGTTGCAATGGCAGTAGAAAATGAATTGAAGAGTGAGAGCAGGAGCGATTAATGTATGAGTTTCTTTTACTATAAGCACAGCATATCCCATGGGTGTCCATTATTTTTTAATAACGCAATTTGAAAACAATATTGACATGGCTGTTTTGGAATCCACAGCTATAAACATTATTAGCTTTTGAAGGTTGAAATTCCTTATTGACTTTTCTTTCATTTAGCCTTTGCACTGTAATAGTTGAATTAAGAGTCTTCTGAATGCAGAAGAAAAGCCCTTCTGCATTCTAAACCTGAATGGTGATGGTGGTCTGGATAAATATTTTTGGCTTTTAAAGGAATACTGGTTTGGAAAACTTCTCCATAGATTTGCACTTCTGGTCTTTCGTTGGTATTTAATAGTAGAATTATGCTCTAGCAGTAACATTTATGTACTTCTAATTGGTAATTTAGTCAAGTGTCCCATTATGAGACAAGAGATTCCAATTGGAATACAGCTACTTTAATTTGCCTAGATCAGTAAATTTCGTATCTGCAAATAGCTGTTTGGCAGAATAATTTATAACCTGTATGGCATAATTATGCAACAAACTGAACTCGCATCAGTACTGTAAAATGAAATGTTCACTTTTGGGCTGATCGCAACCTGAATCTCTCATTAAGAATATAGATAGAAAATTAAGTTGCAAAGGGAGCAAAGTTCAAATCTCTTGGCCAGACAACCTTTAATTTGCTGCTGATGTTTTATAAAATGTTGCAATCCTCAGAAAATATATGAATCCTTAAATTTTATTAGGAAATGTTTAGAGTTACAGAACTCTTTAGCATAACATCATCAGTATGTTTAATTTTTTTCAAATAACAATAGCTTGTTTTTATTTGTCCATTATTTAAATAGTTTCATTTTTTTCAGTAATCCTTCACATTTGTGTATGCTGATTTATATACATCCAAATGATTTGCAACACTGGCAAAGAATTGTTAAAATTATTTCTGCATACAATTGGAGGCAGTAAATGGACAGAACTAGAAACATCAGTTCACTTTCATTTACATTACAAATTGGTTGGAGCAGCTGTAATTATAAACCCAGAATTTATTTTAGAAATTTTTTTTGGTTTTAACTCTGGAATAGTTCCTACACAAAAGAACCAAAAATTATTTTCAAAAAAAGCTTGCAAACATTGAAATTAAACCTAAAATACAACAAATAAAATGTTGATCAAAGATATGTTCAGTGTAGTCCTATATCAGAACAAAGTCTGATAAAGGCTGTTTTTTATTGCCAGCATTTTCTGAAAAAATAAATTACCTCCTTTTCTATCTATTTGCATAAGATGTTCAGTAAGGGCAGTACGTAATGAGTTGGCAAGCCGACCTTAAACAACTAGGTTAAAGCTCAACTGTCCATGAAAGTTACTTAAGGCATATATCTCTAGCAGGTCTTTGTAGATTTACTTAATGTATCTTAACAGATTTTGGCAGGTATGCCTCACACAACACTTGAAATGTTTACCTGTACTGTATTAAGCTGTTTTCCATCTTGAAACTGTATGTAAGAGAGTTATGCAGATTATTTTGATTATTGTCTAAGTATAAACCCATTTGCTTGAATATTTTTTCCAGTATGTGATGTAATGCCATTACTACAAGTTGAAGGTTTTTAGATGTTATTATTATTTTAATCATTGAATTTAAATATTCAAAAACTAGTTTTTGCTTTTCATATTTGGTTCATAATCTATTAATTTTATTAAGGATGATAATTGCTGTATACCAAAGACACAAACACACACTTTAAAGAAAGCAAAAGCACTATAGAACGTACAGCTTTGATATTGTCCAATTGTCCTTGCTGTGTACATGCTAATGATTAATGCTATATTGATAGAAAATTGATAGAATTAGAATTAATAATGACTATTAAATATATACTTTTGTGTCAATGTGCTGTTTACAATCTAGTGCTGAATATTAGAAACTGGATTGTGATTCTCAGGGGTTTTTGAAAACATTAACTGCTGTATATCTTCTAGTGATTGTAGAAATCAAGTATTGTGCAAGCTTATCTTACCTCATGTTCTTTTTCCCCATAATTTTGAATCATACTTTGACCTATTTGTGGGAGCCTATTTTAATTTGTGACTAGGCAATGAGAAATTTCTGCCAAATGATGTGAAAAATATGAGCTAAACAAACTACCAGCCTCTAGGTAGTATTAAATGACGAGTAGACATTTCCAGTTGATGAGCTATTGTCACACATGTACAGTTGAATAGCTTATTTCTATTTTTTAAGTGAAAATGTAATGCCACTACATAAACAAAAGAAGGTGCTCTTTATTGTAAGTGTTTCACTTCACATAAAAAATCTAAATGAATATAATTGGGTTATTGGAAAACATATTAGTAAATAGTCTGAATGAAATATTTCAAAATGGATATAGATTTTGAACATGTATTAATGTAATGCAAAAAGGTGTGTCCCTTGCAAATGTAAATTGAAAAAAATATAAAAATGAAATAGAGTAAAAAGAGACATTAATAGAAACATTTTATTCCCTGTGATGAAAGCATGAAGACAGACGTCAAAAATAAGCTTCCACAAACAGTTTCCAGTTTTATTTTGTGCTATGATTATTACCATAGTTTTTATTTTCATTGTTATAAATACTGAATATTATGAATTTGTTTTAAAGTGTCACTTATTCTAACGGGTTAGAACAGGAAAGTAAATTTCCCAACTCAGGAAAATCACTTATGCAATGATTCATCTAAAAAATGTGATTTTTATCTCTTTTCATCCACAGCCTTGTTTTGTGTTCACGTTTCTCAATTGTACTGGTGTTATGTGACTTATACTACTAGTGGTTTACATTTTGTAACTATGACAACTTATATTTAACCCACTGGATATTTAAAAGGAAAAAAATGCAGATGTAAAATTGGCTGAATATTGATAATAAATTTAAAAGTTCTGACTTTTACTGGTTTTCATCTTTTGTGAAAGTGTAGCTTGTTACGATATTGTGCATTTTTTTTAGAGAGGTTGGTAAGCTTAAACACACACACACACTCAGAATTAATTAATAAAATTGTTAGATTGTATGTGCATTTTGCCACAGATTTTCTAATTTTGAAATTTGTAAATTGATTTTGCAAGTGACATAGCCACAGAATTCATAAAATATTGCTGGAATAAACTTTTTTGGGTTTTAGTGTATAGATTTTTCTTTAATGTTCTTATGGAGTCATAGAGTTGTATACAGTAGAGAAGTAGCAGCTACGGACCATGCCTATCTGCACTAATTCCACGCGTGGATTTATTTTTATACTCATGCCTCGCTCTTTCAAGTACCTGTCAAGATATCATTTAAATGTTATTGTTTTTGTCTCCACTATCTCCTTTACAATTCATTTCAGATGCCTACTGTTCTCTGAATGAAAAAAATCCCCTCAGATCTCCTTTAAACATTTTCCCTCTTGCACAAAATCAGTGCCCTCTATTTAAGACTTCCCCACCATGGGGAAAAAGACTGACTATCCATCCTTTCCAGTACTTCTGAGGTTGCTTTTTTTCTCTTAAATGTGGCTTCATGTCTAATATAGTTAACATATCCTTCCTCTTGATTCTTTGATCTCCATCAACAGCCACACCCCTTCTCTAGGCACTTTCCCACACATTGTAGATGTAACACCTGTTCTTTTACATCTCATTTTCCACTGCATAGGCATCCAATATTTGCATTGACATTTGCAAAGATCACTAAGCTTCGATATGTGTACTTAAATCAAGGCAACTGAACTTGCTGTGTTGTTGAGAAGATGTTTTGCCACTCATCCGAGAGACTCAGTTCTGATTCATGGTAGGTAGTTTTCTAGCTTAAGAACTCTGAGTTCTTTAAAAGTACGTTATAGCAATCATGTGAGGGTCGTTAAGAGTCATAGAGGTAATAAGGGGATCATGAATGGAGGTGTGAACTGTTGTTGAGATGCCGGGATAGAGATGTTAGGACTGCATTGTAAGTAGCTGATAGGTGGTGTCGTACCCCACCCCCTCTGTTTGAAACCCCCACTGCCTGTCCAAAATGTGCATATTGTTATCATCAAAGCAGTGTTCCTTGTTCTTTAGTTATAGATATACAACTAAGTCTTGACCTGGGGTGTTAGCCCTCCTATGCTGGCCCATCCATTTGTGAAGTGGTCGATTTGTCTTACCAATATACAAAACTGCAGTTTTCATTGCATTCGATAGCGTATACAATATTGCTCTGTTTATGTTTGGGTGTAGGATCCTTAGAGTGGATGGGTTTCTGTCTAAGACATCAAGAACAATAGACTGTGCAGTACTTATCAAAGAAAATGGACATCTAGGTATTGAAGTTTACAGAAACCATCCCACATAGGTCAGTGTCTAAGTTTGACTCTCATCACCCATTAGAACATAAGTTGAGGGTTTTCAGAACACTACATCACCACGCCAAGAATGTGCCTACCAGCATAACAGCTAAAGACAAGGAGTACAAGTATTTGAGAGAAGACCTGAAAGCTTGTGGCTACCCTGACTGGGTTTTCATGAAGACCACAACAAAAATCAGCTCAACAGATGGAAAAATATAAGTCATCCCATTTGTAGCTGGAGTTTCAGAGAGAAGGATTTTCAACAAACACCGAATCCCTGTGTTTTTCAACCCCACAAACACACTCAGACAGGGACTTGTCTACCCCAAGGATCCTATACAAAAACATAAACGGAGCAATATTATATAGGCTATCCAGTGCAATGAGGACGGCACAGATTTGTATATTGGCGAAACAAAACAACTACTTTACAAACGGCCCAAAATTGGAGGGCTATTTCCTCAGGTCGAAACTCGGCTGTATACACCTAAAGGACAAGAGACACTCTTTTAAAAACAATGTGCACATTTTGGACAGGGAGGACAGGTGGTTTGAAAGAGGTTAAGGAAGCCATCTTTGTCAAACTGGAAAATCCATCCCTGAACAGAGGGGGTGGGGTACGACACGACCTATCAGCTACTTACAATGCAGTCCTAACATCTCTACCCCGGTGTCTCCACAACAGTTTACACCTCCATTCATGCAAAGATAAGACTAATGACCCTCTCATTCCCTCTACAACCCTCAGTTGCTTTGATTTACTACTGCTTGATATATGATGACGTGGGTTACTGAGAGCCTTCACAGACGTGTGTATTTAAACATTTCTTCCAAATCAGTTTTGCTACATTTAATGCTCGCAATGTTGTCTCTTTTACATTGGATAAATCAAATTGTATGATCTTCAGAAAACATCACAATCATTTCACAAGGGTAACCCTGAGTTTCCAGTTACTTGTGCATTTGCATTCACTGTCTGATCTATACATTTCAACAAAGCCCAACTAACAATTCCTTTGGTATCAGAATTAGCACTCTTTACATAGCATATGTGAATATGCTAGGTTTCCAGCAGCTGCAATGCATGCTCTACATCTCAGAACTCTGGCATTGTTTTATTTTTACTGTATTCATTCCTCTCCCTTTATTGACTTCTCCCTCTGGGTCAATATAATTAAACATTTGCCTTCGTTTCTTGGGGAACACTATTAGCATTTGTGTTGTCTGGATTCTCTTGGTGGTCATATCCATTTTGTTCTGTATGTGTGTACCCTTATTTGCAACTTAAATGACACTATTTTCTTCACCTTTTTTCCAGTTCTAATGAAGGACCAATAATCTGAAATATTAAATTTGTTTTGCCCTCTGTGGATGCTATCTGACCCATTTAGTCCCTCTTTTAAAAATTTCTTAATTGCTATATAGTTATAGGAACAGAAACATACTTCATCTTTCTTTGTAATCTAGGCCATGCAACGAACAAGTGTATCATCCTAGTTATCAACACTGGTGATGCCGAAGTCAGGTTTGTCTCATTGTCAATGAAGGATCCCTGCAGGATCATAACAATAACCAACTTACCCAGAGCTACAAATTATTTTTCAAGGATTGTGTAATTTTGATGCAAATACTCATTCTCAAAGCTTTTTTTTTTTAGACTGTGCTTGTATTTCTTTTCCACGATGGACACTTTTAATGTCAAATCCCTGGGTCACCGTTATGCTTTTCTTTATGTAATTTAGAATGAAAACCTGCACGACACAGGCATACAAATTCATTATCCATCTTTTTAAAAAAATCATTGGATTTCCTTCCCCCCTGAATAACTGTTATTCACTTTCACTTGAACCAGGCCGTGACTTGCACAGCAATGTGGCAGGGCCCTGGAGATTGTTGTAGAACAGAGAGACCAATGGGTGCAAGTAAATAGTTCTTCAAAAGTATCATTGTAGGTAAACATTCTGGACAAGAATGTCTTTGGCACACTTGTCTTCATTGGTCAGAGCTTTAGTACATAATTTCTAAACTTTTATAGCTTTTATTGGTGAGACTGTAACTGGGAAAACTAGGCAGATCTGATCATCTGGAAATAGAGGGGATTTCATTTAGGTGGAAAGTGCAGAAGATATTCACAAGTATGTTGCTGGGCTTGCTTTATAAGGAAAGACTGAACAGGCTGGGTCAGTATCCTCAGGAGTGAAGGAGGTTGAAGGAAGACTTTGTAGATACACAAAATCATGAGGAACATGGGTAAGGTGAATGTTCCGTTTTTTTCTCCACAGTGTAGGGGTAAAGATTTAAAGGAACCAGAGGGACAACTTTTTTCATGCAGGGTGGTGGTTATATGGAATGAGCTGCCAGAGGAAATCAAAAGTTCGAAGTAAATTTATTATCAAAGTGTGTGTGTATATGTATCCTCAATAACTCCAATAACCATAACAGCATTAATGAAAGACTGCACCAACAGAGTGGACAACCAGTGTGTAAAAAAAACAATAAACTGCAAATACAGACATAAATAAATAATAAATATGAAGAATGAGGTGAAGAGTCCTTGAAAGCGAGTCTACAGGTTGTGTGAACAATTCATTGATAGGGCAAGTGAAGTTATCCCCTCTGGTTCAAGAGCCTGATGGTTGAGGGGTGATAAATGTTCCTGAACCTGTTGATGTAAGTTTAAACCAGTAAATAGATGAGAAATGTTTTAGAGGAATATGGAACAAACACAGACAAATAGGACTAGGTCAGGTTGACAGTCTTGGTGGGCATGGATGTATTGGTCTGACGGGTATGTTTCTATGGTGTATGAATCTTAAGTGTTTGCATTCACATAATTTGTGGTATGTACTATTGGATACAGATGAATTATTAACTTTGATTTCAGCACTCACTATCCTTCCTACACTTACATTAAATGAGCATGGGACTAACTATAGTGTTGAAACTACAGTTATTTTCAAAACTATAGTTGATCCCATCTTTTGATGTTTTCAGTGTCATAATATACCAGAATTTAGCCATCAAGGTAACAGCCTAGTGGGAGGGGTGCAAAATCTTTCATTTAATCAGTTATTATATCAGCATTGATATGAAAGCAAAGCTAATGAATGAGTAAAATTCAGAGAACAAATTAGGTTTTTAAAGAAAGAAATTAGATTGAAAATTGGATGGGTCACCCCTACAACATTCTGATCTGATCTGTCAGAAATTGTATTTTTAGTCATGGAACAGGTCATAAATCTAAATTTTCAGCTGCTGTTTCAGCTCTAGAACAAATATTTGGTTAGTGAAGGCTGGGTCTTTTATATATAAAAAACTAGTCTGTCTTCATTCCTCAGATGAATAGGACTGTGTTCATTGTATTAAGATACCAAAAGATTAAGGCTGGAACTGACCCTTCATCTTAGAATTGGGGAAAAAATGGTATTAAGCTTGATAAATAGTCCTGCTGATGGGATTAGATTGATTAAAATTTTAGGTGGTTTATTGAGCAAGATTTGTACAATTAGCAGTACTAAAAACAGTACCTAACCATAAAATTCCAATGAATTGCAAATTTTAAGCCATACTTTTTTAATGATAAGTGTGCTACAGGTCAACAGTCGTCTTAATACCAAAAAGTATTATGGTTGTCTTAAATAATCTGAATCTAATACTTATAGACAATAGGTGCAGAAGTAGACCATTCGGCCCTTCGAGCCTGCACCGCCATTTTGAGATCATGGCTGATCAATTCCTTATCAATACCCGGTTCCTGCCTTGTCCCTATATCCCTTGATTCCCCTATGCATAAGATACCTATCTAGCTCCTTCTTGAAAGCATCCAGAGAATTGCCCTCCACTACCTTCCGAGGCAGTGCATTCCAGACCCCCACAACTCTCTGGGAGAAGAAGTTTTTCCTTAACTCTGTCCTAAATGACCTACCCCTTATTCTCAAACCATGCCCTCTGGTACTGGACTCTCCCAGCATCTGGAACATATTTCCTGCCTCTATCTTGTCCAATCCCTTAATAATCTTATATGTTTCAATCAGATCCCCTCTCAATCTCCTTAATTCCAGCGTGTACAAGCCCAGTCTCTCTAACCTCTCTGCGTAAGACAGTCCTGACATCCCAGGAATTAACCTCGTGAATCTACGCTGCACTTCCTCTACAGCCAGGATGTCCTTCCTAAACCCTGGAGACCAAAACTGTACACAATACTCCAGGTGTGGTCTCACCAGGGCTCTGTACAAATGCAAGAGGATTTCCTTGCTCTTGTACTCAATTCCCTTTGTAATAAAGGCCAACATTCCATTAGCCTTCTTCACTGCCTGCTGCACTTGCTCATTCACCTTTAGTGTCTGATGAACAAGGACTCCGAGATCTCTTTGTATTACTCCCCTACCCAACTCTATACCGTTCAGATAATAATCTGCCTTCCTGTTCTTACTCCCAAAGTGGATAACCTCACATTTATTCACATTAAACGCCATCTGCCAAGTATCTGCCCACTCACCCAGCCTATCCAAGTCACCCTGAATTCTCCTAACATCCTCATCACATGTCACACTGCCACCCAGCTTAGTATCATCAGCAAATTTGCTGATGTTATTTTCTATGCCTTCATCCAAATCATTAACGTAAATGGTAAACAGCTGTGGTCCTAATACCGAGCCCTGTGGCACCCATTTTTCCATGAGTCACCACCTGCCATTCTGAGAAACACCCATTCACCGCTACCCTTTGCTTTCTATCTGATTAATACTTGATTTTTACTTGATTTATAACTGCTGGAAACAATTGAAAGAAAGGGGTGGTGTCACTAACTTAAACGCTTGAATAGAGAAGAAAACAAAATTGTTATGTGATATGTGTTGATTTGATGACATAGGATTGGGTTGGAAACTTTCCAGGGAAGGATTATACTGTAAATTTGTTCAAATAAAAACTTTATTCTGACCATCTTGTGTAAGTTTACTTTCACATCTGAAATTACAAATTCACGAGCTAGATATATAAAAAGAAATCTATTCTAAAGCATCCATAGTAAAGACAAACAGAACAATATAGATTCTTAAAATATGCTGTAGACCTTTTTATATTAGCTTGGTTAATTAGAAACAAAGCTCCCATCTTTATCATAGAGGTAGCAGTAAAGTATTATTGCAAATCTAGATTTTCAGGTTGTGGTGAACTATATATACCTGTCTGGACACGCCCCCCCCCCGCTGACTGCTCCTGTGGCTCTTCCCACAGATCCTGGTATAAAGGCGATTGGAGGCACAGACCCTTCCTCAGTCTCCAGGATGTTGTGTGATGGTCATTTGCTGCTTGTGCTTTCTTCCAGCCAATGAAAGCCTACCTTAACCCACGTCTCAGAGTTATTGATGGTGCATCACAGGTATATGTATAATTGGGGATTCTGCAAACTCAATAGATGATTACACAACTCCATTAATGAGGTCAGATCTAAGAAACCCGCATACTATACATATTCCTCTCTAGTCCACATACTTCCAACCTCACATTTAAAATGTAGACTTGTCATTGATTTCAATTAATTTTTTACCAGTCAAAACAGTGTTTATTGTTGCAGCCAGCATGATGATGGAAGAACTTTGGTACATAGAGAATACCTTTTAGACATGTTAACCATGATTGAATGTTAACATCTGATTACATACCTGTTACAAGTACATGAGCACTGAAGTTGAATAATTACATAATTGATTTTGATTGTAATCCCTCCAAGATTACTCAGATTAATGTAAAATGAATGGCCTGTTCATGAACAGCGACACTGGTTTTCTTTTGAGATCTTGTGTCAATGCTTTGTGGTGCAACCAAAACAAATGCTTATGCTAGCTCATCAACAAATAAAGTTTATTGGAGGCTTATTTCCAAGTGTTCCAACACAGAAAATATCAACTTTCAGATTATAGTTATCATCCTAGGTAGAAAAATATTGACAAAAATTATACCAATTAGATAAACTCCAATAAATCACAATCAAAATAGCACAGCACAAGACAAAAGCTATTCAACCCATTAATTCTGTATTAGAACAAAGTTGGTTTCATTTCCAGCTTTTCCCTACATGCTTAACTTCTTATCAGTCTGATATTTATCTGATGCCTTTTTGAAAAATTTCAGAAGTATTTCCTCCACCCTTTAAGAATATTCCAAATTATTTATTGAGGTAGTTCCCTAACTTTTTGGGGTTACCACCCCCTTGGCTCCTAGACTATATTCCCAGTGCCCCCCTTTCCTTTTCTGGCTATTACATAAAAGCTATAAAGAATTTTGATTTACAATGCACAATGAAAGAAAATAGGAACTGCAAATTCAAACCAGTGACAAATAATTTTGAAAATTATTCAAATCTATTTAAAGCTACAAATAAAATTATTTCTTTATTACAGTGAAAACTATTTTCATCAACAATTTTAGAGTGTACATTTCTAGTCTAACTTTTTACTACTACTTTGCTTTTTCACCTTTCCATGAGATGGATGAGCTTGAATGTCACTCAGAATGTGTCTCAGATCCCCACATTCAGTAATTTGCAGTCTATTTTGCTACTTTGAAAGAAGTTAGGTGACTACACAGAAATCACACTCTACTAAATATGATGTTGGAAAGGCAATAAAGAACATCTTGATCTTTTTCAACAGTGCAGGATAGATTAGAGATTTCTTTCTGCAACCAAAAGTCTTGATATGATTTTTTGAACCTCAGCTTCAGCTTAAAGACATTTTGTAGTGAGATCAGTTCTTTCTCCATCCTTCCTGTTTATTCCTTATTACAAGTGTTCAGGAAAATATTTATTATCCAATCGGGAATTTGGATCGAGAGAACAGCTTGAAATCTCTCTGACGTGTCTTTATCTAGCTCACCCAGGTGGCTATACTACACTTGAAAATAATCTGGTATTCTTTCTTCTAACTCGAGAGATTTGGAAATTGGAAAAGGTCATGATGACCAGTGCTGCACTTAAATAGAGTTAATTTGGACAGAAATGTGGAAACGACTGATTTGACTTTGATGAGATTTACATCAGTTCCTCGCAGTTGAAGATTGATTACTGGATGAAGCATTTGTGTCTACAAAAGAATTTTACCATAGTTTCAAAAAATGTATGAAAGTGTCTCGGTTTCCTTTTGAGAGCCATCTGACTTCTGTATGCAAAAGCAAGCATTCAAACCATTCATCATTCTCAATACAAAGCTCTCAAGCATGGTACTTCATTTTATTTTAGATTAGATTAGATTCAACTTTATAGTCATTGCACCGAGTACAGATACAAAGCCAATGAAATGCAATTAGCATCTGACCAGAAGTGCAAAAGAATAGTATTATTTACAAAATAACTGTGAATAAAAATTAAGTGCTACAGCATAGAAATATAAAAGTACTGAGACAGTCCAATATCAAGTTAAGTCACTTTTATTGTAATTTTGACCATAACTGCTGGTACAGTACATAGTAAAATGAGACAACATTTTTTCAGGACCATGGTGTCACATGACACAGTACAAAAACTAAACTGAACTATGTAAAAAACAACACAGAAAAAAACTACACTAGACTACAGACCTACTCAGGACTGCATAAAGTGCACAAAACAGTGCAGGCATTACAATAAATAATAAACAAGACAACAGGGCAGTAAGGTGTCAGTCCAGGCTTTGGGTATTGAGGAGTCTGATAGCTTAGGGGAAGAAACTGTTACATAGTCTGGTCGTGAGAGCCCGAATGCTTTGGTGCCTTTTCCCAGACGGCAGGAGGGAGAAGAGTTTGTATGAGGGGTGCATAGGGTCCTTCATGATGCTGTTTGCATTGCAGATGCAGCATGTAGTGTAAATGTCTGTAATGGCGGGAAGAGAGACCCCAATGATCTTCTCAGCTGACCTCACTATCCACTGCAGGGTCTTGTGATCCGAGATGGTGCAGTTTCCGAACCAGGCAGTGATACAGCTGCTCAGGATGCTCTCAATACAACCCCTGTAGAATGTGATGAGGATGGGGTGTGGGAGATGGACTTTCCTCAGCCTTCGCAGAAAGTAGAGACACTACTGGGCTTTCTTTGCTATGGAGCTGGTGTTGAGGGACCAGGTGCAATACTGCTTAGCGCTGTGATGTGAGGTTCAGCAGAGTTACAACCTCAGGGAAGAAGCTCTTTCTGAGCCTGCTGGTGCGGGAATGGAGGCTCCTGTAGCGCCTACCGGATGGGAGGAGAGTAAAAAGTCTATGGTTAGGGTGAGTTGCATCCTTGATAATGCTTTTCGCCCTGCCCAGGCAGCATTTATGGTAGATGTTCTCAATGGTGGGCAATTGGGTGCTGATGATCCACTGGGCAGTTTTCACCACCCACTGGAGAGCTTTGTGGTCTGATACAGGACAATTGCCATACCACACTGAGATGCAGTTGGTGAGTATACTCTCAATGGTACAGTGGTAAAAGTCCATCAGTATCCTGGGATAGAGGTGAGCTTTCTTGATGCTCCGCAGGAAATAAAGGCGCTGTTGCGCCTTTTTGATCAAGATGGCGTTCAGGGACCAGGTGAGATCATCAGAAATGTGGACACCAAGGAATTTGAAGCTTGATACATGCTCTACTACAGCTCCGTTGATGTAGATGGGGACATGAGTATGGCTCCTAGCATGCCTGAGGTCCACAATGATCTCCTTGGTCTTCTGGGTGTTAAGGACCAGGTTGTTATTGGCACACCATGCGGCCATGTGCTGGACCTCATCCCTGTAGGCCGTCTTGTCATCCCCATTGATCAGGCCAACCACCGTGGTGTCGTCTGCGAACTTGATTATGGGGTTAGAACCTTGCACGGGAATGCAGTCATAGGTGAAAAGGGAGTACAGAAGAGGGCTCAGCACACAGCCTTGTGGCACGCCAGTATTCAGGGTGAGAATGGAGGAGAAAGAGGTTGTCTAACTTAACAGATTGGGGTCTGTTAGTCAGAAAGTTATTTAGCACTATGATAACAATATTTTATGATTTGTGCAGCTGATTATTTTGCTTTTTTTGCAACCAGATGTCTGTGAATTACACAGTGAATGGTAAGTATGTTAGGTACTGTTTTTTCTGAGAAGATAATGACCTTGCGGTGGCTTCCTGTTATTGATGATGCCCCATCTTTTGCAAAAGCAGGAATTTTGGTGAGCAGAATGTCCTTCTCTTTGAAAAATGACTCAACAACCTGAAATATTGACTCTCTTTGTATCTGTTTCTAGTATCCTTGAAAATAACAGCTCTTGACCCATGCTCTCATCTTTTGTGAAGCAAACGTAATCAAGAAGCAAAGAGTTGTTGCCTAGCAAAGTTGACTCATCCGACTGCAGAGCAAATTATGTTGTCCTAAGTACATTGCACAATGTGTCTTCCACTTTCTTAGTCATTATAACTGTTTGTCTTTGAACAGAATTGTCACTGAGCAGAATCACTTTAATTACTTGGTCTGGTGACTTGTGCAAAACCATATTCAGAACCTCCCTTACTGCTGGCAGAATCAGTTCTTCTCCAACTGTATGTGGCTTTCCAGATTTAGTAATGAGCAATGAAATGTTGTATGAAGCACACAAACAATCACTTTTTTGTTGTGAAGTGCTGGCAAATATGTTTCTGAAAGTTTTCACAAAGTTACTGAAAATATACTAAGTTCTTGTCTGCTTTATCAGAGCGTAATCTCTTCAATCTTTTGAGCCTGGACAGTTTCATTGCCTCATTTGAAAAAACATTAACATTGGTCGCTGTTAGTTCCTTAGTGCTGGGATACTCTCTACAGTTGAGCCTTGGGCTATAGAAATGTGGCCAAAACCATTTCAAAAGGGCAGATTTTCAATTTTACTCCATTGAATGCCATATCTTAATTCATAGAAATTGCATCACTGTGTGATTAGAGTGTGTGAATCGTACTTGCACCATGCTAAAGTAGTGAATGGTAATAATGTGGAGGACAGGGCTGGAAATTCTTCAGTCTAGATTTCAGCAGTGTCACATTACTTTTCAACAACTATAAATTGTTTCGAGCTAGCAAGAGATGAGGTGATTACCTGATTATTGTAATCAGTTATGATGCACTGAGAATCCATGCTTGTAATAAGTAATTCATTTCTTAAAATTAAGCCTGTAATCCTTCACCTGCTCCCCCTGATATCTATTGGTCATCACCCCCTCAGAAACTCTCACTGCTCCTGGGTGGAGAGGCGGGGGTGCAATTTTGTCCACTTTGGGAATCTCTGCTTTATTGTGTTGAAATTTTTTTGAACAGAATGTGCTGTGAATTTGAATACAGTCAGTAGAAATTTGTATACAGCCAACTTAGAAGCTATTCATGGGAGTACTGAGGTACTGAGATGAAAGATAATAACGAAGAGATGAGGTATGAACTAGATATAAGCTAAGACAGTAGGAACCAAGCAAAGTTGTGCAGATGGAAGTAGTGTTCTTGATGATGGGGTACATATAGGATTTGAAAGTCACCATGACTCAAACAACCTCGTCCTCCTTCAGCAGTTGCTTTGATGAAGGATAAAGCTGCTGTGAAGGATCAAAGACAATACCTTGGATGTTCTACGTACAGGTCCATTGTGGGTTACTAACGCCTGACTCGTGCACACCTGTACTTATACACAAACTCCCATAAATATCATTAAATTCAAGTCTGGTTGAACGCTCTTTATTTGTAACCTCCTTGCAGTAATCAGATGCCATTATCCCTTAAGAAAATAGACTACCAGTTTCATCATGGATGGTTACTTAGAAACATAGAAAACCTACAGCACAATACAGGCTCTTTGGCCCACAATGCTGTGCTGAACATGTACTTACTTTAGAAATTACCTAGGGTTACCCATAGCCCTCCATTTTTCTAAGCTCCATGTACCTATCCAGGAGTCTCTTAAAAGACTCTATTGTACCTGCCTCCACCACCGTCGCTGGCAGCCCATTCCACGCACTCACCACTCTCTGTGTTAAAAAAAACCACTTACCTTTGACATCATCTCTGTACCTACTTCCAAGCACCTTAAAACTGTGCCCTCTTGTGTTAGCCACTTCAGCTCTGGGAAAAACCCTCTGACTATTCACATGATCAATACCCCTTATCATTTTATACACCTCTATCAGGTCACCTCTCATCCTCCGTCGCTCCAAGGGGAAAAGGCCAAGTTCACTCAACCTATTCTCATAAGGCATGCTCTCCAATCCAGGCAACATCCTCATAAATCTTCTCTGCACCTTTTCTATAATTTCCACATTTTTCCAGTAGAGAGGTGACCAGAACTGAGCACGGTACTCCAAGTGGGGTCTGACTAGGATCCTATACAGCTGTAACATTACCTCTCGGTAACTTAAGAGAGTTTGGAAAGTGTCAAGCAGTTGCTTCTATTGATATTTGTGCAATGGTAATCTATTACCATTGGAGAGGGATGGGCTCCGCCAGGTTTCAGATGCCCAAGACACTCCGTACGATGAGCAATCACCAAAAAGATCGGTGCAAAAAGCTTGTCATGACGGCGCCCCGACGACTCCACCAGGAGTGAAGGGCGCGCACACACACACACAATCTATTAAGCAAATCAACTTCCACTGATATTTCAAACCAATCAAACTAAACCCACTGAATGCAGAACATTCTGATCCCAAGCATTGTAACTAGGCAGGGATAGACAATAAACACTGTTACAAGTTCATGTTAATTTGCCCTCATCAACACCATCTATTATCATACAGTGACATTATGGTTACCATAGCAATTAACTTCAGTGTGTTACGCCTGTGCCCCAACTCTGAGGGGCCGAAGGGTACAAAGTAGCCCCCTCCTTTTTGAGAATCGCAAGATCGCTATTAATTCAGGTCAGGAGACCCAGGAAATGAGAGAAAGACACGCAGAATCCACAAAGGGTTTGGAATGTCCTGGCCCCTCAGCGATACAAAGCCACGGGAAATGGCCATTGTCTCTTGGAGACAGAATTGTGTATTGAGCACTGTGCTATTCATCGAAGCCCTCAAGGAATGAGCAACGTGGGCTGGTTGGGGGATGGCATCATCCCAACCTGATTGACATCTGAGACCCCGTGAGTAAGGATAAAAGAGGGTCTGGGGAACAACCCCTTCAGACGCACCAGGAGAAACGCTAGAAATCCCGTGACAGCGAAATAGCGACAGCCGGTGGAAAGCCCACGTGCGTCCTTTTCCATTTGCCTCGGAATTGGTGGGCCTCACCATGGAAGAACGGCTTTAGCTAAAAAAGGAGAAACCAGCCCCAACGACATTTCGAAGGATCGACATCATAAAAAGGAAAACGGGTGAGTTCTAAAAATCCGTCTCTCTCTCTCCAACCAAAAGCTGCAGCCTGAATGAACTTGAGTGACTTTTGTATTTCCATCGGACAATACATTATCCCCTAGACAACGATAGAGCTATTTCTTATTGATTATTATTATACCTGCGCTTTTAGATTTAGTATTGACGATGTATATTATCTGTATGTTGGCATTGATATTATTTTTGTGTATTTTTATCAATAAATACTGTTAAAAATAGTACCATCAGACTTCAATGGACCTCTCTATCTTTGCTGGTAAGTGACCCAGTTACGGGGTACGTAACAAGTGTATTTTTTGATTTATGGACAAAATTGATGTGTATTTGATCTTAATTCGGGGACAGTCTGTACTTAGTTGGAGAAAGTTTTTACAGGGTCTTAGTTTCAGGCAGATGGTACGACAGACAAAGCAAAAAGTGAACTGTTAGAGGAAGAGCTCGACAGGTCAAGCAATATCTGAAGAAGCAAGTGAATGGTCAATGTTTTGGCCAAGACCCTGCATCAGGACTGGCCTCACCAAACTTACCTCTTCATATTCTAACTCTCTTGTGTATCCCCTTGTTCTATTCCTTTCCATCTATATCTGGGGCATCTCTCATTCCCTCCACCATTTTCACAACTTCCAAGTCCCAACTACCTCATCTTTAGCACAGATATCCATTCTGTATATACCTATAATCCCCATCAGAAAGATATTAGGGCCTTCCGCTACTTTCTGGAATAAAGATGCAACCAGTTCCCTTACACTATCACTCCAATCTAATGTGTCTGGTGTATCCTTTTGCCTCCATAGATGATGTATGACCTGTGGTGTTCTTTTAGTAATTTGCTTTTTGCTTTACATTCTAGCATCTGCGCTCTCTTGTGCCACTAATAACGTAGATTATGTGGGATTGGTGAGGGGGGAAGTTTGAGAAGTGATGGATTAGGTGTCTTCAGTAATCAATGAACAGGATTACAATGGTAGGTTTTAAAGTAGTTGACATAAATTGACAAGTTGTGAGGATATCAGAGAGTATGAAGCCTAGGAAGATGAAGCTGAAAATTATCTCCGTGGCTAAAGTGAGAAATATGCTTCTGGAAGAATGCAGTAGGTCAAGTAGCATCAATGGAAACAGAAAATGAGGCAATATTTTTTTCTAGTTTGCACCTGCCTCAGCGTGGCGGTGGAGAAGGTGTGGAATGGATCATGAATCGAAATGACATGTTGTGTGGAAGTCCATGACAGCCAATGTGAGTATAGCGCAGGTACACTACAAAGCTGAAGTCTAAAGCCCCCCCTCCCCCACACACATAATGCGAGATTTGCCTGTACTTTTGTTTGATGAATCCAGCAAACTTAAAGAGGACCTTAGTAAGTTAGAAGTGAACTCTGACGAATCAGGGATCACAGCAAACATCTGGTGAGTTTGGTGGCAAACTATATATACTTCCAAATGGTCGGATAGCAGATTATCGGAGTTTTGTTTAATATAGTGGTTAGTGTGTGAAGTAGCTAGGGTTTGTTAGCTACGGTGTAGCATTGACAACTCCAATGTAATTTTAACCATGACAAATTTAGTACATTTTCATAGGGATTGAGATTTTGTGAAACGGACAAAAAAATTAAGGGGATAAGTGAGGAGAGAATTGAGAAAAATAGGTATTCTTTAAGAATGTGGAAGAGCAAGTCAATGAAAAAAGTAAAAGGCGGGCAGGGTAGAAAGTAAGAAACAGAGCAGAGATGAGTAAAAAAGTGAGGTGGAAGAGAACGATAGAAAGAGGGTAACAGTCAGAAGAATAATAGGAAAGAAAAGATTCTGTAGATACTGGAAATTCAGAGCAACACACACACAGAAAACACTGGAGGAACTCAGCAGGTCAGGCTGTATCTATGGAAAGGAATAAACAGTCGACGTTGCGGGCCAAGACGCTTCATCAGAGCTGCTGAGTTACTCCAGCAGTTTGTATGTGTTACAATGGATTTCCAGCATCTGCCTATTCTCTTGAGCATATTTTCACTCCAAATTTGCATTAATTTAGGCATAATAATCTAATTTTTGACATAATTTCACTGCAGGACAAGCACAGAATGCCGTATTTAAATTTAAATTTCATCGGTCCCAACTTTTCGCCCTGTTGCCAGGGTAACGATTCGGCGCCGCTCTTGCCGCGCTGCTTGTTGGCAGCGGGAATTGTGGGACAATGTGAAGATGGCGGCCGTGTTGGAGGTAGTGCTGAGCTGCGATGCTGGCGGTTCGCTGTGGAACTGTAACGTGTGGGAGCCGCGCTCCGGGACCACGCTGACGAGTTACCGGGGCGGCAATACCTCAGCCCGTGCCTTATGTACTTTAGGCGGCGAGTATCTGTTGGGAGCGCAGCTCGGCAAGAATTACATCAACGTATGGGAATTGCAGCGGAAGGTGAGCGAGTCAATTGGGAGGGAGTGCGTACGGATAGAGTGGGGTCTTAGGGTGGGGAGAATAGCGATAGGAAATGAACTATGGGGCAGACAGAATAAGGGGACAGAGGTGGAGAGAAAGGGGTAAGAAGCACATGGAATGGCGACTGGATGGAAGGGTACAGGCGGAGAGAGCATGGGCAGAGTCCTGGAGAGGAATGGTACGCATGTAGGGGTACTGGAGGACGAGGGGGTACTTGGATCAGAAGGACTGAATATGCGGCGATAACATAGCATTATATGATCCGTGTCTGCTTTGGAATTACGTTCATGGTGGATCTGTTGGTCTGAGTTGTGGTTGTACGTAATCGTGTAACAGTTATAGAACTGAAGTGAGTTTCTGAGGCTAGGCAAGTTTGGCTGACAACTAAGAGTTTCAGTAAGGATTACAAAGACCATTATGTGATTAGTACTGGATTTTTCATTGAGGGCATATCTATTATTCTACTGCATGGAGGGATCGACACATTTGGAAGGAGTATCACAAACACGATAAAATCTGCAGATGCTGGAAGTCGAAAGCAACACACACGAAATGCTGGAGGAACTCAGCAGACCAGGCAGCATCCGTAGAAAAGAGTAAATAGTCGACTGTTTACTCTTTTCCACAGATGCTGCATGTCCTGCTGAGTTCCTCCAGCATTTTGTGTGTATTTCAAAGAGATTTTATGCTGGAAAGAGGCAGTTGGTGAAAAACTATTTCATGTCTTTTCCTATGATAGAGAGTTAGATACTCTTCAGCTGCTAGAAACTAGCTTTGTCTCTTTTTTTAGATGATGGCCAAGGCTGCAATTTTTTTTGTGTTACTGGTATAGCTTTCTATCCCCGGATGAACTCAAAATTCTGCATCAGAAGCTTCTCTCTGTCACTGTTTAGAACTTCAGCATGGATATTGCCTGTTCCAGAGGTTTTATTATTTGTGAGTCGGTATATTGCATCTGCAACCGGCTGAGGTGTGAATGAGAATAGACTGGAATGTTCTGTGGAATGTAGTCAAGGACACATGTTGAAGAACTCCTTTACCAAAACTGTATTTAGATTGATTATGTTCATGTTTGGGGAGGGACTGGAACATTGCATAGGGTTCTGAGGTGTTAGTGTGAGGTGGTACAGACAGGCTTCACAGAATATAGGCAGGTTAATGGAATAACCAAGAAGATGACAGAATGTTATAAAGAAATATGTGAGGCTATCCCCTCTACTAGAAAATGAAAAGCAGATTTTTTGTAAATGGGAATATATTTTGTAAATGGAAACCTCTGATGGGAGGACGATGAACTAGTCCAAATCTAGACAGAAGGATTGAGGAGTATCTGTATGTGAATCATGGAAAGTTAATATGCAGGATCAGTAAGCATTTAGCGTTTATAGTGACATGAGATTACAGTGAGTGAACTTCAGTGAAATAAGACAGTTTACTGGAATTACATAGGGCTTGTGTGAGACTGTGCCTGGAATACTGCATTCTGCTTTCATTTTGAGAAATTTGGGTAAATAAAAGGATAGGGTGCAGTGAAGGTTCACCACCTTGTTTCCTGGGATGATGGATTTGCATTCCACATGAGGATTATCAGAAATAGGCCTCTTGGCCCTTGAGTGAGCTACATCATTTGATCTGATTGGAACTGCATTTCCAGCTACCCAGAACTGGAGACTCCAGATGCCGGAAATCCGGATCAACACACAGAAAATGCCAGAGGAACTCAGCAGATCAGGCAACATCTATAAAGGGAAATAAACAGTCCTGATGAAGGGTCTCAGCCCAAAACTTCATCTGTTCATTTCCCTCCATAGATGCTGTCTGATCTGCTGAGTTCTTACAGCATTTTCTGTGTGTTGTAACCTTTCATTTTCTTATTTATCATGCCTCAAATATATACAAAGGCTGCTTTCATATCATTTGAGGAAGGCAGTTCCAAAGATTCATAACCCTCAAAGAGAAAATTCACCTAATCTTTCTTAAATTAGTTACCCTTTTTTAAAAAGACTGACTTGATTCCATGATTTCACAGCATTTAAGTGAGTGATAATAAATTAAATTCTGATTGTAGATCCTCTCACAGAGGAAACATCCTCTCTGCATCCACCCTGTCAAGAGAGATGCAATGTGTTCTTGCAATGGTATTGGGTTCACTGTCCACAAAGCCCTAAACTTGAAAGGAGATTTTAAATCCTATCTGATATAAGCATTTATGAGTGCCTTCACAATTGGGAGGTTATATTGTATCAACCTACTCTTCAAAGACTAGCTTACTTCCCTGTCTTGTCTCTGCTGCGAGGTTTAGCTGCCAATACCCACTATTTGAGTGGTGGGATTGCTCTCCCTAACAAATAGGAGAAGCTTCTATTTAAACTAGTTTAAATGCAGGTTTATGTTATTTTTAATAATACATGTTTAAGTTTAGACAAATAGATCTTAACACACATTTAAAACTGAGGATTTCTAATCTATAAATATTTTGAAATTCCGAAATATTTTATAAACTACAAAGGATTTCCAAACACCTAACTAAAAGAACCTACCAATGATTTGCAGATAAATGAATCGTATGACTCAGAAACCCAAGGTTGAGGAATGAATTCTAATTCTTTCTGGCCTTTTCCTTGTCATTCCTAACAATTCTCAGTGCTTTCTAACATTGATGTTTTCCAGATACTTTTGCTGGGACAAAATTATTCACACAGATGGTCTAAAAGGTTCTGGGGACAGAGATCCCAGATGTTCAAATTTAGTGCTGAGAGGGCAAACTCTGAATACACAAATAATCCAACTATTGATTGGTGTCCATGCTTAATGTGCTAAGTGACAAAATAAGTCTCACAATGATGCAAATAACTTGGCTGTAGTTACCTGGTTTGATGTAGGCAAAATAACATAACATCTTACGTTTAGCTGATGTAGACCAGAACAACTTATGGCCACTTTGCTTTATAAATCTTGCTTCTTAGCAGTCAGTCTCCTGCTCTGGGTCAGCAGACTGTGCTGTGGAGACAGTGCTGTTTGTTTGCAATGCTGTCTTTTTAACTTCAGACTGATTATTGCTTGAAATTTGCGTTTAGAACTGAAGACTAGCTCTTGTTTACAACAAGAAGTAGAGGTAGGAATATTGGTTAGAAGTTTAACTTTTGTCACAAACAACTCTGACCATTTGGAAAGGTCATGTTACTGTGCTAGAAGGTTGAGGTTAACAATAAACCTCTTGGGCCCTAGAAAGTGAACATTCATCATATTCTCACATTGTCCTATATAACTGAAGTATTGATCTCTGTTTGGTATTGAATCTCCTTCACAATAAACGATAACATTTGGTTAATTTTACTAATTATATTATTTCATATTAACCTGTGAATCATACACAAAGACACTCTGATCACTTTGCCTCTCGGTAATATTTTATCATTTAGAGTATGCCACTCTTACTTTTTTGCAAAAAATATGTTTTGACATTATGCTTCATTTGCAGGATCTCTGTGCATTCATTCGACTTATCTATGTCTATTCTCTATGTCTCACAGCTTGCTCTATCACCTATATTTGTATCATCAGTAAATGTTATCCAAATTGTCAGAACCTTCATGCAAGTCATTTATATAATTTGTGAATTGTTGAGGTCCCAACACTGATTCACTAATTACACTACAACACTAATTACATTTTGCCAATTATGTTAACTGTTTGCAAGTCAATCTTTTATCTACACCCAAAATGTACACTCCCACAATGTGAGCTTTGATTTTTTGCATCATTTAGCATACCTTATGTGTACCATATAGCCTAATGTATAATATGGGACTATTTTATGTCGTAGTAACACGATACTGAGCATGCACTATTAGGCACATATTGATATGTATATATGTGTTCAGTTCGGGGTTCCATAAGTAAAAACCCCTGTTATCTTAGCTCTAGTCTCTAGTGTTTTTTTTATATAGTTTTATGTAATCGGTCACATACACAACAAATTGGCGATGAGGATAATGAACCTACATTGTATCGGAATGCCGTGTTTTAACTGATAGCGGCATTTGGAAGAAGAGAGCGAGGCCGCGAATCTGAAAAGGGAGCAGAAGCACAGCTGCGGGTCAGAAATGTCCAGGCGAGACCACAGTTGGCGCTGACCCCAGGTGCTGAGTGTCTGCCTGCCTCAGAAGGGAGATAAAAAGGAGCGAGATAGGTGTCTAAACAGAAGGCGCTTGGGATGCTGAGAAAAAAAGGTCAATTAAGAAAAGGTCAATTGAGAAAAAACTGGCCAATGAACTCAACACCTTTGGCCAGTTTGAAATTAACAACAAAGTGAGGAGTGCAAGAATCCCGGCCATAGAGGATGAACAGGTTCTTACACTGAGCACACATGATATGCAGCGCACACTGCAGAGGGTCAATCCACGAAAAGCTGCAGGCCCAGATGGAGTTCCAGGACGGGTACTCAAAGACTGTGCTGAACAACTGGCTGATGTATTTACGAGAATTTTCAATCTGTCTCTATCTCAGGCAACGGTCCCCAAGTGCTTGAAGTCAGCCATCATAGTGCCTGTCCCGAAGAAAACAAACATCAACAATTTGAATGACTATCATCTGGTTGCCCTCACACCAATAATAATGAAGTGCTTTGAGAGATTGGTCCTCTCCCACATCAAAGTCACTATCCTTGCTACACTGGACTCATACCAGTTTGCCTATAAAGCAAGCAGGTTCACGGAGGAGGCCATCTCATTAGCTCTTCACACTGTCCTGACACATCTGGAGGGAAAGGGCACATACGTGAGGGTGTTGTTTGTTGATTATAGCTATGCTTTTAATACTGTCATTCCCAGCAAGCTCATCTCCAAACTCCACCAGCTAGGCCTCAGCTCATCACTGCAACTGGGTCCTGAATTTCTTGTCAGAGTGTTCACAGGCAGTGAGACTGGGCCCTTACCTGTCCTCCACTACTATCCTGAACACTGGTACACCACAAGGTTGTGTATTGAGTCCCATACTCTACTCCCTCTTCACTTACGACTGTGTACCTGAATTTGACACCAATACCATCGTCAAATTCACAGATGCCACAACAGTGATCGAGTTGATCTCCAACAGAGACGAATCAATGTACAGAGCAGAAGTACAGAACTTAGCTGGTGCTCAGAGAACAACCTGTCTCTTAATACAGCAAAGACTAAGGACAACAATAGTTAAGAAAGCACAGCATCGGATGTTTTTCCTCAGGACGCTGAAGAAAGCTGGTCTACCTGAACAGATGCTGGTGACCTTTTACCGCTGCACCATAGAGAGCATCTTAACATACTGCCTCTCTGTGTGGTATCTCAGTTGTACAGCAGCTGAAAGGAAAGCACTTCAGCGGGTCATCTCTAGTGCACAGAAGATCATCGGGACACAGCTCCTAGCCCTGGAGGACACCTACAGCTTACACTGCCTAAGGAAAGCTACAAGCATCTGTAAGGACAATACACACCCCTGCAATCATCTGTTTGAACTTCTTCCATCTGGCAGACATTATAAAATTTTCTGTGCCCACACTTCCAGACTGAAAAATAGCTTTTTCCCCAGAGCTATAATTGCTCTGAACTGATCGATCAAGCATCCACCATAAATTTGTATATTGCTACTTTTAATACTGGTTTTATGGCTCTCATGCATCTGAGTTGTGCTTTTGTACTGCTGGACATTGCTTGTACTGGCTGGTTCCTTGGTTTTATTTATTGTTTATTTATTTTATTTGTTTTATAGCATTGAGTACGAGATTTGCAAACTCATTTTCGCTGTATTGGTGCATGACAAATTGTACTATGCAATGACAATAAAGATATTTCATTTTTTTTCATTAAAGCAAAATGCGCAGTAACTGCCAGGAGCTAGTCAAAAAGAAAACAAGGAAAAAATAGGCTAAATTAACATAACAAGGATAAATGAACACAACAAGGATGGTGTTAATTGGAACACCAAGGAATGCCATTTGATAGTGGCATTTTAGGCTACGTCCACACTACACCGGATAAATCCGTAACTGAAGCTTTTTCTCTTCGTTTTTACCCTTCGTCCACACTAAAATGGCGTTTTCGTCCCCTGAAACCAGAGCTTTTCAGAAATGCTGTCCAAGGTGTGTATTTTTGAAAATGCCGCTTGGGCAGATCAGTGTGGATGGGGTAACCGGAGACTTTTGAAAACGCCGTCAGACAGCAGCGCGTCATTTCATTGTTTTCCTGGACACAACCTAACAATTTCAGAACAGACGGCAATGAGACTGAAGCCAGAAGAGTTAGAAATGTACTCACCAAATACTTTGACCCATAACTTACTGAATAAATAAGTATACTCACTTTGCCCTGTTTTCTGTCCTTGCTCGTATGAAGGTGGTTTACCTATTTATGCAAGTACTTCTCTGACAATAGATGTAATAGCCTAATGTAATATTGTATAGAAATACAAGATAATGCTAATGCAGGCATGTTTTACACATTTAACAAAGTGCTTTATTAATGCAAAAGAGTTAGTCAGTTTTTCAGTGTTCGTCGTCAGCCGGGTCAATCTGTTCGTGAACTCCCTGTTGGTTGCCTCCATACGCTCCAGTATTTGTTTTTTTTTTACTTTTAAGTCCTCCTGCGCGAGAGCCAACAGCTGTCCGTCGTTTAAGCTTTTCTAGTCTGTAACTGCACAAACACGCACCGTCTTTCACAGCGAGATTTGACACCAAACATGTTGCTTGTTAGATGTGTCATGCGCATGTGCAGTAGGAGGAGATTCACCGAAATCTCCATTTCAATGTGGTTGGAGATATTTTTAAAAGCACATAGTGTGGATGTCTATCATTTTTACTTGAAACCGGCGTTTTCAAAATTATCCAGTGTAGTGTGGATGTAGCCTAAGACTGGGTAACTTACATTGAAAGAATAGAGTTATATTGTGATGCTAATGATGTTAATGAGGACAAGAAAGCCCGTGTATTACTCAGGCTACGTCCACACTAGACCGGATAATTTTGAAAATGCCGGTTTCGCGTAAAAACGATAGGCGTCCACATTAACCATTTTTGAAAATACTTCTGTCCACATTAAAATGGATATTTCGGTGAATCTCCTCCTGTGCATGCGCAGGACACATCTACCGAAAACAAGCGACATGTTTAGTGTCGAATCTCGCTGCAAAAGACTTGGTGCGTGTTTGTGCAGTTACAGACTAGAAAAACTTAAAAAGAAATTGCCAAACAATGGGTAGGAGGACTTAAAACAAAAAAAAACAAATACTGGAGCGTATGGAGGCAACCAACAGGGAGTTCATGGACAGTATGACCCGGCTGACGACGAACATTGAAAAACTGACTAACTCTGTTGCATTAATAAAGCACCTTGTTAAATGTATAAAGCATGTCTGCATCAGTATTATCTTGTATTTACATACAATGTTACATTAGGCACATCTATTGTCAGAGAAGTACTTGCATAAATAGGTAAACCACCTTCATACGAGCAAGGACAGAAAACGGCAACGTGAGTATACTTATTTATTCAGTAAGTTATGGGTCAAAGTATTTGGTGGTTACATTTCTAACTCTTCTGGCTTTAGTCTCGTCGTCTGTTCTGAAATTGTTAGGTTGCGTTCAAGAAAACAATGAAATGGTGTGCTGCCATCACCATCTGTTCCGGCACGTCATAACAGCATTTTTAGATTTCTCTGGTTACCCCGTCCGCACTGCTCCAGCCAATCCAGTGTTTTCAAATTTACACACTCTGGAGGGCATTTTAGAAAAGCTCCATTTTCGAGGGAAGAAAACGCCGTTTTAGTGTGAATGGAGAGTCAAAACGAAGAGAAAAAGCTTTGGTTACGGAGTTATCCAATATAGTGTGGACGTTGCCTTAGTGTAATGGGCGCGAAAACATACGGCCTGCTATAGAGCTTGTTAACCCCTGAAAAGCCAGTTGACAAAACGTTCATGCAAATAGTAGACACCCTCCAACAACATTTAAACCACAATCCACTGGTCATTGCTGAAAGATTTAAATTTTACAATCAGTCAGAGCAAAAACGGAAGTATTTCTTAATAATGTGCAAATTATCAGAACATTGTCAATTTGGATGGGTCTACCAGACGCACTGAGGAATAGGTTAGTGTGTGGCATGTACTGTGAAACCACCCAGAAGAAGATCCTGTGTGAAAAAGACCTTACATTCGAGAAGGTGCTAAACATCTCAATATCATTAGAAATAGCTGCACGAGGTGCTTCAGCGATATAACAAAAATCTCTGGAATATGCTACAAATAAAATGTCACTGTGCAGAAAAGAAGGGAAGAAATGTTACCGTTGTGGCAAACAGGGCCACACTGGCAGAATATGCAAAGCTAAACAGCAGGAAAAGGGCAGAATACAGAGAAACAAGAAACCCCAGAAAGGAAATTACAACAATGTGCACAAAATGAAAGAAAGCAATTCTGATGAAAATGACTCAGACAAAAGTGAATTGTTTTGTCTGCCACTTCACAGCGTGGAAGAGAAAGATGATTGAAGGGTAATATGGATCACTCCATAAATGGCAGGCATGAGACTGAAAATGGAGTTGGACACAGGCTCAGCTTTAACAGTGATCGCTGTAGACGACTACAGATGACTGTTTTTGTACATACCTCTGAAACAAACTAAACTACTGCTAAGCACTTACACAGGACAGAAAATGCGCCCTGAAGGGAAAATTAAAGTGGCAGTGACCCATGGAGGCAAAACACAGCAGCTGAATCTCTATGTACTGCAAAATCGAGGATCACCGTTGCTGGGACGGGAATGGCTCAGGAAAATCCAGTTGGATTGGCACACCATCAAGGCACTAGATGTGTCAGCAAAGGAGTGCAGCAAGGCTACATCTGAGAGACTGTCACAAATACTTGCTGACTCTGAGGAAGTGTTCATTAAAGGAATAGGAACACTTCGGGGCATGAGAGCAAAGACTGAGGAAAATTCATGTCCAAAATTTCACAAAGCCAGGCCAGTGCCATATGCAATCCGTCCTACAGTAGAGGCAGAGCTGAAAATCTAGAGCAAACTGGGGTCCTATCAAAGGTGGATTGGAGTGAATGGGCCACACCTATTGTTCCAGTGATGAAGAAAACCTCCAGCACAAAACCAGGAAAACCAAGCAAGGTGCACGTATGTGGTGACTTTAAAATGACTGTTAACCCAGTCCTCCGCACTGTACAGTATCCTCTACCTTGTACTGAGGACATTTTTGCTTCCCTATCAGGAGGGGAACATTTTACAAAAATCGATTTGACCTAGGCTTACCTTCAAATGGAAATCGAGGAAGCATCCAAGAAATACCTGCCAATAAATACACACAAAGGACTATCGGTACAACAGGTTGGTTTTTGGGATAGCTTCAGCGCCTGCAATCTGGCAAAGGGCAATGGACCAGGTTCTGCAGGGGATTTCAGGGACTCAACTGTTACCTGAATGACGTCATTGTCACTAGCAAAGATGACGACGAACATCTTTTTAACCTTGAACAAGTGCTCACCAGGTTACGAGAATATGGGCTCAGAGCTAATCGACAGAAATGTGAGTTTTTCTAAAAGGAAATCTCATACTGTGGACATGTGATCAACAAGGATGATTTACACATGTCTCAAGAAAAGATAGAAGCGGTGCTTAAGGCCACCCAAAAATGTGTCTCAACTGAGAGCATATCTTGATCTTGTGAGCTACTACCACAAGTTTTTGCATAACCTATCCACAGTCCTACACCCACTAAATGCATTATAATAGGCAGGGACACAATGGAAGTGGACTGAGAGCAGTGAGAAAGCATTTCAAGAAACTCAAAGACTCATAACTTCAGACGGGGTGCTTGCAAAATTTGACCCCTCCTTACCTATCCGACTAGCTTGTGATGCTTCGTCCCATTGGATAGGAGCTGTGTTAGCGCACAAGTTTCCTGAAAGACCAATAGCCTTTGCCTCAAGAACACTAACTTCAGCTGAAAGCAACTACGCACAGATTGACAGAGAGGCCTTAAGCCTTGTGGAGAGTCAAGAAATTTAGTCACTACCTGTATGGCCAAAAGTTTACTCTGTTGACTGACCATCAGCCGCTCGTGTCAATCTTCAATCCAAGAAAAGTGATGACAGCACAAAGACTACAGAGATGGTCCCTTTTCTTAGGAGGTCATAGGTATGATGTTGAACACAAGGGGACCAAGCAACACGGCAACGCAGATGGTTTGTCACAGTTACCACTGCCCACTTCTGAGGTATGTACACAAATGGATCCAGCAGAGATCTTTCACACAACAATAGTTGAACAATTACCAGTAACAAACAGCCTCATTGAAAGGGAAACACAAAATGACCCTATGTTGTCAAAAGTTTATGACATCACGGTAAGAGGATGGCCAGCGCAGGGTAACACATTGTTTCCAGCCTTCTCTGCGAGGAAGGAACAGTTGTCAGTGTGTCGGGGAACACTAATGTGTGGCTCATGAGTTGTGATTCCTCCCAAGTTACGCACCAGAGTGCTGGAGGAACTGCACGAGGGGCACCTGGGTACTGTAAAGATGAAAAGTCTTGCCCTTGCCAATGTGTGATGGCCAGGAATCGATAAACAAATTGAGGATGTGACCAAGAACTGCTCTGGATGTCAAAAGATCCAGAATACACCACCACAAGCCCCTCTTCATCTGTGGGAGTGGCCCTCATCACCATGGCAGCAAGTGCACATCGACTTTTCTGGACCATTCATGGACCCTATCTTTTTAATCGCTGTTGATGCACAATGGCCAGAGGTCATCAAAATGGAGACAACCACATTGGAAAAGATCATTACAGTTCTGAGGACCATGTTTGCCAGGAATGGAATACCAGAGCAAATCTGCTCAGACAATGGACAACAATTTGTCTCTGAAGAATTCCAAAGTTTTGTGAAGAGCAATGGAATCAAACACTTTACATCGGCTCCTTACCAACCATCCACAAAAAAGCTTGGCAGAAAGATCTGTACAGACATTCAAGAAAGCCCTCAAGGCAAGGGGCAGTGAAAATTGACCATTACAACACAAGATAGACAATTTCCTCCTTGCCTATCATAATGCAGTACATGCAACCACTAACCAGACTCCAATGGTGTTGTTGCTAAACAGGAACTTGAAGTCCCGTATGGATCTTCTCAAACCAGATGTACGGCGCAATATGGAGAACAAGGCAGTTCAAACAGTTGAATGCTAAGTCAACACGGAGCTTCAATGTGGGACAGTCAGTTCCTGCACGGGATTACTGGACTGAAAAGTGGCAGCCGGGTATAATTTCCACCATAGACGGGCCACTGATGTACAGTTAGCCCTCCTTATCCGTGAGTTCCACATCCACGAATTCAACCAACCGCAAATTGAGAAAACCTGGAAGTGCTCTTCCAGCACTTGTTGTTCGAGCATGTACTGTTATGAATGTGCCACAACTCTGAGGGGCCGAAGGGTACAAAGTAGCCCCCTCCTTTTTGAGAATCGCAAGATCGCTATTAATTCGGGTCTGGGACTCAGGAAATGAGACAGAATCCACAAGGGTTTGGAATGTGTCCTGGCCCCAGAGAGGCGGAACCATTGATAACGACTGTTGTCTCTTGGAGATGGAATTGTGTATTGAGTACTGTACTATTCATTGAAGCCCTCAGGGAATGACCAGAGTGGGCTGGTTGAGGGATTGCATCATCCCAACCTGATTGACATCTGAGACCCCGTGAGTAAGGATAAAAGAGGGTCTGGGGAACAACCCCTTTAGACGCACCAGGAGAAACGCTAGAAATCCCGTGACAGTGTTTAATAGCGACAGCTGGTGGGGACCCGCGTGCGTCCTTTTCCATTTGCCAAGGAATTGGCAGGCCTTACCACAGAAGAACGGCTTTAGCTAAAAGGAGAAACCAACACCAACGGAACTCTGGAAGGATCGACATCATAAAAAGGAAAAGCTGGCAAGTTCTAAAAATCTGTCTCTTGACTCCAACCAAAGGCTGCAGCCTGAATGAACTTGAGTGACTTTTATATTTCCATCGGACAATACATTATCCCCTAGACAACGATAGAGCTATTTCTTATTGATTATTATTATACCCGCACTTTTAGATCTAGTATTGACAACGTATATTATCTGTATGGTTGCATTGATATTATTTTTGTGTATTTTTACCAATAAATACTGTTAAAAATAGTACCATCAGACTTCAATGGACCTCTCTATCTTTGCTGGTAAGTGACCCAGTTACGGGGTTCGTAACAGTACAGACTTTTTTTTTCTTGTCATTATTCCCTAAACAATGCAGTATAACAACTATTTCACATAGCATTTACATTGTATTAGGTATTATAAGTAATCTAGAGATGATTTAAAGTATACAGGAGGATAAGCGTGAGTTATTGTAGATCAGGATCGAAAAAATCAGAAGTTCTCTTACTATGTAAGTCGGAACAGGTACATCTGGTATTATTTAGCGTCAGTTAGTCAGACGTTTGTCTTAGTATATAGTATGTATTTTACCTTTCTATGCATATAAAATACTTAAGAACGTATGTTTCAGCGCTGGGCTTGGGAATGTGCCGGGTTGATGTGGAGGATCAAAAACTCAAAATCCCAAAACCCAATAATTAAACCACTGTGTTGCTTAGTAATAATTGTAGCTTTCATCGGGGCAGGGTCTTTCTCACTTTATCCTTTAAAATTGTTCCGATCGTCCAATCACTTTATTATTTCCACTTTATTTTCAATCGTGATTATTTTTGTGAACAGAAACACTGTGGATTCAGAGCTCCGCCGCCGGGTCCTAATGTCCACCACACTGTTACGTACCCCATAACTGGGTCACTTACCAGCAAAGATAGAGAAGTCCATTGAATTCTGATGGTACTATTTTTAACAGTATTTATTGATAAAAATGCACAAAAATAATATCAAGGCAAACTTACAGATAATATACGTCGTCAATACTAAATCTAAAAGCGCGGGTCTAATAGTAATCAATAAGAAATAGCTCTATCGTTGTCTAGGGGATAATGTATTGTCCGATGGAAATATAAAGGTCACTCAGTTCATTCAAGCTGCAGCTTTTGGGTTGGAGAGAAAGACGGGTTAAAACTTGCCCATTCCTTTTATGATGTCAATCCTTCGAGAGTCGTTGGGAGTTGATTTCCCCGTTGTTAGCTAAAACCTGTTCTGCCGTGGTACAGGGCCCACCGATTCCGGGGCAAACGGAAAAGGACGCACGTGGCCTTCCACTGGTTTTTGCTATTATGGGATCATTAGTGTTTCTTCTGGTGTGTCTGAGGGGCTGTTCCCACAGACCCTCTTTTTATCCTGACTCACAGGGTCTCGGGTGTCAATCAGGTTGGGATGATGCAATATTTCCACCAACCTCCCCCTCGGTTCTTTGCCTGGGGCTTCGATGCATAGTACAGGATGCAATACACAAGTCTGTCTCCAAGAGACAATAGCCGGTATCAATGGGTCCGCCTTTCGGAGGCCAGGACACATTCCAACTCTTTGTGGATTCTGCATGTCTTTCTCTCATTTCCTGGGTCTCCTGAACTGACGTAATAGTGATCTTGTGATTCTCACAAAGGAGGGGGCTGCCCCGCACCCTTCGGCCCCTCAGAGCTGTGGCACATTCGTAACACCCCCTTTCTTCAAAGCGTTTTCACCAGCGGTGAAAACGAAGTAGTACAGAGTCTTACAGGATTTTAGAATCTAACACAATACAAAAGCTTTTCCTTTTCACTACAGAGTAATACAGTTATACATTCAACTCAGCACCTAGATGGTTACCGATTACAATTGTCACTTCCTTTAATATCTTTACATCTTGTACCCTACTAAAGTCTTGTAGCATCAGACTCCAATTTAGTAACCACCTATTTTTTTTCTTCAGCAAACAAAACTAAAGAGTTGTGATCTTAAGCTTACGTGTATACTACAAAAGTTCATGCAAATACTAATCGTTATGTTGCTTTCAAACTTAACAGGCAGGCTTCCATGGTTGTTGTCTTTTATTATTCACAGGCTTTGTCGAAATCCCTTAAAACCAGTTTCTGCTAAATGGTGTCCCCATTAACCCTCGTCTCTTTTCTGGTTAATTCCCACGTGGGGAGCTTGGGTACTCTGGCGAAATAGGCTTTCGCCCGCTTCTTTCATAGGAGTTATTTTATCAACACTGTGTCCCAAACTTAGACCATCTTCTGAATTTCCACCCAATTCTTTAATTTTACGCAAGTTGCTAGCTTTCTCTTCAGAACCCTTCAGGCTATTAGTTTTCAGTTCGAACTCTTTGTTCAAGCAGCATTTCAAATTCTGCCTTTTCACACCACACTCTGGGATAACAATAGCATGGGGGGCCCCGTCATCTTCCAACTCAATCTGTAAGTGATCCGCAGGTTTTAACTTTTCTTCATTCGATTTGGGAACTACATATTTCCCGTTTCCTTCAATGATAATACTCATCTCCCCACTTTTGATCTCCGCATTAACTTTTAACACACCTTCGAGCACAAACACCTGGGAACTCTCACTTCCCACTATTACCAAGGTTAACCCTTTCTTCGCTGAACCAAGTCTATCTGACCCACAAGGACTGCCTTCCTTGTCAACTGAATCAAATACCTCAGACTTTTTCTGAGCTTCATTACTAGGTTCAGTACCACGTGCATCCACATCTTGGACACACTCCAACGGGATATTTGCCTCTTCCAGGTTTTCAATACCCGTACCCGGTCAAAACTCTAAATTCCCCTGATTCTCCCAGCTGCTCTCTGGGCAACTCCCTTCCAGAGTAAACTCAACCCCGCGGGCTGAAACAACCTCATCTGCCAACCCAGCAGACTTCTTCAAGGTAAGGGCACCCTTTTCATCTAGGACTGCCCTCATTTCATTATCGGGAACACCTTTAGAATTTTCAACTTCTTCAAACAGTTCTGTCAAACCAGACAGATCATCCATGTCCAACTCTGGACCTTTTAACAGCTCTACCTGTTTCTCATCTTTATCTCCTGCCTCTAGAACTTTTCTCCTCGCTGAGGGCAGGTCTACCTCCTCTCCCTTACTCTCTTTCACTTTACTACTCTTTGTTTTACCACCCTCTAAACCCTCGTGGTACAGGGTCGGTAAAAACGTCTCGGCCAAATCGATACTGGCCAGATTTAAACTGCTCTCGTTCTCAGCTGCCTTTCTCAACATGCTGCGAGTAACCGCGCATGCGGGATAGATCTTGGACGCTAGGGGCGGGGCTGCAACGCTCACCGGCCGGCTCGTCAGCGTCATTGCTGACCAAACCTTACCACCGGCTAAATCGTTACCCAGAAGGACGTCCGCGTCAGTTCTCGGGAATTCTGATCGCACCCCCATTTCAACTGGTCCAGAGACTAGCTCACAATTCATAATGACCCTATGCAAGGGCACCATTTCCGTCCCTTTGCCTATTCTTTTCACAGCTACCATTCCCGTCTTGCAACCAAAATCTAGTACCTTACTGCTGATCAATGATAGTTCAGCCCCCGTGTCTCTCCAGATCCGTACTGGAACTGGGGTGCCTCCCTCCCTCACAGACACGGTTCCGTTTGACATACAAATCTCAGACCCTTCTTGTACTCTGTCTACCCGGGGCTCTCTTGTCGATTTACTGATTACCACGGCGCATCCGATAGGGACTGCTGCTTTCCCTTTTCCTGTCTCTTTCTTCGGAGCAAAGCACCTAGATGCAATATGCCCCCCCCCCCCTTTCCACAATTAAAACAGGTCAAGCCCGGAAATCTCTGGTCGTCTTGCCTTTCCCCCTCAATCTTACCACTAGCTCCCGGCGAGACCTCTGCCTCAGCCGGCGGGCTTTCTCAATCGTTCCCACGGTCTCTCTGGGAACTTTTATTCGAGGAAAACTTTGTCTTGTGGGTTAGGGCATATTCATCTGCGAACCTAGCAAATTCTGAGATGGACTTATTCGGCTTCTCATTCAAATATATCCGGATATCCTCTGAAACACAACCTTTAGATTCCTCAATCCCTGAGACGCCAATAATCCTCTTCCACTATCTCTGCTGTGCACCAACGGTCCAAGAGCACACCCTTCTCATAGGCAAACTCGGTATACGTCTGATTCCACCCTTTCTTTAGATTTCTGAACTTTTGTCTATACGCTTCAGGTACTAACTCATAACTCCGGAGAATGGCCGCCTTTACTTTGTCATAACTCTCCTCCTCTTCCTCCTCCATGGACAACGCCGTATATGCCCGCTGTGCCTTCCCTTTTAACACACTTTGTAACAACGCCACCCACTGATCTCTGGGCCATTTCTGATTCACTGCCACCTTTTCAAAAAGCAAGAAATAACTATCAACATCCGTCTCCTCGAACGGAGGTACTAACCTCAACTCCCGACTAACATTAAACCGCTCCTCTCGGTCTGACCCCTGAACTCGTTGCCCTTGCCTTAACTTCTCCATCTCCAAGTCATGTTTCCTTTGTTTCTCTGCCTCCCCATACTCTCTCTCCTCAGCTCTTTCCTTCTCTTTTTCAGCTGCTTCCAGCTGTTTTAACTGAATTTCATGCTCTCTTTGTTTCTCAGCTCTTTCCTTCTCTCTCTCTCTCTCTCCCTCTCCCTCTCCCTCTCCCTCTCCCTCTCCCTCTCCCTCTCCCTCTCCCTCTCCCTCTCCCTCTCCCTCTCCCTCTCCCTCTCCCTCTCCCTCTCCCTCTCCCTCTCTCTCTCTCTCCCCCCCCCCCCCTCTTTCATTCCTCTTCTCAGCTGCTCCCAGCTGCTTTAACTTAATTGCATGTTCCAACCTTAATTTCTCCAACTCTAACTGAGCCATCCCACTAGCTGGTACCTTTTCAGGGATATTTTCCAATACCTCAGCTGCAAACACATTCTTCCCAATATAATACTGAGTTATTGCCCTTCGCACCTCCCGCTTTTTCATTGACAACCTCACCTCTGCGAGCTTTAACCCCTTCGCCAAATTTATCAAGTCTGATTTGGTGGCCGCCTCTAGCGCCTCCAGAGTCGGGTTTTCTATAAATTCACCCACATCCATCTTTGCTGGTTTCCCGTCTGGCTACCTGCATAACCAGATCCAAGTTTGGACTTACAAGCCTGATTCACTGGCCTCCCAATTTGGTGTCAAATCCTGAGACGAGAACCCCAATTGTTATGTACCCCGTAACTGGGTCACTTACCAGCAAAGATAGAGAGGTCCGTTGAATTCTGATGGTACTATTTTTAACAGTATTTATTGATAAAAATACACAAAAATAATATCAAGGCAAACTTACAGATAATATACGTCGTCAATACTAAATCTAAAAGCGCGGGTCTAATAGTAATCAATAAGAAATAGCTCTATCGTTGTCTAGGGGATAATGTATTGTCCGATGGAAATATAAAGGTCACTCAGTTCATTCAAGCTGCAGCTTTTGGGTTGGAGAGAAAGACGGGTTAAAACTTGCCCATTCCTTTTATGATCTCAATCCTTCGACAGTCGTTGGGAGTTGATTTCCCCGTTGTTAGCTAAAACCCGTTCTGCCGTGGTACAGGGCCCACTGATTCTGGGGCAAACGGAAAAGGACGCACGTGGCCTTCCACTGGTTTTTGCTATTACGGGATCGTTAGCTTTTCTTCTGGTGCGTCTGAGGGGCTGTTCCCACAGACCCTCTTTTTATCCTGACTCACAGGGTCTCAGGTGTCAATCAGGTTGGGATGATGCAATCCCTCCACCAACCTCCCCCTCGGTTTATTGCCTGGTGCTTCGATGCATAGTACAGGATGCAATACACAAGTCCGTCTCCAAGAGACAATAGCCGGTATCAATGGGTCCGCCTTTCGGAGGCCAGGACACATTCCAACTCTTTGTGGATTCTGCATGTCTCTCTCATTTCCTGGGTCTCCTGAACTGATGTAATAGTGATCTTGCGATTCTCACAAAGGAGGAGGCTACCCCGCACCCTTCGGCCCCTCAGAGCTGTGGCACATTCGTAACAACACTGAGAGAGGTCAAATAAGGTCTGGGGTTCCACTGGGTCCTAAGTTCCACCGCATTGAGACAGGTTGAATAAGGGACTTGAGCATTCGCGTTTTTTGGTATCCGCGAGGGGTCCCGGAACCAATCCCTCGCGGATAAGGAGGGTCGACTGTGTAGAGTACAGGTGGGAGAGAATGTATGGAGACATCATGTGGATCAAATCGTGAATGCTCAGGTGGAAAACACAACAACATCTTGCCCTGACTCCCCGGACATAGAAGCAAACACTCTTGATTTTACCACATCAACCTCATCCACAGATAAGCCTGTCATCAGTGCTAAGAACCCACCTGATGTACCCGTGGAGACTAATTCCCCAAACCAAACGTTGCAGGACAGATGATACCTGGAGAGGCAGAGAAGCCCCCACCCCCAGAGACTTCAGTTAAAATAATTATTATTATGTTACTTTGTTATAATTTCATATTATTAAGTTATTCATTAAACAGTTGGTGGGCATTTGTATATTAAGGGTACACATACAGTATTTGTTTAGCGAAGTGCGTAATCCTTCTTGTAGGGGAGGAGTGTACCATATAGCCTACTGTATAATATGGGATTATTTAATGTCGTAGTAACAAGTTATTGAGCATGTGCTATTAAGCATGTATTGATATGTATATATGTGTTTAGTTCGGGTTCCGTAAGTAAAAACCCCTGTTATCTTAGCTCCAGTCTCTAGTGTTTTTATTTATAGTTTTGTTCTGGAAATCTAAATATTGTACATTTGAAGTCTCCTTTTATTCGCAGTATATTACTTCAGTACTAGTGAAGTGCCTTGCCCTGAAATGTCGGCTTGCTATTCCTATCCATAAATGCTGCCTGATCTGATGAGTTCCTCCAGAAATTTGTATGTGTTACTCTGGATTTCCAATATCTGCAGAATCTCTTGTGTTTGTATTACTTCATGTACTCTAGTATAATGATTAGATTTGATTTCACTTACACAGAATCATACTGACTGGCTTAATTACCTTGAATTTTTATTAGTGACCTACATCAAAGTATGTAGCATTGTTTAATATCTATTTGCAAGACTAATTACTTATGGTTAATGTGAACTGATGAGCACTTGATGACAATCCATACGAGGAATAACGTTCTATGTTGCCAAGAAACCATCATATGAAATTGTTCATATATGGTGATGCAGATCGCCAATAAGTGAAAAACAGTACAATTGACAAACGGTGGGTGGAGTAATCAGTGTGGTTGTAGAATTTTTTTTGATAAACACTTTCACTTAATTTCAGGATCAATTACAGCAGAAGATCGTCTGTCCTGGGATCGTCACCTGCCTTGCTGTCTCACCCAATGGGCTTTATGTGACGGCTGGAATTGAAGAGACTATCTATTTGTGGGAGGTAAACTTTAAAATCCCTGTTCATTGTTGTGTGCTGTAATTTTCAATTTATAATTACTGACTGCATAATGTATAGAATTAAGGTTTGGGAAAATAAGATAAACCTGTTGGTTTATATGTTTGATTTAAGATTTTAAAATAATCTTGAGACCTCACGTTAATAGGCTTTCCTAGGGAAAATTAACCGTTCAAATTTAGATGATGCATCTTGTATTGAAATAGAAACATGTCATCATGAAAACACTTCTGATCTTTCCATTTGGTCTTTTGTTAAAGTGGTAAGTTTTGCTGCAGAAATTTCAGAAAATTCTTATGAAGGATCTTTAATATGAAACCTTAACTATTTTGCTCTTCAAAGAATGACTGATTGCAATATTCGCTGTTAGAATGAAACTAAATGTATACAGTCGGCCCTCCTTATCTGCGGATTCAACCAACCGCGGATCGGGAAAACCTGGAAGTTCTCTCTCCAGCGCTCGTTGCTTGAGCATGTACAGACTATTTTTTCTTGTCATTATTCCCTAAACAATACAGTATAACAACTATTTACAAAGCATTTACATTGTTTTAGGTATTATAAGTATTATAATAAAGTATTATAAGAAATGACTTAAAAGTACAGGCAGTCCCCGGGTAATGAATGAGTTCCATTCTTGAATCTGTCTTGGACAATGCCATCTTGGACAATGACTCCCATCCACTCCATAATGTACTGGTTAGGCACAGGTGTACATTCAACCAGAGACTCATTCCACCGAGATGTAACACTGAGCGTCATAGGAAGTTATTCCTACCTGTGGCCTTCAAACTTTACAACTCCTCCCTCAGTGTCAGACAACCTGAGCCAATAGGCTGCTCCTGGACTTATTTCCACTTGGCATGATTAACATTATTATTTAATTATTTATGGTTTTATATTGCTATATTTCTTCACTATTCTTTTGGTGCGGCTGTAACGAAACCCAATTTCCCCCGGGATCAATAAAGTATATCTGTCTGTCTTTAAGTCGGATTTGAAGTCAGAACAGGTACATCCGGTATTATTTAGCATCAGTTAGTCAAACGTTTTTCTTAGTATGTAGTACATATTTTACCTTTCTATGCATATAAAACACTTAAGAAACATATGTATTTCAATAATTTAACCACTGCGTCGCTTAGTAATAATTGTAGCTTTCATCGGGGCAGGGCCTTTCACATTCTCTATTAAAATTGTTCTGATTGTTGACCGACTGTAACCTAATGCTTTTCCAATGATCGATGGTGTTTCACCTCTTTCCGATGACTTTATTACTTCCACCTTATTTTCAATCGCGATTGTGATTATTTTCGTGAACAGAAACACTGCGGATTCAGAGCTGCGCTGCCAGGTCCTAATGTCCACCGCACAGGGTCATGTTAAATAAAGTCCGGGGTTCTGCTGGGTCCTAAAGACCACTGCACTGATGCATGTTAAATAAGGGACTTGAGCATCTGCGAATTTTGGTATCTGCGGGGGGTCTGGTGGATTTGGAGCTCCTTTCCGGGGAACACACTAAGACGGTAGCGCGATATTAATACGCAGCAGCCTGTCCGGACTCTGGATTGGGGTTTGCCAAACATTACGTGGATTTTCTGGTGTAGTCTGTTTTGTCGTATGCTTTTGTGATATCATTCTAGAGGAACGTTGTCTCATTTTTTAACTGCATTGCATTTGTGGTTTCTAAATGACAATAATCTGAATCTGAATAAGGAGGGCTGACTGTAATTAGCAAGTTCAGTGATTGAATAAAATATCAAGCTCGGTAGCTTGAAGTTCTTCAAAGTAACCACATTGTGGCAGTCACTGCACATTCAAAGTCAGAAGAATCTTGTTGCAATTTCAAATCCCCTTTAGGATTTACACTGCAGTTACTACTTTATAATTGTGAAATATGAAGCTTCATAGATGAGGCATCTTGGATTCTGCTAAAATTGTCAAAAACATGACTGAATTTTAATTTCTTTCATCGCTTTCACGATTTTCACCTTGTTTTTGTCACACTATTACCAGCATTTCTCTTCTGCAGTGCCTTTCCCCACTGCAGATTTTTCATATGTGAAATTCACTGTTCATTAAACAACAGTTTCTGATGCTATGTGAATTCTATGCTGTCTGCAGTATTGCTTAGAGTTCTCCTGGTACCTCCGTCTGGTGACAGCAGCTCTGTTTCAGCATTGACCTTATCCTTAGTAACAATATCATCCTTCTTCACATTTTGTTTTAATAATAATTTGATTTTGTCCCTTTCAGATAGCAAGGACCAAGCTTCAATAACTATTAAATGTCAATTGGTGTCTCAATCCATCCTCTTCACTTTCTTCTGATAGTGCCTGTCTTTTAATTGAATACATTAACTGTATTTTTTTTCCTCTTACTCTGATCCATCTTCATTGGAATTCAGGCTTCATCCTACCTCAGTGAACACTAAAATGATAACGATTAGTATTTTCTCTTGCCTCAAAGCTTACATTTTACACTGAAATGTTTTTGCCCTACTGCCCCTCACAAGATTTGACTTTTTATTTCCAAGTATAATTTTCTTGATTTTTTTTTGTTATTGAGTACTGATTGCCACTTCTATTTTCCATCTGTCATTTTCTTTCAACTCACCATGAAGTTTCAGTATAAAATTGAATCTCATTAGGTTGAATGACAATGAGAAAGAAAAAAAGAACTTGCATATATTCAACCACATTTCTGTATTATTACTTGTTCCCTCCCAAGTGATACTGACATGACCAATGAAGAGCTCAAGCTGCTTATATATGAACTCTGGTCACATCATTAGATACAGGAGTGGGACCTGGTTTGAACTTCTGCTGCTGTAGTCCATCCACTTCAAGATTCAATATGTGGTATGTTCAGTGATGCTCCTGTGCACACCACTGTTGTAACATGTGGTTATTTGAGCCACTAGTGCCTTCCTATCAGTTTGGCCATTCTCTTTTGATGCCACAAGGTGGTTTTGCCCATAGAACTGCAGCTCACTGGGTGGTTTTGTCTTTCGCACCATTCTCTGTAAACTCAAGACTTGTGTGTGAAAATCCCAGGAGATTAGCAGTTTGAGGAACTCAGGTGACCCGATTTTGAATCAACAATCACTCCATGGTCAAAGTCATTCAGGTCATATTTCTTCCCTATTCTGATGTTTGGACTGAACAACAACTGAGCTTCTTAACCATGTCTGTATGCTTTTTTGCACTGAGTTGCTGCCGATGATTGGCTGATTAGAGATTTGCATTATAGAGCAGGTATATAGGTCTACCTCACAAACTGGCCATTGAGTGCATATATGTTGCACCTATTATATGTTACACATTCTTGGGAAGTAAATCCTACTGTTAGTTATTAAAGGTCTGTAACCAGCACATTCATCTTCCCAGCTTCTGAAGAATATTTTCCCAACCTCCGATTTCTGTTGCTTTAATTTCAGAAAGGAACAAAGCCAATCTGGATGTTGCCCTCCAAACCACACACTATCCTGACTTGGGGGAAAAAATATCACTGTTTCTTCATCATTGTCTAAATTGGGCATTTGTGAGCAGCTTCAGAATCAGATTAATGATGATTGTTTTTTAACATGAAAATAGGTGTTTTGTGGCAACACTACCGTGCAAATATACAAAGTGACCACGAATCACAGAAGTACATAATGCAGTTGTTTTCATGGACTGTTCAGAAATTTGATGACGGGGAGGAGAGCTGTTCATGAATGTGGGTCTTTAAGCTCATTTACTGCCTCTCTGATTGTAGTAGAGTGAAGAGGGCATGTCCCAGATGGTGAAGGTTGTTGGTAATTAATGACTTCTTGATGAATAAGTGCCATTTGATGGTACTGTCAATAACCCTTTCCATCACTTTACCCTGAAAATAGGCTGGTGGAGGGGAAATTAGTTGTTGAAAAGGCATAGATGCATGCTTTTCCTTTTTGATAAGTAGATGTTGGTATAGGAACAGTACTGGAGCAATAGAAGGCATGTTTACAGAGAATTTCAAGTAAAGAGCCCAGGAAACTTTATAAACATTTCTAGCTCTTTCTTTACAATATGTAGCTTTTGTCCAATAATTTTCTGAGCCCCAGCATCTCTCATGAGGAGAGTAGAAATGGGAACCCATTTGCCAGAGCTGGGTTCTAAAGATGGTGGAGAGATCTTCAAAGAAATATTGGCAATAGTCTCCCACACAGCCACACAGGAGGTAGTGAGGAGAGGCTATAATTAAATGGCTAGGTGAGGGAGGGTGAATGGGATTAGATTGAAAGGGCTGTAAGATGCGAAGAAAGGCTGGTTCTTGAAATAATATGTGGGCTGATTATTTAATAGTATGCTCTTTCGAGGGAATTCTTAATTTATAGAGAATTGCAAGCTTTTGAACACCTGGAACTTTCATAGGTTAATTTTGATGAAGGTTTTTTGGCATAAACTTATCATAAACTTGGCATAAAATGGTGAAGGTATTTTGAATAAAGGTATAATGATGGCACCATATTTAAATTCAGCATGGTATGCACTTTGAAGCATGCTGATAAAATGAAATTGATTATAGCCGAATCATTGGAAGGGCGTAGAAATAATAAATGAACCAATAATCCAAGTATATATTTTTAAATTGTTTGGAAAGGTAAATAATGTAGCTCAGGTTTGTATAGTTGTATAATGGAGTTGTGCCTGGGGCTCAGGAGGCAGCCATCTTGCATCCACAATAAATTCTGAATTGTTGTAAATACCTCTTGAAACTAAATTAACTGGTTTAAACGCTGATATATTCCTGTTTTATTTCTCTTCTAAGGTACCTACTGGAAATCTTCTCCTCACACTGTCCAGGCATTATCAGGAGCTGACATGCATTCGCTTCACTGATGATAGCAGCCACTTCATCTCAGGAGGGAAAGATAATCTTGTGATCGTGTGGAACTTGTCCAGGTATTGGATTAATTATATAACAAGTAACCCTAACCTTCCCACTTTTCTGTAGTGCATTTTTAATTCTTCATTTATAATAGAATGTAACAAGCTTATTAGGAAAATTTAGCAATAGCTATAATATATTAAATTTTACATATTTTTTCATGTAAAATGGTGGACATATGTATTAAATAACAAGTCTTACTCTACTGCCTTCATACTATGTATCTACACAGCTATGTAGTGAGTTAAACAACTTTTCAAAAAACCTCCAAGATGGAAGCTTACTTCAGGAATTTTAATGAGATCTCTTACTTTTGAAAAGCTAATTGCTTTTTCAAGGGCAAATAAAAAATGGACGGAGGTGTGTGTCTTTCCACCATGCTTCAAATCGAATTAAAACTAACCTGCACTGGAATTGGTATTTTTTTTAAAAAACAGCCAGAACACTCCCTGCCTGGCATCATAGGAAGTCAAACTTAACTACTGAAACTAAAAGTGAAGTGAGCAATTCACTGAGACTGTCCTGCCAAACACTTAGATTCTAGTCTTGAAAGCGGTCATACTGCACAGTCTTTAACCATTCTCACTTTAAAAATACTGGCCTTGATGACGTACTTGCTTGCAACAATGTTTGATGAGAGTAGAGGCAATATGGATATTGGGTGTTCAGAGTTACCTCTGAAATGAATTTTGTTGCCTTACTACGTCCTCCAACTCACAGTAGCCCCTCAGTCGAGAAAGGAATAGAGTTTACTAAGGGAACTTTGTTTTGGGAGAGATTCCTGCTTTGTGATGCACTGCACTTCCTCTGCATAGCCTTGTCTTTGAACATCAAGAAAGGTGTATCCTTTGCCCAATTCAGTTTCTCTGCACTGAAAGGTTGCTTATAAATGTGCCAACTGTTGCAAAGGCTGTGTTTGGCTACCCCTGTAAAGGAATGAGCAACATGTGAGAGCTGGGCAATTGCTTTGGTAAGCGACTTCCAGCTTGAAAAATATGCACTGCCAAGTTGCAGCGGTGATCAGTGAGTGATGTTGGTTGATACTTGAGGATGTATTTCTACATCTGCCTCAGGGTCAGCTAAGTAGAAAGTTTCCTGCAGACTTTGTTCCTCTTAAGGATCAGCAAGAAATGCTGGGCCAGTTAACCATGGCAAGGAGGTGAGCTGATTAGCTTGAAACCTCCTTGTACATTATCAGCTAGGTTAAGATCAGCAGGAACATAGTTTCATTGGCTGTTTTGAGTCAATCCCCTGATATGTTGGATCTTATTTGTTATGTTTTGTAACTTCAAAACATAAAAAACTAATTGAAAGAAAAATAAGGGAGCCAGGAATGTGTAACTTTTTTTTACTTCAAGTGAGGGATGTGATGCATATGATATGATGGTGTGATGATGTATGCCATTTATGCACTATTATATATAAATTGCAATGCATTATTTAAATAAAGAATGCTCAAACAATATATTTACAATATTGCTCAAATATTAAATACACAACACTCTTTCCTGCTTAGCTACAAATTCCAGCTCATTATAAAATGTATCTCAGCTTCTATACATATGTGTATCACATATACTACAGGTGTCCCCGGTTTTTTGAATGTTCACTTTACGACACCTTGCTGTTACGAAAGACTTACATTAGTTACCCGTTTTCGCTAACAGAAGGTGTTTTCACTGTTACGAAGAAAGGCATCGTGTGAGAAAAGCAGCCAATTTCCTCCCCCAGAACTGCATTTAACCGCCATTGCTTAAACACGTGCTTGTGAGCATCTGTGCTTTACTGTATGTTGATTTATTTGTGCATCCGTTAGCAAGATGAGTTCTAAGGTACCTGTATCGGAAAAGCCTAAAAGAGCTCGTTTCGATCGTGGTGATCGAAGTAAGGACATTGTCCGCGCATTGAATTTGCCTGCGTCCACCATTAACACTATTTATACGCAGAGAGAGAATTTTGAAAGCTGCCAATGTTATTGTTGGTTCTGCTCGTAGCAAGTGGTCTCTCTTAGTTGGCATCCAATAATGGGTAAAATGGAAAGTCTATTGCTTGAGTAGATTGATGGGTGTAGAAAGCGTGGTGTTCCATTAAGTTATCTTATACTTAAGGAGAAATTAGTTAGTCTTTTTAATAAGCTGAAACAGAAAGCACTGGACGATAATGATGAAAGTGTTGCAAAAGTGGAATTTAAAGACAGTCATGGGTTGTTTGATCGGTTTCTGAGGCGAGGGCAGCTTCATAGTTTAACGTTTACTGGAGAGAGTGCTTCGGCTGATACTGAAGCTGCCGAAAAGTTCCCAGAAGATCGGAAGAAAATAATTACAGAAGGTGGTTATTCATATAAGCAAGTGTTTAACTGTGATGAAACTGCAATTTATTGGAAAAAATTGCCAAGCAAGACATTTATTTCAATAGAAGAAAAGCAGGCTAAGGGACACAAGGCATCGAAGGACAGGTTTACCCTAATGCCTATTATTAACACCACTGGTGATGCTATCCTTAAGCCTCTACTAGTGTACCATTCAGAAAATCCAAGGGCACTTAAAGGTGTTGATAAAAAAGCACATTCCATTGTGTTCCGTTCACATCCAAGTGGTTGGAATACCCAAGTGCTTTTTTCTGAGTACAAGTGGATACGTTAGTTGTTTTGTTGAAAAATACTGTGGAGAAAATAACCTCGATAAGTGTCTTGTGATTGTCGATAATTATGCTGCTCATCCACCTGGCATTACCGAGTATGGCGGTAGCATTCGTGTTGCGTTCTTACTGCCGAATACGACATCGTTGCTGCAGCTGTGTGACTAAGGCTTAATAGCCACAATTAAGGCTTACTATACGCAAAATGTGATGTGTTTTATTGTAAGTGCCATTGACAGAGAGGGCAACTCTGAAGATTCTTTGCGAGAGATCTGGAAAGAGTATAATATAAAACTGGCAATCTCCAACATTGGAGATGCTCTCGATAGACTAACAGTCTCGATGAGAAATGGCGTTTGGAGGAAACTATGTCCCGAAGCAGTGAACCGATTTTAAAGGCTTCGAACCATCAACAATAAATACTGCAATAGTGAGTTTGACTAAGGAGGCTGGTTTGTGGAAGTTGACGAAGATGATGTTGAAGAGGTTTTAGCATCCCAAGACCAAGAACTGACAGATGAAGAGCTGATGCAATTGCAAGAGGGAAGGATAACAATCGAAACTGAACGCAGTAGCGAATGGCCTGAAAATGAAGATGTCCAGGAACTGAATGTGAAGCAATTGCGTGAGATTTTTGCTGCGATTGACAACGCTGCAATGATTGCAGAAAAGTATAACTTTAATTTTGAAAGGGTACGTAGGTTTAGGGCATGTTTGCAGGATGGTTTGAGTGCTTACAAAGAACTGTGTGATAGAAAAATGTGCGAGGCTAAGCAGTCAAGCATACTGTCATTTTTCAAGCCTTCCACATCAGCCACAGCAGACGAAGAACCCCGACCTTCGACATTGAGGCAGGCAGGCATAGAAGATGACCTGCCTGCCCTGATGGAAACAGATGACGATGAGATCACACCCCAGTCTCCCACCACCCCAACCTCCGACAACTCAGCCTAGCACACCGTCATCAGTGTGCTCGCTGTCTTCCTGATTCCAGTAAGTGAAACTACACTGTACGTACATTATTTCTACTTTATATAGGCTATGTATTTTGTGTCATTTGGTAGGATTTCTTATTTGGTTTCATTTGGCAGCTTCATAGATTAAAGGTTACTGGAGAGTGCTTCTGCCAAGAGTGCTTGCATGAGATTTTCACTACGGTGGACAGTACTGTACTGCAATGATTCCAGAAAAGAATTTCTACTTTATATAGGCTGTGTATATATCACAACATTCCTGCTTTTACTATATGTTACTGATATTTTAGGTTTTATGTGTTATTTGGCATGATTTGGTAGGTTATTTTTTGGATGTGCGAAAATCATGTCTGAGGAATCTTATAGAATTTTTTGAAGATGTAACTAGTAGAGTGGATAGGGGAGAGCCAGTGGATGTGGTATATTTAGATTTTCAAAAGGCTTTTGACAAGGTCCCACATAGGAGATTAGTGTGCAAACTTAAAGCACATGGTATTGGGGGTATGGTATTGATGTGGATAGAGAATTGGTTGGCAGACAGGAAGCAAAGAGTGAGAGTAAACGGGACCTTTTCAGAATGGCAGGCAGTGACTAGTGGGGTACCGCAAGGCTCATTGCTGGGACCCCAGTTGTTTACAATATATATTAATGATTTAGACGAGGGAATTAAATGCAGCATCTCCAAGTTTGCGGATGACACGAAGCTGGGCGGCGGTGTTAGCTGTGAGGAGGATGCTAAGAGGATGCAGGGTGACTTGGATAGGTTAGGTGAGTGGGCAAATTCATGGCAGATGCAATTTAATGTGGATAAATGTGAGGTTATCCACTTTGGTTGCAAGAACAGGAAAGCAGATTATTATCTGAACGGTGGCCGATTAGGAAAAGGGAAGGTGCAACGAGACCTGGGTGTCATTGTACACCAGTCATTGAAGTTGGGCATGCAGGTACAGCAGGCGGTGAAAAAGGCAAATGGTATGTTGGCATTCATAGCAAAAGGATTTGAGTACAGGAGCAGGGAGGTTCTACTGCAGTTGTACAAGGCCTTGGTGAGACTGCACCTAGAATATTGTGTGCAGTTTTGGTCCCCTAATCTGAGGAAAGACATTCTTGCCATAGAGGGAGTACAGAAAAGGTTCACCAGATTGATTCCTGGGATGGCAGGACTTTCATATGAAGAAAGACTGTATTGACTAGGCTTATACTCACTGGAATTTAGAAGATTGAGGGGGGATCTTATTGAATACTCTGCCACAGGAAATAGTTGAGGCCGGTTCATTGACTATATTTAAGAGGAAGTTAGATATGGCCCTTGTGGCTAAAGGGATCAAGAAGTATGGAGAGAAAGCAGGTACAGGGTTCTGAGTTGGATGATCAGCCATGATCATACTGAATGGTGGTGCAGGCTCGAAGGGCCGAATGACCTACTCCTGCACCTAGTTTCTATGTTTCTAACTGTGCTTTCTGTAAAAGAACTTGATTATCATCCAGTTCTGTGTTGACTTCTTTGGTTATCATCTGTGCCATCTTAACTGCTAGTAAAGCAGTGCTGAGTTCAAGCCTTGGTATGATGAGATCTGGTTTGGGAGCGAGCTTTGCTTTGCCAGGGATAAATCCAATTTCACCATATCTAGCATTGTCTGTGACCTTCAGATATGCATTAACTTTAGTTGATGCATTGCAGAGGATGCAGACCTCTTTGTGTTGTAGATAGTGGAACTGTTGTGTAGGTTTCATGGAATTTTTCAAGCCTTTAAGATCCTGAAGGGAAGAGCACCACTGCTGCCACATGTCATACTTATCTTTTGGGAGTGTGACCTCACATCCACATGTATCTGGGGTAACCTCTCTTAACATGAGTTGTCCCTGGATCTGGACTGGAACAGCAAATCCAACGGGGTCAAATAGGCTATTAATAATTGATAGTATGTCATGATGTTTAAAGGGTCTTTCAGTAACAGTGACCTGGAAAGTAAGGGTGTCAGCAATGAGGTTCTGTCCAAGGCTCAGACTGCACTGCATACGATGAAGTTCCTCTCCAAGATCAAGATTCTGTAGACCTCTAGCCAGATCTTCAGATGGGAAATGTTGCATGTCCTCAGCATTGTTGGATGCGATCTTATGCAGTCTAAAATTGGAATGTGCCAACATATCTTGCATTGCTTTCAGCATGCTGACTGCTTCGTCTACACTATAGAGAATGAGTTAAGACTATCATCCACATAGAAATGTCTTTCTATGTACCTCCATGCTTCAGTCCCAAATTCCTTCTCTCCATCGATAGCTGTCCGCTTAAGGCCATAGAGTGACACAACTGATGAAGGACAATTAACCAAATACATGAACCCTTGTGGGGTACTCCAAAATCTCATTGTCCAGTTGGTGGTCATGAAACTCCAACAATCTGAGGTAGGCTTGATGATCCTTTCTCTCTAGGAAACTGGAATATTTGTTAGTTGTCTGCCATCACTGCGACACATTCTGTTGCTTCAGCACACGAGGATTTCAAGCAAACAGTTATTGAGGTCTGGACCCCACAAGAGTCCATTTTTCAGTGATATGCCTTTGAACTGCACACTTGAATCAAAGACAGTTTGAATTTGTGCAGGTTTCTGGGGATGGAAAACACCAAAGTTGAGCAAATATCTGTCGTCTTTGTTGGGATCTGATGGAGGAGTTAGCTCAGCATGATTGTTCCTGAAGAGTCTCTCCATGAACTCCACGTAATGATCTTTTATTTCTGTTTTCCTTCTCAATGTGCAACTGAGGGACATGAGTTGACTTGAGGCCTGCTCTCTGTTGTTTAGTAGGAGTTGTCATGGTGAGCAAAAAGGAAGGGGAGCAACCCAATTGTCTTGCCTTTGCTAAATTCTTTGTTCATGATTTGAAGGAAGTCCTAATTTTTGATGGAAGGTGCCAGCTTATAATCTTCTCAGTGACAGAAGACTAGCTTGCCTAGATCTGGTTGATCAGGTTGGTTGCTTACCTACAATCTTTTTCATTTTGATTCTACTCTCACAGGGTCTGAAGTGACTTGGCCGCCTGTTCTCCAGGACATTAATCTTAAAATTGCTGACAGTGGGCTGATGAGCACCATCGAGGTAGACCACCCACTATGACCCAAACCAGGTTCATTCATTGGCATAGGGTGTATTGTGCTGACCATTATGCTGTTCATGTATGTTATGCGCACGAATGGTGTCTCTGCCAAGCAACAGGAAAATCTCAGCAGAAGAGTCAAGTAGAGAAATCTTGTCAGCTATGGTCTTAAGATATGAATGACTACATGCAACTTCAGGAGTTGGGATGTCATCCCTGCTGTTGGGAATACGGTTGCACTCAATGTATTCAAAGTATTCAATGCACTCAAAAGTAGATTTACCCTCCTTTTAACTCCATGATAAATTATTGGCTCTTCCCTCAACTTCTGATGTTCCAGACCATGTCTTCATAGCATATAGGGAACCAGAACTTTGAATACCGAATATGTCAAAGAATGTTGATTTTGCCAAAGATACATTACTCTGATCATCTAATATACATATGCCTTTCCTTTTTGCTCAGGATGTCCTTTTGGGTAGAAGTTGACTAGACATATTTTAGAGTGGGATTTGCCTTGAGAGCCTTTCCTGCATATCTCTGTGTATGACAAAGTGCTACTTTTGATGGATGCTCAGCTGCGATCCTGTTGTGCTTTGCTGTGGGTGTGCTCGAACAATTAGTAGCCCAAGGTGCTGGTCCTGAATGAATTGCTGATATTTGCTGGTCACTGTTGCACTTAGTGCAGTCTATGATAGATTTACAGTCTTCTGCTGTAAAAATCATGAGTGCTCTTTTAGAAAATATCTCTGGTCTACAAACGTTTCTTCTCAGAATCCTGTGCATTTCCTTAAGGGGTGAAGCTTCTTATTGACAGGGCATTGTCTAACAGTGTTCATGATGAGAGTTTTCTATCTGGGTTTTGCTGACTGTGATAGGAGAATTGGTTTTCCATGCTTTTGCTGAAGACCTCTCTTTAAATGAAGTGTTACTGGAAGTTGAGAGCATAAAACTTGGGTCATTTCGCATTTTTGCTTGGTGGCAGATGAATTCCACAAAGAATGACAATAGTGGACAGAGGGCACTGTAGCAGTTACTTGAAAACAAACCAAAACTGCTGAGGGACTGAGCAAGGGACTCAACACTGTGATACACTTCCAAATAACCGAGTTCCAAGTCAAAAAAAGTACATTTGATCCTTTATTACGAAGCCAGCAAAGACAAATGATGTTATACTGATATTACAAAATAACATAACCAAAATTAGAAAATATCAAAATAAGCAGAATAAGAGTAATTAGTGGTCAACAAAAAAATATCATCTCCAGCTCACTCCCTCTCAACTAAATTGACTAACTAGCACGAAGAATGAATACGTGACTGTACTCATTTGCTTTTACCATGCTCGAACCCATGTGACTAATTACCATAACAAATGTGCAACACAAAATACAATAGTTAGAAAATAGATACTTGGCTCCTACATCCTAGCCCCTAATTATTACACCATAATAATTACAGTTACATACTACTAAAATAGGAGATGTGAAATCTTCAAGGATAAGCATCTTAACATTTATGCAAATGTCCTTTATTCATTCTTCTTCAAGTTGTGTAACAGTCATCTAGGCCAGTGATTACCAGCACTTAGCCCAGTACAGAACAATCTTTACCACCACACACAGTCAATTCAATAAATCAAGTCAAAATCATGAAGCTTCTAGAACCGTAGCTCCTTGAAACTCTGCCTTCTGCAGAAGACAGCTCTTAGTTATAGGCCTGTGCAGACAGCTGGTCTTGGTGTTGATGAGCAGCTGCTGCACAAATCCTCATCTGTCTGGAAAGACTTGAATGACTCTTTCATGATCCATGAGTTTTGAGGCACTGTGTTGTCAATGATAAGCACAATGTCTCCTGGGATGAAATTGTGTTTTATACCTGACTATTTCTGGCATTCCTGTAACTGTGGTAAATACTGCTTGTCCCACCGTTTCCAAAGAAGCTTGACATTTATTGGACTTTCTTCCATCTACAATGAGCATTGTTGCCTTCCTTTTGGAACTCCCCTGGTGGTAAGGATGGTGTGGTCTTCAGAAGCAAAAGATGCTTGGATGTTAGTGCTTCCAAATCATTGGGATTGGAGGATGCATTAGTAATTGGTCGACCATTGATAATAGACTCTACTTCACAAAGGACTGAGTGGAAACTGTCTTCATCGAGACTCTGTCTCTTCATGGTGGAATTGAGGATCTTTTGCACAGACTTGGTCAATCTCTCCTGTGTGACTTCATGATGAGAACCTACAAGGGAGGTTAAAGGAAGGGTAAGATGAAGGAACACATACCAATCCTTATAGAGGGATCAGAAGTGGAGAGAGTGAGCACTTTCAAGTGCCTGGGTGTCGAGATCTCTGAGGACTTAACCTGGTCTCAACATATTAATGCAGCTATAAAGAAGGCAAGACAGCGATTATACTTCATTAGGAGTTTGAAGAGATTTGGTATGTCAACAAAAACGCTCAAAAACTTCTATAAATGTACTGTGGAGAGCATTCTGACAGCTGCATCACTGTCTGGTATGGGGGGAGGGGCGGGGTGGCTACTGCACAAGACTGAAAGAAACTGCAGAAGGTAGTAAATTTAGTCAGCTCTGTCTTGGGTACTAGCCTATAAAGTACCCAGGACATCTTCAAGGAGTGGTGTCTCAGAAAGGCAGCATCCATTACTAAGAATCCCCAGTACCCAGGGCATGCCCTTTTCTCATTGTCAGGTAGGAGGTACAGAAGCCTGAAGGCACACATTCAACGATTCAGGAACAGCTTCTTCCCCTCTGCTATCCGATTCCTAACTGGACATTGAAGTTGTGAACACTACTTCACTTTTTAAATATATTTTCTGTTTTTGCTCAATTTTTTATCTATTCATTATATGCATACAGTAATTGATTGTAATTGATCTACTTTTTTTTTGCATTGAACTGCTGCTGCTAAGTTAACAAATTACATGACACATGCTGGTGATAATAAACCTGATTCTGATTCTGAAATCCACTTAATTTCTTTCTGAAGAAGAACAACGCTTAAATGTGAACAGGTCATGTAGCTAAACAAGTAACTATGACCCCATACCTCTTCACTGTACTCCTCCTGCTCTTCACCTCAAAAGGTCCAAAGTAGTCCACTCCTACTCATGTAAACAGAGGTTCATTTAGAGAGACGCTGTCCAGAAATAGATTTGCCACGTGCTGGCACCCTGAAGCTGTGTGCGATCTTGACAAACAACACACTTGGATACGATTCTTATAGGTGTACTATTACTGGGAATCCAGTAATTTTGGTGCAACCTGAACAACGTGGTTACGGCCACCATGTCCCACGTCTTGATGTACATGCCTCAGAATGATGCCTGAGATATGAAGATCCTTTGCCAGTTTAACAGGATATTTAGACTCTTCACGCGTGGCTGCCTTACTAAGCCATCCTTCAACTCTCAAGGCACCATCTTCAAGTATTGTATTGAGCTTGAAAATATGACTCTTCCTTTTCGCCATTTCTCCCCTTTGCAAACTTGAGAATTCATCTGGCAATCTGTTCTTTGGCAAAATCCAATTGTCTCCAATTCAGCCTTTCTGAGCTCCTCCACTGAGAGACAACTTCAGTCAAGGTTTTTGGCTTTTTCAATCTCTCTCTTCAAAGAATACCTTTCTTTTTCATCCAAGTCAGACTGAGCAAGAATGATGCTTAATTGCTTTTTCTTCTGACTAATAAACGAGAGCAGGTTTTGAAATCTAAGAATCCAGGCCATTGTCTTCCTCAGACAGGTTCACGATGAGAAGTGATGGATTATATATGTTACAGTGTCCACCTTTTCACTCTGAAGGTATTTCATTATCCAAATCATTGTAATACTCCTCTTGACTTCTGGATCATCTAGCAGGATTTCTCCAGAACAACAGGGATTCCCAGGCCATTCCCTTCAGGAAGAAGAAGATACTGAGGCCCTGACACCCATATCTCATTCTTCAGGAATGATTTCACCTTCAACCCTCTGGAGGCCACATCTGCTGAGTAGCTTGAAGTGTTTTCTTACCTCCATTGAGATGCCTGTGAGACTTGTGAATTTCTGAAACACTCTGTTTACCATGAAGGTTCAGAACCCAGAAGTTTCATTCTTGATATATTTCAGTGTAGTATCGGTGCAAAAAAAACTGAGTCATGAAGTTGCATGTGCAACTCCTTCCTTCACAATATGTCCTATTGTTTGCCATCAGCAACAGTGAACTCCATACGAGAAGTGGAAACTGACTTCAATGGAGCTAACCTAGATTTTCTCATGATAAAAACACTCTGCACCTGAGAGTGCGTGTTGTGCAACAATAGGTAGGTCACTGCTCCATAGCCATCTTCTTTTGTGTCTGTACAGTGGTGTAATTGTTCAGTAATAACTTCTCCAAAATTCAGGGGTTTCAAACATCTAACAACTTCAAAGTCGTCTAACTGGTAGAGTTCTTCCAGCCAGCTTGTCCACTCATGAACAACTGATGTTGGTATTGTGTCATCCCAGCCATTCTTTCTTACATAGATCTTGTAGGATCTCCTTAGCAGATGGAGATTCCTAAAGGATCACAGATGGAACTAACTGTGGAAAGGATCCTCCTTCTGGTGAGAGGTTTATCTTGAACCATAATCTTAAACTTGAAAGTATCAGACTGAATGCACTATTGCACACCCAGTACTCTCTCCACTGAAGGTATATCATTATCCAAATCTTCATGTCTTTAGCTCTTTGCTCTTCTGCTATCACAGCTATCACACAACCTCTGTTGCTTATCCATTTTGAGAGTCGAAAGCCGCCTTTCACACAGATGGATACAGGGTTGTATTAAAGAGACATTACTTCTTCCTCAGAGGACACTGACACAAGGCAGTCATCAATATAGAAGCAATGCAAAACCTTATCCACTGTCTTGCAGCTGTTCTTCATTGCCCTATGTGCTTTTCCTAAGGACAAAGATAGCACAGCTTGGAGATGAAATTGCTCCAAAGAGATGTACCACCATTCTAAAGTCCACCATATCTTGGCTGAGGTCACCATTAAGCCACCAGAGAAACCTCAGCAGGTCTGCATCTTCTGCAGATGACACCAAGATTGTGGGTGTAGTGGACAGCAAGGAAGACTATCAAACCTTGCAGTGGATCTGGACCTGCTGGAAAAATGGGCTGGAAAATGGCAGATGGAATTCAATGCAGCCAAGTGTGAGATGTTGCACTTTGGGAGGACCAGCCAGGGTAGGTATTACATGGTGAATGATAGGGCACTGAGAAGTGCGGTAGAACAGAGAAATACAGTATGGGAATACAGATTCATAATTTCTTGAAAGTGGTGACTTAGGTAATAGGGTTGGAAATAAAGCTTTTGGCACATTGGTCTTCATAAATCAATGTATTGAGTTCGGGAATTGGGATGTGATGTTTAAATTGTATAAGACATTGGTGAACCTTAATTTGGAGTATTTGCAGTTTTGCACAACTACCTACAGGAAAGATGTAAATTTTCTCTGTTATGTTTATATCTTATTTATAAGGTTGTTGCCAGGACTTTAGGACCTGAGGTATAGGGAAGGTTGAATAGGTTAGGACCTTATTCCCTAGAATGTAGAACATTGAGGGGAGATGTGATAGAGGGATACAAAATTATGAAAGATATAGATGGGTAAATACAAGAAGGCTTTTTCCACTGAGGTTAGGTGAGGCTACAACAGGAAGTCATGAGTTAACGGTGAAAGGTGAAATGTTTAAGGGGAACATGAAGGGGAACTGCTTCACTCAGAGGGTGGTGACGATGTGGAACGAGCTGTCAGTGCAAGTTGTGGGTTTGATTTCAATATTTAAGAGAAGTTTGGATAGGTACATGGATGGGAGGGGTATAGAGGGCTTTGTTGGTCTGGGTGCAGGTAATTGGGAATAGGTAGATTAATCATTTGGCATGGACTAGATGGACTAAAGGGCCTGTTTCTGTACGGTAGTGTTTTATAACTATTTTGTTTGGATGATGTATGGTATATACCTAATGCAGTTCAGTGAGACTTTGATGATATTTCTTTGAAATAATTTGGAGCATTTTGCTGGAAGGTAAAGAGATTTTCTTTATATAATCTGTCTGTAAACTCCTTTTTGGGCCGAAAAATAATTTTGAAATGTAGTCATTACTATAATGTATGAAATACAGCAGTTAATTTGCACACAGCAAAGTTAAATTTTAAACAAACATAATTGTTTATTGCATCCATAATTTACATCACTTATTATCTATTGGGTGATGGGTATCATGCTGGAACAGGCTCAGGTTGAAGGACAGGCTTACTTAGAGCTGCATATTATGGAATATGGCTCTTATGAAAAACATTTGTATGCTAGAAATGTTACAAGTTCTAATGTTCTATTCTCCACCAACAGTCTATGATAGTAATAACAAGATATATATTTAGAAAGGAATAAATGTCAGGGCAGATACTGGGGATAACCCGTGGTAGTATAGCAGTTAGTGCAATGCTTTACAGTGCCACTTGTAAAATAGATTGGGATTTGGTTCCTGCAGATGTTCATAAGAAGTTTGTATGTTTACCCTGTGACCTTGTGGGATTCCTCTGGGTGCTTTGGTTTCCTCCCACCGTCCTAAAAGAAGCTTTAATGAGTTGTGGGCATGCTATGTTGGCACCAGAAGCTTGGTTTCACTTGCAGGCCACCTAGTACAATCCTCACTGATTTAGCAAAAGGAACACATTTCATTGTATGTTTAAATGTACATCTGACAAATAAAGCAAATCTTTATTTTATTGACACCATTTTAATTTGTTACAATTTTATGTGGCTTTGTTGGGTATTTATTTAAATTAATTGAATGAAAAATCATCGGGTGATTTTCTTGGATGTGCTATTAGAGAGAGTGAACAATTTCTTTGATTTATCAGCCACTGTATTGCTTTTGATAGAATAATGGGGGCTGTATATGAACATTTACAAAATAAAACACCTAATTCATACAAAACTATTTCCTTCCCAGTCAAATTGTATTTCAATCTAAATAAATTTTGTGTTATTAACTATGTATAATGTTCAACCTTTGTCTTCATAAGGCAGTTAATTCTGACATTACCTTTAAATGGAGTGTGAGATGCATGTTGGATTGTGACATTTTTCTGCCAGTTCTGACCTTGGGTCGATAATGAACAATGAATGTAAGCTTTCAAGCAGGTGTTGCAAATGTGCTTTGTTAATTGTAGAGCAACTGGGCTGCATAAAACAGCTCATTTAGAGACATCATATCAGCAGTGACCCAGTTTGTGAATGGTTTTCCAGTTAGATGCATAGCCTCTGAGAGTTTACTGTGTGTGCTTTATACAGGTATTCAAAACTTATTTGCTTTTTGTTTGTAAAGTCTGCTGCTGTTTAGTCAGTAAGTGTTCCTTGTAGCTCAGATTATTTTCTCCATATTTCATTATGATGCTGGAGGAGGCTATTTTGGTTCATTGAGTCTCATGCTGCCTCTCAAAGTGTATTAAATTAATACCCAATCCCCTTTACTTAATTCCCCCATTTCTCTAACTTCTCTTTCTCACATGCCCATCAGCACGTCCATATAAAACAAATTGCTGGAGGAACCCAGTCAGTAGGTATCTGTGGAGGGAACTGTATAGTCAACATTTTGAGTTGAGACCTTTTGTTGCATTTGCATGCTTGGAACTGTCTGAAGCTTCCCAGTTGAGTGGAACTAACAGCATCTACCTTAATAGCATTCTTTAATTTGTGATACTCAGGCATCCTGTTTATTCATTGAAAACACTGTGTAACATATGACCAGACTAATTTCCAATTCTCACTTTTTGATTTTGTTATAATCTTGTACCTGATCAATCCGATGTGATCAGCCATTCATTGGTGCAGTTATCTTCAGAAGATTGGTGCAAAATTCTTCAGAACTGATTATGTTACTTATTTGTTCTTTTTGCTTGAGAATACACTAGAAAATGTAAGGCTTTTGTTCTCATGTTTTTGTCTAATTCATTTTCAGTAAATTGTATGGACCTGCACCTGAACCATAGCCCTCCATACCCCTCCCATTATGTATTTTTAAAAACTTCTGTTAAAAGCTGAAATTGAACTTGCATCCACCACTTCCACTGGCAGCTCGTTCCACACTCTAACCTCCCCTTTGAATGAAGAAGATCCCCTGTTACGTTCCCTTAAATATTTCACCTTTCATCCTTAAGCTATGACTTTTAGTTCTAGTCTCACCCAACCTCAGTGGAAAAAGCCTATCTGTATCCCTTATAATTTTGTATGCCTCTATGAAATCTCATTCTTCTGCACTCCAGGGAATAAAATCCTAATCTTTTCAACCTTTCTCTATAACTCAGGTCCTCATGTCCCAGTAACATCCTTGTAAATTTTCTCTGAATTCTGTCAGTCTCTACTGTAGATAGGAACTGCATAGAATACTTCAAATTTGGCCTCACGGAAGTCTTATACAAACTCAACATAGATTTATGAAAAGCTCTAGATAGAGCTCAACATAGATTTATGTACCAAAAGCTCTATCTACCTGTGACACCATTTTCCAAGAATTAAAGATCTGGACACCCAGATTGCCCTTTTCTACCTCACTCCTTAGTGCCCTTCCATTCACTGTAAGTTCTACCCTGGGTTGTCCTACCAAAGCTTTGATAGTTTTCCACTACGCTCCCAATCTTAATGCCTTCTGCAAATTTGCTGATCTAGTTTACCACATTATCATTCATATTGTTAATGTAGATGACAAACAGCAGTGGACCCCGAAATTGATCCCTTCAGTATATTAACTGGTTACAGGCCCCAAATAGCAAGGCAATCTCACTGGCATTTCCTGCGAAGTCAATGGTGAATGGAGTTCACTGAACCTTCCTGACTAGCCTCCCATGTGGGACCTTGTCAGAGGTCTTGTTAAAGTCTATGTGGACAATATCTACTGCCTTTCCTTCATCGAGTTTCTCAAAAAACTCCATAAGATTGGTTAGGCAATAAAATTGATTGGACAATTGTGAAATACACAATTATCATGGTGAATTTATCCAAATTTATGAAGACTGTCAGACGTAAAAGAAATAATATGAAGCTAGCCAATAATATAAAAGAGGACACCAAATGTGTTTTCAAATAAGTGAGAGTAAAAGGAGTGAGTGGATATTGGAGTGCTGGAAAATGATGCTGGAGAGATAGTAATGGAGGACAAAGAAATTATCAATGAACTGAATAAGTATTTTTCTTCAGTCTTCACTGTGGAAGATACCAGCTGTATGCCAGAAATTATAGAGTGTCAGGGGGCAGAAGTGAGTGTAGTTGCTACAACTAAGGAGAAGGGGCTTGGGAAGCTGAAAGTAGATAAGTCACTTGGACTGGATGGACTACACCCAGGTTTCTGATAGAAGTAGCTGAAGAGATTGTGGAAGCATTAGTAGTGATTTTTTTCAAGAATCATTAGATTCTGGAATGGTTCTGGGGGACTGGAAAATAGCGAATTCACTTTGCGCTAAAGAAAAGAGGAAGGCATAAGATGGGAAATTATTGGCTAGTTAGCCTGACTGCAGTGGTTGACAAGATGCTTGAGTCCATTACGAAGGATGAGGTTTCAGGGTACTTGGAGGTACATGGTAAAATAGGCCGAAGTTAGCATGGTTTCCTTAAGAGGAAATCTTGCCTGACAGATCTTTTGGAATTCCTTTAGGAAATAACAGGCAGGATAGAGAGTCAGTGGATGTGGTTTACTTGGATTTACAGAGGCCTTTGACAAGGTGCCATGAATGAGGCTGCTAAACAAAATAAGATATTACAGGAAAGACGCTAGTATAGATAGAAGATTGGCTGACTGGTAGAGTCAAAGAGTGGGGGATAAAAGGGAGCCTATTTTGATTGGCTGTTAGTGACCAGTGATATTTCTCAGGGGTTGGTGTTGGGGCTGCTTTTTTTTCACTATATACTATATATCAGTGATGTGGATAACAGAATTGATGGTTTTGTGACCATGTTTGCAGACAGTATAAAGATGGGTGGAGGGGCAGGTAGTCCACAGAAGGCCTTAGACAGAGTAGGAGAATGGGCAAAGAAATGGCAGATGGAATATAGAGTAGGGAAGTTTATGATAATGCACTTTGGTAGAGGGGAAAATGGCATAGACTATTTTGTAAATGGGAAGAATATTTAGAAATCAGAGATTTGAAAGGGATTTGCGAGTCCTCAGCAGGATTCCCTGAACATTAATTTGCAAGTTTAGTCAGTGATAAGGAAGGAAAATGTAATGTTAGCATTCATTTTGAGAAGACCAGAATATAAAAGCAAGGACCACACTTAGAATATTGTAAACAGTTTTAGGTGTCATATCTAAGAAAGGATGTGCTGGCATTGGAGAAGATCCAGAGGAGGTTTACAAGAATGATCCCAGGAATTAAAGTGTTAATGTATGAGGAGTGTCTGATGGGTCTGGACCTATATTCATTAGAGATCAGAAGAATGAGGGAGGTTCTTATTGAAACCTATGGAATGTTGAAAGGGCTAGATGGAGTGGATGTTGAGATTATATTGAGAGAGTCTAGGACTAGAGGACACAATTTCAAAATAGAAGTATGTTCCTTTAGAATAGCGGTAAGGAGGAATTTCTTTAGACCATAAAGCATAGGAGTAGAATTAGTCTATTCGGCCCATTGATTCTACCCTGCTATTCCATCATGGGTGATATATTATCATTCTCAACTCAATTCTCCTGCCTTCTCCCTGTAATCTTTGACGTCCTGATTAATCAAGGACCTATCAACTTCCACTTAAATATATCTAGTGACTTGGCCTGTGCAGTCGTATGTGGCAATGAATTCCACAGGTTCACCACCCTCTGGCTGAAAAGAAATTCCTCATTTCTGTTCTAAATGGCTGTCCCTCTATTCTGAGGCTGTGCCCTCTGGTCCTGAACACCCCACTTTAAGAAACATTTTCAACATCCTCTCCACATCCACTCTATCTAGGTTTTAAGTAGATAGGTTTGAATGAGATCACCCCCCCCAAATTTTTCTAAACTCCAGCTACTACAGGCTCAGAGCCATCAAATGTTCTGCATACATGAACACTTTCATTCCTGGGATCATTCTCATGAACCTGTGCTGGACCTCCCCGATGCCAACACTTCTATTAGATAAGGGGCCAAAGCTGCTCGCAGTACTCCGTGTGGTCTGACTAATGCCTTACTATTAAATCTTTACTTTTGTATTCTAGTACTCTCAAATTGAATGCTAACATTGCATTTGCCTTCCTTACCATTGACTCAACCTCCTTAGCCAGAGAATGGTGAATCCATGGAATTCATTGCCACTGATGGCTGTGGAGGCAAAATCAATACTTAAAGTGGAGGTTGGGAGTTCTTGATTAGTACGGGTGTCAAAGGTTGTGGGGAGAAGGCAAGAGAATGGGGTTACTAGATTGGCAGAGCAGACTTGATGGGCTGAATAGGAGCAAAATAAGGCTATATCTTATGGTGTTATATAATTTGCATTTTCAAATTTGCATTCTTCCATTTTGCCCATTTTTCCATTATATGCAAATTTAACTTATTTATGAATAAGAGGTTATTGAAACATTTGTCAGATCAAAGTTCACATTTATTATCAAAGTATGCATAATATATACAACTGTTAGATTCATCTTCTTGTGGGCACTTACAAAACAAAACAATACATAGAATTCACTAAAAACACACACAACAAGACCGCCACATATCCAATTTGCAAGCAAGGTCAAATTGTACAAATAGTTTAAATAAAACAGTGTAAGTAGAAATATTGCAGAGTCCCTGAAAGTGATTCCACAGCTGTGGAGCCCGTTCAGCGCAGAGGCAAGTGAAGCCTGTCCAGAAGACTGATGGCTGTAGGGCAACAAATGCTCATGATTCTGCTGGCATAGGACTCAAGGTTCCTGCACCTCTCGTCCAATGGTAACAGCAAGAAGAAAGGGGCACTGGTTAAATACAGGCTAATGTTGTTGATCAGTTATTTGTTTTTCACTCTTGTCCTCAACATTTTTAATTGTGCTAGACATTTCCATGCCTCTTCATTTGTGAAGAGGCCAAGAAACCACTTTAAGCAAATCCCTTTCTCTCAACTCCTCCGTCTCTGCCACATCTGTTCTCAGAATGAGGCTTTTCATTGCAGAATGAAGGAGGTGTCCTCCTCCTTCAAAGCCAGGGGCTTCCCTTTCTCCACTGCTAATGTTGCCCTCTATCACATCCGTTCCATTTTGTGCACGTCAGCCCTCACCCCATCCTCCCGCCACTCTACAAGGGATAGGGTTCCTCTTGTCCTCACCTACCACCCCACCAGCCTCTGTGTCCAGCACATAATTCTCTGTATCTTCTGCCAACTCCAATAGGATCCCACCACCAAGCAGATCTTTCCTCTCCCCCCCCGCCCCAATATTCTGCTTTCCACAAGGATCCCTCCTTGTGTGACTCCCTTGTCCATTCATTCCTCCCCACTGATCTCCCTTCTGCCACTCATCCTTGCAAGTGGAACACAAGTTATACACCTGCCCCTGCACCTTCTCCTTCACTACTATTCAGGGTTTTAAACTGTCTTTCTACATGAGGCAACACTTGACCTGTGAGTCTGTTGGGGTTGTCTATTATATGATAGTTGTAGTTGTAATGTCCAAGGTTGCACGTTATATTGGAGGGATAGGAAGATAGGCAGAGGGGGTGGTGTGGATCTACTGTTAAAGAATGGCATCAAATCAGTAGAAAGGTGTGACATAGGATCAGAAGATGTTGAATCCTTGTGGGTTGAGCTAAGAAACTGCAAAGATAAAAAGACGTTGATGGCAGCTATATACATTCCTCCCGGCAGTGGCTGGGAGGGGGACCACAGGTTGCAACAGGAGTCAAAAGGACAATGTTATGGTACTCATGGGAAATTTTAACATGCAAGTCAATTGGGAAAATCAGGTTGGTAATGGATCTCAAGAGAGTGAGTTTGTTGAATGCAAAGAGATGGCTTTTTAGAGCAGTTTGTCATTGAGCCTACTAGGGCATCAGCTGTACTAGATTGGGTGTTATGTAATGAACCAGAGGTGATTAGGAGCTTAAGTAAAAGAACCCTATGGTTGTGTTCAACTTGAAATTTGATAGGGAGAAAGTAAAGTCTGATGTAGCAGTATTTCAGTGGAGTAAGGGAAATTACAGTGGTATGAGAGAGAGGTTGGTCAAAGTAAATTGGAAGGAGCTGCTGGTAGGGATGTCAGCAGAGTAGCAATGGCATGAGTTTCTGGGAAAAATTAGGAAGGTGCAGGACATGTGTATTCCAAAAATGAAGAAATACTCAGATGGTAAAATAGTACAACCATGGTTGACAAGGGAAGTCAAAGCTATTGTAAAAGCAAAAGAAAGGGCATACAACAAAGCAAAAATTAATGGGAAGATAGCGGATTGGGAAGTTTTAAAAAAAACCTACAGAGAGCAAGTAAAAAAATAATTAGAAGGAAAAAGATGAAATATGAAAGCAAGCTAAAGCTAGCAAATAATATCAAAGGGGATAGTAGAAGTTTTTTTCAAGTATGTTAAAAATAAAAGAGAAATGAGAGTGGATATAGGACTGCTAGAAAATGAGGCAGGAGAAATAATAATAGGGTTAAGGAGATGGCTGATGAACTAAATTAGTACTTTGCATCAGTCTTCACTGTGGAAGACTCTAGTAGTATGCCTGATGTAGTGTGTGAAGGAAAAGAAGTGGATGCACTTACTGTTACAAGAGAGAGAGTGCGCAAAAAGCTGAAAGACTAAAGGTACATAAATCACCAGGACCAGAGGAAGTGCATCCTAGGGTTTTGAAAGAGGTAATGTTAGAGATTATGGTTTCATTAGAAATGATCTTTCAAAGATCATTGGACTCTGGCATGGTGCCAGCGGACTGGAAAATTGCAAATGTTACTTCACTCTTTAAGAAAGGAGGAAGGCAGCAGAAAGGAAATTATAGACCAGTTAACCTGACCTCAGTGGTTGGGAAGATGTTGGAGTCAATTGTTAAGTATGAGGTGATGGAGTACTTGGTGACACAGGACAAGATAGTACAAAGTCAGCATGGTGTCCTTCAGGAAAAATCCTGCCTGACAAACCTGTTGGAATTATTTGTGGAGATTACAAGTAGGATAGATAAAGGGGATGTAGTAGATGTTCTATATTTGGAGTTTCAGAAAGCCTTTAACAAGGTGCTACACATTAGGCTGAGGATTTCCAGCATCTGCACATTTTCTCTTATTTATGACTTTAGGTGAATAGCCTTCTCTGTTCTATTTGATATTTTTTCCTCTCTTGACAGATGCTAAGAGCATTCCTTCAATCTCTGTCAATGATTGCCCTTTGCTCCTGTCACTGAGCCAGTTTAGATCCAATTTGCCATTCCTTACTGGATGTCATTGGCTTTAACATTTTTAACAAACCAGACACAATCTTCTCTTAACTTAATGCAGACTATCCCTTATTATTTGATGCCTTTCTAAATTGAGGTTTGTACTGTAGATTCCAATGCTTTGCAATTAGTGGGAAACAGAAAACTATTGTAGGGAAATTACTGATAGGTAAAACTAGTTGAGTAATAATAGACAGGGATTTCTGCATTTGATATATTAACTCAGATTGTATTAGCATAAAAGGCTCCAGGCAGAATTTTTGCAGTTTGTCCAAGATAGCTTTTTGACCCAGTAAGTGTTAGAGTAGATAGTCTTTCAGAATGTAGCGTAGAGTGGTGATTGGTTGGATGCCATCATGATTTTAGAAATAGTGGCCATAGTTCTGTAAGTTTTAAGGCTTCCAAGAAAAGGGACAAAAATGGACTGGAAATTAAGATGCTGAATTGGGGGAAGGCTGATAATGATAAAATGGAACTTGACAAAACTGGGCTCGGAGCAGCTAGATTCAGATCCATTATGTAATTGCAAGGGTGAAAAGTAAGGCCACAACTCCAGAAAACCTTGAATGTATAGGCAGGCAACAGATCGGAAGAAATTCTGAGGAACAAGAATAACCTGTAGTTGGAAAAATGAAGATTAATCATGAACATAGTTTTCTAAAAGAAAATTCTGCCCAAATTGTGTCAGTGAGCATAGATGATGTTGTCTTTTTGGCTTTCATTAAGAACTACATTGCACGTGGGATGGTAGTCCGAAAGATAGGAGATGATTATCCAAGACAGTTTGGCAAATTGGAGCCCAAAACTGTTTTGGTGATAAGAGGCAAAGGTTTAGGGCTGTTCTTGTCATTGAAAGCTTGTGATTGATGGTGAACCACTGGACTCTTGCTGTTTGTTATGCAATATATTTTAACTTAAGAGATGTAAATCTCAGCGCAAGGATTTGTAAGTTTACAGAAGACACAAAAGTTGATAGTGTTGTTTGTTGTGTAGTATTCAGCTACAGAACAATTTTGATGAGTTAGGTAGAACAATGGCATATTGGATTTAATCCTGAAAAATGTGAGGTGATGCATTTGTGGAGGACTACTAAGGTTACACAATGAATAGTAGGATCTTAACAACACTGAGGAGAAGATGCAAGGTGGTTTAAATAGGCAAACATGGTATTTGCCTTGATTAACTAAGGCATAGAATATAAGAGCTGGAAGGTTGGACAGTATGAACCGGGGGGTGGCACCTAGTAAAACCTTTGTTGAAACGTGAAATGCAATGCTGTCCCTCAATTCTTTAAACCCCACCTACAATAAAAAGATGTATAATTATTTTTACTGCCAAATGAAGCAACAAATGTTTAACAACCCGAGAGCTATGAAATGTTTTCACAGGAAAATTCTTGCCACCAGCTATGACGGTTGCAAGAGTGTGTGACATTGGATGATACCTTTTGAAATCCTTGCTGCTCTAGTATACACATCAGTATTTGGATAATAAATGGCTGCAATCACTATACTATTTAGAAATGCTGTTATTATTCAATTACCTTTTAAAAAATTAAAATGTTTGAACAGTCTCTAAAATGCTTCAAGTATTTCAATCAGTCTCTATTATACTTTTATTAATAGTAAAGCAAGGATCACATGTAAGTAAGAAATAGTGCTGATCCCTTTTCCTTAAAAACAAGTCCATAATTATTGTTACTAATTCATTAACTATTGATAATCTGTGCTCAAAATTGCCATGGCACGTGTATTAATTTTTTAGAAAAATCACCATTTGTACTCATACGCTTAAAAAGGTTTGCCACCCCTGGTGTAAAACACAAGTTAGGTCACAGCTAGAGTGCTATTTGTGACAGTGCCTGATCACCAAAATGGGAGGCTATCTGCTAATAGAGCTAGAAGGATCAAGTTCTAAGTTGTCATCATTACGAGGTGTCCTATTTGTCAGCATCTGGAAAATCCACGGTGTAGCAACTTCCAAATGGTTCTGTTGAACTCACTCCTTCTCTCTGTTAAGTATTTCTCACAGAAGGGATATTCTACTTCCATTATAGTGAACGATGAGATGTCTTAATGAAAATTAATAGGTGTAACTGTGGAATTGTGAGCTCCTGCTACTATAAATTTCACTGGTATCAGTTGCTGAGCATTTGGCAAAAGTTGGCGATTGTTTCTGTTTGATTCTCTTCTGATTTCAGTTTTGCACTGACTAATTTGCTTCAAATGCAGTATTCAGACTTAACTTAAAGTGGGTTGCTTGGGAATAACTTCTATGTAAATGTAGACATTACTTTTAAGTAAAAAGTCGAGAGACAGATGTAGATGGAGGACCAGTAGCTTACTTGATCTGATCCTTCTGGAGCACCACTGAATTATTTTGATTTGATCTTGACTGTCTTGTCTTGGAAGTCCACTAACATTACTGAGCATTCTCTTTGTCAGGTACTTTTGTCTGTCAGAAACCATCTCCTTTAATCCCTGGGCCTATGCCATTTTGTGCTGCTCCCCTTGTACATTTAAATTTTGTTCAAATTTTATATTATATTTACTGATGCTGTATAGATCAGAATAAGTTAGTGAAGTGCTAATTTTATTTTCTAATTAGTCTTTTGCAGATCAGCTATACTCGCGTTCCTGAACCCCAGTATGTCTGGTCTCGTCATACCTTGCCAGTGACAGACATACACTGTGGAGTTGGAGGTCCCCTATCTCGTGTTGCAACAGCATCTCTTGATCAAACTGTTAAAGTGAGTTTGTTCTTATTGCCTCTTTGAAACAGATGTTATTAACTTAAATTTACATTTTTCTTTTTCTGTGGTTCACAGTATGATTTTTTGTCTATCAGAATGCAGGAAACATACCAATTATTTTGTGCATGACAGGGTGATACAGGATGTTCTTTTGTTTTCATGGTGCTGGTTGGAGAAGGAATATTGATCAACACTGGTATTTTGTTTGAAATTGATAATTTGCATTTTTTTATGGTGGCAAGACTGAATGTGTCATCCAAGGAAGATAAGATTTAAAAAAATACTTAACATTAAAGACACTTGTAATTGGAATCTTATTCTTTGCCTATTTGTGCCTTAATCCACGGAATGTGTGATAATGTTGTAAAGATAAGACTTGAAAAGCAAGGTTAAGATGACAAGATATATCATGAGTTCTATGATCTTTGTAAGTAAGAACAATAAATATCCATATCATGTCATCGTTTGGCCTTTAAAGAGTATAGCAGATATATAATAACACAAAAGATACAAAACATTTTTTTAATTTGGTGAGTATAATATAGAATTAAAAAAATAGAATTAAATAGACTAATAAAATCCAGAAGATAAGACGTTGGCTAGGCTCATTCAAATTTGCATGTTTTTTTTTTTTGTTTTTTTTTAAACTTTTTTTTTATTGTTTTCAAATTGTTACAGAATAAATGTGCATGAAAAAAAAAAGTGTTACCCAGCCCCCTCCCCTTAACCCCTCCCCCCTAACATCCCTATTAAAAAAATAAGAAAGAGAAAAAAAAAGGGAATGCCTGGATGTTGGAAGATCCCCACATACTCCACGGAGTTCTCATTTTTTTTTTTAAATATATGTTAAAGTTCTTTTTCTTTTCAATCTATAATAATACCTAATCTTTCCACTTTCGTGGTATCCTGGGAAATCTTTATAAAAGTCTCCATGTTGCTATGTGTGTCCCCACCATTCATCCAGGCAAAAAGATAGAAAAAAAATTAAAATATAAAGGAAAAAAAAATATCCCCCTACTAATGTTGTGGAAAAAAGACACAACATTACCCCCCTCTGCTGTACGGGTCATGGCAACCGCCATGATTACACACGTGAATCCCGCAGTAACCGATCCACAGCCTCCCAGCTCCCCCGCAACATAAAAAAGTATATGTATAAGAAGAGAAAAAAAAAATACTATTCTCATTTAGTATTTCTAAAATTTTGCTTTTCTCTTCTGTAATATCCATAAATGTCCATCACTTCTATTCCTTGGTTCTATCTTCATCTTTAATCCATTACGTTTGGAAGCCTCTATGTGTAGTTAGCGAATAGATGGAAGTTCTTGTACAAACTCCTCCGCTTTTCGATAGTCGGAAAAAAAAAATTTTCTGTCCTCCAAAAAAATTATCAGTGTTGCTGGATGACGCATTGTAAATTTATAACCCTTTTCCCATAAGGCTTTTTTCGCTGGGTTAAATTCCTTCCTTCTCTTCAACAGGTTGTAACTTATATCAGGATAAAAAAGAATTGGTTTCCCTGCTATCATCAGTGGCCCGTTTCTATTTTTGGCACTTTGGGCAGCGGCCTTCAGGATCTTTTCTTTGTCTTGGTATCGTAAGCATTTTATCAAAATTGATCGTGGGTTTTGGTCAGCTCGCGGTCTTGACCTTAAAGATCTATGCGCCCATTCAATCTCAATTGGAGTTTCTCTTTCCATTTTCAATTTTTTAGGGATCCATTTTTGAAAAAAATTTATTGGATCTTCTCCTTCTATATCTTCTTTAAGTCCAACAATTTTAATATTATTTCGTCTACTGAGATTTTCAAGCTTATCAATTTTTTCCATAAATTGTTTTCTTTCTGATGTCCAAGCAGTATTTTCCTTTTCCATTTTGTCCATTCTTTCAACCATGTCTTCCGTTGTAGTTTCCAAGTCCGTAATTCTTTTTTCCATTTTTTCCTGTCTCTTTGTCATTTTATCAAGCATAGTCTCCATATTGGTCATTTTTTTTTTCGAGTTTTTTTTGGTTATTTTTAATTACTTTTAATGTGTCTAATTTACGCATTATTTGCCTCAAAGTCTTTTCTATATTTCTAGAAGGACTTTTACCTCCTTCAGCTGATCCTTCCGAGAGATTTGACTCTCCCTCCGATTCGCTATCACTTTCAGTTGCAGTGGTAGCTGGGCTTTGTAGTTCTTTTTGTTCCTGTTTGCGCATGGTCCATCCTTCGCGTTTGCGCAGTTCACGATGGTTTTTTCCTTTGGAAGTGGCAAGCGTTGCCACCATCTCCTGTTCAGTATCACCGGCGATACAATGTACCTGAGATCGCGGCTCCTCGGTAGACGTGGGCCTCGCTCTTGTTCCAGCTTGCGTAGTCTTCCCGGTATTAGTTTTCTTCATCTTCTTTCCTTGAGGCATAGCTTGACACAGTCCGGAGTCGTTTATAAGCAACTTTTAGAGAGTATTGACTAACTTTTCTTCATTTAAACATTAATTTATTAACTTTTTACGGGAGAGCTGGGTCCTTGCGTCTCGATCCTACGTCATCACGTGATGTCCCCCCATTTGCATGTTTTTTGAAAGAGTTCTGGAGGATGATAATAGTGAATTATTTAACAATAATTTGCTGGAGAATTATTGTTAGTATTAGAAAACCAGCCAGATGGCTGTTATAACTATATTTCAGGAGTGAGGTGGAGAATATCCTTGGTATTGTAAACCAGTTAGATAGGGAATCTCTACAACTTTCTTCCACTTTGCCAGACTTTAAGAAGTCTAAAGCTTCAAAGCATTAATGGGGATGAAAAACAACTGGCTGCAACCTCTGTGTTTACACTGGAATGCTCAGTATGTATAAGTTACTATATGTACCAAACTGTTAACATTTGTGTACTTGCTCATATTTTCTCTTAGTCGGGACCCTGCAGGGTATTTTTCAGTAAGAAAGTGTAACGTATTTTCGGTGAGGAAGACGAGTGCATATTAAAACTTTGAATAGTTAAATTTTGTAAAGTAGCAGAAACAGCTGAAAGTGAAGAAATACTCAGTAGTATGCCAATAAGTTTGCAAAGAGAACATTAGTCCTAAGTTTTATTTTTACAGGGATGTAACTGAAATTGGAAGAGCTTTTTTTTAAGCTTGTACTGAACTTTGGTTAAAGTAATTGCAGTTTTGGCCTCTGTGTATCAATCTTGTAAATGGATTTTATAACCAGAGCTGTGAGATTATGCTGATGAACACAAGATGGCACTGGCGACAAACGTGATGTGTTGCGGGCAGCTAACAAAACGAATAACAACTTTATTTATAGAGCACTTTTCATACAAGTAATATAGTTCAAAGTGCTTTACAAGTATGAAAATAAATATAAATATGAAAATAAACATGAAAATAAAAGACAAAGATGATAAGTTAAAAGCAAAGTTAAGTAGGTTTTGAGTCACTGTTTAAAAGTGTCAACTGTGTATGCATCCCTTTATAAATTTAGGTATTGGATTCCACAGTTTAGTAGTGTAATTTAAAAAAAGCTGTCCTGTCAATGATTTTTTGAGGGATGTTGTTTAAAGGAGTTTATCTATTTTGCCTTTCGGACCAACCAAAAGTATTTCAGTGTATTCTTCATTTATTACTAACTATTCTACTAAATATACCTTTCCTGGAATTCGATTACTGCAGTTTCAGCCAGTAATTTCCCTTTGCGAGTTGTGCTTTTGAACCATCTGATCTATTGTTTTTGCGGTATCTTGAAGTATTCGGCAAACTGTATTCTTGAGAATTCCAGTATGGCTGTGGCAACCTTTGCTGGAGTGGACATCAGACAGATTGAAACTTTGAGCTGGAATGAAGTGGAGGGGCCCGAACCAAAGAGCAAAAAAATAACCAGTGTTTAGCCAATTCAAGCACAGTGCTTGATTAAAAAGATTAAGGTGTCGAGGCCGAACTGGAGTTCAGCTATGGACTCACCTGTGGAGATTCAGCGGTTCATGTTCTATGTTAACTTTTTGTTGTTTGCATGATTTCTTCTTTTTTTCATACACTTAACATTAGACTTTGTTGTGTGGGGTTTTTCATGGATTCTACTGTGTTTCTTGGTTTTATGGCTGCCTGCAAGAAGATGAATTTCAAGGTTGTATATGGTGTACATACTTTGTACTTTGAACTTTTGATCTTTGAATACAAGATACATTGGTTGTCACAAGAAGTGAAAGGTGACATGATGAGTAACTTCTAAACTATCAAGGATTCTGTGATGCAGAACATTTTTACTTGTGGGGAAGAGAGGAACTAGAACCATCATGAGAAGATTGCCATCAAGACATTAAATGGTGAATTGATGAGGAACTTCTTCAGTGAGATTATAGTGAGAAAGCAGCTGCCATAGGAAATTAAAGATCAGCCAGCTACACCTGGGGGAGAAGATTGTGCTAGTTGCTTTGATTAGGAAAGTTGGATGGAGGAGGTTTGAAAGAAGCATAGATGCCAGCACAGGCTAGAAGATTCAATTGACTTCCTTCTGTGCTGTATATTCTACATAAATGCATTTGTCTTTCCTTCATTTCTATTTAACAGGGAATCAAAATTATGCTGAGTAAACAAATACTGCTGCTCTCACAGAAATGTTTAAAGGTACTGAATAAGTCCTGTATCTATTTGTGCCCTGCCAAGGTGTCAAAGTGGCAACTGCTTGGATTGTTAGATCAATTCTTATTAGCTTTCTGGTTAAACTAGAAAAAATAACTTTACAGTTAACTCTTACTCTCAAAAGCCCCGGTCACTGTGATTTACTCTTTGGATTCATGAACACAGTTCAAACTTAGATCCCAGACTAATTATTTTAACCAAGCTTTACCCTTGATTTACATTAATAATAAGATCCCATGAACATATTCCAAGGAGAGTACTTTATAGCATATTTTTTAAATTTTTTGAATATTTTGCAGATTTGTAAAATCTAAATTTCAGAACTTATTTTGGAATCAAGGTTGAAATAAACCTCTTCAAAGTTCAAAGTAGATGTATAATCAAAGTACATATACAGCCCTGAGATTTGTTTTCTTGCAAGCATAAACAGTAAATCCAAGAAACACAGTATAGAATCAATTAAAGATCATGCCCAACAGGACAGACAAACAGCAAATGTGCAAAAGACAACAAACTGTGCAAATACAAAAGAGAAAAAGAAAGATAAATAAGCATTAGATATAGAGAACATGAGGTAAAGAATCCTTGAAAGTGAAGCACAATTAAGATAAAAAGAATAAGTAAAAGTCGTAGAAAAAGTGAAATAATTGACTATGTGGAAGATGTCATTCATAGCGAAAGGATTTGAGTACAGGCATTCATAGCAAAAGGATTTGAGTACAGGAGCAGGGAGGTTCTACTGCAGTTGTACAAGACCTTGGTGAGACCGCAACTAGAATATTGTGTGCAGTTTTGGTCCCCCAATCTGAGGAAAGACATTCTTGCCATAGAGGGAGTACAGAGAAGGTTCAGCAGATTGATTCCTGGGATGGCAGGACTTGCATATGAAGAAAGACTGGATCAACTAGGCTTATACTCACTGGAATTTAGAAGATTGAAGGGGGATCTTATTGAAACGTATAAAATTCTAAAGGGATTGGACAGGCTAGATGCAGGAAGATTGTTTCCGATGTTGGGGAAGTCCAGAACGAGGGGTCACAGTTTAAAGATAAAGGGGAAGCCTTTTAGGACCGAGTTGAGGAAAAACTTCTTCACACAGAGAGTGGTGAATCTGTGGAATACTCTGCCACAGGAAACAGTTGAGGCCAGTTCATTGGCTATATTTAAGAGGAAGTTAGATATGGCCCTTGTGGCTAAAGGGATCGGGGGGGGGGGGGGTATGGAGAGAAAGCAGGTACAGGGTTCTGAGTTGGATGATCAGCCATGATCATACTGAATGGCGGTGCAGTCTCGAAGGGCTGAATGGCCTATTCCTGCACCTATTTTCTATGTTTCTATGTAGCCCAAGGAATTGTTTGCTAGTGCCACCTTGATCGGAAATGTGAGTGAAGTTATTCCCTCTGGTTCAAGAGCCTTATGGTTGAGGGGTAATAACTGTTCCTGAACCTGGTGCGAGCCCTGAGACTCCTGTATATTCTTCGTGATGGTAGGAGTGTGAAGAGAACACGGCCTAGTTTGTGGGGAGTCTTTGATAATGGATGCTGCTTTCCAATGAGCAACATGTAGGTGTGCTCATTGGGGAGGAGAGCTTAACCTATGATGGATTGGGCTGTATCCACTACTCTTAGTATGATTTTCTGTTCAAGGGCATTGGTGTTCCCAAACCAGGCATGATGCAGTCAATATACTCTTCACCCATCCTATAGAAGTTTATCAAAATTTTAGATGTCATGCAGAATCTTCGCAGACTTCTATGGAAGTGGAGCACACTTTGGCTGAGAATGTTCATTCAATTCAGGCAGTCCCCGAGTTACGAACAATTCATACTTACGAACGGCCTGCCCTAAAGCCTATTATATTAAAAATTTGTCGGCTCGAGGAAGGAGAACGCTGTCTGCCATTTTAAGTCAGATCACGATGCCGTCAACACTGTTGAGTGTGTCTCATTTAACCTGTTTCAGTGCGGGTGGACTTTAGGACCCGGGGGAGTTCAGGACCCACTGCCCACGGCTGCTGCTGAATTCGCAGTGTTTCTGTTCCGTTGACGGGCGCGGTAAATGAGTTAAAATTATGGACTGATAAATCCCATCTTGTGTTTATTTCACTGTGATGAAGAATTTGTTGCGAGTAAGGGTTGGTTCAATCGTGTCAAAGTGAGGGCAGATTTACATAATATTAAAGTGCAAGGTGAAGCAGCGAGTGCCAATAGAAGTGCTGCAAGTGATTTTCCAGAAATGTTGAAAAAAATTATTGAGGAGGGAAGTTATTTGCCAGACCAAATATTTAATGTAGACGAGACTGGCTTACGCCTGAAAGGACCTACATTTCTAAAGAGGAAAAAAGTGCACCAGGGCATAAGGTATTGAAGGATAGGCTAACCTGTTAGGATTTACATACAAATCCGACTTAAAGACAGACTTGGGAACAGATCTCGTTTGTAACCCGGGGACTGCCTGTATATGATATATAGCGCAAAAAAAGAGCAAAATAGTGAGGTAGTGTTCATGGGTTCATGAACTGTTCAGAATTCTGACAGGAGGGTAAGGAACTGGTTCCTAAAACATTAACTGTGTGTCTTCAGGCTCCTGTACCTTCTTCCTGATGGACCGTGAAGACCTTCCAAAATGGATGCTGCCTTCTTGAGGCATCGCCATTTGAAGTTGTCCTCGATGGTGGGGAGGGTAGTGCACATGATGGAGCTTTATTCGATGCTGTACAGTGGTACCTCCATACCAGACTGTCAGAATGCTCTCCACAGTACATCTGTAGAAATATCCTACAGCCTCTGGTGACACACTAAATTTCCTCAAATTCCTAATGAAGTGTGCACCCTATTCGTTATATGCATCTTCAGACAATGTGGATTCACAGTTATGCTCGAACCTATTTCTACCAACTTCTCCTTATATGTGTCCAACACTCACAGTTATGCGAGGCTGTTGGGACGAGAAGCACCGCTTTCCCGCCAATGCAAGTCACGTGCGCATGCCTCACAGTCTCACTCCCGCCAGTCTCGCATTGGTTTTGGCAGTGTGTGGATGTGCGATCTTCACTCTTAAACTTTTGTTGTTATTACCTACGGTGCACTGATTTTGTGCTTGAAATATTTAACTATGTCACCTAAGCGTCCTATGTCAAGTCCTGGGCCATCAGCCAAGCAGCAAAGAGCCACTTTAGCACTTGAAAAATAGTTGGAAATTATAAACGGCTGCGTCAGGTGAGGTTAACGCAGTGAAGCAACTGACAGAATTTTTTAAGGCTGCGGAACACTTGACACAAATGGTGATGGATATGGACCCAAGTTTGGAACGGAGACAGCACTTCAGTCGTTCCCTGCAGTCAATTCTTCTTCCCTACAAGCAAATTTATGCTGAAAAACGAAGTGCTGCCATGCAAACAACCCTCGCCGCTTTCTTCAAACTGGTGTCATCTCCGGCAGTTCTGAGAGTCTCCCTTCACCCCTTGTTGTCCTTGATGATCCTGACGACCCACAACCATCCACCTCATCCATGTAAAGCTGCCTGACACCACTGCACAACCACTCATTTCCCGGAGCCAACACACCTGCCACTGTTGGTGAGTATTGCACACCCTAGTATGTTAACTTTCTGTGATTTATTACGTTGAATATTACCTTAAATTGATGAAATATAATACAAAAGTTGCCTTGTGGTACTGCTTTTGTGTCATATTGGTATGAAAATGTGAATAAATTACAGATAAAACATATTTAGGAAGCCCTCCAGAACACACCCCTATTTCCCCCTTCATTATTCACATTATGTATTCCATACTATGTGCCAACTGCGAGGAACGTATCCTGCGCATATAACGAGGGTAGGGTGTATTTGCTGTCATCCCTTCTTTGTGATTGCATCAATGTGCTGGTGATCAGTTATACTTGTGCTTCTGTACAAAACAGCCTGCATTTAGAAGAGTAAATTAATTATCTGTCTTTTTTATTATATAAATGTTCATTGAATGAAAATTCTAGACAGAATTATCAATTATTAAATCCAACGTCTCTCCAGAAAAAAAATCTGCATTATACAGCATTCATGTCCTGAATTAGTTGCCTATGAAATAGTAATGAAATGTAGTCACTTTTTATGATGTAGAAAATATCGCTTATATGGTAAATGTATTCTTCTGCCAAAATAACCATTGGTTTCGTAATGTGTAAAGTAGCAACATTGTTATAGGATGTTTCATCAAAGACTTAATAGACATTTCTGTTTGTAATATGAGACATTATAGTGTGAAAAGATTTTTGTCACAGTTGAAAATCAGCTAGGCTAACCTTGAGAATAATTGCGATACCTTGAAATTTGATACAATGATTATTAAAACAGGAAAGAGAAGCTAAGTTTATTTCAGATCTGAGACACTCAGAACAGAGAAAGGGAAAACAACTTAGTTTTCATTAGTGGAGTTGGGGGGATGGGTACACTGAGAAGACCATAAGATAAAGGAGCAGAAGCAGGCCATTTGGCCCATTGAGTTTGCTCTGTCATTCAATCATGAGCTGATCCAACTCTTCCAGTCATCCCTACTTCCTTGCCTTCACCCCATGGCCTTTGATGCCCTGGTTAATCAAGAACCTATCTGTCTCTGCCTTAAATGCACCCAATGACTTGGCCTCCACAACCGCTCATGGCAACAAATTCCAGAGATTTACCACCCTCTGACTAAAGTAATTTCTCAGCATCTGTTCTAAATGGACGTCCTTCAATCCTGAGGTTATACCCTCTTGTCCTAAACTTCCCTACTTTGCCATATCTAATCTGTTCAGGCCTTTTAACATTCGGAATGTTTCTATGAGATCCTTCCTCATTCTCCTGAACTCCAGGGAATACAGCCCAAGAGCTGCCAGATGTTCCTCGTACAGTAACCCTTTCATTCCTGGCAAACACGAGGAAATCTGCAGATGCTAGAAATCCAAGCAACACACACAAAATGCTGGTGGAACACAGCAGGCCAGGCAGCATCTATAGGGAGAAGCGCTGTCGATGTTTCAGGCCGAGACCTTTCCCGAAATGTCGACAGCGCTTCTCCCTATGGATGCTGCCTGGTCTGCTGTGTTCCACCAGCATTTTGTGTGTGTTACTTTCATTCCTGGAATCATTCTCGTGAATCTTCTCTGAACCCTCTCCAATGTCAGTATATCCTTTCTAAAATAAGGCACCCAAAACTGTACACAATCCTCCAAGTGTGGTCTCACGAGTGCCTTATAGAGCCTCAACATCACATCCCTGCTCCTATATTCTATACCACTAGAAATGAATGCCAACATTGCATTTGGCTTCTTCACCACTAACTCAGCCTGGAGGTTAAACTTTAAGGTATTCTGCACAAGGACTCCCAAGTCCCTTTGCATCTCCGCATTTTGAATTCTCTCCCCACCTAAATAATAGTCTGCCTGTTTATTTCTTCCACCAAAGTGCATGACCATATACTTTCCAACATTGTATTTTGTTTGCCACTTATTTGCCTATTCTCCTAAACTATCCAAGTCTCTCTGCAGGTTCTGTGTTTCCTCAACACTACCCGCTCCTCCACCTATCTTTGTATCATTGGCAAATTCAGCCACGAATCCATGAATCCCATAGTCCAAATCATTGACATAAATCATAAAAAGCAGCGGTCCCAACACCGACCCCACTGGTAACCAGCAGCCAGCTAGAATAGGATCCCTTTATTCCCACTCTGTTTTCTGCTGATCAGTCAATGCTCCACCCATGCTAGTAACTTCCCTGTAATTCCATGGGCTCTTATCTTGCTAAGCACCGTCATGTGCGGCACCTTGCTAAGGTGAATCAGAATCTCATTGTATCAGTTAGAAGCAGATTATGCTTGAATTATTCTAACTCTTGTCCTGGATTTCTCAGTATCACAGTCTTGATTCCTAAAATTTAGAGATGACAGTTTGAGTTCTGTGCAAAAATCCCGGTAATTATTTTAATTTCTCTGCCTTCTCTTTTGGCCCGAAATCTCATCTCCTTGAATAACATCCCTTCTTTTCCTCCTCATTCACTCTTCACAGTTTCTTCAAAATTCACTACAGGTCTGCAATTCATTGTGGGATTTGGTGAATATATTTATTATTTAGTAATTACTGAAAACATCTTTTTTACAGCAATTTTCATTATCTCTGGATTTTCTTGTACTTTACAGCAAATTAGTGCCTCTTGAAGTGTATTCACTAAGAATGTAGCTGCTAATTTGTGTATGGCACAGCAATGTGATGGTGAATTTTATTCTTCATTGCTGTTCTTAAGAGCAATGCCACGTGGAACGTGGACATTCTTATGTATCATCTAAGGAATGGCATTTCTAATGGTGGAAGAGTTCCCACTAGTTTGCCAGCCTAGCTTTTTGTCCTCAAGAACGTTGAGTGGAGTTTAAATCAACAGTCTTTTTCCAAGGCAAAATAAGCTCTACATAATTTCAAATCTTAATGTTTCATTTTGCCCATTTGTCATTGTGTCTGCTACATACCCCTTTTTTCTTAAAAGAAAAAGCAATTGATGCTAGCTCACTAAATCAGGCAAATGGATTGGGATAAGATCTAAACCAGATAACACAGCGAATAATAAAATTGATTTTAAAAAAGACTAGTTTAAAAATTTATATTTATATGGACATATCTTCATTTTTGGAGTGTCATAGAGTACTTCATATTCAAGGGTTATTTCTGAAATGTGGTAATTATTGAGTAGAAAACAGCAGTAGCTGGTGAAACGAAATTAATCTTTCATTTAAAGCAGGGGTTTCCAATTGGGGTCCACAGATCCATTGCTTAATGCTATTGGGTCCATGGAATGAAAAAGGTTGGGAAACCATGATTTAAAGGGAGGAACGTAGACCTGAACGCCCACCTTTCAGCATGTTTTCCAACTTCTGTTAATGTCAGCCACAATGGCAGTTGAAGTTGCTTTTAAAATTTTCATCTGAAATCCTGTTCCTGTGATTTCTTAGACTGTTCTTAAGAGTTAAACTCAGTTAAGAGCTAGGTTATATTTTCTAAACTCTGCAGATTTGCTGCGTTCAGCTGAGTGACACCACTTTCTCTTGGTTCTTTGCTTTTACCCAACTCGGTGCAACCTGAGTATTTCCTACAAGTGATTGTCTACACACCTTGACTCCAGACATCCCAAAAGAGTACTGTTGGATTCCATGTTGATTTTCATCAAAATGTTTCTTATTCATGATGTCATATGATGAATGATTCTGATGATGCCTCACTTCTTGTTTTAAGTTGATTAACTCTGTGTTATCATTGTACTTAAAGTCTGGGTATGGATGAATTATAGTTTCTTCTAGTTGAGTATGGGGAAAATGAATAATGTTACTTTATTCCACATAGCACACCATCACAGCACGTGCCCTTCTCAACCTCTGCCTCTGGCTGAATCAGATTCTTTACAATATTGCTCATCTTCCTGACCCTGAGCTAAATTTCTGACTCCTTACTGCCTTCCAGTGGAAAATTAGGGTATGCTGTTAGAGCAAAGTTCAAAGTAAATTTATTACTGAGTTAGAGAGGAGATTTGAAATAATATTGACTGGATAACTAACTTTTGACAGCATGTTTGAGTAGCAGTTCACATAACTAGAAGAATAATTACAAGAATAGTTGAGGAAAAATTATTGGTAAGGATAGCAGAGAGCTGGATTAACTGGAGCCGGAGCAGATTAATTTGGGTGAAAGGCCTCTTTCCATGCTTAATTTTTTGGGGTATTTGTGAATATTGATATTCGCCGTCATTTATTGCCTTTTCCTGAGAAGGCAGTGAACCACTGCAGTGATTGCTTAAGACTGCTTAGTCTGCAAATAACATGATGTTCATGGAGGTAGAAAACATGTATGTGAGGGATGCCTTAGATCTTGTTGAGCATGAGTCTGAAATATTAATACCAAAAGCAGAGAGGGAGAAGGGTTTAGCATTCTTAAAATTCAATAAATTACTAGACTCTGGTAAAATATATTCTAGGCTGTTATGAGACTGAGGCAGAAACCACAAAGCTGTTGTATTATTATTTAAAAATGATGGAAGTGCTAGACTCTGCAATTTATAGTCCAGACAGCCTAATGTAGGTAGTGTACACATTGAGATAGAATTTAAATCAACATTTGGAGAGATATGGATTAATCAAACACAGTCACCCTACATTTGTTGTGTGAAAGATATGTCCAGCAAATTTTACGGAAATTATTTGAGCAATAGACATGAGATCTGGGAGGGCGGGTGGGGGGGGGGGGGTGGTAGGGGGAGACAGTGCATTTAACATGATCTACATGGATTTTTAGTAACTAGTTTCTGATCAGTCTTTCATAAGAAACTTATAAGCCCACAAGATCCGAGGGAAAGAGGCAGTTTGCCGTAATAGTGGTGCTATTTGCAATGAGATACAGTAGTATGCAGTGCTAGTCTGTCTCTCCTTTTCTAGTATATAACAGTAATTTACACTGAAATGTAGGAGGCATGATGAGGAAGTTGAAGATTTTCGTGAGGAAGAAATCATTTCACTGGATAGGTGGGATGGGAAAGTAACTGACACATGGAAGTCATTCCAAAGGTGAATGAGGAATGCATCTGTGGTCAGCAAACAAAAGTAAGTAATGCACAGTGAGTGGTGTGATATGAAGGAATAGAAAATCCTATATGTGTAAATACATTCGTCTGATCTAAGTGATGGGATACTTTACGGGAGCACCTTTACCAGAAAGACTGTAGTTGTTCCAGAATATGTCTCACCACAACCAACTCAAGGACAGTTGAAAGGTGAGATATGAACACTGTTACTATCAGTGATGCCTACATCCGGAAAATACTTTTAAAAAGAAATTCTGTGTCGCATTGCAGGGAGGTTTGGTGGTTAATAAAAGTTATGTGTACTACCTGACCACGGCATGGCTGCATCTAAAATACATTTTAGAGTTTAGATCACTTGCAGGAAGCATGTAATAGAGATTCTTCAGAATGGAGCAATGTACTGTTGAAGAAGAATTGACTGGACTGAAGTTGCTTTCTTTAGAACAGAGGTGGCTAAGTAGAGATTTAGAAGTTCAATGTAAATTTATTATTGAAGTACATATATGGCACCATATACAACCATGAGATTAATTTTCTTATAAGCATACTCAATAAATCTATAATAGAATAATAACCATAACAAAATCAATAAAAGAATGTGCCAACTTGATCCAATAACCAATAGATTTGAAAACTGAGAATAGAAAGATGGCACTGAGCTGACGTGTCCACCGATGACATGGCTCAGGCTTGCTTGTTTTTTTTTCAGGTTTGTGTGGGTGGTTTTGGGGACAGAGCAGGATGTTCGACACCAGGTTAGGTCTAGTGACAAAGCTGAGTGGGAGTTAGAGGTCAGAGGCAGTAAATGAAGAGCCTGGGCTGGAGCTGGTGTTCGGAGTCCAGGTTGGAGCACTCCTCAGTTGAAGGATAGCGATCCTGGAGTTGGCAGGTGCTGAGGAGACCAGCAAACCCCCAGGTCAGCGATTCCTGTGTTGGCAGACCATACTCGGTGAGAGTCACATGAGGCTGTGAACCCCTAGGTCACCGGGGTCAGAGGTCTGTGCAGGTTTCCAGAAGATGAGTCCTGAAGTTCAAATCTGCGATCAGCAAGTCCTGGGGTCAATACCAGACATCAGTGATGTCTGGATAGAAAAGCTGAAGGTTGAAGTCCAGAAAACAGTGATTACAGTGGTAAAGCCTGAAGTCCAGAGACTGAAGTCAGTGAGTTTAGAGGAGAAGACTTCTGGTTAAAGCTGGTGAAACATAGTGATGACTTGTTGGTAACAAACGAAACAAAAAAAATACTGTATTAATCACACTTTTTTTCCGATATAATCACTGTCTGTAACTTTCCTTTCAGAGTTGAGTTATTGAACTGCCTGTATGACCTTGCATTTTTGTGGGGTGAACTGAAATCTCGAAGGTGTAGTCTGGTTGTGGTGTGGCCAAATTGGAAAGATCGGTTCTGGGCTGAATTGAGTCTGTGGGGGCTGGGGCTGAGAGCATTTTGAAGGAGCAGAGCCCGAGTCCAAGTGCGAGGAATGACCTGAGGGTTGGACAATTAAAGTACCAGGCCAGATTAAAAATGTCAAATGAAAATGCGAGGGATGGGCGGTTCAGCTTGCTGCTCTGTGGGGTTTACTTGTCTCTGCGCTCAACTGAGGTTGTAGCTATTGCAACTAGTAGGCTGCTCAATCGGCTGCTGTGATGACTGGCTTGGTGGCTGTGGACTCACTTTCATGAACTTTAGTTCTAAATGTTATTTGTTTATTTTTATTGTGTGTATCGTTTTTTTGCACACTGGGTGTTTGATGGTCGTTTTATTTAACGGGTTCTATTTGGTTTCTTTGTTTTGTGGCTGCCTGTAAGGAGACAAATCTCAGGTTGAAAATAGCATATGTACTTTGATAATAAATGTACTTTGAACTTTTGAGTCATGAGGGCTGAAAAACCCTCCCTCCCCCCACCCCTGTTACCGGGGTTCGAGGTCCGTACAAGTCCAGAAGTTGAGGCCCAAAAGTTAAACCTGTGTTTAGCGAATCCTGGCGATGATACCCAGAAGATGCCGATGTTTGAAGTTGGAGGCATGATGCTTAAGTTTCTGGGTCCAGAGACTGCAGGCCCATGGAGGCCTTTCTGTTCAACGTAAATTAATTGATTATCAAAGTACATATATGTCATCATATATTACCCTGAGATTAATTTTATTTTCTTACGGGCATTCATAGATACAAAGAAGAAAGAGTACAATCAATGAAAAACCATACATGACTAAGGACGGTTAAAACAACCAATGTGCAAAGGATAACAAACTGTGCCAATACATTAAAAAAAATAAATATTAATAACATAAGTTACTTATCAGTAACATTTAGTCCTTAAAAGTGAGTTTGTAGGTTGGATCAGTTCAGTATAGGGGTGAATGAAGTTATTCTCTCTCCTTCAAGAGCCTGATGGTTGAGGGGTAATAACTGTTCCTGAACCTGGTGGTATGGGATTTGAAGCTTCTGTACTTCCTTTCTGATGGCGACAGTGAGAAGACAGCATAGCCTGGATTGGGGGATGGGGTCCTTGATGATGGATACTGCTTTCCTGTGATGCACTCCTTATAAATATACTCAATGGTTGGGGGGGGAGGGGGGCTTTATTTGTGATGGACTGGGCTATATCTGCTACTTTTTGTAGGTTTTTCCTTTCAAGGGCATTGATGTTCCAGGCCATGATGCAACCAATCAGTATACTCTCCAGCACACATATAAAAGTTTGTCACAGTTTGGATGACATGCTGAATTTGTGCAAACCTCTAAGAAAGTAGAGGCAATGCCATGCCTTCTTTCTAATGGCACATACTTGCTGGACCCAGGACAGATCCTCTGAAATGATAATGCTGAGGAATTTAAAGTTGCTAATCCTTTCCACCTCTGATTCCCTGATGAGGAATAACTTGTGGACCTCCAGTTTCCTCCTCTGTGGTGGGTGGGTGGGAAAGGTTTTACTGTTGTTATTATTGTCGTTGTTGCTGCTATTTGTGTTTTTCTGCTGAAGGTACTACGTTGGCACTGGAATGTGTGGCGACCCTTGGATGTGTTGGTTGTTAAAGCAAACAATGCATTTCACTGTATGTTTTGATGTACTTGTGATAAGTAAATCTGAATCTGAATAAACCTGAATCTGGTAAATTAGTATAAGGTTTGATTGATCACCCTTTTCACCAGTGTCAATATGGTGTGTTGAAGGTCATTTCCTGCGGAGTACATTTCCACAATTCTTTAATGGGGGGTGATATTCTGGTTGATGCGAGTTTCACCAGACTGACACTTGTATAAAAACATGTATATTTTCTATTCATGTATCATAGTTGATTTCAGCTCCACATGCAGGACAAAACACTGACCATTTGCCATTCCTCAGTATGAATGGCTAACATCTACACACTGGTACATTGCTGTTTTAAAATATGTACAGATGAACTAGTAAGTTTTTTTTACTCAGAGGGGTAAGTTTTTTACTTGGAGTCGTGGATGCCTGGAATGCACTGCCTGGTATGGTGGTAGAGGCAAATATATTAGAGGCTTTTAAGGGACATTTGGTTAGGCACATGATTGTAAAGAAGATGGAGGGATATGGACATGTAGGTAAGAGAGATTAGTGTTTGGGTGTTTTTGATTTGCTTTATAGCTGGCATGACATTATGGGCCGAACAGCCTGTTCTTGTGCTGTAGGGTTCTAGTAATGATCGTAATATTGTAGAATTACCCTGCAATTTGAGAGGGAGTAGCTAAAGTAAGATGTGTCAGTATTACAGTGGAGTAAAGTGAATTACAGAGGAATGCGCAAGGCTGACCAAAGTTGATTGGATGGGGACAGTAGCAGGGACTACAGCAAAACAGCAATGGCTTGATTTTCTGGGAGCAGTTTGGAAGGCACAGTGTAGATATATCCCAAAGAAGCATTATTCTAAAGGCAAGATAATGCAACAGTGGCTGACAAGGGAACTTAAAGCTAATATAAAATCAAAAGAGAGGGCATATAACAGAGCAAAGCTTAGTGGGAAGTCAGGGTATTGGGAAACTTTTAAAAACAAACAGAAGGCAACTAAAGTGATGGGAGGGGAAAGAAGATTAAATATAAAGGTAAGCTAGCCAACAACATCAAAGACAATACCAAATTTTTTCCAGATATACAAAGAGTAAATGAGAGGTGAGAACTGATAGGGGACCACCGAAAAATTATGCTGGAGAGGTAGTAATGGGGGAGAAGGAAATGGTGGATGAACTGAATAAGTATTTTGTGTCAGTCTTCACTTTGGAAGACACTAGCAGTATGCAAAAAAAATTGGTAGTGTCAAGAGGCAGAAGTGAGTATAGTTGCTATTACCAAAGAGAATGTGCTTGGGAAACTAAAGATCAATAAGCACCTGGACCAGTTGGACTACCCCCTTGGGTTCTGAAAGATGTAGCTGAAGAAATTGTGGAGGTATTTGTAATGATCTTTTAAGAATCATTAGGTTTTGGAGGACTGGAAAATTGCAAATGCTACTCCACTCTTCAAGAAGGGAGGAAAGCAGAAGAAAGGAAATTTCTTCCTATAGATGCTGCCTGGCCTGCTGTGTTCCACCAGCATTTTGTGTGTGTTGAAAGGAAATTATAGGCCAGTTAGCCTGACCTCAGTGGTTGGGAAGATTTTAGAGTCAATTGTTAAGGATGTGGTTTCAGGGTAAATAGGCCAAAGTTAGCATAGTTTCCATAAGGGAAAATCTTGCCTGACAAATCTGTTAGAATTGAAGAAATAACAAGCAGGATAGACAAAGGAGAATTGGTGGATGTGGTGAACTTGATATTTTAGAAGGCCTTTAACAAGGTGTCGCACACGGGGCTGCGTAACAAGAGCCCATGGTATCACAGGATAGATGATTGGTTGATTGGTAGGAGGCAAAGAGTGTGAATAAAAGGAGCCTTTTCTGATTGGCTGCTGGTGACTAGTGGTGTTCCATGGGGGTCTGTGTTGGGATCAGTTTTTATGTTGTATGTCAATGATTTGAATGATGGAATTGATGGCTTTGTTGCCAAGTTTGCAGATGATGCAAAGATAGGTGGAGGCGCTGGTAGTGTTGAGGAAGCAGGGAGGCTACAGAAGGACTTGGACGGATTAGGAGAATGGGCAAAGTAGTAGCAGATGGAATACAGTGTCGGGAAGTGTTTGGTCATGCATTTTGGTAGAAGGAGTAAAAGCAAAGACTATTTTCTAAATGGGGGAAAAAAGATTCTAAAATTAGAGGTGCAATGGGACTTGGGAGTCTTTGTGCAGGATTTCTTAAAGGTTAATTTCCAGGTTGAATTTGTGGTGAGGAAGGCAAATGAAATGTCACCATTCATTTTGAGAAGACTAGACTATAAAAGCAAGGATGTAATGCTGAGGTTTTATAAGGCACTGGTGTGGTCTCACTTGGAGTACTGTGAGCAGTTTAAGGCCCCTTAATTAAGAAAGGATGCTTTGTTAATGGGGAGGATTCAGAGGAGGTTCATGAGAATGATTCCAGGAATGAAAGGCTTATTGTATGAGGAGCAATTGATGACTCTGGGCCTTTACTCACTGGAATTTAGAAGAATGAGGGGGGTTTCTCATTGAAACCTGTTGAATGTTGAAAGACCTCGATAAGTGGATGTGGAGAGGATGTTTCCTATGGTGGGGAAGTCTAAGACCAGAGGACATAGCCTCAGTTTAGGTTGGCGTCCTTTTAGAATGGAGATGGGAGGAATTACTTTAGGTGGAGGGTGGCGAGTCTGTGGAATTCATTGCCACAGGTAGTTGTGGAGACCTGGTTATTGGGTATATTTAAGGCGGAGGTTGATAGATTCTTGATTGGTTAGGGCATGAAAGGTTACAGGGAAAAGGCAGGAGAATGGGGTTGAGAAGGAAATGGATGAGCAATGATGAATGCAGAGCAGATGTGCCGAATAGCCTAATTCTGCTAATGTGTGTTATGGTCTTCAATCACTTGTACTTTTTCTCAATTTTTCATGTTATAGTGATCCACTTAACCTTCAATAAGCTTGTGTCTTGAGAGGAGCCAGACAACAAAATTAACAGGGAAGTTGTTCAACCTATGATGCTATATACAAAAACTAATGTTACCCCAACCTCAGTAATTGAGCTGCATTACACAGGAGGCACTTGCATATGTTTTGAAGGCTGAGCTCTAAATTATTGATTCATCCACTGAAATACATTAGAGGAGGCATCTGGCACTCAGTATGTGTAAGATGAAGGTATTCTGTCAGCCTACCGACTGTGCACAATATAACTCTGACAATAAAGATTAATTGTGAGACGCTGGAAAATGTAGTTCATTATCACTTCCTATATGGAGTGATCTCTCACTGAAGGTAAGGGTTGATGATGAAAATCATTACTCCCTTCAAAAGTGCCAGTGCAACTTAATCTGACCAAGGAATAGTGTTTGAAGATCGAGACCCCAAACACAACACCAAATTTATTTCACGTGGGGTAGCAGTTATCCCTACCCTCCTATTGTTTCTGGGGCTTGGGAATACCTATTGCAGGCACCTCTGGAGCACTGGAAGGATACCTTTAGAATAGATCCTCTGGAATGATAAGCAAACCGATGTTAGCACACTCTTCCAGACCAATGTCCCCAGCATTGACAGCCTAATCCATTCACCAGGACCTTACAAATCAATATAAAGAATTGAAGGATATGCAGCCTCCCAAATTACCCACCTGCCCATGCTGTCATGCACACCTACCCATTGGTTGGAATGTACAATTTACATATTGACTCATCAGTAGCTCAGAAGTGGATGCATGTCATCCCCGATCTCAAGAGAATGCTTAAGCGTTTTACCACCCCACATGTATTATTCATCTGCTAACAGTATCAGTTACTTTTAAACCGGATCCTACTATCAGTCAGTGCTCGTGCTTATTTTTCCAAAAATATAATCATAACAATAAGAAAAGGAATATCTGAAGGACACTTAGCCTCTCAGGCCTGTTCTGCCATTCCACATAAAATCATATCATTCTGATCTTGACCTTCAACTTTCATGTTTCTGTCCTATTCTTATGAATTTGATACCTAGTAGTCCTAAAATCAATTTATAGTTACCTTAATTATACCTAGTAGTGTTGAATCTTATTCTTATGTTAATCCAACCTGTGACAGATGTCATTCTGATGTTGCTTCATTGACCCATATGTTTTGGTCTTGCCCTTGTTTGCAAAATTACTGGAAAGATATTTTCAGTATTATTTCAATAGTTCTGAATATCAATTTCCAACCACATCCTATTACTGCAATTTTCGGTTTACCAATGGTGGATAATAGTTGTTTATCCTCCTCATCTCGATGAATGATTGCATTTGTTACATTAATGGCTAGAAGATCTATTTTATTGAATTGGAAAGAAATTAATCCTCCAATTATATTTCAGTGGTTTTCTCAAACTATCTCTTGTTTGAGCTTAGAAAAAATTAGAAGTGTTGTTTTTGATCCTTCAGTTAAATTTGAAGAAACTTGGAGACCATTTATTCAACATTTTCATATGAGTTAAATTGTCTTTTCCTAAACCTCACTTTTATTATCCTTAATTATTTGGATGGAGGTTCGGAGTTATTGGCACTACTGTATATATCTGACATTATGTAATGGCCCATGTTGGTTAGTGTTTTTTTCTTTTTTTTTTGTTTTTTTTTTCTTTTTATTTCTTTTGTTCATAAATACTATGAGTTTGGGAGGTTATATATATTGATTATTATATATTTGAATGTCTACTTAAACTATTAACTATGTACTCTCAAACTCTTTGTATTCATGTTTCATTTATGTTTGCTTAAAAATTAATAAAAAGATCTAAAAAGAAAGAAAGTGTTGAATCTAATGCCTTTAATATTTGGTGTGTCTGCAAGTTTTGAGTTTACATTTTTGATTCGCAAGGACAAATATTTAATCTAAAATTGAATAATAATGGCCACAGCACTAATCCCAACAGATAGTCTCTTTACTGGAGTAACTTTTAAAAAATCCCTTTTGTAGCCAAATTGCTGACTATTTTTGTACTTATTTATGGTTTGTACTTGACTGTGGTTCTGTTTATTATACTTTTTTTTGTCTCCAGTTCAAAGATCACACTCTAGGGATAGGAAGTATGTAAGAATCTTACAGTGGGTAAAGAAACATTTGCTGGAATGATGGATTTTTTTGAAGAATTTTGGTAATGTGAAGTCACTAAAGATATTAAGATTAATCTTAGAGTACTGCTGAAGGGTGTTGGCCAGAAACATCGACTGTACTCTTCCTAGATGCTGGCTAGCCTGTTGAGTTCCTCCAGCATTTTGTACATGTTCCTCGAATTTCCAGCATCTGCAGATTTTCTCTTGTTTGTGATTGAATTTACCTTGGAGAAAAGGCTTTGGGAAAAAAAAAGGTTTTTAAGCTGTTGAAAACTATGTTTTATGAGGTAAATATAGTCAAATTGTTTCTATTCATTAGAAGATCTGTAATTAAAATCAGATTTAAAGTAATTAACTAAAGGAATAGCGAATGAGATATGTTTTAACATAGTGAATTATGACAATCTGGCAAGCACTACCTACAAGAAAGATGGAAGAAAGGTCATTAGTTTTCAAAAAAGGAACTGGATAAATTCAGTGGAAAATGTATTATTGAAATAGAGCTTGTGAATGAGAATAATTAGATGTATTCCTTTCCCCCAGAAATGTCTGCCATAAGCACTAAGCAAATTAGTTCCTTCTATGTTATATAATTATTTTAAAAATTGCAGACAAGTTATTTAATATTCAGGTATTGATTATCGAATCGTTTATTTTATTCTACTCTTTTATCTGAACTAAGTCTTGGCACTCCTGTTGCTTGTTACTTCAACTCATCCTCGTATTCCATACACAGGAGTAGTTCTGCATGAAGTTCTAGTGTCGACACAGTGGAAAGGAAGTGCAGTGGATTACAGTTAACTGGACCATCAGTTAATTGTGACAACCACTCATTTGGGCCAACTCTTGAAGAACAAAAACTAATTGACAGAAAAGCTGGGATTTCCTCTGTTTATTTGGGGCACTATACCACTTAGATAGGACAGGAAATTGTTGCCAAACAATTTCTAACTAGCGTCAGTCACCTGCCATTGTGTGGCCATTAGAGGCTACACCATGCTTGGAGCAAACGATTTTTAAATGGTGTCAGTTGACTGTGTTTCAAATTGCAGTGATTTTTGTCACTGATAGTTGGTGAGAGATAAGCAGTAAGGCAATTCAGAAAGCAAACACGAGGAAATCTGCAGATACTGGAAATTCAAGAAACACACACAAAATGCTGGTGAAACGCAGCAGACCAGGCAGCATTAGTCCTGGCAGCATCAGGACGAAGTTAGTCCTGATGAAGGGTCTTGGCCCGAAACGTTGACAGTGCTTCTTCCTATAGATGCTGTCTGGCCTGCTGCGTTTCACCAGCATTTTGTGTGTGTTGCTTGAGACAATTCAGAACTGTTTTGCTCACTGCAGTTTCAAGCATTCAGGCTTGGAGATGCCAGAAGCAGGTGGGAATGAAAATGAAACTCTTTCACTACTTACGAACTGCAGATAATTTGAAAGTATTGGCAATCATCTTGAATGTTATAATGAAAGTAAAGATTTAGAGAGTGTAATCATTGAAAGGATTGTATGAAGGCAGTGGATTATCAACACTAGGTGTCCGTGCTGATTTTGTTCATTTACAGTCAATCAAAAGAACACAGCAGTGTATGTTGGACTAATTCCTCCATCGATAAGTATTAGTAACTAAAGCAGTCTTATAGTACTGTAGTAGTATTGAGGGTGTATAACACATAAGTTGTTACTCATTTAAATGGCAAGCCATGAAATTTTGGCTAAATGGAGCAGCAACTTAATTGGGCCGAAATGTTTCCCAGTTAACTGGAATCAACTGTACAAGGAGCAGAGCAGCTTCACCACAGTATAGACAGGATGGAGCATTTTATTTGGAGGAGGGACTAAACAGCCTAGTTTATTTTCCTTGGGGCAGAGAAACTAGGGTGTGGGGGAACAATCAAAGTATTCACAAATTTGAGGGTGGATAGTGAGATATGAACTATGTTTCCCCTTCTTTGAGATGGTTTTGACCAGAGGATATAAGCTTGATAGGAGAATTAGAGAGAATTTGTGGAAAAATCTTTGGATCCAGCAGATGGTTAAAATCTGGATTACCCTCTTAATATTTAAATATTCTAGAAAATGGGAATAGTATCAATGGGTACTTGGTGGTCAATGGAGGCAAGGTACTGAAGGTCTCATTTCTGTGCTGTATTATTACATGACCATCCCTAACTTTATCTTTGCCTGCTATCAGGCTTTCAGAAATACAGAACTGCTGAGAACTGTTTACTTTTGAGGCATCAGTGGCTGGCTTCAGGATCCAAGCACCAACTAAGTATATGTACTCGTAAATATGGGTATGGGGACAGAGTGAATGGGAGATTTTAGGTGGTTAGCTTAGCCATGAAAGTATCCCAGACTTCCCCAACATGTTCATTTATTATCGTGGAGTTGAATTTTGGAACACGCTCATCTACAATTACTTTGGAGTACATTCACTTTGAAGACTACAAATGTTCAATAAACCAGCTACCTGTCTGATTCCTAAGAGTAATAGGGGTTAAGTAATAGATGCTGATCTGGCCATCATTATTCATATCCTAGTAATAATTTCCAATATTGCTAAAATTCTGGTGAAAATATTTAGTAAATTTAGATTATTAATGGATTTTGAAACTCAAAGGTACTTGAAGCTTTTGGGATAGTTGATTTATGCTATAATTGAGATTGGTATAATCCTTTGCATCATGTTATCCATAATAGCATTTAGCTGCTGCATTCAATTCTGAGAAGCAGAGAAACAATAGCATGAGGAAAATGTTCAGTTCATGTTAATTATTGGACATACCATTCAGGGTTAGAAGAAAAGTTGAATTTTTCTTTCAGTAATTGATAATTAAATGTAAAATCAGTTACCATGTTAATAACTTAGTGCACTGTAGTGGTTAACAGTGTCGTTTTACAGCACCAATAATCATAGATTCCAGTCGCTCTCTGTAAGGAGTTTGTATAGTATGTTCTCCCCATGTAGGCTTCCTTCGGGTTCTCTATTTCCTCCCACATTTTGAGGTGTGTATAGCTAGGGTTAGTAGGTTTTGGGCATGTTATGTTGGACCGGACACGTGGCAATACCTGTGGGCTGCCCCAGCATAATTGTCAGACTACTGTTGGTTGTTTTGGCAAAATGATGTATTTCACTGTATGGTTTGATGTTTCAATGTACATGTGACAAATAAAGCTAATCTTTAAAAATCTTTTATATAATTTGTGTGTAAAATAGTTGATGCTACTGCTTGGTAAAATTTTCATAAGTTCCAAAGGGGGGGGGGAATGAGAAGTAGATAGTAGGTATCATGATTATTGGTTAATATTTCAGAAAGGTAAATTTACCTCTGAGTCTCCTAAGCCAATACGATGCTCTTAGGTTATAGAGGAAGGAGAGTTGTTGCAGCATTATATTAGGTAGTATAATATTGACAGTGATAGGCAAGGGTAATAAAGAGGAAGATGTTAAACAGAGTTTGTAAGGAAGGGTGCGAGTATACACACGAGTATACTTCCGACTAGAGAAAGAGCAGAATAGTATGGTAAAAATAATGCAGTATTCAGCATTCATTAAGGCATAAATAGTTGCCTAGTTATTACAAATTAGTGACTAGGATTGGGAATTAAGTATTTCAGGGCATTTAACATTTTGAAGAGATAAGGAGCAAGATTAGTCCGGATAATAAAATATTGGATAGAGGCTTTGAGAAAAAGGACCGTGCTTCAGAAAATCAAGAAGTAGAATCGGCTTGTGTGGAGCTAAGGAAGTAATGGGAGTTGTCCTTAGTAAACCCCCACTCCCAAACAAAACAAAATAATGTAGAGTATAGGATAAATTAAGAACAGTGGTAGGCTGGGAAAATATAGCAAGGGGTAAATTGGTAAACAAGCAGTAGTTACAATTTGAAGGAAGACAACAAAAACATACGAAAGCTCTACAGATAAATGGTCCAGCTGTGGTTAAGATATGAAAGGTGCTACTAGATCAAAGGAAAAGGCTGAAAGTCTTCCCAAAATGAATTGTAAATTTGAGGTTCAGGAAAATTTCAGAATTCTGCAAAGATGGAGTACTATATTGACAAGGAAACAAAGTTGAAAGCAAGAAAAAAAACTTAAGTCTCTCAAAGATCAAGACAAGCAAAGTTACTTTAGTGATGAGATGTCAAAAATTAAATATTTTCTGTCATTTTAGATTCATTCTGCAGTACTTACAGGTGATTTTTGTGTGTTGCTTTCTGTGAAGATATTCTAGAGTGAATGAGTTTAGAGAAAATAGTCATAAGATAATAGTATAGTAAAAAATGGTATTGTAATAATCATATACCCTTTGCTTGTCATCCTAATTACTTGCTGTATCTGGATATAAACTTTAAATGAAATTTGTACTAGGGCATCTGTGTGTTTCTCTGAAGACCAATATCTCTCAATCTATATATAGACATTATGTTGCTTTTCTACTTTCTGTTCCCAAGTGGATGGCCTCAATTTTTTTTACATTCTCTCTGCTGTCATCTCACTCATTCACTTAATGTTTCTTTACCTCCCCAAAACCTCACTGCATACTCCTCAGAGTCCACAGGTTACAAACTAGCTTAGTATTTTCAGCAAACTTAGCTATGTTGTATTTCATGCTCTCATTCAAATCATAGATTTGGATTGAACAGCTAGGGGCCCTATCACCGATCCCTATTGCCTCAAGTGATCATAGCATCTCAGCCATAAAATAACTTTTTACCTTATGTATATGGCTTATAATAGCTGTCAGTCCTCAGTACATACTCGTATTTTAATTTTGTAAAATAGTTTACTGTGAGGTAATGTGCTGAAGTTTGAAATATGCAGTGCCTGCAAAAGGATACGGATAAGTGAGTGGGCAAGAAGATGGATGTTAGTGTATGATATAGGAAATTGTGATATTATCAAAGATCAAAGAATAAAGAACAATACAGCATGGTACAGGCCATTTGGCCCACAATGTTGTGCCGAACCTTAAACCCTGCCTCCCATATAACCCTCCACCTTAAATTCCTCCATATACCTGTCTAGTAGTCTCTTAAATTTCACTAGTGTATCTGCCTCCACCACACCTCAGGCAGTGCATTCCACGCACCAACCACTCTCTGAGTAAAAAACCTTCCTCTAATATCCTCCTTGAACTTCCCACCCCTTACCTTAAAGCCATGTCCTCTTGTATTGAGTAGTGGCGCCCTGGGGAAGAGGTGCTGGCTGTCCACTCTATCTGTTCCTCTTAATATCTTGTATACCTCTATCATGTCTCCTCTCATCCTCCTCCTCTCCAGAGAGTAAAGCCCTAGCTCCCTTAATCTCTGATCATGATGCATACTCTCTAAACCAGGCAGCATCCTGGTAAATCCCCTCTGTACCTTTTCCAGTGCTTCCACATCCTTCCTATAGTGAGGTGACCATAACTGGACACAGTACTCCCAGTGTGACCTAACCAGAGTTTTATAGAGCTGCATCATTACCCCACAACTCTTAAACTCTATCCCTCGACTTATGAAAGCTAACACTCTTTAAGCTTCCTTAACTGCCCTATCTATCTGTGAGGCAACTTTCAGGGATCTGTGGACATGTACCCCCAGATCCCTCTGCTCCTCCACACTCCCAAGTATCCTGCCATTTACTTTGTACTCTGCCATGGAATTTGTCCTTCCAAAGTGTACCACCTCACACTTCTCCGGGTTGAACTCCATCTGCCACTTCTCAGCCCACTTCTGCATCCTATCAATGTCTCCTTGCAATCTTCAACAATCCTCAACACTATCCACAACACCACCAACCTTTGTGTCGTTTGCAAACTTGCGAACCCACCCTTCTACCCTCACATCCAGGTCGTTAATAAAAATCACGAAAAGTAGAGGTCCCAGAACTGATCCTTGTGGGCCACCACTAGTCACAACCCTCCAATCTGAATGTACTCCCTCCACCACGACCCTCTGTTTTCTGCAGGCAAGCCAATTCTGAATCCAGCTAGCCAAACTTCCCTGGATCCCATGCCTTCTGACTTTCTGAATAAGCCTACCGTGTGGTACCACTTATATTTTGGAAGGAAGAATGGAAAAGCAGACTTTTGCTTAAATGGATTGAAACTGCAGAATATAAGGTGCACAGAGGAGTCTGGAGTTCCTTGTATTTGAAATAATAAAATCAACAGGCTGGTACTTGGAGCATGTTTTCCTTCATTGAGGGAAGAACTTTGGGGAGTAGTTTCAGAATAAGGGGTTTGCCCATTTCGGGAGAGAAGGGGATTCTTCCCTTGGGTAAGTTTTTGGAATTCTCTGTCCCAGAGCATTGTGGTGGCAGAGTCATTGAATATATTCAAGGCAAAGATTGACAGACTCTTGAACTACAAAGGAATCCAGAGTGATGTAGAGAGAACCAACGTTGCAGGAGGAGGTGCTGAGGGGCATGGGCATGGCGATGTTAAGACCAGGATTGAATCAGCATTGATATTGTTAAAGTGGAGGCTATGGCTTGGGTTTATTGGCATCTGTTTTCATTTACTTCTAGGATAAATAAAATATTTGGAATTGGCTTTGGCTGCTCTTCATATATATTGATCAAATGTATTGGGTAATTTATATGTGACATTAGAGGAAGAATTATGCATGTTTTTAATATTTTTATTTAGAAATAATTTCTAAAGCATGAAGTACACAATTGCAGAATGTTGTTATTTGTCTTTATGTTGTCTTTTATTGTCATAAAAGTCATAGTCAACAACCATTATAAGCTACTTATTCCATAAAGGTGTGGACATCCTTTATTGCTTCAGGTCTGGGTTCTTTCAGATTCTGAGTACTTTTGCTGTGGGTTTGACTTGTGTCATTGAGAATGAGAGTATGATTGCCGGTGATCAGACTTAAGATTCAGCTGTTGAATGAAAATAATCTCTAGTTTAATATTTCTGTGAATAGTGAGTATGTGGTGTATAAACTATTTTATTAAGCCATCTGGCCTATTGTAATATTTCCATATTTAATAAGACTTTGTTTCATACTGCCCTTTCCTGTACTTTGTAAAATGTATTGCTTCTGATTTGTTGAGTGGAAATGGATTTTCTTGTTTATGTGTAAATTTTGAATAATATCAACTTTCTGCAAGATCTTTCTGCTAATCAAGAGAGTCAATTTTAATGATTTCTTTGTAATTAAAGCCTCTTGTTTTAATGATAAATGATTATTTTTCTGCAGCCATTTCATGAGCATATTGTTCTTTATAGTGTGACCAAAACTGGATGATATAATCTTGCTATGACATTATCGAATAGTCTTAGCCCCTTTAATCAGCTTCTGATTTTTTCACCTCATTAGCTTTTAATACTATTGCATTATTTTCATTGAATAGCTTTCTTCATGCCACTTTGTCAGGTGCATTCTATAATGCATAGAAACAGCAACCAGTTCATTTTTAGTTCCTCAATCTCAGATTTGTAGAATGTGACTTCCCTTTAATGGTTTCCTTAATGAAGCTAATTATTTCAAGGGGAGCATTTATTTTATTCTGTAAATGCCTTGTAAAGGTAATCAATAACTTAGGACAAGGAAGTAATGTCAATATATTGTAAGATTGCCAATCCAATATTATTATTCAGCGAGAGACAGAAATAAAGCTGTTCACCTTCCTCATCCTGGTTGTTTGAAAGAAAGTGACTAAAGCCTCTGCTGTTCCATTTTGGATCTGCTTTGTTATTCGAGGATGCCTGACACAATCCAATATCTGTCATTATCCTTATGCATGTTTTTCATTGAACATTAGAGTTAACTACTGAGAGAACTGAGGGAAATCATTCATTATCTGTAACATGATTGGATTCCAGCACTGTCGACATTCTGTTTGCAACTCAGCAACATTTTGCTTAGACCTAGCTAGTCTTGTTTTTATCTTAACTTCAACTATTTGTTAAATGTGATTTAATGATGCTGTTTTGTAAACTTTCCTAAAATCAAAACAGTGATAAAAGACCAGCTGTTTTACTTAACAAAGCTTTTGCACTTCGTAAGTATTAGTTTTGACTGAATAATAACACTCATGCTGTCAAATTATTGTGTGTATGAACTCCTTTCCAAAGACTTGTGTGGATAAACTTAGCTGAGATTTCAAATATGAGAAAATTTGCAGATGCTAGAAATCCAAAGGGGTGCACACAAAATGTTGGAGGAACTCAGCAGGCTGGGCACTTTCTATGGCAAAGAGTAAACATTCAGTGTTTCCAGTCGAGACCTTTCATCACGACTGGAAAGAAAGTGGAAATGTCAGGCTAAGAAGGAGGGTGTGGAGGGGAGGAAGAAGTACTAGGTGATAGGTAAAGCCAGGACAGGGGGAGAGGGTGAAGTAAAGAGCTGGGAAGATGATTGCTGAAAAAGGTAAAAGGTGGAGAAGGGGAATTCTGATAGGAATTGGAGACAATTGTGCCACCTCTATTGTGGAGATGATTGTGCCATCTTGGGAACAGTGAGTTTTAATGGAACTTTAAAAACAAATGAAATAATTGTATAGTTTTGTAAATTTGTTTCCATGCAGTTATAATTTTGGAGAAAAAACTAACTTATCATTGCACTGTAACCTTGACAAAGCGTTCAAGAAAGTAATTTAAAAGCAATGAAACAACTGGAGATGTTGGAAATCTGAAACACCCAGCAGGTTAGGCTACATCAGTAGAGAGAGAAACATTAATATTTCAGTCTGAAGACCTTTCACAGATGTTAAATATAGCACAATCTGTTTTTATTTTAGATTTCATGTACCTGCAATGTTTTGCAATGACTTGTACCTTATAGTTTAAACATTTTTTCTTTAAGTAATTTTCAATCATCTATTTAAATGTCCATCTGACAGAGCATCTATATTTAACAAGCATTTACCACTCTCCCTCACTTGTGAAATTAAATGTGTCTTTGTCTTCACCATATCACAGATGTTTCCTTTACCTGTCTTCCTTGTCTCCATTCTGTACAATTTAAAACATGGTTAGTTTCTTTCTTTTCTGAGTTTTGATGATTACTCATAAATCTGAAATGTTAAATCTATTTCACTGCAAGATTATGTTGGATTGTGAGTAATCCAGAATTTCCTATTTCCTTTTACTATTTATTGCTGATTTACCTATTAAAGATAAACAAATGCTTTTAAATATATAATCATACTATTTGGGACAAAAGCTCATCCTTGGGATTTCCTTGAGACAGTTTGGTAGGTTAAACAATCTTCAGCTGCCTTACCAATGACCTTTTCTCCATCATGAAGTCAGAAGGATAGATTCTCATTTGATGCTTGGAATGTTCAATTCCACTTACAACTTCTCAGATAATTAAGCTATCTGTGCTCACATACAGCAAGACCTTGACAGTGTTCAGGCTTGGACTGACAAGCGGCAAGTAATATTCACAATGCTCAGATGCAACACAATTATTTTCTTTCAAATTCAACCATCACCCTGTGGTATTTAACAGCAGCTAAGTCATCTGTTTCTCTCTTTCAAGGTCCTCAGGCTGGTGTTACAAATTAGTGTTAGGGGAGAATGGGAGGTGTAGGGTGAACTAACTATTAATCTGACATTTAACTAGACCAGTGTACAATTATCAGTCAAAAACTAAGTACTCTGTTGCAAATGGCTCATTTCATTACTGCTGAAGGCCCTTTGAAAATCGCAGTGACACATAAATCAGGAAAATACTGTAATACTTCACACTTGCCAATACTTCACACTTCACAATAAGACAAAACAGCTCCAATTATATCCAAACAAGAGATGACCTTATCTCAAACGTGGAACATCTTCTTAGACAAAGGTGGAGAAGTGTGTGTCATAACCCTGGTTATCAAAGGAGCATTTGACAAGGTTTGGCATAATGGACTCTCTGCTAAGCTGAGCTCCAAAGGAATATCTGGAAAGCTGCTTAAATGGCTGCAGAGCTACCTTCATGGACCCATTAAAGTTGTTATCTCTGGTCAGGCTTCTGATTCTTCAACCATCAATACCACAGGGTTCAATACTTGGGCCACTTCTGTTTTCCATCTTTATTGACGACTTGGTGATGCATGCAGTAACGAGCTATACCTGTACACTGATGACTCCACACTATTTGCACCAATTAAATTAAATCAAGGAAATTAATTAAGTAAGTAAGTAGAGCAGGAGAGAGTAATACAGTGACAACAGGCCTGAGTAGGGATCTTGACAGGATGAAAGCCTGGACAGACGACTAGAATGTCACCTTTGAGCCTACTAAGTGCAAAGCGATGGTGATGTCTAGGAAGAGGAATCCATCTACCCCCGACCTGTATTTTGGGAACTGCAAGGTAGATTTAAAGAAGGAGCTAGTAATCCTTGGTGTTAATATTGACAGCAAGTTGGTGTGGGATAAACACCTTTCCACTATTTTCACAAGGCTGGACAAAGGCTTGGAGTTCTGCGGAAAGTAGCATCCAAACTTAGACAAAGAGGGCATAGCCATGGTTTACAAAGCCCAGGTGTGAAGTATCATGGAGTATGCTTGCTTATCATGGATGAATGCGTCACAGAGTGTCCTCAGCCAGCTTGATTCCATTCAAAGAAAGGCTCTCAGGATTATAGGTGCAGATGAAGCCACAGCTCGTGAGAAGCTAGCCATCAGTAGCTTACACCACAGACGACAGGTTGCTGCAGCTACTGTGCTATACAAAATGCAGACCAGCCACAGCCCTGCAGACCTTGGCGCCATGCTGCCTTCATCTTATGAGAGACGACGCACCACACGATCAAGTTTATCTATGCCTGCTCATGCTGTTTCTGTGCCTCATGCGAGAACCTACACACTGGATAGAAGCTTCCTTCACTGGGCTATCAGAATTTGGAACAGCCTTCCAGATGCTGTGGTTGGAAACATCTGCGACGATGGGGTCCAAGCCTTCAAGAGTCGAGTGCACAAACACTTATCATCTCTGGGAGGGAAGTCACATGCTTCTTCATAAGCTATCATGAAGGGGACCAGGATGGCAATGTTTGGTTGTTGGTAGGTAGGGTTAGTACCTGACTTTCAAGAGCACTTGTGAGTTATGTTCCGGCTGGACTTAGTCCTTAAACTGCTGGAGAACAGTGCGGTAAGATCAGATGCTGTTTTCTCTTGGTAGGGATTAGTTTTTAGTTCCAAGTGCTCCTGTCACGTTTTGTCACCGTGTAATCTTATCCTTCAGTCTCTCTGAATTATGGAGGACAGCAATAATGTAGAAATGTCTCTCTCCAGCAGACTTCTTCATGACTCCAGTATTTCAACTATTTTTTATTGTTTCTTAATTGTACATAGGATTTTTTTAATGTTCTATCGCTAAGCAGCAGTGAACCATCTGATTGGCCTGTCAGAGTTCTCTTTGAGAACTAGTTGACTTGATCAGCATTTCTGATCTGGCTATTGTTCACGATTACACTTAATTTAAAAAAAAGATCTGCAGATGCTAGAAATCAAAGTAATACACACAAAATTCTAGAGCAACTCAGCATTTATACTCAAGGTTAACACCAAGAGCAAAATGGATTGGCATCCCATTCACCTACTTAAGCATATTTTTCTCCCCCTCCTGCTGGCTTTATACAATGCATTGCAACAACTTGCCAAGGTTTGTTTAGCAATACTTCCAAAACTGGTGACTTCTACTATCTGGAAGGACAAAAGTGTCAGACATATGGAAACACTACATTCAGCAAACGATTGTAAGTTGCAAAGCATTTAGAATTGAGAATGTGACACCAGTATTTCAATGCTGGGCAAAAATCCTAGCACACCGTACTTTACAGCACTGCAGGAAGATCTTAACAATGACGATTGTAGTGATTCAAGATTTCACGTTACCACCAACTTTTCAAGAGATATTGGAGAAGGATGATAAGTAGTGGTCCTCCCAGTGCGAATCAGAAACCATCGCTTTTAAGATTAAGCACTGAAGAAAAATTGAATATTGCTTATTTAAATGATGTGATTATTTACATCACGTCATAAACACGAGGTTCTGCAGATGCTGGAAACCCAAACACACACAAAATACTGGAGGAGGTCAGCAGGTCAGGCAGCATCTATGAAGAGGAACAAAGCCAACATTTTGGGCTGAGACCCTTCATCACAACTGAAAAGAAAGTGAGAAGCCAGAGTAATACAGTCAGGAATGACAAGGAGTATAAGCTGGAAGGTGATATGTGAGGCTAGGTGAAGAGGAAGGTAGGTGGGTGGGGAAGGGAGAAAAATAAACTGGGATGTGCCGGGTGGAAGATGTAAAGGGCTGAAGAAGGGATCTGGTAGAACAGGAGAGTGGATCATGAGAGAAAGTGAAGAAGGAGGGGAGCCAGAGAGAAGTGATAGCAGGTGAGTAGAGAAGGGGTAAGATGGAAGTTTTATGTTTTGTAACTCCAGGAACTAATCAAAAACACTGGAGCTGGGGATACTCGTGTATTTAGTTTTACTTCAGTGAGGTACGCATGTATGACAGAGTGGCATAATCATGTATGCCATTCACGTACTTTGTAGATATACCCATAATGAATTATATAAACAACAAAGAATGCTTAATCAAACAATATATTTACAATATTACTCAAATATTACCTGCTTGGCTATAAACTGCAACTCTATAGAATGCATCTCAATTCAAATATGTAATGTATTGCTCTCTAGTTATTATATCCATGTCATTGTTCCATATGTACTCTTTTTGTATAAGGCCTTGGAGATTGTGGAGTCATGAACTTCATCTCCAGTTGTAGTGACTGACTTCTGTAGCTCACTGAGGGTAGCTGTTGGCACATTAGCCTCTCTTACAAGTGCCATTCTTCTCTGATGACTAAGTTTAGAGGGGTGGCTTGACCCACACAGTGTGGCTGTGGTTCTATATTTTTTCCACATTTTTTCACAATGGATTGCATTGAGCTCTGAGGTATGTCCAGTGCCTTTGAGATCGTCTAGTAGCCGTCCTCAGATTTGTGCTTGCCTATTATGTTTTCCCTAACTTTTGTCTTGAATGCTTTTTTTATCTTCATTTTGGTTTGGTCTGTTGAAAATCTACCATACTGTTGGACCTTACAGAGAAATGGGTTACTTTATCTTATGAATTCATTGAAAACAGGTGATCTTCAACCTTCTACATCATCAAATTAGGTGAGTTTGTAAGGTAATATACAGTGCTGTATACTGTATACAGTATAAAGTATTCCTCCCCTTCGTAATTACTACTGTACTGTATATTACCTTAGTAGTAATTACAAAGGGGAGGAATACTTTTTCGGTCTCAAAATTTAGGTTTTAAATTTTTAGTAAATTGTTGACGGGTTTTGGAATTTTTCTTTTGATTTGTCTTGATGCACAATGTTTTGTAGATTAACTCTAAATTCCTACTTCAATATATTTTTAAGTGTAGTGAATGAGACAGTAAAATGTGCAAATACTTGTGGGGCTGAATACTTTTATGAAGGTACTATATCTCTCACTGGTAACAATGTCATCCAGGTAAAACTGGTAAAACTGAGTGCACTGAGTACCTAGCAGTGCCAGGTCCATAGTTATGAAGTGCAAAAGCCTTGTTAAGTAAAACAGCTGGTCTTTTACCTCTGTTTAGATTTAAGGAAAGTTTACAAAAAAACATCATTAAATCACATTTAACAGATAGTTGAAGTCAAGATAAAAACAAGACTGACTAGGACTAGGCAAAATGTTGCTGAGTTGCAAGCAGAATGCCGACAGTGCTGGAATCCAATCATGTTAGAGATAATGAATGATTTCCCTCAGTTCTCTCAGTAGTTAACTCTAATGTTCAATGAAAAACATGCATAAGGATAATGACAGATATTGGATTGTGTCAGGCATCCTCGAATAACAAAGCAGATCCAAAATGGAACAGCAGTGGCTTTAATCACTTTCTTTCAAACAACCAGGATGAGGAAGGTGAACAGCTTTATTTCTGTCTCTCACTGAATAATAATATTGGATTGGCAATCTTACAATATATTGACATTAAATAAAAAGCACAAAATGCTGGCAGAACTCACTAAATGTCCTGATGAAGGGTTTTGGCTCGAAACGTCGTCACTACCTCCTCCCATAGATGCTGTCTGGCCTGCTGAGTTCTGCCAGCATTTTGTGTTTTTTATTTATTTCTAACATCTGCAGATTCACTTGTGTTTCCTTTATATTGACATTACTTCCTTGTCCTAAGTTATTGATTACCTTTACAGGGCATTTACAGAATAAAATAAATGCTCCCCTTGAAATAATTAGCTTCTTCCATCTTAATCTGTAGATAGGCCTCAGCCGAGTCCATCTTGCTTAACTGTTTCCCCCCAGGAAGGTTTGCAAAGATAACCTCCATCCTGGGTTGATGGTGGCCTTAAAATCACCACAGATCCTGACAGACCTGTTCTTCTTGGTTACTGGGACCACTGGCATTGCACATTGGCTCCACTTAACCTTGGAAAGAGTTCCTTCAACTTTCATGCGATCTTGATCACTGGCTACTTTATCAAGGATGGGTATAAGGAACCGGATGAGCTTTGTAAAACTTGTGTGTGCCATTTTCATTTAACACTATTTTATTCTTGATATGTTTGTGTTTTCCAATGCCATTTTTGAACTCTGCTGTGGCATCATTCAGTATTTTTCTTAATTTGCTTTCAATTAAGTATTGCAGGGGATGTGGCATGCAAATGGTGGATGGATATCCAATCAAGTTCTGGTTGTCTCATCCAATGATGTCCCCACAATGCTGATCCTCTGTTGCAAGAAAAAGTTTGTGACTCCTTTACAATTACTATTATTTACAATTTGTGTGTTAATTACTCATATAATGTGATCTGACCTTCATCTAAGTCACAATAATAGACAAACACACAGTCTGCCTAAACTAATAACATGCAAACATTTGTATTTTTTCATGTCTTTATTGAACTCATTCTTTATTCATTCACAGTCCAGACTGGGAAAAAGTATGTGAATCCTTGTATTTAATAGCTGGTAGAACCTTCTTTAGCGGCAATAACCTCCACCAAACGTTTCCTGTAGCTGCTGATTAGACTTGCACAATTGTGAGGAGGAATTTTAAACTATTCCCCCTTATAAAACTGTTTCAATTCATTCATATTTCTGGGATATCTTGCGTGAACCGCCCTCTTCAGGTCATGCCACAGCATCTCAATTGGGTTAAGGTCTGGACTCTGACTTGGCCCTGCCAAAGCATAAATTTTCTTCATTTTAACCTATTCTATTGTTGGTTTACTCTTGTGTTTTGGATCATTGTCTTGTGGCATCATCCAACTTCTATTAAGCTTCAGGTGATGGACCACTACTGTAAAATGTCTTGATACAATTTTGATTTTATTGTTCCCTCAACGATTGCAAGCTGTTCTGGCCTTGAGGCAGCAAAGCAGCCCCAAACCATGATGCTCCTTCTACAATGTTTCATATTTGGGATGAGGTTTTGGTGTTGCTGTGCACTGTTCCTTTTCTTGTAAACATAGTGGTGTGTGTTTCTGCCAAAGTGTTCAACTTTTGTCTCATTTGTCCAGAGAACATTGTCGCAGAAGTATTTTGGAGCATCCGGGTGGTCTTTTGCAAACTTGATTCATGCAGCAATGTGTTTTTTTTTGCAGAGCAGTGGTTCCTCCGTGGTGTCCTTCCATTCACACCTTTCCAGTTCAGTGTTTTTCTTATGGTGGACAAATGAACAGAGACTTTAGCAAGTTCTAGAGATTTCTTCAGATCTTTTGCTGTTGCCCTTGGGTTGTTTTTCACCTCCTTCAGCATTGCACGCTGTGCTCTTGTTGTGATCTTTGTATAATGCCCATGCTTAGGGAGAGTAGCAACAGTACTGAATTTCCTCCATTTGTAGAAAATTTCTCTTGCTGTGGACTGATGAACACTCTGGTCTTTAAAACTGTTTTGTAGCCTTTTCCAGCTTCGTGCATCTCTACAATTCTTCTAAACTCCTCTGAAAGTTGTTTTGATTGAGGCGTGGTGCACATAAACAGATCCTTCTTGAGAAGAGCAGGCTCTGTCAGTAACTTGACTTTGTGTGTCTTTTATCAGGGGCAGGGCACCTCTACAAGGCACACCTCCAATCTCATGAGAAATCAATGTTCGTGCTGTCAGATTGGAGGTCACCCAGACAGAATATAAGTTGCCCCCCCCCTCCAGTATGAGAGTAGCTTCGTTGTGGCAGTAGAGGCTTCTCACTTTATACCTCCTTTCCCTCATCTCTTTATTCTTCTCCGTAAAGGCTGCCTGATCTGCTGAGTTTCTCCAGCATTTTGTGTGTGTTACTCCTGATTACTTGCAGGCTAGTCACTCAAAAGTTTATGACAGAAATGAGACAATTAAATGTGATTTCCTCCTACGTCCAAGATGATTGACTTACTAAATATTACTAAATTAAAGTGTGGATCTAAGTGAGCCCAACATTCCTTTTTTTAAACCTTCTTGATTAGATGAATAAACGATCACTGAATTAAGCAAGAAATGCTCACAGGTGCTCATTAAATATAGTCAGCTAAACATGTCAGTCATTCACAGCACAACAAATTAGTGTGAGAAATTGAAATTCATGAAATGAAAAGTTGGATTTAGTTAGGAGGATGAGTGATTCTGGAAATAGTCCAAGTTACAAAAATTATAAATTGGCTATTTCTTTACTATAAGCAATTTAGAAACATGCTGATCCAAGAACATCGTCATTTGCCAAGTTTGTTTTACATTTACTAATGCTTCACTGTTCTAAATTACCTTATCTGATGCAAAATAATCTCGCATTTTCTCCTTCACCTCAAGTAGCAATATAGTAACCGAGATGTGCTGAAGCAATCTACTGTTGGAATTTGAAACATTTGTAGGTATAATTTTAGTTAGTGCTTGATTCTCTGACATTTGTGGATTCAGTGTTCATTGAGGTAAGAGTCTTTATGTTGCAAAGGTAACAAAATCCCTTTCTGGGCATCAGCATGAAGCTCTCCCATATTGGATATAGCATAGTTACAGGCAGCGTATGAGTTAGGCATATCTCATTCTTTTGCAGAAATATAGGAAATTTCCCTTTTCCATTCAAATATTGTTCCATATTTAGCTGGAACAATTACTCTAGCAGTGTCCGTTATTATCTCTGATACACAGCTTTTTTTGTACGGAGGACCAGATTGACATTCTGGAAGTCCCAGCAGCCCTTAGTGTCTCCATGTTGGTGATGCTTTAACTGTGTTCCGTCACCAGATTTTGAGGGGTCCAGCAGCAGTATGCCAATACCTTGCAGTTTCCCGGTAATAAAGCTGATAAATTTGGCTATTAAACCTATTTCTGAGTGCCAGAAGCCTTCACAGACATTCAAATAACTCTGACAATTTTGACATTAAGAAGGCTTGCAGGCATGGCCATCAAAGCAGTTCTTTAAGCCAGTGCTAGCATTTTCTTGGAAGGTCTAGTTTGAACCAAGTTGCTAGAACAGATGGATGCAGGTAGTAGAGAAATGGTGGACTTAGTCAGATCATGGGACTGTATTTTATGCATTACTGTTATTTAGATTTGCTTTGTAAGTTTAGATTCTTAAATATATTTTCATGGCATACTGCTGCAGATGTGAGATGAAAATGTGAACTGAGGAGTCTTTGATCATGAGTAATGATTGCATTTTCTCCTTGACCTATGAAATTGAAAATTCTGCAATTGATGTTTATGCTTTGAGAAGCACAAATTAATTACGGGCAGCATGATAGTATAGTGGTTAGTGCAATCACTTTAAAGTGCCAGCGATTGCCAATCAGTACATGATTCCCGATGCATTCTGCAAGGAATTTGTACGCTCTCCTGGTGTTCACGTGGGTTTCCTCTGAGCTTCAGTTTCCTCCCACATTCCAGAGATGTATAGCTGGGATTAGTGAATTGTGGGCGTTCTATGTTGGTGCTGGAAGCAAGATGACACTTGTGGGCTACCCCCAGTACAATCCGTGGACAGTGTTGATTCTTGGCACAAACAATGCATTTCACTGTATGTTTTGATAGATGTGACAAGTGAACCTAAATTTTAATCTCTGGTGGTTTGCCTTCTATGTCGTATCTGCGGGGGAAAGAAGACTGAGGTTAAAGAGAAAGTTCTAAAAACAAAAATCCCTGACAGCTTTCTCACATTGAAACATGGGGATTCCAATGATTTTTAGGAATGGAACCCTCAATAACCCTTGGAGATTCCTGTATTTAAAGTTCAAAGTAAATTTTATTATCAAAGTACAGGTGGTCCCCGTTTTTCGAACGTTGGCTTTACAACAGCTCGCTGATATGAAAGACCTACATTAGTACCTGTTTTCGCTAACCAAAGAGGATTTTCGCTTTTACGAGAAAAAGACATCCGCTTTATACGTGTGTTTACTCTGAGAAAGACTACCATGACCATGAAGCCTTATGCGAGCATTTGTGTGCGTAGGTGTGTACGTGCTGATTTTTTTTCTCCAAATCGATTTTGGCTTGCTGTCTCCTGATTCTGATAAGTGAAACTAAACCATACATACAATATTTCTACTTTATATAGGCTGTATATTTATCATATCACTCCTGCTTTTACTATATGTTTGTGTTATTTTAGGTTTTATGTGTTATTTGATATGATTTGGTAGGTTATTTTTTGGGTCTGGGAACACTCAAAAGTTTTTCCCATATAAATAAATGGTAATTGCTTCTTTGCTTTACAGCATTTCAGTCTACGAACAGTTTCATAGGAATACTCTACCTTCGGATAGCAGGGGAAACCTGTACATATATGTCACCATGTACAATCTGGAGATTTATTTTCTTGCAGGCATGCACAATAAATCGATAATAAAATCAATGAAAGACTGCACCAACTTAGGTGTTCGATCAGTGTGCAAAAGACAAAGAAAGATTGCAAATACAAAAAGAAAGTAATAATTAATAAATAAGTAAGCAATAAATATTGAGAACGTCAGATAGAGTCCTTGAAAGTGAGTTTATAGGCTGTCAAGATGACGCTAGTGAAAGAAAGAGGATCAGCTCTCCTGTGCAGAGGAAAATGATCAGGGGCAATTTCTGTGGTTGAGCTTTGGTAAGATCTTAAGGCTGCCAGACTAGAGAGCTCCAACCTTTGAGAGCTTTCCAACACTGAGGAGTGCTTGAGGAAAGCTCCAAACTTTGTGTCGTAGTTTGCTTGGCAGTAATTAAAATTTGCTGTGAAGTGTACTTAAAGTTGAGCTGTGTCAAGCTTAGTTTTTGAATTTAATTTTTTTGTTTCTACTGTGTGAGTATTGCAGTTTCAGGCTGCTAAATGCACTTCATAGATGAACTAGACAGTAATGTGGCATTTTTTGCAATGCCATTGTCACGGACATGCAACTTTTGGATTGCACATTTGACCTTGCCAGAAATTGCTGTAAAAATTGCATATAATCATAACCAGAGCATCAGTGTAGACATAAGACTACAAGACATAGGACAGAATTAAGCATTTGGTCTATCAAGTGTGCTCTGCCATTCCATCATGGCTAATTTATTATTCCTGTCAACCCCATTCACCTGCTTTCTCTCCTTACCCTTTGACACCTTTACTAATCAAGAACCTATCAACCTTCGCTTTAAATATACCCAGTGACTTGGCCTCTGCAACTGTCTGTGGCAATGTATCCCACAGATTCACTATCCTCTGGGTAAAGAAATTCCTCCTCATCTGTTCTAAAGGATTGTCCTTCTATTCTGGTCTAAGATCAAAGCCTGTGCACCCTGGTCTTAGACTTTCCCATTGTGGTAAACATCCACTCTATTGAGGCTTTTCAGTATTCAATGGTTTCAATGAGATACTCTCATTCTTCTAAACTCCAGTGAGTACAAGCCCAGAGCCATCCAATGTTCCTCATAAGTTAACCCTTTCATTCCTGGAATTCTTGTGAACCTACTCTGCAATTTCTCCTTGCTTAGATAAGATGCCGAAAACTGCTCACAATACGCTAAGTACAGTCTGACCAATGCCTTATAAAGCTTCAGCATTATATCCTTGCTTTTATAATCTAATCCTCTCAAAATAAATCTAACATTGCATTTACTTTTCTTACCACAAACTCAGTCTGCAAGTTAACCTTTAGGGAATCCTGCACGAAGACTCCCAAGTCCATTTGCACATCTGATTTCTGAATTTTCTCCTTGTTTAGAAAATAGCCTGCACCTTTATTCCTTCTACCTAAGTACATGACCATACACTTCACTACACTATATTCCATCTGCCACTTCTTTGCCCATTCTCCCAATCTTTCTGCAGACTCTCTGCTTCTTCAACAAAGCTATTAATTGTGTCCTTCGGAACCATTCCAGAATCTAATGATTCTTGAAGGATTATTGCTAATGCCTCCGCAACCTCTTCAGCTGCCTCTTTTAGAATCCTGGAGTGTAGTCCATTTGGTCCAGTTGACATATCTAGTTTCAGATTTTTTTCAGCTTCCCTAGCATGTTCTCCATTGTAATAGCAACTAGACTTACTTCTGTTCCTGACGCTCTTTATTTCTGGCATCTTCCACAGTGAAAACTGGCACAAAATTCCATTGAGTTCATTGGCCATTTCTTTGTTATCCAATCACTCCAGCATTTTTTTTTTAGCAGTCTGATGTCAATTTTCATTTCTCATTTGCACTTTATGTATCTGATACAACATTTGATATCCTCTTTAATATTATTGACTAGCTTGCCTTCATATATCATCTAATCTCTTGTTATTGCTTTTTCAGTTTCTATCTGATGTTTTTTTTTAAAGCTTCCCAATCTTTTAACTTCCCACTAATTTTTACTATACTATATGCCTTCTCTTTTGCTTTTATGATGTCTTTGACTTCCTTTGTCAGCTGCAGATGCCTCATTCTCCCTTTAGAATACTTCTTTCCGATATCTATCCTGTATCTTCTGAATTGATCCCAGAAACTCCAGCTGTCGCTGCTTTGCTATCATCCCTGCTAGTGTCCCCTTTCAATCAACTTCAGCCAGCTTCTCTCTCATGCCTCTCTATAATTCCCTTTATTCCACTGAAATACTGATATATCTGATTTAAGCTTCTTCCTCTGAAGCTACAGGGTGAATTCTATCATATTATAGTCATTAGCTCCAATGGTTCCTTTACCTTAAGCTCCCAAATCAAATATGGTTAATTACACAATATCTAATCCACAATTGTCTTTTTCCTATTGGGCTCAACCACAAGCTGTTCTAAAAACACCACCTTATAGGCTTTCTATCAATTCCTTCATTTGAGATCCAGCACCAGCTTAATTTTCCTCAATGTACCTGCATATTGAAAGCTCCCATGACAATTGTAACCTTGCCCTTTTTACATGCTCTTTTGCTTTCCCATTGTAATTTGTACCCCACATTGTGACTACTATTCGGAGGCCTGTATATAACTCCCATCAGGGTCTTTTTATCCTTGCATTTTCCTAAATCTGCCTGTAATGTTTCTACATCTTCCGATTGAATGTCAGCTCTTTCTAAGGAATTGATTTAATTTTTTACCAACAGAGCCACATCCCCTCCACCCATGTCCTTTCAATACAATGTGCATTCTTGGATCTTAAGCTCCAAACTGTGATCTCCTTTCAGCTACGACTCAGTGATGCCCACAGCGTCGTACCTGCCAATTTCTAACTGCACTATAAGATCATCCACCGTATTTTGTACGCTGTGTGGATTCAAACATAACACCTTCAGTCCTGTACAGTATTCATTATTGTTTTTGATTTTGCCCCATATTATACATTAACTCATCCCACTTTCTGCAATTTTGCCCTATCATCTGCCTATCCTTTTTCACAATCTCACTACACACTGCATCTACAGTGGTGTAGAAAGTTTGTGAACCTTGTAGGATTTTCTCTATTTCTGCATAAATACGCCCTAAAACTAGATAAAGAGAACCCAATTAAGTAAATAGACAAAAAAATTATACCTGTTCATTTACTTTTTGACAAAAATGATCCAATATTACATGTACTTGTTGAAAAAAGTATGTGAACATTGGTTTGGAGGAATTTTAGGCCATTCGCCCTTAAAAAACTGCTTCAACTCTGAGATGATGGTGGGCTTCCTTGCATGCACTGCTGGCTTCAGGTCCTTCCACAACATTTCTGTAGGATTAAGGTCAAAACATGAGTTTTCTAACTTTTAAAGCATTCTGTTATTGATTTACTCTTTTATTTCAGATCATTGTTGCATTATCCAACTTATATTAAGCTACAGGTGATGTACTGCTACCCTGACATTCTCCTGTAAAATGTCTTGGAGCAATTTTGAATTCACTGTACCCTGAACGATTACAAGCTGTCCAGACCCTGAGGCAGCAAAGCAGCCCCTTGATGCTCCTTCCACCATGCTTCACAGTTGGGATGAGGTTTTGGTGTTGGTGTGCAGGGCCCTTTTCCCACCAAACCTAGTGGTGTGCATTTCTGCCATAAAGTTCATCTTTTGTCTCATCTGTCCACAGAACATTGCCTCAGAAGCATTGTAGAACATCCAGGTGGTCTTTTGCAATCTTGAGATGTGCAGTAATGTTTTCTTTTGAAGAGCAGTGTTTTCCTCCATGGGGTCCTTCCATGAACACCATTCTGGTTCAGTGTTTTTCTCATAGTGAACACATGAACAGAGACTTTCGCAAGTTTTAGAGATTTCTGCAGGCCTTTTGCTGATACCCTTGGGTTCCTTTTCATCTTCTTCAGCATTGCATGTTGTGCTCTTGGTGTGATCCTTGCAGGATGCCCAGTCCTATGGGGAGTAGCAACAGTACCAAACTTCCTCCATTTGAAGACAATTTCTCTTACTGTGCACTGATGAACACTCAGGTCTTCAGAAATGCTTTTGTAGCCTTTTCCAGCCCTGTGCATCTTTACAATTCTTCTAACGTCCTCTGAAAGTTGTTTTGATTGAGGCATGATGCACATAAACAGATGTTTCTTGAGAAGAGCAAGCTCTGCCAGTAACCTGACTTTGTGTTTCTTTTCTTCTGGGGCAGAGCACCTCTATGACCCACACTTCCAATCTCATCTCGTTGATTAGAACATCTGACTCCAAATAGCTTTTGTAGGAGGCATTACCCCAGAGGTTCTCATACTTTTTCCAACAAATACATGTAATATTGGATAATTTTTCTCAATAAATTAATAAATAAACAAGTATAATGTTTTGTTATTTTTTTTGTTTAATTGGTTCTCTTTATCTTGTTTGAGAACTTGTGTGAAGACCTGATCACTTTTGAGATCATATTTGTTTTCCCGACTGCATCGCTTTTGCAACAAGAGAAATTTTACAGGAATAGTTTCCTTTTCTGTTGCTTTAGGGGATCAAAGAAAGCTTCATGAGGGGCACCATAATGGACAATTATTTTGTTAAGTATGGCACATTCATAAATTGAGTTGACTTATAAAATTGAGTTGTTTTCTAGGGGAAACAGCCAAGCATCAGTAATACAAATAAAAAGGTTTTGCCAACCAATAAGTAAGTGCTAATATGTTAGTTGTGATAATAATTTGACTATCTGTACATCCAGTAATCTTAGATACACTATCTTAATTAGATTCTGATATGCCAAGGTATATGTTTTCTTCCCACCTTTCCAAATTAAGATATAGGAGCAGAATTAGACCATTTGGCCCATTGAGTCAGTTCCACTTAAAACTTAATAATATTAATATTATTAATATTAATGTTAATTGTAAAGGATGGCATGGTAGCTTAGGGGTTAGCACAATGGTTTACAGTGCCAGTGACCCAGTTCAATTCCTGTCGCTGCCTGTAAGGAGTTTGTACGATCTCCCTCTGATCTCGTGGGTTTCCTCTGGGTGATCCAGTTTCCTCCCACAATCCAAAGACATGTTGGGTGGTAGGGTATTTGGTATTGTAAATCGTCCCGTGATTAGGCTAGAATTAAATTGGGGGTTGCTGGGCAGTGTAGCTCAAGGGGCCGAAAGGGCCTGTTCCACACTGTATCTCAATAAATAAAAAAAAAATTTGTGCAGAAATCAGGGTTCACAGACTTTCTAGCAGCACTGTGCTTGTATACCATTTCCCCATCCTCAGCTTTGTCAATCCATTTCCCATCCCCCTGCCAAATTAGTTTAAGCCCTTTCCCAACAGTTCTGATAAACCAGTCTGCAAGGATATTGGTCTCTCTCCAGTTCAGATGTAACCTGTCCTTCATATGCAGGTCATACCTTTCCCAAAAGAGGTCCTAATGATCCAGAAATCTGACACCCATCTCCCTGTGCCAGTTCCTCAGCCATGCTATCCTGAAAGACACTGTTAGAATTGTCTTTGGCCTCTCTTAATCTGTTTGTTGAATTGAGTACAGAAGCACTGGATTTTGGCTCATTTCATCAGTGAAAAAATGTTTACTTAGCCTGGATGGTATTGGGATTATTCTTCACAAGATGTCTGAATTGCTGCATCAAGAATTATTTTGAGTTTTTCTCAATTATACATCAGCACTGCAAGCAGTAATGCATATTGGGGGCCATTGACTTTCTAATTGTCTCAATGAAATCTATATTTCTCTAGCTGTGACTAACTACCTCTATCACCTGGCAGCTCTTGTGCCACACCTTACCCCCTGTCTTTTTATAATTGTTATTTCCCCACTTTTGTTGATCCAGATTCCAGCATCTGCTGCCTCTGATGTAAGTTTAATTTGTCTCTGTCAGTTTACCCAAAAATACTATTTCTCATATCGTTGTGCTTGTCTGCTTCTTCGCATCTGTCCTAAGATTTTTTTGGTATTGATCTTTACAGATTTCAGAATCAATATTGTAATGCTTATTACTTTCCACCTACAAATGACAAGGTGTTGGAACCCTGGATCTATGTCTATCTGTCAGTTTCATTTGTACTGTATGTTTTTGAAGTAATGTACTGAATTAGACGGAGTTCCTAAATATATTATGTGGAGGGGTTTTTCTAATTTTTTTTGTTGATCAGTTGAGTCAAATTTGAGAAGAAAAAGTAAGTTTTCATTCAGGTTGCCCATTTTTGTGGTACTGTAGAAGACTTGCACTTGTTACAACTTACAAACCATTCTATTATGTTCTTTGTTTCAACAGGAATTTATATAGCACATGTAAACTATTAAATAAAATTTGATCTATAACAACGGGATGTTAGGACAGGTAAGGATAATGAAGGTGGTAGATTTTAGGAGAAATTTAAATGTTCAGAATTAAAAGGAATATCAGAGTTTAATATCTAGGTAGTTGTTATTGCTGGAGCTAAGATGATCAGAAATATGGAAGAAACAAGAAATGCGTAAGGCAGAGATTTTTGTGAGTTACAAAGCAGTAGGAAATTAGAAAAGGACAAAGTGAAGGTATGATATGAACACACAAATGCAAATTTTGCTATCAATTAGATGCCAATTTAGAAGCCCATGTATGTCAGCTGGTGGTGTAGATGATGAATAGACCAGAGGGCACAGATGATGTAATTAATATGTTACAATACATTATTTTTCAAAGTGGTGACATACTCACAAAGACTAATTGAGAGTCAATCTATTAAAAATTGAAGCTGAGATTGTATAAGTCCACCTCTGGGCAAGAGACTAATTAAAAATCTTTTCCTGTCTTTGTTCTTTAATCCTCATAATTGCTATAGAACAATGTAATTTAGGCTATGGAAATGAGTAGTCTGACACAGCCATAATAAGCAGTTGTATTGGACCACTTTCATCTTCCTTTTCATATTCTAATTTCCTGGTCTAGTTAGGACAAATTTAAAGAAACAATTTCAGTGTTTTTTTTGCATGAAGTTGCTGAGCACCTGAAGAATTTATTCTTGTTAAAAAAATTTGCTGCTTTGTTAATACGAAGTTTCTATTATTTCCTTAATTTACAATCATAATAGTTGTAAATTAAGGAAATAATAGAAACTTTGTATCAGGAAATGTTAACATTATTTTTAGCAGCATTGGTCACCAAGCTGGTCGTTGTCCAGTAGGTTCAAATGTTTAATTAGCTTTTACAGTTTGCATTTTATTAAACAAACTACAAGAGGAATTCAGCAGGCTGAGCAACATCCATGAAGGCAAGGGGTAGTCAACATTCCTGATCGAGATCCTTCATCAGGACTTCTTTTTACTCCAAATAACAGCATATTCAGTTTCTTGTGTCTCCATCTAGAATTTTGTCAGGTTTGTTTTTAGTCCTCACCTGTGAGTGAACCTGAGTTTATATCATTGCGTTATCAACCATTTAAAAGATATATTGCTGTGCATGAGGCTTGTACAGTAAATTTACTTTTTGATATATTAATTTTTGTTTTTAAATTTGGCTTCTTTGTTAGAGTAATTATTTCAGAGATATTTATAAAAATTGCAAAACAAATATCTTTTTAATTGTGAATCCATGTACTATCTTGACTTGTGTACAAATCTGTAAATGTGCAATCTAAAGGGTCTCTTCAAGCCAACAATTGCCACCATTTACCAGTTGATTTTAGAAAGTGCATTAGTTAAATAAGGACCAAAATCATATTATTTTGGCAGCATAAAATTTGTTAAGGCCTTTATGCAAGGAGACTAGCATACAACTGTTAAAGTTGTTCATGGACTGCGAGTGCTTGCAGCAGACTTATAATTTGCCTAATTAGGATTTAAGGGAGATTTGAAAATTGTTCCTGTGTTAAATTAATGGTGAATAATGTATTATCAAATTTCTAAGCATTGTGATTATCTGCAGTTAAATAATAAATGAAGTCACACATAGTGACTCATAGAGAAAATTACCTAGCTGTTTGTATCAAGTGGTGTTTGCTGGGATATTTAAAACAGGTTGGAGGATAAAACTCATTATTTAGGGCATTTGCGATAGATATCTGGAGTATAGTGTACAATGTTAGTCATCTTAGTGAAGAAAGGACATTAATATGTTGAAAGCAGTTCAGGAAAGGTTATTAAACTGATACCTGCAAGAGGTGGATTGCCTTATGAGGAAACATTTGATCGGCTAGGGTTGTATCTGCTGGAGTTGAGAACGTGAGATGATTTGAATGAAACATACAATATCTTTGGATGGGATTGATGATGAATGTGGTGAGAGTGTTTCCTCTTGCAGGAGAATCTAGAACTAGGCATGACTGTTTAAAAATGAGGGGTCTCCCATTTAAGATACAAGTTGAAATTTCTTCTCAGAGTTGTGAATCTTCGGATCATTGTTCCTCAAATGCAGGTGGAATGCTTATTTTATGACAGATTGATAGATCTTTGGTCAGCAAGTGGGCACTAGGTTATCAGGGGCAGACAGAAATGTGATGCTGTGTTATAATCAGCTATAATCTTATTAAATGCCAAATCAGGCCTGAGGGTTGAGCGACCTGCCATGCTTTTTTTTAATGTTAGCGTATTTTCATGGGTTGATCTTTGAACACATTTTTTGTGCATTTTGGCTGTGCTACTTGCACTGAAGGTGATACTGAATTTCACCATCGCTGGCTTTGCTGGTTGAGGAATCCCAGTGGGGGCCATTTGAAAACTGCAAGCCTTGTGGATAATGAGTCAGTGTTTGAAGTAGTGAGCGAGAGATTGACATCTAATGGGGGAGCCATTTGAAGACTATTGGGTGTGAGTCACTTTGAGCCAATGGGGGGAAAAAGGCATAAACAAAGTTGTCATTGTTGGAGCAGTCGTTGTGTGAGTGGGGCAGTGTTAGAGTGACCCAGCTTTGGCTCCACAGGCTTGTGCAAGCACAGACACACGCTCTAAATAAGTTTACAGTAAGTTTTTTTTGCTGAGAATGTGTCCAGACTTAGTGGTATGTACCTTGTGTGAGATGTGGGAACTCGGACAGACCTCCAGTAGTCTCCCTGATACCTCTGTCTGAATCAGAATCAGTTTTAATATCACTGGCATATATTGTGAAATCTGTTAACTTAGTGGCAGCAGTATAATGTAGTACATGATAAATATGTGAAAAATAAATTACAGTAAGTATATGTATATTAAATTAAGTTAAAATGGTGCAAAACAAATAATAATAAAGAAGTTAGGTAGTGTTCATGGGTTTAATGCCCATTTAGAAATCAGATGGCAGTGCTTTTCCTGAATTGCTGAGTGTGCGCACGGTGGGGGAGTTTAAACTAGAGTTGTGAGGGGGATGGGAACCAGAGCACCAGAACATGTAGTGGAGTTGTTGTGGAAAAAGATGTTGTAAAGCTTACATACAAGGTCAGGAATCAAAAGGTTGAGTATGGTTGGACTAATGTTCTGAGCTGTGTATATTTCATTGCAAGGAGTATTGCACGAAAGGTGGATGAGTTTAGAGCATGGATTATCACATGGAATTATGACATTGTAGACATTAGTAAGATTTGGTTGCAGGAGGGACAGGACTGGTGGCTTAATGTTCTGGGATTCTACTGTTTTAGATATGCTAGAGCCTGAAGAATTAAAGGGGGAGAGTTTAGAGCATGGATTATCACATGGAATTATGACATTGTAGACATTAGTAAGATTTGGTTGCAGGAGGGACAGGACTGGTGGCTTAATGTTCTGGGATTCTACTGTTTTAGATATGCTAGAGCCTGAAGAATTAAAGGGGGAAGGTGGCATTACTTGTCAGGGGCAAAATCTTGGCAGTGCTCAGTAAGGGCAGTCTGGAAAGCATGTCTAGTGAGGCTTTATGGGTAGAATTGAGGAATAAGAAAGGTATGACCACATTAATGGCATTATATTATAGACCACACAATAATTCACGGGATTTAGAAGAGCAAATTTGTAGAGATCGCAGACTGTTGCAAGAAACATAAGGTTGTGATAGTAGGTGATTTTTTTTCCATCTTTGAATCAGAATGAAAATGCCACAGATGTTCTGTGTGTGTAAATGCGTGCCTTTGAGAACATACCGGACGTACCCAAACCAAAAGCTGTGGATGAACTAGGAGACTTGTAGTCTGCTGAGGGCACACCTGTGGTATTCAAGATCAGTGGTCCAGAACTATACATTTAGTTTAGGTACGATATTTTAAGATTGAAATAAATAATCCCAATTGAAGTTAGAGACAGAACCTGATGCACATCAGCTCTGGCAGGGTTTGCAAGCCATTACTTCCTACTAGGCTAAACCTAATATCATGGATAGCTGTGATGCTTTACTCCCAGATGAACTCAATGCCTCTTATGCACATTTTGAAAGGGAGAATAAAACTCCCATTCCCATTCCCTTTCTGATATGTCAGTCCACAGCCTCCTCTTGTGCCACAATGAGGCCACCCTCAGAGCGGCTGACCAATACCTAATACTCCGTCTAGGTAGCCTCCTACGTGATGGCATGAATATCATTTCTTCTTTTGGTAAAAAAAAACCCTCCATCTCTCCACTTCTATTCCTCACTCTGGCGTCTCACTTCTTCTCATCTACCCATCACCTCCTCCTGGTGCCCCTCCTCCTTCCCTTTCTTCTATGGTCCACTTTCCTCTCCTATCAGATTCCTTCTTCTCCAGCCCTTTACCTTTCTCAGCCACCTGATTTCACCCATCATCTTTTAGCTATCCTTCCCCTCCCCCCACCTTTTTATTCTGGCATCTTCCCCGTTCCTTTCCAGTCCTGAAGAAGGGCCTCGGCCCAGAACTTTGACTGTTTGTTCATTTCCATAGATGCTGCCTGACCTGCTAAGTTCCTCCAGCATTTTGTTTTATGTTGCTTTAGATTTCCTGCATCTGCGGAATTTCTTTTTAAAATTTATCCCAATGTTCCTGCTGTATTTCTTACCCAAAACTTTAAGTCTGTGTGTCTTACTCTTTGCGGTATCAACTAATAGGAACCAGCTTTTCTTTGTCTATCTTGACTAAAGCAGTCATAATCTTGCACATCTCTATTAGATTTTCTCTGAATCTCCATTGCACGGACAGAGTAACCTTGCCCCTAAAACTCTTCATTTCTGGAACCATTCTGACAGCTGTCCCTTTCACCCCTCAAAGACCTACATATCCTTTGTAAACTGTTGCAATAATGCAGTTCTCACATAACCAGTGCTTTATAGAGGTGCAGCATAACTTCTGACATTTGTACTCAGTACCTCTATGAAATCTAAGATCTTAACTATATTCTTACATCCAGTAGCCTTCAGCACAAGAAAACATCTCCCTCCTCTGCCACATTGCAAAGCCCAAGTCTCTATGTTCTCATGCTCTCTTCAGTATAGGCAGTCCCTGGGTTACAAATGAGTACCGTTCCTGAGTCCATTTTTAAGTCGGATTTGTACGTAAGTCAGAACAAGTACATCTGGTATTATTTAGTGTCAGTTAGTCAAATGTTTGTCTTAGTATATAGTATATATTTTACCTTTATTTGCATATAAAACACTTAAGAAATGTATGTATTCCAATAATTAAACTACTGCATTGCTTAGTAATAATTGTAACTTTCATCGGGGCAGGGCCTTTCACATGCTCCATTATTCTACTTTATCCTTTAAAATTGTTCCAATCGTTGACCAACTGTAGCCTAACGCTTTTCCAATGACCGATGACGTTTTACCTCTTTCCAAACGCTTTATTATTTCCACTTTATTTTCAATCATGATCATTTCCTGTCAATGGAACAGAAACACTGCAGGCGGTAGGTCCCGACTCCTGAGCTCCACCGGGTCCTAAGGACCACCGCACTGAATTCCCTGGGTCCTAAAGTCCACCACACTGAGACAGGTTAAATGGGACAAGTGGGGGTTGTGCTGGGTTTGGGTATTTCATCCTCCACAATATTCCGCGTGGGAATTTAAACTGGAGGTGGCAGGTTTTTTTTAAACAAGGTCGAGTTGTGAGCTCGACATCAACCCGGCACGGATGGAGAGTGAACTCAGCAGTGGTCTGTCACTGGATCAAACTCGGGAACCTCCGTTCTCGAGGCCGGCACTGATCTCACTGCGCCACCAGCCGACCGGAAAAGGGGGGGCGGGGTCAAGGTGAATCTTGCTAAGAAAAATTTAAGCCATATACAAAGTTACATACTCAACACAGTGTCAACGGCAACGACTTAAAATTGTGGATGGCGTCGCGATCCGACTTAAAATGGCAGACGGTGTTCTCTTAGTTCGTAAGTACGAGTTATTCGTAAGTCGGACGTTCGTAACTTGGAGACTACCTGTACTGTGTTGGTATTGATCAATACATTTGTGTATAAATTCCTTCCTTCCTCTTTTAGTTTTGCTCATTGCTCTTGCTTAGTTCTTTCCTGTTGCCAACTGGTATCACCCTCAGTTTGCCGTACCTCCAAATTTTAGAGTGGCCCTCTGTTGGTCGGGGTTGACCATGGATATTGCATCCTACCTGTCTATGTGATAGTTAAGCCAGGGCAGTATGAAATGGCTGCAGGCCACCCCCCACCCCAATTCAAAATCACTCAAAATAGCAATCAAATCAGGAGCAACCAAAAGCACATTGTAATGTGAAATATAGAATCCAATCCACAAACCACATCTGTCAAACCTTGCCCACGAATGCCAGCACCATCCTCCGACGGCACAGAGGGTGAGAGAGATCATTCGAATACAGGGATCTTCCTTTGTGGGCAGCAAGGGAGAAAGAGAGATCAACACACACAAACTCTTTCCTCCAGCAGCAGTGAGCAAGAAGCTTGTAGACGGCGCTGAACACCCGCTCACCTTCCACACTCGCTTTGATGATTTCAATCTTTCTCGGCACTTTAATCAGTGAAATTGGTGATAAATTGAGTCAATCATGGGCTTGCATCCTGTCTCCAGGCTTCTTGGTCTTGGGGCCACACACTTCACTTGAAACCTCAAGAAGCCCTCTCAGAGGCAGCAAAGAGCCGGATTGCTCAATTGGCCCGATGACACACCACCAAAATGTGGAACAACTACTTCTGAAAGAAAAAGGAAGGGAAAGAATAGTTTTATTAACTGCCTGAAGGATGTCACTGTTGGTTGCATTGTTTGCTTCTGCTATCATTTTCCGGAAAGCTGTTGCCTGTGTAGCAGGCTCTTCCTCTCTATGCAGCTGATGAATCCATAGGAATGGTAGAGACTAATACAGTCTGGCACGAGCGATACCACAGGAGTTGCAGTCAGTGTTGAACACAACATAGGGACTGAGGGACTCCAGCTCTGGATTTTTCCTTTTGCCTTGAGTGGGTATAGCTGCATGGCAGCAGAGCTTCGAGATCAAGAGTTTTCTTCTGCTAGATGAGCTGCCAAACATGGCTGATGAACCCCATCTGTCCAAAGCGACTGGTTTTAAAGCAACAGTAACCTGTCTTTGCCCCTTCTTCTGTCACTAGAAATGGCTCTGTTGGGCTTATTAGCTTAGCTACTCGTGAAGGCCAGGAGCTGGACTTGGAGTTGTCAGAGGCTCTTTGGGTTCAATTAAGCACTGTGTCATTGGTTGACTGCAGGCTGTAGAGCTAGTGTGCCAAAATCAAAATTACACAAAATAGCAATAGAGAGGGTGTAGCTAGAAACTAGAAATACATGATAACATGAACCACAGAGTCCAATCCACAGACCACGTTGATTAAACCATGCCCAAGACTCCAGCACTACCCTTCAGCAGCAACGCACAAGGGGAAGAGAGGGACTGGCTGAATGCAGACACCTACCTCTGGGAGCAATGAGAGGGAGATTTGCAGGCAGACGGCGCTGAACACCCACTCACCTTCCATCTCATCCGCGTTGATTTCAGTCTTCCTCGATGCTTTATTTCGTTAGAAATGGAGGTGATCGTGGGCTCTAGGCTGCTCACATCACTTGAAACCCTACCAAACTCCCTTGGAGACAGCAAACAGCCAGATCGCTCAATCAGCCTGTAAGCATACCATCAAAATATAGATTACAGACTCCAATAGCAGCAAGATTATATTTGAAAGAAAAACTCGTCATAAAGGAAGTAAAGTAAGTAGTTTTGTGAACTGTCTGAAGCATGTTGCCTTTGGTCGCGTTGTTCGCTGGCTCCATCTTCTCCAACCTATGACACCCAGAGCTTCCTATGCCAGTTGCTTACAAACAAAGGGGGCTGCTGGACACACCATCACTTGACAGTCTAAGGTCTTGGAGATCGCTCACTTTATTAATTGATGATTTGTGAAATGAAAATGTGTTTAATCCCTCTAACGTTGGTTGGCTCTCTACCACATTGGATAATGTATATACTAAATTTCAAGATGTTTAGACACCAGAGAGCTAAGTATGAATGAGCAACAACATTGATATTTTTATTGCAGTGCATGTCAATGCTTTGGTAGAACTAATCAATTAGTTTCACTTCTATCTTCTTTTCCCATTACCTTTAGGTCTTTATACGGTTCTCTTTGGGAGTATACCTTTGAATCTGTTTCTAATTTAGATTCAGATTTTGAATTTTATGTCAAAACATGGTATACAAAGGGTGCTATTAAATTACACAGAACTGTGGTTTGTGATCCTCCAAGAAGATCACAACCTTGCCTTTGGGTCTGGAACCTTGCGTGCCTCAGTGACCCGAGAACTATGTTGGCTGGAGTCAGGGCTTTATGCTTTGGCTCTTGATAGGATCACCCATGTCAAACAGATGAAAGGATAGAGGCCAGACTAAGAGTGGTTCACCGGTCCTCCAGGTTTTGGGGTTCAGCTTGGGTCTAACAACCCTGATTGATAAAACAAAGTTGTTACAAAAACAGCAATGAAGTATCCACCCGGGACTTGCATGACTGACAGTAGTGAAAACCAGGAGGAAGCCCTGAACACTGCCATAGATGGAGGACCTTGCTGCCTAAACTCCAGTGGCATAATAGGCAATAGCTAGTTTGTGATCTTTGTGCATTTTTTATTCACTTACAAAGCCTTTGTTGTTTTATGTGTTCACATTATTTTCTGACAGTACATAATTGCCCTGAGGAAAGATTTTTGGATAATGAGTCTTTTTACAGTATTGTGTAATTTTAAACAAGACTTGAATTTTTAACATACGCTTTTAGTTAATGAGAATAATTAATTCAATTGTAGCTTCCTAGTGACAGACTCAGAAAGCCTAAATCTAGTCTACCAGTTGAAGTGCAACTATTCATATTTTAAATGTTGCATAAATTTGCCCAAATTAAAATTTGCTGATCTCTTGGAAGTATAGGCATTTTCTCCTTTTTTCATGTGCTATGTTTTATTTTAAATAAACATATGTTGATATTTTATGAATTCATTTACTAATTTCTTTGCATTAACAATTATGTAGTGGTATTAAGTTAGTGATATATAGCACTTTGATTATAAGTAAAACGTGAGATTTTCGTTATAGGTATGAAGTAATTTTGGTTCTTTTGTGCTCTTACAAATAATGAAGGAAATGAAGAGGAAGCAGAAACATGGCAAGAGAGCTTGGCTGAGAACTGAGCCACCAGTCTGGCGGTACCATAATCTTTCCTGGCCGGCACCCACTTGCTAGTTAATAAAATGGACTTAAAAGAAACTGTTGCTTTCTAGTTTTCAACAAAACGTGGTTAAACAACAATGTGCCTGACTTGGCATTTCAGCTCTACAGGATGACTCTGTTCCTCAGACAGAAAGTCCCTGTTGGGGAAATCCAAAGGAGGTGGATTCTGTGTGTACATGAACAAAGGTTAGTGCACAAGCTCACCTGTAATTAGTAGTCACTGTTCTGGGGAAATTGAGCATCTTACAATAAAATGCTGGCCACATTCCCTGCCCATGGAGTTTACTGTTTTCATTACCGCTGTCCATATCCACTACCACCAACCCCCCCCCCCCCCCCCCCACCACAGTGCCAAGGTTGCCCTGGGAATGCTTTGCAGTATCATCAGCTGTATAAGACAAGCATCCAGATGGTCTTTTCATAATTTCAGGGGGCTTCAATCATGCTAACCTGCAGGCCATTTCATACAAATTCTATCAACGTGTCACTGTGGCCACAGGGGAACAAACAGACTGGACCATGTTTATACAAACAGAAGCAGTACTTACAAAGCTATCTCATGCCCTCATCTATTGACTACATCTTAATAATGTTAATCCTAGCATACCATTCGTTGTTGAAAATGGAGAAACAAGTCAAGAGGACCATCACTTAATGGCCTAACGAGGCAATCTACATGCTCCAGGACAGCTTTGACCAGACTTACTGGTAAGGAGGCTGCCACAAATGGAGTAGACACAGACTTCAAGGAGTATGCCTTATCTGTCATTAACTACATCAGTAAGTGTGTAGAAGACATTGGTACCTCAAGAACAGTTATCTCACAGCCCACTCAAAAGCCCTGGCTGAACGCAGAGATGGGGTCCCTACTGGAGGTCCAGGATGCTGCCTTTGTGTCCAGTGATAGGACACCTTTCAGAGCAGCCAGGAGAAACCTCATGTTGGGCATCAAGAGGACAAAAGCCGTCTATGCACTTGGGAATACCTATCAGATAACAATCTTTGCCATATGTGTCTGGGCACTTTTATGCACACTTGGAGGCATGCAACACAATAGTGGCTTGAAAGCTACTCCCCTCCCAGGTGAGCAGCCACTGTCTGTAACAGGACTCTTCAGAGAGTCAACCCCCTTAAGGTGGCTGGGCCAGAAAACATCTCTGGCTGAGTACTCAGGCAGTGTGCACACCAGCTCACTGACATCTTCAACATTTCACTCAACTAGCCCGCTGTCCCCACATGCTTCAAATCAGCCACCAAAAAACTCTTCAGAATTAAGCCACTACCATCCAGTGGCAATGATGGCAATCTCATGAAGCGCTTTGAATGGCTGATAATGGCACATATCCAAAACTCTATTGGAAACTCACCAAATGCTTACCAACGAACCGCTCTATAACAGATGCCATAGCAGCTGTCATGCACCTGGTCATGATACTTCAAGGACACCTCATGAGAAATCAAGGACACCTGTTAGAATGCTGTACTGGAGTTCAGTTTGGCATTCAACATTATTGACCCACAGAACTTGGTGAACAAACTCTTACTCCTCAATCTGAATACTGAGCAACTATGTGTTGGACTTCCAGATGAACAAACCTTAGAAAGTCAGGATGCATAACTGCTCTTTCATCCCCACCATCCTCAAAATGGCTATGTGCTAAGCCCATTGCTGTACACTCTACTCACACAGAACTGCATGGCCAATCACATTGTCAAATTCGCAGATGACATCACAGAAGAGAGGCTCATCCCAACAATGATGAGAAACCTACAGGTAGAAGATCAAAAGATTTGAGGTTTGGTGCCAGGCAAATAACCTCTCCCAATAATGTCAAGAAGACAAAGGAGGTGGTTATTGACTCCAGGAGAACTCTCAGCACCCACATTCCCCTTTTGCATCCGTGGCACAGCAGTGAAAGCTACAAGCAGTTTCAAACTCCTGGGAATGCACATTACACATAACATCTAATGGTCCCAGAGCATATCCTACTCAGTCTGGAAATCTCACTTACGCCTCTACTTTCTGAGAATGCTGAAGAGAGCTGGACTTTGCACATCCATACTTGCTTCGTTCTTCAAGATGGCGGTGCGACGCACTTTGCAGCGGCCTCTCCGGAGTTGATATCTGTTATTTGTCTAGCGGGGTGCCGTGCACGATCCTAATCTGATGAAAAGCAGACGTGGGAGCACAGAGAAACATCTGGAAATCTCCAGGAAGGCCTTCTTCGTTGCTGCTGCCATTGTGAGATCCGGGTCCCTGCTGGGAAGAACAGGCCCCCAGTCCTTGGGGTCGCGTGACCGGTGGCGTCGTAGAGCGCTCGGCAGAGGATGGTGCTCAGAGAGGCTGTGCAGGAGGGGATGGTCAGAGGCTCAGAGGTTCGACGGATTTGGAGTCTGCTATGGTTGGGGCGCTTTCATTGCACGCTGCGTCTGTGAGGCTGAGTCCGGTAGCGCTGTGGAAGTCCACGGAAGGGGTATTCCCTTCTGCCGCCTGCGTGGGATGATGAGTCTATCGGGACCCTGAGGACTTGTGGAAACTGTGTGGTGGTTTCTTTCGAACTTAGTCTTTTAACATCTTTGGGCTATTTTTACTGTGCTCATGGTCTGTTTTTATCGATTATGGTATTGTTTGCACTGTTGTAACTATGTGGTTTTGTGTAGGTCTTGTAGCTTTAGTTTTTGGTTTGTTGGGTGGTAGAGTTGGTTTCCTGACTTGGTGTGTCTGGGTAGTCTTGTTTTGTCTGGTGGATTTGGAGCTCCTTTCCGGGGAATGCGCTAAGATGGTAGCACGATATTAATACATAGCAGCCTCTCCGGACTCTGGATTTGGGGATTACCAAACGTTATGTGGATTTTCTGCTGTAGTCTGTTTTGTCGTGTGCTTTTGTGATATCATTCTGGAGGAATGTTGTTTCATTTTTTAACTGCATTACAGTTGTGGTTTCTAAATGACAATAAAAACTGAAATTCAAAAAACTCAAATTCAAAAGATGCGCAGAAGAGAGTATCTTGTCAAGCTGCATCACTGGTACGGAAACTACATTGCGGTGGATAGGAAGGCTCTACAATGGGTAGTCAAAACTGCCCAACGCATCACTGGCACCAGTCTATCCACCATCAAGGACGTATATACAGAAAGGTGCCAGAAGAAGGGTCAGTGACATCGTGAAAGATCCCACTCACTCTGCTCATGGACTATTTGTCCCGCACACATCAGGGAGGAGACTACGTAGCATCCATGCCAGGGCCACCAGACTCGGTTATGAAAACAGTTACTTTCCCTGAGCAGTAAGGCTGATCAACATCTCCACCCACTGACTCCACTGCTCCCTTATTATTTCCTGTCATTCACCTTATGTACAGCCGGGTGTCACTTTATGGACATAAATCAATCAATGTCTATAAGCTATCTTATGTATTTATTTTTATTGTGCTTTATAAATCATTATTGTGTTCTTTATCTTTTGTGCTTTTTATGTGCTGTATTGGATCTGGAGCAACAATTATTTTGTTCTCCTTTACATTTGTGTACAGGAAATGACATTAAACAAACTTGAATTTTGTCCTTTGAGAGGAAATGGATGATGGTTAAGGATTGCAGTTGTAAAAATCAATGTCAAGGTCAAAAGGCTGGAAGGTATCTGGTAGAAAAATTATGCTTACAGCGATACAGACATTCACTGGAACAATATAGTATCGGAGGCTAAGAACAAAAATGTTAGAGCGTGACTAATAGGGAGAGACATAATGAGTGATTTGTTGGAGCAGTGGCAGCAATTAAATGATGTTTCACTGTTTGTCATGGAAGGAAAAGATAGATGCATACTGCACATAGCTGTGTGATTGTTAGCTTCATATAAAAGAAGCTTGTGTCATTCAGCTTGTACCTGTTTGTAAAGTAACTTTTCTAGAGCTTCTTGATTTTGTGTTTGAGAACTTGTATGTTAATAAATGGCATGCACCATTACTTTGTCTCAATGATGCTGCAGTTCTGCACTGAAGGCTTTTTCCAAAAGCACCAGAGGACTGACTAAAAACTCCAGCTATCCTTTGGATTAATTCCGGATCACTTTTGAGCATCTGTTCACAGAGTTAGGGATAAAATTTGCAATTTTTCTGGGAGGTGTATTGAGTCACAAAAATATTACCCTCAATAAACCACCTTTGATATTTAACAGACTGAAGTAGAATCAGAAGTTGAATCTCTGATTTTTATTTGCATAATGTATTATTTTTGAATGCAAGTTATTTTGGTTTAATATGATTGAAAAGGATAAATTTTCAAAAGCCTCAAAGATGTTATGTTTTGAAAATCTCAGAAACATAATTGTCATCCGTGAAAATATTCATTCTGTATCCTCCTGGCATAGATAATACTTTCATAAAAACAGTACAAAACTTACTCTGCTGCATTTTCTTATTCCCGTAGCAATTTGGCACTAACTCAGTAGTATTTAACACTGATCATTAATTTATTCAATAAATTATAGACATAAGTACTAAGAAAGGTTTTGAAATATGTATATTTATTTTGCTGGCAAGTGGCTAGTTTAATTAAATTGAAATCAAACAGAAATTTCCTTTTATGCTTAAGGGGTTTCTTGTTCAAGACCACAAATAATATTTCTACTATGATATTAAAGTCTGGTACTTCAGTGATCCGTGGAAAGATTATGGTAAGATTACAGTTTTCAGCATTAGTCATGTGCTCCTTTACAACCTTCAATAAAACTGTTGGAAGTTTGCTGACAAAATGTAATGTTCCTCAGATGTTTTAAATTTGCACATCGCTTTGTACTAGATTTATGTTACATTTTCCTTTTCAATTAATTAAATGAATTAATTCCAGCTTGAAAAGATGTTACTAAATGTTAATGGTGATCATGTGTATATTTTTTAAAAAGTTCCAACCCAATCCACATTATTTCTCTCCCTCCTCCAACTTTATGCTTGACATGATAGATGAATTTGGATTTGAAAAACGGGCTGAGCAATGGAATCACGCTGCTCCTTTCTCACACAATACCTTCTCCACGAGATGTTGTTTAAAGGCACTCTGCACATTTCTTACCGATAAATAATTTATACTGCCATATACCAGAGAGCATTAGTCAATCCCCTGTGGTATTGAATATGAGAAGTTAAGCCTAAGTGTTGTATTTGGTGGCTGTATGGTTGGGGGGGGGTAAAAAGTCATTCGCTTTAGTATGTAGATAAAATTCAGCCTTAATTTAAAATTGATTTATTTTTACTTGTAAAATAAATACTGCTGTAAATTATGTCTATGTCACAACAAAAATTGTTTGTATAAATATTCATGTAATCCAGCCAGAAAAACACAAATACAAAAATTTAGAATACTTTGGCTCAAATGCAACTCTTGATACTGGTTTTAACATCTGAGGATTACACATCAGTGGTTAGATCTTGGCTTTAAAGAGCAAATATCTTGCACATGCTGTGTTTTATGTGGTTTGCCCTCGTTATATGGTACATCTGTATCTAAATATTAAGGATATATTAGAAGATTTGAAAGGAATGAGAGGTCACTGGGTAGAGTAAGAGTACATTAAGCATTTTCGTTCTGACACCCACGTTATAATTTAATTGTGAGAATACTAGTGGGGCAGGAACTCAAGCACATAGTCTTCTCTGGTATTTCAAAGCAACACTACATGTGTTGCATTGCAAAATTCTTAGCTATCAGATGGCACATTGGGTCCTTTTAGATTCTCTGTTAGTGCTTTATTGAAGATAAGGTATCGTTCATGATCAACACTTAAAAAAGTATTTACCTGATCATTGTCACGATACAGTTCTTAAGAGCTTGCTGGATATGTATTGGCTGCTGCATTTCCAGCAATTGCTAAAAACTCTGGCTAGTTACTCAAATGGTTAGTATTTCCCAAGATCAAGAAAAGTGCACGAATGTGTGTGTCTCTGTATTACAGCAGTGACAATACTTCAGAAGTACTTAATTGGCTGTGAAGCATTTTAACCTGAGGTCATGAAGCAAACTATGAATTCATATTTTATTTCAATTTTCTCACTTGTTTTAATTTAACTTGTAGGAGGGCAAGCAGAATATTGCCTTTGATTGTTAAGAGGATTTGAGACAAGCGTAAAGGCATTTTATTGAAAGAATTTGGGACCCCAGCGAGACCACATCTGGAATATTGTGTACAGGTCTCATCTGGCTGACTAAGGAAGGATGTATTTGCAGTAGAGCAGCAGAGTAGTGTAGCAGGCGGAGCTGCTGCTCACAGCTCCAGTGACCCAAATTCAATCCACTTTCTGGTGCTGTCAGTGTAGGGTTTGCACATTCTTCTTGTGACTTTACATGTTTCCCCTGACTCTGCCAGTATCCTCCCACAATCCAAAGTTATGCTGGTTGTTAAATTAATTAAGGTACTCCCAGTGTAGTTGGGCAGAGAGAAAAAAAGTTTGAGTTGATGGGCCAGTGAGAGAGAATAGGTTACCAGAATTGTTGAAATTGATCTTAGAGCCTGGTTGATTTAATGGGCAGACTCTTTCTTTCCTTCCACCCTACCCCAGCCTGGGAACCAACCAGATGAACCTTTATTACACTCCTCTCATATTTCATAAAATATGAAATAGAAGAGGTGTAACAAGGGTTGACCAGGCTTTCCTGATGGAAGAGGTTAACAGGAGACAGATCTTATAGTGTTTGCAAAATTCTTACGCAGCTCCTTAAGCGGTGTGGGAATTATGGATTTCTTAGCTGAGGTCTCTGGAAGAAGTAGTCAAAATAAGGGGTTGGCTATTCAGGACTGAAGTAGGAAGAAAGTTCCTCACCCAGAGGATATCAGATCTTTATTCTCTATTCAAGAAGGCTGTGAAAGGGCACTGATTATATTCAAAAGAAAGAACGATGAATATTTGGAAGTCAAGGAATGGTGCAGGTAAGTGTCACTGAGGTAGAAGATTAGTCATCATTTTATAGAGTAGCAGTGCATACATAAAAGGTGGGATGGCTTCTTCATGTTTCTATTCCTTAGGTTCTCATATTCAGTCTTCTGTGAAGCTGATATGACCTTCTTTGTTATGTTGTGGATTCAGTCGAGACTACAGTTTCAACAGCTTCCATGAAACACATTTCAAAGCTTTTTAATAAATATTTTACTTTGTGTTTCTCGGCCACCTTTATTTTCATTGAAGGAATGAGTTGGGCAGAGACCAGAGTAGACCAGATGTATCCATGTTCCACTATAGCTGAGTTACAGAAGTAAATTGTTTATATTTGATCTGTCTTGATATTGTTTGTGTAATTTTAATGTTAAAGTTAATGGTAAATTTTATTATTAAAGTATATGTTACCATATACTCTCTTGAGCTTCATTTTCTTGCATTTACAAGAAAATAAAGAAGTAAAATAGAATTTTTAAAAGTTCTACACATAAACTAAGACTGTCAGAATGTGCAAAAGAAGACGAACTGCAAATAAAATTACTGCTGAGAGTATGAGTTGTAAAGAGTCCTTGAAAGTGAATCATAGGTTGTAATTCAGTTCAGAGTTGTGAGTGAAGTTATCCATGCTGGTTCAGGAGCCTCATGGTTGTAGGGTCATACCTGTTCCTGAACCTAGTGGTGTTGAAGACCCAAGACTCCAGTATCTCCTGCCTGTTGGTCTATATGATAGGAGTTTTTGATGATGGATGTTGCTTTCTTTTGACAGCTCTCCATGTAAGTGTGCTCAATGGTGGGGACAGCTTTTTCCGTCATGCTGTATCCACCACTTTCTGTAGTCATTTTTCTTTCCATACCAGGCTGTGATGTTGGGATGCTATCCATTGTGCTGTGCTGAATCTGCACAAACTTCTAACAAAATAGAGATGCTACCATGCCTTCACTGTGATGGTGCTTACATGCCGGTCCAGAACAGATGCTCTGATATAATATCACCAAGAAATTTAAAGCTCTTGACCCTCTCCACCTTTGATCCCCTAATGAGGACTGGCTCATGGACGTCCTGCTTCTTCATGCTATAGTCGATGAATGAGTATCTTGGTTTTCTTCAAACTACAGTCACTTCCTGCAAACATTCATGTAAATATGTTTTCTTGCATTGAATAAGAAATTGATTAATACTATTTCAAATTCTGGAACTTGCTTATAGAGATTAAGCTTTTCTTCATTAAAAAGAAGCCTCTTATTTATTGAGACATAGCAAGGAAACAGGCCCCTTCGGCCCAACTGGTCCATACTATTCCCATTTTAGCTAGTGAGAAGCTGTCTTGATCTTTGGGATTGAATGTTTAAAAAAAAAGGGGTGTTGGATATCTGAAATTAAAACAAAGTATTTGAAATAGTCAGCAGGTCAAGGAGCATCTGTCATTAGTAGCCCTTCATCAGACCATCATATTCCAGCTGTGACAATTTTACTGATGATCAGACAGATTTATAAGAAGCTTCATTTAAAAATACATTTATGCAGCTTCAGTATTTTTTCCTGCCTTATTTTGATATTTACAGAAAGAAGAACATTTTATCCTGGACATTTAATGCAAAGGCATGTGTAGATCAATATTAATAGAAAAGTTGGGATTTGATGGTTTATTTTAAAATTGACATTTAATCTGGTTGAGATCAAAAACGTTCCACAGGTTGCCCTCAGTTTTATTTTCTAACTGTAAACCGTAATGTTTAATTTTGTGGATCATGGTTTTGCATGGGCTGTGGGGTTTGTCAGAAGGCTCAATTACACATTAAAAATTTAAAATGCTCCAATTTCCTTCTGCTTTTACTTTCTTTGTTTGAATTGCTCAATTTTACTCGAATTGACTAAAGTAATTCAGAGGATTTTGTGAGATTTAAATAAATGTAAGTCATAATGTTAATTTATTGTCAACCTGGCTTGTCAAAGCAAATTGGCAAATGAACAGAGTAGCTGAGGGTTAACACAAGAGACTGTAGATGCTCGAATCCAGAGAAACACACATACACTGGAGGAACTCAACAGGTAAGGTAGCAGCTACAGAGGGAAATGCGCAGTCGACATCTATTTCCCTCCGTAGATGCTTCCTGACCTGGTATGAAGCTGAGAGGTCATTGTTTAACTTTGTTATCAATGATACTTAGGTTACGTCTACACTAGACTAGATAATTTTGAAAATGCCGGTTTCGCGTAAAAACGTTAAGGTGTCCACACCAAGCGTTTTTGAAAATACCTCCGTTCACATTAAAATGGGTATTTGGGCGAATCTCCTCCTACTGGACATGCGCAGGACACATCTGCAGAAAACAAGCGACATGTTTGGTGTTGAATCTCGCTGTGAAAGTGCGCATTTGTGCAGTTACAGACTAGAAAAACTTAAGGAAATTGCCAATGACGGACAGCTGTTGGCTCTCGCGCAGGAGGACTTAAAACTAAAATAAAACAAATACTGGAGCGTATGGAGGCAACCGACAGGGAGTTCACGGACAGTATTACCCAGCTGATGACGAACATTGAAAAACTGACTAACTCTGTTGCATTAATAAAACACCTTGTTAAATGTATAAAAAATGTCTGCATCAGTGTTATCTTGTATTTCCATATACAATGTTATATTAGGCTGTTACACATCTATTGTCAGAGAAGTACTTGCATAAGTAGGTAAACCACCTTCATATGAGTAAGGACAGAAAACAGGGCAAAGTGAGTATACTTATTTATTCAGTAAGTTATGGGTCAAAGTATTTGGTGAGTACATTTCTAACTCTTCTGGCTTCTGTCTTGTTGACGTCTTTTCTGAAATTGTTAGGTTGTGTGGGGGGTTGTGTTCAAGAAAGCAATGAAATGCCGCGCTGCCGCCACCATCTGTTCCGGCAAGTCATGACAGTGTTTTAAAAAAATTTCCAGTTACCCCGTCCACGCTACTCTGCCCAATTGGCGTTTTCAAATTTACACACTCTGGAGGGCGTTTTAGAAAAGCTCTGTTTTCAGGGGAGGAAAACGCCATTTCAGTGTGGACAGAGGGTCAAAACGAAGAGGAAAAAGCTTCAGTTACAAATTTATCCGGTCTAGTGTGGACGTAGCCTTAGTAGTCACACTGAAATACTTGTAAAGACCAACTGCAGAAGTATTGAGGCCATGATCACAAGACAAAGGAGCTGAAGTAGGCCATTCGGCCTATCGAGTCTGCTCCACCACTCCACCATGAGCTAAACTATTCTCCTGTCTAGTTCCAATTTCCGGCTTTTTTCCCATATTCCTTGATACCCTGACTAATTAGATACCTGTCAATCTCCTCCTTAAAAACCCTCAATGATTGGGCCTCCACAGAGCTGTATGTGGCAATGAATTCCATAAATCCACGACCCTCTGGCTAAAAAAATTTCTCCTCATCTCTGTTTTAAATGGGTACCCTCTAATTCTAAGACTGTGACCTCTTGTCCTGGACTCACCCACCAAGGGAAACAGCCTTTCCACATCTACTCTGTCCAATCCTTTCAACAGTCGAAATGTTTCTATGAGATCCCCTCTCATTCTTTTATACTCTAATGAATACAATCCAAGAGCCAACAAACGCTCCTCATATGTTAGTCCCTGCATTCTAGGAATCACCCAGCATCAGTTACAGTGGCTGGGGCACATGATAAGGATGCCTCCATGTTGGCTACCCTGCAGAGTGTTATATGGCCAGCTACATTATGGTTGACGTTCAGCTGGAGGGCCAAAGAAGCGCTATAAGGATCAGATGAAGAATGCTTTAAGGAAGTGCAAGATCAGACCCGAGGACCTGGAGGATGTTGCTGCTGACCGTAACACTTAGAAACAGCTGTGTAGGGATGGGGTTCGTATTCTGGAGATGGAAAGAACAACCAGAAGACAGCAGAAGAGAGCTAGGAGAAATGCAGCCATGGTTACCATTACTACCACCACCACCACCACTACCACATATACATGTCCCACCTGCAATAGAACTTGTGGGTCCAGGATAGGACTGTATAGTCATCAAAGATCTCACAGTTAAAGGAGTGGACGTCGTCATCAGATTCCGATGGACAACTGAAGAAAAAGAAGAGAGAGAAGAAACAAATTAAAAACCAAAATCTCTAGCTACCAGACCATTAATGGTAGAACAAAGCCATTTAACCCTTTGGATCCCAGGGAAGAATTCCATCATTACCCTTATTTATGTATACACCTTTAACCTACACTGTTCAATGCCCCTTTAATTCTTTTTGACAGTCACCTATATTAACAAGTAGTTTACATTAGACAATTAACCTGCCAGCATATCTTTAGAATGAATGAGGAAACCAATGAAGCGGTCAAAGAAATTCAATGAAGTTGCAGAGAAAATGTGCAAACTGCATCTAGACACCACGCAAGGCCAGGATTGAAGCAAGATTCCTGGTGCTGTGAGGCAGCAGCATTAACTGCTGTGAAGCTACTCATCATTTCCAGTAAAGCAAAGCATAATAATAAGGTATTCAGGATACTGGACGATGACTAGTGGCCTCCTAGGAAAAGGGGCATATTCAGACTATGCCACTGGCTTTTGCGCAATGGTTCTGAGGCGAAAGTGACCAGAATTTTAAGTTGCATTGATGGTTCTTGAACTTTATAAGTGCTTTCCAAAATAGTTTATTTGACTTGTGAAACATGCTTGTTCCTATCATGCATTCATCGATTAAACCCTTTATGTCAGAATGTCTTATCAAAAATGATTTGGAATTTGTCATTTGTAATGAAAACTAGGGCCCAGTTTCAGTACGTCGCTATTTTTGTATTGTGCATCAACACAAAATGCTAGGAATGAAAGTATAACATTATTACTAACAATGTCATGGACTTCACAGGAAGGAATCTTGGTAAAATTCAGTACTAACATAAATATAACAGAAGCTATTTAGATCAATACACTAAAAGCTATCCATTTAGCCCAGTTGTCCTGCCTTTTCCCTCGCCCATTTAAAAACTTTAAATATTTTATGCACCTTCATTTTAAATCCACTATTCCTTTCTCATGGCATTGCATATCGAGAACCAAGGTGATGATTGGTATTCAGATCCAATTGTACATGAAGCTTGATAACTGGGTTATGAATAGAGGTTAAAAAAAAGAGAGAAGTTTGGTGAACCAAAGGAATACAAGGGAGATGGGAAATGGGAATGAAGGTGAACAAGGTGAGAAAAGATAGAGATGTGTACAAAGTTTGTAAATGAGCAGTCTCAGCACAAAACATCAGCTCTTTATTCCTGTCTATAGATGCTGAGTTCCTCGAGCGTTTTGTGTGTGTAACTGTGGATTTCCAGAATCTGCAGAATCTCTTGGTTAATGAATCATTGAATGGAGTTTATAGTGAGGAAACACCAAGTTTAAATGGAAGTAGAAAGTTGCAAAGCAACACAGTTTTTGCTGTCATTTTCCAGTGTAACGCAGGCAAGCTGGAATTGCTGTTTCCATATAAACAAAAGTGAAATTTATGAATTACTTTGGATAGTATTTTAGACCAAATAAAGTAATATACCTTGCTTTTCATATACTGCCTGAAATATTGGCAGAATGACTGCTGAAGGTTTCAGCAGGAAATCAAAAGGAGTATTCATAATTTTGTTCTTCTAAAATACATTTCTATCACTGTAAAGCAGGAAATAAGTGAAATAGAACTCAACTATAGAGACAGCAAGTTTCTTAGCAATGGTACTACTTGGCATTCTGACTGTCATCCCAGTCAGAGATTGCTTCATTTTCAAAATGCATGTGTTTGGTGCAGTTTTTGCATATTTCCAGCTTCTAAATTCTCAGATAACTAGACTGTGGTGCTTAATGTTTTTACTTGCATGTTTTAATAAATTTTATTTTGTTTTCAGTGGTTTATTATAGTTTGTTAATCTGTTTGAATGAGAATCAAATCCTTACTTTCTGCACACTCCACCTCCCAAATTTTGTTGTCAATCCTTTCCTTCATCCCCTTCCTCACATAGCTTGGCGCTTTGACACTAAATGATAGTTCATTATTAATATTTTATTTTCCTTTCTCCTCCAGCTTTGGGAAATATCCTGTGGGGAACTCTTAATGTCTGTGCTCTTTGATGTTGGAATCATGTCTGTGGCCCTCGATCCTTGTGAATACTACTTATTCTGTGGAGGAAATGATGGATCCATATTTCAGGTCAACTTGTTTGCTGCGGTGAGTGGCGTATGCACTAAAGGTGATTTATTGGCAAAATGAATAATTTTTGAATGTGCATCAAATAACTGCATTAAGTATTTCCTGTAAAGAACTACTTAAAATTGCTAATGAATCTAGATGTCTGAGGTCACCATTAGAGAGGCATTTACAGAAATGCCTGGAGGTATTTGGATGATTATTCATTGAAGGTTCATGATTGCTTTAATAATAGCATTGTATTCTTTTGGCTTGCCTTTCCTGAGATGCAGGGTTGGCATCTAGTATCTCCACCAAGTAATCATTGTCAGAACCAGCATTTTACATATTTTTTGTATATTTATTTGGAGGGGTTGGGGTGAGTAATTTGTAAGTTTTGTTTCTTCATTTTGCCTTACCACGTACTTTGCAACATGCAGTATGTTTATACTTGTGGGGCATCTAAAAAAAGTAAATGGGTCATAAGTGTAAGATTCAACATCAATCTAGTAAGAAATTCAGGAAATTTCTTAATTTGGAGAGTGTTACAATATGGAACTTGATTTCACGTAGTGGTTTAAGGAAAAAAGCATTGGTTCATTTAAGATGAAGCAAGATTAACTTCAAGTTTAATTGTCATTCATCCATACATGAATACCCATGAATACAGCCAAACGAAGCAGTGTTACTCTGGAGCCAGGTGCAAAATACAGTACCAACAGTCATACTCAGCACAAGGCATATATAGCACCTATAAGATGGTAAGCACATACAAGTTATTAGTAAAATACACTCAAAAAATATAGTCCCAAGACCCCGAGTCCGAGTCCATGAATGTGGCAGCGGTCTGCAGTTGAACATGATACATCTTGCCTTTTGTCGAGCGAAAACTGGGAAGAGCTTGGACGCTGCACCACACCACTTCCGGTGGAGCGCAGTGACTCTGTCCCTCTCTCTGGGACAGCTGTAAACAGATGACACCGCAGTCTGGTCCTCTCTACGACTGAGGCCACGCAGGTCCCCTGCTGTCCACCCTTGTCATTTGCCAATAAATTAGTGAATATAGACTTGCAGCATTCCACATTAACAATGTCCAACAGGGTATTGTGATCACAGGAAAAGTGATTAAGACAATCACTCACAGCTAAACTGAACACTGCCTTTGATCAACTCCTTCAGTTTCTCCACCTATGAGCAACTTGCTGATGGGATAGACCTGCAGTACTTTAAGTTTGTAATGTTCAGCAGGGTCTTGCGATTGTAAAAAAAAAGTTTAAAAAGGACAGTAATACCTTTGGCCCTGTAAAAGCCACTGCGAAGATTGCTGCCATCTTACTAGAAGTCTGTGACACAGTTAGAAATAGAAGATTGTTATGAAATGGATAAAGTATTGTGGAAAGGATCTTGTTTGGTATATAAATTCTGGCAATTGATTATGCTGATGCCCTAACTCAGGCCAGTTATTTATATAAACTGAAACACTGCAGTCCCTTCTAACTTGAAATGTTAACATCTTGGCTTGACATTAGAATTTAAATTTCTTTTATTGTTAAATATGCAAAAGTTCTGCATTAAAGATTGCCTCTATGTTGGTAAGATTAAGAAAAGTGAATGGTTGGAAACTCTTGCTGGAAAAGTGAAGGAGGATACATTATGATTGGCCTTAGATAGGGGAGGAGGTGGAAAATCTGAATGACTTTAGTTCTTGACAATGCCCTTGCAATATTTCCAGTATTATGCATAATTGCATTTAGATACATTGACTGTATAGGTAACCATAGCAGTCATTCTGTAGCAGGCAACAAATTAAATAAGATTATGAGATGATTTGAGTTTTGCTTTGTTAGATATGCAAGGCTATTGGCCAGAAATAGGAAGAAATCAATTACTTTCCTAATAATGTGAGTCTTAGGTTATTTTCACCTGTATGAATTAGTGTGTCATTGGAAGGATGGTAACAGTGTGGAATTGTTCTTGGTTGTACACTCAAGTGTTTACATTGATTACGTGTTCACAGTCAAGAATGTTAATGCGTCCTCTTTAGTTAAACAAGTTCTTTTTTAAATATGACAGTTTTGATGTTACAATTTATTATTAATCATGCTGTTGAAATATTTAAGAGTCTCCCTTTGTATTAATTTATTTTTAATTTGGGGAGTTGTTCTTACGAAAAGAGCCCTGAATTTGGTAACAGCTTAACAGCTGGAATGAAGTACCTGATTAGGCACCGTTAAATTTAATTTTGATGTGGATGAACAGAAATAAGTACATTGTAAAAATGACACGACTGCATATATAAAGTTCTAGTAGAGCTAAATTGTTCAACTTATGAAATCAATATTATTGCAGATGACACTAAGATTATGTAATTGACAGTGAGGAAGGCTATCATGGCTTGCAGAGGGATCTGGATCAGCTGGAAAAATGGGCTGAAAAATAGCAGATGGAATTTAATGCAGACAATTGCAAGGTTTTGCACTTCGATAGGACACCAACGAAGTGAACAGCAGGGCACTGAGGAGTGTGGGTAGAACAAAGGGATCAGGGAATACAGCTCCATAATTCTTTGAAAGTGGCTCACAGATACATAGGGTCGTAAAGGACACACATTGGCCTTTATAAATCAAAGTATTGAGTACAGGATATGGGATGTTCTGTTTAAGTTGAATAAGGCATTGGTGAGCCTAATTTAGAGTATTGTGTGCAGTTTTGGTTACCTACCTACAGGAAAGATGTAAATAAATTTGAAAGAGTCCAGAGAAAATTTACAAGGATGTTGCTGGATCTGGAGGACCTGAGTTATAACGAAAGATTGAATACGTTAGGACTTTGTTCCTTAGAATACAGAAGTTGAGAAGAGACTTGATAGAGGTATACAAAATAAGGTAAATGGAACCAGGCTTTTTCCACTGATAGTGGGTGGGACTACAACCAGAGATTAAGGGTGAAAGGTGAGAAGTTTAAGGGGAGCATGAGGGGAAACATCTTCGCTCAGAGGCTTGTGAGAGTGTGGAACAAGATGCCCACACACGTGGTGCATGCAGTTCAATTTCAACATTTAAGAGAAATTTGGATGGTCACATGGTTGATATGGGGTACAGAAGGCTGTAGTTCCGGTGCAGGTCAATGGGAGTAAGCATTTTAAATGGTTTTGGTATGAATTAGATGAGCCGAAGGGCCTGTTTTTGTGCTGTACTTTTCTATGACTCTACTTCTGGTAAATATACTGTATAGAGGGAGCAATTGAAAAAAAGAGTTTGAATTAGAGACAAAAAGGATAGTGTTGTCCTTAACTCCCGAGTTCTCTCTTTTTCTACCCTCACAAATGCGAAGGAGCTTGTGAATTGAATTTATCCAGTCTGCTGCCTTTGCTATTTCTCTTTCTTCCCCTCACCACTGGGCCACTGGGTACAGCTAGACCTAGTCTGAGACCTACTTCTTATTTTCACTTGCAATGTTTTTTCTGTCCACGAAATCTAGCTTTCTTACCTTTAACTCTATTTCAACTCATTGAATTGCTGTCCGCCTACAGTATTTCCCTTACACTTACCTACATTAGTTATATTGTTAGCTGTCCTTTCTAATAAGATTCTACTCACTTAGTACTGAATGTCTTATTGGCATTAATGACAAATAAACCAGATTCCCTGTAATCACATGGATTTTCAATAGGTTGATCTGGTTTCCTCCATATACTAAAATCATACTGATAGTTAATTGGCTACTATGAATTGCCCCCACTGCTGAAGAGTCAGGGTGGGAGCTGATGGGCATGTGGATGGACAGAGAATAGGTTGCAAGATAACAAGTGGGGAAATGTGATTGATGAGACAGGCATGCATGGACCCAAACAAGCGAAAATTACTGGAATTTTGAATAATCGATGTTCATGCTATCAGGTTGTAGGCTACGTAGATGGAATGTGAGGCAGTGTGGCCTCTGCAGTGGTCATGTTGGTGTGGAAAGTAGAATTGAAGTGGCTGGCCATGGGGAGATCCTGCTTTTTCTGGCGGGTGGAGGGTAGCTGCTCAGCGAAACGGTCGTGTATAGCCGATATACAGGAGGCCACACCGGGGCACCAGATGCAGTAGATGACCCCAACAGACTCACAGGTGAAGTGTTGCCTCATCTGGAAGGACTGATTGGGGCCCTGAATGGTAGTGAGGGAGGAGGTGTAGAGTCAGGTATGGCACTTATTCTGCTTGCAAGAGTAAGTAGCAGGAGGGAGATCAGTGGGGTGGGATGAGTGGACAAGGGAATTGTGTAGAGAGCAGGCCCTGCAGAGAGTGGTGGGGAGAGACAGCTCTGCTTGGTGGTAGGATCCCATTGGAGATGGCAGAAGTTATGAAGAATTATGTGCTAGATGCAGAGGCTACTGGGGTGGTAGGCAAGGACAAGAGGAACCCTATTTCTGGTGGGGTGAAGGCAGACATGTGCAAAATGGAAGAGATGTGGGTGAGGACAGTGTTGATAGTGGAGGAAGAAAAGCCCCTTTCTTTGAAGAAGGAGGGCATCTCATTTGTTCTGGAATAAAAAGCGTCATCCTGAGAGCAGATGCGGCAAAGATAAGGAACTGAGAGAAGGGGATGGCATTTTTACAAGTGACAGGGTGGGAAGAGATATAGTGCAGGTAGTTGTGAGAATCAGAGGGTTTGTAAAAGATATTAATAGATAAACTGTCTCCAGAGATAGAGGCAACAAAATTGAGAAAGGGGAGGGAGTTGTCAGAATAGGACCAGGTAAATTTGAGGGCAGGAAGTTGGAGGCACAGTTAATGAAGTCGATGAGCTCAGCGTGGGTGAAGAGAGCCTTCTGGATGCAGTTGTCAATGTAGTGGAGGAAAATTTGTGGTGTGATACTGGTGTAGACTGTTTCACATAGCCAACAAAGCAGGCACATCTGGGACCCATGCGAGTGCCCATGACTACACCTTTAGTTTAGAGGAAGTGGGAGGAGCCAAAGGGGAAATTATTGAGAGTGAGGACTGGTTCTGCGAGGCAGAGGAGAATGGTGGTGGAAAAGGACACCCATGTCTCCTTAAAGCAGCACTCTAGCTTTTCCATTTAAACACTCTTCTGTTTACCTCCCCATTAAAGTGGGAATAGCTGTATGTTTTCCTGCATTTTACTCCATTTGTCATATTTTTTGGCTACTCAGTCAATTTTTTGCAGATGCTTTGTCTTCTCATAACTTAAATTCCTGCCTATTTTTTTTTGCAAACTTGGGCACAATAAATGTCTTTCCATTGTCTCAGTCATTCATGAAAATTTAAATATTTGGGGGCTCAGCACTGATCCTTGTGACACATCACTTATTACAGTGCACTAACCTGAAAATTACCTTATTTTTCCCAACTTCATTTTCTGTTGGTTAGTCAATCCTCTAAATGTTGTAATATATTACTTCTAACATCATGAACTCTTGTTAAGCAACCTTTTATGTGTCTTTCTTTCTTTTTCTTTTTAAATCTTTTTATTAATTTTTAAGCAAACATAAATGAAACATGAATACAAAGTGTTTGAGAGTACATAGTTAATAGTTTAAGTAGACATTCAAATATATAATAATCAATATATATAGCCTCCCAAACTCATAGTATTTATGAACAAAAGAAATAAAAAGAAAAAAAAACTCCAAAAAAAGAGAAGAAAAAAAAACACTAACTAACATGGGCATATACAGTAGTGCCAATAACTCTGAACCTCCATCCAAATAATTAAGGATAATAAAAGTGAGGTTTAGGAAAAGACAATTTAACTCATATGAAAATATTGAATACATGGTCTCCAAGTTTCTTCAAATTTAACTGAAGGATCAAAAACAACACTTCTAATTTTTTCTAAGCTCAAACAAGAGATAGTTTGAGAAAACCACTGAAATATAGTTGGAGGATTAATTTCTTTCCAGTTCAATAAAATAGATCTTCTAGCCATTAATGTAACAAATGCAATCATTCGTCGAGATGAAGAGGATAAACGACTATTATCCACCATTGGTAAACCAAAAATTGCAGTAATAGGATGCGGTTGGAAATTGATATTCAGTACTCTTGAAATAATACCGAAAATATCTTTCCAGTAATTTTGCAAACAAGGGCAAGACCAAAACATATGGGTCAATGAAACAACATCAGAATGACATCTGTCACAGGTTGGATTAACATGAGAATAAAATCGAGCAAGTTTATCCTTAGACATATGAGCTCTATGTACAACCTTAAATTGTATTAGGGCATGTTTATTACAAATAGAGGACGAATTGACTAATAGTAAAATTTTCTCCCACTGCTCAGTGGATATAAGACAATGAAGTTCTTCTTCCCATTCCTTCTTAATTTTTTCTGATACTTCTGGCTGTATTTTCATGATCATATTATAAATGACAGCTACTAAACCCTTTTGACAAGGATTCAGAGCTAAAATTCTTTCCGTAATGTCCAATGGACATAGTTTCGGAAAAGACTGTAACTCATTATACAAAAAATTTCTAATTTACAAATATCTAAAAAAAATGGGTTTTAGGTAAATTACCGTAGATTCCGGACTACAGAGCGCACCTGATTAAAAGCCGCTGGCTCTAATTTTAGAAAGAAAATCAATTTTTTACTTGTACAGGCCGCACCGGATTTTAGGCCGCACCGGATTTTCGGCCGCAGGTGTCCCACGTTGTAATATGAGATATTTACACAGAAAGATATTACACGTGAGGATTTTTTAACTTTTAATTAAATCCATATGGTAACATAAACAAATACATATTGCAAATGCTTTTTTTCGAACCATGCCTGTAACGTGGCTACTTTTAAATATATGTTGCATATACTTCTTTACTGAACAACATTCCAATATCTCCTAACGACTGGTAAAAAATATATATACTGCAGCCTACCAGGAAAAGTTATTGATCGCCTTTAACTTAAAAGCAGTGTTTTCGCTCCGCCGCTCCCCCCCGCCGTCCCGTTTATCGCAAACCGGTATCCCACAAGACGCGGCGAAACCAGGTGTGACGTCATAGCATCCCGCGATGTAGTACAGAAAACAAATATAGTTAAAACAGTTCTAACTTTAACTAACAAATGAATTACTAAGCGAAAATATTATAAACTAAATAACTGCCATAAAGGCAGCACAATGCTTTTCTTCGAGTGTTTTCCATGTTGATGAGGGTGAGTACAAATGACTGATTTACAATAATTTAATTGTGAAAGTGCGCTTGATTTATCGTACAATTTCATTGGACCTCTGTGAACTACTCATCAATTTTATTGGTCTACTGTTACGAGGCAAAATGTTTTTGGCGGCATGAAAAAAAATAATGCATTAGCCGCTTCGTATTAAAGGCCGCAGAGTTCAAAGCTGTTCAAAATGTGGGAAAAAAGTAGCGGCTTAAAATCCGGAATCTACGGTATATTTATTAGATAGCTGTTCAAAGGACATAAAGCTATCATCCAAAAACAAATCACGAAAACATGTTATACCTTTTGTTTTCCATAAAAGAAAAGCTTGATCCATAAAAGAGGGCCGAAAAAAATAGTTAGATATTATGGGGCATGATAAAATAAACTTATACAAACCAAAACATTTACGAAATGGAAACCAAATTCGCAATGTATATTTGACTACAGGATTAGTTTTTTGTTTATTCAATTTAGATAAAGAAAAAGGAAGTGAAAATCCTAAAATTGAAAACAATGAAAAGTCTTGTACAGATTTACGTTCCAAATTTACTCATTGTGGGCAAGCAGCTGTAGTCGATTCTTGTGTCCAAAATATTAAATATCGTATATTAACTGCCCAATAGTAAAATCTCAAGTTTGGCAAAGCCAAACCGCCCTCCTTCTTAGGCTTCTGTAAAATTTTTTTGCCGAGTCTAGGATTTTTATTCTGCCACAGATAAGAAGATATTTTGGAGTCAATAATATCAAAAAAAGATTTAGGAATAAAAATTGGTAATGCTTGAAATAAATATAAGAATTTGGGTAATACCATCATCTTAATAGCATTAATTCGACCAACCAATGATAAAGATAGTGGAGACCACCTGGTAGCAAGTTGCTTAATTTGGTCAATTAAGGGTAAAAAATTAGCTTTAAATAAATCTATGTTTTTTAGTAATTTTAATACCTAAATAAGTAAAATAATCTGTAACAACTTTAAATGGTAAATGTTTATAAATTGGAACTTGCATATTTAATAGAAATAATTCGCTCTTATTAAAATTCAATTTATAACCAGAAAAGTTACTAAACTGAGCAAGCAAGGACGAAATAGCAGGAATAGATCTCTCAGGGTCAGATATGTATAGTAACAAATCATCAGCATATAATGATAACTTATACGTCCCCTCCCCACGAGTAATACCCAAAATATTAGGTGATTCACGAATGGCTATAGCCAAAGGTTCCAAAGCAATGTCAAATAGTAAAGGACTTAAAGGACAACCTTGCCTTGTACCACGGAATAACTGAAAAAAAGGAGATCTTTGATTATTGGTAAAAACCGAAGCCAAGGGTTTATAGTATATTAATTTAATCCATGATATAAATTTTGAACTAAAATTAAAATGCTGCAATGTATTAAATAAATATGGCCATTCAACTCTATCAAATGCTTTTTCAGCATCTAAAAAAATGACACATTCTGGTATTTTGGGTGAAGGAGTATAAATAATATTAATTAATTTTCTAATGTTAAAAGATGAATAGCAATTTTTAATAAATCCAGTCTGATCTTCAGAAATGATTCGAGGTAATATATTTTCTAATCTAGTAGCCAAAATTTTACTAAAAATCTTTAAATCCTTATTCAGCAAGGACATAGGCCGATAGGATGCACATTCAATAGGGTCTTTATCTTTTTTAAGAATTAAAGAAATAGAGGCTTCATAAAAAGATTGTGGCAATTTGCCTATAATTAACGTATCTTTAAAAATTTTACAAAGCCAAGGAGAAAGTATAGAGGAAAAGGATTTTAAAAATTCTGCAGTATAACCATCTGGACCAGAAGCTTTACCGGAATTCATTGAAAAAATAGCCCTTTTAATTTCAGTTTCCATAATAGGTGTATCTAAGAATACACTATCCTCTACTGTTAATTTTGGAACATTCAATTTCCTTAAAAATTCATCTATTATAGAAGAATCCTCAGCAAATTCTGATTGATATAAGGAATTATAAAAATCTTGAAAGGCTTTATTTATCTCTTTATGGTCGATCGTCAGAGTGCCATCTTGTTTACGAATCCTAGTAATCTGTCGTTTAACCGAAGCAGTTTTCAATTGATTAGCCAATAATTTGCCAGACTTATCTCCATGTACATAAAACTGGGTTCTAGATTTAATTAACTGATTTTCAATCGAAGAGGATAATAACAAACTATGCTCCATTTGAAGTTCCACTCTTTCTTTATAAAGTTCTTTGCTGGGGGTCACTGAATAAATCTTATCAATTGCTTTGATTTTTATCAACCAATGTTAATATTTTAGAATTAGTTCGTTTCCTAACTCCAGCAGAATATGAAATAATCTGTCCACGAATAAATGCTTTAAAAGTGTCCCATAAACTTCCACTAGAGATCTCTGCCGTAGAATTTGTTGAGAAAAACAAATCAATTTGTTGTTTAATAAAATTAAAGTCTAAGTCCTGCAATAAAATAGAGTTGAACCTCCAAGATTTAGCATTAATCGATGAATCCATTATCTTAATAGATAGCTTCAAAGGTGCATGATCAGAAATGGTGATAGAGTCATATTTACAATCGATAACATCTGTAAGTAAACGGTGATCAATGAAAAAGTAATCAATTCTTGAATAATTATGATAAACATGAGAAAAGTATGAAAACTCTTTGTCATTGGGGTGTAAAAAACACCAAATTTTGAAAATTGCTGAATCAGTCGTAAAGGAATTAATAAGAGAGGCCGATTTATTCGGAAGAGCTTGGGTGGGCTTAGATCTATCCATCGAAGGGTTTAAACAACAGTTAAAATCCCCACCCATTATCAGCCTGTAGTGATTCAAATTGGGAAAGGATGTAAATAGACACTTAAAAAATTCAGGACAATCAGTGTTTGGAGCATAAACATTAACTAAAACAACTTTTTGATTAAAAAGTAGACCAGTAATAAGCAAAAATCTACCTTGTGGGTCTGAAATTGTTTCATGGTGTATAAAGGAGGTTGAACAATCTATAAAAATGGAAGCGCGTCTTACTTTGGCTTGTGAATTGGAGTGATACTGTTTGCCTTTCCAAAACCTAAAAAAGCGCTGACTATTCACCTTCCTTACATGAGTCTCTTGTACAAAGATAACATTAGCATTCATTCTATGGAATACTTTGAATATTTTTTTCCGTTTGATCGGATGATTTAAACTATTAGTATTCCAAGAAACAAAATTAATAACCTTATCCATATTGACAATATTTATTACAATTAACACATAACATTTAAAAAAAAAGATGAACTCATGAATCCGGAAGAGGGAAGTAAGTTCAAGGAGGAACTGGAAGTCACGGCACTGCAACCATTTTTGTAGTTTCATATGAGCCCATGAAATAAAACTAAGCATAAAGCAAGCAAAAAGAAAAGAAAGAAGAAAAATCCCCCTCCCTCCACCCTCAAAACCCCAGGAAAAAAGCCAAAAAGAGGCAAGCAAGCAATCTAACACTAAAATGTCTCAAGACGGCAACTCAAAAAAAAAGAATAAAAGATACAAACCACCCATATTATAAGAAAGGGTTGGTATAACAAAAATTAAAATATAAAATTAGTATTATATATATAAAACAAAAGGATTTTTAAAAAATTAAAACGATAAAACCCATAAATGAATAATATTGTATTAGTGTTTTAAAAGAAAGTTTGAAACTTATTCAAACACATCAAAACGGATGTGACGTTCCAAGCACTAAGGTCTTTCGGGAAGAAGAAACGACATTTTATTTTTAAAAAACTTAATATTTAAACGTTAAAAATATAAAAAAGTGTATATGAACTTAAAAGAAAACCCTAATGAATTACTTTCAAAACTAACAGATTAATAATATGAAAAAATAACAAACTCAGAATAAACCAAAAACGGACTTTTACCATGTATAAAAAATACATGTAAGCCATACATAAAAAAAGAACATCATTTTATAAAAGATCCAAATCTATAAACTAATTATTACATTAGTCAACCCGATAAAATGTTATTCTTCAAGAAATCTTTGAGCATCCGCTGGAGATTTGAACAGCCGATAAGTTCAGTCTTTGAGAGTAACTCTCAAATGTGCTGGAAATAACAGCGCTTGCTTGTAGCCTTCCTGATGAATTTCCGTTATGTGTCTTAATGAATGTCTTTTGGATATCCAATTACTCTTATGTTTTGGTACTACATTATTTATGTGCCATGGTTGCAGTAAGGCCTTTGAGAAGCCTTTGACTAATATTGTACCAGTGGAATTAGTGCTGGGATTCTTCTTTAATAATTTGAATATTAAAATTGGAGAAATTATTAGTAAGTCTATTGATGACAGAAAATTTGGTGGTGCTTTGCTGGTGAAGAGGATGGTCTCCAGTTTCAGAATTATATTGATCAGCTAATAAGAAGGCTGGAGCAATGGCATCTGGAATTTAATCCCAATGAATGCAGGGTGATGCATTTTGGAAAGTCTGATAAGTGTGGGGCAAACACCATGAATAATGGGGCCTGGGACATTTTGTGGAACAGAGGGATAGGTTTCTAAAGGTGCAGCAGAATGTGATGCAACCAATCAGTATGCTTTCCACCAGTCATCTGTAGAAATTTACATGAGTCTTTGGTGACATTCTAAATCTCCTCAAACTGAACAAAGTGGAGCTACTGGCATGACTTCTTCATTATTGCATTGATGTTTTGGGCCCAGGATAAATCTTCTGAGATATTGATGCCCAGGAAATTGAATCCACTCTCCTTTTCCACCACTGTCCACTTAATTGAGGACTGGTGTGTGTTCTCTTGGCTCTCTTTTAAAGTGGAGGTTAATAGTTTCTTGGTTAGTAAGGGTGTCAGAAGTTTTGGGGAGGCGGAAGGAGAATGGCAGGAGAAATCAACCATGTTCAAATGGCGTAGCAGCTTAATGGACCAAGTGGCCTAATTTTGCTCATATCTCTTAATGATGTTATGGTCTAAATGCTCCAATTTGTATTAAATTAAATAGCATAAGAACTTTATTTAGGACTTTGCACATACTTAAATCTTATCAGCAATCCTCATTAGTTGTATTTGCTTTATATTTTACACAGCGTTTAGGACATGAAGTGCTTGATTTTAAAATAATTAATTTTGTATTCAACTCATATAATCCAGAAAAAAATAAGAAAGGTATGAACAATTAATCTTCCACTAATGACTGAGTGTACAGTATTTTCTAGACAATTTTCAAGCTCCTCATGGCTTCTGTTGGCTTGTGGGTGAATATAAAGTTTGGTGTAGCACTAAGCACTTCTCTGATCTGATGTGGTCAGTATAGGTGCTCTGCAGTTTGTCCATGTTTAAATGCTTGCCGAAGTGTAATTCAACACTGTCTAATTATTTAATTGGAAGGAAGGAAAGAATGCCAGCATGCAGAGATCAGATATGTGGATGCCAATTGAGATCCAAGTGATAAGTTGTAATGCCCTATTGTTGCATAGCATGCCGACATCATTGATAGGCACGCTGTTAAAATTCAAAGAATTGTCATTACCCATCACCATCAATTTGCCACCATCCAGAGCAAAGTAGCTTGCTTGGTTACTAACTTATTCAAGGTGAAAATGTACATTTTTTTAAAAAAAGGAAAAGATATTGAAACCGATGCTTCAAATTGTATTAAATATATTTTAATCAAGAGAAGTGATTGTGAGATATAGCCTAGAGATAGGTTGACCAATTAATGCAAACATCTGGATGAACCTAAAATTGAATCTTCATGCGTGTTGCTTTGATCTCTGTAGATTTTTGTGCAACCCTCTCACTGGGGCTCTTATACAAACTTGACTCATTAACTAACTCTGCTAACAGCCACGTGACTCAGCAGTGAGAAGGCCACTTTCCATAAGCAGCACACATCCAGGATCGGTATGATTTGGGTTCAACCAAACAGGAAAGTTGGGATATTCCAATTAAGGAACATTGGTTGTAGTGAATGCTGTGTAAATTTATTGTTCACCAGGAAATGACAGATCATACGCTGCCATAAAAGTACAAAGAAAGTATATTTACCAATTTTCAACTTTAACAAATGGTTACAGGAAAAGAAAAATTAAAGGGCCCATTATAATTAAACCAGTCTAAATGAGCACCTAAATGTTGGAGCTTGTTTCTGTAGTAGTCGGGATGCTTCCCTTTGATTACTCACGCACTAAACCCAGGTTCTGCATGAAGGACACCAGCCACAGTTCGAACTTCCTTCGAAGACCAATCCAGACAAACTGGCAAACTCAGGAATATTGGCACTTCCCACAATAGGGTCTCTCCTTCAAGTGGCATTCTGCAAGCATCTTCCCTTGTGCTCTTCTCTCTGCACCTCCTGACCAAAAAGCCCCAAACCAGACTACCATCCTTCAGAGATCTGATCCCGCCCAGCTCTCTCGAATCTTCTGCAGCATCCCATTGGGTAAAAAGTTACAACATGTAGCAAGGCAAACCCGAATGGCTGACACAACATTCTTAAGTTGGACAGAACGGCTCCTTGTCTTTAGCTAAAACCAAAACTTTTTTACTAACAGGACACACTGCTCTTTCACAAAACTGCTAAAGTAAAAATATCTCAGAGCATAGCAGTAGAAACCTTAACCAGGGCATTACATTTATAAATGCAGTTAAATTTGAAGCTTGTACCTTGTTACTGTGTGTATGCAATTCTAGAGTTTGCAATTAAGTGCCGACCATTTTACTGCTTCGGGAGATTTTAGCAATCATTTTTGTAGTGCTATACGTTCCACTGTAGGCCAATGTCAAACAGTCATTAAATGAACTGAGCAATGTAATCAACAGGCATGAAACAGCAGATCCAGTTGCCTTCACCATCATTTTGGAGGATTTTAACCAGGCCAACTTGATAAAGTGACTAAATAATTATTAGCAACAAATCACCTGTAGTACCAAAGGAAATAGCATACTGGAACCACTGTTACACTAAGAACAAGAGTGTCTGTTGTCCTATTCCATGCCCACATTTCGGTAAATCTAATCACCAGGCTGTACTTCTCCCTGAGTATAGGTGGAGATTGAAGGCTGCAGCACCAGTAGTGAGGACCAATAAGTTATGGACCAGGGAGGTACAGGAACGCGTACAGGACTGCTTTGAATTGGTAGACTGGACTATATTCAGGGAGTCATCTTTGAGTCTGAATAAGTATACCACAGTTGTTACGGACTTTATTAAAGTCTGTGTGGATGTGTGTGCCTACAAAAACTTACTGTACATTCCCAAAACGAAAGCCATGGATGAACCAGGAGGTTCATAGGAGGTTCTGCTGAGAGATATATCTGAGGCATTTAAGTCTGGCGACCCAGGGCTGTATAAGAAAACCAGGTATGACTTGCAGAGGGCTATTGCAAGAACCAAGAAACAATTCTGGGAGAGGTTAGAGGCAACATTGGATGCACATCAACTCTGGCAGGGTTTGCAGGCTATTACTTCCTACAAAGCAAAACCCAACATCATGAACTACAGTCACGCCTCACTACCAGATGACCTCAACACCTTTTATACTCACTTTAAAAGGGAGAATAAAACCACAGCTATGAGGATGCCTGAAGCAGTGTGAACCCTCGCAAGACAGCAGAGGCCAATGGAGTACCTGGTAAGGCTCTGAAAACCTGTGCTAACCAACTGGTGTGGATATTTAAAGACATCTTCAATCTGTCATTGCTCAATTGTAAGTTTCCATCTGCTTCAAAAGGGAACAATTATACAAGTGCCCAAGAGCAGTGATGAAATGCTTTGAGAGATTAGTCATGGCTAAAATCAATACTTGTCTCAGACAGGACCTGGACCCACTGCAATTTGCCATACCGCCGCATTAGGTCTACAGCAGACATGATCTCAATGGCTTTCCACGTGGTCTTGGATCACTTACACGAAGTGAATACCTATGTCAGCATTCTGTTTATTGACAATAGCTCAGCATTTACCACCACCATTCCTACACCTGATCAGAAAACTACAGAACCTAGGCCTCTGAGCCTCCCTCTGCAACTGGATCCTCAGCTTCCTAACTGGAAGACCAGAATCTGTGCAGATTGGAAATACCTTGCTGACAATCAATAATTGCGCACCACAGGATTTGTGCTTAGCCCACTGCTCTATTCTGTTGACACCCACGATTGTGTGGCTAGGTACTGCTTTAATGCCATCTATAAATTTGCTGATGATGCAACCATTGTTGGGAGAATTTCAGACAGTGACGAAAGGGCGTACAGGAGCGAGGTATACTAGCTAGTTGAGCAGTGTCACAGCAACAACCTTACATACATTGTCAACAAGACCAAAGGGCTCGTTGTGGACTTTAGAAAGGGTAAGATATGAGGGAACACATTGCAGTCCTTGTTGAGGGTTCAGAAGTAGAAAGGGTGAGCAATTTCAAGTTCCTGGGTGTCAACATCTCTGAGGACCTAACATGGGCGCAACATATCAATGCAGCTATAAAGGGGGCAAGATAGCAGCTATATTTCATTCGAAATTTGAGGAGAATTGGTTTGCCAACTAAAACACTCAAAAACTTCTACAAATGTACCATTGAGACAGCATTCTGACTAGCTGCATCACTGTTTGGCATGGGAAGGGGGGGCTATTGCACGAGATTGAAGTAAGTTGCAGAAACTTGTAAAATTAGTCAGCTCCTTCATGCCTTCGTAGTATCCAAAATATCTTCAAGGAGTGGTGCCTTAGGAAGGTGGTGTGTGCCCATCATTAAAGACACCCCCGCCACCTGATCCGGATACTGATTTTTCCAAAATTTTCATCTTCTCATGATGAATCTTAAGCCCTTTTCTATTTCTTCTTTGTGAATAGTGACATTTTCCCAATTATCAAAACCTTCATTTGTTGTACTTACAGTTCTACTGCTTACAGTCTTATTAACAAATCGTACCATTGTAGCAGTGTGCTACACGCAGCGCTAAAATAACGACACGGAGTCGGTAAACTGCAATTAAAGAAGATTTTATTCGAACTTCACAGCCTTGCTTTAAAGCCTCTCTCATCCCGCCCTCCCCGGGCGCAGATGCTGTAAGGGGCACGTACTCACAAACCCCTGCAGGCTTTCCCTTTGTTGGTGAAGCAGACCTGGTTTGCGCGCTGGCTATTTGTGAGCCGGTTCGAGTGCGCTAGGAAGTGGGTCGCCACATAACCAACCCCCCCCCCCCCCCAGAACCGGCGATACACCCCCCAATGTCCACAGTCTGGGCCGGACCCTGTTTGGGAGGTCGGCCTCTGTGCCGCGGTGCCGGAAACTCGACCGGTTGCGCCAAGTCCACATGGGCCGGTTTGAGTCGGTCCACCGTGAAAACCTACTCTCTTCCCCCAACGTCCAGCACGAACGTGGACCCGTTGTTCCTGAGCACCGTAAACGGCCCCTCGTAGGGCCGTTGCAGCGGTGGCCGATGCCCGCCCCTTCATACAAATACAAGCTTACAGTTCTGCAGGTTTTTGGGTACGCAGGTCGGGTTCTGCCCATGCTGCGAAGTGGGTATGGGGGCCAGGTTGCCGAGCCTCTCGCGTAGTCTGCCCAGGACTGCTGCGGGTTCTTCGTCGTGCCCCCTTGGGGCTGGTATGAACTCCCCGGGGACGACCAGGGGTGCGCCGTACACCAACTCGGCCGACGAGGTGTGCGGATCGTCCTTGGGCACCGTGCGGATGCCGAGTAGGACCCAGGGAAGCTCGTCTGCCCAGTTAGCTCCTCGCAGGCGGGCCATGAGAGCCGACTTCAGGTGACGGTGGAAACGCTCCACCAGGCCGTTCGACTGTGGGTGGTAGGCAGTGGTGTGGTGCAGCTGTGTCCCCAAAAGGCTGGCCATAGCTGACCACAGGCTGGAGGTGAACTGGGCGCTTCTGTCGGAGGTTATGTGGGCCGGTACACCAAAGCGGGACACCCAGGTGGCGATCAGTGCCCGGGCGCAAGATTCAGAGGTGGTGTCGGTGAGCGGGACCGCCTCTGGCCATCTTGTGAACCGGTCCATGATAGTCAGGAGGTGCTGCGCTTCGCGTGACACTGGCAGGGGGCCGACGATATCCACATGAATGTAGTCGAAACGCCGGTGGGTGGGGTGGAACTGCTGCGGCAGAGCTTTGGTGTGCCGCTGCACCTTGGCCGTCTGGCAGTGCATGCACGTTCTGGCCCATTCACTGACCTGCTTGCGGAGACCGTGCCAAACGAACCTGCTGGAGACCATCCGGACGGTTGTCCTGATGGAGGGCTGCGCCAAGTTATGAATGGAGTCGAAAACGCGTCGCCGCCAAGGTGCCGGGACAACGGGACGGGGCTGGCCGGTGGCAACTTCACAGAGTAGGGTCCTCTCACCTGGGCCTACGGGGAGGTCCTGGAGCTGCAAACCGGAGACTGCGGTTCTGTAACTCGGGATCTCCTCGTCTGTCTGCTGCGCCTCTGCCAGCGCCTCAAAGTCTACCCCTTGGGAAAGGGCATGAATGTTAGGGCGAGAGAGCGCGTCTGCCACGACATTGTCTTTACCCGAGACGTGCCGGACATCCATCGTGTATTCAGAGATGTAGGACAGATGGCGCTGCTGGCGGGACGACCAGGGATCGGACACCTTCGTGAACGTAAAGGTAAGCGGCTTGTGGTCCGTGAACACGGTGAAGGGCCTACCTTTTAAGAAGTACCTGAAATGCCGGATTGCCAGGTACAGCGCCAACAGTTCCCGGTCGAAAGCACTGTATTTGAGCTCGGGTGGCCGCAGGTGTTTGCTGAAAAACGCCAGGGGTTGCCAGCGACCCGCGATGAGTTGCTCCAGTACCCCACCGACTGCCGTGTTAGATGCATCCACTGTGAGGGCGGTAGGGACGTCCATTCTGGGGTGCACTAGCATCGCGGCGTTCGCCAAGGCTTCCTTCGTTTGAATGAAAGCGCGGCGGACTCCTCGTCCCAGGTAATGTCCTTGCCCGGACCCGACAGCAGGGCGAACAGGGGGCGCATGATCCGGGCAGCTGAAGGGAGGAAGCGGTGGTAGAAATTGACCATACCTACGAATTCCTGAAGGCCTTTGATCGTGGTGGGTCGGGGGAAATGGCGGACCGCGTCTACCTTAGCGGGCAGAGGGGTTGCCCCGTCTTTAGTAATCCTGTGGCCCAGGAAGTCAATGGTGTCGAGCCCGAACTGGCATTTGGCCGGGTTGATTGTTAGACCGTATTCACGCAGTCGGGCATAGAGTTGACGGAGGTGGGACATATGCTCCTGACGACTGTTGCTGGCTATGAGGATGTCGTCCAAATAGATGAATGCGAAGTCCAGGTCGTGTCCCACCGCCTCCATTAACCGCTGGAACGTCTGTGCGGCATTCTTCAGGCCGAATGGCATGCAGAGAACTCGAAAAGGCCAAACGGGGTGATGAGAGCCGTTTTGGGGACGTCGTCCGGATGCATCGGGATTTGATGGTATCCTCGGACGAGGTCTACCTTGGAGAAGATCCGTGCGCCGTGCAGGTTTGCTGCAAAGTCCTGAATGTGCGGCACAGGGTAGCAGCCCGGTGTGGTAGCCTCGTTCAGCCTGCGGTAGTCGCCGCACGGTCTCCAGCCCCCTGTCGCTTTGGGCACCATGTGCAGGGGGGAGGCCCATGGGCTGTTGGACTGCCGGATGATCCCCAATTCCTCCATCCTCTTGAACTCCTCCTTCACCAGTTGGAGCTTGTCCGGGGGAAGCCGCCGAGCACGGGCGTGGAGGGGTGGTCCCTGGGTACGCCGTGTCGGGGCATGGCTGCCGTGAACTGCGGTGCCAGAACCAATGGGAAATCCGCCAGGACTCTGGTGAAGTCGTTGTCGGACAGCGTGATGGAGTCGAGGTGTGGGGCTGGCAACTGGGCTTCTCCCAGGGAGAACGTCTGAAAGGTCTGGGCGTGGACCAGCCTCTGCCTCGGCAGGTCGACCAGCAGGCTGTGAGCCCGCAAAAAATCTGCACCCAGAAGCGGTTGGGCTACGGCGGCCAGTGTGAAGTCCCACGTGAACCGGCTGGAGCCGAACTGTAGCTGCACCGTACGGGTGCCGTACGTAGGTCCTTACCGTGCTGCTGTTCACGGCCCTCAGGGGGGGACCCGGTGCCCTGTTGCGGGTGTCGTAACTTGTCGGAGGTAAGACGCTGATCTCGGCACCGGTGTTGACCAAAAAACGGCGTCCCAACCTCTTGTCCCACACATACAGGAGGCTATCCTGATGGCCAGCCGCCGTAGCCATCAGCGGCGGCTGGCCCTGGCGTTTCCCGGGAACTGGCAGGGCGGGGTGACAACGGCGGGCTTCTGCGCCCCACCGCTGGTGGTAGAAACACCATTGTTCATTGGGCTCCCCACCCCTGCCTCTGGGGTTAGCGTGCTCTGCGGCCGGGCCTGGACTGGTTTGCTGCTGGGAGCGTGGCCTGGTGATCTGTGCGATGGACGCCCCACTCACGTTCTTGGCGTTCCACAGCAAGTCCGCCCGGGCTGCCACCTTCCGGGGGTCGCTGAAATCCGCGTCGGACAGCAGCAGGCATATGTCCTCGGGCAGCTGCTCCAGGAATGCCTGCTCAAACATGAGGCAGGGTTTGTGTCCGCCGGCCAGAGACAACACCTCATTCATTAAATCCGATGGAGGTCTGTCTCCCAAACCATCCAGGTGCAGTAAACGGGCAGCCCGCTCGCGCCGTGAGAGTCCGAAAGTCCTTATGAGCAGGGCTTTGAATTCCGTGTACTTGCCGTCCGCTGGGGGAGACTGTACGAACTCCGTAACCTGGGCCGCTGTGTCCTGGTCGAGGGAGCTCACCACGTAGTAGTAACGTGTGTCCTCTGAGGTTATCTGCCGAACGTGGAATTGGGCTTCTGCTTGCTGGAACCAGAGGTGAGGTCGCAGCGTCCAGAAGCTTGGCAGTTTCAACGAAACCGCATGAACAGATGCGGCGTCGGTCATCTCCGGTCCAAAAACGTTTGGACCGTCGGGGTCACCAATTGTAGCGGTGTGCTACACGCAGCGCTAAAATAACGACACGGAGTCGGTAAACTGCAATTAAAGAAGATTTTATTCGAACTTCACAGCCTTGCTTTAAAGCCTCCCTCATCCCGCCCTCCCCGGGCGCGGATGCTGTAAGGGGCACAAACCCCCGCAGGCTTTCCCTTTGTTGGTGAAGCAGACCTGGCCTTTGTGCCGGCGCGCTGGCTATTTGTGAGCCGGTTCGAGTGTGCTAGGAAGTGGGTCGCCACACCATGGACCTTTTCCCCTATTCTAGTACTTTGCCTTCTTCAAACACCTTTCCCTACACTGCCCTTCTCCCTTTTTAGCTATTCAGATCCTTGTTTGATGCCACATGACATCAATAGCTTTCTTGTCATCATCAAGAATGTTCGATTACAACTCAATTCATTTCTGGGATGTATAGTAATTCACACAAAATGCTGGAGGAATTCAGCAGACCTGGCAGCATCTATGGAAAAGAATATTGTTGACGTTTCGGACTGAAACCCTTTGGCAGGACAGGATATGTAGTCTGGGTTTATTTCTCCAAATCTTTCTACCTATCTACCTTCCAGTGTTCCTTAAAATTAGGTTGGGCAGAATTAAATTTTTATTCTTAATACTTGGTAGGAAAAATATTGATGTTTATTTTGATTATTTTAATTGAAGTTTAAAGATGGCTTATAAATGGAGATGAAGGACTGAGCATTTATCAGTATAACATAAAAAGCTTTATATAATTGAGTGTGAAAATATGAAAAATCTTGCTTGCTTTAGATAATTGTTCATTTGGCAGTTACATTTTGAAAGTGGGTAATATTATTACACTGTGGCCTCTCTGCTCCACTATAAAAAATTTATTTGAAAGTTTATTTCTCATTGATTTTCAGTTATTAATTAAGGAAATACTCTCAATCTATCAGTGACAATGAGCATAATGCCTTAATCTACTTAAAACTTATTCCTTGCAAAACTTTACATAACCTCACCACCTACTGCCTTGCTTGGCCCTCTGTTGTGCGTTGTACATCAGGAAAGTGCCTTGGGATTTTTAATGAACTTTGTGGATTTCTCCAAATTTGAAAGGGGATAAAAATCAGCTACATCATAGCAGATTTTTGGATTTCCAGAATTGTTTGGATGCTGAAAATCCAAAGTAACATCTACAGAATGCGAGGGGATCTCAGCAGGTCAGGCAGGACCTGTGGAAGGGAATAAACAGTTGATGTTTCGGGCCAGGGCCTTTCGTCAGGACTGAAATGTCAACCGTTTATTCATTTCTACAGATGCTACCTGGTCTGCTGAGTTGCTCTAGCATATCGTGCGCGTGTTACTATAAAAAATCAGCTACCATTTTTGGCTCCCTAGTAATATGATTCAGTTTCAAAATTCTCAACTTAAAGGTAGCTTTAAAAGAAAACTGTAGTTGTTACTCGATTGAAGTAAACATGGAAAATGCTGGAAATATCCAACAGGTCAGGCAGTATCAGTGGGAAGAGAGACAAATAGCATTTCAGCTCTGGGACTGCTGTAATTGGATAAGAGAAGTGATACAGGTTGATTTTCAGTAGGAGAGAAGAAGGGGCAAGGATGTTTTACAAGAAAGGAAGTGACTGTGATAAGAAGAATTGAAATATGTTATTTAGACTTGTTTTCTTAACATTAGCTTTCTTAGTCAGTGTAATGTGTTGTTACTGTGTTGTCTTTCGAAGTTCTGAGACCTGTAATGAGGATGAGAGAAACTAAGTGATTGCGATTATGAAAATTATGAATACTGGAAAACCTCACCAGGTCTGGCTGTGGAAAGATAGAATGTTTACATGTCAAATGAGAGACCTTCATCAGATCTCAAAGGGAGAAACAAGTTGGTTTAAGTAACATAAATCAAAAACAGAAAATGCTAGAAATTCTCAACAGGTCATGTTATATCCGTGGGAAGTGCCTGTTTCTCTTCAACGGATTCAAAGTGCATTTATTATCAAAGTAAGTATGCAGTATACAACCCTGAGGTTAATCTTCCCCACAGACAGCCACGAAACAAAGAACCATGAAACCTGTTCAAAGAAAAACATCAACCCCCCCCACGCAAAAAAAACGAATTGTGCAAACGGCTATAAAAAAAGCGAGAAGCTCAGAATATAAAACACAAAATCAAAAGGCATATTTCCGTTCATCTCAGTGTTCCTTATCTGCCGGGTGCCCAGATTCAAAAATTGCCCAAAAATAGCAACCAAAAAAAAAGGAGCAACCAGAAACTAAAACATATCATTATGTGAACAGCAGTCCAATCTACAAACTGTGTCAATTAAATCTTGCTCCAGCACTATCCTACGACAGTATTGAGAGAGAGAGAGAGATATATATATCATTCGAGTGGAAGGACCTTCCCTCGGGAGCAGAGAGCGACCGCCACAGGCAGACAACCTCCTCTGACGGCAGCTGCCTCTGCCTCCTCTGATGTTTTTTTGATTTTTGATTAGTCAGGGTATTAAATATTACAGGGAGGAGGCAGGAGAATGAGATTGAGAAGAGTAATAAATCAGTTATGATGGAATGGCAGAGCAGACTTGAAGGGTCGAATGTATATGTAACTAGGGTGCATAAGACCTCAGCACAGTATTGTAGTAATTTCATATATTGCATTGTACTGCTGCTGCAAAAATAAAACAAATTTCATGACATATGTGAGTGATGTTAAACCTGATTCCAATATGGGTCTCTATTGTGGACTGAGAGTGGGAAGGGTACAAGGAGAAGGGAAATCATGGTTGGGGAAAAAGGGAAGGAAGAGGGGAGGGAGCGGGAAGCACCAGAGAGACACTCTGTAATGATCAATAAACTAGTTGTTTGGAATTAATTGACCTTGCCTGGTGTCTCAGGACTGGGTGGGTCTGCACTCGCACTTCCCCCCGCCATTGGCACTCCTTCTCTGCCACCTGTCAGCCCTCCACCCTCACCATTCTCAATATCCTTTGCTCCCTCCAGATTTTACAAACTTGCTCTCTGCTTCACACTGACAAATACAGTACTGTGAAAAAGTAAATAACACACACAAAATGCTGGTGGAACACAGCAGGCCAGGCAGCATCTATAACGAGAAGCACTGTCGACGTTTTGGGCCGAGACCCTTCATCAGGATGAAGCTTTATCCCACCCTTTCCAGTCTTCTATCATTTTGCATTTCCCCCTCCCCCCACTACTTTCAAATCTCTTAGTATCTCTCCTTTCAGTTAGTCCTGATGAAGGGTCTTGGCCCGCAACGTCGACGGTGCTTCTCCTTATAGATGCTGCCTGGCCTGCTGTGTTCCACTGGCATTTTGTGTGTGTTGTTTGAATTTCCAGCATCTGCAGATTTCCTCATGTTTGTTATATATCTGTCTAAGACTTTTGCACAGTACTGAAGGAGCAAAATTATGTAATTTAACCCTTAGAGGCTGTTCTGCCATTCAGTCATGGCTGATTTATTATTATTCTCAACCTCATTCTCCTGCCTCCTCCCCATAACCTTTGACCCCTGTCTAATTTCAAGAACCTATCAACCTCCACTTTAAGTTTACTCAATGATTGGCTTCCATAGCCTTCTGTGGCAATCAATTCCACAGATTCACTAGCCTCTGGCTAAAGAAATTCCTCCTCATCCCTGTTCTAAATGGTCGTACCTCTATTCTGAGACTGAACTTTCTGTTCCTAGACTCGCCCACTATAGGAAACATCCTCTCCACATCTACTCTATCTGGGCCTTTCAATATTCAATAAGTTTTGGGCAGAGACCTTCATCGGAACATGATGAAGGGTCTCAGTCAATATCATCAACTCTTTATTCTTCTCCATAGATATTGCATGACCTGCTGTGTTCCGCCAGCATTTTATGTTTATTACTCTGGATTTCTAGTATCCCCAGATTCTCTTTGTGTTTTGGTTGTTGAACTAAGTTTACAGTCCTTTATAAATACAAGTAGCTTTGTTAATTATCATTGTTCACAGCTGAACATATGTGCAAGTTGCTTTTCACCCCACTCCCTCACCAATGAAAGTGATAGTTTAAAAAATTTATTCGAACCCCCCCCCGCCCCCGCAATGTGTACTTCAGTGCTTTTATTGGCATCGTGAATGCAATATTAGAAAACTGTTAATTGGGAGAAAATTAAAATCATAATTGCTCTGTTAATTATTTATGCAGTTAATTAGTGCATGCTGCCAGCTGAAACAATAATGAATGTGAGCTCCCGTGTGTTTATGATTAATCACTTCTTGTGGACACTTCATTTAAACTGTAATCTGAATCTGAACCAAATAGGACTACACCACTCAAATGAAGCTGTTAAACATCAATCATTATCCCAATAGCTTGCTGTGCAACTAGTTTAACCTTCTGTGTTAGTATCTGAAGAACAAATAAATAAATTATCATCAAAAAGTCTTGCTATCTGAAGCTGCCTGACAAGTTATTAACAAAGGAAGGTTTACTTTCATGGTGTTGAATTGAAATTGCCTTTCAGTGCATTAACCATTCTGTCTTTAAATCAGTCCTTAAGCTGTTGCATCTATCGGGACACCTTGCGGTGCTGGTTCGACCTTCCTTCACACCACCCTTCCTTGCCCAGATTCGTCATTGGCTGAAACCCTGTTTATTCCTTTAAGAGTGGCACTTCAGCTCTTCCTGGGTCTACTGCTTTTCTTTCCTCTTTCCCTCCACAGTGCCCTGAATTATATATAGTGTTAGCAAGGGGATCCATCATTGCAGCCTCCTGTGTCACATGACTTTTAACAGCAGTTCATAGGTTCCAGTTTCTTGTATGAGTTCCAGCTTGGTTCATTGCTTCACCATTAGCTCATGACAGACACAACATTCCATTCTTCTAAGGTATTTCAAATACCTCACTTATTTTCTCTAACATCATTTTAAGTATTGTCATATAAGGGCTGTAAATCACAGTCTGAGTGATCATATCTAGAGTGGAAATCTATTGATTTTTCTAGATCCTGGTGACACCCTTTCAAAACAAAGTATTTGTATGCTTTCCAAACCATCTCATCTTTTTATTCAGCTACCTTCACAGATCTGTGAACACATATTTCAAGGTCCCACTGCCTTCTCTATATCCTACTATTAATCGCCTGTCCTCTACAGGTAAACAAGTACTTTAAACTGAATTCCAATTACTGCCCTGCTGGCCATCTACTATCAATTGGTAGTGTCGCTGCGATAATAGTATAATTAAGAAAACTAGGCCTAGAACACATTCACTCTTACAACTCACGCAGTTAATTTTACTTGCGCACAAGAACAACATGGCTGCTGTAACCCTAACACGTGCTGGTGATAATAAACCTGATTCTGATTTTGCATTACTTCATGGTATGGGAACTGTACTTCCCTCAATCGCAGGACTCTGCAGAGAGTGGTGTGGCCCAGTGCATCTGTTGATGTAAACATTCCACTATTCAGGACATTCACAGAGACAGGTGCATAAAAAGGGCCCGAAGGATCATTGGGGACCCGAGTCACCCCAACCACAAACTGTTCCAGCTGCTACCATCTGGGGAACGGTACCACAGCATAAAAGCCAGGATCAACAGGCTCTGGGACAGCTTCTTCCACCAGGCCATCAGACTGATTAATTCATGCTGATACAGTTGTACTTCTAAGTTGACTGTCTTGTTGTACATACTATTACAAATTACTATAAATTTCACATTTAGATGGAGACACAATGTAAAGATTTTTGCTCCTCATGTATGTGAAGGATATAAGTAATAAAGTCAATTCAATTCAATACTGCTTTGAAACCATGAAAGAAACCTTGCTACTTTTACACAGGGTTGGCTTATCAGTTAATGGCTGTTAACAATTTGGTAAATTGTAATTGTTTGAATTCCATATTTGCAAGATCAGGCGTTATTCACAATAGAGGTGTTAAAAGTTGATCAACACTCTTAGTGGAAAACCAATGATATTTTGAAGTTAGTAAAGACAATTGTCCCTTAGTTATGTGTATTCCACATCCTTTGTTATTCCTGTCCTTTCTGTGTAAAGGGAAGCTATGTTCTAGATCTATAGTACTTCTTCCTATAGATGCTGCCTGGCCTGCTGTATTCCACCAGCATTTTGTTTGTGTTTCTAGATTGATTGCACACTGCCACAGTCATTCTCACCTATATGTCTGCAGTAAGCAAGATTGGCTCCAGTGGTCTCACTTCAAAGGTCTCCCTTCTCTGGGTTTGACTATATACTGCCGCAGTTATCCTCGCCTGGTTGTTGTCTTTAACCTTTGCCTACCACAACTTCCACAGTAGCTTCCTACACCTGCAGATTACTTGCACACAACAATTTTTGAACCAGCAGCAAAATTATTAGTCAATAATTGAACATTTAATCTAAATCATTAAGATATTGCCACTTAGATCATTTTGGAAGTAACTCATCACATTTTCTTGCATCTCATGACTTTCACATGACATGCAAATATCCCGTTCTCCAAATGGCATGCCTAATATTTCTTGATTCTGCTATTGTCCAAGAATCTTTTGGTTAGTGTCATAAACTGCTGACATTCAAATACTTTGTAGAGAATTCCAGATATTTGCATTTAAACAGCTTGCCCCTTATCCTGGCTCTGAGGCTTGATCAATGTTCACTTCTCAGTTGTGATTTTGGAAAAGAAGGGTTGGTAACAAATAAAATAAAATTCCGTGTATGAATTACTTAAATAGTTATGCCCCCTGTCAGAAACATGAAGACAGTTTTGAAGAACAAATTTCAGAATCCTTCAACTGAAAAGATCTTTCAATTATGCATGACACCAAAGCCAATTAAGTCAAAATTATGTTGATCCCTAAAAAGCTGATAATCCTTACTCACATGAGACCCATTACAAAAGAACAGTTTTGAAAGGGCAGGGGAATGGAAATGGGAAGTCATCGTTTTCACTGTATCATGAAGGATCAAGAGAACTCCTTGCATAGCATTTACAGTGAAGGGTGAATTTGATGAACCAAATCACTACCATTGTAACTCTTACTTGCTCGAATCTGAAAATTTTACAGATTGCTCTCTCTTCCCTCTGCACAATAGTTTTCAAAGCAGAAACCTGCTGTCATTTGACCAGACTAATTTACCTCTTCACTTCTGTTGTTAACTTCGGCACAATTCTTTCTTGTAGGATTTGATTTTCACTTTTTGCACAGAAATTTCCTGTAATTTTGCATAAATTGCTACAGTCACACATGGGAATATTTTAAAAGGATTAATGCTGCTGTTAAAACAGCTGACTAATTTCATGAAAATTTTGTTTTTGTGATAATGATGCAGATTATTCCATAGATTTAGATCTGTACAATTCTCTATATTCTGACAAGCGCATTTGAGAATGAGCAGTAAAATTTCATGCAAAGACATATGCACAGTATTATTAATTTCAACATTCAAAAGTAAGGTTATTATCAACGTATGTTCATGTATCCTGAGATTCATTTTTGTATGGGCATTCGCAGTAGATGCAAACAAATACAATAGAGTCAATGAAAAACTGCACTCAAAGACAAACAACCAATGTACAAAAGAAGACAAACTGCAAATACACAAAAAAGATAGATAGGCAAATAAACAGAAATATAACTAACTAACATTGAAATTACCAACAAGAGAAAATCTGCAGATGCTGGAAATCCAAGCAACGCACACAGAATGGTGGAGGAACTCCGCGGGTCAGACAGCATCTACGGAAAAAAAGATAAGTAGAGTTAAAAAGTGGGTGGAGGAGGAGGGGAGGAGCGAAGTAAAGAACTGGGAAATTGATTGTTGAAAGAGATACAGGGCTGGATCTAATAGGAGAGGACAAGGGGGAAATGAATACAGGGGGAATCTAATAGGAGAGGACGGAAGGCCATGGAAGAAAAGGGGAGAAGAGCACCAGAGTGAGGCAATGGGCAGCCAATGAGATGAGGTGAGAGAGGGAGGCAATTCTGAAAGTTTGAGAAATCAGGTTGGAAGCAACCCAGACAGAATATAAGGTGATGTTCCTCCAACCTGAGAGTGGCCGTATTGCGATAGTAGAGGAGGCCATGGATAAACATATTGGAATGGGGAGTGGAATTAAAATGGGAGGCTAATGGGAGATCTTGCTTTTTCTGGCTCCCTCATTATCATTCACCTGTGAGTATGCTGGGGTCAGATATTCCCAGTGTGGGCTCTTGTAGATCAGTGAGATCCGATGTAGATTGGGGGACCGCTTCACTGAGCACCTGCGCTTTGTCCACCAGAAAAAGCGGGATCACCCAGTGGTCACCCATTTTAATTCCACTTCCCATTCACATTCCAATATGTCTATCTGTGGCCTCCTCCACTGTCACGATGAGGCCACACTCAGGTTGAAGGACCACACCTTACATCCTTACATTCCCTCTGGGTTGCCTCCAACCTAATGGCATGAACATTGATTTCTCAAACTTATGGCAATGCCTCCCCCCAACCATTCTTTACCATTCCCCATCTCCTTTTCCCTCTCTCACCTTATCTCCTTGCCTGCCCATTGCCTCCCTCTGGTGCTCCTCCCTCCATTTCTTTCTTTCTTTCATGGCCTTCTCCAGCCCTGTACCTCTTTCACCTATCAAATTCCCAACTCTTTACTTCACTGCCCTTCCCTCGCTGTTTCACCCATCACCTGGTATTTCTTCATTACTATCCTCTCCCCCCACCTTTTAGCTTTACTCCTCATCTTTTTTCCTCCAGTCCTGCTGAAGGGTCTTGGCCCAAAACATTGATTGTGCTCTTTTCCAGAGACACTGCCTAGCCTGCTCAGTTCCTCCAGCATCTTAAGTGTGTTGCTAACATTGAGATCATGAGCTTTTGAAAGAGAGTGTGTAGATTGTGGACTCAGTTCATTGTTGAGGTGAGTAAAGATTCCACACTGGTTTAGGAACCTGATGGTGGTGGGACAATATCTCCTTCCCAATGGTAGCTGTGAGAAGTGAGTATGGCCTGGATGTTGGGGATCCTTTATGATGGATGCTGTTTTCTTGTGGCAGCATCCTTGTAGATGTGCTCGATGGTTGGGAATACTTTTCCTATGATGAACTAGGATTTACCAGTACTTCTTGTAGGCGTTTCTGTTCATGGTCATAAGTGTTTCCATACCAGGTTGTGATGCAACAGGATAGGATACCTTTTACTTCACATCTATGGAAGTATATAAAAGTTTTAGATGGCACACCTTCTGCACAAACTTCTAAGAAAGTGGAGGTGCTGCTTTGTCTACTTTGAAATGGCACTTATGTGCTGGTCCCTGGACAGATCCTCTGAAATGATAACTCCAAGGTATTTAAAGCCTCTGACCCTCTTCACCTCTGATCCCTTGTTGAGGACTGGCTCCTGGACTTCTGTTTTCCACCTCCTGTAGTCAATAATCAGCTCTTTGGTTTTGCTGATATTGAATGAGAGGTTGTTGTTGTGGTACCATTCAACAAAATTTTCAGTCTCTCTCCTATATGTCGATACATCACCACCTTAGATTTGGTGAACAATAGTCATCAGCAAGCTTGAATATTGCATTGGATCTGTATTATTTATCCTCTCAGTCAAAAGTGTAAAGCGAGTAGAGCAGGGAGCTAAGCACATCCTTGTGATGCTCTGGTGCTGATGGTGATTGTGGAGGAGATGTCGCCAATCCGAGTTGATTGGGATCTGCACGTGAAGAAATTGAGGATCTAGTTGCACAAGAAATAATTAAGGCCTAGGTCTTGGAGCTTATTGATGAGTTTTGTGCAGATGATAGTGTTGAATGCAGAGCTGTAGTCAATGAAGAGCATTCTGATAAAGGCGTGTTTACTGTCCAGATGTTTCAGGGAGGCTGAGGAAGAGCCAATGAAATGGCATCTGCTGTTGACCTATTGTGATGGTAGGAAAATTGGAGTGAATCTAAGTCACCCTTTCATTTTCATGGTTCACTCTCTAAGTGGATGCTCTTGCGTCAGCCTCAGACTCAAACCGCAGGGTTGTCAAGGGCTCTGAATGTTTGTGAAGGTGTGTCCATGTTCTGTCAGTTAAAGCGAGCAAAAAAGGCTGTAATAAATGTAATTGCACACAGTGTGAAAATTAATTGTAAAATCTGACATCGAAATCCTTATTACAATCATTCCCAATGAATGGCACTGATCATAATTTTTTCAGATTTAATGCTGATCTTGATTAGAATTCCTTCAGTCAGTTCCTAATGTCAAAGTATAAACACGAGATTCTACAGATGCTGGAAATCCAGAGTAACGCACATTAAAATGCTGGAAGAACTCAGCAGGTCAGGCAGCATCTAAAGAGAGGAATAAAGAGCCGATGTTCTAGGTTAAGGTCCTTCATCAGGACAGTTATTACCTATTTTAGAGAAATCAAACTGACAGCTTTATTTGACACACATACATCAAAACATTGAACCATACAGTGAAATACATTGCCTAACAGAACATCAACCCCCAAACTCCCACCCCTTGCAAAATAAAACGGAAAAGGAATGGGTGATTTAAAAAAAACACAATATAAAAACCCTAAGTCCTAAAACGTCCACAGTCCATAAACACAATAGTCCAATTAATAACCACAGAACTACGATACCATCTTCTGATATTACCGACAGTCATCAAAAAAGAGGGACACCACACGGGGCAGAGAGGCCTACCCACTTGCCACAGTGAAACATCCTGCGATAGGCTGCTCACAGACTCCTCCAGCAGCAATCAAAAGGAAGGCAGTCGGTACTGAACTCTTGCTCGTCCTCTGAATTCGCCTTAATGCTTTAATCAGCAATTAATGGACACTTTAATTGATGAAGTGGAGTCGAACATTGGCCCATGTCCTGTCTGGGAAGTTTCTTTGCATTAAGGCCATCCAAGTACACGCTCTCTTCCCGGAATCTTCTCGGAAAGAGCAAAGCGCTGGATCACTCAACAGATTTCCACATTGTAAATTGCAAACACTAACAATCCCAGCAACATGTTTAAAGTGAAAAACAGATGGAAAAGTAAAAAGGACATTTTCATGAGCTATCCAGAAGATGTCAAATGAGGAGCGTTGTATGTTTCCACCAACTTGGCTGGAACCTATATTATAGACTTATAGATAGCAGCAGGAATTGAACCCCAATCAGTATTGCTAAGAAGAGCAAACGATTGTGCTTTTTGCATATTTATTAGCCTTACATCAAAATTCTTTTTTCAGTAACCATCTCCAGACCAATAACACTTCGAAACCTTTCCTTCAGATGTATAGGCTCTAAGTTTTTGAATTCCTTGTTTAAATCTCTACAATTCTGTTTCTTCCTTGATGTTCCTTAAAGTGTACTTTTAAAAACTGTACATCTGAGAAGTGGTACCAGCTTTAAATGACCTGACTAATTATTTTAATTTGGAGGAGAATTGGGGTAATGAACATGAAAAATGCCAGAAGCACTGAGTGCTTCCAGCATTTTATGATTTAATTTCAGATTGCCAATGATTGCAGTTTTGTTTTCATTACTGAGGATTAGGGGTCCTTCTCTGCTTCCTGTCTGGTTGGAAGGTGATGTCTGAGAAAATCTAGCGTAAATAATATTTAAGGTGATGAGCATTTTATTTGTTATTATTCACTAATTTGAGAATGCTAGTTATTCACTAATAAGATAAGCTATTAGGGATTGTCTGATGCTGATGTTGGATCCATCTGTTTAATTATTTTCTTCGCAGTTTGACAATTCATTATCTGCTTGTATTTTATATTATTTGTATATGAGTAACTGCTTACTATAATTCATTGTGGCTCTAGTATGCATACAAGTTTAATATTCGTCTAGTAGTTATCCAAAGTATAATTCTGGAAAGCTCTAGAAGCTTTGCATTAAATTAATAAGTGTTTTCTCATTGGTCAGTTTTACTGCAGTAATGACTAAGCACTTTCTAATTATATTATTATTAACTATAGGTTAGAATTGAATTGTTCTTATCTCTATAGGTATAAAGTAGCAGTTCGTGCTATGCGCCATCTTCTTGAATCTTACCTTTTCCTGTTACTGCCTGTTCAGTTTCCTTCTGTTCTATCAAATCTTAATAAAACAATTGTGAAACAATAACTTATATGCTTTGTTCCTACTTCTAAAAGAACCTTGGATTTAAGAACACTAGAATCCAACACTAACCTGAAATTAATGAGAAGATAAGTTGCTGCCTGAATTAAATTTTGGGTTAGCATTAACATTAGTGCAATAGTGTAATAACTTATTTTAACTAGCTGATGTAAAAGGCTGGATTGTATTTATGTAGCATTTGAATCAAAAAGGTGATAATTTATGTTCTAGTAATATTTGTGTTTGAAAGTCATCTTTGAATTCCATGATCAAATTATATACCTCAAATACCAAGTTGTTTCTTAGGTATTTTTCCGAATACCTCCTATCAACTTCCTGCAATTCTTGATGATGTTATTAATTTCTTTCATGCAGTGTTAACATATGCTGGTAATTTCTGCTAAATGGTCAGTAGATTTCACAATTTCTGTAAATGATTCTGCCTTGATTAGCAGTAAGTTGCACTTATTATTCTTTGAAGTATGATTTTTTAAAATAATTCCAAAGCTTGGCAAATTTTGTTTGATTTTAAATTTTGAGGTCCTGGCATATAATGTCAAATGATCTGTTCATAATGTTTGATTTTTATATACTTTTTATTGTAGCTGTTTGTAGATCCATTCCACATTAGTCTCAATTCCACACTTTCCCCATCCTTTTCCAACATTAATATCTCTAATTCCTCTGTCAGCATGGCATTTACATTTATGATGAGGTGTTCTATGTAATTGCCTCTGGAATGTTTCTTAAATTGTGGCTTTCCTGCTACCGATTTTAATAAAGCTCTTGACTTTAATAACAACTCCTTGTCTTTTATCTATCATTTCAATCTCTGACTGCTCATTTAATTAATTAACCAGATATTCTCAGGGTTTCCCCCAGCTTTTCTCCATCTTATTGACCCCCTCCCCCCCCCCCCCAAAAAAAAAGCTCAACAAGTCTATTTTATCTCTTTCCCAGTTTCGATGAAGGCTTCAGATTAAAACATTATCTCTTTTCTCCACAAATGTAGCCTGGTCTCTTGAATATTGTATAATTGTTTGATTTTTTTTACAATACAGTGCTACACGTTGTTGTTCAATCTTAATAATTAGTTTGGCAGCTCTTTCTTTAACCTCTTTTGCATTTTGAATTAAGTGGCTGGAAAGGTTAGCCTTTAAAGTAGATTGCAGTGGGACTGTAAATGGTGGGGTGGGAGGGTGAAATTACGATTCAAATACACTGCAACTATTTTGTCAGCGCAGTCTGAAGGTTAAATTGGAATCATTGGATAAACTGGCCATTCGTCATTTAGACGTTTTTATGATTTTAAGCAAAAAATTGAAAAAAATCATTTTATTGTTTACCAAGGTAAGAAAAAGTAGTCAATAATTTAAATACATGGGATCCTAATCATGCACAGGAATGATGAACTGCATTTGTAGTTAAGAATTGAATGTGAATTACTGTATTCAGAGATCAGTTGCATATTACATTAACAGCAGGACATTAAATGCTGTGACCACTTTACATAAGTGGTTTCCATTTTAACTGGTAGTGTGATTATTTTCAATGGAAAATAAAAAATAAGGACAGAATTCTGTTTTCCTCTGTGAAATAAAAATACATTTGTCATTGAGAAATGTAATGAAGCATAACTGGAACATCATAGGGAAGCTCCAGTTATTGGGGTTACATGTACTGAAGGTCAAACATGCTACCCCAGGGCATCACCACTACAGTTGCTCGACAGTTGTTGCAGGTACACCCATCTTCAACTATTTCAACCTAAATTTATAACTTGATTTTTCAGTCTCCATCTGGTGATTTCACTTGGCTTTGAATCTATTGTGCAATGTCACAATAATTGAATGTTGTGTACCTCATCCCTTCTCATCAGTGTCAAAAGAGTTTTCATGCTTTATCTCTTTAACTTCATTCAGGAGAAATAATGCACTTTTTGACAAAAGATAGGTGTGAGATGAGTTTCTTCTTGCTTGAAGCTAGATATTTACAAGCAAAATCCCCTCAATAGCAATTAAATGCTAAATGGCATTGAACTTCTTGGGTAACAGTTGCAATTAAGCATTGCGGACTTAAAATACTTAAGTATACTCAAAGTTAGCTTCAGAATAATATCACAATTCTGAAGTTCTGCATATATTAGAACTTTGAAATGGTAATAGAAAATGCTGGAAGTAAGTAAATCGGCAGCTCTGTTGAATTAACATTCTCAAGTAAACACGTTTGATCAGAGCTGTAAGTTCTGTGGTTGTGCCTGATTTGCTCGTTAATTCCACTAGAGACTTTTAAAATTTCAAATTTTACAGCATCCTATATTTTCTTATTTTACATTAAAATAATTTACTAATTTTGAATAGTCCATTCATTACTATAAATAAAAATATAAAAGTATATTGCGAACAGCATCATCAAAGAAGATACTCAACTAATCGTGGCAATTTAATGCACATATTTGAAATAAACCAAAGCAAATACACATCATATTAATTGACAGATGACATACACTAGTTTTTGCTAAGATTTATACTGACAAACCTGTACCTGGCTTTTCTAAAGGGTAATTGAAGTGTAGTTCTCTGCTTGGCAGAGTGCCAACCCTGGGACACTTGCACTGCACCGAAAGACTTGTGCATTGCCAATTCTCTCAGATTTCTCATCTTTCAGGCTGGGAAATCTGTTTGCTGAGCTGGGGCCAGGTTAGACCCAGTCCCATGAAAATAAATGGTCTGGTTCATTTCAGTTTGAAAATTAATGATCAGAAAAATCAATAACAAGTTAAATGATTGCATTAAAACTTCTACCAGCAGCATTTCTTCCTACTTTTCTCCAGCCTACACCAGCCCATCCCACCAGCAGCACTCCATGATTGACTTGCGCAAGTATTATGAACACAAGAGATTCTGCAGATTCTTTGCCTTCGGGATTGTGATGGATGAACAAAAACCTCTCAAGCACACTCATTGATAAAATACTTGAAGTGCATAATCAATTAGAGGATGTTGAATTCTGTAGATTATGCAGAGTTGAATTTTAGGACTTTGGTTGAAGTGCAAGGAAATAAAAACTTCAAAAAATAGATTGGATTGAAAAGCTTAATGTAATTCTACAGCACTTACTTCACCACTGTTGAGCTCAAAGCAGTTGTTTAAGTGCAATGTAAAGTGCTGATTGTATGACATCCTGCCAGGAGCAGAAGGCAGTGACAGTGTTTTAGTCTTCATGAAATTAATTTATTTAATTATCTGCAGAGTGCAATAATTCAGTGACAGTTTTATTGCTTAAAAATTGAGCAATATATTTAAAACTTTCACCATTAGTCTGCCTTTTTTTAAAGAAACATTGATATATTTAAGTGAAAGATTGAGACTACTGGCACAGGATTGCCATTTCAGTTGAGAACAGGCTAGGTAGATCTAGCATTCATTGTATTTTTTATTTAGATTGAAAAAATGGGAGGGAAAAATGGAAAAGGATGTTTCTAGCAATACCACCATTTGACACTCATTTTTAATTGCTTTTTGAGAGCAGAGTGGCTTTTTTAGATCACTGCTGTCCTTATGCCGTTAGCGTACTTTTCAACTTTAATCCAAGAATATATATTTCAAATAGTGTACAACTTGGTAAGTTTGCAGGAAGTAGAAATGTTTTACCTGCTGACCTTGGGCTTCTGGAAAGTGTTGTCAAATAGTCCTGGTGATTGACTGCATTGAATAATTTGGACATTATTTACCACAGGCAATGAGCACGTACTGAAACAAATACTCTGTCTCGGAGATGCAGCACTACCATTGTACCATATGAAGTTGATGCCACAATGTGCTTGTGTATCAGGGCTAATGCTGGTCTGCATGCATGTGTCAGTGAAGGGGAGATTGTAACAATTGTAGTGCAAATATAAGGTATTATATGGTACTGTAGGTTCACCAACAACTTATTCCAAATAGCACAGCACAATGGGTTAAAACTCAGAGGGGGGGGGGTTAATATTGTTTGAACTTCCTTCCATTCTATTCAGCTATGGTGGCTTATTTGCAGATCCTGTTAAAATATTAATTGAAATTATCTTTTTTTTTCCAACTAAGAAACTACTTTGTAGCTCAACAGACTACATGGGGCGAGTGTCCTAATTCTACTCTGTCACTGAAAGTTTTAATAGAAAAGCTGAGCTAGAAATGGTTGTTAAAATTAATAATTTGATTGAACAGAAGATCTGAAAAGCAGTTACATGGAAGGGATGAACTAAAGATGGAGATATCCATGAACAAAGTTTGGAATAGAATGAATGTTTCATCATTTAAGGCTATGACTGTTGGGCTTAAGTTGAGTGGATTCTCATACTAAATGGTGTATTAACTATGGGTTTAAATTTAATTTTAGAAGTTTAACTACTGTCAGCCTTATTGGGGCTAGAGCATACTTTTGATTTCTGCAGCCTGTACAGCTACCTTACATGACATGAATCCTCCCTCCTGATTAGTAGCCGGTCACCATCATTGAACCTGTATGTTGGGAGCACGGTCTTAAGTACTGTAATGTGTATTTAATTCAGCTGTAACAGTAACTTTATGTCATGCTTTTATGAGACCCTGTTTGAACAATGATATATCTCTCAGGACGGTTGGATTATAGACTCTGACCAAATTTCAAACTGTATGAAAGGAACATTGAGAGCCCTGACGAAGGGTCTCGGCCCGAAACATCAACTGTACTTCTTCCTATAGATGATGCGTGGCCTGCTGCGTTCCAGCAGCATTTTGTGTGTGTTGATTGAGAGATCTATCTTGGATAGTAGCAGTTAGGTAGATAAAGTTATATGGATGTAGTAGCTCAAAACCAGTGAAATATTTTTGGTAAAAATAATTGTTTGATCCTAGCAACAGCCTGGTTTCTTGCAACCAAGGTTGACAGTTCACAAAAATGTTATTCTTATTCTCTAGTTTTATTTCAATGGCTTCCTTCATCAGGTGGTCCCAAAAACCTTTGGCACAGCGGAGTAGTTTTGTGCTGTCAAGGTCAATCCTGTGCTTATTGCGTATGCAATGTTCTGCTACCACCGATTTCTCTGGTAACCCAAATGGATAGACCTTACATGCTGTTTGATGTCGGTTTCTACCATGCACCCTGTGTGGCCGATATACGCTGCTCCGCACTCACAGGGAATCCTGTAAACGCAAGGTCATCTTTGACCTGCGTAAACTAGGATTTGTGTTTCCTTATGGATTTATGGATGGTATTTATCCAGTATTTCTTCAGAATCCTGGCAGTTCTTCCAGAAACTCTGGAAATATAGGGAACACAGATGGGAGTGATGGCTTCCTCCTCGTTGTTAGGTTTCCTGGTTTTCCCTTCAGCCCTCTTAAGGGCCCAATTGATTTCCTTCACCTTGTGGCCACTCTATAGGAATATTGTGCGTAATTGTGTTATTTCCTTGTGGAGCCTCTCCAGGTCCAAATTAGGTTTTGCACTGTCAATCAAAGTAGAAAGAGCCTCTGTACTTTAGGAGACATGATGGTGGCTATTATTGTTGAGGTATAAGTCTGTGTGAGTGGGCTTCTGATAGACGCCATGCCTGAGGCTGCCATTCAACAAAGCTGAAAGCCTCAGTCTAAATAAGAACTAGAATATGATTTTAAATAAAATGAGAGCGCGGAAACAGTGGGACAGTTGATGATTAACCAATCAGGAGGGACGGATGTCGGGAGTTGAGTATATATACCAATGGACTAGACATGCTTAGGCATCTTCCCTGATGTAGATGGCAGAGTTTGTCATCGAAACGTCAGTTAAAATCGACACCTGGAACTGGCTGGAAGCCCGAGAAGAGTTTTGAAAGCACTTGAGAAAGTGAGTTGTGGAGTCCTTGAAGATAGATTGTGGAATTGGTTCAGAATTGCAGTGAGTGAAGTTAACCACGCTGGTTCTGGAGCCTGATAATAGCTGTTCCTGAACTTGTGGTTTTGGACTTAGGCTCCTATATCTCCTGCCTGATGGCAGTAGTGAGAAGAGAGCATATCTAGAGGTGTCTTCATAAAGTCCATGACAACTATAGTGTATTCATTCTGGTCCACTGATGAACATGGCCTTGTCCACCGCCACGGACTTGAAGCAGTCTGTAGCCACTTTGCCTCCCTTGACCACCTCTTTGTAGTCTTTATCTCTGATGCTGTCCTCTTTACTGACATTTATACTACACGCTGCATCCACAAAGCAAACAGCATTATGAAGGACCCCACGCACCCCTCATACAAACTCTTATCCCTTGTGCCATCCGGGAAAAGGCATTGAAGCATTCGGGCTCTCATGACCAGACTATGTAACAGTTTTCTTCCCCCAAGCCATCAGACTCCTCAATATCCAGAGTCTGGACTGACACCAACTTACTGCCCTCTACTATGCCTATTGTCTTGTTTATTATTTATTGTAATGCCTGCACTGTTTTGTGCACTTTATGCAGCTGTAGTCGTGTAGTCGAGTGTAGTTTTTTCTGTGTTGTTTTTACGTAGTTCAGTGTAGTTTTTGTATTGTTTCATGTAGCACTGTGGTCCTGAAAAACGTTGTCTTGTTTTTATTGTGTACTGTACCATCAGTTATGGTTGAAATGACAATAAAAAGTGACTTGACTTGACTTTAGTCTCTGCCCATAATGCAGGCAGGGAGAGGACGGCCAGACACTCAGATTTCCCGAAATGCGGTCGAGGGATGGAACAATAAGCATTCTTGATAGTAGTGCTGCCTGCAGTGGTCGAGTATGTTGGGTCCTCTGGTGCTGCAGGATATATGCTGATAGACGTTGGGCAGAGATTTCTTCAAGTTGGTCTGACTGAAATGTGCCAGGGTACATCGAGTATTGAGTGTACGGAATTGTTAGCTTTTTGCATCAGTTCCTTTCCTCCCACATTTGCTGTTCAACCTGTTGAGTTCCTCCAGCAGGTTGTTTGTTGCTCCAGATTCCAGTATTTGCAGTTTCTTGTATCTCTTGTAACAGACGGTTTTCAACACACTTTGATATTTCTGCACTCTTGTGTGAAGACATATAAGCTTATATTATGTTAGTTCAACTTATAGCTGAAGAACACAATAATTTTCTTTACATAAAATTGTTTATATAATGAGAATGGTTTGTTTATTTAAAGAAAGTTATTTCTGTGGTGCTTTTAAGTTTGGCTGGGAAGTTGAAGTGTAGTTTTACCTCTTGGGTGTGGATTAAAATTGATGCGAACATTAAACTAATCTCAAGTTATTTTTTACCTCTCTTGAGCCCTGATCTGTGGCTTTCAATGTAAAAGACAGTAATCTCCTGTTTTGTGTTTAACACATTCTGCCTACTTTTTTTGCTGTTAAGTGTTGCCTAACCATAACATTAGCTTCCAGTATCTCCTAAATGGTCAAGAGGTAAAGGTGGGAGGGGGGTGGGTGGGATATAAAACAGATATTCTGATTTTTCTTGTACTTGGATTGAAAGTAGTTTGATTGTGAGTTTGTAATACAATTTTTTAAATGGTGCTGCTTAATTTATTTTCTACTTACATTTAAATTCAATTTCAAGAAAATTTAGTTCAATCTGAATATATGTGCTAATACTGGATTTTTCTCATTTGCAGCCTGTTCAGAGAGAAAAGAATTTTCAGACAGATAAAGATGGCAGTCAGATTTTCAAGGGACATCGGTAATGAAATGTTTCTTAACTATTTATATCAGAATTGCAGCTTACTGTAAGTGAACTCTAAAAAAAAGGCATTTTTGTAGAGACTGTTACGTAAAGGGAATTTCACCCATTTTCTCTTAGGACAGGGTAGAATAAATGTTAAATGTAATGATGGTGCTGGAGAGTGGATAATTTTTTTAAAATAATAGTTCGCTTCTCCAAATATTCCTTGTAAGTAAGTGTATATTTTATTTGTATTTTGTGCCCTGTGTTGCATTTCTAACTAAGTTACCTATTTTTCAAAACATAATTTGTTTTTAATGACTAACACCAAGACCATCCATACTAAATTTTCACAACAAGGCTAAATCAATCTAGATAATAATGAACCAATTTTTTTTAAATTAAGGAAAGTACTTTGATACTTTACTATTCCTTGTCCTTCCACAGCCCTTAATACCTTGCCCAGGGGGAGAGCTGCTATTGGAGATTTGGCAATGTTGGAATATTTTAGACTGCTAATAAAATTGCTTGTTATTTCCTTTGAGCCACAAGTATATTACAACTTCCACCACTCCTATCTACCAGGAACACCTTCTTTGGTATGTCCCCTTGAAAGATAGTTTTGCCAATGTACTATCTTGTCCTGGTACTTAAATTATTTTAACAGGATAACAAAGTGAAGTATGGGGAAGGAGATGTTGGTTTAATATTGCATGAAACCATTAAAAAAATCCAACTTTATTCAATCAAGATATGCCCTCTTCTGATTGCTACCATCAAGAAGGTGGTACATGGTCCTTAAGGCACAGACTCAAGGAACAGCTTCTTCCCCTCCTCCATCAGGTTTCTGAATAGATGATGAAATCATGAACACTACTTTATTTTCCTCTCTTTTTGCACTACTTATTTATTTCTCTTATGTACTTATTGTAATTTATAGTTTATTATTACGTATTGCAATCTACCCCTGCTGCAAAACAATACATTTCACACCAAATACCAGTGATATTAAACCTAATTCTAATTCTGAGTTGCTTGAGAAACTGGTTATAGTGAAATTTTTTATTTATCACTCCAAGCAGACATTCTCCTTGAGGCTCTCTCAGTACAGTCTCCCAAACTCAAAGTATATCAAAATTTTATTTTCTTAAGGACAGTAGTAACAATAAGTGATTCAATACAATTTCAATAACGACATGTTTTCTTAAATATTTTGCATCTGACAAACTGTTCTATTAAAATACGCACTTATAATGGGAATACTGTACACTGTTACTGCTAAAACACCTGAATATTCTAACACCTTTGCTTGTTCAAATAAATTTATGCAGATAGTCTAAAAGCTTCTGTGAGGACGGAAAACTGGACACCCAAGATTAATGTTGTGAGGGTTGATAAGAGTACGTAAATATCCCAATTCAATTACTGATATGTCAGATATACCTATAATCATATTTGATTTGGTAAGTGACAAAATTTAGTCCGGCCTGGCAGCCCTCCTTGATCTCTTGAAGAAGGGTGCAAAATAAATTAGCTGTAGGTGCCCCGTTTAATTTAAGCCAATTAATTATTTTCATTCTGGTCAATTAACATAGACCTTTGTAGGTTTTATGTTTGGCTCATGCAGACAAGAAAATCTCATGGTCATTTCAAGCTATAAACCTTATCTTGAGCAGCCAGCCCCCTGCTGTGGACCAGGTGCTTGTTCTCTGTAGACACCTTTTAATTTCAAAACTGATTTGTGCTTTTACATTTAAACAAGTTTTATTTTTGTAGACTGGTTGCTTCCTATTTGTACTAATGCCTGCTAACCCTATGCCATAACCTCTAAAGATGTCCTTAGTAGGTGCATCATGATAGCCATGATCTTAGCCTTTAACAGCAAAAGAACTAGAATCAGAATCAGGTTTATTATCACTAACATATGTTGTGACGTTTCCACAATTCTACATTTCAAATGCTTTGATTATTATACCTTATGATGATAATGATCAGAATCTGCTGCATGGATGTTACCCATCATGTACATCATACATGGCCTCCTCTACTGCCATGATGAGACCAAACTCAGGTTGGAGTAGCAACACCTCATATACCGTCTGGGTAGTCTCTAGCCCCTTGGCATGAATATTGAATTCTCCAACTTCTGGTGATTCCCTCCTCCTCCCTTCCCCCATCCCAGTTTCACTCCGCCCCCTCTTCCAGCTGCCTATCATCTCCCTCATGGTTCTGCCTCCTTTTACTACCCAGTGCTTTCCCCTTACATCCCTTCTTCACCTTTCCTGCCTATCCCCTCCCTCACCCCTTGATTTTTCCCCTTACTGGTTTTTCACCTGGCACCTACCAGCCTTCTCCTTCCCACCCTCCCACCACCTTCTTTAGAGGGCCTCTGCCCCCTCTCCCCCCTTCAGTCCTGACGAAGGATCTCGGCCTGAAATGTTGACTGCTCGTTTCCATGGATGCTGCCCAACCTACTGAGTTCCTCCAGCGTGTTGCTTTGACCCCAGCATCTGCAGAGTATTTGTGTTTTCAATTTATTTCTGTATTGCTGCTGGGATAACCTGTAGCAAAAATGTCCTTTAAATAAATGACAAGTGTTTATGCCTATGGACTTGAAGCACAGTTGTCTAAACTTCTGCGGACTGGTGTAGGATTGCTGTTGTTTTCATGTACTTACCAGACTGCTGAATGGTGAGCATTTGCAGCGTTATCAAATTGCATACAAATCTCATTTTATATCATGCACAAAATTCTGCACACAGGGCCTTTGAAAATACTGAAACAGGCTGTAATCTGTGGGCTGGGGTCTGATACAGGGATAATCAAGGACTGTCACTGTACCATGGCTATTCGCTCACCAGGTATGCAGTCAGGATGCACTTCTTTAAAATTACTCAACCTGACACCATCCTAAGCCCCAACCCACAATCTAGCCATACTTGCTGATGATATCCTGGGCCTAAAACACACCCAGTGCTCACTCCCCACCATCGAGCCAAACCATCCATTACTCCTCCAATGATGGTCAGCATCCCTAAAACATCTCCACCTTCCCCACTCCCACCCCCAGGTATACACCTTCCCACACAATTCACTCCATCCTCATTTCTGCAGAATTCTTTTAGAAGTAGTTCCAAATCAATTGTTTCTCCAACTCTGCCAATTTCTTTTCTCTCACCCCACCACTTTGCCTCCTCTTCTTCCACTTCTGAAACTAGGGCAATGAGCAGGTGGTGCAGACTTTTGTTCAGTGTGGCAAATTGAACAATTTCCTGTCTCCATGCTCCCCTTTTACCTAATTTATTACAGTAATCAGCTGATGAACTTTTATGATAAAGAAGGTAAAGAGTATATCACAATAATTTCCTTTGATATTCTTTATTTTATACTAAATGGAATAGATCTGCACATTTTATTATCACCTCCTTCCCATTTCCACTCATTCATTCGTGACTCCAATATGTTGACTCTTGTTTGGAATCTTCAATTAATGTCAAATAAAATTGCCAGTGAAGGCCAACATGTCCATGCTTTAATTTGTTGCTTAAAGGAAAGCACCTGCGACTCCTCGCTCACTGCTGCATTACCATGGCATATAGGTTACCTTCAAGTTCTGGATTGTGGTTCTGACTTCGAACCTTTTGAATGAGTGTCTAATCTACTAAATCAAGTTAGCACCTGTAGTGCCAATATAAACATGAAAAATATATAAAGCAATGTAAATAACTAATATATTATCATTTAAGTCATGTTATCATCTTTTTAATAGAGTGTATTAGTTTCACTGCATTCAACTGGTCAGCATCTATAATCTGCCCTTTGGTAACCAACTATTTCAAATAAAAGTTCAGGAGAAATTTTAACTTAATTGTTCCTTATCTGCACTGTTCTGCAGCAATGACAAACTTACCACAGAAGCATTTTGAACTTCCCTGTATTTAAGCTATCACACTATTGTCTTGGCAAGCTTAAAAGACAGAAATTGGCATTTGGAGAAGTGTTTTATTTTATTTTATTTAGAGGTACAGCACAAACAGGTCCTTCCAGACCAATGAGCTGCACCTATTTAACATTAGCCTAGTCACAGGACAATTTATAATGACCAGTTAACCTGCTAATCAGTATGCCTTTGCACTGTGGGAGGACACTGGGGGAAACCACTCAGTCACAGGGAGAACATACGACCTCCTTCCAGATAGTGCCATTGAACTCTGGAATGCCCAGAGCTGTTATAGCATCACGCTAACTGCTACGCTAGCATGGCACCCTGTCATAAAATTATTTTAACATTTTGAATTATCTCCTGTTTGTTGCCTAGATGAAACAGATTAATGTGCAGTAGTTCAGACAAGTTCACAACTTTTGGAATATTTGCAATTTTTTTCAGTGATAAGGGCTTCCAGCTCTCTTGCTTCCTCTGTTTGCCAAGCTCTTTCCTGTCAAGCTCTTCTCCAATGACATCTCCCCCTTCCCTCATCTTTTCTGCCCCTTTCCCAGAACACATTTACTTTTCCTATTTCACCCACCCTCTTTGATTAACTCCCACCCTCCACCTCTACAACCACATAATTCTACCACAGATGACTATACATTCTAGCCTTTTGCTTGTTTAATTCTCTGACATGATGATGTAACAATCTCCAAATCATAGCTCGCTCTATATCCCTATGCCTTTGTGGATAGCACCTTATTCGCTTCATTATAACACTTAATTAAAATCTTTTCCCTTGCTACCCATCCAAGTATCACTTGAAGTTTCTTAATGAACTATCTCTGCTGTTTTTCCCTGGACTGCACTGTGTTTTTAATGGCTCCTTTCAATTCTTTTTGCTTTGCTCTCCCCTCAGGTTTTCTTTTGCTCCTTAAATCTCTCCCAATGTATATACTTTGTCTATTCAAGTTTTGGGACTCATTGAAGCTATCAGTGAGAATTAAATATTTTATCTTTACTTCATTCTGTGTGTCTAGAAAATAATAAAAATCCTTGAATCTCACTTCAACTGTACTTTTAAATTCTGAGCTATCTTCTTTATTCACTTCGTTTTTACAACTACCAATCATGCTAAAATTACATATTACCATTGATGTCCTTGTCCCCATTAGAACTATTACTGTGTCTCTGCCTAATCTCCCATTGTTATATTTTTAATTTCAAGATTCACGATTGCTTAAGGTCATTTCCAGTACACAAGGGCAACGGAGATGGAATAATTGTTTATCCTGATCCAATGTGGGGGAAAAAACCACAATAATAAAGAAAGCACAATAAATATAAATACATAAGGTAGCTTGTATACATAGATTGTATGCCCATAAAGTGACACTTAGGCATAGGAGTGTCTGTACATAAGGTGACTGACAGAAAATGATAAAGTACGAGGGGTGATTGATAAGTTCGTGGCCTGAGGTAGAGAGAGTCAATTTTAGAAAACGTAACACATTTATTTTTCAACATAGTCCCCTCCTACATTTACACACTTAGTCCAGCGGTCGTGGACCATACGGATCTTGGACCTCCAGAAAGTGTCCAAAGCATAGGTGATTAATAAGTTTGTGCCCTGAGATACATAGAAGGAGATGAGTTATACAGCTCTCTTTACGTGCACATGCAGTTCAACTCTTTGAGTGATTATGCAGAAGGTTTGAAGTTAATAACTCATCTCCTTCTACCTTAGGCCACGAACTTATCAATCACCCGGATGACTTATTAACTTCAAATTTTTTGCATAATCACTCAGAGTTGAACTGCAGGTGCATGTAATGAGAGCTGTATAACTCATCTCCTTTTACCTCAGGCCACAAACTTATCAATGACCCATCTGCGGACACTTTCTGGAGATCCAAGATCCGTATGCTCCATGACCGCTGGACTAAGTGTGTAAATGTGGGAGGGGACTATGCTGAAAAATAAATGTGCTAGGTTTTCTAAAATTGACTCCTTCTACCTTAGGCTGCGAACTTATCAATCACACCTCGTAGTAGTCGTGGGGTTTGTAAAGGGGTAAATTAGAGTGTGGAGCTGTTGATTAGCCTTACTAGTTGGGGAAAGTAACTTTTTGAGTCTGGTCATCCTGGCGTGGATGCCACATAGAAGTGGGACAAACAGTCCATGAGCAGGGTGGGTGGGGTCCTTCATGTTGTTGTTGGTCCTTTTCCGACACTTTCCTACATCATGCGCATGCTGAGGTCTTTGGTGAGGATTTACTTTAACTATCCATCACTAGAAGTAGCTGGACCACATGAAGCATTATTAGGCCTTGCTATCCATAACTGAAATTGCTTGTTATTCAGTAATATCTTTACAATCGCTCATTTCATTTCAAATAGTGGTTTTAACTATTCTTGCCCATCTCTTCCTTTCAATTTTGTCTCAATCCCCACTCCCTAATCCCTTGATATTGTGCAGTTTCTTCCAGCTATTCAAACATGTTTTTTTTGGGTCAGTTTTTGTCAGATTTCAATTTATCCCCAATTCCAATTACTCCATCTCTTATGATCATCTTCTGTTGCAAGGCCCTAAACAATGAACTTCCTTCTTAAAACCTAAGTTTGATCTGTTGTAATTTCTTTTTGTGCCTCAATGTCTCTTCTGATTTTTAGTGAATTTGAATTGGAACATTTCATATAATCAGAAATGCTATTTAAATGCAAGTTGTGAATGATGGCCCTTTTCACTTATCCATTGGCTGAGTCTCTTGCCGTTTTCACTGTCCCTTCCCTTTTCACTCTCCTTCTCACCATGCCCTTTGACATTTAACAAGTGCCTTCTGCAAAAGAATAATGTAAGAAACAAGAGCAGAGGTAGATCATTTGGCCCTTGCAACCTGCCCCGGCATTTAGTAAAATTATGACTAATCAGATCTTGTCTTCAGCACAAGTTTTTCATACTTATTGACTCCCTTGTAGTTCAAATATCTGTATATGTCCATCAATGCTTTAAATACATGCAATTACTACCTCCTTATTCTCTGGGTAGAAAATTCCAGAGAACCTTTACTCTCTGAAAGAATTAATTTCTTCATGTTCATCTTAAATGGGTAATGTTTATTCTAAAGCAGTGGTTCCCAAAGGGGCATTAAAGATAAACAGAGTGGTGTGTGGGATGCTTGGTAGCAAGGGGGGGACAGCTGAGGGATTACAGACTTAATTTAATAAATGAATTACTTATAAGTATTTGTTCAAGAGCAATGTGACACGTCGGTACTTGGCATATTATGAGAAATCTGGAATGAAGAAATAGCTATTTCTGGGCCCGGCTGGTGCATTATTGCTGTTCATTACTGTAGTGCAGTGTTAGCTAGTACGATTCCCAAACTCAAACCATTCAGTGACGCAATTCCTGTGATTATGGTATGGTGTTCAATGGGGTAAAGTTCAGAATCTGCCCTTTTGGATGGTCTTGACAGTGTTTCTCTAGCTCTAGGCCCAACAGAGATACTGGTGTCCTACTTTATTGGCATTAAATGGGAGAAGCAGACCAAACAAAAAATAACCTTTAACTGTATATTGTGGAGTATCTGAAATATAAATTCATACTAACACCAAGAAACCAATGTGTCTGTTATATGAAAAGGTTTTTTCAAATGAGACAAAGAAACCATCTAGGCTCATTAAACATTTGAAGAGAATACACTCTAATAAAGCAAATAAAACCCGGCTTATTTTAAATCACTTCATGGAAACTTTCAGAAATGGAAAACACTTTAAAATATGTTTACTGGCACTTCAAAACAAAACAGTGATGGTTTGTGTGCTTCGTACAACATTTCATTGCTCATTGCTAAATCTGGAGAGGCCCATACAATTGGAGAGGATCTGATTCTGCCAGCAATAAGGGAGGTCCTGATATGGTTTAGCATAAATTGCCAGACCAAATAATTAAACTGATTTCGCACAGCAGCAACTCTGTTCAAAGACAAATAGATGAAATGTCTGAGAATGTGGAAGGCAGATTGTACAACATACAGAATTTTATCTGCAGTTAGATGAGTTAACTTTGCCAAACAATGAACCTTTGTTTCTTGGTTATGTTAGCTTCATAAAAGATGAAAGCATGGCTCAGGAGTTGTTATTCTCAAGAAAGCTAGTAACAGATACAAAGGGGAGTCAATATTTTAAGCTGTTGAGCAATTTTTCAGAAAGAAGGACATTTCGTTCACCAACATTCTTGCGTGTGCAGCAGATGGAGGTATCATCAATGTCAGGATGCTACTGTGGGGTTATTACTTTCTTGAAAAAAGCTGTACTTAACATATTTACCATTCACTGTGTAGTTCACAGCCGACATTCACAGGGCATTATTGTAGTGTAGAGGTTAACACGGCACTAACCTCTGTGCATTCTAGATTTCAGAATTCAATTCTGGTGCTGTTCTGTAAGGAGTCTGTATGTCCTCCCTGTGGAATGTGAGAGTTTTCCACTGGTGCTCCAGTTTCCTCCAAGAGTTTAAAGACATACTGGATAGGTTAATTGGTCATTGTAAATTATCCCATGATTCGGTTAGGGTCAATCAGGTTTGCTGGGGTGGCATGTCTCAAAGGACCAGAAGGGCCTACTGTGCACTGAATTGCTAATTAAACATATTGTCACAAAAAATCTGCAGTTGCAAGAAGACGTTAGTGAATCCTATGTAATTCCCTGGTTTTCTGCATTAATTACTCATAAAATGTGGACTGGTCTTCATCAAAGTCACAATAATAGGTAAGCCCAATCTGTCTAAAATAATAACACACAAACAATTGCACTTTCCATGTCTTTATTGAACACATTGTTTTATCATTCACAATCCAGGCTGAAAGAACAAGGTGAACCCTTGTACTTAATAACTGTTTAGTAGCAATAACTTCCACCAAATGTTTCCTGTAGCTAACATGAGGAAATCTGCAGATGCTGGAAATTCAAGCAACGCACACAAAATGCTGGTGGATTTTGTGTTTCCTGTAGCTGCTGATCTGATGTGCACATGGCAAGGAGATATTTCCTCCATACAAAACTGTTTCAGGTCCTCAATATTTTTGGGATACCTTATATGAACAGCCCTTTTCAGGTCATGCCACAGCGTCACAATTGGGTTAAGGTCTGGACTCTGACTTGACCATTTCAAAACACGGATTTTCTCCTTTGTAAACCATTCTGTTTTTGGCTATTCTTGTGTTTCGGATCACTGTCGTGTTGCATCATCCAGCTTCAGGTGATGGACCGTTACCCTTACATTCTCCTGTAAAATGTCTTGATACAATTTTAAATTCATTGTTCCCTGAATGATTGCAAGCTGTCCAGTCCCTGAGGCAGCAAAGCAGCCCCAAACCATGGTGTTCCTTCCACCATGCTTCACAGCTGGGATAATGTTTTGACATTGGTGTGCAGTGCTCTTTTTCTTCCAAGCATAGTGGTGTGCATTTCTGCCATAAAGTTCAACTTTTTCCTCATCTGTCCATAGAACATTGTCCCAAAAGCAATGTGGAACATCCAGGGCAGCTTTTGCAAAATTGAGATGTGCAGATTTTTTTGGAAAGCAGTGGTTTCCTCCGTGGCGTCCTTCCACGAACATCATTCTTTTTCAGTGTTTTTTCTTATAGTGGACACGTGACCAGAGACATTTGTAAGTTCTAGAGATTTCTGTAGGTCTTTTGCTGTTACCCTTGGGTTCCTTTTCACCTCCTTCAGCGTTGCACATGCTCTTGGTGTGATCCTTGCGTTCACTCCTACGGAGAATAGCAACAGTGCTGAGTTTCCTCCATTAGTAGACAGCTTCTCTTACTGTGCACTGATGCACATTCAGGTCTTTAGAAATGCTTTTGTAGACTTTTCCAGTTTCATGCATCTACAATTCTTCTAAGGTCCTCTGACTGTGTGTCTTTTTTATAGGGCAAGGCACCTCCACAACTCACACCTCCAATCTTATCTCATTGATTGGAACACCTGACTCCAAATAGCTTTTGCAAAAGACATTACCCTGGAGGTTCACATACTTTTTTTGAACCTAGACTGTGATTGTTTAAATGGTGTACTTGGTATTGATGAGCAGAAGTACAATTGTTTGTGTGATATTAGTTTAGGCAGATTGTGTTTTTCTATTATTGTGACTTAGATGAAGATTAGACCACATTTTATGAGTAATTAATGCAGAAAATCAGAGGATTGCAAAGGGTTCACAAACTTTGTCTTGCAACTAAGTGATTGGCTGCACAAATCATTAATACTGTTATCACAGCAGTAAATCAAATCAAGTCCCATGCTCTCAATTCCCGACTATTTCAAGAGCTTTGTATTGAGAATGATGAACAGTTTGAATGCTTGCTGTCGCACAAAGAAAGCAGATGTCTCTCTATAAGAATCTGCCTGAGATGGCTTTATGTGCTTTTTGAAACTGTGAAAAAAATTCCTTGAAGTCTTGAATGCTTCATTCAGTAATCAGCTCAAGAATACCAGGCATGACATTGCGTATTTGTCAGAACTATTCACAAAGTTTAATGAAATCAAACTTCAATTGCAAGGAAAGTATGTGAATATTATCAAAGTCAAATTGATCATCTCCAAATTTCTATCCAAGTTAACCCTATTCAAATTCGTCATTGGCCATCACGACCTTTTCCAATTTCTGAGCCTCTTGAGTTGGAAGAGTAAGAAAGAATACCAGATGATGATCTTCAAGTATAGTGTGCCCACCTGGGTGAGCAGCATAAAGGCACGTCAGAGAGATTTTCAGGATCTTCTTTTGATCCAAATTGAAAATGGGTAATAAATCCATTCCTGAACACTTTTTAATGGGGAATTAACAGGAAAGATGGACGAAGAACTGATCTTGCTATGAAATGTCTTTGAGCTGAAGCTGAGGATTAAACAAAACACCCTTTTGGTTGCAGAAAGAAATCTCTGAATAGTATCCTACTCTGTGGAAAAAGGTCATGATGTTCTTTATTGCCTTTACAACATCATATTTAGTGGAGCGCGATTTCAGTGCAGTCGCCCAATTTCTTTCAAAGCAATGAAACAGACTGCAAATTACTGAATGTGGGGATTTGCAACTCCTGACTGACATTCAGCCTGATGTTGAGATGCAGATAACACTGCACCAAGCCTATCCATCTCCTTGAAAGGTGAAAAGGCAATGAAGTAGTGAATAGCTTGGACTACTAATTACGCTCTAAAATCATTGATGAAAATTGTTTTTACTGTAATTAAAGAAGCTTTAAATAGATTTGAATATTTTTTGCAATTATTTGTCACTTCTTTGAATTTGCAGTTCCCATTTTCTTTTGCATTGGAAATCAAAATTCTTTACAGTTTTAAAGTAATGGGTGGAAAGGGAGGTGGGGGGGGGGGGTGGACAGTAGGGATGTGGTCAAGGAGCCGAAGGGGCGATAACCCAAAGGAAGTTTGGAACTTCTTTTCTAAAGGAATAAGCTCCCTATTTCCAGATGTACTATACCTACTAGTGGAAATATCCCCTCAGTCTTCATCTTGTAAATCCCTCTCAGATTCTTGTATGTCCCAACAAAATCTCTGCTTTAAACTCCAATGATTATAGGAATAACCTGCTCAAGCTATCTACATATATCAACCACTTTTCCCCAGGAATCAATATAGGAAATCTTTCCTGTATTTCCTCTAATGTTCTTTAAATATAGAGACCAAAACTGAACATGGTACTCTGGGTTAATTTTTGCCAGCAAAGTTAATACAGTCAGCCCCCCTTATCCTTGGGTTCCGCATGCACAGATTCAACCAACCACGGATCGGGAAAACCTGGAAGTTGAGCATTGTTCGCCTCGCATCTTGTTCATTCGCTACTTGTGTTGTGAGCAAGAGGAAGGAGTTTAAGGCTGGTAAGGGATGGCTGGCTGCTATGCAAAGCGCTACAGCCTCAAGAACTTAAAGATCATGAGAGAATCGGGATCAGCTGACGTCGAGGCGGCATCAGCGTTCCCAGAAGAGCTATGATAGTTGTGTCTGTGCTAAGCATGTACAGACTTTTTTTTCTTGTCATTATTCCCTAAACAATACATTATAACAACTATTTACATAGCATTTACATTGTATTAGGTATTATAAATAATCTAGAGTTGATTTAAAGTATATGGGAGGATGTGCGTAGGTTATATGTAAATACTGCACTATTTTATATAAGGGACTCGAGCATCCGCAGGGTTCCCGAAACCAATCCCCTGCGGATAAGGAGGGCCGACTGTATAAGAACCTTCTTCTCTAACATTTCACTAGACTGTTTTCTACATACTAATTTTCCAACTCATTTAACTTACCTATATTTCTCTTTGAAGGCTTTTTATGTACTCTGCAGAACTGAGTAGTTCACTTATCCTTGTATCATCAACGAATTTGGCTATACCATCCCTATCCTGAGGTCTTCATTTTAATTTCCAGGGGCTGTACATTAATTAGGAAGATGATTAGTGAGGGCTTGGGGCCCTTATGGCCCTGCATTTCAGAATTACTACAGACCACACTGGCAGCCATGTTTTCTGAGGCAACAGAGACCTCTTGTGAGCTTCCAGCTACTGCACTTGATGCCTAGGTGGTCAGGATTCTGAATTTCCCAGTTAGATCATTAATTCTCACTGTTAACTGTATACCTATTCCTCTCTCCTCATAAAAAGGTAATTAGTAAATTCAATTTTCAAATTTTCACCTTAGTAGAAAATTGGCTGTGTGGCTTATGTATCTTTACATTGACATATTTCAATCTCTGCATTTCTTTGGCCCACCCTTCTCCTGTGCTTTCTTGTCACAATCCTCCCCCCCCCCCCCCCCACTCTTCCTTCACCCACTCAACCATCAGAGTTTGCTTGCCTTCGTTGGAGTGGCACAATGCCCTTAATTTCTCCTCTCTCAGTTTCAAACCTGAAGAAGGGGAAATATCCAGGATTTTTATTTAGAAGTTACATTTGTGTCTGAAAAGTACAAGATGATTCAAATCTCCAACAAGTGAGAGTCAAGCCACAGATCTTTAATCCTCAATGTCATTCTCATCACTAAGCCGACCTACATGTTGAAGGTTACCTCTGTATAACACTACTGAGCACAGAAAAACTGACTACAGCAGCAACTGATAAGCTGGATATTGTACAGTGGCCTGTCCTACCCTCTTGACACCACAGGTCCTTTCCACTATCTACTATTTTCACAACACAAACCTGATAGAATACCTTCCAGTTGCCTGATGGGTGCAGACCCAACAATATTTAATAAGTTTGACTCCCACTATAGATTGGGACCCCATCCATGACAGAAACAATCATCTCCTTTACCACTGACTCACCCTAGCTACAGTGCTTACCAGCTAGAGCAGGCATCAAACTCACAATCTCAACCATCATAAGCAAAGGATTCAAGTGGCTGAAACGCCACCACTTACAATGTTGTTCCAAAGGATCAATAATACATTTACAATACACACAAACTGCTGGTGGATCTTAGCAGGTCAGGCAGCATCTATGGAAATTCATAGACAGTTGACATTTTAGGCTGAGACCGTTCTTCAGGATTGGATAGGAAGGGGGAAGACACCAGAAGAAAAAGGTGTGGGGGTTGGGCAAGGAGAACCAGCTCAAAGCTGATAGGTGGGTGGGTGGGAACTGTTAAAGGGCTGGAGAAGAAGGAATTGGATAGGAGAGGAGAGTGGACCAAGGAAGAAAGGGAAGAAGGAAGGGCGCCAGAGAGATACCTGATATAAATTGAGAGACTGCTCTATTGTTCCCTGTTGGAACTTTATTCCATTGTGATACAGATGCACATGAGTTATGCTTCTCCCTCTCAAATTGCAGTATGAATTCAATCATTATGATGACTGCCTCCTAAGGTTTCCTTTATGTTCAGTTCCCTAATAAGATCTGGATTATTACGCAACACCCAATCTAAAATAGCCTTTCCCCAGTAGGCTCAAGCACAGGCTGCTCTAAAAAAAAAGCATCTCTTAGGCATTCAACAAGTTCCCTATCTTGCGATCCGACACCAACCTGATTTTCCCAATGCATATTGAAGTCCCCCATTACAATTGTGTCATTACCCTTATTACATGCCTTTTCCAGCTCCCTTTGCAATCTCAATCCCACATCTTGGCGACTATTTGGAGGCCTGTATATGATTCCCATAATGGTCTTTTAATCCTTGCAATTTCTTAACTCCACCCACAAAGGTTCAACCTTCTCTGACCCTCTGTCACATCTTTACAAAGATGTAATTCCATCTCTTATCAACAGAGTCACACCACTGCCTATGCCTTCCTGCCCATCCTTTTGATACAAAGTACATCCTTTGACTTTAAGCTCCCAACCATGGCCTTCTTTCAGCCACAACTCAGTGATGCCCGCAATATCATGGTCTCTTATTGCGCTATGAGTTCGTCTACCTTATTCCAAATGCTACATGCATTTAAATTCAGCACCTTCAGTCCTGCATTCTTCGCCCTTTTGAATTTCACCTCTGTGGTACAGTTTAACTCTTTGGTCTGACTGCATTTATACCCAGTCATTGGCTTGTCCTTCCTTACATTAATGTTACACCCATCATCTACTTGTAAACCTGCCGGCTCATCCTCAGTTCTATCATCCTGTTTCCCATCCTGCTCCCATATTAATTTCAACCACTCTCAACAGCTCTGGTAAATCTGCCTCGGATTGGACCCCCTTAGATTCAAGTGCAACTCATCCCTTTTGTATGGTCCCACTGACCCAGAAAAGATCCCAATTATCCAAAAATATGAATTCTTGCCCCACTCCAATTCTTCAGCCACACATTTATCTGCCACCTCATTCTATTCCTATCCACTCCTGATGAAGGGTCTTGGCCTGAAACATCAGCAGTCTATTCATTTCCATGGATGCTGCCTGACGTGCTGAGTTCCTTCAGCATGTTGTGTGTTATGCTGTGGAGTTCCAGCATCTGCAGAATTTCTTGTGAATATATTTCTAAATCAGTTCCATTGTGATTTGGAAATATTATTGTCATTCCTTTGTCATTACCAACACCATGTGGGAGCACCTTCACCAGGAAGGCTACAGATTTTTGAGAGCATAGTTTCCCACAACCTTCTCAGGGTGAGTAAGGAAACACATTTAATGCTGGCCTAGCTAGTGTCAGGTAGTTCCTGAAAAATGACTAAAGAAGATTCTTGTTAGCTGTTAGTGAAAATCTTATGCAAAAATTGCAAATAAAGGGTGTTAACAAGGGTTACCCCTTAGTAACAATAACCAGTTGGGCACAGAGAATCTGTATTTACAGACAAGTACCTTTACTGTCTCAACTAATAAGCAAATGAATTCACAAACTAAGTACCTGTGTATACACCCACTAGGTTTCCCTGACTCTTCTGAATAGTCAAAGAATTGAAAAGGCAATACCCAGGCAAGGGAGTCTACACTGGCCAGGCGTTCCTTGTAGTCCCACTGTATTCTCCACGTGTCTGAAGATGGGTCGCTCACACTTGTATTTATGATTCACATTCGAAGCCTCTCAATTTTATATACTTTCCTTACCAGATGAAATGCTGCATTTCAATCTCATTGGCTCGAGGTCATCTGACTGACCTATGTCGCCTTCTTATTGGCTGACATCCAAGCCAACATCCATTTATTGCCCTCTTACGCAAGTGAAAACTGGTAATTTATGGCTGTTCAAAATCAGTTACCAAAGCAGTAAGCAGCTCAAATCACTCAGAGCAGACACAGACCCCACCATTCACAGACCTGCATGTTATATCATACTAAAAACACCTGTCAAATAGCTTCTTGTTTGGAAATGACTTCCAGTGCAGCAGATTACCTGGAGCATCATTGTGTCTACTCTTAACCACCGATTTAGCCCAGCAAAACCAATTCACAAAATGGAGGATACAGAGCTGCTTCACAAAATGGCAGCCTCCATTCCATGGCAAGAACAAAGATAATTGGTTTGTCTACATTCACTATCCTTGATTCATTTGAATGCACTGATTTGTAGACTGTAATTCTTTTCTAGACAACAAGGGAGTGGATTGGGGTTGCTAGTGAATCTTTTTATGGATATATATTTTGTGTTGCTAGAATTGGAACTGCACCACACAGCAAATGAAGATTTTGGGTGAGGGCAATCAACACCAGTGGAACCATATTTCAGTAAATGTCAGGGGTACAAAAGAAGGTGAAGAAAAATGCAGGTGGACTTATTTTATCTTGTTTCATAGTATTAAACTCATTGGAATCTTCTTTCTACAGGAATCAGGTGACTTGTCTGTCAGTCTCCATTGATGGAACATTGCTGATTTCAGGATCACATGATGAGACAGTGAGATTATGGGACATTCCAAGCAAGCAGTGCCTTAGAACAGTCAGTCATAAAGGTAAGGCAAGATTGTTGGTTAATTTGAGATGCTTGAACAATGTGCAGGATCCTCAAGCTTAAATAAACAAGTTTCTGTTTTAAGTATTTCCATCAGTATCACATCAGACAAGAATCTTACAAATAATGATTGAATAAAACCCACCTTACTATGAAATACTCTCAGCTTTTATGCTTTCAAATTTAGTTTTTTTCTACAAAATAATGGCTTGTTTCAGCAAAGCAACAGTAATTAGTTTTTATTTTTTAAAATTCTGATGAGCCATTTTATGCTTTGTGATTTGTATTGGACAGTAATTGGAGTGACTGACATTTCAGTTTTGTTTGTTTGCTCCATTTTATATAGTATATTTGGAATTGTGAATAAACATACAAAAACACTAGAATCGCACAATGGATCAAGCAACACGAATGGCAAGAGAAACAATGTTTCCGGTTGATTGTTTTCATTAGAGCTAATCTATAATGACAATAATCTTTTCTCTGTTGGCTTCACAATTTAATGTCAGGAAAGTCTAAAATTATTTCTATGCTGTTATCTTGCAGCCTCTATAAAATGATACATAGAGAATATTTTGAAAATTATAGCCCCTCCAAGGAAAGGGGAATATTCCTCTTGGATTTCTGTTCTCTACACTTCTCTCCATTGGAATTTCTTGGTGCCTGGCACTGCTGATTCTCGTTCCATTATTTCCATTAAATTATTCTACTTCCAAAGGCCAATCACAAAAATTATCCTCAGTAAATCAAACACTGCCTCAAGAGTGAGGAAGCTTGCCATTTAGGCAATTCAGAAGGACAGATCAATTCTTATAAAGCTGGCATAGTGAAGCCAGATGGAAAATACAGCTTTGACACCCAGCAGTGAGCTGTGCAGAAAGAAGTCAGTTATATTTGATGCATAGTTTTTGTTACAATCATTGATCTCATTTGGGACACTAAAATATATCTCTGGGTTAATAGTTAAATTTAGATAGGACTGCAGCAAGTAAAGACCTAGAATCACTCTCAAACACAATTAGGTATGAAAATTAGCCTTGCCACCAACACCCACAATACAGAATAATTAGAAGATTACTACTTTGGAATAGGAGTGCTGTTCTACTGAGTAATCAGACGTAAACTTGCTGGAAAATGTTAAGAGTTCTACACCACCATTTACCCATGTAAATGTTGGGCTGTTTCTCATTGTAGAAGTCCTGAACTTGCTGCTCACTCTGCTCCAATTAGTTCAAAGAAGAGTAAGTTTTGATCCTTGAATAAGAACCAGACACTGCTTGGCTATGATGCACTTTACAGTTCTTGCATGAAGCATGATAGATGAAGAAATTGTCAGATAACACCTGACGTACATAATCCAATAGCCCTTTTAAGGAAATAAACTAGTAAAAGAGTTATACAAATCTCTCTACTTTTTCTAACTCCTGTAGAACTCCCAACAGTAATGTAATGTGTTGATTAATCTTTACCTTCTTGGTCATTCTATTTTTAGCATTACATTTATGAATTTAATCTTGATAAAAATGATGTACTTTCAAATGGTATTTCGTTCCTTTAAATATGACTTTAGTAATTCCAACCCTGAGAAAATGGGAAAATGCAATTTCAGAGATAAAATTGGTAAGATGTAACAAGTCAGTGATTTGTTGAATCTGTTATGTAGTCAGAAATCTGATGGATGAATTATTAAATTTACCCCTCAGGGACTACCATTTCCACAGTATGATTTTATTCAGTTATTTGATATATAATGAAACCTGGAGAAATTGTACATTGTAGCTTGCAACTGATTCTGGTTATAAGGCCTTGAAAGCAAAGATATGGAGCTGTAAGAATTTAGTGCTGAAGAACAGATTGGTAGCTGGGGCTTAATTCAAATATTGTGCCCTCACTTAAGTTGTACTTAAACATATCAAGAATGGATTTTTTTTCTAAATTTCCATTGAAACCTGAAAATATCTGTCTCTTTCCAAAATAAGTCCTTAAAACTGATCTGAAATTTTTTTGAGATCATGGTTGATCTGTAGTTAAATTCTTTGTATGTGTCTTTTCTCCAGATCAGAAATCTTCCTATCTTAGATTTTGGATTGAGAATTGGCTTTTCTATCCATTGTGGTTCCAAGAACAGAGTATGGTGCCCACTGCTGTCAGCACTCTGGCAATCAAGTCATTATATAGCTATTGCATAACTTTCTTCTCCCCCTTTTGTATTTCTGTCCTTCAGAAGTAAAGGTCAGCGTTCCATCATTTCTTTTTGCTTAATTTCTTTGCATGCCGTGACATTTAATGTTCTGTAAACATGGACTGGAAATCTCCTTGGAGCACTGCTGCCTCTAGCTTTTTGCCATTTAGAAAGTACTCTTGTCCCTTTTTTAAATCTATAATTTCGTAGACTGTCACAATTTTCATATTCGGTTAACCTACTAACATTTTGTAATACAATACTTTCATCAACTGGGCGAATCGGATTACTAAGGGCATCAAAGGTTACAGGGAGAAGGCAGGAGAATGGAGTTGAGAGGGAAAATACATCAGCCATGATTGAATGATGAAGCAGACTTGATGGGCTGAATAGCCTAATTCTTTGCTTATGTCTTATGGTCTAATACCTATTTTTTTACTTGCTCATAAAATGAAGACATCACTGGCCTGGCCTGGCCAGTGTTTATTATTCATTGTTTATTGCTCCTAACACCATTTAAAGCTTAGTTGAGATTCTGGAGTCACAAAGGCCAGGCAAACTAAGGACAACAGACTTCCTTCACAGGTGCAATTAAAACTCAAGTCTCTGGATTAAGAGATTTGCTTTTGACCAATAATATAATGACTGCGCTTCTGCACCTCACCTACTTTAGTGTCTTGTCAGACCTAGACATGTGACATTCCACTGCTTAATCATTTATAATTATAGTGACTTCTTTAAGTCACAACACAAGCCCTTTGCCCTCTGAGAGTGTAGTATATCATTAGCAGTGGCCCAATGGAAGTCCAGTAAGTTGTGACTCCTTTTACAGTTGTTTTATCTAGTATCCTGGCTGATGGAACGTCAACATGAAGGGCAAGCAGTGTATCGAAGTATCAAATTGACTTTGATGGTATTGCATTTGTTTACTCGTAAATGCACAAAATTATTAAGCTGTTAATTACAAACCCCATTTCCAGAAAAGTTGGGATATTTTTCAAAATGCAATAAAAACAAAAATCTGTGATATGTTAATTCACGTGAACCCTTATTTAACTGACAAAAGTACAAAGAAAATATTTTCAGTAGTTTTACTGACCAACTTAATTGTATTTTGTAAATATACACATTTAGAATTTGATGGCTGCAACACACTCAACAAAAGTTGGGACAGAGGCATGTTTACCATTGTGTTACATCACCTTTCCTTTTAATAACACTTTTTAATCATTTTGGAACTGAGGATACTAATTGTAGATTTGCAATTGGAAATTTTTCCCATTCTTGCTTGATATAAGACTTCAGCTGCTCAACAGTCCGTGGTCTCCGTTGTCTGAATCTCCTCTTCATGATGCGCCATACATTTTCAATAGGAGATAGATCTGGACTGGCAGCAGGCCAGTCAAGCACACGCACTCTGTGTCTACAAAGCCACGCTGTTGTAGCCCGTGCAGAATGTGGTCTGGCATTATCCTGCTGAAATAAGCATGGACATCCCGGGAAGAGACGTCGCCTTGATGGCAACATATGTCTCTCTAAAATCCTAATATACGCCTTGGAGTCAATGGTACCTTCACATACATGCAACTCACCCATGCTGTGGGCACTGATGCACCCCCATACCATCACAGATGCTGGCTTTTGCACCTTTCGCTGATAACAATCAGGACTGTCGTTTTCATCTTTGGCACGGAGAACTTGATGCCCGTTTTTTCCAAAAACTAGCTGAAATGTGGACTCATCTGACCACAGCACACGTTTCCACAGTCTTTCAGTCCATCTGAGATGAGCTCGGGCCCAGAGAACTCGCCGGCATTTCTGCATAGAGTTGATGTATGGCTTCCTCCTTGCGTAATACAGTTTCAAGTTGCATTTCTGGATGCAGCGATGGACTGTGTTAAGTGACAATGGTTTTCTGAAGTACTCCCGAGCCCAGGTGGCTATAATTGTCACAGTAGCATGACGGTTTCTTAGGCAGTGCCGCCTGAGGGCTAGAAGATCACGTGCATTCAACAGTGGTTTCCGACCTTGCCCTTTATGCACTGAGATGTCTCTGAATTCTCTGAATCTTTTCACAATATTATGTACTGTAGATGTTGAAAGACCTAAATTCTCTGCAATCTTGCATTGGGAAATGTTCCTTTTGAACTGACTAACAATTCTCTCACGAATTTTGGCACAAAGGAGTGAGCCACAAACCATCCTTGCTTGCAAAGACTGAGCCTTTGATGGACGCTACTCTTATACCCAGTCATGATACCTCACCTGCTACCAATTAACCTGCTTAATGTGGAGTCTTCCAAACCGGTGTTACTTGAATATTCTGTGCACTTTCAATCTTATTTTAACTCTGTCCCAACTTTTGTTGAGTGTGTTGCAGCCATCAAATTCTAAATTTGTGTATATTTACAAAATACAATTAAGTTGGTCAGTAAAAACTATTGAAAATCTTTTCTTTGTACTTTTGTCAGTTAAATAAGGGTTCACGTGAATTAACATATCACAGATATGTTTTTATTGCATTTTGGAAAATATCCCAACTTTTCTGGAAATGGGTTTGTATTTAATACCAAATTTAATGTAGCTTGGTGACATAGTAATTGGGTGTAGTGGACAGTGAGGAAGGCCAACAAAGTTTGCAAAGTGATCTGGACCGGATGGGAAAATGGGCTGAAATTTGGCAGATAGAATTTAATGCAAACAAGTGTGAGGTGAGGACATATGAGGCTTTGGGAGGCCAAAGCAGCATAGTGCATACACAGTGAATGGTATGGCATGCAGGTGTGTTGTAGAACAAAAGCCTGGGAATACAGAACCAATAAATCCTTGAAAATGGCATCACAGGTGGATAGGCTCATAAAGAAAAGTTTTGGCACATTGGTCTTCATAACTCAGGCCATTAAGTGCAGGATTTGGGTTGTCGTATTGAAGTTGTATAAGACATTGGTGAGGCCAAATTTAGAGCATGGTGTGCAGTTCTGATCCATATACCTACAGGAAAGATATCAATAAGCTTGAAAGAGTGCAGAGAAAATTTACGTGGATTTTGCTGGGATTTGAGGACCTGAGTGGTAGGGATAGATTATATAGTTAGGATTTTATTCCTTGGAGCACAGGAGAATAAGGGGAGATCTTAAAGAGGTATATATAATTTTGAAAGGTATAGTTAACGCAGGCATTTTACACTCAGGTTGGGTGAGACTAGAATTTGAGATCATAGGTTTAGGGTGAATGGTGAAATATTTAAGGCAAATTTGAGGGGGGGGAGGTGTCTACTAATTCTACTGAAAAAGCCTTTTGTGCTTGCTTACTTCTTATTAAATTATCACTCATTTGTGGCTTAATTGTATCCTCAGTTACAAAGGTAGTTCTTCCCTTCAAGAGTGTTCTCTGATGATCTTGTTGACCTTATTACCAAGTATATTTGTGTTTTTATCTGAGCAAGTGAAATCCAAGTTTCAGTGGCATTGCTTTCAATTTGAATTTGCATCTGTAGTTGGCATCCTTAATTCTTTTCAGTCTTTAATTCAGAATCAGGTTTAATATCACCAGCATATGTTGTGAAATTTGTTAACTTTGTGGCAGCAGTACAATGCAATACATGATAATATAGGAAAAAACTGAAAACTATATGCACAGTGCCTATAAAAATAATTCAACCTCCTTGGAAGTTTTCATGTTTTATTGTTTTATAACATTGAATCACAGTGGATTTAATTTGTCGTTTTTTGACACTGATAACAGAAAAAGACTCGTTTGTGTCAAAGTTAAAACTGATTTCTAATTAATGTGATCTAAATTAATTACAAATATAAAACATTAAATAATTGATTGCTTAAGTATTTACCCCATTTAAGTCAGTATTTAGTAGAAGCACCTTTGGCAGCAATTACAGCCCTGAGTCTATATGGATAGGTCTCTATCAACTTTGCACATCTGGACACTGCAATTTTTCCCATTCTTCTTTACAAAACTGTTCAAGCTCTGTCAGAGTGCATGGGGATTATGACTGAGCAGCCCTTTTCAAGTCCAGCCACAAATTCTCAATTGGATTGAGCTCTGGACTCTGACTTGTAGATCCTGTAGGCGGCGTGGCACACGGCAGCAGCAGCCTTTCAGATCTGGTGCTACTTTGCTACTTTAATTTAGTTTTTTAAATTTAATTTAAAGGCACAATTAGGGTTTAGGGCAATGGATAACAGAGCGACTATCTACCATCGCCAGATACTGCTACAATACAGAGATCATCCAAAAGCAAACCTTCATAAAAATCTGCTGTTTAGATTGTGTGAGCTCAGCTTGCTGAGGGAATTGGGCCTGCAGTCCTCGGAGTCGCCTGATGCTGGTGGTCGGAGTTGGGGACGTCGTAAGCGGTGTGCGAGGAAGCGGAAATGAGGCAAGCGGGCAGGAGTCCGTGCCAGGATAAAAGCAAGCCCCAGCCAGCCAGCTGTCCCGTCCATTCTGCCCTCCAATGTACATTAAATTGGACTACATCTGTGGCAACGAAATACTTGATGGGAGTACAGAAATGGATGGAATCCCAGATGCCACCATTCAGCTGATTATTTATGTAACAGATTTCCCCCCAAGCCATCAGACTACCAACCTACTGCCCTCTGCTGTGCCTATTGTCTTGTTTATTATTTATTGTAATGCCTGCACTGTTCTGTGTACTTTATGCAGTTCTGGGTAGGTCTGTAGTCTAGTGTAGTTTTTGTTTTTGTTTACGCAGTTCAATGTAGTTTTTGTATTGTTCATGTAGCACTATGGTCCTGAAAAATGTTGTCTCGTTTTTACTGTGTACTGTACCAGCAGTTATGGTCGAAATGACAATAAAAGTGACGTGACTTGGCTTGACTACTCCAGGACATTAACTTTGTTGTTTTTAAGCCAATCTTGTGTAGTTTTGGTTTTTATCTTTGGGGTCATTGTCTTGCTGGAAAACAAATCTTCTCCCAAGTCGCAGTTCTCTTGCAGACTGCATCAAGTTTTCCTCCAGAATTTCCCTATATTTTGCTGCATTCATATTACACTCTATGTTCACAAGCCTTCCAGTGCCTGCTGCAGTGAAACATCCCCACAGCACGATGCAGCCACCACCATGCTTCCCGATAGGGATGGAGTGTTTTTGATGATGTGCAGTGTTTGGCTTATCCCAAACATAACTTTCTTGATGGTCAAAAAGCTCAATTTTGGTTTCATCAGACCATATAACCTTCTTCCAGCTGATTTCTGACAAACTCTAGCTGAAATTTCACCTGAGTTTATTTCAACAGTGACTTTCTCTTTGCCACTCTCCCATAAAGTTGCAACTGATGAAGCACCCGGGCAAATACAGTCGGCCCTCCTTATCCGCAGATTCTGTGCATGAATTCAACCAACCGCGGATCAGGAAAACCCGCAAGTTCTCTCTCCAGCACTCTTTGTTTGAGCATGTACAGATTATTTTTTCTTGTCATGATTCCCTAAACAATACAGTATAACAACTATTTACATAGCATTTACATTGTATTAGGTATTATAAGTAATCTAGAAATGACTTAAAAGTACAGGCAGTCCCCAGGTTATGAATGAGTTCCGTTCCTGAGTCCGTCTTTAAGTTGGATTTGAAGTCGGAACAGGTACCTCCGGTATTATTTAGCGTCAGTTAATCAAACGTTTTTCTTAGTATATAGTACATATTTTACCTTTCTATGCATATAAAGCACTTAAGAAACATACGTATTTCAATAATTTAACCACCGCGTTGCTTAGTAATAATTGTAGCTTTCATCGGGGCAGGGATTTTCACATTCTCCATTAAAATTGTTCCGATCGTTGACCGACTAGCCTAACGCTTTTCCAATGACCGATGGCATTTCACCTCTTTCCGATCACTTTATTATTTCCACCTTATTTTCAATCGCGATTGTGATTATTTTCGTGAACAGAAACACTGCAGATTCAGAGCTGCGCCAGGCCCTAATGTCCACCGCATGGAGACATGTTAAATAAAGTCCGGGGTTCCGCTGGGTCCTAAAGACCACTGCACTGATACATGTTAAATAAGGGACTTGAGCATCCGCGAATTTTGGTATCCGCGGGGGGGGTCCTGGAACCAATCCCCCGCGGATAAGGAGGGCCCACTGTAGTTGTATACGCTCTCTCTGCTATCTCAGCCACTGAAGCTTATAACTCCTCCAGAGTTGTCGTAGGTCTCTTGGTGGCCTCCCTCACTAGTCCCTTTCTTGCACAGTCACTCAGTTATTGTGGACGGCCTGCTCAAGGCAGATTTACAGCTGTGCCATATACTTTCCATTTCTTGATGATTAACTTAACTGCACTCTAAGGGATATTCAGTGAATTGGAAATTTCCTTTTATCCATCCCTGACTTGGGCTTTTCAATGATCTTTTTGCAGAGTGTTCTTTTGTCTTTGTGGTGTAGTTTTTGCCAGGATACTGACTCACCAGCAGTTGGACCTTCCAGATACAAGTATATTTTTACTATAATCAATTGAAACATCTCAACTGCACACTGTTTCCAAAAACAGATATCCATTTAACTAATTATATGACTTCTAAAACCAATTGCTTGCACCAGTGATACTACCGATGGCTGGAAGTGGCAGGGCTGAGGGGCAGCACGGAGACACTGTTCATGACTGCACAAGAACAGGCGCTGAGCACAAGGGCAATAAAAGCAGTGGTCTATTATACCATACAAGACACAAGATACAGACTGTGCAAGAAATCCACTGAAACCATCCAGCACATAGTAGCAGGGTCCAAGATGCAGACAGAGGCAGCATACACTGAATGGCATAACTAAGTTGCAGAAATTGTGTGCGGGAACATCAGCACTGCGTATGAACTGGACACTCCCAAGTCCAAATGGGAAACATTGAGAAAGTAGTGGAGAATGTCAGAGCTAAGATCCTGTGGAACTCCCAAATACAGACTGATAAGCAGGTACTGGCCAACCAACCAGTCATACTAATCCTGGACAAGAGCCAGAAGAAAGCAATAGTAATAGATGTGGCAATCCCAAATGACAGTAACATCAGGAAGAAAGAGTATGAGAAGCTGGAGAAATACCAGGGCTTGAAAGAGCATATGGAAATAATGTGGAAGGTTAAAGCCAGGGTAATCCCTGTAGTGATAGGAGCACTTGGAGCTGTGACACCTGGACTAGATGAGTGGATACAACAAGTCCAAGGAACAACATCTGAGATCTCAGTCCAGAAGAGTGCACTATTAGGACAAGGATACTGCGCCAAACCCTCAAGCTTTCAGGCCTCTGGTAGAGGACCCGAGATTGAGGGAAAATACACATGCACTCCACTTATAAGGGGTGTGGGAAAAAAATTTATATATATGCACGTGTGTGTGTGTGTGTGTGTATACATAAAATATGTAGTGCAAAAACAGAAATAAAAAATAGTGAGGAAAGGTTAATGTACATTCAGATATCAGATGGTAGAGGGAAAGGAGCTGTTCCTGAATCGCTATGTCTATGCCTTCAGGCTTCTGTACCTCCTTCCTGATGGTAACAATGAGAAGAGAGCGTGTCCTGGGTGGTGGAGGTCCTTAATGATTGACACTGCCTTTTTGAGACACTGCTTCTTGAAGATGTCTTGGATACTTGGATATTATGGAGGCTAGAGCCCATTATGGAGCTGACTAACTTTACAACTTTATGCAGTTTACTTTGATCCTGTGCAGTAGACCCCTCCCCCCCATACCAGCGGCCAATCAGAATGCCCTCCATGGTACATATGTCAAAATTTGCAAATGTTTTAGGTGGCACACCAAATTTTTCCAAACTCCTAATGACATATAGCTACTGTCTTGCCTTCTTACTGTCTTGCCTGGAATTCACTCAGACCTGTCACGAGTTCTGGGTCTGCCTGGAGTTCACTCAGACCTGCGTCGAGGTCCGGGTCTGCCTGGAGTTCACTCAGACCTGCCTGGAGTTCCGGGTCTGCCTGGAGTTCACTCAGACCTGCCTCGAGGTCCGGGTCTGCCTGTCTATCACCAGGTTAGACCCTCAGAGATATTAACACTCAGGAACTTGAAGTTGCTCACTCTTCCATTTCTGATCCCTGTATGAGGACTGTTGAATGTTCTCTCATCTTACTCTTTCTGAAGTCCACAATTAGCTCATTGGTTTTACTGACGTTGAGTGCAAGACTTACTGTGACACCACTCATATGGTATATCTCACTCCTGTACGCCCTCTCGTCACCATCTGAGATTCTGCCAACGATGAAGAATGTTTGTTTCAGGCATATACTTTTTAACTGGTTCTTGCACTCTGAAGCTTTAAAAAAAAATATTTTGACATCTTATGTCCTAGTTTAATCACTTCATGTCTATTAGTTTTTTCTATTGCTTAGAACATTCTATTCTATTGACATTCAATGGCATTAGTATTAACTGTCAACACCTTTCATTATTGATTGGTTCAACCACTTAATACTTTGACAACTGGAACGGGGTAGAGCAGCTGCAGTGAATATCTCACTTCCTAACTCCTAAGGTATAAATCCGAAATGTAATGAAATTTCCTTCATTACCTGGATGCTTATAGTTCCAACAAATGTCAAAAAGTTGATGTTTTCCAAGACAGAGCAGCCCATTTGATCAGCACCCTATCAACCACCATTATTCCCTGTACCAACAGCTTTTAGTATTTTAGTGATATTGCTAACATGATGAGGGTGTTCTCATTTGTAATGCAGAAATGTTTCTGCAACAGTTATTCATAATAAAATTGACACAGATTGCTTTGGATAGATTGGTAGATTAGGCCTGGCACATTTTTGGACAGACCTAGTCCGGTTTCACTCAGCAGGGTCAGTGGTGGGGCTGCCAAAGCCATTGCTGAGTGGCACAGTGGTTTGGCTGGCAGAACTACTGCCTTGTGACACCTGGTTCCAATACTGACTTTAGGTATTGTGTGTGGATGTGGAGTTTGTAAGTTTAGTGTAAATGGGTGGTTGATAGTCAGTGTAGACTGATTCGTGCGGCTCGTAAAAAAGGTATGATAACCTATCAAAATTTTAATTTTTGCATTCTGGAGGACTATAGCCCCGAAGTACTACGGGCTAGGCTGGCTTTCAGATCGGTTATGTCGAATTTTCACCAGAAAGGCTACAAGCAAGCGTTGCTGTTTCCAGCACACCTGAGAGTCACCCTTCAAGATGGATCTTTTCGGCTGTTTAAATCGCCAGCGGATGCTCAAGGTTTCCTGGAACAATGACATTTGATCGGGCTGATCAATGTAATCTAGCCTATAGATTTGGATCTGGTATAGATTGACGTTTGGGTTCTTTTTTGATACGGTTCATATATATTTCTTATATACGATTAAAGCTCTCTTTTTTCTACCGGGTTTATTCCGATTTCATATTTTTATATATTACTAACCGATTAATGTTGAAGATGACCTATTAGGGTTATTTTTTTTTTCTTTTTTTTAATCGATATACGCTCTTTTTTTATATTTTTAGCATTTGAATATTAAGATTTGGAAGAATAAAATGGCGTTTCTTCTTCCCGACAGACTCCAGTGTCTGTAGCGTCATAACTGTTTTGATCTGTTCGAAAGTGTTAAACCTTCATTTATTGTTTTAATTTTTTTAACCCTTTTGATAATATACATTTATAACACTAATTTTATATTTTAATTTTTCCTATATCAACCCTTTTTTTATAATGTGGGTTGTTTGTATTTTTTTTAACTTTGTTACGTCTGAGTTGCCGTCTTGAGACAAGGGGGTAATTTTAGTATTAGATCGCTCGCTTGCCTCTGTTTGGCTTTTTTCCTGGGGTTTTGAGGGTGGTGGGAGGGAGATTTTTCTTTTTTTTCTTTTTTCTGCTTGCTTTTTGCTTAGTTTTACTTCATGGGCTTATATGAAACTACTAAAATGGCTGCGGTGCTGTGACTTCCGGCTTCCCTTTGAACTTACTTTCCCCTTCCGAGTTCATGAGTTCACTTTTCTTTTAAACCTATATGTTAACTGTAATATATATTGTCAATATGGATAAGACTATTAACTTTGTTTCTTGGAATACTAATGGTTTAAATCATCCGATTAAACGGAAAAAAGTATTCAAAGTATTCCATAGAATGAATGCGAATGTTATTTTTGTACAAGAGACTCATGTTAGGAAGGTGGATAGTCAGAGGTTGTTTAGGTTTTGGAAGGGCCAACAGTATCACTCAAATTCGCAAGCCAAAGTGAGAGGTGTTTCTATTTTTATAGACTCATCAACTGCTTTTATACATTATGAAACAATTTCAGACCCGCAAGGTAGATTTTTGCTTATTACTGGGTTGCTTTTTAATCAAAAAGTTGTTTTAGTTAATGTTTATGCTCCAAATACTGACTGTCCTGAATTTTTTAAATGTTTATTTACATCCTTTCCTAATTTGAATCAATACAGATTGATAATGGGCGGGGATTTCAATTGTTGTTTAAACCCTTTGATGGATAGATCCAAACCCATTCAAACTTTTCCGAACAAATCGGCTTCTCTTATTAATTCTTTTATGATTGATTCAGCTATCTGTGAAATCTGGCGTTTTCTACACCCTAATGATAAAGAGTTCTCATACTTTTCCCATGTGCATCATATTTACTCAAGGATTGACTACTTTTTCATTGATCAGCACTTCCTTACAGATGTCATGGATTGCAAATACGACTCTATTGTTATATCTGATCATGCACCTTTGAAGTTATCTATTAAGGTGACGGATTCACATATTAGTACTAAAAGTTGGAGGTTTAATTCTGTTTTACTGCAGGACTCTGACTTTATTAACTTTATTAAACAGCAAATTGATTTGTTTTTCTCAATAAATTCCACAGCAGACATCTCTAGTGGAACTCTCTGGGATACTTTTAAGGCATATATTCGTGGACAGATTATTTCATATTCTGCCGGAGTTAGGAAACGAACTAACTCTAAAATATCAACATTAGTTGATAAAATTAAGGCAATTGATAAGATTTATGCATTGACCCCTAGTAAAGAACTTTATAAAGAAAGGGTGGAACTTCAAATGGAGCATAGTTTATTGTTAACCTCTTCGATTGAAAGTCAGTTAATTAAATCGAAAGCTCAATTTTATACATATGGAGATAAGTCTGGTAAATTACTAGCTAACCAATTGAAAATTGTTTCGGATAAGCGACAAATTACTAAGATTCGTAAACAAGATGGTACTCTGACGATTGATCACAAAGAGATAAATACAGCCTTTCAAGATTTTTATAATTCTTTATATCAATCAGAATGTACTAAAGACTCTTCTATAATGAGTGAATTTTTAAGGAAATTGAATATTCCAAAAGTAACTGCTGAGGATAGTGTAATTTTGGATACACCTATTACGGAGTCTGAAATAGAAAAGGCCATTTTCTTAATGAACTCGGGTAAAGCTTCGGGCCCAGATGGTTTTTCTGCAGAATTTTTTAAATCCTTTTCTTCTATACTTTCTCCTTGGCTTTGTAAAATTTTTAAAGATGCATTAAGTATAGGTAAACTACCACAATCTTTTTATGAAGCTTCTATTTCTTTAATTCTTAAAAAAGATAAAGATCCCACTGAATGCGCATCTTATCGGCCTATATCTTTGCTGAATATGGACTTTAAGATTTTTAGTAAAATCCTGGCTGTTAGATTAGAAAATATATTGCCTCGGATTATTTCTGAGGATCAGACTGGATTTATTAAAAATCGTTATTCATCTTTTAATATTAGAAAATTAATTAATATTGCTTATACTTCTTCATCTAAAATCCCAGAATGTGTCATCTCCTTAGATGCCGAAAAAGCATTTGATAGAGTCGAATGGTCATATTTATTTAATACTTTGCAACATTTTAATTTTAGTTCAAAATTTATATCATGGATTAAATTAATATATCAGAAACCTTTAGCTTCGGTTTTCACTAATAATCAAAGATCCCCTTTTTTTCAGTTATTTCGGGGTACAAGGCAAGGTTGTCCTTTAAGCCCTTTATTATTTGACATTGCTTTGGAACCCTTGGCTATAGCTATTCGTGAATCACCCAATATTTTAGGTATTACCCGCGGGGAGACGATGTATAAGGTATCATTATATGCAGATGATTTGTTATTATATATATCTGATCCTGAAAGATCTATTCCTGCTATTTCTTCTTTGCTTGCTCAATTTAGTAACTTCTCTGGGTATAAATTGAATTTTAAAAAGAGTGAACTTTTTCCATTAAATATGCATACTCCAATTTATAATCGGGTACCATATAGAATTGTTACAGACTATTTTACTTATTTAGGTATTAAAATTACTAAAAAACATAAAGATTTATTTAAAACTAATTTTTTGCCTTTAATAGATCAAATTAAGCAACTTGCTAATAGGTGGTCCCCACTATCTGTGTCTTTGGTAGGTAGAATTAATGCCATTAAGATGATGATACTACCTAAATTTTTATACCTATTTCAAGCATTACCAATTTTTATTCCTAAATCTTTTTTTGATACAGTTGATTCTAAAATATCGTCGTATTTGTGGCAGAACAAAAATCCTAGGTTAGCTAAAAAATATTTACAGAAGCCTAAGAAGGAGGGCGGTTTGGCTCTACCAAACTTAAGATTTTACTATTGGGCAGTTAATATACGGTATTTGATATTTTGGACACAAGAATCGACTACAGTTGCTGGCCCACAATGGGTAAATTTGGAATGTAAATCTGTGCAAGATTTCTCATTGATTTCAATCTTAGGATCTTCACTTCCCTTTTCATTATTTAAAATGAATAAACAGATAACTAATCCTATAGTCAAGTATACATTACGAATCTGGTTTCAATTTCGTAAATTTTTTGGTTTGAATAAGTTTATACTGTCAAGCCCTATAACAGCTAATTACTTTTTTCGACCATCTTCCATAGATCAAGCCTTTTATTTATGGAAAACAAAAGGTATAACATGTTTTCGTGATCTGTTTTTGGATGATAACATTATGTCCTTCGAACAATTATCTAATAAATATAATTTATCTAAAACCCATTTTTTTAGATATCTACAAATTAGAAATTTTTTATATAATGAACTAAAGTCTTTTTCGAAAGAATGTCCATTGGACATTACAGAAAGAATTTTAGCTCTTAATCCTTGTCAAAAGGGTCTTGTTGCTATCATTTATAATATGATTATGAATCTACAACCAGATATATCTGAAAAAATTAAGAAGGAATGGCAGGAAGAACTGCATTGCCCTATTTCTACTGAGCAATGGGAAAAAATTTTATTATTGGTAAACTCATCCTCTATATGTGCTAAACATACTCTAATACAATTTAAGGTCGTACACAGAGCTCATATGTCTAAAGATAAACTTGCTCGATTTTACTCGTATGTTAATCCAACCTGTGATAGATGTCATTCTGATATAGCTTCGTTGACTCATATGTTTTGGTCCTGTCCTTGCTTACATAACTATTGGAAAGATATTTTTAATATTATTTCAAGAGTTTTAAATATTAATCTCCAACCACACCCTTTTACTGCAATTTTTGGCCTACCAATGATGGATAATAAGTGTTTATCCGCTTCATTCCAACGAATGATTGCATTTATTACACTAATGGCTAGAAGATCCATTTTACTGAATTGGAAAGAAGCCAATCCTCCAACAGTATCTCAGTGGTTTTCCCAAACTATTTCCTGTTTAAGTTTAGAAAAAATTAGAAGTGTGGTTTTCGATCCTTCAGTTAAATTTGAGGAAACTTGGAGACCATTTATTCAGCATTTTCATATGAATTAAACGGTCTGATCCTGAACCTTATTGTCACTATCCTGAATTGTGTGGATGGAGGTTGGGAGTCATAGGCACTACTGTATATATATAACATTATGCGATTGCCCATGTTGGTTAGTTTTTTTTTTCTATTTAGTTGTTGTTTTTTTTTTTTTGTTTTGGGGGGGGTTTTTCTTAATCATTTATATTATTATATGAGTTTGAGAGATTCTATGTATGGATCAATATATATTTGAATGTTTATCAATCTATTATGTACTCTCAAATGTCTTGTAACAATATTTTTCTTCTGTTTTTTTTCAAAAAACTAATAAAAAGATTTGAAAAGAAAAGAAAGAAAGAAAGAAAGAAAGTTTTACAGTATATTGAATACATTAAAATCTTGCAAAAACAGAAATAATTGTATATTAAAAAAGTGAGGTAATGTTCACGGGTTCAATGTCCATTTAGGAAACGGATGGCAGAGGGGAAGAAGCTGTTCCTGAATCGCTGAGTGTGTGCCTTAAGGCTTCTGTACCTTCTACCTGATGGTAACAGTGAGAAAAGGGCATGCCCTGGGTGATGGAGGTTCTTAATAATGGACGTTGCCTTTCTGAGACACTGCGCCTTGAAGATGTCCTGGGTACTTTGTAGGCTAGTACCCAAGATTTACAAATTTACAACCCTCTGCAGCTTCTTTGGTCCTGTGCAGTAGCCCTCTTGTACCAGACAGTGATGCAGCCTGTCAGAATGCTCTCCACAGGACATCTGTAGATATTTTTGAGTGTATTTGTTGACATACCAAATCTCTTCAAACTTCTAATGAAGTATAGTCGCTGCCTTACCTTCTTTATAACTGCATTGATATGTTGGGACCAGGTTAGGTCCTCAGAGATTTGGACACTCAGGAACTTGAAATTGCTCAATTCTCCTCTTCTGATCCCCCTATGAGAATTGGTTAGTGTTCCTTCGTCTTACCCTTCCTGAAGTCCACAGTCAGCTCTTTCATCTTACTGACGTTGAATGCCAGGATGTTGCTGCGACATCATTCCTCTAGTTGGCATATCTCACTCCTGTACACCCTCTTGTCACCACCTGAGATTCTATCATCAGCAAATTTGTAGATGGTGTTTGAGCTATGCCTAGCCACGCAGTCATGGTTATAGAGAGAGTACAGTAGTCGGTAGAGCATACACCCCTGAGGTGCACCAGTGTTGATTGTCAGTGAGGAGGAGATAGTATCACCAATCTGCACAGATTGTGGTCGTCTGGTTAATAAGTTGAAGAAGATCCAATTGCAGAGGGAGATACAGAGGCCCAGATTCTGTAATTTCTCAATCAGGATTGTGGGAATCATGATGTTAAATGTCGAGCTCTAGTCGATGAACAGCATCCTGATATAGGTGTTTGTATTGTCCAGGTGGTCTAAGGCTGTGTGAAGGGCCATTGAGATTGCATCTGCTGTTGACCTAGTGTGGCAATAGGCAAATTGCAATGGGTCCTAGTCCTTGCTGAGGCAGAAGTTCAATCTAGACATGACCAACCTCTCAAAGCATTTCATCACTGTCGATGTGAGTGCTACCGGGTGATAGTCATTAAGGCAGCTGGGATTATTCTTCTTAGGCACTGGTATAATTGTTGTCTTTTTGAAGCAAATGGGAACTTCCACCATAGCAGTGAGAGGTTGAAAATGTCCTTGAATACTGCTGCCAGTTGGTTGGTACAAATTTTCAGAGCCTTACCAGGTACTCTGTCGGGATCTTGCGCCTTGCGAGGGTTCACCCTCTTTAAAGATAGTCTAACATTGACCTCTGAGGCAGAGGTCACTGGGTGCAACAGGGATCTTCACAGCTGTATCTATATTCTCCCTTTCAAAGCAGGCATGGAAGGCATTGAGTTCATCTGGTAGTGAACCATCACTGCCATTCATGTTATTGGGTTTTGCTTTGTAGGAAGTAATGTCTTGCAAACCCTGCCAGAGTTGTCGTACATCTGATGTCGCCTCCAGCCTCCTTTGAAATTTTCTCTTTGCCTTTGAAATAGCCCAACTGACATTCGGACTGGAGGAGTGCAGATTCATCAATTATGGGACAGCAGTAGGTCGTTGACATCAGCTGACCTGGAGTCAGAAACTTGAAATGGCTTGGAGTCAATGTTGAGGAAACACTTTGTATGCTGACATAAATAGTCCAATGAACCTGTCCTGCTAGTGAGATGGGATGTTTTCAGGTATTATGAATGAAATACTGCAATTTTTGCCTGAAAGGTGTAGTCCTGTAAGACATCTACACTAAGACTTTTCTAATTCAGGCTCGTCAAGATTTTAAGAGGAAATTTGCAGAATCAACTAGGAATGTATGCACTTAGTTATGTCTGATGCAATTTCTACATCGATGCCTGATGGGATTAACTTTTGTTTTTGTGCTTTAATACAAGGCTTTAATTTAACTTGAGTAGCTTGCTATGCTACTCTCCCACACCTCCTCCGTGCTCAGCGTACTCTCTTGTCTTACCCCCGTGCTCCCTCCTCCACCACTGTGTGCCTCTCCTTCTTCCCCCATGGCAGTGGGGAGAGTGTGTGCAGAGAGAGGAGCTAAGGAAGCTGTCATTTTTATCTTTATGGAATCAAATAAATTGCCTCTACACATGAACATCTTAATGAAAGATACAGTAGATCCAAAAAACACTGAAATTTTACTGCAGAGCAGGTGGAATTCATGCATAGATCTCACCTTTCACTGCACAGTAACAGCAAGAAGCTTCACTCATAAACTAGTTCATTTCAGTAACTGTTGTGCACCCCGTCACATAAGGTGACCTTGTATTGTGCTTCATTAATCCTTCCATTAATAACATAGTCACGTAACGGTAGCTTCAAGGAGCATTACTGTTGTTGCAAAATAAAAGAGCAATGTAATTGCTTTGCCACCTTTGTAGCATAGTTGGAAAAATACTAACAGTAAATAGTTAATCACTATTATATGTTGTAAATGTAATGATTATGGTTTAGAATATTAATCATAATTCTAGAGTAAATGCGCTCTATGTAACGTGAGCTGCACAGTAATATTATTTTGGTTAAGATGCTCAATTTTATTTGTATCGCTGTTCAAAAAGGCTCTTAAAGCAAAATTCTTACCAACAACTCTAATTGCATAATTTAAAAGTTTTTTTCTTATGCATTCCTATTTAATAGGATTTGTTCAAGGCCTAGGTTAGAGTTGTAGTACTGTAGGTGTCCTTTCCCCGAGTTTTACACAAGTACAGTTCCTAACAGCAGGTTACCAAACACAAGTAGCTGCTTTTCTATATGAATTTGGTGAATGTGGGCAGGTTAGTGGACCATCAACTTCAAAACACATGGTTCATGCCAGTGTCCATTTAAATAATGAATGAAATTCACCTCACTAGAGCAATCTTCTCTTCCTCTCTTTGACTTCTATCACCTCTTTTCTAAGAATACTTTTAGCAACTGACATTCATTATGAGACTACAGATTTCTGCAGTTACTCTAACTGCATTTCTGCCATTTCTCCTTTCAGATGATGTGTCTTTATTGTACTATTATAACTATCCCCATCCTGGTACATTTCACATTTTACTCTACAGTGGAACATTGTGATTCATTTCACTGTCACTTTAATTCTCACTTCTCTGATCCTCATCCTCCTACACTGTTACAATAAAGCAAAATTTAAGTTCAAGACTTGACATCTCAGCACATAATTTAACTGGGCACCTTGCAGCCTTCCAGCCTCAGTGTTGGACTCAATTGTATTTATTTATTTCAGTTCAAGATCTGTTTGTGTTGGCATGGCCAGAAATTTTTTAACAATCACTAAAAATCCTTGAGAGGAGTGACTTGATAGGCCAATTCCTAGGGCATTAAAGATCAAGCACATTGGAGATCAGAAATGTATATTGGCCAGACTTGATAAAGACGGCAGAATTCTCCTTTAAAAATATGTTAATCAGTTGGTTTTTTTTTACAGTTCACAAATTTTATTATCATCCCTAATATTGACAAATTTTGTCTTCAGTTCTAGATGATAAACTGAATTTAAATTCCACATGCTGCAGTGAGATTTTAAACTTGGTGTTCAGGATTGTTAGTGCAGTCCTCCAATTGACTAGTCCTCTACATTTTACCACATGCTGTTTCAGATGAGTCTATTTCCATCATTTTCATTTGGTCGAGAGCAATTATTCTTTATTCGTTCAATGCTGCCATCTTTTATCTTGCACCATTGCTTCCTTTTGTAATTAGTCTCTTCATTCTGAGCTATTTTTTTTCAGCTGTCTTATTTTTTCACAATCTGAGTTCAGCATACTTAGCACAAGTCTAACTCTCCTTATTGTTTTTAGAACGTTGTCATCCTGATGTGAGCTTCATCACATTTACTGAACTTAGTTTTCACAACTGGCAGCAACTTCAACAAATTGTGCCGCAAGTATTGTCCGTACTAAATACTCGGTTGTTTGACCAGTAGTGAAATTAATTGCCCTCAATGCACGCCAGATCAGAGCATATATTTTAGAAACGTACTATGTCTGATTCCTGTAGGAGAGCTGTGGTCTTGAAGGTACAAATTATGCAAGCTATAGAAGTGAGCAACAACATTCTGAACCAAAATGAATCCTTAGATCCAAACCCCAGAGCAGCCCAGAGTAGGCCCAAAGCCTCGGTATCAGTTCATGGTATTATCAGGAGCACAGCAGCTGGGGCAGTCATTATAGCCTCAGTGCTATGGAGAGAGGAGTGAATATAGCGGGAGAATGAATGAAATCGGCTCTCACCTCCAATCGTGGTTCCCTGTTTTCCAGTCTCTCTGGGTCGGTTTTTAAATTCTTAAAACATCGTATTGTACCTTGCACTAGGACCCAGGCACCGCTGCAGCAAAAGGCTCCAGGCCTAGATCACGCCTCCCAGTGACTTGTTCCAGGACCAGATTTTGCTACCCAGCTCGAAGCCGCTCTTGATTTCTCCAAATTGGCTCGGCGCTCTGAGTGATCCAGCATCGCACCCGTGCCAGTTGTATGGGCAATGAGACTCCTCTGCCTCGATTTCTCCTCTCCAAATGGCTCACTCCATCTACATGTGCTCTGCAACGTACCAGCGCAGTCCATCCCTCAAATTTGCTTTGCCTTTGTTCGCTTCTTCATTATCTGTGGTGATAATTTACTACAATTTACTTCACAAATTAGTAATGTTTTTAGTTGAATTCCTTGCCTTTTGAATTACCAGTGAGCTGTTGCATGCATTTGGTAGCGCCATCTTAAACTGAAAGTTTAAGATGTGAAGAAACAGGTGTGACAATGCTTCAAAATTAATTGGCATAAAAAATAGAGAGGTTTGAGGAAGAAATGTACTTGCCCGTACTTCCTTTCTTTACATGTGTTCCACTTAAAATATTTTCTGGCTAGTGGTTGTCATCTGTATGAGTTTTTTTTTGCCCTAGGATGAAACAGTGGTGAATGGAAGGGTCTTGCTTTTGGTTATATATTTTATTGGGTCAATAAATCAATTATTAATGTCCTTAACCATAAAATGCCAGTAATATGTGATTCATTGGAACAGTAATCAGATCAGGTTTAGTATCACTATCGTATATTGTGAAATTTGTTGTTTTACGGCAGCGGTACATTACAATACATAATAAAAACTATAGTTTACAATAAGAAGTAGGTATAAAAAGGAAAATTAAATGAAATAAGTAGTACAAAAATAAGGACGGGGAGAAATACTGAGGTAGTGTTCATGGGTTCATTGTCCATTCAGAAATCTGATGATGGAGGGTAAGAACCTGTTCTTAAAATGTTGAGCATGTGTCTTCAGGCCCCTAAACTTCCTCCTTTATGGTTGCAATGAGATGAGATCATATCCTAGGTGATGGGAGTCCTTAGTGAAGGATGCCGCCTCTTTGAGGCATCACTTTTTGAAGGTACCTGAATGCTGAGGAGGCTAGTGCCCACAATGAAACTGATTGTTTGCAATTTTCTGCAGCCTTTTCTGATCCCGTGCAGTGGTGATGCAACCAGTTAGAAAGCTCTCTTCGGGACATTTGTAGAAATTTGCTAGTGTCTTTGGTGGCATACCAATTCTCCTCAAACACTTAATGAAGTATAGATGCTGTTTGTCTTCTTTGTAATTGCATCAGTATGTTGGGCCTCGGTTAGGTCCTCAGAGATATTGACACCCAGGAACTTGAAACTGCTTATCCTTTCCAATTCTGATCTCTTGACAAGACTGGCATGTGTTCCCTTGACTACCCCTTCCTGAAGTCCACAGTCAATTCCTTGGGTCTTACTGAAGTTGATTGCGAGGTTGTGACCCCACTCAACTTGAGCTCTATCTCACTCCTGCTGTATTGATATAACTTCCAAGCCTCGGAAATATATGGAAAATTAACTCAAACAATGTAAACTCTGCAATATTTTTAAAATGGGGGCAAAAATAAAGCTACAAAGCCTAATTTTCATCACTATCATGAGGTATTTCACTAAATGTTGTTGAAAACCACAGGGAACTAAATTGAAAATGTCTCTTCCTCTGATGGTGTAAAGTTTTAATTAAAGCCCATTCCACACTTTCATGTTCTCTCTGTTTTGATGCCTAGATTCATCCATCAATGTCTGAATGTTTTATTCTTTCCCATGTTGGTGATCTCTATTGACCCTTGATGCCTTATTTCTGGGTGGGTGGTTCCACTGGCCTATTTATTTCTTTCCAAGTTTGACTTTCTTTCGAGTGTGATCTGTCTTGTTTCTGAAAGGCAGATCCATCTGATTTTAAATATAATTGATTTGTCCCATCATGAAAATTTAAAAAGACAAAATCTAAAGTGATTTTCATAACCAGCTAACTCCACAATTGTGCATTTCATTGGCATTGCTTCTAAGAGAATTGTGGTTGAAAATAACTCCTGAAAAGTTTTCAGCATTTTCTCTTTGTATTTCATATTTCTCTATCTTTTGTTTAAATCATTCCTGTATTAATATCCATGTTTGTTTCTAATATGTGCTTCTGCTCTATGCTGCTGGATATTCTTCAGTCCCATTTGTGACCTGCTGTTGTTTATATATTTTAGATTTAAAATAGTTATCCATCCGAATTGATGTATTTAAAAGCTGATAGAGCCAAATACAACTTAGGTATTCATTTTATTAACCAAACATTAATTGGATTTGCACTAGGCATGGTAGCATAGCGCTTAGCATGCTTTGCAGTACCAGTGACCGGAGTTCGATTCTCACTGCTGCCTGTATGGTGTTTGTACCTTCTTCCTGAGACCATGTGGGTTTCCACCAGGTGCTCAGGTTTCCTCACACAGCCGAAAATTGGTCAAAGGTTCATTTATTATCAATCTGTACAACTCTGAAATTCTTCTTCTGCAAATAGCCACAAACCTAAGAAAGAAAAAAAAACGGCAACATGATCATCAATGACTCAAAAAAGAACAGGTACATTGACCCCCAAATCCCCCTCCCTGCACACAAAAAATGAGAAAGGTTGGGCAAAAAACACAGAATACAAAAAAAACCATAAGACTGAAAAAAAAAGTCCACATCCAGAATGCAGAAAACGTGGGCAACATTCTCTATAGCAGAGCTATCTCATCAGCACTAAAAAAGCAGTCTCCTCTCTTTTATAGCAGAACGATCTCACCAGCGATAAAATGGCAGACTTCCCTCTCTGGTAACGGAGTGATCCCCCCAGCGATAAGAAGGCAGGCAGCTGGATTTCAGTCTCTCTCATCACTTTGATCTTGAACAATGGAGTTGAACAGCAGCTCACAGCCTTCTCACCATAAGGTTCCCGCACACTGCATCTGCCTCCTGGAAACCCCTCGGAGACTGCAGAGCACTGAAACACCCAAACGATCTCCAAACTGATTTGTAGGCTCCAACAGTTCCAGAATAACATTCAAGATGAAAAGCAAATGTAAAAGGCATAACAGAAGTGAAATATATGGTTTCATGAACTATCCAGAAGATGTCATCTGAAGGAGAGTTGTACACAGGTGCCATCTTGACTGAAAGTATCAATTTACAGTCACTGTAAATTGTCCCATGATTAGGCGTGGATTAAATCGGGATTGCTGGTCAGTGCAATTCAAAGGGCCAGAAGGGCCTATTCCACACTGTGTCTCAATAAATAAATATAAAAAAATACATACATACAAATAATTTGTTTTATCGCTTTACTACATGTCTGTCAGTAACTTTTAAAGCATTACAGATTTTGCAACTCACTAATTATTGCACAAATTGAGAGCAAATTGATAAACATGTTAAAAATTAAGTTGCAGAGAGTGTGGGGTTGATGTTTAGGAGAAAGGACGATCTGATCGGGGAAAGCCAAGGTTGCTGTGCAGACATGCTGTACACTAAGTCATTGGAGTTGTTAAATTAAGATCAGTTAAAGGAAAAAAATTGATGAAAGGAACATGCAAACACTGCAATCAGAGTAGTTTGAGAAAGGGAACACAAACGTTCATAGGAAGTTACAGAATCTGATGTCAAGAACAAAAGGCTCATTGTGTTGAAAGGAATAAGCTCACTATTTCAGTATTCTCATCATTTTGGCTTCCTTTCCTTTTTTAAAATCTTCTGTACTTTGCTACTCATATGTACGCACAAGCATGCACCATTCCTTATTTGCACTTCTGTTTGCAGTGTTTTATTAACAGTTGATGGAACATGATTGACTTCACTTCAGAGATGGGGAAGAGATCAGTGGAAATAAAAAGCTTTCTATTTCAGTTCACTGGAGAGAATATGTAATGATTTAGAGTGCCTTTGAAGTTCTGGGTTCTGTTGTAAGATATTTTAATCTTTAGACTTGACAAGGCCTTGGGAAAGATGCAGCGGAGTGATATTCTTCCATGTACAGAGGGAGCATAGGGACAGTTTGTTGATAGAGTCCATCAGTGGAGTATGATGTCCAGCATTCATTTGGGAAAGCTCCCCACTGTTAGACCTGGAAAGGCAGAATTAGATCATTCATTTGAATGTTGAAGCACTCCTTTCCGGCAGATAGATGAGTAAATGAGATATTTAGTTTATTAATTGTTGGAAGAGGTAGGCATTTCTGACAAAGCTGGTGATTACTACCAGTCCTTGACTGCCTTTGGAAAAGTGGTGGTGACTCATTCCCTCCTTCTGTTAGAGGTGCTCCTGTAGCAATTTTGGGTAGCAACTTCAGGATTTAGACCCAGCAACAATGACAGAAGCTTTCTGTATGATCCGGGGGGGGGGGGGGGGGAATCCACAGGTGGTGCTCTTGTTATCCTTCTTGATTTACCAGGATCTGCTTCAACAGTGTAAATATTAATGTGGCTGGTCCAGATTAAATGATAGCCTCCCGGAATGTTTATGGTGGGCGATTTATCTTTGGTAATCTTGTTTCCCTGATCTGGGATATCTTACAATTAAATGCCGACGGTTCTACTTACCAAGGCAGTTTTCTTCAGATCCTTACCGTAGTTTACATACCACCAAATGCCGATGTTAACAAGCACTTGAGATATTGAACGGTGCCATCCTCAAACAAGAAACAGCCCACTTCAACGCATTTCAAATCCTATTGAGAGACTTCGATCAGTCTTGTTTGAAGAAATCTCTGCCTAATTATTACCAGCATATAACATATAGCACCAGGAATCGCAACACACTCGACGGCTGCTTTACTATGATTAGGAATGCCCTCTGTTCCATGTCTAGACTATATTTCAGCAATTCTGATCATCTGGCTGTCCTCCCCTACCTCTGTACTGGCAAAGGCTAAAGAGCAAAACTCCAGAAGTAAAGTTAACAAAAGGTGGTCATGGAAGGCAGAGGAGTGGCTGTAAAATTGCTTCGAATCAGTGCACTGGACTGTGTTGAAGGATGCATTGAAGGATCTGAATGAATACACCACGTTGTAACATACTTCATAAAAATAGTGTGCCCTGATAAAATCATTCAGAGTCTTCCCCAAAAAGAAGCCCTGGATGAACCATGAGATTTGCAATCTGCTGAGGGCAGATCAGTGGCATTCAGGTCTGGTGACCAAGTAAGATACAAGAGGTCGAGGTGCGATTTACCAACACCTCTGCTGGGTCACACAACGAAGACTTCTTGAGTTTCCAACAGTAGAAGCTGTGACAAGGCATCAGTTTTGCTGTGTTGTTTGGTACCTTGAACTCTATGGTGTAAAAGTAGGCTCCTAGAAAAAGTGCCCAACGTTGCAACTGGGTAGCAGTCATCACTGGAATTCTCTTCCTGAGATGAGAAAACGGACACAAGGTGGTCTGTCACTAGAATAAACTTTTATCTGTAGACGTAATGGAGGAACTTCTTTATTCCCCATACTAGACTAAGAGCCTCTCGATCGATCTGTGCATATTCGCGTTTTGAGCTCGTCAGTGATCTTGAAGCAAATGTAATTGGACATTCAGATCCATCTTTCATACTGTGTGAAAATGCCATACCCATCACACACCAGACTGATGGGCAGAGATGGATCATAATGGGTGAGCAGTTTATCTGATGTTATTAGTCTCTTTGTTTCCTTGAATGCTCTTTCACATCTTTCTGACCACTCCCACATTACTCCTGTCTGCAACAGTGCATTCAAGGGGTGCAGCACTGTAGCAGTGTTTGGGAGAAATCAGTGGTATAAGTTTACAAGGCCCAAGTATGACCTGAATTATGACACATCTTCGGGTTTGACTGCCTGTAGCACTGCTTCATCTTCTCTTGTGAGTTAAGTAAGCCACGTTTGTCAATGACATGTCCACAATATGAGATTTCATTTTTGAAAAAAAGTCTCTCTTTGTGTGCAGACCACATGCATTCACCCTGATAAGCACTTTACCAAGGTTCTGGAGATTATTTTCATCATTCTTGTCAGTCACAATGATGTCATCAGGGTAACATTGTGTTCCTGGGATATCTTGGAGCACTTGGTCCATTGCTCTTTGCCAAATTGCTGGAGCTGGTATGACGCCAAAGACGAGACAATTATACTGGAATAGTCCCTTGTGAGTGTTGATTATGAAGAACTTCCTGCTTGACTCCTCAATCTCCATTTGCAGATAGGCTTGTGACAATTTAGTCTTTGAAAAGCTCTCCCCACCTGTCAAAGAGGCAAATATGTCTTATATTTGTGGCAGGAGATACTACATGGTACACAGCACAGGGTTGGTACTCACTTTGAAGTCCCCGCATATATGAACAGCTCCAGTCTTCCCTTTCTTGATCACTGGGACAATGAGTGTGGCCCAGTTGCTCCACTCAACCTTGTGCATAATGCATTGGATGCACTTTATGGAATATTGGTGTTACTGCTTCATCCAGTTCAATTCTGACCCTTATGCCTTTGAGTTTACCAATACCCTCCTCAAACACCTTCTCATTAGCATTAAGCAGCTGTGGCAGTCTCTGGTTAGTGCTACCATTTGGGCTGCTGTTGCCTGTCGATGACGCATTGAGAGCTTTGATTGTGTGCCAGTCTTGTTGGATTTTTCTCAACTATTCACATCCGAACAGTGCTGGCTCTCCAGTTTTCAACAAAGCTCTAACTGCTGTGTTTTGCCACTGTACATCACACTTACTTCCAGTTTGCCTTTGGGAGACACTATGTAGGTCTTTAGCATCACTATGGTCTTTTTGAATGGTAGCTTAGAAATCAGTCTGTTGTCGTCAGCCTCAGAAATTACAGACAAAGCTGACCCTTTATCCAGCTCCATTTTCAGTTTTACACCAGACACATCTGTTGTGATCTATATGATTTTTTGATCTGCTTCAGTAATGCTCCGCAGTTCTAGGCATGACAGCTCACTTTTGTCAGACTGTGTTGTCTGATTCAGTTTCACATTCAGTTACTTTGTGCATTTGTTTAGTTTTATGTTTGAAACTTTTCGCTGTGTGGGTTTTCTCTTTGGTTGTCCTTTTTGTCTGACACTCTCTCTATGTGACCTTGTCTGTGACACTTCCTGCAAACTTTTTCTTTGAACCAACAGCCATTACATCATGGGAGGATTTGTCACATTGATAAAACTTTTGACTTTTTGCACCATTCAGGATTTGTGCATTTCAATTCTAAATTCTTTTTCTGTAATTCTGACACGTCCTTTTCTGCTGGCTCCAATGATATTGCAATGGTCAAAGCCAGTTCTAAGGTTGGGTCTCTTTCTAACAGTAGCCTCTTTTGAGTGATTTGACTATCCATGCTACACACAAGCCTGTCTCTTAATGCATCAAAAAGTCCATCTCCAAAGTCACAGTATTGGGAAAGTTTGCACAGTTCTGCATGTATGTGTAGAAATGGTTTCATCCTTTAACTGGTTCCTTTTGTGAAATCTAAATCTCTCAACTATTACAAGCAGTTTAGGGCTCAAGTGATTTTGTGACAATTTTGTCAAACATCTTGCTTGTTGGCTTTTCAGAAGTTATTAAGTTGCGTAAAGGCCTGTACATTTTAGCACCCATTAAGCCAAGAAGCATGGAGACTTCCTTTTCCTCATCCACGCTGTTTGTGTTGCAATGCAGTTCAACCTTCTCGATATACAATTCCCAGTCCTCATTAGAACTATCAAATTTGTCAGTTTTCCCGACTAAGGTCATCGTCATGTTATTTTCACTTTAACTCTGCTAGTTGTGCGTCCCTCACAGTGCACAATTACTCACGCATCTGTTTGGTTGTGTCCGTGATGGCCTTCGCCGTACTGATTCATTATTTCCTCTCGCTGTCTTTCTCCCTTCCTCCAAATTCTATCATCTCGTAACAGTGCAATTGGTGATATCTGCGGATATTCAGGTTCGAACTTGTTGCCAATTTGTTGTGTCTGTACAACTACATATCAATTAAATAAAAGTTAGTACACGAAGGTGGGGTTAACCCAGGGGTGGGCAAACTTTTTGACTTGTGGGCCACAAAGGGTTCTAAAATTTGACAGGGGGGCCGGACCAGGAGCAGATGGAGCAAACCAACACTCGTTTTGGTAATACACCTCATAAGAGAAAATAAAATATCATGGGATATGTAGAAAACATGTGCTTTAATTTCAATTGAAAATGAACAAATGCATTACAACAAAATATCTGTCTTTGAAGTCCCATGGTATTTAGCTATTTATTGAAATGACTTTTAAAACACTGAAAATTAAATGAATAAAATACAGCTTTTTTTAATAGTAACAGTTATTATTTTAAAGCACTGAAAATTCTGTTATCCTTCAAGATATTATCATCATCACTCTCCTCCTGACTGTCTTTATTTCAAAAACGGTAGGAGATGCAGGTCTACTTGTCCTGCTCCTTCTTATTCAATTGTCCCCTGTGCCAAAACTCAACAACGACCAGCACAAGGACAGAACAGTGACAGCGCGCCAGTATGCGGAGCGCGTTATTTGATCTGGAGCGCATTTTTTATTTTGAGAACGTACGTGCACCTGCACACTACTCATGTCCATCACTTAACAGAAATGACATGTAACATGTAAGGCTTATTGAAAAAAATATTTTCAAATGCATTTTTTACATAACACAACGAAGAAACTTATTTTTAATTTCAGTGGGAACAGTGTTGTTGGTCTCCCTTTTTAGCCAGCGCATCAAAGTCTGGATTTAGTTTTGTTGCGGCGAAAACGCCAGAATTGCGGGGGAAAAAACGTTAACAAGGTTTATTAATATAATTTCATCAAGTTCTGCGGGCCGGATTAAAAAGCTTAACGGGCCGCATATGGCCCCCGGGCCGTAGTTTGCCCATGCCTGGGTTAACCTGTATATTCACTTTGCAGAGAAAGAGAGAAAACAACAGATAAATGCACATGAGTAAGGTATCAGTCAATAAGTAGTGCTAAGGGCAGTCATTGCGCTAAAAGAAATAGATCTATACATTACAGTGGTAACCTATCGTCTTGAACTGCAGAAGTCTTTCTGAAAAAATACTTCCATAATGCTGTTAAGGAGGGAATTTCAGTATTTAGACCCAGAGGCAAAGGAACAGGAACATATATCCACTTCAGGATTGTGTGACTCATAGAGTAGGTGTTAGTGTTCCCATGTGCCTGAAGGCCTTGTTCTTGTTCGTCTGGATGACAGATTTGGAAAGTGCTGTTGGCATAGCCTAGCTGAGTAACTGTTATGCATCTTGTAGTGGGTGCACACTGCAGCCACTGTACAGTGCTGGCGAAGAGAATGAGTGTTTAATTTGTTGATGGAGTTCCAACCGAGTATGCTGATTAGTTGTGAATAATCTCAAGCTTCATGAAGATGTTGGAGATATCATTGAGCTGGTCATGGTGTTGCTATACTGAAGCAGTGTTTAGGATTGTGCATGTTTGTGTAAAAACTGAGTAGTTGAAGGGATGTAGTTATTCTTGAACCTGGTGATGTGGTACTTCAGGCCTGCTTCATAATGTATCTGTGAAAAGATGGTATGGCCTGGATGGTGCAGATCTTTGATTTCAATCTTGAGGTGGTGCCTCATGTAGATACTTCCAGTGGTGATGAGGGATCACCACTGATATATTGAGCCAAGTCCATTGCTTTCTACAGCTCCTTGCATTCCTACACAGCACAGGCTGTTTCCAATTAGTTGTTTAATTGTCCACCACCATTCACACTGCAGAGCTTTCATCTGCTTTGTTAGTTATGCAATGGCTTTGATTTGTCTCTTGCCTCAGATCATTTTAAAGTGTTTTCTAGTGTATTTTAAAGCATAGGAACTATAAACTGGGGATGATGAATCCAAACATAGTTTAAACAATTGCCAGAGCAATTCTGTAGATGAGTAGTGCGTGAGAGACTGTAGATGCTGGAAATCTGGATCAATTTCATGTTGAGAGTTCATATCTGCGCATCAGGACAAATTGATGAAATCTATATTAATCCGAAAGCTTTGATTGTACAACACCTGCAAAAGTTTAAAAAATCCTCATGTAGGTTTTGTTGCATCAAGGGAGTTTCATTATACTTTAAGTCTATTGCTTTGATCTGCTCACATTGCCAGAGGCCTCCTTTACTGGCAGCTTTGTCTCTAAGATTTGAAAGTTGCTGCTAAAAGTTCATGAAAAATGCATGGACAGTTGTTAGGATAATGAATGGTGTTCCCTAACTAACAGCAAGGTTATTTAGGCATGTAGTTTTAATTCAGTTTATTCATTGATTTAGAGGTACAGCATGGAACAGTCCCTTCTGGCCCAATGAGTCACACCGCCCAGCATCCCACCTATTTTAACACTAGCCTAATCACAAGATAATTTACAAAGACCAATTAACCAACTAATTGATACGTCTTTCGACTATGGGAGGATGCCGGAACACCCAGAGAAAACCCACACAGTCATGGAGAGAACATACAAACTACCTCCAGACACCTAGATTTGAACTTCACTTTCTGATGCCCCAAGTCATGCACCATGGTGCGCTAAGTAGCTGTAATGACCTAATTGGTCAAATGGGAAGGTCGCTGCTCAGAACTACGTTTTACCAATCATCAACTCTTTCAGAACCCAGACTTGCCTTGAAGGATATGGAATTCTACTGGAAAGCGTACTAACATAGATAGGTTCAGAGAAATGGGGTCAGATCTGATATATACCACCTACTAGCGTCCAGGCATTCTTTTTCTCCCAGTACATTCCTAGATGCAACCTTCTGTTTGGAAGCTCTCAAGTGACTTGTGAGGCCCTTTTAATGGCCGGCTCTGTCCTGAAAGGCTTTGCAGTTCGCAGGTTCTCATTGCATTGTAATCTGCAAACCTCGGAACAAGGATACGGTCCATCACCCAGCTGTTTACCTGGTAGGCATGAACTTTTAATAATGGTTAAAATTTTTGATTGGATCACCCAAAAATGTAATAACATTGCATACAAATCCTGGCCCTGAGGGAACAAAGCTTATATTTGCCAGCTGGATTAAAACAATGGATCTTCAGCCTGCGGTCCACATTGTTCCTGTCTCTGTCCTGGCCACAAGGGGTTACCTCCAAGTAAGTGAAATTCAGACCTTTCATGAGAGATGTTTACTTTTGGAGCAGGCATCTCAAAGCAATGAAAAAGTATTTCAATGCTGGGTCTGCAAAGTCCTCAAGTTTATTGGAAGGACAAGGGAATTAATGTTGATATTCTTTCCCTAGCCAACATTCCCATTATCGAAGCCCTTATTACAATAATACACTATATTGGCATAAGATGTATTATATGCATGCCTGACACGAGACTCTTAAAACAGATGACCTATTCTGAACTCTCTCAAGCAAAGAGGATGGACAGAGGAAAATATTCAAGGATATGCTTAAAGTGTTCTTGAAGAAGTGCAATGTTTCCATTAGCTCCTTGGAATCTCCGGCTCATGATCGTTCAAACTGGAGAAGAAACATTCAACATTGTGCTGAGAGCATTAGGTGTCTATTGGGGTAACTGTGAGCCAATGTCTAAATAATGGAAGGAGTGGAACATCTTATTAATTGCCTGCCAGCCACCCTCTGCCCCATCTGTGGAATAGTGCAGTTCCCATATTGATCCTGAGAGACAGATGAGGAAAAGGTCAGGTAAAAGTAATATTTAGAATGGTATTATTGTTACCAAAAGTGATATACTATTATTTTTGTATGTTGTCTTTCTAACATTAACAAATGCCAAATTATTGTTTAATATTTTGGGCTTCCTTTCAGTTTAATTCTGCTTTCATCAAAATTCCTGAGACCTGATGATTTACATTCCTAAACACATTCACGAAACAATGGAAATCCTTGCCAATTTATATCAGTTATTAATTTTCATCTTATTGTCTCTTTTGAAAGCCCAAGTCAAGCATGGGAATTTACCATGCAAGACATTTTTTTAAGTTTTGATCAACTGCATTGTTGCAGGTGCCACTAGACCACTAACTCAGCAGAAACTGGAATGTTTACAGAGGAACTTGGAATTTCAAGTCGTAGACTGTCATTTCTGATGCATCGATTTGTTTATAGTTCTCAAGATTTGTAAAAGAGCATGTGACTGTTTATTCACCCTTGTAAGGAATGTCTCAAATACCCTCATCCTTTCACTTTCTCCAGCACAGATTGGAAATAACCTGTCAGTTGTGCTACATTACATACAGGGATTATTAATTCTGACACAAAAGATTGGGTTTTATGGCGATGCCTTGGTGCCAGGTGTTCCATCGTTCTGACAGGGTGCTGAGAGATGTTGGTTGTATACTCACAACACTTAGAGTTGTTGCACATTATTGCAGCAGAATTGGATAAAGCAGCAAGATGACATAAAGTCACAAGCTACTTAAAGCATCCAAGCACATTCTATTTGTGTAGATAATTCTGGACCATGAACTTAAATTGGTCAGAACTGCATTCAGAAAATATGGTTAAATATTCAGGAATTTAATGCCCTTATATAATGCATCACTCTATGATGTTCTGGTAAAGTTTGATTTTGCAATAACGAACTAAAGCTTGTTGTATTGAGACCATCAGATTGTCAGGATATATCAGAATCAGGTTTAGTATCACTGGCATATGTTACAAACTTTTTTTTTTGCAGCAGAACATTGCAATAGATAATTTTTAAAAAAATATGAACTATAATAATAAATATATTTTAAAAATTAAAGTAAATACATGGTGCAAAAAGAAAGCCCAAAAAAAAGAAAAAATACATTGAAGTAGTGTATAAGGTGCACTGTCCATTCAGATGGCAGAGGGAATAAAGCTGTTCCTTAAGTGTTGATTGGGTGTCTTTAACCTTCTGTACCTCCCTTGATGGATGCAATGAGAAGAGTTATGCCCTGGGTGATGGAAGTCCTTAATGAAGGATGCCACTTTTTGTGAGACATCTTCTTTTGAAGATGGCCTCGTCGCTGGGGAGGCCAATGCCAGTGATGGAGCTGGCTGAGTTCACAACTTTCTGCAGCCTTTTCTGATCCTGTGCAGTTGTCCTTCCATACCAAGTGGCGATGCAACCAGTTAGAATGCTCTCCTTGAGACATCTGTGGACAGTTTCGAGACTCTTTGGGGTCATGCCAAGTTTCCTCAAACTCATGATGAAATATAGCCACTGTTGTGCCTTATTTGTAATTGCATAAATATGTTGGGCCTAGGTTAGATCTTAAGAGATATTGACACCCAGGATCTTGAAACTGCTCACCCTTTCCTCTGCTGACCCCTGGATGAGTGTGTTCCCTTGACTTCCCCTTCCTGAAGTCCACAATCAATTCCTTAGTCTTACTGATGTTGAGTGCAAGGCTGTTTGATATGTTTATCGCCCTTTGAAGCAGATAGAAATCCTGAAGTGTTTGGTGCTAAAGTATTTAGTGTTATGTATAACTTGTCTCAAAAAAGCCAAATGGAAAAGAGATAAATGATCAGATAATCTGTTTTAATGGTGTTTGTGACGAGATAATTGTCATCAACCAGACAAACTCAGGCTACATCCACACTAGACCGGATAATTTTGAAAACGCCGGTTTCACGTAAAAACGATAGACGTCCACACTATGCGTTTTTGAAAATATCTCTATCCACACTGAAACGGAGATTTCGGAGAATCTCCTCCTCCTGCGCATGCGCAGGACACATCTACAGAAAACAAGCGACATGTTTGGTGTCGAATCTCGCCGTAAAAGTGCGCATTTGTGTAGTTACAGACTAGAAAAACTTAAAACGACAGACAGCTGTTGGCTCTCGCGCAGGAGATCTTAAAAGTAAAAAAAAATAAATGCTGGAGCGTACGGAAGCAACCGACAGGGAGTTCACGGACAGATTGACCCGGCTGACGATGAACATTGAAAAACTGACTAACTCTGTTACATTAATAAAACACCTTGTTAAATGTATAAAACATGTCTGCATCAGTGTTATCTTGTATTTCCATACAATGTTACATTAGGCTGTTACACATCTATTGTCAGAGAAGTACTTGCATAAATAGGTAAACCACCTTCATACGAGCAAGGACAGAAAGCAGGGCAAAGTGAGTATACTTATTTATTCAGTGAGTTATGGGTCAAAGTATTTGTTGAGTACATTTCTAACTCTTCTGGCTTCAGTCCCATTGCCGTCTGTTCTGAAATTGTTAGGTTGCGTTCAAGAAAACAGTGAAATAGCGCGCTGCCGTCTGATAGCGTTTTCAGATTTCTCCAGTTACCCCGTCCACACTGATCTGCCTGAGCAGCGTTTTCAAAAATACCCACCCTGGAAAGCGTTTATGAAAAGCTCCAGTTTCGGGGGACGAAAACGCCATTTTAGTGTGGACGGAGGGTAAAAATGAACAGAAAAAGCTTCGGTTATGGATTATCCAGTGCAGTGTGGACGTAGCCTCATAGACAAAAGAAGATCTGCAGATGCTGGAAATCCAAGCAACACACACGAAATGCTGAAGGAACTCAGGAATCATAAAGAGACTATGTCTTTGAACCCTTCCAATGAGAACTGAACTTTAAAACAAAGTCATTGTCTTTTTGAGGATGGATAAACAACACTGATCTGTTCATAGCAAGGAACAATTTTATTTCAAAACTTCTGTGAAGCAAGGAAATAAATTAGTTACAGATCATTGACCTGAAATGTTAACACTTGATTCTCTCTGCATAGGCGCTGCCTGTCTGGCTAAGTCTTTCCTGTCTTTCCTGTTGCTTATTTAATGAAATAAATCAAGAATGCACCTTTGGAATATGTCTTCATATCAATTTTATTTCTGACATACTTAACTTGACATTTGAACGTTAAGTTCACTTTGGACTTGATGAAACACTCTTGTTCCTGGCTGGATGTCTCATTTACTAAGCTTTAAATGTTATATTATTAATTGAATATTACAGTCTGGTCACTGCTGACAGTTTAATGGAGTGATTATTGATGGGAAAGTAAAGCAATCTGTGCATGAGCTATAGGTCCTGTTGTGACTAGTTTTATTTTCACTGAGAAGGGGTGATCCTGTCCCATCTATATTCTATATTTTAAGAGATAACTGTCTTGATACGTAATAATTTGGGAATTTCTTTGATATGAACTGATAAGTTCCTAACATGTTTTCCAGCACTTTGACCTCCTTTTGTCATTGATAATATTGCGAAAGACACTTGAACAAAAGGGTGGAAATTGATATGACACCAAGACATTTTAGGCCACAGATATTGTTTATTTATAGTTTCCCAGCATTTATAATATCAATAAATTATTGACGTATTCTCTGTATAGTAGAACAAGTCATATTTTCATTGTAGTTTTTGTGGTGTCGATAATGTAAGTCATTTTACTCATTTTGTTTACTTGATGTTTGAAATACTTTCAATTAGTTTTTGGGATTTGGCCATCACTAGCATTTATTGTGTACTCCTAATTTCCTTTAAGAAATAGTGGTGAGCTGTATTCATGAGCCTTTTGGTGTAAGTACTCCCTTACTCTATTTAGTTAACAGATTTCCAGCAGTTAGACAGGAGAATAATAAGGGCAAGTGGTATGTTTCCAAGTCAGGAGATATGTAACTTGGATCAATGTTACCATGCACCAACTTCGCTTGTTCTTCTTGATCAGAGACAATTCACTCCCTCACTGCTGTCTGGCTACAAGCTTGGATTGAATACAATCCTGCATCAAGGAAGAGTGAAAGAAACATTTTTGGATACAGCCATAAACTCTACTCTTGTTGCTAATTACATTTTCCTCCTTAGCCACACTTTTGGATTTAATTAGTGAATTCACATTCTTGGTATCCTATTTAATAGTGGGATATCTCTTTGTATCCTCAGGTGTAAAGTCACTTTCAACTAAACACTGCACTTTCACTGTGAAGCTTTGCAAGAATGACTGGGAATAGATCAAAATTAAAAGGAGAAATAACAAACTGTCAAAGTAAATTTATTAATAAAGCACATATATGTTACCATACAGTATACTATCTTGAGATTTATTTTCTAGCAGGCATTTACAGGAGAATTAAGAAATACATAGAATTTATGAAAAACTATGTATAAGCAAAGACAAACCCAACAACCAATGTGCAAAAGAAGATAAATTGTACAAATACAAAAATGTAAATATTACTGAGAACATGAGTTGTAGAGTCCTTGAAAATGAATCTGTAGATTGTGGAATCAGTTCAGAGTTGAGGTGAATGAAGTTATCCAGGGCAGTTCAGGAGCTTAATGGTTGTAAGGTAATAACTTTCTGAAGCTGATGGTGTAGAACCTCAGGCTTCTGTCCCTCTTGCCCACTGAGTGTAGTGAGAAGAGAATGTGGCCTATGTGGTGGGAGTCCTTGATGTTGGATGTTGCTGTCTTGGAGAAGGCTTTACCTGTGCTGGACTGGTCTGTATCCATCATTTTTTGTAGATTTTTCCATTTCTGAGCATTGGTGTTTCCGTGATGCAGCCAGTCAAATTTTTAGATAACAAGCCAAATATGTGCAAACTTCTAAGAAAGTAGAGGTGCTATCATACTTCCCTTGTGATGGCAATTAGGTGCTAGTGCTGGTCCTAGGGTAGATCCTCTGTTTTGATAACGCAAAGGAATTTAAATGTACCTTCTCCATTTCCAATCCCTTAATGAGGACTGGCTCATGGACCTCCAGTTTCTTCCTCATGTAGATACCACAACTATCTTCACCTTCTCATGTTTATTTTCTTGATATTTTTCTTCACTGTTTGGAATCCTTTAAGGGGTTCCTAAATTTTCTGGTTTGCATCAAGTTCTTGCTAAGCTGCTACCGACTTTGGATCAGGCCACCAGCCCATTAACATAATAAAGTCAAAGTGCCTTTGACTACCTCACTGCTTTTTCATTTTCTGTTTTTTTCCCACTCCTTATTTTAACTGAACTATTTAATATATATATATATGTATATATACTTAATGCAATTCAGTTTTTTCTCTATGTTTATCATGTATTGCACTGTACTGCTGCCATAAAGTTAACAAATTTCCCGGCTTATGCCAGAGATATTAAACCTGATTCTGATGCTGTTATTCATAGTTAACCAGGGAACGTGATAGATTAAACTCATTACTACTGATTTTGCTTGGATAGAAGAAAGTTCATCCTTAACATGCAGTTCAATTGGGAATTTTCTCCTTAGGACAGTAGAAAATTTCAGTTGGTCAGTCAGGTATGCTAAAGCTTGCATAAACTAATATCTGGGAATAAGAGGACGATAAGACTTTGGTTTAGTTCTAACTATGTACTAATACTACTACTACCTATTAGTTTTGTGGCTAGAGAAAGGAAAATTAAGTAATAAAGGCCAGTTATTCTTAATGCGAACCACCGAGGATGAATAGCTTGCTGTCAAAAACTCACTTCTTAAGAGAAATCAGTAGGTGAGAAAGTGAATGTCAATGGAACAATACTCTGAAAAGGAAGGAAATCATTTTAGAAGAGATTAAAAATAAAAATGTTAAAAATACTAAATGATGTAAGATGTTCTGAAGCCATTAATCTTCGATATTTTAGCTTGTTTTTTATTGATGCGGGAGTTAATTCTGGCATTAGATACTTCTCGGTATTTGTTTGATACTTAACCAGTAGTGAGCTATTGCTCACAACAGCTTGTGCATCCCTTAGAATCTAAAGATATTAACTAAAGGAGCATCTAATGATTAAGTGCCATCTGTTCTACTTACTGAGAGAGTTCTCGCTGATCCTGACTGCAGTTTACAAACTACTAAAGGAAAGCTGTCAATGTACTGAGTGCCGCGATCGGCAAACAAGAAACAACCTACACTGAAGCCTTTCAGATCATTGCTGGGGACTTCAATTAGGCTTGCTTGAAGAAATCTCTGTCTAATTATCAAAAATATTTCAGCTACAGTACCAGGAGTCCCAACACAGTTGACCACTGCTACACTAATGAAAAGAATGCCTACTGTTCCATGTCTAGACTCTATTTTGGAAAATCTGATCATCTGGCTGTCCTCCCCTACCTCCTACAGGCAAAGGTTATAGAGCAAGTAAGGACACCAAAAAGGTATTTGCGGGAGGCAGAGAAGCGGCAACTGCTTCGAGTCAATGGACTGGGCCATGTTGAAAGATTCATCGGAGGATATGACTAAATACACCATGGTTATCATGTATTTTATAGAGTCAGTTGTAGATGAGTGTCCCCACAAGAACATTCAGTGTCTTCCCCAATCAGAAGCCCTGGATGAACCAAGAGAGCCACAATCTGCTGAGGACCAGATCAGTGGCGTTCAAGTCTGGTGACCAAGTAAAATACAAGTCGTTTAGGTACAACCTCCGGAATGCCATCTCACATGTGAAGTGGCTATTATGGACCAAACTAGAATCACAGAAGGATGCTCAATAGCTGTGGTAGGGGTTGAATGCTATCACTTCCTACAGAGTAAAACCAAGTGACATATGTGACGACAAGGTTTTGCACCCAACTGAGCTCAATGCCTTTTATACTCACTTTTTTAAAATTGAGATACTGCACAGAACAGGCCCTTTGAACTGTGCCTCCTAGCAACCCCTGATATAATCTAGCCTAATCATGAGACAATTTACACTGACCAATTCACCTACCAAGGGATTGTGAACAGAACATACAGAGTCTTTAAAGGCAGCAGCAGGAATTGAATCTCGGTCATTGGTACTGTACGGTGTTGTGCTAACCACTACGTGGCCATACCACCCTTTTGACTGAAAACATTTGGAGGCACCTTCACAAACTACCACAGCCTTCAACGACCCTGTGATTTCAGTCTCTGAGGCCAACATGAGAGCATCCTTCAGAAGCGTGAACTCACAGAAATCATCTGGCCCAGTTAGGAAACTTGGCCAGATACTGAAGACTTGTGCTGATCAACTGGCTGGAGTGTTCACTTCACTGATAACATTTAACCTCTTGCTTCTTGGAAGTCTGAGGTACCCACCTACTTCAAGTAGGCTTCAGTTATGCCAGTGCCCAAGAATAAAGTGGTAAGCTGCCTCAATGATTATCGTCCAGTAGCATTTACCTCCACTGTGATGAAGTGCTTTGAGAGGTTGGTGATGAAACCTATCAACTCCTGCCTGAACAGTGACTTGGATTCGTTCCAATTTGCCTACCTTCAGTCACCACAGGTCCATAGCAGGTACCATTTCATTGCTCTTCACTCAACCCCGGAACATCTATGCAGTGATGTTCCATGCATCAGGATGTTCTTCATTGTCTACAGCTCTGCATTCAATAATATCATCCTGTCAAATCTAATCAATAAACTCCAAGACCTAGGCCTCAATACCTCCTTGTGCAGCTGGAACCACAGTTTCCTCACTTGCAGACCCTGTCAGTTCAACTGGTAATAGAATCTCTTTCACAATCGTCACTAGCACAGGTGTACCACAAGGCTGTGTGTTTAGCCCTCTTCTCTACTCACTTTATACTTAAGGCACAGCTCTGTTGTCACATATAAGTTTGCAGGCAATGCCATTGTTGTTGACTGAATGTGATAACAAATCAGCATATAGGAGGGATATTGAAAATCTTGCTGAATGGTGCAACAGCAACAATCGATCTCTCAATGTCAATAAAACGAAAGAATTGATTATTGACTACAGGAGAAGGAAGATGGATTGCATTACAGACTGGGTTAGAAATATCAAAGCTTACAGCAAGTAGTGAATATGGCCCAGTCCATCACACCCCACCCTACAAGAACTGCTGTTGCAAGAAAGCACCATCTATCATTTGAGATACCCACCATCTAGGCCATGTTCTCTTCTCACTGCTGCTATCCAGAAGGAGGTACAGGAGCCTTAGGACCCACACCATGAAATTCAAGAATGTTTATTGCCTCTCTATCATTAGGCTCTTGAACCAGAGGAGATAACTTCGCTCACCTCAACACTGAAGTGTTCCCATAATCTATGGACTCATTTCATTTCCTGTTCTTGATATTTATTGCTTATATTTTTTTTGTTTTTTGTTCTTTTTGTACAGTACTTGGATTCTGTTGTCTTTTGCGCATTGGTTGTTTGTCTTTTGTGTGGTTTTTCATTGATTATATTGTGTTTCTTTTATTTACTGTGAATGCCCATAAGAAAATGAATCCAGAGCTGTATATGGTGATATATAAGTACTTCGATAATAAATTTTCTTTGTAATTTGAAAGTTCACTTGCATCATCCAGAATCATGTATATAATAGCATGCAGTGAGGCTTAACCAGAATATGTTATTGCAAGTTTAATCTTTCTCACACTTCTCTAGTCATGAGACAAAATGATTAATAATCTCATCATGTGAAAATTAAAAGGCAAATTATTCTGCTGTCAAGAGTGCATGTAAACCAGAGATTGTGGAAACTCTTTTCCTCAGATCTTAGGAACCATCCTTCCTATCTCCACTTTATCCTGGCATTTCAGTATCTGGTAAGTTTCAATGAGATCACCCTTCATCCTTCTGAGCTTCATTGAGCACAGGCCCAGAAACATAGCATGTTTTTCATATATTCATTCTTTCATTCCTGAAATTATTCTTGTGAACCACCTCTGGAACCTTTCCAGGCCAGCACGTGGATTCTGTTTACATTTGACACATCCCAATGAAGCATTTCTAGCCTTTCTACATCAAAATGGTGAAAATCTTAAATGTAGCATGTACTTTTTATTCCATGCATTGGAATGATTTAAGTTTATCTCATTGCAGAATTTTAAAAAATGTATTTTTCTTTTTTTTTGTTTGTAGGGAAAAAAAGAATAAAGAATATATTTTAAAAATGAATTAAAAAACCAGTTCCTGCTGTTACAATCCCAGCTTAATTTCAGTCCACACGTTTGTATGATGTATGAAAATAAATAAAACAAAATATACAAAACCAAAAAAAAAATTAATAAGGTTTTTTATTTTTAATAAAAAAGATTTAATATGAATGGAAAACAACAATTTTTGCCAGATTGCTCTTACTTTCTTTGGCTTCCTATTCGTATCATTCGCCAAATGCCCTTCCATTTTACTGTAGGGATGGTTTTCACAGCTGAACTTGTATAAACTTGGGTTCCAGACGTTTTCCAACAGTCATGTGAGATTTAGTGAGCCATCTCCCTAACCCAATGTGTCACCTTCAGTAATAAACATGACCTGTGATAAAATCATTTAATTGATTCAGACTACTGTTTAAGTATTTTATGATGTTTCATGTTACTTTTGTCAAGGTCCTGAAGCTACCACAGTAATACAACAGGCATACTACTGCAAATGTTGGAAATGGGAAGTGAATATATATAAAACTGAAAATACTTGGGTCAAGCAGATTTGTGGAGGAAAAATTTTATTTTTTCAGTGCACTTTTGTTTGATCAGAACTCGTTAAAAGAATTGAATATTTAAAAAGTCCTTTCAATCTGATTGAATCAGCATTCAATAGTGTTAACTGCTCGTGTACGTAATGTACTAGATGTTGAGATATAGAAAACTGAGCGAGAAAAACAAGTAACATTAAAAAAAATCAAACTAAAGTGCCTCCTCTAATTTAGGTAGTAAGGCAATGAATACCTAATCTATATACATCAGTATTCATAAAATCAGCATTTTTGGGGGCATTTTATTTAGAAATTTTAAGTAACATAGAAACATAGAAAACCTACAGCACAATACAGGCCCTTAGGCCCACAAAGTTGTGCCGAACATGTTCCTACCTTAGAAATTACTAGGCTTACCCATAGCCCTCTATTTTTCTAAGCTCCATGTACCACCCCAAAAGTCTCTTAAAAGACCCTATCGTATCCGCCTCCACTACTGTTCCTGGCAGCCCATTCCATGCACACACCACTCTCTGCATAAAGAAACTTAGCCCTGACATGTTCTCTGTACCTACTCCCCAGCACCTTAAACCAGTGTCCTCTTGTGGCAACCATTTCAGCCCTGGGAAAAAGCCTCTGACTATCCACATGATCAATACCTCTCATCATCTTATACACCTCTATCAGGTTACCTTTCATCCTCCACCACTCCAAGGAGAAAAGGCCGAGTTCACTCAACCTGTTTTCATAAGGCATGATCCCCCATCCAGGCAACATCCTTGTAAATCTCCTCTGCGCCCTTTCTATGGCTTCCACATCCTTCCTGTAGTGAGGCAACCAGAACTGAGTACAGTACTCCAAGTGGGGCCTGAGCAGGGTCCTATATAGCTGCAACATTACCTCTCAGCTCCTAACTTTAATTCTACGATTAATGAAGGCCAATACACCACATGCCTTCTTAACCACAGAGTCAACTTGTGCAGCTGCTTTGAGCGTCCTATGGACTCGGACCCCAAGATCGCTCTGATCCTCCACATTGCCAAGAGTTTTACCATTAATACTATATTCTGCCATCATATTTGACCTGCCAAAATGAACCACTTCACACTTATCTGGGTTGAACTCCATCTGCCACTTCTCAGCCCAGTTTTGCATCCTATCAATGTCCCACTGTAACCTCAGACAGCCCTCCACACTATCAGCAACACCTCCAACCTTTGTGTCATCAACAAACTTACTAACCCATCCCTCCAATTCCTCATCCAGGTCATTCATAAAATTCACGAATAGTAAGGGTTCCAGAACAGACTCCTGAGGCACATCACTGGTCACCGACCTCCATGCAGAATACGACCCGTCTACAACCACTCTTTGCCTTCTGTAGGCAAGCCAGTTCTGGATCCAGAAAGCAATGTCCCCTTGGATCAATAAGCCTTGCATGGGGTACCTTATCAAATGCCTTGCTGAAATCCATGTACACTGCATTAGCTTTATCAGATTAGTATTAGAAATTTTATCAGAATCCTTGAAACAGATTCTGTCTTTCTTAAAATCTCAATTTTACCTGTACCATTCAAAGTTATGTATATCAAGACATAGAGAACAACAGTGATACGTCAGTGTAAGCTTATCCTTCCCCTTGCTGCCACCAATCTTTTGAGGATTATATTTAATATTAACATCTAGGTCATGAAGTATTGATTTTTGGTTTTTACTTTGCAAATTATATGTCTAGTGTTCACCAAACAACTGCTCAATTCTACATTCATTTTAGATTCACATGAAATTCTTGGATTTTTTGATCGCTGAAATAGTTTGGGGAGTGATGGAAAGTTGGCTTTAGAAACAAGTATTTTCATAAACATTATTTAAATTGCATTGGTAAGATGGTGAAGTCTGTGCTTTGATGTCATTTCTCAAAAAGCAAAGTGTTAGGCTGCCCCATTGGGAAGAAAATGAGCATGGGTTATTCATCAGGGGTCTGCTTCCTTGATGGAGAACATGGTCTATTGTATGTTAGAAGAGAAACTTACTTCGTCAGTCCTACTTTTAAGCAAGAGCTGCCAGGGCAGACAAAAAGCTAAGACATTCCTCTATAAAACAGCTCAACAGTTTGCTTATTTAGGTCCTTTTGAAAAGAATGTATTAATATACAAAAGGCCACATTCAAATTTATATTTTGTTACATTTTAGATTATACTATCCAGATCTACAGCAATGCCCTCTTAAATGACCCAGTAAGTCATTCAGTTAGGTCAGGTAAGGAATTGGAGAAGCAATTTCTCAGCAATACTGTACTTAATGTAGATTCTAGCAACAGAGCACAGTGGCAGATGCCATGTTGTATGTGTCACTCAGTAAACCTGTGAAAATCAGGAGATAAGACAAAAAGTAATTAGACTGATTGATATCAACCTAGGCACGGATTTGAATGCATAAAAATCAACCCAATAATGTGAATATTACTGGGGATATCCACAGGTTAGTCAAGCAGTGGTTGTATAACATTGCAATAAACAAGATCAAATGTTACAGTTTTGGCCTTGGAAACAATCTCAGGCTACAGATATCCCATTGTCAAGACAAGCTACAACCCTCATTATTTACTTGAGATCCTTTGAAGTCCTGTTGGTCTGCTCAAAGTTGAACAAGTTGCAGGAAGGTTGCATCCTCACCACCCTACTTTTCCCCCTGTCCACTCATGACTCAGTAACCTGATTCTGCTCCAACTCCATTGAGACTTTGCAGATAATACCACCGTAGTGGGCTGTACAGGAAGGAGGTAGAGAGCTTAGTAACATGGTGTCATGACAACCACCTTTCTTCAATGTCAACAAAACAAAATTGACTTCAGAAAGGGGATAGTGAACGTGCTTCTGTCTACATCAACAGTGCTGAGGATCAGAATGTTGAGAGCTTCAAGTTTCCAAAAGCCTGTCCTGGTCCAGTCATGTAAACACCATGGCTGAGAAAGTTCACCAAACCCTCTACTCCTTCAAGAAGCTAAAGAAATTTAGTATGTTCCTGTTGACCCTTAGCAATATATATTGATACCCTCTCTGGATGCATTGCTGCTTGGTATGGCAGCTGCTCTGTACGTGACTGCAAGAAACTGCAGTGTTTTGGACACAGCTCAGCATGTCAAGGACATCAACTCCCCACCCATAAACACTTTCTATTCTTTTCACTACTTCTGCAAAGCAACCAACATTATCAAAGACCCCACCCATCCTGGACATCTCTCCGCTCCTTTTTTACAAAAATTACAAAAAACCTGAAAGCACATACCACCAGGTTCAAGGACAGCTGCTACCCTGAAGATTATTAAGAGCTTGGGAACAAGAATTAGAGGGCATGGGTTTACTGTGAAAATTGAGAGATTTAATAGAAACTTGAAGGACAACCTTTTCTCCCAGAGGATGGTCCATATAGAATACTTGCTGCCAGGCAAAGTGGCTGAGGCAGGTACATTAACAACAGCCGTGGATGAACCAGGAGGTGCATTGTTTGTGGCATTCAAGTCTGGCAACCCAGGCCTGTACCAGACAACTAGGGATGATTTGCAGAGAGCTATTTCAAGGGCGAAGAGACAATTTCAAACAAGGTTGAAGGTGATATCAGATGCACGGCAACTCTGGCATGGTCTGCAAGACATTACTTCCTACAAAGCGAAACCCAATAGTATGAATGGCAGTGATGCTTCACTACCAGATGAACTCAATGCCTTCTATAAATGCTTTGAAAGGGAGAACAACTACAGCTGTGAAGATCCCTGCTGCACCTGATGACCCTGTGATCTCTGTCTCAGAGGCCAATGTCAGACTGTCTTTAAAGAGAGTGAACTCTTGCAAGGCAGAAGGTCCTGTTGGAGTACCTGGTAAGGGTCTGAAAACCTGTGCCAACTAACTAGCAGGAGTATTCAAGGACATTTTCAACCTCTCACTGCTACAGGTAGAAGTTTCCACTTGCTTCAAAAAGGCAACAGTTATACCAGTGCCAAAGAAGAATAATGTGGGCTGCCTTAATGACTATCACCCGGTAGCACTCACATCGACAGTGATGAAATGCTTTGAGACGTTGGTTATGACTGGACTGAACTCCTGCCTCAGCAAGGACCTGGACCCATTGCAATTTGCCACAATTGGTCAATGGCAGACGCAATCTCAATGGCTCTCCACGCGGCTTTAGATCACCTAGACAACCCAAACATGTACGTCAGGATGCTGTTCATCGACTATAGCTCAGCATTTAATACCATCATTCCCAAAATCCTGATTGAGAAGTTGCAGAACCTGGGCCTCTGTACCTCCTCCTGCAATAGGGTCCTCAACTTCCTAATCGGAAGACCACACAGTCTGTGCAGACTGGTGATATCAAATCTTCCTCGCTGACGATCAACACTGGCGCACCGCAGGGTTGTGGGCTCACTGCTCTACTCTCTGTATACACATGACTGTATGGCTAGGCATAGCTCAAATACCATCTACAAATTTGCTGATGATAGAGCCATTGTTGATAGAATCTCAGGTGGTGATGAGAGGGCGTACATGAGTGAGATATGCCAACAGTGGAGTGGTGCCGCAGCAACAACCTGGCATATTCAATGTTAGTAAGACGAAAGAGCTGAATGTGGACTTCAGGAAGGGTAAGATGAAGGAACACACACCAATCCTCATAGAGGGATCAGAAGTGGAGAGAGTGAGCAACTTGAAGTTCCTCAGTGTCAAGATAATAGACAATAGGTGCAGGAGTAGGCTATTCGGCCCTTCTAGCCAGCAGCGCCATTCACTGTGATCATGGCTGATCATACACAATCAGTACCCCGTTCCTGCCCTCTCCCCATATCCCTTGACCCCGCTATCTATAAGAGCTCTATCTAACTCTCTCTTGAATGCATCCAGAGACTTGGCCTCCACTGCCTTCTGGGGCAGAGCATTCCACATATCCACCACTCTCTGGGTGAAAAAGTTTTTCCGCATCTCTGTTCTAAATGGCCTGCCCCTTATTCTTAAACTGTGGCCTCTAGTTCTGGACTCACCCATCAGCGGAAACGTGCTTCCTGCCTCCAGCGTGTCGAATCCCTTAATAATCTTATATGTCTCAATGAGATCCCCTCTCATCCTTCTAAATTCCAGTGTATATAAGCCCAGTCGCTCCAATCTTTCAAAATATGACAGTCCCGCCATTCCAGGAATTAACCTTGTGAACCTACGCTGCACTCCCTCAATAGCAAGAATGTCCTTCCTCAAATTTGGAGACCAAAACTGCACACAATACTCCAGGTGGGGTCTCACCAGGGCCCTGTACAGCTGCAGAAAGACCTCTTTACTCCTATACTCAATTCCGCTTGTTGTAAAAGCCAGCATGCCATTGGCTTTCTTCACTGCCTGCTGTACCTGCATGCTTGCTTTCATTGACTGATGTACAAGAACACCTAGATCTCATTGTACTTCCCCTTTTCCTAACTTGACTCCATTTAGATAGTAATCTGCCTTCCTGTTCTTGCCACCAAAGTGGATAACCTCACATTTATCCACATTAAACTGCATCTGCCATACATTTGCCCACTCACCCAACCTGTCCAAGTCACCCTGCATTCTCATAACATCTTCCTGACATTTCACACTGCCACCCAGCTTTGTGTCATCAGCATATTTGTTAATGTTACTTTTAATCCCTTCATCTAAATCATTAATGAGTATTGTAAACAGCTGCAGTCCCAGCACCGAACCTTGCGGTACCCCACTGGTCACAGCCTGCCATTCCGAAAGGGACCCGTTAATCGCTACCCTTTGTTTCCTGTCAGCCAGCCAATTTTCAATCCACGTCAGTACTCTGCCCCCAATACCATGTGCCCTAATTTTGCCCACTAATCTCCTATGTGGGACTTTATCAAAAGCTTTCTGGAAGTCCAGGTACACTACATCCACTGGCTCTCCCTTGTCCATTTTCATAGTTACATCCTCGAAAAACTCCAGAAGATTAGTCAAGCATGATTTTCCCTTCATAAATCCATGCTAACTCGGACTGATCCTTCTACTGCTATCCAAGTGTGTCATAATTTCATCTTTTATAATTGACTCCAGCATCTTTCCCACCACTGACGTCAGGCTAACCGGTCTATAATTCCCTGTTTTCTCTCTCCCTCCTTTCTTGAAAAGTGGGACAACATTAGCCACCCTCCTGTCAGCAGGAACTGTTCCTGAACCTACAGAACATTGGAAAATGATTACCAATGCGTCCACGATTTCTAGAGCCACCTCTTTAAGTACCCTGGGATGCAGACCATCAGGTCCCGGGGACTTATCAGCCTTCAGACTCAACAGTCTATCCAACACCGTTTCTTGCCTAATATAAATTTCCTTCAGTTCATCCTTTACCCAAGTTCCTTTGGCCACTATTACATCTGGGAGATTGTTTGTGTCTTCCCTAGTGAAGACAGATCCAAAGTACTTGTTCAACTCATCTGCCATTTCCTTGTTCCCCATAATAAATTCACCCGTTTCTGTCTTCAATGGTCCAATTTTGGTCTTAACTATTTTTTTGCTATTCACATACCTAAAGAAGCTTTTACTAACCTCCTTTATATTCTTGGCTAGTTTACCTTCGTACCTCATTTTTTCTTGGCATATTGCCTTTTTTGTTATCTTCTGTTGCTCTTTAAAAGCTTCCCAGTCCTCTGGTTTCCCGCTCATCTTTGCTATGTTATACTTCTCTTTTATTTATCCTCAGATCTCTGAGGATCTAACCTGGTCCCAACATATTGATGTACTGTAGTCATAAAGAAGGCAAGACAGTGGCTATACTTTATTAGGAGTTTTAAGAGATTTGGCATGTCAATAAATACACTCAAAAACTTCTATAGTTGTACCGTGGAGAGCATTCTGACAGGCTGCATCACTATCTGGTATGGAGAGGCTACTGCAAAGGACTGAAAGAAGCTGCAAAAGTCTAGTCAGCTGCATCTTGGGCACTAGCTTACAAAGTACCCAGGACATCTTTAGAGAATGGTGTTTCAGAAAGGCAGCGTCCGTTATTAAGGACCTCCAGCACCCAGGGCATGTCCTTTTCTCATTGTTACTATCAGGTAGGAGATAGAGAAGCCTGAAGACACACTCAGCGAATCAGGAACAGCTTCTTCCCCTATGCCATCCGATTCCTAAATGCACATTGAATCTTTGGACAGTACCTCACTTTTTTAATATACAGTATTTCTGTTTTTGCACATTTTTAAAGAAGTATTCAATATACATAATTGATTTACTTGTTTATTTATTATTATGCTTTTATTTTATTTATTATTTCTCTCTCTCTCTCTCTCTCTCTCTCTCTCTCTCTCTCTCTCTCTCTCTCTCTCTCCCTCCCTCCCTCCCTCCCTCCCTCCCTCCCTCCCAGCTTATGTATTGCATTGAACTGCTGCTGCTAAGTTAACAAATTTCACATCACATGCTGGTGGTAATAAACTCAATTCTGATATCAAAACAACGCGTGGATAGGAAAGATTTAAAGGGATATGGATAAATGCCACTAGTTTAGATGATTATCTTGGTCTACATGGGCTGAAGGGCTTAATTCCATGTTGTATGACTGACTGGAGAAGGCTGAAGAAGGGCCTGATTGAGATATGCAAAATTCTGAGAGTCAAAGGTGGTGTAGACAAAGATAAACCTTTCCTCTTAGCAGAAACGTCTTTAACTACAAAGGTATAACTAATACCTTTATGCTGGTGACTTAGGGAAGAATTTTTGACCTGAGGTATCTAGAGCCCGCTTCTGAGGTGTTGATGGAGATGGGCTTTGCTGGCTATGATGTATAGATGAGCATTTGAAATGCCATGATACTGCAGGCTAGAAAACTGGGACTAATGTAAATGGGTATTTGATGAATAGCATGAACACAGTGGGCTAAAGGTCCTGTTTCTGTATGTATTCTGTATTGCACATCCCTCTGCTTTTATGACACCAAGACTTTGAAGAGGTAAAAGGAGGTCATTGAATGTAATCAGTGTGGGGATTTCTGACACTAAGAAGGGTTCAGTCACACTACAGCTGACCAAGTCTTGAAACACATAGCTGCAGACAGAGTCCGTGGCTGATGGTGACTGAGCCAGCACCAGTGTAAGTCAATCTGACTTTATCCTCACCAATCTAAATTTGTTGATGCATTTGTTCATGGGGGCATTGGCAGGAATGGCATTTACACTGAAATCATGTTACCTTCACCCTGAAAGGGATAGACTTGGAATGGATTTGGAAACTTAAAATTGGCCATACAAGATGTGTTGTTTGCCAATAGCCATGGCAGAATAATATTGCACTGTTTCTCATGGTACAGCTTCCACCACACTTCACAATTAACACCAATCCAGGTGTCCAAACCTGGTTTAATGAAGTGTGTTGAAGGGCATACTAGGCAGCACCAGAGATATGTTGAAATGAATTGCTAAACTGGTTAATCTACAAATGCAGAACCTAAATAATACTGCATGGAACTAACTGATTCCAGAACAGCATGATCGTATCTAATGTCTGAAACGTCTGTAGTCCAGTCACATCCAGTCATGAACAGTGGTGGACAATTAACCTGCAAACAAGAGAGGGAGGCTCCAACTACACCTACTTTAATGATAGCGAAGTCAATCATATGAGTGCTAATCTGCTGAGTGACTAATCTATCTCAGCTTCGAATAGAGTGCACAATAGAAAATGCTAAGACTGGTTATGTGAGTGTCTGACATCACTATGCTCCAACAGATATCTGAGAAAGTAATGGATGATTGTTTGGTTTGCAGGGAAAGCCTGCAAGCTATAACGGGTTATTCCAGACCCACCGATGTGGTTAGCTCGTAACTACTCTTTGAAATTGTCTTGCAACCCATTGAGTTCAAGGGCAGCCATAAAAGCTGTCCCAATCTGCCACATCCATAACCGATGATTGAATGCATTCTGAAAAATGATGTATCACTTATTTTAGGGTTTTCTTGTAAAAGAGCAGTTACATGCACAACATGCAAAAAGGCAGTCAGAACTTATTGAGCTAAACCAGAAAGAATTAACATTTTTAGAAGAAGTAAAATGAAAGCTAACAATGGAAACTAAAAAGAACATTGCATTTTCTAGATCATTAAATATTCAAGTATTATGGTTGCAAACTCATTTATTACTGAGCGTTGGAGACTGCAAAGAAGTTTTTTTAAAAAAATGTAATAGTTTTTGTCTTAAAATATCTGACTTTAATCAATAATTAAATATTAGCAGACTGCTCATTTTTAATAATTAACTCAAAACTATATCCACAAATGTAGGTTTAATGCAAAAGACGGTCTCTTCCTGAAACATTTTTTTTTCTTTTGGATGCTAATATGTATTTCCAGTATTTATATATATTTTTGAAAAACTTTCTCAGTTCCGTATTAGAAGACTGTCTAACATGTAGTTAGTAATATCAAAATGAAATAATTATGTAATATTTCATACAAGGATACATTTATTTTGAACCCCTAAAAGACTTATTAGTTTGGTGTATGTCTGTCCTTGCTCTTGCTTTAACTGCCTTGTTGTTCTGCTGTCTTGCTCTTGCTCTCTTTTTCTCTTTATCAAACTTGATCTGGTATTTTCTTGTATTGATGCTAGCTCCCTGAATTGGGTTAATGTTTTCATTCAACAACATTGACATCACTCTACCAATGGAAGGAATCATAATTTGCATTTGGGCAAAATTCAAGGAATTGCATTTATGTTTTTATATAGATACAGGTTTTCCATAAGTTAATAATGGTTAGCTCTATCTACTGGTTTGATCCAAAGTATGTATAAATAAGGAATAGATTCGCAGTGACTAATGTTAAGTACTATCCATTTTATAATAATTCATTGTATTTATTTCTAGGGCCAGTAACAAATGCCTTTCTGATGATTGCTTCAGCTAACATGTTTAACCCTGACTGCAGACCCAGCACAAATCTCCCAAAATTTAGTAAACATGTACGCAGCTCTGAGATAACAGAAAATGAAGAAGGATGTGCTATAACCATGTGTCTTCAGCATGGCCAGAAGGTACGATTTTTACTGTGTTTTGTACCTTGATGCAAACATTCCATAGTGATATTGTGCAAAATTGGACTGACTGCTCCATTACACTCCAGGCATTGTGCTTTTTGTTTTGTACTTCTACTGGAAAGAAAGCCAGTAATTTGATGTTGAGTAGATTTTCTGCAGCTAGAAAAATAGAAATATCTTTCAATTTATTGAGATCTATTATAAAGTAACAATTAAACAGATTCACCTACACTAATTATACTATATGCCCTTAATGTAATGGAATAGTATACAGTGCTGTGAGATGGCCTTAGGCACATACAGTATATATAGCTAGGGTACATAAGATTCCTGTGCAGTACTGTATTTGTCAAAATGGAGAGGAGTGAGAAATTGTAAATCTGGCAGGAGCAAAGGATGTTTGGAATGGCAAGGGTGGTACACCGCGGGAGGGGTGTAGGATAGGTGGCAGAGAAAGAGTGCCAGGGAAGGGGACTGATGCAGATACAGGTATATTCAACCCTGAGACACCTGGCAAGGTCACTTGATTCCAAACAATTGGTTTATTGAACATTACAGAATGTCTCTCTGGTGCTTCCTGCTTCCTCCCCTCTCCTTTCCCCTTACCCCAACCATGATTCTCATCTCCCTGCCCCCTTCCCACTATCAATCCATGTCAAGGATCCATATCAGGTTTATCATCACTCATACATATCATGAAATTAGTTTTTTTGCAGCAGCAGTAGTACCATGCAATACATAAAATTACTACAGTACTGTGCAAGTCTTATACCCTAGCTCCTATATATATGTGTGCCTAAGACTTGCCATGTATTGTATCTGAAACTTACATAGGATATTGTTTTTCATTTTGGTATGAGCTTCATCAAGCTTTATTTCAGCTAACAGTTTATATGGGAACTGGCTAGTCCTGCTATTGATAATCCAATTGTATTTTTCTTTCTCCACTGATACTGCTAATCTGTTGAGATTTTCAATTACCCTTCATCTGTTTCTCCACAGACTTGCTATTTTCAACTTTGTTTTCAGATGTTCAGTATCTATGGAAATTTGCCACAATTGGATGGATATGAAAGTTTCTCCCTTTTTACCATATATATTTATTTCAGCCTAGCTATCCTGTGCCAAATTCCCTTCCACAATCTTTGCCGTGATTGAGTTCCATGGAACAAACTCTCTTTGGTTCAATTTGCTGTGCATATCCAGTCTGGAATCCAGCTCCGGAACTGCTCATGGCTAAAATTTTTCTTTCTATCTCATGGCCCTATCTGCAAGCACAGAGTACTTATCATGTGATCCGAGGTGATCCACAGCCACGTCTTGCTACCTGGTTTCTTAGTTCAGTGAATGTGTTATCAAGCTCTTAACAAGATTGATCCAATTAAGGATCTTTGTGCTAATTAACAATATCTGCCTTTTTCACATCAACTTTGCGTGGCCACTTCCACATTACCACCACCTTTCCTAGGTTTCTTGTGTATGCTGAATCACAAGGTATGCATTCATCATGCATTGTGTTTGGTCCAGCTTTGAATTGAGTTTTAACTTTTTAAAAAAAGCAATCCATTATCACAGTTTCATCCTTCTAACTTCACAGCATTGACTGTGTGCCCTATCTAATTCCAAATTTCACTTTTTTTCAAGCCAAGTAGTTAATTTGAAACTCCACAGCTTGTCTGTCTCTTGCCCTGCTGACCTACCCGCTCAGTGTGCCAACACTTGGCTTTAAAATCTCCTTTGTCAATGTCAGGTACTGAGCCTTCCAACAAACAACACTGCAAAACCAACTAGTCAAAAAGCAGTTCAAAATAAAAGGATTAAAATATATGATACATCAAATTGAGAGGGTTGAAGACACTGCTGCTTATACATTTTAAGACGGTGCAGTAATTACTGTAGATTATCCAGCAATTCTCATTTATGTCTCTAATGTTATTATTAGCTGTGCCAGGCACTACCTCATTGCTGATTCTGCAGTAAAGCACCAGCAAATTGGTCATATTGTCTGTTTTGTCAATTTCCGGAACAACAAAGTTAGAAAATGTTATGTGTTTTGATTTGATTGAAATATTGCAGTAACTTGCAACTTAATATTTAACATTGGAATTTTAGTTTGGATATCAAGTATCAAAAGTGATTGGTGTCAAGAAACATCACTGCTTAATTGGATTTACATTATGTAAATTATTTGCTATGCTTTATACCATGGTTTCCTACAAACATTTGATTTTAAACAAAAATTGATTTAAAAAAAAAACAGAAACTTCCATTTAGAACTTAATGTTTCAGAAAGAGGCAAGTTCAAATGTGTTTGTAAAATTGGCCAGTTGTACTCTGTGGTTTTTTTTTAGACTACAGATCAATATATTCCTTCTGATTTCATGTTTACTGTATCTCCAAGACTGTCTACTCCCATCTCCTTACTATCATAATACTGCTACTACTAGACAATTTCCCTGGCCAGCTTTTCTACATAAATCCCCAAATGATTGTCTACATCTAAGATTCGCAACACATCTGAATTTCTCAGCACTTTGACCTCCCATGTATTGATTTTAAAATTTGCATATGTCTTCATATGCTCCATTGACTCTTCTCCAGACTTGCTTCAACTCTTGTCTACTGCGCATTCCAAATTTTTATTGCTGGCTGGTTGGTGGATAATGTTAACTTGGAGATCACAAAGCAGTAATAGAGGCAGATAGTATTTTGATCTTTTATTGCAAGGAGATTTGATTACAAGAGGTACAGCCATAATGAGACTGTATTTGAAGTATATAGATATGGTTTCCTTGATTTAGAATATACTTACAGTAAACCCACCATCTTATTTTTCAGGGGAGCTTGGTTTATTGTATGAGGAAAGGTTTGGCAGACACCAGCAAAATATTGTATGTTCAAAATTTTTAAGTGGTTTGACATAGTAATGTTCTGCTGTTGTTTCCTCTGGCTGGAATGCCTAGAATCTCAAAATGGAAGGCTGGTCATTTACAACAGAGTTGAGAACCATAGGAATAGTAAATCATTAAAATTATTACATAAGAGGACTGTGGAGGTTTGGTTGTTAATGTAACTAAGACACAGAATGATAGATTTTAAATATTAAGGGAGTCAAGGAATATGGGGATAGTGCAGTAAGTTGGCACCTAAGTGAAAGAGGAGTCACAATCTGATTGAATGGCCCATTCCTGCTTAAATTGCTACTATCTTGTGTTTCATACAAGAGCATCTGCTTACACTGTAAGTACTAGAATTCTCTGCCGCAGTTGGTGCATTTATCCCTGTTTCATTTTGTCAATCCTGTAGAGCAATATGTACCTTATTAATAATTTTTTGGTTAATGACTGGAATTCATAGAGCAGTGCATAATTGCAAGTGACAAGTTAAATGTTTTAGTTCTTTACATTTAATTTAATTTTTGAATGCTTATAGGTTTTGAAAGAAGAATAAAATTAATAATTTGTTTGCTGCTTTGGAGAAAGTTAGTTACTTACATTAATTTCTCTTATATCTGTTTAACGGCTGAATTTACATGTTTTGGAGCATCCTGAGGCAGTAAATCTCAAGATATAAATGTTATTTCTTAATGGGACAAAGGCGACAATGCCTACATTTCTATCATAAGAATTCTAGTTGTGGAACTCCTACCTATAGAGTATGCACTGATGGAATTCAGTAAGCTGATGTTTTGGGACATGAGAACATCATAGAGGCATTGAAAATTGGCAAAGAAGTTATCAATTTAATGACCTGCAAAGATGTAAATCTCTACACATTTTCAGTCCTAGCCTTCTGTATTTTTTAGCTGAATATGTTATAGAAGCAATACAATTGACCTCATGTCATATGTGTTGGAGAAAACAGCCAAAATATACAGCATTTAATCACCATTTATTAACCTGCTGGGATGCCTTCATTTACATTATTGGTTAACGACCTTTTATCCACAGTCCTCCACAATCCTAGAGCCTGGCAACCATGATGTTTTAGGTTTACAAAATAGTAATGACCGCTTGAGCAAGTTCCGGGTGGCAGAGGGCTGTTCCCATGGGACAATATCCCAAGAATAGCTAGTGGACTGGGAAGTTAAAGAAAATGGATCCTGGTCACCCATTGATCGGAGTAGGACTTCAAATATTGTACTTGAAATCCATTTTGTTGTGTTTGTCCTGTCGTGGTTCACAATTTAAATGAATAACTAATACATTGTGAATCCAATATCTGCTATAATCTTGTGTCACAGGTTGTAAAGTGCAGTCTGGCAGACATACAGACACTGATTTATCTTTCTGCTTCACCCATTAATTGCATAGGTTGTATGAAGCGTATCTTATTGTTGTGGTATTACTGGTTGAAGAGGGTAAATGAACAGTAACCATTACAGTATAACAAATTCTGCCTCATTTTGAGATTTGTACATTTTGCCCCCCCCCACAGAATAAGGGGGGGTTGAGCTCCAATATATTGAGCTTGTATTCCTTAACTTATTACAGCAGTTTTGATGACAGTGCAACTCTGCTGAATGTTATAGACTAATCCCCTGCTTTATTGCGTTTGGTGTTGTTGATGTACTTTTAATTCTATTGGATCCTCTCTAATTCATTAATGTACAGGCACTTCCTCCACCCCCATATGGACACATTGAGTTCAATAAGCATCAATTGGCATTTTGCAAATGTCATCATAATCAAGTCTTGATGCATCTACGCATTATCATTTTCTAGGAGGGACAGTAATCAGAGCAGCAGTTTGGACTAATGTTTATTTCCCTTCCCTTGCTTAGGGTTTGCTTCTCCTGAGGCAAATGTAGACTCTCTCTTTCTACATTTCCCTGTTGGCATCTATGGTGCAAGTGAGATTCAGACACAGAAACAGATTTGCTTTTATTGAAAAAAATGCTTTCAATAGCATGAACGTTTCCCTGTGACAGTACACCCAGCAATTTTGTAAAATGAGATGAGAAAATTGTCAACTTCAACTATAAAATGTATGCATGTGTAACGTTACAGATGTTGCCCTCCCTAGAAGAGCATTTTGAGCTGCAGTATTTGTGGCTGTATATCTCACTAGTGTTGACAGTAAGTAGGCTAGCTTTGAGAATTAAACAAGAAACATCCAGTATTATGTCAAAATTCCTCCCCCTGCATCCACTTCCTCTAACAAAAAAGCCTACTCTACTTCTAGATTAATGCCACCACATTTAGAATTAACCTAACAGCACAACTGCTAATGCTGCATGCAGTTGACTTTCCCTCTTTTTTTATTGAAATTCCATAGAGTGCAGCAATGAAGATAACATTTAACTGTAGCTTGATAGTCGCATATGGTTAAGTAGCACTTAGTAAGTGGACTCATAAATATAGAATGCCATTTATGTTATAGGAATTTTTCTTTGCGACCTATGATTATGGATTACAAGGAGCTGCAAAGGGATGAAAAGAAGGCTACACTTATAACCAATTCCAGCATTTTTTTCTGACATGACCAGACATTGATTAATGCCAAACAGAACTATTGAACATTAATAGTACAAAGCTGATATTTATATTTCAATAGTTAAGTTTTAATATCTCCTTTTAGCAGTAGAATAGTAAATACATTTTAAAACCAACAGCAGACTATTCAGAGTAATAGTTCCTTTGTGCCTGAAATTCTTTGTCTCCCCACTCATTGACTATCTTTCTCTCCATATCTTTCAGATAGACCTTAATAGGTAGACTGATAAGTATCTACAAAAAGTAATCAGCATGCACCGATTTTAAGTAATTGCAAGTTTCCAAGCAGACTTATTTGAAATTCTATAAGGTACAGGTGCAAAATCTATTGAATCATTGAAACAGGCACAGTAGCATAACATTAGTGTAAGCTACTACTGCACCAGTGACATGGGTTCAATTCCTGCTGCTGTGTGTAAGGACTTTGTATGCTCTCCCCATGACCATGTATGTTTCCTCCAGATGATCCAGTTTCCTCCCATATTCCGAAGATGTAGAATTTGTTGATTAATTTGTCAAATGGGTGTAATTGGGTGGCACGGTGTCACTGGGCTGGAAGAGCCTTTTGCCATGTTGTATCTCTAAATAAAATAAATAAACTTTATATTTATGCATCATGGTTATGAAAAAGCATAATGTAGTTTCTTTCTTTCCCTGGCATTGCACCAGGTTTCAGATAGACTCCACTGGGATTTAAATTTCTTCCAAGAGCAGTTGTTAGGGAAGGATAATTCCTATAATGACGTGTATCCTACTTGGCAGGAAGTGGAGTGGTTTTAACAATTTAGATAAATGCACTGTTTGATGTTAAGTGATGGGTTTTTGCTATTTTCTACTTCAAGGTCCATCCATCCAAAGTAATTTTTCTCCCCTCTTCTGTGGATTTTTCTTTGCTATAACTTCACAGTGGTTGGCAACCCTCCAGAAGTTTATCCAGTTTAACAATTTTCAAGTGTGAGCCTTTTGGGTGAAGAATCAACATGTGAGATCCTGTTCTTATGTGTGTGATGACTCCCCCTGTAGTTCTTCAAGTTTTTCCTGTCTGACCTTGGTTTTACTTTCCTGAAACTATGACCCAAACAGAATAGTAACTTCCTTGCTGCCAAGTTGGTTGAGATCTGATAAATTGGAAAAGAGAAAATGGAGTTTTATTGTAATGCAAAAAAAATTCTGTAGATACAGCCTAAATAACCTTTGCTGCAGTAACCTTGTCTTGTTCTATTTGTTTATCACCTCATCACCTTCCAATATAGCAACTGCTCAATTTTTAAAAAAATCATATCCTTGTTCTGGAATCCCTCCAGACACTTGTCTCCCCATCTCCTTCAGCCCTCCAAGGTACTTGCAAGCCTCCAAATTTGTCATTGAACCTTCCTGAATTTAATCACTTCACCTCTAGCAACTGTGATTTTAGTTGCCAAAGCCCCAGGCATTAGAATTCCTACCTCAAATCTCTCTTTCCCTCTTTCTCTGAATTTAGAGTGGCAAGGGTCTTGATTTGTGAGACTTGTCAGTAGTTACCATTCAGATTCATCTATTTATCATACATACATTGAAACATACAGTAAAATGCATCGTTTGCTTTAATAACAAACGCAACCCAAAGATATGCTGGGAGCATCACGCAAATGTCGCTACACATGTCGGCACCAAACTAGCATGCTCATGAGGTTCATCAGAACATCACAAGCAACAACAGCAATAAAACAAAATAACAAGAGCAAAGCAAGTCTTTTTCCCACCCTTCCACCCACCCACCCACCCATCACACACATTTACAGGCACCCAACCCCAGGACAGGCTGCCTCCAGGTCTCCGATCTCAGTTATTGATCCCGGATTCTCAGACTCGCAAATATCAGGCCTCTAACCTCCTGTTAATAGCCTGGAGTCTTGACCTCACAATCTTGGGCCTCTGGATACGCCGACTCAGATGCTTTCACATTGGGGCCTTGACCTTGCTGACTTTGGTCTTTGACCTCCTGTATTGACCCCAGTACTCACGGATCATGAGACATTGAATTTGGTGCTAATTCTTCCATGAATTTTCAACCCCAGGACTCACTGCCCCAGGTGTTGGGGGCGATAGGTGAGTCATCAGGCCTCATTCTTGGGGTCCACTGACCACGGGGATTGCTGGATTTTGTCCTCTGCCTGCCCACCCATTCCCAAGAGATTGCTGACCTTTGACTATCCTGGAGCACTCCAACCTGGGCCCTGACTACCGTCTCCTGTCCTTGACTCTTCATTTACTGCTCCTGACGACAGACTCTCCATGCTGTCCTTAAAACTATCCATATGAAACCTAAAACATGCAATTAAGTTTGAGCCATGACCTCAACAAACATCACAGCTTAGTGACATCTTGACTGGTAGATTGGGGGATGGTACAGTGACTCCGAACGGGACCAGGGACCTTCTACAACTGACTGGAGGAATAGACTGCAACCATGGTATGCAGCATGCAGTTGTTTAACATAAATATCTCTTCATGATAATGGCTTTTAGTATGAGCTAAATTATCGTGTATCCTATTTTTTAAAAAAAAATCAATAGCAAGAGATATGCTACGTTCAGAAATCAAAGATGCCAGAAACCTTTTAACAGTGTTTTAAGTCATTAGTTTATGTATAATTTGAGAAGAATTGTTAAATTTATTGAAGGCCAGAGAGGAAATAATATTAACTGATAGTTTCCAGACATAAAAAATGCTTTGTAACTCGTCGATTTAAATGTACTTGTATATGTTACAGTGAACAGAACAAGAACATCTTCATTTAAGGTATATAATGAATAAAAAATAAATGAACTTGAAATTTATCCTACCTTCATCATGTTCCATGATGCTTTGCTATCAATTACTGTTGAACTATAACTCAGTAGGTAAACAATTTGAATGCAAGAAGCAGTATTTGCATTGAATTAGTGTTTCTTTGTTTGGTGGGGAGCATGTGGGTCAGAACACCAGGAGGAATGGTTCAATTTAATGTCGGAGAATGTATATAGTTTACAATCTGAAATCCTTAGTCTTTGCAGACATCCACAAAACCAAATAAAAACCCAACGAATACATGACAGAAAAACATTATAACCACAAAAACACCCCCCTTCCCATGCATAAGCAGTAGCAAAAGCATCAACCTCTCCCAACATCGCCCATACAAGCTGTAGCAAGCCCCCAGAGACCATGATCTGGAGCCCATCAAAAACTACTATCCATCCCAACACTTCAACATCTCAGCAGGCAGGAGAAATATCATTCTTGTCATAGTGAAAGGGGAGGCAAACTGCTCACTGTTCTGACAATCTGCAGCATCTGTTATTCAAGTTCTCCCCTCCCCCTCCCACCCGACAGGAATCAGTTAACTCTGTTATCATTGAGAGAGAGAGATTGCTTGAGAGCAGAAGCCTCTGACAGCTGCGCCCACTGTCTCAATGTTTCAATCTCCCATGAAGCTCAGTCAGCGACATCGGCGAGGAATTGGATCATCCACAAGGCTGTGCCTGTCGTGGTTTTTCGTGCCTTACAAATGACCAGGAGACGCAGAAGATTCTTCAAGAAGGGTTAAACTTTAATTTGCAAATCAAAGCTGAGACAGTCATTGAACTAGTCGCTGATTGCCCCCCCCGATCCTCGGGACACAGCAGCTTTTAAAGCAAACTCTAGTTGTATTTTACACGTGCTGCACGTACACTGTGCATAGCAAATAATAAACTCAGAACTGAGCAATGTTCTAATCTACATTTCTTTAGTTCTTTAGCTACCTCTCATTAACACACCATTGTCTTCCACATTTTTAAGATCTCTGTCTCCTACCAAATTGAATACATACATAGAAAATAATAAACTCAGAACTGAGCAATGTTCTAATCTACATCTCTTAGCTACCTACCTTTCTTTAACACACCATTGTCATCTTCAGACTGCAGTCTCCTACCAAATTGGGTACATGCATAGCAAATAGGAAAACTCAGAACTGAGCAATGTTCTAATCTACATTTCTTTAGCTCTTTAGTTACCTCTACATTCCTAAGATTTCATTCTACTAAATTGAGTACATTCATAGCAAATAAGAGCAAGCTCAGAACCGACTTCATAGTTTTGGTAAATTTATACTTTTATACTCCAATATGCCCCAAAGCTGCAAGTCTTCCAAGCCAGTACTGGAGATCCTGAAACCTAGGCTGCTTGGCGAGTTCTGATGTGTGAGAACCCCCCTGTGAAGAGTGTAGTTTGAGCGCAACTGTATATAATGTACTTGGACAGGACCCCAGCCACCTTGAAAAGGAAAAAAAGAGACATAAGAACAGGAGATTTAAACTGTTTCACGGATGACCAGGAAGAAGGCAAAAACCTTGTCACTTCTCTTCAAGTAATGCCAAAAATTTTGTTGTTTGCCATTTTAAACAGATAAGCTTTTGGTTTAGTTCCTTATTTTTAAAAATGTCAGGAAGAGAAACGATGCATTGTTCCCTTAGTACTGCATTAAACTGTCATTTTGAATTAAGTGCTACATCATTGAAGATTTGAGTCATAGGTGAGAAAGTGTAAAGCAGGCTGATGTATAATATTGAAGTATGCAGTCATGGGATTACAGCAGTAGAACTGACCCCAAAACTATATGGATGTGTAACATCTTATCTTTTCTTACCCCCCTAGCTGGGTTTACCTACATGTAGAAATTTTCTCCCAATATTGATCTTTATGCTCAAAATCAACCTCAAATGAATGACTCTCTTACCAATAACTTTCCAACCAGACAAAATGGTTCCCTATTCACAATCAAAATCCTTCATAATATTGAGAATCTTTATTAAATTGCTTGGTATTCTCTGTTCCATTGGAAATAATCCCAGTACCTCATATCTATGGATTTCTCATAACTATTGATTCTAATTTTGGCAGCAACTGGCTAATTATGCGTACATTGTACATTCTCCAGGATTTCGTGCCCTTTCTATATTGTAGCCCACAAATTTGTACACAGACATTTAACTCTCATTTTTACCATTACCTTACATCAACACTTCCCTATTCTATAATAAATTGTGTGAAGTTAGAAAACTGGCAAGAGATAAATTGTGTCTTAGGAGTTTGTGCTCAAGGGGATGGGGCAAATATGGGGTAATGCCATCACCTGTAACTGAGCAAGAAGGTAAAATAGTAAGCCTCATGGAATCTGTGCTACAAAGTGCCTGGTTTCTCAACTATAATGAAATGTTCAATTGAATTCTTTAAAAATTACTTGCAAAAATGGTTCACATCACAAATGGCTTTTTGATTGCACACCATATAGCTAGAGATCCTAATGAAGCCTGTATTCTAAAACAAGTCAGTGCCTTCAGAAAAGGAAAGAAAGCACAAGCAGCTAATTTATAAAATGTTAGTTGGTGAGAAGTCTTCCTATAGAATGAGTACATCAGGTTGCTTATATACTGGACTCTCTTAGATTTTAAGAACTAGACAAAATCCCATTTCTATTAGGCTTATTAATAAAGTTTGTATCTAAAGACATACTTTAGTGAGATTGATTCCCATCACAGTAGCCCATCAGTTAAAGATGCTGCCTCACAGTTCCAGCCATCTGGGTTTGATCTTGACCCAGGGTGCTGTCTACATGGTATTTGCATGTTCTCCTTACAACCTCAGGTGGGTTTCTCAAAGTGCTCTGGTTTCCTCCCACATTTAAAGCACTGGGAATCTAAGGCAAGCTGACAAATTGGATACAGAATTGGTTTGGTTATAAGAGTCAAAGGGTAGAGTTGGAGGTGTTATATGAAAGAAGAGTTTGCAGAGAAATACTGTATGTTGTGAGATGGAGCTGATGGGAATGTTCAGAGCTGGCGTATACTCATTGTGTTGGATCACCTATTTCCACATCACAAAGAAAGTATTGGTATCCAAAGTATTGTATTTTGTGTTGTAAGAACTCTGTATCTTTGGGTTTGTTGGAAGTTTTGTTAGAAACTTTTCTATCTGTCTCAATCTTTCAGAATCTTTTCCTGATTTATAAGTATTGTTAGGATCATCATTCCTCTAAACTTTCCCCTTTTGTTCTTTCTAATTTCCCATTGTCAGCATGCATTTCCTCATTTCTTCAAATCAAAATTTATCGCACTTTCAATTGCACATCATTTATTTGCCTCATCTCACTCTGAAATATTGTTCCCAAGTATACTCTTTCTTTTGGATACTGTTCAGTGTGCAGTCTCTTCCTTGGATAAAGACAAAGGTTAGATTCTTCAATATCAGTATATTGATCATAATGTGATTTCATTATTTATGTAAACTCACTTAGCCCCACTTCCCTCCCAAACACTTCAATCTAAGTACCATTAGGTTTGGACAGCATTGCAGTATGACCTATTTTAAAATATGAAATATCTGTTTGCTGAGGGAAAACAATAACATCTACGATACTCAGATAACATAGATGTTCTTGTCTCTGAATAAGTAGTTAATGGACTGGGTGAATTTTTGCTTTAGTGTTGCATCTTTTGCTGGGAGTAATTATTGTCTTATTTTTTTGGAGGAAAAAAAGCATTTATGATTTTGTTCTAAATTTCTTTTTCTGTCTCTTAATAGGAGGCTCAGGAAAGCTACCTGGAAAAATCTGAACAGTTGTATTCTGTTATGTGTGCTGCTGCTGATAAGGTTTGTCTCACTTTAATGGATTCTTTGTCAAGTGTAGTTTAAACTCCATATAAGATTCTGCCTCCAATGATTTTCTGCAAAATGAGTTTTCTCAGTATGAATCCATTTTCTATCAACTGGGCCCACTGTGCAAAACAATGGCACACTATTCAAAGAGAAGAACAACAGCCTGGTTTCCATGGGCAACAGAGAAGCATATGCACAGGAGACGGCACCCGTTCAAAATTGCCGTTCAAAATTAGGAAAGATGTGCTTTCCTAAAACTTGTGTCAATTAGCACCTGCTTCTTCGCAACTAAGCGTGAAATACTTGGAATAGGTCATTTCAGGGTGAAATCCTAACTATAACAAATTGGATTGGATTATACAGTACCAAAAGTGTAATATTACTACCTACACCCTCTTCCAACTTAAACTGAAACTTACATGTTGCTCATGGAAGCCAGGCTGATGTTTGTCTCATTGCCACGTTGTTTGCAGAGTGAGATCATGCCAGTTACTTTATGGCAGGTAATAAATTAAAGGCTGATTATTGATGGTCTAAAGAATACTGAGTTTTCAGATATCTTGAGCATTGTGAAAAGAAGCTGGTAGATTACTGTTGCAGCAGATCACGGTTAAAATGAAGATCTTTGAATGAACATCTCAATGAACTTAGATTCTTTTTGTCTCTACTCATCATCCCTTGTCTCTAGGTAGCTTGGAACCATTTATAGAATTAGAGCAGCTGATTGTGGGAAGTTGGACACACAGATTGTTCTCCCTCGCATTTTCCTTTACCTCCATGGCTATGCTTTATCTTACTGATTGGTAACTGCTAGGCGTTTTTTAAAACCGCTGAGGATCCCACTCACAGGTCGATGAAGCAACAGCATGGCAGATGGAGCTTTACATTCAGTTTCTACCAGGAGCTAGAAAACTGCTGTTTCTTTTGAGGAGGAGAACACAGTACTGTCCCAAAGTGTTTTTTAACCTAGGGATGTAATAGACATAGGGTGTGGCAAGCTGGTACTAGCATTGCCCGCATCAGTGTTTTAGCACAAATGGTTGCAGTGCATTTTCCACACAATTGTTAGGACCAAGAAAGTGCTTTCAGAATCTAAATTTGCTTCAAGTAACATAGTATAATATTAGTGTGTTACGTAGAGGATACTATACTGGCTCTGACAATGGCTGTATAAACTGAGAAGGTGTTTCTTTTCAGAGGAATATAATTCCTGATCTCAATTAATACAAAATATAAACTTTACTGTTGTAGAGATACTTCACAGAAACAAGCTCTTCTGCCCATTGACTCTGCTAATCATCACCCATCCATTTACCATAATTCAATGCTAATACCTTACTATTCTCCCCACATATTTTCATCTACTCTGCCCAGGCCCTATCACTCACCTACATCAAGGACAATGTTCAGTGGCCAATCATCAAACCTTCCCGTAAGCTGTTGGGATGTTAGATGTGGGAAGAAATCAGAGCTCCCTTAGGTGAACATACAAAGTCCACACGGACAGCACCCGGGGTCTGGAATGAGCCTAGTTCCCAGATGCTGAGGCAGTGGCACTACTAGCTGTGGCACTGTGCTGTTCTTACAAATGTGTTCCTTGCAACTGTATGTGCAAACAAAAGATAACCTGTGGAAATACTATTCTTTCACCATAAGAGACTGTCATGCATGAAGAACTCTGCTCACATTCTCTGATTCTTCTGGCTTTCAGTTGCTTTGCTAATTTGTTTCTTTTTAATATTTGTATAATATTCATGCATGCTCAGTATAGTGAAATAAAGATTCATCTCACTGACTACTAGGATGTGGAAGTTCCAATTTCATACTGTCATCGTTTCCTCTGACAAGTTCTAAAATGGTGCCAGTACCTTTCACCTGTGTTTCTCAATTAAAAAACTGCTTAGCACCAAAGATATGCACCAAAGGTTATTTTCAAGTCGTTTTATCTAGTCAATAGCTAAAAAAAACATTTTCTTTTAATTTGAAGCAACTGAAGAATTATTTTGAAATGACAAAAAATGATTTGCTGGAAATACATTGCAACACATCCTGCATTCTTAAAGATATTTTTTTTGTTGGTGATGGAGGTCTCAATCTTTGGAGTGTACATAAAAATCAACCTGGCCTCCTTTCTTTCCAGATACAGAGAGACCTGTTGTGTATTTATAGTCTTTAAACTTGACTTAATTTCCAGCAGAATCTAACTTGTAATTTATATCCTTCCAGACAACCTAATTAAGATCATTACTGGTGGTATTAAAAAAACTGTGAAGCTATTGGCAATAAATTATTCAGATACATTTTAATTTGCCTTTGCAGCATATGTTGGGAGATGGCGAGAACACAAAAATGAGAGTGGCTGAGTTGGAGGATGAAGTGAAGACATTGAAGAAGATCAATAGGGACTTGTATGATTTTTCAGTGCAAGTTCTGACCAAACAGACGTAAAGAGATGAAGAAAGAAAATGCTGCAAATTATGTGGCTCTCAGTGTCAAATATTAGTAATATACCAGCACCAGCTATGAAAAATGAATTGGTACACTCAAACAAGTCTGTTTAATTTGAATTATTTGTACTGAGCTTTCAGAGGTCAGAGACATTTGTCTCCTGTGTTACTACCCGTTTGCATAGTCAGGTCCAGTTAACTCAGATTGTTCATGTGTTCGTCTTAGCTAAGTTGATTCCTAATATTGGTATTGCTGAGTATAAACTTGCAAAATTTGCTAATTTTGGTGTGGAGAGGCCCATCAACATTGGGCCTGCAACAGTTTTGTTTTTGCAGTAATTTGTTTGCATTTTGAGAATCTATTTGTAAATACAACAGAACTTACATTCAGGTCCTCCCCATACTGTTCGTAACCTGGACAGTTCACAAATCGGAAATGCAGCCATGAACTCAGATCCTGGCAAAAGCTTCCAGCTAGAGCCCAAAAATCCATACCTCCAGTCTCCTAAGAGCTTATGTGTATGGACTGTGCATAAATTGGGAGTTTGTAACCTGAATACAGACTGTGCACAACCCAAGTGCTGGCAGTTTGAGCTCTTTTGGCACATAGTCTTATTTTCAGAGATTTGGGGAACTGAAAGTTAGGCCAGAGGTGTTGTCAGTTCTGATTCCTTTTGAAAATATTTACAAACTCATTAGTACATGGACTTAAAAGTTTACTGTGATGGTTTATGCCATGGTACACAAAAAGGCAAAGCTTAGATATTTACAATTTCTAATTCTATGCCAAAGGCCTGAGCTTTTTAATTCACAATACTATAGATATCTTAAGTCTGAAATAAGATTTATTCCATAATCTAAACCAATGATGTCCAGGTCAACACCTTGTCTAAATGCTGCTCTTGTTAGTAAGTGTGACTATTCGTATACAGTATTCATATGGTTACTTAAAAGGAATCCTGCCTTTGTGCCTTCCCCTCTTCCTCTGAAGAATTTGCCTTTTATTTCCCAGTTCCACAGAGCAGTGTGAATCAGTCACAGACCCAGTTCTGTGCATTCTCAAAAATGGTCTTCAGACAAGGTGTTTGAGATTGTGCTGCTGAGATAGTTACTGAAGGAACTAATGCGATCAGTGGTACTGTTGCCCTATTTTGAACAGTAAATGGAAGAACATCTTGTGTGTGTGCTGACTCATGAAAGCGGTTAGAATCCCAACTCTCACCTCAGTATATGTGTTCCTGTTCGTACCATTAACATTTTCTCAGTGTGTATTTCTGGGGGCGTTTGTCCAATTATTTTTTAAATAAATAAGTTAACACCGAATGTTGACTTTATATCCAGCACGTGCTTAATTCTGCCTGAAGTAAGATTATCTTTGTCAAAATGTACTCATTCTGACTTGAATTTGATATTAACTTTTACCACCAGGATTCTTTTATTAATGTAAAGATGTCAGCTGAACAGCACAACAGAATATTTAATTCAGCATCATGACAGGACCTGCAGTGTATCTAAAATAAGGGACAGTAGTATGAGGCAAAAACTCGTGAAATTTCAACACACGTTCTGTATAGTTATGAGCTAAATTGCAGTGTTATATACTGGTGATCTGTCTTGACCTAACACAACCAATAGAAATATCTCCAGTAAAGTTCTGAAGTTTTCCATTTCTAATGCACAGAATTGTCCACCTTTATTCCTGACAGCTTCCACCTCAGGAAGAGGCCAGGAATAGGAAAACGGCCACACTGGAGTGTGTGGTCTCCAGATTCTACCCAGAGCAAATAAATGTCATCTGGAAGAAAGGCAGCATCATGATCACCTCCAACACCAGCACTACACCAACTGCTCTAGAATCTTACAAGTGTTGTGTACAGTTCTGGTCACCAAACTTCAAACAGGATGTGATTGCACAAGAGCTATGCAGGGAATTCACCAGGATGTTGATTAGATTGGAAGACTTTAGTCACAGAAGAGATTGTGTTTGCTGGGCTAGTTTTCTTTGGAGTGGAGGCAGCATGGGGGTGATGTGGTAGAAGGATAAGATTATGAGAGGCATAGATATGGTAGACGGTCAAGACATTTGTTTCATGATAAGTATGTATCGTAAAGGGCATATGTTTAAGGTGAGAGGAAGGTGTTTTGAAGGGATCGGAAGCAATGGTTTCTTACACATGGTTGATATCCTTAACTTGCTGTCAGAGGAGGTAGTGGAATATAGTGACTATGTATGAGAGGTATTTAGAACAGACTCTTAAATGGACAAAACAGTGAAAGATATAGACAGGTGATTAGTGTAGATTGGCAAAAGGATTGATGTGGGTATGGTGGGCCAAAAGAATTGGTGTGGGTATTGTAGGCCAAAATGATTGGTATGGCTGTGGGGGGCCAAAAGGATTGGTGTGGGTATGGGGGACCAAGTGGGCTGGTATTGGTAAGGTGGTCTAAAAGGATTTTCTATGGGTATGCTGGGCTAAAAGGATTGGCATGGGTATTGGGGGGGGGGATGGATTGCTTTGAGTATGGTGGGATAAATGGATTGGTAAGGGTATGGTTGGTCTAAAGGATTAGTATTGGTATTTGTGGGCCTAGTGACTTAGTATGGGGGAGGGGTGGAAAAGGCCTGTTCGTGCTGCACAAGCAATTTCATATCAGGAGGATAAGCCTTAGTATTTGTCAAATATTGAAAATGAATTGTAAATTGTTTTAACAACAGAATGATGGTAAGTAGAAGTTGCAGAATCTACTAAAATAATCAGTGTTGTAGAGTTATTACTGTACAGAGTAGGCTAATTAGTCCATCAAGTCTGTGCCAGCTCTCTGGAGCAATCCTGTTCATTCCATTTTCCAGCTGTGTTTTATAGTTCCCTGAAGTGGCTTGGAATTTAATTTAGAGATTATCCCACCCTATCCATGTTATATGCGGGGGATACGTTCCTCGAAGTTGATGCATAATGTTAATAATTATTTAAATGGAGAAAATAGGGATGCGTTCCAGAGGGCTTCCTAAATATGTTTTATCTGTAATTTATTCACATTTTCATACCAATACAACACAAAAGCAGTACCACAAGGTAACATTCATATTAAATTTCATCAATTTAAGGTAATATTCAACATAATAAATCATAGAAAGTTAACATACTGGGGTGTACAGTACTCACCAACAGTGGCAGGTGTGTTGGCTCCGGGAAATGAGTGGTTGTGCAGTGGTGTCTGGCAGCTTTACATGGATGAGGTGGATGGTTGTGGGTCGTCAGGATCATCAAGGACAAGGGGTGAAGGAAGACTCACAGAACTCTCAGTACTGCTGGCAACAGGAGATGACACCGGTTGGAAGAAAGTGGTGAGGGTTGCTTGCTTGGCAGCATTTTGTTTTTCAGCATAAATTTGCTTGGGTAGCACAGGGTAACTTTCAGCAACTTCATGGTCAGCACTAGCCTGCTCACCACGCACAGTGAAGTTGTGAAGCCTGTGACGATTAACAAACTTAGAAAACCATCCCCTACTTGCATTAAAGCTAACAATGTCACTTGACACTTCCTCACTACCCTCTAAACAAAGGCGGCCATAAATTTCTAAAGCTTTCATACGAAGATGATCGGAACTAAGTTGTTTTTTTCTTTGTTTCATGCTCAATGTACAGACTCAACATTTTCACCATTTTTGTCATAATTGGGTTATGCACTTTGGTAACAATCTTTGAAGACACTTGTAATGAATCAACCACTGCACTTTTTATTTTCTCAGCATTTTTCTTTACCCAGGCCGAAGTAGCGTCCCAGAGCTGTGTTACTTTCGCCGCCCTGTTTATAATTTCCAACTTTTTTTCAAGTGTTAAAGTGGTTTTCTGCCACTTGGCTGATGGTCCAGGACTTGACATCGGATGCTTAGGGGGGCATAGTTAAATATTTCAAGCACAAAATCACTGTACCGTAGGTAAAAACAACAAAAGTTTAAGAGCACAAGATCACACATCCACATGCTGCCAAAACCAATGCGAGACAGACTGTGAGGCGTGCGCATGTGACTTGTATTGGTGGGAAAGCAGTGCTTCTCGCATAACTGAGTTTTGGACGCATATAAGGGGAAGTTGGTAGAAATAGGTTCCTCGCATAACTCTGAATCTGCATTGCCTGAAGACGCATACAACGAGGAAAGGTGGTGTTAATTATCTCAGCATTCGAAGGGTATTGTCTGTTGATAGCCAGGTTCATCCAGTGGAAACTTAAATTTAGTGTCCAGATGACAGTTCTGTAGAAATGCAGAGCAGTTTCAGAGGAGTTGAAAACATACAATGCTGTATGTAATACTGTCAAATTGTCCAAAAATATTTTAACCTATATTTCAATTTGCTGTGCAATGTTCAGAGGTAAAGGGCTTCGTGCGACAGCTCCCCAACATTGATGCCATCAGCAGGCAACAACAGCACAGCAGCAAAGTGAATGACAACCAATTTAGTAACAGAAATAACTGCAAGATTCAGGTATCAAAATTGACACTGAGTTCTGACTTGCAATGAGACCAGTTATCAAGTGGCAGAAGTCTACAGGAAGAAAATGCATTTAGGACTCAATTGATTTCACATTAAAGCAGACAAAAAAGGGGGATTTTATAAATGTTCCACCAGAACTGTATGTAATTATCCTGCAATAATTGTGACTATCTTACGTGATTATATTTGTTGTTAACTTTATTCTGCTTTCTGTATGTACTGTCATTAATTCGGATGCTTGACTTTAAAAGATCCATTCTGTTCATCAGCTTTCAGGAATACAGGATATCTAATGTTTTTTTAAATCACTTTCTAAAACTCTGTAGCAAACCCTGAAAAATAATTCCAGATGGTGTAAATCTGGAAAAAAATAGGTGGAAACACCCAACAGGTCAAGCAACGTCTATGGAAACAGAAACAGAATTAAGGTTTCAGATCAACAACCTTTATCAGAACTGGGAAAGTGCATGTGTTTTATGCGGGGAGAGAGAGATTGAGAGGAATAGGGGAATGACCAGGTGACAAGCAGTTCTCCAGAGAAAAATTGAGGACGGATTATTGATCATGGCTTCTCTTTTTGGAGGTGGTATTACCAGGGCAATGGATGTGAGGGCAGTAGAGAGGGGAAAAATAATGAAACAAAAAAGTCACTATTGATCATTGCAGGAAGTCAAACTACAGAGAGAGCTGGAAATAAGCAACATGTTTGACAGCAGCTGCAGAGAGAGAAAAAACACAGAGATTTTGAACTCAGTACTTAGTTACCCAGGCTGCTTCATACATAGATGCAAGATGAGTTGCCATTCCTCAATCATATAATGGACTTTGTTGGAACAATATAGGAGGCCTGAGACAGGGATAGGAATATGATGATTACAATGAAAAGCTCAAGGTCACCTTTACAGACTAAATGGAGGAATTCTGCAAAACTATCTCCTGATTTGTGTTTGATTTTGCAATCAATTCCAAATGCAGAGCAGAGCATTTGAAACTGCCCAAGTGAATTGCTGCCTCACTTGGAAGGACTTCTTGGATTCTTGGCTGATGGGAAAGGGAGAGGTAAAGAGTCGTGGTTGGATCTACTGTCACTGAATGGGAAACTGATACAAGGAGGAGTGGTTGATGGAGATGGAAGAATATATCCAGGATTCCAGAAGGAACAGTTCCTTCAAAATCCTGAAAGGATGAGAAGGTGCATCAGGTGATTGAATCCATTTAAAGGAGGCATAATTTACTTGAGATGGTTTGCTGGATGTAGAAGATGGTGGAATGGAAAGTGAGCACATAAGGAACTCTATATTTGTGCAGTCTGGAAGGAAGTAAGATGGGACAGTCCAGTTTTATAAGAAGTAGAACTGATGCAAGTGAGTCTTGTCAAAAGCAAAACTAGTTAAGGAGCAAGCATGACAGGTTTGAAGCACCACTGTGGAAGCTTCATCAGCACAGATGTAAGAGTGCCAAAGAAACTGAATGATATTTTTACAGGAAGCCGTGGGGGTATGTGGGCTTGTGATGGATATGGGGCACTAACTTAACTTATGATGTATGCAGAAGTCAAGAAAAGGAGAAGTCTGAAATAAACCGTGTGAAAATGTCAAGGTGAAAATTATCAACAAAAGATAATGACATTTGAGTTCTATATGAGTGCAGGAAGCAGCAAGACCTTCATTAATTTCAGGAAAAAGAGGTGATGGAAGGCTCCATAGTAGGAATGAAACAAGAAGTGTGTCTCATACTCCATGAAGAGACAGATGTAGTTGATGCAAGTTTCCACAGCTGTACTTTGAATTAACATACAGTACTGTGCAAAAGTCTTAGATACCTATATGTAGCTATGATACCCAAAACTTGCACTCTATTTATCAGAGTGGATCGGAGAGCAAGTTTGGCAATCTGACAGGAGCCAAGGTGAGGGTGGAACTACATGGGAGTGGTGTGGGCAAGTGGCAGAAAAGAAGTGCCTGGTGGTGGGGGGGGGGGGGGGGGTGGTACCAACACATCCAGCCCTGAGACACCAGACAAGATCATTTAATTCCAACAAATTGGTTATTGATCTCACAAGATGTCTCTCTGGTGCTTCCTGCTCCCTCTCCTCTCCCTTCCCCTTTTCCCAACCACAATTCCCCTTACCCTGCCCCCTTCCCACTCTCAGTCTACAATAGAGCCACCTATCAGAATTAAGTTTATCGTCACTCATACGTATGTCATGAATTTTTTGTGTGGCAGCAGTACAGTGCAATGCATAAAATTACAGATTACAAGTTAGACTGTCTGTCTCTCTCTCACACTCGTGTGTGTATATACATATATATCAATTCGTGAAAGTAAACATTACTTGACTACATGGATAGCTATTAACTGAAGAGTTGTGTTATTATCTTAATGCAGGAGGAGTGCCAAATTTATTGTCTAATGGATGCTGCAATTTTGTTTTTTAAAGGCTGTTGGATGCTCCAATAATATAAGATTTAATTTTTACCTTCCTACTGATAGTAGATAATTTCTCCTATGAATGCATATTCACAAGTTCAGGTTTTTCAGATTAGTCTCCAGAAAATTATGTCCAGAAAATTAAGCCGGTTTCAAATGTTTATTGAAGGATTCCCTAGCATACAGCAGGTGGGAAAAAAATGAAATCCATTGCATGCTTCATAGTTTATGTAAGGCTGGTGAACGGATTAATTTATGTGTGGATTTCCTCCAAATGCTCCAGTTTCCTCCCACATTCCAAAGAAGTATCAGGTAGTAGGTTAATTGGTCATTTTAAATTGTCCTATGATTTGGCTAGGGTTAAATCAGTGGTTTGCTAGTGGCATGGCTCGAAGGGGCAGACGGTCCTATACCACACTGCTTCTCTAAATAAATAAAAATAAATTTCTGTTAAATTCGTGAAATGGACCAAGGATAAAGATCTATGACAACTAATTGATGATATGGAGCTGGATACACCAAAATCTGATTTATAACATGAAGTAAATAGCAGTCCTTCGTAATTGATCAATAGAGATTTTTCATTTTTGCCCTCTTGTCTTGGCAATGTAACAAGTAATAAATTGAATGATGTTATTTTTGAAATAATATTAGTTTTTCATGTTCCAATAAAATAAATTGGATTAAAAGTTCTTTTTAAAGTACGAATTCTGCTCAGGCCACCTGATCTGATGAATATATCTAGCTCATTTTTATTTAGTTCAGATTTCATACATTTATAGCTTTTTGTTCATCTGGCAATTTCATAACAAGGCTTCCCAATCTGGGGTCCATGGACCCCTTGCTTAATGGTACTGCTTCATGGCATAAAAGAGCTTGGGAACCCCTGTACCATGTGTAAAGCAAAGAGTTCCTTGTATTCCCACCAGCAAGGAAAGCCTTCAGCTGAAACAAGTTTTCTGAATCCACTGTAGGCTTGGTGTATATATGTAATATTCCTATACTTTCATTGTTGCCTTTCACAGAATGGATGGAAATCAGTTTACAGAAGCCTTGCCCTCTGAGACAACCCAGGGCTTGCTGCTTCAAAGCTTGATGCTGCAGACAGAGGATGTGACATTGAGATGGTGCTTTACTGCTGTGGGATCAACACAGATGGCATTTTTTATTCTTCCCAAGACAAGGATAATGCCAACAGTTGATCAAAGGAAGTTGGCAGCTTTGGCATATTATGTATCCAAACAAGTGCTCAAAACAGCTGGCTGGTGGCGTAGTGGCATCAGCGCAGGACCTCGGAGCAAAGGCTCCCGAGTTAGAATCCAGCCGGCTCCCTTGCACGCTTTCCATCCATGCTAGCAACTCAGCCTCGTAAAAATAAGAAAGCTTGCTTAGAAACACTGACACAACGGCGTCCCGATGACTCCACTCGGAGTAAAGGGCTTTAAAAAAAAAGTGCTCGAAATGATTGCTTTCCTTGAAAAGGCCATGGAGGGCTGGCGCACAATTGCCATTGCTGGGTCACCTTCTCATGCATGGAATAGGCAGGGCAACAGCAACAACTGTGAGCGTACAACAAGTACCTGAAGGAGAATGGGAATTAGTGAAGGGAGCATTAGGAGGAGAACTTGATTATAATAGCATATTCACAACTGTACCAATGAAATCAATTACTTTTAAGCATGCAATTTGGCCTTGTGCTTAAGATTTACTCAAAATAAATCCAAGATGCAACCGTTGTTCCCCTCATTCTGCCATTTGGGTTTTCTGTCTTTCCCAATAAGTGAAGTAATTCAGTAAATAGCTCAAATGCCATCTATAAATTTGCTGATGATACAACTACTGCTGGCAGAATTTCAGATGGCGATGAGAGGACGTATGGGAACAAGATTTATCAGTTAGTTGAATTATGTCACAGCAACATCCTTGCACTCAACATCAGCAAGACCAAACAAAATGATTATAGACCAGAAAGGGGGCACATGCCAGTCTGCATAGAAGATCAGAAGTGGAAAGAGTGAGCAATTTCAAGTTCCTGGATGTGAATATCTCTGAGGATCTATCCTGGACCCAATATATCGATGCAGTTATAAAGGAGGCATGACAGTGACCATCTTTCATGCACAAATTTCTATGGATGTACCATGGAGAGTATTTTAACTGACTGCATCACTGTCTGGAATGGGTGGGGTGGGGAGGAGATCGAAATAAGCTGCAGAGAGAGTTGTAAACTCAGTTAGCACCATTATGGGTACTAGTCTCCGAACCATCCAAACATCTTCAAGAAGCCATGCCTCAAAAAGGCAGCACCCATCATTAAGGAACCCCATCACCCAGGTCATGCCTTGTTCTCATTGCTACAATCAGGAAAGGTGTACAGAAGCCTGAAGATACACAGTGAATGATTCAGAAATAGCTTCTTCCCATTGCCATCTGAATTAAGAATGGACATTGACCCATGAACACTACCTCACTATTTTGCACTACTTATTTAACTATTATATATATACTTCCTGTAATTCATGTTTTTTCCATGATTATGTATTGCATTATACTGCTGCTGCAAAGACAACAAATTTCACAACATATGCCAGTGATATTAAACCTGATTCTAAATCTAATTCTAACTTTGTCCCTGATTCAATGGCATAGTTTTAACACAAGTTAAAATTTTATATATCCACAGTGACGATGGAAATAGATGGTTGGGGCTTTTGAATTAGATATATACTTGAGGGCAAATATTGTTTAGGGCTGTAGGGATAGTTCTGGGGTGTGGGCCTGATAGGATGATCTGCACAGAATTAATGGGCTGCAGGTTTATTTCCTGTGCTGAACTTTGCAAATCTTTTCATTTAGACATTTAGTGCAAATACACTGATTTAAATGAGTTACTCATTATGTATGTATCCCATCTTTAGTGAAGTCTTTCAGTGTTAGTTTGTCAAATCTGATAAATCTGACTTGTAAAACAGTCATATTCATTAATATTTCAACAGATGAAGGATTTTGGCTGTAATCCACAGAATGAAACCACAGACCATGTGCATTTCAAGGTGAATACCTTAGACAGCAGTGTCACAGGTATCAGTAGCTGCTGCACCAGGCAGGAATTACCATTTAGTGGGGCGGTGGGGGGGGGATAGTAATCTTGTAAACGTTTGCTAAAGATTTTCCGAGATCAATCTTTTGTCTCTAAATTTTTTTTTTAAAAAATGAATAATGGCTCCTTAGGGAAGATGTCAAATGATGCCTGCCATGTATAGAAATATTGATTCATCAGCTCAGAAAAAAATTACAATTAGTCCATCATTTAGAAGATTTTCTATTTTCAAAGCTTAAAAGTTTGCATGAGGAAGCCATTTACTAATTTTGTTGCATGTGACAGGAAAAGCTTTGCGTGTCTCCCCAGCACTGAAGGCTATATATCTTAAACTGATGAATGTTCACTCCTGTCCCTTGGTAATGCAACATCTTCAGGTTCCTAATCCAGAGTACAGATGTTGATATTGCAGTACCATTTCGCGATTAAAGAATGAAAAGTTAAAAATGTACTTTTGCAGCACATTTATGTACCAGCCACAAACATGAAGGCATAAATCAACAGGCTCATCTTCAGTATACCTTCATTTATGTACTTCATCCTGCAGAAGACTGAGTGATAATTCATTCATTCTTTTGTGAATGAAGTTTAGATGCTGCTGGATGCAGCTCAGTCATACAAGCCTCAGGGGCCCAATCTCAATTTCAATTTGCAATTTCTATCACAATTATGTTCAGCAATTTCTATCACAATTATGTTCAGCAATTCTGACTCCCACCACAACTTCCTGAATGTTTCCAGACTTTTTGCAGTTCTTGACCTACTTCCCCCATCTCCTCACAGAGAAATGATCAGGCCCAGACAGAACCAGATTTTATTGTGATTCACCAGATCAATCAACTTTCACTCCACAAACTTGCATAGGAGTTTCTTCCATGGAAATGTAAGGTAACTAGAGTCTCTTTGAAAGAGAGAACAATAATCTTAAAACTGAACAGAGCTAACATGAATTGTTAATTAAAATGGGTTTGAAAGCAAACTTCCAGCACTTTATGAGTTGGATTTCTGCCAACACCACAATCAAACTCATTTTACATTAATCGCAAAGCAAAAAAAAATCCAGTTGCTGGAAATCTGAAATAAAAACAAAAAGCTGGAGATCTTTCATCAACCTGATCCACTGAGAAATTCCCAGCATTTTCTGTTTTAATTTCATTTTATATTAACATGATTAAAATTACCCAGCAATTGGAATTAAGAACAGACTTTCATTAAAAACATTTACATCTATTTCTTAATTTTGTTCCTGCTGTTTCACCACAACTGAGTATTTTATCCCATTAAGTGTCTATTCAATGTTTTTTTGACTCTTGCTATTGAGTCTGTTTCCATTACCCTTTATTTATTTTTTTATTATTTAGAGATACAGCACGACAACAGGACCTTCTAGTCCAACAAGACTGTGCTGCCCAATTACACCCATGTGACCAATTAACCCACTGACCCGTAGGTTTTTGGAATGTGGGAATAAACTGGAGCACCTGGAGGAAACCCTTGTGGTCATGGGGAGAACATACAAACTCCTTATCGACAGCAGGGAGAATTACACCCAGAGTCAGTCACTGGTGCTCTAATAGTGTTACACTATCCGCCACATTATTGTGCTGCTGCACATTCTAGATGACAACTCAATGCGACTTATGTCATTATTGATTTTTCTATCAAACACCTTAAACCTGGTTATTTACTGGCACTGCAAACAAAACCAATATACACAAAATGCAGGAAGAACTCAGCAGGTCAAGCAGCATCCATGGAACTGAACAAGCAGTCAATGTTTTGGGCCAATACCCTTCTTCGGGGCTGGAAAGGAAGGGGGAAGGCAGCAGAATAAAAAGGGGGGGGAGGAGGAGAAGGAGAGCTAGAAGGTGATAGGTGAAGCCAGATGGCGGAAAGGTAAAGGGCTGGAGATAAAGGAATCTGATAGGAGAGGAGAATGAACCATAGAAGAAGGGGCACCGGGGGACACAATAGGCACGTGAGAAGAAGTCAGAAGCTAGAGTGGGGGATAGAAGAAGGGGGAGGGGGAATCAATATTCATGCCACCAGGTTGACATCATCTCCCACCCCTTTGTCGATCTCTCTGCCTCCATCACTGGGGACAAACTGTCGACTGACGTCTTTTATAAACCTACCGATTCCCACGGCAATCTTGACTATACCTCTTACCACCTCATCTCTTGTAAAAATGCTATTCCCTTTTCTCAGTTACTTTGTCTCTGCTGCATCTGTTCCTTAGGATGAGGTTTTCCTTTCCAGATGTCGTCCTCCTTCAAAGAATGGGGTTTCCTTCACCATTGATGCTGCCTTCACCCACATCTCCTGCATTACCTGTCAACATGTCAGTTGTGGTCAACAGTGATAAAGTTCCTCTTGTCCTTACCTACCACCTATTAGCCTCCACATCCAACACGTTCTCCACAACTTACACCATCGCCAAAGGGATCCTACCACCAAACACATCTTTATCTGTGCTCCCCCACCCCCCACTCTCTGCTTTCCACAGGGATTGCTCCCTATGTGATTCCCTTGGCTATTTGTCTCTACCTGCTGATCTGACAATAACCCTGCAAGTAGTCAAATTGCTACAAATGCCCATTCACCTCCTCCCTCACGTCCATTCAGGGCCCCAAACAGTCCTTATAGGTGAGGCAACACTGTGTCCGATGTTCCCGATGCAGCCTCCCCTATTTTGGTGAGACCTATCATAAATCAGGGGACCATGTAACCATATAACAATTACAGCATGGGAACAGGCCATCTCGGCCCTTCTAGTCCATGCCAAATGCTTACTCTCACCTAGTCCCACCGACTTGCACTCAGCCCATAACCCTCCATTCCTTTCCTGTCCATATACCAATCCAATTTTCTTTTAAATGACAATATCGAACCTGCCTCTACCACTTCTACTGGAAGCTCGTTCCACACAGCTACCACTCTCAGAGTAAAGAAGCTCCCCCTCGTGTTACCCCTAAACTTTTTCCCTCTAACTCTCAACTCATGTCCTCTTGTTTGAATCTCCCCTACTCTCAATGGAAAAAGCCTATCCACGTCAACTCTATCTATCCCCTTCATAATTTTAAATACCTCTATCAAGTCCCCCCTCAACCTTTTAAGCTCCAAAGAATAAAGACCTAACTTGTTCAACCTTTCCCTGTAACTTAGGTGCTGAAACCCAGGTAACATTCTGGTAAATCTCTGTACTCTCTCTATTTTGTTGACATCTTTCCTATAATTGGGTGACCAGAACTGTACACAATACTCCAAATTTGGCCTCACCAATGCCTTGTACAATTTTAACATTACATCCCAACTCCTATACTCAATACTCTGATTTATAAAAGCCAGCATACCGAAAGCTTTCTTCACCTCTCCACATGAGATTCCACCTTCAGGGAACTATGCACCATTATTCCTAGATCACTCTGTTCTACTGCATTTCTCAATGCCCTACCATTTACCATGTATGTCCTACTTTGATTAGTCCTACCAAAATGTAACACCTCACACTTTTCAGCATTAAACTCCATCTGGCATCTTTCAGCCCACTCTTCTATTTGAAAACCTACTTCATTATCCACAATGCCACCTATCTTAGTATCATCTGCATACTTATTAAACCAATTTACCACCCCATCATCCAGATCATTAATGTAGATGACAAACAACATTGGACCCAGTACTAAACGGGTCCTGACGAAGGGTCTCGGCCTGAAATGTTGACTGCTCGTTTCCACAGATGCTGTCCGACCTGCTGAGTTCCTCCAGCTTGTTTGTACATGTTGATTTGACTACAGCATCTGCAGTGTATTTTGTGTTTAGTTATCCATCACTACTCTCTGGCATCTCCCATCCAGCCACAGTTGAATCCATTTGACTACTTCAATATTAATACCTAATGATTGAACCTTCCTAACTAACCTTCCGTGTGGAACCTTGTCAAAGGCCTTACTGAAGTCCATATAGACAACATCCACTGCTTTACCCTTGTCAACTTTCCTAGTAACCTCTTCAAAAATTCAATAAGATTTGTCAAACATGACCTTCCACGCACAAATCCACTTTGACTGTTCCTAATCAGACCCTGTCTATCCAGATAATTATATATACCATCTCTAAGAATACTTTCCATTAATTTACCCACCACTGACGTCAAACTTACAGGCCGATAATTGCTAGGTTTACTCTTAGAACCCTTTTTAAACAATGGAACCACATGAACAATACGCCAATCCTCCGGCACCTTCCCCATTTCTAATGACATTTGAAATATTTCTGTCAGAGCCCCTGCTATTTCTACACTAACTTCCCTCAAGGTCCTAGGGAATATCCTGTCAGGATCCAGAGACTTATCCACTTTTATATTCTTTAAAAGCGCCAGTACTTCCTCTTCTTTAATCATCATAGCTTCCATAACAATCCTACTTGTTTCCCTTACCTTACACAATTCAATATCCTTCTCCTTAGTGAATACCGAAGAAAAGAAATTGTTCAAAATCTCTCCCATCGCTTTTGGCTCCACACATAGCTGTCCACTCTAATTCTCTAAGGGACCAATTTTATCCCTCACTATCCTTTTGCTATTAATATAACTGTAGAAACCCTTTGGATTTATTTTCACCTTACTTGCCAAAGCAACCTCGTATCTTTTAGCTTTTCTAATTTCTTTCTTAAGATTCTTTTTACGTTTTTTATATTCCTCGAGTACCTCATTTACTCCATGCTGCCTATGTTTATTGTAGATCTCTCTCTTTTTCCAAACCAAGTTTCCAATATTCCTTGAAAACCATGGCTCTCTCAAACTTTTAACCTTTCCTTTCAACCTAACAGGAACATAAAGATTCTGTACCTTCAAAATTTCACCTTTAAATGACCTCCATTTCTCTATTCCATCCTTCCCATAAAATAAATGGTCCCAATCCACTCCTACTAAATCCTTTCACATCTCCTGAAAGTTGGCCTTTCTCCAATCAAAAATCTCAACCCTGGATCCAGACCTATCCTTCTCCATAATTATATTGAAACTAATGGCATTGTGATCACTGGACCCAAAATGCTCCCCGACACATACCTCCGTCACCTGACCTATCTCATTCCCTAACAGGAGATCCAACACTGCCCCTTCTCTAGTTGGTACTTCTATGTATTGTTGCAAAAAACTATCCTGCACACATTTTACAAACTCCAAACCATCCAGCCCTTTTACAGAATGGGCTTCCCAGTCTATGTGTGGAAAATTAAAATCTCCCACAATCACAACCTTGTGCTTACTACAAATATCTGCTATCTCCTTATAAATTTGCTCCTCCAATTCTCGCTCCCCATTAGGTGGTCTATAATACAACTCTATAAATGTTACTACACCTTTCCCATTCCTCAATTCCACCCAAATAGTCTCCCTAGATGATCCCTCTAATCTATCCAGACAAAGCACCACTGTAATATTTTCTCAGACAAGCAACGCAATACCTCCCCCTCTTGCCCCTCTGATTCTATCACACCTGAAGCAAAGAAATCTAGGTATAATTAGTTGCCAATCACACCCCTCCTGCACGTACAAACAAGCTGGATGAACTCAGCAGGTCGGGCAGCATCTGTTGAAATGAGCAGTCAATGTTTCGGGCCGAGACCCTTCGTCCTGATGAAGGGCCTCAGCCCGAAATGTTGACTGCTCATTTCAACGGATGCTGCCTGACCTGCTGAGTTCATCTAACTTGTTTGTACGTGTTGATTTGACCACAGCATCTGCAGTGCACTTTGTGTTTACATCCCTCCTGCAACCACTTCATCAAGCAGTTATCCACTAAAAGCAGAACTTTGCGGTGTCCCAATATTTTAATTCCCATTCTGGTTCTGACGTGTCGGACCATAGCCTCCTCTTGTACCACAATGAGGCCACCCTCAGGGTGGGGGAACAACACCTTATATTCCATCTGAGTAGCCTCCAACCTGATGGCATGAATTTTGATTTCTCCTTCCAGTAAAAAAACATCCAACCTCTTCACTTCTTCTATTCCCCATTTGGCTTCTTCTTCTCATCTGCCTGTCACCTCCCCCTGGTGCCCATTCTTCTTTTCTTTCTCGTATGGTCCCCTCTCTCCTATTAGATTCCTTCATCTCCAGCCCTTTACCTTTCCCATTTATCTGGCTTCACCTATCACCTTTTAGCTATCTTTCTTCTCCCCTGCCTTTCTATTCTGGCTTCTTCCCCTTCCTCCTTGAGTCCTGAAGAAGGATCTATGCCCAAAGCATTAGCTTATTGTTCATTTTCATGGATGCTGCCTGACCATCTGAGTTTTTCCAGCATTTTGTGTGTGTTCCTCTGGATTTCCAACATCTGCTGTGTTTATCCAACTACTTTGAGCAAATCTATCAAACTTCTTTGACTGTCTTTGCCCCAATGATGGGATCTGATCAACAAGCTCCACTTAAACCTGCTTTTAGGGATCAAATACTGAATGGTTTGATCATTGTTAAGATACAAGCAGTTAAGTTTAAGTATTCCAAAAGGAAGCAGTCAAATCTTGACATAACCAAGACTTGGACAAGGGTTTCAATACTGGTGAGTCAAGACCATAGATGGGCAAAGTTACAAAAAGCAGCAAGACTAATACCAGACAAAAAATTAGTCTGGTTCAGTATCAGAGAGTGGCCAAAGAATGGAATTTGTACTGGAACCTGAAACTCAGCAAGTCCCCATTGAAAGAAAATAAACATCCAGTCTTCTGCTAAACGATTTTAGCCTATCGTGAACTCATTTTATACATCAAGTGCCAGTGCAATATCTAGCCTTTACTTGAGATGTGATTTCTAAAAATAGTAGTTGCACTGTACAATAGGCTCTGCTGAAGACCAGGAAACTGATTAAATAGTGTTTGTCCTTTACCATAATATTCTGTATAGTAGTTGCACCATATTGATTGGAATTATTGGATATCTCCCTTGAATATGATGCTGTTCGTGTTTCCATACAGTGCTGGCAAATGCTTTCATCATTTATTCGCCACTTTAGCAAATAACTAAGTGTAAAATCAAAATGCAAGGCACACATCGCAGTGCCAGTCAATAAATATACATGGTAGGTTTAATTATACACGATCTCCAGGTATGAAAGCCATTATTGTGATCCACACGTCCAATAAGCTCATTTATTGACTTTTATTTACTTATCAAAATGCAGCTAATCACAACCAGCAGCTAAAAACCTCTGGCAATTGACATTCTTCACAATTTCATCAGTTGAATGAAGTATGCCACAGGGCTGTGAATCTGGGTTAAGAAGGAGACAGGAATTCAAGTGTTTCTGCACTGATTGTGAATCAAATACTTAGATTGGACTCCCACGATAAACTATTCTATATCCAACCAATTCAACTTTTTAATAAAAGTATATCTATGATTTATGAGGCACTTAACATAAGTGATTGCCTGCAGTTATCACACTACAAGACATAAATTCAACTCAGCTTACTGTGGATGACTGAAGCACAAATGGTTGAACCGAATACCTTGTCCAGTGTAGTTCACTTTATATTAAGAGGAATTGCCATTCTCCGCTGCTGTCAGTGTGCATTATCAAGGTTAGTTGAAATGGAGCCCTTGACGGCCTTCAGCAGAATACTGATAATGCTGTCAAATAAACTATTTTCTCTTCACTGCCCAAAGGATTATAGTGTTTTGCTATTTATATGAAATTGCTTAATATTCATGACTACTGCAGCACACATTATTTATTTAATTCCTTGTTTACCTTAGTCTTTCAACGTGCTTTCTCTTCTCTACTACCTATAATGCTGAGATCGATTAGAAAAGTCACAGTCATTTACTACCCTCACCAAGTGTCTATTCGTCCTACCTCAACATCAGTGACAGGGACTGTAATCAACACTGGGAATTTTCCCTGGAAACCAATTGTCCTCCCTGATATTCAGTCAACATATACCAGCTCACCACAGATTGAATGTAGATCCTTGCATCACACTGCTCTCTCAGTTCTAAATTGCCGGGGGGAGAACCCACAAAAGGTGGAACATTGGTAAAGAAACATAATATCTCCTCCTCCTTAGGTTGTTCCTTGACCGAGGAAGATATACTTCTACTCCAGTTCATAGCATCATTAGATATTTGACGTTGCTTAATGCTGCCCTTCTCATTTCCTATCTGCCCACCACCGCATATTCTTGCACCCTCTGCCCATGCTTCTCAACAGCAACCCCCCCCCCCCACCAAACCAGACATTTGTGTATATCCTCTGTTGAGGAGGAACTTATTAGGAATAGGAGAGAGACCATTCAGCGAGCAGGGGACTTTCTTGAGCTCTGTGTGTCACTAGGTTAGAAAGAGGATCTTCGCCCTCCTGAGCAGGTGTCCACCGAGGCTTCAAACATGAGTGGTACGACAGCTGATGTTTAGTTAATGTGTGTTGGATATGGTAGCGTTGGTCTTGAATGGAGTGCTTATTCAATTTCGAGATCGGCTTGATTTCACCCAGAACTAATTACTAACCTGACTTATCAGAATTAAATCAATTTTGGGTTACATAGCATTAAAGAATAAATGGTATTTCACATTCCAATTTCTAGACAATTTTTTTTGTGTTAGGAGAAGCAAATCAATGCAAAGTGCTCCTTAAGGAGTTCAGATGCCTGAATTAACCATTTTTCCAAACACTTTCACTTCTCCAGGAATACCGACATCCCTTCTCATGGCACCAAAGTGATGGGCACACCAGCCCTTTCACTTCCTCCCTTTCCACCATCCAGGAGCCCAGATCCTCTCCAGGTGAAGCAACAATTTACTTGTACTTCTTCCAACTTAGCCGGCCACTTTTACTGCTTACCATGCGGTCTGCTCTATGTTAGGAAAGCCATGCAGATTGGGGACTGCTTTTCAGTACACTATTCAGGGCTTTACATACACTTCCTGCCCACCTCAGTTGCCTCTTATTGTAATTTTTCAGCCCAATACCAGCTTGACCTCTCTGCCAACGCAAGTGTGGGAGAGTAAAGAGAGTGAGGTCAGGCTGGTATTGGGCTGGAAAATTACAATAAAAGGCAATTGTAGGAATAGCACTTCATCATCCAAATGGTTATATTATATCCTTCCAGACTTGGTAATGAGTTCAGCAACTTTGGACAATTGGCATTACCAGTCATTAAACATAAGAAATAGAAGTGGGAGCGAGCCACTTGGCACTTTGCATGTGCTCTGTCTTTCAATAAGATCAAGACTGATCAGTCACCTCACTACCACCACTTGATGTCTAACGGAGAAAGCTGTGCTTGGTCTTTAATCACAAAGGCTGCCTGGATCCAAACTTTGTAACCTTGTCTGCCTCCTCCCACTGAAAACTTTCACACTAGCTGATGGTTTTGCGAGGAACTGCACTCTTGTCGCATGCAGCAAAGAACCACAGATTAATCTTGGTCACCATTAATCTAGCTGCACATATTTATTTGAAACATTGCAAATAAATCCAAGCAACGCGCACACAATGCTGGAAGAGCACAGCAGGCCAGGCAGCATCTGCAGATCTTCTCTTGTTTGCAAATAAATCTATGTCACGGGATGAGAAAGGTTGGGGAGTTTGCACATGTTCAGCCTTTGAGGATAATGTTATTGTTCGTAACAACTGAATAGCCTTTGAGAAAACAAAACACTCATTAGGATGAGAACAATATGGTAAGCTATACCTCCATGTAACTCAGTAACAGAAGGTCAGGTCATTGGACCAACATCCAAAGATCCAGAACACGGTTCCTTCCTATCCCATCAACAGGAGGCCCAGACTCAATCAAAATAAGCAAATAATAATTTAAAATATATCAGGACCAATATATGAAAGAAATTGATTGAAAAAGCCTCATTCATTGTTTTCTGCTGGTAATCTCACACATTTGTTCCATTTTAACCCCCGTCCCCTCCAGACCCACCTCCTTATTTTCACTAAAATCTAAACCACATCCTCTTTCACCTAGCTGAATCATTCGTCATTCAACACTCCTGTCCTCACCCATCATCAATCTCCCCCATACCCTCTGCCACACCTCCACCCCTTGATTCCTAACTCCTCTCCTTTGGGATTATCAAATTTTACTTCTAACTTCTCCCAGTTACGACAAAACCTCATTGACCCGAACCGTGAACTTTACTTTTATTGTCACCAAACAATTGATACTAGAACGCACAATCATCACAGTCATATTTGATTCTGCGCTTCGCGCTCCCTGGAGTACAACTCAAAGTAAATATAATGAAAAAATTTAAATTATCAATCATAAATAGAAAAGGGAAAGTAAGGTAGTGCAAAAAGAAATCAAGAGACAGGTCCAGATATTTGGAAGATACGGCCCAGATCCGGGTCAGGATCCGTTCAGCAGTCTTATCACAGTTGGAAAGAAGTCGTTCCCAAATCTGGCCATACGAATCTTGAAGCTCCTGAACCTTCTCCCAGAGGGAAGAAGGACAAAAAGTGTGTTGGCTGGGTGGGTCGTGTCCTTGATTATCCTGGCAGCACTGCTCCAACAGCGTGCGGTGTAAAGTGAGTCCAAGAATGAAAGATTGTTTTACTCTCCACAGATTCTGCCTGACCTACTAAGCATTTCTAGTGTTCTCTGCTCTATTTCAGATTTCCAGTGTCTGCAGTATTTTACCTTCATTTGTTTGCCCAAGTGACAGGTTTGTTCAGTGATATTACCCTCCAGTCAGTAGATTATGGAACCTATGACTGAAGCAGATAATCTGTCCTGATACTTCAAAATGGTACTGAGGGTTAGAGATATTGTCCTTTGGATGAGATGTTTCAATGCCCCTGGCACAAGAATACCACAGACAATGTGTGAAGAGCAAGTGCCTGCCTGCAGCTCATGGACTATGGTGAGTGAAAACTCATCTACATAATAAGAACAACTGCATGTCAGAGTAATTGCATATTGAGCACTTGGAGCTATCTTGAGATATCATGACATTGCGTAACTAAATGCAAGTTAATTTAAGTAATTTATAGGATGCTTTTACTAATGGAAATGGAGTTAGTGCATGCCCTGCAGTAATACCAAATTTGCTTTGTAATGATTACAGATTACAGAACAGGACAATTTTCATATTGTCTCTAAGACTTCAGTCATGAGAAAAGTGGACAACAAATTAATGAGAGATTAATTAACTCAATTGGACAGGTCACATTGTTTGCATACACACCATCTCCCAAAATAGATAAAGCAACCTAAGCTCTGTCATATGAAGAGATCTCCAAGCAGATGGACAGAGTAAGAGATTCAAGAACATGGTCAATTGTTCGGAGGAACCTCTGGCTCAGGACAGCTCAAAATGGAGAAGTACATTTGGAAAGGATTTGCATTGGATGCGTACAGAACCCCACATAACTGACAGAAGGAAAAAAATCATCTCACAAATTATCCATCTGGTGTCAGACCCAACCGTGGATTAATCTGTGATTCCCACATTGAACTCATCAGGCACCTGGGAGTGCACAGAACATAGTCAAAGTCAAAGTAAAATTTATTATTAAAGTGCGTATATATTGCCATATACTACCTTGAGATGCAGTTTTTGTAGGCATTTACGGGAAAACAAAGAAATACAGTAGAATTTTTTAAAATGAAAACTGATAAACAGGAAGTAAAGCAAATCATCCCCATCCTGGGGGACTGCCTAAGATGAAAAACTTGATAAAGAAGGAATATTAAACCAGGTTCTCAAAAAGAGACAGAGTCCCTAGGAGGTGTAAAAACGGGATAAAAAGAGAGGGCTGGAGCGATGCCTCCAATGGTCAGCTGAAGGACAGATGGGAGAAGAGGGACTCAAGAGAGACTTGAGTCAAAGGAATGGAGTTAAATGATAACAGAAGTTGCATTGTGAGGTATGATAAGTTGTGATGAAGGCTTCAGACAGATCAGGAAAGAGTATTACATCAAGGCCACCCTCAATGAGGACCTGGAGTATGTTGTGTCTCAAGCTGATGCACTCCACCAGTCTGACCTGGAGTACATTATGTCTCAAGTTGATCTACCCCACCAGTCTGCAACCTCATATTTTCAGCAATAATTCCAGAAGTTTCTTGCCCAACTTTCTTGAAATGTTGGGTCTTTCAGTGGTAAATTTCTGAAGATTGTCGCAGGCATTTGGTAGTTCACCAAAGCAACAGTTTTCACAAAACAGACCACACACAAGTGCTACAATTGATTCAAAATCCAACTTCACTCAACTAAAGATAGAAAGATCATAGATGATTTAAATGCCTGCAATGTCCATTGGCAACTAATAAAAATCTGTGTGTCTGAATGCCAATTAAGAACAAGATTAGTCCTCATTGCAATGTTTCCCATAATTGATTGTTTTGCCAAAATTCACTCTTAAGCAGGACAAAAGGTCTTGTTTATTTTTGTGAAGAACGATGGGTAGGTGAGGTACCTGAGTCAACATTTCACCAATGGAAAGCATTCAACTTTTATGTGATGCAGTGGGTCAGCTTGTGAGAGTTTTCTGCAAAGGGTCAGAAACAAGCCTTTCTTACAAACTGAAGGAGAATTGTCATATGGTGTAGAAGAAGTAATAAACTCAAAGACAGAAGTTCATTTACAAATCCTATATTGAAAATTTATCTCAGCCATATTGACACTGAATGACTATATCAAAGGCCTTCACTGGAAAGGAATAATTATCAAAATAGTTTTTAATCAGCTTTAATAAAACATACAGTATATAATAGGGAAGACCAAGTAGTAAGCAGCTCCACAGTTTCAAGGTCCAAGGACCACTTCTGTGAGAGAAGGAGATGGAGATAGAGTATCTATGTGGAACCTGTTTCATGTGAACCGTTGACACTCAGCACCAATGTTGTCCCAAAATGTGGACTCCACAGTATTGGGTCTAACATTAAAAAAAGCATGAAGTACAATGATTTCCTATAAGCAATGAGGTCATCAAACTGATCTGTTCCGATTTTAGCAAAGCAAAATTTGCCCTAATTGCATTTCCATTCTTCAATTTGTCTCTATATTGAAGCTATGCTGAGGGAACAAATACCAGGCCTCATTAAGGGATCAGCAGTGGAAAGGGTGGGTAGTTTCAAATTCCCAGGTATCAACATCTCTGAAGGTCCAACCTGCACCCAAAATATTGATGCAAATACAAAGAAGGCATGCCAGCAGCTATATCTCATTAGGAGTTTAAGGAGATTTGGTATGCTACCAAAGATTCTAACAAATTTCTACAGATGCACTGTGGAGCATATTCTAACTGGTTGCATCACCATCTGGTATGGAGGGGCTGCTGCACAGGATCAGAAAAAGTTGCAGAGGATTGTAAAGTCAGACAGCTCCCTCATGGGCACTCGCCTCCCCACCATAGAGATCATCTTCAAAGGCAATGTCTCAAAAAAGAGGACCCCAAACACCCAGGACATGCTCTCTTCCCATTAGTACGATCAGAGGGGAGGTACAGGAGCCTGAAGTCACACAGTTAATGTTTTAGGAATACCTTCTTCCTCTTCACCATCAGATTTCTGAATGGACAAGAAACCCATGACCACTACCTCATTACTTTTTGCACAACTTATTTGATTTTCTTTTATATATGTGGTGTATGTGTGTGTGCATATATATATATATGTATTTCTTATTGTAATTTATAGTATATTTTATATATTGCACTGTACTGCTACCACAAAACAACATATTTCACGACATATGTTAGTGATGATAAACTTGAATATAATTCACAGAATATCCTGCCCAACCCTGATACCTTTCAAAGTGCTCATCCTATTCTCAGCCTTACCATTCTGAAGAACAATAATTACTTCCAGGCTGACATCCAATTTCTTGTTCAGTGGCCTTTCATACTCCCAGTTAACCTTTTTTAAAAAATCTGTCTCCTCTTAGCCTTTACCTTAATCATTAGTCACCTTCATTAACTCTTCATCTTTATAAATGGCACATACAGTAGACCTTTATCCTCATTCACACACCCATGCTCATCTCAACTTCTACTACCACCACTAAATCAGATGACTCTGATTTTAATCATCCCTTCTAGGCGTTATATTGCCCATTCCTTCTGTCTTTGAATTCTTGAGGGATACAGTGAATTTCAGACCATCGTTACTTATGATAGGTGTCATTGCTTGGAGTTTGGAGAATTAAGAGAAGAAAAGAAGTAAGCAAGAGAGATGTTGCTCAGAGAGAGAGAGAAGATGCAGGTTGGAGGTGAAGTCAGTCGTTGTGTTTCTTTATATGCAATACTAGATTGAACCTAGAGCAGAGCTTGTAAGCATATTTGTCTCAGGAACATTGAAAGTTAATCCATCTTTATATTCACCCAAAGTGTTGGTGAACAGTAAAGCATTGCCTCCGTCTGCAAAGCAGACAGCAGCAGGTTTGGCCAAGCACAATAGCTGACTAACATTTTTCTTTGCAATGAGCTAACTTATTGTAAAGGGAGCTTGAGTCTGAGTGCAGGTCTTTTTTTATAGTAATTATAATTCAGAATGATTTTTATTGTATAGCTGCAATGAGTTCAGCCCAAGCTTTTAAATGTATTGGAAAACAATGCTTCACAATATGGACAAGATTATTCATCTGGACTTGTAGGATCTTTCCATAGAGACCTATTGAATGATTCGGTAAATCAATGGAAGCAAACGACAGCCCCATTGCTACTCAAGGCAGGAGCAGAGCAATTCGGAGATAAAAATCATGATTGAAAACAAAATAGATTGTCTTCACCTATGTGACATTTCTTATGCATTTCCTCAGATCTGCTCATTCTGACTGCCATAACTTTGCTGGAAGTGCATTAGGAACTCAATTTAAATGTGCTTATGGGAATTAATTCTCATTGTCCAGCAAAGTTAGGGGGCATAACTGTAGCAGCTGCATGAAAATTTATGGATGATGTCAATATCTCCAAATGCTAGAAGGGCAGGTCTGTTATGTTCTTTAAATTAGAAATGAAGTTACCAAGTGATTAAAAAAAGACAAAGGTGAGTTTAACACAGAACAACCACATTAACCAGTATTGGAATTAAGAAAAAACATTATAATTCATTTTCTTCATTTAATTGGTAACGCATCTTGCATTGGAAGTGATTTGTTGAAATTCTTCTGAGACCATCTGTGTCTGAAGAACTAGATTATAGAGGCTGTTTGCTGCTGTTTGTCATGCAAAGGACACTCAGTAATTACTGTTTATAAAGTCATTGAGTTTGCAATTACATAATGACTCCCGGTAAACCCATGAAATTTCAATGCCTGCTGTTTCAGCACTGATGTACTTTGAATATATAAAAGCAACAAATCTTAAACTGGAATCCCAAGTGCCAATGTCACTTGAGTAGTTTATTGACCGTAACTTACCCTTCAAGTAATGTCCTTCTACCTGAATATCTTCTAATGCTATATGTTTTATAAACATTTCCTCTTTAGTTCCTTGAAGGAGCTAACTTCTGGGATAGACCTTCTTTTTAAATTCCTGCTTCCATGGTCCTTCAATAACTTGTCCAAGTGGTGTCTCTCGTGAACTATGTGTGCTTACAAAATGTGTCAACTGTGAAGAGCAACTGGACAAACTTGATTCAGAACCTAGAAGCCTAAGAAAAGATTTAGCAAATATGATGGTAAATTAGTATCCAAGCAGTAGGAAGTCTTTAAAGAGGAGATAATGAACATTCAGACTAAACATGTTTCCAACACTGAATGAAAAAGGGAGAAAAAAAAGAAATGGAAGTCTGGATCCCCTTAGATATTGAGGAACCTATACACTTAGTGGTCATTTCATTAGGTACACCTGTAAATATCTAATCAGCCAATCATGTGGCAACAACTCAATGCATAAAAGCATGCAGGCATGGTCAAGAGGTTCAGTTGGGGAATCATCAGAATGGGGAAGAAAATGTGATCTAAGTGACTTTGACCATGGAATGTTTGTTTGTCCTAGATGAGGTTGTTTGAGTATCTCGGAAATTGCTGCTGTCCTGGGATTTTCATGTACAACAGTCTCTTGAGTGCAAAAAAACAATAAAAAGATCTAGTGGTGGCAGCTCTGTGGGCGAAAATGCATTGTTACTGAGAGAGGTCAGAGGAGAGTGACTAGACTGGTTCAAGTTGACAGGAAGGTGAAAGTAACTGAAATAACCACATGTTACAACAGTGGTGTGTAGAGAGCGTCTCCGAATGCACAGCACATCAAACCTTGAAGCGGATGGGCTATAGCAGCAGAAGACTACAAGCACACACTCAGTAGCCACCTTATTAGGTACAGGAGACACCTAATAAAGTGGCCGCTGAGTGTATGTTGGATAAACGTTACAACGAAATCCTGGAGCTCAACACTGCCACAAGTCTAGAGGAGTATAGAAGATAAAGGGGTGAAAAAAAGTGTAGGTTTTACTAGAGACAAAAAATGGCAGTGTGTATTGATGCAAAGAAAGTGCATAATTCTCAATGAATATTTCAGATCTGTCTTGAAAGAAGAAGGAGAATGACACAGACATTGTCATTGAGGAGGTAGAATGAAATGTTATAAATGATCAATAGTTAGAGGGAAGGAGAAGGAGACTGAGCATAAAAATAAACCTGGTGTCTCTAAAAATAGATGGATCAACTGGCCATGGTATAACTTAAACTTCAATGGTAATATTGACTTGGGAGAAGATTTTGACATCAATCATTTGCTCTCCCAATGGATTTTGGGGTTTTGTAAAACCAATGTTGGTGATTGCTCCGAGGTGCTTGCTGTAGGTGTTCCGTATCTCAAAGTCTGCAGGAGGGCAGGGATCAAAACTTTCCTGTGGACTATGGGCTGGGTTTTTGGTTTTGGTCTTCCAATGTTCTTTCCCTCACACGTGGAGAATGTCATCATCAATATTTGCCTTTGCTGAGAGGTGGCTCCTGTGATATGAAAAGTAACTCACACCTTTCTGGGAGCTTTATTTGATAATCCCTCGATAAAGGTGAGAAAGCTGGTAATCACTTACTTTTTAAGGCCATTGAGATGGGTAGCGAACATTCACCTGATCAGTAAGCCACATCGCAATAAAATCAATGAATAAAGGCTTCAGATATGACTGTGCTTCACATTCCACCTGAACTCGTACTGCCTGTAAGAAATTTATCTTACATCCTAATTCATGATGCAATTATCTGTTCTAACGTTCGGTGGTTACCCAAAGTCTGTTGCTACTCAGAGACTTTCATAAAGAGTTGGATAGATAACTGAAGGAAAACAGTTTGCAGTACCACAAAGCAGGGACAAGGAACCAAATGGATTGTCATCATGGGCTTGCTAGGTTTGTTTTTTACTGTCACAGTTCTATGGTTACTAATCTAACTAAATATTCAACATTAATTATAGAAATCTTTCAATGTGATCAGAACCCAACAGTAAAACTTTGGCCAGATTTTTAAATTACACTCTTCTAATCACAAAGTATTTTAGTCTGATTGACTTCTGTAAGGCATAAATTTGATTTTCTATAGACCTGATTTCTAACTTTTACTAATTTTATTTCAGATTTACAACATGTCCAGCATTTTGCTTCTATTGCTGTGTTGGTTATTACAATACATCACATATTAGCAAACTTATTCTTATTCTGTAATATTGTTCCGCACCTTCATTAGACATCCTGTGGAGTGCAGTTTCCTCCAATTAAATCAGTTACTTTTCATTGCTTTGGCCAATAGCAGCAAGTTTTTGATCAGAATCTGCAGCCACTTTGAGTTGACATTAGGGGCAGGGTTAACTGCATAAAGAGTGAGGCCATGCTCTTCGGCAACTAGCCCGACCGATCCAGGGTCCACTTCACCATCAGGCCCAATTACATGAAAGTGCTAGGGATCTGGTTTGGAAGGGCCAAGGTGTGCATCAAGACTTGGCTGGAGTGGACTAGGAAGGTAAACCAGAAATTGGGACCTTGGGGTGGGCGCTCGCTATCAATAACAGGGAAGAACGTGGTCATCAGGTGTGAGATGCTCTCAGGGCTTCTGTACGATGCGGGTGTGGCCCATCCCCCATTCCTCCAGCTTGGGAATCACCTAAGCTATCTTCAGGTTCACCTAGACATCCAAGATGGAGAGGCACAAATCCCTGGATATCAGGGGCAAAAATATACTCAATGTCACCCTCACATTTATGTGTGTCTGAATCAGGCTGTGCGTGGAACCTGAGTAAGTGGGCTCTAAGTAACTCTATGTGCTGAAGTTCTGCCTGTCCCTGGTGTTGCAAAGGATGGGCTCCCATTGCCGTGCGACTTCCCAGTTAGCTGGACATAGTTGCACTACCTGTCCTTCTGGACCATCACCTACGACCACGAGGCCATCAGGCAGTGGTGAGCACGGAATGTCCTGTAGGCACAGCAGGAGAAGGACCTGATGGACACAGTGAATTGGTTCCTCGAGCAGGCCGCTCAGACCATTTGGCAAAATGCCTCATCTCCAGGTTTCACCAACAGGCACCAAGATCTTGTCTGAATGGCAGTGAGAGGGGCCCTGCCAGTCAGGTCTTTCTGCATGCCTGCAGTATCACTCCCACAGTCCCTTGCCCAAGGGATGACTGTAGTGGGGAAAAGACTATAGCTCACCTCTTTGCAGACTGTGAGTTTGAAATGAGGGTCTGGGGAAAGACGAAAGGGCCTGTGTTGCACTCACCCTGAGCAGCTACATGACAAAGGACTCTGATCTACCAGCTGTTCCCAAGGACACACACATACACAGGTGGACCGTGCTGCTGGCAGATCACCAACTTCGATGAAAGACACTCTTTGGTCTGCCCAAAGCCTGATGGTCCACCAGCACATCAAGATGTCCATTGAAAAGTGCTGCCCACTGGCACATTCCAGGCTGCAAGAGTACGTGCTGAGGGATGCACTGAAGCTCGGTACAGCCACCACAAGGGTTCGGTGGGGAAGGACCACACTGTGGGATTCTTCTCTTACTGGAGAGAGAAGGCTCAGGTGAGGAGAGGAAGCCCTACAGTTGGTTAGTATACCATCCCAGAGGCCACATGAAAGGCAAAAGTACTATTGATGTGTATGAATGTAGTGTAGGCCTCCGTTAGTCTCGATAGACCATGGATTTGCACCTTGGGAAGTTTCCAGGGCGCAAGCCTGGGCAAGGTTTTTTTTTATAGAAGACCGGCAGTTGCCCAAGCTGCAAGTCTCCCATCTCCATGCCACCGATGTTGCCCAAGGGAAGGGCATTAGGACCCATACAGCTTGGCACCGGTGAATGTAATAGAACAGTATGGAAAGCATTGGTATGTAAAGAAAGGAGGAACAGAGACAGGCTCACCCATATTGACATCAATGGACCTGGGGTTGAGAGGGTGGAACAGCCTTAAGTTCCTTGATCTGCACATTACCAAGGACCTCACTTGATCTGTACATATCGGCTGTCTGGTGAAAAAAGCACAACAGTGCCTCTTTCACCTCAGATGGTTGAAGAAGTTTGGCATGAGTCTCCAAATCCTAAGAACTTTCTACAGGGACACAATTGAGAGCATCCTGACTGGCTGCATCACTGCCTGGTATGGGAACTGTACTTCCCTCAATCACAGGATTCTGCAGAGAGTGGTGCGGACAGCCCAGCGCATCTGTAGATGTGAACTTACCACTATTCAGGATAGTTATAGCAACAGGTGCGTAAAAAGGGCCCGAAGGATCATTGGGGACCTGAGTCATCTCAACCACAAAGTGTCCCAGCTGTTACCATCCGGAAAGTGGTACTGCAGAACTAAAGCCAGGACCAGCAGGCTCTGGGACAGCTTCTTCCACCAGGCTATCAGGCTGATTAATTTACGCCGACACAATTGTATTTCTAAGCCATATTGACTGTCCTGTTGTACATACTAATTATAACAAATTACTATAAATTGCCCATTGCACATTCAGACGGAGATGTAACGTAAAGATTTTTACTCCTCATGTACGTGAAGGACGTAAGAAATAAAGTCAATTCAAATTCGAAAAAGCATTGAACAGTTTCTTATTGTAAGTATTTTTATTATGAATAAAATTAATGCTGTTTAATAAAAAAAATCTAAAGCAGGAATGTCCTTTCTCAGTTGTATCAGATCACCCTGCAGTGAAATTCCAGCATCAAACAATCATAAACATCCCATCTGTGGCACTTTTCACAAACACACCTTTTGAGAACTTTCAGCCCTCCTTTCACCACATTAAATTTTCAGCTCTCTCAGCACCAGCATTTAATAGCTGCCACATGCAATTCACCAAGGCTTCTTCAACAGTACCAGTTCATACCTTATCAACTTCTATAGATGTCTGGTGGAGAGTAAATTGACTGGTTGCATCATGGCTTGGTATGGCCTGCTCTTGAATGGAAAAGCCTATGAAAAGTAACGATTATGACCCAGTCCATACCAGGTAAAGCCCTCTCCACCATTGAGCACATCTACATTGAGTGCTGTAGCACGAAAGCAGTATCCATCATCCGGGACCCCACCACCTAGGCCATGCCCTCTTCTCACTGCTGCCATCAGGAAGAAGATACAGGGACCTCAAGACTCGCACCACCAGGTTCAGGAACAGTTATTACCCCTCAACTATCAGGCCCTTAAGACAAAGGAGATAACTTCACTTGCCTATGTACTCACTTTCAAGGACTCTTCCTCTCATGTTTAATATTTAATGTTTATTATTATTTTTTCTTTTGTATTTGCATAGTTTCTTGTCTTTTGCACATTGGTTGTTTGTCCTCTTGGGTGTGGTCTTTCATTGATTCCATTATGTTTCTTGGATTTACTGTGTAAGCCCACAAGAAAATGAATCTCAGGGTTGTAAATGGCGACATATATCTACTTCAATATTAAATTTACTTTGAACTTTGAACTGGCTTATTTCTTGAATGACAATGACAGCAAGCTTATGGGAAAACTATCACTGAAAGTTCTCCAAATTCTCAATATTCTGACATTATTCTCACTGACCCAAAGGACTGGATCTCGTAACCTAACCCTATGGTGTGAATACCATCAACATATGGACTGTAGTAATATAGAAAGATCAACACTACTTGCTCAAGGATAATTAAGAGGAACATTGTCTTGGCAATGTTTCCCACATGTTGAAAATACCCCAGAGAAAAACAAACCCTCCTTCTGCAAGTGAAGTGCTTTAAGTAGACCAGTCATTAGAAAAAGCCAAAACACAATTACAAGTATCTGTTCTAAAAGGATCTCACTGGTAGAGTAAACAAGTGTGTTGTTAGCAACACATACGTAATGCTGGAGGAACTCAACAGGTCAGGCAGCATCTATGGAAATGAATACAGTAGAGAGTCAAAGTTTAGTGTTATTAAATTATCATCTCAAAGTCAAAGTATATTTATTATCTAAGTATTTATACTTTATACAACTTGAGATTAATCTTCTTACAGGCAGCTACAAAACAAAGAAACCCAATGGAACCCAAAAGAAAAGAAATTAAAACAAAATTAAAACAAAAGAAAACCACCAACACCCAACGGGCAGAGAAAAAAACCCCCCAAAAAACGTGCAAACAATAAAAGTAAGCAAACAGCATTCCGAGCTGGTGTTCCCAAAAGGGAACCAGCAACCCAGCATCTGTTTCAATGACAATGCAATGTTTCCATCAAAACGTGGCAAATGCTGTGACTTTAGTTCCTGCTCACAGGAGTAATCTATCCTGCACTTGAAATAAAGTTCAACAGCCTGTTGATCTTGTGACGTACTGTACATTGCAGAGATCTAAGTGACAATGACCACCATCTGACTAAGCAGCTGGTTGGCAATTACAAACACAGCACGTTGGAGTCTGCAAACTCTTCGCTCCTGCTAATTTAAGGGATTTTAATTCAAGATTGAATTTGATTGTAGCCTAAAACAAGTTATAATTGGATATTCTCACTGCAAATTGAATCCATTTTGAAAGCACATGATGCTATATTCTGAACTCGGGCTGAAATTGCAAAGCATGAACTACATGCAACAGATCAAAGCTGTTGACTCCCAAGGGATGATTTAATTAGTAGTCAGCTTGTCTTTTCATTGAGTGAGTGCTGAATTCTTTACAACGTTAAGTGGCAGAGTGCGCTCACTGCTGTGGTTTCTAGTTGTTTCCCACGTTCCTCATACAACGCGTATCAGACCTTAACCATCTTTTTACTTTATTTCAGTCACCAACAAAAAATATAGTCATTAACCAGCATACATGTAATGACAAAACAGTAGTTACTGACAAGTACTAAACCAAGTCAGTTAAAAGTTGAAGGTTCAAAGTACATTTATTATCGAAGTACATATGTCACCTGAGATTAATTTTCTTGCAGGCAGCCAAGCAACCAATGTGCAAAAGAAGACAAACAGAGTAAATAGTAATTAACTGAATGAATGACTGAACAAATAAATAAATAAGTAAACGGGGGCTATTAATTAATTAATAACATGAAAGCTGAGAACGTGAGTTGTAGAGTCGTTAAAAGTGAGTCCATAGCTTGTGTTCAGTGATCAGTTCAGTGTTGAGGTGAGTGACGTTGTCCACACTGGTTCGGGAGCTGGATGGTTGAATGGTAATAACTGTTACTGAACCTGGTGGCGTCAGACCTAAGGCTCCTGTACTTCCTTCCTGATGGGAGCAGTGTGAAGAGTGGCCTGGATGGTGGAAGTCTTTGATGATGGATGCTGCTTTCTTGTGGCAGCATTCCTTCTAGATGAGCTCAAGGTGAGGGGGGGGGGAATATTTCCCTGTAATGGACTGGGCTGTGCCCATCACTTTTTGTAGGCTTTTCTGTTCTTGATTATTTGTGTTTCCATACCAGGCCTTGACGCAAGTCAAGGTACCCTCCATTGAACACCAACAGAAATTTGTCAAAGTTTCAGATGGCGTGCCGAATTTGCGGAAACTGCTAAGAAAGCAGAGGCAGTGCCGTGCCTTCTTTGAAATGGCACTTAAACATAAAAGCAAAAAATAAAAAGAGAGATTGATTTAAAAAGGCACATTTTACAGGTCACTTGGGATGTCCCAGGGTCCTTTAGAACCAGTGTCACACTTTCTGAATTCCCATCACTGTTGTAGGAAACTCAGCAGCCAAATGATGATGAGCAAACTGCCAGAAACCACCCTGTAACGATGACAGATAATATAAGTAATTTTGTTGACAGATGAATTTTGAGCAGAGTCCTGGGGATCTCTTGGCTGCTCTTACCATGGCATCTTTTACACCCGCTGTGGAAGCTGAACATCAGAGATGTTGCAGTCAGCACTCTGCTCTCAGCATTACAGTGAGTGTCAGCCCAAATTCTTCAGCTTTAAGTATCTGGAGTGATGTTGACCTAAACCCTTCTCAGAGGCAGAACCGAGCTGATTAAATCATAACAGATACTAGATAAATCTTACATTAAAGCCAGCGGCGCTTGGCACAATTGGAACATTCTTCGCTCGGTCTGTTCCTGTGCCTTGTTGCTCTAAGACTCAGTGACTCAGCCTCAGCTGGAGGACGTGTTCCATTAGCATTATCCACTCCTTTATATTTCACTGAAGTGGCAGTCCTTCATGTGAACCCTGGGCATTGGTTTCAATGGGCTGTTTTCCCAAGGGAAATTCACTCCGATCCTGTTTTTTCATCCATTTATCACATGGCCACTTCCAGCAGCGAGCCTTGCTTCATCATCAGAACCGCGAGCTGGAGCTGCTATTGCCATTGCCTCACACCCAGACTGGTGTCATTGAGGCCACTTAGAGCTGAAATTAAATCATGCTTTATTAGCAATTACCATAAATGTAATTTGAAATTTTCCTCTAGATAACAAGAAGTTCAAAAACTGCTCACTTGACAACTTTATGAAGCTCTTGTCTCTAGCACAGCTCTGTAAATAGTAGCCTAAAGGATCTGTAAATATTTTACAGATCTCATATTGGACTGGCTGGATAGTAAATTTCGAGAATGCATCCATTAGGGTCACAGTAAGGTCACTTCTTTATGTCTGACCTGAGTCTAAATACAGGTCTAGTGATGTAACTGACATAGAACTTAAATCTGACTTTTAGAGTAGCAATTAGTACAAAGCTTTGCAATGCCAGCTGTAAGATTGGGGTTCGATTCCTGCCACTGTCTGTAAGGGTTTGTGCAAAGTGTACATTCTCCCCGCGAATGGATTCATCCTGGGTGCTCTGGTTTCTCCGACATCCCAAAGATGTATGGTTAGGGTTAGCGAGTTGTGGGCGTGCTATATTGGCACCAGAAGCATGGTGAGCTTGCGGGCTGCCCCCAGCACATCCCCAGTGTGTTGGTCGTGGATGCCAAACAGCGCGTTTCACTTTTTGTTTCGATATTTTGATAACCGTGTGACAAATAAAGCTCATCTTTAATTTTTATCTTCTATTACTGTGAAACCGTTCATAGCTAAATCTTCTGGACCACAGGAACTTGCCATAAGACAATTCCAGGGAGCTGCAGTTATTACTTATTTAGAGACAGAGCACGGTAACCAGCCTTTCCAACCCAAAGAAGCTGTGCTGTCCAATTACACCCATGTGACCAATCGGCAAATGGTCAAGGCATCTCAATGAACAACCAATGGACAAATGAGCAAGTGACTTTGGAAAGGTGAATGGGTGGGAAATGTATCTGGGTGGATAGGCAAGGGATCCTGGATAGGTGAATGGGCTGTCAGTAGATGGTACGGTGAGTGATTTGTGAGTGTATTTGTAAAAGATCAGAATCAGAGTCAGGTTTAATATCACTGGCATATGTCATGAAATTTGTTGTTATGCAGCAGCAGTACATTGCAATACATAATAATAAAAAATGATAAATTACAATAAGAAATGTATATAAAACATAAATGAAATAAGTTGTGCAAAAAGAGAGCAAAAAAAAAGTGAGGTGGTGTACATGGTTTATGGCCCATTCAGAAATCTGATGGCAGAGGGGTAGAAGCTGATCCTGAAACATTGGTTTTGTGTCATCAGGCCCCTATACTTCCTCCTTGATGGTAGCAGTGAGATGAGGGCAGGTTCTGGGGGGATTGGGGACCTTAGAGATGGATGCCACCTTCCTGAGGCATCACCTGATTGAGTTGGCTGAGTTTGAAAGTTTTTCTGATCCTGTGCAGTGGCTCCTCAAACCAGACTGTGGTGCAACCAGTTAGAATGCTCTCTATGGTATATCTGCAGAAATTTGTGGAAGTCTTTGGTGACATACAAAATCTTTTAAAACTCCTAATGAAATATAGCTGCTGTCCAGTGTCGTGCCTCCGTCGTAGTTGCATCAATATGTTGGGGCCAGGATTAACCTTCAAAGATGTTGACACCCAGGAACTTGAAACTCATCACCCTTTCCGCTATTGAACCTTCGATGAGGACTGGTATGTGTTCCCTCAACTTCCCCATTCTGAAGTCCACAATCAATTCCTTGGTCTTACTCACATTGAGTGCAAGGCTGTAGCTACAACATGGCTCAACCAGCTGATCTATCTTGCTCCTGAAAGCCTCCTTGTCACCGTCTGAAATTCTGCTAAAAATAGTTGTGCTATTGACAAATTTATAGATGGCACTTGAGCTGTTCATAGCCGCACAGTAGTGGGTATAGACGCTGATGATAGGTCTCAGCCCAAAACATTGACTGTTTACTCTTTTCCAAAGATCCTGCTGAGTTCCTTCAGCATTTTGTGTATGTAACCTTGATTTCCAGCGTCTGCAGAATTTCTCTTGTTCAATGGTATAGAAGTAGTGGGCTCTGCACTTGTCTTTGCGGTGTGCCAATTTAGATTGTCAACAAGGAGGAGATGTTATTCCTGATCCACACTGACAGTGGTCTCCTGGGGAGGAAGTCAAGGATTCAGTAACAGAGGGAGGTACAGAGGCCCAGGTTTTGGAACTGATTGATTAGAACTGAAGGTATGATTGTGTTGACTGCTGAGCTGATATCAATAGACAGCAGCCTGACACAGGCATTGCTATTGTCCAGGTGATCAAAGGCAGTGTGGAGAGCTAGGGAGATTGTATCCACTGAAGACCTATTGTGGCAAAAGGGGAATTGCAGTGGGTCCAGGTCCTTGTTTAGGCAGGAGTTGATTCTGGTCATGACCAACCTCTCAAAGCCTTCATCACAATAGATGTGAATGCAACTGGTGACAGTCACTGGGGCAGCTCACCCTGTTCTTCTTGGGTATTGGGATGATTATTGCCCTTTTGAAGCAGGTGAGAGATTGAATATGCCCTTGAACACTCCCGCCAGTTGGTAGGTGCAAGTTTACAGTGCCCTATCAGTGCCTGTTGGCTCGCGAGCGTTCACCCTCTGGAAAAATGTTCTGACATTGGCCTCCGAGATCACAGGGGCACCAGACACTATAGGAATTTGCACAGGTGTAGTTTCACTCTTCCTTTCAAAGTGTGCATAAAAGATATTGAACTCATCCTGAAGTGAAGCATCATAGCCATTTATAACACAAGGTTTCGCCTTGTGGATCCCTGCCAGAGCTGATATGCATCCATTTCTGACTCTAACTGCAATTGGAAATGTTTTTTCAATCTTAAAATAGCCTTGTGTAGGCCGTACCTGGACTTCTTGTATAGTTCTGAATTACCAGTCCTGAATGCCACAGACCTAGACCAAGGCAGACGACAAGTCTCCTGGTTCATCCACAGTTTTTGGCTTGGGTATATCGGTGTGTTCTTGAAGATTCCTGACTGGAGAATGAATAGTTCACTTGGTAGTCAAATTCATCATTCATTGTGTGCCATATCATAGTGTAGATGACCGTAGTCTTGGCAAATTCTGCAGAAGTGGTTTGCCATTTCTTTCTACAAGATGGGTGACCCCAGCTGTTATCAATACTCTTCAGAGACTGTTTGTCTGACGTCAGTGGTGTGATATGCACCAGCTGCTCATACGACCACCCACCACCTGCTCCCATGGCTTCACATGACCTTGACTGGGGGATAAACAGGAGCTTCACCTTGTCCAACGGTGACCTCCGAGCGAAGGGAGGGTCGCCTTACACCTCCTTTGGTAGAGACGTATCTCCACCGTGCCACCCAGGCCAAAGGACTCTGGAAAAGTGAATAGAGGAAGGGTGGGCTGTCAAAGAGTTCTGGAGAGATGAGTGTATGGTTGGTTCGTGGCCATGAAAGAGGCTTTGGATGGGTAAACAAATGCTAATGCTGTGATAAGTGCTGAAATGTAGTTTTGCTGAGGACAGTGGCTGCAAAAGATTCAGAATGGTGGGAGAATCAGTGAAATAAGGTGTAAATTTAAGATTAATATGCATCAACAAAAAGACAGATTGGAGGATGAAATAGTAAATCTATGAGCAAAAGTAAAGATTTTATTTTCTACACTAAATTCAAATATTATTTGTATCTGTAGGTTTGATTTAATTACCAAAGAGCCTGTTTCTGTGCTGTACTTTTCTATGACTATTTTTTAACATTTTTTGGCTTTAACTACAAGTCATCCAAGTGAGGGACATTATGTTGGAAGTGGAACACATTCCCATTTCAGGCACTTGGTAATAGTCCAAAACATAACCTGACTGAATCAAAAATGGTGTTATATTATTACCCATCTGTGTTATCTTAATCTTATTCCTTTATGTTTTTACCCATCAACTGAACTTCCTTAGCCCTGTGTCATTCTAGTAAATCTGTAGTGTTGACAACATCAAGGTGTTGACATCTTAAATTATCACTATCACCTGTAACTTGAAGACTCCATATTTCAGGCAGATAATCTTATATTTTTTATGATTACTTAACATGACACTTAAAAAGTTAATGTTCTAAGTAAGATGAATGCATGCTTCTATACTTGAGGGATGTATTGTAGAACTGGGGAAGGTAGAGTGAATGATTTGTTGACTTTAAAGGACACTGGCATTTTAACATGTAATGCACTTGCAGCAGTCTGCTGCCATTTTAGGATGACAAATTCTAATTACTGCTGAGTAAATAAGAGCTGAGTTTAAAGCTTAATTGCAAATCGGGCAAGAAGTCATGGTTTTAGATTTCCTTCTTTTAGGTTGCTTTGATTAACTTAATTGGAGTTACAAATTCTTGATCAAAGTGTTTTTATTTGCCGGAGAAATGTGATTTACTAGCAATAACCTTTCCTTCTTTATTTCACTGAAACAATATGGAAATTTGTGTTAAGATGAATGTTTGAGGATTGTCAACAAGTATTGTCAAGAAGTATAAGGTTAGTAAAGATTTTTGCCCTGCAATTCATTTGCTGCAAATGAGATTCATTTTGTTTTCATGGAGAAATGTGCATCATTCCAGAAAATAATCAATCCTTCGTAGGAGGATTCCGTAACCACCCCCCCCCCCCCACCAACTGATCCTCCCCTCCCTTTAAACTGTTAGTCTGCCGTTCCTCTTTCTTGCCAGTCTACCGTTCCCTGATCCCCCAGCCCATCTTCTGAACTGTCAGTCCCATTCACCCACCACTCCAAGCTGCCATTCCTGATCCCAGCCAACGCTACACTCCACTTGCTGAATTGTTGTAGTCTGGTGTCCTGGCTGCACCCACAGATAGGGTCTGACCTCATCCCAACCTCCACAAAAGTACCAAGAAGTAGCGTGAGCCCATCCAACACTGCTTTCGGCCCTAGAACTTCAAGGCAAGTAACACTTACTTGTGAATGTCCCTCTGCAGTTGTGAATAAGGCCTTTGTCATCTGTGATGGATGATACCTTTGACTAAATAAAGCCAACTGTCTGGCTATATTTTTCACCTTTTGTTCTGTCCAGACCATCACACCAGTAATGTGCATGGCTCTTATTAAGAATTCATAGCTTGGCCGATTCCTCTGGCAGAATGCTCCTTTTCCAGACATCTCATCTTATCCTTGTGTAAGCTTTTCATTCTCATCCCATCATTCACATCCATAAAGATGTTATTTATTTATTTATTGAGCTATAGTGTGGAATAAGCCTTTCCAGCCCTTCGAGCCAGGTTGCCCAGCAACCCCCCGATTTAATTCTCGCCTAATCATGGTGACCAATTAACTTAGCATCTTTGGACTGTGGGATATTGGATGTGATGGGTAGAGTGTTGCAGGAACTAACTGTGGCACGGGAAGTGTGCACCATCAGTGCAGCAAACTGGTGTGGATTGTCACAAACACAGGAAAATCTGCAGATGCCGGAAATCGGAAGCGTCGCACACAAGATACTGGAGGAGCTCAGCAGGCCAAGCAGCATCTGTGGAAAAGAGTAAACCGTCGACAACTCGGGCCAAGTCCCTTCGTTAGGACCGGAAAGGAAGAGGAGGAGTCAGAGTAAGAAGGTGGAGGGAGGGCAGCAAGAAGTACAAGGAGGAGCAGATGAAGTAAAGAGCTGGGAAGTTGATTGGTGAAAGAGGTAAAGGGCTGGAGGAGGGAGGGATCTGATAGGAGAGCAGAGAGATTGTGTGATCATTGTAACCAAGTGGCAAATACCAGAGAGCAGATGGCATTATATTATAAAAGTGATTACATCTGGATGCAGCTGTATCAAAGAAAAAAACCCAAAACTGACCCTGGGAGTCAATGTCTCCCTCTCAGCTAGATCCTTGACTTCCTCAGGAAACAGACTGCAATCAGTAAGGATAGGCAGCAACAGATTATTGTGAACACTGTTGCTCCACAAGGTTGCACCCTCAGACCCCTACTCTGCTCCTTGTACACTCATGGCCAGACTCTACTCTAACAGCATCTGCTGGTTTGCAGATGAAGACACTGTAGTGGGCTGCATTTCAGTCAGCGTACAGGGAGGAGGCAGAGAACTTAAGTGGCATGGTGCAAGACAGCAACCTTTCCCTGTGTGTTAACAGAACAAAAGAGCTGGTCATTGACTTCAGAATTGGGGGCATTTCACATGGTCCAGTCTACACCAATGTTGCTGAGATTGAGAGGGTTGAGAACTTCAAGTTCCTTGGTGCGTTAATCACCAATAGCCCATTCTAGTCCGACCACATTAACGTCACGTCCAGGAAGGCTCACCTATATCTCTATTTCCTCAGGACTCTAAAGAAATTTAGCATGTCCCTGCCGACCCTTACCAAATTTTATTGATGCCCATAGAAGGTGTACTGTCCGGGTGCGTAATGGCTTGACATGGGAACTGCACTGTATGTGACCACACGAAACCGCAGAGAGATGAGGACACAGCTCAGCACATCACAGGAACCAGAATCCCCTCTGTTCTTCTGGCTGTCTGAGTAAAGCAGCCAGCATAATCAAAGATCCCACCCACCCCAGACATTCTCTCTCCTCCCCCTCGCCCATCGGGCAGAAGATACAAAAACTTGAAAGCACATAGCACCGGGCTCAAGGATATAGCTTCTGTCCCACTGTTATCTGATTCTCGAATGCTAAGATTGGCTCTCGATCTCACAATCTACCTTGTTATGATCTTACACTTTATAGTTTACCTGCACAGCCATTTTTTCAGTCACTTCTACACTTTTTTTTGGCATTGTTATCGTTTTACCTTATTTTAGCTCCATTCCATGTGAACAGTGTGCAAGACAAATTTTTCTCTGTTTCTTAGTACATGTGACAGTAATAAACCAATACCAAAGGTGGATATGCCAAGTACTTGCTTTGAAACTGATGCTTTGCTGCACGCTTCAGTGCTCGGCGGAGGGCGCCGATGCTTTTTTGCTGAGGTGGGAGTGGGGGGGGGATCATTGCCTTGCTGCTGCTTGTGCATGGGAGGGGGGAATTTGTTGGGGGGCTTTGGGGTTCTAACAGTTAACTGTCATTCATTCTTTGGGGTACTCCTTTGTTTTTGTGGATGTTTGTGAATTGAAAGAATTTCAGGATGTATATTGTATACATTTCTCTGACATTAAATGTACCTATTGAAGTACATTATTTTCCATTTTCTTTCTTTATTTATTTTATTTAGAGATACAGTGTGGAGCAGGCCATTCTGCCCCTTCGAGTCATACCACCCCACAACCCCCAACAATCCCGATGTAACCCTAACCTAATCATGGGACAATTTACAATGATCAATTAACCTACCTGGTATGTCTTTAGACTGTGGGAGGAAACCAGAGCACCTGGGGAAAACCCATGCATTTATGAGGAGGACAGATGACCAAACTCTGACACTTTGAGCTGTATGGTGTCGCACTAACCGAAGGCACAGGAGCACCTACAGCACTGCTTTGAGTCGTTGGACTGGACCGTACTCAGGGATTTATCTTTGAGTCTGAGTGAATATGCCACAGTTGTCACTGACATCAATAAAACCCGTGTGGATGAGAGTGTACCTGGGAGAACATACCGTGCATACCTGAATCAAAAGCCATGGGTGAACCAGAAGATTCGTAGTCTGCTGAGGGATAGATCTGTGACATTCAAGTATGGTGATCCGGGACGATACAAGAAGACCAGGTATGACTTACAGAGAGCTATCTCAAGAGGAAGAGAACAGTTCTATTGAGGTTAGAGGTGGAATTGGATGCACGTCAACTCCAGCAGGGTTTGTAGGTCATTACAATGCAAAAACTTAACAACATCAATGGCAATGATGCTTCAATGCGTTTTATGCTTGCTTTGAAGGGAAGAAGAACACTACAGCTATGAGAATCCCTGCAGCATCTGGTGACCCTGTGATCTCTCTCTCAGCTGATGTTAGAACATCTTTCAAGAGGGTGAACCCTTGCAAGGAAACAGGCCCTGATGGTGTACCTGGAAACGCTCTGAAAACCTGTGCCAACCAACTGTTGAGTGTGTTTTCAATCTCTGATTGCTATGGTCAGATGTTCCCACCTGCTTCACAAGGGCAACAATTATACCGGTGTCCAAGAAGAGCAGGGTGAGCTGCCTTAATGACTATTGTCCAGTAGCACTCACATCTACTCTGAAAGGTTAGTTATGGCTAGAATCAACTTCTGCTTAAGCAAGGACCTGGACCCACTGCAATTTGCCTATTGCCACAAAGGCCTACAGCGGATGCAATCTCATTGGCTCTTCAGACTGCCCTGGATCACCAGGATAATACTAATACTTACATCAGGATGCTGTTCATTGACTACAGCTCAGCATTTAACACAATCATTCCTACAGTTCCAATCAAAGACCTCCAAAACCTGAGCCTCTGTACCCTCTCTCTGCAAATGGACCCTCGACTTCCTCACCAGAAGGCCAGAGTCTGTGCAGACTGAAAATAACATCTCCACCTCACTGATAATCAACACTGGCACACCTCTTCTCTCTCTACACCCATGACTGCATGGTTAGGCAGAGCTCAAATTCCATCTATAAATTTGCTGATGATGTAACTGTTGTTGGCAGCATTTCAGATGGTGACAAGAAGACCTACAGGAGAGAGATAGATCAGCTGGTTGAATGGTGTTGCAGCAACAACCTTGCACTCAGTGTCAGTAAGACCAAAGAACTGATTGTGGACTTCAGAAAGGGTAAAACGAGGGAAAACAGACCAGTCCTTATAAAGGATCAGAAATGGAAAGAGTGAGCAATTTCATGTTCCTGGGTCCCAAATCTCTGAGGATCTAACCTAGGACCCAACATATCAATGATTCTACAAAGAAGGCACAACAGTGGTTATATTTTATTAGAAGTTTGAGGAGATTCGGTATGTCACCAAAAACACCTACAAATTTCTACGTGTATCTATTTAAGGTTCTGCAGTGGAGTCGGAGTCATAGAGTCATTGAACATTACAGCGCAGAAGCAAGCCCTGCAGCCCATCTAGTCTGTGCCAAACTATTAATCTGCCTATTCCCATTGACCTGCACCAGGACCATAGCCGACCATAGCCCTCCATACCCTTCCCATCCATGTACCTATCCAAATTTCTCTTAAGTGTTCAAATCGAACTCGCATCCACTACATCCACTAGCAGCTCATTCCACATTCTCACTAACCTCTGAGTGAAGACGTTTCCCCTCATGTTCCCCTAAAACATTTCACATTTCACTCATAACTCATTACCTCCAGTTCTATTCTCACCCAACCTCAGTGCACTTAAGCTCTCTATACCCCTCATAATCTTGTATACGTCTATCAAATGTCTCCTCAGGCTCCCTGAATAAAGTCCTAACCTAGTCAATCTTTCCCTATAACTCAGATCTTCAAGTCCTGGCAACATCCTAGTAAATTTTATCTGTACTCTTTCAATCTTATTGATATCTTTCCTGTAGGTAGGTGATGAAAACTGTACATGATCCTCCAAATTAGGCCTCATCAATATCTTATACAGCTTTAACCTAACATCCCAACTCCTGTACTCAATATTTTGATTTATGAAGGCCAATGTGCCAAAAGCTTTCTTTATCAACCTATTTATATGTGATGCCACTTTCAAGGAATTGTGGATCTGTATTCCCAAATCCCTCTGTTCTACCGCACTCCTCAGTGCCTTATCATTCACCATGTAAGACCTACCCTGGTTGGTCCTCCCAAACTGCAATACCTCACACTTGTCTGCATTAAATTCCATCTGCCATTTTTCAGTTCATTTTCCCATCTGGTCCAGATCCTGCTGCAAGCTTTGATAGTCTTTCTCACTGTCCACTACACCCCCAATCTAGGTGTCATCTGCAAATTTGCTGATTCTGATAAACCACATTATCATCAAAGGATCATTGAGTTAGCCGACAAACAACAATGCACCCAGCACTGATCCCATAAGACCATAAGATACAGGAACGGAATTAGGCCATTTGGCTCATTAAGCCTGCTCCGCCATTTCATGCCCTGACCATCAATAATCTATCAACCTCTGCCTTAAATATAGATAAAGACTTGGTCTCCACAGCTACCTGTGGCAATGAATTCCACAGATTCACCACACTCTGGCTAAAGAAATTCCTTCTCATCTCCAATCTAAAAGGACGCTCCTTTATTCTGAGGCTGCGCCCTCTGGTTTTAGACTCTCCTATCATAGGAAACGTCCTCTCCACACCCACTCTATCAAGACCTTTCACTATTCTTTAGGTTTCAATGAGGTCACCCCTCATTCTTCTGAATTCCAGTGAATACAGGCCCAGAGCCATCAGATGCTCTTCATATGACAAGCCATTCAATCCTGGAATTAGGTTTGTGACCCTCCTTTGAACCCTCTCCAGTTTCAGCACATCCTTTCTAAGATAAGGGGCCCAAACCTCCAAGTGAGGTCTTACCAGTGCTTTATAAAGTTTCAACAGTATAATATCTCTACTAGGCCTCCTGCAATTTTTGTATTAGCTTCCCAAATGATCTGAGGGAACACCTTGTCAGGACCTGAGGATTTATCCATCCTAATTTGCCTCAAGAGAGCAAACACCTCTGCTTTTGTAATCTGTATACTGTCGATGATCTCACTACTGCTTTGCCTCACTTCTATGGATTCTGTGTCTGTCTCCTGAGTAAATAAAGATGCGAAAATTCCATTTCAGAATTCTCTCTTCTCTTTCAGGTCCATGCATGGATGACCATTCTCATGTTCCAGAGGACCAATTTTGTCCCTTGCTCTCCTTTTGCTTTTCATATATCTGTAGAAACCCTTAGGATTCTCCTTCACTTTGTCTGCTAGAGTAACCTCATGCCTTCTTTTAACCCTCCTGCTTTCCTTCTTAAGTGATCTCTTGCATTTCTTACACTCCTCAAGTACCTCATTTGCTACTTCATGCCTGAATACTTTCCTGAACGCATTTGACAAATCCCATCTCCTTCAGCCCTTTTACAGTATGGGAGTCCCAGACAATATGTGGAAAGTTAAAGTCACCTATTATTACAACTTTACGTTTCTTGAAAAAGCTTGCAATCTCTCTAAAAGTTTGCTCCTCTAGGTCCTCTGAATTGTTGGGTGGTTTAGAATATAATCCTATTAATATGGTCATACCTTCCTTATTCCTCAGCCTACCCATAAGGTTCACTAGATGAGCTCCCCAGTCTGTCGTGACTGAGTACTGCCATGACGTTTTCCTTGACTAGTAATGCTACCCGGCCCTTTTAGTCCCTCATGCTTTATCATGTCTAAAACAACGGAACCCTGGAACATTGAGCTGCCAGTCCTGCCCCTCCTGTAATCAAGTCTCACTATTTGCTACAATGTCCTAACTTTACATACTGATCCATGCCCTAAGCTCATTTGCCTTTTTCTACATTGAAATATACACCACTCAGAACATTAGTCTGCTCACCATGCGAAACATTTCAATTCTTGACTTCATATGTGGGCTTAACCTCTTTCTTCACAATTCTCCACTATCTGCTCTGGCGATCTGGTTCCCATTCCCTGCAACTCTAGTTTAAAACTCCCCCCTCTCACCCAAACAGCATGAGCGAACTTTCCTGCAAGGATATTAGTTCCCCTCCAGTTCAGATGCAAGCTGTTCCCTCTGTACGGGTCCCACCTTCCCTGGAATAAAGCCCAGTGATCCAAAACTCTGAAGCCCTTCCTCCTGCACCATCTCCTTAGCCAAATTTTAACTCTATGATCTTCCTACTTTGGACCTCACCAGCACGAGCAATCCTGAGATCACAACCCTGGAGGTCTTGACCTTTAACTTAGAACCTAACTTCCTAAATTTATTTTGCAGGACCTCGCCATCCTTCCTACCCATTTCATTTGTACCAATGCAAACCAAGACCTCTGGCTGCTCACCCTCCCACTTAATGCTGTGGACTTGATCCAAGATGTCCCCCAATCCTGGCACCCAGGAAGCAACACATCATCCAAGAATCTCAAAGGAGATCTGGCAGTAAGGAACACAAAATATTTTTTGGAAAAAGATGAATTTCTTATATAAACAACACTGAGCTGAGACAAATGCATCTTGTAAGTATCCAGTCAACCTACTGTTTGTGAAAGCATTTTTCTATTCTGAGACTACAGGGATGAGTTGTCATTGTGTGCAGTGAATTGAAGAAGGTTTGATGGATCTAGTGAGATGCAGAAAAATGAACCTGCATAAGTTCTTTCTGTGGCTCAGTAACACTGCAATAATCGAACACCTGGAGATTTCAAACTAAAGATGAGGAAATAAGGAAACAGAATGGAAATCAGGCAATATTTCTTAACCAATTGTAACTGAATTTCAGAATCAGGTTTAATATTACTGGCATATGTTGTGAAATTTGTTAACTCTTTGGCATTATTATAACAAAATGCATAATAAATAACCATAAAGAGAAAAAAACTGAATTACAGTGAGTATGTAGATGGCTACTAAATAGTTAAAACAAGTAATGCAAAAACAAACAGCAAATAAAACGTAGTGAGGTAGTGTTCACAGGTTCAACGTCCATTTAGAAATTGGATGGTAGAGGGGAAGAAGGTGTTCTTGAATCACTGAGTGAGTGTGCCTTCAGGCTTCTGTACCTCCTTCCTGATGGTAACAATGAGAACAAGGCATGTCCTGGGTGGGTGGGGCCCTTAATGATGGACACAGCCTTCCTAAGGCACCACTCCTTAAAGGTATCTTGGACACTGCGGAGGCTAGGGCCCATGATGTAGCTGACTAATCTTATAAGTTCCGGTAAAACAAAGAGAGAGAAAAACAAAGAACAATGGTAAATTAATATGGAGTCCTTCATAGCTCAGGCTTGAAACTTTTGATGTATAATAACTGCGGTAATGTAGGGGAGCCTACACTCTGCAAAGCCCAATAAACAGTAATTACATTAACTATGAGGAAACAGAGACAACTCAAATTATTATGATGCTTTATGTGCTTAGAATTTTAGAATGGAGTTGCAATACATACTATTAACTCAGAAGGAGCAACTTTACCACGGACTGAAAAATGACTCATAAACTTCTACCGTGTTTATTCAACAGAGATATAGCTTGTAATCTTGAGTACTGGACACTGATGGTTCTTTTTCCACGTGGTGGACTTGGAACAACAATCATAAATTAGGTAAATAAAAATGCAAGGAACTGCAGATGCTGGAAACCTGAAATGTAGAGTGAAAATGCTAGAAACACTCAGCAGTTTAGGCAACATCTGTGGAAAGATGTTTCCATCAACCATCTAGGAAGTTAGTACTTTTTCTTGATGCACAGATGCTGCTTGCCCTGCTGAATGTTCCTACCGTTTTCTGTTTTGGTATTAAGATGGACTGTTATAGAGCCCATGTTAGAGTATTTCTACAGGAGGTCTGCGCTTAAATAGCAGGGTGAAGTATGGTTGGTAGTAAGAGAAATTTTTCTATCTATACCTGATTAATTATCTTCATTGAATGGACGCATTCTCCTCCTCAAATTCAAAGAGGAATTCTTTCCCTTGTATTCCTGTGAACCTCAATGATATTCTCACTGCAGTCCATGCTCAGTAAGACAGCTCAACCTGAGAGTACAGTCTGTGATTTAGTGGAGCATTTGCAAATGATTACAAGGCCAAGATGCTGCCTTGCAGTGGTGACTCATCAGAGTGACGTAAGCTAGAGAAATAGTGAGAAAAACTTCGTGCAATGGCAGTGATTTTCTCTACAGGGGTAACTGACCATCCTTAGGAAGATATACATGCAGTGTGTTCAGCTACTTATAACTCAACAGGGTACTGGAAATCTTCATTATTTTGAATCCACCTTAGCCAGCAAAACAGTCTCTAATAGAAGGACATCTATGTAATTTTTGGTAGTGCCGATAAAGTTTCAAACAAGATTGCTTTTCTTCATTAATGGAACATGGGCGACAGTGACAAAGCCAGCATTTTTGCCTGTCCCTAAATACCCCAGAGAAAATGATTGTTGACTGCTACAGTCTTCCTAGAAAAATGATTCCTGCAGTGTTTCTGTGAAGGGAGTGTTATGAGTGATGGACAGACCTGATGGACAATGGGGTGAAGAGTTAACCATTCCCAACCCCCCTCCTGAGAACTACGAACTATTGCTGTTGCTATGCTGCTACTGAGAGAGAGAGATAAAGCCCAGGCAAGAACATCTGCTACAGATAAGAGGGGGAGAGAGACTGTTGATTTACTGTATTATGACTCTTGCTGGATTATTTACCTTCCACTACAAGGATTTACTTTGCTCATTAACATTCCTCAGGAGACAGCAGGAGTGGCCTGATTTGATGGACACGGTCATTCAGAGTTGATGGATAGCTGAGACCCCGTGAGTGGGGATAAAAGACAGGTCTGGGGAGACACCCTTCAGACACACCAGTGGACACTGACTGAGTGTTGTGCACCCACAGGAAGGTGGGGGCTTCAGAGACCGAACCAGGAGATCGGTCAATAAAGCTCACAGTGTTACGGCGGGGCCGGTGGGGACTTGTGTGTGTGTCCACTCATGCCAGAGTGATGAGTCCACCGCAGAAGAATGGTCTAGCTGAAGGACGGAGGGGTCATAACTGAATGGCCACAACGACACGACGGGTTAAGAAAGCCACAGAAGGTTTGCCTGCTGCAGCTGCCTAATCTCTCGCTCTCTCTCCCTCTCCAACGATTTCAACACAACAAACATAACTACCTCAGCACGCATGAACTGAACTTTATACTGTTCTATAATTCATTTACCCCTAGACATCGATAGAGCTTGTTTATTATTGCTTATTATTATTCCTACACTTTTAGGTTTATTATTGCTAACTGGTTTTATATGTATATTGGCATTTTTGATACTGTATTGTGTAGTTTACTAATAAACACCTTTAGTTTTGGTACCACCAGACTCCAACGGATACTCCTGTCTTTGCTGGTCTGACACCCATTTACGGGGTACGTAACAGGAGTTAAGCTCAAATAATGATAAAAGAATGGGAACGTATTTCCACCAGGATGGTTTATGGCTTGGAGGGTACCTTAGAGGGGTCTTATATCCCAGCTGCTTTCCTCCTGCTAGATGGGAAAGGTGGGATAACCTACGGGAGGAAATGGAGTGCATTTTCCAGAAAGCTCATTGTAGCCACATTTGGTGATGGCTATAATGAGATTGGAGTCAATTGATCCTGGGGGAACCCAAACTGAAGAGATCATTAGTGTATCAGTGTTCTGCTTGGTAGCACAGTGGATGACACCTTCCATCATTTTACCAATGAGTTAAGAGTAGATTTTTGTGGGAATTAGCAACATTAGATGTGGCCCATTTTTGGCAGCTGTTAAACATGTTCATAAGGTAATGTGCCCTAATGACTATCTCCCTGTAGCTTTGACATTCATCATCATGAAGTACTTTGAGAGGCTGGTAATGGCACATGTTCAAAGTACATTTATTACCAAGGAATGTATAAATTATACAACCTTGAGATTTGTTTGCTCACAGGTAGCCACGAAGCAAGAAACACGAAAGAACTCAGTTAAGGGGGAATAAAAGGAATAAAAATAAGAGGCCAACACTTGATGCCCAAGAGAAAAACAACAAATCATGCAAACAATTGAAGTGAAAGACAATCCAAACCAAAAATTGAATCCTCAGATCCAAATCCTGGCACAGCCCAGAGTAGGCCGAAAGTGTCTCTATTGAGTTCATCATATTAGCTGGCATGGATGACAGTAGCTTGGGCAGACTTCATAGCCTCAGCACCACAGAGAGAGGCGTGACCATCGTGGAGAGCGAGTAAAATCAGCTCTCATCTCGGATCCTGACACCCTGTTCTTTCAGTCTATTCAGGCCAGCATTTGAATTGACCAAACAATGGAACAGTGAAAGGCTCCAGCACCCTGGGGGAAAAGGAGAACTTTGCGGAGAGCAAGTGAAATTGGCTCTCTATTCCAATCTGAGCTGGCAGTTGAATTGTCTGAACAGTGAAACTCATACTAGGGCCCAGGCATTGGTGCTGCAAAAGGCTCTGGGCCGAGACCATGTCGCCCAGCGACTCACTCTGGGCCCAGATTTTGCCTCCCACCCCAAGCCGCTCTCAAGTTCTTCAAACCAGCTCGGTACCCAGAGTGATCCAACCTCGCACCTGGGCCAGTTGTACAAGCATTGAATTCCATCTGCAACGACTCTACAACACACCATTTTGGCTCATCCCTGAAGCTTGCCTCACCATCACCCATTCCATCACTGTTTGCATCTATAATTTAACACAATTTACCTCAGAAAAGGTATTTTTAGTGATGATTTTAGTTGGATTTATTGACTCCATAACAACCACAATATCCCAGACAACCTCAATCCATTGCAATTTGCCTACTACCAAAACAGGTCCACAGTGGACGCCTTCTCTCTGACCCTACACTCGTCTCTAGATACCAAAGTCAGCCATGTCAAGGTCTTGTTTATTGACTATAACTCTTTTTTCAACACTATTATCCCAAACAAACTCATCTTCAGATAACTAGACTTTGCACCTCTGTCTGCAGCTGAACCCACGTTTTTCTGACCAACAGACCTCAATCAGTAATGAAAGGCAACGATAACTCCTCCACAATTATCCCTCACATTTGTGCACCTGATGGCTGTGTCTCAGCCCCTTTCTTTACTCTCTTTACACTCAGGACTGTGTGGCCAAATTCCACTCCAACTTCATTTATAAATTTGTAGTTGACACCACTGTGGTGGGTTTGATCTCAAACAATGACAGGACAGTGTCCAGAAAGGAGATAGTGAGCTTAGCACATGGTTTCCTGAACAAGACATTTCCCTCAATGTCAACAAAGTGAATGAGCTACACATTGAAGCAGTTTGACCCTGTCTGTCTAAGTGGAGCTGAGGAACAGATGGTTGAGAGCAGAGAACAGAGTTTATAGGTGTAAATATCATCAACTATTTGTCCTGCTCCATCCAGATAAACACCTTGGCCAAAAGAAAGTGCACCAATGCCTCTAGTTACTCAGAAGGCTAAGGAAATTTGGCGTGTCCCTGATGAACCTTACCAATTTTTATAGAGGCATCATAGAAAGAATCTCATCTGGATGCATCACAGCTTGGTATGGCAACCGCCCACTAAAGGTTGCAAAAAGCTACAGAGAGTTGTAAACTCAGCCCAGTCTGCCATACAAACTAACCTCCCCTCCACTGACTCTGTCTATACTCACTGTTGCTGTGGAAAAGCAGCAATCATAAGCAAGGAGCCCTCCCACCTCAATCATTCTCTCTTCTATCTTGTTCCATTGAGCAGAAGATATAAAAGTCTGAGAACATGAATCACCAGATTCAAGGACAGCTTCTATCCCACTCTTAATCTACTCCTGAATAGACCTCTCGTATGGTAGAAGATGAACTATTGATCTCCCAATCGCCTCATCATAGCCCTTGCACAATAACTGTCCAGCTGTTTTACACATTCTCTGTAATGGTAACACTGTATTCTGAATTCTATTTTCTTTCTACTACCTCAATGCAATTAAATAACACATGATCTGTCCAAATGGCATGCTAAACAAAAACATTGTCACTGTGTCTCGGTAAATGTGACAATAATCAACCAATACCAAAACCAATAGATATTTTCTGATACACAGTAAAGCTCCAGTTTTTGCATTCCTCATTAATGGATAAATTGAATTGAATTTACTTAAATCTTACATCCGTCCCATAACATGAGAGAAAAATCTTTGCGTTATGACTCTGTTGCAATGTACAGACATGTGAATTTAAACGTCCAATGGCTTGTAGAAAGAAGCTGTCCCGTAGCCCGTTGGTCCTGGTTTTCATGCTGCGGTATCGTTTGCCAGACAGAAGCAGCTGAAACAGTTAAGACAATATCAGGTGAGTGGAATTACTGAGTTACTTCCCCTTACTTGAACTATGTAGTTTCAGTTGAAAGAGTTAGGTTTCTTCACAAACTGGATGTTTGATAATGTGTCAGACTAGGCAGATATTGCTGGCAGGGGAGAAAAACTTGTATTTTTGTTCAAAACATGCACCCTACTACTGGCGAGAGAGCAATATTGATGGAGTTACCTCTGTTTTTGTTATCCATCACACAATTCAAGGAGAAAATGGAAAAAATGATAAACAAATGAGTTAACTTCCAGTCCATTTTTAGACTGGACTCCTTTTGAGTGAGTGATCTATTAATTTCTGGAATGCCATGTTCTCTGTCAAACCCTAATTCACTGTGAAGTTGCAGTAAAACAAAAAAAGTCAATTTTATTTCATCATCTGGAATTAAGAGAGAGGTCAACAGCAGAGTCAGAACAGCTAAATTGAAAGAAGCAGGAAAGATATGACTTGGTAGGAAGTGGTGATAAATATCAAGCAGGCTGAGAATTTATGCAACTCCAGAAGCACCTGATAGCAGAGAATAACTTGGCTGCTCTTGTTTGATCCATCACTCTGCTGGAGTAACCCCAAAACAAACCTACTACTAACCTACTAATAACAAACCTACTAATAACTACTATTTACTGAATACTAAATCCAGTATTCTTGGATCTCCTAAACAGTCTTGTAACACACTGGAAATATTAATTCTTCCTCTATCTCTTGATTTAATTTTAACTGAATCAGAATCAGGTTTATTACACTGGACAACAAATTTTTTTCCTAAGTGTTGCTTCCTCAGAATTTTTTTTATGACAGACTGCTTGAAGCTGAACACAAATATAATTTCAGGCTACACACATAAAATGCTGGTGGAACACAGCAGGCCAGGCAGCATCTATAAGGAGAAGCACTGTCGACGTTTCGTCAGGATGAAAGGTCTCGGCCCGAAACGTTGACAGTGCTTCTCCTTATAGATGCTACCTGGCTTGCTGTGTTCCACCAGCATTTTGTGTGTGTTGTTTGAATTTCCAGCACCTGCAGATTTCCTTGTGTTTGCTCTATAATTTCAGGCTACTTGTATCATGTAGGAATTTGGAGGAACAAGAAATTAGCTTTATTGAATATAGTGTGTTTAATTGCAAACAGTGCTGACGCTTTGCAATAGTTCAACTATGCTAAAAAAGTTTTGTTGATGATTTTTGTTTGTACTCAGAGTCCGAGGCTTCTCGCTGAAGTATCCAATTAAAATCAGCCAGCATCGATGGATTCCTTTTGCCTTGACAACGTTTCTCTGTGACCGTAATGTCCTGGTGAAACCTTTCACCATGCTCATCACTGACAGTGCAAAGATTTTCAGGGGAAAATTCTAAACGGGAATGCAGAAAATGAATCTTTAGTGACATGTTGCACTCAGTGGTTTTAAAGCATGTTGTCAACTTGCTGCATGTAGTTTGGTGCACTGTAATTGCCACGAAAAATTTCGACAACGTCCTTTAATGCCTTCCATGTGATTTTCTCCAGTCCCACTAGAAGTTCTTCAAATTGCCGTCATTGATGATCTGTTTGATTTGTGGACCAACGAAGATGTCTTCCTTAGTCTTGACATCAATTATTCTGATTTGAATTATGAATTGAAATAACAAATATAGGTGATTTCAAGAAAAAGTGCATGATAGTGAAATTTTATGATTTTCATGATCAGCAGCCCAAAATCCATAAAATACACCCAAAAGTACTCAGGAAGCAAAATCTTTGTTGGCCAGTGTTATCACTGATGTATATCATGAAATTTTTTATTTTGCTGCAGCACTGTAGTGCAAGATATAAAAACTAATATAAGTTACAAAATTAAATAATGCAAAAGATGAATATTGAGGTAGTTTTCATGTGTTCATGGACTGTTGAGAATTCTGATGGCAGAGGGGAAGAAGCTGTTTGTAAAATGTTGAACGTGAGTCTTCAGTCTCTTCATCCCTCCCCCCCAATGGTAGTAATGCAAAAAGGATATGTCGCAGATGCTGAGGGTCTTTAATAATGAGTGATTGCACTTCCCCTCTCTATATCCATATTTATTTCTGAGAGTGGAATGTCACAGTTTAGAGTTTTATACATTTGATGAAATGCAGGAGGTGTTACATTGCTCCAAAAGTTAATAAACAAAACCCTTGCTGTAAGCCAGGTGTTCCCAACTTGGGGTCCATGGATCCCTCAGTCAGTAGTAGGGTCCATGGCATAAGAAATTTGGGAATGCCTGCCTTAAGCTGAATGTTTGATAAAGTCTGGTTGTATACTGTATACAGTCTCTGCTCTTAAATAGAACCATTGATCCATCGGCTGTCTGGCACAGATGAGTCCACTGTGCCTCTGCTCATCATGCAGCTCAATACCACACCAACCTTTTGGGTTCTGATGTGACAAATTAAGTCAACAAGGAACATGGAGACTCAGCCAGACGAGGAGGTCGCTGGTGGAGAGTGACTTATTCCTCTCCATACATGCTGCCTGACCTGCTGAGTTCCTCCAGCATTTTGTGTGTGTTACAGATGATTAATGGGAAGGGTAAATGGGTAATTCTGGAGCTAGCCCACTCTTTACGTTGCTCACCCCAAGATTCTGTGTGCTCCCAATGAATGGACCGGAGACTTCAATGCCATACTGGAGACTTCTTCTCCAGTTCTTCAAGAGCCATCTTGAAGGCAACATCTTCAAGGTATGATGCCTCAGAAAGGCGGCATTCATTATTAAGGACCCACATCACCCAAGACACACCCTCTTCTCGTTGTTACCACCAGGAAGGAGGTACAGAAGCCTGAAGGCACACACTCAGCAATTCAGGAAGAGCTTCTTCCCCTCTGCCATCTGATTCCTCAATGGATATTGAACCCATGAGCACTAACACTAACTCATTTTTTTTCTGTTTTTGCCCTATTTTTAATTTAACTACTTAATATACATACATATACTTAAAGTAATTGATTTATTTTTATCTATATTTATCATGTGTTGCATTGTACTGCTGCTGCTAAGTTAACAAATTCCATGACGTATGCCAGTGATTTTAAACCTGATTTGGATTCATTTAGTACAGTGATGAGTCACAGATTTCCATGAATTGATGGGATATTGCAGTGTTCTGAGGAGCCCTAACAACCTCCTGGGATCTTTTCCCTCTCTATGCTTGGTAATCTCCAGGTGTGATACAGTTCAGAGTGACTATTTCTGATGGCTAGTGCCAGGTATACTGTGTTTGCCCAAACTCTATCATCAGGACCTAACCAATGCAGTTGCTGAATTGGGACAGGACACAAGTGTTGTCAATATATTTGGAGGACTCTGCAGGGACAGCATTTATGTTGACTCTCCAGTGGGTTGAGATGGCTGTTGGAGGTAATCCACGACTCAGATGCAAGGAGGGGCCATCAGTGCTGCCTGGTGGACCACCTGCTTTGTCCCCCAGTGTTTGGTCTTGTTTTCCAGCACCGCTTTCCTTACACAGTGAGGTACCTGGAGTTAGTGGGGAGCAGCAGACACAGCCAAAGGAAACCTCAAAGTATTCACCACTCTCTTAATTCACAAGCTACCCCCAGCCCTCCCGCTCCCACCCACAATTACGCACCCACCCTCTTCCCACGATGACTAGAAACCCGGCCGACCACTAGACAGGTTGAGAAGGAGGAATTTCTCTGACTCAGGGATTCCTCAAACTGATATCGGAAAGAAGGTGGTGGACAATATTGGATGGGGGTGGGGAGGGTTAAGGGGTTGGGGTGTAAAATCGCAGGAGAAACTGGACTCAGGAGGCAACAATGGAATTTGAGCTGCTGGGTGATTTATGCACGAACGGTGTTTCCCTCTCACGTCGGGGACCCCTGAGGGGAGGAGAAGCTTCAGTCTCCGTCCCTCCCTTTCTCGATCCCCCCCATCTTGTTCCTCTCCACCCCCGCCCGACGTCGCTCAGCAAAGCAGAGCCAGCGCACTTCTCTGGGTCCCGGTTTGCTCCCCGGGAATCAATGCAGCACGACAACAAACCGCCTTAACCCAAGCCTACCGCCGCAGAATGGCAGCCTTCCCAATGGCTGTATGGCGTGCGGACTCCCCCTTTAATCCCACCCACCCGCATCCCGGCTTCTCAGTCCCCAGCTCTCCGGGATCACATACACACTCTCTCATCCCTCGCCTTGCTTCTACCAGTTCTCAATTCACTGCATGAATCTAAGTGCCTTCTCCAATTTTTTTTTCAATTTTGTCAACTTAGTTAATCTTTAAAACACTTGTTTTTGTATCGCTTTCCCCCTGTGCGTTACTGTCTTTCCCTTTGTCTGTCTCGCCCCCCCCTCTTTCTCTCACTCTCTCTCTGCCCCCCCCCCCCCATTCATTCCTCGTCCTCCAAAGCCATCAGTGACCGCATAACTTTAAAGCTCGCTCGCTCGCTCGCAGCAGGTTTGAAGCCCGGACTCAATCCCCACTGATCAGCCAATGACAATCTCAAGCCGCGGCACTGGTCTGGGTGTGAGCCGGAGCTTGCCCACTCCGTCCGCCTCCTTCACCGCCTCGCCCGGGGACCGGACATGGAGACCAGGGACAGACTGTGGCCTCTGCTCGGGGTCCTGAATGCCTTCCTGAGCCTCTGCCACCCTCACCCCGAACCCTGCCACATCCTTAGCCGGATCGGACACACGGTGCGCCTGGGAACCGTCTTGCCCACTCCACGGAAGGCTGAGCTTCAACAGGCGCTGGTGGAAGCTGCGGACTCGGCGCTCAGGGGGAACCTGCTGCCCTATAACCTGAGCCTGGAGATGGTCCACAGCCAGGCGTGGCAGCCCGATCCCCAGTCGCTCCTGCAGTCCATCTGCCAGTCGGTGGTGGTCCGGGGAGTCGCGGCTGTACTGGCGTTCCCACAGTCCACGGAACAACTTACTCAGATGGACTTCTTATCTTCTTTCCTAGACATCCCGTTCATTAGTATAATGGAGCAAGGAGAGGCGCTAAGGACCGGGGTAAGTGGCGAGAAGTTGCCCAACTTCACGCGCACACTTTGCTTCCTAATCGACCGGGTGGAAATATCTAAGTTATATTGTGTTAAGAAGTGCAACTTCCAGTTGAGGTTACAGAGGGCAGGGTGGGGAGCAAACTGGTTTCGATAGCGTTGATGAGGCTTTCCCAGTCGAGCCTGTACCAGTTTTGTGCAAAAACAAGCTCGCGCGTCGCACTCCTCCATCGCCCGGGAAATCGTGACATTTCACACAGCTTTCTTTTGAAATACCTTTGTTCAGTTCACTCACCAACCCATGTACTCGCCGTGCATAAATGTTTCCTTTAGTGTGAAAGTATGTTAGAAGATAACGTATCGGGGTCGTCTGCCCTGGACATCGAGTTCTGTTGAACTCCCGAGGCTCGCTCGCTGAGTTTAATTCAGACCTTTCCAGAAGACATTGTCTCATTTCGGTTTGCAAATAGAATTACAAGTAATTAACTTTGGGTAATTATATCTTAAACAACGAGTGATTTAAACGTGAGAGCCCAATTCCACCTACGCGTTTACTGTAAATCAGTCCGTGGTCTGGTTAGACTGGAACCTACTACATGTGTGGGTGCGGGGTGTGAGGAGCAAACAGCACGTATTAGTTTTAAGTAAATGAAACAGTTTCATATTGGCTGGTATAATAGATGGTTTCGCTGATACATTTTAAACCAGTAGTGGATTTAAGGTAACACAGTATTGGTTAAAATGAAAACTGCGTTTGTTGATCTGTTTACCTGAGCATTGGAGATGTAATTGAATTTTTGAAATATTTTCCTTACCTTTAAAATGACTTACTCCATCGCTTAACCAATGTTCCAGTAATTTTATTAGTAACCAAAGTAATCCGACAAGACTCTTCGTAAGGCTACGAGAGGCGAGGGGATTTATATATGGAGATATGTTCACAATTCTGGTCTGGATTCCCGATGCTCCGTAATTGATAGAGAGAAAACTAGATTGACGTCCCCAGCAAAGGGTATTGCGGTATATCACTTAACCCGATGGGGATGGAGAGAGAAGGGAGGACCTCAATCTCATGCGGCTACTTTGCGATCCAAGCGAAAAGCCCCCGTTGTTATTGGCCGCGCAGGAATGTTCGGAGAGATTTCACACTCCGTATGTTTGTTACTGTTGCTTCACATAACTTTTGACCTAATTTTTTAATATGCAGCACCTCCCTTCGACAAATTCAGTGGTCAATTGTACAGTCCAACGTGTATTATATCGGGAAAGCATTGAATTTATTGAAAGGCCTGTAAGAGTTTGATTTCAGACAGGGTGACAGTAGCCACCAGATTTGCTGCCACTGTTCATTCCCTGGTCTTGAGTATTATGCTGTAAAAAGTGACTGAGTGAGCTTCACGTATGAATCAACTAACTCTCTAGACTGGAATAATAGAATAGTGGTGGGGATTAGTTCAATCGTCTGCAAAAGATGGAGCCTACACACCACGGCATCTCCGGATATCTGAAGCCCCAGTCACCCCCACTGAGTGGAAGTTCAAACACCAATCCATGGCATAAAAAAGGTTGGGAACCCCTGCCCTAGAGCCACTTGCCCACCCAGAAAGCACAGGACATGAACGCTATTAAACTCACTTGCTGGGATGGCTACACTTGAAGACGGCTCACTACTACCTTGAGGGCCATCAGAAATGACTCAGATCCTGAAAGTAAAATTTTAGAAACTAGATCCCAAAGGTATTTAGCTAGGGGACTAAGTTTCTCAAGTTTCTCTGCCTCTTTCCCTGAGTGTCAGTAGCCTTTTTTGACTAGGGACATCATAGATAATCCAGATCTTTTTTCCTCAGAAAAGCTAATTTCCCAGCAGGTGTCCTCATCTTAATTGTGGGAATCCCAATGTATTTTATACCTCCTACCCATCTCCAGCACGGTGAAATTTGGTTAGCAGCTTCGAATCCATGAATGGATAGCTTTTCATTAAAATAGTAGCATCAATAAACGTCACTAGAGTGAGCTTTGATTAACCAAGTAGTAATCATGCTAGTTGGTACCACATGGAATTAACTAGATTTCTTTTAGGCGATAAAATATTGCAGCAGTAACATGGCACAGTGTGAGTGATAAATGACTGTGTGTTTAGGTATTTTATACTTCAGTATTTCACATGCTAATTATTAAAATGCCCTTTGGCTAGGTTCCTGGTGCAGTCCTGGGGAAATGCCAGACAGTGTCATCATTGCAGTTGTGTAAAATGGAGCGGAACTATAACTCACACTGCAATCACTCCATGCACTGGTCAACTCTATTTGGTTTTATTTCTGTACTGCTCCATTCAGATGCAATGTGACTTAATAAACCATCCTGTGATCATGGGCAATGGCCATCAGCTAATACCTTCTCATCGGGGCTCTGGCAGTGCATGCATTCAAAACTATCGTTTATTTTCATACGTGGATTTGATCTAGCAGCATTCCTGGTTTCTGGGGTGATCCTAGAGGACTGGAAAACCAGGAGTGACCCATTACTAGGAGCACGACATAAAACATTGTTTGGACATTAAGACTAACTCCTGTCACTGACAAAATGCAGCAATTCATTTTAAAATAATAGCAGGGCATTCAGAAAATAACAAGATTGTCATGCGTAGTTAACATAGAATTATCAAAGGGAAATCAAGAGTACCTGGACAATGTTATTTCATCTATTTATAGTGATCTTGATCCCCTCTTACACAAAACAACTTCTACTGGGGAACATTTAGTAGCAATGAATAAGATTAGCGAGCACTGAAGCCAGTTGTAATCTTTTCACTACTAGCCTAGCTGGGAACAGCAAATGGCATGAATAAACCTGCTCACTCTGGTCCTGATTGATTCTGTGTAATACTGATTAAACCTGGCTCTGAATGTTTCTGTGAAGCTTTCAATGGCTTTGTGGCAAAGATTAAAATCACCTTAAAGAGTGCCCATGCCTGATCAATTGATCATCAATTCTAGTTTCTGTATGCTCAGCAAAATTTGATATTTTATTAGATTCTCATTTATTATGTTGTCCCTTATGAAGATTGTTAACTGTGGCTAACAGCAGCCAGCTGTTGTATATTGACCTATGTAAACATTCACTTTGGCAGGCTCTGTGCCACTGCAAACCAGCTGGTAAATGAACAATTTCAGATCCATCTTCAGAGGCACAGGAGACTACAGATGCTGGGATAAAAAAAATGTATCACCTGCAATCTGACTCACTGATTTCTTCAAACAGCTTGTGTTAAATTTTAGATTAAGTCCGTATTGGGTTTGGCTTATCAGACATGGTGCTGGTGCACTGTCAGAAAAAAACAGGAAGAAGTAGTTTGGCCAGGATTCCCAATCCCATTTACTATCTAATAGCGCCTACTGGAAATGAGAGCCAACATAATTGGTTGAGCGTAGGGTGAATATTCAGGACAGTGAGCAGCAGGGCACGGAGGAGTGTGGTAGAACAAAGGGATCTGTGAATACAGGTCCATAATTCTTTGAAAGTGGTGTCACGGGCAGATAGGGTCTTAGAGAAAGCTTTTGGCACATTGGCCTTTACAAATCAAAGTATTGAGTACAGAAGATAGTATGGTATGTTGAAGTTGTATAAGACATTGGTGAGGCCTAATTTGGAGTATTGTGAGCAGTTTTGGTCAACTACCAACAGGAAAGATGCAAATAAGGCTGAAAGAGTACAGAGAAAATCTACAAGGATGTTGCGGGGTCTGGATGACCCGAGTTATAAGGAGAGATTGAATAGGTTAGGACTTTATTCATTAGAATGTAGAAGGTTGAGAGGAGATTTAACAGAGGTGTACAAAATTATGAAGGGTATGGATAGGGTAAATACAATCAGGATTTTTCCCACTGAGGGGCTACAACTGGAGGTCATGGGTTAAAGGTGAAAGGTGAAGGTTTTAAGGGGAACATGAGGGGAAATTTCTTCACTCAGAGTTGTGAGAGTGGAACGAGCTGCCAGCACATGGTGCGTGCGAGCTCAATTTCAACATTTAAGAGAAGTTTGGATAGGTATGTAGATGGTAGGGGTATGGAGGGCTATGGTCCCAGTGCAGGTGGATGGGAGTAGGCAGTTTAAGTAGTTTGGCACAGACTAGATGGGCTGAAAGGCCTGTTTCTGTGCTGTACTTTTCTGTGACTCTAAGATTAAACAGAAGTGAGACCCATCACATTCTCTAAAATTGAAACTGATGGCTAACAAATCTTTTCTGAACGATTGTGTAATTGTATCTATGATGTCAAAAGCCTTATTATTAATGCTGAGAGAAGAACCTCAGATGGGAAATCAGGAAATCAAATGCCATGCTGATAAAGTCAAAGGATTACACCCGGTGCAGAATAGGCCATTTGGCTCAACCAGTCCATGCCAGTTTTATGCTCCTGTTTATGCACCTCCCGAATTTCCTTAACTACATCTAACGATATGATCCTCTATTCTTTTCTGCCTCATTTTTTGTCCAGTGTTCTCGTGTGCGTGTGCGTGTGCGTGTGCGTGTGTGTGTGCGCGCGCGCGCCCTGAACTCCTGGTGGGGTTGTCGGGGCTCCATCATGACAAGATCTTTGCACCGACGTGTCTTGGGCATCTGAGTTGCTCCCAGGCACGGACGGAGAGCGTGCAAGGGAGCCGGCCGGATTTGAACTCGAGTCCAGCGCTGATGCCACTACGCCACCAGCCGGTGTATATGTACTACTTGCTTCGACCACCTTGTGTCCAAATTTAAATCTTTCTTTGGTGAAAGAATTATTTTTGTGGCTGTGATAAATGAATAAAAGAGCCTTGAAGTACAACACAGCAATCAATAAAACTGTTTATTAATGTTTTCATTGGATTTTCTATCCAAATGTCAATTTGCTTGACAGGCTAATTGGGACATTCCTCAAAGCAAGGCTACATCTGTGAAGGAGGTGTGAGCGTTTGGGGATGGGTTGGGGGGGAGGATAATGCTGTAAAGAGTGAAGGAAAGAGTATCATGATCTGAAAGGGAGATATGAGGCACTGGAGTCAGCAAGATTGCGGTGTGTGAATCTGATTATGACAGCGTTATGTATGTTGAGGGATGTCATTTAATTTCTCGAGGCTGGCCAAATTTTTCATTTTGGGAGCAGAGCTGTAAATTTTAATGCCTGGTGGATCATCTGCCTCTGAATCAGAATCAAGCTTATTATCACTGACTTATATGATGTAAAATTTCTTGTTTTGTAGTTGCAGTACAGTGCAAAGACATACAAATTACTATAAATCTCAACATAAATATTGCAAAAGAAAAATGAATAACAATGTAGTGTTTATGGGTTCACGTGGAAGGAAAGAAGCTGTTTGCAAATCACTGAGTAGGTCTTCAGGTTCCTGTACCATCTCCCTTGAGGTCAGTAATGAGAAAGATCACGCCCTATATGGTGAGAGTCCTTAGTTCTGGATGCCATCTTTTTGAGGCATTGCCTCTTGAAGATATTCTTGATGGTGGAGATGGCTGTGCCCATGATAGAGCTGGCTGAATGTACCTCTGCAAAGTTTTGTGATGCTCTGTACCAGGCTGTGATGCAACCATTGAGAATGCCCTCCGTCATACATTTCAGAAATTTCCAGAGTCTTTGGGGATATACCAGATCTCTTTAAACTGCTGAGCTGCTGGCATGCCTTCTTCATGATTGCATCAATGCAGGGTCCAAGATAGACACTCTGAGAAGCTGACACTCAGGAACTTGAAGCTGCTCACCCTTTCTATCACTGACTCCTCAGTGAGGGGTGCTGTGTGCTCTCCCAACTTCCCCCTCCTGAAGTCCACACTCAGTACTTTGGCCTTGCTGACACTGAGAACTCCAGTTGGAACATCCCCCATCTTTACTTACCAAAAGCTACGTTTGACCCATTTTTCCCTTCTCCCTGGGGTACTCGCCCGGTGTTTCCTGAAATGTATCTGTTCAGTTCACTGCTGCTGAAATTAATTCCACATTGTCACCATTCTCCAGGGACAGAAGTTAATTTTATTCAAGGCTCAGACAAAGCAATCAAAGTAGTCCGAAATATAATAAAGCCACTAAGAAATGGAAGTACCCAATCCCCTAAAGAGATTTCCCTCAATAATACACTCTCCAGAGCAGGCTGATCAGAATCAGAATGAGATTTAATATCACCAACATATGTCATGAAACTTGTTAGCTTTGCGGCAGCAGTACAATGAAATACATGAAATAAATAAGGAGCTAGTGCTTTGTCAATGTTAATGGTGAATAAACTCTTCTCAGGCTTCCAGCCGAGTACAGGTATCAATTTTAACCAACGTTTCAATAACAAACTCTGCCATCTTATTCAGGGATTATGCCAGAGCATGTCAAGTCCGGCAGTACTTATACTCCTGCCATCCGTCCCTCCTGATTGGTTAGTGCTCATCCAATCAAGTTTCCGCTGTCCCATTTTGTTTACAATCAAATTCCAGTGCTTCAACAGAGACCTTCATCTTTGTTAAATTCTTTTCTCCTAGTTTTATTTCAATGACTTTCTTCACTGGGTGCTCCCAAAAGCCATTGGTGTGGCACAGTAGTTTTGTAGATCAATCTTATGGCCATTGTGAATGCAGTGTTCTGCTACTGTTGATTACCGCTGAAGACGAAGATCTTGCTCTAAGTAGGAACTGGAATTTGATTATAAACAAGGTGGGACAGCAGAAACCTGATTGGATGAGAGGAACCAATCAGGAAGGACAGACAAGGGGGGTATAAGTACCACCAAATTAGACATGCTCTGGTATCATCCCTGATGAAGATGATAGAGTTTATCTTCGAAATGTTGGTTAAAATTTATACCTGTACCCGACTGGAAGCCAAAGAAGAGTTTATTCATGATAAATATATTTTTAAATGAATTACGGTATATATATATAAATAAGTAGAACAGAAACAGAAGTTAAAAAAAAGTAGACGTAGTGTTCATGGGTTCAATGTCCATTTTGAAATTGGATGGCAGATTGCCTGCACCCCTGTTCTTTTTTTAAAAAAAGAGATAAAACCTTCTTTTGCCTGGTGTTTCTCATGATGTTAGATGTTCCAAAGCTCCTTATAGCAAATGAAGTACTTTTGAAGGGTAGAAGATTTTGGCACAGAAAGACACATAAATACTAAAGCAAATATCCGTTCAAACATTAGAACCAGATTTGTTTTGTATTAGCCCTATGCAATTTAAATGAGTTCCAAATCAAATAAAATTAAATATTAAAATGACATTAGTTCACTTTGCCTGATAGTCTACTCTTTCCTAAAAAGTTTCTTCCTTCTTGTATAGATAACCCAAGTTTATGTTTAAAGAATATTTTAAAGATTTTAAACATAAACTGTTTTTCCTCCTCTCTGAAGATTGGCACATCTTAAAAATGCCATTGTTAGATGGATGTTACTTTGGATTATTGTGTTTGTTGAATGTATGACTTCAAATCAGGCCGGGATTCATGCAATGCCCTTTATGGTTCAACTGTGGCTCGCATGAAGAATGGTTATTTGAATGGGGTGCCAGAAGAAGTGAAGCACAAGGGAGAATAAGTCATCCGGAGAAGAGGGAAACATATTTTGGTAACAAATCTGATCAATTAAAGTATATAAAATCAACTTTCATTATACATTTAAAAATATTGTGGTCTTGGAGAGGACTGTGTTTATCTGATGATGTCACATCTGAGGGAATTTATGTCCTTGTCACCAGCCTCTGACTATCAGACCAGATGTTGTATTTGTTAGAATTCTGTAGCACTGATTGCTTGAACTAAGTGCAAAAGCAAATAATCCAAGCAACGTGTAAAGTGTATTTTCTTCCACCCTTTCCCTGCCTCGTCTTTCTAATTCAGAGACTATAATTTGCCCAACTAAGATCGATACAGACATCATAATGTGTGTGGTTATCTGGGGTTCGGACAGAAGGTTCATTCCCATCCATCACTTTCTGTACGTAATAAAAGAAATTAAATGTCATGGATGTTGTTTTTGAGTTAGACGACTGGTTTATGTATGTGAAATTAGGAGAAAGAGAATTTATGTCCTTGGTCTAGACTAGTTTACTACATGTTTCCGCAGCAGGATTTCATTGTTAGATTGTTAAAATGTACAAAATAAGTTAAAGCATTTACTTTGACACTCAGTGTCCACTTTATAAGTGTCCACCTGTACACCTGTTCATTAGTACAAATATCTAATCAGCCAATCATGTGCTAGCAACTCAACGCATAGAAGTATGCTGACATGGCCAGTTCAGTTCAAATATCAGAGTGGAGAAGAAGTGTGATCTAAGTGAATTTGACCGTGGAATGATAGTTGGTGTCAGGTGGGATGGTTAGAGCATCTCAGAAACCGCTAATCTCCTGGGATTTTCATGCACAACAGACTCTAGAGCATTCAGAGAATGGTGTGAAAAACAAAAACATCCAGGGGTTGGCAGCTCTGTGGGTGAAAATGCTTTGTTACTGAGAGAGGGCAGAGGAGAGTGGGCAGACTGGTTCAAGCTGACAGGGAAGTGACAGGAATCAAATAACCACGTGTTACAACAGAGGTGTGCAGAAGAGCATCTCTGGACACGCAACATGTCCAACCTTGAAGTGGATGGGCTACAGCATCAGAAGACCACGAGCATACACTCAGTGGCCACTTTATTTGGTACAGGAGGCACATGACAAAGTGGCCATGGAGTGTATTTCCAGCTATCAGATTTTCTTTCCTTGAATGGTCCCAATTTATAATTACATTTAGATGCCTAAAATTGTATAATTGAATGTTATTTTCCTTTAAGCTTCTCATTTTATAGGCCAGTGTCACTTTTCAATTCTACTTATTCCGATGGACGTGTGGTAGCTTAGTAAAGGGCAGGGGGCCGTGATTTTAGCTTCCTTGTCTATTAGATATGTGCTCCATGAGATTCTATCATCAGGCCAAACTCCACAGAGCAGGCACCGACATTTGCATAAGATTGTAAGACCAGAAGATATAGGACCATGCTCTTCAAGTCTACTCTGTCATTTAATCAGAACTGATCTGTTTATTTTCAGCCCTACTTTTTAACCCCCTCCCTTCACCCCTTTGCCAATCAAGAAGCAGATCAGTCTCTGCCTCATATGCACCCAATGATATGCTTCCACAGCCCCCTGTAGAAATAAATTCCACAGATTCACTGCCCTCTGGCTGAAAAAAGTTCCTTCTCACCTCAGTTTTAAGAGTATGGTCATTTATACTGAGGCTGTGTCCTTGGATCATAGGCTCCGACACTGATGGAAGCATTCTATCCAGGTCTTTCTGTATTTGGTAGGTTTCAATGAGATCCACCTTATCCTTCTGAATTCCATCACCTTCTCCTCAGATATTAATCCTTTCATTCCAGTATCATTCCTGTGAACCTCCTCTGGACACTCCCCAGGCCCAAACTTGCTCCCATTGTTATGATTTGACCATTACCTTATAAAGCCTTATCCTTTCTTTTATATTCTAATCCTCTCAAAATAAATGTTAACTTTACATTTTCCTTCTTTACTACTGACTCTACCTGCAAACTAGCCTTAAGGAAATCTTGAATGAGGACTCTCCAGTCACTTTGCCCCTCCAATTCTGAATTTACTCCTCATTTGGAAAATCACCTAACGCGACACTTTCCTATGCTATATTCTATCTGCCCATTCTTTGCCTTCTTCCCCAACCTGTCCATGTCCCTCTCCAAACCCCCTGGCTCCCTCCACAACACTACTTCCCCTTGTCCTATCTTTGCATTGTCTGCAGACTTGGCCAGAATACCAACAGTTTCTTCATCCAGATCATTAATATATATAAAGTGAAAAGCTGTGGTCCCAACACTAACCCTGCGGAACTCCACTAGGGAATTCCCATGGAGGGGTTTGTGCAGCATCTTCTCAAAGGCCTTTTGAGCTCTCTGACAATCCAAGCAAATAACATTTATTGTGTCTCCATTGTCTAATGCTGCTAGTTACCTCTTTAAAGAATTCTAACACATTTGTCAGGCAACATCTCCCTTTACTGAAACCATACTGACATTATCCTATTTTATCATGTACTTTGAAGCACTTCAAAATTTCATCCTTTAATAATGGGCTCTAAAACCTTACCAATCACTGAGTTCAGGTTAACTGGCATATAGTTTCCTGTCTTTTGTCTCCTTTCCTTCATAAACAGGGGTCTCACTTCTGTAGTCTTCCAGTCCTCTGGGACTCTTCTTGACTCCAGTGATTCTTGGAAAATTATGAAGGAGCTTGATGCGTAATACAGCTCTTTTCCCATTAGATTAATTACCTTCATCTAAGATTTCTCATGTCTGGGAACTATTCAGTGTGCATAGGGGTAAATCTGGAGCTAAACTATCTCACCTTATCAACACTACCAGTGTAGAGCAGTGCCAAGAATATCCATACCTGGGTAGCTAGTAGCTGACCTACAAATTAATGCATTAATCAAACAATCTGATTTCTTTAATGAGCCAAACTGGCTGGTGAGAATCCAATATAATTTTGTACATAGTGACGTGGCTAGTTTAGATATTGGATAGCTGAGAATGACACATAGGATGACTAGGTTCAGATTTCCATTGTTAACCTTCTTTTCTTGAAGCCATCTCAATGTAAGAGATAAAAAAGATAACGATCATCTCTACTATATTCTACTTCTTTATTAGTTAATTATCTGGATTGAGGATGACTTACTTCCATTCCAGGTTTTTGGTTTCTAAGGTAGTAAATGAGGCCAATGTGTGAACTGCAGACATTTAAACACATGGGGCAGGATGGGTGGTTGGTAGTTTGTGAGGTGGCCTGCTTTTCCTAGCCATCTGGTGCATGGATTCAAAGTTCTCAGTCATTTTGAATGCTTCTTCTGCACCTAGAGCAATTGTAGTCTAGGGACCTCCAAGCTCAATGGCGAGGTTACATTTCTGCAAAAGTCTTTGCGTGCACCCTTGAGTCTTTTCCTCTGTATGCCTGCTAGTCTCTTCCCATGGCAGGACTTCCTTCTTAGAGAGTTTGATATTGAGGATGAAAGTACACAGCCTGAGCAAAATAACTAACTGTAACTAGGGTCTTGCTATTGGGAATGTTGGCCTATGACACTGATATTGTGCTGCTAATTTTTCCAGTGAATATGGAGTATCTTACAGAGGCTGTGGTGCTACCTTGAAGTGACTGCTGCAAGTAGTGCAGGTCTCAGAAATATATGGGATCAGGCGGAGGGGAGGGAGCATCTCTTCTGATCAGTACGCTATAAGCTTTGTGCCGAGTTTGAGGTCTTGTTCTTTCCTCGAGGCACCAAAGGTTGTACTGTTGCATTGAAACAAGTGGTGAATTTCATTGTCGATGTTTCCCTGTGCCCTGAAGAAACTCCTCACTCTTCAGGGTCTCACCATGAATTGTGGCAGTGTGATGCAGCAGAAGTAGGTTAGTTGACGACTTTTATCTTGTTGATGGCCTCTTGTGCATGAGTCAGTGATGAACTGGAGCTTTGCCTCTGAAGGCGTGAAACTACAAATATCGGCTGCTCATTGCAGCTTGGCAGCCAAGGCTCAATGACGTTGGTTCTGGAGTAAAGCTGCAGTATAGTGTTCTCCATTAGGTCTGACGATGGTTGTACTATCATGGCTGGTGTTTCTCCCAGCACTCCACTCTTGGAGTTATCACACAGTGAAGATGGTGCCTACTCTGTCTGTAGATCGGGGATCCCAACCTTTTTTTATGCCATGGACCAATACCATTAAGCAAGGGTTGGGTACTCCTGCTCTAGATGGACACAATTCAGATCTTTAGCTACTGGGAGAAGGTGGTTGAGGAGAACTCTGGTGTTGGTAGATCACAGAGACTTACTTCTGGAGTTACCATAATATCTGGAGTAGGCATCTCTGAAGTTCTCCTACAAATCTTCCACTTCCCAGACGTGGAGAGTACAATTGTGGATTTGTGACTGAAGTTCTTTGCTGTGAATTTTACAATTTCAGGGGCAACGCCATCCTTGTGTAACAACCATCTTGTTTTGTCGGAAAAATTGTCAACACCCTTGGTGCATCTGCACACCAGCAATCAGAGCAAGGAATCACAAAGACATCCAAGGACCTTTGGCTCATATGGGAGACTGAGGAAATGATACACAGGAGCTACAGGGAGGTAATCACCCCTAGGTTGGAGGAGGCAGGTAACTGGGCGACTGTCAGGAGATGAAAGGGAAATGGGCATCTAGTGCAGAAGACCCGTGTGGCGGTTCCCCTCAATAATATGTATACCACTTTGGATACTGTCGAGGGGGATGACCTACCGGGGGTGGGGGGGGGGGGGGGGGAGGTGGAGATGTAGCGACCAGCTCTCTGGCACTGAGTCTGGTCCTGTGGCTCAGAAAGGAATGGAAGTGAAGAGGACTGCTGTGGTGATAGGAGATTCCATAGTCAGAGGAATAGAGACTAGATCTGTGGGCATGATAGAGACACACGGATAGTATGTTGTCTCCAAATTGCCAGGGTCAGGGATGTCTTGGATCGGGTCCATGACATTCTAAAGAGGGAGGGTAAGCAGCCAGAAGTCTTGGTACATATTGGCACCGATGATGTAGGTAGGAAAGGTGAGGAAGTTCTGAAGAGAGATTTTATGGAGTTAGGTAGAAAGATGAAAAATAGGACCTCCAGGGTAGAAATCTCTGGTTTGTTGGCTGTGCTTTCTTGCGAGGGCAAGAATAGGATGATTTGGCAACTAGTGCAGGGGCAGGGTTTCAGGTTTATGGACCATTGGGATCTCTTCTGGAGAAGGTAGGATCTGTACAAAAGGGATGGGTCACACCCGAACACGAGGGGTATGAAAGTCCTTGCAGGCAGATTTGCTGGAGCTGTTCAGGAGGGTTTAAACTAATTTGACAGGGGGTTGGGTTCCGGAGTGGTAGTGCTGAGGATGAGGTAGTGGTTTACAAACTGAGGCAGTGTGTAGTGAGACTGCTAACTAGGAGAGGCTGATGAACGGGCGAGGTTGCAGTCAACAGGATGGTTGCAATGTAAAATGCAGACAAAATCATAAAGGGTGAATACAGGAGTGAAGGTGTTATATTTGAATGCGTGCAGTATATGGAATAAGGTAAATGAACATAGCGCAGTTACAGATTAGCTTGTATGACATTGCGGGCATCACTGAATCGTGGCTGAAAGAAGTTTATAGCCGGAAGCTTAACGTCCAAGGATACACATTGTATTGAAAGGACAGGAAGGTAGGCAGAGGGGGAGGAATGGCTCTGTTGGTAAAACAATTAAATCAAGTCATTAGAAAGAGGTGACACAAGGTCAGAAGGTATAGAATCGTTGTGGGTAGACCTAAGAAACTGCAAGGGTAAAGAGACCCTGGTGGGAGTTATATACAGATCTCCAAACAGTAGTAGTTGTGGTCTACAAATTACAATGGGAGATAGAAAATGCATGCCAAAAGGGCAATGTTACGATAGTCATGGGGGGTTTCAATATGCAGGTAGATTGGGGAAATCAGGTTGCTGATTTTTCAGAATGTCCATGAGGTGGCTTTTTAGAGCAGCTCATGGTTGAGCCGACTAGGGGATCAGCTAATCTGGATTAGGTGTTGAGCAATGAAGTGGAATTGATTAAAGAATCTTTATTTTCTTTTTTTTAATTGATTTTAAAAAAAGAATAGATACAAATCAGAGGAGAAGTTATATCAAATACATAATGCAATAAACATACAAAACAATCAAAGGGATGTATACTGTCAAAGTCATGTAAATGTTATATTGGACTATTATATATAAAGAACCACAACTCCTCTTGGCAATTCATACAAAAGAAAAGACTGGAAAGTTTTTTATAATTAAGAGAAAAAAACCCGATTAAACTAACCTAAAACAAAAAAAAGAGGACTGGGTAGTCCATTTGAGGATAAAATTACAAAAGAAAAAAGAAAACATCCTTCTGGTCAGATCTGAAACTTCACGGAGAGAGAAATAAAAATATATTTAAAAAATATTTTACCTAAAAAGAAATAGAAAAAAATTAGATCATATGAAAATATTGAATAAAAGGTTGCCAGGTTTGCTCAAATTTAAAAGATGTATCGAACGTCTGACTTCTAATTTTCTCCAAGCTTAAACAAGACATAATGGAGGAGAGCCAAAAAACAAAAACAGAAGGTGGATTAGAAACTTTCCAGTATAACAAAATAGCTCTCCTGGCCAATAAAGTTGAAAAGGCTATCACATGTTGAGCGGAAGCAGGAACACTTCCTGCTTTCTTTGGAATAATCCCAAAGATTGCCATAAGTGAATTAGGTTTTAAGTCCACACCTATGACTTTTGATAACATTCTAGAAACATCTCTCCAAAAGTTATTTAACTTTGTAGAGGACCAAAACATATGAGTTAGGGTGGCCACTTCAGCGTTACATCTATCACTGGTGGGATTTATATTAGAAAAAATACGCGCTAGTTTATCTTTTGACTTAAAGAATCTTAATGTAAGGGAACCCTTAGGGTCCAGTGATCATAATATGATAGAATTCACCCTGCAACTTGAGAAGGAGAAGCTAAAATTAGATGTATCAGTATCGTAGTGGAGTAAAGGGAATTACAGAGGATTGAGAGAGAAGCTGCCTAAAATTGATTGGAAGGGAACACTAGCAGGGATAATAGCAGAACAGCAATGGCTGGAATTTCTGGGAGCAATTCAGAAGATGCAGGACGAGATGGGCTACTACCCAAGGTCCTGAAAGAGGTGACTGCAGAGATTGTAGAGATTGATCTTTCAAGAATCAATTGATTCTGGCATAGTTCTCGAGGAATGCAAATTCACAAATGTCACTCCAAGAAGAGAGGGAGGCAGAAGAAAGGAAACTATAGGCCAGGTAGTCTGGCCTTAGTCATTGCAAAGATGATGGAGTTGATTGTTATGGATGTGGTTTTGGGATAATTGGAGGCTCATGATAAAATAGGCCATAGTCAGCATGGTTTCCTTAAGGGAAAATCTTGCCTGACAAATCTATGTCAAATCTAAATTTCTGTTATACGTCAATGACTTGAATGATGGAATTGATGGCTTTGAGGCCATTTTTGAAGACAATAAGAAGGTAAGGGGAGGGTTAGGTAGTTTTGAGGGAGCACAGTGGCTACAGAAAGATTTAGGCAGATTAGGAGAATTGGCACAGAAGTGGCTGATGAATACAGGTGTTGGGAAGGGTGTGGTCATACACTTCTGTAGAAGAAATAAAAGCGTCAAATATTTTCTCAATGGAGAAACAATTCAAAAGTCTGAGGTGCAAAGGGTCTTGGGAGTCCTTGTGCAGAATTCCCTAAAGGCTAATTTGCAGGTTGAGTCTGTGGTGAGGAAGGCAAATGCAATGTTTACATTCATTTCAAGAGGACTAGTCAAGGATGTAATGTTGAGGCTTTATAAAATACTGGTGAGGCCTCACTTAGAGTTTTGTGAGCAATTTTGGGCCCCTTATTTAAGAAAGGATGAGCTTATGTTGGAGAAGGTTTAAAGGAGATTCACAAAAATGATTCTTGGATTGAAAAGCTTATTGTATAAGGAGTGTATGATGGCTCTAGGTCTCTAGTCACTGGATTTCAGAAAAATGAGGGGTGACCGCATAGAAACCTATCAAATGTTGAAGGGTCTCAATAGAGTGGATGTGGAGAGGATGTTTCCTCTGGTGGGGAAGTCTAAGCCCAGAGGACACAGCTTCAGAAGAGAGGAAAGTCCATTTAGAATGGAGATGAGGAGGAATTTCTTTAGCCAGAGAGTGCCTGAAGCAGCTAAGGAGGCCAGGTCTGTGGGTATTTTTAAGGTAGAGGGAGGAGATTGGTGCTGAGAGGGACAGATACCAACGAATGTTAGACTGAAAACTGCCTAATCTGCGGCAACATCTTCATCAGCCTCGCTACAAAACATCAGTGTTAATAGAAACACTGCCACAAGGAAGTCAATGTTGGAGTTATCACGGGTCCCACCAAGGGAGCTCTTCTCTGCCAATGCCTCACAGATAATTTGTTAACCCCTAGCCTGCAGGAGGCATAAAGCAATAACAGTTATAGGCTGGAACTGCCATAAGTCCATCACTATTAGGACCTGTGAAGAGACTCTGGTCTTTTCTACCAAGAACAGCCAACTAGGAGGTTGAAGACTAATTCATCACAAACAGAAGCTCCATTTTTCCTTATGGAAAAGAAAAGCCCACAGTAACCTGAAGGCAGAAATCCAACTGTAGGCCTATGACCTAAAGAACACTTGGTGGATAGAGAGAACACAGAAGGCATGTAAATTACTGACAGATATGACATCTGCTGGTTCTTCAGCAGTTAAATCCATCTACATCACAAACACACAAGGGCCCACCTCAATGAATGCCATAAAGTAGACGAGTTAATCAGGGATGGAGATTTAACAAATGCCAACTGCAAGGTTTACTTCAGTGACCTCAACTACTGTCCAGGTCTGCTTTACAGACACTCTTGACTAACAGGATGCCAAAAAGACCATATTCAATTATTCTGTTAAAGTGTAATAAACCATCTGTCAGCTTGTAGAGTGTAGATAGCCCCAAGGGCAGTCTAATGAAGAAGATGATTAATTGTTGGTTATGTGGTGCAGAAGTATTAAGATGGATAGTAATAAGACTGAGACAGTATACAGTCAGCAAAGGTAAATGTGTGGGTTTTAGAAGCAAAACAATATAAAGCAAGCAACACGCACAAAATGCTGGTGGAACACAGCAGGCCAGGCAGCATCTATAGGGAGAAGCGCTGTCAACGTTTCGGGCCAAGACCCTTCGTGGGGACTAACTGAAAGGAAAGATAGTAAGAGATTTGAAAGTAGGAGAGGAAGGGGAAAATGCAAAATGATAGGAGAAGACAGGAGGGGGTGGGGTGAAGCTGAGAGCCAGATAGGTGATTGGCAAAAGGGATACAGAGCTAGAGAAGGGAAAGGATCATGGGACGGGAGGCCTAGGGAGAAAGAAACGGGGAGGGGAGCACCAGAGGGAGATGGAGAACAGGCAAAGTGATGGGCAGAAAGAGAGAAAAAAAGGAGGGGGGAGAAAAGCTAAATATATCAGGGATGGGGTAAGAAGGGGAGGAGGGGCATTAACGGAAGTTAGAGATGTAAGAAGGGGAGGAGGGGCATTAACGGAAGTTAGAGATGTTCTCTAACTTCTGTTAATGCCCCTCCTCCCCTTCTTACCCCATCCCTGATATATTTAGCTTTTCTCCCCCCTCCTTTTTTTCTCTCTTTCTGCCCATCACTCTTTGCCTGTTCTCCATCTCCCTCTGGTGCTCCCCTCCCCGTTTCTTTCTCCCTAGGCCTCCCGTCCCATGATCGTTTCCCTTCTCTAGCTCTGTATCCCTTTTGCCAATCACCTTTCTGGCTCTCAGCTTCACCCCACCCCCTCCGGTCTCCTATCATTTTGCATTTTCCCCTCCCCCTCCTACTTTCAAATCTCTTACTATCTATCCTTTCAGTTCTGATGAAGGGTCTCGGCCCGAAATGTCGACAGCTCTTCTCCCTGTAGATGCTGCCTGACCTGCTGTGTTCCACCAGCATTTTGTGTGTGTTGCTTGAATTTCCAGCATCTGCAGATTTCCTCGTGTTTGCACAATATAAAGCAAGGCACTTTTCTGGATCAATTTACATATATGATAGGGAGCTGTGGGATATTACATATAAACTCAAAAAGTTTTTGGAAAGCATTGTATAATTGGATTTCAGAGAGATCTACTTAGTGAAAAGCAAATGCGTATGCGTTTTTGGGCAGACTTGAAGGATCGACTAGATGACCTTTTGCATGTGGATTAGGTGTGTAAACTGTAGGGTAGGTTGAAAATAGGTGATTTGAAAAGATTTAGAATAAAACCCCCCACAGAAAATAGTCTATTTATCCAAAGTGTTTTAGACTCTGCATTAGCTTCTTCACACCCATCTTCATCTGACAATAGTATCTCCTTCCATTCCTTCTCCCTCAGGATCTTATCCCAACTTTCCCAGAAATGAAACGTAGAACATAAAGCAGTTCAGCACAGCATTAGGCCTATAATGTTGGGCTGACCTTTTTAGCTACTCCAGTATCAATGTAATGTTTCCCTCTTGCATAGCCCTCTATTTTTTTTCATCCATGTGCCTACCTAAGAGACCCCTAAATGTCCCTAATGTGTCTGCCTCTACCACCACCCCTGGCAGCGTATTCCATGCATCCATCACTCTCTGTGAGATTAAAAAAAACTACCTCTGCCATCTCCTATACTGTATAAAAAATGCCATGAACCTCAACTATTCCACACAAGAAACAAATTCTATTTTTTGTTGTTAGTCGTAGAGAACCACAGCAAAGAAGTATGCCATTTGGCCCATCTAATCCATTCTACCTAGCCCCATTGACCTGCAACTGGTCTAGAGCCCTCCATACCCTTTCCACCTATGTACTTAACTAAACTATTCTTAAATGTTGAAATCGAACCACTTTCATTGGTAGCTTGTTCCACATTCCTTGAGTGAAGAAGTTTTCCCTCATGTTCCCCCTAAACAATTGACCTTTCCCCTAACCTATGACCTCTAGTTCTAATCTCACCCAACTAGAGTAGGAAAAAGCCTGCTTGCATTATCCTATTTATATCCCTCATAATTTTGTATAGCGGTATCAAGTCTGTTGTCATTCTCCTATGCTCCAAGGAATAAAGTCCGAGCCTATTCAACCTTTTCCTTATAACTCAAGTCCTCAAGACCTGACAACATCCTTGTAAATTTTCTTTGTACTTTTTCAATCTTTTTGATATCTTTCCCATAGGTAGGTGACCAGAACTGCATTTAATCCAGATTAAGCCTCACCAACATCTTACTTAACTTCAACAGAACATCTGAACTGCTGTACTCCATGGTTTGATTTATGAAGTCCAAGGAGCCAAAGCTCTCTTTACAACCCTGTCTACCTGTGATGTCACCTTCAAGGAATTAAGGATCTATGTTCTTAGATCCCTCTTTTCTACCAAACTCCTCAGTGCAAGTTCTAGCCTGGTTTGTTCTCCCAAAGTGCAACACCTCACACTTGAATGCATTAAAGTCCACCTGCCATTTTTCAGCTCGATTTTCCAGTTGGTCCAGATCCCGCTGCAATCTTTGATAGCCTTCCTCACTGTCCACTAAGCCCCCCCAACCTGGTGTCGTCCACAAATTTGTTGATCCAGTTTACCACATTAGCATCCAGATAATTTGATGTACGTGTAGATGACAAGTTAAAAAAGTTCTTTGAAGATCTCTTTTTGCAGTTATTGATCACTATCAGAATTATGCTCCATTGGCAAAATCATTTTATCAATATTTATCCAACCAACACATCTCACAACTTCAGAGATCTCCTTTATATCATCCTTCAACCAACCTACTCTTTTATGGATAAAAACCTTGTCTCACCCATCTAAATCACAGCTGGCTGTGGCAGAACTGACACTATTAAACTGTTCCCCTGCAAATTACCCTGAGTGTGCGTGGTGCTGGACCAAGTATTTACTAATAATGGTTCTTGGTCATTTAAACTTCTGAGCCTTGAATCTTAGAGTTAGTGAAACATATTCACTAAATTCCATTTTCTCTGTAATGATGTTTTCCTCATTTGGCTCGGGTTGTATATTTTTATTGTTTCTACTGTGTCCTTTTTGACCTTGTATTCTAATTCAGTCTGCTCATTTCAGAGTGCAACAGTGAATATTAAGTGTGAGGGCTTAGAATATGCACAAAGGTATTTAATTCATGAAACTCTTCCTTCTTTAGCCCTGAGTTGCAGGTTTATCTTGGGAAGGGAGGGACTTGGTCAAGCATGATTTTCTGCCTTGTGAAATTCCTGCTTGCCAGTGCTGGCGAAAAGTAGGGTAATGCTTGGCTGTGGTACTGTTTGGAGTCAAATAACCTGTCAGAGTCACAAGTGAGGAATGGGCATCTGGAAGGGCTACTGAAGCAAAGAGCTGAAAGCTATATTCCAGTCAGCATCTGCTCCTTCAGAAGAGAGAAAAATCGAAAAAAGATAAGGAGGTGGAATTTATAGTGTTGCAAGAAGTAACTCTTTGTTTAATCTAAAGAGCATTCTGAATGTAGTTTGCAACGTATTATGTTTGATGAATATTATTGATTATAATCAATTTACATGCATTATTGCTGCAGTTATTTTTAAAGTGGGATATTTCAAGCTAGCTTGGCTATAATGTCAAGAATGTGGTTACTGTGGCCAGGTCTGACTCTGGTAATAATGAATAGCCAAAACAAATCCTAGCTTTATAATGATTGCTGTCAGAAAAACTATAACTACCAGCACACTCTGGAAGTGCATAATGATTACTAAGCAGCTAAATATATCCCAGCCTTGGTCAAGAATTTAATTTTCTGAAGGAAAATATATTCTCTCCATACCTCCTTAGTTTTGAGTTAGCCCCCAAGAAAGTTCTTCTCTCCTTTCTAAATTGTGTGCATCATAGGTTCTCTCAATATCAACTTTAACCTTGGACGTTATTTTCAAAGACTTTAATTGGAATGTGTGTCGTGCATACTGAGGCACAGTAGAAATATCTGCACTGTGGTAGGCTTGACAGAAATACATGATTTACTGAAACTCATGGAAATCTGTTTCTGATTTTGTTTTGCAAACAGTTACTCTTGAGATCCACAGTAACACAAATTACTTTATAATACCTCATTTGGTACAATTACTCCATCTGCTTCTTATTATTTATTTATGAGATGTGGGTGGCATGGCGAGACAAGTGCTTATTGGTCAGATCATTAAGTATTTTTGAGCAGTAGGGCTTGCTTGAATTGGTCGTTACAGTAAAAGTGCTCCCACAGTGCCTTAGTGTAGGAGTTAGACTGTAAGACCATAAGACACAGGAGCAGAATTGAGCCATTTGGCCCATCGAGTTTGCTTCACCATTCCATCCTGGCTGATTATTTATCTATTTGTTTAGAGATGTAGCGTGGAACAAGCCTCACCAAAGCACCTGCTTAACTCTAGCCTAATCACAAGGCACTTTACAACGCCCCAATTAACCTACCAGTTGGGCTGTGGGAGGAAAATGGGGCACCCAGAGGAAACACCACGCGATTCATGGGGAGAACATGCAAACTCCTTACAGACTGCCCCAGCATTGAACTCCAAACTCCAGAATGCCACAAGCTGTAATACTTTATCCCTCTCAAATCCATTCTCTTGACTTCTCCTTGTAACCTTTGATGCCCTTAAATCAAGAACCTGTCAACCTCCGTTTTAAATATACCTAATGACTTGACCTCCACGGATTCACCACCCTCTGGCGAAAGAGTTCCAGGATATTGATCCACTAGATGGTGGAGCTGTGTATGGGGTGTAATTTGTGGAAGGAAAAGGGTGGTGGTAGTGATCCCAAACATCTGCTGCCTTTATCCTTCTGGATGTGAAGGTAAAATGTTTAAGAGATTCTCTAAATACATCTTGGCAAAATGTAGACTGGGGTTTGTAGGGAGAACATGTTGCACCCAATTTGTGACAGTGAAGGGCACAATTGTTTGCTTTGGGTAAGGGGATGCCAGTCTTTTTTTAAATTTACAGTTACAGCACAGAACAGATTCTCCTGGCCCAATGAGTCACACAACCTCAGCAGTCCACAGATTTAACTCTAGCCTAATCACAGGAAAATTTACAATGACCAATTAATCGAACCGATTTGTCTTTGGACCGTAGGAGGAAACCGGAGCATTCGGAGGAAACCTATGTGGTCATGGGGAGACCGTACAAATACTTACAGACAATGCAGGAATTGTACTCTGAAGTATGATGCCCTGAGCTGTAATAGCATCTTCATCATCAGAAATTACTTGCAGTCAAGTATAATTCTCCTGGTGGTTGATCTGCTGTCTTGCGGGTCTTGAGGTGACTAAAGAGGCCGTTCCATGATCCACAAGTCCTATTGCAGTGTTGGCAGGTGTAGGTCATTGGGGTGGTGGTGGATGTAGCTGGTTGGGCCTCTCCCAGCCTCTCCTTATGTTGAAGCCACTTAATCTCAGCCACACGGTGGAGGTCCTCTCATAGACAGTCCTTCTCCAGCATTTCCTATCCTGTGCTAATTCCTCCTATCCATTCAGGTAGATGTAGCACTTCCTCAGGTGGGTCTTGATACAGTCCTTGAACTGCTTTTTCTGCCTTCCAGGAGTGTACTTTTTGCATCCTTGAATTGGCCAAACAGGAGTTGTTTGGGGAGGCAGGAGTCAGGCATTTGGATAATGTGGCCGACCCATCCCAATTGGTGTAGAGTCACAATTGTAGCTATGGAGTTAAGGTTAGCTTCCTCCAGGATGCTGGAGTTAGTATGCCTGTTCTTCTAGCTAACTTTCAGAATTTTTCAGAGGCATCTTTGATGGTAAACTTCTGGGGATTTTATATGCCTGTTGTATGTTGTCCATGACTCCACTCCAAGGAGGGGAGGACTATAGCTTTATAGACCAGAAGCTTATGGTTGGTCTTGATCTCCTGATCTTCAGAAATCCTTGTTCTCAGCCTGGCAGAAGCTCCACGCGCACAGCCTATTCTGCAATTTAGCTCTAGAAGAAAGGAAGCTGCCAAGGTATGGGAAATGCTAAGTGTTCTCCAGAGGGATGTTGTCAACTTGGATGGTTGGAGGTTTAGCAGCTTGATCTGGAGCAGGTTGGTGCAGGACTTGGGTTTTCTTGATGTTTGGATCAAGTCCCAGGAGCTTGTGTACTTTGACGAAAACATCCGTTATGCAGTGGAGATCCTCCTCAGAGTGAGCTACAATGGCGTTGTAGTCCGCATATTGGAGCTTCATGATGGAAGTGGTTGACACCTTGCTCTTTGCCTTGAACCTGATAAGGTTAAAGAGCCCCCCATCTGACCTATAGAGAATCTGGACTCCTCACAGAGCTTGGTCTGTGAGGTGAAGAGTGGTTACAATGAAAATGGCAAACAGAGTTGGGGCAATGGTACACCCCAGTTTGACGCCGGTCTCAACCTTAAGAGGTGCTGCTTCAGAGCCACTGTTCCTAATGACTATTGCACTCACATCATTGTGTAAGAACTGCAGGATCTTGAAGTACTTCTCCAGGCACCCGATTTTGGACAGTACTTAGCAAACTGCAGGACAATTTACAGAATCAAGTGCTTTTGTAAGGTCTATGAAGGCCACATAAAGTGGGAGATTTTGTTCCCGGGCTTTCTCCTGCAATTGACGTGCTGTAAAAATCATGTCAGATGTTCTGCTGGCTGGACAGAGGCCGCACTGAGGCTCAGGCAGAAGATCTTCTGCCAGAGGTGAAAGCTGGTGATATAACATTCGGGTGAGTATCTTTCCTAAAGTAGAGAAGAGGGAGTATAATTTCCGCAGTCAGCCTTATCACCCTTTTAGAAGAGTGTGACATTCAGGGTGTCCCTGAGTTCAGCCAGAATCTTCTCCTGGTCCCAGATCTTGACAAGCTGATCATGAATATGATTTAAAAGTTCTGTGCCACCATCCTTGAGGATTTCTGCTGGAATTCCATCAGGCTCGGTGGCCTTGTTGTTCCTTAATTTCTTGCAAGCCATCTGCATTTCTTTGACACTAGGAGGTTTACTCATGTCCTCCTTCATGGGTCATTGTGAGAGCTGGTTGATGTCTACAGTGGTGTTATGATTAAGAAGCTCCTGAGCATGCTCCTTACATGGGAAATTGATGGCATCGTTGTCCTCTAACAGGCTTTGACCATCTTTGGAGCAAAGCATTGTGCTAGCCACTATGTTATCATGCTGTCCCATGGGTGTTTTGATTAATAGAGGTGCACTTGGCCATATTAATCCATCAGGCAAATGATGAGGAAGTTTTAAGGAATCAAGACCTGAGCCAATTACTGCAGAATACCCACTCTCCAATCTCTTCCTATGGACATAGTGTTTACATGCAGGTCAAATGATGTTTCCAGATGCTGAAGAGCCCTCTGACGTTAATGACATTGACATTCAACAATGGCAGTGCCGTCAAAAGTCAAGGATGTGGTTTGACACTCTCATGTTGGATAATGGTCACCTCTGGCGTTTGTGGCAAAAATGTAACCTAACTTTACCCAGGAATCACAGCATGGGACACAGACCATTTTGTTATAGACAATAGACAATAGGTGCAGAAGTAGACCATTCGGCCCTTCGAGCCTGCACCGCCATTTTGAGATCATGGCTGATCAATTACTATCAATACCCAGTTCCTGCCTTGTCCCCTTATCCCTTGATTCCCCTATCCATAAGATACCTATCTAGCTCCTTCTTGAAAGCATCCAGAGAACTGGCCTCCACTACCTTCTGAGGCAGTGCATTCCAGACCCCCACAACTCTCTGGGAGAAGAAGTTTTTCCTTAACTCTTTCCTAAATGACCTACCCCTTATTCTCAAACCATGCCCTCTGGTACTGGACTCTCCCAGCATCTGGAACATATTTCCTGCCTCTATCTTGTCCAATCCCTTAATAATCTTATATGTTTCAATCAGATCCCCTCTCAATCTCCTTAATTCCAGCGTTATCCGAGGAGTTGCAATGAAACAGAGATCATCCTCATTTCTGACCTTATTAAGACTGGACAATCAGTTTGAACCTCCATAGTCTGGTAACGTTGGGCAGCACAGCAGTGTAGCAGTTACCATAACACTTTACAGTGCTAGTGACTGTGGTTCAACTGCTGTCGCTGTCTGTAAGGAGTCTGCATGTTCTCTCCATGACTGTGTTGGTTTTCTCTGGGTGTCAGCTCACATTCCGGAGATGTACCGGTTAGGGTTAAGCAAAATGTGGGCATGCTACGTCAGTGCTGGAAGCTTGGCGATACTTGAGGGCTGCTCCCAGCATATCCTCGGACTGTGTTGGTCATTGACGCAAATGATGCATTTCACTTTTTGTTTTAGTGCATTGATGTACATGTGACAAATCAAGATAACCTCATTCTCCTGAGTAACTTTTGCAGCAATGTCCTGGGCTACGATGAGTGGATGAATGACTATCTTTGTGATTATATCTGTGTTTACACCAGGACTTGTGGTGTCAGCATTCTTACATGTGAAAACACAGACACAAACAAGAGCCTGGAACATTGAATAGTAGGAAGGGAAGAAATGAAGGGGCAGGTTTTACATCCCTAGTGGAAAGGTGGGAATGTGCAATGGGAAGAAGAGCAAGAATTGGAAGTGGTAGAAATATAGACCAGGATATATCATAAAGAACTGTATATCTAAGATGCAGAAAGGTCTGAGGAAGACATGCTTAGTAGCGGCAGTACAGGAGAAGTGGTCAGAGTTGTAAAGGCGTAAATATACTCAGTGGCCACCTGTGCACTGCACCCGCTTGTTAATGCAAATATCTAAACAGCCAATCTTATGGCAGCAACTCAATGCATAAGAGCATGCAGGCACGGTCAAGAGGATCAATGTTGTTTAGACCAAATATCAGAGTGGAGAAGAAACATGATCTAAGTTACTTTTTTTTTTTTTTTTTTTTTTTTTGACTTTGACCATGGAATGACAGTTGGTGCCAGACGGGGTGGTTTGAGTATCTCAGAAACTGCTGATCTTCTGGGATTTTCAAGCAGAACAGTCTGTGGAATTTACAGAGATTGGTGTGAAAAGCAAAAAGAAAAAAATCCAGTGAGCACAGTTCTGTGGGTGAAAATGCCTTGTCATCGCAAGAAGCAAATGGAGAATGGCCAGACTGGTTCAAGCTGACAGGAAACCTACAACAGCTAACAATGTGGCCAATGAGTCTATGCAAGCTGGTGGGTGATAATAGACAGAGACATGACATAGGATGTGTAAGCATAGGAAGAGCACTCCCCTCACAGTGGTACAGTTCAGAATACATGGTAACTTACGTTAACTGAAACAGACTAATGCAAATATCTCTGTGGATTTGCTAACCAAGGGCATGTCACAACCACGGATTCAACGGCGCAGTAGATACAGCAATTGCGCTTGTGAATATGCACGTGTCAGCTAATTATTGTTTCATTGTGATAGTATTTAACTCCATTCATTCAGTCGTAGTGTTTGTCGAGACTTGGACTCAGCAACGCTTCGCTGCCTGTTTGCATTCGGCCTTGCCTGAGGAATTGGACTGGCGAGTCAACTGACTCTGAAGCCTAGCGGTATTCGTTTTATTGTTCTTTTCAGCCGCAGTGTAGGCTTTGTTTTCCATTTGAGAGTTTTAGTTAATGGCCCTGTTTGGCCTGGTGCTTATTGTTTTCTTTTCCCTTTAACACTGTTCGCATTGAAACCTGTGAAATATTGACCTGCTTCAGTGTCTCTCACTCTGCACTTGAGCCATATCTGCTTCAGGTGACGGGACAAGTATATCGATCTTTAGATTCAGTATTGTAATTTAATCAACTGGATGAATAACTGTCTTGTTTGTGTTACCTGTTAGATATTTCCTTAAGCATTTATATGAATAGTTCAAACACTTACTTCAACGTAATATTCAAAGGGTTCAGATCATCTTGTTTGGGATCAGCTCTGCAGACCTATTACAAATGACTGCTTACACTCTGCCTTGACATATAACAATGGTCAGGACTCTCCAATTTCAGGATTAAATTGAACTTTCACAGCATTGTCAAGATGCAGTTTCAGTTCTGCAGCCCACAGAATGAGATGTTTGAGTTGTGGCAGGCAATTGTTCCTTTTTCTTAATGTGAAATGAAGTTTTATTTGTTCTGATTTATACTTAACGTCAGGTTTCTATTTTCGTTTATGTTTTAGGATCAGAGAAACTCAGTTATGAAGGTCTATAAATTGCTGGAAAATAACAGTGCGCATTTTCACATAGAAATAATATTTTTCTATTTCTATGTCTTCCTACATTGTATTTCCTCTGTCCGTATCCTTTTAGACTCTGAATCCCTCTGACAGCTCACTTTCCATTAGAGAGCTTGAATAAATTACATTCTATCTTTTTACCTGTCATTAACGTGGATGTTTGCTTTCAGATTCTGTAGCAGATTTAAGATCTAATTCACTTGTGCTCTAATCCACCCTCCTCCTCTCTTATAACACTGATTATTTCTTAATGCTTTAAACATGCTGATTAAGGAGGTGTACTGTTTGCCTCATATAGAAGCAGAAAATGGTGGACATACTCAACAGGACAGACAGGAAAGCAGCACTGTTTCTCTTTCCACAGATTCTGCCTGACTTACTGAGTGCGTCCAGCATTTTCTTTCAGATTTCCAGCACCTGCAGTTCTATTTTGATTTTAACAACTGTTCCTCCATTGTTCCAGAACCCAGAAGAGGAGCTCTCTCACAATCTTTGAGTCTCATTATTATGTTTGATAGGAAGAGATTTACCTCATTAATATGGGACTTAAGTCCCATTTATTGAAACAAATTACTCTTGAAATGTATGTATGACATAATCATCCTAAGCTGCGATAATCATGTCAAGAACATTTACTCTGGGACTTACTCCTTCAGAAGATGATTCTATTTCTTTCCTGTCCCACACATAAACCCTGCTTTTCTCGAGTCTTGTTTGCCTCCTCAGTCAGCCACTGACCTGCCATCAGACGTTTAATCAATTCTGAGTGACAGGGCTATTAGTATGGCTGTGCCAAGTCAGATTACTTTCAGCATTTGTCATGGCTTTTGATAGAAATGCTGAACTCAATTCTGTCCGGAAGGTGCTTCAGATGATTTGACAGTTTTTTTCAGCCAAGGTCACAGAAATTTAGGATTCGCTGGCTTCTTGCTTTCTGGTAGAAGAACGTACAAAGGGTAGCAGAACCGAAATGCTGACTGCTTCTCTTTCCGCAGATGCTGCCTGACCTGTTTAGTTTTTCCAACATTTTCTGTTTTGTTACAGACACTGGTAGGACCTGTATATGTATATAACTGTAAGAACTTTGCTTATAATGTGATTTGACTTACTATATCAATCTGTACTATTAATTGTGTTTCCTACAGCAATAGGGGATGTTTGATGAGAAGTTCCTTCACTATACAGGGAGGAAGCTACGGACGCTACATGGGAGACAAGAATGGGTTAATGTTGCTGAAGAAGTAACAAAGCAGCAAACAAGTGCAAGGGAAGAACAGGTTTTCTAGACGAGGGGATGATAGAATGTGACAGATAGGTTGGTGACTAGAAGAGTATTTGACCTTCTTGCAGTCATTTTATCCCTGTGGAAATGATACAGGGAGTCCAAGGATTGCATGCACCATGCTAAATTGGATTTATTATACTGATGGCATCTCACCACACGTAGGCTGAAAGCTATGATAGTTGGCGCACTGCAGGCCACCAGACAGAGCAGGTTATGCAGTGACCTCTGACCTTCAAATGGGTCAGCAGAGAAAAAGAAAGGTCGAGTGTCCACAACAAAGTTCTAACGTGGAAGGTTGTGTGTATGAAGCCAAAATGGCCCCAAATTAGCACATCTCCCACACCATTGGATGTTATTTCTAGTAAAACTGTGAATTCAGATTAATTGGGGCATATTGGGACTAGTACATTTTGGACCAATTAAGTGGCTGTCCAATTAACTGAAGCTTCATGGAAATAGTTGTTTTAGTTCCTAGTAGTTTCCAACAGAGGAATTCATCCAGTGTACACTGCCATGATCTTTTGATTGACTGTAAACGAACAAAATCAGTGCAGAAAATGGACTGGCATCATTAAAGGTATTTGATGATTGCATCCTTCAAATCTTAATTTTCATTGCAGCATTCAGGATGATTATCAATATCTTCAAATTCTTCATAGTCCCTAACTTGTTGAAGTAGTGAAATGGTTTCATTTTCACTCCCAGTCATTTCTGGCGTCTCCAAACCTGGGTGCTTGATACCGCAGTGAGCAAGACAGTTTTGAATTGTCTTGCCTCTTACTTCTCACCACATATCGCTGCTTTTTTGAACACAAGTACATGCAGCTGACACTATTTAAAAACTATTCGCACTGAGCACAGTGTAATGTCTATGGCAACACAGGTGCACATGACTGATCCTAGTTAGAGGCTGTCTGGCAGCACTCTCCTGTCCCAATTAAGCCGCATGGTGTCCCATTAAACAAAGGGATCTCAATTAGTTTTTGTTCTTTAACAGTTGTCCAAAATGAGCATCTGTCCTGATTATTTTGATGGCCCAATTAACCAGAATTCACCATATCCCCAAACGTTTATAACAACTAAAATCCCGGGACACTGATTTAAGTCTGGAGACAGAGCACCTCTCTGAGCAACCTCATCTTAAGTACCAAGGGGGCAAAGACCATCTATGCACAAAGAATTCAGGAATGCCTGTGATGCACCATCAATAACTCTCGGAGACGGGAGGCGAACGATAGGCTTTTATTAGCAGCAAAAGAGACCACAACATCCTGGAGACTGAGGGAGGAGCAGTGCCTCCAATCGCCTTTATACAGGGGTCTGTGGGAGGAGCCACAGCAGCAGTCAGCAGAGGGGCGTGTCCAGAGAGCAGTCAGCAGGGGGGCATGTTCAGACAGGTATACATAGTTCACCACATTCACCCCCCCTTTGTTTTAAAAGAGAGTCCCCATGGGGTGAAGTTTCTTACAAGTATATTTACAGGTTAAGTCTATCAGGCGGTCGAGTCTGTCGCTGGGATCTACGTAGCAACGGTGGTGATTGCACCGGTGACGGTGGTTGTGCTGGCTCCGGCTGACTTGAGGTGCCAGCCCGTTAAGCTTCAGTAATCCCTCATGCGTGTGCCAGGCACCCGGTATGGGAGTGTCGTGAGGAGTCTGTGTAGGGCTTGGTGTGCGCGGTGTCTCGTGGATATATACATCGGTGGGTACGGGGTTCATAGTCACCGTGGAGTGTTCGGGGTAGGGGTTTGCTGCTCCTGCGGGTGCCAGGTCGCGGATGGAGACCGTGTCCTCCCGCCCATCAGGTAAGACCACGTAGGCATACTGGGGGTTCGCATGAAGTAGGTGAACCCTCTCGACCATCGGGGAGTATTTATTGCTCTTCGCATGTTTCCGGAGCAGCACTGGCCCTGGGGATGTCAGCCAAGCCAGTAGGGTGGTCCCAGTGGCAGACTTCCTGGGAAAAGAAAAGAGTTGCTCATGAGGGGTGGCATTGGTGGACGTGCATAACAGGGAGCGGATGGAGTGAAGTGCCTCGGGGAGGACCTCCTGCCAGCGAGAGACCGGCAGTCCCTTTGACCTAAGGGCTAAGAGTGTAGCCTTCCACACTGTGGCATTCTCCCTCTCCACCTGTCCATTCCCCCGGGGATTATAGCTCATGGTCCTACTAGTAGCAATACCCCTAGCCAGCAGGTATTGGCACAGCTGGCAGTGGTATCGGGGCAGGGGATGGCAAAGGGGAACCGCGAGTAGTCGTTGATTATGTTGAGAAAGTAGACATTGCGGTTGGTGGAGTGAAGGGGGCCCTTAAAGTCGACATTCAGTCTCTCAAAGGGGCGGGTGGCCTTGATAAGTTACGCCTTTTCAGGACGGTAGAAGTGCGGTTTGCACTCAGCGCAGACTTGGCAGTCCCTGGTCATCGTCCTGATGTCCTCAAGGGAGTAAGGCAGGTTCCGGGCTTTCACGAAATGGTAAAGGCGGGTGACCCCCGGGTGACAAAGATCTGCATGGAGGGTGTACAGCCGGTCGAGCTGCGCTAATAACTTGATGCACCATCAATAACTCTCAGAGACGGGAGGCGAACGATAGGCTTTTATTAGCAGCAAAAGAGACCACAACATCCTGGAGACTGAGGGAGGAGCAGTGCCTCCAATCGCCTTTATACAGGGGTCTGTGGGAGGAGCCACAGGAGCAGTCAGCAGAGGGGCGTGTCCAGACAGGTATATGTAGTTTACCACAGCCTATCTGATAATGAACCTGGTGTATATGGCTGGACATCAAGGGTGTTACTGACAACGCAGGAAAAACAGCGACAACTGTACCAGTGACACCTCCCTCCCTGATGCTCTAAACAGCTTCTATGCATGCTCTAAGGCACGCAACACAACAACAGCCCGAAAGCCATGTCCCTCCCAGGTGAGCAGTTACTGTCTGTAACAGAAGCTGTCGTGAGAAGGACTCTGCAGAGAGCCCACTCCCGTAAGACAACATCCCTGGCTGAGTACTCAGGGAGTGTGCACACCAGCTCACTGACATCTTCAGCACGTCACTCATCCAGGCTGCTGTCCCCATATGCTTCAAATCAGCCACCATCATCCCTGTACCAAAGAAACTACACCTACAGAAGTAAATGACTACTTCCCAGTGGCACTGATGCCAATCTTCATGAAGTGCTTTGAATGGCTGGTAACGGCACACATCAAAACGTCCATTCCTGCCACACTGGACACTCATCAATGTGCTAACTGACAGACCCGCTCTATGACAGATACCATAACATCTGTCATACACCTGGCCCTGACACACCTAGAAAACAAGGATGCTTATGTCAGAATGCTGGATTTCAGGTCAACATTCAACCCTATTGTCTCACAGACCTTGGTGAACAAACTCCTACTCCTTGGTCTAAATCTGCAACTGGGCATTGGACTTCCTGACCAAGAGACTTCAGACAGTCAGGATGCACAACTGCTCCTCGCTCCCCATCAGCCTCAACACGAGTGCCCCCAGGGAGTGTGCTGAGCCCATTGCTGTACCCTCTGTTCACACACGATCGCACGACCAAACTACCGAATATTCATATTATCAAGTTCGCTGATAACACAAGGTGATAACCAACAAAGATGAGATGGCCCACAGAGAGGAGGTGGAGGAGCTTGAGGCCTGGTGCCAGGCAAGTAACCCCTTCCTCAATTTCAACAAGACAAAGAAGATGGTTATTGACTTCAGGAGAACTCGTACTACTCACCCCTTTCTTTACATCAGTGGCACAGCAGTGAAAACTTTGAGCAGTATCAAACCCCTGGGAGTACACATCTCGTACAACCCCTCATGATCCCAGAACACATTCTACACAGTCACAAAAACTCATCAACATCTCTACTTTCTGAGGAGGCTGGAGAGAGCTTGACTATTCTACAGATACAAAGTAGAGAACGTCCTAACGTTCTGCATCGCTGCTTGGTACGGAAACTGCACTGTGGCAGACAGGAGGGCTCTACAACAGGTAGCTAAAGTTGCCCAATGCATCACTGGCACCAGCCTACCCACTAACAAGGACATATATACAGAAAGGTGCCAGATAAGGGTCAGTAACATCATGAAGGCTCTCACCCACCCTGCTCATGGACCCATTCCCACCCATTCCCATCTGGGACGAGGATACCAGTCTCAAAAGCAGTTACTTTCCCCAAATAGTAAGGCTGATCAACACTCCACCCACTATTCCACTCCTCCACAACCCCACCACCACCACTTCATCATTTCCTGTCAGTCACTTAAGTACAGACACTCCTGTGTCAAACGACACTTTATGGACACACAATCAATCTATGCATATAAGCTATCTTATGTATTTATATTGATTGTGTTTTATAAATTATGGTGTTCTTTATCGTATTGTGTTTTTTTTGTGCCGTATCAGATCCGAAGTAGCAATTATTTCAATAGACAATAGAGACAATAGAGGCAATTATTTCATTTTCCTTTGCACTGAGTACAGGAAAAGACATTAAACAATCTTGAATTCACGTTCCTTTTAGTATTCACAGAACAATAAAATTCATTTTCCTGTGAACGAGCATAAAAACTGGTGCCTCAAGTGTCTGGAAAGGGAACGTGCAAACCAGGACTCTGGAGAGTGGACTGGGAACACAGGAATGAATAAATGAATTACTGAAGTAGTTAATGGTCAGCGTTAAGTTGGAGGGAAGGCACATTTGATGCTGTGAAGTTTATATGATGTACGTATGACCATTTATTGGTTCAGGAAGACTTTAGTTAGGGATGTGTGAGATTTATTATGGTGGCAGTCACTGATTGGGTTTATTTGTAATCAGTAGGCTAAACACTGTAGAATTACTGAGCATATAGTTGCTAGATATTGTGAATTTGCTGAATCTTTTATTGTGAGTATTGGGAGGATTAGTAAATAAATAATTTATGTTTTAAGCAAAGCTTTATATTGGTTCACTTTGTATTGTAAGTTAGTTATTTACAGTGTATAATTTAATATTGTATAGGGTTAATGGGTAAAATAGTTTAATACATGCAAATATTGTTGCAATGTTCCCTTCATTGTGAGCAAATATATATTCAGTACCTTCTCAAATGGCTGTACGTGTACTATCTGATATAACTTTAGATAGCAGGTGGCTCTTGCTTCATCCCTTCTCGCCACCTTGTTATACAGGTTGTTTGCCCTCTTTCTTTCAGTGCAGATGAAGGTTTTAAACCTGAAATATTACCTGTCCATTTATCTCCAAAGATGTTGCTTGAACTGCTGAGTTCCTCCACTGCTTTGTATGTTGCTCCAGATTCAAGCATCTGCAGTCTCTTGGGTCTCCATTTCAGCATGGTGGTGTGTGGGTCCTTGTAGGGATATAGGCGCCGTCTCTGGTTTATTCAGAGACACGAGAGACTATAGATGCTGGAATCTGGAGCAGCAAACACAGTGCTGGAGGAAATCTGAGTCAGGCAGCATCCGTGGGGATAACTGACAGCTAAATTCAAGATGAGGCCCTTCATGAAGCTGGTTCTGAATTTGATGCATCTCTTGACCTTTTATATGTGGGGACAATAAGCTGATTAACTTGTTTTCTGAGAAGATAAGGATACCACTGATGTCATAGCTATTAGTACCTGTAGTATTGGAACATGGTATTTTACATTACATTTCCATTACATTACCCTGACATCTGCATAGGGCTGGAGTAAAATGTCCCATAAATGATTACAAATAATTATCAAATACCATTTCATGCCAATCCATATCAGATATTAGGATACAATGGAAAGTTTGGTTAAAGAAAGAAATTTTAAGAAAACTCTCAAAGGAGGAAGAGAATTGTTAATCAGCAGGGAGGTTTAGGAAGTGGAAACCCGACTGCAGGCCAAGGCAGCAGAAAACACAACAAGTATTGAAAGAGTGATTAAAATAGAGGATCTGCAAGAAGCTGAACAGGAAGATCAATTAGCTCAGAGGGTTAGAGGACAAGATGGTTAAAGAGAAGGGAATGGGGGGGGGGGGGGCAGTTCTGAAGGTCTATTTCAGTGTCAAACAATTTGCCAGAAAGAGGGATGGACCCTTGTACCAATTCAACATGGACTAGATGGGCTGAAGGGCCTGCTGCTGTGTTGTAGTTCTCTATGACCCTATGAGAGTGGACATGCAAAAATGGCACATGGACATGGGGAAAAGTATTCACTATATTTGATAGGACTTTGCGAAGAATATCTGGGAAATAGTCATGAGATATCTACTTTTCCATTATATGTATCATACCTCCTTAAATCAAGATGCCATGTTTCATGCTTAAAGATCTGCAGTTTTATTTGAAAATGAGCAGAGATCCAAGATAACTCGGTTTTCTGTCAATATCATCCGTTCTTCACACCTTAGAAGCACCCTTGCTTCTAAGTCTGAAGATTTTAAATTCGATAATAAAGTCTGAGCCACTAATAGTTTATTAAGAAGCCTCAAATAGTCTATTACAGAGACTCTAATAGTCTATTACTGCAGGTTCTTGCCTAAAATCATGGTTACATTCTGAGAAATGGTAATGCTAAGTGATCTTTCCCAGGTCAAGTACAGAGTAGGATCAGGAACGGGGTAATTGACAGAATGAGTGGAGTTGGGGCAGTGACCTGAAGGAGAGAGGTCAGCGGATTGGGGTAAATTGAAGGTATATCTGGGAATTATCTTTGTAGGGTTCCAGTCTGTTGCTGCCTTCAGTACCTAATGAATGAGCGGCTGAGTGCTGTCTCTTGTCACCTGGTAGCATCCCACAAGGCAAGCAGTGTCCCTAGAATGATTGTGGGCAACTATGTGTAACTTGAATCACTAATACTTCACAGCATAATAACAAAATCAATGATGAATGAAATGACATTACGGTAAGATTGCCTGTAAAATGTGAGAGAGTGCTGTTTTTTAATGGGATGTTTAATTAAAGTACATCTGCTGTCTCTCAGGTAGCACTATTTCAAAATTATCCAGACTACTTTGGCACAGTAGGGCGGCTATAAGTGCATCGTTTCACTGCGCCAGGGATCACTGGTCAGCGTACAGTTCCCAATGCTGTCTGTAAGGATTTTGTAGCTTCTCCCCGTGACCGCGTGGATTTCCTCTGAGTGCTCTGGTTCCCTCCCGCCTTCCAAAGGCATACATTTAGGGTTAATGAGTTGTGGGCATGCTACGTTGGAGCCGGAAATGTGATGATATCTGCATGCTGCCCAGCACGATCCTTGCTTATTTGATTTCACACGATGCATTTCACCGTATGATTCGATGTTTTAATGCAAGATGTGACTAATAGAGCTAATCTTATCTTTAAAGCCAAAATTATTCCTCTATTGCAGTGTAAAGATAAATCTGTTCTTTATCCTGAGGAAACTTTGCACAAATTGCAACTGCATTTCCTATATTCTGGCACCAACTTCACATCAAAGAGTACTGCTTTAAGCACTTTAAAGTGTCCTAAGATTTTGAAGGCACTATGAATGCTGATACTTTTAGCTTACCATGCCCGTCGGTAGCCCCTGCTGCAATTGCAATAGTCAACCATTTCAGAGGGTGTTAAAAGCCCATCTGGTTACTTCATTCCATCCAGAATTCTTGGTTTCCTTCAACCTTTTTTGTCTTAAGGAACTTGTCATTTTCAGGAGCTGAAGGAAGGAAACTGACAATGAACGTAATTGAAATGTATGGACATCATTTGAATGTCTTCATGGTGCTGAATGATAAGACCCATTGCGGCAGTGCAGCAGGTTTCATTTATCAGATTTACTTCTCTAACTTACGATCGTGGTTTCATGCCCTGACTTCACGTATCAAAACAATCCATAAACCATGTCCTGCAGTATCGACCAGGATTACTACTTCAAGATTCTTGTTCAAACTCCTTCACAGCAAGCACCATTTCTTATTATAAAACACTATAGAACGGGGATCTGTACTGCATACGGCTAGGTTGGATCAATATCCATCTAAAAATTAACTTTTAACTTGCAAACCTGGATATTTCTGTATGAGTGTTGGAGGAGGGACAGAAAGGTCTCAGGCTATTACTGAGGGAATGTTAATAAAGAAACGAAGTCAAGTTTTTGGTTCTATATTTGCCTGATAGCTCATTCCTTTCAATTTCCTCCCATCCTCCCAATTCTGACCGGGTGCAGTTGAGAAGAAGTCATCCCTTTCTCTTCCCTAATTAGCTCAGATGAGACCAACCAACAACCACTGACAAGCAGTCAGCTATGAAGGGTGTTATGGAAGGGGTAATTTCTAACCTTATCACCAACCTTAAGGATTAATGACATTTGTTTCATGAATTATACCATTTACACTTGGATCTCTAGTACTAAATCCATTGCCCAGAAGGTTGAGATGAGAGAAAACAACTTTAAGATCAGTAAAGTGAAAAATAAATTTAAAACGTTGTTCAGAAAAAAAAGTTAATTTAAAAGCAGTGACTTTTTTGAATGTTTCCTCTTTATTAGCTACTTGTAATCAATGTGCCTGGAAAAGATATAGAGGACTGACTTCTGGCAGGAACATACACCTTTGTTTCTAAGTCATAGAGTCCACGGAATCACATGTCATGGAGTGATACAGCTTAGAAACAAACCTCCTCAGCTCACCAAGACCTTGTTGATTTTCATTACTTATTTACATCAATCCTACACCATGGCCCCATATTCACTTTCCCACTTTGCCTGCCAGTTTTTCACCACCCCCCCACTGTCGCTGATTCTACTATTTAACTGAATGATGAGCAATTCACATTGAAACCACCAACCCACACATCTTTGTGATGGGAGAGGAAACCAGAGCACCTAGAGGAAATCTGTGCACTCCCAGGGAAAGCGCGCAGGCTCCACGCTAACACACAGGCGCCTCCAGAGGGCAGGATTGAGCCTGGGTCACTGGAGCTGGGAGGTGGCAGCTCTACCAGCTGTGCCACTGTGCTGCCCCAAAATTCCTCGCAGTTGAAGCCAGAGATCAGAGCGACAAAAATCTGTGTTGTCTCCTTGAATTCTTTATTCTTATATTCAGGTGCACGTTGCTTAAAGTCATATTCAGAACCACCTGGGATTAGAGTGTTTAAGGGAGTTGAAGATGAAGTTAGACCACTAGGTAAAGTAGATCCTAGGTGAAGATGAGGTGGACATAAGCTTGTGTGCTTTGAACAATGGTTATGGATGAGATGGGTGGTGGACAAGGATGGGGTAGAGGTATACAGAATGGATGGTGGGTGCATTTGTTGGATAATGTGTCCACGGAGAGATTTAGCTGGATAGTTATTGGTTATTACTGAGTCTGGGTACCAGTATATATTGAAAGTCAAGTGAAAGAAGCTGAACTGCTATTTTTAAATCCTTGATTTAATATTCTTGTTTCCTGACTCAAATTGCTAATTCTGAAATCAATTTACTTTGCAGAACCCACTGCACCTGCAGATGAGCATGGAAAACTCGATTACCTCCTTGATGGACTTACTCATCAGTGTCCTTAAAACCAATGCCTGGTATGACGTCAGTGTGATTTTGTGCCACAGCTGGGATATCTCCAGCTTGCTCAGCTACCTAAGCAACAACTCGAACTTCGAACTGCGGGCTTTGCTCAACCTCACAGACATGGATGATGCGGGCATCATTCAGTTTTTACATGAGAAATTGAATGATTTGAAGGACTCGTCCACCTCTGTTCTGATGTTTAGCAGTGATGCTAAATGCTCTGATTTTGTCTTTGAAACAGCAGCCACGTTGGGCTTGACCTCCTCAGACTTTCACTGGGTTATTGGTCATCCACTCAACATCGATGATCTGCAAACTGCAGACCTACCCCTAGGTCTACTTGCCTATGGAGAAGTGAACAAACCAGTTCTGGGAAGTTATGTGAGAGATGCGGTTGAGCTAATAGCTAGAGCCATATCCACAGCGGTGTTTATCCGACCCGACACAACACTCATCCAAAGCATGGTGAACTGCTACGACAAACAGAAAGAAGAGATGATGTCTTCAGGTCAATATCTTTCAAGGTAAAACTTTCTCATGAAGGTGTATCAATAATTGAATATTTACTTCCCCTTTCTAGCTCATAAGCCATGGGAGCAAAATTAGATCACTTCACTTGGCCTGCCATTCCATCATGGCTGATTTATTATCCCTCTCAACCCCATTATCCTGCCTTCTCCCTATTACCTTTGATGCCCTTACTCATCAAAAACCTATCAACCGCCACTTTAAATGTACTCGATGACTTGCTCTCCACAGCTGTCTGTGACAATGAATTCCACAAATTTATTCCTTCTGGATAAAGAAATTACAGTTGCAAGAAAACGTTTGTGAACACTTTGCAATTACGTGGTTTTCTGCATTAATTACTCATAAAATGTGGCTTGATCTTAATCTAAGTCACAATAATAGACAAACACAATCTGCCTAAACTAATAACACATGAACAATTGTACTTTCCTTGTCTTTAATGAACACATTGTTCAATCATTCACAGTCTAGGCTGAAAAAAATATGTGAATCCTTGTATTTAATAACTGGTAGAACCTCCTTTAGTAGCAATAATCTCCACTAAACATTTCCTGTAGCTGCTGATCAGACTTGCACAAAGGCGAGGAGGAATGTTAGACCATTCCTCCATACAAAACTGTTTCAGTTCATCAATATTTCTGGGATATCTTGCATGAACAGCCCTCTTCAGGTCATACCACAGCATCTCAATTGGGTTAAGGTCTGGATTCTGACTTGGCCATTTCAAAACACAATTTTCTTCTTTTTAAACCATTTTGTTGTTGATTTACTCTGTGATTTAGATTATTGTCTTGTTTCATCACACAGCTTCTATTAAGCTTCAGGTGACAACCGCCACCCAGACATTCTCCTGTAAAATGCCTTGATACAATTTTGAATTCATTGTTCCCTCAACGATTGCAAGCTGTCCAGGCCCCGAGGCAGCAAAGCAGCCCCAAACCATGATGCTCCTTCCACCCTGCCTCACAGTTGGGATGAGGTTTTAGTGTTGGTGTGCAGGGCCCCTTTTCTTCCATGTCTATTTCTGCCAAAATGTTTAACCTTTGTCTCATCTGTCCACAGAACATTGTCGCAGAAGTATTTTGGAGCATCCGGGTGGTCTTTTGCAAACTTGATTCATGCAGCAATGTGTGTTTTTTTGCAGAGCAGTGGTTCCTCCGTGGTGTCCTTCCATTCACACCTTTCCAGTTCAGTGTTTTTCTTATGGTGGACAAATGAACAGAGACTACTAGAACAAGTTCTAGAGATTTCTTCAGATCTTTTGCTGTTGCCCTTGTGTTCTTTTTCACCTCCTTCAGCATTGCACGCTGTGTTCTTGTTGTGATCTTTGTATAATGCCCATGCTTAGGGAGAGTAGCAACAGTACTGAATTTCCTCCATTTGTAGACAATTTCTTTTGCTGTGGACTGATGAACACTCTGGTCTTTAAAACTGATTTTGTAGCCTTTTCCAGCTTCATGCATCTCTACAATTCTTCTTCTAAGGTCCTTTGAAAGTTGTTTTGATCGAGGCATGGTGCACATAAACAGATCTTTCTTGAGAAGAGCAGGCTTTGTCAGTAGTCTGACTTTGCGTGTCTTTTTTTTATAGGGCAGGGCACCTCTACAACCCACATCTCCAATCTCATCTCATTGACTGGAACACCTGACTCCAAATACCTTTAGTAGAAGGCATTACCCCAGAGGTTCACATACTTTATTGAACTAGACTGTGATTGTTTAAATGGTGTACTCAGTATTGACGAGAAGAAGTGCAATTGTTCGTGTGTTATTCGTTTAGGCAGATTGTGTTTGTCTATTATTGTGACTTAGATGAAGATCAGACCACATTTTATGAGCAATTAATGCAGAAAACCAGGGAATTGCAAAGGGTTCACAAACTTTTTCTTGCAGCTTGTCTGCCTCACCTCTAAAGGGCTGTCCTTCTATTCTCAGGCCGTGCCCTCTGGTCTTAGACTAGACTCCCACACAATAGGACAGATCCTCTCCACGTCCACTCTATCTAGACATTTCAATATTTCTCACATAGTGCTCACAGTATCGACGGATAGCTGGAGTATCAAGTGTTGTGGGCTAGAAAACCAAAGCCAGTCACTTAATCCAGGGTCCTGCATCTCTGATTGCACAGCAACTCTAAAAAAAATCTGTTGGTCTAGGAATTTGTATGCACTGTTTCTTCAGCAATAAGATGTTGTTCAATGTTTCTATAGCAGTATTTTAAAAAATGTGACATTGTGCATCACCCAGCCCTTAAAGTCAGCCAGAATAGAAACAGAAAGTGCAGTCAGTCACAGGAAGAATTTATGGACAAAGAAACCAGTTAATGTTTCTGATCAAGGACTCTTCTTCAGACCTGGGTCCCTGAGCAAATGGATCAATTGTTTTTTCTTTCCACATGTGCTTGCTTGTCTGGCCGAGCTCTTCCAGCGCTTACTGCTTTAGTTCCAGATTCCAACATCTGCGGTACTCACCTGCCCTGAAAGGCCTCGACTTTCAACACCACCAGCTACTGGAGAGTACTGCTTCAGGTAATATGCTGAGGAGGGTGAGCATCTGCCCCAGTTCAGTTAGAGAAACCTGGAGAATCTGGTTGACCATCCTACCTTGTGCACAAGGGGGCAAAAGAATGTAAGCTGAACCAAGAGTGGGTCATTCAGCCATGTGTACCTACTCCACCATTCAGTAAGAGCTTGGCTGATCTTTTATTTCAGCAATATTTTCTCACAACAATCACATATCTCTTGATTCCTTTAACATTGAAAGATTAATCTCTCTCTCCCTTAAATATTTAAACCCCCATACCCCTTATATAGAGAATTTCAAAAATTCAGCATCCTCTGGGTGAAAGAATTTCTTCTTATCTCAGTCCTGAATCGCTGACCCGTAATTATGAGATGGTGATCCCTGTTATGGGACATCCAGCAAGGGGAAACATTGTCCCTGCATCTGCCTTGTCAGGCACTGTAAGAATTTTGCACGCTTCAGTGATCCTTCTAAACTCTAGAGAGCGTGCACTGAATCTGCATAACCTCTCATCGTGCTACCAACCCACCATCCCAGGAAGCAAGCTGGAGAACCTCCACTGCACTCCAGCTCATGATCTTTGAGCGGAGTTCATCAGGTCGCAGGCGTTCACTGCAGGCATGATCGCCATGGCTGCGACATGTGCTCCAGCTGCAACACATCGCTCGCCCTGCTGTCAGCAACAAAATAATCTGCTGGACAAACTCGGCAGCTCGAGCAGCATCTGAGGGAGGAGAGGAATTACTGGCATTTGTTGCTTCAAGGCTGATCAACCACCTTACCTATCATGTCTGTCATAACTTAGTTTATTAACTTAACTTAATTAGTTTAATTCCTTAGTATAAAATTACACTATTGCTCTTAGCTTGCAAGATCCACTCTCTGTATACACTGCACTCAGTTGATACTGCACACTCAGCTAAAACACCTTGTGTGTTAGAAGAATTCACAGTTCTATGTTCACAGGTAAAGCCTGTTTTGTGTCAGCTGACTTCCACTGAGCTTTGGGGATCTACTTACAGGTCTCAGAATCAGAATCAGAATCAGGTTTATAATCACCGGCATGTGACGTGAAATTTGTTAACTTAGCAGCAGCAGTTCAATGCAATACGTAATCTAGCAGAGAAAAAATATTAATAAATAAATGAGTAAACCAATTACATATATTGAATAGATTTTTAAAAAGTGCAAAAACAGAAATTCTGTAGATTAAAAAAAAGTGAGGTAGTGTCCAAAGATTCAATGTCCATTTAGGAATTGGATGGCAGAGGGGAGGAATCTGTTCCTGATTCGCTGAATGTGTGCCTTGAGAAAAGGGCATGCCCTGGGTGCTGGAGGTCCTTAATAATGGACGCTGCCTTTCTCATTGGCAGGAGGTTGTCATGGAAACCTTTGCAAGTACTAACACAGCTTGGGCTGATGACCAGTACAAAACCTAAATGTCATGTTCTCACAAGATTGGTCAAGGTGGGCCCTACATCTTAAGACTTTATTAGGGCTGCACCTCCAGCCATACTCAGCTAATACATTCTTCTTCTTCATTCTCGTCTCTCAGGATTGTGGATGATTTGCTTCCCTCTGGTTCTGAGTCTGCGAATGAGACCAATGTGGGAATTGTGGCCTCTTCAGTAGACAGGACAGGAAGTGGCTGATGGGACAGGCAGCCAGGTAGCTTGGGGGGGGGGGGGCGGTGGAGCTCCACTTTTGCATGGTCCTAATGCATAGCCCCAGATTTGAGGAAAGTGTAGAGGGGTTGTCAGAGATATGTTTTATTACACAGAGTGGTGGGTGTTGTGAGTGGTGGTAGTGGCAGAGATACTTGTGACATTTAAGAGACTTAGACAGGCATATGGATGAAAGAAAAATGGAGGACTATGTGACAGGGAAGCATTAGATTGGTCTTGGAGTAGATTAAAGGCTGGCACATCATCATGGGCAAAAGGGCCTGTACTGTGCTGTTCTGTTCTATGTTCTGTGTCCTATCCCCACTGCTTCACCTGCTCCTGTCTCTCTGTCTCTTCATTCCCTTCTATTCTCCATGTACTCTTTTCCCTGTCTAAGTGTTATGTCGCTCATTCCTTTCCTTTCTGCTCCCATTGTCCACATGTGTCTTTCCATGTCTGTGTTCCTGCCTTTGCCTATCACTTCTTCACCATGTCTCCAATCCGCAAGCAGCCTCTGCTCCATCTGTTTCTTTGCTCTTGGATGCTGCTGACTGTGAGGTCCCTCCCCCTCCCTCTCCCTCTCCCCCTCCCAATCCTCCTCCTCTCCCCCTCCCGCTCCCCTTCCCCTCCCTCCCTTCTCCTCTCCCTCCCTCCCTCTCTCCCTCCCCTCACCCTCCGTTCGCCCTCTCTCTTCCTCCTCCTCTCACATGCACACGTACTGCCATGTTCCACTCCCACTGTGTCTTGCACACACACATGCTCACCATTATTTTTACTGAATCAGCTCACTCATTCACATAATGATTGTTAAATTTGACTTCCCCCCTCCCCCCCCAACTCCAGAGTCCCCTCCCATCCACATTCTACGGTTATTCCACAGCCAAGAAAGCATCAGCATTCAGCTACTTTCTGCGATTGCTATTCATTGTAGGCATAGGTCACCAACAACTGGTGCGCAGTGCTTCACACCAGAGGATGTCCACTTCAGCACAGCAGGCTCGGGAAAGGGTGGTGGGCCTCAAGTCTGTAGGACAGGTGAATGAGGAGAAGTGAACCTTGTTCAGGATTTGTCAGGTAGGATTTCATTGCACTTTGCGCCATGGGGGACTTCAATATGCAGTTAGATTGGGAAAATCAGCTTGGTGTTGGATTACGGGAGGGTGAATTTCAAGAGTGCCTATGGGATGGCTTTTTAGAGCAGCTCGTGGTTGAGCCCACTAGAGCATCAGTTATTCTGGACTGGGTGTTGTGCAATGAACCCGAGGCCTTTAGGTAAAAGGACCCTTCGGGGCAAGTGATCACAATATGATAGGATTCACCCTGAAATTTGAGAAAGTCAGATGGATCAGTACTACAGTGGAGTAAAGAGAATTACAGAGAGAGGAGTTGACCAGAATTGATTGGAAAAGAACACTTGCAGGGATGACGGCAGAGCAGCAATGGCTGGAATTTCTGGAAACAATTCAGAAGACACATGATATATACATCCAAAAGAGGCAAAAGTTTTCTAAAGGAAAGGTGTCACAACCATTGGCTAACAAGAGAAGTCAAAACAAACATTAAAGCCAAAGAGAGGACATATAATAGAGCAAACATTAGTAGGAAGTTAGAGGATCGGGAAGCTCTTAAAAACCAATAGCAGGCAACTAAAAAAGGCACAAAGAAGGTAAAGATGGAATATGAAAGTAAACTAAACAATAATATTAAAGTGGATACCAAAAATTTCTTCAGAAACATAAAGTGTAAAAGAGAGGACTGCTGGAAAACGATGGTGGAGAGGTAGTAATGAGGGACTCTGAAATAAAGGATGGACTGAATAAGAATTTTGCACTTGTCTCCACTGTGGAAGGTACTAGCAATATAGTGGAAGTTACTGGTGCCAGGGTCAGGAAGGGTGTGAAGTTCCCAAGAAGGTTCTTGGGAAACTGAAAGGCCTGAAGATAGATAAGTCACCTGGACCAGATACCATATACCCCAGAGTTCTGAAAGAAGTGGCTGGTGAGATTGTGGTGGCATTAGTAAAGATCTTTCAAGTTTCACTAGATTCTGGAAAATTGCAAATGTCATTCCAGTCTTCAAGAACACAGAGAGGCAGAAGAAAGGAAACTGTAGGCCAGTTAGTCTGACCTACAGTTGGAGTTGATTACTAAGGATGAGGTCTCAGGGTACTTGGGGGCACATGATAAAATTGGCTGTAGTCAGCATGGTTTCCTTAAGTGAAAATCTTGCCTGACAAATCAGTTGGAATTCTTTGAAGGAAGTAGCAAGCAGGATTGACAAAGGAGGATTGGCTAATGTTGTGTTTGTGCTTGGATTTTCAGAAAGCCTTTGACAAGATGTCACACATGAGGCTGCTTAACAAGCTTTGAGCCCATGGTATTACAGGGAAGTTTCTAGCATGGATAAAGCAGTGGCTGATTGGCAGGAGACAAAGAGTGGGAATAAAGGGAGCCTTTTCTGACTGACTAGTGGTGGTCTACAGGGGTCTATGTTGGGACTGATTCTTTTTACATTGTATGCCAATGATTGGGATAAATGAATTGATAGCTTTGTGGCAAAGTTTGTAAATGATATGAAGAAAGCAGGAGGGGCAGGTAGTTTTGAGGAAGTAGGGAGGCTACAGAAGGACTTAGACAGATTAGAAGAATGGGCAAAGAAGTGGCAGATGGAACACAGCGTCGGGAAATGTATGGTCATCTACTTTGGTAGAAGGACTGAAAGAGTTGACTATTTTATAAATGGAAAGAAATTAAAAAAACTGAGAAGCAAAGGGACTTGAGAATACTTGTGCAAGATTCCCGAAATGATAATTTGCAGGTTGAGTCTGTGGTGAGGAAGGGAAATGCAATGTTAGCATTTATTTCAAGAGGACTGGAATATAAAAGCAAGGATGTAATGTTATAAAGCACTGGCGAGGCCTCATGGAGTATTGTTGAGCAGGCTTAATCCCCTTTTCTTAGAAAGGATGTGCTGAAACTGGAGAGGGTTCAAAAGAGGTTCACGAAAATGATTCCAGGATTGAATGGCTTGTCATATGAAGAGCATCTGATGGCTCCGTGTTTGTATTCACCAGAACTGAGAAGAATGAGGAGTGACCTAATTGAAACCTGTCGAATCATGAAAGGTCTTGATAGAGTGGATGTGGAGAAGGATGTTACCTATGACACAGCCTCAGAACAGAGAAGCGTCCTTTTAGAATGGAGATGAGGAGGAAGTTCTTTTGTCAGAAGGTGATGAATCTGTGGAATTCTTTGCTACAGGCAGCTGTGGAAGTCAAGTCTTTATTTATATTTAAGGTAGAGGTTGATAGATTCTTGACTGGTCAGGGCACGAAAGGATACGGGGAGAAGGCAGGAGACTGGGGCTGAGAGGAAAACCATGATGAAATGACAGAGTAGACTCGATGCGCTAAATGGCTTAATTCTGCTCCTATATCTTACGGTCTTCGCACATTCCTACTTATTGTTATGGATGTCACTAGCTGCAGGGATTGTGCCTAGCACCAAAATTAGTCATTTTCCAAATACAGATAACTAATGGACCTTCTACGCATCAATAAGACATTAAGTCATTAGCAATATTTCAACGATGCCCAGAACATTACTCATCATTGAGCTGTACTTGGCCAAACAAATAGCCCAGCAGAGTCAATGGTTTGTGCATTGCAGCAAGTTCAGATATCTCTGTCCCCTCACAATTCAATATTCTATGTCAAGTGGATCTATCCAGAGCCTTCATCTGTCTGCTGTCACCAGTAAAATCTTTTATGTGGTGGTATGCTGAGGCAATGGCATCAACACGGGTGATGCCAACCGGCTCAATAAACTGATTAGAAAGGCTGGCTTTGTTAAAATCGTCAAACTCGACCCACTGGAGGCTGTGGTAGAACAAAGGACCCTATGGAAAATCCTGGCAATTCTGGACAATGTTTCTCACCCTCTGCTTGCCACCTTGGCTGAACAGAGGAGCACTTTTAGTGATAGACTAACACAACTGTGCCCCTCTCATATAGAGTTCTATATGAGGTTATTCTTACCCTTGGCTATTAGGCTCCATAATGAGTCAACCCACAGCTGGGGAAGTGATGAGCTCCTCATGTTAGACTGTTTGATTCAACTTATCTTTTTTATTCTTTCTTACTTCTCTTCTAATATTTGTAATTTTGTATATCTGTGCACTTGTAATGCTACTGAGACACTAATTTCCTTTAGGATCAATAAAATATCTATCTGACTATCTGTCTATCTAACTATCTTATATTTCATATTGTAACTTGTAATTTTTAATGTATTGCACCTTACTGCTGCTGCGAAACAACAAATTTCACAGCTTATGTCTGTGATAATTAACTGATTCTGATTCCTTTGATCTTATATTAACAGATATCTCTACATGTTTCAAACAGACATTGCCACCATACATGTGTTCAGCCACCGTTCTCGTACAATAAAGTCACGGAGTCATGAAGTAGTACACGCCAACCATTTTGCCCATTCATACTAATCCAATTTGCCCACATTAGGACTGTCAGGGAGCAGTAACTAAGGATGGTAAAGTAGGACTCAATGAGATTAAGGTTCTGACATTGTGAGAATCCTTACTACAGCTGTGTCATTGAAGTGGTCAAAGCTTATAACAAGGTATAGAATTGTAATCTTCAATGGTCATAGTCCTTTTAATACTTCATTGAGAACTGTCAGTTTTGGCAAGCATATGCCAAGTTAAGTCAGCTAATCCTAGTTCAATAGCTTCAGCAAAAGCTATTCACTCTAATGTACTTAACAAATAGTTTCAAACATAGCTTGGAATTAATGTTCATAAAAAGATGCAGAGCAGTCATGCTAGTGTTCTCCCTGCAGTAATAAGACATGCTTGCTGAAAGAATAGAATATTTGTTGCACGACCTTTCTGCAGAAGCACCTGATGTGTATTTCTTTTCCTTTTAGGTTTGCCCAAAGGGGTCAGTCTGGGAAGGAGGTGAGAACAGCGACCTCCTGTCCAGAACTGTGGCCAGAGTCACATAAGCAGCTTAAAGAGTTGGCGTAATGCCACTGCAGTTGAAGAACAGCATATCATGCACCTAATCCTGCAAAGCACCAGCTGAGACACCACCAGGGAAAGATTAGAGCAGAAGTGTTTCTTTCAGAGGGGAGTCATGCCTGACCCTGCAGTCAGGCAGGAGAGGAAGGGGAGCCACAAACTTGACTCCACGGAGGTTCAGTCCAGTCACGAATGCTGATTTTGAGGGACTAGGTGTTCTCTACGATAGGAAGGCATTTAGGAGAAGGTGCTTGGGTGGTACTATTCATATTTGTGGCATTATCAGACTAGAATCAGAATCAGAATCAGGTTTATTATCACCGGCATGTGACATGAAATTTGTTAACTTAGCAGCAACAGTTCAATGCAGTACATAATCTAGCAGAGAGAGAGAGAAAAAATAATAATAAATAAAATAAAACATAATAATAAATAAATAAGTAAATCAATTACATATATTGAATAGATTTTTAAAAATATGCAAAAACAGAAATATATATTAAAAAAAGTGAGGTAGTGTCCAAAGCTTCAATGTCCATTTAGGAATCGGATGGCAGAGGGGAAGAAGCTGTTCCTGATTTGCTGAGTGTGTGCCTTCAGGCTTCTGTATGTCCTACCTGATGGTAACAGTGAGAAAAGGGCATGCCCTGGGTGATGGAAGTCCTTAATAATGGATGCTGCCTTTCTGAGACACCGCTCCCTGAAGATGTCCTGGGTAGTTTGTAGGCTGGTGCCCAAGATGGAGCTGACTAGATTTACAACCTTCTGCAGCTTCTTTCGCTCCTGTGCAGTAGCCCCTCCATACCAGACAGTGATGCAGCCTGTCAGAATGCTCTCCATGGTACAACTATAGAAGTTTTTGAGTGTATTTATTGATGTGCCAAATCTCTTCAAACTCCTAATAAAGTATAGCCGCTGTCTTGCCTTCTTTATGACTACATCGATATGTTGGGACCAGGTTAGATCCTCAGAGATCTTGATACTGAGGAACCTGAAGCTGCTCACTCTCTCCACTTCTGATCCCTCTCTGAGGATTGGTATGTGTTCCTTTGTCTTACCCTTCCTGAAGTCCACAATCAGCTCTTTCGTCTTACTGACGTTGAGTGCTAGGTTGTTGCCACGGCACCACCCCACTAGTTGGAATATCTCACTCCTGTATGTCCTCTCGTCACCACCTGAGATTCTACCAACAATGATTGGATCATCAGTGAATTTGTAGATAGTATTTGAGCTATGCCTAGCCACACAGTCACGTGTATACAGAGAGTAGAGCAGTGGGCTAAGCACACACCCCTAATGTGCACCAGTGTTGATTGTCAGCGAGGAGGATTTGTTATCACCAATCCGCACAGACTGTGGTCTTCTGGTTAGGAAGTTGAGGATCCAATTGCTGAGAGAGGTACAGAGGCCCAGGTTCTGCAACTTCTCGATCAGGAACTAGTTGCATGAATTGAGTAGAAGATGGTATTCTCTTGGGAGCTGTTCCAAAAGTCAGATCACCGTGATTCCACTTTCAAAATCATTTGTTCTTCTATACCAATCAATAGCAACACCAAGGAAGCACAAAGGCCGAGGAAGCAAGAATTTTCCCTACTGAGGCAAGTTCCAATGCTCCAGAATTCAACAAAACCTAAGTTAGCTGCAGGTTGATGGTCGTGGACAGGATCTTGTTGCTCTGGAGGTCGCTGGTGCTACCATCAGGGAGTTAGCACTTCTGTTCGGGACTGCAGGAAACCAGAAGCTATGATGACAGTTGTGCAACCTGAGTAATACCAGATGTGCACATAATTGTCTGCTTGGTACAATGAGAGCTCAGTTCAATTTGCAAGAACCGAGACTCCTGTCTTCTCTCAGGATGTCAGGGTCTATTTTGCAGCTAATGCCTTCAGGCACTGTCCTCAACAATGCAGCTTAGCCCCCCCCTCCCCAAACTGCATGGACAGTAGTGGGAGGCTCCCAGTCTGGCCACCTTGAAGGATAGCTGGGTCTCAGGGTCGAGATGAGATGCACCTCTTAGACAATCACAATGGTGTAGTGATAGGAAGTCCAATCCTACATTGAATATCATCAGAAAAAAAGAGGAATTGTGTAAACTTTAATTGTTCCATCAAGATTTCTTTGGAACCAAATGCTTAAACCATTAACCTTGGTATTGAACCACATATGCAGCTACTTAACTTAACCAAAAGTAGATTTCTCTCGTGCTTTTCGCCCTTCAGTCCGTACTTTTACTTCACAGTGTTAAATTAATTGATTTACAGCAGTGCTTGTGCAGTTGTCATTTCAATGGACAAGATGAATGGCAATGTACATGATTGCAACTTTCACCTTACTTTTAAAACTTTTTAGAGTTATAGAACACTGCAGCACAGAAACAGGCCCTTCAGCCCATCTAGTCTGTGCAGAACCTTTAATCTCCCCAGTCCCATCTGAAGTGTATTTAATATTACAGAAATATTTGAATAATATTGTAAATATATTGTTTGATTAAGCATTTTATGTTGTTTACATATTGCATGGCAGGTTATATGTAAAAGTATGTGAATGGCATACATCATCACACCATTACATCATAAGTGTGCATCTCACTAAAAGTAAAAACGAAACTAAGGCATGCTATGCCCAGCTCCGTAATTTTGCTTTCAATGGAGTTGTCTGTTGGATGCTGCGAGAGTTTAAAATCCCTTCCTTGTGAGATCCTTGTCCATTCTTCAGGTAACTCAGATAAACAATACAGTAGGGGGCACAGTTTCAAGGGCAGTATAATTGCAGTCTCACAGCTGCAGCGACCCAGGTTCAACCTTGACCACTGATACTGCTGGTGTGGGAGTTTTTGTGCTTTTCCTGTGGCCATGTTGGTCTCCTTCAGGTTTTCCGGTTTCCTCCCCCATCCCAAAGATGTGGGCATTGGTACGTTAAATGGCCACTGTAAATCGTCCCTGGTGTGTTGGTCAGTGGAAGAAGTAGATGAAGGGGAATACGTGTTGGAATCTGGGTGGGGGGCTGGAGGTGGAATTGTTGGGAATAGGGGAGAATAAAATAAGTTAGAGTAGGATGAGTGTCAAAATGGATGCTTAATAATTGGTGCAGATCTAGTGGGCTGAAGAACCTGTTTCCATGTTACATCCCTTTATGACTCTGTGGCTCTGTGACAATCATTCAAAGGAGCTAACTGTACAAGGGCAATGTAGGGCATCATACCACAAGGCCGAATGGTCTTACCAAGACTACTTTATGTATTCTTGCATTAGAAAGCAATTTGTGTGGTCCATAGCAGTCTGGCTATTTATAGGCTCCCTTACAGCATGCTAAATGTTAGCAATAACAATACCTTCATGAAGATGCCTTAAAAGCTCATAAGGGAGATGAGGCTTCCTTAAAAACTGTATATTGGTATGGAGTAACGCCATGGCTAATCTGTTCCCGTAGGCAAACAGTTAGTGAGATGCCTTTGGAGGAAGACTAGTCAGGGATTACATTAACAATTCTCAAATTTCAGAAGGTCATAGCTTTCCAATTGAGAAATTGTGTCATTGAAAAGTCAGTCTTGGAAGAGGAATACCAGAAGGATAAAGACAGATGGATCTTTTGAAGCATATCATTACACAGATCCAGGGTCAAGTTTCCTGCACAGAGGCTACAGCCCAAGTGTGAATGTCAAAGTATGAAGTTGGGAAATTTAAAATATTTAATACCAAACGTATCACATTATTAGAGAAATTACTACAATTTTGGATGAGGCCACAAGTCTGCTAAGTGTATGCCATATCAATTGAAGTGATGACCATCTACAGCTTAGGCTGAAATATTCCCTGAACTAGGAGGATGTCATCTCCACCCTCCCCCATCCCCTCGTAACCTGTCTGAATAAGATCTCTGGTGATGAACCCTTGCAAACCTTTTGTGTTGTGGAACCTGTCTGAAGTTCCGGAAGGATCCATCTCATCAAATGCGAGGAGTGGTATATCTAGACTAATCCTCAATGTAAATCAGATTTGCTTGTACCGGAGTGCCTGAAGCTACTAATCAAACACTAACGTTGATGTTATTTGTATGAGTTTTAAGCCAGAAAGCCACCACTGGCCAAGACAAAAATCACACTCAATAATGAGCAAACATTGTTAATAACTAGCATTAGCACACAGAAAAATGCACACAAAATTACCTCACTCTACATTAAAACAACTTTTAAATTATAGAACACATTGGCATTCTGCAAACAAATGCCTAGAAAATTATGTTTAAATATCTTTCCTAATTGCAGCTTTTTGTTGGTTTAAGATATTTATATTCCTTTAGGCAACCATTACTGAATGTGAGAATCGACTTGGAGAAATTACAGTGTCTGCTGGCCTGACTGAAATGGATTGACATTACCTCACATTCCACCAATTTCAATTGCTTGGCTAAATAGGTCTCCACTGATCAATACATATCAGTATGTCTATTCAACTATTCCTCCTTTGAAGTTGTTCATCAGGAACACAAAGAAACTCAGTCCTCTATGCATTTTCTCCTTCCCCTTTGCCCTGTTTCCCAGTGGATGGTGGCAGCCAATGTTTATTACCTTGGCATTTCAAACGGGGATTTTAAAGATAATGTGGACCTAGAACAGAATATGGAGCATCATTTTGAAAACAAATGAGCAATACTGCCCTAAGGATAAGGGCAGCAGATGCTTGGATGTCTCTAAGTCATCCGAATGTGGGTATCCATTGCCTGTTCTTTTACGAGGGGTGATTGATAAGTTTGTGGCCTAGGGTAGAAGGAGTCAATTTTAGAAAACCTAGCACATTTATTTTTCAACATGGTCCGCACCTACATTTACACACTTAGTCCAGTGGTCGTGGAGCATATGAATCTTGGATCTCCAGAAGGTGTCCACAGCAGGGGTGATTGATAAGTTTGTGGCCTAAGTTAGAAGGAGATGAACCTCCCTCTCTACCCCCCTCCGCTTTTCGCAGGGATCGTTCTCTCCGCGACTGCCTGGTCCACACATCCCTCCCCACAGATCTCCCACCTGGCACTTATCCCTGCAAGCGTAAGTGCTATACCTGTCCCTACACCTCCTCTCTTACCATCATTCAGGGCCCCAAACAGTCCTTCCAGGTGAGGCAACACTTCACTTGTGAGTCTGTTGGGGTAATCTATTGCATCTGGTGCTCCCGGTGCGGCCTCCTCTACATCGGCGAGACTCGATGCAGATTGGGAGACCACTTCGTCGAGCACCTCTGCTCCATCCGCCACAACAGACAGGATCTCCCGGTTGCCACTCACTTCAACTCTCCTTCACATTCCCATTTGGATATGTCCATACATGGCCTCCTCTACTGCCATGATGAGGCTAAACTCAGGCTGGAGGAGCAACACCTCATATACCGTCTGTGTAGTCTTCAGCCCCTTGGCATGAACATCGAATTCTCCAACTTCCGGTAATTCCCTTCCTTCCCTACCCCCATCCCAGTTTCACTCTGCCTACTCCTCCAGCTGCCTATCACCTACCTCATGGTTCTGCCGCCTTCTACTACCCATAGTGCTTTCCCCTTACATTCCTTCTTCACCTTTCCTGCCTATCCCCTCCCTGCTTCCCCTCCCCACCCCTTGATCTTTCCTCTTACTGGTTTTTCACCTGGCACCTACCAGCCTTCTCCTTCCCACCCTCCCCCCACCTTCTATATAGGGCCCCTGCCACCCTCCCTCTTCAGTCCTGACGAAGGGTCTCGGCCCAAAACGTTGACTGCTCGTTTCCACGGATGCTGCCCGACCTGCTGATTTCCTCCAGCTTGTTATATGTGTTGCTTAGAAGGAGATGAGTTATACAGCTCTTGTTATATGCACATGCAGTTCAACTCTTTGAGTGATTATGCAGAAAGTTTGAAGTTAATAATTCATCAGTTAATAACTCATCGGGGTGATTGATAGGTTCATGGCCTAAGGTAGAAGGAGATGAGTTATTTACTTCAAACTTTCTGCCTAATCACTCAAAGAGTTGAACTGCATGTGCATGTAACAAGAGCTGTATAACTCATCTCCTTCTACCTCAGGCCAGGAACTTATCAATCACCCATTTGTGGAGACTTTCTAGAGGTCCAAGATCCATATGCTCCCTGACCGCTGGACTACATTTGTAAATGTAAGGAGAGGACTGTGTTGAAAAATAGATGTGCTAGGTTTTCTAAAATTGACTCCTTCTACCTTCGGCCACAAACATATCAATCACCCCTCATAGCAGTGCTGGGTCAATACCTTCACCAATTGACCCACAGAGGCAGTTCAGCAGCACCCTTTCAATGACAACTATGAATAAGGAATGATGGCCACCTGATATTCCTGGTAAGACACATCTTGTGAAAATATCAGCAGCTCAGTCTGTTGCATCTCTGCCATTAAACAATCATTATGGGAGATCCAAATTTAAGCTGTATTACTGTTCCTGCTATTGATAATAAAGATGATTTGCTTACACAGTTATAAGAAATAGTCCTCACTTTGTTCTTTATGCAGATGTTCTTTGTTCCATACTTAATATCCATTTAACTATAACTAAAGGAAGTTTCTCTGGTGTGGTGGTCCTCATTTTCTCCCGTATGGTTTAAAGCTTTCCCATTATTTATGTGGCCTCACTGGAATGTATATTCATCATACCATCTTCCTACTTTCCGTTACCCTTTACCAAGACCCAAAAATCACAGCTGTCCTCATCTCCCTCCGTATCCCTTCCTCCTGCAATCTGCAGGCTCTTTAAACCCTCGAGCCTAATGCTGCTTAATCATATTCTGATTTAGAATGATGGAATGTTTGGCACTAAGACAGCATGAGTCATCGTTCCTCTGACCATTCCGGTGTGTACATCATCGTTACCTTATTCCTGTCACTTTGTTCTTTCTCTGCATATTAAGTATTTCTCCTTCTAAAATATTTATCTTGCTCTCTTGTAAATTTAAATTAGCCAAGCTGCAACGTCCATATAGTGATCCTTTTTCAGCCTTAACTTTTGTTTTGCTTTTGGTTTTACTTTGCATCTTTCCTGGAGCCTTCCACGAGACTTTAATCTGTTGGAATAATTACATTTGAGATATTAAATGTTTTACCTTCTCAATTTTAGTTTCAGCAGTGGGGGGTGGGGGCTTGGAAGAAATGGGGTCGATTTCCCTCATAGGGATATGAGACCATGGGCAGATTGGTTTCCAGTAGCTTGCTGCGGAGGCCAATCATCCTATGGAAATTCTAGGTGGCAAGTGCCAGTGGGGTACGCTGCCAAATGTGAGATAACAAACGAGAATTTTGCTTTGAAAAGTTATAAATGACTTTCCAAACTCAGAATTGAATTACTATGAGATTAGTTGTGTGAATTAGGCAGCCCAGGGAGAGGGTGGAAGTGGAGAGAGTGATTGATTTTTAACTGACTTGATTTAATGGAGGGTATAAGAGGTAAATTAGGGTCAGAAATCTGGAGGGCATGTAATATATGTGTGCTATGTAATCGTGGTTGTTAACAATCACTCTTTTAAGGCTGTATTACTTTTATGTGGCTGCTGTCCTGGTGACAGAATTTTTGATGTAGAACTTGCCAAGAGCTGACTGTGGGAGAAAGCCACAGTAAGAAAATGTTGTCAGAGCACCACATTTTTCTCTTATTCAATGAAATCCTCATCTTTCAGCTTGAATTTCCAGTGATTTTTCCTGTAACTTACTAAGCCAGTGTAGACACCTAATGGAGAGGTTCACTCTGTGTCATGCTGTGTTCATAAGGAGATTGAGACCAATTAACAGATTACTAAAGTTCATCAAGTGACTTAACAGGAGCTTGATTTAGAGAACCTGGGAGAGATTTTCTAAATATATCCCTCCAAATGAGCACTTTTTTTTCTTTCTTCATTGTATTCACCTCCTCCTATTCCCCTCATCTATGCCACACTCAGTAATTAGTTTTGTGTAATTAAATGGGATGGTGGTACATAACATTTTATGTGTAAATAACTTTACTCCATCTCAGCCTGAAATCTCTCCATAGATGCTTCCTGAGCTGATGAGTTCCTGCAACATTTTGTACATGATGCTCCAGTTTTCTTTGTTCCATTATTGGCAGCCATGGCTCTTGATGTCAGTAACCTAAGCTCCTTAAAACTCTCTGGCCCTATTCTCTTCAAAGCCAACTATTTGACTAAGATTTAAATCACCTACCCTACTGTGACAGCCCTTGCTGGGCTCAGTGTTTAGTATGGTGGCTCTGATAAGATGTTTTAACACATTAAAGAATCTAGATGAATGCAAGATTTTTTTTCCATTTCCCCCCAACCCCTTCCCAGGTTTTTGGCAAATACATCATTTGAAGGAGTGACGGGTTATATCCACGTACAAGAGAGATCACACATCCAGAGCAACCACCGCTACCATATCTGGAATCTACGGCAAGACCCATTAGGAAAACCTACCTGGGTCAGAGTTGGCAAATGGAACCAACAGAAAATTGAGATTGAACAAGGCATATGGCCCAACAGAATTCAGAATGAAATGAACGAGGACAGTAGTTCCTCAAGCTTCAAGTTCCGTGTCGTCACATTGGTGGAGCTGCCCTTTGTTTTCACCAGGGAGGTTGACATTGATGGCAATTGTCCAGCTGGCCACTTATGCTTGGACCCTCACACCAAAGACCCTGCGGTGTTGGCACAGCTGTTTGAGGAGCTGAACAATGAAAATGGTTCTGTGCCAACAGAGTACAAGAAATGTTGCTATGGTTACTGCATGGACCTCCTGGAGCAGCTGTCGAACGACCTGGGATTTGAATTTGACCTTTACATTGTTGGAGATGGGAAGTATGGTGCCTGGAAAAATGGAAGGTGGACTGGGCTGGTGGGCGATCTCCTCAGTGGGGCTGCCCACTTGGCAGTCACCTCCTTTAGCATCAATTCAGCACGTAGCAGAGTGATAGATTTTACTAGTCCCTTCTATTCCACCAGTTTGGGAATCCTGGTGAGGTCAAAGGATACAGCAGCTCCCATTGGTGCTTTCATGTGGCCATTACACTGGACAATGTGGGTTGGGATTTTTGTGGCCCTCCACATCACAGCCCTGTTTCTCACACTTTACGAGTGGAAGAGTCCATTTGGAATGACCCCCAAAGGAAGAAACAGAATAAAAGTGTTCTCATATTCATCGGCACTTAACTTGTGTTATGCAATCCTCTTTGGACGGACTGTTTCTAGTAAGACACCTAAATGCTGGACTGGACGTTTTTTAATGAACCTCTGGGCAATCTTCTGCCTCCTTGTCCTATCCAGTTATACAGCCAACTTGGCAGCAGTTATGGTGGGAGAGAAGACCTTTGAGGAACTATCCGGGATTCACGATGATAAGGTAAGAGGTTTAGTAAAGAGAATATGAAAATGCAATTGACAATATAATTCCATAAACTTTCCTAAGATAACATAGGTTTATTAAATTAAAATGGCAATTTGAATTATTGATTCGGCTGCCCTCTGCATATGCTGGAGCAGGCATTGAGGAACTACCATAATGAAGTTTCTGAGTTTATTTTCTGTGGGTTGTGCTGGACTAGGGAAGAGAAAATAAACCTCTGTGGGTTCTTGCTTCAATTTACTATCCACTGATGCCTACTAGAAAGTGCATATAAGGTCCACGTGGGTGGAATTGGATTTAAATCAACTATTATTCAGAACCCAACCTCAATAACTTTGATCAAGCGTTCAGGTTGAATTGCTAAAAGGAGGAACGGCTGGATATTTTTTGCTTTCTTACAAAGTGAATGCACAGTAAACTGTTTTAAGTTTTGAATGGACCAGGAGGGCAAATTATGGCAAAGATGTTGAACATAAAGAATGCTGAATATAAAAGCACCTGGGCACATGCAACATGCTGCACTCCTTGCTCAATGCTCAGCTTCACTCAACGTTTGAGAATAAATCAAGGATGGAAACTCTACCTTGTCTTTCCAGTTGCACATGTGCCTCTGCCTGGAGATCAGTCTGCAAAATTATCATGGGCACTCACTATTTTCAATTTCACTGGACTCGTCACTTAATTCAATGTGTAAATTTATTATCAAAGCACATAAATGTTACCACATTTTACTCCCGAGATTCACTTTCTTGTAGGCATTTTCAGTAGAACAGAAATACAGTAGAATCAAAGAAAAACTATACACAAAGACTAACAACCAATGTTCAAAAGAAAAACTGGGCCAGTACAAGAGGAAATAATGAATAAATAAATACTACTGAGAACATAATTTGCAGAGTCTTTGAAAGTGAGTCCATAGGTTACAGAAACAGTTCAGTGTTGAAGTGAGTGAAGTTTTCCGAGCTAATTCAGGAACCTGAAGGTTGTAGGGTAATAACTGTTCCTGAACCTGGTGGTGTGGGACTTAAGGATCCTGTAGCTCCTTTCTGATGGCAGCAGTGAAAGGGGAACATGGTTTGAATGGTGGGGGCCCTTGATAACGAATGCTGTTTTCTTGTGGCAATGCTCCTTGTAGATGTGCTCAGCGGTGGGAAGGGCTTTACCTGTGAAGGACTGGGCTATATCCACCACATTTCCATTCTTGGGCATTGGAATTCCATACCAGGCAGAGGTGCAGTCAGTCAATCTATAGAATTTTAGAAAACTATGTATGTGAAATGTTTGATTCTATCCATCTTCGTGAAAAGAACAGTTCTTATTTCTTTTCCATGCTCAGAGTCTGAACTTATATCACAAACATTAATTCTAAAGCAAATCTATTTATTATCCCAGAATATTAGAACACCGAGATGATTATTTAAAATAGTACAACAGGAACACCTGTTGGCAGAACATTAGAAAGTTTTTGACAAGAACAGACCACTCAACCCAACAAAGCTTGCCAATTTCCTATTCACATAGTGTGTTGAAATAACTATTGAGTTGAGATTTGAAAGTTTCTGAGGTACTTCTCTCAACTACACAACTAGGTAGTTTGTTCAATGAGTCCATAACTCTCTGTGTAAAGAAATGCTTCCTGATGCTGGTCTGAAATTTCCCTTTAACTAGTCCCCACTTATGGCCCAGTATCCTTGATGATGGATTAATTTTGAAGTTGCAGATGGCATCCACCTTACTTATACCCTTAATGATTTTGAACACTTCTATCATGTCTCCACTCATTCTATGACTACATAGGATAAAAAAGATTTAATTATTTTAATCTTTCTTCATACCTGGAATGAGTTTAGTCACCCTTCTCTGAACTCTCTCCAATGCCTTCACATCCCTCACAAAATATGGCAACCAAAATTGTGCACAGTACTCAAGGTATGGCCTCACAAACAGATTATACAGCTTACAGAGAATGTCTCTAGACTTGAACTCCACTGAGCACATTTTATAGCCCAAACATTCTATTAGTCTTCCTAATTGTCTGGATATTGACAGTGATGAATTTACCAGGACACCCAAATCCTTTCTAACTCAAGACCCCCCATTGTATATTTATTTCTAATATTTCTACTTTCTATAGGTACTGTACATTTATTTACATTAAATTTCATTTGACATTTATCTGCTCACATCTGAATTTTGTTTAGATCTAACTGTATTGATTCTACTACCTGAATGTTTATTTGCTATGAGCTTATCTAAATAATTAATCTAAATTAAAAGCAGCAGTGGCCCCAAAACTGATCCCTGCAGAACCTCACTTTTATAATTTTCTGAGTGTGAAAATGATCCTCTCACCATGACTCGTTTTCTGTTATTGAGCCAGTTCTGCACCCATTCGCACCTTACCCTGAATCCCTAGCTCCTGTAGTTTGATTATTAACCTCAACCAAAGAGTCCAAGTAAATTAAATCAACCACTCTATTGTTATCATAAATTTTTGCCTCTTCGTAGAATTCCAGCACATTGGTAAACCATGTGTTCCCCTTTTTGAACCCATGCTGGCTTTCTGCTAACATGCCTGTTCTTATTATCTGCTTTTTCATCTCATTCTTTATTAATGTTTCCATTATCATACTGGCCTATAGTTACTAGGATCAGTGCGATCATCTTCTTATATACTATGACAACGTTAACCCATTTCCAGTCCTTAGAGCCTTCACCAGTCTTCACTGACTTCTGAAAAATTCATGTTAGGGGTTTGTTTATATAATCACAGACCTCTTTAAGTACCCTTGGAGACTTGTCTGGCCCTGGAGACTTATTACTTCACAGCTGAAGCAGGACCTCACTTTCTAAGATCTCTGTCACTTTTAATTTTTCTCTACACTTACTGGCATATTGCTAACATCTTCGCAGGTGAATACTATAGCAAAATATGAGTTAAGAGTGTCCGCTAAGTTCTTCTCTGTATAATTTAACACCCAACCATTATTCCTAATACACTTCCTACTTGACTTTTCTTCCACTGCTAAAGTATTAAAAAAATCTCTTGGGGTTAATCTTATCATTATCAGCAATATCCTTCTCAACCTGCCTTTTGGCAATCCGAATTTCCCTCCTGACTACACTTATGTAGTATATCTTGACTTGATATATTCTCCAAAAAATTTCGAGGTTAACAACATTTTGATCACTTGTTCTTAAAGGCTCCAACAAATTCCGTACTCAAAATTCTATCCTGATTGTTACAAAATATCAAATCTAGACAGGCCTCCCCTCTTGTTGGGGAGTTAACATACTGGATCTAAAAACAATTATTCAATAACTCAGTGAAATCACTTTCCTGTAATCTATTAGTCATTGGATTCTCCCACTCAATATTTGGGAAATTAAAGTCTCCCGTAACTACAACATCACCCTCAGAACTTGCTTTTATAATATTCTGATAGAGTTGTTTGTTAAAATCACTATCAGCATTCGGGGGTCTGTAACATCCTTTATCCTTATAGCTTTCAATTATCACTCAGATATCTTCACTAAGTCTCGATTCATCTCCTATCATAAGCAGCCTCACAGATAAATTCTCTCTTATCTATATGGCTACTCTACCGCCTTTACGATCTTGGCTATCTTTACTAAGTAATGTAAATACTTTAATACTTTATTCATCACCATCCTTTAAAGTCAGCCAGGTTTCAGTTATTGCTATTGTATCATACTTATATGTATTTGCATATAATTCCAGCTCATTTATTTTATTCTTAGTACTTCTTGCATTTATACAGGCTATCTAGTCTATTCCTGGTGTTTTTCATCCTATTCTGACCTATTTTTATATTTTTGAAGAAATTGTGTTTCATAGGATTTTTAATTTGCTGGCCTCTGAGGCTGAGGAAGGCTATTTTACAGGTTCCATTAGAATCACTAGGGGTTAAACTGATCAATTATGTTACCTCCTAAGGCCTTAAGTTTGTGATCAGGAAGCACACACTCTTCCAACTGGAAGTACATAGCCTGACATATTGAGTATGTGGAAATTAGGCTATTCCTGTGTCCAGTTTAAGATATTTACACTCCGGTGGCTGATTTGGATCCCATCTTCAATGCTGATTGGTTCTGGTACAACTCGCATTTCTCCTCGAGTATCTCAACATTGTTTCTGAGGTCCTGATTCCCTTTGCACGTTCTGCACCAACAGGTATGAAGGCTTATATAATCTTTTATTCAATTTTGTCACAACCTAGACAGGATGTACCTCAAACTAGGTACTGGACCCAGGCAGGGTAAGTAAATCTCCAGCCTAGCTGACCCTGCAAGGTGCTTCTCATGGTTGTGTGGGGGTCATTGGAGGTGATATCCGGTGGACTACTCACAGTCACATTGACCATGTTATCATCTCTGGGTATCCACAGGAAGGTCAGATCTGGCAGATATGATGCCCTAGAGGTCCTGCGGCAAAGGACTGGCTCTATTCTTCAAAGATGCATCTAGATTCCAATACAGCAGAATAAACTGGGCCCCATCAATGCCCTCTCTTGACTGAATGCTGCTGCATATTGTAGAAGATAACAAGGCACAACCCCCCCCCCCCCACCCCCGTACTCTAGGCCCACCTTCACTTGATGAAGCTGACCAGTCCTGAAGAACAGGATTTGGCTAGATCTGTAAAAGATGGTTGAAAACAAGAAGGTCAAAGTCAAAATAAATTTAAATTTCAAAAGGTATATGGCCCCATATACCACATTGAGATCAATTTTCTTGCAGGTGTTTTCAGGAAAATAAAGAAATACGATAGAATTTATGACTCATGGACTTCAGGCTTCTTTCTTCTATAGTTGGTCAACAGTCCTTTGGTTTTGTGATGTTGATGAGAGGTTGTTGTTGTGGCACCACTCAACCAGTTTTTCAATCTCCCTCTTATATACCGATTCATCACCACCTTTGATTCGGCCAATGATAGTGGTGTTGCCAGCAAACTTAAATACAGCATTGGAACTGTATTCAGCCACACAATCATAGATATGAAGTGAGTGGAGCAGGAGGCTAAGCACACAGCCTTATCTTGCACCTGTGTTGACTGAGATTGTGGCGGAGGTGTCGTAGACAATCTCTACAGACTGGGATCTGCAAATGAGGAGATTAAGGATCCATTTGCACAGTGAGGTATTGAGGCCCGGGTCTTGGAGCTTAGTGATGAATTTTAAGGGACCGATAGTGTTGAGTGCTGAACTGTAGTCAGTGAAGAGCATCCTGATGCACAGTGTGAATCTTTATTGTCCGGGTGTACCAGAGCTGAGTGAAAGGCCAATGAAATGTCACCTGCTGTGGGCAAATTGGAGTGGATCCAGGTCTTACCTCAGAAAGGAGTTGATATGATACGCAAGTGAAGAAAATATTTAATGTCATTGTCACCCAACTACTTGTCACTGATGCATTTTTATAGTGATGCTATTGATAGGAGTGACTACTGCACAGTCCGAGTGAAACAAGGGTTTGTCTTCACATTGAGGACTCCTTTATTTATGTTTTGCAACAGAAACGCTCCATTAAATGGAATGGATTCAAAATAGAGACAGTAACTAAAAGCTGGATATCTATGTAGCTTCAAAGGATATCAGCATCAGCATTGCATCCCACTATAATTTCCAGCCTCATAGCCCAGATTAGAGATCTCCCACATCCAATTATAAGACCATAAGACCATAAGATATAGGAGCAGAATTAGGCCATCTGGCCCATCGAGACTGCACCGCCATTTCAAAAGACAATAGACAATAGGTGCAGAAGTAGACCATTCGGCCCTTCGAGCCTGCACCACCATTTTGAGATCATGGCTGATCAACTACTATCAATACCCAGTTCCTGCCTTGTCCCCATATCCCTTGATTCCCCTATCCATAAGATATCTATCTAGCTCCTTCTTGAAAGCATCCAGAGAATTGGCCTCCACTACCTTCCAAGGCAGTGCATTCCAGACCCCCACAACTCTCTGGGAGAAGAAGTTTTTCCTTAACTCTGTCCTAAATGACCTACCCCTTATTCTCAAACCATGCCCTCTGGTACTGGACTCTCCCAGCATCTGGAACATATTTCCTGCCTCTATCTTGTCCAATCCCTTAATAATCTTATATGTTTCAATCAGATCCCCTCTCAATCTCCTTAATTCCAGCGTGTACAAGCCCAGTCTCTCTAACCTCTCTGCGTAAGACAGTCCAGACAACCCAGGAATTAATCTCGTGAATCTACGCTGCACTTCCTCTACAGCCAAGATGTCCTTCCTTAACCCTGGAGACCAAAACTGTACACAATACTCCAGGTGTGGTCTCACCAGGGCTCTGTACAAATGCAAGAGGATTTCCTTGCTCTTGTACTCAATTCCCTTTGTAATAAAGGCCAACATTCCATTAGCCTTCTTCACTGCCTGCTGCACTTGCTCATTCACCTTCAGCGACTGATGAACAAGGACTCTGAGATCTCTTTGTATTTCTCCCTTACCCAACTCTACACCGTTCAGATAATAATCTGCCTTCCTGTTCTTACTCCCAAAGTGGATAACCTCACACTTATTCACATTAAACGCCATCTGCCAAGTATCTGCCCACTCACCCAGCCTATCCGAGTCACCCTGAATTCTCCTAACATCCTCATCACATGTCACACTGCCACCCAGCTTAGTATCATCAGCAAATTTGCTGATGTTATTTTCTATGCCTTCATCCAAATCGTTAACGTAAATGGTAAACAGCTGTGGTCCCAATACCGAGCCCTGTGGCACCCCACTAGTCATCATGGCTGATCCAATTTTCTTCTCAGTCCCAATCTCCTGCCTCCTCCCCATATCCCTTCATGCCCTGATCAATCAGGATTTTATCAACTTCTGCCTTAAATATACATAGTAGACTTGGCCTCCACAGCTGCCTGCATCAACAAACTCAATAGATTCACCAGTCTCTGGCTAAAGAAATTTTTCCTCATCTCCATTCTAAAAAGATGCCCTTCTATTCTGAGGCGGTCTCCCCTGGTCTGAGACTTTTTCACCATAGGAAACATCCTCTCCACATCTATTCAATCAAGGTCTTCCACCATTCGACAGGTTTCAATGAGGTCACCAGTCATTCTTCTGAATTCCAGTGGGTACAGGCCCAGAGCGATCAAGTGCTCTTCATATGACAAGCCGTTCAAACCTGGAATCACTTTTGTGAACCTCTTTATGATTATTTGTTGGCAATTGAAAACAAATGAGAAGTAGAGCCCAAAGAACATTTCAGATACGGCAGTAGAGCTCAGTTTTTGAATGTAAATGATAGATCCAATCTGCTAATTAAATTTGCTGACGATACTATATTGATTGACCTTATCTCAAATAATAATGAGGCAGCCTACAGAGAAGAAGTCATCACCCTGACACAGTGGTGTCAAGAAGACAACCTCTCCTTCAATGTCGCAAAAACAAAGTAGCTGGTTGTGGATTACAGGAGGAATAAAGACAGGCTAACCCCTATTGATGTCAATGGATCTGGGGTTGAGAGGGTGAACAGCTTTAAGTTCCCCTGTATACACATCACCGAGAATTTCACGTGGTCTGTACATACCGTCTGTGTGGTGAAAAAAGCACAAAAGTGCCCCTTTCACCTCAGATGATTGAAGAAGATTGGCATGAGTCTCCAGACCCCAAGGACTTTCTACAGGGGCACAGTTGAGAGCATCCTGACTGGCTGCATCACTGCCTGGTATGGGAATTGTACTTCCATTAATCACAGGACTCTGCAGACAGTGGTGTGGACAGCCCAGCACATCTGTAGATGTGAACTTCAGGACATTTACAGAGACAGGTGAGTAAAAAAGGGCCGATAGGATCACTGGGGACCTGAGTCACCCCAACCACAATCTATTCCAGCTGCTACCATCGGGAAACAGTACCGCAGCATAAAAGCCAGGGCCAACAGGCTCCAGGACAGCTTCTTCCACCAAGCCATCAGACTGATTAATTCACGCTGATACAATTATATTTCTATATTATATTGACTGTCCTGTTGTACATACTATTTATTACAAATTACTATAAATTGCACATTGCATATTCAGACAGAGACGTAACGTAGACATTTTTACTCCTCATGTCTGTGAAGGATGTAAGAAATTAAGTCAATTCAATTAGAGGCTGAAGGGTTTCAACCATCTTCAGCCTGCAGCGTTGTGACAACTGCATTGTCACTGAGACCATTGTCATTGCATGGATTATCAAACAATAACTAACTGCACTGGATTCAATAAAAGCCATGCGAACTTTCTAGACTGGTGCTCTAGAACTAGCCATGCATTCAATTTCACTGTTCCAACAGAGTAACAACTTTGGCAGTAATGCAACAATGTAGAAGATTGCCCAGATAGATCCTGACTATAAAAGGAGGATGAAGTCAATTCACCTAATTACCACCCAATAGCCTAGCTTCAATCAGTAAAGTGATGGATGCAATTGTTGGCAATATTATTCATTGGCAAGAACTCACTAAAACTTTGATAAAGTTGTGTTTGACTTTGGAGCTTAATGTCGCTTTGATCCAAGCTGAGACAAGAGCTAAAAGTAACCAGCCCAAACATAAAGTCTTCTTTTGACTTAAGTGTGGCATCCAGACACCAAGTAAAACCAATGTGAATGGGATTCAAAAAACTCTCTTGCTTACCAGAGTCAAATGAAGATAACTGAGCAATCGTTTCAGTGTTAATCGTGCAATTAATTGCCATCACTTCCTTCATCTTCAAAATAGAAGCTGTAGTGTATGCTGACCATTGCAAGGCATTTATTTCCATTTACATCTCCTCAGACAACAAAACAGCAGGCATCTGTATTTAAGAAAATTTGGGTAACATTCAGGTTTAGACTGATAGGTGCCAGGTGATATTTGCTCGACAGTTGGCAATGACCAACTTTAATGACGGAGAAAGTGCATATCCACTCCATTGAAAATACTGAGCTTTTAATTCAACAAGTATCTCACTATTAATATTGTGTGTGGTCTTCCATCCATCATCATCTTTTCTCAATGCTGACATCAAGTAGAAGGTACAAGAGCCTCAGTTGTTCATTGGCGCTGTTTACAACTACTGTTCTGTAGATTTGCCAGGTATGCCTGCAGGATAAATAATCTCAGGGTTCTATGTGGTGACATGTATGTATACTGATAATAAGTCTTACTTTGAATTTTGACTTTATTAATCTGAAACTTAACTGGACTAGGCATTTAAACAATATGCTTACAAAATGTATGACAAATAGAGTCCCCAGAGCCTTTACACTATTCTCACGATGTATCAGGATTGTGATGAAATACTTGCTGCTCACCTGTGTGAACGTAAGTACAGTGGTTCTCCAGATACTCCTCCGAAGATGTCATTTGTCTTCCAGAGACACGTCAGCAACTTGCCAAAGCTTTCTCAACAGTGGCTTTCAAATCCATAACATTTGTCTCACAGAAGGAGTAAGAGAGAACAAACAATTGCAAATACCCTCTGAATGCCCCATCATGCTGACTTGGAAGTGGATTACTATTCTTTTATCATTAATGGAGCACTCTTGGAATTCTTTACATGGTAAGATTGCAGGAGAACCTTTGCAAGGATCCTGGTTACCTTATGTCTTATGTTCTTAAATTGACTACCTTCACCTTCTCAGTTGGGAAGAAGGATCAGATGTTGGCCATGTAACACTCGAGTCTTATGAATGAATTAAAAAAACCTTCTCAGCAACAGTCATCAAGTTCAAATTGAAGTTTAATTGTCATTCAATCATACACAGGTATACAGTTAAATGAGACAGCGTTCTTCTGGGACCATGGTGCAAAACATAGCACAAAATACATATAGTTATAATAGAACGTAGTTACAAAATAATATTGGCATAAGTCCCTGAGTGGCACGGCCTGAGATTGATGGTGTTTTGGGATATTGTCCTGGAGCCATATTTCCACAAGAACAAGAACACCATCGTTCTGCATCTCGCGCTGGGTCAGGCACAGATGAAGGCAAATCAACTTGTTTCGTGCTGGGTTGGCCTCAGACGAAGGCAATCTAGCTTGTCTTCCAGGGAGTGAACACTGGAGAGCAGCCCTGCAGGAGCCAGCACAGAATTTCAGCATGCCGGCCGTGACTGTTCTCTCCCGTACCGTCTCCGCTGCCTCCTCCTCTGGGTGGCAGTACCAGGCGATGCTGCATCTTGAGGACCTGGTTCGCTCAACAACCAAGGCCACACAGCTCCCTTGCCGCCATGTTTCCAATGAGCTGGGCTTGTGGTATTTTGCATTACCAATGTCCAACAGGGTCTTGCAATCACAAGAAAAGCATTTAACACACACATTTGCACTTTTGTTGCACCCAAAGAGACTACTGTGACCAAGCACAATGCCATCTTACTGGAAGAGAGCTCATGTCCGAAGGGTAAAATTCCCTGATTCCTCCCTCAAATGACAACAGATCCAAAGTCCCCATAGCAACAAACCCAAGGTCCAATATCCCTCCCTAACCATATCACAAGTCCGAAGACCTCAAACATCTGAAACAGTCAAAAACTCTTGATATTTTTTGAGCCCCATCAAAACTCATATGAAGCTATTCCTCTTCCCCACATTTACAATAGCAAGTGCAAAGACATAGAAATATCAACCTCAATGGTAAGTTTGGAGCTGAAGCAGAGTCAGGATAACCTTTACATTCAAAGTAACTTTATTATTAAAGAACATATATGTCACTGTTAACAACCCTGAGATTAATTCTCTTGTGGGCATACTCAATAAATCCATAATAGGATCAATAAAAAGCTGCATGTCTTGGGCATTCAACCAGCATGCAAAAGATAACAAACTGGGTGATAACAAAAGGAAAGGAATAGTAATAATAAATTAAAAAATACCCAATTAATATCAAGTACATGAGATGAAAAGTCCTTGAAAATTAGACCATAGTTTCCAGGAACATTTCAATGACTGGGCAAGTAAAATTGAGTGAAGTTATCCTCTTTGTTTCAAGAGTCTGATGGTTGAGAGGTAATAACTGTTCCTGAAACTGGTGGTGTGAGTCCTGAGGTGCCTGTACCTTCTTCCTGAGAAGAAAGTATGATCTGGGTGGTGGAGGACCCTGATGCTGGATGCTGATTTCCTACGACACTACTTTGTGTAGATGGGCTCAGTGGTAGGGAGGGCTTTATCGGTGGTGAATTCACTACTTTTTCAGGATTTTCCATTCAGGGGCACTGCTGTTTCCCTACCAGGCTGTGATGCAGCCTATCAATATACTCTCCCCTACACATCCGTAGAAGTTTGTCAAAGTTTCAGACGTCATGCTGAATCTTCATAAACTCCTAAGGAAGTAGAGGACCGCCTGCTTTTTTTTGTAATTGCACTTGCATGCAGGGTCCAGGACAGGTCCTCCAAAATAATAACAATGAGGAATTTAAAGCTGTTGACCTTCTCCACCTCTGATCCTCTGATAAGGACTGGCTCATGGATCTCTGTCATCCTCCTCCTGAAGTCTATAATCAGCTCCTTGGTTTTGCTGACGTTGAGTAAAATGTTGTTATGGTACCTCTCAGCCAGATTTTCAATTCGTCACCACCTTTGGTTTGGCTCGTGACTGCGGTGTCATCAGCAAACTTCAGAGGATCGCTTATTATGTATGTATGCAATACACAAGTCTGAGATTCTCCTCCTCCAGATAACCACGAAACAAAGAAAAACCATGGAGAGAAACAGCATACCCAGTCCCCCCCACACACAAAAAAGAACGGCAACATGATCGTCAACCCCCAAATACCCCCCCCCCACGTCCTGCATGAAATGCAACAAGAATATCGGCCCCTAAATCCCCTCAATCTGAGGCTGCGCTTAGCCACACAGTCATAAATGTACAGTGAGTAGAACAGGGGATTGTGAATAGCCACGCTGTAGAATACTGAGTGTGGGAAGGGATTGACCAGTGTTTATATAAACTGAGAGTCAGGACAATTAGGCACATTCCTCGAAGGAGATGGGATCAAGGAGTATGTTGAGAAGATAGGATGCAGTTGTAGAGATGATTTAAAATGAATGGTGGATGTGTATTCATTGACGCCTGCACAATTACCATTTCAGTCTTGCCTCTCCTTTAGCCACTGGTGCTTCACAGTTTGCAAACTGTGAATCCAGGGCTTGGGGGCGATCAAAGTTCATATCATAAAGCTATGCAGCTAAGGTATTGTGAAAAAGAAAGATGTGGGAAACCAAGTTAAAATCAGGGATCAATATTTAAGCGACAACAAGCTTGACTTTTATAAACCTGTAATTTGCAGGAGTGGAGCAGGAATGATGCCATTTCTCAAATTTCAACACAAATGAGAACCAAAGAAGACAGCATTTTTGTGAGTGCTGATTGCATTTAGGGGATTAGAAGGAGGAGAAAATTATAGTGTGGACATAATAGGAAGAGGCAGAAGAATAGTTAATATAAAGGCAGCTGCGTCAGAGGAAAATGTTTTGGATAATCAAATGACTGGCATTTTGTTGCATCTTTTCCAGAAGTGTGATAAATACGTTCCCAGATGTGTCCATTTGAAGTAGATTTAAGCTTTGTGGAGAGTTGAATTATTAAGGGGAAATATGGCACAAGGGAAATTTTAAAGGCATTTCCTGAGATAAGGAAGTTTGGTTCTGCCAAACCTTACCTAGAAATAGTTGATGTAATGCTTCTGTGCTACTCCAACTAAAGTTCCACTACGTTAAGTAGAGGAATAGGTCTAGCCCTGAAGATCGATGCAATTTAAAGTCCTCCCCAAAATCCATTTATTTTTGTTGTAGGGTAGTTCTGGAACCGAAGGCTCCATTGCACCAACTCTCCATAAGATTTATGATATCTGTAATAGGGAGCCAACAACCAGATGCATGAACCTGGTAGAAGTATTTGCTGAACATTGGTTTTCCTTCCTTGATATGAATTCACTTATCAATGACAGAAAAGATTTTATCTCCATTTTATGAGGCAGGCAATTTCCACAATAAGAGATCTTTATCTAATGCTCATCAATCCCTTCCCATTCTATAGAAACAGAAAATTCAAACACTATTATTAATTTTTCAAATACTATTATAGATTTTGATGCATATTAACCAAAAGCAGTAATTTGTTTTCAAGTAGCAAATTGATCTCCAATTACATTGCTCATGGATCATACTCGGGCAGGAGTGTATGTTGGATGGATTTCTAGACAGAGCAGCAGCAGCAGCAGCAGCAGAAATTAAAATCTTGGAATCATTTTAAAAAGCAATTGGATGCTCAAGTGTACTCAGTGTACTCAAATGGACCAAAGAGTCCTGTTGCTAAATACACTGCGATCTTGCTTGTAATTTTCAGAGTATTATTTTTCTACTAAAGTAGATTTCTGTGCAATATCATCTGTTTCCTCATAACCACAAAAACAAATTACATTTGGTACATCGGGGCTTCCATAGCCACCATCACAATGCATTGACGTGAGACTGACTTGCAATTTCTTCTATTTTTTTTTTCCTGTTTGGTTCTTGGAACATAGAACATAGAAATCTACAGCATATTACAGGCCCTTCAGCCCACAATGTTGTGCCGACCATGTAACCTACTCTAGAAACTTCCTAGAATTTCCCTACTGCATAGCCCTCTAATTTTCTAAGCTCCACATATCTATCTAAGAGACTGTTAAAAAACCCTATTGTATCCATCTTGACCACCATCGCTGGCTGTGAATTCCATACACTCACCACTCTCTGTATGAAAAACTTTACCCCTGACATCCCCCTTGTACCAACTTTCAGCACCTTAAAACTATGCCCCCTCATGTTAGCCATTTCAGCCCTGGGAAAAAGCCTCTGGCTATCCACATGATCAATGCCCCTCATCATCTTATACTCCTCTATCACATCACCTTTCATCCTCCGTCACTCCAAGAAGAAAAGGCTAAGTTCACTCAATCTATTCTGATAAGGCCCACTCTCCAATCCAGGTATCATCCTTGTAAATTTCTTCTGCACACTCTCTATAGTATCTACATCCTTCCTGTAGTGAGGTGAACAGAACTGAACCCAGTTCTCCAAGTGGTGCCTGACCAAGGTCTTATATAGCTGTAACATTACTTCACGGCTCTTTAACTCAATCCCATGGCTGATGAATGCTAACACACCATACACCTTCTTAACACCACTGTCAAATTGTCCTCAACCTGTTTACCATAGCGTTCCCAACCATAAGATCAGCATTATTTCTGACACAGAACAACAATTTTGATTGTGGAATCTCCTAGACCTTTTCTCTTGTTGAATTCTTCACTGAAAGCTATTATTAAAGCTCCCTCGTTATTCATATCTCTAAGCCCACAACATCTGTGGAACATCTCCAGAATAAGTGTTTTCCTAATTCCTCTGTGGTGTGCTCCAACTCTCAGTCCTTTCTCTACTGTCTACTTACCCAATTCAATACCCCTGCTACTGCCAACATTCACACACAAGCTTCAGTTTTGCCTTTTGGCAATCATTATTCCCTCAATGTTGGTAACTGACCATTTCCCAGCATTCACCTGGAAAGAACAGGTCTGCAAAGGACAAAAATTTCAGGATGTATATTGTATATATTTCTCTGATATTAACTGGAACTATTGAAAGGATCTCATTTGGAGGTTGGCACTTACTACAGCCTGCCTGGTGTATTATTTCTGATGATCCACAGTAGTTGGCCTCATCGATAACAATGATGAATTGCCATACAGAGGGAAAGTAGAGAGGTTTGTCAAATTATGTGAGAACAACAAGCTGAGTTTCTGAGTGGACAAGACAAAAGAGATGATTGTGGACTTCAGGAAGGCATAGTTCAACCGCTCTCCATTGAATATTAATGGCTCTTCCTCTAGGAGAATGAAGAACATGAAGTTCCTTGGTTTGGATCCTCATTAGTCAAGAAAGCACAGCAGTGTTTACACTCTCTGAGGAGATTGAGGTGTGTAAGGCTTCCCGTTCCCATTATAACAGCTTTCAACTGGAGCACTGTCAAGTTTGTCCTGTCTGGCTGCATCACTGCGTGGTACGGAACCTGCATGGCATCTCACAATCTCTTTGACCCACTACCTTCAGGAAGGAAGAGCATTAGGACCAGGCCTGCAAGACTGGGGTAACAGCTCTTTCCCCCAGGCTGTGAGACTAATGAATAGCCTGCCGCCACCGCAGTCTGGTCACTAGGACAGTGAGCTGTTTACTGCTTAGCTGTGTTGCACACTTCACATGCAATTTGAATTATATTTTATTCACTTACTTGTGGTAATAGTTTGGTTTAAGTGCTGTGTGTGATATATGTATTGTGGACTGCAGGAGCGTTATTTTGTTTGGTTGCATATATGTACAGTCAGATGACAATAAACTTGAACTTGTGTGATGATTATGATACCTCAGGTTAGTCACCGTTGGCTTTGTAATAATCACTTCAATGAATCCATAATCCCCTATTCCCTTCCAGTGGACAGCCTCTGTCATTTAAAAAGACCCTACTCTTACCAAAAATGCAAAATATAAGGAACTGGTTACTGAGCAAGAACCACAGACACTGTAGGTCATTGCAATATCTTCCTCCCATTCTGCTTGATATCCTTGAGTTTCCATTAAAAAACTGAAGCTAACGTGGTTGGCTGTGGCCAAAACTTACGTTTCTTCCTCAGCTACCCAGAGCCCATTTGCAATCTGCATCTCCTTTGATTCGGGGATGAGTTTTAAATCTATGTCCTTCCTAAGACTGCTTATTTCTCCTGAACATTTCCACTTCCAAGACTCCTTTCTCCTACGTCTATATACACCATTAACATATTGCCCTAAGATTCAGTTTCCTGAAATGCTCCCTATAAAACCCATGATGCGCGTAAGTTCCATATCATATTTTGGAATTTATAAAATTTAAATTGGGAAATTAATTTATTATTGTCAAAGTACAGTTGAAAGTTTTGTTTTGCATGCACTCTTATGGATCATTTCTTCACGTCAGTGATTTGAGGGAAAACAATAACAGAATGCAGAATGAAGTGTTACAATTCCACAGAAAGTGAAAAATGCAGGTAGACAATAGGGTGAAAGGTCATAATATTCTGTGGACAGGAATCCATGTTATTTTGCTAGGAAATAGTCTTATAAGAGTGGAATAGAAGCTGTCCTTGAGGCTAATAGTCCAGTAAACAGTTGTTAAATTTTCATTATTCTGTACTATTTCCAATAATGAAGGACTGTGTGTTTTCTGGTAAAGATAATGTCTCATTTCAGACATTAATTTGGGCATTAAGCCTCCATAGCTCAGGTACACACAGATTTGTAAAGTTGTTTTTGTTTGTACTACTCCACTGAGTATCCTGAGGTCAAGATTAGCAAAAGCTTATATAACCATAACTCTCCCAATACTGATCTTAGCTAAGCTCATTTTATAGAACCAGAGGGAGAGGCTGTCAGCCCACTATGTCTTTGCAAGTCAAGAAACAGCTATCCTGCTTAATCCTACCTTCTATATCTAAATCCCTCATATTTTTAAAGATAATCTCATTTGTCTCTTGTTAGCTTTCCTGTCTAAAGAAACAACAAATAGCCTACCTAGAATTTTTCTCTTAGCACAAGTAATACACACAAAATGCTGGAGGAGCTCAGCAGGTCAGGCAGCATCTATGGAGGGGAATAAACAGTCAATGGTTTGGGCTAAGACCCTTCATTGGGACTGGAAAGGAAGGGGGTAGAATTCTACCCCCTTTCCTTTCCTGTCCTGAAGGATCTTGGCTTGAAATATTGACTGTTTATTCCCCTCCCTAGATTTATTTAGAGATATGGAGCGAACAGACCCTTTTGGTCCATCAAGCCACACCACCCAGCTGCCCACCTATTTAACAAATTACAATGACCAATTAGCCTACTATCCAGTATGTCTTTTGGAAAGTGGGAGGAAACCAAAGCACTTGGAGGAAACCCAAGCGCTGATGGGAAGGACATACAAGCTACTTACAGAGGACACTGGAACTGAACTCTCAAATCTGACACTCCAAGCTGTAATAGCATTGTACTAACTGCTGTGTTACCATGGTGCCCAGAAGCTGCCTGACTTGCTGAGTTCCTTCAGCATTTTGTGCACGTTGCTCTGGGTTTCTAGCATCAGCAGAATCTCTTGTGTTCATTCAGCAGAATACTTCAGCTTTTTACAATGTGTGTCTTGACCTGTGTCCTTCACTTCTCATATCAATGCTTCCTTCCTGGGGTACTTTGCCATAGGACCAGACTTCTTTCAGTACTTCACCCAAGGGACTATTCTTCATTCTTCAGTACTCTCTGGGAAAGGCATGGATATGAATAGAAGCAATAATGTCGTTTGATTTATCTCCTCTCTAATCCAACTCTATTAAGAACAAGTTTATGTCCTTGTGGATCTGCACTTGAGAACTGAGCCCAACATGATTCTCGTCTGTGAGCTTCAGCTGCTTTGATTAGAAGGCAATAGGGCTGAACCACCATCAACATATTAAAGAAGTATTTTTACCCTTATTTTTCATAAAGATGATGAATATTGTCCTTGTAGAATGGTCAGGAATTAGTGGAGTTTACTGTTCAGGATACCAATGGAAGCTGCTTAAATTCATATAGATAATTCACTATAGAGAGATAGGATAAATGCAAGCAGGCCTTTTTCATGGGGGTTGGGTGAACCTAGACCTAGAGATCATGGGTTTAGGGTGAAAAGTGAAATGTTTGAGGGGAACATGGGGGGAGATTCTTCACTCAGAGGGTCATAAGAGTGTGGAATGAACAGACATGGATCTGGTGGATGTGGGTTTGATTTCAACATTTTGTAAAAGGGAACATGATGACAGCTGGTTACAAATGTAGCACTCACTTTGCAATAAACACTGGAGTAGGCCAAGAAACCTCATCTTGTCACCCTCTAACTGTTTATAGTCTTCTAGGGACAGAATTTTCATGTGATTCTAGAAACATTGGAGAGCTTTCAGATAATCTTGTTTTTCGTGAAATTGTAGAAATTTGGAGCTCTCCATGGAAAGTTCAAACACTGGAGTCTTCAATATAATCACTTGTAGAAACACAAGTAAATTCCTTTTAGAAATGATTTCTGAAAGATATGAGCCTAATTTTCATGGTGTTGCTGTAGGTCACCCTGAAATAAAAATAGAAAACACTAGAAGCATTCAGTGGGCCAGGCAGCATCTATAGTAAGAGAAAATATTTCAGGTTGAAAACGGGCTCTGGTTTTATTTCAGATTAAAGGTTCCCTCTGGTTCCCATCCTCCTTCATGATCCATTTTCCCCTCCTATACATTCCTTCTTCTTAAGCCCTTTACCTCTTCCACCTATCCCCTCCCAGCATTTCACTTCATCCCCTCTCCCCTACCACCCATCTTCTCCTTCACCTATCTCACCTATCACCAGGTAGCTTATACTCTTTCCACTTCCCTCATCTTCTTATTCTGCCTTCCTTTCCAACCCTGATGAAGAGTCTCAGCCCAAAAAGTCAACTGCTTATTCCCCTCCTTAGATGCTGCCTGACCTGCTGAGTTCCTCCAGCGTTTTATGTGCATTGCTCAAGATTTCCAGCATCTGCAGAATCTCCTGTGTTTTTCAATTAAAACCTATTTATTATGGGGTACTTTGATGATCTTTGTGAAAGGACCATAAGTATTGTGGAACAGACGAAAAGGAATTGAACTTTATAGTCTGTATTCTGAGAATTTTGTGTAATCTGGCAGTTTCCCTAGTGTGTAGCTCACCCAGATAACGTCAACATTGGGCAACACTCGAAGAATCGTCTCAGTTGAGATTTATAGCCATTTTGGTCTGAATCTTGTCAGCTGGTGTTCACTCATGGAAAACCCGGCATTAAATAATGCAGAAGGCTCAAAATGAATTTTATTTAAACTGTCAGTCATATCTCTGTTGCTGCTCTGTGCAAAGTATTGGACAATTCACTGCAGGACAAAACCTCAAATCGACAGAACCAAAATGAGATTGCCGAAAGCCAACTCCCGAGTGGATTTAACAGACATCTCCTCGGAATTAAGTTGCCAGAAATGACAGAAGAAAACCTATTAAAACGGCAGCGCTTCCAGATTCAAGAAATCTGAAATGAGTTTTAAAAAGTGGAGGAAGATATCTGATAAAGCAGGTGGCACTCCTGGCAGGATGTTGCCAGTGGGGGTAGTTGTAAGGGCCTCTGTGAATCCCAACCCTTATCTTCAACAGAAAGCTCAGCAAGGTCCCTCTTTTATGTGAACACTGACGTGGCATAAATGAAAAAATCAAAGCTTCCCCACTTTACCACTGGAACCATCCCTGACTTCTGCAATGCAATGGTGAGCAGCAAAATATCATATCTCAAGAGCTGCACTTACTACAGAGGTTAATGGTTTTAACTATGGGAAGATATTTAAGAAGTTGGACCTTTTGTCACTAAAATGTAGCTTATGTGTTTACCTCAAAAGTTAGCATAAAGTCAAATGTCATAAGTTGTTACACCGGTGAATGAGAAAATAGTGAAAGGATGCAGATTTAAGAAGATCCCAAAATTATTCAAAGGGTTACTAAACATAGATCTTGACTAAGATTGCAAACTACTCTCTAACAAACTGTTGCTGAATTATAATCCATAGACTCTCTGAAGGGAATTTGGTAGTTGTGTGGAAAAAAAAGAATATTAACAGCAAAGAAAGAAAATGGCACTCAACAGGGGGAGTCATATGGAGCAACTCTCCACTGAAGACATAATGGCTGAAAGACCTGTGCTACTCTATGAGATAATCAACATGTCTCATCATGGCCAAACTTCAATCACAGGCCCAGAGATAACCGAGTAAAACAATACGAATGGAATAATGAAAATTTACAGGAATATGAATGTACTAGATATTGAGTGATTAACACAATGGTTAGTAAACTTGCTAGTGATGGATTAAATAAACCATATTAGAAGTCACTAGAACCTTGTAAATATTTATCAGAGATTGAGATTGGAAATGTGAAATGTTATATGGCTGAATAGAATTGACCTATTGGCTGAATTGGCTGAATCCAGTATGGAATTGAGTTTTAAAGATCATAAGGCCCTAAGTTTTATCCTGGGTTGTGTTCAGTTTGATGATTCTAATTAGACACCATTTTGCTTGTTCCAATTGACTTCAACTTCTTGGACTTATGAGGGAAGAAGAAAATCTAATTGCTTTTCCAAGTTTTCTTATGACATAGAAGGGAGCAATTATGGTTCATCAAGTCTCTGCCCACACACAGAGCAATACTATTCTGAAATTAATTTTCCCTGCAACTATCCTTCTCTCATTTCATCAATTCCTCCCATCTACTTCCCCTTCCCAAGTTCACCATTCATCTGTTCACGAGGGGCAATTTACAGTGCCCGATTAATCTACCAACTTTTTATGGATGTGGGGGAAGCCCCTGGGGTCACACAGAAACATGCAAACTACACAGAAGTTAGGATTGAACCCAGGTTGGTGTGGAGGCAGCAGACCATGCTGTCCCAATCTGCGAACAGTCTACTTCAACTCTGTCTTCACAGGCCTTTGTTTGAAAGTGGACATGTGGATGTCAGGGTGGACAAGATCAGGCACCTCTCTACTGCTTCCAAACTCTATAAACTCTTAATGTTTCAGCAAGCAGCAGGAATATCTGTGACTGCAATTACAATTCATAAACTACCTGAGCTATCACGAACAAGAGAAAATCTGCAGATGCTGGAAATCCGAGCAACACACAGAAATTGCTGGAGGAACTCAGCAGATCAGGCAGCATCTAAGGGAAAAAGTACTGTACAGTCGGCGTTTTGGGCCGAGCCCCTTCGCAGTACTTGAGAAAAGAAGCTGAGGAGTAGATTTACAAGGTGGGGAGAGGGAATGAGAAACACCAGGTGACAGGTGAAACCTGGAGGGGCAGCCATGAAGCAAAGAGCTGGGAAGTTGATTGGTGAAAGAGACCGATGGCCATGGAAGAAAGAAAAGTGGGGGGGGGGGGGGGAGGAGCACCAGAGGGAGGTGATGGGTGGGCAAGGAGATAAGGTGATAGAAGGAAAAGGGGGATAAGAAATGGTAAAGATGTGGGGGGGGGGGGAGGAAGGTTAGGGGGCATTACCAGAAGTTTGAGAAATCGATGTTTATACCATCAGGTTGGAGGCTACCCAAACGGAATATAAGGTGTTGCTCCTCCAACCTAAATGTGGCATCACAACAGTGGAGGAGGCCATCGATGGACATATTGGAATGGGAATGGGAAGTGGAGTTAAAATGGCTGGCCACTGGAAGATCTCGCATGTTCTGGCGGACGGAGTGTAGATGCCTGGCGAAGCTGTCTTCCGATCTGGTGTTTCCCTCTCCCCTCCCCCCTCACCTTTTAAATCCACTCCTCAGCTTTTTCTACCTTAGCTATAGTAGTTATGCCTTTGTGAGAGTGACACAGTAACTAGCATGCAGCTCTGGGAACCTGCAAAGATCAAAAAGGAAGGCAGTCAGAAGGTTTTGAAGGTAGACCAAGAGATCAAGGCATTTGAGGAAAGAGTCCAGGAATAACACTGAAATTGTTCAAGATTTGCCCACTTATGGTGGAGTGGAGGCGTATGGGATAGACAGAGGATCAAAGAAAGAAATCAGGAGCCCAAAACGTCGCTTGTACTTGTTTCCATAGATGCTGTTTGGCCTGCTGAGTTTCTCCAGCATTTTCTGTGTGTTGCTTGGATTTCCAGCATCTGCAGAATCTCTCTTGCTTGTGGTAAGAAATCAAGAGCCTTGGGATGAGGTGTGATGTCACAGAAAGCTGCAAAAGGCCATTCATAAAGGGTCCCTTAAAAGCAAAACACTGGGGAATAGCCCATCAGTGGAGGTTGGTATCTTGCACAACCCTCCACTCTTTGTTCCTGTTTCAAAATGCTTGTAGGAATGCTTTTGGTATAAACTAGGGATTGCCGGAGGTAGAAACATAGAAACATAGAAAACCTACAGCACAATATGGGTCCTTTGGCCCACAATGCTGTGCTGAACATGTCCTTACCTTAGAAATTACCTAGGGTTACCCATACCCATTTTTCTGAGCTGTATGTATCTATCCAGGAGTCTCTTAAAAGACCCTATCGTATCCACCTCCACCACTGCCGCCGGCAGCCCATTCCACGCACTCACCACTCTCTGTCTAAAAAACTTATCCCTGACATTTCCTCTGTACCAACTTCCAAGCACCTTAAAACTGTGCCCTCTCATACTAGCCATTTCAGCCCTGGGAAAAAGCCTCTGACTATCCACGCAATCAATGCCTCTTATCATCTTATACACTTCTATCAGGTCACCTCTCATCCTCTGTTGCTCCAAGAAGAAAAGGCCAAGTTCACTCAACCTATTTTCATAAGGCATGCTCCCCAATCCAGGCAACATCCTTGTAAACCTCCACTGCACCCTTTCTATGGTTTCCACATCCTTCCTGCAGTGAGGCGACCAGAACTGAGCTCAGTACTCCAAGTGGGGTCTGACCAGGGTCCTATATAGTTGCAATATTACCTCTTAAGCTCAATCCAATCTGTATTTGACAGATTGGGTGCCTTTAGAAAGTGTCATTGATGCACCATCAATAACTCTGGGAGACGGGAGGTGAACGATAGGCTTTTATTAGCAGCAAAAGGGACCACGACATCCTGGAGACTGAGGGAGGAGCAGTGCCTCCAATCGCCTTTATACAGGGGTCTGTGGGAGGAGCCACAGGAGCAGTCAGCAGGGGGGGGCGTGTCCAGACAGGTATATGTAGTTTACCACAGTCATTCTAGTGGAACTGAGCTTCACTGCAGAGAGAGCCAAAGTCACCTACAGTAGATCTTTCTGAGCCAAGGACAGAAGGTAGACCTACCACACTTGTTCAGGTGTTCTCCTGCTCTGCTGTGATCAACTTAATTCACTGAAGGTGCAGATTCTCAGAGGGAATCTATACCAAACCCACACCCCCCCTGAGAGGTGACATGAAAGGGGTTAATCTGGAGGGCGTAAATTTAATGTGAGATGGAGGAGGTTTAAGCGAAATCTGAGGGGTAAATTTTTTCACACAAAGAGTAGCTGGTATCGGGAATCAGCTGCCAGAGCAGGAACGGTCAAACCATTTAAGAGACTTTTGGACAGTGCTTGAAAGAGCAATATAGAGGGATATGGAATTAATGGCAACAGGTGGGCTTTGTATAGATAGGCACGATGGTCAGCATAAATTATAGCGGGCTGAATGGCCTGTTCTTATTGTGAACAAATCTGTGATCCTATGACTCTAACCAGAGTGCCCATGTTCTTAATGTATAAAGTGATCATTGGGGATTCTGCCAGTACTGCGTTCTCCCTCCCCACTTCCTCTGCACATCCCTGCGTGGAGGGAAGGCAATACAAAGACTAATTTCAGTTCTGTTACATTTGTTATTCAGCTACACCATCCATCTCAGGGGTTTCACTTTGGGACAGTGCGGGAGAGCAGTGCAGAGGACTACATGAAGAAGAGCTTTCCCGAGATGTACGAATACACAAGGAGGTTCAATGTTCCAACAACGCTTGACGGGGTGGCTCATCTGAAGTAAGCAACCTGACAATCCAATTATCATAGAACCGTGTATCCTTGTCAATGTAGCATTTGTGTCCATTGTCAAGAAATGGAAATTCTAGCAAATGATTGAATTCAATAACAAATAGGCAAATTGTATAGAATTGGCAAGTGATTGACCTGTCAAACTGATTTAACTTCCATATGGCTGGAGCCATTGTGAGGCTCCTGTCAACAGAACGGAATGTTATTTACAGCCTACAATTTATTAAAACCCTGTAATTGATTAAGATTTGCATTCCATTCAAACATTTCCTCAGAGAAAGCCAGCATAAACATGTTCAATAGAAAATTACTTACGCCACAGAAAAAGACTCTTGTGTCCATGCCAACTGAAAGACCACCCAGTTTACTCACAGTCTCTAGTTCTTGGGCTTTGTTCTGCTATTTAACTTAATTATTTTTTGAAAACAATGAGTGGTCCTGTCTCTATCTCCTCTCTGTCTATGAAGTTTACTTCCCTCATGGCACCTTTTCCAGCCATTCCTACCTTGGACCCCAGAATCTCATCTACTTTAACTAAATCTCCTCTCAGCCTCCTCTGTTCTGAACGAAACATTGGACTTTCAGTCCTTGTTACTTACATCTTCCAGTCTTGGCAATAACCATAATTTTGAATGCACAAATTTAATGTATTCTTCCTGTAGTGTGGGAACCAAAACCCAATACGCTAGCTGTGGTCTAATAAATGTCTTATGCAGTTCTAGGGGAATCTAGCTATTCTTGCATTTTTTAATGCCTTGCCGATAAAGAAAGGTATCTGCATGCTCTCTGGCTGTCCGGACATCCACTCCAAGGTCCCTCTGTAGCATCCTGGCATTTCTTATGCATCTGTTTGCCTTGCTTTCTCCCTACAAAGACCTTACCTCACACTTCTCTGAATTGAAGCCCGTGTGGCAATTCTAGGCACATCTGAAAATCCATTGATACCTTTCTCCATCCTACAGCTTTTTTCCCCTTTGTAAGCAAAATGCAAACACTGAGACCAGCAGTTGGTTCACTGACTCTCTAAAAACTTCAAGACAACCTACATACCTAAATTGTTCTTAATATGTTTGATGACACTAAAGGAGATCACTCAGCCCCCGGGGTCCATGCTGGCTTCTACTAGAACAATCTCATTAATTGCATTTGCTTTCTCCTTGTTTCTCTGCATCTCACCAGCTTATTTGCTATCAAACCCGCCTGATTCCTATTTGCTATTAGCCTAATCTAGGGGGTAATTTACAGAGGTCAATCAACTACTCGTCATGCGTTGGGATTTGGGAGGGAGCCAGACCATCTGGAGGAAACTCAAGTGGTCACTGAGAAGACATACACATTCCAAACAGACAGCATCTGAGGTGAAGACTGAGCCCAGGTCCCTCTGGAGCTGTGACGCAGTGTCGTGCTGCTGTGAAAATAGCTGTCTGGTTTGCCCAGAGCCCCACACACCTGTAAACTTTTTCAGACACCTGCTTCTAACTGCTGAAAATCCAAAAATATGCAAATCTGGGGCAGATTCTTACTCCTTCAAATTTACATTAACATTGAAGATTTGAACTTTTCGCCAGATTCTCCCTTTTCTTTCTCTTTCACTCTTTTCTTTCTTTCCCAGCTTCCTTCTGTGGATGATAGATGTATCATTTATAGACGCTGATTTAAATTACAGAGGCTAAAACTTTCTGGTGTGACATAATGCTTCTGGTGAATTTTACTTGAGCCACAACCGTGAAATGAGATCACATGCTCTGTGCAGACAGGGAAGTGCCAGCGCAGAGGGTGCAGTGCATTAGCATTGATGCAAGGGTGCGCAAATCATGTTTTGAAGCCACTATCTGAAGTTCACTTGGCCCACACGTTGTGACAGTCACTCATGCCGAACAGACCTTGAGGGTTGAGGGCTGAATTAGGTTTCGATCAAAGGAACAGCGTCGCCTGCCCTGCTGCAGTGGAGTCGCCCTCCAGGAAGGCCTCAGTTATTGTCTGCTCCCATTACCCTCTCCCACTGCCCATATTCCTGGGCTTCAGTTGTATCCTGTCCCTTCCCTTATCTTTCCTGATCCCAAGTGTAATGCCACTCAATTGCATTTCACACCCGCAGCCCCAGTCCACCACACACCACCTCTGGATGTGGTTCCACCCTCACACTGGCCCCACATGGTCTCTCCCCAACTCTAATCCCTGGGTCTATCCTCACAATCTATGCCCCTCCATTTTTACCGCGATCCATGGCCTTACTGATAATCACAATGACCATTCCTTCCCCACTGACTGCAAAACCTGGGCCATTTCCTCCAAATGCTTTGTCACTATCAAAATAATATTGTCAAAATCACATTTAAAAATCCCCATATAGTTGGCATACTTCATAACATTATTAAATACATCGAATAAAATTGAATATTTTACATGAAGGTTTTGCCTTCCCACAGAGGCCCACCCTTGGGTTGTTAAGCTTTTGCCCAGAGTTTTCAGTCTATTTAATATGGACGTAGAGTTTCCCAAGATGCCATTCAGTAAACTGCAGCTTCTGGTTACTCCTGAACTATTGTTTCTTTAATGACCAGGAAAAATGTTTAAAAAAAAAAAAAATCTTTGTGTGAGAGAATTGGGGATTAATGATTTGTCCAATGGCTGGCCTCTCCAACAACAGGACACTCCATCAATACTAAACTGAGATGTCAGTTGGGAAACTTGCCCTTGGCTGCTTATATAAAACACATGACATAATGCGACTCACCTGCTGATTCACCTGAGATTAAATAATACAGCAGGACCCAGCAAGAGAAGTTAGGAATCTAAGGTTCACTATTAAATCGAGATAAAATTCAACCTTAATAACTGATGCTTTGAATTGCAGGACTGACCCTTCAAAACTGGATGCATTCATCATGGACAAGGCACTGTTGGATTATGAAGTGTCCATCGACGCTGAGTGCAAGCTGATAACAGTTGGCAAGCCATTTGCGATTGAAGGTAAGAAGGTGCTCTTCTGGAAATTGTGTTCAGGGCAAGACTTCAGATCAGCATTTAACGTGATCCTTCCTTTGATGCTGGTGCGTAAACTGTCCTCGTTGGGTCTCAAAACTTCTCTTTGTAACTTCATCCTGGACTTTGTGACAGAAAGGCCACAATTAGTCTGCGTCGGCAGAAATATTCGTCATGCTGAGCATCCCAGGGTTGCATGCTCAGCCCACTGTTGCCGCATTGTTCATTCACGACTGCGCTGCTAGATCCTGTTCAAACTGAATCAAGGTCGCTGATGACACAACAGTGGCTGGCATCATCAGCAACGCCGTTGAGACAGCGTAAAGCGGGGAGGTAGAGCAGCTGTTGAATGGTGCAAGCACAACAACTTGAGTCGCAATGTAGTCAAGACCAAAGAGATGATTGTGGACCTTGGCAAGGTGCAGGCTGACCACTCTCACTGCAGGTACACGACTCCTCTGTGGAGAGAGTTGGAGCACCGTGTTTCTGGGATTGCACATAATGGATGATCTCACCTAGTCCCTTGACACCACCTCTTTGGTCAAGAAAGCACAGCAGTGTCTCCACTTCCTGAGGAGATTGAAGTGTGTGAGCATTCTGCTCCCCCATTCAAACCAATTTTTACAGGAATACCATCGGGAGTGTCCTGACCAGCTGCATCTCCAGCTGGTATAGGAATTGCAAGATATTTGACTGCAAAGGATGATTGTGAGGACTTCTGAGAGGATCATCAGAGTCTCTCTTCCACCCAGCAGATATTTATCAGGAGCTCTGTGTATGCAGTGTCTCTGATTCCTCTCATCCGTCCAACAATTTCTTTGACCTCCTTACCATCAGGCAGGAGGTACCACAGAATTAGGACAAGAACTGTTGTGTTGGGATGGGAAACAGCTTCTTCCCTCAGGCCGTAAGATTACTGAACTCTGCCATCACACATGAAGTGCCAGTAGCTGTATATTGTTCACTTTTTAATTTGTGTCGTAGATTATTAGTTATTGATTTACTGGTGGTAGTATTACTTTATGAGTTATGTATGTGAATTATACGTACTGTGTTGTGCACTTCGCTCGCAAGATGGACCCTGCATACGATGCTCCTTCGGTCAGCATCCCCCAGATAGATTATATTTCACTTATTTTATGTCTTCTATGTTTGTTTTTCAGTTTGAATGTGATTGTGCAACTATTAGAGTCTGGGATTTGTAGTTTGGGTGTTTCAGTGCTCTTCAGTCTTCACGAGGACTCCAGGAGGTAGAGGCAATGTTAATGAACCTAGTGGCGAGCAGACTGCAGGACAGGGCACAAGCCGATGTTGCAAGTGGCTCTGAAGCAGATTTTGTACATTTGGGTTACTTTACTATATTTTAACATTTAATTCCATTAACAATTCAAAGTTGGACTAAAGGAATGTGGCAATATCAGGATTGGATTTTGCCAGAACCACTCCTTCAGCTCGGTCCAACGTAGACTAAAGAGTTACATCAACTAAAATGCAGAGGTGAGTTGGAAATGACTGCACTTGACAACAGTTGTAGGATCAAGGAGCTCTGGTGAAACCGAAACCAGTTGGTACCAAGGGGGAAATATTCTGAAGGTTGATGTCATACATTTCACAAAGGATGTTTGTTGAGGTTGTTGGAGGTCAATCATCCCAGTCCCAAAACATTACTGCTCTTTCAATGTCACTAGGAAATCCTGAAACTCCTTCCCTAAGAGAATTGTGTGAGTACCTTTACAGGAAGGAATGCAGCGGTTCAAGAAGATTGGACATCACCTCCCTTCAAAATGAACTAAGGATGGACAATATTATTATTCAGATACAGAAAAATTAATAATGAAAAGAAATTTGCCCTGTTTTCTGGATTAAGTAATGCTGCCATCCTAATAATCTTCTATTTGTTTTCTTCTTTGAGGCTCGCTGCTGTGGTGCAGCATATTTAATGTCTTTGTCTTTGCAGGTTATGGAATTGGATTGCCACAAAACTTTGGGCTAAATTCTAACATTTCTGAATTGATCAGTCGCTACAAATCAGACGGATTCATGGACATGTTGCACGACAAGTGGTACAAGGTAGTTCCGTGTGGAAAACGAACCTTTGAAGTGACAGAGGTAAGAAATTTGAGGCCTATTTGTCTTCCGTTTCTCCCATTTTACTTGCCTCTCAAAGATAAGTAGAGTCTTCTTGTCAATTTATTGCAAGGAGACTGTTCATTGATAATTACAATCAAATTCAAAGTTCACCCTATTCAATTATCAAATGTGTTTCCTAATGATTCTAAATTTCCATTTTAACTATTCTATTCAAAGTTCACTGCATGGATTGATTCAGTTTCTGGTATCTGAGACTTGTGCTGCATGTGACAGTGACTCGAATTACTCCCCGTCTCCAGCCAGAAGATTTCCCTATTCTACCCTTTTCATACTTAGCAAAGTAACCTCTAGGATGTGCATTTAGCTGAACTGTGTCAGCTGCTGATTTGTAGTTAAACCAACAGATACAAATTCCCCTTGTGCTTGAGGTTGGCAACCACTGTCACTGTTGAAGCATGGGAATTGTGACTCTAACAAAGGATATGTCAGATTAGTGTCTTTTCCACGCTAGCCCATCCCTCCCTAACTGTCACCTGAGATGAAAATTGAAAGCGGGTGTGTGTTTTTTTTTACAGACATTGCAAATGGGAATCAAGCATTTCTCGGGGCTGTTTGTTTTACTCTGCCTGGGCTTTGCTGGGTCGCTGCTGTCAATTGTTGGGGAGCATATTGTCTACAGGCTAGTTCTCCCACGGATCAGGAAACGGAAAAAATTTAAGTACTGGCTCCACACAAGCCAGGTAAGAATTTCAGACAAGTATCTCAATCTCGAGGTGAGAGAAGTGGCAAACAGACAAGCAAGAGTCAATGTAATGAAGGCATGTTGAAGAACTGGACGGATTCTGCCAACACACACAAAACGCTGGAGGAACTCAGCAGGCCAGGCAGCATCTGTGGAAAAGAGTACAGTCGACATTTTGGGGGATGAGACACTTCATCAGGTCTGGAGAAAAAAGATGAGACCTCATCTTCTTTCTCCAGTTCTGATGAAAGGTCTTGGGCCGAAACGTTGACTGTTTACGCTTTTCCATAGATGTGGCCTGGCCTGCTGAGTTCCTCCAGCGTTTTGTGTGTGTTGCTTGGATTTCCAGCATCTGCAGATTTTCTCTTGTTTGTGGATTGATTATATTCTGATATTAATTTATGACAATACACAACAAGCTGAGCAACTGTGGGTTACTATGTTGTTCTATGCAATCCGTAACAAAATATTAGTAACTAAAGATTGCACAAACTCTCATCTCAATATGCAATCTAGTCTAAAGCTTCTTATATAGTCCATGTATCCTGGAAGGTAGGGTGCTTAGGGATCATAGTGAGATACATTGGAGAGATTGTGCATAGTTCATTTGTAAGGCAAGGGTACTTGCCACAGGGTTGAAGAGGGGATTGCAGGAACTGTTCTGGCAGATAGTAGGTGAAAGGGAACCTGAGGGGAAACTTCCACAGTGAGAGGGTGGTGCGAACGTGGAACAAGCTGCCAGCAGGAGTAGTGGATGCGGGTTTGATTTCAACATTTAGGAGATGTTTGGATCGGTACGCGGGTGGGAGGAGTATGGAGGGCTATGGTCCAGGTGTGGGTTGATAGAACTGGGTAGAAAAACCTAGAAGGGATGAAGGGCCTTTTTCTGTGCTGTAGTGCTCTGTGACTCTATAATAATAGAGAACCAGTTATACAGATGGGCAGGGGTGGGGCAGTTATCTTGGGGAGATGATGATGGTGAGAGTTTGTTCACAAGACTAATCTAACAAATGATCAGTAATTGTCTGGCAGTTCTGCTCCAGACCATGAACAACACTCTGCATAGAGCTGGCTGGTCTGTGATAGGGCCACATTATTAATCACAATATTCTAGAGTCAGACTGCTTCCAATCACTGCCTATCATTAAGCAGAAGTCCAACACCTCAGGAAGTATGACTTGCTTTGGACATTGAAGTCCCATTATCCTTTTTCCTTCTGGAGGCAGTCTGGAGCCTTCAAAGCAATACAACTTGAAGAGAAAAGTAAGTTTTAGGTGACTGTATTTTTCTTAGTTTGAGATCAAAAGACTCAAAATTCTGGTTGTTAAAATAACAACGTGCTATTAGAGTTTCTCAAATCATCAGTCATTTTTGTCTTTCTAGAAAATCCACCGTGTTTTAAATATGACCTTTGAAGAGCAGAAAGTGAAGACAGATAAAAGGTATGGTTTTCATATTAGGCTTAAAAACTATTAGATACAGTTGAACATGTCGGCTTTAAAGACAAAATTCTATCTGTGCCAAGAACAATACAAAGCCAATTTACACACTATTAAATGGAACATGTCCACTTATCACAGGACAATTTTTTGTGATTGAAAACTCCATGATTTTGAAATCTTGCTTATGTAGTAAAGCTGGTAAATGGGCATTTTTATCTAGAAGAGGGAGACATTTTGTCTCGTATTTTTGTTGACATAAAGGAGCCCATCAAGTTGATGCTGGCTCAAAAGAAACACAGAAACATAGAAAACCTACAGTACAATACAGGCCCTTCAGCCCACAAAGCTGTGCCAAATATGTCCTTACCTTGGAGATTACCCAGAGCCCTCTATTTTTCTGAGCGCCTGTCCAGGAGTCTCTTAAAAGACCCTATCGTTTCCGCCTCCACCACTGCCACCAGCAGCCCATTCCATGCACTCACCACTGAGTAAAAAAATACTTACTCCTGACATCTCCTCTGCACCTGCTTCCAGGTACCTTAAACCTGTGTCCTCACATGCTAGCCATTTCAGCCCTGGGAAAAAGCCTCTGACTATCCATACGATCAATGCCTCTCATCATCTTATACACCTCTATCAGGTCACTTCTCATCCTCCGACGCTCCAAGGAGAAAAGACCAACTTAACTCAACCTATTCTCAAAAGGCATGCTTCCCAATCCAGGCAACAACCTTGTAAATCTCTTCTGCTCCCTGTCTATGGTTTCCACATCCTTCTTATAGTGAGGCGACCAGAACTGAGCACAGTACTTCAAGTGGGGTCGGTCGAGGGTCCTATATAACTGCAAAATCACCTCTCGGCTCTTAATCTCAATCCCATGATTGATGAAGGCAAATGCACCATATGGCTTCTTAACCACAGAGTCAACCTGTGCAGCAGCTTTGAGTGTCCTGTGGACTCGGACCCCAAGATCCTTCTGATCCTCCACACTTCCAAGAGTCTTATCATTAATACAAAGGTTGGAGGTGTTGTGGATAGTGTGGAGGGCTGTCAGAGGTCTGCCATCATATTTGACCTACCAAAATGAACCACCTCACACTTCTTTGGGTTGAACACCATCTGCCACTTCTCAGCCCAAGTTCGCATCCTATCAATGTCCCACTGTAACCTCTGACAGCCCTCCACACTGTCCACAACACCTCCAACCTTTGTGTCATCAGCAAATTTACTAGCCCCATTCTTCTATTTAGTTCCCAGTAACCATCTCCTACACCCAGCTTTACGAGGGTAATTAATGTAGACAGGTGGAACAGAGAATTTTGCCTGTTATTTCTGACAGGAGGGAAAGTGGTGTGGCACTCTCCTCCCCTGGTGGCCTTAAAAGCATGCCCGCACAGGTGCTCGGACTACTGTCTAGTGCACAAAGGGTGGCATTGGAGGCATTGCTCATCCTTTAGTTTGATGTATTTTAGCGAGCACACGTACCTGTGTGAGATGTGTTACTTATGCAGTTCCTTTTGTACATTGTGGGGTGGTGTAGATCTTTGTGTGAGTCATTGTTTTAGCCTTTATTTACTGCCTTTTGCTTAACTTGAGTTTGTAGTATCTACCGTATATGGTTAGTCTTAAATCCCCTTGTAAGCCTGAGGCACTAATGTGGTTCGTTATACTGGTTTAGTAACATTACCTAATACACTTCATTGCACTTTATGTAGTCTGATAACTCAGGAGCTGTGTTTTACGTGAAATCTGACTTGCCTCTCTATGTACAGCATTTTTAGCAAAACTTCTGTTTGCTAATAAAATTTATTATAACTTTAAAGTACCTTGTCAGACTGTCTGCCCAAATCTGCCTCTACTGCTGACTCAGTAGTTACATTGATAATAACCTATTAATGCAGTAACTAGAATGTGAGAGAGAACTGGAGCATCTGGGTGGAAACCAGTACAATGTAAACCAGAGGCTGACATGGACCCTGGGACACTGGAGCTGCGATGAAGTAACACTACGTGACGTACTACTGTACTATCAAAGTCAGGGCACTGCCCCTAAAATATGGGGAGGTGGTTGTTAATATCAGCAGTTGTTTCATTTGCATAGTGGGCATAAAACTAGAGACACAAAAACCTTCAAACCTTTGACCTTGTTTTGACATTCACTGAGATCTTGACTGAATAATATCTACCTCCAACCACTTGCCTGGCTCCATATTTTTAATTATTTTGATCAGCAATAATTTGTCAATCTTGGGTTCAGAATTATCAATTCAGCTGGTACCTACTTGTGCGAAGTTTTTTCCTAACTTCCTTAAGTTTAATATCCTCTCCTGTTGTTCTGAGTTCCCTGACAGTGGAAGAAGGTTTCATCGAGTAACTGAATCAACGCCACTCCAAAATCCTCAAATTCTCAGTCACGTCACTCCTTAACTTTCAGTTCCATGGAATACTATTTGAGTTTATGCAATTACTTGCCATGACGTAACTCCTGTGGCATTCTGGTGCACTGAACCTGTGTTGCAAAGATAAACAGACAAATAACTCATAACACTTTAAAAAGAAGTTTGGTTGCATTGCTGTGAGCAACAAGAGATTGGAGGATATAAGTGATAGATGTTATGTGAAATCAATACTGTTGGTATTTGTATTTTATTATCACATATGCCAAGATAGAATGAAAAGATCTTTTTGTATGCCATCCAGACAGTTCAAGCCAAATGTAATTATGTCGAGCTAGAATTTGAATTGAATTGAATTTTGGTTTATTGTCATTTAGAAACCACAACTGCAATTCAATTAAAAAATGAAACAACGTTCCTCCAGAATGATATCACAAAAGCACACGACAAAACAGACTACACCAGAAAATCCACATAGCGTTTGGCAATGCCCAAATCCAGAGTCCGGAGAGGCTGCTGCGTATTAATATCGCACTACTATCTTAGCGCGTCCGCCGGAAAGGAGCTCCAAATCCATCAGACAAAACAAGACTACCCAGACACACCAAGTCTGGAGACAACTCAACACTCAACAAACCAAAAACTAAAGCTACAAGACCTACACAAAATCACATAGTTACAACAGTGCAAACAATACCATAATTGATAAAAAGAAGGGGCAGTAGTGGTTAGCATAATGCTATTATAGTTCCAGTGAACTGGGTTCAATTCCACTGCCCTCTGTAAAGAACTTGTTCATCCACCCCATGTCGTGTGGGCTTCTACTGGATGTTCCAATTTCTTTCCATATTCCAAAGACGTACCGGTTAGTAGATCAATTGGTCAGTGTGGGCTGCATCTCTAAATCTAAATCTAATAAAAGCAAAATAGAATGTAAAATAGTGTTGCAGTTACAGGGAAAAGTTCAGTAGAGATACATGAACAAAATGCAAGGAGTACAAAGAGGTAGATTAGGAGATTAAGGATTCAAGAGCTTAACTTTTAGTTTATGAAAGATGTGAAGATGGGATGCAGTGTCCTCCTTGGAAAGTGTTATCATACTTGATTGCATCATGTATCAGAAGCATTTCTGATAATAATTCCTTGATAAAATGAGTGAGGTTTAGAACAAATTCTGTTGACTGTATATATTACATCTCAGTTATAGAGCCTATAAAAAGTATTCGCCCACCACCTACCCACCCCTTGGAAGTTTTCGTGTTTTATTGTTTTACAACATTGAATCATAGTGGATTTGATTTGGATTTGATCAACAGAAAAAGACTCGTGTCAAAGTGAAAACAGATCTCTACAAAGTGATCTAAAGATTAATTACAAATATAAAACATGAAATAATTGATTGCATAAGTATTCACCTCCTTTAATATGACACACCAAATCATCACTGGTGCAGCTAATTGGCTTTAGAAGTCACATAATTAGTTAAGGGGCCCTAGCTATAATGTGTGCAGTCAAGTGTTTCAGTTGGTTGTAGTAAAAATACACCTGTATCTGGAAGGTCCAAGGGCTGGTGAGTCAGTATCCTGGCAAAAACTACACCATGACGACAAAAGAACACTCCAAGCAACTCTGCGAAAAGGTTATTGAAAAACTTATGTCAAGAGATGGATGCAAGAAAATTTCTTAAGTCACTGAATATCCCTTGGAGTACAGTTAAGTCAATCATCAAGAAATGGAAGGAATATGGGACAGCTGTAAATCTGCCTCAAAAATTGAGTGACTGTGCAAGAAGTGGACTAGTGAGGGAGGCCACCAAGAGACCCGTGACAACTCTGGGGGAGTTTTAAACTTCAATGGCTGAGATGGGAGAGACTGTGCACACAAAAACTGTTGCCTGGGTGTTTCACCAGTTGTAGCCTTATGGGAGAGTAGCAAAGAAAAACTCACTGTTCGAAGGGGGTGGGGGAATGGAAACTCACATGAAATCTCCATTAGAGTTTGCCAGAAGGAATGTGGGAGACTTTGAAGTCAGCTAGAAAAAGGTTCTATAGTCTGATGAAACCAAAATTGAGTTTTTTGGTCATCAGACTAAATCAAAAACACATCAAAAACACATTATCCCTTCTGTGAAGCATGGTGGTGGCTGCATCATGCTGTGGGGATGCTTCACTGCAGCAGGCCCTGGAAGGCCTGTGAAGATAGAGGGTAAAATGAATGTAGCAAAATACAGGGAAATCCTGGAGGAAAACCTGATCCAGTCTGCAAGACAACTGCGACTTGGGAGAAGATTGTTTTCTAGCAAGACAATGACTCCAAGCACAAAGCCAAAGCTAGACAGGAATGGCTTAAAACCAACAAAGCTAATGTCCTGGGCTGGCCAAGTCAGAGTCCAGACCTCAACCCAATTGAGAACTTGTGGCTGGACTTGAAAAGGGATGTTCACTATGATCCATATGCAACCTGACAGAGCTTAAGCAATTTTGTAAAGAAGAATGGGGGAAAAATTGCAGTATCCAGATGTGAAAAGCTGATATTGACCTATCCACACAGACTGTAATTGCTGCCAAAGGTGCAGCTATTAAATACTGACGAAGGGATTGAGTAATTATGCAATTAATTGTGTTTAATTGTAATAAATTCAGACCAATTTGTAGAAATTTGTTTTCACTTTGACACAAAAGGGACTTTTCTATTGATCAGTGTCAAAAAGTCAAATTAAATCCACTGATTCAATGATGTAAAACAATAAAACATGAAAGCTTTAAGGGGGGTGAATACTTTTTATAGGCACTGTATCTCTGGTGTTGTCTACAATATAAAGATACCAGAGCAACAATTCCTCATGATAAAAGGTCAGACATGTGGAGAAATTAGTAGTAACAGATATTTATTTTGTAGATGCAACCTGCAGAAGATCCAGAAGGTGCCTCCAACCACAATACGAGCAACTGCCCAGACCAGATGGAACAACCAAAGGCGCATAATCGTCAAAGACAACGTAAAACGCCAGGCTGAGCCAGGGGGTTGTGCACAGGACCATTACGCACTACAATCAGATAAAAAGTCATCTGGAGTCATCTGTGAGAATGGAGGAATTGGTTATTGTCCACAGAGAGGAAAGAATGCACATGATAATGAAATAAAAGAACTGGAGCGAAGGATACAAACAATTAAGGAGCAGCTGAGAGTTGCCTTGAAGAAGAGGGATGAATTGGCTGCTTCCATTGAGTTGTCTAAAGATGGTCACCAGACTCCTTCAAGCACTGGCAATAAAGAAAACAATGACAAAAGGTGATGGTGGCCGTGGCTTTATACAAAATGCACTTTTTGACTATGATATAAATTAAAAAATGGCTGCACACTTCAGAGATCTTCAACCGACCATTTGGAATCCATGGAAGCACATTTCAAAGCACTTTTGCTGCATGAGCATTAATTGCCAAGTATTGTTGATAGCTGAGAGTGAACAGATGCAGTTTATTTTTAATAGCACATGAAATTCAGGTGCGTTCACTAAACCCAAAATGAAAACAGTCCTTGAAAAATTCAATAATAAAAAACTTGTATATGTATTTAAAATGTGCTTGACATTGTAGCTGAATCAGAGAACCTATTTCACCAGCATCAGACTTGAAGGAGGAGAATGGAGAGAAATATTATTATGGAATTGCAATATATACAAAGCATTGATTTGCTGCCAGCCTCAGACAATCGCCTTTGCTAATTATAATGTTTCAGATATTCAATATATTTTTTTTGCTGTTTAAAAAGTTGATGTGTTTGGTTGCAATGGACATTAAAAAAGCATTACCTTGGTCATGAAGTTCTGAAATATTCACAGGACTATTTTGTGGAAACTATGACCTACCATACTCATTCAATCATTATGTGCCATGTCGTATGATTTGGGTGATCAGGGTCTTTCCATAATCATGATTGCTCTTGGCAATTTTTTTCCACAGAAGTGGTTTCCCATTGCCTTCTGGGCAGTATCTTAACCAGATGGATGACCCCAGCCATGATCAATACTCTTCAGTGTTTGTGCCTGACATCAGTGGTCACGTAGCCAGGACTTGTGATGTGCATCAGCTACTCATATGACCATCCAGCACCTGTACCCATGGCTTCATGTGACCCTGATTGGGGGGCTAAGAGGGTGCTACACCTTGCCCACCCTTCAGGCTAGGGGAGGAAAGAAGTGTCTTAAAACTCTTTTAGTGGAGATGCATCTCCACCACAATGCCCAAGATACAACTATGACTGCATTAACTTAATTTTGAAAAGGTTCTCAAAACTGGAACTTCTTACATCTGAAATTATCTTTCTTGTACAGGCTTAAGTAAACTTGCCATCACCAACAATTTAACAATGATATCCTTAGTTAATTCACATCTTGTAAAGTTGTCCCTTCTGCAGAGCTGTACAGTATTTTAACAGTGCAAAATATTCCCAAACAGTTATTTACTCACAAAGGTAATGAAATTGGATTGAATAATGCTGTCTAGGTGATCCAAAATCAATGTAAACTTGATTAAATTGCATAGGCAATTATTTTCAGGTGCAATTATGCCAGTCGTGCACAATACAGTCATGCTCGACACTTTTTATTCAAAACTCCCCCTGCGTGAGATGCACACCTAATGAGCTCCCAGACCCACAAGGTGACTGCTTTGCAGAAAGAAAGGAACAAGATTCACAAAGTGGTTTCACAATGAGACACAAAAGCCACTCGTTTCATAATGGGACACTTCACAAGACAGCTCTGAAATGTACTTAGCTTTTTATGCTCTGGTTAATGTGAAGTGCTTGCTGCATACTGAGGAACTCATTTAAAAGGAGCCTCATTCGTGCCTCAGCCTAAAGAGTGGAAGATGCTCTTCTCCATTCTGGTGAACCGTTCCACCTAACACGGTCACCCTCTCAATTCTTGGAAGTTTCAGTCTCAATGACTAATGCGAAGCATGTAAACATTATCTTATGCTTGTAGACTTGATTTATATGAGTTTGTGGAAAGGTAGGGTAGGGACCTCAGCAATTTTCTATGGTAGGGATAGGGATTATAGAAGAAGGTGCATATTTTTTTACTATTCTTTCCAGGGCAGTGAGCATCTCAGGCTGAGCTATCACTTCATTGCCCATCCTTAGTTGCCTTTGAGAAGCTGGTGGTGAGCTGCCATCTTGTACCACTGCAGTCCATGAGGTTTCCTTTCAGAGCTCCTTAGTGTCATTTTGTGCTATGTTCAGGTCTGTCTCCGTGGAAGTTATTAAGTGGGTTCCAGCTTACTGGCTCTCATGCGGAGAGTGCCTTTATCAGACCGGCTGAGAAATTTGATGGACAGTACACAGAAGGGTGCTGTGCATCAACATGGCAGTTGGTGTGATAACTGGCAAGTCCGCTTAGACCATAAGATATAGGAGCAGAATTAGTCCATTTAGCCAATTGAGCCTGCTCTGCCATTTCATTTTGGCTGATCCATTTTCTCTCTCAGCCCCAATCTCCTATTTCCTCCCAGTACCCCTTCATGCCCTGACTAATTAAGAATCTATCAACCTCTGCCTTAAATATACCCAGTGACTTGGCCTCCACAGCCACGTGTGGCAACAAATTCCACAGACTCACCACTCTCTGGCTAAAGAAATTCTACCTCATCTCTGTTCTGAGGCTGAGTCCTCTGGTTTTAGACTCCCCCCACCATCCTCTCCACATTCACTCTATCAAGGCCTTTCAACATTTGATAGGTTTCAATAAGGTCACCCCTCATTCTTCTGAACTCCAGTGACTAGAGGTTCAGAGCTATCAAAAGCTTCTCATATGACAAGCCTTTCAATCCCAGAATCATTTTTGTGAACCTCCTTTGAAACCTCTCCAATATCCTTTAATGTACAAGGGGTCCCAAAACTGCTCACAATACTCCAAATGAGACCTTCTCGGTGCCTTATAAAACCTCAACATTACATCCTTGCTTTTATATTCTAGTTCTCTCAAAATGAATGCTAACATTGCATTTGCCTTCCTTACCACTGACTCAACCTGAAAATTAACCTTTAGAAAATCCTGCATGAGGACTCCCGACCCTTTCCATCTCAGATTTTTGAATTTTCTCTCCATTTAGAAAATAGCCCACGCTTTTACTTATTCTATCCAAGTGCATGCTCATACACTTCCTGACACTATATTCCATCTGCCACTTTGCCTGTTCCCATAATCTAAGGCATTCCATAGCCTATCTCCTTTCTAAAAGCTACCTCCTCCTCCACCTATCTTTGTATCATCCACAAACTTGGCCACAAAGTCATTAATTCTGTCATCCAAAGTCATAATGTCAAAAGAAGCAGTCCCAACACAGATCACTGTGGAACACCACTAGTCACCAACAGCCAACCAGTAAAGGCTTCCTTTATTCCCACTCTTTGCTTCCTGCCAATCAGCCAATGCTTTATTCATGCTAGTAACCTTCCTGTAATACCATGGGTTCTTAACTTATTAAGCAGCCTCATATGTGGCACCTTTTCAAAAGCCTTCAGAAAATCCAAATACACAACATACATGGATTTTCCTTCGTCTACCCTACTTGTTATTTCTTCAAGGAATTCCAACAAATTTGTCAGGCAAGACTTTTCCTCAAGGAAAACATGCTGACTACTTTATCATGTGCCTCTAAGTGCCCTGAAAGCACATCTTTAACAATGGACTCCAACATCTTCCCAACCACTTGAATCAGACTTACTAGCCTATGATTTCCTTTCTTCTGACTCTCTCTCCCTCCTGGAAGGGTCCTGGAAGAGTGGAGTGACAGTTGCAATTCTCCAGAAACATGCCAAAATCCATTAATTCTTGAAAGATCATCACTCATGCCTTCACAATCTCTTCAGCCATCACTTTCAGAACCCCAGGGTGTATACCATCTGGTCCAGGTGACGTATCTACCTTCAGACCTTACAATTTTCTGAAAACCCTTTCCTAGTAATGGCAACTTCACACACTTCTGCCCCTGACACTCTTGAACTTCCAACATTCTGCTAGTGTCTTCCACAGTGAAGACTGATGCAGAATACTTACTTCGTTCATCTGTCATTTCCTTGTCCCACATTACTACCTCTCCAGCATCATTTTCCAGAGGTTTGATATCTAATCTTGCTTGTCTTTTACACTTTATATCTGAAGAAACTTTTGGTATCTTCTTTAATATTATTGGCTAGCTTATCTTGGTATTCCATCTTTTCCTCCTTTTGATTTTTTTAAAATTGCCTTCTGTTAGTTTCTAAAAGCCTCCCAATCTTCTAACTTCCCACTTTCTTTTTGCTCTATTATATGCCCTCTCTTTGGCATTTATATTGGCTTTGACCTCGTCAGCCATGGTTGTGTCATCCTGACTTTGGAATACTTTTCCTCTTTGGGATGTATATATCCTGCACCTTCTGAGTTGCTCCCAGAAATGCCAGCATTGCTGCTCTGCTATCATCCCTGCCAGTGTCCTTTTCCATTCAGTTTTGGCCACCTCCTCTCTCATTCCTCTGAAATTCCTTTTACTCCACTGTAATACTGATACATCTGATTCTATCTTCTCAAATTTCAGGGTGAATTCAGTCATATTATGATCACTGGCCCCAAAAGGGGTTACCTTGAGCTCTCTAATCAATTCCATTGAACAACACCCAGTCCAGAATAATTAATCCCCTAGTGGGTGCAACCATGAGCTGTCTCGTAGGCATTCTAGAAATTCCACTCTTGGGATCCAGCACCAACCTGATTTTTCCCAATCTACCTGCATATCGAAATCTCCTCATGACAATTGTAACATTGACCTTTTGACATGCATTTCCTATCTCCAGTTGTAATTTGTAGACTATATGTTTACTACTGTTTGGGGGCTCTGTATGCAACTCCCATTATGGTCCTTGGACTCATGCAGTTCCTTAGCTCTACTCATAACGATTCAACGCCATCCAATCCTATGTCACCTCCTTATAAGGATTTGATTTCATTTTTTATCAACAGAGCCATGCCAACCCGTTTGTCCTTTTGATACAATGTGTATCCTTTGATGTTAAGCTCCAAGCTATCATCCAAGACTCAGTGATGCCCACATCATACATGTAAATCTGTAACCGCGCTACAACTTCATCTACCTTGCTCCATATACTGTGCACATTCAAATATAACACCTTCAGTCCTGTATGGACTGGTTTTGATTTTGTCCACCTTTTACATAGCAACTCATCCTGTTGATTGCAATTTTGCCCCACCATCAGCCTCTCCTTGCTAGCAGTCGCACTACACACTGCCTCTGTTTGTAAACCAACTACATCATCCTCAGCACTATCACTCTAGTTCCCATTCCCCTGCCAAATTTGTTTAAACTCTCCCAAACAGCTCTAGCAAACCTGCCTGCAAGGATATTGGTTCCCCCACTTGGGCTCAGGTGTAACCCAATCCTTTTGAACAGGTCCTACCTTCCCCAGAAGGGATCCTGATGATCCATAAATCTGAACCCCTGCCCCCTGCACCAGTTCTTCAGCCACACATCCATCTGCCACACCATCCTATTCTTGCCCTCACTGGTGCGGGGCATGGTCAGCAATCCAGAGATTACTGCCCTGGAGGACCTGTTTTCAGCTTTCTACCTTGCTCCCTAAGATCTTTCTTCAAGACCTTTTCACCTTTCCTACCTTTGTCATCGGTGCCAATATGCACCAAGACTTCTGGTTGCTCCCCCTCCCCCTTCAGAATGCCATGGACCCGATCCAAGTCGTCTCTGACCCTGACACCTTGGAGACAACATTCCATCTGGGTGTCTCTATCATGCCCACAGAATCTTGACTCTGTTCCTCTGACTATGGGATCTCTTATCACCTCTGTGGTCCTCTTCACTTCTCTTCAGTTCTGAGCCACAGAATCAGACGAAGTGCTAGAGACCCAGTCACTGTGTCCCCCCCCAACAGGTTGTCCACCTCAACGGTATCCAAAGTGATATACTTGTTATTGAAGGGAACAGCCAAGGGGTACTCTGCCCTGGCTACCGATTTCTCTTCCTTCTCCTGACAGTCACCCAGTTACCTGCCTCCTGAGACTTGGGGTGACTATTTCCCTGAGGCTCACAAAAATCATTCTAGGATTGGATAGCTTGTCATATGAAGAAGGTTTGATGGCTCTGGGCCTGTAATCACTAGTATTCAGAAGAATGAGGGGTGACCTCATTGAAACCTATTGAATGGTGAAAGGCCTTGAAAGAGTGGACGTGGAGAGTACGGGGGCGTATCTATGGAAAATAGCGCCTATGGCAAGCACTGAAATTGCGCCCCTGTCCAAACATCTGACACCCATCTTTTAGATAACTTTACCATAATATCAGCTCAAAAATACAAGTCAAGCTTGTTAATCTTTTAACAAACAAATTATGGCACTACATGAAAATTGTAACTGCACCTTTCTTGCTTTCACTGATGCAAATTGGTCTACAATGTGATCAAAGTCAGTTTTGTTCAGTTTCTTCTCTTTCTACACTCAGCAGAGCAAGATCACAGTCTGCCTTGACCCATGGAGGCTCAAATACAAAACTATTAGTTTTAACTTGCTGAATGATCTCTCACAGCTGGCGATGGAAACTGCGATGGTTAGCATTATCTGAATAGCAATGTGAAGATTGGGGAAGACACTCTCATCTTCATAATGAACAATAAGTTCAAGAAGCTCTTCAGGTCTTGATATTTTCATGTTGACCTGCCTTGATAGCAACATTCTGCAATCCAAAATTTCTTTATATAGCTGCTGTCCATCAACATCAGAGCTGGACAATTCGCCCAAATTTTCACACTTCTTCTTTAGGTCGTTACTGTTGGCGCCGTAACACAGTCCCTCGACATCGAGAAGGAACCCAAACTTGGCGTCAGTGTCGCGCAAATGAGTGAACCTTTCATCCATTTCTCTGTGAAGACAGTTGAGTATTCCCTTCATGACTCTTTCCATTTCCTCTTTGGCTGTTAACCCAGCGTCTCGAGTTCTCATCAGCCATCCACTTCTTTCGTCTCTGACATCTTTCAACTTCAATATTCCATTCTTGACAGAGACCGACTCCTTCTTCAAGTGACTCACTGACCACCACTTCTCTTTCATCATAAAAACGATCTTGGAGGGCTTTCAAATCCAGGGCAGCATCGTGGAAGTTCATGCTAGGATCCTGCAGCCTCTTTTGAATACGGTCAATGCGAATGAGTACTTTGTTCCAAAATCCTAGCAAAATCAGAAAATTGTAACTCAACATGTGGTTGTACAGCTGCCTTGCATCACTTCTGGTTTCACTGGTCTTGTTTTCATTGTCTATCATGTCCTGGAGAACTTGAAGTATCTCCTCAAGGTACTTGTTGACAGGCTTCACTGCTTCTGCCCTTGCACTCCACCTGGTTTTGGACTCTGACTTAACAACCACAGGCACGGCGTTTTTGAGTTTTTCTCAGTGCTGTGTTGAATGAGAGAAAAACACGTAGAGGGCTTCGATGGTTCCAAAAAACATGACCATCATTGTATCCTGCTTGGCTGCATGTACACCCACCATGTTGAGTGAATGATTGTCGCAATTCACAAACACTGCCAGGTTGTTTATCTCACTTATTCTTTGATGAACGCCACTTCTGTGTCCAGCCGTCACAGCAGCGTTGTAATAGCACTGCGACCAACAATCTTGTAGCTCCATTTCGTCCTTCTCTAGCTGTTTCAAGATGTCTTCAACCAAGCTCTCAGCATCCTTCTAGCTTATCTGGATAAAACCAAGGAAGGACTCTCTAACATGGACTGTTTTCCTCTCAAAATCAACTTCCACATACCTCAACACACACAAAATGCTGGTGGAACACAGCAGGCCAGGCAGCATCGATAGGGAGAAGCGCTGTTGACGTTTCGGACCGAGACCCTTCGTTGGCCCGAAAAGTCGACAGTGCTTCTCCCTATCGATGCTGCCTGGCCTGCTGTGTTCCACCAGCATTTTGTGTGTGTTGTTGTTTGAATTTCCAGCATCTGCAGATTTCCTCGTGTTTGTTCCACATACCTCACTACTTCTGACATCTGCTCATGGTGTGCCTGATCAGGAGTTGAGTCGAACATGAGACCATTGTACTTGGCTTTATGAATGCTTCTCAGTAAACTCTGATGAACAGTGGATGCCATCATTTGGATGAATTCATTCTGGACACCCGGTGAAAGGTAAGATATGGATCCAGGATGACTTTCCAAATGAGTGAGGTGTTCTTTTATGACAGGGTCAAAGATGGCCAGTAGTTTCAGTAAGCCAAGGAAATTTCCCACATTGGAGTCATCATCTAGCTGAAGTGACTCCCTGTGTCCTCGCAAAGCCAGGTTCTGAATCATGCAAAATGCAGACTTTTTAGAAGGGGAATAGACCAGCCATGAGTGAGTCACTTCTTCACCACGACCATTTCCCAGTTTCCTCTTGAACCAAGTTTTGTTCATTGAGCTGTTATTTGTTGATAGGAAAGGCCCCTCACTATTCTGGAAATACTTCGAACCCAGCTTTATTATTTCTGTTCTCAATGCGCCAGGCAGAATTGCTTTTCCAGTATCCTTGTCAAACTTCAGAAGTCCAATGTCATGCTGTTCAATCACTTCTGGCATGACAGTTCGAGGCTCTTTGACACCATCCAGTTCACTATGTTCAGTGTTGTCAGGTTCAATCTCATCAGGTAAAATCTCATCAATAAACTCAACATCACCACCACCACCATCGTCTTCCTCTCCAGTCATGTCCACATTCTCTGTGGCAGCCTTACTCTTAATCTCATCATACTTGGATTTATCTGACTTGACTTCCTCCTTGGCTTGTGATGCATTTGTACTTGATCCGCCTTCGGATTCTAACAAACTTGTAGCAGGTGCAGGCGACTCCATGGAACGTGTCAAACTACTTGTTCCGGACTTTCCAAAGAAGGGCGTGAAGAACTTGCTTGACTTCTTGGCTTCCTCCGGTTCCAACTTTCATCTCTTCCATCCTTCAGCTCCACTTTCTTCTTCGTTAAGAAATATTTCATGGTCTTCTTACACAATGCTCTGAAATGCCATCCTAGTGCTTCTCACCCATGATAATCAAAGACAGATCATACATCTGAAGAAAATTCTTTTTTCACTATCCGAGGATGGCTTGTCTGACTTTAATAGAAACTGCTCAGTGGTTCCCCCCTTCAAGGGCCAGACCTTAGAAATGCCACTGGGAGAGGATGCTTCCTATGGTGGGAGAGTCTAAGATCAGAGGACAGAGACTCAGAATAGAAGGGCATCCTTTTAAAACAGATAAGGAATTTCTTTAGCCAGAGAGTGGTGAATCTGTGGAATTCATTGCCACAGGCCGCTGTGGAGGCCAAGCCTTCTATGTGTATTTAAGGCAGAGATTGATAGATCCTTGATTCATCAGGGCATGAGGGGATACGGGGAGAAAACAGGAGATTAGGGCTGAGAGGAAATTAGATCAGCTGTGATGAAATGGCAGAGCAGACTTGATAGGCCTAATAGCCTAATCTTACGGAATCAGCATTAGCCTTTAATTACTGCATCATTCAAACTGGGTCTGAATGGCACATGGTGCAACAATAAAAGCTGAAATTCAATCCCTAGATACAGTAAATACTCTTCAGGATTTCAACCTCAGTCTTCAGGAGAGCTAAAACATTTTTTTTCTGAAGCTACACCAACAATACAAATTGATACTTAACTTTTGTGGTTGCTGCTTTGTAAGCAGATGAAACAGCCATTTTCTGCACTACCATCAATCTCATTGAGTTGAATATCTTATTAATGATAGTTCTGCGACAGCCTGGTAACTCCGGTTTATTGATCTTAGTTTAAGGATGAATGTTGGCCAAGTAGCCCAGAGAAGTCATTGGTCTTTGGAAAGTACTGACTTGGGACATTAAATATCATTTGACAGGTGGTGATGCTGTCTGGTAGTCCAGCTTACATGCTCCAGAACTACACCTTACTGATTCAGGGCAGGAATGTTTATAGTGGAGTCATTTACGGATAAATTCAATGTCCTATTCTCCTCGCTGGGAAAACTAGCTCAGTGAAAGGATTAATAGAAACTTTGCTTCTGACCCTTCATGTGGAGATTCCTATCAATGAATTGTCACAAAGACCCCGATTATGAGTCATTCCAATCAGTTTGTGCCTGTGCTGCAGCTACATGAAAAAATTACAGTTAGAGTTTGCATAGGTTTAATCCTGTATAAAATTTGCATCACTGAAGTCAGTGAATTTCCCATTGATGAATGTTGTTTATTTTTTTCCTGGAATGGAAATTGAGCTTTTTTTCCAGCTGACAGTGTAATTCATTGCTCAATTGTTCTAACCACACAAAAATAAATGATTAAAATATCAAGGTTTAATTATTAGAGATCATCAATTCAGAGGAATGGATAATCTACACAAAAGCAGATGGGATCAATATGGAGATGTGATTTAGAAAAGTGTTAATATAAGATTGCAAAACCTTAAGTATAAAGACATTGTTTCACTTAACATGTTGAATCTTAAAACCAACAATCAGCATACATGCAGTGATGCTGAATTATTTCTGAATGAATCAAGAATGCAATTCTGCCTAGTGAAGTGTGTGCGTGTGTGAGAGAGAGAGAGAGTGAGAGAAATGAGAGATGAGAGAGATGAGAGAGATGAGAGAGAGAGAGAGAGAGAGAGAGAGAGAGAGAGAGAGAGAGAGAGAGAGAGAGAGAGAGAGAGAGAGAGAGAGATATGCACCATTTAAGTAGGTGTACTTGGTTAACCAACATTCTATCAATACATTATTAGTCATGAAATGCAGGCTCATTGCATTAACATCTGGTTTCCAATTTCTTGAAAGTTATTCTTATTTCATTTTCTCCCTCTGCTAGGTTGACGTCCAGAAAGCAATTTCCTAACACACTGCACTAGATATGGAAATATCCCCTTTATAACTCCCTGGTGACATAGTGGGTTGGTGAAACAACATTAATCATTGTGATGTTTTATACCATGAAAGTCTGTGACAAGTTTGGGGCCAGGCTCAAGGAGGAATAGAATGCATTGGAGAGGAAAGAGACTCAGGCTGTCAAATCACAATAACTGTGTTCTGTGATGAGTTTTCATCAACATAATATTTTATAGTTTCTTATAGGTAATCTGTCAGGATTGTGGAATACTTTGCTTTCACTCCAATTTGGTGGAATGTGAGTTGACTGCTGAGGTCAATGTTAGAACTATAGATTATTCCATAGATTGGGAAGGGGGTGACTGATGGGTTTCTGGATTTGTGAGGCACTGCACAACTTCCATTGTTCCCACAGCATAGCTTTGAGGTTTTCAATACAATCCATTGTTGGTGTAGACAGTCCTGATGAAGGGTCTCAGCCCAAAACATCGATTGTACTATTTTTCATAATAGACGTTGCCCCGACCTGCTGAGTTCTTACAGCATTTTGTGTGTGTTGGGGAGGAGTATACCAGGATACTTCATTTCTGGTATAATTGTGATCATTTTCAAGAAAGGACAAAGGTCCATTTGTGGTAACTTCAGAGATGTCTCCCTGCTGTTTGTAACAGACATTGGGAAAGGTGAGTGTGAAATTTAGAAAAAGCAGCTGGACAGAATAAGTGTGAACACAAAGATCTACCAAAGATCTTCCTATCCCCTCCCTGCTTCCCCTCCCCCAACCCTTGATCTTTCCTCTGATTGGTTTTTCACCTGGCATATTCCACCCTCCTTATAGGACTCCTTCTTTAGTCCTGACGAAGGGTCTCGGCCCGAAATGTTGACTGCTCCTTTGAACGGATGCTGCCCGACCTGCTGAGTTCATCCAGCTTGTTTGTACGTGTTCATTTGACCACAGCATCTGCAGTGTACTTTGTGTTTAAGATCTGCCAGAGCTGGTTACTATTAAGTAAAGGGGGTGAGGATGGGAACCATGAGAAGAGAGGCACGCAGCAGATAGAACCAGAACAAGACTGGGGAGGAGCCGGTGGATGGAACCAGGAAAGCTAGGGGAACCAAGATGGGTGATGGGGAGGGTCTGAATGGTGTTTGTGTGTGAAAAAGGTACAGATATGGGAGTTCTCAATCGGAAGGTGGTAGGAAAAGGGAAAATAACTTCCTCTCGAAGTAGTGAGCTCCAAGACAATGCTTGCACTGCAGCAAATAAGTGGATGGGCTTTACACTCAACATTGGTAAGAAATGGTCCTTTAGTACCAAACTCATAGAAAACCTTAACTCAGAAACACAGCATAGAAACAGATCCTTCCAGCCCGCCTTGTCAAAGTTGGCTGCGACACCTAACTACATTAACCCTATTTGCCTGCACAAGGCCTGTATCCCTCTACACTTTTCCAGTAAAAGTAACATGGTAGCATTGTGGTTATCATGACACTTTTGCAACTTGGGATGTCAGAGTTCAGAGTCCAATCCTGGCGTCCGCTGTAAGGAATTTGTACATCCTCCCCATGGAATGCATGGCTTTCTCAGGTGCTCCGGTTTCCTCCCACAACCCAAAGACATATAGGTTAGTAAATTAACTGGTCATTGTAAATTGTCACACGATTAGACTAGTGTTAAATCATGAGTTGCTGGACACTGCAGCTCAAAGGGCTGGAAGAACCTATTCTGTGTTGTATCTCTAAATAAAATAAATAAATAATTGTACCTGATTCTGCCTCCTCCCTCTGTCAGAGTGTTATACATAACCACCATCCTGTGTGCAAAAATTACCTCTTAAGTCTCCTTTAAATTTCTCCTGTCATGATAAACTGTGCCTTCTAATTCTGGACTCCACTGCCTTGGGCAAAATACTCTGATTATTTATCCTATCAATATTCCTCATAAATTTATAAACTTCTACAAGGTCAGTCCTCAGTCTCCTCTGTTCCAATCAGAGTAATGTTAATTACTCCAAGCTCTCAATGTAGCTACAGCTCTCCATTCTGGACATCCTGGTGAATCTCTTCTGCACTGGCCATTGCTATTACATCTTTCCTGTAGTCTGGTGACATAAATTGTACACAATACTCCACCTGTAGTTCAACTCATGTATTGTACAAGTCGAAAATGTCATCCCAACTCCATTCTCAGAACTTCAACCCTTGAAGGCAAGCACACCAAAAGCCTTCTTCATTACCCTATCCACCTGTGTCACTGCTTACAGCGGGGTGCAGATTGTGCCCCTAAGTCCCTCTGTTACAATAATGCTCCTAAAGTCTCTTTGATCTCTAGAACTTGATGATGAAATTTACCATTCCTTCAATGTGCCAGCATAATTAATTGAGGAAAGTGTATTTGAAGATTGAAACCTTCGACTGGTAACAACTATCTCTCCTGTGATCTACAGTAGGCATCTGACGGCACCGAAAAAATACCTTTAATGGTCTCTTCACAAACTTCACAAATAAAAGATGGCAAACCAACATTTTGTCCACTTCTAAGTCAACATCAGCAGTTCCGAGACTCAGTTTACATTCAGTCATATTTGCTAGGCAGGACAAACATTTTGCATGCCAACATCAGATTCCAAAAGCAGGTACTCTACGCAAAGGTCTGGCATAGGAAGAAATTATTGGGCAGACAAGGCCTCCTTAAATATTTGCTACTTCCCCACTGACTTCAGTGATGTCTGGCTCATTGCTGCACAATGTGAAAAAGTATAGCCAATATCAGGGCCAAACATCAGCACAACGCCCTGTGTAGGTAGCAAAACCAGCACACCACTCATCCACTGGTACCATCAGGCACATCACGCCCTACCTGTGGCTCCCACATTAGTCTCCTCAACCATCTCATAACAGAAAAAAAAGAGTGGAAATAACTCATGCTTGATCTCAAGAAACTGCCCAGCTCATCCATGCAAATGGAGGGTATCCATGGCCTCCTCCACTGTTGTGATGAGGCCACACTCAGGTTGGAGGAACAACACCTTATATTCCGTCTGGGTAGCCTCCAACCTGATGTCATGAACACTGAGTTCTCAGACTTCCAGCAATGCCCCTCCTCTCTTTCCTTCATCATTCCCCATCCCCTTTTTCCTCTCTCACCTCATCTCCTTGCCTGCTCATTGCCTCCTTCCGGTGCTCCTCCCCCCTTTTCTTTCCTCTATGACCTTTTCCTATTAGGTTCCCCCTTCTCCAGCCCTGTATCTCTTTCATCAATCAACATCCCAGCTCTTTACTTCATTCCTCCCCTCCCAGTTTCAACTATCACCTTGTGTTTCTCTCTCTCTCTCCCCTCCCCCTACCTTTAAAATCTACTCTTTTTTCTCTATAGTTCTGCTGAAGGGTCTCTGTCTGAAATGTTGACTGTACTCCTTTCCATAGATGCTGCCTGGCCTGCTGAGTTCCTCCAGCATTTTGTGTATTTTGCTTGGATTTCCAGCATCTGGAGGTTTTTTCTTGTTTATATTCCTGCCTTGCACATTTTAGATGGGGGAATGGCTTTGAGATGGCAGAACACACGTTACTGACCATGGATATTCAGCTTTTCTCCTGTTCTTGGACCCACAGTATTTACGTAGTTGTCCCAGCTGAGCTTCTGGTCAATGTGAAGCCCCAGGATATTGACAGTGGGGGGGGGGGGGGGGGGGGGGAAAGCTCATCACATCATGTAATTTATATAATTTTTCTGTTTGTTGAAGAATTGAAATGCTTACAAAAAGTGGATGCAACCCAGTCCATCCCTCTCCACCACTGAGCATTTACAAAGAGCACTGCCATGAGAGGACAGCATCCAACATCAAGGACCCCCACTATCCAAGCCACACTCTTCTCTCTAACTTCATTGGGCAGGAGGCCTTAGATCCCACAGCATCAAATTCAAGAAGTTATTAACCTTCTGCCATCAGGCTCCTGAATTAGTATGGATAACTTCACTCACCTCAAAACTGAACCGATTCTGCAGCTTATAGGCTCGCTTTCAGGGACTCTAAAACCCATGGTTTTTTTTTGCACAGTTTATCTTCTTTTGCACATCAGTCATTTGTCAGACTTTATTTGTGTATAGTTTTTAATTGAATCTATTGTACTTTTTTCTATTGTGAATGCCTGCAAGAAAATTAATGTTACGGTAGTATGTGGTGATATATATAATTTTAAATTAATTTACTTTAAAATTTGGCTTTGATTTCACTAAGATGGATGAACTTTCTGTTGCTCTTTTTGCCTGAATTTTTAAAAATTAAAAACCACTGTAACTTAATAAGGGAGAAAAGGCATTTAAAACATCTTTAAGTCAGCCCAACTGGAAATTCTATCTGTGTTGCATATTAAAAGGATTATTGTTTGTTTTTCTGTCACAGCTTCTCAAATGCAGGAGAGTGCCCTCTGGTGTCACTTGTGAAAGTCACGGTTGTTATCTCATTCTCAGAATTGTCTCTTCCACAATGGCCCTGATTGAACACACTGGTAGTCCGCAGCTCCCATAGGGAACATCAAACTATCTGCAGTCTGCAATCAATTTTGTCTTGAACTTCCATGCATATTTGGTGAAGTGCCAAAGTCTAAGATGAGTTGTGGGTCATGTGCTGCCACATCTGACATTGGAATCACTAGCGAGCAGCGACGGGCTGCATTGAGAAGCCAGCAAATGCAAACCCCATTCATTTGACTCCAATTAATAAAAAGAGTATGGTTTATTTATTTTTAATTGTCTTCAAAATTAGATAGCATTGTCTCATACCCTAATTAACTTGAATTTATCAGCTTTTAAAGATGTTTAGTTTATTTGCATCTGGTCTATTTTAACAATCTTTGAATTTATCTACTGGATACATTTAAAATAGTTTAATGTCCTTTGACAATGGCAAGCTATCAAAGACCATCGGGTTTATGCAGGGTTTGTCATGATGTGTTGTAGCAGGAGAGCCCAGTGATTTGACACCTTAACATATATTCCGAGTACAGTAACCATTTATTGTTTATGAAGATTCTCAAGTGTGGAAGATTAATATAGCCAATCTTTCTTAAACGTATGGGTGGACGGAAGCCACACGCAACTACCATTTGCTTGATCCTGAGATCCAGGTGGATACTACAGAACTGACATTTTTGCTAAACGTAGTGCTCCTGTTATCCTAGGCAATTTTTTTTTCTCTTAAACATCAACAAACCAGTATTTTTTTCTCTGAAAGCTGTTTGCATGATTTTGTCATGCAAAATGACAACAGTCAAGTTAATCATTATTTGTAAAGACTTTTGAGAAGCTTCTGAGAAAGGGTTTTCATGCCTGAATTAAATAGTATTCAGGAAGAATTTCAGGAGGGGATGAACCATTATTCTGAAAAATTTACTTTTGAAGCATTCAGATATAGCAGGTCACTCTAGTTATGATTCCACAATGCATTTTGACATATTGATTTCAATCCACCTTGTGTTCACAGTGTGTTCTCACAGGTAGAGTCTATAGAAGGAATTAGAGGCAGAAGCAATGAATGATTCTGTCCCCAATCACTACTCTTTAACCCACTGCTGTTAACAAGTTCTAAACACAAATCTCATGCAGCACCTTGGTTGCTATGAAGATTGAATATAAGTAAAAACAGGAGCAGAACCTCCAGTTCCTCATACCCAATCTGCCAGTCTTATCAGAACATGGCTGAACATTACATTAATGCCAATTTCCTGCCCTAGCTCCATATCCCTAGATTCCAATAATATCTACAAATATGCAGTTCCTTTTATGACAAACAATTGCATGGCATTGATCATAATGAATTGCATAAAATTCAGTTCATTACCTGACATACTGTGCAGGGAACAGCCCAAACAGGAATTTACCACATGGGTTTTGTAGCTCAGCAGAAAATCATAGAGAAACATTTTACCTTCAACAACAGACCACAGGCCAGACTAGATTCACAACATTTAATAGGCTATGTATGAATTGCACGGGGGTCTCTGTCCAAAACTTCAACTGCTTATTCCCCTCCACAGGTGCTGCCTGACTTGACTGAGTTCCTCCAGCATTTTCTGTGTGCTGCTCAAGATTTCCAACATCTGCAGAATTTCTTGTGTTTAAAATTCAAAATTATACAGTTTGTGAATCTTCCCAATCCTGCACGGAGACTGCAATATTATTGCAATAACACCTTGAAGTTTTGAGGTACAGCCGTCAGCAGCAACATGGTTAGACAGGTTGCATCTTACACTTAATTGATTCAGAAGCAGGAGATGCTGATTCAGAGTTTGGGGATGATTTTATTTAAGTACTTAAGCTCTTAGGTGATTTGAACAAAGTGTATTTTAATATACTCACCATTATCATAAGCCTTAAGTCCAATAAAAACTGTCATTTAACTACAAAACCAGTAGGGTTGCAGCCTTGAATTTGTGTATACAACCTTGAATACATGTACAGTATGGAATTATCATTTATAGAAGGTTATGACAGAGACTGTGGGATATACTTAGTGGACATGGGAATTAATAATCACCTTTCTGACAATTCCCAGCATCTCTTTATAAAAATATGTATCATAAAGAACCATGAACTAGTAAGAATATTCCCAGTGATAGTAAGTATTGGGATAACTTGAACTGATTTGATCAGAATCAGGTCTAATGTCATATATGATGTGAAATTTGTTTTGTTTCAGCCGGTCAGTTCAAAGACATAATGTTACTATGAGTTACAAAATAAATAAGCAGTGCAATAAAAAGGAATGATGAGGTAGTTATTCAAAAATATGATTTGGAGGTAATGAAATTGTTCCTGAAGCATTGACTGTGGGTCTTCGGGCTCCTTTACCTCCTCCCTGATAGCAGTGATGAAGAGGTCATGGCCCAGATGCTGAGTTTCCCCAGTGAAAGATGCCACCATTGCCTCTTGATGAGGTCCCCAATGGCAGGGAGGGTTGGGGCAGTGATGGAACTGGATGAATCTACAGCCCTCTGCAGACACTTACAATCCTGTGTATTGGAGGCACCATTGCAGCATGTGATACAATCAGTCAGAATTGCATCAATGTGCTCTAAGATGCTGACACCCAGTGTTATGCCTTGTGACCTCAGAAACTAATGGAAAGAAAAACACGGGAGCCAGAAAGTGGGTCTATACCTTGTTTTTAATTTAGTGAGGTGCACACATATGATGCGGTGTTGTAATGAGGTATACCATTCACGTACTCTTACACATTACCTGCAATGAATTATGTAAACAAAAAATGCTTAAACAATATTTTACAATATTACTAAAATATTAAATACCTGACACTCGACCTGCTTAGTTAAAAACTCCAACAAATATATACACACAGGTGTGGGAGGAATGGAGAGGAGAAAGTGGGGGGAAGGGGGGAAAGAAGGGTGGGAACGGGGATAGAACGGGGATGGAACGGGGGGAACGGGGGGTGGGGAGAACCAGGAACAGCAAGGATACTGCACCGAACCCTCAAGCACCCAGGCCTCTGGTAGAGGACCCAAGAATGAGGGAAAAATACACATATACAAAATAATGGTCAATTCTTGCAAAGATCAGGTGGGAAGAGGAGTCTGGAGTGACAGCACAATTATTGGTGACTGTAGAGGCCAATTCTGGATCTGCAGACTCTGGAGGTGTGTGGACCCGGGAACAGCTGGGATGTGGCACTTGGGCAGTAGGATCCTTCCTGCCTTCTGTTTTTATCTTCAGCAGTCACTCTTCCGGATTTCTCACAATTCCTGGATGCTCCATGGATCAGCGTTCTCCAGCAGGCTCTGTAACAAGCCAGCCGCTGCCACTCACTGACCTCCATATTTGCCCAAGAGAGCTGCTGCTTAAGTTGGGATTTTGTACTTGAGCAGGGCACCATGATCTCTCTTGCCCTGAGTGAGTTCTCCATGGATTACTGCTTTCTGTAACCTGAGTTATCAGTGGAGGAATTCATCGAGTGTACGCTGTTGTGTATAGTTGTCCAGGGAGGGGTAGACTCTCTGATAAAGGGGCTTGTTATGTCCATTCTGAAACTACTCACTCACCTTTCACCCTGGTACACCGCTTCAAAAGGCAGACTAAACCAGGTGAGAATAGCCAGCAGGCCTCATACCCCAGTGAAATATGGACTTGCCTGTCCTAGCACTAGGAAGGATATACTGGCTTTGGAGGTGGTGCAGAGCAGGTTCACCAGGTTGATTCCAGAGATGAGAGGGTTAGACTATGAGGAGAGATTGAGTCGCCTGGGCCTGTACTCACTGGAATTCAGAAAAATGAGAAGGGATCTAATAGAAACATATAAAATTATGAAAGGGATAGATAAGATAGAGGCAGAAAAGTTGTTTCCACTGTTTGGTGAGACTAGGAATAGGGGACATAGCCTCAAGAGTTGGGGAAGTAGATTTAGGATAGAGATCAGGAGGAACTGCTTTTCCCAGAGAGTGGTGGTCTGTGGAATTTTCTGCCCAATGAAGCACTGGAGGCTACTTCAGTAAATATGCTTAAGGCAAATTTGGATAGATTTTGCATAGTAGGGGAGTAAAGGTTATGAGAAAAAGACAAGTAGGTGTAGATGAGTCCAAGGCCAGATCAGCCATGAACTTATTGAATGGGCAAGCAGGTATGAGGGGCCAGATGGCCTACTCCTGCTCCTATTTCTTACCTTTTTACAATTATCAATACCTTCAAATTCTTCATAGGTCTTAACTTGTTAAAGTAGTGAAATCATCTCATTTTCATTCCTGGTGAAAACTGATTGCTCTAAGCACGGTGTAGTATCTAACAAACATACAAGTTCATGCAATTGAAACTAGTTAGAAATTGTTCCGCAAAAGTCTCCTGTCCCAATTAAGCAGCACTGTGTGCCAAATAAACAAAGGGAATTGTGGCAAATTTCTTGATTAGTCTTAGTTTGTTAAGAGTTGTCCCAAATTAATGGCTGCCCCGATTAACCAAAATCCACCAGAGGCAAGGATTTCTTAATTTTATATACAGGAACAATTTTTTGTCTGGAAATCCTTGTAATAGCAGTTAACTTGTGATTTTTGAAGATATTTGATCTTTGTCAAAGACAGCATTTAGGTTAAGAAAGAAATATTGGATATTGGCAAGTTTCAAAAGCAACACCAAGTGGTTCACACATTTCAGACTACTCATTATGTGTACAAAAGTTATTAGTCAGAGTTGACTTGAGCTAGATTTTGTCTACCCTAGATTTCAATTCTTCCAGCCACTGCTGAACTTGACTGATTTTGCTTGCCATTTTATTTTTCCTTCCCTTGCTAAAGCTTGCCATACATTTCTTGGCAAGTACACTGCAAACACAACTTGCAAATTATAAGAAAATATTGTTTGCATTCTCTGTGGCAGGAGAGGATGGGTGGTGAGGGTTGAAGAGGAGAAAGCTATTTGGATGTTAATTATCTTTTGCTAAACTGACATTTGCACTCATTAAAATCATGGCTTCAATGAAACTGATATCTGATTTATCCCCATTTATAGCAAATCTCCAATTTTCATGAAAATTGGTCAAAAATTTCCCCAATAACTGCACGTTATGAGAGTGCTGTAAATAGATTTCTTCATGCAGGGATAAGATAAATTGAAGTATTCTCTTCCTGCATGGAAAAAAATCTATTTGCAACCCTCTGATAATATACAGTTTTGGGTATTTGTGCTTTGGGATGTTTTGACCAATATCCAAGAAAACAAGAACTTGGATAAAGAAGATTCAACAGCTTGGAAACGCAAGGATAAAGTAAAAGAGAAGGAGAGTACAGGAGAGGTGACTGAATTCGCCAGAATAAAAAAAAAGCAAAAAAGTTTCGAAAGGGAAAAGAATTTAAATTCCAGTAACAGAGATAAAATTGAAAAGGGTGATGAATTCAGTACTGAAGGTGTCACATTTGAATGCACACAGTATACAAACTAAGGTAGGTAATCTTGTAACAGTTAGAAATTGGCAGATATGACATGGGCATCACTGAATTGTGGCTGAGAGAACATCACAATTGGGAGCTAAACATCAAAAGGACAGGCAGGTGGGCAGAGGTGGTGGGGTAACTGTTGGTAAATTTGAAATCAAAGCCTTAGAAAGAAGTGACATAGCATCAGATGATGGGGGTTAGAGTTTGGAAATAGCAAGGGTAAAAAGACCCTGATGGGAATTATATACAAGCCTCCGAACAGCAGCCAGAAAATGGGGGTACTAACTATAATAGGATATTGAAAAGGCATGAGACAATGGACATGGAGGATTTCAATATATTGTTAGATTGGGAAAATCAGGTTGGTGCTCAGTTTGAAGAGAAGGAATTTATGAGATGGCTTTTTAGAGCAGCATGTGGATGAGCCCACCAGGAAAAAGGCCATTACATATTTCATATTGTGTAAACAGATTTGATTGGGGAACTTAAGGTAGGAGGCAGCATTCACACTGCAATTTGAGAGGGAGAAGCTAAAATCAAATGTATCATTATTACGGTGGAGTAAAGGGAACTTCAGAGGCATGAGATAGGAGCTGGCCAAAGTTGATTGGAAGGGGTCACTAGCTGGGATGATGGCAGAACAGCAATACCTGAAATTTCTGTGAGTAATTTGGAAGTTGCAGGATCAGATCATCCCAACGAAGTGTTTTAAAGGGAAGACAAGGCAACTGTGGTTGACAAGTTAAAAACAACATAAAAAGCAAGAGAGGGCATACAATATAGCAAAAACTAGTGGGAAGCTAGAGGATTGGGATGTTGTTAAAACCAACAGAAGGCAATTAAAAAAGCAATAAGGAGAATAAAGATGAAATATGAAGGTAAGCTAGCCAATAATATAAAAGGTACCAAAAGATTTTCAGATATATAAAGAGCAATTGAGAGGCAAGAGTACATATTAGACCACTGGAAAATAATGCTGGAGAGGTAGTAATGGGATGGGGGTGGTGGATGAGCTGAATGAGAATTCTGCATCAGCCTTCACTGTGGAAGACACCAGTAGCATACCAGAAATTTGAGACATTCGGGGTGTAGAAGTAAGTGTAGTTAACATTATTAAGGAGAAGTAACTTGAGAAGCTGAAAGGTCTGAAGGAAGATAAGTCACTTGGACCAGATGGACTACATCCCAGGGTTCTGAAAAGTATAGCTGAAGCGATTGTGGAGACATTAGTAATGACCTTTCAAGAATCACTAAATTCTGGAGTGTTTTGAGAGGACTGGAACTTTGCAAATGTCACTCCACTCTTTAAGAAAGGAGGTAGGCAAAAGAAAAAAAGACACAAGACAGGAAATGGTAAGTCAGTTAGCCAAACTTCCATGGGAAGCAAGATCTTAAGAGTCTATATAAGGATGAGGATTTGGAGGCATATGATAAAATAAGATGAAATCAGCTTTGTTCCCTAAAAGGGAAATAACAGACAGGATAGACAGGAGTCAGTGGATGTCATTTACTTGGATTTTCAGAAAACCTTTGGCAAGGTGCCACACCTGAGGCTGCTAAACAAGAACCCTTGGTATGACTGTAAAACTACCAGCATGGACAGAAGATTGGCTAACTCACAGGAAGCAAAGTGTAGGAATAAAGGGGGCCTTTTCTGGTTGGCTGCCAGTAACTAGTGGCGTTTTCCAGGGGTTGGTGCTGGGACCACTACTTTTCATGTTATACGTCCATGATTTAGATAACGAATTGAAAGCCCTGTGGTCACATTTGTGGACATGCAAAGGTAGGTTGATGGACAGGTAAGTGTTGAAGAAGAAGGCAGTCTACAGAAAGACTTGGACAGATTAGGAGAATGGCCAAAGAAGCAGAAACAATACAGTATAGGGAAGTGTATGATCATGCACTTTGGCAGACGACTGCCAGTGGGACCCCTTCTGATTGTTGGGCTTATGCCAAACTAATCTATTCTGACTCTGGCTCAGTGCCTCCTCATCTTGATCTCCAGTAGAGTGCATTGCTGTAGATTGAAATACCATAATTCCCTCAGCTATAGCATCCAACAGGTGCCAAACGGCTCCCAATCACCCACAGAGACAAACCCTTATATCAAATGATGAATTCGTGCAAACAGATCCATGGGGCTATCCTCAGCACTTTCCATCTGGTCACACATCCTTATATAGACAGCAAGAGCAGATCATAAGCCTCCCCTGCAGTCAGGGACACTACATTGGAGTCCACATCCCTTAACTGAGTTAACCATAAGGCAAAGGGTTCTCCATTCTTTTTCCTGGGTTATCCAACCACTAGTCATTCTTTCTTCCCAAGTCATGTATTCATCCTCCCATGGTTTCAATCTTGGTACCATGGGCTGTTATTAGATGGGCCTCTGCTCATAACTCAGTGGTAGAGGCCAATCCTCAGGTCCAGTATCAGTTATAGTCTGCCATTAGGATCCCAACCCTCATTAGTGACTGCATCCTGATCCTTCAACAGTTTCCAAATTTCCTGCTGTGCTCTAATTAGCTCACACTCAGGGGAGGTTTGCTGGGTTGTAGCCTTCCCAGCAAATCATGGATTGACTTAACCGATTCAGTTAAAGTGTCATTTTACTGATTCAGTGTTACCACTTCCCCAGTAAAGGTGGTCACTTGTTACTCTGCTATGAGACATGTTCCATTTGCAAGGCGCATAGCAAGATCCACAAGGATATAAGGATACCCTTACTTCCCTTTTTACATAACTCTGCCTTGCTTGACAGAGCGACTACCTTACCTGCAATGTCACCACCAGCGCCTTCTATCTCAGCTCTCCAGAGCATCATCCGGACAATGCGTTGGTCACAACTCCTAAGTCATTGATTTTGTCAGTCTACCCAGGTACCCTAAATTCAGTTCCGCTTGCGGATACATCTTTTTATTTGCAAAACATTGTGCTGACTATGCCAATTTTGTAATGAAATATTTTAAAATTCATTCATTTTTGCCTGATTCAGCAGCAAGTAGAATTTGCAAAGTCACTATATGCAAATTAAAGGTTATATAAAAGCTACTACTTCAATAAAATATAGAATACCGACCAACCAATGTGATACAATGCATGAGGGAACCCAGGTTTCTAGCAGCTTCCTCTTTGCCCTATGTCAGTCCATCCCTTAGCACTGGCTGACTCCAAACTAGGGTAAAATTTCCCCCTTGCACAAAGGAGTAGAACCCTTTGAAAACCTCTACTCAGAGTACTTTTCTATTCCGTCATGGTACTCATCCCCCATGACCTTTGGCCTTGGAAGACAACTTAAAAATAGAGACAGATGTAGAGACAGCAAATTTTCCAGAACATTATCTAATCTTAAGACTACGTACTCCAGTATGTTCTCAAAACATTAGCATATTCCAAACTCACACAATTTTGTCTTAGAGCCACTATATTGTGTTTCATATTTTTGTACATACCAAAGAATCAAATTTGACTTCTGAAAATTTTAATTCTCTCCTTACACACTCTGTCACCAACCCACTCATATACTTCAATGAATGACTTCACAATGAGTTTGAGTTACCTGTATATTATTTTAAAGACCTACCAAAGTAAGTATGTAGTCCATTTAATTTAGTTGCAGAGGTAATTACATGAACCTATTGATATTGCAGGATAAAACTCACTATCCATCATTTCCAGCTTAATAAATGTTTTTTTTAAATTAGCTAGCATTCAAGTTTTTGTTGCTTTTGAAAGCACTTTTCCCAATTAACTGAAGTGCAAATAATTGATTCTACTTTTACACCATCTTGAAGCTAGCCAACTATTCAAGAGGTGGCTTTATTTCCTAACATTTTTATTGCTTCTCTGCACATAGCATTCAATTTAGTACCAAGTGACTTAAGAGCAATTAAACTTAAAGTACATTTATTTAAAAAATGTAATGATGAGAACAGGGAAATAAAAAGTAAAATCCCAAGCAAATGTAAATTGATGATGCAGAAGGTACATGCAGTGTTATTTTCCTTAGCTGTGATCATGTACACTAACGCCTTGGCTGTGCTTTTTTCAAAAATAGTAAGTTGACAGGGAAGCAAATAAAAACACAATAGTAACCAGATTCAAGTGCAAAGCTTTTTCAGCATATATAGACTGAATGACTGCCTCTGGTTCTATAATGAATATATGAAATTCAAAATCTTGAGCCTGAATACAGTTCTGTCAAACAATTATAACTATGCTCCAATTCATATGTAATCTTCATATAGCACATTTATTACTAGGCTTTAGACCTCATATTAATAGATTTATAGAAACATAGAAAACCCACAGCACAATACAAGCCTTTTGGCCCACAAAGCTGTGCCGAACATGTCATTACCTTAGAAACTACCTAGGGTTACTCATTGCCCTCTTTTTTTTAAGCTCCATGTACTTATTCAGGAGTCTGTTAAAAGACCTTATCGTATCCGCCTCCACTAGTCGCCGGAAGCCCATTCCACGCACTCACCACTCTCTGAGTAAAAAAACTTACTCCTGACATCCCCTCTGTATCCTACTTCCAAGCACATTAAAACTGTGCTCTCTCGTACTAGCCATTTCAGCACTGGGAAAAAGCCTCTGACTATCCACACAATCAATGCCTCTCATCATCTTGTACACTTCTATCAGGTCACCTCTCATCTTCTGTTGCTCCAAGAAGAAAAGGCCAAGTTCACTCAACCTATTTTCATAAGGCATGCTCCCCAATCCAGGCAACATCCTTGTAAACCTCCTCTGCACCCTTTCTATGGTTTCCACATCCTTCCTGTAGTGAGGTGACCAGAACTGAGCACAGTACTCCAAGTGTGGTATGACCAGGGTCCTATAGAGCTGCAACAATACCTCTCGGCTCTTAAACTCAATCGCATGATTGATGAAGGCCAATGTACTGTATGCCTTCTTAACCACAGAGTCAACCTGCACAGTAGCTTTGAGAGTTCTAGGGTCTCGGACCCCAAGATCCCTCTGATCCTCCACACCGCCAAGAGTCTTACCATTAATACTATATTCTGCCATCATATTTGACCTACCAAAATGAACCACCTCACACTTATCTAGTTTGAATTCCATCTGCCACTTCTCAGCCCAGTTTTGCATCCTATCAATGTCCTGCTGTAACCTCTGACAGCCTTCCACACTATCCACAACATCTCCAACCTTTGTGTCATCAGCAAACTTACTAACCCATCCCTCCACTTCCTCATCTAGGTGATCTATAAAAATCACAAAGAGTAGGGGGCCCAGAACAGATCCCTGAGGCAGACCACTGATCACCGAGCTCCATGTAGAATATGACCCGTCTACAATCACTCTTTGCCTTCTGTAGGCAAGCCAGTTCTGGATCCACAAAGCAATGCCCCCTTGGATCCCTTGCCTCCTTACTTTCTCAATAAACCTTGCATGGAGTACCTTATCATATGCCTTGCTAAAATCCACATACATCTATTGCTCTACTTTCATCAATGTGTTTAGTCACATCCTCAAAAAATTCAACCAGGCTCGTAAGGTCCAACCTGCCTTTGACAAAGCCATGCTGACTATTCCTCATCATATTATGCCTCTCCAACTGTTCATAAATCCTGCCTTTTAAGATCTTTTATATCAACTTACCAACCACTGAAGTAAGACTCACTGGTCTATAATTTCCTGGGCTATCTCAGCTCCCTTTCTCGAATAAGGGAACATCTGCAACCCTCCAATCCTCCGGAACCTCTCCCGTCCCCATTGGCGATGCAAAGATCATCGCCAGAGGCTCAGCAATCTCCGTCCTCGCTTCCCACAGTAGCCTGGGGTACATCTCATCCGTTGCCGGTGACTTATCCAACTTGATGCTTTCCAAAAGCTCCAGCACATCCTCTTCCTTAATATCTACATGCTCAAACTTTTCAGTCCACTGTAAGTCATCCCTACAATCGCCAAGGTCCTTTTCCATAGTGAATACTGAAGCAAGTACCTCTGCTACCTCCTCTGGTTCCATACACACTTCTCCACTGTCACAATTGGTCCTATTTTCTCACGTTTTATCCTCTTGCTCTTCACATACTTGTAGAATGCCTTGGGGTCCACCAAAGCCTTCTCTTGGCCCCTTCTGGCTCTCCTAATTTCATTCTTAAGCCCCTTCCTTCTGGCTTTATAATCTTCTAGATCTCTATCAAATTACCTAGTTTTTTGAACCTTTCGTAAGCTCTTCTTTTCTTCTTGACTAGATTTACAACAGCCTTTGTACACCACGGTTCCTGTACCTACAATCCTTTCCGTCTCACTGGAACGTACCTCTGCTGAACCCCCCCGCAAATATCCCCTGAACATTTGCCACAATTCTTCCGTACATTTCCCTGAGAACATCTGTCTCTAATTTATGCTTCCAAGTACCTGACTGATAGCTTGATATTTCCGCTTACTCCAATTAAATGTTTTCCTAACTCATCTGTTCCTATCCCTCCCTAATGTTATGGTAAAGGAGATAGAATTGTGACCTGACCAGGTTCATTTCCCAATACCAGATCAAGTACAGCCTCTCCTCTTGTAGGCTTATCTCCATATTGTGTCAGGAAACCTTTGTGAATACACTTAAAAAACTCTACCCCATCTAAACTTCTTGCTCTAAAATCTCCCACCACAACCGTGTTATTATCACACCTTTCCAGAATCCGTCTCCTCACCTGCTCCTTGATGACCCTGTTACTATTGGGTAGTCTATAAAAAACACCCAGTAGTTATTGACCCCTTCCTGTTTCTAACTTCTACCCACATAGACTCTGCAGACAATCCCTCCATAACTCCCTCCTTTTCTGCAGCCGTGACACTATCTCTGATCAACAGTGCCACGCCCCCAACTCTTTTGCCTCCCTTCCTGTCCTTTCGGAAACATCCAAAGCCTGGGACTTTAAGTAACCATTCCCGCCCCTGAGCCATCCAAGCCTCAGTAATGGCCACAACATCATAGCTCCAAGTACTGATTCACACTCTAAGCTCATCCGCTTTGTTCATAATATTCCTTGCATTAAAATACACATCTCAAACCATCAGACTGAGTGCATCTCTTTCACCTGCCTATCCTCCCTCTCACACTGTCTCCAAGCTTACTCCATTTGTGAGCTAACTGCCTCTTCCTCCATCACTTCAGTTCAGTTCCCAGCCCCCAGCAATTCTAGTTTAAACTCTCCCCAATAGCCTTTGTAACCCGTCCTTTTTGTACAGGTCCCACCTGCCCCAAAATAGGTCCCAATGCTCCAGAAATCTGAATCCCTGCTCTCTGCTCCAATCCCTCAGCCACGTATTTATCCTCCACCTCATTCAATTCCTGTACTCACTGTCACATGGCACAGGCAGTAATCCTGAGATTACTACCTTTGTGGTCCTGCTTCTCAACTTCCTTCCTAACCACCCTGTAGTCTGTTTTCAGGACCTCCTCCCTTTTCCTACCCATATCGTTGGTACCAATATGCACCACGACCTCTGGCTGTTCTCCTTCCCACTTCAGGATATCGTGGACATGATCAGAAACATCCCGGACCCTGGCACCTGGGAGGCAAACTACCATCTGTGTTTCTTTCCTGCGTCCAAAGAATCACCTATCTGACCTCCTAACTACAGAGCCCCCATCACTGCTGCCATCCTCTTCCTTTCCCTACCCTTCTGAGGCACAGGGCCAGACTCCGTGACAGAGGCGCAGCCACTGTTGCTTCCCCTCAGGTAGGCCATCTCCCACAACAGTACTCAAACAGAAGTACTTATTGTTAAGGGGGAGAGCCACAGGGGTACTCTCTAGTATCTGCCTTTTCCCCTTCCCTGTCCTGTTACGCATTTATGTCTCCCCAGCCCTGGTGTGACAACCTGCCTACAGCTCCTATCTATTACCTCCTCACTCTCCCTGACCAGATGAAGGTCATCAAGCTGCATCTCCAGTTCCCTAAGGAGCTGCAGCTTGACGCATCTGGTGCAGATGTGGTCGACCGGGAGGCTGGCAGCTACCTGGACTTCCCACATCTGTCACCTAGCATAGAACACCGGCCTCACACACATACTTCCTGTCTGTCATCTACACAGATAACCTACCTCACCTTGACCCTGTTAACACTGAAACCCCGTTGAGCCAAAGCCTTCCTACTCTGTCTCCCTCTACTTTGTCACCCAGTCTATAAAGCTGCCTCCTTTTAAACTCTTCTCGCTGTTCTCACTAGCTGTCGTCCACGTGCTTACGCAGTTGTGCCCTGATCAAACCGCTGAAGAAATAACCGTCCCCTTTTAAACTTTTCTTGCTTTTAAATTCTTCTTGTATTTAACACTTTCAATACTGACAGCTTTGGCAGATGGAGAGCACAGAAAAACTAATCTTGCAAAGTTCTCCTCAGAAACATCAGGTAACTGATGTATACATTGGGAAAGCTGCCCCTCATATGACTCAAGCAACAGATGATACAGTCAAACTTACAGAATTGCTCCTCTAGACAATATAGATTCCTCCATCACTATCTCAAGTACATCCTGCCCCACAGGCAGGAAGGCTCATTATGGACTCTATATCCATGAAGTTGCATAGCATCAGGTCAAATGTGTGCAAGAAAATATCCACCTGATTTTCATAAATTATGTTCACTTTATGTTGAATACTTTAATAAGTACTGAAAGTAGCAAGGGCACAGAATGTACTTTGGGTGAGTGGCTTTACTGACGTTGCCAGGAAGGTCCGAGAGCATCACAAATGACTGAAAACCACGAGACGCAGATATCTGCCAAAATAAGTCTGCAATATGCAGCAAGTGAATCAAAATGAGGGTTAAACCTACTTGATCTTGTCCTCAATAACTTATCTTTAGTTTATATTTATCTACTGAAGTATTAGTAGAAGAGACCACTATACATACCTTGTGCTGACTTCACATAGAGGATATCTTCATTGAGTTCATCTGCTAAAAGAATACAAAGCTCAGCTCCTTAATAAACAAGTATCTTGAGTCAAAAGACACTTGCAAAAATTAAGTTTTAGTTCAATGCAGCTACATTGATCTTTTGAGCTTAGCTTATTATTAATTCCATCCAGAGCTTGATCTGTAGTAGCTTGAAGACAGTGTTGGTTGTATCTCAATGGTTCAAAAAAAATAATGAAGAACATTTTTCATTTAGTAAATGTGTTGCATGCATTTTAAAAATAATTCCCAAGTGTATTCAGATCTCATTTATTTAATATATACAAAGACTGAAACTCTTACATTACACTTAAATACAATATAGTAACAGAAAAATCTATCAGAATCAGTTCCAAATTAGTTAGGTTCAAAGTTTATTAGAAACTACTGGAATTTCTACATTAGTATCTTTCAAATTTCTTCTGTATGTAGGCACCAGTTCAAGAACCAAGACTTGAAAGTCTTTCAGGAAATAAGACCTTGCAGAATTGAATCAATACACATCAAATTATTGCACTGTGGAAGCAACTTACATATATGCTGTGAGTTCAAAGGAACAAGCATCTTCTATCGCCATTCCCACACTTGCCTTTTTTTTGGGTACCCAGCTGTGAGTTCTTTCTTTTTGGAGGTCTTTCTCTGTCTTTATAGACTGATAGCAGTTCATTGCACTTATGTAATAGTTAAGCACACAGCTGTGCTGAAGATTAGGGACAGGGTGACTGATTGGAGGAGTTATCATTCCAACTGAGCTCAGACCACTAATGCTCACTGAACAGGTTGCTGCTCCTTGCCCTCCATTTGTTTTGGAAACCAATTGAAAGCCGAGGGATATTTTGCTTTTACAACTGAAAACGCTTGATGTAACAGTATATCCCTCACACTTATTGATACATTTTTTGTGAACATTTTAAAAGGGCTTTCTGATAATAAACTGCCAGACTGAACAGCAAAAAATGTTGGAGGTTCATGAAATGCTGTTATCATTTCTCTCTGTGTCTGAACTATTTGAATATTGTTCACGGTCCATTTCTGATTGGTCAAAACTAACATCACTAGCACGCAGAGATGAATGCACATAGGTCTTATTGTCTTGTGTGGGACACAAGTCCTGCTGGTCAGTTTTAATGAGAACTCCCTCTTGGTTCTCAGTTGCACAATAATTATTTGTGCTGAGGTCCGCTACTGTTTGAAGATCATCACTGTGTGAAGGCACAGCTTTATTTTCTTCAGAACTTAAACTAGGTTGAGCATGTTCAACGGTACTAGAAGCATTTGGGACATTTGAACCATCACTGCTTAATGTTTCATTCATATTGTTGGAGCTCTGGGCAGAAGTATTCCTTTCTGGAGCTGCAATGCCTTCTGATATGATAGCTGCTGTTTCTGCCACCCAATTCAGATCACCACTTAATGGGGTCACCTCAAGGCTTGCATTCTGCATACGAACAGGCTGAATGCTATCTGCTAGGCTGGGAGCATCGTTTAACTGGGCTGGACCAGGAGTAGATTCAAGAAGATTGCCTGGATCCGTGGGGTTCTGTTGAACACTTTCTGTTGCTGTGTTGTTGTTAAGGTTATCCTGGAGAGTTGTCTGGTTGGCTTGGCCAGCCTGTTGGTTCTGTAGTAACATCTCTTGAATGCGAATTTGTTGAAGGATGGCAGGCAACTCATAGTGATGGAAAAAGTATATCATTGAATGCTGGAAAAGAAAATAGCATCTAATTAAAGACTTGCAACAATGGAAAAGGCAAGTAACAGTTTGTTCAAGCCATCTCCTTGTGCAGAACATAATCACAAAACAATTAAAAAATGCAAAAAAAAGTATATAAATTTTGTAATTTGATCCATGGTTGACAGCAAGCCTTGCTTGGCTTCAAGGGAAGAATTATATCCTGCTAGCGAGTATCAACTGCTCTATGTGTGGCTTTTTAAACAAAGAGTTGTCACAGCATCATGGTAGTGTAGTGGTTATCATGATGCTGTTACAGCTCAGGGCATTCTGGAGTTCAGAGATCAATTCTGCTGCTGTCTGTAAGGAGTTTGTATGTTCTCCCAGTGAGTTTCCTCTGGGTGCTCCGGTTTCCTCCCATAGTCCAAAGATACACTAGTTAGGAGGTCAAGTGGTCAATGTAAATTGTCCTGTAATTAGGCTAGTGTTAAATAGGTGCGTTGCTGGGCAGTACGGTTCGTTGGGCCAGAAGGGTCTGTTCTGTGCTGTATCTCTAAATAAATAAACAAACAGGACTGAGTGTACTGGTTGGTCTATTTCTCTCCTTTAATAGGTTATTCAGCACTATTAAAAACTTCATACTGAAATAATTCAGCTGTCACTTCTATTTTAAAACACTGCCTACACATTTTCTGCATTTTGTATTTTATTTTAAATATTTGTCTTTTTTAAAAATTAAAATGTGAAGGAAGTTTCATCAGAGAAATAAACATCTTAAAAACTGCCAGAGCTTAACCCAGTGCAAAAGAATACACAAAATTGACAATCACCTAATTTGAACGCCCCAGATTTCCAATGTCCAACAACAAAATAATCTCTTCAGCTTTTGGTTCTATAACCAAGGTGCATCAACAAGTATGAAATAGACATTAAATAAGTAGAGGTATTAAAATCTGTACTCACAAAAATGACATCAACGGAATTGTTTTCTTAAATTAATCTAATGAAAATTCCTGGAAACTTCCAGTACAAAAACATAATGGAATTGTCCTGTACAGAAGGCAATGTCTAGTCTAAACTGACAAATCAGCAGCATGTACACAACATACCATCATCCTCCATTGTCTCTCCACTTCCATTGAACTGTGCAGATCTCACACACCTGATTCTATTATAGTCAGAGAATTACCAGCCATGGCTTTTCTTCCTTCATTCGCAACATTAGCTCTGGTTAACTCCAAAGTTATATCCTTGGACACAAGATTCAGTTCATCAGCTCCCAACAGAACAATCCCATCAGTCCTATTCCAAGCTCCTTATTTCCCTAACACTGTATTTCCTTAGATATTTCTTTTAAACCAACTTCTTTGACTAACTCTTCTGTAATCTGCTCTGCATTGCCTTATGTGACTTAACATTAAATTTTACATGATGCTGAAGATTTGAGTTTCATCAGAAAATATTATATCAATGATATTATATAAATAAAGGCAGTTCAATAGAAAATGAATCAAGTTGCCAAATCAGATGGAGCAAGCGTAGGAAATGATTTAGTGATCTGACATTAAATAGTAGGGCTGAGCGCTGTTCAAAAGTGATCACTTTTCAGTAGGTTAGCTGATTCAGCAGCATTGCTTTCCCACATTTACAAGGTCCAGGTTCACCATTGAAGAATGATATATATATATATATATATATATATATATATATATATATATAATATAAAAAACATTGAATTGCATCCAAACAAGAGTCAAAATATTTAGAAAGCTAGGAGCAGGGGAATTTAGAAAAATAAAATATTTGGTTATACCTGTATAAACAGCCAAGATGTTACCAAAGCCAAACTGCTGTACTGGCCATTGAAACGATAATGATATGCATAAAAGGCAAAGTGGTACAGGTAAAAGAATCTGCAAAAAACACAAACATTCATTTTTAAATGATTGAAAGGAATACATTAAATATAATTACTACAATGTAAAATGAGGCCATTTGAACCATTAAGTACATAGAATCTCAGCTGAACAATTCCATCAGTCTAAACCCAACCCCCACACACTGTGTTCTACTTCCATGTAACATTGCAATTTATTCTTTGTCACATGTCAAAACATCCACTGTTTATTCATTTCAACAGATGCTGTCTGGCCTGCTGAGTTCCTCCAGGATTTGTGGGTGTTGCTTTGGATTTCCAGGATCTGCAGAATGTTTAGTGTTTATAATTTCCTCTTTTTGATCCTCTGCAACTTTTCTACACTATGGGTAACTTACTGAAGCTAATTAATTGACCAGCTTGTCTTAGTGATATGGGAGTAAACTGACTCCTCTGGAAATCCACACATTCAGGAATGTGTGTAGGCCTCCGTTAGTCTCGAAAGACCATGGACTTGCGCTTTGGAAAATTTCCAGGGTGCAAACCTGGGCAAGGTTTTTTTTTGTGGAAGACCAGCAGCTGCCCAAGCTACAAGTCTCCCCTCTCCACGCCACCGATGTTGTCCAAGGGAAGGGCATTAGATTCAGGAATAAACATGCACACAGACAGCACCCAGATCAGGAAAGATCCGAGTTTTTGGAGCAATGTGTTAGCAGCTCTACTTGCTGAGTCACATCCAACCTTCCTTTGGGGCAAAGATTGGGATAAAACTTGAAAAGACGTAAGAAATACCAATGAATTTAATTAAATAAAAATATATGGAAACCTAGTTTACAGGTTCTGAAATATTGCTTTGTGCAGCAATCTGACAAATCATATCAAAAACTAACAGATTTATTATCTAGGGCCCCAGCATGTAGACATCACTTTTACTGTATCAGGGTTGCCTGCCAATTTGCTCTCTTCAGCTTGGCTATGGATGAGGAAATTAACCAATGTTCTTGATTTCATCACTGTCAGAAACATGTCCCAGCACTTGCATTTGGGGTGAAGTATGGCTTATTGTCTATCACAATTAAAGTAATCATGTTTCTATAAAGGAATACATATATAGAAATACATGACTTGAGTATTATTTGATTTTTCATGCCCAAGATCTCTTTAAAGAACTGCCATTTCTCTAGCCCAAGTCTTCAATTGTTTTAATGCAGCTTTTCTGGAACACAAGAATGCTAGTTTTTCTTTGAACATCTGGGCTAGGTATATAGGGATACAGTGCGGAATAGGCCCTTCCAGCCTTGTGAGGTGCGTCGCCCAGCAACCTCCTATTTCATTCTAGCCTACTAACCAGTACGCCTTTGGACTGTGGGAGTAAACCGAAGCACCTGGAGAAAACCCAAGCATTCCACAGGAAAGATACACAAACTCCTTATGGAGGCCACCAGAATTGAGCTCTGAACTCCAATGCCCCAAGTTGTAGTAGTTGCACTAGTCACTATGTTATTGTGGCAAAATTAACAACAAACGGGATACACAAAAATACAATCAAAATTTTCCTTATAACATGACGAATCAGTACTCATCATTATTGTTGCATTTCTAAATTTATAAACAACACACGCACCTGAGCCAATGCCGTTTGCCGGTGTTAGTGTGACAGCAAATTGCATCATACTGGTCTGCCAGCCAGACAATTAAAATAATATAAAATGCTGTGGTTGTGTCATTGAAGAATTCTGACATGATGGCTTCCATCCCTGGAGGAAAAGAAAACAATCAAACATTTATAAGGATTTCATAAAAATAAAAACAAGAAATAAACCTGTATAAAACTACACAATTATAAATTGTTTCAAGCAAAATTAGATAGATAGATTAGGTGATATAAAAGTACCTCCCCATAATTGCATTTCCTAATTCAGAATCAGGCCATATACATGAGTTCAGTGGTCACTTTATTAGGTACATCTGCTTGTTAATGCAAATATCTAATCAGCCACTCAATGCATAAAAGCATATAGACATGATTAAGAGGTTCAGTTGTTGTTCACACCATACATCAGAATAGGGAAGAATGGAATGATTGTTGGTGCCAGATGAGATGGTTTGAGTATCTCAGAAACTGCTGAGCTCCTGGGATTTTCATACACAACAGTCTCTAGAGTTCACAGAGAAAGGTGCAGGAAACAAAAAACATCCAGTGAGAGGCAGTTCTGTAGGTGGAAACACCTTGTTAATGACAGACGTCAGATTGGCCAGATTGATTCAAGCTGACAAGAAGGCAACAGTAACAGTGGTCAGCGGTGTGAAGTAGAGCATCTTTGAACACACAACAGGTCGAACCTTGAAGTGGATGGGCTACAGCAGCAGAAGACCATGAACATACAGGCAGTAGTCACTTAATTAGGTACACTCTTTAAGAAAGGAGGAAGGCAGAGGAAATTATAGACTAGTTAGCTTGACTTCAGTGGTTGGTAAAGTGTTGGGAGTCTATTACTAAGGATGAGATTTTGGGGTACGGGGACTTATCTGCCTCTGGGAAGGTGAATGAGCCAATTCCTTGAGTTCTTTCTGACTGGCATTGGACAAGCAGTTCTGGAATTTAACCCAGTGACGATGAAAGAACAATGATTACTTTCTATTTATGAAGGTATGCTATCTGGAGAGGAAGCTGTAGAGGGTATTTTCACGAGCTTGCTGCTCTTTATCTTTCTTGGTGCTGAACGTTGTGGAATTGAGTCACTGTCAGAATGGCCTAAGTAACAGATGTACTATTTGTGATGGCAATAGTGAGAGTGGCCATTTAGGATTATAAATGAATTGCTGATCCAGTAGACTACGCTGTCTTGGATAAAGCCCTCATGAAGTCTACTAGAGCTACATTTGATCAGGTAAACAGCGAGTATTCCATTATATCCCCAACTTGCACCTTATATATCTGAACTATTAGAAACTGTGGTGTAGTTGTTATAAAGTCCCAATTTCTGACCTGTTCTTGTAAGCATATTACTTGCAACAGTTTCAGTTGAGCTCAGATGATACCATCATACACAAAAGTAGGTAGTTACCTTCTTGCTGTTGCAGTTCACTAACTTGTACTTCTGTACCACAAGGAGTTGCAAATGGAATGAAACATCAGCAAACATCTTCACTTCCTACTGCGAGGAGGCTGTTATTGATAAAGCAGCTAAATATATTGAGACATTGACACCACCTTAAGAAACTCTTGCAATGGTTTCTGAGGGGACCTCCAACAACCATAATCATCTTCCATATTATGTGGTAAGATTCCAGCCACTGTAGTGTTTTCTCCTTGATGCCCACTAACATCAGTCTACCAGCACTCTTTATTGCTAGTCAGTGAAATACTACCTACATTTTTGCGACAAGGACTAACCTTCTGGTCTAACCCAAGGTTAAAATGAAGTTTGTAGCTCAGGAAACTGCAAAATCCAAATAGAACATTTGCATTTCCTAATGATGCATGAGGCCATTCATGAATCCAGCATGGATTTTCTGAAGGGTATGACCTATTTGACAAACTTACTGTGTGTTTTTGAGGATATAATGAGCGCAGTGGATAGAGGAGAACAGGTGGATATTGTGCACCTGGATTGCAGCATGCTGTTGTGCAGAGGACTTTGGAGTGCTTGTGCATGAATCACAAAAAAGCCTGCAGATACAACAGGTTATAAAAAAGGCAAATGGAATGACAGCCTTCATTGCTAGAGGGATTGAATTTAAGAGTAGGGAGGTTATGCTCCAACTGTACAGGGTACTGGTGAGGCTGCTACTGGAGTACTGCATGCAGTTCTCATCTCCTCCTTGAGGAAAAATATACTGGCTTTGGAGGTGGAGCAGAGGAGATTTATCAGGTTGAATCTGGAGAGGGGTTAGCCTATGAGGAGAGATGGATGGAGTTGCCAAGGCCTATACTCGCAGGAATTCAGAAGAATCAGAGGGGATCTTAAAGAAACATATTAAATTGTGATCCAAACACAAACAAGAGAAAATCTGCAGATGCTGGAAATTCAAGCAACACACACAAAATGCCGGAGGAAATCAGCAAGTCAGGCAGCATCTATGGAAAAGAGTGCAGTCGACATTTCAGGTCCTGCTGAAGGATCTCAGCCCGAAATATTGACTGTATTCTTTTCCATAGATGCTGCCAGACCTGCTGAGTTCCTCCAGCATTTTGTGTATATTAAACTGTGAAATGGATAGATATGACAGAGGCATATCTGGTGAGACTGGAACTAAGGGGCATAGCCTCAAGATTCTGAGGAACAGATTTAGGACAGAGATGAAGAAAAACTGATTTTCCCCAGAGTGTGATAAATCTGTGCAATTCTCTGCACAGAAAAGTAGTAGAGGTCACTTCATTAAATATATTTAAGATACAGTTAGGTAGATTTTTGCATAGCAGGAGAATTAAGGATTATGTGGAAAAGGAAGCTAGGTGGAACCCAGTCCACAGCCTAATCAGCCATGATTTTATTAAATGGCAGAGCAGATTCCTAATCTAGGTGCCTAATCCTGACACTCTTTCTTATGTTCTTATTCAGGTCATTAACTATGCTGGTTTAGAGCATAATTTCCCACTAATTTACCCTGTGTCTTTTTCTTCCTGTATTGTTATCAACTCTTCCAAAATTTGACCATTCACCTACCTACTGGAAGCAATTTTTACAATGGCCTATTAAACTATCAATTTGTACAACTTTAGAATACGGGAGATGACCATAGCCTCTAGGGGAAATATGCCCGAATTAGGGAACTTTGACTTACAAATTTCACACTGCCAGATTTGGAGATCAGGATTGAAATGCGATCATTGGAGTTGTAAAACTAAATGATGATGCTGTCAACTACAATTTCCATTACTTTGCTTTGCATTACTCAGTCAAAGTATATTGACTGGGCAGTAATTAGTTTCATTGAAATTTCTTGATTTTTTTTATGGATAGGGTGTAGCCCAGACTATTTTCCACATCTCTGGTTTCTATCAGTGTTTTAACTACTGAAACAGCTTGGCTAGGAGTGCAGCTAATTTTGGAGTGCACTTAGGTTGCTGTTTATTCCCATAGCCTTTGCTCTACCCAGTGCATCCTGCTGTTTCATGATATAATTTGGGATAAATCAAAGAGGATAAAGACTGATTACTGTGATGGTAAAGATTTCAGGAGCAAGATAAGCAATCCACCACACGCTTTAGGTGTGCCTGGCATCAATTCTGACATGTCATACTACACTTATGGAACAAAAATTCCTGGTTTAAGTGAGACATTTGTTGAGTCAGGAGGTTACAGACTGTGGTAACCTACCGTTCTGATGTTGATGGCAAACAATGCCTCACAAATGCAGGCTTCTGAGATACTGGATCACTGTTGTGCTTATCCCATTTGGTATGGCAATGCCACACAATTCCATAGGAGGGGTTTTTCCTGGGTCTTTGTACAAGGTCTATACAATGCTCAAGCCTACCGATATTGCCATGAAGAGGTGAATCTACAACAGGTAAGTTGTTGAGGGCAAAGTTAAGCAGGTTTGACTCTTGTCTCTGTTCTTTCACTTCCTGTCAGATTCAGCTTAGAAATACTGTCTTTCAGGATTCAACTAATTCAGTCAGCAGTGATGTTGCAACAACTCTTAGTGATGAATATCTGGTAATCTTCACTGTACCTTTGCTACTTATTTTAGCTGTTGGAATATTGATTCATTTGCTAAAGATCAATTGGTAATGAACAGGAAGAGTCTTACTTGTCCGTGTTGATCTGAAACCGCAAGAACTCACGGGATTTTGAGTCAATGTCGCAGACTTTCAGGGCCACTCTTTCCCACTTGCATGCCATTATTCTACTACTTCTGGTGGGTCTGCCCAGCCAGTGGGTTAGGATATAAAATGCAACTATCTTCCGTAGTAACAAAATTGTAATATGGGCTGCAAAATCTGTGGAAGCCTCAATCACTGAAGTTTAAATGTTTCTTCTGAATAAGATGGAGTCAACTGAAATGTAAACCACATGGCAGCATAACAAGATGCTACAGTGACTCATCCACTTGAAATAGAATTAGTCAGCCACAAACCCTGATAATAAAGGAACTACCTTGCTTACTTCTGAAGGAATCATCAGATAAAAGGTGTCAACACCCATTTATATAATTTCAATAACACTTGATACACATAGCATACTAAACAAATCCAAAAATACATAAAGAATGTACAGTAAACACAGAAGTGGTGGACAATCCCATTTAGAGTTATATATCACACTAAACTGAATAGAAACAATTATTGCTCAGTACTTCCTCTTTCTTATAATCCATATTAATGCTACATATATCTTTGAATATAGACATCCTATCAAGAAAACTTTTTTTTACGAGGATGAGATTCAAGTTAATGAAAATTGACACTTTTTACATAATGATTCACAATTTCTAATACAACGCATTTTTGATAACTTTAATGACACAAGTAGAATACGGAGCAGGCTGGCATCCAAATCAGAGCACTACTTTTCAGCCTGCTGTGGACATTACAGCAACATGGTGTCAACCTCACTTTCTGATTCTGATTCTCCGTGTCATGACCAGGTTACCAACCAAACTATTAACCAACCTTCCTCTTTTCAATAGCTGCTATGTATTTTCATCACATTCTATATTAATTTTGTTACATTTGATACTTCAAATGTACCAGATAACAGTTTCTGGGAATTCTGAAGGATAAGGTGAGCTGTACACAGTCATTCTGTACCACAGCACCTTTCTAAAGATCATTTAATAAACCGTTCTATCCTCAGCAAATTTTAAGTAAACTCATTCCAGCACCAATCAGGTATATTCCATCAAAAATAAATGGTAAATAGCTAATATTAAAAAGTGAGACAGCAAGTGTTTTTTTTTTGTGGGGTCATAAGGAGTACCCTTCTCAAACATTTTAGCCAATCTTTTGTTCTGGAAAGGAAAATGAACGAAAACTTGCACTTGAGCACCTGCTACCAAACATGCTGGTTTCTACGTTTATATCAGATTCTGAAAAGACAGCAATATCAACTAAAAACACAACTAATGACAAAACATTCTTACCAACTAATGCGAGTATCACTGTAAGTAAGGGAGCTGCAGGAAATGCAATGGTCATGTTCATCTCCAGCATCTGTAATAAATCAACTGTAAGAAAAATTACATTAATTGAAAATATACCAGGAACATCTTTCAGGTTTTAAACTAACCTTCACTGCTCCCTTTAGATAAATGGGATAAATTTTTCCTAATTTATAATGTACATCACTCATTACTTTTGGAACTAGATTACATATTGTGGTAAACACAATTTTGAGGTGCATTTTAAGATTCTGTCTATATTCATTATGTTTTCTTTGCAACTTTAATTATACTTCACAAAATACTCTGTTCTTTATTGTATGAATACAAGGCTGCCTTCGGACTCTAACTGTTAGGTAAAGGATTTATCATATACACCCATGAAAAACATGAAATAAATTTAGAAATAACGTGAACTGGCATATAAAAATGCACATTTATGAACAGAGATAATACCAAATTCCCCAGATATAAAGCATTAGTAGAAATGTGTCCAGTCACATCTGGTACATATTAGTGCCTTAGCAAAAATGAAAATAATTCAATATTTGGGCTTCATCTCATTTCTGGGAACCCTACTTGATTGATAAATTAAAGAATAACAACAATTATTTTTGATACAAGATTTTAGAGCCAAAATTGTCAGTTTTACTGTTCAACTGGTCCTCTTTCGTACAACTTATTTTGTAACGTAGTCATTTTATATAACAAATTTCATGATTACAGTATGTCAGTGATAATAAATCTGACTGGTTCAACTGTACAATAGCACACAATAATGATTATTGTATTACAAAAGATAGAATTAAAACCAAAAGAACTGTGCGGGTTGCTACTGCACATCCTATCAGTCTGTGGAGAGAGATAATGGACATGCAGTGAATATGCAACTCAAAATATACCCACAAAATTTAGAATCAACAAACAGAACCAAATTTTCTATAAATATTCTACAGGAAAGGACGAGAGGAGGAAGAACAACAACATCTATAGGTCAGTTGTGGAGAGCGCCCTCTTCTTTGTGGTGGCGTGTTGGGGAGGAAGCATTAAGAAGAGGGACGCCTCACGTCTTAATAAGCTGGTAAGGAAGGCGGGCTCTGTTGTGGGCAAAGTACTGGAGAGTTTAACATCGGTAGCTGAGCGAAGGGCGCTGAGTAGGCTACGGTCAATTATGGATAACTCTGAACATCCTCTACATAGCACCATCCAGAGACAGAGAAGCAGTTTCAGTGACAGGTTACTATCGATGCAATGCTCCTCAGACAGGATGAAGAGGTCAATACTCCCCAATGCCATTAGGCTTTACAATTCTACCGCCAGGACTTAAGAACTTTTTAAAAGCTATTATTAATGCTTTTTGAGATGGTGATTTAGATGCATATCATATTTTTTTACTGAGTTAAGTATTATATGTAATTAGTTTTGCTACAACAAGTGTATGGGACATTGGAAAAAAAGTTGAATTTCCCCATGGGGATGAATAAAGTATCTATCTATCTATCTTCTTGAGAGAAGAGTGTAAACAAAAATATTGTGAAAATGAACTTGGAATACATCTTTGATTTCAATTCAAGGAAATCACATATTCAAACTTTTCCTAAACGGCAACATAGAAATGCTTGAAATTGCACTGAAGTTGAAGCAGTTTATAGCATTCCTGACATTTCTTCTCCCATTATATACATGGGAATATACTTTACATTGCTCACTATCTGCTCATGGTGCAGTGAAAATTGTCATTAGGCAATAAATGTTTTAGCATTATTTAATATTTTAACTTGAATCTAATGTAGATGATGCAGAAGATTAAATGAAGGATTATTTTCTAACTAAGACCATAAGACATTGGAGCAGAATTAGGCCACTCGGCCCATCGAGTCTGCTCCGCCAAGATGTCATAAACACTGGATCAAGAAGTGTGCAAATTAAAATACACAAGGAAATTGGCATTTCCTGTTTAGTTTAGGCAAAGTTAACTTTAACAAAGAAGCCTTAAAAAAGACTTACCAATAAAGACAAAGATCTGATGATGAGAATAACGTAACAGCATAGAAACTGACAATGTCTGAAGAAAAAGAAAGAAAAAGTCAAGCCAGCTCCATAAAGTGGAGATTAATTGAAAATTTCATTTTTTAATTATTTCTATATCCCTCTTTCAGATCTGTGGCACCCTGAAATGTTACAATGAAGCTCAAAGCAAACTAAAGAGAGAAGCCCACAGAATCAAATTTGAGATAACTTGCTCCTTCTTACTGTTTGTACAGTAACTGGCCATATTTGTCTATAACCATCATTCCTTTTACTTCTTTTCTATGGACTGGCCTGCTGGATATGCCCCAATAGATCCGAACATACAGTAGCAAAGTATTACACAGACAAAGAAGCTTAATTTACTACCCATTTCTGGCACATAATTTCACCCTATTGGACAAGATACCCTTTGTTCCATCCATTGCCCTGCTCCATATTCACCGCTACACTGACTAACTCATTTCTATCTTAGTTCTAATGAAGGGACTCAGAAACCTAATGAAAATTAAGCTTCTTTTCTCAGATACTGCCCAACCTAGTAAGTTTTTCCAGCATGTGCAATTTCTTTTCAAAACTTAATTGAACTTCTCCTCATACTAATCTTGGAATTCCAGAAAACATTCTGGTAAACTATAATTGCAACTTGTTCTATAGCCAAATCTGCACATGATAATCTAGGTGTGGTCTCACACATAAGACATCCTTGCTTCTGTACTCAAAACTTCTTACAGTAGTCAGCATAATATTTGCCTTCTTAAATATTTGCTGAAGCAGCATGTAGGCTTTCAGTGACACATGTACAAGGAACAATGGATCTTTTGTAACTCAATATTACTTTGTATCTCACCAGTTAAATAACGTGCTGCCATTCTGTTTTCACTACCAAACTGGATTAACGACTTATTTATCCACATTATATTGTATCTACATTTACTTAACCAATTGCTCACATAATCTAAATAGCCTAGAAGCCTCTTTATATTCTCTTCATAATTCACAATTCCACCAGTTGTTGTCAGGAAACTCATGGAATTTGTGGGACAAGGTAAATAATAACACAATTTTTTCCCAATTTGTGTTTCTTGATGGATCCTCAGATGATGTGGTTGTGTTTAACAAAATTTGCGATACAAACTATTTTCTAGGAATATAACTCCCGTCCTCTGTAACACAGGAGTCACTTTATAGTTGTTTCCTGTCACACTGGGAAAAAAAATTATTTCTAATCAGTTTCCTGTCTATCAAATTTAAATCCATGCAGTGTATTATTCCAGTTTTATTGATTTAGCTCTGTGCCCTACCTGAAACGTTTTCTGACAACCTATATACATCATATCTATCAATTCCCTCTCATCTACTCTACCAATTATATCTTCGAAATTCTCCTGTAGGTGTGTCAAACATGACTTTATTTTCACAAATACTTTTCATAATGTAAATAGCCTTTCTATGGAGTAGAGAGTGAGTCTTTTTCTCTCCAGGGAAAAATGTCAAATATTAGAAAGTATAACCTTAAGATGGGGGGGGGGGGGGGTTGGTTTAAAGGAGATGTGCAAGGCAAGTATATTTTACAAAGAGGGTAGTAAGTGCCTGGAGTACCGGAGCACAGTGTCAAAGGGGTTGTAAGAAGCAAATACAACAGGACATTAAGAGGCATTTAGACAGGCACATGAACTTGCAGGGAACAGAGAGAATGGATCATGCTAACATCCGATAAGACGGCAGCACGCTCGGTTACAGCGGCTGCTACTACGTCAACAAAAGGTGCTACTGTCTTTTTATTTTTATACACATAACTCTAATAAACACAAGATCCTGCCATACATTAAGAACTTAAAGTACTGCAGGACTGAAATGGGTGGCCACTGGGTGATCCTGTTTTTCGTAGCAGACTGAGGTGCCTGGCGAAGTGATCTCCCAATCTACATTGGGTCTTACCAATATACATTGATATCTGTATGTGTTGCTTTGAATTTCCAGTATTTGCAGATTTTCTCATGTTTGTGATTGTCGCCTTCCTGTTAGCTTGAACCAGTCTGGCCATTTTCCTTTGACCTCATTAACAAAGCGCTTTTATCCACAGAACTGCTGTTCGCACTTCCGTTTCTCACACCACTCTCTGTAAACTCTAGAGACTTATGTGTGAAAATCCCTGGAGATCAGCAGTTTCTGAGATACTCAAACCACCCTACCTGGCACCAGCATAATAACTTGGACCACATGTAGTCTCCATTTTGATGTTTGGTCTGAACCTCTTGACCTCGTATGCATGCTTGTATGTACTGAGCTGCTGCCACATGATTGACAGATTAGATATTTGCATTAACGAGCAGGCATAAAGGCGTAATAAAATGGTCACTGAGTGTATATAAGTAGGTGTTCCATCATTAATCAATCAACAAATCTTATTCTCTAATACCTTGTCTCAGCCAAACAGATAAAAATACAATATCTTGAAGATGCAACAACACTTCATATGAAATTTCCAAGCCATTATCCATTTTGTCCCCTCCTATGACAGAGGCAACAAGTATTTCATATTATGGAGAGACTTGTCATGATTTAGTTCCTTTTTTTGAGGGAGACAAATAGGATGCCATTCATTATTACTGTATATTTTTCTGCATTAATTGTGTGTTAGAAAATGATCTACATCTAGCAGCTAAAGCAAGTCTTCATAATTTTGTTTGTCCATTGTGTCTTGCTGATATGATAGTGAAACGATTAATATTTATTAACATACTTACAAATATGACCATGATGACAAAAGCTGCAAGGTAGGAGGTTCTGGCCATCCACATGCTGACAAAACGGTAGTGTTCTCCTGATACAACATTGCGCAAAAACCCTAGTTTAAAAAAAACATTTGGAGACATTTAAGAGAAAACTGTCAAAATGAAGCAAATTCTTAACATTTTAATTCTAACCATTTTAAAACTTCTGAAAAAGATCAGATACAATCATCTATGTCCGATTACTCATTTGGAAGAGGGCACACAAAAGAAGTCAAGCTGACATTTGATCTTTGTATAACATGGAAAACTCAGCAAAATAGTCTGTGAGTTCTCAAATTCCTGAAAAACTTTTAAGAGTCAACCTTACACCATTATGCTTCTGCAACTGTTGCAAATAACGAGTCAATTATCAAAATTATGCTCTAATGATCACAGCACAAATAAAAATAAAAAGGACTGCGAATGATGGAAATAAGGGATTAAAGCAGAAAATGCTAGAAACCCTCAGCAGGACAGATAGCAAGGAAAATGAGACAGTATTAACTTTTCAGATCAATAGCCCTTTATCAGAATTGAAAAGAGTAAATTAGCTTTAAGTTGCAGAGAAGGTGCTTTGCAAAGTGGTTAGTAAATCCGTTTGCTTTCTACAGTGCAGAAGATACCACATCATGAGCACAGAAAATAATATACTAGATTGGAAGAAGTGCGAGTAAATTGCTACTTCATCTGGAAGGACTACCTTTTGTCTGAGTAATGGGAAGGGAACAGGTAAAAGGTCAGATACTGCACGTCCTCTAGTTGCATGGAAAGTGATTGGTGAAGATGGAAGAGTTGTCAGTGGAATTGTGATGGGAATGACTATTCCTAAAGATTTACAATTTCCATTTGCTTTAATCAACAAAATATCTATGTATATCTATTAAAGCTTGCAATATCTTTCAAAGGCTAATTGCTATCTATTCTCTTGATTATTTTGTATGTTTATCTCATGTAATAATTGAGCAATAAGATGTTAAGAAATATATACAGTTCAACTCTGATCATCCACTATCTAATTTATCAGAAATCCCAACAGTTTGGAATCCCGCTTCTTATACTTTGCTCAGCTCCACAGGGCCTAGTGTTCTTGTGCTCGCTTTAAGTTTACCAAAGTCACTGTAAAATTAATTATAATACTATGTAACATTTTAAAGGAAATAAATAAAAGCAATTTTGTGTATTAATTGGAATAACGTAGTCCAGTACCAAAGTCTGGAGCATGATAATTAAAGGAATTTTACTATAGCTACATCTGGGATAGCATAATGATTGACTGCTTAATTTTTAAGAGATGATTATTGGATTACTACATGCTCAATAGTCTATTCCTGATCACATATTGGTGAAGGTCAAAATTTTCATCTGCATATCAATTATCTACATCTGCCTGATTTCTGTGATATGGGTAACTATGACCCCATGAAAGGGAATAAAACAGCAGGGCTGAAACTGCCTTTTGCAAAACGCTTCTCCCTATAGATGCTGCCTGGCCTGCTGTGTTCCACCAGCATTTTGTGTGTTGTTGTTTGAATTTCCAGCATCTGCAGATTTCCTCGTGTTTGCTCATCAATATTCAAGTTACTTGAACTCACCTTTATTTTCTTCATTTTCAGCCAATGCTTTCACACTGGACATCAGTATGTCATCATAACCCAAAAATTCATCCAAAAGAAACCGACTAAAACCATCACCAAAACAGAGATCTTTTGTTGGATCTGTAAACAAAACAGAATAATGTTAAGTTCTTGTACTACATAAGATGTGCTAACCAGAGATGTGTTTTTAGAACAGCAGAGAAGAGATTTCTAACTTTTACAAAATAAATCCTAGATTATTAACTAAGAATTATTATTGATAAATGGTATGTTCACCCAGAGCACCATTTCAAGTGTCGTAGCAAAAGTGGATGATAATGTTGAAGATGGAGGTAGCTTGTTTATTAAAAGAAGCAACGTGTAGAGAGCATAGAGGGGAAAGGTTGTTGATAGGGCAAAATTGTGGTCAACAGGATGAGTTGCAACGTGATAGGCTAACAAAATCAAAATAAAGTGAATATGATATGCAGGTAGATTGGGAAAAATAGGTTTGTGCCAGATTCCGTGGTGGGGGGGGGGGGGGGGGCTGATTTCTAGAATGCCTACGAGATGGCGTTTTAGTGTAGCTCGTGGTTGAGCCCACTAGGGGATCAGCTATTCTGAATTGGGAGTTGTGCAACAGACCAGAATTGATTGGAGAGCTTAAAGTAAAGGGACTCTTAGGGGCAAGTGATCATAACATTATCGAATTCACCCTGAAATCTGAGGAGAAGCTGAGTCAAATGAATTACAGTGGAGTAAAAGGAATTACAGGAGGATGAGAGAGGAGTTGGTCAGATTTGACTGGAAAAGAACACTGGCAATGATGGCGGAGCAGCAATGGCTGGAATTTCTGGAAACAATTTGTAAGGCACAGGATACATACATCCTAAAGAGGAAGTAGTATTCAAAAGGCTAGATGACACAAGTGTGACTAACAAGAGAAGTCAAAGCCAACATTTATGCCAAAGAGAGTGCATAAATTAGAGCAAAAATTAGTGGGAAGTTAGGGGATTGGGAACTTTTTAAAAACCAACAGAAGGCAACTAAAAAAGTCATTAAAAAACCAAAGATGGAATATGAAAGTAAGCTAGCCAATAGCATTAAAGAGGATACCAAAAGTTTCTTCAAATACATAAAGTGCGAATGAGAGGCGAGAGTGGATATAGGACCACTGGAAAACTATGCTGGAGAGGTAGTAATGGGGGACAGTGAAATGGCAGATGAACTGAATAAGTACTTTGCATCAGTCTTCAGTGTGGAAGATACTAGCAGAATGGTGGAAGTTCCAGGTGACAGGATCATGAAGTGTGTTGTTACCATTTAAGAGAAGGTTCTTGGGAAACTGAAAGGTCTGAAGGTAGTTAAGTCAGCTGGACAGGATGGTGTACACCCCAGGGTTTGAAAAGAGGTGGCTGAAGTGATCTTGAAGGCACTAGTAATGAACTTTCAACAATCACTAGACTCTGGAATGATTCAGGAAGATAGGAGAATTGCAAATGTCACTTCACTCTTCAAGAATGGAGGGAGGCAGAAAAATGGAAAGTATAGGCCAATTAGTCTGACCTCAGTGATTGGGAAGATTATTAAACATGAGATCTCAGGGCACCTGGAGGCATGTGATAAAATAGGCCGTGGTCAGCATGGTTTCCTCAAGGGAAAATCTTGCCTGACAAATTTGTTGGAATTCTTTGAAGAAATAACAAGCAGGATAGACAAAGGAGAATCGGTTGATGTAGTGTTTGTGCTTGGATTTTCAGAAGGTCTTTGACAAGGTGCCACAAATGAGGCTGCTTAACAAGCTATGAGCCCATGGTATTACAGGAAAGATTCTATCATGGATAAAGCAGTGGCTGATTGGCAGGAGGCAAAGAGTGGGAATAAAGGGAGCCTTTTTGAGTTGGCTGCCAGTGACTAGCGATGTTCCACAGGGGTCTATGTTGGGACCAATCCTTTTTACGTTATATGTCAATGCTTTAGATTATGAAATCGATGAATTTGTTGCAAGTTTGCGGACAATATGAAGACAGGTGGAGAGGGAGGTAATCTGAGGAAGCAGAGAGGCTACAGAAGGACTTAGAATTGGAGAATGGGCAAAGAAGTAGCAGATAGAATACAGTGTCAGGGAGGGTATGGTCATGCACTTAGGTAGAAGAAACGAAAGGCTACACTATTTTCTAAATGGAGAGAAAGTACAAAAAACTGAGGACAAAGGATCTTGGGAGTTGTTCTGCAAGATTCCCTAAAGGTTAAGTTGCAAGTTGAATCTGTGGTGAGGAAGGCAAATGCAATGTTAGCATTCACTTCAAGTGGACTAGAATATAAAAGGATGTAAAGCTGAGATTTTATAAAGCACTGGTGAGCCTCACTTGGAATGTTAAGAGCAGCTTTGGGCCCCTTATCTGAGAAAGGATGCACTGAAACTGGAAAGGGTTCAAAGTAGGTCCACGAAAATGATTCCAGGATTAAATGGCTTGCCATATGAACTGCATTTGATGCCTCTGGGCCTGTATTCACTGGAATTCAGAAGAATGAGAGGTGACCTAATTGAAACTTATCGAATGGAAGAGCAATGTCTTGTGGTTCCAAATTAGTTTTGTACTTTTAGATGTAGTTCTTAATTCTCCAAATGCCCATCCAAAAAGGACACTAAGCACACCCCCACCCACTCCTTGGAGACATCAATTTCAAAAATTAAATGCAATGGTTACAAACCCAGAGACAGGAAGAAAACATTTCCATCCCAAAACAGAAATGCATAAGGCCACACACCCATGTTTTTGAAAGTGCCAAAAGTAATAACCAGCACATAGAGCATTTCTGAAATACAGTAGCTATGAAATACACAACTGAACATGAGGAAAAGTCACTGAAAACATTTAAGGTCTTTTTAAAAAGAAAAATATGTTCCTCAGTTGTTTCTAACAGACCTCTCCTCTCTTTTATAGCTTGAATTTCTCGCCTCTTTTACATAACAGAACTTGTTCTATGATACCAATTACTGTTTCCAGAAATGTGGATGTCCAGAACCATTATGATCAAAACATACTGCAGCTTTGGGAACAGAATTGGAAACATTCTGTACAGCCATCATCATAACCTATGGAAGAGTCATTTCACACATATTTTTATGAGATAGGTTGGCACCTCTTACCTAATGTAACTACCATAACTGGGATGTTTAGGCGCTGCCTGGTGCTCTGAGATAGACGGAGGAATCCATATTCCAATGAGTATTCAACTATGTACTCCTCTTGTGGCCAAACTGTAATATTGAAAAACATTGAACATCAAGCATTTCTCTGAAATGACAAAACATATAATTTATCAAGACTTTTTAAACAGAGAGTTAAGAACAACACAAAAAACCACAACTGGAAATTGCAGAGTCACTATTTCAAAATAGTTAAAATAGTATAATTTCATAATAAATACAGTTTTTAAAAATTGCTTAGAAGATGAAATAGGTCTTTTCCTTTAAATGTAATCTCCAATTTTTTTTTGGGTTTCACTTATCCTCAAAATCTTCCTCTCATGCTTGTTCACTTTACTCCATTAACCTTTCATTCTTTTAATCCTCAACAACTTACCTAGTTTCCCTTTCAAATATATTTGTGCTATTTTGTACACTCTATTTGGAAACACATACATGTATTCCAATATAAATAATTAGAATATCTGTAGAATGATTCAAGTCTTTGATAAAATAAAGTGTAGTAAGCTATTTTGATGGACAGAAAGAAACAAGAGGCCAAATTTAAGGCAAGTGGAGAAACAACTGAAATGTGGATACACTTTTGTGCAAAAAGTAATGATGTGGTGTCCATTACCTGGGAAGGGTAATGGAGGTTATTCAGTAGGAAACCAGACATATACTTGGAGGGGGATTTTTCTAAAAGTATGAGGAAAGAATGGGAGTGTAAGCTAATTAGACGGTTCTTTCCATTACTTATTTTGTGTAAAGCAAAATTATTAGGTATAGCAAATACAACCGAACTGTTAAAACTTAAAGAAGGTACCTTTACTTTTTCCTTAATCAACTGTCTAATGTTTTCAGTATTAGATTATGCAGAACAGATTTAATTTCATTGATACTACTAATTAGAAAAGTATTCATTACTTCTGGCATTACATTACACATTGTTCATTTTTTAATGGAGATTTTGTGTGTTCAACATTCTCAAACTGCAGGGCTTTTCACTACAAGATACTGTGTTGAATCCCAAGCCAAGTTTATCATAAACTATTATTAGTAAATATTTTCCTCTGTCAGTCTCAACCATCCTAAAATCTGTCCCTACAACTTGTACCAGATGAATGGCATTGTCACATATTAAAGCAACAAAATAAACATATTCTGCTCCCCTCAGTATCACTAGTGCTGATGCCACTACAAATTTGCATATTAGAAACAGAGAAACCAGGCAATGCCCACTTAAGTATGCCAAAGTAAATATACCATAAAAATTCAGACTCTTTTGTCACAACCTGTATTTAGAATAAAAGAAAACTCAGAACTTTTACTAAATTATTCACTCATAAAAGTGGATCATTTCTTCTTAATTATGCCATTGAGAAAGTATTCCATGTTTTCACAGTAAATAACAAGATGTTTATGAGTACAAAATGCAATTACTCATGGAATTTCATCAACTGCTTGAGAAATAACTCCTGCTAACGAGCTTGCTTGTCATGAATTTGGTTAGTATCCTTTCAAATGATAACTTTAATGGTTAATGGGTAGAGGCATTTTAATTTCTTTACTGAGTTATTTGCTTAAAGCTCTACTGCTATTATGCACATTAAAAATGATCATGACCAGAAATGAACTTTCACTCAGTTCCCAACAAATATTCCAACTGATATTGTAGCTTGGATGCTATTTTTTTCATCAATTATTTTTTCACAAGTCTGTTCAGAGCCTATTTTCTGACAGATTATACTGTGGGGGGGGGGGGGAGGGAAACAAACTCATTTTCAGAAGAGGCTTTGAAAGCCTGAAAATTATTTTTTTTTGTCTTTGTGTTTTTTTTTGGATCTGGGCTTCACTGGTAAGCCTGCATCCATTTTTCATCCCTAGTTATTCCCAAGGTAGTACGATACCTTGAATTGCATGAGCAGATGTGCTACGCATTCTGGATAAAGACCGTTCTCAATACTATTAGGAAAGGAATTCCAGCATTTAGACTTATTGAACAAGAAAAAGAGGCAACACATTTTCAGGGTGGGTTGCGAATTGGAGGTGATTCTGCAGTTGATGATTTCCTAATGCATCTTTTACTCTTGTCCTTCTTGGTAGTAGAGGTCATGTTTTTGGGAAACGAGTAACTACAGTGCAATTTGTATATCGTGCCCACTGTAACCAAGTATGCTGGTTTCACATTGACAAGCAATTAATGAACTCTGAACTAGCATTTTTTTTTAAAGCAACAACATTTTCCATAGCATTTTTTAAATAGTTTGTTCACATACCAATGTGAGGCAGTTTTCTTCTTAGCTCAAAGAACAAAACATTATTAGGGGTTACAATACCAAAGTGAAAGCTTTGCTAACAATAAGATCTATCTCTGATCTCATGCAGTGGGGGCTCTTTGCAAGAGAAAAATTCAAATAAATCTGAAAGCAGGTTGGAAAGGGAATAAAACAGCTATGCTTTGAATCACTAAAATTTTACCTGCTCTTGTCAGCATCTCAAACTCAGAGACTGTTTCCTGGAGAGGCTGCATGCCTTTACTAGGTGCCTCTGTGAATGAAAGCCCCTGGCTATCATTTTGTACCACCTGTGTCACGACGTCGGCTTTATTTCCAAGTGAAGGCTTTAAAAACACTTTAGGCTCTATGTCCAGCTCAAACTGTGAAAAGGAGTAGAGAAGGCAAAAGAAAGTCACCATAAATTTGCTACAAAAAATAATAGAGACGTGCATAAATTGCATTGCAGGTTAGTAGTACCTGAAAAAGAAAACTCGGTTAAGAATTTGGAGGGATAAGGGAAGATTTGGAAATCATCAATTCTGACCCACAAGAAAACTACTTTGGGGAATAGGAGATTATCGTTATTTATTGATGACACTGTTTTCAGGTGTCAGCACCATTCTAGTTTGCAAAACATTGAATGGAATTGCATTTATTATGGTTTTGTGAGTATATTTGAGATTGTGCAAGTATGTTTTTAATTTAGTCCTCCTATACTACAGCTAGAATTTATCCAATTACGTACATCCATCCCCAAACCTCAGCCACAATAAGCCAAACAATCCACAGAAGCCCCTTTCCTGAAGCTCTGCACTCTTAGGGAAGAGTAAATTGAGCCAGAGTTAGACTCGAGAGAGAGAGAGAGAGAGAGAGAGAGAGAGAGATAGGCTGCGTGAAAGATTGTTGGATCGGTGGCTCCCCACCGACATTGCAGAGATCAGCTTGTTTAGTGGATGCTAAGTATTATTTTGATTTCTATATTGCTACTAGTGTAGACATTTGCTTTTCTTTATGTATTGCATTTGTGCTAGTTCTAATAAAGTGTTTACTGGTGGTTTATCACATGTGAAGTGTCTCTTTTGCATGCAGATGTATATGCAAATACCCAGAGCTCATAAGAACATACAAAAAATTAAAGTAATTTTCCTTACAGGCCATTAACCAGACCTCCCACTTCTCTCAGAAGTTCCAGGAGTCTCCTGCATATTGATAGTGGCTCCCTGATGCCCACAAATTATATACAATATCCCGGAAATCGATTTTTGAGAGGGAGAGGAGGAGGAGGAGGAGGGGGACGGGAGTGGGAGGGGGAGCATCCTGATTGGTCTCTCTTCATGCTAAGTAGACCTATCAGTTTTCTCTGTGGGCGGGCTTAACAGTCAACCTCTCTCTCTTGTCCATCAGTTCAGCTTAGTGTCCTGCTGCGCCATGGCAGAGTGTTCCAAAAAAAAAGAAAATATAAAACGTACTTCACCCCAGACTACACTAAAGTGTACTCTTGCCTAATAGGGGTCAAAAATAATGACAGTGTTGCTCGCTACACTGTTTGCAACAGTGACTTTCTATTGCCCATGGTGGGTTAAATGACTGTAAAAGACATGTTGAGGTGTCATTCGTTCATTAGCATAACTAACATTATGTAAACTAGCTGGCTAGCTGTTAAGGAGCTACTCTACTGATGTTCTACGTGATGAGGCCAAACTCCCTATAGACTTTCTTGAAGTTGTAATAGAATAAAAATCAACTCCAAGATAATGTAAGTACATATTTTAATGTCACATTTTCTGCATATACCCAACTTGGTTTACAGATTAGACAAAATCACTAAACAAAGTATTACATACACCCTTGGAGGTTGACCGAGGGGGGGATATCGGGCTGGGGGGGCGCGGGTGCTACCTCCCTGAAATGAGTTTTTGCAGGGTGGGATGTCTAATTAACTAACTTTGCATCCATGCTCCTGCATGTGTTCCTCCTCATATGTAATGATTTTTTTATTCTAAGTTTTTTAGAGACTCAGAATGTAAAGTTCAAAAATGCTATATTACTTCTACATTCTCATTATGCTAATTTAATTATAACAAAAACTTAAATATTCTGCCAAATACTGCCAGGTCTCTTAATTTTTTTGAGTATTTTAATAACCCAAACATAAACGCCTGATTAAATTTGCTAAAAATATAATAATTTCCCTATGATTAACCATACATAGTGAAGTTATAGACTGTAGGGAAGGAGATGGGCAGAGTGTCAAATGAAATTTAAACCCAAGGTAATAAACTTTGGAGTCGTAATAAAGAGTACTGTATTAATTAAGGGCAATGATATCACAATTAGTACCTGTTGAGAGTTACTTAATTGGAACCAGTATAGAATAATGGGCTGAATGGCTTCCTCTAGCACTATAACAATTGTATGATCCTACTAAATAAAAACATGCAAAATAAAGAGAATCTACATTCAGATTGTGCAGAAGTATATCCAATTACATAGCACTTCTATTTGAAGTATGTCTTGCCTGTTACTTGTGTTTAGTCCATTCATGAAAGTTGTTCACCTTGTCTTTGTCCTTTCTTAAAATCCTTGAGGCATATTTTAGTATTGAGACCTAAATTGTTTAAATTTAAAGCAAAGTACATTCCTCCATGTACTTGATCACTATTAAAAAATGTGGGGAAGTTAGTATTTCTAAAACATTTAAGATTTTACAACAGAAGTTTGCACAATGGAAATATGGAGGCTGTTTACTGAGTACTTGCTTCGGACCTTTACAGGTTTGGCCCACTGAGGTAGAGAAAGGATGGTAGGGTGATGGAACCATGGTTGATATGAGATGTGGAACATCTAGTCAAGAGGAAGAAAGAAGCTTACTTAAGGTTAGGAAGCAGACAGGGCTCTAGGGTTACAAGGTAGCCAGAAACAAACTTAAGAATGTACATTGCAGAGCTAGGAGGAATGAGAAGGCTTTGTGAGTACAATTAAGGAAAACCTCAAGGCAATCTACACGTATGTGAAGACCAGGAGGTTGACCAGTGTGAGGATAGGGCCAATTAGGAGAGAAAAGGAAACATCTGCCCAGAATGCAAGGAGGTAGAGGTCTTTAACGAATACTTTACTTCGGTCTTCACCAGTGAGAAGTACCCTGATGTTTCTGAGGACTGTGTAAAACAATCTGGTATGCTAGAACATGTCAAAGAAGATGTGCTAGAACTTTTGAAAAACATTAGGATAGGCAAATCCTTGGGGCCAGATGGGATATATCCCAGGGTACTACAAGAAGCGAGGGTAGAGATTGCTACACATTTGGCAGTGATCTTTGCATCTTTACTGGCCACAGAAATAGTATCAAATAGTATCACAGAAGGTAGCAAATGTTATTTCCTTTTTCAATGAAGTGAGCACAGATAACCCTGGGAATTATAGGCCAGTGAGTATTACTTCAGTGCTAGGCAAATTATTGGAGAAGTTTCTTAGAAACAGGATTCACGAACATTTAGAGAAGCATAATCTGATGAAGGAGCTTGACTGAATTCTTTGAGGATGTGACAAAACACATTGATAAAGGTAAAGCACTGGTTGTGATGCTTACAGTATGGACTTTATGAAGGTGCTTGATAAGGTTCCTCATGGAAGGCTCTTTCAGAGAGTCAGGAGGTATGGGATCCAGGAAAATTTGATTGTATGCCCCATAGAAGGCAGGTGGTGGTTGTAGATGGAGTGTATTCTGCCTGTAGTTCCATGACCAGTGATATTCCACAAGGATTTATTCTGGGGAACATGCTCTTAGTGATTTTTATAAATGATTTGAATGAAGAATTGGAAGGGTGGGTTAGTAAGTTTGCAGATGACACAAAGGTTGGTGGTTTTGTGGATAGTGCAGAAAGTTGTCGATGGTTACAAGGGGACATTGATAGGATGCAGAGTTGGGCTAATAAGTGGCAGACGGAGTTCAATCTGGAAACGTGTGAACAGATTCACTTTAAAAAGTAAAATTGGAAAGGCAGAATACAGGGTAATGGCAGTGTGGAGAAAGAGGAATCTTGGGGTCCACATTCATAGATCCCTCAAAGTTGCCACATAACTTGATAGGGTTGTGAGAAAGACGTATAGTGTGCTGGCCTTCATTAGTCAAGGGATTGAGTTCAAAAGCCATGAAGTAGTGTTGCAGCTCAATAAAACCCTGGTTACACCACTCTTAGAATGTTGTGTTTGTGTTCAATTCAGGTCACCTTATTTCAGAAAGATGTGGAAGCTTTAGAGAGCATGTCTTATGGGGATGGGTTGAGTGAGATAGGTTTTTCTCTTTAGAGCATAGGAGGATTACAGGTGACCCAAAAGAGGTGTACGAGATGATGACAGACATTTTCCCAAGCCAGAAATGGCTAAAACAAGCGGGCATAATTTTAAGGTCATTTGAAGAAGAGTAGAGGGGAGTATCAGAGGCAAGTTCCTTTTAAAAAAAACAGAGTAGTGGGTACATGCTGCCAGGGTTGGTGGTAGAGGCAAATACATAATGGACATTTAAGAGACTCTTACATAGGCACATGGACGATAGAAAACTGGCTTGCTTTGTGGAAAGGAAGGGTTAGATTGATGATAAGAGTCAGTTTAAAGTTCAGCACAACGCCATGGGCCAAAGGGCCTGTACTGTTCAGTGATGTTCTATCCTCTAAGCTTGCATATCAGTCTTGGCAGCAAAATTTGAATTAAAGATTAGAGTTTTAACTTTTTAACCAATCAGGGACTGATGTTTTAACTGAAGCAAAAAATTCACTTTGCATTTGATAAGACTGCAAACAAAACAGATTCTTCTTGGCATAGACCCCATCTTAGATCACATGTCATCTTGTTCGGGTATCTCAATTCAGTACACTAAATAGAAAAAGATTTTCTATACATAAGTTCAAGCCCTTTATCAAGCTGAAGCTACACCAATGTCTGGTTTTGGTTCCTGTCCCAGGACCAATGTTATCCTTTGAAAACAGCTTCATTTCTTCAGTCCTGGGCCAAAGTGGCATAAAACCTCTCGGTTTCTTCCCCTTCCACACTGCCTGCTTTTATGAGCAATTATAGGAGAAAAAAGAATGCTTTGCTCCAGCACTGAATAATTAAGAGTCAACTGAATTTAATGCCATGATTACCAAGTGTTGGAGTGAGAATTGGGAATTGAAAAGTAGACACCTAAGCAATAAAAGAAGACTTTGCATGTACAGGTATAATCATTATGGAAACCAAGGGTTAATGCATTTGTCTAAAGATATTTTAATAATCAAAGGAAGAAAGCATCTCAAGCTGAATTTAAAAGAAACAATTCACTGTCAAGTATTGTTTTTAAAAGCTATGGATAGAGTGATAGCGTACAGTTGTCTTTTTGCATTGAGAACCTGTTCTGTTTCTAGTAAAGAATACTTAATAGTGACTGCAGCAAAGACAAAATCCCACATTACCTTTGCAAAGCATCCGGACGAACATCTGATGTGCTTTTACTTATAAACTCACAAAACAAAAATCTGGTAAATTGGGAATAACCTGAATAACTCTTTTGCAACCAGTAAGGACATGAAGTGTAAATATCAATGATTCAAACTGTCAATGTTGACCACTCTCATTTATCCCATGTCTTTCTAACTGGTTCATAATAAGACTCTGTGGATTTAAAAGAAATGTATTTAAAGATAAGGAACAGGATTGGATGTTCCAAAGAAATGAAGAAAATTTTAAAGCTAGACAAAAAGGCAATAAATGCAAATATTAATGGAGTTGAAAGTTAGAAAAATGGAGGAAAGCAAAAGTGGCTAAGGTGTTACAAGTACTTCAGTAGTTTGGATTTTAGCCTTCAACTTATCTGTACAGTTCTTGAGTTGAAAATTTCTTAAATGAATTGCTCATGTAAATAATTGAAATTTCCCATGTATGACAATTACCACATTTCAAAAACAGTTTTTTTTCCAGAATGCTTTTAGTATGAACATAAACAAGTAATTTATAGTAATTTTGTGTCTTTGCATTACACTGCTGCTGCAAAACAACACACATTATATAAGATAGTGATAATAAACTTGATTCTTATCTGTAGAAGCATATTCAGAGGTTTGTTTGCAATTAACCACACAAACATGACATGAAAAACCAGAGTTTTGGGAACAAACTGAAATGTGATGATCTGGGGTAAGATGGAAATTTTTGGGGGCAGCTTTTTGCTAAATTCCTGAGTCAAATTCATAGAATCATACAGTATAAAAAAGTCCTACCAGAATTTGACCACCCAAAGTGCATTACTTCACGCATGTTGGGATTACGTTCCTTCTGCCACTGATCCACTCATCTTTCCAGCTTATCAATATTCTGTGTATCCTCAAACTTTCTTCACTATCTGTGACTGCACTAATTTTCATATCATTTGCAAACTTACCAATCAGATCATCTATGTTCTCATCCAAGTTATTTTTGTATATATTGCAAACAACAAGGTTCCTGGCACTGATCCCTGTGGCGCACCACCTGTTACACAATTCCAGTTAGAAAAGCACGACAGTCTGCCTTCCATTACCAGGACAAATTGATAAACTCAGATGTACATTAATTACAGATGTAGGCTAGAAAATTAAGTTATACATTCCTGAAAACTGCGCTTGCATGTTTAAAAATTATACCTCAGAGCTATTTACATCCTTTCTACTCACAATTTCAGCTTCGTCTGTATCATCAGTAAGCTTAGAATTATGATATTTCATTCCCACATTAATGGAGATTATGAATAGTCAGGACCCCGCAGAACCCCCTATCAACTCAATAAGTATCTATTTAATCCCTTTATTTTTGTTTGATAACCTGTTCCAGCTACTCTGATTTTGTTGTCCAAACTCCTGCATGGAACCTTATCAAAACACCAGTGACAATCCAAATTCAGCTCATCTATCGGTTACCTATTCTACTTCCTCAAAATAGATTAGTCATGATTTTCCTTTCATAAATTCAAGCTGGCTCTGTTCAATCTTGTCCTGCTGTTATGTCCTTTATATGAATTTTATTCTTTTTCCTACTATTGATGTTAGGCTAATAGGTCAGCGATGTCCCATTTTCTTGCTCTGTAAACGTGCTTAGGATAGCAAAATTATGTTTGTTAGACAACCAGCCATGAATTGTCAAACGGTGGAATAGTACCAAAGGGCTGTACAGTCTACCGCTCCTATTTCTTTTATTTTTATGGCAAAGACAGTGGTCCAGCAGAGAGAAAAATGAATAAAGCTTTATTATACAAAAGGTATCAAGATAATATTCTTCAGAAACCACTGCAACAAATGCACTAAACAAGGCTAGCAATTATACCAGTGATTCAAATATTGACAATAAAATGCTGATTCAACATTAGAATAGATAACAAGATTATCTCATAAACCTTGTCTATTCCTCATCCAATGGTAAAACAAAAATTAATCATTTTAATGGCATTTCAGTTATAATGAAAAACACTTTTGTGCAATTGTACTGTCCTTCCTTATAAGCTACACTGAACAGCTTAATAGAAGTTTCTGATTAGGATATTTTACAGGCTGCAAAATATGGTTGTATTTAATAGGCCGCTTTTGGCTAATTTTGTCTCCATCTGCATACTTCAGCAGTTTTAGCATGTATTCCAGGCAATAGGAAATTTCTGAACTAACGCTCATTTATATAATTAGACATTTATTCAAAGATTGAGAATGTTGCAGTGAGGTGAAGCTCCCCTCTTTCTAGAATCCAACTGAACATTAATTAAGTAACATTAATGATGGATGGGTTTCCAAGTTTCTCCCATTGCTGCTCTCCAATGAGACTACTGCATAGAAAGGGACACAGAGAACCTCCAGCTCCAGAAAATTCAAGCAAAGAAATAATAGATGAACAAATGAATTTTATTTAGATAAATGGGGCCTAAGTTGCCCAGCCTCCTTTATTTTCTTCCATGGTCTACTGTCCTCTACTATCAGATTCCTTCATCTTTAGCCCTTTACTTCTTCCACCTATCACCTCCCTTCCTACTTCATTCCCCATTCCCCCTCACCTGGTTTCACTTATTACCTACCAGCTTGTACTCCATCCCTTCCCTTGTCCCACTTTTTTTATTCTAGCTTCTTCCTCCTTCCTTTTCAATCCTGAAGGGTCACAACCTGAAACCCTGACTGTTTATTCCCCTCTATAAATGGTGCCTGACCTGCTGAGATCCTCCAGCAGTTTCTGTATGTTACTCATAATTTCTAGCATCTGCAGAATCTCTTCTATTTACAATGGCATATATAATTCGCAACTCTAGCCCAGCACTCTTTCTTTATACCTTTTACTGTACACTTTCCTCCTCAATTAAAACCTTGAGATGTTAATTGCGTAGGAGTGTTAGCACAGTCCAGCTATGCTGAAAAGATTTTTTTAAGGCTCTCTCCACTTTTTGACTCAAAAATCTTCCCCAAAATGCTAATTATGTATTTGCCCATGAGCATTTCAAATAACATTCTGATAACAGAACTTTAAATTACATTTTCGTGCAAACAAAATCTACCAAAATATTTCTCATATTTTATATTTGAATTGCAATGTTCTGAACAATGATCACACACCTGTATAGAGCTGTTGTCAAACATTTCTACGGTCAGTTCTTCTTCATCTTCTGCTGGCTCTTTCACCATGCCAGCAAAATTATCAGATTCGTAGAACTGAAGGAAAATGGGAGCACGGGTAGAATTACGTTGGATTTCTACACGGAGGATTCCATCCCGTGGCCACTTCTCACGGATGTGCTCCAAGCAATTGATTGGAGAACGAGAAAAGGCAATGTGAATGTAAGCCAAAATAAAAAGTACAAAGAGAGCCTGGAAAAGAAAGAGAAAGAAAATTAATATTTCCTTAAAAATTACATAATGAAAGGAATTTTGTAGAATTTATTTAAATCTTACATCTAACCCACACCACGAGGGAGTAAAAATCTTTGCGTTACGACTCCGTCGCAATGCATAGACATGTGAATTTAAATTTATTTTGGGGGGGGTGGGTGTGGGTGTGTATATATACACACAAATATTAACATATTTTGCATATAATGTATATGTAAAACTAACTTATCCACATTACAATGTAACCACAACTGAGAATATGAATTTTTCTTTTGTATTGCCCTTTATCCAACTCCAGACCAGTCAATGTGGTTGACTCCTAAATACTTTATGAAAACAATATTCAGGGAAGTCCTACGAAGCTGGCCTTGCAAATGATGCCCAGGTCCCAAAATAAGAATAAAACAAAATAATGTCCTTAAATTAGAATACAGAATTGGATTTCCTGCATAATATTTATTTAGAACAGGCCCTTCCAGCCCAACAAACCACGCCACCTAGCAACCCGCCTATTATCACTAGCCTAATCACAGGACAATATACAATGACCAATTAACCTACTAACAGTCTTTGGACTGTGAGAGGAAACTGGAGCACTGGAGGAAACCCATGTGTATGAACATACAAGCTCTCTTACAGAGGGTACTGGAATTGAACTCCAATGCTCGAGTTGTAATGGTGTCATTCTAAATGCTATGTTAACCACAGAGCTCCATCATGGAATACAAGTAACAATGTGTCTCTTACTAAAGTTATAGATATCAAATCTTTTTAGACACGTAACACAACAGCACAAAACAGGCCCTTCAACCCATCTACTCTATGCTGAACCTTTAGCACAGAACGCTACTATAGTCCCATTTGTAGTGAATATTTCAGTAATATTTGAATAATATTGTAAATATATTGTTTGATTAAGTATTCTATGGTGTTTACATAGTGCATTGCAGGTTATATGTAAAAGTATGTGAATGGCATACATCATCACACCATTACATCATAAGTGTACATCTCGCTAAAAGTAAAAACGAAACTAAGACACATTATGCCCAGCTCTGTGTTTTTGTTTTCAATTAGTTTTGTGTTGGAGTTACAAAACATTATAGTTAGTTACAGTTAAAGTCTGTCCCAGCATTACAGGCTCATCAGGCTGGTGCTTATGCCGGTTTCCGTGGCGTGAAGTGACTGAGTGTACGAGACTCCTCCCACCCCCCCGATAGGAAATGCCGGTACCCATTTTCAGCTGGGTGGACTGGAGCAGTGCCTTGTTCAAGGACACAACATGCTGTCTCTGCTGGGGCTCAAACTCACGAACTTCAGATCACTAGTCCAGTGCCTTAACCACTTGGTCACACGCCATAGAAAACATAACCATGGCAATGAGTAAGTTTTAAAATGAACTAGAGATGACTACCTACCTGTGGAAGCACAACAAGACATTCGAGTAAAAAAAAGTGTAGTGAAACTTGAGAGTTTAAATGAAAAGGCAAAAAAAAGAATTCATGGGTTCATAATCAGTGAGTATTATAAGACAATACAGGCAGTCCCCAAGTTACGAACATCTGACTTACAAACAACTCGTACTTATGAATGGCCTGCCACAAAGCCTATTATATTGAAAATTCCAAACAATGGTTCGTAGCAACGAATGCATGCACAACGTTGTGATGTTAAATCCAATGCAAATGCTGGTGATGCATCAAAGAAAAGGAAAACAATCACGGTTGAAAATAAGGTGGAAATAATAAAGCGATCGGAAAGAGGTGAGACGCCATCAGTCATTGGAAAAGCGTTAGGTTACAGTCAGTCAACGATCGAAACAATTTTAAAGGATCAAGTGAGAATAATAGAGTATGTGAAAGGCCCTGCCCCGATGAAAGCTACAATTATTACTAAGCAACGCAGTGGTTTGATTATTGAAATGGGAAGGCTATTGATAACTTGGTTAGATGATCAAAATCAGCGTAATATTCCTATTGGCCTTACTTTACTGCAAAAGGCTCAAAGCCTTTTCAATGATTTAAAAGCTGCACGTACATACAGCAAGTGAAGGTGCTTGTGATGAAGAATTTGTTGCGAGTAGGGGTTGGTTCAATCGTTTCAAAGTGAGGGCAAATTTGCATAATATTAAAGTGCAAGGTGAAGCAGTGAGTGCCGATGTAAGTGCTGCGAGTGATTTTCCTGAAGTGTTTAAAAAAATTTATTGAGGAGGGAGGTTATTTGCCAGAACAAATATTTAATGTAGACGAGACTGGCTTACGCCTGAAAGGACCTACATTTCAAAAGAGGAAAAAAGTGCACCAGGGCATAAGGCATCGAAGGATAGGCTAATGTTATTGCTTGGGGGTAACGCATCCGGGGATTTCAAGCTCAAGCCTTTACTTGTGTATCGCTCCCTAAATCCGAGGGCACTTCGCCATATCATTAAAGCATCTCTTCCTGTTATTTGGAAGGCAAATTCAAAGGCTTGGGTTACAAGTGCCATCTTTGAAGATTGGTTCTTGAACCATTTTGTTCCTGCTGTTGAACGTTATTGCTTGGCCAAGAAAATTCCTTTCAAGATTCTCCTTGTGCTTGACAACGCACCTGGACATCCAAGCACATTAGATGATCTTCACCCCAATGTAAAAGTCATATTTTTACCCCCCCCCCCCCCCAAACAGCACATCGCTACTTCAGCCAATGGATCAGTGAGTCATAGCCTCCTTTAAGGCCTATTATTTATGGCGGACCTTCTCACAAGCAGACAGGGCTACCCAAGATGATCTGATGAGCTTAAGGGAGTTCTGGAGGGATTATAACATCTATGATGCCATCAAAAATATTGCTGATTCTTGGGATGAAGTGAAGCAGTGAAATATGAAAGGAGTGTGGTTTAAATTATGCCCTCAGTTTGCGCATGCTTCTCAGGGATTTTCAGCTGACGACATCGCTGAAGCTAGGCAAGCTGTGGGTGATATTGGTAACGAACTGCAGTTAGACATCAGTGAAAATGATGTTGCAGAGTTACTCGACTCCCATGCCGAAGAATTGACGAATGAAGAATTTATGGAACTGGAGCAGCAGATGATAGCGTTTGAGGAAAAAGAAGAAGACTGTGACCTAGGAACTCCAGAACCGAAAAAGTTAGCTGAAGCCTTTTGTCTCATTGAAGCAGAGATGGCAAAGTTAGAGGAGCAAGATCCTAATACAGAGAGGTTCACCAAAGTTTACCGTGCAGTTACCGAGAACCTCAGCTGCTACAAGCCCATTTATGAAGAAAAAAAGTTCTGTACAAGCCTCCCTTGATGCCTACTTCAAGAAGCTGACTCCAGTAGTAAACCTGCCTTCTCCAGCAGCAGAATCAAACCCTGACTCTCCAGCACCAGGTCCAACATAATGTTACCTCATGAATGCCCCTTCCGGTATGCAAGATATCGATGCAGCCGTATGTAGTTACTTTTATTATTACGGTATTATTATTATGTACAGTACTGTACTATTACGTTTAAGATGTTTTAGTATATTTGGGTCAGCACTGTCCCCACTTGTCCCATTTAACCTTCGCAGTGCGGGTGAACGTTAGGACCCAGGGCAGCTCAGGTCCCGCCGCCCGCAGTGTATGTACTGTATCTGTTCCATTGACGGAAAATGATCACAGTTGAAAATAAGGTGGAAATAATAAAGCGATCGGAAAGAGGTGAAACGCCATCAGTCATTGGAAAAGCGTTAGGCTACAGTCCGTCAACGATCGGAACAATTTTAAAGGATAAAGTGAGAATAATGGAGCATGTGAAAGGCCCTGACTCGATGAAAGCTACAATTATTAATAAGCAATGCAGAGGTTTAATTATTGAAATATAGTATATACATTTCTTAAGTGTTTTATATGCATAGAAAGGTAAAATATATACTAAGACAAACATCTGACTAACTAATACTGGATGTACCTATTCTGACTTACGTACAAATCCAACTTAAAGACGGACTCAGGAATGGAACTCGTTCGTAACCCGGGACTGCCTGTAATCATAAATTTTAAAAAGAGCAGAAACGGCTGGCTACATTGGAAAGATTGACGTATTTGATTGCACAATAGGTGACTGGATATTGTCTACTTTGTGAATTCAGTAGCATTTTGAAGCAAATGAAATAAAAGAAATGAGAAGTGAGTGCCAGCTTCATTGAGTGCACTGGATGGAAAAACATACAGCTTGCTCTCACCAAACCAGCCAAAATGAGTTTTGCGAATATTTTATTGAGATACAGTGCAGAGGAGGCCTTATCAGCTCTTCGAGCCGTGCCACCCAGCAGCCTCCAATTTAACCCTAGCCCAATCACTAATGACTAATTAACCTACCAACTGGTACATCTTTGACTGTGGGAAGACACTGAAGCACCTAAAGGAAACCCATGCAATCACAGGGAGAATGTAGAAACTCCTTGCAAGACTACTTTCAGATGGAGACAGAAGAACAGTCCAAAGTATTTCTCACCACGAACACTCACAAAGGGCCTATCTCTAAAATAGACTTATCTTTGGAGTAGCATCTGTTACCTGCACGCTGGCAGAAAGCTATGGATCAGGTGCTGCAAGACTGTCTAGCCACTTAGTGTTACCTGGATGATATCATTGTTACCAGTAAGGACGACAAAGAGTATCTCCAAAATCTCAAGACAAATGTTACAAAGATTAGAAGATTATGGGCTCAGAACATGACACAACAACTGTGAATTATTTAAACCTGCTCTGAACTGAAGCTGTGGACACAATTTTGAGAACTTCAGTTTTGAATGTTGTTTGCTTACTTTTATTTTGTGTATGATTTGTTTTTTTTTAAACTGTAGATTACGCATTTGATTGCCTTGTTTTTTTAAAAAATGGTTCTATTGGGTTTCTTTTATTTTGTAGCTGCCTATAAGGAGACAAATCTCAAGGTCGTATATAGTATACATTCTTTGATAATTAATGTACTTTTAACTTTGAACACTTACTGTGATCACACCATGGACACAAAGAGTGCGTAGAGAAAGTTCAAGCAGTGGTGGGTGCCACAAGCCAAAGGATGTGTCACAGTTGCAGTCCTTTTTAGGATTTGTCAATTACTCTTACAGGTTCCTGCCAAGCCTGGCCACTGTGCTCCACCCCTTGAACATTATGACAAATCAGGAAGAAATGGCAATGGACAAAGCAGTGTGAGGTTTCCTCCCAAATGACAAAGGAAATGGTGACACCAGACACTGTACACATATTATGATCCACATCGTCCAGTAAAGCTTGCCTGTGATGCCTCGCTTGATGGCCCAGATGCAATCATGGCACATATTTAATCTTGTGTAATGAACAGGATTTGATAAGCGATCTTGAAGGAGCCATTAGGAGGTAGTGATCATAATATGATAAGTTTTTATTTGCAATTTGAGAAGGATAAGGGCAGATCGGAGGTGTCAGTGTTGCAGTTGAACAGGGGAAACTATGGAGCCATGAGGGAGGAGCTGGCCAAAGTTAACTGGACGGATATCCTAGCAGAAAAGACAGTAGAACAGCAATGGCAGGTATTCTTGGGAATAATGCACAAGGTGCAAAATCAGTTCATCCCCCGGAGAAGGAAGGATTCAAAGGAGGGAAAGGGGCCACAGTGGTTGACAAAGGAAGTCAGAGATGGCATAGCATTAAAAAAAAGGAAGTATGACAGAGCTAAGGTGAGTGGGAAGACAGATGATTGGGAAATTTTTAAGGAACAACAGAACTTAACTAAAAAGGCAATACGGGGAGAAAAAATGAGGTACGAACGCAAGCTAGCCAGGAATATAAAGGAGGATAGCAAAAGCTTTTTTAGGTATGTGAAGAGAAAGAAGACAGTTAACAACAATGTTGGGCCCTTGAAGAATGAATTGGGTGAAATTGTTATGGGAAACAGAGAAATGGCAGAAGAATTTAATAAGTACTTTAGATCTGTCTTCACTAGGGAAGACACAAGCAATCTCCCAGATGTATGGATGGGCCAAGGACATAGGGTAACAGAGGAAATGAAACAGATTGACATTAGGAAGGAAACGGTGATGAGTAGACGGATGGGACTGAAGGCTAACAAATCCCCAGGTCCAGATGGTCTGCATCCTAGGGTACTAAAGGAGGTGGCCCCGGAAATTGCGGATGCATTGGTAATCATTTTCCAATGTTCCTTAGATTCAGGATCAGTTCCTGAGGATTGGAGAATGGCTAATGTTATCCCACTTTTTAAGAAAGGAGGGAGGGAGAAAACAGAGAACTATCATCCTGTCAGCCTAACATCAGTAGTGGGGAAGATGCTAGAGTCCATTATTAAAGATAAAATAGTGGCATATCTAGATAGCAGTGATAGGATTGGGCCAAGCCAGCATGGATTTACCAAGGGCAAATCATGCTTGACTAATCTATTGGGAGTTTTTCGAGGATGTAACCAGGAAGTTAGACAAGGGAGATCCAGTGGATGTAGTGTACCTCGATTTTCAGAAGGCATTTGATAAGGTCCCACATAGGAGATTGGTGGGTAAAATCAGAGCTCATGGCATTGGGGGGAATATACTGACATGGATAGAAAACTGGTTGGCAGATAGAAAGCAAAGGGTAACGGTGAATGGGTGTTTCTCGGAATGGCAGGTGGTGACTAGTGGGGTGCCACAGAGCTCGGTATTGGGACCACAGCTGTTTACTATTTACATCAACGATTTAGATGAAGGCATTGAGAATAACATCAGCAAGTTTGCTGATGATACTAAGCTGGGTGGCAGTGTGACATGTGATGAGGATGTTAGGAGAATTCAGGGTGACTTGGATAGGCTGAGTGAGTGGGCAGATACTTGGCAGATGATGTTTAATGTGAATAAGTGTGAGGTTATCCACTTTGGGAGTAAGAACAGGAAGGCAGATTATTATCTGAATGGTGTAGAGTTAGGTAAGGGAGAAATACAAAGAGATCTAGGAGTCCTTGTTCATCAGTCACTGAAGGTGAATGAGCAAGTGCAGCAGGCAGTGAAGAAGGCTAATGGAATGTTGGCCTTTATTACAAAGGGAATTGAGTACAAGAGCAAGGAAATCCTTTTGCATTTGTACAGGGCCCTGGTGAGACCACACCTGGAGTATTGTGTACAGTTCTGGTCTCCAGGGTTAAGGAAGGATATCCTGGCTATAGAGGAAGTGCAGCATAGATTCACGAGGTTAATTCCTGGGATGTCCAGACTGTCTTACGCAGAGAGGTTAGAGAGACTGGGCTTGTACACGCTGGAATTAAGGAGATTGAGAGGGGATCTGATTGCAACATATAAGATTATTAAGGGATTGGACAAGATAGAGGCAGGAAATATGTTCCAGATGCTGGGAGAGTCCAGTACCAGAGGGCATGGTTTGAGAATAAGGGGTAGGTCATTTAGGACAGAGTTAAGGAAAAACTTCTCCCAGAGAGTTGTGGGGGTCTGGAATGCACTGCCTCGGAAGGCAGTGGAGGCCAATTCTCTGGATGCTTTCAAGAAGGAGCTAGATAGGTATCTTATGGATAGGGGAATCAAGGGATATGGGGACAAGGCAGGAACCGGGTATTGATAGCAGATGATCAGCCATGATCTCAGAATGGCGGTGCAGGCTCGAAGGGCCGAATGGTCTACTTCTGCACCTATTGTCTATTGTCTATATTGCGAGTGATGGAAGGGAATGCCCCATCGTTTTTGCATCACTGCAGAGAAAAATTATGCACAGATTGACAGGGAGGACTCAAGTCAGATTTGGGGTATAGAACATTTCAACCAGTATTTGTATGGGAAAGAGTTTAGCCTCATTACCGATCATCAACCACTAGTGTCCATTTTCAATCCACAGAAGGGTGTTCCACTAACAGCAGCAGCATGAATGTAGTGATGTGCTCTATATCTTGGGAGGACTCAATTACAAGAGGACATCTAATCGTGGAAATGCTGATGGATTGTCCTGTTTACCCCGCGGAACAGAAATTCCTGAAAAATTTACAATAGAAGACATTCCACTAGACAATCACCCTAATGCAAATCAGAAAGTATCCCTATTACAGCAGAGTTGATCTAAAGGGAAAGCAAGAAAGATAGGAAAGACCCTACACTGTCTCAGGTCTACATGGCCACCCAAAAACAGCAGTTTCCCTATTTTTACCAGCACCAGGATAACCATGCCCTTGATGGGGTTGCCTTATGTGGGGATTGAGTGTGTTATACTGAGAGCTAAAGTGTTGAGTAGCCACATGCTGGTCATCTAGGCATGGTCAAAATGAAAGTGTTGGCTGAAAGCTTTGTCTGATGGCCTGAGATAGATCAGCAGATCAAGCAGTTTCCATTGCACTGTACGGGATGTCAACACGTCCAGAAGATGCCAAAAGCAATGCCTCCCCATCCCTGGAATGGCTGCATTGCCCTGGCAGAGTGACCCATCCCCTTGTCAGAAAAGACATTATCCCACAAGTGTAAGACATTTTCCACAACAATTAAACATTCAGGTCTGAATGGGATAATTTAAAATTTATTGTGCTGTGGCTATATGTATAGTATAATCAGAATCAGATTTAATATCACCAGCATATATTATGAAATTTGTTAACTTTACAGCAGTAGTACAAAAAAAATGATAGAGAAAAACTGATTTGCATTAAGTATATTTTATTTATATATATATAAAAAATTGCACATGAAATTACTTTATTCTTTTCATTAATGCAAGAGGCAGTATGATGATAGTTCTCAAGTGGTGAAGACAAATTTGCAAACAGTACATCTGTAATTCAATTAAAATATACCTTGTGAATGAAGTATATGCTAATAATATGCCATCTTATTATACTATATACACGACAAGCTATCTGGGGGAATAGAGAAAACCTGGATTTTAAAACACAGTAGGCCATACTTACTGCTTTGTCATTATACAATCGTAACCCTCTCACCTGGCTTGTACACAAACTTGGCTCATTAGCTAGCTCTGCTAGCAGCCATGTGACTCAGAGGTGAGGGGCCTTTCATAAACAATATCTGTCTGGGGTCTATATGACTTGGGGTTCAACCGAACAGGAATATCGTGATGTTCCGATTAAACAAACCTTAAATTGAGCAAATGCTGCCTATGCAGAATTGTCAGTCGGCCAGAAATAACAGATCATATACCACATAAAATTATAAAGAAAATAAAAGGGCCTATTACAGTTAAACCAATCCAATATGCACAAGACTGTTGGAGCTCATAATGGAGTCGTCTTTTACTCAGGCGCTGGACACACAGTCCGTGTGAAAGCACACACCATTATCAAACTTCCCCTGAAGTCCAACTTGAACAGACTGGTTCTCTCTCAGGAGGATTGGGGCCATTCATCTGCACAAAGCACTTCATGCAATGGGACCCTCCATCCAATGGCATTCTGTGGCATCTTCCCTGCTGTCCCGCTCCACAGCTCCCGCCAAAAGCCCCGGAACCAGACGATTGTCCTTCAGAAAACTGTTCCCCACTATCCCGATTGGCTGACTCACATTCCTAAATTGATCAGCAGGGCTTCTCATCTTAGCCGAAACCAAAACATTTTACCAGTAGGACACACTATTTTTGCAGATAACTGCTGAAATGAAATACCTACAGCATAGCAGTAGAAATCTGAACCAGGGCCCTACACAATGTATGCAAGTAGTAGCTTCACAACTTGGTGTCATTCCTCAATGCAACAATCATGCTGATTGCTTCTCCATTGCGCCTCAGAGTAATTATGATTCTGATTTTTTTGGGATTTTGCTCAAGGAATATTGTTTGGCAAAAGCAGATATTTTCTGCTTTTCAAAAACCATATATGAAGAAATATAACTTCCCCATAAAGAGTAATTAAGTCGATCATACTGATAAAATGTGTGCATTCTAAATGTATAATCTAATCTACTGCTAATACAAAAATATGCAACTAAAATATAATACAACATAAATCCATATTTAAGATTAATAAAACTCAATGCAGTAAATAATGACAAAATTTTAACTGCATCTTCAGATACTGATTATGTGACTCTGACAGAAAGAACACTGCATTGGCTGTGGTACTCATTTCAACATCAAACAGCGGCTAATTTTTTGCTGCAATGAATAGGGATACAGCATAATAGCCATCCATATTTGGTGATCAGGAGACCATAAGATTTAGGAGCAGAATAGGCCATATGGTCCATTGAGTCTGCTCAGCCATTTTATCATGGCTGATCTATTTTTCCTCTTAGCCCCATTCGCCTGTCTCCCCCCGTATCTCTTCATGGCCTGACCAATCAAGAATCTATCAACCTCTGTCTTAAATATACATAGTAGACATGGCCTCCACAGCTGCCGATAGCAATGAATTCCACAGATTCACCACTCTCTGGCTAAAGAAATTCCTCCATATCTCCAATCTAAAAGGATGCCCTTCTATTCTGAGGCTGTGTCCTCTGGTCTTAGACTCTCACCATAAGAAGCATCCTCTCCACATCCACTCTTTCAAGGCCTTTCACCGTTTGACAGATTTCAATTAAATCACCCCTCATTCTTCTGTATTCCAGTGAATAGAGGCCCAGATGCATCAAACACTCTTCAGATGACATCCTGGAATCATTTTTGTGAACGTTCTTTGAAACCTCTCCAGTTTCAGCACATCCTTTCCAAACTTGCTCACAATGCTCCACTGCCTCACCAGTGCTTTATGAGGTGAGGGTGAAGTTAAGATGCATTCCACAAATCAATTCTCCAGAATATATACATCTTCTTCCCATGAATAACAATTATAAAATAAACTGTAATCAAAGATTTAGATTTAGAACAACTGCTCCTCACATCGTGGCTTAATGAGTTGCACATTTATTTAAAATAAATATTCTTCCAAAAATGCAGTGCTTCATGATTCCACCCAGTTGTTACCTCCTAAGTGTGAAAGACTGAATGGGAAGAAACAACTTGTTTAATGATGAAGAATTTAGTGGATCACAGATACAGACCCATAATCAGCTTTCTTCAGAATTTTGTGGAACTATGGATTTAATTCTCAGTCCAAACATGGCAGATACCCTACATAACAACAAAGTGTGTTGGAGATACTCAGCAGATCAGGAAATTTTTCTGTCAGACAGAAACAGAGTTAATGCTTCAGTACTCTGATCAAAGGTCATCAGCTTGAAATATTAACTCACTATCTCTCTCCACACATGCAAGCATACGCTTATCGTAGTACTGTTTTTCATAATCAATCAAGCATGCAGATACAGAATTCAGTCCCATTTTTAAAATATAAATCTTCATTTATTAAAACACCAAGTAGAAGTTTTAAATCTTCCAATACCACTACACGCCACTCCATTGATACAGTTCGGGCTTGCAACCAATCTTACTGCACACAACAATAATAGATAACTGTTCAAGGCAAGTGAAAATCCAACAACAATATCAAGATCAGTCAGACAAATTTTTAAGGCTTCTCCAAGTGTCAAAGCCAATGGATTGTGAAAAATAAAAGCAATGTGTATATAAATTACAAGGCAATTGTTAAAAAAAATCTAAATAAAGATTAAAATGTAAACTGAAAAGTGAGAGAATTCAAGGCAAATCAGGATACTGCTTAAGAAACCAGTCAAAGCAAATTTAAGAAGTACTTAGATGAGGTGCAGCAAGTAACTGCTTTGACTTCAGTCACTGCAGAGCACAATGTCAGGACCATTTCACTTGGATTCAGAAGCTCACGTTTGTAAGTGACATGAACCTACAAGTACAGACAGGCCTCCAACTGCCAGTCCCTAGCCCAGACTTCTTTGACTTCCAGACATGCAGATCCAGGAGCTTTGACCATCAAATCTGCCCTCAACATTGGTGCCGTCCAAGTTCAATGAACTAATTTCTACCTGAAAGCTGAATAACAGCTCTCAGGAACTTCCACACAATTTCCACTGTACCATGGCCCCACTATCATATAATCAATACATTATCTCCCAGTCACTGACCTCATTTACTCAGGAAATGTTCTTTCTGCAGCCTCACCTAAGTCCACAAAGTTTGTTTCTAACTTCTCTCCAAGATTCACAAGCAGGACTGCCCTTAATAGATACACTGTTTCAGTTTGTTCTTGCCCCACAGAAATTATTGCTTCTTGACTGCTTTCTCCCCTTACTCAATCTGTTTCATTTACACATGTATCACTTCTGACAGTTTCCTAGTCCCTTTACAACAGATGTCCAATCCCTCTAAACCTTTGTCACAAAAGGATGGTCTGAAGGTTCTTCACTTTTTTTAAAACAGGTTCAACCAATCTTCCCAATGAGACAGTTGTTCTTTTAATTTCTCTCATTTTCTTCAAATTAATGGCATAGCAATGGCAACTCACACAGTCCCAAAATGTGCATGCATATTCCTGAGATGCGATGAACAGTCTTCATTTTAATGACAGCATTGGTACCTCTTTTTGTATTTTTTACATTTGCTGTCAAGTTTCACCCTGCTCACACTTTCACATCCCACCCTTCCCTTTCTTGATCTTTCTAACTCAACTTCAGAAGATGGCAAACAGTGAATATATAGTTGATTTTCACTACCACCTCAACTCCACGTCTTCCTAATCTGTGTGCTATACTTGTTTGTTGAAGCTACAGTATTTTGCAGAAGTCTTATGCATCTTAGAGTTTTCATATAATTTTTGTTATATTCCACCAGGCAGGCACCTCACATTCAAAACGTCAAAGGTTCATCACCATGGCTGAGGTAGGGGGTACTCTAAGCCAGGGTGAAACACAGAGGAATGAGTGCAACTGCTGGAGAACAAAATTGAAGTCCTGAGGGCAAGACTTCTGTATTGGATAGAACTAGCTATTTTATCCTTGACTGAAAGGTAGCTTTCTGTTCCCCTGACTTGGAATACCAAATGGTCAAACGCCATCCACTCTATTTATCTAGGGAGTTCTCTTCCGTAATCCTGACCAGTTTACATACCAGTGGCTGACTATAATCAAGCGCTCGTGATACTACATAATGCCGTCTCCAAAAAAACAGTTCATCCTGACTCATTTCAAATCATAGTTGGAGACTTCAACCAAGCTGGTTTGAAGAAATCCCTGCCCAATTACCATCAGCATATAACCTACAGCACATACTAAACCACTGTTATACTAGGAGAAGGAATGCCTACCGTTCCTTGCCCAGACCACATTTCGGTAAATTGGATCACTTGGCTGTACTTCTCCTAACTGCATACAGGCAGAGGCTCCAGAGATTAGAACAAAGAGGTAGTCGCGGGCAGAAGAGCTTAAGGATTGCTTTGAATCAGTGGACTTGGCTGTATTCAAGTACTCATCTAGGGATCTGCATGAATACACCATGGTTGTAACAGACTTAATTAGAACAGCTGTAGAAGAGTGCGTCCCCACAAAACCATACAGAGTCTTCCCCAATCAGAAGCCCTTATCACCTCCTATAAAGTTAAATCAAGCAACATGTGAGACACGAGGAAATCTGCAGATGCTGGAAATTCAAGCAACACACACAAAATGCTGGTGGAACGCAGCAGGCCAGGCAGCATCTATAGGGAGAAGCACTGTCGATGTTTTGGGCCGAGTCCTGATGAAGGGTCCCAGCCCAAAACGTCGACAGTGCTTCTTCCTATAGATGCTGCCTGGCCTGCTGCATTCCACCAGCATTTTGTGACATGTGAGACAGCAGGGCTTCACTTCTGCATGAGCTCAATGCCTTCTAAGTTCACTTTGACCGACAGAACATGGAGGATCCATCACAAACTCCCACATCCCTTGATAATCCTATGGTTTCATTCTCTAAAGCAGATGGGTGAGCTGTCTTTGGGCGGGTGAACACACAAAAAGCATCCAGCCTGGAGGGGATACCCAGACACATACTAAAGACTGATCAACTGGCTGGTGTGTTCACTGAGATCTTTAACTTATTGCTTCAGCAGTGTGTGGTACCCACATGCTTCAAGCAGGCTTCAATAATACCAGAGCCCTAAAAGAGTGCGCTTGCACTTACATCCACAGTGATGAAGTGTTATAAACATATTAACTCCTGCCTGAGGCAACTTAGATCTGCTCCACTTTGCCTAGCAGAGCAACTGGTCCACAGCAGATGCCATCTCTTTGGCTCTTCACTCAACCCTTGAACATCTAGACAGCAAAGATGCTCTTTTATCAACTACTGCTCGACATACAACACCATCATCCCCTCAAAACTAATCAGTAAATTCCAAGACATTGACCTCAATACCTCCTTGTTCAATTGTATTCTGGATTTCCTCACTTGAAGACCCCAGTCTGTTGGGATTGGCAACAGTATCTCTTCCATCATCTTCATCAGCTTCAGGGCATCACAAGGCTGTGTGCTTAGCTCCCTGCTCTACTTGCTTTACACTACAACTGTGTGGCTTAACACAGCTCCAGGCATATTTAAGTTTACTGATGACACCACTGTCGTGGGCCGAATCAAAGGTGGTGATGAATCAGCATATAGGAGGCAGACTGAAAATTTGGCTGAATGATGCCAAGGAGAGGATTTTAAGACTTCAGGAGAAGGAAACAGAGGTCCATGAGCCAGTCCTCATTGGAGGATCAGAGGTGGAGGAAGTTAGCAAATTTAAATTCCCAGGTGTCACATTTCAGATGACCTGTCCTGGACCCAGCACAAAGTACAATTAAGAAGAAAGCACAGCAGCGCCTCTAGCTCCTTAGGAGATACAGCATGACATTTAAAACTGACAAACTTCTACAGATGTGCTGTGGGGAATTTATTGACTAGCTGCATCACAGCCTGGCATGGAAACACCAATACCCTTGATCGGAAAATGCTACAAACGGTAGTGGATATGGCCCAGTCCATCACGGGTAAAGCCCTCCCAACCACTGAGCACATCTACATGCGACTCTGTTGTAGGAAAGCAGCATCCATCATCAGGAATTCCCACCACCCAGGTCATGCTCTCTTCTCAGTACTGCCATCAGGAAAAAGGTACAGGAGCCTCAGGACTCACACCACCAGGTTTAGGAACAGTTACTATCCCTCAACCATCAGGCTGTTGAACAAAAGGGGATAACTTCACTTGCCCTATCATTGAAATGTTCCAACAACCAATGGACTCACTTTCAAGGACACTTCATCTCACGTTTTCAGTATTGTTTATTTATCTATATTTGCATTTGCATAGTTTGATGTCCTCCACACTCTGGTTGAACGCCCTAGTTGGGCAGACTTTCACTGATTCTGTTATAGTTACTATTATAGAGATTTGTGGAGTAATGAATCTCAAGGTTGCATATGCTAACATATATGTACTTTGATAATAAAATGTATTTTGCATTTCGTGTGTCAGTCGAAAATAGCAAATTTTAGATTTCCAAAAATCCATTTTCCAAAAAAACTATGTTAGAGAATTTTTTTGTATTTCCATGATGAAGGAATATACTTTTCAAATAAAGACTTGATTACTTTGTACGTATACATCCCAGTGCATGATTAAATAAAGGTAACAAATGGGTGCTAATGATCAATGACATAATGAGCTGAATGAACTAAACTAATTAACTGAAACAGAAACCAGTGTAGAAAGAATCAAACTGGTTGAAGGACTACCAAACTAAAAGGTGTGGCAGATGTGACAGCTTAACCTTCAAATCATCGATTCTTACATCGTGGCAAGAGTGAGCATAGCAAAAAGACACCAGGCAGTCATCTTTCATCAGCAAGGTCTCTCCCAAGGAGAAATTTCATGGCAGAAAGGAGTTTCAAGATATGCTGTCTTAGGTACATTGTCATGCAGTTTGATAAGAAAATCGGCTGGTAGAAGCAGCACCAAGAAATGGGCAAAGCTGAGGACCAGAAACACAGTGGTCAGCCATAGAAACTAAGTGCAGCAGACAAGAGATACATCAAACTGATGTCCCTTCTAAATTGGAAGAAGTCCAGCACTGCTATTAGCTCTGAACTCACAGAAACTACTAGAACCCAAGTACACCCCTGTACTGTCCAGAGAAGTCTTATCAGAAGTGGTCTTCATTGAAGAGTTGCCAAGGTCCTAAAGAACTATCTTCAGTGAAAAGAAGAACAAGGAATTCTGCAACAGATGGTTTGACCTCCATAGAGTCCCAATTTCAATATCATCAAAGCTGTCTGGGATCACCTGGAGAGACTGAAGTAAGTGAGATGGCCAAAGTCTGCAGAACTGTGGCAAGTTCTCTAGGATGCCTTCGACCATCTACCAGCAGATTTTCTTATAAAACTGCATTGGGCGGAACTTAGGAGGATGTTGGTGCCTAATGGCAACTCCTTTGCTTGCATCTCCAGAAACAGCTCTATTTCTACATTTAATATCTCTTTCTTTCCTTTTCAGGGTTCTTTTGAAGACCCTGACCTGGAGTTAAGTGCTGACTCCAGTTCTTTGTGGAAATGGGACCCGCTCTTGGGGCCTCACAACTGGCCGCTTTTTGATATGCCAAGCACACAGCCTAGAAAACTAGCGCACCTTCAGGGTGCCGGATTTTCATGGCTCTGGAGGCGAGTGGACGAGGTTGGTGCTGCCGCCTAGTGTGTCGTGGGAGACGGAAGATCGAAAGCAGCAAGCTGGTTATGTTCCCAGAGACCCAAGTTCTTTGGGCACAGAGCTCAGAAAAAGCTATACAACAGACTTTTATCGACGAGTTGTTTGTTATGTCTCCCCTCTTGCTGTGAAACAGGGACACCTCTTTTTCCCTTATTAGGGAGAGAGCCTGTGGTATGTTGAATTACTGAATGAATGAGTGGTCTTTGGGGTACTGCAAGTCTGTGTCTTTATTGATGCTTTGCTGCATGCTTGAGAGCTCAGTGGGGGATGCCGATGCTATTTTGCTGGTGGGGGAGAGGGGTGGTCATTGTTTTGCTGCTGCTTATGTGTGGGGGGGGAGCTGGGGGGGGTTGCTTTGGGGTTCTAACATGCAACTGTCATTAATTCTTTAGGCACCCCTCTGTTTTTGTGGATGTTTGTGAAGGATGTATATTGTATACATTTCTCTGACATTAAATGTACTTATTGACAATGTACCTAAGGCAATTAATGCAGTTGATGAATTGAGCCAAAGGATGGTCACATGAAATATTTCTTTTTTAATTATTGAGATAGAACTCAGTACAGGTCCTTCCAGCCCTATGAGCTGCACTGCCCTGAAATCCCTGATTTAGCCCTAGCCTAATTAGGGACAATTTGCAATGACTACCGTAGATTCCGGACTACAGAGCGCACCTGATTAAAAGCCGCTGGCTCTAATTTTAGAAAGAAAATCAATTTTGTACTTGTACAGGCCGCACCGGATTTTCGGCCGCACCGGATTTTCGGTCGCAGGTGTCCCACATTGTAATATGAGATATTTACACAGAAAGATATTACACGTGAGGATTTTTTAACTTTTAATTAAATCCATATGGTAACATAAACAAATACATATTGCAAATGCTTTTTTTCGAACCGTGCCTGTAACGTGGCTACTTTTAAATATACGTTGCGTATACTTTTTTACTGAACAACATTCCAATATCTCCTAACGACTGGTAAAAAATATATATACTGCAGCCTACCAGGAAAAGTTATTGATCGCCTTTAACTTAAAAGCAGCGTTTTCGCTCCGCCGCTCACCCCCCGCCGTCCCGTTTATCGCAAACCGGCATTTTTCCCACAAGACGCGGCGAAACCGGGTGTGACGTCATAGCATCCCGGGATGTAGTACAGAAAACAAATATAGTTAAAACAGTTCTAACTTTAACTAACAAATGAATTACTAAGCGAAAATATTATAAACTAAATAACTGCCATAAAGGCAGCACAATGCTTTTCTTCGAGTGTTTTCCATGTTGATGAGGGTGAGTACAAATGACCGATTTACAATAATTTAATTGTGAAAGTGCGCTTGATTTATCGTACAATTTCATTGGACCTCTGTGAACTACTCATCAATTTTATTGGTCTACTGTTACGAGGCAAAATGTTTTTGGCAGCATGAAAAAAAACCATGCATTAGCCGCTCCGTATTAAAGGCCGCAGTGTTCAAAGCTGTTCAAAATGTGGGAAAAAAGTAGCGGCTTATAATCCGACATCTACGGTAATTAACCTTCCAGTTTAAGATGGTGCTGGTGAAGACCAGTGACTTACTGGTGGCAAAGAATACAACTAAATACTTTATTAATAACTTTTCTTTTGTAAAATTTATGATAAACAATCACAACAATGGAGTCAAGTTGGGGATCAGTGTCAAGGTGAGATCGAGGCATAATCAAGCTAAGTCAGGGTAAGCAGAGCGGAAGAAAGGCAGATTCAAGGCCCATCCACCTAAGCAGGGAGAGAGGTTTAATCGATCTAAGTGCCAGGCCAATTTGGAAAGGTCAGGGTCCAGGTTTACAGCATATTGATGTGACAGGGCTCAGGTCTTAGTGTGAGAAAAGACCCGATGCTTGGAGGATTTAAACGCTGGGCCAGATGGATTGATAAGGTAGGGCATCGAAGCAAAAGGTGAAGGTTGAGCTGCTGAGCTGAGGTAGTAGTCTGCTCCAGTCTTCATGTCTATGGACTCACTTTTGTTCTGAATGCTATTTGCTGATTTTTATTGTTTGCACAATTTTTTTCCCTCTCTCTGCACATTGGCTGTTTGACATTTTTTTAATGGGTTCTTTTGGGTTTCTTTGTTTTGTGGCTGCCTACAAAGAAACGAATCTGAAGGTTGTATAATTTATACATACTTTGATAATAAATGTACTCTGAACTTTACCAATATTGATTTACTTTTACTGCTCATTACAGTACTTTTTTGATATTTATTTAGAAACTTTTCATTTCATTATTTTTGAAAGCATCTTCACTTCACAGATCTTTTTTATATGTGCACTTTTGCACAGTACTATATGCACAATCATACTCTGTTTTTATTGGTTCTAAGAAGAACCTGTAGGCCGAAGCAGATTTGCTATGTACTATAATAGAAATAATATTTTACATTATGACTCTAGGTCAGCAAGTTCACCAATTTCAAGAGATCTGCACACTGTAATACAACGCAGCTTTACATCAGTAAAAATCAATATTACTGACATGGGATTCCTACAAGGATAGCACAATGAACTCAGATGGACCACAGGAGAATAGATATTCCCAGTTTTAGGTACTGCCAATATTTTATTACTACTGTTATGCTAAATCAAATCTTAGTCAGGGATGTTAAAAATGGTTTTATTGCAATATGAGCAACAAATGGAGTTAAAAAATGGGAAGAATTTCCTTTCTGAGCTGCAAACTAGTAACGGATAGACGCAAGTTGATTTGCATCTGCTTCAATACCCTAGGGTGCTCAGGGATGAACAGCGGATAGCCTATAATTAAACAGGATTTCACACGATTCAAACTAATATTTTTAGAATGGAAGTTTTCCTCAGGAGCCATGTGCTTGAAGGATCCAACCTTAAAAAGGAAACAGTTTCAGGTTGAAGAAGAATATGGCTACAATGGAAGTTGAATTAACTGAAAGAAATAAAGGAAATTACACCTTTTCTTTTAAAACTGAGCTCCCTGTCCAGGTTTGATCCCGTTTTCACTTGCTGTTTGCATAGAGTTTGCACATTCTCCCTTAAGCTATCGAGATTTCCCCAAGGTGCTTTGATTTCCTCCCAGTTCCCAAAGATGTGCAGCTTTGTGGATTACTGTAACTGTATATTGTAAATGGTAGAATCTGGGGTGGGGCTGTTAATGGGAATGTAGGGAGAATGAGTTATATGGAAAGTAAGCAAGTAAATGGAATTACTCTATAGATTCAATGAGCCAAAATAGTCTGTTTCTGTCGTTAGGAACAAAGTAACTTGTATGAAGCTGGTTCCAACGTCCAGAAAAGTAGTAGGATATTACTTCCCTACAAATTCCACAGCATTTGAATTGTGTAAAATGCTAAAATTTCTTTGGTGGGAGGCTGAGATCAAGTGAACGGAAATGATTTGATTTCCAGGTCAATAACAATAAGGTCAATGTGAAATAAAACATTAACCAATATGGATATAAATGTTTCCACACAAATATTTATATTTGTTTCTAAACAAAATGAGTTAATGGATAACTAAGAATAGGAAAGAAAGGTAGGCCAATGTTTCAATGTAGCCCTTAAGATGAACAAAGGGACATGGTTACAATTTTTGCTAGCTACAGAGAATTGTGGCTGAAGGACTTGCTTGTTTATTATAGAATTTAAAGTATTTTTTAAAATTTTGTAAGTTAGAGTACAAAAAGGGGATAAATTTCATTTTTCTTGTAGTGACTTCTGATCTTCCTGGAAGCTCGGAGTCATGCTAAATGTTTGGAGATTGAGAAATACCATGATGACTAGGCCACCACTGACAAGTGGCCAGAACGATAAGCCTAAATACGTCCTTCAAACTCCAGAATATTCTACAGGTACTTGATTGTGTGTTGCCTTTCAGCTGTTTACTTAAATCTTAGATGGTTTGTAGATAACTGCTGTTTCCCATGGATCTGAATACTAATTAATTGTGGTTTGGTGGTACATTTCAATTTTTTCTCTGACATTTTTTTCTGCTTCTTTATTGATTATTTGCATAATTTTTGTATGACTTCATGAAATCTAAGTGTTAATGAAATAGCCTTGTGCGATAATTTAATTCAACATTATGTATTTTTTACATCTCGTTCCCCTGACAATACAATCTGCTGTTGCATGTAAATTAACCAAATACAAAATTATAAAATTCCGGATGCTGTAAACTGAGTAAATTACTGGCAATATCAAATTAATGTGTGTTATGTTTAGGCATTTCTAGAGAATTTTCTATTAGATAAACAAGAAAGGGAGGGGAGGGGAAGGGAATGGAAATTGTTAACAGAACTGGCAGACTCCCAACCCACCCATACAATTTAGTAGGAAGCTACTAAACCCAAGGAACCAAAACCAGATTATTTCACTTAACTCTTGATTGTCGGGAATATTTTTTGATCACCATTATCAAGTATTCTTTTTATTTATGGAATGTTTGTGCAATTTGGTCAGCGAACAATTTTTGCCCTCTGAAATGCAGTCAAAACAACATAGTCAAGCACCTCGAAATGATACACATGAGGAAAGGTTCACCTACTGATATTTTAAGTGGGGTCCTGCCAGACTTTGACTCAATTATAAAAAAGGAATGCTGAGAAATCTTCAAAGCTACCTGCGTATGCTGATATTGTCGTGCAACTGCTATGTGACTTCAAAGGAAGCTTCATACTAGGTCCTATGTTTTTTGAAGGTCACCAGAGATCAACTGCACACGAACTCTTATTCCTCTGGTTGGAAAATTCAGAATGCAAAACCTCTGAACTAAACCACAGTATTTTTGCGTGGATCCATAAATTAATCTCGTCACCACCTCACCAGGATTTTGAATTCCACAATGGTAGTGTTGTTGCATGTTAAGGAAAAGTGCTTGAATCTTTCTTACTGGAGTTGGTCATTGGCTGGCACTTCTGTGCTGTAAATATTGCTTGTCATCCATTAAGCCAATCACAACCTTGATTTATTACAAATTGGGAGAGACTACTTCATTATCTGAGAATTCAAGGACAGAATTTCACAGGTAGCTCTGGCTTCTAGATGTCCTACTTCAACTAGTGCCCAGTTGGAAACAATGACCTCTTGCCTAGACATCTAAATAGCAATCAGACTCTGGATATTTGCTGCTTGTTTTTTGCTTAGTTATTCTTAAAATAATAAATAATCCTTTTATATAATTACGTATTTTGCTCCAACTTTTGCCTGCAATCCACATAAAGAAAACATGGTGGTTTCATAAACTTTACCGTGCTTCTAACCATATAAAACATTTACAATGAAAATAATATTGAAATATTTAATAGAAACTTAAGCATTAAGCCATAAAAATAGGCTTAATGGAAATCTTTGAGTGTAAAATTTAAAATATATAGTCGGTAAAGTTTAATGCAGAGGAAGCATTTGTTTCTGTCTGCAATATTTGTAATTTGAGGCACTGCTTAATAATTTCATTCTTTTAACAGCTACTGCCAGACACTGAAATGAAAAGCTTAAGGCAGGTTATTATACGAATAATAAACTAAGGCCAAAAAAGGTCACAAATTTGAATTGGAGACATTCAACTTTGGCTATGGGGAGAATGCCTTGAGGGAATACATTCATAGCAAAGGCTTCACTTTGAATATTTGCCTCAGTCAATGACTTGTGTCCTAAGTTGGATACTTTGCCACATCAAAGAGTACCCATGATCACCAAAACATCATGGACAAATGGCTTGTTCAGTGCTGAACTGTTCTATCCTAAACACAAAGGAAGCACCTGGGAGAAACGAGTAGCTGGCAGTTTGCAGATATTGATCATGTCTCATTCAAAGGTGCAGATTAAGAGGACCAGACAGGCTTGGTAAGGCAACTAGTGTACAGAATAAAAATACATTGAAATGTTGCAAATCATTTGCTATCTGTGAAAAAGAAAGAAAAATCAGAAACAGGCAAAAGACTGACAGTCACAGCAACAAGCAAACTACTAGAAGAACTCGGTTGGTCAAGCAGCATCTGTGGAGGGAAATGGACTTTTAACCTTTCAGGTCCAGCCCATTCATCTAGACAAATAATGGTAGTGGAGACAAGCAAGCTCTCCAAAATGGAATTTTATTATGAAGCATGAGTCTGCAGAGAACTCAATAATTAGTTTGGAGACTGGTAACATTCATTCTAAGCAAATTACATATGAAAAGCTGGTTTTCTGTTGGCTAGGTTACATACATCTCTAACCAAGCTTGAAAAGATATGGAGGAAGGAGGGGAAGAGGAATCCTATCATTATTGTGCACCAATTCAGGATGTGCTGACTGGTCTGTATGATATGGTAGAATCTGGTAAGTACTACAGTCAAGATTTATAATCATTGATTATGTCTCCCATGCGCAAATTTGCAAAATGATAAACAAATGGGGGGTGGGGGAATGTACAGAGGTAAGAAGTAATGCCACGATGGAACGTCTGCAACAAAATCTTTCAATGGAGTACCACGGGAAATACAGAAGATATGAACCAAAGTAGTATTAATAATTACTCAAAAACAATGAAAGAGATCAGAATAGTATTTATTAACTGTGCACTAAGATCTTCAACTAACATTTGAAAACAAAGATTTTGCTTACTGATTACTTTTGGGTGTATCTTATGGATTTTGAGAAGCTGATCGTGAAAATCACCATGAAATTTTCATATCATGCAACATTTAAAAAATATATCTATATTATTGACAGACAATTTGAAGAACTTCTGGTAGGATTGGAGAAAATAGCATGGAAGGCATTCAAGGATGTTGATGGAAATTTTCTTGGCAACTACAGAGCACCATACTATATGCAGCTGGTTGACAACATGCATCAAGCGTACAAAACTATAGGATGCATTTTCTGCATTCTGATTTAGACTTCTTCCCTGCAAATCTTGGCACTGTCAGTGACAACCATGGTAAAAGGTTTCACCAGGACATTGCGGTCATGGAGAAACGGTATCAGGGCAACTGGCATTCATCAATGCTGGCTGACTATTGTTAAACACTTAAGTGAGAAGTCTTATTCAGTACAAACAAAACTCATAAACATTTTTAGCTTAGTTGAACTAATGCAAAAGTCAGCACTGTTATGCAATTAAATGAATTATATTCAATAAAAGTTAATTTATTGTTTCTCCAAATTCATGTGGGATAAAAATGGTCTGAAATTATATTCACGTTCAGCTTCAAGCGCTCTATCATGAACAAAAACATTTCTGAGGCAGCAACACTTTCAAGAAAATTTGTTCTAGAAAGATAAATAGGAGATATACAAATTAAGCACTGGATCAAAAAAAGGTTAGAGAATGTGGCACCCAACAAGCATTCTCTATAAGGACCAGGGATGTTAATTAAACATACCATAATCATTAATGAGACTAAATATACCAAATTATAAACTCTACAAAGAAAGGAGCAGAAATAATTCCAGTAATTTAGGAAAAAAATGACATTAATAACAAGTCAAGATTTGATGACAGATAAGCTGGTAGTGGAAAATAACAGGTAGAGTTAAGAAATCGAAAAAGATTAACACCATTTTAGGAGCTGTATACATGTAGCCTAGGAATAGCTGTGCAATGGTGGAATGCATAAGTACAGATTGTTAGACAAGCATGAAGCAAAAGCAGACAGTTTCAAAAAGGAAATTAAATTTTCATATAAATTAAGATAGCTGATGTCTAGAGGGTTAGGAATATCTTGAACTTGTTCACTATAGACTTCTACAATAAACTGCTGGTAGGTCAGTTGATATTAAATTTAGTAATGAATACTAAAACATTTTACAGCTCAGTAGTGTATAAATAAGCATCTAAAAGCTATCATAGTACAACTAAGTTCAATATAGTGATTAAACAGAAACATGATGCAACAATCCTAAATTTGGGTAAGGCTTACAACTGGTGTGATGAGATACACAACCTAAGTAGACTAGGTAAATTTATTAATGGGTAAAACAACAGAAACTCACTGGGTAATTTTGAAGAATATACTGCAATATACCGTTTTTCAATTTGACCATGATATATGAAGTTGAACAATCTCACTGCATGCAAAAGTGGCAAAAGCTCAATTTGCAAAATTGGACAACTAGAATTGTATGAGTAAGCAAACCTACAACAGCACCAAAATTAACAATCTACCAATGGATTCTGGTAATTGGGAGTGATACAAAAAACAAAAAGGAAGCAAATTGGAAGAGTTGTGAAGAAATTTGCAAGGGATTTAAAAATCAACAAATTTTTGCCCGTATTGTGAAATTGAGCACAGTCAGGAGTCATAGTGTGAAAATAATCGTAATTTAATTAAAATAAAGAAATGCTAGGTATGTGGAATAATTTAAACAGTGGATGATATAAAGTAGGCATGGCCAATTCCATTGAAAGAGAAACAGTATACAGATTGAAACATTAATTTCATTGATACTGCCTGACCTGATGAGTTTTCAGAAATTTTTGTTTCCAGAGCATTTTGTTTTTATGATAAATAATTATTTTACATCAGTGTTTGCAATGGTTTAGTAGACAGCATGTCAGATATTGGAAAATTGGTCTGAATCAAATTATGGCCTCACCAAAATTAAATAAGGAAAATTACAACATTAAAAAGTTATAGTTTTGAATATTAAAGACATAGATTTAAGACAGTATTCAGCAAAGCCATTTCTGTACAATACAACACTTCATCCTACCTATGCATAAAACTGACCAATTAAAAATAAATTAAATCTATCTAGATACAGCATGACCAGTCTGCCAGTCTGTTCTTAATCATCAGCAAAATGATGCATCATCCAAATTGCTATCAAGTGGACTGGACTCTCCAGTAACATGCTCACCAATGTATAATTTGGAGTTTGCCAGGCCCAGTTAGCTCCAGTTATCATTACTACTTTCTTAGTCCAAACGTGGATCAGAACAGAACCTCTGAGATGTGGTGAGAATTGACTACCTTTGAAACCAAGGCGATACTTGATCAAGTTTTGCATCAGAGTGCGTGAGTAAACTGAGGTCAGTGTAATTAAAGAGGAAACGTTCTGATAGTTGGAGACATACTTTTCCTGTTGGAAACCAATCACTCTTCTATTAGAATATTGCCTTAGACACAATCATCTTCAAATGCTTTATCAACAACCTTCCTTTCATAAGGTCACATCAGAATTATTATTCTTGATGACTGCACAATGTTTTACAGTACTGTGCAAGAGTCTTAGGCACATACTAATAGCTAGGGTGCCCAAGACTTTTGCACAGTACTGTATATCATGTCTTTCCAATTACTACTACTGAGCTAATACAAAGCTACGTACTCTTATTTCTGTTTCCTAACCACTTTCCTATTTTAACCAATATACAGCACTGTGCAAAAGTCTTAGACACCTTAGCTATATATATGTGCCAAAGACTTCTGCACAGCACTGTACTTATTCATAATTCCTCAAAAAATGAAGCAGCCTGTGGCTGCATGCAGCAGGACTTAGCTATAACATTTAGGCATGGGCTAATAAAAGATAAATAACAACTGCACCATATAACTGCTAGGAAATTACCATCTCTAACAACAATGAATCTATCCCCTCTCCTTGACATTCTATGGATTTACCAACAGTCTCCTAACATTAATATCTTGGGAAGGTGACCAGAAACTCAACAGAATAAGGCAAATGGGTCAACCAAAGGTGTCATCTCCATTGCTCTCCACATCATATTGGAACACCTGGAGCATAAGGACACCTTTGCCAGAATGTGTGTTTGTTTTTTTTAATTAAATTGACTGTAGTTCTGCCTTCAACACTATACTTCCCAACAAACTGACTGCAAAACTACACAATCTGGGAATGAATACATTAATTTGCAACTAGATTCTGGATTTTCTTACCAATCGCACCAAAATAAGACTAGGGAAGTACACATCAAGCTCCCTGACCCAGACCACCAGTGCACCACAGGGATGCATACTGACCCTACTCCTTCACACACTTTTCACCCATGACCATGCCCCTGCCCATGCCACCAACTCCATCATCAAATCTCCATACGATAGCACAGTGATTGGATTAATTATAAATAACAATGAAACAACATACAGAGAGGAGATGCAGAAACTGTTTGAATGGTGCCACAACCATAACCTTTCACTTAAAAGAAAGCAAAGAAAGTATTATTGATTTCAGGAAATCAAAAAAGTATGAACAAGCTCCACTACTCAACAATGAAGCAGTGAAAAGAGTCTCCAGCTTTTAGTTCTTAAGAGTGAACATTACAGACGAACTCTCTTGGACCACCAACACCTACCTTCTTGACAGTAGGGACGGCTCAGCAGTCCCTGTCCTATCTTAGACTAAAGAGAGAAAATCTGCCCCAAGAGCTGCTGGTAAACCTTTATCGATGTGTAATTGAGAGCATATTGACCTACCGCACCACAGTATGATACACTATCTACAAGATCGACCATAAAGCACTTCAGCGAGTGATAAGGACTGCACAGAATATCATTGGGGCACAACTACCAGATATGGAAATCATCCACAACTCATGATGCCTACAGCAACTCCCAACATTGTGATGGACTCGTCCCATCCCAGTAAACACCAGTTGAATTTCCTACCACTCGGAAGGAGATACAGAAACCTCTCTGCACGGACATCCAGACCGAAAAACAGCTTTTTCCCACAGGGCTGTCGTGCAACTAAACAATGTTCCATTTTAGAGTTGTTTGTTTTTTAAATTCAGTTGTAACTTAGATGTCACTCTAAATAACTCAGAACTTATTTTAAATTTAGTCATTGTTTTCAGTAACTGAATTGCCAGTATGTTGTTTTATACTGAATCAAGTAGCACTGCAATCTCATTGTCCTCAGCAATGACAATAAAGCCCTAACAAACATATAAATAGAATGGCTGCAAAAGCAGGTCGATCTGGGAAGCTTTTACCATCTAATAATAATGGAATATTTGCCACAATATGGACAAAGGCAGCTCCAACAATACTCAAGCCATTCAAAATCACCCAAAACATAACAGCTGATTTGAATGGCACCGCAACCACTATTCCAAACATATACTCCACCTACTTCCACACAGTGGCTGCAGCGTGTACCAACTCAAAAAAATGCAATTAGTCACACCCTTCTCCAGTAGTGCCCACAAAACCTGCTACTTCTATCGCCAATAGGGACCAGGTCAGCAGGTTACACTGCAAGTCACACAACTTCATGATTTCCAAATGTACTGCAACAGTGTGGACATTTACATCCTTGCTTGAATAATAAAGCAAGTTTTGCACATAACCCTCCAGATATGGACTAATCAATGCTGAAGCATATTCCCCCTATTTATTGTGGTCTATTTCCCTACAATAAACAATAACATTCTGCGAGCTTTGCTAATTATTTGCCTTGCCTACACACGTTTTTGCCTTACATCTGTTACCTTCAAATCTGTGAGAACTGAACTAGAATCTGCAGAATTTTGGAAAGAAACCAATATCTCATTGCCAGCACCTTCAAAACCATAAGACACAAGCCATCAAATTTTGAGAATTAATGTTAGAGAGATTAATGTTAATTTATTTTCAGCTTCTCATTTATTCTACCACTTCCAGAAAATGGTTTATATCTTCTTCTATGAAGGAAGTAGAATAGCTATTTACTTTTTCTGTCATAGTTATTAAAAAAAACTACGACAATACAAACAGGAGAAAATCTGCAGATGCTGGAAATCCAAGCAACAGACACAAAATGCTGGAGCAATTCAGCATTTCTCTAAAGGAATCACAGTTCTCTAAAAGCTTCTTAGTTCCCATAATTCCATTATTAGACAATATGGTCCAAAATAAACTGCTTGCTTTTTTTTTTTATACACTGAATTAGAAAGCCATCTCAGCTACATTCCACACTATCATTGCTCTGGTCTATATTCAGAGAACAGTTCAGATTCCCCTTGCTATAAGAAGCACTGATATTCTGATTTCTTCCACATTCTGCATCCCACTACTTGGGATCCTATAAATAAGGGGGCAAAAACAGTGCCAGGCATTGTATTCTCTGATCAAAACTGCTCCCACTTCTTAATTTTCTAAGTTGAGATCCCTCCACTCCACCATTTTCCATTTTTACACCATGTATCCAATCAGGGCTATTACTCCTCTCATTTACCTGTATTTTCTAAAAATTAAATATTCTGAAATATTTAGATCCTAAGCATTATCACTGCAGCCATATTTGCAGAACTATAACCATTTATCTCTATTTGTCTTATTAATTTACTTATCTTGCTACAAACTCATTTTTTAAAATTGAAATTTACAATTTACAGTAAGATTCCATAAAAACTAATTACGCCAATGACCAGTAAATCCGTTTTGTTTTTGCTAATGTAAGAGCATCCTTCAGGAGGGTGAATACAACAGGACCAGACAATGTACCTGGTTGAGTACTGAAGACCTGCGCTAATAAGCTGGCTGGACCGTTTATGAACATCTTTAACCTCTTGCTTTGGCAATCTAAGGAATCCACCTGCTTCAAGTAGACTTCAAATACACTGACGCCCAAGAAGAACATGGTAATCTAACTTGGATCCACTCAAATTCGCCTACTGTCACAAAATGTCAACAGCAGATTCCATTTCATTGGCTCTTCACTCAGCTCTGGAAGATCTGGACAGTGAAGATGCATACATCAGGATGCTCTTCACTGAGTACAGCTCAGCATTCAACACTATCATCCCCTCAAAACTGATCAATAAGCTACAGGACCAAGGTCCCAAACCAGGTTCAGGAACAGTTAGTACCTTTCAACCATCAGGCTCCTGAACCAGTATGAATCACCCACTCTTAACGTTTTAGGAACAGTTTCTTCCCTTCTGCCATCAGAGTTTTTTGAACAGACAGTGAACCAGCCCATGAACACCATTTTTCTACTCTCGCTCTCTTTTTGCACTACTTATTTTCATATTTCTTATAATTTATAGTTTTTAAATATTTCACTGTACTGCTGCTGCAAAACAACAAATTTCACGATGTGTCAGTGATAATAAACTTGATTCTTACAACGAAAAGTTAAACTTCATGATCGAAAATTTTATTCAGACAATGAGAAACTGGAATTGCACAGTATCCACACCTCAAGCAATAATGGCAGAAAACTGACAGACCTTTTGAGTAACAGTGTTGTTCAATAATCTGTACTTGAAAGTTGACACCACCATTGACTATTTTTTAAATGAGTCTAGACAATTACTCTGTTAAATGTAACCATATATCAAGGGCCAAGAGACCACCAAGCTGAAAAACTACAGATAAATGGAGTGCAGAATGCAACACAATAGAGAGAAAGGACAGCTATTCACAACTGTAGTAAAGTTTGAAAAGCCAACTTCAAAGGTAGAGACAGAATAAGGCACATTAGAAACAGTCTCACTTAATAATGTTTCAAAGTGCCATTGTTGTACAGGTATGACAAGAGGTAAGCTATCTGAGATGTAATCGAGGAACAAGTTATTTTATTCTAAGAGTGACTGCAATGTTAAATATTCAACTGTTGAAATTTAAGTACTTTGGGTTCCTCAGTAGTAACATCACAAGCAACTTTTCAGGCTAAGACAGGCAGGATCTATAGCAATACCAGCAGCTGCCACACCAGTATTACTTATCCCTGCGCAATAAAAGATACTATTCTCCAGTGTTTTTAGAATCATTCACAACAGGAATTAATATCAAAATCAGAAATCGTAACTGTCAGTACCATTTGTATGTCGCCACATTTAACATGTGTTTTGAAGCTAATGCAACATCACAGTATCCCTAGTGCAGCTTTTAAAATCTAATCCCTTTCACTTGGGAGACAACACGGATGCCATAACTCACAAGAAGCTCTCGTCATGAAAAGTCATCTTCAGATTGCGTCCCAAATGCAATTGAGGGAAAATATGGAACACCTGACAAATGGGCAGGAATGAATATATTGTTTGAGAGGCAAATGTAGGAGATTTGACATCCTTGCCAAGCAGGACATCGATGGTCTGAGCCTGCCTACCAGATCACCTCTGAGGGGACGAGATAGAAAGCAGTGCAATTCTTTAGCATTCAAACCTCTCTAACATTGTTTGATGCTCAGATCCGGAGCTGATGCAGTGAACAGACCCAGATCCTGCACCCACCTCCCAAAACAATTTAGTTTAAATCCTTATCTACAGTCCAAATTATTCAATTCACATGTACTTAATCTAGCCAAATTCATGGTAAGGTTGTCCTGACGGAAGAGCTCTCACTTACTCAGTGTCCCACAAATTGAAGCCTATTTTGCTGCATTAGCTGCAGATCTGAGGATCAATCAATGATACAGAGGTTTGAGTGCCAGAGCACTGAATTATTTTCTATCTAGTTCCCTAATAAGTTATCTAGTAGGTAGGCTGAACCTTAAGCCCCACATCCATTTCATAGATTTTATACTCCCTGTGTAAACTCACGTGATTCAAATGGTAATCCAGAAAGATCTGTGTTTTGCTTTTAATTTGGATGTTTATCAAACATTTTCCTACTATAACCATATAACAATCACAGCACGGAAACAGGCCATTCCGGCCCTCCTAGTCCGTGCTGAACTCTTAATCTCACCTAGTCCCACCTACCCGCACTCAGCCCATAACCCTCCACTCCTTTCCTGTCCATATACCTATCCAATTTTACCTTAAATGACACAACTGAACTGGCCTCTACTACTTCTACAGGAAGCTCATTCCACACAGCTATCACTCTCTGAGTAAAGAAATACCCCCTCGTGTTTCCCTTAAACTTTTGCCCCCTAACTCTCAAATCATGTCCTCTCGTTTGAATCTCCCCTACTCTCAATGGAAACAGCCTATTCACGTCAACTCTATCTATCCCTCTCAAAATTTTAAATACCTCGATCAAATCCCCCCTCAACCTTCTACACTCCAATGAATAGAGACCTAACTTGTTCAACCTTTCTCTGTAACTTAAGTGCTGAAACCCAGGTAACATCCTAGTAAATCGACTCTGCACTCTCTCTAATTTATTGATATCTTTCCTATAATTCGGTGACCAGAACTGTACACAATATTCAAATTTGGCCTTACCAATGCCTTGTACAATTTTAACATTACATCCCAACTTCTGTACTCAATGCTCTGATTTATAAAGGCCAGCGTTCCAAAAGCCTTCTTCACCACCCTATCTACATGAGACTCCACCTTCAGGGAACTATGCACTGTTATTCCTAGATCTCTCTGTTCCACTGCATTCCTCAATGCCCTACCATTTACCCTGTATGTTCTATTTGGATTATTCCTGCCAAAATGTAGAACCTCACACTTCTCAGCATTAAACTCCATCTGCCAACGTTCAGCCCATTCTTCTAACCGGCATAAATCTCCCTGCAAGCTTTGAAAACCCACCTCATTATCCACAACACCTCCTACCTTAGTATCATCGGCATACTTACTAATCCAATTTACCACCCCATCATCCAGATCATTTATGTATATTACAAACAACACTGGGCCCAAAGCAGATCCCTGAGGCACCCCGCTAGTCACCGGCCTCCATCCCGATAAACAATTATCCACCACTACTCTCTGGCATCTCCCATCTAGCCACTCTAGCTACTGTTGAATCCATACTAAGTATACTAACAACTTCTTTTGTCCTATACAGCTTTCAGTACACCACAACTGGATCATTCCCCTCTTTTCCAAGATTCTGTCCAGACTGGATACACTTAGTTCTAGCACAAAGCAAAAAAAGACTTTGGTACTGCAGCAAAGCATTTCAAATGAAGAACAGGCAGAAGAGTACTTCCTAAATGATAAAAAGTCAGTATCAGTGGATCCTCAAAGATACTTTGCAATCCCATAGATCAAAGAAATGTCACAGGCAAAAACAGAAAAATAGTCAAAGGGCGATGCTAGCTATTACATTTAAAATACTAGACCCAAGTTAATTTATAGCAATGTTAAACACTGGTTAGAGCTAGAATATAGACTGGGCTACCTCATCTTTGAGTTAATAATAAGCTTCAAGACCTCTTCAATACCTCCCTGTGCAATTGGATCCTAGATTTCCTCACTTGCAGATCCCAGTCAATTCAGATCGGCAGCAACATCTCCATCAGCACAGGTGCACCACAAGGCTGTGTGCTTAGCCCCCTGCTCTACTTTCTTTACACTTATGATTGTGTGGATAAGCACAACTCCAATGCCACATTCAAGTTTGTTGATGACACTAACAAACCAGCATATAGGAGGGAGATTAAAAATATAACTGAGTGGTATCTTAATAACAACCTCTTACTCAATGTTAGCAAGACCAAGGAGCTGATTATAGATTTCAGGAGAGGGAAACCAGAGTTCCATTAGCCAGCCCTCATCGGAGGACCAGCGGTGGAGAGGGTTAGCAACTTTAAATTCCTAGGTTTTATTATTTTGGAGGATCTGTCTTGGGCCCAGTACGCAACTGCAATTACGAGGAAAGTAGTGGCTCTACTTCCTTAGGAGTTTGTGGAGATTCAGCATGGCATCAAAAACTTTGACACACTTCTATCAATGTGTGGTGGAGAGTACAATGACTGGCTGCATCACCAATGCTCCTGAATGGAAAATCCTACAAAAAGTAGTGGATAAGGCCCAGTTCATCTCATGTAAAGCTCTCTCAACCATTGAGCACATCTACATGAAATGCTGTCAGCATCCAGCGAACCCCAGCACCCAGGACATATTCTCTTCTAGTTGCTGCCATCAGGAAGAAAGTACAGGAGCCTCAGGATTCACACCACCAGAATTAGGAACAGCTACTACCCCTCAACCATCAGGCTCTTGAACCAAAGGGAACAACTTCAGTCAACTTCACTTGCCCCATTATTGAAATGATCCCACAAGGAATGGAGTCACTTTCAAGGACGCTTCATTTCATGTTCTTGCCAGTTATTGCTTATTTATTTATTATTATTATTATTTCTTCTTTTTGTATTTGCACAGTTTGTTGTCTTCTGCACTCTGGCTGAGGCCCTAGTTGGGCAGTCTTTCTTGATTATGGTAATTATTCTATAGATTTAGTGAGTATACTCACAAGAAAATGAATCTCAGGGCTGATATATATGTACTTTGATAATAAATTTACTTTGAACTTTGGAGTATAGCCTTATCAAAAGGATATCTACAATTCAAGAGTTAAATTCCAAAGAGTAACTGAACAGGGTGGCACTGAGGGTTAAAGAGTGAACCAATTGAAGTATTCAATTACTAAAAGCTTGAAGTATACATAAATAATGATTTCCACGGGTTGAGGAAAAAAGGGACATCGTTCAAAAATGAGAACTAGATCCTTACGGTTGTAAGTTAAATAGTCATTTCCCATACTCACTGTGAAGAAGTTTGTAATGTCCTTCCACAAATGCAAATTGATACCAGGTCAAATGTTAATTTTACATCAGAGATTGAGAGACATGTATAAAGTATAAATGAGGCAAAAGAAAACAGGTTAGGTCAGAGACCCTAATGTCCGAATAAGTTCGGGGCAAATGGCCTACTGTTCTCAGCTACTGTACAAAGTGCGCGCATGCGTACAGAGCATAGGCCTCTTCACCCCCAACGACCCTACACACTCCCAGGGAGTGGGGGTTACCCACCCCCTTCCCATGTCACCACAACCTCCGACAATTACATTGAAATACCAACCTTAAGGAGAACGAAGAACTCAAACATTCTGCGGAAGGATGGGGGAAACACTCTGGCGTATGTCACGGCCATCTTGAAGAAGAGTGCGTGGAAGAGCCGGTCCCGGACATTGATGAGGGGGTTCGGGTTCAGATTGTTGTTCCTCACCCGGTTCGGGTTATTCGGTTGGTTTTCCGACATTTTTCTCAAATCGACCCGATTATCAGATTCTGTTTCTTTCTTGTCTGATCCACAATCAATACTTAATGAGTTACTATTACGATGGTCTAATGCCAGAACAGGGAAAAAACACACTTCTAAACCAATTTAATCTTCACAGTTTCTTTACCCCCGCCCCTTCCAGCCGCGCTCCACAGTCTCCGGACCTGTCGCATCCCACACTGCAACACGTACACTGTCCCACGTCAACTCCCAGGCGTCGCGCCTCCGCAGGCTGGGAGGAGTTACTACACGCACCGGCCCCCGTCCCCACCGGCGTAAGGACACGTCGAGTATCAGAAACTACACCCCCCACCGTCTCGGAAGAGTTACTGCATCGTAGGCATACATCGCGTATTGAAGCTTCCGATGGTTGAGGACTCCGCATAGAATTGCTTTACAAGTATTGAACCCTGTGCACGGAATATCTCAGGATATTCTCAAAAAGCCATTATAATTTTTGTGACCTTTCTATTAGAAAATAGCTTGGTAAACTATAAGTTAAAACAGTAAACAGGAAACAAAATAATTTTTCAGCTTTAGGAAATTGAACAGAGTAATTTCACGCATTATCAAACACCTAAATTTGAGATTATTGTTTACTTTAAAGGAGATAAAGTGTGCAGGAGCTGATGATTCTATAAATTTGCTGACGATACAACCATTGTTGGTAGTATATCAGGTGGCGACGAGAGGGTGTACAGGAGTGAGATATGTCAACTAGCGGAATGGTGCCGCAGCAACAAACCTGGCACTCCACGTCAGTAAGGTGAAAGAGCTGATTGTGGACCTCAGGAAGGGTAAGACAAAGAAACACACCAATCCTCATAGAAGGATCAGAAATGGAGAGAGTGAGCAGCTTCAAGTTCCTCGGTGTCAAGATCTCTGAGGATCTAACTTGATCCCAACATATCGCTGTAGTTATAAACAAAGCAAGACAGCGGCTATATTTTTTTAGGAGTTTGAAGAGATTTTGCATGTCAACAAATACACTCAAAAAACTTCTATAGATGTACTGCGGAGAGCATTCTGACAGGCTACATCACTGTCTGGTATGGAGGGGCTACTGCCCAGGGCCGAAAGAAGCTGCAGAAGGTTGTAAATCTAGTCAGCTCCATCTTGGGCACTAGCCTACAAAGTACCCAGGACATCTTCAAGGAGTGGTGTCTCAGAAAGGCAGCGTCCTTTAATAAGGACCTCTAGCACCCAGTGCATGCCCTTTTCTCACTGTTACCATCAGGTACGAGGTACAGAAGCCTGAAGACACACACTCAGTGAATCAGTAACAGCTTCTTCCCCTCTGCCATGCGATTTCTAAATGGACATTGAAGCTTTGGACACTACTTTGCTTTTTTAATATACAGTATTTCTGTTTTTGCACATTTTTAAAAGTCTATTCAATATATGTATTTGATTTACTTGTTTTTTATTATTAGTTTTTATTTTATTTATTATTATATATTTTTTTCTCTCTCTGCTAGATTATGTATTGCATCGAACTGCTGCTGCTGAGTTAACAAATTTCACATCACATGCCGGTGATAGTAAACCTGATTCTGCTGATGCCTAGTTGTTGTAGAATACACCTTCTGGTGCTACTTGGACACATCTTCAGTGATGAACTCGGGGTCATAGGATATTTCGGGTCTTTAATCATCAGACAGCCTTGCCAGGGCAACCCAGCCGGGGGTGATCTCAGATTCTTCAACTGTAATGGCAGCTTATCCAAAGTTTAGCCAGAAAACATGATTTTAAGTCATATCCCCCCCCCAAAAAAATCTTAAATTGCCCTGAAATCCAGATCAATTTTTAATTATGCATCCAGGATAGCAAAATAATCAACTTTTCCATTTCAACTAAACAAAATAAGTATCTCTGTAGTAACTCCTTCCAATTTTTGATAAGTAACAGATCATCTAATGTCAAATCTTGTTTCAGGTCTAATCTATTAAACAAATTTATTTAACAAAAGGATAAATAATGTAATAATTTAATATATTTAAAATAGTATATACTGTATATTTACAGTAAATTTATGACACATCTTAATAAAATGTATAACTTGCTAAATTTGTAGAAAATAGTTATACACCTAGTTTGCTTACACCATGTATAATTTTAGAATATGAGATCTCTGGGCTGTACCTCATCTAAAAAGCAATAAGTGAAGATACTCATTATCTTTCATGACCCTTTTTCAAGGTCTGAGTGTTTTATTCAATATATATTTTATGAAATGTTTATATCTCTTCTGTGGCTACAGGACAATATCAAATTTAAATACAGCAGATAGATTTGAAGATGAGGTTATTTTATTACACTTGTTTACTATTCATGAGATAATCTCACTTTCTATTACGTCCTCAAATTTTAGGTAGTGTTGTCCCTCTCAACAATCTCTAGTGATGTGTTTATGGGGTTCTGAAAGAGGTGGCTGGAAAGATTGCAAAGGCATTAGTAATGATCTTTAAAGAATCAATTGATACTAGCATGGTTTTGGAGAACTGGAAGTTACTCCACTCTTCAAGAAGGGAGAGAAGCAGGAGAAAGGAAATTATTGGTTAGTTAGTCTGACCTCAATGGTTGGGAAGATGTTGGAGTCGATTGATGAGGTTCTGGGATACTTAGGGGCACATGATAAAATAAGCCCTTGTCAGCATGGTTTCCTTAAGGGAAAATCTTGCCTGACAAATCCGTTGGAATTCTTTGAAGAAATAACAAGGAGGATAGACAAAAGAATCAGTGGATGTTGTGCATTTGGAATTTTAGAAGGCTTTTGACAAGGAGCCACACATGAGGCAGTTTAACAAGTTAAGAGGTCATGGTATTACAGGAGAGATTCTAGCATGGATAGAGCATTTGCTAACTGGCAGGAGGCAAAGAGTGGGAATAAAGGGAGCTTTTTCTGGTTGGCTGCCAGTGACTAATGGTGTTCCACAGGCATCGGTGTTAGGACCGTTCCTTTTTACGTTATATGTCAATGATTTGGATGATGGAATTGATGGCTTTGTGGCTGAGATTGTGGAGGATACAAAGATAGGTGGAGGGCAGGTAGTTTTGAGGAAGCAGAAACGCTACAAAAAGATTTAGATGGATTAGGAGAATGGGCAAAGGTAGCAGATGGAATATCATGTCAGGACGTGTAAGGTCAAGTACTTTGTTAGAAGAAATGAAAAGGTTAACCATTTTCTAAATGGAGAGAAAATGCAAAAATCTGAGGTGCAAAGAGATTTGGGGCTCCTCTTGTAAGAATCCCTAAAGGTTAATTTGTGGTTAACCTTTAAGGTTGATTTATACTTATCCATCACATCTGCACCATAGGTACCGCGTACCCTACGCCGTAGGGTGACGTGCACCTCCCCAAAAAACTAACTCACACGTCGCAGCGACGCAGACCACAACAACTGTGATAGGTCCGCTTGGTGGCATCGCATTTCCTCCTACGCATTTCTGGTTGCTTCTTCTCCGCCGTGTCTGTACACCGATGCGAAATAGATGAACCAAATCATCAAATCTACCTGCCGACATGCGAAAATGTTTGAAATGCATTTCCTCGTCCATGTCCCTCACAAAGAAACTCAACACAGTGGCAAAGAAACCCCAGCGCCAGCTAGCGTTTTGGTGCACACCAATGCATGCTTGCTATGGCATAGAGCGACGCAGAAGTGAAAATCAGGGCTATGGCGTAGGCTGTGGCACAGCCCGTACGCACAGGTATAAATCAGCGTTTCAGGTTAGTCAGTGGTGAGGAAGGCTATTACGATGTTAGCATTCATTTTGAGAAGACTAGAATATAAACGCAAGGATGTGATGCTGAGGCTTTATAAAGCACTGTGAGGCTACTTTTGGAGTATTGTGAGCAGTTTTGGGTACAAAAACTTATCTAAGAACGGATGTGCTGACATTGGTGGGGGGGGGGGGGTGGTTCAAAGAAGGTTCACTAAAATGATTCCAGGATTGGAAGGCTTGTCATATGAGGAGCGTTTGATGGCTCTGGCCTGTACTCACTGGAAATCAGAGGAATCAGGGGGATCTCATTAAAATCTATCAAATAATGACAAAACCTTGATAGAGTGGATATGGAGAGGACGTTTCCTATGGAGGACATAGCCTCAAACTAGAGGGATGTCCTTTTAGAATGGAGATGAGGGATTTCTTTAGCCAGAGAGGGGGTGAATCTGTGGAATTCGTTGCCACAGGCGGCTGTGGAGGCCAAGTCATTGTATGTATATATATATAAAAGACAAATGTTGGTAGATTCTTGATAAGTCAGAGCAAGAAGGGATAGGGAAGAAGGTTAGAAACGTAGAAAACAGAAACATAGAAAAAAACTACAGAACAATAAAGGCCCTTCGGCCCACAATGCTGTGCCGAACATGCACTTACTTTAGAAATTCACTCAACCTATTCTCGTAAGGCATGCTCCCCAATCCAGGCAACATCCTTGTAGATCTCCTCTGCACTCTTTCCACAGTTTCCACATCCTTCCTGTAGTGAGGTGAACTCTTGAACTCAATCCCACGGTTGATGAAGGCCAATGCACCGTATGCCTTCTTAACCACAGAGTCAACCTGCACAGCCAAGGTTAGAGATTGTGGCTGAGAGGGAAATGGATCAGCCATGATGAAATGGCAGAGCATACTCGATAGGCCAATGGCCTAATTCTGCTCCTATACCTTATAGTCTTATGGTTTAAAGAGACATTGGATCTTACTTATGAAAACAGTATGTATGGTTTGCAATTGTTCTGTTTATAGTCAAGTCTTAGACCCCTGCAGGAATCCCAAAGGTATGGTTAGAGGTTAGTTATCACATAACAAGGCTTCAGTAACAGCAAGTGGCACAGGCTATGGCTTTTGAAGTAACAACTATTCAAAGTTCAAAGTAAATTCATTACCAAAGTATATGTTTGTGACCATATGCTACTTTGGGATTTAATTTCTTGCAGGTATTTACAGGAAAAATATAGAAATAAAAAAGAATTGACAAAAACAAACTATATATAAAAAGGCAAAGACTAAAAATAACCAATATGCAAATGAAGACAAACGGTACAAATAAAAGTAATTCTGAGAAGAAGGAATCCTTGAAAGTGAGTCTGAGGGTCAGTTCGGTGGTGAATGAAGTAATCCACACTGTTTGTAGGGTAAGAACATCCCTACACCTGGTGGTGTGGAACCTAAGTCTTCTGTACGTCCTGCCCAGTGGTGGTAGTGAGAAGCGAGCATGGCCTGGATGGTGGGGGTCTGTAATAATGGATGCTGCTTTCTTGTGGCAGCACTCTATGTAAATGTACTCAATGGTGGGGAATGCTTTTTCTGTGACCAGCTGGGTTGTATCCACCACTTTCTGCAGTCTTTCGCAAAGTTTAAAGTAAATTTATCATCGTCGTGTCCGTCGATGACAGGAGACCTGTGTGGGAGATTTCTCAAAGTGGAAAAGCCATTGTACTGGAGGGCTTCCACTCTCTTGACCGCAGAAGTCTGGCTCCAGTGGTACAAACTGGGGTCCTACTTGGTTGCAGTGGATGACCATGACGTCTTCTGTCCTTTGCTCTCCGCGGAGCATTGCAGAACCAACTTCCCAGCCGCTTCATCTCACTGTAGATCTGATCCGCCCAGTGCAACAGGGCTGACTTTGCACACTAGGGCAGGCATGTCCCTGTCTCACCAGGGTATGTGGCTCCAGCAGCCCTCACCTGGTTTAGCCCGCCTGCCGAAGTGGTGTACCGGGTTTGGTCACCGTCGCATGCAAGGAGGTACTTAGAGACACAGGTAAGAGCTGAGTGTCCAGTGGGGACCAAAGGTGAGTGAGCTGCCCTGGAATGGATACAACAAGCCCCTTCACCAGAGCTGCTACCCGGTCCTGGACACCCCATGCACCCTAATAACCATAATAGAATCAATGAAAGACCTCACCAACATGGGTGTTCAAACAGTGTGTAAAAGGCAACAAACTGTGCAACTACAAAAAGAAAGAAATAATAATAGTAAGTAAGCAATAAATATCGAGAACATGAGATGAAGAGTCCTTGTAAGTGAGTCCATAGCTTGTGGGAACATTTCAGTGATGGGGCAAGTGAAGTTGAGTGAAGTTATCCCCTTTGGTCAAGAACCTGATGGTTGAGGGGTAATAAACTGTTCCTGAACCTGGTGCTGTGAGTCCTGAGGCTCCTGTACCTTCATCCTGAGGGCAGCAGTGCGAAAGGAAGCATGGCCTGGGAGGTGGGGGTCCCTGATAATGGATGCTGCTTTCCTGTGACAATGCTCCTTGTAGATGTGCTCAGTAGTTGGAAGGGGGGTGCTTTGCACATGATGGATTGGGCCATATCCACCACTTCTTATAGGATTTTCAGTTCAAGGGCATTTGTGTTTTCATACCAGGTTGTGATGCTGCCAGTCAGTATACTCTCCTCCACACATCTACAAAAGTTTGTTCAAGTTTTAGATGTCATACCGAATCTTGGCAAACTCCTAAAGAAGTTGAGGCTTCATTGTTACATTTACATGTTGGGCCCGGGACAGATCCTCTGAAGTTATGACACCGAAGAATTTAAAGTTGCTGACCCTCTCCACCTTTGACCCTTGGATAGGGACTGGCTCATGGACCTCTGGTTTCCTCCTCCTGAGGTCAATAATCAGTTCCTCGGTCTTGCTGACGTTGGGTAAGAGGTTGTTGTGGCACCACTCAGCCAGATTTTCATTCTCCCTCCTATATGCAGATTCATCTTGGCCTACAACGGTGGTGTCTTCAGCAAACTGGAATATGACATTGGGGCTGTGCTTAGCCACACAGTCATAGGTATAAAGTGAGTACAGTGGAGGGGTTTTAGGGTAATGTAAATGGGAGAAATGTACATAATTCGCAACCACCGACATTGAGTTGGGGGTTTCACTTTAAGAGACTGGTGTGACATGATGACATTATTACATAAAAAATTTTTAGAGCACTTTGTGGTATACGTTTTGGAGTTCAATAAAATGTCTTATGGGTTTCATTGAACATAAAACGGCTCACTTTGTTTTATTTGCAGAAACCTACATTGGTGACTCCGATGCTCTGGGACGATCCTGGTGTTATTGAAAGTGTTGGCTAATGCAGTTGCTTTGAAACTGCCGGAGTTTTGGGAGCAAAATGCCATTGCTTTGTTTGTACAAGCTGAGGCCCGGTTCGCCCTGTGAGAAATCTCCGCCGACAATACCAAGTATATGGCAGCATCACTCAGCAATTCCACGGCGGCAAAGGTGGTGAGTCTGTCTGAGCACCTGACTGAATGCAATAAATACCGATGGCTGAAAACGCACCTTTTACAGACTTTTGGTCTATTGAAGTCTGAGCACGCCACGCAGTTGCTCTCTTTACCTGGTCTCAGCGATGGTAAGCCCCTGGGGCTAATGGTCCACATGCTGTCCCTCCTGGAAATTAACATCCTTGTTTTATTTTGAAAGAACTCTTCATGCAGCAAATTCCTGATCCACTTTGCAGAACCCCCGCTAATGTACCCGTGATGGACTATAGGGAGCTTGCTAAACTGGCTGATAGTCTATACTCAGCCAGGCACCGATGCACCATTCCTCCTTGTTTCTGTACCTCAGCTAGCCTGGTTGGCAAGGCCCTTGATGAAAGGACACCCATGGCTGTGAAGCAGACAACACAGGGCCTGTGCTTTTACCATGCTCGCTTTGGTAAGAATGTGAGGAAACTTTGACATGCCAGTATATTGGGATAACATTGGTCTGTGAACACTATGGGCTCCAGCTGCCAGGGTCACCTACTGTTCATCACAGACCCCCTTTCAGGGTGATGCTTCTTGTGTGACACAGGTGCTCAAGTAAGTGTGTGCCAACATCGCCTATTGATGAGAAACCTCACTGGAGGCCACCAACAGCAGCAAAATCCAGACTTATGGGACACGATGGGTGACGCTCTGCTTTGGTGGGTGACTTTACACATAGGACTTTATCTTGACTAAAGTGGCTGGACTTCTGCTTGGTGCAGATTTCCCGTGTGTCCAGGACCGTTAGTCAATCTTAAGAACCACTGGCTTGTGTATGTCAAGGGCGTTACCCTTCTCCCCCAGTAAGTTTCCCACAACAACTCTGTCAAACACTTGCACCAGCACATGTGACTTTACTCAACTGCTGGACGAATCCCAGACCTCACCAAGCCCATGGTCACAAAAATGGGGTTGCCCACCAGCCCATGACCGCATGCATAAGCTGGACCCAGAAAAGCTGGCAAACGTGAAGGCTGAGCTTGCCAACATGGAAAGACTTGGAATTGTACACTAGTCAAAAAGCCACTGGGCTTCACCACTCCATGAGGTCCCAAAGTCCAATAGTGGTTGCCGCCCATTGGTGATTACTGATGCTTTAATGAGGTCACCACCTCCCACCGATTGGTACCACACATTCAAGACTTTTTAGCATATTTAGCCGGAAAGTTACTTTTTTCCAAAGTTGATCTAGTTAGGGGCTACCATCAGGCACCTGTGTGCTCAGAGGATATTCCCAAAACAGCTGTGATAACCCTGTTTGGCCGTTTTGTGTTCTGCGCATGCCATTTGGACTGAAAAATGCAGCACAGACTTTCCAATGGCTGACAGACTCTGTCTTTTAATACAGAGTATTTTTTTGTATACCTAAATGGCATACTTGCCACCAGTACATCCAAATCCAATACTTATCTCATCTCTGCAACTCTTCGAGGGCTCAAGCCAACACGGGTTGATTATTAACCTTGCTAAATGCCAGTCTGGATTGTCAACCATTGACTTCCTCGGCCATCACATCTCCGCAGAAGGTGCGAAACTCCTCCCATCAAAGGGAGCTGCTGTTGTGGATTTTTCACCGCCACTCACTACTAAAAAACTATAGGAGTTTTTAGGCATGGTGGATTTCTATCACCACTTCATTCTGCACGCTGCTGAACTTATGCTCCCCTGTATAGCGCACTTAAAGGCAATACCCCTAATCAAGTGTTTGACTGGCCAGTGGACTTGATCAGGGCATTTGATGATATCAAACAAGCTCTTTCTAATGTGACCCTACTGGTGAACCCGCTCCCCAACGGACCCAGAGCCATTACAACTGATGCCTCATTCTGTGCTGTGCACAAACAGCTGGTCGGAAGCCTGTGGCAGCCGTTCGCCTTCTTTCGTCATCAGCTCCATCCCCCCGAAAGGAAGTACAGGGCACATTTGACTGTGGATGGCCAAAATATCACACCCTTGGTCTGCATGGCAGCAATGTCAAATGCCCTACATATCCGAGTTCACAACTGATATATAACATATCAAGGGGAAAAATAATGTTGTGACTGATTGCCTCTCATGACCGATCGCTGAGGCTGTACACATAGGGTTTCATTATCCTGGCATGGCAGCCGACCAAGTTACTGACTCAGGAGATCCAGGCTTACTGAACAGCAGTCACGGTCCTGTGGTTAGCTGACATTAAGGTTGGGGAAGCTGTGGTTTCTTTCTTGTGCCATGTCTCAACCAGTCCATCGTGCCTGCAGACCAGAGATGGACTGTTTACAGCTCCATATGTGGCTTCTCGCATCCGGGCCAGAAGGCCTCACAGAAACTGGCTGCACTACAGTTTGTGTGGCACAAGCTGATTTGACTGCAGCCTGTGTGGAGTGGGCAAAAGTTAACTGTCCCGTTCAGGCACCAAAGGCACCTTTTGAGGTCCCTGAGTGATGAGTTTGACCATGTCAATGTGGACCTTGTTGGTCCTCTTCCCACCCGTACCCCCCCAGTTTCATGCAACGTCTTACCATGGTAGACCGTACCACCAGGTGGACAGATGTAGCTCGGCCGTTCTTCAGCACATACATCGCTGGGTTTGGCACTCCATCTGATATTTCCTCTGACCACAGTCCCCGAATCATTTCAGACCTCTGGCCCAGAACCTCGGCATTAGGACACATCACACCATGGTGTATCACCCACCGCCCAATGGCCTGCTGTGATGGCCTGGAACCTCGACGTTAGGCTACATCACACACCATCCAATGGCCTATCTGAGCAGTTTCACCGCTTCTTAATGGCAGCTCTGAGGGCTTCCCTGACCAATGAGTGTAGGCATGGGTCCTGCTAGGGGTCAGAACTGCTCCAAAGGAGGACCTCCAGTTGTCCATGGCTGAGTTGATATATGAACAGTCGTTATGAGTGTTTTCATTCCTGTTGCCACTACCACCTAGTTGGCCTCTCAACAGTGTTCTTCCTTCCTCAGCAAATTCAATTCCTTTTCATCTATTCCTATCTCCCATCATGGTGTACAGCACTCTTGGGTTCCTGTTGACCTGTGTTCTGCCTTGCTTGTTTTCGTCCACCAAGGCGCACACCAAAATCCCCTTAGGCCCCCTTATGATGGCCTGTACAATGTTTTGGATCAGGCAGAAAAGACTTATCATAAATAAGAGGGGTAAACTTGAATGTATTTCGGTAGATTGCCTTAAACCGGCCCACCAAGATTTGGAGTATTCTGCTGTCATGCTCCTGGCACAACATGACCACAGACGTGTCCACACAGCTCTGGCCGAGCCAGAGGCACCTGTGGTTCCAGCACCCATGGAACACAGACCTGAGCTGGGTGGCTTGTCCAAGCTCCAGACAAACTCACAATGACAGTTTCAGTGAATATTGGGGGGAGCCTGTGTAGGGTAACGTAATTTGGAGAAATGTACATAACTCACAACCACTGACTTTGAGTTTTTGTTTCACTTTAAGAGGCTGGTCTGACGTGATGACATTATCATGTAAAAGGTTTTTAACATGTTTGTGGTGTAGATTTTGGAGTTCAATAAAATGTGTTATGGGTTTATTTATAATTTCCCAGCTCTCAACAAGTATGTAATTTGAAGGCATACAGCTTGTTTCAGACCATTGTACTTACCTTCCTATATGATTGTAGCAGTTACTTAAAAACAAACCAAAACTGCTGAGAGACTAAGCCAGGAGATCGTCACTGTACGACACACTTCCAAATAATGAAGTTTCAAAGTGGTAAAAGGTACATTCAACAACACACACAAAACGCTGGTAGAACACAGCAGGCCAGGCAGCATCTACAGGGAGAAGCGATGTCGACGTTTCGGGCTGAGACCCTTCGTCAGGACTAACCGAAAGGAAAGATAGTAAGAGATTTGGAAGTAGAGGGGGAAGGGGGAAATGCGAAATGATGGGAGTAGACCGGAGGGAGTGGGATGAAGCTAAGAGCTGGAAAGGTGATTGGCAAAAGTGATACAGAGCTGGAGAAGGGAAAGGATCATGGGACGGGAGGCCTCAGGAGAAAGAAAGGAGGGGGGGGGGGAGCACCAGAGGGAGATGGAGAACAGGCAAACAACTAAATATGTCAGGGATGGGGTAAGAAGGGGAGGAGGGGCATTAACGGAAGTTAGAGAAGTCAATGTTCATGCCATCAGGTTGGAGGCTACCCAGCCGGTATATAAGGTGTTGTTCCTCCAACCTGAGTTTGGATTCATTTTGACAGTAGAGGAGGCCATGGATAGACATATCAGAATGGGAATGGGACGTGGAATTAAAATGTGTGGCCACTGGGAGATCCTGCTTTTTCTGGCGGACCGAGCGTAGGTGTTCCATGAAATGGTCTCCCAGTCTGCGTTGGGTCTCGCCAATATATAAAAGGCCACACCGGGAGCACCGGATGCAGTATACCACACCAGCCGACTCACAGGTGAAGTGTTGCCTCACCTGGAAGGACTGTCTGGGGCCCTGAATGGTGGTGAGGGAGGAAGTGTAAGGGCAGGTGTAGCACTTGTTCCGTTTACAAGGATAAGTGCCAGGAGGGAGATCGGTGGGAAGGGATGGGGGGGACGAGTGGACAAGGGAGTCGCATAGGGAGCGATCCCTGCGAAAAGCAGAAAGAGGGGGGGGAGGGAAAAATGTGTTTGGTAGTGGGATCCCGTTGGAGGTGGCAGAAGTTACGGAGAATTATATGTTGGACCTGGAGGCTGGTGGGGTGGTAGGTAAGGACAAGGGGAACCCTATCCCGAGTGGGGTGGTGGGTGGATGGGGTGAGGGCAGATGTGCGGGAAATGGGAGAGATGCGTTTGAGAGCAGAGTTGATGGTGGACGAAGGGAAGCCCCTTTGCTTAAAAAAAGAAGACATCTCCTTCATCCTGGAAAGAAAAGCCTCATCCTGAGAACAGATGCGGCGGAGATGGAGGAATTGTGAGAAGGGGATAGTCTTTTTGCAAGAGACAGGGTGGGAAGAGGAATAGTCCAGGTAGCTGTGAGAGTTTGTAGGTTTATAGTAGATATCGGTAGATAGGCCGTCTCCAGAGATGGAGACAGAAAGATCAAGAAGGGGGAGGGAGGTGTCGGAAATGGACCAGGTAAATTTGAGGGCAGGGTGAAAGTTGAAGGCAAAGTTAATGAAGTCGACGAGCTCAGCACGCGTGCAGGAAGCAGCACCGATGCAGTCGTTGATGTAGTGAAGGAAAAGAGGGGGACGGATACCGGTATAGACTTAGAACATGGACTGTTCCACAAAGCCAACAAAAAGGCAGGAATAACTGAGACCCATACAGGTGCCCATGGCTACACCCTTGGTTTGGAGGAAGTGGGAGGAGCCAAAGGAGAAATTATTGAGAGTAAGAACTAATTCCGCTAGACGGAGGAGAGTGGTGGTAGAAGGGATTTGGTTAGGTCTGGAATCCAAAAAAAACTGAAGAGCTTCGAGACCATCTCGGTGGGGGATGGAGGTATATAGGGACTGGACGTCCATGGTGAAAATAAGATGGAGGGGGCCAGGGAACTTAAAATCATTGAGAAAATTCAAAGCATGAGAAGTATAACAAACATAGGTGGGAAGAGATTGAACAAGGGGGGATAAGACAGTGTCAAGGTATGCAGAAATGAGTTCAGTGGGGCAGGAGCAAGCTGAGACAATAGGTCTACCTGGACAGGCAGGTTTGTGGATCTAAAAGGTACATTCGATCCTTTCTTATAAAACCAGCAAAGACATAGTGATGAAAAACTAATGAAATTAAATTAGTGATATATCAATCTTAGCGTTCAAATCAGTGTAACTAAATTTTCTAATTAGCAATATCAGAATGGGCATTCTAATTGTGTTTAAGCATTCCAATTAACAATTGAATAGTGGTCAACAAAAAATATAGTTCCAGTGGCTCACCCCCTCTCCACTAACAACTAACTAACCCAAAGCATGAATATGCAGCTATAATCATTTGCTTCTACCACATCCCAACCCACATGACAGATCACCATAATAAACACACCACAAAATACTATACAGGCAGAAGATAGATACATAACTCCAATGGACAGAAAATAGAGCTCCGATGTCCCAGCCCCTTAATTATTAACTATAATAGTTACAACTACATACGACTAAAATAGGAGACCTGAAATCTTCAAGGACAAACAACTTAACATCTATACAAAAGTCTTCTTTCTCCTTTCTTCTTCCTGTCAGGTCGCGTAGCAGTTTTCTATTCCAGAAGTTATCTGCACTTAGCCCAGTACAGAGCAATCTTTACCACTGCTCTCTGTCAAGTCAGTAAGTCAAGTCAAAGTCATGAAGCTTCTGGAGCTGTAGTTCCTCAAACCTCTGCCTTCTGTAGAAGAGAGGTCTTGGTTATAGGCCTGTCCAGGCAGCTGGTCTTGGTCTTGATTCACACCTGCCACACAAATCCTCTTCTGTCTGGAAAGACTTGAATGACTCTTCCCATGATCCATGAGTTTCAAGGAGCTGTATCAACTATAAGCGTGATGTCTCCTGGGAGGAAATTGCATCTTATACCTGATCATTTCTGACGTTCCTGTAACCGTGGTAAATATTCCTTGTCCCACTGTCTCTAAAACAAGTTTGACATTTATTGGACTTGCTTCCATCTACAATGAGCATAAATGTTTTCCTTTTGGAATTCTCCTGGTGGTTAGGAGGTCTTCAGAAGGAGCAGATGGTTAGGTGTTAGTGCTTCCAAATCATTGGGATTGGAGGATGCTCTAGTTATTGGACAACCATTGATAATAGCCTCTACTTCACAAAGGACTGTGTGGAAATCCTGTTCATTAAGATTCTTGTCAATAGCTCCTCCGGAAAAATGCATATTTTTACCCCGTTAATCCATCAAATATAAGATCTTTTGAAAATATCTGAATTGATAAGGGGGGCAAGATTGGGGAAAAAGAATGGAGATAATAAAAGCATCACTGCAGAGCCTGTGGATGAGAGGGGTGCAGTGAGCGGCTCTCCTACCCGAACGCGTGGTAGCGAGGCTGACGATGGGCCTCATTCAGGCAAAGTGGCAAATATGATAAAAATTCTGGAAGAGATACGGGGATTTCAAAAAGATATAAAACAGCAACTAAATGATATCAAGTCAGAGCTCGCCAACGTCAATCAAAAAATAGTGTTGGCAGAGACACAAATTGAGAAGGTGGAAGATCGCATGCAAAATGTGGACAGATACTAAGTAAGACGATAAAAATATTAAATCAACAAGAAAGTAAACTGATTGACCTGGAGGGAAGATCACGACAGAAAAATATTAGGATATACAATGTTCCCGAAGGAGCGGAGGGTTTGTCTATGATGGAGTTTGTATGAAAGTTGCTGTGGGACACGCTAGAGATTCCTTCGACTATGGAGCTTGAAATTGAGAGGGCGCATTGTGCACTCGCCCCGCGTCCTACTGGAGACAGAGAAGATAAGCTCAATAATAATTAGATTCCTTTGATACAATACCAAGGCTGAGATTCTACGAAGGGCCTGGGGTAGGAAGAGGGTGTTTTTGGATGGTAAATTAATATATTTCGATCAAGATTATCCCCCCCGCCGTCCTGCAGAGAAGTAAAGTGAATATTAAAGCAAGGAAAGATTAGATTCCAAACCCCGTACCCTGCTAAACTGCGAGTGTTTTATGAAGATGGGATGGAACTGTATAAGACAGTGGAAGAGGTGACTACAGACATGAAGGCCAGAGGGTTGCCCGCCAGCGGGATCAAACCGAGGGAAAGCCTGGCTGAGCAGTTATACCGCTCAAGGATCAGATGGGTATACGGCGGAGTGGTACAAAGAATTTAAAAATGAGTTAATTCCTGTCTTACTCTCCACACTGAACTGGACTCTAAAAAAGGCACAAATGCCACCCAGTTGGAAGGAAGTGATAATCTCAGCTATATCGAAAGAAGGCAAGGATAAAACGGAATGTGGGTCATTTAGACCAATATCCATTCTTAATGTAGATTATAGATTATTTACCTCCATCATGGCCAAACGATTAGAAGAGTTTCTACCCATACTGATACATAACGATCAGACTAGTTTTATACAACAATGCCAAACACAAGACAATATACAAAGGACACTTCACATTATGGATCATATACAAAAAAATAAAATCAAAGCAGTAGTGATAACCGTGGACGCTGAAAAGGCATTTGATTTGGTTAATTGGAATTTTCTTTACAGAGTTTTACATAGCTTTGGTTTCCATGACACAATTATTAAAACCAAATGGGCACTATATGACAACCCTACTGCCAAGATTAAAATCAATGGATATTAATCAAATAGTCTTATCCTAGAAAGGGGCATGAGACAGGGTTGTGCATGGTCACCACTACTCTTCACATTATATCTGGAGCCATTAGTTCAATACATCAGACAAAATGATGTTTCTCCAGCCAGCTTGTCTACTCAAGAGTAACTGATGTTGGTATAGTGTCATCCCAGCCAAGCCCTTTCTTACATAGATCTTGTAGGATCTTCTTAGCAGATTGCACCGCCGGACTCAAGCGTCCTAAAGAATCATAGGTGGAACTAACTGGAGAGGATCGTCCTTCTAGCAAGTGGATGATCTTGGATAGTAATCTTAAACTTGAAAGTATCAGACTGAATACACCATTGCACACCCAGTACTCTCTCCACTGAAGGTGTATCTTGAGCAGATCCAAATCCTTCATGTCTTTTGCTCTTTGAGCTTCTGGTATTACAGCTATCACATGATATCTGTTGCTTATTCACTTTGTGAGTTGAAAGCCTCCTTTAACACAAATAGGTAAAAGGATGGAGAGACACCACTTCTTCCTCAGAGGACACTGACACAAGGCAGTCATCAACACAGAAGCAAGGCGAAACCTTATCCTCTGTCTCATGATGGACTGTTCTGCATTGTCTTTCTGTGCATTTTGTAAGAGTGAAGTTGGCACAGCTCAGTGATGAAGCTGCTCCAAAGAGATGTACCACCATTCTAAAGTCTACCTTATCTTGGCTGAGGTCACCACCAGGCCTCTAGAGAAACCTCAGCAGATCTGCATATCCCACTGGTACCTTCCTTTCTAGCATTTTGCACCATTCAGATTAGTTCAGCCATTCTTGTCTGGCGCATAGTAGCAGGATTGGTCTCCTTTCAGATTAACCAGGTAACGGTATGAACGTTTCTGACTCGACCCTTGTTTTTTGTTTACGAGGCTGAGTGGCTAGCTCGACACTCAACCAGGCACAGATGGAAAGCATGCTCAGGGGATGGCCCGACTTGGATTCGAACTCGAGAGCCTTCACTCCACAGTCCGGCGCTGATGCTTGGTCTGGTACCTTAACCTGATGAAACATTGATTCAATATCTGCCATCATCACCACTGGTTCTTGTCTGAATCTGCTTATGACTCCAGTCAGTGAGCTAGCAAGATCTGATCCCTGTAAGAGATGAGCATTAAGTGATCTTTCCTGAAAAGTCATTCCACAATCAAACACAACACTAATTTCACTTTTCTGGGGTGATTAACACCATGATGTGGAATATACCAGACTTTCCATTCACTGCATTCCAGATCCTCTGCCGGCACTCTTTCAGCGTAACCTTTAGAGATGACATCCTTCATGAAAGCAGTGCAGTTAATGTGAAATGACAAATTCTTCTTAAACCTCTTCCTTACATTTAAAATATGCTGTTCAGCAATCTTCCTATTATTTGGCATGTTAACTTCTTTCTTTCTCAAAGGTAAACTAATCTGGCGGTGGCTATCAACAGTTTTGAAGAATTCATAACCAGCTCCATGAACTTGCAATCTTCTCTTGACAAACCAGGTTGTTCATCCTGACTGCATTCAGGGAAATCTGCCTTGATCTGCTGCTGCCAAATCTCATCAAAGTTCAAAACTGAGATCCCATTTTCTGTCAGCTCTGGCTGTGCACAGTCTCACCCATCACCATGATTTCCTTTCAGTGGTCCATTCACAGTCCAACCCAACATTGTTTTAATTGCATCAGGTCCATTATTAACACCGTGAATCATTTGAAACATCCAGTGCTTTAGGCACATATGTTGATATCAGTTATTCAATTTCTGAATTAATCTCTGGCAAATGGACATGTTTCAGATGAGACCATCACTGGAAAACCCTCTGTCATTGAATATTCCATTTCTGGATAGGCATACTTTCCTGCGTATAGATGTTAGGTAGTTCACAATAGATTTTACTACCTAAGCCACCCACTTCCAATCCTGAAACAATGTAGCTACTCACAATCTTCTCTTGACCCATGGTGTGTAAAAGAATATGTGTCCTTTTTCCCGCGAGGTTGAGCTTTTACACTGTGCAGAACATAAGAACATAAGAAATAGGAGTAGGCCATCTGGTCCATTGAGCCTGCTCCACCATCAATAAGATCATGGCTGGGCTGGCCATGGACTCATCGCCACCTACCGGCCTTTTCCCCATAACCCTTAATTCCCCTTCTATGCAAAAGTCTATCCAACCTTGTCTTAAATATATTTACTGAGGTAGCTTCCACTGCTTCATTGGGTAGAGAATTCCACAGATCCACCACTATCTGGGAAAAGCAGTTCCTCCTCATCTCCATCCTAAATCTACTCCCTCAAATCCTGAGGCCATGTCCCCTAGTTCTAGTCTCACCTACCAGCAGAAACAATTTTCCTGCCTCTATGTATCATAATTTTATATGTTTCTATAAGATCCCTTCTCATTCTTCTGAATTTCTGTGAGTACAGTCCCGGGCGACTCAGTCTCTCCTCAAAGTTTAACCCCCTCATCTCTGGAATCAACCTGGTGAACTTCCTCTGCACTGCCTCCAAAGGCAGTATATCCTTCCTCAAGTAAGGAGACCAGAACCACAGGCAGTACTCCAGGTGTGTCTGCGCCAGTACCCTGTACAGTTGCAGCATAACCTCCCTGCTCTTAAATTCAATCCCTCTAGCAACGAAGGCCAACATTCCATTTGCCTTCTCGATAGCCTGCTGCACCTGCAAACCAACCTTTTGTGATTCATGCACAAGCACTCCCAAATCCCTCTGCACAGCAGAATGCTGCAATTTTTTACTATTTAAATAATAGTCTGTTCTTTCATTTTTCCTTCCAAAGTGGATGACCTTGCATTTAGCAACATTGTTCTCCATTTGCCAGACCCTTGCCCACTCACTTAACCTATCTATCTCTCTGCAGACTCTCTGTATCTTCTGTACAATTCGCTTTTCCACTCAAGTTAGTATCATCGGCAAACTTAGATACACTACACTCCGTCCCCTCTTCCAGATTGTTAATGTATATTGTGAACACCCCTGCTGCACACTGCTCACCACTGATTGTCAACCAGAGTAACACCCATGTATCCCAACTCTCTGCTTTCTATTAGTTAACCAATCCTCTATCCATACTAATACATCACCCTCAACTCTATGCATCTTAATCTTATGGATAAGTCTTTTATGTGGCACCTTATCGAATGCCTTCTGGAAATCCAAGTAAATAACACCCAACTGTTCCCCTCTATCCACTGTGCTCGTTATATCCTCAAAGAATTCCAGTAAGTTTGTCAAACAGGACCTGCCTTTGTTGAATCCATGCTGTGTCTGCCTGATGGATCCATTTCTTTCCAGATGCCTCGCTATTTCTTCTTTAATGATAGCTTCGACCATTTTCCCAACTACAGATGTTAAACTAACTGGTCTGTAGCTACCTGCCTTGGGCTACATGTTTTTTTGAATAGTGGCGTGACATTTGCCATCTTCCAATCTGCTGGGACCTGCCCAGAATCCAGAGAATTTTGGTAAATTATACCAACACCTCTACTATAATTTCTGCCATTTCTTTCAGTACCCTGGGATGCATTCTATCATGACCAGGGGACTTATCTATCTTCAGGCCCTCAAGTTTGCTCAGCACTACCTCTTTAGTGATAGCTATTGTATCGAGCTCCTCCCCTCCTATCACATCCATAACATCTCTGGCATGTTTGATGTGTCCTCCAACACAAAATATTTATTCAAAGCCTCGGCCCTTTCCTCATTATCCAATATCAATTCCCCCTTCTTGTCCTCCAAAGGACCTACATTCACGTTAGCCACCCTTTTCCGCTTTATATAATTATAAAAAATTTTACTATTCGATTTTATATCTTGCGCTACCTTATTTTCACAATCTAGCTTCCCTTTCTTTATTACTTGCTTAGTGGTTCTTTGTTGCTTTTTAAAGTTTTCCTAATCTTCCAGTTTCCCACTACTCTAATGACTTTGTATGCACGAGCTATTGTTTGATTACCTCTTTTATTTCCTTAGTTATCCAAAGCTGTCTCTCCCCACCCTTACCGTCCTTGCTTTTAACTAGAATATACTTCTGTTGAGCACCGTGAAAAATCTCTTTGAAAGTCTTCCACTGTTCCTCAGCCATCCCACCATATAGCCTGTGCTCCCAATCTGCACCAGCCAAATCCTCCCTCATTCCATTGTTTAGGCATAACACATTGGCTTTAGTTCAAACTATTGCACCCTCCATTTGTATAAGAAACTCAGTCATACAGTGATCACTCTTTTCTAGAGAATCCCTAACTACAACATCACTAATTTTACCTGTCTCATTGCACAGGACCATATCTAAGATAGCACGTTCCCTTATAGGTTCAGTAACATGCTATTCAAGAACGCCATCATGGATGCATTCTATGAAGGCCTTCTCAAGACTGCCTTGACCAACTTGATTCACCCAATCTATGTGCAACTTAAAGTCCCCCATGATAACTACTGTTCCATTCTTACATGCCTCAGATATTTCTGTTCATTGCCGGTGCCACTGTAATGCTATTTTTCGGTGGCCGATAGACAACTCCCACCAGTGATTTTTTTCCCTTTACTATTCCTAACCTCTACCCAGATGGACTCAACATTCTGCTCCTTAGATCTTATATTGTCTCTCACTATTGCCCTGATCTGATCTTTAATTAACAGCACCACCCCACTTCCCTTGCCTTCCTGCCTATCCTTCCATATTACCTGATATCCTAGGCTATTTAATTCCCACTCCTCTCCATCCTGCAACCACATCTCTGTAATGGCCACTATATCATACTGATTTGTGCAACAAGTTCACTGACCTTGTTTCGAATACTACGGGCATTCAAATAAAGTGCCCTTACACTCACTGTGCTTTTAAAATTTTGTAATCTTATACTCTTTTCCACTTGACTTTTCTTCACTCCACTCTTAATTTTCTCTTTTTTATCTTTTGCTTTTTCTTTATCTTTATCCACACTTTTCTTTTTTACTTTATCCATACTTCTCCAATCTATCGAACCCAGTGCGGAATACTGTTGTACTTTCCTTGATCTAGGAAAGCATAAGTAATCAATCCTTCCTGATGTGTAACGTACACAAACAGCCAAAACAGACGCCATTTTCCTTTAGGAAGGCAATCTTCTCAGCAGGAGCCCTTTTCTACACCTGAAGGCACAAATCCAATGTGTGTTCACTCCTGTAGAACAGACAAACCCTTCCATTAGTTCCAGGTTCAATTTTAGCATTACACCTCACAATGACCACAATAGTGGCCTATTTAGCCTTAAAACAAAGTTGTGTCTTAGTTCTTTCTTTATACCTTTTCTTATTGCCAGTGATGTAGCATTATTCCCCAACACAGGGTGTGTAACAATCTTTAATTGCCTTTCTATAAAATCAACAACATCAGTGAAAGTAATCTTACGGTTGTGCTTTTCACGCAGTTTACAGATTACAGTTTTTCATTTATCCCACAGCACACAGGGCAATTTCTTCACAACAATCAACATATTAGCAGGCATGTCATGTCCAGTTCACACATGTACTGCACTTCTTCCAGTCTCTAAGCAAAAGACAATAGCCTTGAAGAGCTCTCATAGAAACTTAGAAAGCCCACAGCACAATACAGGCCCTTCGGCCCACAATGCTGTGCCAAACATGTACTTACTTTAGAAATTACCTAGGGTTACCCATAGCCCTCTATTTTTCTAAGCTTAATGTACCTATTCAGGAGTCTCTTAAAAGGCCCTATCATATCCGCCTCCACCACTGTCGCCGGCAGCCCGTTCCACGCACTCACCACTCACTACGCAAAAAACTTACCCCTGACATCTCCTCTCTACCTACTTCCAAACACCTTAAAACTGTGCCCTCTCATGTTAGCCATTTCAGCCCTGGGAGAAAGCCTCTGACTATCCATACGATCAATGCCTCTCATCATCTTATACACCTCTATCAGGTCACCTCTCATCCTCCGTTGCCCCAAGGAGAAAAGGCCGAGTTCACTCAACCTATTCTTATAAGGCATGGTTCCCAATCCAGCCAACATCCTTGTAAATCTCCTCTGCACCATTTCTATAGTTTTCATATCCTTCCTGTAGTGAGGTGACCAGAAATGAGCACAGTACTCCAAGTGGGGTCTGACCAGGGCCCTATATAGCTGTAACATTACCTCTTGGCTCTTAAACTCAATCCAACAGTTGATGGCCAATGCACCGTATGCCTTATTAACCACAGTCAACCTGCGTAGTAGCTTTGAGTGTCCTATAGACTCGGACCCCAAGATCCATCTGATCCTCCACACTGCCAAGAGTCTTACCATTAATACTATATTTTGCCATCGTATTTGACCTACCAAAATGAACCACCTCACATTTATCTGGGTTGAACTCCATCTGCCACTTCTCAGTCCCATTTTGCACCCTATTGGTGTCCTGTTCTAACCTCTGACAGCCCTCCACACTATCCACAACAGCCCAACCTTTGTGTCATCAGCAAATTTACTAACACATCCCTCCACTTCCTCATCCAGGTCATTTGTAAAAATCACGAAGAGAAGGGGTCCCAGAACAGATCCCTCAGGCATACCACTGGTCACTGACCTCCATGCAGAATATAACCATCTACAACCGCTCTTTGCCTTCTGTGGGCAAGCCAGTTCTGGATCCACAAAGCAATGTCCCCTTGGATCCCATGCCTCCTTACTTTCTCAATAAGCCTTGCATGGGGCTCCTTATCAAATGCCTTGCTGGAATCCATATACACTACATCTACTGCTCTACCTTCATCAACGTGTTTAGTCACATCCTCAAAAAATTCAATCAGGCTTGAAGGCACGATCTGCCTTTGACAAAGCCGTGCTGACTATTCCTCATCATATTATGCCTCTCCAAATGTTCATAAATCCTGCCTCTCAGGATCTTTTCCATCAACTTACCAATCACAGAAGTAAGACTCACTGGTCTATAATTTCCTGGGCTATCTCTACTCCCTTTCTTGAATAAGGGAACAAGATCTGCAACTCTCCAATCCTCTGGAACCTCTCCTGTCTCCATTGATGATGCAAATATCATTGCCAGAGGCTCAGCAGTCTCCTCCCTCGCCTCCCACAGTAGCCTGGGGTACGTCTCATCTGGTCCCAGAGACTTATCCAACTTGATGCTTTCCAAAAGCTCCAGCACATCCTCTTTCTTCATGTCTATGTGCTCAAGTTTTCATATTCGTTAAGTATCTCTGCTATCTCCTCCGGTTTCATACCCACTTTTCCACTGTCACACTTGATTGGTCCTATTCTCTCACGTCTTATCCTCTTGCTCTTCACATAGTTGTAGAATGCCTTGGGGTTTTCCTTAATCCTGCTCGCCAAGGCCTTATTAGCGCAGGCTGAGAGTAAACACATTTCTTTTGGAGGTTTGTTCATGTATCCCAAATGCTTGAGGAACAAAAGAATCAACATTGACATTGAGTTTTTTTGTTTTTCTCTGTGCCTTTTCAATACAGGATCTCACACCACAGGAATGTCCTGCTGGAACACTTTCAGCACTCACCATACTAACATTAACTTTAGCCATCTGTGTGGCAATTTCTTCCTCCAGTTTAAGCTGTTCCTTCCTTTTCCAGAGCTGTCCCTCTTGCTCTTCCAGCACATGTTTGTCCTTCAATAATTGTTTTTGCGCATTTATTGCAGCTAAATAAGCCTCTGTTTTAATGCATGTAGTAGATATAGAAAATCTTCTCCTGAGCTTTGAGTGCAGACATTTGACATACTGTTGTTCAGTTTCCCATCATCTTGTGGGTTAGCTGCTATATGCATAATCAAAATATGCCTTGGAATTTGAGAAACGTTGTTGATGGAAAGTGAGACACATATTCACTTATTGCAGCAACTTGATCTTCAATATAACATGTCTAGGTCAACCATTGTTTCGTATCCTTTATGAATGCACTGCAATAGTGATCAATGTTTGAAAAACACCCATTTTGTCTAGATTACTTGACCTTGGAAAGTAATGAGAGATTAGATGTGATGCAGTTTAGCAACAGCTTCACAGGGACGGGTCAAGCCCTCAAGACGAGATTGAACTTCTAAGGCATTTATTTTAGTTTTCATAAGATGATTAATTGGTGGTATTAAACCTTTAATTTTGTTCAGATTTGTTTCATACTCTTTTCAAGCCAATGATGGAATCAATATTTCATTTTCCAACTTGTTCTCTTTCTCTGTCTCTATACTAAACAGATGACATTTTCTCTACCTTCCTTCTTTATCTATTGTGCCTGGCATGACAATTCCACAAAGTCTCTCTGGAGTGCAACTAGAAAATATTATTTCAAAAGGAAATTACAAAAATTATTTTAACCATTGTAGGAGCCATTTTCTTTCCATTTGGGCCAAGCATCAATTTTCTGTTGTATCGTATTTTGGGGTGTGTTTATTATGGTAGCCTGTCACGTGGGTTGGGGCGTAGTAAAAGCAAATGAGTATAGTTACATATTCACACTTTGGGTTAGTTAGTTGTTAGTGGGGGAGGGGGGTGAGCTACGGGAATTATATTTTTTTGTTGACCACTATTCGATCATTAACTAGAATGCTTAGATACATATAGAACACTAATTCTGACATTACTGGATAGAATGCTTAGTTACACTGACTTGAATGTTAAGATAGCTATATCACTTACCGGTAGTTAGTTTTGTTAGTTTCTTTTATATTGCTACAAGGTCAATCATCTTTACTGATTTCATAATAAAGGATTGAATGTACCTTTTTCAACTTTGGAACTTCGTTATTTGGAAGCACATCATAGAGTGTCGATCCCCTGCCTTAGACATTCTGCTGTTTTGGTTTGTTTTAAAGTAATTGCTACATTTTGTCAACAAAAAAAAAGTTATACCAAACAGACACCAGAATACAGTAAAAGCTTGCCTCAGACCTGTTGACAAAATTAGAATCACAACATGTCAGGAACTCAAGAAGCTTGTGGTAGGATTATCTGCAACCTTTTGTTGATTCATGTTGTGTGCTTGTAGCTTGAACATAGTTCGAATGGTCAATGCTGCCCATCCGTGGCTTGATTGTGCCTAAGGGGTCATCGATTTGTTTTACTGAATGCTTATGCAGATGCTGGAAATCTGAAAATTAAAGCAAAAGATGCTCATTCAGTCAGGCTGCATGTCTTAATATTAAGACCAGAGGATATAGGAGCAGAATTAGGCCATTTGGCTCATCGAATCTGCTCCACCATTTCATCATAACTGATCCATTGGCCTTCACAGATGCAAAGAATTCCACAGATTCACCACTGTCTGGCTAAAGAAATTCCTCTTCATCTCTGTTCTAAAAGGATGCCCCTCTATTCTGAGCTGTGTCCTCTGGTTTTAGACTCTCCCACCATAGGAAACATCCTCTACACATCCACTCTATCAAGACATTTCACCATTCAATTAGGTCACCCCTCATTCTTCTGAATTCTAGGGAATACAGGCCCAGAGACAACAAACACTCTGCATATGACAAGTCATAACCCTCTCCAGTTTCAGCACAGCCTTTCTAAGATAATGGGTCAAAGACTGCTCACAATACTCCAAGTGAAACCTCACCAGTGCTTTATAAAGTCTCAACATTACATCCTTGCTTTTATATTCCAGTCCTCTTGAAATGAATGCTAACATCACATTTGCCCTCCTCACCACAGACCAAACCTGAAAATTAACCTTTAGCAAATCCCACATAGGGACTTCCAAGTCCCTTTGTGCCTCAGGTTTTTTTTTTGTATTTTCTCTCCATTTGGAAAATAATTAACCAAATTTCTTCTACCAAAGTGCATGACCATACACTTCCTAACACTGCCACTTGTTTGCCATTTTCCTAATTTGTCTAAATCCTTCTGTAGCCTCTCTACTTCCTCAAAACTACCTACCCCTCCACCTATCACCTGCAAATGTTGCAAGAAAGCCAGCAATTCCATCATATAAATCATTGACATATTATGTAAAAAGAAATGGTCCCAACACAGACCTCTGTGGAACACAACTAGTCACTGGCAGCCAACCAGAAAAAGACCCCTTTGTTCCCATGCTTTGCCTCCTGCCAATCAGCCTCTGTTTTCTCCATGCTAGAATCTTTTCTGTAATACCATGGGCTCATAGCATGTTACGCAGACTCACGTGTATCACCTTGTCAAAGGCCTTCTGAAAATCCAAGTACACAACATTAGCCAATTCTCCTTTGTCTATCCTGTTTGTTAGTTCTTCAAAGAATTCCAACTGATTTCTCAGGCAAAATTTCCCTTGAGGAGACCATGCTGACTATGGCCTATTTTATCATGTGCCTCCAAGTACCCTGAAAACACGTCCTTAACAACCAACTCCAACATCTTCCCAACCACTGAAGTCACACCAACTAGCCTATAATTTCCTTTCTTCTGCCTCTCTCCCTTCTAAAGAGTGAAGTGACATTTGTAAATTTCCAGTCTTCTGGAACCATTCCAGAATCTAATGGTATTTGATGAAGTGCCACATAAGAAGCTTAATAAAATTAGGAGCTTACTCTAAAGGTACTATTACTGAATAAGTAGGAGATAACACAACAAAAGTAATGGCTGGCAATTATATTTTTGGACCATGGAAGATGAAAAATAGCATTCTCAGAGCTCAGTTTTGGAACTGAAGCTATACCAATAATAATTAGTATGGCAATTTTTATATAAGATAAACTATCAGCATTAGACAATGTCACTAAACCCAATGTGATGTAAAACCATATAATATTACAATGACAGATTTTTTAGATACTACATGAACATTTTGGTAGGAAGTTTAAGCTTTGTCATCCTCATGGCCTTGGCATCCTTCTCAAAAGCCAAAACTGGATCTAATATTTGTTGAAATTTATAATATATAATTCATATAGAATAAGAGTTAACACCATACACCTTTGTAATTTTATCTCATTGACAAAATAACCTAGAATTTCCTTATTTTAAAAGTAGTTTTTCTTTTTTTTGCTTTCTTCCTCCCAAGGCTTTGAAAATTATACACTGTTATCACAAGTTATTTTGTTGACCGGATTCTTTGGTTGATTTGACCTCTGCTGTTACATAATTATTTCTGAGGTATTTGTTTTTGAAACTCGGGAACTTGTAACACATAAAGCAATAACAGTTACTGAACAAACGTGAACATCCACATATTAATGTCAGGAATAGATACCTCATTGTGTATGTGTCTTTTGCTGTGATTATTTGCTTTGTATGGTCACTTCTGGTTTGACCTTGGATGCAAACTGAATCCTTTTTCAAACTGTAGTTTGGAATTTCTTCATCAAGCTCACATCACTGTGTTTCACACTTGTTCTCAGATCTGATTAATCTAAATCACTCGTGAAATTGTGTTTCACTTCTTGCCTCTTTTTTTCTTTCCATTTAACCTGTTCCGAGATCAGTCACATGTGAAAATGATGATTATATTAGCAGCTATATTATTATATATTATAAACCAGTGATAGTGTGCAGAGTTGCTTGGTACTTAAATATGTGAGTTATTGCAAAGCTAGTGTAATTTGCTTCTTCGGGTTGTCTTTTAGCACAGAGAAGCAGAGTAATAGGAAGGAATCAATGGATGTTTGCTGTTGTTACAGTGCATATTAACGTTGAATAAATGTGAAGTGAACTAAAGTCCACTGTCAGACATTATTTCCATCAGTACGATATATGTAGCAAAGATCCATTTAGTTACTTAATGTCTGAACCATTTTTGTACAACTACCTACAAATCTGACTTCAATCCATTTTCACTGTGCAGCAGGGAGCACAAGGAAATGATCATTCCTATATTGACTGAAGTTAATTTAGACTTGTGGGAATGGCTGACTGAAACATTTCCATGATCCAGATAGGTGATATTCCTCCACACTGCTGGCAAACTGTAAAAATCGACACAACTTTCTCTAGCTCTGTATTAATGTTTGGCCAATAAACAGAACAGTTGTGCATGGCCTTCATATTAACAACTTCAGTGTGTTCAGCCACAATCCTTTATTTCATGGGAACACTTGGTAGGAATGATTACTGATGTCTCCATTTAAAATATCCTTGAAGGGCTGATAATACAAATCCATGATTATAGAATGGCTGTAATGCTTCATTTTGACATTTCTCCTGGCTGGCCAATCTTCTCACAGATTTGTTTTAGTACCATATATAGAGAAGATACTATCGTAACTACTGTGTCTTGCTGATCAATCTTATTGACTAACTGGAAAATCCTTGTCTGCAAACTGCAGTGTGAAAATCAAACTCTTGTTGCCAACATCTGAAAGCTCCTTTGGTGAACTGGATGGAGCATCCGTTTCAGAAGCTAAAACTCTTGCCCAATCCCAAACTTTTCCTATAATATCTGATCATTCAATAATCCATTTTAATTGTGGACAACTTGAAACTCTGACCATTATAGCATGCCATGTAATATTGTGCAGATATTATATAAATGATTTTTTAAGAGAAGTTCATTCTCTTTTTGCTAATGGTGCATTTAAAACCATAATTCTGTCTGCTGTCTTCCGTTTTGTATGTTGCAACCACTTGTCCTATTTTTAAACAAATATTTCTTGAAAGAACAGTGGCATGGGGTACATATTCATCAGTTCATGAAAGCCAGTACTTTTCCATCCGCGACTTGCAGCCCACTAATGCAGTCACACGATGCTGTCCTCGTTACTGGACCAAACCTTGTAAGCTACCATTACAGCAGCAACAAACACAGGGCAGAATTCTCTGGCACTCTTGCCGTTCTTTCCACGGAAGCTGTAATCCAACACACCAGGTCAAATGTAGGGCACCTTTGCTAAAGCACTCCCTGTTTTTTTAAAAAAAATCTTAGGCCTTATATAAACCTGTCTCCCTAATAACATGTCTCCAGAGTTACATCTTGATTGATCTTTGAAAGCTGAAATACAATCATTCTTGTCTTCCCCTAGGTCTTAACTTATAGCTGTCTAGTATCTCAGGTGGCTGTGGATTTGAAGTATCCTCCCAACCCCTGAACTACATCTGGAATCAAAAGTTTACTACTACATATAATGCTTATATGTTTTCCAGCTCAACAGATTTTTTTGCCCTTGAGAAACATCTCTACGTAGGATGTGAATGATTCCTCTGTCTTGCCACATAACTTCAGGCTTCCCATGAAACATAGAAATATAAAAAAAATTACAGCACAATACAGGCCCTTCAGCCCACAATGCTGTGCCAAACATGTACTTACTTTAGAAATTAGCTAGTGTTACCCATAGCCTCTATTTTTCTAAGCTCTATCCAGGAGTCTCTTAAAAGACCCTATTGAATCTGCCTCCACCACAATGGCCATCAGCCCATTCCACGCACTCACCACTCTCTGCGTAAAAGACTGAACCCTAATATCTCCTCTGTACCTGCTTCCACACACCTTAAAACTGTGCCCTATTGTGATAGCCATATTAGACCTGGGAAAAAGCCTCTCATCATCTTATACACCTCTATCAGGTCTTCTCTCATCCTTTGCCGCTCCAAGGAGAAAAGGCTGAGTTCACTCAACCTATTCTCGTAAGGCATGCTCCACAATCCAGGCAACATCCTTGTAACTCTCCTCTGCACCCTTTCTATAGTTTCACTATCATTCTTGTAGTGAGGTGACCAGAACTGAGCACAGTACTCCAAGTGGGGTCTGACCAGGGTCCTATATAGCTGAAACATTACCTCTCCGCTCTTAAACAATCCCACGATTGATGAAGGTCAATGCACCTTATGCCTTCTTAACCACAGAGTCAACCTGTGCACTAGCTTTGAGTGTCCTATGGATTCAGACCCCAAGATCCCTCTGATCCTCCACACTGCCAAGTGTCTAACCATTAATTCTATATTCTGACGTCATATTTGACCTACCAAAATAAACCACCTCACATTTAACTGGGTTGAACTCCATCTACCACTTCTCAGCCCAGTTATGCATCCTATCAATGTCCTGCTGTAACCTCTGACAGCCCTCCACACTATCCACAACACCTCCAACCTTTGTGTCATCATCAAATTTACTAACCCATCCCTCCAGTTCCTCATCCAGGTCATTTGTAAAAATCACAAAGAATAGGGATCCCAGAACAGGTCCCTGAGGCAGCCCACTGGTCACCGACCTCCATGCAGAATATGACCCATCTACAACCACTCTTTTCCTTCTGTGGGCAAGCCAATTCTGGATCCACAAAGCAAGGCCCCCATGGATCCCATACCTCCTTACTTTCTCAATAAGTCTTGCATGGGGTTCCTTATCAAATGCCTTGCTGAAATCCATATACACTACATCTACTGCTCTACCTTCATCAATGTGTTTAGTCACACCCTCAAAAAATTCAATCAGGCTCGTAAGGTATGACCTGCCTTTGACAAAGCCATGTTGACTATTCCTCATCATACTATGCCTCGCCAAATGTTAATAAATCCAGACTCACTGGTCTATAATTTTCTGGGCTATATATACTCCCTTTCTTGATTAAGGGAACAATATCTGCAACCCTCCAATCCTCCAGAACCTGCCCCTTCCCCACTGATGATGCAAATATCATTGCCAGAGGCTCAGCAATCTCCTCCCTCACCTCCCACAGTAGCCTGGGGTACATCTCATTGAGTCCCAGAGACTTGTCCAACTTGATGCTTGAAAACTCCAGCACATCCTCTTTCTTAATGTCTATATGCTTAAGCTTTTCAAACTGCTGTAAATCAACCCGACAATCACCAAGATCCTTTTCCATAGTGAATACTGAAGCAAAGGGTTCATTAAGTACCTCAGCTATCTCTTCTGGTTCCATACACACTTTTCCACTGTCACACTTGATTGGTCCTATTCTGTCACATCTTATCGTCTTGCTCTTCATATACTTGTAGAATGCCTTGCGGTTTTCTTTAGTCCTGCTCGCCAAGGCCTTCTCATGGCCCCTTCTGGGTCTCCTAATTTCATTCTTAAGCTCTTTCCTGCTAGCCTTATAATCTTCTAGCTCTCTATCATTACCTAGTTTTTTGAACCTTTTGTAAGCATTTCCTTTCTTCTTCACTAGATTTTCAACAGCCCTTGTACACCATGTTTCCTGTACCCTACCATCCTTGCCTTGTCTCTATGCAGAATGCCATGCAAATATCCCCTGAACATTTGGCACATTTCTGCTGTACATTTCACTGAGAACATTTGTTCCCAATTTATGCTTCCAAGTTCCTGCCTGGTAGCCTCATATTTCTCCTTACTCTAATTTAACACTTTCCTAACTTGTCTGTTCCTATCCCCCTCCAATGTTATGGTAAAGGAGATAGAATTGTTTGTTTGTTTTTTTTTAATATAAATTTTTATTCGATTTTTTAGATAATTACAGAAATAGAATAGTGAAATAATGATATATATATATATATATATATATATATATATATATATCAGCCCTCCCCCCCCCTTACATCCCTATCTAAAAAGAGGAAAAAAGAAAGAAAGAAAGAAAGACTGACTGCCTGGATATCGGAAGAACCCCACATGCTCCATGGAATTCAAAATAACTTTAATATATATACTTATTTTTCCCCAAATGACTAATAACTTTATCTTCAGAGCACCTATATATTTAATCCTGTTTTTTGTAAATATGGGCACCAAATTTTCAGAAATATGTCATATTTATTTCTTAAATTATAGGTAATTTTTTCAAGTGGAATGCAGCTAAAAATTTCATTATTCCAACAGTCCATAGTTAAGTATGAATCTGATTTCCAAGTTACTGCAATAGTCTTTTTGGCTACTGCCAAAGCAATTTTTATAAATTCTTTCCGATATTTGTTCAATTTGAGTTTTGGTTTTATCTCTTCAATATCACCTAATAAAAATAATATTGGGTTATGTGGAAGTTGTATTCCGATAATTTGTTCCAATAAAACTCTTAAATTTATCCAAAAAGGTTGAATTTTGGCACAGGAGCAATGTAAAAAAGTACCAATATCTTGATTACATTGAAAACATCGATCAGATAAATTTGGATTTTATTTATTTATTTTTATAAAAAATTATATTGTACTAATCTAAGTCGGACATTTATTGTATTTGTCATACTATCAAGACATAGTCTTGACCAACTTGTTTCATCAATTTTAATATTCAAATCAGTTTCCCATTTTTTTCTTGACTTATGGATTCCTGGTTTAATTGTCTGTTTTTGAATCAAATTATACATACAAGACGTAATTTTTAAAATTTTTCCTTTTTGAATTAAAGTTTCTATTTCATTTGGTTTTGGCAGTAACATTGTATGACTCAGTTTATCTCTTAAATAGCTCTTTAATTGAAAATAACAGAAAAGAGTGTTGTTTGATATTTTATATTTATTCTTTAATTGATCAAATGACATCAATATACCTCCTTCAAAACAATCTCCTATATATCTAATCCCTTTTTGAAAACAGTTATATAAAAGTTGGTTATCCATTGTAAAATGAATGAGTCTATTTTGAATTAAAGGTCTCTTTGCTAATAAAGATTTCTTTATCTCATCATCAACATTTATCTTATTCCATAAATCAATTAAATGTTTTAATATAAGGGATTCTTTCTTTTCCCGAGGAGATAGAATTGTGATCACTATCTCCAAAATGCTCTCCCACTGAGAGACCTGACACCTGACCAGGTTCATTTCCCAATACCAGATCAAGTACAACCTCTCCTCTTGTAGACTTGTCAACATATTGTGTCAGAAAACCTTCCTTATCACACCTAACATACTCCACCCCGTCTAAATCCCTTGCTCTAGGAAATGCCAATCAAAATTTGGGAAATTAAAATCTCCCACCACAACAACCCTGTTATTATTACACCTTTCCAGAATCTGTCTCCCTATCTGCTCCTCGATGTCCCTGTTACTACTGGGTGGTCTATAAAAATCACTCAGTAGAGTTATTGACCCCTTTCTGTTTCTAACTTCCACCCACAGAGACTCAGTAGAGAATCCCTCCATGACTTCCTCCTTTTCTGAAGCTGTGACACTATGTCTGATCAGCTGTGCCAAGCCCCCACCTCTTTAGCCTCCCTCCATATCCTTTCTGAAACATCTAAAACCTGGCACTCTAAGTAACCATTCCTGCCCCTGGGCCATCCAAGTTTCTGTAATGGCCACAACATCATAGCTCCAAGTACTGATCCACACTCTAAGCTCATTTGCTTTGTTCATGATGCTTCTTGCATTAAAATAGAGACATCTCAAACTATCGGTCTGAGCGTATCCCTTTTCTATCACCTGCCTTTCTTCAATCTCGCACGGTCTCCAAGCTTTCTCTATATGTGAATCAACTGCCACTTCCTCCATCTCTTTAGCTCGGTTCCCACCCCCAGCAATTCTAGCTTAAACTCTCCCCAATAGCCTTAGCAAACCTCCCTGCCAGGATATTGGTCCCCCTCGGATTCAGATTCAAGTACAGCCCGTCCTTTTTGTACAGGTCACACATGCCCTAGAACAGGTCCCAATGATCCAGAAGCCTGAATCCCTGCCCCCTGCTCCAATCCCTCAGCCACGCATTTATCCTCCACCTCACTCTATTCCTATACTCACTGTCACGTGGCACAGCCAGTAATCCTGAGATTACTACCTTTGAGATCCTGCTTCTTAACTTCCTTCCTAACTCCCTGTGGTCTGTTTTCAGGACCTCTTCCCTTTTCCTATCTATGTCATTGGTACCAATATGTACCACGACCTCTGGCTGTTACCTTCCCACTTCAGGATATTGTGGACCCAATCAGAAACATCCCGGACCCTGGCACCTGGGAGGCAAACTACCACCTGCATTTCTTTCCTGCGTCCACAGAATCACCTGTCTGACCCCCTCTTACTGCTGCCTTCTTCCTTTCCCTACCCTTCTGAGCCACAGGGCCAGACTCTGTCAGAGGCACGGCCACCGTTGCTTCCCCCAGGTAGGCCGTCCCCCCAACAGTACTCAAACAGGAGTACTTATTGTTAAGGGGGACAGCCACAGGGGTACTCTCTAGTATCTGACTCCTGCCCTTCCCTCTCCTGACTGTTACCCACTTATCTGTCTCCCGAAGCCCCGGTGTGACTACTTGCCTATAGCTCCTATCTATCACCTTCTCACTTTCCATGACCAGGCGAAGGTCATCAAACTGCATCTCCAGTTCCCTAAACTAGTCCCTAAGGAGCTGCAACTTGACACACCTGGTGCAGATGTGGCCGTCCAGGAGGCTGGGAGTCTCCCGCACATCCCACAACTGACACCCAGTGATGTTTGAACCATTATTTTCTTTCTCTTCCCACCAAAATGATGTTGCAATATTTAAACCTCCTGAGTGATTACAATGTTACCATCAGCTTATTCCACCGACTACCCAGATTATACAGTCAAAAGCCACTGTTTGAAGTTCTGTGTCTCCTTTTGTTCTGACTGGCAAGGCCTATGTGAAAGGGATACTGAGCCTTAAGTCAGGAATATGACATTGTGAGCCCTGCTGTTTTTCTTTCCATTTTTGTTTGAGTTTTAAGCGTCCTCAAGGTGCAACACTAATTTTTTTGTCTTTTTATAACATCGCATCTCTGTTGATAATTTTAATGTATCCTTGGGTTAACCTAGGACAATGCTAGAATACTCACCATAACAATTACAGTGCTCAGGAGTGTCAAATAGATTGTCTACTTTGTTCTATTGAATAGGAAGGAATTCAGTGCACGTGGTACTTCCATTTTTATCCCCTCAATAACTCACTAAACTCTCCATCACACAATGGATACAAATATACAAGGGAGTGGAGGGTTTCACTGTGAGATGTAACTGGAGAAACTATGGCTTTTACTTCAGTCCAGGTAAAGATAAGAGATCAGACATATGTATTCAGAATTTTGAAATTAAAAAATATAATGATGTGTTATGATTTTATCTGAATTGAAATGAAATGCTGGAAATCAGCCAGCATCTGTTGAATCTACGTTTTGTTAAGAGCCAAGGCTTTTAGGAAAGTAGAGGCGGCAACTGAATGTTGAGGAAGGGGGGGGGGGGGGAGTTGAAAATAATTTGCTTTCAACTTTTGTGTTACATCTTCTTTATCAAAAATTTGATTCCATTTACTCTAATTCAGAAATAAATGCTTCTATTTTTATGCAGGTCAGATTACTTTCCACCAGCTGATATCCCATGTCCAAATATAACACAGATGAAAAAGCTGAAACTATATTTGCATACCAATCTATTGCAGACGCTTATCCTTCTGTTTCCAGGTACTTGGATGGGTAGTGTGCAGCAGTAACTCTACACTTTCTGTTGGTCTTGTTGTGTTTGTGTTTCTTAGGATGTGTGCCCTGTAATTTCTAAAGAACCTTACAAATTGTCTGTCCTCGTGCCAATAGAACCTGTTTCACTTGCCATTTACCCAAATTAATCTGGTTTCTGGAAAGACATGGCTTGTTGTAATCTGACACTATGATGGTCAATAGATGGAAGATGTACAATGAAATTGTTTCAACAATGCATAAAGCACACAAGAAACTATGTAAATTCCCTGCAAACTGCGTCAAAAACTGTTAGGCAATAATGGTGTTTACTACAGATTACTTAGTGACCTAGGAAACATACCAGACATTCTCTATTTGTTGGGCGTTGCTTGTGGATCGGTAGCATACTCACCTCTGAGTGGGAAAGATCTGGGCTGAAACCTCACACCAGAGAACTGGAAAAATATACAGACCTGGCACCACAGTGTAAAAGGAATACTACAGAGCAGGAGTTGACATCTTTCAGATGAGATATTAAACTGAGGCACCATTTGCTCTTTTTGGAAGATTCCATGGCATTACCTGAGGAAGAGAAGTGGATTTCCTGATAGGATTTAATCAATGCTTACCTCCTAGTCCAGATCACCAATTACCTTACCTGAATGCTAATGTTGTCCTCTCAGCTAATTTGCACAAATTAGCTGATTTAATTACTACCTTACTGTGAGTATTCTTTAAAAGTACGTCATTTACTGTAAAATGAGAAGTTTGAGAAGTTGCAGATAAATATGCCTTTTTATATTTTTGTGTATGTTTGCATGGTGCTATACTGCCAAAATTAAACACTGTCTACCCTCACTCCTTTATTTGGGTTGCACAGTCTTGTACATGGTTACTGCTAGTTTCCAGCTCTGAAAAACTCTAGTAGAAGTTGTTATTCTTCTAATATTTCAGATTTGGAATCAGAGATTTTCAGGAGGTTGACTCTTAATATTGATCACTGTAGTACCCATTCCCAACTTTTTGAGTCTCTGCTCTGAGCTCCCTCGGGAACTATGTTAAACAGAACTTAATCTTCCTTTGCATCTCCTCCATCAAGCCCACCTCTGAAGCATTTGAAATTCATGACAGCTTCTACTTCCCACTTTGAGTTACTCTCAAAATTTTTCCGATCAGTTTTAGTGCCTGCACAACTACGCACTTGCTTCAGCACAATTCAAGTCTATCTTAAGATTTGCAGGCTTTCTTTAGCTTTAACTGACTCTAGCCTTGACAGTAATCCCTATCCCCATGTCCCCATTTGATATGTATAGGAGATCCACAATGTGTTAGCACTGGCTGAGCATTAGAATTGGGAGCAAGAGTGGACTATTCAGTCCCTTGAGACTACACCACCATTCTGTCTGATCTTCTACCCCCAGCACCTGCCCTATTCCCATGTCCACTGTGGAGTCAATGCACTGAGAGGTCTGCTTGTGTGCTGTACATCTCTCTGTGACTCTACATAAAACCATACTTCACCCAACACTCAGAGGTTCATTACAAATATACCATACCTTAGATATTAGGTTTGCTCTTTTTCAACATTATGTTTGTGTTGTCGTGTGAATGAAATCGCTGGAGAAATTTACTGGTAGATACAAAGCAGCTTCTTTATTTGACAAAACAAGGTACAGCAGGCATCATATGGAGACGCTTTCGGTGGAAAGGTCTGTTGGCCCAACGTGGGGCTTGATATTTATGTATTAAGCACAAAGGACAATTCCATATTTACAAAGTATAGACAATGCTTTCTTTTGAAACTACATACAAACTTCACACCTCTTGATTCGCTTCCATCCCACAGATGCTAGCATTGTCTGGACTGGGATTCATAGCTTGCAGGAATGCATTGTTCCAAATCAAATCCACAATACATTGTCAAGGAATAGAAGACTGGTAGCCAAAGCCATTTGCTGAATGTAAATGACCTAAACCCAAAAATCACTCTAACAGTTTTTTTAAATCTTTAATAACTTGTATTCCAACTTGATGATGAAACTGATTACTTTAGTACATATTTAAGATTAAACCTGCAACTTTCCTGGTGATTCATCTACTGACAGGAATACTTTTAGACATAGGGACTTACAAAATGCAAATCAGTTCCTTTGTCCAAAAGCTCCACTATCAAACTCCCATTTATTTACACTAATCTTTCATGGATCCCATTTTTATCCTCCTCACATTCCCATCAACTCCACCAGATTCTATCACTTACCCACCCGTGTAACCCTCATCCTGTACAGTTTTACAATGTGTGAAGAAAGTGGAGCATGAAGAAGAAACCCACATCTAAAATAGATTGGTATAGCACTGAGTTCAGGGTCAGAGCAGTCAGCTGAGGCTGTATGTGTTCCTAGGTGCGAGCATGCACTGAGACAATGTTCATTATCATGTTCAACAGGTGAAAAAGCATATGAATAAGTCATCAACATTCTATTCGAGGCTAGAAGCCAGGAACCTGCCCCAGAATTATTTTTGTGGGCATTTTTGTGACATACTGTGGTCTTAGATGCATTAGAGCCAGATTGAATGGTAACTCACTGGGTAACCATGAGACGTGGGAGCAGAATTAGTCCATCCATCCCATCGACTCTGCTCAACCATTCCATCATGGCTGTTCCCGGATCCCACTCAGCCCCATAAACCTGACTTCTCACCATATCCTTTCAAACCTTGACCAATCAGGAAATGATCAACTTCCGCCTTCAATATATGCACGGACTTGGCCTCCAACGTAGTCTATGGCAGAGCATTCTACAGATTCACTACTCTCTGGCTAAAAAACTTTCCTCCTTACCTCTGTTCTAAAGGGTCACCCCTCAATTTTGAGGCTGTGCCCTCTAGTTCTGGATATCCCCACCATAGGAAACATCTTCTCCACATCCACCCTATCCAGTCCTTTCAACATTCAGTAGGTTTCAATGAGATTCCCCTGCATTCTTCTAAATTCCAGTGATAATAGGCCCAAAGCTGCTAAATGCTTCTCATATGTTAACACCTTCATTCCTGGAATCATCCTCATGAACCTCCTCTGGACTCTCTCCAATGACAATGCATCCTTTCTGAGATACGAGGCCCAAAACTGTTGACAATACTCTAAGTGCGGCCTGACTACTGTCTTATAAAGGCTTAGCATAAAGGAATTTGTTACTATTAGAAGGAGTGAATGAGATTTCTGCTAAATGGAGTCAAAAACTGGCCTTTATTATCAGAGCAAAACAAAAATAAGTTCCACATATTGTGTCTTCACTGAGTGGAGGGTCTCCTGACTTTTTTTTTGTCAGGGTGCCAAGATGATTAATTCACCTGCTGGCTATACACACTCACACTGCCTCTCACCTTTTATCTTCCTTTGATGAATGTGCACAGTTGACCTGTGCTGGATCAGTTAAGAAATTAACTGTTCAGTTCAGAACGGAGGTAGGCAGCTAGAAATTTCGAAGTCTGATCCCTCTCCCACACGCTATGTTGCAGTTTGTCTCTGAACTAAGGAACGGGGCAAAAAGCAGAGCTTGTCCCAGGGTTATCCTGGCCCCATCACACATGTATGCACAATAGAAAATGACTACCTGCAGTCAAAACTGATAGTTTTGATAGTCAAAACTGTCCACATTTATTACCTTGATAGGTCTGGAACAGCAGCCTAAAGAACTGTTCTTCAAAAGTCAGGGGATGAAGCAAGGTGTTTCAAATGGATTTTTGTTTCTTTGAACTTACAGTGCTGAACTGGTTTCCTTCATAGCACTTAAGAATAATGTACTGTGTGTTTTCTTAAAATACAGATATCTCAGATTTTGTCACCCAAAAAGCCCCTGAAATTTGACAACAGGCTTGGAGATTGCCAGTGCTTCCGATCTCCACCCCGGGGCCACCTTGATGTCGATCATAATGCCAAGGGTCAGTCTGTACCAGAGGCCGGGAAAGGTCGAGCAGATTCCGTGCCCCCAACCACTGAATGTCAACCTGCTGGTGAGCCGCTGTCTCAGCATCGGTCTAGGGTCATCAGTGAAACGCCCAGTCGCCACAGTGGCCAAAACTAGGAGTAACTGGCGAGCCAGCCTGCAGCATTCCACCTTACCAGCCATTAAATCTCTCCCAAACTCTCAGCGATCAGAAGTGAGGCGTGGTGGGGAACACGGTAAGTCGGAAACACAACCTGTCTTTCCACAACCTCTGCCTCCCAGCAACGTGCAGAGGATCACCGTTGACCTTCGATCAGCTTTAGCCAGGGTCCATGAGCCCTGCGAGCACACCGATGAGACCCTGGACGAACGCACCGTGTTGGAGGAGGTGGGCAGGGGCGTTTCTCCTAACCCCGGAGACACGTCGGCGTTTGACAGAAGTCAGCAGCCGGCAGACACCGGTAACTGGAAACAGGATCCACACCCAAAGTCTAGAAGAAGTCGAAGTAACGAAAGGTCCTTTGAACATTTGAAAATCAAAATGCCCTTGCCACCCATAGCGAACCGTCCCAGTGAACGGGAACCGGCTCCCAGGGCCCCTCTCACTTCCTCGGCCCACAACCCAAAGGTCGGCCTCCTCCAAGTCACTAAAGATGGTACACTGGCAAACCCAGACCATGACTTTCAATCCGTGAGGCGCCAAGGTAACCAAGTAGTCCCATTCCCGAAGATATTTCTAACAACTAGCCCGTCCAATGTCTCGGTGGGGGCTGAATGTGCGTCGAGGCGAGAGGTGAGATACATTTTACTGTTCCATGTAAGCGGACTTGACTCGGTTTTGCCGGCCACCGTGGAGGTTCGGTTGGGTGTCCGTGTTGTTTCACTGTCCTTCCACTTTGCTACGTGCTTCGTAATTCGGGCTAATTGCTTGTAACTATAACCTCGGGATGTTCACGGTAATTCGTCTTTAACTTTCTATTAACGGGGACGTTTATACCTGTTGTGTTACCGCTGATGGCGCAGCTTTGAAGAAGATCGAAGCTGAGTTGGGCAAGTGCTGAGACTTTAAGCAGGAGTTCTTCCTTTGGGATGTCTGCATTATTCCTTTCTATTTGCCAGAGTTCCTTCCTACTCCGGGTGAGAACTTTCCTAGAACAGGGAGGTAGACAACTGCCGTTGGCGACGAAGCGGGAAGACCCTCTTGTATGTAGTGTGTATGCGAAACCTGGGGGCGAATGTTCACCTAAGCGAGAAGCTGTGGATTAGTGCTGGGTTTGGCATTCCACTCTTGGCGTGCGTACAGCCAGAATGGGTGGCTTTCTTACTGTGCACAGTCCGCCAGTGAGATCGCAGCCGTCACGTCTTGCCCAAGTGGCACAGGATGCGCCTGTGATTTAACTTTTCGGCAGATCTATTAGGTGTGGGATTTCAATGACGTTCTTTCGTCCATAATAACCTTCCGTGGTTTGAAGTTGCACAATGATTTAATATACTACTAAAGGTTATACCAAAAGTATAATCATACATTGGCTGTATGATTAACACACGTTGCCATTAGGACCCTGACAGTTAGGCCTCCAAACAGTAGCTGGACTGTGGACTACAGATTATAACGGGAAATAGGAAAGGCGTGTCAAAAGGGCAATGTTATGACAGACACAGGACATTTTAACATGCTGGTAGATTGGGAAAATTAGATTGATGATGGATCCCAAGAGAGTGAATTTGTTGAATGCCTATGAAATGGCCTTTTAGTGCAATTTGTTGTTGAGCCTACTAGGGGATCAGTTTAACTGGATTGAGAGCAAGGTAATGAACTGGAGGCGATTAGGGAGATTAAGGTAAAGGAACCCTTAGGAGCAGTGATCACAATATGATTGAGTTCAACTTGAAATTTGACAGGGAGAGGTTGATAAGGATGATTCCGGGAATGAAAGGGTTATCAGATGAGGAACGTTTGATGGCTTTGAACTGGAATTTAGAAGGTTGGATGGTGGGGGGTGGGATTTCATTAAAGCCTTTCATAGGCTCAGACAGAATACAGGGTGGTGCTCCTCGACCCTGAGGGTAGCCTCAACAGGCACAAAGGGAGGTCATGGACCTACATGTTGGAATAGGAATGGGAATCACAATTAAAATGTTTGGTCATTGGGAAGTTCCGCTTTTGGCAGATGTGCCTGATGTCCGATGGGTCTCACCAATGTAAGGGAGGCTGCACCAGGAACACTGGATGCAATAGACAACTCCAACTGATTCGCAGGTGAAGTGCAGCCTCACCTGAAAGGACTGTTTGGGACCCTGACTGGAGGTGAGTGTGGGGGTGAATGAGCAGGTTTAGCACTTAGGCTGCTTGCAAAGATACGTGCTGGAGGGAGAGTAGTGCGGAGGGATGAACAGACAAGGCAATCACAGAGGAAGTGATCCCTGTGGAAAGCGGAGGGTGGAGGGAGGTTATGTTTGGTGCTAGGATCTCTTTGGAAACATCAATGGTAGAGGAAGAGAAACTCTGTTCTTTGAAAAAGGTGGATATCTCTGATGTCCTGGAAAGGAAGCTGGGTGAATGGGGGATGGGGGACGATGAAGTAAGAAGCTGGGAGAAGATGGTTGGAAAAGGTAAAGGGCTGGAGAAGGACTCTGATAAGAGCGGACTATGGGGAAAAGAAAGGAGGCAGGCACCAGGAGGAGTTAATAAGAGGGATGCCAGAGTGAAAAAGAGGGAAGGAGAGGGGAAAAGCTACTGGAAGTTGGAGAAATCAATGTTCATACCATCAGATAGGATGGTACCTAAATAGAATACTAGGTGTTGCTCCTCCAACCTGAATGTGGCCTCATCATGGCAGAAGAGAAAGCCATGGACCGACATGCTGGAAGGGGAATGGAAATTGGAATTAAAATGGTTGGCCACTGGGAAATCCTACTTTTTGTGAATGGAGCAAAAGTTGCTTGATAAGGCGAAGGTAATAGTGAGAGCATGGCCTGGATGGTGTTTTTTTTTATAATGAGTGCTGTTTCTTGTTTCAGCACTCCATGTAAGTGCACTTACTGGTGGGGAGGGATTTGCCTGCAATGGACTGGGCTGTATTTTTTTGCTTTAATTTTTTTTTAGAGAATCTTGACCAACCTGCATGTTAAAGGAATAGATCAGAGTTTTGAGCAATCTGTTGAGGATTCTACAATCCCATTTCATCAGCTGCTACATCAGATGAGGAAAAGAACGTCCAGTGCAAACCATGTGCTGATTACAGAGGTACTGAAGTGTCTGAGGGAGGAACTGTGGTTAACATCACCAAAACCCAAACATGGCCAGAACGAGTAAGTATCATAGCTGATTCCTGCCCAATTGTTCAGTGAATAAATACCTTCTCTGGGTGATACTGAGTCACAAGGACTAGATTAATTTCTTATTCTGCTGTCAGTCTTTGCTTCTTTTGATAGACAGAGTGAAGGTGCTCAACAAAGTGGTCCCCAGTCCACATTGGCTGTCATGAAGCTGCACCAGATAGAGAATGGAATTACACTGGTTGTAGTGATATTATCAAAAGCTTCTGGACCACTTATGACCCAATATTGCTCACAGAAAATAGCCACTTAGCAAGATAGCCAAGATCCGTGACAATAATGGTTATGACAAAAGCTGACCTTCATGGGCGGAGCTCTCTAGTGATGGACTGTGGGAAGCACTCTTGATACTTATTTCTAATGGGTTAAGAGTAGGATTTGTATTCTCAATGATAGCTTGGAGAATACTGCTGTGTCAGGATCTAAAACTCTTCTTGTAACACATAGAAATAATTTGTTTTTACATTTTAAAACAAAGAGCAATTTTATTCCTTAAGATTCAGCCTGGTTTTATGGCAAGGATAGCATTCATTGTCTATCCCAATGTCCCATGTAGAGATAGCTTCTTGAACTATTCTAGCATAGGCTGTGACTATTCTCACCACAGTACGGATAGTTCGGAAGTTACAGGAATTACGATGAAGGAGCATCTGCTGCCCTTGTCACTCCAGGTCATGAAGGTTACTGGGACAAAATGTTCTATTGGATCCCACAGATGCACCACCGTGGACTGTCACAAACAGAAACAAATAATTAATGTGTTAATGGACTGCAGGAAATGGGAAAATGCGACTGTATTTAGAATTAGGTAATATTTTCTCCAATTATTTTGAGAGATTTATCAAATGTTTCTAGTATTGACCATTAAATTGTCATTTGTCTTTTGTTTCAGAAGAGATGCTATTGGTCCTCTATACAACAGAAGAAGTATTCCATTCTATAGAAGGGCTGAGAACAGATTGGATGGTCAGGCAAGATGCATATATCAGTCGTCTCCCTTGAGGAGAAATAAATCACCTGTCAAGCTCAGCTTGTCCAAAAACAGGTCATTGTAACAGTGTGGTATTGTGCATGATAATTACAGTGTGGAAGCAGCAGCACAAATTACTTTAGAAACACTATACTTGTGAAGGAGAGAGTGCAAGAAAGCATCACCAAAATTACTTTAGGGATGATGGGTTTTGGAACAGGGTTGGGTGTGGTTTCCCACAAGAGAATGCCAAGCAGACTGAGCATATACTATCTAGAGTTTAGAAGATTGAGAAGTGATTACATTGAAGCATGCTGCAATCATACAAGCTTGGCAGAATAAATGTAGGGATGATGCATGTCCTGGCTGGGGTGATTAGGTCCACTTATCAGGGGCCTCCTATCAGTTATGAATCATCGGAATTCTCAGCCCTCGAGGACTCTGGAGGTTCAGTCACTGAGTATATTCATAATGGAGATCAAAAGTTTTTTGGACATTACAGTGACCAAGAGGTGAGTGTAGAAGGATAGTGCTGAGGTCACAAATAAGCGATGACATTGACAGAGCAGGATTGAGGGGCCAAATCGCAAGGGCCCGGTGGGGAAGGACCACAGTCTAGGGTCCTTCTCCCGTGGCAGTAGAGGGATGGGGGGTTGGGGGTATACCCCCTGAATGTAAATATGAAAGAACAAAGTGCCACATGGGTGGCAAAACATTAGAACTTTGAAAATGTAAAGACAGTAATGGTACCAAAAGTAAAGAATTGAAAGTCTTTGAATGGTTATTGTATATAATTTTATATTGGAATAAAGTATATTTTGTTTAATAAAAAAAATTGTTTTCTTATGTTCTTTATGGGCAGCTCTGGAAAACATTTGCATGTAATTTTAATTTCTTTTCTGCAGTGTAAAGAAGATACTGCTGGATACATTAAAACTGAAAAGTGTATTGTTAGATTGTAGAAATACAGTATCACTGGGAGTACAGCATAGAGAGCAGCATTTTCCTTTCTTCTAAAATATAAACTGGAGTCAATTAACCAATACTCCTCAATTGTCTTTTTTTATATTTTTCTTACTGTTCTAAAAAATGAGCCATATGCTTATATGCACATTAAACTCAACATGAACTAATGTGCATCTGAGCATATGGCTCATTTTTAGAACTGTAAGAAAAATATAAAAAAGACAATTGAGAAGTATTGGTTAATTGACTCCAGTTTATATTTTAGAAGTGTAAAGGCGGTAGGAAAAATTTAGAGATAAAGAGTAATGAGATCAGATTCCCTGAATATGAGTCAGTACAGGAGACAATGTGAGGGGACGAGCATTCAGCATGGTGAATATGCGGGATTGAAGGACAAGATGCACATAAGCTATTTACAACCTAGAGGGACAAAGGGTCAACCATTGTTTTCTATTATGGATGATCAATTTTCTTAACAGGACTTTTGCATTCACCTAGAGACATTGCGTATAATCAATAATAAAAACAAGGAAAACAAGGAGAATTGAAAATCTTTTCTCTTTCAAAGAACCACTAATTTCTAACATGGTTGGATTATGCAACAGCCGGATTTGGAGATGAAGAGCCAGTACTGTCCTTGACACCAAGGTAGTGCTTAACCAAGATGGGACTGGGAAGTCCTAATAACACTTAAATCAATAGGAAAATTTTCAGTGTAAATCTAGCACTAAATCCGGGGGTTGCTGTTGATCCATCATCTCTGTCCCAGAACAATACCTCTGGGGTTGTTCAGCAAAATAGTCATTATAAGGCCAGATGGAAACATTCATTGACCATCATAGATTATTCAGTTTCAATTGCAAATACTCGGGCAATGAAATAGTCAATAACTGAACACATTATGTTCTGGATAACATTCAAATTTGGGCTGATTTGTGACATCAACATTACCTTCCACAAGTGCCAGCCCATGACCAGTTTCAACATGAGTGAAATGTCCATACAAACTATTCCCTCTGCCTCAGGATCACAAGAGCATGCTGGCTGTAGGGACAATCCAGAGGTTTCAGCAACAAAGGAATCATAAGAGCAATTCAACCAAAAAGTGCCAGAACTAAAATAGGAATTAAAGCAGAATATGCTGGAAATACTCAACAAGTTGAGGAGTATCTGTGGATAGAGAACAGGGTTCATATTTCAAACCAATAGAGCAGGGGCAATATTTCATCCGGTCTTTGAACTGAAACATGAAGTCTCTCTCCACAGATGCCGTCTGACCTGTTGAGTATTTCTAGCATTTTCTGATTTATTTCAGATTCCTGGCATGTATAATATTGTACTTTTGGTTAATTAAAACAGGAACATTTGCCAGAAATTAAACTCTTGGATACGAACTGTAACTTGGAGTTGGAAGAGTCAATTGTTTCTGAAAGTACTTTTCACCTTTTGTTATCACAGCATATGGGTTAATGTTCATTGTAATTGCATTTGAGTCATACAATGATCCACTTTATTAATCAAGATTCTGCCTGTGTATTATTTTAAACCAGAACAAATATTTTATATTTCTGACTTTGCTGTGACACTGCACTGATGTTTACACATTTGAGATAGTCTCCATGGGCGAGCCTGGCAGTTAGAATTTAGAATTGTTACACTTGGATTGAATTGCATCAGATTAATCATTTACTGAAAAGCTTAACAATAAGAAGTATAGATTCCATGATAACAGCAAATAATACATCAGGCAGTTAAACCTTACATGTCATGCTGAATAATCCAGATTAAGTTACATAATGAAAATTATTGTAAGATGTATATTTGTGTGGTGAACTAGATATACCTGTCTGACTGCTCCTGTGGCTCCTCCCAAGACCCTGCTGACTACCCCTGTGGCTCCTCCCACAGACCCCTGTATAAAGGCGACTGTGGCCTGCTGCTCTCCCTCATTTTCCCCAGGATGTAGTGTTGTCCTTCAGTCAATAAAAGCCGATATCTCACTTCCTAAGTCTCGGCGTGAGTTATTGATGGTGCATCAATTTGTAAAGACAGATAGTATCTACAGCTCAACTAATCTACTGAAAACCAAATAAACTGTTCATAAATTCTTAGGATTTTTACATGAAGGCTTTCAGTGGATTTCCATATATTTTACAGTCGGGCTTCCTTCTGTGTTTGCAGAGTGTTGCAGGTAATGCCTGTAGCAGCCTCACAACCTCATTGTAGCAGGTATGATACTGACCCGTCACGTGGAATTTGCACCTTTATCCATAAGTCAGAAATGACACAAAATTTACGATTATGTTAATAATTTGTCATGAGTATTGTAATGAATGGCATCAAAATCAGATTAGACTGATAAGATACTAAAAGGAGTAAGGCAAGTGGCCACGACGCTGAGCTGTTCATCCGCCGCCTCCATCTCCGAGCCTATTTATTTGGCAAGGGCTCCCCACCCCCCACTGATGACCCCTTGTCCCGTCTTCAACCCTCCTCCTCTTCTTGGAAACCCCGTCCTGGTCTTCTGCCTGTTTTGAACCCTTTCATTGCCAACTGCCAATGGGACATTAACCGTCTAGATTTTAACACTCCTCTCTCCTATTCCAACTTGACTCCTTCCGAACACTCGGCTCTCCACTCCTTCTGCATTAATCCTAACCTCACCATCAAACCCGCAGATAAGGGAGGTGCTGTAGTAGTCTGGCAGACTGACCTCTACCTTGCTGAGGCTCAGCGACAACTGTCAGAAACCTTCTCTTACTTACCCCTTGAACAGGACTCCACTAAGGAGTACCAGGCCATTGTCTCCTACACCATCACCGACCTTATCAACTCTGGGGATTTCCCATCCACTGCCACCGACTTCATAGTTCCCACACCTCCTGTTTCTACCTCCTACCCAAGATCCACAAACCTTTTGTCCAGGTAGACCCATTGTTTCAGCTTGTTCCTGCCCCATTGAACTCATATTGGCACACCTCAACTCAGTTTTATTCCCCCGGTTCAGTCCCTTCCCACCGACATCCGTGACACCTCACACGCTCGATCTTTTCGTGGATTTCAGGCTCCCTGGTCCCCATTTTATTTTTACTATGGATGTCCAATCCCTGTACACCTCCACCCCAACCAGGAAGGCCTCAAAGTTACCCGTTTCCTTCTGGACACCAGACCCAACCAGTTCCTCCACCTACCGGAACTTGTCCTCACATAAAATAATTTCTCCTTCAGCTCCTCCCACTTCCTTCAAACAAAAGGGGTAGCCTTGAGCACTTGCATGGGTCCCAGCTCTGCCTGTCTGTTTATCGGCTACGTGGAACAGTCTATGTAGTAAGCCTACAATGGTGATCGTTCCATACTTTTCCTACGCTACATTGTCGACTGCATTGGTGCTGTTGCAAGGACGAGGCTGAGGACAAACCCAAGTGCAGGACACAGGTGTGGAGGCAGAGTCGTGAGGCATTAGCACCATCGTGAACGGGGAACCGATATCCAGTAGAGTCTTTACATGGAGATAAGGTTTACGTAGAGTATCCAGGAAATGATGCGAAGCTTAGAACTGACGGTCCTAAGGAATCAGGAAATGAGGTTTACTCACACTGGAGTTGACCAAAGAACTGGCAAAGCATAGCTGTGATGCCTGAGTTTTAACGTTAATGAGAACCAGGTGTGCTGTAATTAGTGGAACTGGGAATGATTGAAAATCAGGCGAGGGGATTAAGGCCCCCGTTTAAGGAGGTAATAGCAAGATGGGGAATTGCCAGATGGGACCATGATAGGTGCTGCTTCCTGCACCCCTGCTGAACACGTCAATTTCATCTACTTTACCTCAAACTTCCACCCGACCCTCAAATTCACCTGGTCCATTTCTGACACTTCCCTTTCTCGATTTCACTGTCTCCATCTCAGGAGACAGTTTATCCACCGATGTTTATTATAAACCAACGGACTCTCACAACTCCCTGGACAACACATCATCTCACCCTGCTACTTGTGAAAATGCCATCTCCCTTCTCTCACCTCCTCCATCCCTGCTGCATCTGCTCTCAGGATGAGGCTTTTCATTCTACAACGAAGGAGATGCCCTCCTTTTTCAAAGAAATGGGCTTCCCTTACCCCACCATCAATACTGCCCTCAACCGCATCTCTTCCATGTCATGCACGTCTGCTCTTACCCCATCCTTCTGCCACCCTACCAGGCATAGGGTTCCTCTTGTCCTCACCTACCACCCCACCAGCCTCCGTGTCCAGCACATAATTCTCCGAAACTTCCACCACCTCCAATGGGATCCCATGTTTCCCTCCACCACCCCTCTCACCACTTTCTGCTTTCCGCAGGGATTGCTCCCTACTCTACTCCCTTCTCCATTCGTCTTTCCCCAGTGATCTCCTGGCCTGACACTTACCCTTGCAAGTGGAACAAGTCCTTCACCTGCCTCTACACCTCCTCCCTCACTATCATTCAGGTCCCCAAACAGTCCTTCCAGGCGAGGCAACACTTCACTTGTGAGTCTGTTGGGGTCATAAACTGTGTTCAGTGCTCCCGGTGTGGCCTCTTGTACATTGGTGAGTCCCACCGTAGATTGGGAGACCGCTTCGCCAAGCATCTATGTTCCGTCCGCCAGAACAAGCGGGATCTCCCAGTGGCCACCCATTTTAACTCAAATTCCCATGCCAATATGTCCATCCATGACCTCCTCCACTGTCGGGATAAAGCCGCACTTAGGTTGGAGGAACAACACCTTATATTCTGTTTGGGTAGCCTCCAACCTGATGGCATAAACAATGATTTCTCAGACTTCCGCTAATGCTTCCACGGTCCCCTTCACCATTTCCCAACCCCTTGTCCCTCTCTCATGTTATCTCTTTGCCCGTCAATCGCCTCCCTCTGGTGCTCCCCCACCCCTTTTTCTTTCTTCCATGGCCTTCTGTCTCTTTCACCAATCAACTTCCTAGCTCTTTGCTCATCCTTCCCCCTCCAAGTTTCACCTATCGCCCGGCATTTCTCTCTCTCTCCCCTCACCTTTCAAATCTACTCCTCAGTTTTTTTTTCTCCAGTCCTGCCGAAGGGTTTTGGTCCGAAACGTCGACTGTACTTTTTTCCCTACAGATGCTGCCTGGCCTGCTGAGTTCCTCCAGCATTTTGTGTGTGTTGCTCGGATTTCCAGCATCTGCAGCCATAAATCGGCCAATTGTAATTCCCTTTACACCTACAACTGTGCTACTGCACACAGCTCCAATTGACTGATCAAACTCGCAGATGACACGACTTTGACCAGCCTTATTTCAAGCGACGATGAGACAGCCTACAGAGGAGACGTTGACTCCCTGACACAGTGGTGCCAGGATAATGATCTCAGTGTCCAAAAAAACAAGAGGGCTGATTGTGGATTACAGGAGGAATGGAGACAGGCTCGTTCTGATGAACATCAATGGGTCTGCAGTTGAGTGGGTGGGTAGTTTCAAGTTCCTCGGTATACACATCACCAATAATCTCACCTGGACTGTACATACCGGCTTTGTGGCAAAAAAAAAAAGCACAACAGCATCTCTTCCCCCTCAGGTGACTAGCATGGGCCCCCAAATCCTCAGGACTTTCTACAGGGCACTACCGAGAGCATCCTAACTGGCTGTATCACCGCCTGGTACGGGAACTGCACCAGCCTTGATCACTGGGCACTGCAGAGAGTGGTATGTGCATCTGTGGATGTGAACTTCCCTCCATTTGAGGACATTTATGGCAGTAGGTGCAGAAAGGCAGCCTGGAAGATCTTCCGGGACACCAGTCAGCCCAACCATAAACTGCTTCATCTGGCAAATGCTACGGCAACATTAAAGCCAAGACCAAGAGGCTACGGGACAGCTACTGACTACAAACCTTTAGACTTTTAAATTCAGATGTCTGTACATTGCAACGGAGTCATAACGCAAAGATTTTTACTCCCTGATGTTGTGGGATGGATGTAAGATTTAAAGAAATTCTAATTCTGTAAAGTCTGGAGATAGCAGGTATCGAGTAATCCAGGCATTTGAAAAACAGGGAGAAACACTAAGTGCACAATGTAATTCACACTTAACACAGTCAAATCAGGTCGATAATGAAGGCATTAAAGGCAAAATACTTTCTCAGTGTAGGTCTTTATTTTGTCAAAACTTTGTACACAGTCCGATACAATATTAATAATGAGTGGGAACAGAGGCAACTTTAAGAGAAGCTTTAAAAAGCTGTAACTCGGCTCAAATACACATACTTTATTCTTGTGCATTGTGTACTCAGAAGAAATGATATGTCACCCAATAAATGACCTTAAGAACACTGGAATGTGATTTGGATGAACCTCATTTGAATCAGATCTTCAGCATTTCTATTTCATGAACATTAGTTTTCACAATATCCAAGCTTGATTCCCAGTCACTAAAAGTCAGTGGATCCAATGGGCTCAGTAACAGGGAAGTATCACCTGGAGCCACACATGTTCTTAAACAGGGATTGCTAGCTTGATGCAGAAATCCTAGTTAATTCTGGCCAGATCAAGTTACTAAGGTCAAGTGTAGATCCTCTCCTGTCACCTTGGTTACATCAACTGACTTCCTCTTCCTGAAAGCTCTTTATCAAGTTGATCAAAGACTAGCAGAATAAACAATTTGCTTTCAGTGATAGAACTCACATCTTCCACATGAGGTTCTACACAGGGACTTTCCAGCCTGCCCCAAAAATGTCCTCCAAAATATTCTGAAAATAATTACAATGAAATTGATTCATAATCTTGTGCAAGTGAAGCTGTAGCAATTTTTTCAGTAGTTTCTGCTCAAAATATTTCTCTGATGTTAAGAAGAAAGATGCATAAAGAATTCTGACCTGTACTTTTCAGGCAAAGACCCTAGTGTTGGGTTACACTTCCTGCAGGGCTTCTCCAGTGTTTCTGGTGGCAAGGAACATCCCTGAGTGGCTTCATAGGAAACATTGCATAGGTTAAGGCTTTGGACAAAGCCCTAAAGCTCCAAACCCAGTCATACCCACTGGGTATTGGGTCTGCATGTGATTAAGACAACTATGCTTAAAAAATGACAAGGACATTTATCTCTTGTCACATTTGACCAATATTTGGAACAAAAAATGCTCCTTATCCAGACTTTCTCTTCCTTTCTGCAGGACAACATGGAAAACTGGATGAATTCCCAATGTCGCAATTCCTTTCAATGTTTGTCTACAGTTCACTAATAATCACTTCATTCTCAATATATACAATGTGGCTTTTTGTTTCCTTCTGATTTTCCTACTTTTTACAGTCTTCAAATACTAAAGTGCAAATTAACAGAAGCGCAAAACAGTAAAGAACGTAACTTAAAAATAATTTTTAAGGTTGGTTTCAAATACTGGCTTATCTGTAATTCTCCATCATCAGACAATACCAAGAGGAAATATTTAACTTAGTACTTTGCAGGAATGATATAGATAGCTAGATTCTGCAGAGTACCGCTCGATTCGCCTTAAGCATTCTTGATGGCTACTTATCAACAGAGTGCAGGGCTCAATACCGCACGAAGCAGCAGTACGATGGGGTTCTTTTTTCCGAGGATACAGCAGCATTGCTAAGTTTTTATAATCGGCCACAACTAACACCTTCTTTGAAGGATAGGAACACTTCTTTCAGCATGATATAGCAGCACTTGTGATTTGCCCACAGAACCAGGTTCTTGTTCTCAATCAGCCTGTTGTGGCCAGTTACCAAATGGAAGCCCCCTTAAAAGGGAAGCGAATCAACCTCCCATCAACAGTGGACATGAGCTCAAGGATGTGGAGCTCCAGCCTAGTTGAGTGTCTTACTTGCACGTGGATAGGCTGCATGTGCCTCTAGCTCATGCATAAATCTGACTGCTATATTGAGTTCAGTTTCAATTTGGATGGGATTGTTGAAGGGTGATGGGCTGAAGTAGACATGGACATAACTCTGTCATTAGTGTACACTTAATGCCATGTCAGTTATAAACAGTCATTTTAATTTCCAGGATCTGGGGTTAGATGTCCAGGGCAGGAAAGTCAATGGCCTTCTTGACCAACATAAGGCTTGTTTCAAAAGAAACTAAAGATAACTTATTAATTTCAGCTCTCACAAAATGCAGGAGGAACTCAATGTAATGTGTGTTTGTGTTGCTTTGGATTTCCAGCATCTGCAGAAACTCGTGTTTATACTAATTTCAACTTCCTTCTCCTAATGCAACTCCCAGCAGGTTTGGTATGGTTGTAAATTCACCATTTGTAGTGAACTGAAATGTCAGGAGGGTCCAAGATCTGCATTTATAAAGCAGCACTCCAATGATTAAAGTCAGACAATTCCTTTAATGGCATCAAACATAAGCTAAACTTCCATTCTTAAAGGAGGCAAACAGTTTCCTGGGCATCAGTTACTGCCCTGACTCAAGTGCCCTGCCACACAGCTTTCTGTTATCTGATGTGGTGTGCTGGCTTAGACTTGCATCCCACCCCCTTTCCTTCCCTTGGAACTTCTGATTGGTTGTAAAAGGCCTTCATAGAAAAGCATTTGTTAAACAAAATATATCAGCTATTGATACATTAACTTACAGACCGAATCAATGCTATTTGGACCAAAAATCCTGAATGCATGTTAACATGAAGAATCATGCTTGGCTAACAGTTAAAAAGTCATGAAACGTTTTGTGAAATACACATGCACCTGGTGTAGCAGCCTAATAAAATACCCTTTTTGTAAAATATCACACACAAAATGCTGGAGGAACTTAGCAAGTCAGGCAGCATCTATGAAGTTGACATTTTGGGCTGAGACCCTTCATCAGGACTGGAAAGGAATGGGAAAGAAGCCAGAATAAGGTGGTGCAGGGAGGGGAAGGATTACAAGCTGGAAGGTGATAGGTGAAGCCAGTTGAGGTGGGGGAAAAGTAGATGGAGGGGGGAACCCTTTTTGTAAAATTCCTTTTCAGATGAAGCTGCTCCAAGGGTAGAGCTACATTCACGTGCCAGTTCATTGTCGTGTCCTTTCTTGCTAATAATGCTTTAGAGCAGGGTTTCCCAAGCTGGGGTCCACAGACCCTTTGGTTAATGGTAGGGGTCCATGGTATAAAAAGTGTTGGGAACCCTTGCTTTAGAGTGAGTTGTGGCCCAAAGCTAACATTCTTACCTCTGAGTCTAAGTGTTGAGTGTTTTGGGTCTCTCTTAATCCAGGCTGAAATCAGCATACTACTGTAGGAGAGCTGTTGGAAGTACCATCTTTCAGATCAGGGATTAAACTGAGGGCATTTTCCTTCAAGTGGATATTTAAGATCCCACAGAGCTTCACTTTAAAAAGCAGGCAGATCATATTTGTGTCTCGCAATTAACATCACCAAAACACATTTTCTTGTTATTATTCTTTTGCCAGAGATTCCTGTATGGAAATTAATTAACAACAATGTTCATAAACGCAGTTCAGAAACGCTTCATAAATTATAATGTAATTTTGGAAAACCAGAGATCAGAGAAACTATCATAAAAATGGAACTTAAATTGTGCAATTTTTGATCACAAACTATGACTGGGAGTTGGCTGTCAATTTTAACTGCCAACAGCTGTTGTGAACAAAAATACTTTGTTAGTTTAAGAGTGAAGTTTATTTTTACACTAACTTGTCTTCTCTAAATGAGTTGTTTATCTTAGAAAAGCAGAAGCTGTTTAGCCTGCGCACAGTATAGATCCCTTGAGTGGAATGTAAACCCACAAACTATTTATTGAGATGAGAATGCTTGAATGAATCCTGTTGAGTGCAGGGCCTACTGAAGTTAGCTTCTATTGAATCACTGAAAATTAATGCGCAATTGTCACATCCTGACTTTTAGTTGTGAAGGAAGGGCCTGGAAGTTGAAATTGGTAATGGCTCCCCACAGATGAAGCTGCCTTCCTCAACTCTTTTCAGAGCAGTTCAGTTAAGGCTTAGATACAATTATCTAGCAAATTCCAAACACCAGACATAATGTGCCATACTATTCCTTCCAATTACCTTTTCCTCTCTCCTTAGACATTGTCAGTAAAAAAAAAAACCTGTAATGCTTGGAGTTTTCTCTCTCACTCTACTCTCTCGACTGGTAGCAGACCACCCCGTATCCGCAATGTGTTTCAATCCTGTCATTGTGGGTCCCCAGAGGTGGAACAAATGAAGGCTTACTGCAGCTCATCACCCTGCTTTCATTCAATTCAGATTGGAAAACTCCAGGAATAAAGTGCCAGGTAAACATTGGCTGCAAATGCTAAAAAGCTTAAAAAGTACTGGAAGTGTAAAAAGAAACCATATAAATAAATCACTCTGTACATGTTTCATCTTTCATACAAATACAGAAAGGAATAATTTAAAAAATAAAACCTCTGTTTCTATCCTGTTTATTAATGGTAACTTGAAACAGGGTGGAGGATGATGGGATGGACTGGGCTGGGGAAGATGCTGAGAGAGGGGGGCTTTGAAAGTTGGATGGTGGTGTTCATTGAATCCTTGCAGAGGGGTGACAGGGCTGTCTTCAATAGTCCAGTAACTGATAGCTCAGTCCAGGCACAATCCTTCAACTCACTGTGCTTTGGAATCTTCTGAATTCAACTGGGAAATGATTTAGATCATACCCAGATCATACCGAACTCTCTCTCACATTCTCATCTGCTAGAAAATTTGTGATGCGCTTTACTGTTTCCTTATATTGTGGCCCATGTGTTACAACGTCCTTTAAATATTCTTCTTCACTTTGATCCTTGGCAAAATTGACAAATACCTGGATGAAAAAAAGGGAAGAGTTAAAATCGCAGGGATTGGAAAATTTAAAGTACTCAACTGGAAGAATGTTTATTATTGTATATTAGAAATAAAAATTTAAATATGCTGGAAATACTCAACAAATTCAGAAAGAATTTGTGGAACGAAATCAAACTGAATGTTTGAAGCCAAAGATTCTCGATCAGTTCAATGAATGGTTTACAACCTCAAACTTTAACCAGCTTCTCGTTCCAGAGATGCTGCCTGGAACATTCCAGAGAGTGTTCCCAGCATTTTCTGTTTTTTTATTTTATGGCTTCCAGCATCTGCATTTTCAGTTTTAAATTATATATTAGGATTAATTTTGGATTTTAATCTTCTACTTTCATGTGTTCAAAAGCTTACTTAGGTTTGGATCTACCATGCATTGGCAAGCCTATGCGATGTTCACTTTTGTGTCTTGATGATAAAATTTTTTATTTTTTATTTTTTAGTTGAGGAGGGGATGTGGTAGGGTTTATGTTGGTGTGGGACAGCTGGGAGGAAGTATTGGTACTGATCCCAACTCTGTCCTTATTAAATGTCCAGACCGTCTTTCTAACAGAGATCAATGGATAGTGATAAGGAATGCTGATCAATTTCCTTCTCAGCTCTGGACAGACACTCAACGTGCTGTCATGGATCTCAGGGTGCAGTCAAATGCAGGTATGTTATCTGTTGCAACTGACATTGTTCTGACTGCCTTGTGAGCTGCTCCAAACTTCAAGTCCTTTTATGAAACCGGACAATATGGGAGTGGAGGCCTTGCTTAAGTCCACTCCCACCTCCCCACCCTGACTGCAGTGATTTTGTAAAGTGGAAAGTGACACCAACTCAGTGTTACCCTCATCCGTCAGTCCCACAGGATTAAATTTAATCTCATCCTTATGCTGAAATATGGACACCTGCAGGTGAGTAACATAGGTTGGTGTCCAAGGCCATGGGTCAAGGACTGAAAAGCTGCAGAAGGACTTTAGAGTGATATATCTGAGAGTGCAGATTGAGGTTAGTGCTGGAGGGAGGAGAGCAACGAGAGGAAAATTACTGGGAGGGAGAAGACAGTGTTGGAGAGGTGGTGACAGGTCCTGCCCCCTCCGCAGCCATTATCCGGACACTCACAGTCGGTGCACAGGCTGGAATAAAGGTACTTCCTAATGATCAATCTCATTTCAACTGAACATCAGATTCAAGTCTCCAGAAGGTAGTCTCACATGTGAAATTTTGCATGCAAGGCAATGCATTTCGATTCAATGTCAGCTAATTAAACTGGCGTATTAATTTTTGGCCCAAGGATTATTTAATTGTAGAACTTCAACATGCCGTAGGAGGCAATTCAACCAATGGTTTAAGCTGGCTCTCAGAACATTCCCACCTATCTCATTCCCTGACGCTTCGATGTAACCCAGTTACATAGCATCAGCACTGCACGCCCCTCAATTTTTCTGCCAACAATTTATACAATGGGTAATTTACAACGGCTATTTAATCTAACAACTAGCATGCCTCTAGGAAGTGGGAGGAAGCCAAAGAACTCTGAGGAAACCCACTCTGACATGGACGGAATGTGCACAACTTCGCACAGAAACCTGGTGCAACTGTGCGGCAGCAGTACCAACTGCCTGTCACGGTCCCGGCCGTCCCTTCCGTTTATTCCTCATGTTCTCCTAATTCCCTTTTCCCCGTGTTTCTCCTGGGCTTCCTGACTGTGGCGCACCTGAATCTCATCTAACCTGCAGCATAAATACTTGGCTTTCCATCTACTCATTGCCAGATCGTTGCTTCAGCCAGTGTGACAGTTCACGTTCTAGGCCGCTTAGAATTGTGGATTCTAAGCTTTGTTTCCTGTGTTAACTCTGTCCTTCCGTGTTAACAGGAGCATTGTATGCCGCCTGCCTTCCCGTTCGTCCTCCTGCCACCCTCACACCCTTGTCTGCATCCCTGCTCTGCCTCGTCCTGCTGCCCGCCTACACTTTCCGCTGGCTCAGTGCTTAAAACGCTGTGCTCTCACTGGAGTGACCTGGGTTCGAACCCTGGTCAAGCCTCGCTCTCTCCTCTGCTTTCCTCGGCCTAATCCTCACTCCCCGGCCTTCCCTGCAACTATTATTAAACCCTCTTCAGATTACTCCACCTGTGTGTCAATGTCTTGCGTTTGGGTTCACCCATTCGTCGCAACACTGCCATGAATTAAATCTTTAGGGATTTTATAGATAGCTTCCAAATCCCAACAGTTGAGTCTACTGATAACCGTAACACTATGTTAATATCCAAGGACTTGGCTTTCCCTAGACAGACAGAACAGGGCTTGTGGAAGCGTAATGTGGTCCCAGTGAATCTGGTAAACGAACTCTTACTTGATCTAATGTGGTTTGAGACACCGAATAGTCTTCAATCTTTAGCCTTTCTTTGTTGTTTGTGAGTGCACTGAAGATCTTGGCCAGGGGGCAGCACCCAGTCGGTATCTGGTACTGCAGCATACTGTGGTGCTTTTCCTTCAATACACATCCTGGGAATGTGCACAGCATGAATTCTTCCACAGGGGACAGGTCCAGTGCAGAACAATGCATCCTCAGAATGATGGTATAACCATCTCCAAACCTAGGGGCAAAAATTTGTTAGTGCCATTGTAAAGTAAATTCCAAAAACAGACAACAGCATAAAGGTTTCTTGAATATGACTCTTATTACTATCTTGACTCTGCTCCCCCCCCCCCCCCCGCTAGGATGGTGTACAATATTACAGAGAATATTTGTCATGGCCAAACACAGAAGGAGCAAGCTATGCTGAATCACACTCTGAAGGAGGGATGACCTCAGGTTCTTTGGAAAGAAACCACATTTAAAACGGAGAGGAGTGAAGAACAGGGCGTCCAAGGTAGCAATCTCTGCATTACTCCCAGCGCCACGTAGTCAGGGCAGGAACAGGATAACAGCACAGATGAACGAGTAGCTGAGGAAGTAGTGCAAAGGGCAGTGCTTCAGATTTATGGATCATTGGGATCTCTTTTTGGGGAAGGTATGACCTGCACGAAAAGGAGGGGTTACACCTGAACCCAAGGGAAACCAATATCCTTGCGGGCTGGTTTGGTAGAACTGTTGGGGAGGGTTTAAACTAAATATGAAGGGGGATGGGAACCAAAGTGAGGATAGGGCAGTTGGTATACAAGTTGATGCAGTGTACAGTATATTGAGACAGTGAGGATGAAAAGGCAGATGGTAGGGAAGAATTGCAGTCTGTGGAACGTGAAGTGTAACATGGGAGCAAAATCAAAAAGGGTGATGAATAAAAGACTTGAAGGTGTTATATTCAAATGCACACAGTATACAGAATAAGGTAGATGATTGTGTAGCGCAATTAGGTATTGGCTGGTATGACGCTGAGTTGTAGCTGAAAGAAGATCATAATTGGGAGCTTAACATCCAAGGGAGCTTAACCTTGCATCGAAAGGACAGACAGTGGGCAGAGGGTGGCTCTTCTGATAAAAATGAAATCAAATCTTTAGAAAGAGGTGATGTAGGATCAGAAGATGCAGAACCCTTGTGGGTACAGTTAAGAAACTGCAAAGCTAATTAGACCCTGATGGGTGATACTGTAGATAGAGGCTGCTGAACAGTAGCCAAGATGTGGGATATAAATTTCAATGGGACATATATAGACATTTATAATAAGGGCAATGTTACTTAAGTAATGGGGAATTTCAACATTCAGGTTACGTATTGTGAAAAATCGGGTTGGTGCTGGATGCCAAGAGAGGGAATCTGTAGCATGCCTGCGAGATGGCTTTTTAGAGCATCTTGTGGTTGAGCCCACTAGTGGAAAGGCAGTTCTGGACTGGGTGTTGTGTAATGATCCAGATTTGATTGGGAGCTTAAGGTAAAGGAATTAGGAGTCAGTGATCATAATATGATAGAATTCACCCTGCAGTTTAAGAGGGAGCTTATAAAGTCAGATGTATCAGTATTACAGTGGAGTAAAGGGAATAACAGAGGTATGAGGGAGGAGCTGGCCAAAGTTGATTGGAAGGGAACAGCAGCAGCAATGATGGCACAACAGCAATGGCTGGAGTTTCTGGGAGCGATTCAGAAGGTGCAGGATAGATATACCCCAAAGATGACGTAGTATTCCAAAAGGAAGAGAAGGCAAACATGGTTAATAAGGGAAGTCAAAGACAGCATAAAAGGAAAAGACAGGGCATTAAATACAGCAAAAATTAGTGGGAAGTTAGTGGATTGGGAAGCTTTTAAAACCAAACAAAGGCTAACTAAATAAACCATAAAGAAGAGAAAAGTTAAAATATGGAGATAAGCTAGCCAAACATATCAAGGGGATACCAAAGTTTTTTTCAGATATATAGAGTAAAAGAGAGGCAAGTGTAGATATTGAACTGCTGGAAAATGATGCTGGAGAAGTAGTAATGGGGGACAAAGAAATGACAGATGAATTTAGTAAGTATTTTGTGTCAGTTTCCACTATGGAAGACACAAGTAGTATGCCAGAAATATCAGTGTTGGAGGCAGAGTGAGCATAGTTGCTAAGGAGAAGGAGCTTGGGAAACTGATAAATCACCTGGACCAGATGGACTACACCCCAGAGTTCTGAAAGAGGCACTAGTAATGATCCTTCAAGAATCACTAGTTTCTGGAATGGTTCCAAAGGACTGGAAAATTACAAATATCATTCCACTCTTTAAGAAGGGAGGGAGGCAGAGGAAAGGCCAATTAGCCTGGCTTTAGTGTTTGGGAAGATGTTGGAACCCATTGTTAAGGATGACATTTCAGGTACTTGGAGGCGCATGATAAAGTAGGCTGAAGTTAGCAAAGTTTCCTTTTGGGGAAATCTTGCCTGACAAATCTGTTGGAATTCTTGGAGGGAATAGCAGGTAGGATAGACAAAGGAGAGACAGTGGATGTTGTTTATTTGGATTTTCAGAAGGCCTCTGACAAGGTGCCACATGAGGCTGCTTAACAAGCTAAGAGCCCATGGTATTACAGGAAAGATACTAGCATGGATAGAAGATTGGTTGATTGGGAGGAGGAGAAGAGTTGGAATAAAGGAGGCCTTTTCTGGTTGGCTGTAGGCGACTAGTGGTGTTCTGCAGAGACTGGTATTGGGACTGCTTCTTTTCACATTATATGTCAACATTTGGATGATGGAATTGATGGCTTGATGGCCAAGTTTGCAGATAATACAAAGACAGATGGGGGAGCAGGTGGTGTTGAGGAAGCAGGAAGTCTGCAGAAGAAATTGGTCAGATTGGGAGAAACAGCAAAGAAATGGCAGATGCAATATAGTCTAGGGTAAGTGTATGGTCATGCATTTTGGAAGAAGGAATAACGGCATAAACTTTTTTGTAAATGGGGAGAAATCTCAAAAATCAGAGACTGTGGGAGTCCTTGAGAAGGTTACCTTGCAGACTGAGTTAGTGGTAAGGTAGGCAAATGCAATGTTAGCATTCATTTTGAGAGGACTAGAATATAACAGCAACGACATGATGCTGAGGCTTTACAAGGCATTGGTCAGACCTCACCTGGAGTATTGTGAGCAGTTTGGGCCCCTTGCCTAAGAACAGATGCTCTGGCATTGGAAAGGATCCAAAGGAGGTTCACAACAATGATTCCAGGAATGAAATGGCTGAAGTACGAGGAGTGTTTGATGGCTCCAGGCCTGTATTCACTGGAGCTTAGTAGAATTAGGGGGGGATCTTATTGAATCCTATCAAATACCAAAAGGCCTAGATAAAATAGACGTTGAGAGGATGTTTCCAACAGCGGTGAGTCTAGGACCAGAGAGCACAGCCCCAGAATAGAGGGGCACTCATTTAGAACAGAGATAAGAAGGAATTTCTTCAGCCAGAGGGTAGCAAATCTGTGAAATTCATTGCCATAGATGGCTGGGGAGGCCAAGTCATTGAGTAAATTTAAAGCAGAAGTTGATAGGCTCTTGGTTTGTCAAGGTGTCAAAAGTTATGGGTAGAAGCAGGAGAATGGGATTGAGAGAGATAATAAATCAGCCATGATGGAATGGCAGAGCAGTCTCGATGGTCCGGGTGGCCTAATTCTGCTCCTATGTCTTACAGTGGGTGAAATGATAGTTGTCAGGCTGGTATTGGAGAGGAATATTGCAGACAGATATATGGCTAAGAAACATTCAACAAAATAGTTCAATGTGGAGTATCAATTTTTCCAAACTTTTAAGAAAATCAGTATGTATTTTTGTAGAGCACAGTGTCTCACAAATGTACCAACCGTGTGTTGCTTCCATGCAAGTAATTACTCTTAAATTAATGCAACCATTTGTCCAAAGAAGGTGACGTGGTGAACGGCCAGATTGGGAGTGCGGAAGCGCTCTCAACTTCAGATTATGCCATGATTGTAAACAACCACCTGAACAAGAGTGAGTCCTATTTTAAACGAATCATCCACTGATACCTCAATCCCTCTTTACTCTACTGGAATGTCAGTTCAGATTACATGTTCTAGTCCTGTTATACGAAGTGAATCCACAATCTTCTTACTCACGGAGAGATGGAGGCATTACTGATGCAAACTGACATTAAGCCAGCCAGACACACACAAGGCAGCACCGTCATTCTCATTTTCAAAGACTTAGTTATCCTAACCTAACCTAAGGTGAGGGATCTAGGAGCCCAGCAGGTGGAGTAGTGCCCAGAATCTCATGTTTATGATTGCTGTGTAGCAAAACCAATGTTATGTAGGATTGCATTTTCCATAAGAATTATTCTTTTTCTAAATACCTTATTGACAGATGTTAGTAGGGATTTGCATGGGACCAATTAATTTAAGGAGTGCAGAAACCAATGTTAACCAAATGCACTGGGACTGTAATAATAATACATTAGAGTCAATAATTCAAACGGCATTGCATTTTACCTCCACAAGTGATCATTCCAGCATTGCAGAGCTTTGTCTAACAACTTCAACTAAATACTGAACATAAACTGATATTCCTCTTTCAAAGTTGTTGGTTCATTTGAATCTCAGTAGAATGGTGTTGCACAAGAACCTAAACCCTGCTCTTTGGTCAAATTTAATGATCAATGTTTAAGAAGGATGTTTACCCCCACAGATAAAAGAATAGCTCCAATTATCTTCCAAAGACTTACTGAGTTTAAACTTCCTGGTGAAGGACATGCAACTGTTATATCAAAAATACCTGATCTTAAACAGTGTAACCTGATTTGTGGCTTGATGTGAAAATACCTGGATTCACCGGATTGACATTACCTGCTTTTCAGGTGTTGCACACTGCCCAGACAGCGGAACCGTCCGTTCACCATGATGGCCATCCGTGTGCACAGAGCCTCACATTCCTCCATGCTGTCACAGGGAATACAACAGTTATCACCTGTACACATATTATTACCTTTTTATTGACACAGAAAAATACGTAATTATATTTACCTCAAACTAGCAAGGCTAAATTGTCGCTTTGTGTCATTTAAAGTCTTATAACTATAATGAGTGTATAACATTGATTGTCTTGTACTGTCATGTGGTTAGCAAGGACCAAATTCATTATTTTTTAAAGATGGCATCAAATTAAAATATCCCGCTACCCCAAGTTCCATTTAAAATAGATTTCTCTCCACCATTTGCCTGACCGTAATCTCCTTGATTTGACAAGTTTGGTTGCATGGTAAGATCCACACCATCCATTTAACCATGACTTATTATCTTTTACCAGCTCTTTTAAAATTTGACTTTGACTTACTTTGAAGGGAAAAGTTGACATAGGCAGGGAAGAAACTATTGGAGTGACCAAAACAACTTTAAGGAGAACTGTGGAGGGAAATTTAAGAAGGGTGTTCCAGAATCTGGGATCTAGATGGCTGAGGACATAACAACCAATAATTGGCATTGGTATTGTTTTATTATTGTCACATGTACCAAGATACAGTGAAAAACTTGTCTTTCATATCATTTATACAGATCAAATTATTATACAATGCATTGAGAACGAGTAAACTAAAACAATAACAATGCAAAATAAAGTTAAAAAATGCACTGAAAAGAGTCGTGCAGGTTTACGATAAAGAGTAAGATCACAATGAGGTAGATCATGGGGATAATTGTACAAGAGGTCCATTCAATCATCTGATAACAGTGGGATAGAAGTTATTCTCGAGTCTGGTGGTACGTGTTTTCTGGCTTTTGTATCTTCTGTCCAATGGGAGAGGAGCGAAGAGAAAATGTGCAGGGTGGGTGGGGTCATTGATTATGCTGGCTGATTTACTGAGGCAGTGAGAAGTATAGACAGAGTCCATAGAGGGGAGGCTGGTTCCTGTGATGAGCCTGGTTGTGTAGACAATCCTCTGCAGTTTCTTGTGGTCATGTGGAGAGCAGTTGCCATACCTAATTCCAGACAGAATACTTTCTAATGAAGCAAATGCAACAGGAGAAATCCATCTAGATATGCTAGAGAAATGTAAGAGTCCAGTACAAATCTAATGTAGGTTATACAGATGGGGTTGGACAAGGTTATAAAGTAATTTCAGCATGATATCAAATGTTAAATTGGAGATACTAGGAACAAAGATATCACAGTTAGGCAATGAGGATAGGAATGGTGGGTGAAAAAGTTTCATATAAAGATACGATAGTAAACTCAAAATTGTAAATAGTTAACTCAGAAGTCAAAATTGTTCAAATAAGAACGAAGGGCTAGATGAAGGTTTCCAGGAGCTATGTTGAGTGGGACTATGATATCACCGAGGAGGAGGGTAGGCTATATTTCTTATGGAGAATATGTTGCCTCAGATAGTCAGCTCACGGCCAAATAAGACACTAAGTTTACAAATAGATGGCACGAATAGAAGTAGAAAAGAGAAAGAGGAACCATTCATTGGGGCCAGGAAAGTAGGCTGACTGGACATGGGATCAAGGGAGCATAAAGTCAGTCTCCAAGATCATCTAAGCTGAGAGAAAACATTAGGGAGTGAAAGAGAAACTAGAGGAAAGAAAACAGATAATGCTAGAAGAATTTAGCAAGTCAGATAACAATTGTAATAGAGGTCATTGATGGAAATATTAACTCTGATCGCAAAAGGAGAAATATTTCATTTTATAGTAAAATTATACGGATTTGGTTACACAAACATTCACATGTCTAAAATAGGCTCAATAATCATGCACACTGACCTGTGTGAGGTCAGTACCACTGATCTTCCTTCCTTGATGACACTCAGAATACAATTCCAAAGGAATCGCCTTGCCTTGGGATCCATTCCAGTTGTAGGTTCATCCTGTCAACAAAAAGATTAACAAACATTCCTATGATGATCCTTTTCACCCAAACATTGATGGCCCATCCTCATGAACTAAAGGCTACCATGAACAGTACTACGGGCACCAACGATCCCACTTTGCTCAAGTCCCTAGGCAGTAATAAGTTTTCACCATTGAGCCTTGTCCTCTACTCAGCACGGGATCTTTTTTCCCCCCTCAAAATGAAGTAGCATAAGAGATACTTGATGATGCTCTTTCCCAACGACTGGTCTCAGATCAATACATTCCAATCTGAGCAAAGACTGAGGTTTAAGTCATCCCAGGGTTTGTGTTTTGGACTACACTATGTATGCCAGTTACCAATTGGATGACAAGAGTAATGCAGGATATGTAATGGGATTTAGTGAACTGTTTGAATCCTTGTTATTATCTATATTCCATAAATGTTCCTCTACAATTTTCTTGGAGCTGCAGACACTCCTCAGCTATACCATTTGTATAAAAAATGTTGCTGCTACATTAACCTAGAGCGAAGCTCTGAGGAACTTTCCATACAGTTTTTGTTACTCACAATGAGGGCAAAGCACTAACCAGAAAGATGACAGGCGGGCATCCAATCAGTGCAATGGCAGTGGACAGCTTTCGTTTGTTGCCACCGCTGTATGTGCCAGACGGTCTATCTGCGTAGCGGGAGAGTCCGAGTTTCTTTATGCCCCATTCAGCGACCTATAAAACAATACTATATCTTGACACTGAACGTAACCAAGTCCCTCACTCTGTTAAAATATATATTTATTAATGCTGTGGCAAGGATATTTTTTTTAAAAAATTCAGAATAAGGGTGATCCCCAAATGCAGGGAAACAATGTGAACATCTACAGAGTAGAACATCAGATGAAAAGCTTCATCCCAGAGAAGGTTACCAGCTGAAAAAAAAATTCAGGGGAAGGCATCAACTGAAAGAGCTACTTTCACAGTCCCTAATGAAGGGACTAATCCAGATCTGACACCAGGTTAGAGAGCCAGTGTCAAGTGGCTCACCATGCCAAGTGTCAGCAGACAGAACCAGCCTACAGCAGAGGGCTCTGAAGGACATTATCCCATAGTCAGGATCAGAGCAGTCCCAAAAGCTGTACTGCAGATGGGGAACAAGTTGAACAAACTAATCACATTCTGCATTAATTCATCTGAGGTGCTGAGGATACTAGTGCAGTTCACAGAACGTTATAAATGGCACAGTAATCAGTGCTGGTGCTGCACCAGGCCTCCAGCTTTCCCACCTCCTCTCTTCTCATCGCCGCTGGCTGTGGAGTAACAATCACTTCCTTCTCCTTTACACCCATGTACCGGAAATGACATTAAGCAATCTTAAATCTTAAACAATAGTTCCAGCGATCTGACTTTGACCCGTAACCTCAGGTGCTGTGTAGTCACTCCAGGGACAGACAGGTCAATAGGCTTTTGTACATTTCCCCTCATTGTAGGTGGGTCTTAGGGTAATTTAAGTGATGCGAGGGGGAATACATTGCAGAGAGATGCATAGGAGTATGAGACCGATGGAAATGCTCTGGGAGCCAGTGGGATAAACAACCTCCTTCTATGCCACGAAGAGAAATGTACAGAGAAAATCAAAGATAAAATACATGCTTAAAACCAGGTTATTAAATGATGCTAAATTTGAATGCTAAAGATTGCTTAAACTTGAAGAGACAGAAGCAAGGGACTCAATAAATTACAGTTTTGGAATACAGTGAGTTAAGGGAGGAGATGGGCAATTCAATCTTATCTTCTACCACCTCCACCCCTCTCCCTCACAAGTCAAACGAAGAAGGCTCTTTATAAACTTGGTATTAAGATCAGCTTTGGATCACATAACTATGGCAGCAACACGCGTGCCAATTTCTATTACATTTCATGTCTCCATTAGCTGTTTACCCTGCAGATCAGCCCTGCTCTGAGAGGAAAGCTTGTTGAATGCAAGGTGCAGCACAGCAGCAAAGATTATTGAAAAAAAAAGTGTGAGATGCACACAAATCCTCAGAGCAAGCTCTAAGTTATTGCTGACCTTGGGAATAGTGGACCGATTCATATAGCTTGGTGGACTCTTCTCAGTAAAGATTGACGAGGACGTTGAAACTCACTACAGTATTTGATACGTAAGCATTCATGCATCTGAGAAAAAGTGTGTTTGTAGATTGAAACCTGAAACCCCACAGAAAGCTTGAGCGTCTGGGCACCAGTGAACCTGTTCTCAGTCAGCATTGCCCACACAGCAGTCGTGCTCGTTAGGCCCAACACCAGTGACTGGCATTCTGAGCTCTGCAATGGCAATAGATTACCGATATGCTAAGGAAGATTCAATGTTGTTCTCAAAGCCTCCTTGAAAATGTGATGTCCCTACTAACTCAAGGGAATCCTCGGCCTATAACTGCTCAAAATGGAGAAGGAACATTTAGCGTGGCATTGAGAACATGATATCCCACTCACAGTACATGGAAATCCAGAATAAATAGCTGAACTACCTCATAGTCTTCTAAATTATACCCCTTGCTTCAGTGAGAATTTCTGGCCCACTTGTGGCTACGTGTGTGTGGAAACTTCAGTGGCCCTATCAGGTCCCTCAAAAGTCACAGAACTACATGGGAAACAAGTCATATTTAACCTCCAGGGCATGCCTAAGCTTACTAAAACATTACCCTAGCCAGCCTCTCCTCTTATACTCTCCATAAACCAAATCATCTAAACTCAAATCAATCTTATAAAGGAAGAAAATTCACATAAGCCTTTGTCTTTGTTGAATTAACAGAAAATATGTGCAGTAATTCCAACTTAAAAGCAAACCTATTCTTCTACTTATTTTTAGTACTTTTTCAGGACTTGAAAATGGTGAGGTTATTTGAGGACACGGAGCAATCCACAGGAAGATTTATGGTTTTGTTTTGTTGGCTGTGGAGGGGTTTATTCTCTAGCGAATCATACCTTAGCAACTTCATGTTCAGGAACACCACGCAGCCTTGAGTAAAACTCTAGATGTTCTCGTCCTGTCAACAGTTTGTTGATGGCATCAAACTGTGGGCAGTACCCAGTGTTTTGGTGGACGTCCTGGATATTGGACAGAATGCTAAAAAAGGAAAGAAGCTTAGGCACTATGGAAAATAATCCAAAAATTGTAACACAATCCCACTTTTATCTGTGTTCTCTGTTGTTCCAGCTCCACATGATCTTCCTGAGCTTCTCTACTCTAGATATTCTGGGTGACACAATGTCACCGTACAGGACAGAGTACTGTGTGTAACTCTGATTGTCTGATCATGTTGTCACCCTCAGTGTCACAGCGAAGCAACAAGGTTTTGATTTCTAGTAATCTAAGACAGAATAGTAGTTCTCAAAGTCAGGTTTTACATCCATTGCTAAAGAGGATGTTCTAAATAACAAGTGTAAACTTAACACCATTATCTGCACTGAAGTCTGAAGCATATTACTCAAACCGCAGCAGTTACAGACATTATTATTGGAAACTCTCATTGAAGCAGACCTTACATGTCATGGGATAATTAAGCAAAGATTCACCCCCCCATGAGGCATTGTTGTATGACATTGCAGTTTAAATATTTCTGCAAAATTTTCTTTAAGAAAGGAGGAGAAACTGCTTAACATAGTAAGTTTGCACATAAGATGTGATGAGAGTGGAGCAGAGGTTGAGGGATATATTTAGGCAGTAATATGGGGGGGGGTGGTTGGTACATAAGAATGTAATTAGCATTGATTGAAAGATACACAAAGAGTTTAGGCATAAAAAAGCAGGTAAGGATGATAAGGCATTGAAGGCTGATGACAAGGCATGCTGTGGGGACTGAGTAAAATAGTGAAAAGATGGGCAGAAGGGTTTGATTTACATGATTAAATGATGGACAGGCAGATGTGAGATCTAAAAGATTCTGATTATGGATTATACACTAGAATGTTAATAGGTTTAGTTTCCATTATGCTACCTACCTGAGTGTTATCCATTTTAAAATTTCTTACATTTGAATATCTGTGATTGTTTTGACCTTCACTGCAAAGTTAAAGGTTTGAGTCAAATGCCCTTTCCCTGATCTGAATACCACACTTCTACAGTTAATTACATAATATATAATCTGTCAAGTAATAAGTTTCATGTATCAATTTAAAATCTCTGATATGGAATAAAGACATTCTCATTAATCTACTTATATCAACAATGTGTAAAAAAGTATTAGACCCTAAGACCATAGGATATAGAAGCAGAATTAGGTCATTCAATCATGGCAGAACTGAATCCCCTCTCAACCCCATTCTCCCAACTTATCCCCATTACCTTTGATGCCCTTACAATCAAGAACTAATCAACCTCTGCTTTAAATATACCCAATGACTTGGCCTACATAGCCGTTTGTGGCAATGAATTCCACAGATTTACCACAAAAAAAAAATCCTCACCTCTGTTGTAAAGGGGCTGTCCCCTCTGGTGCAAGATTCTCTTACTATTGGAAATATTTTTCCATGTCAACTCTATCTAGGCCTTTCAATATTTGGTAGGTTTCAATTAGACTCACTCTCTTTTTTTTTTACAGTCCAGTGATGGCAGACCCAAAACCAAACATTTCTCATAAATTTACCGTTTCATTCCTGGAATCATTCTAGTAAACTTCTCAAGACCCTCTACGATGCCAGAACACCCCTTTCACAATATAACTGTGATTTGACCAATGCCTTATAAAGTTTCATCATTACATCCTTGTTTTATACACTACCCCTTCCGAAATGAACACTAATGTTGCACTTGCCTTCTTTACTACCAACTCAATCTGCAAGTTAACTTTCAGTGAATTCTGCACTAGGACACCTAAGTTCCTTTGCACTTCTGATTCTTAATTCACTCATTTAGAAAATAGTCTATGCCTTTACTTCTTCTATTACCAAATTATGTGACCATTCACTTCCCTACACTGTATTCCATCTGGCACTTCTTTGCCCATTCTCCTAGTAGGAACTTTCAGTTTACGATGGCACTGGTGAAGCACAGCGATGACTTGCCGGCAGTAATAACAACCATTAACTATGTCATTACTCACGCTTTTTCTCAAAAACAATCAATGCAATCAATAGCCTGTAACCTCCCTTTTGGAGTTGAGCTTTTGAACTGCCTGTGCGACTGGGCATTTTTGCAGTGAACTGAAGTCTCAAAGGTGCAGGATGGTTGCAGCATGGTGAATATGGGCCAGATCGAGGCAGCGGAGATCAGGTCTGGGCCCGAAGCAGGGAAAGACCTAATGCTTGGCAACTGCTGCATCAGACCTGGAGGCAATTTGAAGCGGCACAACCTAGGTGAAGCAGAGTCGAAGCAGCGGGGTCCATGCCCAAAAGCAAGGAGCAACCTTCAAATTAAACTCTGGGCCAGATTGGAAAAGCTGGGTACAGGTTGAATCGAGTTACTGGGGCCTAGGCTCGAGAGCGTATCGAAGTGGCAGGACCCAAATCCAAGTGCGTGGAATGACCTGAGGTTTGGCTGGCTTAAGTGCCGGACCAGATTGAAAACATCAGGGTGTTGGGGCTGGAGACGAGGGATGAGCCAGTGTTCAGCTCATTGCTTTGTGAGGTTTAGTCATCTCTTGGCTGAACTGAGGCTGTGGCCTGCAATAACAGGCTCCTGGATCGGCCGTGACTGGCTTTGCGGCTGTGGACTTGCTTTCGTGAACTTCATTTCTGAAATTCATTTGCTTACTTAAGTACTTTGAACTTTAACCTGTCCCAAGTCCTTCTGCAGATTCCCCGCCTCCTGACACTACCTGTCCCTCCACCTATCTTTGTATTATCCACAAATCTGGCCACAAAGCTATCAACTTTGTCATCCAGATCTTTAATATGCAAAATGAAAAGTAGTGGACCCAATATCAACCCTTGTGGAACACCACTAATCACCTGCAGGCAACCAGAAAAGGCTCCCTTCATACCCATCTTTTGCTTTCTGCCAGTCAACCAATTTTCTGTCCATGCTAGTATCTTTCCTGTAATCCCATGGGTTCTCATCTTGTATAGCAGCCTCATGTGAGGCAATTTGTCAAAGGCCTTCTGAAAATCCAAAAATAACAATATCTATTGTCTCCTCTTTGTAAATCCTGCCTGTTATTTCCTCAAAGAGTTACCCCCCCCCCCCCCAACCAGTGAGGCAACAACTCTAAAACAGGACCTTTCCAAACAAGACAAACTAATGAGCAATCGGTTACTTGGACCCCTAGGTTTGGGTCCAAATACTGTTCACTGGATGTTTTTCAGACACTTCTGGTCTAGCAGTTTAATTTTCAGGAATCAAGGAGTTTGTACCTATATCCATTAAGGAAGGCCTCACCACTGCTGACCTCAGTATCTCCTGTCAGCATCTTGAAGGTGGATGTTTTTCCAGCTCCATTTATCCCCAGAAGTCCAAAACACTGCAATGGAAATGAAAATTCAGAAGGGATTCATCTATAAGCCAACGTGTACAGTGCAGATAACAAAAACAGGACAGGGAGCAGCAGCTTTTGCTGTGCCATCTTAGCTTTATACTTCAGATCCCAGAGCTTCTACAGATTCAAACATAACTTAGAGAAGAGAAATTAGAAATTTTGTCTGTTTATTTCTCCAATTTTGCAGATATTGGGCTCTCCCTTAAAGTTACCTGTTCTCAATGTCTATTTCTACACAAGGACCAGTGAGTAGCATTTTATTAGGCACTTCGACAATAGAAAGATATAGAGGAGAATCAAATGTTCCCCTAAATTGACATTTCTGCAAGTACACTTTCCAGCATGTCACTGGATAGAACAACGTGTTGCCAGCTCTATGCATCAGGTAGTAACAATCTTAGGTGTTTGAAATGGCCACAATCAACCATGCATTGCAGGCTCTCACCTCCCCTGGGGGAATTGCCACACACAATCGATCCACAGCTGGTTTCTTTTTCCTTCTGTAAACCTGGAGAGACATGAAGTGATTTTTTTTTTGCAGATGGCACTAGCTTTATGCTTTTTGGTACCCAATACAGAAAAATCAAATCCCAACTTCAAACTGCCAACAATAAACAGTACAAAATATGGATCTTCGACCTAATATGTTAACTCTGTCTTTCCCCCTACAGATATGACTTAACCTGCTGAATATGTCCAACATATTCAGTTTTTATTCTAAGTATGAATGTTTTTGGCAAAGAAGCGTACACATTACGAGGATAAAGTTTCACTGTACCCAGTAACAGTTGATGCACCCTCTCTTTTTCTGAAACTGTTCCCGTTTTCTGACCTTGAGTTCATCTGCAGTTCTTTCATGTGCTTACAGGTTAGGAAATGAAATTGAGAAATGCTTGAACACGTTTCATGCCATTAACAGAAAATATATTGGTCCTATGGGATATTACCACCTGTATCGTAAGTGTCACAGAAAGTAGGTAATTAAACTCATGTAATTATAATCACAGAGGTTAATTTAATTACTAGACTCTAATGACAATAATGTGATAGTTAAGAAATGAAAATAGTGATTTAATTGAAAGGGTTAAAACAAAAGAGATAGTGTTTTTAAACCAGAGTCTTTAACTTAAGACTTTCTATAAGATGCTTTCTAGCTGGAGCAGGCAGGGTTCAGTGGTAAAAAGGTCATTGATAAGCTTTTGTCAAAATAAATGATTCAAACAAAAATAAAACAAATTCTTAGTTCGGTGGGGGCAGGGGTGGGGGAATTAAAGTTAATTAGGTGTGAATGTTGACAAAACATCGCTGTGGGAATTATTCATGTAAAAGTCAGCTTGAGTAAGGCAGGAAGTAAATCAAACATTAGCTGATCCAGGATCAGGTCACTTGGACATCTGTAAATTAGTGTTTGATTCACTAATGGGATGAAGTACTTAGAACAGTGAAGGACCAGCAACCCTTGCAGACTTTCAAACAGGATTTTTGTGTTAGTGTGACAAGGAGAAGAGGTCATAGACTTTCTTTTTTATGGACCTCGTCTGTCTTGGATTAACACACTAATCAGATTTAGAAAATGATCCCAACTGCAAAATGTAAAGATTTAGTAATCCTACTGTTCCTTACCCACCTTATTCCATCTATCAATGATCATATGTCTATCTTATGTAATTGTTTTCTAATAATTACAGGAACTGTCACCATTCTGTAAACCAACAACCTTGCTCTGTTGAGTAATCCACATTAAGATCGACGCAGAATCTTGCAGAACCTATAAATGACTGTGTTCAATAAAATGCAACTCTAGCAAACTGTGTCCAGTCTGAAATTGTACATGCTATTACCAAGTAACAGTGTATTTGCATTCTCCATTTCCTCACTTCAGGTTATTTGTAGCCACAAGAGTACTGTATGTTCCATAAAATAGAGAGTAATAGATTGATTCGTCGATGCATCTGTGATCAACTTTGAACTGTGCTACTGCACTTTCAGAAATGAGAAACTAGACATTCTGAAAATGGCCTAACAGGGACCTACAGATATATTCAGTTTGGCTCAATATTGGACTGAGCATTGAACTTGCCAACACTGCCAGAAGAAACAAACAGTCATTTAGTGAAATATGTCAAGAAGCAGTTCACAGTTTAAACATCCCTTACCTTGGTGAGATCCTTGATAACTAGAATGTCACCGTCACTCCCACCATACATGACCCTTTGCCTCTCTCTGGCTACATCCTCATCTTCTGATTCCAGAGAAAGAAGCTTCAGTGACACAGGCCTGTGGAGAGAAAGCAGGGGTGCAGGTGCTTACCGGTAATTTAGCTCAAACATTAATCAAAATCAAAAGCCTTTGTGCTCTGTATATTAGCCCTTTGAATAATTACCATACAGATGATTAGAGGTTGCAAATGTGACACCAAATTACCTCTGCATGTCATCACCTCTCCCCTATATTTATATTCTGGATCATGTATTTAGTTCTCATTGGCCTAACTGAAGGTTAATTGGAAAGCACATATTAGTTCTTCTTGTTTTTCAGGGGCACAGGATTATTCTGTCCTATTTGGATTAAAATGTTCAAGTATCATCTTGGGCTCAGTGCATTTTGCATGTCAACGAGGGACTTGAGGGTTTTGCAGGGGGCTACTCATGAAAATTCTGATTTAGGACACTGAATGTGGCTCTGCAAATTTATATTTGCTATATTATCAATAATACAAAATGGACACAAGTGTACCATGAAAGAGTGTGCAGGAAGGATGGCCACTTTAGCAAGGGAGCAAAGGTGACCCAACTAAAGAATTCTGTGTTATCAGATGAGAATAATTGTAAGTGTGGGTGAGAATGGGGGACGGGAAATCCCTTCTCCAAATCCTGAAATCTCCATGCTAATGAACATTAAGGAGTGTCAAGAGTCGGCAATATTGTAAAATGAAAAATTAAACGATGAATTAAAAATGAACAGTCCAGATTTCAGGCTGAGACCATTCATCAAGTCCTGAAGGGTCTCAGCCTGAGGTATCAACTGTTCATCTCCCTCCATAAATGCAGCCTGACCTGCTAAGTTACTCCAGCATTTTGAATATTTTTCAACCAGAGACTCCTGAGTCATGCAAGTAAACTACAATTATAGGCCACTCATAACCATGAACAAGTTCTGTTTTTGTGGATGTCCACAGGTTAATCATGTTCCTAAATCCAAAAATACTCAATCTGAAATGTATGATTTTGATAAGGGCTAATTAACATGAACATTTATTTGTTGTCTTCCTTTGCCTAATTATAATGGTATAAAACCAGGATGTTCCATGCTCAATGGCTGGTTTTGATGGTTTGAAGTATCAGTGGCTATGGCATTGTTTAATAAAGTATCATTGCACAAGTATCAACAGAAGATCACCAATTTCCCAAGCAACTCTGGCGTCCTGTAAAGAAACTGACAACCTATGTTAAGAGACAGTGGTGCCCAAATGCTCTGGGGATTCTTGTTTGAATTCAATAATACTTATGGGAGCTCATATATAAACCGTGTATTCATTACCCGAGGAGGGCCTGTAACAGAGAGTACGCAGACAATAAGTGTGAAAACCAAACCCTTTAAATTTTGGGAATCTGAAATAAAATTGAAAAATGGTAAAAACAGGTCAGGCAGCATCTGTGGAAAATGAAACAGAGATAAGGCTTCAGGTCAAAGACCGTAAGGTCAGAACTGATGAAGCACCGAGTATTTTCAGGGTTTTACGGTTTTATACCTTTGAATTAGGAACAGTTCTATTCTGTACTTGCACTTTCAATAGAAAATTTCCAAACACGCAGTCAGAAGATAGGACAGATTTTTATCCTGTTGTGCAGGACTGGATGTAAATGTTGGCCAACAAAAAGATTTTAACAAATTGCTCTGTTTTGCTGCTGCAGAATTCTACAAATCCTGTTTTCAAAGAACTGGACAATCATACCACTCATTAGAGAGATTACAGTCACTAATTGATGGTAGTTTTTTTTAAAGGATGTTGCAGTAAAATTTTAAGCCAACTACTCACCTCATTTTGATGAAGAACTTGTACTGTAATAAAATTGTGAACAGAAAGAAGACAACTCCCTGGACAGCCATAGCAAACATGTTCTTCCCCACCAGGTCCCAGGAGAGTGGAGACACAAACTGCTTCTCTCCTACATCAGACACAAGACACAAAGTTCAGGGATGAATTTCTTAGTTAACCAAGTCAACAAAAATAATGTAGTCTTCATTAAACTGGAATAGCTGTCTATAATTACTAGAATGTAGTAGCATGGTGACTAGCAGTACAGAGATCATTACTAATGATTCAGTAACAATTCAGATCACTGGCTGCAGAGAGTATGAACAAGCGTGAACTTAAAACACAAGAAATAGAAACAGAAGGAGGCCATTCTGCCCCTCATTCCTGAGCCTACCATTCACTAAAATCATGACTAATCTTTTACCTCAGTGCCACTTACCCATACTAACTCAGTATCCTTAAATAGCTAAATTTCTAATGATGTGTGTCTTGAATAAGCTTAATGATGCAGCCTCCCACAGCTCTTTAGTTTAGAGAATTGTAATAGTCCCACTACCCTCTAGCTGAAGAAACTTTCTGTCCCATCTTGAACGGCTAATCCTTTAGATTGAGACTATGGCCCATGTTTGTAGATGCCCCTACTATCTTCCCCATCAAGTCCCACATGAACTTTAATGATAATCTCTTGTCCTTCTAAACCTTACAGGTGCAGACCTCCTCTGACCTCTCTCATTAACAAGGCATTTTCACCCACAGAACTGCCACTCAACAGATGTTTTTTTTTGTTTTCTGCACCGTCCTCTAAATTCTAGAGACTGTTGTGTGTGAAAATCCAAGGAGATCATCAGTTTCTGAGATAGTTGAATCACCCCGACTGGCACCAACAATCATTCCATGGTCAAAGTCACTTAGATCACATTTCTTCTCCATTCTGATGTTTGGTCTGAACCATGTCTGCATGCTTTTGTGCATTGAGTTGTTACCACATGATTGGCTGATGAGATATTTGCAATAATGAGCAGGTGTATAGACAGACCTAATAAATTAGCCACTGATTGTAATTAGAGAGTGAAAATGCTTGATAGCATAAAGGTTTCACAGAGTGGTTGGGTTAAATAGTCTGTTTCCCTGCTGTAAATTCTGTGTAATTTATATAACTACAACTGGCAGTTGAGAGGAGATCTGTTGTTTGCTGCTCATGAGAATTTTGAACTTGATTTGAAAATGCTACATTCTGAAGACTATCAGCTGAAACAATAAGGAACACAATTTCCTTCCCCCTCCTGGAAAGTAGTTCTGGCTGGACTTGAGAAGATCAATAATAACAATTACTGACCAAACCTCTCCAAAGCATCTGCCATGGCTTGATTCTTCACCATGTCAATTAATCCTCGACCCAAACAGAAATGCGGGAATATGAGGAATACTTTCTTCAGGATTCGATTGACATCATTCAATTTCTGCACAGAGAGGAAATAAGGAAACTAATAAATTAAATACATTTGTTTCAATTTTTCAGTCACTTTGCTGAACTCTGATTCAGTAACAGGATTAGGTGTGATGCAGGTAACTATCTTCGTGATGCAGAAGGGATTGTGTCTCTGGATGGGTTGAATCTTCAGGCCAGTAGGCTGCACATCCTGAATTGTCCAATGTGTTCTTGTTCACATAAGACATAGAATGCAATTACTTTGTGTCAAGCAGGATGGTTCAATTGGATGTTAGCCCTGTGCACAGTGAAATGGAAAGGAATTAATTCACCTGACTAACATTCCTGCTGATAGCTTGTTGGGGAAATGTAAACGTGAAACCTTGATCTGATTGACAAGACTGACCTCAGTCAGAACGCTGGTGAAGATCTTGCAGCTGGTCTCAGCTTACCAGCTACAGAGAGAAATAAGCCAAGGCACTGGACCTGACCAATTAGAGTGTTGGCCGAGGACAGGGCCATGCTTAACATTGAATGTGCATGGAAGTTGAACAACCTGGTGACCACTATTTTCTGGACTCATGCTGAAATATTCCTGGATACTTGAAAGAGGTGTCCAAGGGCAATTAGTTCGGTGGGGTGGAGACTCAAACCTTCTTACTCAAGAGAGTGCGCATACCATTAATGAGCAAGCTGAGATTTAGTCATTTTAAAATTAATTCTTCCATATGAGCGCACTGTCTCAAAGAAATAAAATGTCAGCTGATCCATCAATGTTCAACAGACAATGACCACAATCATAGTGGCTTTCTAACTTCAGTGCTTTGCTACCATTCATTTCAGGTATTTTTTTCCTTCTTAACCTCACATTCACAAAACGTAAATTCTGCTCTTTTATTGGTCCACACAGTCCACACAGGAATTCTTTCCTGATCCCTCCTCACTAGGACAGATTAACAGCAGATTATTATTTAAATGGTGAAAGATTGCAACATGAAGCTGTGCAGAGGGACTTGGGAGTGCTTGTTCACGAATCACAAAAAGTTGGCTTGCAGGTACAACAGGTTATTAAGAAGGCAAACGGAATGTTGGCCTTCATTGCTAGAGGGATTGAATTCAAGAGCAGGGAGGTCATGCTGCAACTATACAGGGTACTGGTGAGGCCGCACCTGGAGTATTGTGTTCAGTTCTGGTCTCCATACTTGAGGAAGGATATACTGGCTTTGGAGGCCGTGCAGAGGAGGTTCACCAGGTTGATTCCAGAGATGAAGGGGTTAACCTATGAGGAGAGATTGAGTTGCCTGGGACTGTACTCTCTGGAGTTCAGAAGAATGAGAGGGGATCTTATAGAAACACACAACATTTTGAAAGGGATAGATAAGATAGAAGTAGGAAAGTTGTTTCCATTGGTAGGTGAGACTAGAACTAGGGGGCATTGCCTCAAGATTCAGGGGAGAAGATTTAGGATGGAGATGAGGAGAAACTGTTTTTCCCAGAGAGTGGTGAATCTGTGGAATTCTCTGCCCAGGGAAGCAGTTGAGGCTTCCTCACTAAATATATTTAAGATACAGTTAGATAGATTTTTACATAGTAAGGGAATTGAGGGTTATGGGGAAAAGGCAGGTAGATGGAGTTGAGTTTACGGACAGATCAGCCATGATCTTATTGAATGGTGGGGCCGGCTCGATGGGCTGGATGGCCTACTCCTGCTCCTATTTCTTATGTTCTTATGAACAAAATTATCAGCATCTAATCCAGCAACATTACAAATTTCAATCCATTTTTTCATTCTAACAGACAGAATTAACCATGCAACAGTAACCAAGACACATGGGGAGATAACAGTGTGAAGATTTGTAACAGGGGAGAACATTCCTGGGGATAGAGTGCAATGTCAGCTCATTGACATACAGCAATACAAGGGAGTAACAAGCACCTGCATCCACAGGGATACAGTCTAGTGTCAGGGCACTGAAACCAGCAATGAAGTGGAATCGCAGAATATTTTACTAGTTTTCTTTATTTAGAGGTAGAGTACAGTAACAGGCTCTTGTAGCCACCAAATTGTACACGTGACCAATCAACCTACTGACCCATATGTCTTTGAAATGTGGGAAGAAACCGGAACACCTGGAGAAAATCCATTGTCACAAGGAGAATGTACAAAACTCCTTGCAGAGTGCAGCGGCAGAGTTGAACATAGGTCATTGGCGCTATAATAGTGTTATGCTAACTACTATCCTACTATGCTGTACTGATAGTCAGGCAAATACAAGATAAAAGGGAATGACATATTATTGAAACTGATACAGGGGAATATCAATGCATCAACACCTAGAACTTCAGGGTCATATTAGGGTATCTAGATCTGTCGCGCAACATCAGTGACTCAAAGACCTAGTGGACTATTTACATCTAATGATATTACAGGAGAATATCAAGGTATTGGCATCCAGTGGACAGAGGGAATAATGAGATGTTGGTTCTCTCTCATCTGTCATTACTGATTGCACCGATCAAGGGAATGAACAATTGTCATATAAAACACAAAACATCAGTATCAATACATTAATTGTGAAAGTGAATGCAATGATCCACACCAGCACATTATCAATAAATTACACTACTCTTCTGTCACAATTCTTGAATAATGTTATAGGACAGGGAAACTTTATCTTACTTTGTCTGTGAAGAGCTCCAGGACAAAGGTGGCTACACTGCCATTGATGCCAATGAACAGGTTAACACAGGTCAACACCACATAGGCTGTGCTGGGAATGCTGAACAGAAAGGAGGCGGGATACATGAGGGGAGTAATGGACCACCTGAGGAAAGAGAACCAACAAACATGAAATCAATCAGAAATCTGAGAGAGGAACCTCTGGACAATCCATTGTTGATATTCTCAAATTCAAAACAAATGTAGTCCAGGACCTAAAAACCACTGCCTGCTTACCCATAAAGAAACAGTAGGAGGACTAAGGCTGGCAAATTAGAGGCAGACACATAGGACTTTTGTTGGAAGCAGATGAAGATGATGACAACCATTGTGGCAGGTACTGCATAATTACACTGGAATGACATGAAAAGAAATGTCACTGGGTGTTAGTCTATCTCCATCAAAGAATAATTCAAAATTGGTTTATCCTATCATATACTCTACCTAACACATTTTATCTGTAGTTAATACACATGCACCCACAGTACCATGATATAATGGAAGAACTATTTCATTACAGTATCAGAATGAGAATGACAGTGACAGCCTGACCCTTATCCCACTGATCTACAGGAATTCACTTTTCAAGTCCATTCAACTTCTTTATTCAGAGATGTAATAGTTTCAGTAGTGGACTACATGCATCAAAATACCCGAAGCATTAACAATATTTTCCACAAATTAATTTTGTTTTAAAATGTCTCCTCCTTAATAACTCTATACTTCAAATGAAAGGAAATTTACTTTTTCTCTATTTCTACACTAACGTCTCTCCTTATTTTAAAATTCTCTATTAAATCAACTTAACATTCGCAGTTCTGGTGGAATCGATTCCCAATTCTTCATGTCCATCCTCATAACTAAAGTTTCCTATCCTGGCTTCAACCTGGTGAAAGGTTTTTAAAAGATTTATTTTACTTCCTTCATTTCAAGGGATTATGTATTTAAACCCCCAGGTATTTCTGTTTAATTACCTCCTTTAATTTCTCCCTATTGGTTGAATCAATTAATTGTATTAAACCCAAATACTCTGTTATAAATCTCCACTAATGTATCACCTGATGGGGCTTTGTTGTAAATGATATAGAAGTGCATTCCCATTGAGGGCAAAATGCACCAGTGGATGGAGTCATACCTTGTACGAAGGAAGATGAGAGTTAGTCAATCCATCCTCAGCACATTAGTGCAAGGATGCCACAGGCAGTTTCCTGGGCCCAACCATCTTCAACTGCTTCATCAACGACCTTTCTTCTAATGATATGCTTCCTTCCATCATAAGGGCCAAAGATCTTTGCTGAAGATTACTCAATTTTCAGACCCATTCCCATCTCCTCAGCAAATGAGGCAGCTCATTCCTGCATGCAGCAAGACCTGGACATCAGCTGGTAGGTGACAAGCAACATTTGCAGTTTGTGGTTGCTGCTTATATAGTGCTATGTGCTTCTGCTGCTACTGCAGGTAAAGTTTTTCTTTACACATTGCATACACGTGCTTGTGCATATGACAATAAATCTGGCCGCTTTTTCAGTGTCCCTCTCAGACACAACACATGCAAGAGCAGGCACAATATACTCCTAGTTATACCATGTATTCAACAGTGGTTGATGGTTGTACCCAGGAACTCTAATTGATGTCTGTAAGGAATGAAATATGCTGCATGTGACTTTTAACACCATAAGTCAGCCAGTTGTTTTATTATGTCTCCCCTCTCACTGTGAAACGGGGACACCTCTTTTCCCCTTATTAGGGATAAAGAGAGCCTGTGGTATGTCAAATTACTGAGCGAACGAGTAGTTTTTGGGGTACTGCAAGTATGTGTCTTTATTAATGCTTTGCTACATGCTTGGGGGGGGGCTTTATTTAACTGTCATTCATTCTTTGGGGCAATCCTCTGTTTTCGTGGATGTTTGCAAAGAAAAAGAGTTTCAGGATGTATTTTGTATACATTTCTCTGACATTAAATGTACCTATTGACTTGCATTTTTTGGATGTCACTGACAGTTGTGAAATACAAGATGAGCCATGGACTATTGTGCAGAGATTGTGCAAATCTCCTAAGGATACAATTTCACTGGACCTGGTCATTCATGTGGCCTTACTCAAATTAAACCACTTTTGTTTAAAACCACTTTGGTTTAAAACAAAATCCAGTAGACACTAATGAATGTGTTTCCTTGGCAAAAGTGCTTTACTTTATATTTATTTAAATTAAATTTCACCTGTTTCCCCATTCTACTAAGCCACAATTTTTCCACAGCCATCAGTATTGTAGGCCAGGCAACTTACTTTTGTAAGATCAGAAAATAGAGTATTGAGGTCTTGACAAACAAATCCTGTGTCTCTGTAGAACAATCACTTAGGCCCAGCCCAAACAGTTCCAACTTCTCGTTCTGGAACAACACCTATTGGAATCTTTTATTTTCTTACTAATACCTAATCTGCTACATTCTCTCTTGCAATAAAAAGAAATTTGTCCATCTATTTCTTGACACATGTATAGAATGTTTTCCTCAGCTTTATATGCAACACCTGTAATGCACTTCCTCCATTCTCTAATTGGCTACATAGTTGAAAAAAACAATAAACATGGCAAAAATATCATTCCTTTAACATTTCTATATAGTTTATTAACCAATGGATTTCTAAATGATCAGCAATGTTATCTCCTTTTATAATAGTGTTATATCAGCTATACTTAATCCACGAGTACCTTGCCCCAATATTAAATTGCTTTCCAGAGCCCACCTACAATGTTTATTATTTAGAATTACGTTCAACACTCCAATTTGCAAGCTATGCCATATCTGACCTGCACTTACCATATCCCATGCAAAGTTAGCAAGCCAATAAATGCCAGGCTTCACGCCACTAACAAACTGAAGGTGCTTAGCCTTGCTGACGCGCTCTTCGACGAGAAAGAGAACAAAACTGGCTGGCACAAAGGACATGGCAAAGATAACACAAATGGAGACAAGCACATCAACCGAGGTAGCCATCCTGCAAGAAGGGACAAAGCGTGTTAGAAGCTAGAAATTAGCATACAGTCAAATAAGGAATAACTTCAACTGTCATATTTTCCTTTAATATGCATTTGAACATGGAATATTACAAGTAAATTAAAAAAAAATCACTAAAAATGTTAGTGACCTGTCTAATCCAGTGAGTTCCATCAATAACCTGCTTTCATGGTGTTTTTAATACCCAAGATCACAAAGTGCTTCATAAATAATGGACATTGAGCCCAAGACTAAAATGTGGGCAGTCTTAAAAAAGAGGAAGGAATGAACACATGAAAAAATTACTGGATACACCCTGCACTTGTTGAACATTGACAGTTTCTCCTTCCACAGATGCTGTCTGACCTGTTTCCAACATTTCATTGCCAGCATCTGCAGGTTTTCTGATTTTCTTTTACAGAACTTGGAGATGTTTAGGAAGGAGAGTTATGGTCTACATAGGAGGGAGAGGTTAGATTGATTATGGGGTATGTTTATGTAGGTTGGCACAACATTGTGTAGAAGGGCCTGTACTGTGCTGTACTATTCTACATAGGAAGGGCAATTTGTGGCTGGGCTGCAGTTATCAAGGATGAAGTGGATTTGAGGGACGTATCACATAGGGTCGTGGAGGGCAGAACTTAGGATGATGGCGCCTAATGGCGACTCCTTTGCTTGTATCTTCAGAAACAGCTCTATTTCTATCTTTTATACCTCTTTTTTTCCCTTTTCAGGGTTCTTTTGAAGACCCTGACCTGGAGTTACACGCTGACTTTGGTTCTTTGCGGGAATGGGGCCCGCTCTTGGAGCCCGTGACCGGCCACTTTTCGATATCCCAAGGACGTGCCCCAGAAGACTGGTGCGCCTTCAGGGTGCCGGATTGTCACAGCTCTGGAGACGGGCTGATTCGAGGCTGGTGCCGCCGCCTGATGTGTCGTGGGAATACACGGAAGATCGAAAACATCGAGCTGGTTGCTGGCTTTGTGTCCAGAGACTCAAGATCTTTAGGCACAGAGCTCGAAAAAAGCAATGCAACAGACTTTTAACATCATAATCAGTGAGTTGTTTGTTATGTCTCCCCTGTCGCTGTGAAATGGGGACATCTCTTTTTCTCTTATGAGGGGGAGAGAGAGAGAGAGCCTATGGTATGTCGAGTACCCAGGTGAACTGGGATACTGCAAGCCTGTATCTTTTCTGATGTTTTGCTGCATGCTTGAGTGCTCAGTGGGAGATGCAGATGCTTTTTTGCTGGTGGGGGGGGGGGGAGTTGTTGATTCGCTGCTGCTTATGCGTGGGGGGGCTGGGGGGGACTTTGGGGTTCTAACATTTAACTGTCATTCATTCTTTGGGGCACTCCTCTGTTTTCATGAATATTTACAAAGAAAAAGAATTTCAGGATGTATATTGTATACATTTCTCTGACGTTAAATTGAACCTATTGAACATGTGAGCCAACTGTTAACCTTGTCCAGTCCTCTCACATATTTGATTTTAGAGCCATTGAATAACGAATAGGAGTAAGATGGGATGTTGTTCTAACAGTCTACTTTCTAGCTAGGAGCCCTAATAGTAAATGCAGCATCCTAGCTGTTGGACAAAGATTTGAGCTGGGTCCCTACCAAGACCATTAGACCAAGGAGCAGAATTAGGCCATTCAACCCATCAAGTCTGCTCCGCCATTCAATCATGGCTGATGTATTATCCCTCTCAATGCCATTCTCCTGCCCTCTCCCTGTAACTTCTGACATTTTTGCTGATCAAGAATCTGTTCCAATTAGTGCTAATTGGTACCATTTAAATACTTTTTATGATTTTACCGGCTACTTACAATGCAACCTCAGAAAGTTGTTCTTTGGTCAAGTTGAGGGGGTGATTGAAGGCTGTAATCCCAAATAGACGAGGGTCTTTTCCTGGTGGAAGATTTGCTCTCAATACTGCATTATTCATCACATTCACAAAGCTCACCATAGCATGCCAACCTTTATTGTTGAACCACACCTGCAAACAAAAAGAAAATGTTCTTTCTATTATAACAGAAGTATTCTAGAGTCTTCTAATAAAATATTTCAGTTGCGTCTTATCATTCCGTACTTGAGCCAAAGAGTCATACAAGGCACACCACAGCCACCCCAATAATAAGACAGTTATAAAGTCCTATAAAATAGAAACAGGCCCTTTGGCCCATCCTGTCCATGCCAATCATGAACTACCCATCTATACTAATCTTACTGACCAGCACTTGGTTCAGAACCTTCAATGCATCATCAATTCAACTACTAATTAAATACTTCTTAACTGTGAAAGTCACTGTCTCCACTATCCTGTAAGGCACTGAATTCTGAACTACAACCATCCTCTGGATGAAAAGCGAAATCTTATTCACTCTAAACTGATTATTGCTTACTTGCTATCGGCAAAAGTTTACAACACTTGCCCTTATCTATGTCCTTCGTAATTTTATGTCTCCATCAAGTTCCCTCTCAGCCTTCTTCACTTCAAGGGAGAGAAACCCAATCTATTCAGTTTCTCCTCAAGATTGAGATACTCCATCCCGGGCAACACCTTACTGAATCTTATCTTAGCAGAATCCTGTCCAAAAACCAATTCCATTCACCCAGTGCCAACATTTCTCTTCAGTTTGGCTACATTGCTAATTATTTTGTTCCTTTGGCAGCATTTTCCAGTGATCATTTTTTAAGTGTGAACTAAATATGATTAGCTCGTTATTCTGTATGGCCCATTTAGTGGCTGGGATAGACCCATTTTCTTTAACCAGAAGGCTAGTAAGACTGGAGGCTGCAGTTAGTTAGGAGTAAGTATAGTCAGCCCTCCTTACCCGTGGGTTCTGCATGTGTGGATTCAACCAACTGCGGATCGGGAAAACCTGGAAGTTCTCTCTCCAGCACTTGTTGTTTGAGCATGTACAGACTTTTTTTTGTCATTATTCCCTAAACAATCCAGTATAACAACTATTTACATAGCATTTACATTGTAGTAGGTATTATAATTAATCTAGAGATGATTTAAAGTATACGGGAGGATGTGCGTGGGTTATCCTGGATTGGGATCGAAAAAAAACCGGAAGTTTTCTCTCCAGCACTCGTTGTTTGAACATGTACAGACTTTTTTTTTCTTGTCATTATTCCCTAAACAATACAGTATAACAACTATTTACATAGCATTTACTTTGTATTAGGTATTATAAGTAAGTCGGAACAGGTACATCTGGTATTATATAGCGTCAATTAGTCAAACATTTGTCTTAGTATATAGTACATATTTTACTTTTATGTATATAAAACACTTAAGAAACATATGTATTTCAATAATTAAACCACTGCGTTGCTTAGTAATAATTATAACTTTCATCAGGGCAGGGCCTTTCACATGTTCTATTATTCTCACTTTATCCTTTAAAATTGTTCGAATTGTTGACCGACTGTAGCCTGACACTTTTCCAATGACCGATGGTGTTTCACCTCTTTCCGATCACTTTACTATTTCCACTTTATTTTCAATCGTGATCGTTTTCCATCAATGGAACAGAAACACTGCGGATTCAGCAGCAGCCGCGAGCTCCACCGGGTCCTAAAGTCCACCGCACGGAGACAGGTTAAATAAGGGACTTGAGCATCCGCGTTTTTTGGTATCCGTGGGGGGGTCCCGGAACCAATCTTCCGTGGAAAAGGAGGGCCAACTGTATGTAACGTCATTATTAAAGTTATTACTAATATATTAGACATAATAGATTCTTTAAATGGAGGAATATGTGGGAGGGAAGGTTTAGATTGATCTTGGCATAGGCTAAAAGGTTGACACAACATTGGGGGCCAAATAGATAGCACAGTGCTGAACTGTTCTATGTTCTTTTCTGACGTGGAGATGTTTTAACTGAGTTGCTGCTGTCCTTGGATGTCAAAGCTTTTGCCAGCAGGGGTCAGTCGTGATAAACTTTCACAGAGCTGCACTACACTGAACATCACTGCATGACAACTTAACTGAAATAGACTAAAGTAGTAACAAAGATAACCTATCCTTGCTTGTCTCACTTCATAGACACCAGCAGGATTCCTCTAATGCTACAAGAAATCCAGCCTGCAAAATATTAATTGTAAACTGAATAGATCTTTCATTTTGGCTACCGCCCATCTGACAAGATTGTTAGACTCTGATGTGGAGCCTTTTACACAACCGAAGAGCAGTGGCATGGAATTCTCAGCTAATCCTGCTCAAAGGGCATTTCTGTTCCTAACAAAGCTCTCACCATACTTGATTTAACAAGATCACAATATCCTTTTGTTTCCTTCTCCAGCTTGCACTGAGTTGCCTAGCTGTTCCAAGGGCTTTCGTCTGGCTTCTTATTATGAAATCACATGTAATAATTCGTGAAATTAATTGTAGTTTGATGCTTGAAGGGAAACTTGCAGATTGGAAAGTATTTTATGAACCCTCAGCTCCAAATCGAAAGAAACAGCAGTAAACAGGGGGTCATTTGAGATAATAATAGGCTCAGTTAGACAGACAAGTGTGAAAAAAGTTGATCAAAATCTTTTAGACCTACTTTAGTATTGTTCTTCGTGCTCAGCCCTTTGATAAACTTCGTAATGTCTTCCAGCAGTCGGTCTGTGGAACTTCCCTGTAAAGAAGAGGAAACATTAATTTATTAACCATTAAATAATAGTAACAACCATATTTACATTATTGATCACAAATGCGGAAGATTATAGAAGTCAGTGTGTTTCCAGACAGCTTCAATTTATTGAGTTTATCCCATTTGGGTGACTAATTTCACAAGTTTACTTTAATTAGATTGCAGAACTTCTCCACGTCTGATAATGGTGTCCTAGCCTGAGAATCATTTCACAAGACCGAATGCAGCAAATGCTCAAAACTAGAGATATATAAAATGTCTCATTCTGTCACAATGCATTTTTTGTGGAAATATTCATCTAATTGTGGATGGAAGTGTAAAGTGTCATGTGACGGATCCCCTGCTGCTATAAGATTGTTTCCCGTGTCCCTTTCGACCATACGGTTTCTGTCAGATGTCAACTTACACCAGTATTGAAAAGCAAAAAGAAAGCTGGGGCTGGTGGAACTCAACACAGCAAATGCTGGATTCACAGTCAATATTTGTGGGGAGTTAAACAGAGTTAACTCATCAGGTAAATACACTTGTATCAGAACTGGAGAAGGGCGAGTAGGACAAAAAGATTGTCTAAGATAGGGTGGTGAAGAAGACAGAATTATGTTCAATGCTATCTATGAAAGTAAAATTAATTCGTGTTAATCATAGCTGATCTGTTGGAAGGAATGTAAACAACCAAAAATGTATCAGGGTCGATGGAATAAAAGGTTGGACAGAGTAGATGTGGAAAGGCTGTTTCCCTTGGTGGGTGAGTCCAGGTCAAGAGGTCACAGTCTTAGAATTAGAGGGTACCCATTTCAAACAGAGATGAGGAGAAATTGTTTTAGCCAGAGGGTCGTGGATTTATGGAATTTGTTGCCACATACAGCTGTGGAGGCCCAATCATTGAGGGTGTTTAAGGAGGAGATTGCTAGGTATCTAACTAGTCAGGGTATCAAGGGATATGGGGAAAAAGCTGGAAATTGGAACTAGATGGGAGAATAGTTTAGCTCATGGTGGAGTGGCGGAGCAGACTCGATGGGCCGAATGGCCTACTTCTGCTCCTTTGTCTTGTGATCTTGTGTATCATAGACAAACTAAGTCATTGAAACATAGAAAACCCACTGCACAATACAGGCCGTTTGGCCCACAATACTGTGGCAAACATGTACTTACTTAAGAAATTACCTAAGGTTACCCATAGCTCTCTATTTTTCTACGCTCTATGTACCTATTCTGGAGTCTCTTAAAAGACCCTATTGTATCCGCCTCCACCACTGTCACTGGCAACCCATTCCATGCACTCACCACTCTCTGTGTAAAAAAATTTACCCCTGACATCCCCTCTATACCTATTTCCAAGCACCAACACCTTGTGCCCTCTCATGTTAGCTTTTTCAGCCCTGGGAAAAAGCCTCTGACTATCCACATGAGCAATGCAGCTCATCATCTTATACACCTCTATCAGGTCACCTCTCATCGTCTGCTGCTCCAAAGAGAAAAGGCTGAGTTCGCTCAACGTATTCTCATAAGATATGCTCCCCAATCCAGGCAACATCCTTGTAAATCTCCTCTGCACCCTTTCTATCGTTTCCACATCCTTCCTGTCATGAGGTGACCAGAGCTGAACACAGTACTCCAAGTGGGGTCTGATGAGGGTTCTACATAGCTGTTACATTACCTCTCGGCTCAAACTCAATCCCACAGTTGATGAAGGCCAATACACTGTACACCTTCCTAAACACACAGTCAACCTTCGCAGCAGACACTCAAGTCCTATGGACTCAGACCCCAAGATCCCTCTGATCCTCCACACTGCCAAGAGTCTTACCATTAATACTACAATTCTGCCATCATATTTGACCTACCAAAATGAACCACCTCATACTTCTCTGGGCCGAACTCCATCTGCCACTTCTCAGTCCAGTTTTGCAACCTATCGATGTCCCGCTATAACCTCTGACAGCCCTCCACACTATCCACAACACCCACAACCTTTGTGTCATCAGCAAATTTACTAACCCATCCCTCCACTTTCTCATCCAGGTCATTTATAAAAATCATGAAGAGAAGGGGTCCCAGAACAGATCCCTGAGGCACTCCACTGGTCACTGTCCTCCGTGCAGAATATAACCAGTCTACAACCACTCTTTGCATTCTGTGAGCAAACCAATTGTGGATCCATATAGCAAGGTCCCTTTGGAACCCATGCCTCCTTAGTTTCTCAATAAGCCTCACATGGGGTACCTTATCAAATGCCTTGCTGAAATCCATATACACTACATCTACTGCTCTACCTTCATCAATGTGTTTAATCACATCCTCAACAAACTCAATCAGGCTCGTAAGGCACGACCTGACTTTGACAAAGCCATGCTAACTATTCCTAATCACATGATGCCTCTCCAAATGTTCATAAACTCTGCCTCTCAGGATCTTTTCCTTCAAATTACCAACCACTGAAGTAAGACTCACTGGTCTATAATTTCCTGGGCTATCTCTACTCCCTTTCTTGATTTAGGGAACAACATCTGCAACCATCCAATCGTCCAGAACCTCTCCTGTCCCCATTGATGATGCAAAGATCATAGCCAGAGGCTCAGCAATCTCCTCCATCACCTCCCACAGTAGCCTGGGCTACATCTCATCCGGTTCCAGAGACTTATCCAACTTGATGCCTTCTTAATGTCTACTTGCTCAAGCTTTTCAATCCGCTGTGTCATCCCTACATTCACCAAGATCCTTTTCCATAGTGAATACTGAAGTATTTATTAATTTTTTCTGCTATCTCCTTGGCTCCATACACACTTCTCCACTGTCACACTTGATTGGTCCTATTTTCTCATGTCTTATCCTCTTGCTGTTCACATACTTGCAGAATGCCTTGGGATTTTCCTTAATCCTGCTTGCCAAGGCCTTCTCATGGCCCCTTCTGGCTCTCATAATTTCATTCTTAAGCTCCTTCCTGCTAGCCTTATAATTTTCTAGATCTCTATCATTACCTAGTTTTTTGAATTTAAGCTTTTCTTTTCTTCTTGACTAGATTTTCAACAGCCTTTGTACACCACAGTTCCTGTACCCTAGCTTCCTTTCCCTGTCTCATTGCAACGTTCTATGCAGAACACCACACAAATATCCCCTGAACATTTGCCACATTTCTGCCATACATTCCCCTGAGAATATCTGTTCCCAATTTATGCTTCCAAGTTTCTGCCTGATAGCCTCATATTAAACGCTTTCCTAACTTGTCTGTTCTTAGCCCTCTCCAATGCTATGGTAAAGGATATAGAATTGTGATCACTATCTCCAAAATGCTCTCCCACTGAGAGACCTGACACCTGACCAGGTTCATTTCCCAATACCAGATCAAGTACAACATCTCCTCTTGTAGGCTTATCTACATATTGTGTCAGGAAACCTTGAACACACCTAACAAACTCCACCCCATCTAAACCCTTCGCTCTAGGGACATGCCAATCGATACTTGGGAAGTTAAAATCTCCCACCATGACAACCCTGTTATTATTACACCTTTCCAGAATCTGTCTCCCTATCTGCTCCTTGTTGTCCCTGTTACTACTGGGTGGTCTATAAAAAACACTCAGTAGAGTTATTGACCCCTTCCTGTTTCTAACTTCCACCCACAGAGACTCAGTAGACAATCCCTCCATGAGTTCCTCCTCTTCTGAAGCCATGACACTATGTCTGATCAGCTGTGCCATGCCCCCACCTCTTTTGCCTCCCTCCCTATCCTTTCTGAAACATCTAAAGCCTGGCACTCTAAGTAACCATTCCTGCCCCTGGGCCATCCAAATCTCTGTAATGGCCACAACATCATAGCTCCAAGTACTGATCCATGCTCTAAGCTCATCCGCTTTGTTCATGATGCTTCTTGCATTAAAATAGTCACATCTCAAACTATCGGTCTGAGCACATCCTTTCTCTATCTCCTGCCTATCCACCCTCTCGCACTGTCTCCAAGCTTTCTCTATTTGTGAGCCAACCACCCCTTCCTCCGTCTCTTCAGTTCAGTTCCCACCCCCCTGAAATTTTAGTTTAAACTCCCCCCAATAACCTTAGCAAACCTCCCTGCCAAGATATTGCCCCCCTTGGATTCAAGTGCAACCCGTCCTTTTGGTACAGGTCACACCTGCCCCAAAAGAGGTCCCAATGATCCAGAAGCCTGAATCCCTGCCCCCTGCTCCAATCCCTCAGCCACACACTTATCCTCCACCTCACTCTATTCCTGTACTCACTGTCGCGTGGCACAGGCAGCAATCCTGAGATTACTACCTTTGAGATCCTGCTTCTCAACTTCCTTCCTAACTCCCTGTAGTCTGTTTTCAGGACCTCTTCCCTTTTCCTACCTATGTCATTGGTACCAATATGTACCACGACCTCTGGCTGTTACCTTCCCACTTCAGGATATCATGGACATGATCAGAAACATCCCGGTCCCTGGCACCTGGGAGGCAAACTACCACCTGCATTTCTTTCCTGCATCCACAGAATCGCCTGTCTGACCCCCTCTTACTGCTGCCTTCTTCCTTTCCGTACCCTTCTGAGCCACAGGGCCAGACTCTGTCAGAGGCACGGCCACCGTTGCTTCCCCCACACTGGCCGTCTCCCACCAACAGTACTCAATAGGGGTACCGTACTTATTATTAAGGGGGACAACCACAGGGGTACTCTCTAGTATCTGCCTCTTGCCTTTCCCTCTCCTGACTGTTACCCACATCTGTCTCCCGAGGCCCCAGTCTGACTACTTGCCTATAGCTCCTCTCTATCACCTCCTCCCTTTCCCTGACCAGACGAAGGTCATCGAGCTGAAGCTGCAGTTCCCTAACCTGGTCCCCAAGGAGCTGTAACTCGATGCACCTGGTGCAGATGTGGCCTTCCAGGAGGCTGGGAGTCTCCCGGACTTCCCACATCTGACACCCAGAACACCGGCCTCACAGACATACTTCCTGTTTCTATTCTTCACAGATAACCTGCCTGGCCTCGACCCATTATCACCAAAGCCCCATTGAACCAAAGCCCACCTACTCTGTCTCCCACTCTGTAAAGCTGTCTCCTTTTAAACTTCACGCTGGACTATCTCGCTGACAAACTATAAGACAATAGCTGCCAGAAAGCTGAATTAAAAGAGAACGCTGGGAATACTCCACAGGTCAGGAAGCATCTGTGGAGAGACAAAAAAATAGAGTGCAAGTTTCTGGTGGATGACTTTCGCTGGCAGCCAGGACTCTGGTGTGACATCAGGCAGCATTGTTACTGTGTCTGCAATCACAAAAATGCCTCACAGCTGGTGAGCTTCACCCACACAGTCGGCAGCTGTCAAATCTGTCACAGTTATCTAACGTTCAAAATCACTTGGGAGCACTTTAGACAAAATGGGAAAATAAAATTAATTTAAAAATGTTAAGAATCTAAAAAAAAAGACAAAACACATATGTGCTTAAAACATTAAAACTAACTCAGTTATATAATTTGAAAACTTTTGTCTACTTTTTGTTTCAACTCATCAGGCAATTTCTCCTATTTGTTTACATAGGATTCCAGAACTACTTTTATTTTAATTCATGAAAGCCTGTACTGTCCCTCTTTCATCTGGCACTGCCACTTGGCCCCTTCAATCTATCACAGACCTTCCCACTCTATCACTCCTTCACTTGATGTTTCATTTCTTGCTTCCCCAGTTCTGATTAAAAGTTATAGCTCAAAAAGATTTCATTTCCAGCGCCTGCAGTAACTTTCTTTCTCGACACAAGCAGCAGCTGACCTCTGCCTCTCTGTTGCCTGCACTACATGCTGAAGATGTTCTATAGGTCAGTTGTGGAGAGCGCCCTCTTCTTTGTGGTGGCGTGTTGGGGAGGAAGCATTAAGAAGAGGGATGCCTCACGTCTTAATAAGCTGGTAAGGAAGGCGGGCTCTGTCGTGGGCAAAGTACTGGAGAGTTTAACATCGGTAGCTGAGCGAAGGGCGCTGAGTAGGCTACGGTCAATTATGGAAAACTCTGAACATCCTCTACATAGCACCATCCAGAGACAGAGAAGCAGTTTCAGCGACAGGTTACTATCGATGCAATGCTTCTCAGACAGGATGAAGAGGTCAATACTCCCCAATGCCATTAGGCTTTACAATTCAACCGCCAGGACTTAAGAACTTTTTAAAAGCTATTATTAATGCTTTTTGAGATAGTGATTTAGATGCATATCATATTTTTTACTGAGTTAAGTATTGTATGTAATTAGTTTTGCTACAACAAGTGTATGGGACATTGGAAAAAAGTTGAATTTCCCCATGGGGATGAATAAAGTATCTATCAATCTATCTACATGAAATAGGAGCATGTTCTCAAACCACCGTGCCAGCAGCCCTCCTTTTCATTGTCATAAGAACCACTCTGAGGAGCAGTTGTCCCCAGGCTCATGAACATGACTTTCACTAACAGAACTGCCGGAAGACCAGTTAAGAAAAAGGATGAGGTTTAAAGCAGTTCCATACCTTTGTGACACTAAGTCGTGTCCTGATCTCAGTGATGGACATATTAACTTCATTCAGCGAAGGTAAAATCTGAGAACTTCGTGCTCCAAAGGAGAATCCTCCATACCTAGAATAGATCAAGGATGTCCTTTTCTTGATTCTACTTACTTTTATATACATCCTCTTTAAACCAATATGAGCAGATTTCAGTTTTACAGCTTGCGGATTTATAAAGATACGCATAAAATAAAAATAATACAAGGGATTGAAATGAAACAAAATTGAAAGTTCTAGGATAAAGAAAGCAGAACTGGCTACTTCTACAGCAAAAGGACAGTTATTTCAATGGTACTGTTTGAGATTAACCATTCACTTTATTTTTCGCTCTTTCAGATAGACAGGTTTGTTGTAGGTAATTTTTCTATTTATGGGTATTCTTAGGAAGTAATAGTTAAAACACAGTTAAACCCAGTGTAATTTACTCAATTGCTTTTCCTCAAAGGAAAAGATGGTTTTATGAAACTTAGCCAAGATTTTACAGGTCATTTCCAAGTTATGAACTCCCAATTTATGGACACCCCCTACATACATTGAGTTTCTGTAATATTACTAAATTCAAAAGTCCAGTGTACATATGCTCATTTCTAGAATGGGCTGAACTAGTTTCTCCTCTCTCTTTGTCTCTCCCACCCCCACCCCCCAGTATTTTAGTTAATTTTTCTTTCTTATCAATCTTATGTGGTTTTGATGCCATACACTACAATACCATATCGTATGATTTTGTCTATTTACTAATATATGGTTTACAGACTTCTGCAAAAGCAAAAACGTTTCATTACCTGGGGACAGCCTGCACTTTCATACATGTTAGAAAGCACCGAAATAATCTGACATCAATGAATTTCATGTTATAGACCAAAGAATTTTGAAGTTGGTAGAGATTCCTTTTGGCAAACAGTGTAACGTTTGGATAATTAAAGTATGCATGCCAACCTTCTTCCCCTCATTGGTTATACACTAGACACAGTAACCTACCTGAACTCGTTCACCCACTTCTTGGTTTTCAGACTGAAAACATGAACAACAAGTTTAAGTTACTTACAGAGCACCAGAATAAATAAATGACTTGAAATGCATATTTGAGTAAATCAGAGCACATTTAATTGCATGATTTGCAATTAAAGCCATGTCACTTTATACCTCTTACTAAGGATTTGGGGGTAGGTCTTCACAAGATAGTCAGAGATATTCCTGCCAGTCAGGTTCTGAAGTATATCCCCAGTATTCCGATGCATCTGTTTAGAAAACAGAAACCAGTGTTGTCAATACATATGATGCTATACAATTTTTTGATCAAGTCCCTGTAGCTGGACAACTACAATGGTCCAGTGTCTGTATTTCAATGTGAATTCTGGTGCTATAACTTATGTTTTCTGGTGGGCTACATATTGTGCAAGATGAGGTACACCAAGGGCCAGGGGAAGTTCAAAGTAAATGTAGTTCAAACTAAATTATCAAACTACTAATATGTTACCATATAGTATCTAGAGATTCATTTTCTTGCAGGCATTTACAGGAAAGAAAGAAACCCAATAGAACTTGTGAAAATCTATGCATAATCAGACAAAGACTGTCAAACAACCGATGTGCAAAAGAAGACAAACCGCACAAAAGAAATCCCGAGAAGATGATTTGTAAAGAGTGAATGTGTAGGTCATAGAATCTGGTTCAGGAGCCTGATGGTTGAAGGGTAATAACTTTTCCTAAACCTGATGGTGTCAGCCCTCAGGCTTCTGTACCTCCTGCCCGGTGGTAGTATTGAGAAGAGGGCGTGGCCTGGATGAGTTTCAGTTTCAATATCTGACAACGGTTCAGGAAAGCAAAGAAGAGCTGCTGGAGGCAGTCAGATGGAAGACATTTCCAATCGAGACCCTGTACGTGGAGGGTCTCAACCCAAAACACCGACTGTCCGTCTCCCTCTACAGATGCAGCTTGGCCCACTGACCTCCTCCAGCAATGGATGGTGGGGTCTTTGATAAAAGATGCTGTTTTCTTGTGGCAACACTCCATGTACTGTAAATGTGTTCAATGGTCAGGAGGGTTTTGCCTATGGTGGAGTAGGCTGTGCCCTTTTCCTGGGCTGTTTCCATACCAGGGAATGATACAACCAGTTAGGATATTCTCTACTGTGAATCTATAGTTATAAAAGTTTTCGGTGACATGCTGAACCTATGCAAACTTCTAAGAAAGTAGGAGGTACTGTCATGTCTTCTTTGAGATGGCCCTTATGTGCTGGTCCTCCTGGCCTGCTAACACCAATAAATTTAAAGCTACTAATATTCTCAACCTGCATTCCACTGATAAGGACTGGCTCATGGACCTCTAGCTTCTTCTGCATGGAGTCAATGACCTTCTCTTGGGTTTTGCTGATGTTGAGTGAGAGGTTGCTCTTGTGGCACCACTCTACCAGATTTTCAATCTCCCTCTTATATGCCAATTTGATTTAATCTTCAACAGTGATGTCATCAAAAAACTTAGAGATAGCATTGTTGCTGCACAACTATAGTATAAAGTGAGTAGAGCAGGGGCTAAGCACACAGCCCAATGGTGCACCTGTGTTGATGATGAGTGTAGAGGAGATGTTATTGCCAACTCCTACTGATTGGGGTCTGCCACTGAGGAAATCTTGGATCCAGTTACAGAGAAATACCAAAGCCCAGGTTCTGGAGCTTCGTGATGAGTTTTGTGGGAATGATAGTATGGAATGTTGAGCTGTAGTAAATGAAGAGCATCCTGACGTATGCATCTTCATTGCCCATGTTTTCCAGAGCTGAGTAAAGAGTCTGACTTAGTGAGTCCTGACGAAGGGTCTCGGCCTGAAACGTCGACAGTGCTTCTGGCCTGCTGTGTTCCACCAGCATTTTGTGTGTGTTGTTGTTTGAATTTCCAGCATCTGCAGATTTCCTCGTGTTAGTAACTGCAGTTGTGACATGGATCATACATTATATAAGGGCATAAAGTGATAAGGGACCTCGAGATTTACTTGAAGTGAGAAATATGCCAAGCTAGAAGGGAAGGGCATGGAGGCAGAATTAGATAATTAATTCACAGTAATGTCAGAAACACAACAAACCAGATGGCATGCTTTAAATCTAAAGAGGAAACACTGGAGATTTATGAAGAGTTTGTCCAGACTGGAAAATCTTAACTAAAGAAAAAATTGGATAATTTAAGGTTGTTTTCTTTGAAACAAGGCAAGACTTAATTGGGGTGTAAAATTATGAGAACATAGATAAGTGCAAAGGACTTATTTTCTTTAGCTGGTAGGTCAAAAACCAAGTGATCCAATTTAAAAGTAATTGACAGAAGGATTGTAGGAGAGATGAAAATCTAGTTTCCTTCACAGGCTGGAATCCTTGCTTGAAGGAAGTGGAAGCAGAAATTCTCAACACATTTACAAAGCAGTTGGACACGTACCAGGCTTTCAGGGCTATAGACCAAGAGCTAGAAAAGTTGATGGCTACTTATTTTTAGCACAAATGAGCCATATATCTTTCTTGTGGTACAAATCATCTATAATTCTATTAAATGAAGCAGCAGGACAAGTAAACCAAAGTGCCTAAATTTAAGAAAGCATCCTGTTAAGAAAAAGATATAGGCTGTTGAACACAAGAGAAAAATGAGGCAATTGGAAATGGTGTGTAAACACGATTTGAGTGCAAATGCTATATTTTTAATGGATTGTAGTTTGATAGACACAGCTAGGACTTTCAGACATTTAAGTGGTACCCATGCACATGTGGTGGTTGCATCTGAGCAATTAGATCTGCTGTAGTAAATGAAAAGCATCTTGACGTATGAATCTTCATTGTCCAGGTTTTCCAGAGCTGAGTAAAGAGCCAATGAAATAGCATCTCCTGTTGACCTGTTACAGGCAAATTGTAGTGAATCCAGGTCAAGTAGATCTGAGAAAAATTGCTCGTCTAGCTTCTGTTTACAACCCTGCAAAAAATATCTAATAAGGTCACAAAGCACGGCAGTGCCCATCTACCTTCTCATGTATTTGGTTCTGCATTTCTGGTAAATGAGTGATAAACCTCACAACAAGCTAGAAATTATAAAAACATTCAATGAACCTGGCCATTGTTATGCTTTCAAAGCCATCAGCACAAAAAAAAATGAAAAACACAAATTATCTACACATGTTCATCATACCTAATCTATTCCACTCACCTCAGCAGGTGGAAGCCCTCCTGCTCCTAGTCTACATTCAGGCAGCATCCTCTTGCTCTCTTCTGAGCTACACTCACACGTCGGAGATGGGTTCTGCATCGTCCAGTTACCATTGAGAAAAATGCTCATGACTGATCCAGGAATAGGGGGAGTTACCCATTCAGTACTGCCTTGTGAGCAATGTTCATCTCTTAGGGGGAAGAGGAGAATGAGGTATGAAATTTTTAAAAAAGCAGATAATACAAAATATAATGTTAGTCAGACCAGTAATTCATACACTCTTGTCACCACTTTAGAGGAGATGTGTAAATGCACTGGAGAGAGAATACACAGGATTTGTGAGGATGTTGCCAGGGCTGGGAAGATGCAAGTATGAGAACAGGTTGAACTAGCTAAGTTTCTTACTAAGGAAGATATTTAACATAACTGTGAAATTCTTTGAGGGGCAAAAATAAGGAACAAAGGATGTTTTTTTTTAATACAGGGAGAGATCAAAAAGAAAGGAGCTGAGATTCAAAGCATTTGATGGAAGGATGAGAGGAGGGAAGAGGATTTTATTTTTCCACGGAGATGTTGGTACAGATTTTGAACTTGTCATGGGCTATTCATTTATTGAGCTAATTAATAAGACCTACATAATTCCACCGCTGCAACTTAGTTTAATTCATCCCTGATGAATTTAGTCCTGATGAAGGGTCTTGGCATGAAATGGTGACTATTTACTCCTTTCCATAGATGCTGCCTGACCTGCAGAGTTCCTCCAGCGTTGTGTGTGTGTTACTTGGATTTCCAGCATCTACAGGTTTTCTCTTGTCAGTTCATTTAATCCTAAAGCTCTCATCATATGTCTTTATTATTATTATTATAATTTATTGATTATTGCAACATTTCCCTTTTAGCTTCCACTCTCAAAACTAAAGGACATCAAATACTGTTTCTCTTTCCTAAACTGCAACACATCCTATTCACTAATCACCTCTAGGTTTGCTGACCATCACTGGATTCTAGATATACAAAGATTCAATTTTAAATGTACCAGTTTTGTTTTTAGATCCCTCCTCTGCTTTTGTCTGATAGTTCTCCAGGACATCACTTATATACCTTTATCTCACTCTTTCCTCCTTTAAAATATTCCTTAAAACCTCCTTGACCGAACTTATCTGTACAAATATCCCTTTTTGTTTCACAAAGCTCATTCAAAATTTAGAATGGCTTATTATGCCAAAGATAAACACAAGCTCAAATTGCATCTTTCAGAAGCAGTTAACTAAATTATACTCGTATATAGATTTTAAATTCTTGTTTCGCTTTATGTATAGGAGCTTCAAATCACTGATATTGTTGGGGTCGGATTTAGGACCATCAGCCAATTAGGTAACATTACTAAGAAAAGTCAATTCCAAGCCTCACTAAATGCAAATAGGATATATCAGCAAATAAGAATTCAAGCAGAAAGTCCTTTGGTTTCATGGACTGTATGACTCAATGCTCAATAGGTATACATTATTGTTAATGAACTCGTGCTTAGCACATTCATGTTTATTGTAATGTACTGATTTTTGAGTTTGCTTTACAGCCCCATGCATAAAAATATAACAGTGGGACTACCAAACTGGCATCTAATTATTTCACTGTTCCGACCTTTTGAGTGTTCTGTGACGCACACAGATTGCATGAAGCACTTTACTGAATGTATAAACTACCAAGGCAAAATGGGTCTGAAGAGTTGTTTAATATGATTATTATAAATGGGCTATCATCTACAAAATGCACCAAAGTAGAGCTGATTAGATAACAAAAATAAACTATCAACATTTCTACTGTTTAGAAGGAACAAGGAGGAAGGAGATCAATAGGTACAAACACTGCATGTTGTTTGAACAATACGGTAACTTTACTAGAATACTCACAAATTCAAACCATCTGCCATACATGTAGTACCAAATCCAGGGTCACTGAGGAGTGCACTGATCAGCTCACGAGTACTGAAATCCTCTGGTATATCATCACTGAAAGAATTGAAAGCTAAATTAGACAAACAATATTCACACGGGACCCAATAAGTTTGTTAATAATCAGCAACTCTAAGCTTCAGTAGCAGTTGATCCAGGTCAATTTGACACTGCTGCCTGGTCCAAAAGTCAACAGGTAGGCAGGGGGAAACACTGCAAAAATTACTGTAACCATCTTCGGGTTACCTGAGAAATGAAAGCTCAATGAGAGAACTTGCTTAAGGTGTTACTGGCCTACACAATCCAACATCTGTGTTGGTCTATAACAAACTGCTTGACCTCTTTCAGGGTGGCTGTGAGGCACAGACAGTGGCCTTCCCACTCTTTGCATCTGGAGGGAGAAAGAGGAAGATCAAGGCAATCACAGTTCCTGCTCCTCTTGTGATGTATTCACACACCAACGGTAAGACTAGTTTGGAGTTCATTGTCTTGGTGCTAAAATTCAAAGTACAATATAATATAAAAGTACAAGTTTCAATAGTCACTCACTCATCCACCCAGAGACTAAAGGTTCTTTCATCCAAATGAAACAAGAATGTTCCCAGTGGCCTACCCCACTGAGATGACTAGTTAGTGATATTACATGAAGACCATCCTGATGTCACCTTGAAACAGCAAGCTTCACATACCGAGAATGGCAAACATCAAAGAGATCCTTTAAGCATGCTGGATGATATGGACTCATACCCAAGCAAGAGATGGCATGCCCAGAGGGAAGAAACTAAAATTAACTTTTTAATCTATTATAAGTTGTTTTTATTCCGTAAGTGGGATTAGTGCAGATAGGCATAATAATCGACATAGATGAATTGCATTTGCAAACTAACAGACAATGTGACTCTGACATTTAAGAAAAAAATCCTGAATAAGGAATTAGAAATTAGTCAGAGAAGTTTAAAATGAAATTATCAATCATAATGTACTGAACAAGCAAAGTTGAAGGTACATGCATATCCTGGAGGCTTTCTTAGTTCGTTTAGAGCTTTTGGTGTGTGTATACAAGGTTTCTCTCAAGGAATTAAATGGATGCTATGGAGTCTGTGACTGGAATCATTTACACCACTTACAGTAGGGACGTACTTGGTTGGTTGAACATTTTGACAGCAATATTTGGTTGGCAGAGCGCAGAATAATCTGCACTCCTGGAAGTTAGCACCAAATGTAAATCACTATTCAAGAAATTCTCCTGGTATCCTCAAACATTCTGCACTTTAGAATCACCATCAAAATGATAGTTTTAATGTTGTTGACAAGATCTTGATGTTCGATCAATTCATTAACTCTTTATTTAGTTTTCATATTTGGGTGCAGCTGTACCAACTTCTTGAACTACAGGAGTCCTTTTGGGGAAGGTCCTTTCATAGTAGGGCTGGGTAGGGTATTCCAGCATCTCGACACAGCTGTGAAGAAGGACCGACGCTATATTTTCAACTCAGGGCTGTTTGTTTGGAGGGGAACCTGTAGATGGTGACACTAGCTGCCCTTTTCCTACTTGGAGGAAGAGTCACAGGTTTTAGATGTTCTGTCAGAGTAGACACAGCGAGTAATAGTGGTGCATTTTGTAGATGATACACATTGTAGCCACTGTGTGCTTGTGATGGACAAAATTAATCTTCAGAATGATGGATTGGATGACAGTCAAACAGGATGTTTAGTCCTGAGTGCTGTCGAGAGTTGCTGTGGCTTGAATCATCCAGACAAATGGAGAGTATTCTATAACGCACCTGACTTACGCCACATAGATAGCTGAAAGTCAAATAAGTGTTAGGACTTGTGTACCTGGTGATAGCAATGGCATTAAGTATCTGGGGCAGGGGTTTAATTTCTGTCTTGTCAGAGGATGTTATTGCCTGGCACTACTTTGGCATGAATGTTATCAGCTTATTCCTGAACGTTGACTGGGTCTTTCTGTATGCAGGCATGAGCTGTTTTCCTTTTCTGAGGAGCTCAGAATGGATTTACATATTCAATCAGAAGCAAACATCTCCAGTTCTAACCTTATGAAAGAAGAAAGGTCATGTACATAATTTAAAATTTTTTTTTTTTTTTATTAACAGCATTTAAGAAGCATGTAGCATGCACTTTGTTAATTTCTAAGGGGAATCTAGATGACTAATAATGCAACATGTTCTTGTAACTTCTTTCTGTGAAATAGCACAACAAAGTTTTATAACCATCATTCATTATTTAATACTCTGGGGAGACGTATGCAAGTTGGATACCTGATGAAAGTGTATTGTTCTCCATACATCCAGGGAGTCAACTCTAATGATGGATATTTCCCAAATGGAGGCACAATAAGACTGAAGAGTAGGGCAACAAAGACAAACATTGCAGGCAGCACAATCTGGAAAAGATACAAAATATAGAAGTTGGTTCATTTTGATTTCTATCAAAGGACCATACCTCACGCAAGCTTAAACTGGATAATCAGTTTATATAGCATTGGCATGCTTTATTGCATAAATTAATGATGTACTTAAATATACCAGAATGATTTAAATAGAGACCCACCAACTGAAGTTATTTGAAGTTGCAAGCTTCACTGTGGAACCCTAATAGGAAAATCTCTACCTCTGTTTTAACTGGCTCTTTGCAAATTCAGCCCAAAAGAATGGGATTGAAGGCAGAGGTGCAGTTCAAGACCTTTAACGGTATTAGCATAGAATGAGCCTAGGTAGGTACTACAAAGGTTAGATGTAATGTAATGTTCATTTTGTACTGTGAACACTGATTCCATTTACCAGGTCATTTAGTGTGAGGTTAATGATTATTGTTGTACTGAAGAAAATTGATTGCGATCAGGTTGAAACCAATAAAAGTAATTTTGGAATCATCAGACTAGAAGTGAGACAGAAATTGATGAATGAAAAATGAGACAGATTAAGGATGGGTGTGTTACTGGCCATACCATTTGATGTTTGGATCCATATTCCAACACCTGAAGGCTGGCTGAGGGACTTTATTAAGGCTCTGGTCCTAAGCCAACAGACAGACAACTCAGCCTTAATTTGTGGCTACAGTCACATTTTAGAAATCCCTCTGAAAAATTTGCAAGTATAACATCGAACAAAATTGCATTGGGGAGTTTGTGTGTGTTACCCACTTACTGCTAAAGTCCATTAACAGACAACATCCAGGTGAGAGTCAACTATATAAGGGTAATATAAGAAATCGTAGCAAGAGAAAATCAAATAAACTGCTGGTATTGGAAACAGGAAATGATGGAAACCTTCACCAATTCAGACAGCATCTGTAGAAAGAGAAAGTAAACAATTCAGGTCCGGGATCCTTGATCAGAACTGAGAAAGAGTGAAACAAGATTAACACATTAACACTTCCTCTGTGGATGCTGCCCGACCCTTGAGCTTTTCTAGTGATTTTTGTTTCATTTCGCTGTAAGAGAAAGATGGTTATGAAGCCATTCCCCAATAAACATTAGTTGTTTTGAGGAAGCAGGAAGGGGATGAATATAGAAAAATACACATCTTGCTTCCACAAATAGTAGAACTTTGACTTGCCTGAGCAAAGAGTCCCCTGTGGCTTCGTCTGGCATAGAGAAATCGTTTGATGAACAGAGAGTGGAACTGCTGTCGGGTGAGCTCCCAACCACGCAATTGGTATGAGCCTCTGCCATCCGAACAGTGCATGAAGTCTGTTTCTTTGGATTCTGAACAAAAGTTTAAAGGAAGCTCTTTTATTAAAGAATGATGGAAGCTTGATGTTTTTAGCTTAATGAGCTGAAATGTGCTTTGAAATGCCAAACTGCCATCACTTCTCTGTGGAATATCAAATGCTGCCAGCTGCAGGAACATTTTTCACAGTGCTCTGATACTAGATTCTTCAGAGTCCTACAGAAAAACACAAGCTTACACTAGCTCTTATAGCGTTAGTGCAGGGGTATCCACCTACAGAATCTGCAGCAGCTTGGACCTGGTGCAGGAAAAATGAATCCATTCATATCAATAGAAAATAGCGGCTGCAAGTTAACTGGAAAGTATTAGCTTTTAATTCAAGTTAATTATTTAAAAATATTTTAAATTTTAATTATTAAATTGTTTCATTGACTAGAAACACAGAAGCATTCAAAGTATTGGAGAGAATATCAGCTAAGTTTATTGTGGCTTAGTAACTATCAAAGCTCTAATGACTGGGATGATGAAATGTTTTCTGAGTTGGGGTTGTCTCAATCTGTTTTATCATGACAAAGGTGGATGTGGTTTGATTTCACCATTTAAGAGAGATATGGATAGACACATGGATGGGAGGGGTACCGGGGGGGGGGGGGGGGGTGGCGCACCTATGGTCCACATGCAGGTCAGTTAGATTAGGCAGAATAATCGTTCAGCACAGAGCAGATGGTGTGATGGTGTGATGGACCTGCTTCTGTGCCGTAGTGACCTATGACTCCATAAATTGCACAAAGCGCACAGACTTTGCTCTTTAGGATTGGAATGTTTCAGGCTGTAAGTCGATATGGGTAGATTGGGCAAAGGGAAGTACCCATTTGCTATGGATGGTGGTGAGCCACTGGCACTCACCACTGACCTACGCAGCATCAAAAACAAGCTCTGCCTAACCATTTCATAAAATTACCACAGCATGGCAACGCAAGTCATTGGCTGAATGAAAATAGAAGCTAATTTAACAAAATATTTAATAATATTTCTTTCTTATATTTAATAATAAGCTTTCTTGTGTTGCTTTATCATGTAAGATGTCACCCGGCGAGGCTCCGAAATTCTCTGATACTTTGTTACTGGCCAACTTCAAGTGTTTCCTGCTGAGGTTGCACTCAGGAGTATCAGTGTTAAACTTGCAGGTGATGATGATAACTCAACTTTGTAAAATAACTCCTGCAGCACTGAGTGCTGGTGCTCTCCCCTCACCATCCCCACCCCCAGGTACAAGGTATTATTGGTATCTTCACAAAGCAGCTGCCCTGTAGAAGACACTACAGGAGCATCAGTAATGCAAAGGCTTAACATTTGAAATATGAAGAGAAAATACTTGAAATACTCAGCAGGTCAGGCAGCAATGGTGGAGCAACAAACAGAAATAAGTCTTTAGTTCAAAGACTTTCCCCCGGACAATTTTAAATGAAAGATGACAGTTGAAAAGTTAACTATATTCTTCTTCCTACAGATACTAGCTGACCTGCTGAGAATTCCCAGTGTTTCCTTGTTTTATTCATCGATTTTTAGATTTGTTTCAGATAGCAAGATCAAAAAGGGCAAAACCAGCATTTTTGCTTCCTTTAAACCGAAGGGTAATGAGCTCTTTAATCTGAGTCTCACAGAGATCAGCCGGATTAAACTTGATATGCACTCAGCTGTACTGCCAATACTTAAATGCCCTTCTTCAAGTAAATATTTGAACGTGATTTAACCACTGGGCAAATAGAAAATGTTCTGTGATCAAAGTACCTTCTTTTCCATGTTTTACAAATGTCCCTATAAGGTTAACTTCCATTAAAATTATATCTGTTTTATTTAAATCGTACCTTTTGTTCGTACTTTCCTTCTTACTGGCATTTGGGAAGCATTAGAAATAGAGAGACAACGTGTTCAATATAAAACATTCAGAAAATAACTCTAATTTAGTAAACTATATTTTCTCCAAGTTTCTTCATACTTGTAGAACAAGATAGATAAATTTAAATTTAGTAATATTTTAATTGTAAATTCATATGTGATACCTGGAGTTGATGGGACAAAACAACAGGTAATTTATATTCCTTTTTATTGGGATATTTATTAAGCCAGTGTTTTAGTTTGTGTTTCTGAAGGAATACCTCCTGTTTCTTGGTTGCAATTATATGTTTTTTTTAATAATATTCCTGAGAAGCTGACTGCATCACCGTTCTGCCCTTGCCTAAATGTTCATGGATAAGCTTAGGTGGTAGAAAGCTACTCGACAATGAGAAATTTTAACTGCCAATCCAAAGGCACACATTAGATTTTCATGAGAATCACTGGACAGTGACTAGGTTTAACACCATGTGCTGATTCCCACCCACTTCTTAACCCTATCTCACGAGCTCACATTTAACATGTACCATCTTCGTCACCTTACAGGCCCAAGAGATGGGGACTGAACGTGGGGAAATTCTCTGTTCTGGATGGCTCAATTTGGGAGCTGATTTAATGAACTTTAATCTGACAAAAGTAACACATGGTACTGAACCAAAAGCTGACTGGGATCATTAAACGTGAGTATTACCACGTTCTGTATCCGGCAAGTCGAAGTCCCCTTCCTCACTGACAGGCTGCAGTGTCTGCTCACTCGATCTTGAACATCTGACTCTTTTAATAGGGACGTTTCCATCTGCAAAATCCCAGAAAATTAAAACTGGCACATGAAATTATGCAAAGAAAACACAAAGGTTACAAATTTCATAACAAAACAAATGTGTTTCTATTCAATAGCTTTTGAATTTCTGTGAGCGCTCTAAAGCCTGTGAAGTAAGTTTTTGAAGTGCGTCCACTTGTAAGATAGCAGGTGAATGTGATCTGAAATGGCTGACGTGTCAGCAACAGAAACCAATTTCTTGACTTTTAATTGGTGCAATAATTGGCCAACAAACACATCTGGTGCAGGATGTAAACCCTGTCTGAATCTAAAATCATCCTGTATTAGGAAAGGAATTGTGGCATGTGATTTCTTCATTTCAAAAACACTTTGGACTTTCTTTCCAGCATTCAGTATCATAATTGTTAATAAAATATACACAGCCAGTGCCCATATCTGAGGTTGTTTAATGTACACAGAATGTGTGTAGCGTCCTATAACCAGGGCATAAATGGTGCATGGCTCTTTCAACCCTGCAACTGTAAGACTCAAGCCATATTTTACAACAGAGTGCTGCCAGTGCTACTATACTAAAGACAAAATTACATAGGAACAAACATTTCCGGATGATTACAGACCACAGTAACATTTCCTAACCATCCTGGCAACTACATGACACAATGATGAACATGTCAATCAATCGACTGGTCCAAAACTGACCAGGTTTGATACAAGGAAAACCCAGGTAAAGGAAGCTTCAGGTTCCACAAATAGAAAATCCAATCTTTTTTTCCCCTGAAATTGTTGCGGCACAATAAAGGAAACAATTTAAATAAGTTAATGAATCTTAGTTAGGCGGGCCATTATCATGTCAAAGGCACAAGGCAGAGCCTCACCTAGTTCATTTGCTCTTTATTATTTTATACACTGTTCCCCCCCCACCCCACCAACTTCCTCTTTCGAGGATTCTCATTGCCATAACTTTATGTGAGAGGCAACAGGGGTTGGCAAAGTCTTTCAAGATGGGCTGCAACACAGAGAGAGATAGTACAGCAGAGAAGGCCATTCAGCTGTGTGACCCTGTAAGTTCAGGTGGTCTCAGCCTTGTTCTCTTCCCATATTCCAGCATAAGCCAGCAGCTTTTTCCTCAGGTATTCATATTATCCTTATTTGAAAACTACTATATTTCCACCATTCTGTCTAGCAGTGAATTCCAACACCTAAACTACTGCAAAGTTTCTCTACTGCTCTAAAGTGACACTATTGCTGTGTTTAAAGCTGCAATTCATTTTAGAAGTGGTACAGAGCTTTTCAAGTAACAGAAGTGTAGCAACAAGAAAACAACAAACATCTGGACACACACACCAGGAAAGGCACATCTAGATGCAGAAATGATACACTGGTCTTGGATTTCATCTGGGCTGAAGATTCCTGGCCTCGTGCTTTCCTCCACAGCTGATAACTATCCAACAGTAAACTTGGATTTATTATAGTTTTGCTGGGGAAGATCAATTTTTACTCAAGTCCTTGGTAAATGCAAAAAGTTTACAATGGGCTTGCTCTCAGCTGTACAAAGAGCTTCCCACTAAAACAATGAAAGCAGATTTAAAACATCAACAGAAAAAAAACAAGTAATCTTTATAAGTTGCTTAAATATCTCACAATGGATGTAAAAATGCTCTTCACTGACCGATGGTCAGAATAATCACCAAAAGAATTATAATCAGCAGGGCAGGGTGCGGAACTGGTTCCTCATTTGGCAAGGATGAAAAAGGTGAAGGAATGGAGCAAGGAATGGTGAGGTGGTGGGGGGGGGGGGGGGTGTTGTTGGATGGTGGAACGTAGAATAATCCAGCTCTTTCTCTCTTTCCGAAAGCACGATGCTTGAAGTTATCAATATATCAGCAATGGCCAAACCAATGACTGATGTTGGCTTTACATGACTTACTGTACAGTCTAGATATCATGTTATAAAGCATAGGATTCAAATTACTTTATTAACTGCTTTCTTTACGTGCCCATCTGCCTTCCAAGGTTTGCATATGAACACTTCAGCGCCATCCCGTGTACTACTCACCTTGTTTGCTCCTCTGATTTCTCTATTCTGTGACTCTATTATCCTCTTTAACATTGTACCGTTTAGCTTGAATGGTTCTTCCTGATGAATCCTACCAAAATTCATCAACTCAAATGTTCTCTGTAGTGGATTTCATCTGTCATGCCTGCCCATTTTATTTGTCTATGTTCCCTTTAAATGTAATCGCTATTCTCCTTCATGTTCTAACATTCAGATTCATGCAGTTTCCAGCTGAGGTCATTGGCTAGTGAACTAGAGACGGGGCCCAGGTATTCTTTCTGTCTCATCCCTGGTCTGAGGCATCTTCCAATTTTTCTGAGATGAGCCAACATGAAACACTTGGCATCAAGAAAAAGGGGTTGAAATGGCCATTTCTAAATTTAAAAAAAAATATTTTTTGTGAAAAATAAAGGAGATCTGAAGTGTTAACTTTTAAATTACCTGCAACATCGCTGTCCACTCCTGTATCTTCAGCCACTTTGAGAAAAATCTAAAAGACACATCATAAGTTAAAATGCAGCGATCCTACACAACTTCCACATTCAAAACTCTCAACAAAGACAAAAAATGAAAATAATGAAACCATGTAAGAGGTGATGAAACATGGATAAGAGAATACAAGGAGAGGAGGTAGAGAACAGCAATTTAATCTGCATGTCACATAACATTAAAGGTGATAATAAAAAAACAGTAATTCCAGTAACTGCATACTCAGTTCTGACAGAACCTGATATGAATAATCAAAAGCAAAACAGAACTGATATGGGAAATCTGAAATAAAAATAAATAAGGTGATGGAAAGTTGGAGTGGGATGGAAAATTTAGATATAGGCAATCAGAAGCTTCAGTCATTCTTGGAAACTAAACAGAGTGTTTCTAAAGTGCTCTCACAATCTGCATTTCATGTCCCCAAGGTATAGATGGCAATACTGTGAGCACTGAATATAGGATACTAACTCATGAAATGTACACAAGCTGCTAATTTACTTGAAAGTGTTTGAGGCACTGGACTATGGACAGGGAGGAAATGAATGTGCAACTGTAGCATTGCCCATGATTGAATGGGAAAGACATAAGGAAAGTTTCCTTTGGAATGGTGAAAGGGGACGGTATTTGGATTTGGTGATGATATCACACAGGAGATGCAGGAATAAACAAAAGGTGATCCACTCAGTATGGGGAGTGGTGGGGCAGAAAGTAAAGACATTGGGAACATATTGTCGTGTTGAGAAGGGGGATAAGAAGTAAGAAAATGACATGGACATGGGTCAAGAATCTCGTCAAAGATGGTTGAAAGCGACCTCAAATTAAATAACTCATCAAAAACAAATTATAAAACTTCATTTCCTTATCCTCATTATTCTCTCTGTACTTTGATCTTCTGCTTAACGATATTGTACCTCTTTCCTTGTGAATAAATTGATTGTCCTTAAAACAACAGTGACAATGCTTCAAGAACATGATGGGTAAAATTAAAGTTCAGTTTTTCAGTTCCAAGGACAACTCACAAGAGGTTATAGCTCTGTTCTCCAATAAAACAAAGCTTTCTCTTCAGGACAACAACCTGTGGTTATGCAGCTCCGATAATAAAGTTAGCATCCAACATACTTCACAATGAAGCAAACGTTGTGAGCTAAGCAAAATGTGACAAGTCCAGTCCAGGGGAATTAATGATTGCTTTAAAAGCATGCTTTTTAAAAGAATCATCTTAGGGCAGTGTGAAAAGGAGAGGCAAAGTTTTAGGAAATTAATTCCAAAATTAAGGAGTTGATAGCTGGAGATGATGCTTAAAGCTAGGAATCCACAAAAGGCCTGAAAAGGAGAGCTCCAGAGGTTGTTGGGGATTGTAAGCAGTGAGGTGGTTAAATTGATAGAAGCAACTAAACCATGAAAGAATTTGAAACAAATATTAGAATTTTAAATCTGAATGCCAGCCAGGCTGTTGGCACCCTTCAGCTTTCTCCTCACATGCTGACCTCTTCAAGGGTGGTGTCCGAGATACCATAGCTGGAAATTCCAAGCTCACAGAGTCGGCTGTCCAGCTCCTGGAACAGTTCCACAAATGCACCATCTTTTGCCCCAATATAGGGTAAAACATAAGTCATTTCATGGCCAAAATCTTCCACCAAACGAGTGTCAGAAACATATTTCTGCACCAATGCTAAAACAGTTGACACATCTGAAAAATACAAAAACAAAAGACTTGTGAGAGTCATTGCCCGAACCACTGCCTGTAGTTTATTTTTCATTCAGGGCCACTCCTTACCCAGTTTTAGCAGTGAAGGTGATTCACCTTAATGAAACTGAGAATGGGATAAGCAAAAGGGAGTAGATACTAACTTACACAAAATGCTGGTGTGTGTGTGTGTTGTTTCAATTTCCAGCATCTGCAGATTTCCTTGTGTTTGCTAGATATTAACTTAGTAGGTGGACAGTTGCAGCAAGAAGATAACTGTGAGACCCATTATTGTCAATCTGCATCTTCATGTCAACTCATCTCATTAATTTAATGCACAGGTCACAATCTCAAATAATTAAGTACTTGTACAGATTCACCACACACGAAGTTGATACTATATTAAAATATTGCATATTCTTGAATAAAAACTAGCTTGATCTTTCTCTCATTTGCTCCGCTCAGTCTAATCTAATGAAATATTCAAATTTAATAAGGGCCAGAGATATACTGAACAGCAGATCTGTTGGGACCAAAGAGATGGATTACAAAACAAATATCAGAACTGAAATAAAACTATGGTTACAGTAATGTATTGCAATGAGAAAAATTGGTTCAAAGTGAAATCACTCCCATAGCTCAAATTTATCAAGGTCTTTTGGATTCAAATTGAACTTTGTATGATCTTTCCCCTTATTTATTTCAAGATGTTAAAATCTTTAATAAAAAGGATACTGAAGTATTTTATATAGTTCCATTGTCAATGTGGCTCATAGTGACTGAAACTTAAATTGGCATCTTTCATTAAGTGAAGCTTTTAATTTTAACACTGGAAACTTTCTCATTCAGTTGAACAAAGGCAGGTCCATTACACCATGTAACATCTACTGCTAAAGTACGGGCAACTACAGCACACATTTGCTTTCACATTGCTTCTTTAAAGTGGCTAAATGTCATGAGGCCCTTTATAGGGGGCAAAAGTTGAAACAGAACCCAACTGTTTATGGGCAGATCTTCTGGCTATTTAACTGTTCACATCCTCTCTCCTTCTCCCCCAAGGAGTAGATTTGAAGTCATTTGGATAGCACTTTCTATCTTGGGGGATATATCATTACTTTTTTATTGAAGCTTTTAAAGATGTTAGAAAAAATACATGCAACTCATAGTCGAAAGAAGTAGTATGTAAAGTTTTTATTCTGGTATTTCAGTCTCCTAGGGGTGCCACACCAAGATATCAAATACTTCCCTTGCATTATCTGAAATACCAATAAAATGGAACAATGATGAAACATATCTTATTCACTCCGAAAGGGAATGAAACTTACCCAGTGCACCAGTTTCACTGTACTGTTCACTACCAAGCCCAGTATCATAACTTCTTTCAGAATCACTGTCATCCTAGCAATGTGAAGGAAACAGTTCATGAATGAAGTTCCGCTCTTACTTTGTTTCAAAGTACACTCTTATTTTCATCAGTCACTTGAGCTATTAACTCTGCATCTGCCAAATTATTTAAATCCATAGTAGATGGGAATTAAACTCATATCAGCTTCTGACTGGGAAACTAACACAACAATATAATAAATAAATATAATTGTTCTGATAACATACAGGCCTCAGAATCTGAAAGCAAAGTCCTCACAGAATTTATTTATTTATTTATTGAGCAATAGCGCGGATAGGACCTTCCGTCCCTTTCAGCCAAGCTGCCCAGCAATCCCCCGATTTAATCCTAACCTTATCACAGGACAATTTACAATGACCAATTAACCTACTAACTGGTACGTCTTTGGACTGTGGGAAGAAACAGGAGCACCTGGAGAAAACCCAAGTGGTCATGGGGTGAACATACAGGCAGCGGTGAGAATTGTACTCTGGTCGCCTGTACTGTAGAGTTGTGCTGATCACTACGCTACCATGTTGCCCCTACCAGAGAATAGCAATACACCAGAAGAGTAAGCCTGCAAGAATATGTGTAGCACAACAGAGAGATTTAAAAATGCTCTCTCCTAGGCTGAATAATGCTTTCCCAGGACCTCAGTACTATGGAACTTCGCATGTCTTTGGAATTTTCAATTGTTAATTCTTTTAAATATTTAGGTATTATAATTACTAAAAATATAAAGATCTTTATAAAGCTAATGTAGTTCCTTTAATGGACTTTATGAAACAATTATTTTCTAGATGGAACCCACTTACACTTTCTTTAATAGGTCTTATCCATGCCGTGAAAATGATAATTTTACCTAGATTTTTATAGATTTTTCAAAATATACCTATCTTTCTAACTAAAAAATATTTTGATCAAATTGACTATATTATTTCATCCTTTATTTGGAACAATAAAAGACCAAGAATTAATAAGTATCATTTACAAAAATCTAAAAAAGATGGTGGACTTGCACTTCCTAATTTAAGATTGTATAATTGGGCTGTTAATATTCGACAATTATGTTTTTGGCTATATTGGCTCAACAAGAGCCAAAAACCAGTTTGGATTGATTTGGAATTAAAAGCTATCAAACAATTTTATTTAATCTCATTATTAGGAACTCCATTACCTTTACAACTCTCTAAAATTCCAAATTTAAATCTCTACCCTGTTATTAAACAGTCCTTACGGATTTGGTTTCAGTTTCACAACTTTTAAAATTTTAAACAATTTAAATTGTCTAGCTCTTTATATCGAAATTTTTTTTATTTAAACCTTCAATAATTGATCCCATTTTTCTCTTATGGAGAAATAAGGGGATCTGTTTTCTTTCAGATTTATTTTGTAATGGTCGATTGATGACTTTTGAAGAGTTAATTAGCAAATATTCTCTGTCTCACACACTTTTTGCAATATTTTCGGGTTAGACATTTTTTACAAAAATATTTATCTAAGTTTCCATAAATGCAAGAATTTGATTTGTTGGATACTATTTTGAACATGAATCCTTTAGCAAGAGGTTCCATTGGTAGAATTTATAATTTATTTTTACTACAAAAATATAACCTCTCACTAAAGATTAAACAAGATTGGGAAAGAGAACTTAATATGATCTTTGTTAACGAAGATTGGTTGCAAGTTCTGAAAATGGTCAATTCTTCCTCGATACTGTTTAATTCAATTTAGAATTGTTCACCATTGTTATTTAACAAAGGAGGGACTATCCAAAATATTTCCTAACATAGACAATTATTGTGATAGGTGTAAAACTGAAGTAGCCACTTTGTCACATATGTTCTGGTCATGTCCTTCATTAAAATCTTTTTGGAAAACTTTATTTTCTACAACTTCTAAAGCTCTGAAAATTAATTTACAACCTAATAGATTGACTGCTCTATTTGGAATAGTTCCGCATCATATTCAGGGTATTTCATCTTCAGATCAACATGTAATTGCATTTGGCAAGAAGGGCTATTTTATTAAAATGGAAAGATACCTCTGTACCTACATTAATTTAATGGTTTTCTCAAGTAATGTTATGTCTTAGTTTGGAAAAAATTATAAGTAGAACTTTTGATCCTCTATTTGATTTTGAGAGACGATGGGGCTTTTTTGCCAAATATTATCATTTAATTTGAATTATTTTATATGGTTTCCTTCCAATTTTATTTTATATAAACATGAATTGGCGGTTGATGATTCTTCTTTATATATATATATTTTCTTTTATATATATATATATATATATATATATATATATCAACTTATTGAAGTTCTGTATCATTTTATAGCTGTAGAAGATTATGTATCAATAAAAAGATTCTAAAATGAGAAAGAGAGATATATAGATAAATGCCCAGAATCTGTGGTACCTTTCTCATACCGATGGTGGTGCTACTGGAGCTGGCTGGTGTTGTCTTATCATTTTCCTTTTTAACTAATGTCAAATAATAGCCGGTTCCCAAATGGTTTTTGAGGAAGAGTGAAGAGCCACAGCAGCAGAGTTTTCCATGGGAGATAATGGCAATTCTGTCTCCAAGGAGATCTGCCTCATCCATATAATGGGTTGATAATATAATGGTGCGGCCTGCAGAGTAACAAATCATTAATGACAAATGTAAGCCTCTTAAGAAAACTACATTAACGATCACAATACAAGACTTGGCTTTGTATAGGCTAATTCCAGATTAAGTTAGCTCTCAGCAACGCTAGAAATTGGTGAGAGCTCAGAATCGGAATCAGGTTTGTTATCACCGGCATGTGACGTGTAATTTGTTAACTTAGCAGTAGAAGTTCAATGCAATACATAATATAGAAGAGAAAAAAATAAATAAAATGTGAGGGGCACGTTTTTTTTTTGCACAGGGAGTGGTGGGTGCCTGGAATGCACTGCCTGAGGTGGTGGTAGAGTCAGAAATGTTAGACTTTTAAGAAACGTTGAGATAGGCCTCTGACTGTGAGTAAAATGGAAAGACAGGGACATTGTGTAGGCAGAAGAGTTTAGTTGGCCATTTGATTGCTAATTTAATTGGTTCAGCACAATTTTGTGGGCTGAAGGGCCTGTTCCTGTGCTGTACCGTTCTATGTTCTAAAATAAAAATAGTAATGATAAGTAAATCAATTACAGTATGCATATATTGAATAGATGAAAAACATGCAATAAACAGAAATACTGTATATTAAAAAAAGTGAGGTAGTGTCAAAGGGTTCAATGTTTATTGAGACAGAGAGGATGAAGCTGATAGTAAAAGAGGAAATAGAATGGCTGGTATTCCTGCTCCAGGTCAGCTTCACGTCACACTGTCATTACGTCAGCACTGGAGTTGGCAATGATATCCTGCACAGTCAAATGGCTTAGCAGCACATGCACCCAGGGTTCAAACACGAATTGTGCACGATAGGGAAAAGTACCAAATTACACCTAGAACCTTAACCCTAACAACAAATAAAATATTCAATGCAGAAAATGAACAGAATATTTTTGATCTGTTTGGAAAGTTAAAATTTAGCAGGAGTCATAGCTTGTAATGGAAGAATTTGTTTCTGTCTGACAATCATTGCAACATGAAACAATTGAATGAAGGCATCCAGGACTCTGCATGATATTTAGTTTGGGAGCAGTATTATTCTCAAGAAATTACATGTGAATAGTGGTACTGGTGACCAAGAGAACTAGAAAAGCTTTGGTCGAAGTTACAGCTTTGTAGCTGTGTTCCAGAGAGGAGGGCAAGAGACTGGCAACAAGGAGTTGCAAAATAAACTGGAATAATGAAACCCACTGAGAAACACCGGTTTTTCTGGCTGAATATGGTAAGCCACTATTTTCTGCAATTCACATCAATACTAATTTAAAACATTTTGTAGTAGAAGACATGCTTGGAGTCATCATGGCTCTATCTGCAACTCTTAAGTAATTGGTATTGATTTGTTGAGTGATTTGTAACAGGACCCACCTTTTCTATATTTAAGTAGGAGTTCCCATATTCCTCGGCGTGAGTAAGGGTCAACACCAGCAGTTGGTTCATCTAAAATGACAACTTTTGACCCACCAACAAATGCCACGGCAACTGAAAGCTTTCGCTGCATGCCACCTTAGAATAAATATTAAAAAAAACAGAATGCTTATACATTCCACCAGAAGGCGCGGCAAGCTCCTACACTGGGAGAAAGCGAGGAGCTGAGTTCTCACCTGAAAGGTTTTTCGTTTGTTCTTGACGTTTGTGTTCCAAACCTATATCTTCAATCATCAGCTTTATTTCTTCTTTTACCTCTTCCTCTGTCAGGCCCTTCAGCCTTCCATAAAACCAGATGTGTTCCTCCACAGTTAGTCTAAACAAAATTTTCATGGATTATAAACAATAAGTTACTGGAAGATCATCGAGTACCGTAGCATTACTTCTCCAATAGGTTTTTACAGATTTGTTTTGAAGTGGGTTGCAAGAATCATGGGGATGGAATTGCAGCTATGAAGTGAATAGTTTTATTTTCTATTACCCATCGGCTTCAAAGCTGAGAGTAGTATGCAACGTAGACAACAGGAAATGTTGTTGTAGTCAATCATGTGTGACACACATACATGGATTCTGCTGGGCCTGAGGCAATAATGTTAATCGATAGGCAAAACCTTTTGGACCACTTTTGATGTTGCCGCTATAAACTTTCAGTGCATGTGTCAGAAACTTCTTTGAAGGTGTTATATAGGTTTGCATCAGAGTAAGTTAAATGATCTGAACTTACATGAGCCACTACAAGTCCACCAATGAAGCCAACCTTGATAATGGTACAGAGAGCTTTAGTTTTGCAATAATTTGATGTGAGTAGGGGGATTGATGCAAAGATAGTAATCTGACCATGTTTCCTCCATGATGACCGTTGTTAATTGCAAATGCCCAGTGCACATTCCTACCTCAGATCCATCACCTGAACAGAAAGCTGTTCTAAACTAGGCCACTTGTAACATACTTGTAACACTGCTCCTTTAAGTTATCCTGACACCATGGGATGCTGTGCTTTTGAAAACAAAAACACGGTGGGACACTGGTTTTTGTAATTTGGAAGATTATAAATGCTTCTGGATAAATACATTTATACACTCATCTTGTGATCTGGTGATGCAAATATCCTTATATAAAAAATACTTACATGTCAAAAAGTACATTATGCTGTGGACATATCCCAAGAGACTTCCTGATGGTATCCATCTCTGTGAAAATATTTCTGCCCAGAATGTATGCTGTACCAGAGGTGGGTGGAAACAGTCCAGTGAGAATAGACCTTTCAGGGAGTAATAAAGAAAATCAAAAGGAAATATCATTAACAATGTAAAATAGAAATGCATAGCAGATGCATGACTATCTAGGTAAAGATATTCTCTAGTGTTCAATATCAGGACTACTCTTGGGCTTTAACTTCAGTTTGCAACTGCTTCATGACAAACAAAGAATAAGTTTTTATCTTCCTCCTGTCTCAACTGTCAGATCTTACAAAAAAAATTACAACTTTCTTTGCCCTCTTTCATGTCCTCCTTGTCATTATTCCCAATGGATTCTCCCAGTAAATTGGAGACTTGTTTAACTCTTTGTCTATCCAGTCTTTTAGCTGGCCAGCTAACTTATTCTTAACAGATACTCAACCTTCCCCACTCCCAATCCCTGGATCCAGCTACAGCTCTACTTGCAAATTAATCTCTTTTCTTCCAGATTCTGACTGAACAACAAAATCAAAGCATTCTAGTTGATAGAACAGATTGGAAATACTCCATAGTCAAGCAATCTGTTGACAGTCACCATATCTTAAGACCCATTTAAAAATGCTAATCATAGATGCTGCCTGGCCTGCCGAGCATTTCCAGGATCTTGTGATTTTATTTTCAAATGCAGCACTATAATGTATCACCATACTCTTTCAACAGGAGGCTCTTACTTGTCTTTGCTGGTAGCATCCTCACTAGGATTTTGAAACCGTAAATTAGACACAGCATTGTCCTTCAATCAAAGAAATACTGCACTAACATTCAGTCCTAAACCAAACACTCTGAATGATAGCGGTGTGACAGCAGTGTAGCGGTTAGCCCAGCGATATTTCAGCTCAGTGCGTCAGAGTTCAGAGTTCAATTCTAACGTCTTTTGTATGGAGTGAGTACACCCTCTCCATGAAATGCGTGGGTCTTCTACAGTGCTCTGGTTTCCTTCCACAGTCCAAAGATGTACCAGTTAGTAGGTTAACTGGTCATTGATTAGAGTAGGGTTAAATAGGGGGTTGTTGATTCTGTGCTGAATCTCTAAATAAATAAATATCAGATATGAACTCTAGCTAAACAGCTGTAATCGAAGTTGCATTATTAAACATTCTTCTGTGCTGTAGTTTCTCAATCAAAAATACATTTCTGTGCATAAACATCAATACTCTATGTGGGTTAATGGCTATGGAAGCCAAGTAGAGAGGATGAGGATGAGGATGAGGAGAGGGCTTGAGGTGGGGAGAGGTGTGAGGGGGTGGGGTTGGGGGTGTGTGTGGGAGTGGGATAGGCGGAAGGGGATAGAAGCTTGTTGACGTTTATCTATTGAAGTTACATGGAGCTGAAGTGTGCAGATGATCAGAAGGCTAAATTAGAGCAGAAGGATGGCTATAGGAACAAGGGGCTTTGGAAGATTTTGGACACAAAGGTCAAAACTTAAAAATTGAAGCATTCCTTAACTGGAGTGTGTGCCTAACTGAGCACAAATACAATGCAAGATATATTCTGTAGCACTTTAGAGACCTCATCTTTGCCAAGATAGTACAGGTCCTCCACAGCTCACAAACACCTAGCATATGCACATATGAATGAGCATTTGGGAGGGTGGTGGGACAGACCTTTCAGCTGCTATGCATCTTCTGATATTTGTGGACTCAGTTCAAGGCTGCAGTTGTGACTTGTAAACTCGGCGAGTTCACAGGAACAGAACCCTGCTGTAATCTGGGAACCACCTGTACAAGAGAATGGGTCAAGTCCAGGCTGCTTCTTTGTTCTTGTCAATATCCATTAAAAAGCAGTTTCTCTCAGCCAGTATTGGATGATAGACAAGCTATATAGCATTTAGGGACAGTGAAATGGTCAAAAGAGGAAGGTGTTGTTGAGGTAAAGTTAATTATTATTATTACGTTTTCTGATGATGTTGCCTAGGGAACAAATGATTAGAAATGGTGGTGGGAAAAGGATAGTCATACTGAGTTTATTAGAACCGATAGTGCCATTGTAGGCTAGAAACCTCCCATCCGTGTTTATACACCTAACAAACAAGTCTTACATAGTGGTTGTTTTTCCTGCTCCATTGTGCCCAAGGAATGAAGTGATTTGGCCTTCGTAGAAATTAAGGCTAAGTCCATTAACAGCCACCTTCTTCCCATTCCCATAAACCTTCACTAGCCTCTGGATAGAAACACCCAGTTTGAGATGAGTTGGTTCCTTCTCCAGGTGGACTGAAACAAAAAAACATGCTAAAAGTTATTCATAGCATAGTGTTGCATCAGAAACCTCAGAAAGCAGCAGGAATGAAGAACAGAGCTGAAAAACATGCCCATTTGTTCAGCTGAGTTCCAATCAAAGACTGTCCAGAGGACTTCCTTCACTATGAAAGTAAAATGACAGCCCTTTCTTCTTCCAGTCAAGATGGTGATAAGTTATGGCTGAGGTTGTGGCTCAGACATAGTTGTTTTTTTATATGCTATTAGGGATGGTTTGGGGTCAGCGCCAGAAATTAGGGGATAGTTTAAGGTTTAGTGACAGGGATGAGAGGAGTTAAGACATTAGGAGCTATAAATGAAGAGTCAAGGGCAGGAATAGGATTCCAGGTCAAATTGCTCCATGGTAGAAGATCAGTGATACCCCGGATGGATGTTGGGCTAGTAGGCTCCCATGGATCCATGGATGAGGACCGGACCATACCCTCGCCACTCCCTTACCCCCGGTTTGGCAGGTCCCAGGATCAGAAGTCAACTTGGTTGAAGATCAAAGGTCAAAGACAGTAGTCAGCGAGTTCAGAAGTTGCGGCCTGATGTCGGCATGTCCAGAATTCAGTGGCCTAATCTCTGAGAGTCTACAAGTCTAGGCCAGGAATACCCCCCAGTCCCAGGTCAGTGAATACCCTTGCAAGTCTGGAATTCGAGAGAGACTGGAGATTCAGAGATGGCCTGTCCTGGGTGGGGTTGGAGACCTGTCAGTGTGTGTGAATGGGTGGGTGGCTACGAGGAAGAAAAGGGGCTTGTTGTTTGAGTTGTTCTACTGAACATTTTGGATGTGTTATGTTGGCACCACAACGTATGGCAACACTTGCCCATTCACAACTTTAGACTGTTGGCTGCTAATGCAGACAACACATTTCACTGTATATTTTGATGTACATGTGATAAATAAATTAATCGGATCTGAAACTGAATCTGAAACTGTTCTACTCTAGTTTCTTTACTCTCTATTGTGTGAACTGGATCCAGAGTTCACACTGAAATTGCTGTGAAAACCTGAGGTGATCTGATAACTCAGTCTGACAGATACAATAAACACAAGAGATAATGCAGATGCTGAAAATCCACACACATAATGCTGGAGGAACTCAGCAGGTTGGGCAGCATCTATGGAAATAAATAAGCAGTTGATCTTTTGGGCCAAGACCTGAAACTTCATACGTGTCTACTGGGGTAGTCTACTGTATCCGGCATAGCCTCCTCTACGTTGGTGAGACCCAACCTAGGTTGGGGGCTACTTTGTCAAGCGCCTCATCTCCATCCACAAAATGTGGAATTTCCCAGTGGCCAACCATTTCAATTCCTATCCCCATTCCCATATGTTAGTCCATGACCTCCACTTCTGCCACGATGAGGCCACTCTCAGGCTAGAGGAGCAACAATTCATATTCCATCTAGGAAGCTTCCAACCTGATGGCACGAACATCAGTTTCTCCAACTTTTGATAATTTCCCCCCCCTCCCCCTTCCTCATTTCCCCACTCTGGCCTCTTACCTCTTCTCACCTGCCTATCATCTCCCCCGGTGTCCTTCCTCCTTCCCTTTTTCCCAGGATCCACTCTCATTCTTACTTTATTCCCCCCCCCATTCCCCATCCATCTGGCTTCATCCAAGACCTTCTAGCTTGTCCTCCCCCCCCCCCTTCCTATTCTGGGTTCCTCCCCCTTCCTTTCCAGTCCTGATGAAGGATCTCGGTCCAAAACGTCTATGGAAATGAATAAAAATTGATGCTGCCTTTATTTGCTGAGCTCCACCAGCATTTTGTGTGTGTTGCTCTGATAGAGTACAATAATAATATTGTCTGTGTACATTTATGGACAAAGCTGTAGTCATAATCATGAATTCAGCAGAGCTTTGATGTATGTCTTTCAGAACAAATCCATACTATAGTGTTTGAAAGACAAACATCAGCTGCATTATTGTTATCGATTATAAATCATATTTTGTAAAGATATTCATAAAGGAACTGCTGATTTTAATATTACGCATGATACATAAAGATTTACCAAATTTAAAATGAATAAAATGGATCTGAATCATTTAGTTCTTAAGTTTTCACCTTTTTTTGTATTTCCATTATCAGAATGTTGCAACACATCATCATTTGAATGTAGTTCTCCACACCAGTAACTCCGGAGGATAGGGAAATACCAGGGTTTGGGAACTCCATACTGACCTGCAAACAAAACCATCAATAAAATAGGACCAGAATCATCCACACCACATTGAATTCAAATACAATGGATTCCAGATAATTGGGCCATCGGTAAATTGAGACAGCCGCTTATTTGGGACAATGCTTCGAGAACAAAAACGAATCGAGAAAATAGCCAGGATTCCCTTCCTTTATTAGGGACACTATGCTGCTTAACTGGGACAGGAGACTGTCACTGAACTGTTTTCTAACTAGCATCATTCATGTACACTTGTGTGGCCGTTAGGTGCTGCACCATGCTTAGAGAGATCAGTTTTTAAACAGCATCAGTTGCACGTGTTTGAGTTCAAAAAGCATTGATTTTTGTCACCGATACTTGGTGATAAATAGGCAGCAAGACGTTTTGGAACTGTTTTGTCACTGCAGTTTTAGGCATTCAAGAAACAGCCGGGAGTAAAAATTAAATGATTTCACTACTTCAGCAAGTTAGGAACTACGAAGAATTTGAAAGTAATGAAAATCATCTTGAATGTTAGAATGAAAATGAAGATTTGGAATGCAAGAATCGAAAGCATTGCATGAAGGCTACCATTACCTACACTAGGTGCTGCCATCGATTTTGTTCATTTACAATCAATCAAAAGAATGTGGCAGTGTACACTGGATGAATTCATGTGATATTGCCAATGTTAACTGCTATGCTGTGGGATGCAATATAGTACCATGGTAGCACTGGTAGTGTTCTATTTTGTTTTGTATTTAATTTAAATATATATACTCAGTAAAACGGTAGTCATTTTTACATAACTTTTTGACTATTTTCACGAAACTTTGACTAATTGGGGCAGCCAATTAACTGGATCAAAATGTACTGGTCTATTTGTATCTAAATTAACCGAATTCCATTATACTCACATTCATATTGTATTCCAAACATGCTGAAATATACTCAGTGGTCACTTTATTAGCAACTCCATGTACCTTCTAAAGAGGCCACTGAGTGTATGTTCATGGTCTTCTGCTGCTGCAGCCCATCCACTTCAAGTTTGGATGGATTGTGCTTTCAGAGATGCTCTTCTGCACATCCCTGTTCTAACATATGGCTATTTGAGTTTACTGTCACCTTCCTCTCAGTCTGAACTAGTCTGGCCACTCTCCTCCTCTGACCTCTCATTAACAAAGCAATTTGGCCCACAGAACAGTTGCTCACTGGGTTTTTATTTTGTTTTTTGCACCATACTCTATAAATGCTAGAAACAGTTATGCATGAAAATCCCAGGAGATCAGCAGTTTCTGAGATACTCGAACCGCCCCATCTGGCACCAACTATCATTCCACAATCAAAGTAATTTAGATCACATTTCTTCACCATTCTGATGTTTGGTGTGAACAACAAATGAACCTCTTGACCATGTCTGTATGCTTTTATGCATTGAATTGCTGCCACATGATTGGATGATTAGATATTTGCATTAATGAGGTGCAGAGGCGCACCAAATAAAGTGGTTACAAAGTGTATATCTCAAAGCCTGCTCTCGTTTTCAAATCCATAACCTTGTCCCTCCCAAGTTCAGTAATTTTCTGCTTCGTGCCCCTGCACATGATCTCTGTAAACCGCCATCAGATGGTACTTAAACCATGTTTCTCATCTTCCAGCTCTCATGCCAAAATATGGTGCAGGAGGCGAAAAACAATGCATTTAAAGCCAAGGATGGAAAAAGTAAAATGAATTGTGAAAACTGGGATGGTAAACTAAAGGTGGAAGTTAATGAGGGTGGATTTTTTGAAAATAGGGATAAGTACTCCAAGAAAGAATAGATGCTTCCTCATATTACAGCTATCACCACTTCAGGATCCAAGGTCGTCCCGCAAATAAATGTTTGACCCAGTTAATTCCTTTAGATGATGGTTGATTTTTTTCCCCCACATTCAAGCAAACAAGCATGGAGGACAACTATTTAAATGTTTTATCTGTAGACTGCAATTGTATTTCTTTGGTATTGCACTGAAGTATCTCATTATCATGAATTAGAGTTGCACTCTGCAGCACTGAGTCAGACAGATCAGAATGGAGACAATTAGAAAATTACTGAAGACAGAAGCGAATTTTTAAATTGCACTAAGATTTTTATGGTTGGTAATTTTAATCTGCTTTTCAGGAGAAGATGCCTTTATTTGCAATTTTCTTCACAGGGTGAGACTGCTTCCTAGTTTACTGCAGAGTGATCACTGCTCATACAAAGACCTCTACGGTGTTATGATGTTGAAGTGTTTAGGGGCACTTCAGTGCAGACTGACCATCTCTCAGCCAATATGTATCTTCCAGCAGAGCGCTGAACTAGGTAATTTGTCATTGTTTCTCTCCTGTGGTAGTTCTAAAGCTACTCAGCTTGACATCAACTAAACTTGAGAGATCCTGATCTGTCTGGTTTAATGCTGCACAGCATAGCATGCTTATGAACAAGACAAGAGCTTCTCCTGATGAAGTATTTCATTTTAAAAAAAATTTCTGGAGGTTAATAACAACATTTATTTAAAAGTACTTAAAAATATCTATAAGGCACATTTGCTCAGCACTATTGACATAAAATACTTAATAAAATAATGAATTACCTGGAAACACTGCTTCGATGTACCATGTGGCAAAGCCGTACAAGATGGCGTCTAACAGCATAAGGATGATAGAAGTAATAAAATTGTATGCGTCATCCTCCACTGGACTAGAAACGAGATTAAACCACTGAATACCAATACCTTGCTCTTCATAGAGAGAAAAATATTCACATCCAAAACCAAATGCAACTGGAGATAAAAGGCTCTGTGAACAAAAACACAAGAGATTTCAGAACTAATCTAATACATTATATCCCCACATTACAAAAGGGTTGAGTTCCTTGAAAGCCATCACTTCTGATCTGCCGCAACATGAAAAATATTAGGAAGTTCCCCCCCCCCCACATAAACTAGCTAAAGGTTTTTTTTAACAGTCTGTATCTCAAATTTTTTGGGTATTGGTTTGTGGATTCTGCACTGTGAATGCCTGTTACCAGAAGTTCGGTAATGTTTGGGTATACTGGCTTTTGTTCCCATCAGCTACAGAAAATGCCTGGTATATCATAAAAAAGCACCAGCTTGACGCGTTGGGAACAGGAAGAGCGCAAAAGGTTTAGACTATGGGGCTCTAAATTCAAGCTCAAACAAGAGAAAATTTGCAGATGCTGGAAATTGAAGCCACACACACAAAATGCTGGAGGAACTCAGTAAGCCAGGCAGTGTCTATAGAAAAGAGAACAGTTGATGTTTCTGGATGAGACACTTCAGCAGGACAGAAGGAACTTTGTTGCTTCAACAAAATTTAGCAACTAATTTTGTTGCGGTTGCAGTGAAGGACAAAAAACAAAAATCTGGAGAGAATTGATAATTTTTGCAAAATTGCATATTTGCTTCCTTAGGAGCAGAGGAACCTGTGTTACATTATTATTTGCTTTCTTCAGATCTGCATTTGAGGCAACTACCCCGCAACCCAACACAACCAATGCTATTTTGATGCTTCTTCACCCCAGTTATCAGATTCATGATGGGAAGTGGGAGGCTATTCTGCTGGCCAAGGCAAAAAGAATCGCTACTAGCAAAGGGCAGACCATAGGTGTCAGATGAACAATCTACCACTATTTTCACTTCTTCATTGTGCACATGCATCTAAACATTTCTGCATTTTCCTACATATTTTCTATTCCTTTAACCTTGATGAATTCCATTCTCTCTGTATCAAATGCTACTTGCCACTTTTCTGGCCAAACCATCCATAATTTCTGGAAGCAAAAGCTTCCCTCCTCCCTTGAACCACACAGGCAATATTTGTATAATCTATCTTTCCTGAGCTCAGTAAAAGGCAATTTCCTCACCGCTCAAAAAAGGATGAATAAATTGGGACAGAGTTAGCACTGATGGAAACTGTTTACAATTTTATTCCCAGATCAAGTGAGTCATATCATTTATTATTCAACAACCATTAGGCAAAATTCTATTTAGATAATAGTGGTATTTACAGTACACTTCATGCTAATGATACATACAACATAGATAAATTCTGAGGACGATAATACGTCACTGGCCCTACCTCTTGGACTCGACCTTAATTCCAAACTGAAGGTATAAAAAACTTAGCTAGGGGCTTATTTTAATGTATACTTAGGTATGTGATCTTTAGCAGCCTCAACTCATTCAAGATTATAGTATTATGATGACCTGGAAAGCAGTCAAATAGTATTTTTGCATAGCAGGTAATGTAAAAACTGTGGGCTACTGGAAGTATTTATTACTGACAGACGATGGGGCTGAGGCATATGATTAAAGTTTTATTCTCTATTTTACCATACTAAACTAAATATTGGAGGGGTCGATGCAGCAGTATATGCCTGATCCACACCATATCTGACTGGGAAGCATATTCTGTTGGCAATGGGAAAAGGGCGAGCAAAAGTAAAACTTCAGTCCCCTACGGCAAATGTATTTTAATAATGTCAATCAATGACAGGTCTCAGCATTGTGCAAGCCAACTGGAGTTCTTTTTTCAATAATGCAATACTATAATTTGTCTCACTCTACATTTTTGATTTCAGACTTCCTTTTCCAGTTAGCGTTTTGAAAACAAAAAGACACCACTCTTGATGTTATCAAAACCTTTCAATGATGACAGTTCTGCAAGGCAATGATTATGCAATCTTTGCTTCTTAGGAATCTTCACGTTCCTTCAATTTCCCACTGTCAATCATGCATCAGTACAGAGTTGATGAGAAGAGGGTGTTTCCTCTATAGGGAAGTCTAGGACCAGAGGGCACAGTTTCAGAATACAAGGACATTCCTTTAGAACTGAGATGATGAGTTTCTTTAGCCAAAGGGTGACAAATTTGTGAAAATCATTGCCACAGATGGCTGTGAAAGCCAAGTCATTGGGTGTATTTAAAGCAAAGGTTTTTAGTTAGTAAGGTGAAAAGGGTTAAGGGGAGGAAACAGGAGAATGGGGTTCAGAGGGATAATAAATCAGCCATGTTGGAATGGCAGAGCAGACTTGATGGGCTGACTGGCCTAATTCTGCTCCTATAGCTTATGGTTTATGTCCTGAACATTAAATACATTCCATAAACCTCACTGCTTGGAAAAGATTGGTTAAATCATGGTAGCGTAACAGTTAGCATGACTTTATTACAGCTCGGGGCATCAGAGTTTGGAGTACAACTCCGGCGCTGCTTATTGGAGTTGTATATCCTCCCTGTGATTGCAGATTTCCACTGGGTGCTCTGATTTCCTCCCACATTCCAAAGTCGCATCAGTTAGTAGGCTAATTAGTCATTGTGAATTGTCCTGTGATTAGGCTAGAGTTAAATAGGAGGGTTGCTGGGCGATGAGTCTAATTGAGCCAGAAGAGCCTAGTAAATAAAATGAAAAAATTAACTAAAACTCAACTCAGAACAATTCTTCAGCAGTCAGGCCTAACCCTTTATGTGACCTAGTTTCAAATTTTAATCCAACTTTAGTTTATATCCAAATTTTATCTCTGCAGCTTTACACATGCTTTCCTTGAAAGCATCTCTGCATTTTTCATTGAAAGTTACTATCAAGCTAGCTTTCCCTTCAGGCTGCATTCTCAAAAAAATCTTTAATTAATTATCAAACAATAAATACTATTGACTCAATTGGAAATAGTTTTTAGCTATCAAAATCCCTCACAATTTTGAGCACCTTTGTCCCAAAACTACTTCTGCTTCAAGGTTGAGGAATTAGTGCAGGTGGCAGTGTTTCCTGCACAAAAAGGATGGGTTACACCTGAACCTGTGGACCAACATCCTTGCAGGCAGGTTTGAAGAGCTGTTGGGGAGGATTTCAACTAATTTGGCAGGGGATGGGAAACAGAGTGATAAGGCTGAGGGTGGGCCAGCTGGTATACAAGTAGATGCACCGTGCCATCAGACTGTGAGAAGGCAGATGATAGGATAAATCTGCATCAGTGGGATGAGTTGAAATTTAACATGGTGCAAAATTGGAAAAGGGTGATGAATATAGGACTGAAGATGTAATATTTGAATGCACACAGTATGTGAAATAAGGTCAATGATCTTGTAGCACAGTTAGAAATTGGCAGGTATGACGTGGGCATCACTGAATTGTGACCGAAAGAAGATCAGAATTGGGAGCTTAACATGCAAGGATACCAAATATATCAAAAGGACAGGCAGGTATACAGAGAGGGTGAGGCAGCTCTGCTGGTTAAAAAAAGATCAAATCATCAGAAGAATGTTTCAAAGGATTAGAAGATGTAGGATCCTTGTGGGTAGAGTTAAGAAACTGCAAGGATTAAAAGACCCTGATGGGAGTTATATACCAGCTTCTGAACAGTAGCCAGGATGTGAGATATAATTACAATGGAAAACAGTAGAAAAGGCATGTAAAAAGGGCAATGTTACGAGCGTTATGGGGACTTTCATTATACAGGTATATTGGGAAAATCAGATTGGTGCTGGATCCCAAGAGAGGAAATTTGTAGAATACCTACAAGATGGCTTTTTTAGAGCAGCTTGTGGTTGACCCCAATAGGGGAAAGGCAATTCTGGACTGAGTGCTGTGTAATGAAACAGATTTGTTTAGGGAGCTTAAGGTAAAGGAACAGTTAGGAGCCAGTGATCATAATATGATAGAATTCACGCTGCAGTTTGAGAGGGAGAAAATAAAGTCAGATGTATCAGTATTACAGTGGAGTGAAGGGATTTACAGAGGCACAAGAGAAGAGATAGCCAAAGTTGATTGGTAGGAGACAACAAGAGTGATAATGACAGAACAGCAATGACTAGTTTTTGGAAGCAATTCAGAAAGTTTTGGATAATTTCACTATGGAAGACACTAACAGTAAGCCAGAAATTCGTGAGAGTCGGGGGCAGAAGTGAGTATAGTAGCTATTACTAATGAGGTGATGCTTGGGAAGCTGAAAGGTCTGAATTAAGTCATCTGGACTAGATGGACTACACTCCAGGGTAATGGTAGGTAAACATATTGAGGAGGCATTATTAATGTTTGTTCAAGAATCACTAGACTCTGGAGGACTGGAAAATTGCAAATGTCACTCCACTCTTTAAGAAGAGAGGGAGTCAGAAGAAAGCAAATTATGGGCCAGTCAGCCTGATTTCAGTGGTTGGGAAGATGTTGGAGTCCAATGAGTGGATGAGTGTAATGGCCTGGTTAAGAGCATGTTTTATGGTATTCCTACTGCTATGCTGTAGATAATTTATTTCAGCAGCTTTTCCACAAAACCCAGTGTGTTCTATTAATTAAGCTTCCCAGATTAGTGTTTGGTTTCTGCTAAGATAAGGAACCGTTTGCTCAGTTTATGAATGATGAGCCAGTTAATTGGGTTTGTCTTGGTAATGTTCTATAACATTAGGACCAGTGGGATGCCATGGAAGATTTGAGAGAGCTTGGCATGATCAGAGTCCTGAGGGGCAGCAGTCTGGTTTTGTTCGCTTGGTTGGCAGGGTGTAAGAGGAAGGAGGTGCAGAGCGAAGCACAAGGGAAGATGCTCGCAGAATCCCATCTGAAGGAGAGACCTTGTTGCAAGAAGTGATTTGTGTAGACAAATGGTTCCAAGGAGGAAGTGCTAATACTCCTGAGTTAGCCAGTTCATTTAAAGTGGTCCTCGATGGAAGTTCGAACTGTACCTGTTATCTTTCATGCAGAATCTGGGTTTAGCGTATGAGTAATCAAAGCAAAGCATCCCAACTACTACAGAAACAAGCTTCGATGTTGATGTACACATTTAGACTGGTATAACTGTAATGGACCATTTTCTTTTTCTCTTCTATTAACTGTTAAAGTTGAAATATCTGTAAACATACTTCCACTTTAATTTTATGCCAGTATATGATCCGTTATTTCCTGGGGCATGATAACTACGCATAGGGCAGCATTTACCCAGCATTCACCATAATTTCCGTTCCCTCGTTGGAACATTCCAACTTTCCTGTTTGGTTGAACCTGAATTATACCGACCCTAGATGTGTGTTGCTTATCAAAGGTGGCCTCTCACCATTACCCATGCAATGCTAAGTCACATGGCTGTTAGTCAGATTTGCTATTGAGCCTGGTTTATTATGAGTCATGGATAGAGGGTTACATTTGGATGAGGTTTCAGGGTATTTGGAGGTATATGATAAAATAGGCCAAAGTCAGCATGGCTTCCTTAAGAGGAATTCTTGCCTGAACAAATCCAGTTGGATAGACAAAGGAGAGTCAGTGAATGTTGTACACTTGTAATTTCTGAAGGCCTTTGACAAGATGCTGCACAAGGCTGCTTAACAAGGTAAGAGCCCATGGTATTACAAGAAAGATACTGCCATGGATAGAAGATTAGCCGACTGATAGGAATTAAAGGGTTAACATATGCGGAGTGCTTAATGGCTCTGAGCCTGTACTCATTGGAGTTCAGAAGAATGAAGGGAGATCTCATTGAAACTTACTGAAATTTCAAAGGCCTGACAGAGTGGATATGGAGAATATGTTTCCTAAAGTGGGTGAGTCTAGAACCAAATGGCACAGCTTCAGAATAGATTGACATCCATTTAGAACAGAGATGAGGAGGAATTTCTTTAGCCAGAGGGTAGTGAGTCTGTGGAATTCATTGCCACAGACAACTGTGCAGGCCAAATAATTTGATATGCAGTATATAAATCTGAGATGATAGGTTCTTGACTAATCTGGACATCAAAAGTTATAGGGAAAAAGCAGGAGAATGTGTTTGAAAGGGGTAATAAATCAGCCATGATGGAACGGCAGAGCAGACTGAATGGCCTGAATGGACTAGTTCTGCTATGTTTTAAGGTCTGAGGTGAATGATCACATCAGTGCTCACTCCCATATACTCAAAATCCCACATCAGGGCAGCAGAGAGCCACTGCCTCACAGAATCAGTAACCCCAGTTCAATCTTGACCTCAGGTGTTTGCACATCCTCCCTGTGATGCCTTGGTGGTCCAGTTTCCTTCTACTTCCAAAGGAAATGTGGGTTGGTGGGTTAATTGACCAGTGTAAATTTTGTAGATGTGAGGTAAATTTAGGGAAGGAGGGGGAGAAGATAATGAGAGTGTGGGGAGAATAACAAAATGTTTTTTTTTTATGTAGGGTGAGTGTAAATGAATGGTTGATGCCAGTTCTAGATTGGTGCACCTAAGGTCCTCTTTCCATGCTTCATTTTCCAATGTCTCTGACTCCTATCATTCTGGTAAACATGTTCACTAATATCTTGTGGTATTATAGCAACCAAAATTAGAGACATCATTCAAATTGAGAATCAAAACAAATTGGCATAAATGCTCACGAGAACCAAAACCAAGATAAAACAGAATGATTTTTGAATTTCTTTGTGATCCTTTAGAATTATTCTTATGAGCAGTTCATAGTCTAATAACAAAGTTAGTGTTGTACTGAGGAACGGGCACAAAGGCCAGGGAGATGGACATGAAGCAATTCTGTTTCTTGATATTATTTGATCATTGTTAACATTCATTTCCAGTTGACTAGAATTCACATGTCAGATTTATAGACTGATATTACAGATTAAAGACAAAGGTTTGAAGGACTATCTTTATGCAAGTGAGGTGGGTGAGGTGAGACTTAGGAATGAAATTCCTATGTTTTAAGGCTGGAGCAGATGACAGCATAGCCATTGGTGGGACACATCAACCAGCCATAAAACAAGCCACATTCTCCATCCATTATTCCACCTGACTCGTATATCCTTCGCTCCCCCAACAATCTGTAGTTCTGTAAAAAAAAAACAACTGAAGAAGTGTGACTGTATTTTACTGCTATCCTATACATGCTATCTGTGCCTTGTGCTGGGTATGACTGTTGGTACTGTGTTTTGCACCTAGCCCTGGAGTAATGATGTTTCGTTTGGCTGTATTCATGGGTATTCACGTATGGTTGAATGACAATTAAACTTGAACTAGATCGAGCTCAAAAAGTCACTCCAGCTTCTTCCTTCAGTTTCCAACAGGAAAATATTCATTCAGCAAACATCATAACAGATGCTGTACGGCATCAAGACAATGACAGTATCAAACTCACTGCAAATATTCGGAGTGGGTAGGTGACGTGGTCTCTCCAGGCAACACAGAGGACGTATGGGAGGTAGAGTGAGAAGTAGATGATTCCTCCACATGCAGCCGCTAGGTTTGCCCCAGAAAAGAAGGTGCTGATCAGGAAACACTGCATGATGGTTGCAACTGCAAAAGTTGCAAGGAATACAAATACTACAGAGGGGTCACTGTATGGGAGAATGCCTCCTTTCTGTAAGAAGAGAGAAAATATGAAAGCTGAAGATACAATTCTTTGTTCTTAATATCCAAGATAGATTTAAAAAAACCTCTGATTTTTAACCAGTGTACATAAACATAACAAATGATCAATTATTTGTTCAAGATTATCAGTCAGCAGTAAGAAGACTGCCTAGTGTGTCAGGAGTTCCAGGAACAGCACCATGAAAATACACTTATGTATGCTTTCTGTGCCAGAGACTGCCTCTCCTCTCAGCCTTCCTTGTTCCCCAGAAGGCTAAATTCTTTGGCAGTGGTATCTCCTCAAAGTGCACATTTCACAGATACGGACCCATATAGTAATACCAACATTAAAGCTGAGCAATCCTCCCTTTCAAGGTCCAAGAAAACTGTAGCCATCTTACTGTAATCAGCTAATTCATGACAGGTCAGAAATTGAACCTGGTACCAATTGATTTTATATCAACAATGCATTATCTGGAAATTTACTAAATCCATTAATAAAGATGATACCGTAAGAATTATCACAGCACCTTGAGATCTGATTCACCTATTAGCAGTGGAGAACCATCACAACAAATCAATATTTCACTGAAACAAAGCAGACTTGAAAATGAATTTTGAGAGAGCATAGCACACAGATGAATAATAAAATCTACAAAATAATAGGCAGACAAATACCCATTTTAGTTGTCCAACTATACAATTTTTAAAAAATTAAGAAACTATTCTTAATACTTTCCAATTGGAGTATGTACGAACTGAAATTAGTTGTTCCTTGCATAAAGCAGATGAGCTCAAAGCAAGAGAGATAAACAAAATGAAGATGAGTGAACGGGAAGGTTACTATGAAAGCAAGTAGAATATTTTAAGGCAGGGACAGCTAAGAACAATTAGAATTGCGCTGATGGTTATTTGTGCTACAGTGAAATCTGATCACAAATGAATCACATCATAAATTCAAAAAAGAACCTTCCCCATTCTAATACATGTGTTATGGCACATCACAGAGTCTAGATCAATGAAATAAATGGTGATTAAAAAGTAAAAAAAAAACTGACAAGTTGAAACCTAAAATAAATACCCCCAATATTCAGATCTTGTCTTCTTTTCACCGCTACTTTGAAAAGGAAGTAAAGAAGCCTTAGATCCCACACCACCAGGTATAGGACAGTTATTACCCTACAATGATCACTTTCCTGAATGAGTGTGGATAACTTCAATTACCACTACTCTCATTTCATAGCTTGTCACACCAGACGATTAACCATTCTTTGTCTGGCGCATAGTGTCAGGATTGGTCTCCTTTTGGATTAACCGGGTCACGGTATGAACGTTCCTGACTCAAGCCTTGATTTCCTTCGCTTCCAAAGTCCGGTGCTGATGCCACTGTGCCACCAGCCGGCTTACCACTACTCTAAACTGGTTTGATGACATACAGACTTACTTTCAAACACCCTTTATGACTCATGTTCTCAATATTACCATTTTACTTGCACGGTTTGTCTTCTTTTGCACATTGGTTGTTTGTCAGTGTTCATGCATAATTTTTCATAACTTCTAATGCATTCCTTTTTTCCCTGTAAATGTCTATTGGAAAATGAATCTCAAGGTAGAATATGGTAACAACAACCTCTTACTCAGTGTCAGCAAAACCAAAGAGCTGTTTATTGACTAGAGGAGGAGGAGGAAACTGGGGGTCCATGAGCCAATCCTCACTGGGGTTCAGAAGTGGGCAATCCATGCTCTCTTCTTGCTGCTGCCATCAGAAAGGGGGTACAGGAGCTTTCATCCCTCACCACCAGGATCAGGAACAGTTATTATCCTTCAATCATCAAGCTCCTGAACCAGTGTGGATAACTTCATGGTCTCAACACTGAACTAATTCCATCACCAATGGACTCGCTTTCAAGGACTCTACTACTCAAGTTCTCCATTATTATTTATTTACTTATTAATTATTATCTTTTTTGTATTTGCACAATTTGTCTTCTTTTGCACATTGGGTGTTTGTCAGTCTTCATGAGCAATTTTTCATTGATTTTATTGTATTTCTTTGTTTTACTGTAAGCACTGTGAACTTTAACCACGTAGGCACTTTGATCATAAATTGACTTTGAATACTGAAGTTAAATAATGCAAACCTAAGGGAAGCACACAAAGGATGAAGATCAGGCAGGAAAGATCAGAGAATGCAACAACATTTTCCGGGAATTTGTGCTTTGTACTCATAACTAAAGGGACTTGGGTAAATACAACCTTAACCTAAACAAGGAGTCCATGCCTGTGATTATTCAGCAAGAACTCTGCCACCAAATCCTGAACCTTAAAATTGAAAAACAAGTTAAATCACCTGGTATCTTGTTCGAATAATTTAATAATTTTGCAGTCTGAGGATATTTACCTTCAGGATTAACATAAGAAAAGCAGAGCTGATGAGGAAGGGAATGAAGCTACTGATGAACCAACTGATCCACAATATTCCATTAGTCAGCCCCATCATCTTCATCGTTTCCTTCAGTCGTGCCTCTTTCTCGTGAACCATCCCTTTGATTATCATTGCAACTGAGTAAATCCAAGCCAATGTCATGAAAAGGGGCAATGAACGGTTCAAAACTCGCAAGAATCTGATCCAAAAGGAAGACAAAATTAATCAGCTATTTGTAAATAGAGCAACTTAAGGAATGTTTACTTTTATGACAGAGTAAATTGGAACTTTTTGATGGATCAGTGCGCTTTCACAGTGCATACCTTACAGACCAAGAATACTAGAAGGTTCAGAGGATAAATTACTGGTCTATTCTTTATTAGCTACTCATAAGCACGGTGATAGTTGGGACTTTGCAACTGGCTTCAGTGCCTCTGTATTGGGTCGGAGAAAAGCAACTGAAGGGAATGGACACTGGCCTTGGTTTCAGCTCATGATTCATATGCAATGCGTGGCTGTAAAATCAGGATAGGGCCAACCTTAGCTGTCATGTGCCATGAATTTAAATACCTTTCAATATTCACTTTCAAAACCATATATTAAGTTGCCAAGAGCTAAGTGCCAACAAGAATCTGTGTTTGTGAGAGTAACTGGAAACTTAAGAGAGACTGGCAAGGAATCAAGGATTTAGCAATGTTACAGTAAACACCCGGAGCTGGTTATCTGGAATTCACTGCATTAAATGGTGCAAAGAATTTGAGTTCATTTGAAATATCCTATTCAAGTGTATTAAATCAAATAATGCAATTTATATGTTATCTACCACATTACTCTATTGTAAAATTCAAATTACACTGTTGACTTTCATCTCCAAAGCTAAAGTCTGACTAAAATACTTCTGACTACTGGGTAAATTTACACAAAGATGTGAGGTTGTTATCAATAAGCTAGATCACTTGCCCAGCCAAATTCATTGATAAAGAAGAATCCTGAAGTTGTTACACCTAAAGTAATAACCCATTTCTTTTCAATGATTCTGGGTATTTAGATTACACTAATTTAACTGGAAACCTATGCCATGTGGCATTGATATATTTGCTTGGTGACAAATTCTAATAATCATCTTTAAAATGGTTTGTACCAACTCCCCTTACATTTCCTCAGAGAATCACAGATGATAAAATCTTATAACACAGAAATAAATTATTTCAGCCACCTCGTCCACGTCAACCATGATAACTATCTTCACTAATCCCATATGCTAGCATTGGGCCCATATTCCTCAACCTACATATCCAAATAATTTTAGATGTTATAATTATATTTGCCTCTACTACAACCTCTGGCAGCTTATTCCAGATAATCACCACCTTCTGAGTTGTAAAAGTTAACCCTTGAATCTCCCTTGATTTTCTCTCTTCTCACTTTAAACATGTGTCTTCCAATTCTAGACCTCCCTTCCCCCAGGAATAAGACCAACTGTCTGCCCTTTCTATGCCCCTAATAATTTTATAATCAGCTATAAAATCCTTCAGTCTCCTATGTTCCTGTGAGAATAAACCCAATATCCTGGTGAATCTCTTCTGCACCCTTTTGCTACTACATTCTCTGAGGTTGGTGGCTGTAAGTGTACACAATATCCCAAAAGTGAGGTCTAACCAATGCCAGTATAACACCCCAACTCTTGTGTTCATTGCCTTGGACCACGAAGGCAAGAATTGTAAATGCCTCTTTCACTCCTAATCACCTATGCCGGCACTTTCAATTAATTATGGACATGCATCTTAAGGTTCCACTGCATATCAATACTTATAAAGTCCCTGGTATTTACTCTATATGTCCAACCAGTATTTGACCTTCCAACGTCCATTACCCCACCCTTGTCTGGATTAAATTTCACCTGCCACTGTTCCACCCAACTTTCTTGGGGACCTTTGCAAGATGATTTCCTTAGGTAACTCCTTAACAGCAAGGCCACAGTATGTCCATTTGGGCAGTGATGCCCTGTGACCCATTACACTGAGCACGGGTGCTCCCCAAGGCTGTGGGCTCAGCCCACTGTTGTTCACATTGCTGACGCTATACTGTGTCGCAGGATTCAGCTCAAACCGTGTCATCAAGTTTGCAGATGACACAACATTGGTTGGCCTCATCAAGAACAAAGACAAGATGGAGTATAGAGAGGAAGTGGAGCAATTGGTGGATTGATGTGACAGGAACAATTTAAGCCTGATCATGGAGAAGATCAAGTAGATCATTGTGGAGTTCAGGAAGGTGTAGACAAACCACCCCCTCTGCAAAGACATGGCTCCTCTGTAAAAAGAGCTAAGTGCACAAAGTTCCTGTGAGTACACATCACAGATGACCTCACCTGGTCCCTTAGTATCACCTCCCTGAACAAGGCATAGCAGCACCTCCACTTCCTAAGAAGACTGAGGCCCCCTCCCCCCATTTTAATTGCGTTTTACAGGAGGACCATTGAGATCTCCCTGACAAGTTGCATCTCCATCTGGTATGGGAGCAGCTGAGCATCGCGCCAGAGACTGTGAGAACAGCTGAGAGGAGCATAGGGGTCTCCCTACCATCTACTGGGGATATTTGTCAGGAGTGATGTGTACGCAGGGCCCTTAGTATTATCAACAAAACCACACATCCATCCAGCATCTTCTTTGACTTCCTACCATCAGGCAGCAGACTGTGATGCATAAAAATAAGAACGGTTAGGATGAGAAACAGTTTGTCCCCCCAGGCCAGTAGGCTTCTGAACTCCCGGCTGCATCATATTCAAAGTGCCACTGGTTAACCTGTTTTGAACCTTACAACATTTAATATTAATGCACTTTAGTTTGTTATTTATGTGTGATTCATCTGTAGATTTTATCTTTACCTTCACGAGTTATCATATGTTATGTGTACCACTGTGCTTTACACCCTGATTTGAAGAAATGTTGTCTTGTTTCTATACATTATATACATGAATATAGTTAAATGACAATACAGTTGACTTGACGACCCCACCAATTCATGGAGATGGGGAGAGGGGAGAGGGGAGAGAGACAGACAGACACACACCTCTCTGTGTGGAATATCCATTTCCACTCTGGTGAAGACTGAAGTGGTAAATGTGATTTCCCCTGCTTCATATTCTAGGACATTGAACATTGACATTCACCAGGTTTCAGAAATGTGGATTGTCATTCCTTCAGGTGTTATGTCAAGATTCTGTCTTTTCAGTCTTAAGCTTACCTCAAAGTTAGTCAATATTGTAATATGCCTCAGATTAGGAAATAAATCTGCTAAATCACAGGATACGGATGTGGGGTCTGACCCATGTCTTCCCAATATCCAGCTTTATAAATATTCACAGAGTCTTCGTTAGTAATTGGATCAGCTCTTTGGGTAATGTCCCCTCTTATTATTCACTGATCAGGAGCCTTGCTTAAATCAGCAATTAAACCAATTAAAAATTTGATTTTTATCGACTGATATGTGAAATTAGAAGCTCTTACGATCACTAATTATCTAGGCTTTGAACTTGTTCCAGCACTTACACATCATCTACATAGCATGGGTATGGCATCTGCTGCAAATAAATCCCAGTCTTCTTATCTTCACCAGTCTGTACTCGAATAATTGCCTGCTCCACCAAATCCTGGATGTAGACAAATCCTCCCCAGACATACCGCATATCATCAAATGGGTCTGCTGCAGGTCCTGGGTCCCAAAACCTGTGAGACAAAACATTAGAAGAATGGTCATTCTGGCAATATGAGCATCAAGTATCAATCCTAAAAGAAGTGTCTTCCCACCCTGGGAGATACTGCAGTGCTCTTGCTTCCCAGCCGCTCAATCTATGCGGAATAAACATTACAATCCTCCAAACAACAACAGAACGCTTCCAGTGTTACATTGTGAATTTCAGCAAGTCTGGAAATTCATCCATGCAAGTGCTGTGTCTGCTATATACAGCAGCAGGATTGTAGTTTGTTCCCAAATTCAGATCCATTAACTTCAACATGACTGAATGATGAAGGCAGAGTATATTGTGCTGTGACTGACAAGGGATCATTGCCAGACAATTACAACTTAATTTCATTGCGCACATGAGAGTCTTCTCTGGGGAAGTTTTGTAGCATCTCTGATCATGCTAAATAAATAAACTTTAAATTGATGAGCATGTACTCTGCTCTGAAATATGGCCAAGGCCATATTGGTGAAACACTAACCTCTGCACAGCTAATGTCAACAGAGCAAACTGTCAGTCAACATCATCACCAGCATTGCCATTTTGCAGCCTCAGCTTACACACTCTCAACTTCAAATGGCCAAAATTGCATTAAAACACCAAAGAGAACACCGCCTGTGCTTTATAAGAGAGTAAACTGCTGGCAAGTAAGGATGTCAAACTAAGTGACGTTAGTAGCAGTAGGCAGCCGTCGATCCCAGGGGATCATGGGTTTGCGCCTCTGGTGGACTGTGTCCTTGCAGACCTGGGTAGGGAGATGTGAAGAACCGGCTGTTGCCTATGCAGCGGGTTCCCCTCTCCACGTCATTGATGTAGTCCAAGGGAAGGGCAAGAACTGATACAGCTTGGTACCAGTGTCGTTGCAGAGGTTGCCAGAATGAAGCTGTAAACAACATCAAACTGCCTTTGGGACCCTGGCACCAGATTTCTTCCTTGAGGTTTACTCCCGAAGCCTTTCCCATGAGTGGGTATGGCCACAAGGCAATGGAGGTGAAAAATGAGAGTTTTCCTTCTGTAACTATCTTCCCTCTGTTCCTCTGCTGCCCAACAAGATACACTCCTTGGGTATTCAGAAAGACCCAAGAGCAAGTTTATTATGAAGGAAGAAGGATTTGTAAGTTAGGAGAAAGTGACAAGGCATGGAAAGACCATGACAAGTGGGTATCATCTCTTCCATAGTTCCAGCCTTGTCATCAGAATTTCAATGAAGACTAGCAGCATCTCCTCCATGTACAGGTGGTGCATTTTTCATCAGGGAGAGCCTCTTCAGCATTATGGATTTCAGATACCTTTCCATGCAAGTGAAAGGGAGGCACATGGGCGAGTACGTGCAATACGTTTCAGTGATGTGACTGGCAAACCTGGCAGTGTGGGCTAACCCTGAGATGAGTGAGAGACTTGCAGTGGTCCCAAGCATGATGAAACAAACGTAGTCAGTCACTGAGCCAGAGCTGAAAGAAGTTATCGATCTATTCAGAATCCCTTCTATTATTACAGACGTATATCATGAAACTTGCTTTCAGCAGCAGTATAGTGCAAGACATAAAATCTACTACAAGTTACAAAATTCATAATTAGTATAAAGGAGAAATACTGAGGTAATCTTCATGGACCATTCATAAATCTGATGGAGGAGGGAAGAAGTTGCCTTTAAAGAATAGAATGTGGCTTCTTGTTCCTCCTCCTTGATGGTAGTAACACTGAGTGGGCCTGTCCTGGATACAGAGGGTCTTCAATGATGGATGTCACCTTCTTTCACCACTGCCTGGAAGAGTCCCTCGATAGCAGGGAGGGTTGTGACAGTGATGGAACAGGCTGAGGCTACAACTCCAGGCAGCCTCTTTTAATCCCGATGATAGAGGCGCCATGCCAGCACTGTGATGCAGCTAGTTAGAATGCTCTCCACCGTACATCCGTAGAAATTTTCAGGAGTCTTGGGTGACAAACAAAATCTCCTCAAACTCAATGATGTTGAACCACTAACATGCCTTATTTGCAACTGCATCAATGTGTTGGGTCCAGGATACATCCAAATGTTAATGCCCAGGAACTGGAAGCTTTCCACTACTGACTTCTCCATGAGAACTGGTGTGTATGTTTTCTGATTTTCCTTTCTGAAGTCCACAATCAGTTCCTTGCTGATGTTCAGTACGAGATTGTTGCTGCAACACTGCTCCACCAGCTGATTGAACTCACTCCTATATGCTTCTTCGCTTTGAAAACTTCAAAAGGGAGAACAGCATTATGGGGGAATAGCACAATACTGTACAAATCCTTATGGCATCTGGTATCCCTGTGATCTGTGACCCAGGAGGCCAACGTCAGTACATCATACAAGAGGGCGAGTCTTCAGAAGGCATCAGACCCCAATGACATATCTGGCAGGGTATTGAAAATCTGTGCCAACCAACTGGCTGGAGTGTTCAAGGATATCTTCAACCACTCACTGCTGCAACCAGAGGTTCCCACTGGCTTCAAAACTGCATCAAACATACCAGGGACCAAGAACAGCGGAGTGAGCCACCTCATCATCCATCATCCAGGAGCACTCACATTTACTACACTGAAATGTTTAGGGAGGTTGGTGACAGTTAGAATTAACTCCGGCCTGAGCAAGAACATGGACGTGCTGCTACTTGCCTATGGGTCTATAGAAAACGCCATCTCACTGGGTTCCAGAGAACCTACACAACAGCAAAACACGCATCAGGCTGTTGCTTACCAATTCCACCTCTGCATTCAAAACCACTATCCCCTCACTAGTAATCAACAAGCTTCAAAATATGGGCCTTTATACATCCCTCTGGAACTGGGAATCTTTGACTTCCTTATCAATAGACCACAGTAGCATCAGTAATAACATCTCCTGATTGCTGACAATCAATACTGGCACACCTCAAGGATTGATAGGTGAATGAAGAGGAGGCATCAACACGTGCAGTTAATAAGTTATGACGTTTGAGGATGTACTCATTGACCGAGGTCATGAACTTCCTATGACAGTGCAGTGTCTAGGTCCTTGGGGTTAACTCCTTGGAAATCTACCTCACTGCCATGTCTTGTGGGGGGGGGGGGGTGGGGGTGGAATTCCTGTGGCCATTTCTTCTTTGAGTTCAGTGTCTTAAATGCCTGGAGCCCTCTCTCTCCAAGTCAATTTTTCCTTGGTCAGTTTCATTAGCTGTAAACTGCCAGCTGCTGGTCTACTTTAAGAGATATTGACTGGCTTTAAACAGTGCATTGATGCTACTGAGTTATGACACTGGCTCCCTCCTCTCAACAGTGAAGTTGGCACTGGTTGTGGGCAGGGTACCCATCATCATCAGCAAGCAACACAGATACAGCATATCGTCTGCACAGCAATCAATGAGGAGCTGACATAATGCAGATTCCCCACAATCCCTCCCCCACCCCCACTACTGCCTTATATCTATACAACATCCCCATTGGCTTCCTTTTGTGTCTGGCATTTGCTGATTGCACCTCCTCAGACTGAGATGCTGCAAAGTTGAAAAGAAAGCTATTGTTCTCCATTGAGAGCTGTAATACATCACTAGAAGCTACGTACCTGGCAGTAGGGAATAAAAGACATAAATCAAAAACACCATATCACTGAAAACCAGGCAAGTCATGGACAGCATCAAAACACCAAACCACATTAAAGTGAACGGAGCCTTAATGAGGTGCAGGAATGATCAGGATAGCAAGCCAAAATGGTTGCTCCTCAAAATGTAATTTTATTATGGTCATTATAATCAGATCAACAAACTCTACATATCCTTGCTTCCTTTCATGATCTCAATACTTCCTTCACCAATAAAGTACTTCCAAATCACTATTGAAATGCAGGAAACCAGCTTTCCAATTTGTACTTAGCAAGCTTCTAGAAACAATAATTATGATAGCAAGATAATTCATTTTGGGAATGTATGAGGGCTAATTATTGGATAGACCCCATGAAGAATTGCCTTTCTTTTCAGAATCACATGAGGGATTCTTTTACATCCACCTGTGAAGTTGAACAGATCTGGGTTTGTTGAAACATCTGTAAGATGTCCAAGGTATAACAACATAATGGCTGTCACAGCTTAATGCCACAAGTTCCTTGTATCATTAAGTTAATGGTTACTGTACCATATTTTACTAGTAGGCCTGAATTTTTAATTACTTCATTCAAATGTCTGGAATGGCTAGAAAATGTTACATTAACATAGCATTTATTTTAACCTTTCCAGCACCAAAACTTTGCATTAAGCATTGTGGAAGCATTTTCATTTTCAACAATTTTTGGAGACAGATCAAAAGCAGCTATGAGGCAAATACACCCAGATTCTCATAGGAATGGAAGATCCAATCAGACCTGTCCTTGATTTTATTGGTCCGAGTAACATCATCGATGTCCATCCTGATCTTGTATTTAATGTGTGGCTGAAGACTATCTAGTTCAGAACCCATCTGTTCCTCGTTCAAAAACACAACACCAGCCCAGAACTGTCTCTCTGCCAGGAGCTGCAAGGCCCGTACCACCAACTTCTCTTCAGTTGGGACAGCTTCCAATTTGTTCAAGGATATGCACTGTTAAAGAAAAAGCAGAAGAATTTAAAATAATGCACTTGAATCTTCTGGGCACAATGACTGGTATGTTTTCCATAAATAATAGAAGAAGGGAACTAAACCAGATTATGGAAACCTGAGGTCAAAAATTGGTAAACATGATATTATCAAAGGAAGCGTTGCAAAAACAAGAGAGAGAAATGAAAGTTGCTGACTGTTGCTGGGGGCAAACATGAACAAAGGCAGAAAACTCTAAAACACTCAGTTTAGTCAGCATTTGAGAATGTTTCAATTATAATGTCTCCAATCAGGGCAAGAACATTCTGGCAAAGAATGAATTACAATATACTTGTCAAATTTTAATTGAATCACTGTGGCAAACCTCTTCTGCAGGAAAATTTGCCAAGAGCAGTCATGGAAAGTCCATGATCACCTACGTCATACGACACAGCACATAACAAACAAACTGACGTTGCAGGGAGAAAAATAATTGAGGTTGAAAATTATGCAAGGTGAGAGATTTGGAGCTTCAGGGAAATAAAAGGAGAGGCCAAAGCCACACAGACTGTATTGGCATCAAAATAACATAAGGGTCAACTTGCAGTGATAGTTTCTTGCACTTCACTTCTTCTCAGTTCTAAATAAATCAATGATAGCATTAATAACTAGACTATTCAAACTATTATTTGCAACGCATGGTTCAGATGTCAAGGAATAGAGCTTTAGGCACAATTTTTATGTTGGAACTAAACAGAATAGCAACAGTATAAATCTGTTCAGCATGTGAAATGTCCTTCAGACAAGTATATGTAAAGGTCTTTGCTGTTTACTTGTGAAGGAAGGCAATGTGCAGTAAAGGTACTCCACAGAGGACTGAGATTACAAACAAGGCACATCTGTGCCAGGTACACAAATTCTAATATGGACTGATCAACAAGCATAACAATTTGAGAAATTTGTTTATCCACCTTCAATCCCTGCCCATCCTCCACGGAGACTCCGTATTTTTCTCTATTTTGTGAAATATCTGAGCTCTTCTGAACTTTTCTCTTTCACCCCTTTCAATGTTCTTCTTGATATTCACACTGCTGCACCTTGCATCCATTCAATGTTGAAATCAGACTGATGATTGTTACAGAATTCCTTACATTCAGTCTTGTTTTCTATGTTTCACAAAATTTTAAGCTCACCATCACCTTGCCACTATTCACTTGATTTATCTTTTATTCTCTGCAACTCCTTTTAAAATCGGTGCTGACTATCATGAGACTTGACCCTCCAACCAGGTTTCCCACAAGAATAAAAAGCCTCATTTTCCCCAATGGCACAAATGTTTCGATAAAATAAAAAGGTAGAAACATATTTTAGTGGGACAAATGATTCTGTTTATGACTTTCATTTGAGAATGACAAAAGTTTTGGAATAATCTTAGCTGAGGTAGTCAGATGACATCCGGTTCATACCCCAGAGTGGCAATATTAGTTAAAACCCCAAAGTTAACAGAATGGCAATATTAGAAATATTAGTTATTATACAAGGAAATAACGCAGGAGAAAAAATGGATAGATTTGGCGAACTGGTAGCAAACTTGCAAGGGCAGTTAGCCCACAATGGGTTTTCTAAGTAATGATTACATTAGAAATTTATGTTTCTAGCAACTAGGAAATGCTAACTACACTGTTCTTGGTTTTAGCACCGATAAAGGCTTGGCAGCTTCAGTAGTGAAGAGCAGCAGTTGGTGTTGACCAGAGCTGCAGGTTTACATCTAGAACTCTGCAAGAGGGGCAGGCTTTAGCAGGCAAAAGGCCTCCTGTTCCTTCAGTCTGCTCTGCAGTTACTGCTGGATAGGGTGGAGAGGATACGACATCCTCCAGCCAGAGGGGAACAGGTAATCATCTGGACTTACTGTCAAGTGTGAATGGAGAAGTCAAAGCCAGGAGTCAAACCCAGTTTCAGTGCAGGAAGTTAATTACTTTTCTTCCTGTGGTTAAGGTTGGAGTTTACACTTTTATCATTTTACCCAATGCACTATAAGCTTTCAACATGGCTCAATGCTATTGAAACCCATTCCTAGACTACCAAAATTACAATTGTGTAGGACTCACACATAATATGCCCCATAAACCACCATGTCTCAACACATTTACTAATCCCATAAACCCTCATATCTACAACATGCAAGTTACACATACTGCCAGCTCTTTAAACAGGGCAGGCACATCAGTCAAAGAATTTGCAATTTTACATGTGCACTTCCCTTTTCCAGCAGTCAGATGGTATCCGAATAACAAGAGTTGATTGCTCCTCTTACAAATCATCAGCCAGAAGGAGAATATCCATTTTTCAACTGGAACTACCATAACAATAGTTAATGGAGAGTTCACAGGTATACAATTGCCTGGTTATGTCTCAACATTTTCCTCAACTTATTTGTCTACTACTCTACAATCTCTTCATGTACAAGATGCTGAAAGCACTCATTATTCTTCCTCCTCACGTTTATTCAGTTTCTTTACTATAACCCTAACCACAGATTTCATAATGGAGAAAAGTATAAGGATTTCCATTTGTCTAAATGACTTAGGTCAAGTAGCAGAGTATTGACGAAGATGGTACCCATCACCAGGTCTGACATCATATGAATGCACACAAAAAGGGGAACTATAAGGGTGATTCATTTGTTTTGCCATTGTTGATGGCATTTTGGTTTTTAGAGGGTGCACATGGAGAAGAAAGGAAATAATTTTTTTTTTCCTTTTGGGCAATGGGAGGTCAGGATGAGGAGCTGCAGAGAGGAGACAAAATGGATATAGTGTCAGGAACTATTTATTGAAAATTAGGCTCAGTTAACCATTGTTTGACCATCTTCCACCTCCTCCTCCTTCTCTTTGTCCAGACATTGGGAATTATTAACCCTGTGGCAGTGCCATGTCATACAGCATGGGGTAAGTTACTAGAAATTTGGATACCCTCTCCCAAGTACATTGTAGAGCACCTCCTGGTCAGCACAAACAGTGGAAAAAGCTTTTAGACACTGCTCAATGATGTTCTGGGTCACTCCATGCCTCCCACTTAATGACCACTTTATTGTGGTGATAATAGAAATATGTCATTAGCCAAGTCATTAGGACTGGCAAATAACAAAGCAGTCACCTGCTTATTTGGCATGGTGGTTAAAAATAGAGGGACCAGTAGGCTGCCTTCAGAAAAGAGAGTTGGGATATGCTAACTGAGTGGAGTCTTTAGTAGGAAATAGTCTTCCAAGTCCTGATGTAACACTCTCAAGGCAGTGTAGGAGTAATCAGTTGTTTCTTAGATCATGAATAAGCCACAACCTTAAGAACGACTTTGATGTGCTGCTTTAAAGGAAGAAGATGAAAAGCGTGGTTCTCTTGCAATAGGAAGGCTTAATGACCTCCCTGACAGAAAAGGAAGAGACAAATCCTAGGATGTTGTATGAAGTTACTTCCACATCCAACTCCAAAGATACATCCAATGGTATAAAAAAATATACAAAACTGCATTACTTCAAAATTATATACTTGCTGCTGAACAACGGGACAAACACTTTTCTCTACCTTTGTTAAGTCTGAATTTGATTTGTGTTAATTTTAGAAATGAGACTATCCAAGGGTCATAGTCCCAGAACACTACAGTTCAGAAACAGACCTTCTTATTCATTCAGTTCATGCTAAGCTGCTCTTCTGCCTAGTCCCATTTATTTGCCCATAGACAGAGCCTTCCATAGTTCTTTTATTCATGTACCCATCTATACTTCTCTTAAATATTACATTTGGTCTTGCATTTACCATTTCTGCTGGCAAACTTATTCCACGTTCACACCACGCTGAGTGAAGAAGCTCCCCCCTCATATTCCCCTTAAATATTCCACCATTCACCCTAAATCTATGATTTTATGTTGGAGACTTACCCAACTTGAGGAGGAGAAAGCCAGAATGAAGTCACCTGATCTATCTCCTTCACAGATTTGTATACCTCAATAAGATCTCCACTAATTATCCTGCACTCCAGGAAATAAAGTCTAATCTTTTCAACCTTTCCCTATAAACTAGGTGCTAGTTCCCAGCAACATCCTTGTAAATTTTCTCTGACCTCCTTCATTAATTTCTTTTTTGTAGGTAGGTGACCAGAACTGCACACAATACTCCAAATTCGGCCTCACCAACGTCTTATTAAACTTCAAAATTACATCACAACTCCTGTACTCAGTGTCCCGATTTATGAAGGCCTATGCATCAAAAGCTCTTTTTACAACTCTATCTAACTGTGATATCACTTTCAAGCTGGTGACATTATCAAAATATACACCAGGGTGCACACAATAACTTTATCTCGAAACAATAACTGAGCCCTTATCCAACTGAGAACTGCAGAAAAAAAACACTTCAGTATTTACAGTATGTGATACAACTTCCCTCGGTGAAAGTTCTGGTGGGTGAAAATTAAATAGAGTCCATGATCTCTTTATTCTATAAAACGCACTAACTATTGCACTAACCTAACTACCAGCTGGTGTGGATCAAAAAAATGACCAATAAAAGTTCTGGCACTCTTGCCAAGTGGACTTCTTTTCTTGACTGGAAGCTTTAGAAATATTGTAGGTTTTTTATAAGAACTTACCTCAATGACTTGTGACAAAGAGTTGATTATTTGATCTATTTCTTTGTAAGCCTGCTTCCACGTGTAAGACTTTTCACTCTCCTGAGTTTGGTTTGACAAGAAACTAGTTATATTTGCTGTACTCCAAGAGGTAGAATTGAGCTGTAGGTCAATTAGGCTGGAGACTTCAGGGTTCTTCAATATTTCCTGAAAAAGTCAAAACATTAAGCGTTTTGTGTGACAAGTACGTTAATTATACAAACAATTGAATTGGGCAAGGTCCACATTTTGCCCACATGGCAAAATTGAACAGTTTGGGATACCAATTAACATACTGGTGAAATACTGTATACATAGGCTTTAGGAGACCTCACACAACCAGCACTCTCTGGCTACTGACACTTCAGAAAGAGCAGCCATGCCATTGGAGGAACCTAGCCAACACTCAGGCTTTTTGTGATGTACTATTGCAGGCAATTTATACTTAATTCAATTAAAAAGCTGAACAGTTTGTCTCAGAATGTTTCTGAATCAGTATCTCATCTTTAATTGTAATAGAGGTTATGTTGCCAAAACAAGTCAGCTTCCATCAGAAACTGCTCAAACAACAGTGAGATAAATGACCTGTTAAACTGTTCTGAGCGACTTTCACTCAAAGAGAATACCCTCTTGCCTCCACGTCATGAGAAGATATTTTAAATGTTTGCCTAAGACAACAAATAGAACCCAGGTTCAAAATCACATTGGACATACACTGCATTGCATGTCAAAACGTGAAGTGGAATGGCAACGTACAATGTTCTGATAGAGAGGAATGACTTCTATCAAATGAGTCAAATAAGATATGTATGAGACTAAGACTCAAACCTGCAGGAGATGGATTTCCTGGCTATTTTCCATAAATTTCCAGATCTGTGGCCCAGTTTCATTCCATGCTGCCTGCACTTCTCGCAACAAACCAAGATCCTCAAATGTTCTGTTAAGCTGATACACATGAAGGAAGGAATGTATTAGCATCTGCAGAGTTGAAAACTCACAATTCCAAGATAAGATCTTCTATTCCTGTTAATATCCTGCATTCAATCTACACTGGCCATTGTACAAACATCCAGAAACAATAGCAGAAATTAATTCATTTGATATATATTTGCTCAGATTTAATTTACATTTTACATCTGTGGAGCAATAATAGTAGGCCATGAGATGTACATAGAGACCTTGGGATGCAACTCCATAGCTGCCTGGATATGGCAACACAGCTAGATGGTAAGGGTGTCCAAGGTTACAGTGAGAAGGCAGCAGAATGGAGTTGAGAGGGATAATAAATCTGCCATGACCGAATAATGGAGTAGACCCAATGGGCTGAATGGCCTAATTCCGGTCATTTAACTTATAGGACTGCTAAGAATGCATCTGTTGCTCTTCCCTTCATAGGCTGGGGGCATTGAGTACAAAAGTTGTGACATCACGTTGCAGCTAATCAAAACATCGGTGAAACCATACTTGGTACAGTTGTGTGCACTGCATACGGTTCTGGTCTCCACACGACAGAAAGAATGTGGTGTGCAGAAGAGATTCAATAGGATATTACCCAAAATGAAGGGATGTGGTTATAGGGAGTGATTGAATAAGATGGGTTTATTCACAGTCGAACTTAGGAGGCTAAGGGATGATATTATTTAGGATCATAAAATTATGAGGGGCATAAATAGGAAAGAGAGATTACCTTTCTCCCCAGAATAATGGAGTCTAGAACTAGTGGGCATAGATTTAAAGCAGGAGGAGGAACATTTTAAGAAGATCAGAGGGCTAGGCTTTACACAACAGGATGGAGTTTATCTGGAATAAGTTACTGGAAGAGATGCAGAGGCAGATACAGCTTAAAAGGCATTTGGACATACTTAGATTGAAAAGGCATAGATGGATATGGGCCTCTGTGGGCAAATGGGATTACAGTAGACTGGCATTACAGTCAGCATAGGTGAGATGGGCTGAGAGGACTCATTTCTGCTCTGTATCGTCCTGTGATCTTTTGGAATCTATACAATGTGAAGGTTTCTTAAACTTATTTTGCTGTTCCTTTCTCAGGATATGACTAAGTGTTCACAAAATCATTTATATGCTAGGTGAATTAAGTGGTTGGTAGAATTCTTACCAACAAATTCAATAACAAAGACTTCAGTGGAGATGGGATTTTTAAATAATTAAGTACCTCTTTCATTATCCTCAGTGTAGCTGGTGTATCTGGAGTATATAGAATTTTCCCCACAAAAAGTGGCTTGATGCCTCTCCACATAATCCGAGAAATTGGGTTTGATTCCAGAGTCTTAATCAAATCTTTACAATGAGATGCTATAGGAAGAGAGGGATTTAATTAAACAATCTCATATTCTTTTTTTAAAATTTTAAGTATCATTTACTTTCTAAGTTCCCTTCACCAGTCTCTCAATGGTCTCAAAATCATTTGACATTTCAAAAATTGCTTGAAAGGGGTTAAACCCCAAAACTGTTAAAAAGAATTGAACAACTTGCAATTTTATGTTACTTTTCACTATCTCAGTGTCCTAGTGTGCTTTAAATCCAGGGATGTATTTTTGAAATTCGGTCTGTGCCACCAATCAGGAAACAAAACAGCAAATTTGTATACAAGATCCGTTAAACAGAAATACACTCATGACTGGATTAATCTAAGATTAAGATTAAGAGATAAATATTGGCCAGTGCATCAGGGAAAAAAAACCCTTTGCCTTTCTTTGGAATTCATGAGAGGTGGGTTTTTTTTTTACATCTATCTAAGGCGGCTACTGAAACTACATCTGAACTTAGATAGCATAGGTTAAATGCACAGTAAAACTTCCAAGTTCAAGTTTAATTGTCTTTCAACCATACATGAATACAGCCAAACAAAACAGCATTACTCCGCGACCAAGGTGCAAAACACAATACCAACAGTCATACATAGCACAAGGCACATTTAACATGTATAAGACAGCAATGCATATGAGACAGCAGTGAAATACAGTCACACACAAAAACAGTCCAAGATGGTGAGTCCATGAATGTTGTGGCAGTCTGCAGTTGAACACAATACGCCTCGTCCTCTGCTGAACAAATTTGGGGCGGGGGGGGCAGCACCATCTCTACAATGGACACTGCACCACACCTGGTATGAATGGATGTATATATTTTAGTGCAGTGACTCCCCTTAGCACTACATATTGACTGATATTTTACCCATGCAAATTGATCTGTTGTCCTCTCTTTGCAAATTGAGTACATCAGTTAACCTTCATCTCTGCATGTGTGATTTTATTTAATTGATATATATTTGGACAGACACAACAAATTACCGATGACTATGAACTGAATAAGTGAATATTAACAGATATCACCAATTGCACTGTTATGAGATGACAGAGTTCTGAGGAAGGAAGAAAGACAGTGAGAGGAAAGAATGTATCAGTACGGAGAAGGCCATCATGGACGCAACCAAACAGATGTGTGAGTAATAGTGCACTGTGAGGGACGCACAACTAGCAGAGTTAAAGTGAAAATAACATGACGATAGCCTAAGGTGGGGAAGTTGATAAACTCGATAGTACTAATGAGGACTGGGAATCGTATATCGAGAGGGTTGAACTATACTGTAACACGATCAAAGTGGATGAGGCAAAGAAAGCCTCCATACTTCTTAGCTTAATGGGTGCTGAAATGTACAAGCCCTTACATAGCATAGTAACTCTTGAAAAGCCAGCAAGTAAGATGTTTCACGATATTGTTGCAATTTTACAAAACCACTTGAGTCCTAAACCACTAGTAATAGCTGAGAGATTTAGATTTCACAAAAAGAACCAGTCAAAGGGTGAAAACATTTCTGAATACATTGCAGAACTGCATAAACTATCCCAATACTGTGACTTTAGAGATGGACTTTATGATGCATTAAAGGATAGGCTTGTATGTGGGCATGCATAGTCAAAGCACTCTAAAAGAGGCTTCTGTCAGAAACAGACATAACCTTAGAAAGGATATTGTCCATTGCAATATCATTAGAAACTACAGCAAAGGATTCAGCAGAACCACAGAAAAAGAGTTTAGATTGTGAAATGCACAAAATGCCCCCAAATAGTGCAAAAAAACAAAAATGTTATTGATGTGGCAAATCCTCCTATAGTGCAATGACTGTAGGTTCAAAGAAAAAGTTTGCAAAAAGTGTCAGACAAGGTCACATAGAGTGTGCAAGTCCAGCAAAAGCACAACCAAAGAGAAAAACAACACAGTGAAAAGTTTCAAATATAAAACTAACCAAATGCATAAAGTGACTGAAGGAGAAACTGAATCAGATACGGTGTCTGACAGGGGTGAGCTGTCACGTCTAGGACTGCATAGCATTACTGAAGCAGATCGCAGTGTAATATGGATTATAATAGATGTGTCTGGTGTAAAACTGAAACTGGAGCTGGATACAGGGTCACCTCTGTCTATAACTTCACAGGCTGACTACGACGGACTGTTTTCTAAGCTACCATTAGAAAAGGCCTCAGTGATGCCAAAGACATACACAAGCAAAAAGGTGTCTCCCAAAGGCAAACTGAAAGTGAAAGTGGAGGTAAAACACAGCAGTGGAGCTTTAGGTGTTGAAAAGTAGGCCAGCAATTTTCAGATGTAAATGGTTGAGGAAAATCCCACAAGACTGACACACAATCAAAGCTCTCAATGTGTCATCGACAGGCAACTGTTGACCAAACAGCAGCACTTACCAGAGACTGGCACAGCTGCTTAATGCCTTACGTGCTAAGTCCTAAAGTAGATACTGAACATCAGAGCTTAGAGGTGTCTGGCATTCTCTCCAAGGTTGAGTGGAGCGACTGGACCACCCCCATTGCCCCGGTGATCAAGGAAGGAAAGGCTGGAGCTATTTGCATATGCAGGGACTTCAAAGTGAGCATCAACCCGGTGTCATGTACTGTGCAGTATCCCCTGCCACGATGACATATTTGCATCTTTGGCAGGCAGGGAGAGGTTTTCAAAGACTGACTTGCCACAAAATTATCTGCATATGGAGATGGAGGAGTCAAGCAGGACGTTCCTCACAAACAACATTCACAAGAGACTGTTCCAGTATAATCTTCTCATCTTTGGCATTGCATCAGCTCCAGCTATTTGGCAAAGACTAGTAGGCCAAGTGTTCCAAGACATCCTGGAACACAATGTTACCTTGATGACAACATTGTGACTGGCAAAAATGATGAACAGCATCTCAAGAAACTTGGTAAAATGCTTACCAGGCTGAGTGAGTATGGCCTGCGTGCAAAGAGAAAGAAATTTGAGTTTTTCAAGAATGAAATCTCATATTGTGGACATGTCATTGACAAGCACGGCTTACATAATCACAAGAGAAAATTGAAGCTGTGCTGCAGGCACCCAAAGTGCAAAATATGTCAGAACTCGGATCATAATTGGGCCTTGTAAACTACTACCACTGCTATAGTGCTGCACCCACCGAACACACTGATGCAGACAGGAATAAAGTGGAAGTAAATGGGGAAAGTCAGAAATATATGAAAGGTTATTCAAGGAAATAAAGAGACCAATAACATCAGATGAACTGCTCACCCATTCAGAGCCATTTCTGCCCATCAGACTACTGTGAGATGAGACCCCTTATGGCATTGGTGCCGTTTTGTCACACACCATGGAAGATGAATCTGAGCATTCAATTACATTTGCTTTAAGATCACTGTCAAGTGCAGAATGCAACTACGCACAGATCAACTGAGAGGCCCTTAGTCTAGAATGGGGGAATAAAGAAGTTTCACCACTACCTCCAGGGACAGATTTTTACTCTACTGACAGACCACCAGCTTCCTGTGTCCATTTTCAGTTCCAGTGATATCTGCTATTTGGCTGCAACTTTTTCTAGGACCCACTCTTATATCAGAGTTCAAGGAACCAAACAACACAGCAATGCTGATGACTTGTCATGTCTTTCTTTGTTGGCAACTGAAGACAAGTCTTCATACTGTGACCCAGCAGAAATGTTCTACACCATATTGGTGGACCAGTTGCCAGTAACAAGTTCTGAAATACAAAGAGAAACAATGAATAACCTGACATTGTCAAAGGTCTATGACATCACCAAGCAAGGATAACCCACTCATGGTAATCCTCTGTTTCCTGAGTTCTCAGTGAGTCAAGACCAACTATCTGTATGTCAAAGAACCCTGATGTGTAGATCTTGCGTTGTGATTCCCTCGAAACTATGCATCAGAATGTTAGAAAGCTGCATGAATGACATCTGGGTACAGTCAAAATGAAGCACCTCATCCATGTGGTGAGGTGGCCAGATAGACAGATTGAAGACTTGACCAAAAGCTGTTCGGTATGCCACAAAGTTCAAAATGTACCCGCCACAGGCACTGTTACACCTATGGCAGTGGCCATCTTCACTATAACAAAGCGTACATAATGACTTTTAAACCCAAAGTACACTGCAGATGCTGTGGTCAAAGCAACACGTACAACACGCTGGAGGAACTCAGCAGGTCGGACAGCATCCGTGGAAACGAGCACTCAACATTGACTGCTCGTTTCCACGGATGCTGTCTGACCTGCTGAGTTCCTCCAGCGTGTTGTATGTGTTGCATATTGACTTTGCTGGGTCATTCATGGACTCCATGTTTCAGATTGCTGTGGATGCTTATCCGAAGTGGCCAGAGGTCATACCAATGAAGACAACCACCTCAAAAAAACTTTCCATTCTGAGGACTACCCTTTGCAAGTATGGCTTACCTGAACAAGTTGTAAGTAACAACGGTCCACAATACACGCCAGAAGAATTTTGATTGTTCATGAAGAAAAATTGCATCAGACATTTCAAGTCAACTCCCCAGCAACTAATGGGTTAGTTGAAAGGTTTATCCAAACTTTCAAGAAATCCATTAAAGCTATGGACAAGGAGGACATTTCTCTACAGCACAAGGTGGACAATTTCCTTTTTGTGTATCGGAATTTTGTTCATGCGATGACAAATCAAACACCTGCAATATTCATGAGCAGGAATCATAGACCTCCTGAAAACTGATCTTCAGAGGGAAGTGCAGTTGCCAAGTAAATCAGTAAGGAGCTTTGAGGTTGGACAGGAAGTTCTAGTGCGTGATTGACGAGAAGGCAAGTGGATACCCAGTAGGAGAGCTACAAGAACTGGACCACTGATGTGCATAGTGGATGTTGGAGATCAGACATGGAAAAGTCATGTGGACCAGATACTCGATGCTCAGCCAAAGAACACACCTGAGTCGACTGCATCCAACAAGACGGACACATTACCGCCACTGGAGTTACCCCTCAGTGATGATCATGTCACTAACAGCAACGTGACACCTGCAACAGAGAAAGTGGTCTTTGACAAGGCACCTGCCAAACCTGATGCCATTCCACAGGTCCAAACACACTATCCTGAAAGCAACAGAGTGCCATCCAAAAGACGGCATCCTTAGTGTAGTGTAACTAGTTATGGACTGTTATTGTAAAAGTGAGTTTATTTGAATATGGTCTGTTAAAGGGAAATTGAATGTTTTGTTACATGTACAGTGTTATGTTAAATTTAAAGGGGGAGGAAGCATAATGTATGATCTATTTATTTTAGAACAATGACTCGCCTTAGCACTTCATAAGCATTGATCTGTTGTTCCCTTTCTCTCTCTGCAAAGTGAATACACCTTCATCTCCATGTGCGTGCTTTTATTTAATTGATAAGTAGTTGTACAGATACGACAACAGCCCCTCCGGCTCATCGATGGAGCGCACCAACTCTGACGCCTGGGTGTCTCTCCGGGCGGCTGCAAACAGGTGACAGTGTGGCTTGAGCTCTAGTCCTTGCTACAACCAATGCCACGCCCCACACCGCTCCCCTGCACCCACCAATATACCGGTGAATCGGACTTGCAGCATTCCACCTTAACAATGTCCTACAGGATCTTGCAACCACAATAAAGGCAACTAAGATGATCATGCACTGTTAGACTGCACCCCTCCTTCACACTGCCACACCAGTGCCTCTCTGGAGCGGACAGTAGCGTGATTTTGCATGTTCAGGACCAACTCCTGTGCAATCCAAGCCTCCAACCTTGGCTTCAACAACTCCTCTTCAATGCATTGCACCTATAAAGATGTCCTTATTTTCCTTTCCTCCTTTGAATTTGTAACTGTCCACATGTGTCATGGATGAACTAAAGTTCTGCCAGCTCAACAATTCACTATCAAGATCTGCCATACTATAATGCGATCATACCCCCCACTTTGCGTGGCATTTCAGCTGAATTGTACAAAATCCCAGAACTACTTCGGAAAGCACATCTCAGCCATCATCAAGACTTTCGCCTCTAATATGTTAGCAGCTACTCTTCCCTCACCATAGTGCTTAAACATTATCACCACACTGACATTTTCAAATTTATTTTTCCCCAGATCATCTTTGCTATTTTCTCAAACACTAGACTTCCTGAATTCTAATTCTTCTTGAAACCTATGCCAGGTCCCCTGGCACATTCACACATTATCCATCTTTACCAAAATACTTTTGCATCCTCATTATTCTAAACTGTGTCCCATAACCTGATGTCTATGCAGTCCGCCTCCTCTGCCTGGCTAAATTTGCTCTATTGCACAACTTCTCCTCTGACTGCGCTCGTTCCACTCGCCTTCCAAGCAACAAAAAATGATGCTGTGGAAAATTATATGAACTGAAACTATGTTTGTCTCTTTGTGGGACATGAGAAACCTTCTAGATGCACGTTCTCCCCTGCACCACAGCCTATCACTGCATTAACACTAGTATCATTATAACTCATTCCTCACTTCCTGAAGTAGAAAGACTTAATTTCATTGGCTGGCAAGTTGTAGTCTGCTCTGTTGTTCATCTGGACCATATTTGGCTTTTCATTTCCATGTACTGAGGGTACTACGGTGAGACCACCAGTAATTGGCTCCCACATCACCAAGTTCAGGAACAGTTATTACCCCTCAACCACCAGGCTCTTGATCTAGAGGGGATAACCACACCCACCCATCACTAAACTGATTCTATAATCTATGGACTCACTTTTAAGGACTCCAAAACCTGTGTTCTTAATATTTATTGCTTAATTATTAGTATTATTTTTACTTTACGTATTTGTTGTTTTATGTTTTGCACATTGGCTGTTTGTTCTATTTTTGTCATGCACATTTTTTCACTGATTCTATCGTGTTTCTTTGCATCTATTGTAAATTGGTTGTCATTGCCTTCTTCTGGGCAATACTCTTCAGAGATTGTCTGTCTAGTGTCAGTGGCTGCATAACCAGGAGTTGTGATACAAACATCCACCACTTGCTCCCATGGCTTCACATGACCCTGCTTGGTGTAGGGGGTTGGGTCTGAGCAGGTGCTACACCTTACCCAACGGTGACCTGCTGGCCAGTGAAGGGGAAGGATGCCTTACATCTCTTTTGGTAGAGATGCATCTCCACCCTCCTACCCTGACACATCTGTATTTTGAACTTTGAATTGGTGCCTTCTGGTTCCAGAACAAGTTTGATCATGACCCCAGATGTTACCCTGTGTGGTACCTGCACATGCTCCCCGTGACTGTGTAGATTTCCACTATGAGCTCTGGTTTCCTCCCATATCCCAAAGCCACCCTGGTAAGTAAGTCGGTCTCTATAGATTAGCTTCAGCGTAGGAAAATGGGGAAAAAACTAATTAAAGAGTAGAAGGTGGGTATCAGAGAGGGAACCTTTTACAGGATGAAGGGAAATAAAGAGGGAGAATAGGACTAATGAAACACTTCTGCCATGAGCTAACATTCACCTAATGGGCTAAATGGCCTCTTTTAAAATTTCAATGCAAGTTATTAAAATAAGCAGGCGACCTAAATACACTAGGTTTCCATTGATTTCCATGCGTTCCCTGACTGCGCCCCCAACACCTCCTTAACTCCACACATTCCATTTCATTCTCATAGCATCTCTAGCTCCATGGCAACACAGAGAAAACACTGAGGGAACTCAGCAAGTCAGGGAGTATCTATAGAGATGAATAAACAGTCAATGTTTCAGAATGAGGCCCTTCATCAGGACTGGAAAGTAAGGAGAAAGATGGCAGAATAAGAAAGTAGGGGGAGGGGAAGGAGTACAAGCTAGAATGTGATAGGTGAAACCAGGTGGGTGGATGAAGTAAGCTGGGAGGTGATAGGCGGAAAAGGTAAAGGGCTGGAGAAGAAGAAATCTGATTGGAGAGGAGAGTGGACCATGGGAGAAAAGGAAGCAGCTGGAAGTGATAGGCAGGTGAGGAGAAGAGGTAAGAGGCTGGAGTATGGAAATGAAGAAGAGGAAAAGAGAACAGAAAAATTTGCCAGAAATTGGGGACATCTATGTTCATGCCATCAGGTTAGGTTGCAAGCTACCTAGATGGAATATGAGCTGTTGCTCTAACTTTGAGAGGGCCTCATCGGGGTAGAGGTGGAGACCATACACCGACGTGTCAGAATGGGAATGGGGATTGGAAATGAAATGGTTGGCCAGTGGGAAACCCATTTTTTTCTGCAGGTGGAGTGAAGGTGCTCCACAAAGTGGTTCCCTGATCTACATCTGGTCTTACCAATGTACAGGAGGCCGCATGAGGAGTACTGGGTAGATTCACAGGTGAGTGTTGCCTCAACTGGAAGGACTGTTTGGGGCCTTGAATGGAGGTAAGGGAGGAGGCAAATGGGCAGGTGTAGCACTTTGGCCACTTACAGGGATAAGTGCCAGGAGGGAGATTAGTGGGGAGGGTTGAATGATCAAGGGAATCAGAGAGGGAGCAAACCCTATGGAAAGTGGAGATTGGGGAGGTAAAGGTGGTAGGGTTACACTGAAGATGGCATAAACGAGAGTATGATGTATTGTACATGGAGGACAGGACAAAAGGAACTATCCCTGTTAAGGCAGCGGGAAGACGTGGTGAGCTCAGATGTCTGGGGAATGAAGGAATTGCGGGTGAGGGCAGCATCAATAGTGGAAGATGGGAAACCCCATTTCTTTGAAGGAGGAGGACATCACTGATTTCCTGGAAAGGGAAGTCTTGTCCTGGGAGCAGATGTAGCAGAGATGAAGGAACTAAGAAAATGGAATTGCACTTTTTATTTTACAGGAGACAAGAGTAGGAAGCAGTATAGTCGCTGTGGGAATCAGTACGTTTATGAAGGATATTGGTCGACAGCTTGTCCTCAGAGATGGAGACAAAGAGACCAAGTAAGGGGAGAGAGGTTTCCGAAATGGACAAAGTGAATTTAAGGGCAGGGTGGAAACTGAAAAGAAAAGTTGATGAAATTGACAAGCTGAACATGGGTGCTTGAAGCAGCACCAATGCAGTCGTCAATATAGCGCACAAAGAATTGGGAAGCAGTGTCAGGGAAGGCTTGGAACACTGAATATTGATTTCCATCACCCGCAGAATCTCTAGTATTTATGATTTTCTAGCTCCATGGACATGCTCTGGCAACGCCACTTTTCACACCACTGCTACCTTGCTCGTCGACTCCGCATTCTCCCCTACAATGGATGAAAAGGCTCTCAAATGTCAGCATTCCACTTCCTGTGCTTCTGCTTACTTTTCCCCCATCCCATCCTCACTTCGTACTTCACTAACCCTCACATTCAATACAGCAGCCTCTGCGATTTCCAGCACATACAAGCAGCAGATTTATTTTTATGTCCTTGCTCTGGACAGTTCAGACAGATTGTTCTTTTCTGGGTCGTTTGGCTTACTCCAACAAAGTTTTTTTAAAAAATCCTCCTCTCTTCCCACCATCCATGCCCTAACAAACTTGCCATGTAAAGCATCAATATACTTGCATATCTTTCAATTCAGTAAATTACATCTTTTGCTTTCAATGTGGTTTCCTTTACATTAAAGAGATAAAACAGATGATTGCATTGTAGAACAATTGTGCAATTCAGAGCTTCCAGTCACTTGTCATTTTAATTCAGTTGCAATCTTCCTTGGACCTCTCTATCCATAATGTCTAAAAAAGCTCGGAGAAAATTTGAAGAACATCCATCTCAACTTGGTACATTACAACATTTTTCAGACTCAAACATTTTATTGTTTCATTTTTTTGTTAATAGCTTCAGTGAATCAGAAATAGTCATGGCTTTAGCCAGCTGCAAATAAGTTTTCTGCTGTTTTTGATCAAGGCTTGTTCTAGCCTTCTGCTCATCCCCCACACAATAGCTTTTAAGTGCATTGATAAAGGGAGATGCACAAAATATATGTTCTTATTTAAAATGTTGGTACATAATTAGCAATGATAGCTCAACTCCTAGCAGCAGAACTTCAGGCCCAACAAATCTCCTTCTTTGAAAGATATATTTGAAGAATAAAATTGCACTCACGTGTTGAATTGTCAAATGTGATCATTCCATCATTTGTGCTGTTCCTACCAAATAAGGCCTTGTAGTCATCATCTTCATACCAGTTCAGTGAAGGTATGCGCAGTCCACCTCCATCTGGATGCCCACAAACAATCTTCGAGATGGCCTGAAACATTGTTTTTGGTGATCCTGTTGTGTTTGGACTTGTTAACCACTGGACTTCATCCCGGAATTCAGAAAAACTCGTCATGCTGGATAGCTTGTGATGTAATTATAAGAGAGGATTAAAAAAAAACACAAAATAGAAGCTTTAGTGGAGGTAGCATTAATGAAAAACCCACAATTCATTAACATATCAGTACTAAAGTTCCCTCTTAACGATTTGAATTGGTGTGCCTTTGTTTTATGACACTATAAAACAATGCTCCTGGTTTACCTTTCACTATCTTAGATATCCTTAAGATGCTTCTTTCACGGGCAAACAGCCAGTGTTATTTGTAATAACTCAGGTCTCCCTGGATGATGCTTAGTGCTCTTTACCACCTCCAATTCTTCTCATGCCCAAGACTAGACAGAGTACTCAATGTGTGACATATCCACCAAAATGTTCCTCATGTTCTAACTATAATCGGGGTTTGGAGTAAAACTATGTTAGTAAAATACCAAGAAAAGAAAATCTTTCTGCATTTGCCACTTTCAATCAAATGAACACAAATTCTTTAGGATTTAGAAAAGATTCTTTTTTAATTCTCTTTGGGTCACATGCTTCCCAAATTCCTTTTCTCCAACTATGAACCTTTACCATTTCCCCTGAAGCCAATTAAGGCCCATTGCAGGAGTCACAGATGTGAATATTACTCCATCTCTTTGTCCTCACTTTCTTCTACCATTTGTTTACCACTATTTCAATCTTCATAACACAAGTAGCTTTCAAATGATCCTTCCAAAAGACATTTGTTGTCCACAAAAACTACCAATCAGCCTATCAAACAAATTACTTTCTGTCCTGATATCCAACTGCATACTCCTGTTCAGAAAACTTCATATCATGGACTCTACTCATCTACAGTCTCAATGAGAACATATGCAGAATCTTCAGTCCTCAACAGGAAGAATGAGCAGAGTGCAGTCAGAACACTACATGCTGCTGGAACAGAAGAAAGGAATTTAGCAGCAGGCTACATTCAACAAGAGTATCCAAGGAACAATCCTCTCATCCTGCACGTTAATGATTAATAATGTGCAAGGCTTCTGCAGTAAGGACACCTTCACTGAGATAAGCCACATCCTTAGCTTCACCAGGAGAGCAGGGAAGGAAGTACTTTGCTGACAGCTGTTAACGTCTCTCTGGTTTTCACTTTCTGCAGTGTGGGTTCATTCCTATCCGGATTTGGAAACACCTGTAATGTAGCTGTTGCAGGTGTTCAAGTCTCCCTTTCCAAATAAGGAGCATCCAGTTTTGCAACATGAAATTGGAGACATACCACATCCAGAAGAGAATTTTATTTCTTCAATACACTGGAACTCCTTGCTTGTTCACCAGACTAGCTTATTTGTTGCTCTACATGTTAAGGGCTCACCTCTGTCTCACATTCACAGCAAATATGATTAAAGATATCATTTTCCCCTTGTTCAGATAACTACCTCCATGAAAATCTCCCAGGTTATTTGAAAAGTAGTACAAATCATTAATCTGATATAGTACCAGAGATAATTAAGATGTTCCAGAAGTTTTGACTTTGACAAGTTAAATGCAAAGGCCTTGAAGAGTCAGGTAGCTACTTCAAAAGCAATTGAGATATAGCCAATATGTTATAATGAGTATGTCAGCCTCATCTACAAACTTCCCGGTGGCCAACTATTTTGATTCCTGTCCCCATTCCCATATGTCAGTCTACGGCCTCCTCTACTGCCAGGATGAGGCCACTCTCAGGTAAGAGAAGCAAAACATATTCCATCTAGGTAACCTATAACCTGGTGGCATGAACATCGATTTATCCAACTTCTGGTCATTTCTTCCCTTCCCCGTTCTCTCTTCATTTCTCCACTCTGGCCTCTTACCTCTTCTCCTCACCTGCCTATCACCTCCCCTGGTGCCCCTCCTTCTCCCCTTACTCCCATGATCCACTCTCCTTTCCTATCAGTGTTCTCCTACAACCCTTTACTTTTTCCACCCATTACCTTCCAATTTCTTACTTCATCCTCCACCCCTCCATCCACCTGGCTTCACCCATCACCTCCATCCTGTACTCCTTTCCCCTCCCTCCACCTTGTTCTGCCTTCCTTTCCAGTCCTGAGCCCGTAACATTGACTGTTTACTCTTTTCCATAGATGCTGCCTGGCCTGCTGAGTTCCTCCAGCATTTTGTGTGTGTTGCACTCTAGATTTCCAGCATCTGCAGAATCTTCTGTGTTTGTGCTCTTGTGTTTATGTTAAAATGATTACAATTTTGTATGATTAAACAGAGTTAAAAATGGTTGTTTTTTTCAAATTGGATAGATATCAAGTTATACCCAAAATTATTATTCTTAGGCCATATTAATGAATTGCATAAAGGCTACTGCATTCATTTTTATACTGCTGTTTGACCTTTATTGTCAAATACACCAGTACATACAGTATATGCAATGCAAAACTCACTTGCAGCAGCGTCACAGATGCATTGCATCATATACAGAACATTCACAAGAGAAACGTAAATGAAAGATACATTATACAGGAAAGAAAACATACTACAACAAAAAAGTCCATTGCAGTGCTAAGTAGTCGTAGTGTTACGACACTGACCTAGTGATTAGAGCAGTACAGGTTAGTTCAAGAACTGTGTGCCTTAAGGGAAGTAGTTGTTCAGGGACTTCAGGTTCCCGTAACTCCAGCCCAGATGGTAGCTGCATGAAGGTGGCATGGTCCGGAAAGGTGGGGAAAGGTACGCGTGATATATTGGGCTGAGTCAACTATTTAGTGGCTTCTTACATTGTTGTGCGTTAAAGCTGCCATTCTAAACCATGATGCAACCAGTCTGCATACTTTCCATTCTATATCTGTAGGAGCTGGTTGCAGTGTTTGGAGACATGCCAAACCTCCTTAACCTTTTAAGACCGAGATGCTGGTACCCCTCCCTGCAGTTTGTAAATCATTCAACATTCATAATAACTATTAATCATTTACAGCATTGGTACAATAATCATGACTCATGTATTTCATAGGCACATAATGAGTATATCTACAAAAGCAAGGTTCAAATCTTCCAGGATTGTCCTGAAATCACCAGGAATTTAAAAAAAAAATCTGCAGAATCCAAGGGTTGCATTTACATTTTTATGCTTTAAAAATTCTCAGGTTCTGAATCTGCTCAAAATCTTAGTGAATGTTTTCAGTATAGTATGGCATACAGCCATTCACATAATTTAAATAACAAACCTCATTATCCATCTTGACTGATGTCTCATCTGCTCTGGCTGCCAGGATCAGTGATGAGCAATGGGAGTGCTAATAATCTTAGATTGGATCTCAGTCAGGCCAACAAAATAACAATGGCTAAATATAGATATCTGTCAGCATCACTTTGATGCCCATGTGGAGCAGCAGTAGCTCACAGCTGCAATGTCCAGTTTCTGCTGTGTGTGTGGTGTTTTCATGCTCCCCTATTTCCTCCAGGGCATTTGGTGGTACATTGGTAAGTAACCTGGCTACCACAAGTCAATATTGTAGGAGGATCAGGGTGGATTGACAAGCATGTGAGACAGAAATAGGGTTCAGCGAGATGTGTGTGAAAATACAAATGATGCCAATGCCTTGGGACCTGGTATGGACTAATGGGCTGAACAAAGTCATATAAGAAATATGAGAACAATCCTTTTCAAATCAACAATAAGAGGAAAGCAGATCCTGTTTGTCTACACCGACGTTCTTATGCAATTTTATTATGCTGAAAGGAATTGAGTAACAGCACAATTCCTTCCAATCTTCTAGCCGAAGAGAGAATGAGTTGAAAGCGGATTAAATACAAAACAATGCATTCATACATGATTTTCCAAAAAGAACCCTTTCTTAAAAGGGTCACTAAAATCTTTTCATTGTTTCTTGGCATCTGTTTTGTCTGCAATCTCCACTCCAGCACCTCACAAAAATTATGGAGAGAAGGAAATTAATTCATCAAACCATAAAGTTGTAGCCACAAACAAAAACCTGACCTCATCAAGTTATGAATGGCCACTGTGGCATTACACACTGGTTAGGGCTGGACCCAATGTTAAAACACGTAATAATAAAGTCTTGATAATGTGGAAAAGGAAGAAAAACATTACTTAAAAAAACAAGCCTCAAAATGTTGAACTCTAATTTAAAATCAGCCTATTAACAGAAAGCAAAACAAAAGCTTATTTGAGCAGTTTTCTCCTTAATCCTTCAATGGACAATTTCAATGATTATGGGCTGCCCTCCAGTGACTCTCCCATGTGACCATTCTTCAAATAAGAAACTGTTGAACACTTTGCACTTGCAGCATGCTTTAGAGCTAAATGGAATCACATCTTCAAATATAAATGTTTGTAGGAATTAACATCAGAATGTCAGCTGAGTTCTGTTTCAGGAACTGTTTTGTCTTATGGCCTTGGACTCCAAGCTTAATGTTGTACTATACATGGTGAACCAAACAGAAACCGGAACACAGGTAAACATTCAGGAAACAACTAACACTTGCACAATGGATAGAAATTGTACCAGGCCTGAGAAATTGTGTCAAAGGAACCATGCAATGGCGTTCATTAGTTTTGTTTAAGGTCTCCTACTAGCAATACCCTATCATAAGGTATTACATGCAATGGAACTGCTCTCCATATTTAGAACTGTACAGAATTTTCCTCGTCTCAATTTGATAAATACAATAAATGATCTAAAGTCATTCAGCATGTAAACAATGATCTATAAACAATAAACCTGGGCAAACTGGTGTAATTAATCATCATAATTCCATATGGAATATTTTGTCGTTCACAATGACATTTTCTTTATGCGTCAAATTGATCTCTCTGGCAGATTTCTTGCCCTGGTTGTGCTTCAACTTCACCAGTTGCTGACAGCGTCACATTCTGAAGGATGTCCTTCTTTGCTATGCTGAGTGCAGTAGGCATGGAAACTTTCCAGCACACACTCATGTGACTGAGCTGACGAATGTGACGTATAGCATCTGACCTTGTCTTGATGTTGCAATTTGTGTCTACAATGCAGGTAACCCACAAGTGAAACGGGTCCAGTGCAATTAGTGTCAGAGCATGAAATACTAGTGTGATGTTGCGCATTAACACCATATTCTTTACTTTGAAGAAACAATCAGCAGCACCCATTTTGAAGACACGGTGAGTGGTGTCACAACAACAACTTCACACTCAATGTCATCAAGCCCAAGGAATTGATTGTGGACTTCAGGAAGGGGAAGAAGAAATCAGGAAGACACACAGCAGTCCTCGTTGAGAGATCAGTGATGGAAAGGGTGAGCAGCTTCAAATTCAACATTTCTATCACCAAGAAGCTCCACTTCGTTAGGAGTCTGAGGAGACTTGGTATGTCACCCAAGATCTACAAATTTCTGTAGATGTATGGTGGAGAGCATTCTGACTGGTCGCATCACAGCCTAGTAATAAAGCCTTCATTTCATCCGGTTGCAAGAGACTGCAGACAGTTACAGATTCAGCCTACTCCATCAAAGGCACAACCCTCCCACCACCATCAAGAACACCTTCAAGATGCAGTGCCTCAAGCCAGAACCCATCATTAGGAACCATCACCATCACGACATGCCCTCACTATAATCATCAGGGAAGAGATACAAGAGCCTGAAGACCTACACTCAACAATTGAGGAACAGCTTCTTTCCCTCTGAATGGTCCATGAACCCCATCTCTTACTCTTTTTTTTTTGCAGTATTTATTTACTTCAGTATTGTCTTTGCACTATACTGCCACTGTAAAGAAAAAAATTACTCAATATAACAGTGATAATAAATCAGATTCTCATTCACAATAACACTAATTCCAACTCCACCAAACACAACTGTGTTCTGGCTAGCTTTTTAGCATCTATGCTCCAGCTATGTATGGTGAAAAACACCTGGAAATGGAAATGTAGAATCTTTGTCTCAACTTTACCTACTATCAACTTGTTATGAACTATTTTTCCAGGAAGATAGTTCAGCTGGGTGACATGGAGCCATGGAAACAGGCTGGATTCCATTCCTGCTGAGAAATTTAATATATTCATCGCAAGTGAAGATGTTTCATTGTTCATCTCTGACACCTCTGGCAGACTGCGTGAAGATACAGTATTGAAACCTTCACCTGAACTGCATACACATCTATAGGAACTGCTTCCACCCATTTAGATTGTACATTTGCAATGATCATCAGCACTTTTCCACATAAAATGACCTGCAAATATTCTGCAATTCCTTGACTGTGGTTTGTTTGAGCAGGGCAAACAGGAGTTACAGATGTATTCAAAGTTCAAAATACATTTATTATCAAAGTAGGTATACATTATACAACCTTGAGATTCATCTCCTAACAGGCAGCCATGAAACAAAGAACCCAAAGGACCCTTAAAGACTAACCACTCAATGTGCAGAGGGAAAAAACAAATCATACAAATAATTAACACACGCAAATAGCATTCTGAACTGAAGTCCACAGAGAAGTCTTGAATGAATGCTCTTTACATTATTTATATTCTTTCAATGTCCTCCAACAGTTTGTCCAAAAAAATCTTTTGGTAACTTGCTTGATACAAGATACATTTGGATATCCTTCATTCAACTGCTTTAGAATCAATGCTTTTAGTTGGAATAAAACTGTATTCCCCCAAAAAACCTTTCCGGATGTTTAGCTCTCTTGCAAACATCTGTAAACCTTTACCTTTTCTCTTGCCATCCAGATTGTCAAAATAGTTGCACTCTGTCGCCTCAAGGTAGAAAGCTGTTGGGTCACCACAACTGTATGTGTATTCCAACAGTGATACAATCTCATCCATACTGGAGCACAACTGTTTTCCACAAGGTGTGATGTTTGCTGTCTGACATCACTGTGCAAGCCAGCAGCTGCCATGCACAACCTCTGCTTAGTTCTTTTTTGCAATGCAGGTAATATAGGTGTTTGGTGGCCACTCTTAGGTACCAATGGGTCTTCCTGAATGACTACATAAATATTTTATGAACTGTGGAGATTTCAAAACCACTTCTGAAGGCTTGAGTGCGATTATGATCCAACGCACTATTCTAGGGCTTAAGAAACATACTGTCCAATTTAAGGACAACACATTTTCTACCCTCAGAAGGATTATTAATAAAAGAACTGGAATTTGGTATCATTGAAATTACTTGTCAGTCTCTTTTACTGATACCTTTTTTAATTCCAATTTTATTTATTGTTTTGATCCAAATTCTCAAACTAATAGCATTAGCTTTCTATTACCAGCAACAACTAAAGAGAGAACGGATTTATGTTACAAGTGCGGAATCCCGACAGGGATGCCTGAAAAGTTATGTAAGTGGATCCTGAAAGTAGGGCTAAATTATGGAATTACAAAGAGGATACATTATTATTAATTAGGGCTTGGGAGATTTCCAAATTGCTCTATGGTGAGCCATCAGATCTTTATAAGCTCTGAGAAAAGGGGGTTAACTGAGTAAAATTCCATGAGACATCTGAAAAAAATTTGTAACAGAACATGCATACAAAAAGAACAAGAGAAATATATCAAATGACACCTTTCATCTTTCCTAATGTTTTCATAGTATCTATACTAGATGTCCTAAGCCATTCCTCAGCCTCTTGAATATTTATTTAACTGCTGCTCTGTTGTCATTGGTGTCATATTCAGCTTACCTGCTGAACAAGATTTCCAGTTCGGCGTATTATATTGTTCAAAGCATTGGATGCATCAAGCATGTTCCCAGTACTAGATGTAATCCTCTCCTGCAGAGAAACAACAAATCAGAGGTAGGTAAATACACCATGATAACATAAAGTGAAAGTAAATAACTTTTGTTTTTCACCAACAAGAGAAAATCTGCAGATGCTGGAAATCCAAGCAACACACACAAAATGCTGGAGGAACTCAGCAGGCCAAGTAGCATCTATGGAAAAGTGTACAGTTGCCGTTTCGGGACGAGACCCTTCAGTAGGGCTGTTTCTCATCATGTTTTGAATACTTTAAGATTATGCACAGCAACACCCCCCTTGTTCAGCATTACTATTTTGACTATTTTTTTTTAAAAGTAGTAAAACATTCATAGGAGTGCCTTTCTCCATCCTCCTGGCAAAAAAAACTATTAAAATACTATCTTTATATAAGAAACAATTTTCCCCATGCCATAGCTATATTGGGTTAATGGGAAACATCAGTGGGTAATAAAAATAAGATACAGTACTTTACACTTTGTACAAAAAATAACGTGTGGCCTTACACTTGGCCCAAAACACTTCCATAGATGCTGCCTGACCTGCTGAGTTCCTCCAGCATTTTGTGTGGATTTCTCTGGATTTGCAGTATCTGCAGAATCTCATTTATGACTTGCTGCTCAACTGCAAACTCTCTTCGATATATACCTACCTCTTCCACAGGAGTTCAGCGAGACCATCACCCTCTGCTCCCCTTGTGTGATCTCCACTGCTCTCCAATTCTTCAACCATGTGCTCACCCAGACTCACTTGTTTTCCTTCCCCTCCCCCCTTCAACTCCTTAATCTGGCTTCTTCCCCTTTCCTTTCCAGTCTTGAGGAAGGATCTTGGTCCAAAACATCAACTCTTTATTCCTTTCCATAGATACTGCCTGACCTGCTGAGTTCCTCAAGCATTTTGTGTGTGTTAACTCTGGACTTCCAGCATCTGTAGAACCTCATGTTTAGGACTGTGCTGATGGAATGCTGCAATGTTGGAGGTGTGACACTACGAAAGATGTCAGTCAAGGTACTTTATGCTCAGTTTAAACGTATGGAATTAAGATAATGCAACTATGTTAACAATGAGTATTAGGCTGTACAGCATATCTAAGTGATCTTGAGTATTCTTGATTATTCTATGTTGTTGCCCAAGGTAACTTTGAAAATAAAAACTGGAGATATGCAGTACAAAATATATCAAACTATATTCAGGTCAGTGCTGTATAATCAGATTCTAAATGGAATGACTATATAAAGGTAACAACGTTAACATTCAATCATGCCAACTGACCGCCAAGAGTTTGGAGAAGTTGATTTCTGAGAAGAAAATACTTCTTGCTTTTTGCAGCGTCTCCTCTGGTAAGGCACACAGATGCTTGTGCAAACGGTTGAAGGCCTTCTTGTTCTTTACAGTTAGGAAACTGGAGTGGTGGGATATGTTGCAAACAGTCTCCTTTAAATTTTCCCTTAGACCAGCAAGGGATATCTACAAAAATCCAAACACCAGGTAGAGGGATTTAACTTTATTCTACGAGAAAGCCAAATGATAACAAACCCTTATCCCAGTTTTCTTGCATGTTTACAAATGACCATTTCCATTTTCATGTAATGTTGCCTTAGCTTTAAAATCTGTAATTGCTCAATTGATTAATTCTTACTCTCTCTAAACAGCATCAATTGACAACCACTTATTAATACTCACGATCCAAAAAGTATCAAAACATGAATGGTTACTGATTCCCTAGTGGAAAACATTTTTACTTTTGAATAACCAGGTTGAACAGACAGTTTGATCTAAGTGCAAACAGAAAATATCTAATTCAGTCATATGGGATATCTTAATAACAGACCCACTACTCTTAATTGCACACCACAGAGTTTCCAAAAATGGTTGTCAAGCAAGATTCAGTTTGAAACAATAGCCCTTACTAAAATATTACAGAAAAGCGTAACAGAAAAATGGACTTAAACCTCAAAGCTATGCTTGACACAATGGAATATAAAAGAGGCACTAGATAACTCTCGTGGAAAAAAAACTTGCAAATTGAATTTACCATCTAGTATCACGTCACCACCTCACTCCCACGTTTTCTTCCACAAAGATGAACGCAGAAATTCTCGCAGTGGTTCACTGTAAAATGATTTCTCTGGGGAGTGTGTCGGTCTCCCATCAAAGTAACTACAGAGATTAAAATTCCAGCAGAAATTCTGGACTCTAGGTTCTTAACACCAATGGAGCCCAGGATATCCCATAGAACGCTTTATTTAAGAAATTGTTATTTCTTTCTAGATGAAGAACATCTGAATGTTATTCTATCCTGCAATGCTGAACTCAGTTGAGATCCCTATCTATTACTGTACATTTTACTTTTAATTAAATGGGTCTTAATGAGTAGCAATCAAGAATCAGGACCTTGAATGAGGTGGTTCCTTCAAAGCATACGACTTTCATTCCTTCTAAAGTTATCTTGCTGATAAAACAGAATTGGGGCCTTTTCCATCTGTAATACTCAGTCTCACAGTGGTGAATGGAAACAACACCTCAATTCTGCTCCATCCGTTGTAACAAGCCATAGCCTCGATTAGTTGATCAACTCAATGCCATCTTTCTGTAAGGATAACCACATCTTACTGCAGATTACCTGATCGAGATTTATCTTCGCCGTCATCAAGTCATTAACCACCTCTTTTGGAAGTGATGCATTGTTCATGAGGAACTGGGACAAGGTTTGATTCTTCTCTAAATACTCCTCTAGTGGCACACCTAGGGAATCAAAGATCAATTAGTTCCTGATTATGTATGTTGACTAAAACTTGAAGTAATTTATTTTCTTATATTATTCTGGAGGTCATGTTAATGTCACAATTGTCTAGCTTATTGCTGCTAGCCTACTGTACATGAAACAAATCTGAATCATGGAGCCTATAGAGAAATGAAAAGGGAATAATTAACTGTAAAGTTAGATACAGTAATGCATGTTTTTTAAATTATGCACATTAATGATTTTGGTATCACTCACATATCATGTTTGAGTCTGTGAATTACTTTGTTGTACTACTGAACATTGTATCAGGTGCTTTGTTGTCTGATATGAGCCTTCTCCTGCCTTTAATATCTTTCCTATCTTTATTTTATTATGGATGAATATAGTGCTAATACCAAAGCTAGCCAAGATGCTGCTGACTAGTTAATTCTCAATTCAATCATACCTGATAACCTTACTACCGCAAATGACAAAACAATTTTGTGCTTTGCCTGTGACCTTTTCTCTCTTGTTTTTAAATGCCAATATTCTATCCTAAACACACTTTCACCATCCTGTCTGAAGACCTAAAATCTCCTACCTATCATTCTATCCAGCAATTTTACCCTCTTCAGCTTTGTGGAAGGAATCAAATATTTAGATTTTAAAAGCCATTTTGGTCTCAACCAAATACAGTGGGATCCGGTTAATTGGTATATGTTGGGACCAGTGCATTTTGGCCCAATTAAACGGCTAGTCCAATTAACTGAAGATTCATGGAAATAGTTAAAAGGTATATTAAAAAAGACAAGCTACCATTTAACTGAGTAACAATTTATGTATTTAAATGAACTGCAGAACAGATTAGAACACTACCAATATCTCGATAGTACTATAAAACTGTATTAGTTCCTCATCGTTATCGGAGGAATTTATTTGCCATGTCCTTTTGATTGACTGTAAATGAACAAAATCAGCACAGACACCCAAATGCAGATAATGGACTGCTTTCATACAATGCTTTAGACGATTACGTCCTCCAAATCAGCTCATTCCTCGCTCTTGGGCTTCTTTAGTTGCTTTTATGCACTAATAATGCCTCCAAATGTTAATTTTACACCAATTCCTGAGCCAATTTTTACTTTGCTCCCAAACTCTGATCTAAAGTCACGACCATGTAACTAAAGTTAGCATTGGGGTTATGCTTATTTCAAGCTATAGATAAGAAACTGGATAAGTTGGGAAAGCCATTCAGGAGTCTGCAGCCACTGTGATTCTGTTTTATTTCATTAACACCTTTTATTGTAGCTCCACATGGAATTTAATCCATTAGTAATTATCGAATGCAAAAACCAGTGAAATATGCTCAGATTCTTTTTTTGGTTAAGATTCTTGCCGCTGTATTTTGAACAAGCTACAGCTGATTTGCATCTTTCTTAGGCAGTCCTGAAAAGAGTGCATTATAGTAGTCTAATCAGCTTAAACCAAAAGTTATCAATTTTTCTGCATCTTGAGATGTTATAAGAAATCAAACTCGTGCAACGTTCCTTAAAAGAAAGCGTGCTTGCTATGTGGAAATCATAACCCATGTCACCACAACACTGATCAAATATCTAGAATGTCAATAAACATTCACAGACTGTCAAAAAGGCAGTCCCTTATTCATAATTGTGACCAGTTGATGAATCTACCAAATGAATGTAGTAGGACTTTTAAGGACCAAATGTAATTATCTAGGGGAGATAAAGATAACAGACTCTACTGACATTCTCACATTTCATGAAATCTACTTGAGTGATGACAAGCGCAGCTCTATAACATAAATGGCTGCAACTTGCTATAATCATTTAAAAGAAAATTCCAATGTTTGGCATTATGGAGAAGTTCAAATAGCAAAAATGTTCTTTTGACTTGGGACGGAAGACAAAAGCTAAATGGTAGGTTTGTTCAGAAATGGAAATTGTTAAATCCTTTATCGAAGTATCTCAGCTTTATAAGATTGCTAGACTTCTATCTATCTGGCTACTTACCTTAAAAGCAACTTCTGACATCATTGGCTGGAGGCCTTTTGGTGCTTTGTTACTGTTGTGATGACATCATTTGCAGATTAACATGTAGCAAAGTGAGCCACAAGCAGGACATAGTTTTGGAGCGTTATTGCATTTTCTCTTTTTTTTTTGCATGTCTACCATTGTTTCTATGAAGTTAGGAAGAGTGCAAAGTGAAGGAGGATGGTTTCTTTGTGATTGCTAGTACAGCCTTTAATTTTTCCTCTCACCATTTCAGGTTGTTTTAAAATAATTTATGATTGCCAAGCCCCATTATTCTCCTTTGCGTCCAATTCTGTGCTGTGTCATTGAAAGTAAGGAACCAAGTTTGCAAGCTCCAATGGAACAAATTCCAAGTTTGAAATGGGAAGGTGTGGCAAAAATCAATTATTTGCTTTGTAATTTTATCAGCTTCTTACATCTACTACCACAGCTACCTTGTAAGGATCTCAAACACTCTGCAAAGCTCTGCCAGTTAGAGCTGAGAGACTAATATATTGATCAAACATGCCAGTGTCACTTCAGAAATTTCGGAATCTTAATTTGATGACATCACCAAAATGCCCCTCAGCATCAATCAACCATCAACTTAAAGACAAACAAGAGAAAATCTGCAGATGCTGGAAATCCAAGCAACGCACACAAAATGCTGGAGGATCTCAGCAGGGGTGGCATTATCAAAAAGTACAGTCGACGTTTCAGACCAAGAACTTCGATCAGGACTGAAACAAGAAGATGAGAAGTCAGAATAAGAAAGTGGGGGGAGGGGAGGAAGAACCACAAGGTGATAGGCGAAACCGGGAAGGAAAGGGGTGAAATAAACAGCTGGGAAGTTGATTAGTGAAAGAGATACAGGGATGGAGAAGGGGGAAATCTGATAGGAGAGGACAGAAGGCCATGGAAGATAAAAGGGTGTGGAGCACCAGAGGAAGTGATAAGCAGGTAAGGAAACGGGAATGGGACACGGTGAAGGGTGGCGGGGGGGGGGGGGGAACTTTAGTGGAAGTTTGAGAAATTGACGTTCATGCTATCAGGTTGGTTCCAGGTGTGGCCTCCTAAGTATTGGGGAGACCCAATGGAGATTGGGAGACTGCTTCGCTGAGTATCTGCACTCCATTGCCAGAAAACATTGATCTCCCTTACTACTCATTTTAATTCCACTTCCCATATTCCACCAGGTCAGTCTATGGCCTTCTCTACTGTTGCAATGAGCCACATTCAGATTGGAGGAGCAACACCTTATATTCCGTCTGGGTAAACCTCCAACCTGATGGCGGTTGAACATCAATTTCTAGAACTTCCGGCAATGCCCTCCCCTCTCCTTCACGATTCCCTATTCCCATTACCCTCTCTCACCACATCTCCCTTACCTGCCCATCACCTCTCTGGTGTTCCTCCCCCTTTTCTTTCTTCCATGGCCTTTTGTCCTCTCCTAACAGATTCCTCCTTCGCCAGCTCTGTATGTCTTTCAATAATCAACTTCCCAGGTCTTTACTTCACCTCTCCCACCTTCCAGTTTCACTCACCACCTTGTGTTTCTCCCTCCCCTCCCTCCACTTTCTTACTCTGACTCATTTCTTCCCCCAGTCCTGATGAAGGGTCTTGGCCCAACATGTCAAATGTTTACTCTTTTCCTCTGGCATTTTGTGTGTGTTGATGAACAAAGATTTGTTCTGTGGGTGCGACTAACACTGGCAAAGTAGTATTTATTGGCAAATTCATGAAAGTAATAGTGAGTCCTCTCTTTGAACTACTCACACTTCAACAAAAGAGAGACTTTCAGGGCAGTGACCTATCAAGAACGACTACATCCTCACTGAGATGGAGCATAATACTAGGATGGAGAATTTGAAGGAAATGGCAGTGCCATAGCAGCAATATTTTTCCTTTTATCGGCATTAACTGATTATGATGGAGAATGATGTTGTTACATCCCTTAGATAGTGGTTAAAATCATAAGTGGAAATTGAGTCCAGAGGCAGAAACATTACTTAGCAGATGATTCCCTTTCACACACTGCTGAGCCTTGAATGCTTCAATGGGTATATGTGCCGAGACAAGTGCAGAACTTGCCATTGCATTTCTGATCAGCTTTGCTGAGGGTCTCGATGTTTTGCAAAGAGTTCATGGCAATTTGATTGTTGTGTACTACCAAGTTACAGAATTAGTTGCAAACTGTTGATCCTTTAGGTGAATCTTGGCCACTCCCTATCAGCTAGGTCTTACCCACTTCCTATCATGTCCCAGCTGCCCCCAACCCACCTTCCCCTACCCTCCCCTCCCAAGCAAGCAAAAGTTGAGCAACGCAAGTGGTCGGTGCAACACACACAAAATGCCGGAGGAACTCAGAAGGCCAGGCAGCTGACATTTCGGGCTGAAACCCTTCGCCAGGACTGGAGAAAAAAAAGCTGAGGAGTGGATTTAAAAGGTAGGGAGGGGGAGGGGAAAGAGAACCACCAGTTGATAGGTAAAACCTAGAGGGGGAGGGATGAAGTTGATTGGTGAGATGAGGTGAGAGAGGGAAAAGGAAGGGGGGGGGGGGTTTGGGGGGCATCATTAGAAGTTTGAGAAATCGATGTTCATGCCATCAGGTTGGAGGCTACCCAAATGCAATATGAGGTGTTGCTCCTCCAACTTAAGTGTGGCCTTATCCCGACAGTGGAGGAGGCCATGGATGGATGTATCGGAATAGGTATGGGAAGTGGAATTAAAATGGGTGGCTACTGGGAGATCCCACTTGTTCTGGCAGAAGTGGTCTCCCAATCTACGACAGGTCTCACTGATATACAAAAAGCTACACCAGGAGCGCCGAACACAGTATATGACCCAACAGACTCAGTGGTGAAGAAAGTCACCTGGAAGGACTCTGAAGGGTAGTGAGGGAGGAGGTGCAGGGGCAGGTGTAGCACTTGTTCTGCTTGCAAGGATAAGTGCCAGGAGGGAGATCAGTAGGAAGGGATGAATGGACAAGGGAGTCACATTCTGCGGAAAGCAGAAAGTGGGGGGGGGGGGGGTGTGGGAGGGAAAGATGTGCTTGGTAGTGGGATCCTGTTGGAGGTGGAGGAAGTGTCGAAGAATTATTTGCTGGATGCAGAGGTTGGTGAGGTGGTAGGTGAGGACAAGAGGAACCCTATCCCTGGTAGGGAGACGGGAGGATGGGGAAAGAGCAGACATGCGTGAAATGGAAGAGATGTGGTTGAAGGCAGCTTTGATGGTGGAAGAAGGAAGCCCCTTTCTTTGACAAAGGAGGACATCTCCTTCATTCTAGAAATGAAGAGCCTCATCCTGAGAGAAGGGATGGTGTTTTTACAAGTAGTAGGGTGGGACGAGGTGTAGTCTAGGTAGCTGTGAGAGTCTGTGAGTTTGCAATAGACATCAATGAATAAGCTGTCACCGGAGATAGAAAGAATGAGATCGAGAAAGAAAGGGAGGTGCCGGAAATGGACCAGGTGAACTTGAGGGTAGGGTGGAAGTTGGAGGCAAAGTGGATGAAGTCGATGAGTTCAGCACAGGTGCAGGAAGCAGCACCAGTGCAGTTGTCAATGTAGCGTCAGAAAAGTGTGGGTCGGTCACCAGTGTGGGCTTGGAACACAAGACTGCTCCGTATAGGCGACAAACAGGCTATAGGCTACATGTGGGACCTATGTGAGTGCCCGGGGCTAACCCTTTTGTGGTTGGTGGTGAGGCTTCCCTTTCTGGAGCACACATGACCTTGTACGATCATTAACCATTATTTATAAGACAAAGAATGTATGTTGTTTAATGTCTGACACTGGAAATTAGTTCATTATTGGTGCTATAGCAAACAGAATTGAAATAGGATTTTGTGTGAATAACCCCTTTTCTAACCTCATGACGCAGGAAAAACATTGCTAAAAATAGCCAAGGAGTTTCAAAATGAGGACAATTATCCAAGGAAGACCTGCAGCAATGTCCTGAGATTATATTAACCAGAGAACTTGCCCCCCCACACCCCCCGACTCTGTTGGGTTAAACATTTCCCCACACCAATTGGCTCCAGTTCACTGCTGTTAAAGAGGTGGGAAATGAGAGAGGAGAGTTTTAAAAAAAAAATCAAGACCAAGGCCAATAGGGAGTAGAGACTAAGATCGGATATTCAAGTTTTGATGTTTGTACTACTGAATTGTCATGAACTATGAAAATCTCAATGACACTTAATAATTAACAACTGCTTAAAGCAGCTGGAAGTAGAGAAAAAGATTGTTATTTTAAAAGAATTACATCTTGGTTTCTAATTTACAGTCTGGAAATTTCCAGACAACCAACTGAACAAAAACAGTTTGATCAACAGAATAATTCAATCTTTTTTTTAATTGATTTTTTTATGCATTTCTATAACCACTACAAGCAAAAACCCAACAGCAAAATGAAGATTAATACAGTGCAAAATAAACATATCAATTATTAGAGAGAGTGCAGAGACGATTTACTAGGATGTTACCTGGGTTTCAGCACTTAAGTTACAGAGAAAGGTTGAACAAGTTAGGTCTCTATTCATTGGAGCGTAGAAGGTTGAGGGGGGATTTGATCGAGGTATTTAAAATGTTGAGAGGGATAGATAGAGTTGACGTGAATAGGCTGTTTCCATTGAGAGTAGGGGAGATTCAAACGAGAGGACATGATTTGAGAGTTAGGGGGCAAAAGTTTAAGGGAAACACGAGGGGGTATTTCTTTACTCAGAGAGTGATAGCTGTGTGGAATGAGCTTCCTGTAGAAGTAGTAGAGGCCAGTTCAGTTGTGTCATTTAAGGTAAAATTGGATAGGTATATGGATAGGAAAGGAGTGGAGGGTTATGGGCTGAGTGCGGGTAGGTGGGACTAGGTGAGATTAAGAGTTCGGCACGGACTAGGAGGGCCGGAATGGCCTGTTTCCGTGCTGTGATTGTTATATGGTTATATATGGTTATATAGCTCAAAACAGGAAGGAAAAAGCACCCAGAATAAAATCATATAAAGTTAGTATCCTCCCCACCCTCCCATGGAAAAAAAAAACTCCAGGCCAACCATTACAAGATGTAAAAAAAAAACTGGAGCATTCAAACCCCCAAAACTGTAAATATAACTAGTGTAATAACTGAGTATCTACACACTCAGAAAATTATATTTAAATTCCAACATCACGTAATAATTTAAGTCAGTCTGCTTCTGTTATTTCAGCTCTGTGCAGAACTTTGCTTCAAAGATATCCAAATTAAATAACAGTTCAAGACAAATTTTTTGTTGTTGAAGGTTTTCATTCCAAATCAAATAGCCTGACTGACCTAACTGAGTTACAAGGAATAGATGGATTTCTGTAGACACAGCAGCTCAGCAAGGGAAATGGAGAAATGTACACATTTAGATTAGATTTCAGCATTCATAATTGAGCTCAAGGTACAACTGGGTACATGACACATTGTTTATTTCCCACCCTCTATTCAGCATCTTATATCTTAAAGTACATTCTCTGCACTTGACCCTAGTCAGTATAACCAGAATCTTTCCAGAGTTCCCACATAACTGCCCATTACTATGGAGTTCACATGGACTGTACCAGCTGTGGTGCACCTTGCACTTCAAAGCCAGCCAACTTCCACTCACTTTCCAGATTTACGCTAGGAGATATGTCGTGTTCTTGCACATGCACCCTGTGTGTGACAAGGATCAGTTGATTCTGGAATTATAGATACTGAAAAATGAATTTTATAATAGTTAATATTACCTCAACAAACATCTGGAGACACTAATGCTGCAAGAATGCAACAAACAGTGAGAGCTGTCAGAGAAGCAGACAAGTAATAGTCTGACATAATTATATTTTCAGAAAAAATACCAGAAACCAGCATGGCAGACTTTGCCACTCCCTCACCTGTAAGGGAGAGATATCCCCACTCAGGAGTTAGTAGAATAATGTTAATACAGGCACGATGAAGTGAATCTAGGGGTACTCAATGTCAACTCAAAACCCTACAAAGCTATGTCCATCATGTTAAATATGGACAAGAAAACCCCTAATTATCATATACCATTCTCTCTCATCCAATGAATTTTGCTTCCTCCTCATTGAACAATGGTTGGAAGATGCATTGAGAGTAACATGGTCAGAAAATAGCTGCTGAGTAGGTGACTTCTATGGTCATTTATCAAGACTGGATTAAAAACATCATCATTAACAATGCAGGCAGGCAAAGTCCTGAAGGACACAACTGCCAAACTGGGACATCAGGTGGAGAATAAACCACCATAAAGTATAAACCTTCTCCATCTCATCCTCACCGATCTATCTGATGCAAATGTATCTGACCATCACAGCAATCATGGAAGTGACCATCACAAAGCCCCATCTTCATATTGAGGGCACCCTCCAGGTTATAAAGCAGTATTATTCTGCTAGATGGGATAAATCTAAAATTAACCCTGCATTCATTAAGTGTAATGCTATCTCTGCCATCATGATCTGACCCACCAGACCAGGGGACCAGCCCTGATTTAATAAGAAATAAAAAAGAGATCCATCTGCACCTGAGAGCAGCAGCAGGTGGATCTAAAAAAATATGCCAACATGACAGAGCTGCAAGATAAAATAATGTGCATGTTATACAGCAAAAGGAACAAACCACAGACAGAGCTAAAAATGCCACAACTGAAGGACCAATAGACAATAGACAGTAGGTGCAGGAGTAGGCCATTTGGCCCTTCTAGCCAGCACCGCCATTCACTGTGATCATGGCTAATCATACACAATCAGTACCCCGTTCCTGCCCTCTCCCCATATCCCTTGATCCCGCTATCTATAAGAGCTCTATCTAACTCTCTCTTGAATGCATCTAGAGACTTGGCCTCCACTGCCTTCTGGGGCAGAGCATTCCACATATCCACCACTCTCTGGGTGAAAAAGTTTTTCTGCATCTCTGTTCTAAATGGCCTACCCCTTATTCTTAAACTGTGGCCTCTAGTTCTGGACTCACCCATCAGCGGGAACATGCTTCCTGCCTCCAGTGTGTCCAATCCCTTAATAATCTTATATGTTTCAATCAGATCCCCTCTCATCCTTCTAAATTCCAGTGTATACAAGCCCAGTCGCTCCAATTTTTCAACATATGACAGTCCTGCCATTCCGGGAATTAACCTTGTGAACCTACGCTGCACTCCCTCAATAGCAAGAATGTCCTTCCTCAAATTTGGAGACCAAAACTGCACACAATACTCCAGGTGTGGTCTCACCAGGGCCCTGTACAGCTGCAGAAGGACCTCTGTACTCCTATACTCAATTCCTCTTGTTATAAAAGCCAGCATGCCATTAGCTTTCTTCACTGCCTGCTGTACCTGCATGCTTGCTTTCATTGACTGATGTACAAGAACACCTAGATCTCGTTGTACTTCCCCTTTTCCTAACTTGAAGTCAGCATTCAGTAGTACAGCAACACCTAGTCATCCAGTGATGGTGGACAACTCAAATAAATTGGTAAATTGGTTTATTATGGTCACATGTACTGAGGTACAGTGGAAAAAAAAAACTTTGTTTGGTAAGCCATCCCATGCAGATCATTTCATTACAACACTACATTGAGGTCGGACAAGGGAAAACAGTAAAAGATTGCAGAATAAAGCGTTAAAGTTACAGATAAAGTTTGGTGCAGGCAGACAATAAGGCTGAAAGTCATAACACAGCAGATTGTGAGGTCAAAGTCCATCCGATCATACTACAGGATCAATTAACAGTCTTATAACAGTGAGACAGACGCTGCCCTTGAGCCCTTGCTGTATGTGCTTTCAGGATTTTGTATCATCTACCTGATGGCAGGAGGGAGGAGAGGGAATGTCCAGGATGGGTGAGGTCTTTGATTATATTGGCTACATTTAGTGGCAGCAAGAAATGTAGTCTACAGATGGAAGACTGTTTTCATCACATGCTTCACAACTCTAAACTTCCATGCAGTCTTGGGCAGAGCAGCTGACATATGAAACCGTGATGCATCTAGACAGATGCACCATAGAAAGCATCCTAGAAAAATTGGTTGGGTCAAAGGGGACATGAGAAAATTCCTTTAGTCTTCTGAGAAAGTAGAGGTGCTGGTGTGCTTTCTTAGCCATGGCTTGAGCAGGCCATCTTCACTCTGAGCAGTCTGAGGTTGCAGGTGAGAACCCAAGCGGAGGCTGAATTTGTAACCATATTTACTCTGATCTGCCAAGCCTTCAATTAATTCTGTTCATTCACATGATAAAGGAAGAATGAGAGGACTGGATACAGTATAGTCCATGGGAGAGACAACATCTCAGGTACGGACTGAATACCTGAACTCCTGTTACACCTCTAATCAAGCTATTCCAGTAGTTACATCACCAGCATCTACTCAATGATAATGGAAAACTGCTGAGGTGCATCCTGATCTTGTAAAGCAGGCTTTGTCCAAGCTTGCTAATTATCACTATTCTCAATGATCAGCAAGGCGATGAAGGGCACCGTTGATAGGACTTTCAGGTTTCACTTACTTACCAATAATCTGCTTACTGATGCTTGGTTTGGGCTTCATCAGAGATAGTTAGCTTCAGTACTTTTGAAGGCTTAATCCAAACATCAACTAATGTTATGATTTGCCATGATGCAGTGAATGACTATAGTTTACATGAAGGCAGCATTGACAGTGTGGGTTCAAGGAGCCAAAGGGGAAAGCATTCTGCTGAGTGGAGTCATATCTCACAAAAAGGAGGATTGTCCTAGTCATTGGAGGTCAGTTAATTCAGCCCCAGGACATCACTCTGGGACAGGGACCCCAAACTTCTTTACGCTATGGACCCCTCATCATTAACTGAAGGGTCTGTGGACTCCAGGTTGGGAACCACTAGCTCTAGGAGATCCTTGGGATAGTCTCCAAGGCCCAACAATCTTCAGCTACCTCATAATATTAGAAGTGGAAATATTTTCTGGTAATTATATACTACCCAAATACATCTGCAAGTTTTTTCAAAATGAAGTAGTCCATTCTTACACGGAACAAAACCTGGAGAATATTTTAGAATGGGCTGATAAATGACAAGGAAACATGCATCAGGCAATGATCATCTTGCACAAAAAGTCTAAACACCCGGCGTTTATATTCAATGACACCACAGTCATCAAGACTCCATCATCATTATATTGAAGATTACCTCTGACCAGAAACTAAACTGGACCAGCTATATAAATAGTATGGCAATGAGATGTGGGATTTCCTAACATACCACAACTTTATGATAGACCACTCTCCATTATTTGGATGAAAACACAATACACCTAAACTCAAGAAGTTGGACACTACCTAGAGCAAAGCAACCTGCTTGAATTAGCCATCCATCCACCACCCTAAACTTTCATTCCTTCCATTTTGGATCTACTATGCATCATGTACAAATGCTTTGCAGTGATCTGATTTGGCTACTGCAAAAAATAAAACAACAACACCTCCAAGGAATTAACAAAACAGCAGCTTCATGGGAATGATTTTTGTCAACAAGGTTTGTTTTTGCAGAGAGGTGGCTTCCAGGATATGGAAAGCAATCCAGGGTTTTGATCATCAGGCTGGGTAGCGGGAATGGGAGTGGGACATAAAATGGTATTTAGATGCAGGAACAAATATAGAAGACCTTTGCCTTCCCATGTGCTTTGGTGCACAAGCAACAGATCAGATCAAACCTTTGGAGTGCTACCATGTATTGCTGTGAACGATGGTCAACAATTAAATAGCTAACAGTAGGAGGCGGCTCCAAGAACAATCCCACCCTTAATCACAGCAGTGCCATGCAACTGTTAGAAGTTAAAATATTTGCAACCATATTTAGGTAGAAGTGTCCAAGAGGTGATTCATCTTTGCTTCCACGTGAAATTCTCTCCATCACAGAGGTCGGTCTTCAGCCATTTCAGTTCATGCCATACAATATCAAGAAATGGCTGAGAGCTCTGGATACAGTGAGGTAGGCAGTAGCATTCCATCTGTAGTACTGTAGTCCTGCACTCCAGAACTACTGGAACAGCTTGGTTACAGGTGCATATAAAGTTCCATTGTTGCCAATTAGTGAATAATGTAGAAAGTCGCCCAGATATGGCTATTTATTGCCCAATCAATATACTCTCAATGATCAAAGTGATGGACGGTACCTACAGTGTTGTCAAACAGTATTCAGCAATGATCTGCTTATCACTGCCCTATTGGCAACTTTCCAGGACTACTCAAATTTCAGAGCCTGAACCAAATATTGAAAGGCTGAATTCCATACACAAGATCTATATGACTGCATTTCATATCAAAGCATTATTGGACTGACCATGGACTCAAGGAGCCCTGAAAAAACTGACATCCATGGATAGCAAAAAGAAAAGTACTCCAATGGTTAGTCATACCTTACACAATGGAAGGCTTTTGTAGTCACTTGACGACAATCATTCTAGCCCACACACATCAATGTAGGAGTTCCTTAGAATAGTGCCCTGGTCACCATAATCCTTATCTGCTTCAATGACCTTCCTTCCAACAAGGTTAGAAGTAAGCCCAATTAGTAATGATTGCAAAAGTTGAATTCCGCTCAAAGCTGGTCAGCAAATAAAGCAGCACTCTCCTGTCTGTACCCAAGACCTTAACAACATTCTAGTGTAGGCTGAAAAATGGCAGCCATCTGCCAGGCAATGACCGTTTGTAACAAGACAGCCTTGCCACGACATTACCATGACTGTATCCCCACCATCATCAATATCTCCTCCTCATTGATAATCGACACAGGCACACCTCAAAGGTGAATACTTAGTCCTCTGCTTATGCTTCTCTACACTCAATACCACGTAACTAGGCACAGCTCAAATCCCATCAAATTATTTGCCGATGACACCACTGCTGTTGGCAGAATTTCAGATGGTGACAAAAGGATACAGGGGTGACACAGATTGGCTGGTTAAGTGGTGTTACTGCAACAACATTGCATTCAACATCTGCAAGACAAAGAAACTGATTATGGACTTCAAGAAGGGGAAGTTGTAAGAATACACCAGCCCTCATTGAAGAGCCAACAGTAGAAGGTGTGAGCAACTTCACGTTCTGGGATGTCAATATCTTACAGCAAGGGCTCCCAACCTTTTTTTTAATGCATTGGACCAATACCATTAACCAAGGAGACCATTGACTCCAGGTAGGAAACTCTTGACTTAGAAGATCTACCCTGGGCTCAACAATGCAAACCAAGAAGAAGATATGCCAGCAGCTATACTTCATTAGGAGTTTGAAAAGATTTAGTATGTCACCAAAGACTAACAAATTTCTGCAGAAGGAGAGTGTATAGCTTTCTGACTGGTTGCACCACATGCTATGGGGCCTCCAATGGACAGGATCGAAAGAGGCTGCTGAGGTCTGTAGGCTCAGTCATCTGCATCATGGACACAATCCTTCACTCATATCAACAAAGGCCATAAGACCATAAAACATGGGAGCAGAATTAGGCAATTTAGCCCATTGAGTCTGCTCCACTATTCCATCATGGTTGATGTATTATCCCTCTCAACCTCATTTGTCTGTCTTCACCCTATAACATTTGACATCCTTACTAATCAAGAACCTATCAACCTCTTCTTTAAATATACTTAATGACTTGGCCTCCACAGCCATCTGTGGCAATAAATTTCACAGATTCACCACTCCCAGGTTAAAGAAATTCCTCTTTCTCTGTCCTCAAGGGATGTCCTTCTATTCTGGGGCTAGACTCTCCAATTATAGGAAATACCCTGGCCACATGAACTCTACCTAGGCCTTTTAATATTTGATAGGTTTCAATGAGATCTCTCCCCATTCTTCTAATCTTCTACACCTCTGATTTCTAAACTTGATCCTTGTTTAGAAAAACAGTCTACACCTTTATTTCTTCTACCAAAGTGCATGACCATATACTGTGTTCCATCTGTTACTTTTTTGCCCATTCCTCTAATCTGTGCAAGTTAAGAGTTCCCAACCTGGGGTCCACAAGTCCCTTGCTTTATGGCATTGGTCCATGGCACAAAGTGCTGAGAATCCCTGGTCTAAATCCTTCTGCAGATTCCCTGCCCTTCTACCTATCTTTGTGTCATCCACAAACTTGGCCATCAATCACAGTGCCTCGTCCATCATTTAAGGACATGCTCTCTTCTCATTACTGCCATCTGGGAGGAGGTTCAGAAGCCTGAAGACCCACACTCAACTTTTTAGGAATAGCTTCTTTCTCTCTGATGTCAGGTTTCTGAACAGTGCACGAACACTACCTTGCTATTCCTCTTTTGATCTATTTATTATTATTTTTTGTAACAAAGTAATTTTTGTCTAGCAGAGTACTGATGCCACAAAACAACATATACCACAACGTACAGCATGTCAGATAATAAACCTGATCTCCTTATCCAGAAGGAGACTGGGGGGCAAAGGGCAGGGTGGAAAGCATCATTAACTGGTTACTGTGGACCAATCACACAAATACTGTGGCTGTCAGAGAGGATAGGAAGATGAATGCCTTGTGATGATTCACTCCCCTCATTACACTACAAAACTTTTCTATCATCTAAAAAACACAAGTCAACACTGTGATGAGATAGCCTCCACTTGCAGATGACAGAGCTCAATACCATCCAGGAGGATGCATGCCACTTGATTCATGAATGCATCACGGCAATAATGCAAGCCATCTACAAAATGCACTGTTAGTTACCTGCCCAGGATACCCCCACAATACCTCTCCCACCCAGGAGGAGGGCACTACCACCTGCAGGTTCCCCTCAAGGACACACACCATTCTTGGTGGTGGCATCCGTCGGTCTCGAGAGACCATGGATCTGCGCCTGGAGTTTCCAGGGCTCAGGCCTGGGCAGGGTTGTATGGGAGACCAGCAGTTGCCCAAGCTGCAGGCCTTCCCCTCTCCACGCCACCGATGTTGTCCAAGCGAAGGGCACTAGGACCCATGCAGCTTGACGTCGCGGAGCAATGTGTTGTTAAGTGCCTTGCTCAAGGACATAAACATAACACGCTGCCTCAGCTGAGGCTCGAACCAGTGACCTTCAGGTTACTAGTCTGATGCCTTGCCCACTAGGCCACGCGCCAACACACCACTCTAATGTGGAAATATACCACCAGTACTTCCTCATCACAGGTTCCAAATCCTGAAACACTCTGCTCAACAGCACTGCGACAGTACCTTCACCAGAAGGACTGCAATAGTACAAGGAAGCTCATCACTACCTTCCAAAGGACAATAAACCCTTTGATTCCAAAACATGAATTAACAGGAGGAAAACAGGGTTTACAACATAGTTCTCAGTCTCGAAACACACACACAAACACAAATACATACATAGTTTACGGTGATTATAATTCTGGAGGACAGAGCATGAAAGATTAAATGGTACAATTGTTCATTTGCCCTGTACGAACTAGTTTGATGGAAGCAAGGAAGATTAAAGGGGCATTTGGTCCAATGACAACCTTGTTGACCCCTGTCTATATTGTGATTAATTTCATGGTAAGCTAGTTGTTTAGAACTTCAGATTGCATGTCATTGTACAGCAGCCAAGTTTGAAAACCTCTCTCCACAACCCTTCTCAGTAAAAGGAGACCGAAGTCTTTTGAGTTCAGAAAAAGGCAAGGTGGTGCTCCTCACCACGTTTTTCTTGCAGTTGTCACATAGTTTAAATTATACACATTGTAGCTTTTAATAGAAAGAATCAGCATCAATATTGCATATAGGTACAGAAAAAAACATGCAAAAGCACGAGTTACACCATGCTTAATTACAGGACCAACTATACCTACAACTCATTACACCAACCCTACAGTAATTACTGTTTACTTCAGTGTTGCGAGGTTCTGGATTCAAGTTTTGCTCTTGAGCGACAACTCAAAAATCTAGGTTGATTCATGAATATACTATTGACAGAGTTGCACTACCAGAAGTTTAGTTTTTGTTAAAAATAAAATACCAAGTGTTAACTTGCAATTCTGCTTGCTCTCTTTGGGTGAATACAAAATAAAGTCCCATGGCACTAATTCAAAGACAAAGATGACTCCTGGTGTCCTGACCAAGTTTTATCGTACAATCAATATAAATAGTAAAAAAAAAGTTACCTGTTTATTATACTGCTGTATATGAGAGCTTGTATGCACAAATTATTATCACATCTCTTGTATTTTAGCTGTGATTACACTTAACTACTCCACTGACAATTAATAAATTTGCAACAACAAGAGTCTGAAAATAATTTTTTTTCTTTTTCAATTACACCCTTGCACAAATATCAATAAGTGAAACATTCAGATAAGGTTGTCAAAGCATCACCAAAACTGTGGGAGATAACTTCAAAAGCAAAAGAGTGATGTATTTGGGAACAGCACCTACAGAGGAACAGAGCAGGCCAAGCAGTACCTACAGAGGAAAATAGATGTTAACTGTACAGTTCTCTCCATATCACTGCTTGACTCACCGAGTTCCTCCAGCACTTTGTGCATTGCTCCAGATCTCATCATCTGCAGTCAGTCGTCAAGAACTTGGGAATATTTGTGCCTCAACACCAAAAGACACTAATCTCATTAGTCACCCTTCTACACCATGGGCACCATGCAAGGAGTAATTCATTTTGCAGATACTTAGCTTTGATTTGGATACTCTCTGACCACTGTGTACATGACAACCATGCCTGATCACCATTCAACTCAGTAGTTGTCACCGGAAAGTTTGGAAAAATTGGGGATTCAATTTGCATCCATTCCACAGATGATGCAATCTATCCAAATTCACTTATGAATTACAACCAACTGGATAAGAAAACTGAAGACAACAACAAAATAACACTCTTACACTTGATCCCGCATGCTGTTGATGCAAGCACCCTCCTTGAGATTTGGAGCACATAATCCAGCCTGGCAATCTAAAACAGTACCGAGGGAATGCTGTCTTGCAAGAGAAATATCTTCCGTGTGAGTGATTAAAGCAAGGCCCATTCTTTGTGAAGTAGATGCAAAATATTCCTGGGCTCTATTAATACAGACAATGCCCTGGCCAACATCCTTCCTTAATTAACACTACCAAAAAACACTAATTTACTTTGTACCTATTTACAGCACCTGATGTGAAAGTTTCCCTACATCAAAGAAGAATACATTACAAAAGTTCTTAACTTGCTGCTAAATCCCTAGGACAAGATCACAATAGGCATAAAACAAATGCTTACTCTTTTTCTTGATTTTGTGAAAGGCTACATTAGAGACCAGTGTATGGAATTCATCCACCAAATGTATATTGATCTATATATGCAGGTTATTAATATTAATAGACTCTGGTAAATTTTGCTTTCTTCAATCTGGTAAACCAAGAGTCAACAGTCAAGTCACCTCAACCAAACTATAATTCAGTTCAATCTTGCATCAAATGTTTTAGAGTCAGAGTAGTACAGCACAGAAATAGGCCCTTCAGCCCATCTAGTTCATGCTGAAACCATTTAAATTGTCTATTCCCATCATCCTGCACTGGGACCATAGCCCTCCATATCCCTACTTTCCACATACCTGCCCAAATTTCTCTTAAACGTTGAAATCAAGCTCAGACGCACCACTTGTGCTGGCAGCTCATTCCACACTCTCACCATCCTCTGAGTGAAGAAGTTTCCCCTCATGTTCCCTTTAAACACCTTATCGATCACCCTTAACCCATAGCCTCTGGTTGTAGTCCCACCCAACTTCAATGGAAAATGCCTGCTTTCATTTATTCATTTATCATATCTATACCCCTCAATTGTGTACCTCTATCAAATCTCCTCTCAATCTTCTACGTTCTAAACAATGCAATCCTACCCTATTCAATCTTTCCTTATAACTCAGGTCCTCCAGACCTGGCAACATCCAATAAATTTTCTCTGTACTCTCTGAACCTTGTTTACATCCTTCCTGTAGGTAGGTGATCAAAACTGTACACAACATAGGCTGCATTACCGCCTTATACAACTTTAACACAACCTCCCATCTTCTGTACCAAATACATTGATTTATGAAGGCCAATATGCCAAAAGCTCTCTTTATGACCCTAACAACCTGTGATGCCACTTTCAATGAATTAGAGATCTGTATTTCCAGATCTGTTTGTTCTACCACAGCCCTCAGTGCCCTACCGAAGGTCTTACTGTGCAAGACCTACCCTGGTTGGTCCTACCGAAGTGCTATCCTCCTGTCACTAAGGATGTTTTAAATATCTCTGCTAGGGATATTTGCACTTGCCTCACATAGGGTCCGAGGGAACACCTTGTCAGGCCCTGGTGATTTACCCACCTAATCTGACTCAGGGTAGCAAACACCTCCTCCTCTGTAATCTGGGCAGGGTCCATGAAGTTGATGCTGCTTTGCTTCACTTCTACAGACTCTGCATCTGTCTCCCGAGTAAATGCAAGTGCAAAGAATTAATTTAAGATCTTCCTCATATGCTTTGGCTCCACACATGGATTATCATTCTGGCTTTACAGAGGACCAATTTTGCCTCTTGTAACCCTTTTGCTCTTAGCACATCTGTCGAATCCTTCAGGATTCTCCTTCACCTTGTCTTCTAGAGCAACTTCATGCCTTCTTTTAGCCTTCCTGTTCTCTTGCATTTCTTGTACTCCATAAGCACCTCATCTGTTCCTACTTGCCTATGCCTGCTATGCACCTCTTTTTTCTCTGAACCAGGGCCTCAAAAATCTCTAGAAAACTGAGGTTCCCTATTTGTTACGTTTACCTTTTGTTCTGACAGGCACATACAAGCTTTGCACTCTCAAAATTTTGTTTAAGGTGTCTTCCACTTTCCAAGTACACCTTTTCCAGAAAACAGCCGGTCCCAATCCACACTTGCCAGATCCTTTCCGATACTATCAACATTGGCCTTTTTCCAGTTTAGAATCTCAACCCTATCTTTCTGCATATTTACTTTGAAACCAATGGTGGTCACTGGATGCAAAGTGCTCCCCTACGCAAACTTCTGTCACCCGCCCTGTCCCATTCCCTCATAGCAGATCCAGTATTGCACACTCTCTCATTGGAACTTCCATGTACTGATGAAGGAAACTTTCCTGAACACATCTGACAAACTATCCCATCTAGTCATTTTACAGTATGGATTTCCAGTCAACACGTGGAAACTATTACAGGCTTATGTTTCTTGCAACAGTCTGCGATCTCTTTACAAATCTGTTCCTCTACGTCCCTAGGACTGTTGGGTGGTCTGTAATATAGCCCCATTAACATGGTGATACCTTTCTTACTTCTCAGCTCTACTCATAACGCCTACTTGTCAAGTTCTCCAGTCTGTCCTGACGCAGCACTGCTATGACATTTTCCCTGACTAATAACGCTACCCCTCGTCCTTTAATCTCTCTCACTCTGCCACATCTAAAACAACGGAATTTCAGAATATTGAGCTGCCAGTCCTGCCCCTCCTGCAACTCAAGTCTCCCCAATGGCTACAATATCATAATTCCAGGTGTTGATCCATGCCCTGAAGTAAAATGATATAAGCGCATTAAGAGATCACTGAACCCAAGTCAACCATCTGCATGAGCAAACAGGTAAGACCCCTTCAAATGCACTGCTACTCCAGCAACTGATGGCTCCATTGCAGGTAGAACTGATATTTATCCTTTCAAATATTTAGCAGCACAATTGGGCCAAAAATGTTTTTAGTTGTTTGTTATTCTTTTATGTTTTTTGAAGATTGCTGGCACAGATCACTGATCTGTTAGCCCACGCACTTCAAATTTTACTTCAAAGCAATTCATTATTCATTAGCAAACACGAGGAAATCTGCAGATGCTGGAAATTCAAACAACAACACACACAAAATGCTGGTAGAACACAGCAGGCTAGGCAGCATCTATAGGGAGAAGTGCTGTCGATGTTTCGGCCCAAAACGTCGACAGCGCTTCTCCCTATAGATGCTGTCTAGCCTGTTGTGTTCTACGAGCATTTTGTGTGTTGTCATTATTCATTATCCCTTTAATGAGGTATTTTTAATGTTTTGAAATACTAAGGCCCTGTATAAATAAGACTATAAGCTACAATTTGACCTGCACACAGGCCTACAGAGATGAGACCATCAAATGATACAGTTTGACATTTTAAACAGGGCTTTGTTGGATGGTTTGAAAAATGACATCATTATCCTCATAGAACATAAAAAGCAGGCCAATAAGCTGAAAATGCAGCCTTCCATTATTGATTTCTAATTTTCATGGATTGGGTCCAGCTCAGTAAATATGGACCTCATTTTCACAGTGACTTAGCTAAACATCAGCACACAATTACTTTCCATTAGAGCACATTCTCTAAAATCAAGTATCAGAAGAAGTCATTTCTCAAAAAGTGGATTAGCAGGAAGCAATAAGACTTGATAACTTGCACAGTGAATGCCAAACTTGAATTTTACAGAGCTGTAGATTGTGGAGTTAGATACTTCCGATGTCTTGAGAAAGTATAACACACTAATAGAGCAGAATCCACAAGGGTATGAAGGGTGGGTGGGAAATCACTGACACACTCGTAGGGCAAAGCTGCTAAGCTTGAGGCAAATGAATCCACAAGAGTGTCTTGGACCCAGATGAAAATCAGTAGATCTCACTTTCCTGGACTTTACAACCATAATATCAATATTATTTATCTTTTATTAGCCTTCTTTTTTGTATTTGCACAGTTTTTCTTCTTTTGCACACTGATTGCCTGACCTTGTGCGCAGTTTTCCAGCTTTTCCCCTATTGTGTTTCTGTGTACCCACTGAAAATGAAGTCAGCGAGGCCGCGGACTCGTTTTGTGGGGCTTTGAGGTCTACATTGCATGTGTTCCTGGATTCTGGTTACTTGCAAGAAAATGAATCTCAAGGCAACAATACAGACTTCGATAATAAATTTACTTTGGACTTCGAACTTTCAGATTTACTGACAAAATGCAAATGGCCAAAGCTTGTAGAAATACTTCGACATTGTAATATGTTGGAAGCTTGAGTTTAGACTTCATTTAACTTTAAAAAGTGTCAGAGTCAGGGTTGTAAAAAGATAGCCCATTGAGACCAAGCAGATCATCTCAGAAAACAAGGGACACCTAGTTCAGAGGAACATTTATCATCAGATAAAGTGAGAAATTGTTATTGAGCTCATGCAGGTAAACTGATGATTTCATGAATCCCAACGTGGCAATCTCACTAAGTGCTTTTAATTGTAACCCTATCTGGACAACATTAGAAATTTGGCCAGAATTTCTTACATTTCTTCCGCTCTTTTTAAGTCAGAACTGGAATGTAAAAATCCACCTTTGAGTACATCTCTATTTCTGTACCAAGTTTATTAAGGCACAATAAAATTAACCTGTCACCCAGATGTCAGGATGACAAAAGGACAGATACAATTCAGTGGCCACTTCGTTAGGTACAACTGCTCATTAATGCAAATATCTAATCAGCCAATCATGTGGCAGCAACTCATTGCATAAAAGTATGCAAATAGAGAGACATCCATTTAGAATAGAGAAGAGGAGGAATTTCTTAAACCAGAGGGTGTTGACTCTATGGAATTCATTTCCACTGATGACTGTGATTAAGAGTGATTACAACAGTGGTGTGCAGAAGAACATCTCTGAACGCACAACACACCGAAGCTCGGTGTGGATAGGCTACAGCAGCAGAAGACCATGAACATACACTCAGTGGCCACGTTATTATGTACAGGAGATACCTAATATAAAGTGGTCACTGAGTAGTTGTCCTTTGGGCCTATTGAGCGATCTGGCACTTTGCTGTCTGAGGGAGTCTGGTGAAGCTTGGAGACAAAGCATGAGCCCATGATTGACTCCATTGCTTTTTTCCAACTGAGGCGTCGAGGGCGTGAGCCCACGATTGATTCCATTGTTTCTCTTCCATTGAGGCATCGAGGGTACGAGCCCTTGATTATCTCTATTGCTTTTCTCTGATTGAGGTGCCAAGAATGCGAGCCCCTGATTGACTTTATTGCTTCTCTCTGATTGAGGCTCCGAGCAAAGCTGAAGTCGATGAGAATGAGAATGGAGGACGAGTGTGTGTTTGGCGCCGTCTGCCTGGTAGCTGCTGTCGTAGGAAAGTGCAGGAGTCTTGGGATCCACATTGCCAGGATTGATTGGTGAGGCCGTGGATTCATTCTGGGGGACTTTGAGCCTGTGTCCTTGGATTCTGGTTACTGATTTTTGTTCTGCTGTTTTTGAGTGGTTTCATCAGAGCGATCGACGTAGTCTGGGCAAAGGAAGGCAAAGGAAGGCCCTGCAGCGCTGATGTGAACTAAACCAAATATGACTGGACTCCCGGTTTGATTTTCTACGTGTTGTTCACTCGCTTTTTGCCGTTTGCATAATTCATTATTTTTTTCGCACATTGGGTGTTTTTTTGATGCTTTCTTGAACGCGTTCCATGGTGATTCTTTATTTCGTGGCTGCCTGCAGGAGGACGAATCTCAGAGCTGTATTTCATATGCATACTTCCATAATAAATGCACTTTGAATCTTTGAAATTTTACAGGACCTGAAAAGTGTGTGGCACTTTTTTGTGATATGCATACAGTACTAGAATATTTAGAATGATAATTGAAAAATTACATTCTTTTGATTTTATTTATTAATTGAAGGGTATAATGAAATACAGTATAAAAAAAATCTTTCACATTTCATTAACTTTCTCTAGCCGTGTCCAATTCCTGCTGCGTGACAATGAAGACTGTGTGTGGGAGCATTTCAGTTACCGCGCAGCCACGTACCAGTGTAACATAGGGGGAACAGTGGTTCTCATCTCCTCAGACGCTGTTAACTTGCTGAGTATTTCTGGCATTAGCCACTTTGGATTTCCATTCAGAGGTTTCAACACTATTTAAAAACTGGTGGAGGTGCTACTGAAGAGACTGAGTGTCTGATTTAATCAACAGACCATTGGATTAATTCTACCCTTTTCCTCCATTTTTCCAATTAAAATGGTGAAACAATCATTGTGTAGACAGCAAGTGCTTTCAGACAAGTACACAGTACAGTTTCATACAATACAGGCCCTTTGGTCCATGAAATTGTGCTGACCCTTTAACAGACTGCAAGATCAATCTAGCCATTCTTTCCCACATAGCCCTCTACTTCTCTTTCATCCATTTGCCTACCTAAAAATCTCTTAAATGTCTCTTAAATATCTGCCTCTGCCACCTCTCTGGCAGCACATTCCACACACCTACCAGTCCCCGGGTACAAGAAAAACTACCTCTGACCATCCTTTTCTCCCAGCGCCTCGAAGTTATACTCTGCCACCTGTATTAGATACTTTAGCCCTGGCAGGAGAAAAACAGAAGTCTGACTATCCACTTAATCTGTGCTTCTTATCTTGTACACCTCGATCAAGCCACCTTTCAAGGGACAATATATTCAAGCATGGAGGAGAGGCTCGAGTCTAAGAATTGCTCCTCAATCCTCTTGAGGATCAACCATCTGTAGCTGACACTGACACTTTCAACACTTCCCATGTTGAAAGTGTTTTCATCTTCTTACAAACAAAGAAAGAAAGAGGACCCTTAGGATCAACCAGGGCCTGGTTTTGGATAAGAGAGTCTGCAAGATGTATGGTGGTCAGTGACATGTGTGACACTACTGAGCCCAGAGGATCAAAGAGACTTAATCTTGTTCAATTCTATACACTCTTAATCTATTACTACATTGTGAAGCACTTATTTTTCCTGGTGTGCTCAATAATGGTCCTCCCCAAGACAACTTGGTCTGATTTTTATCCCAATTCTCTGAAAGGAGAGTTGCACAAGGTATGATGTGGTTGATACCAATATCCCATTAAGTGCACAAGGGTGAATTGTGCTCATAAGAGACCAGTTGAAGGTCTCAATAGGAGAAATTCTACCAAAAATACTTGCAATGGATTTCCATTAATGGAAAAAAATGCAGTTAAATGTAGTGCTGTTAATCCAAATTCTTAGGTTAGTATTCCTTAATTGATGTTTGCTATTCACTATTAAGGCAAAAGTCCATGATGTAACTTCGAAGCTTCTTCTAACAGTCTTGAATAAAGAATGCATGGGGCCCACTGAGGAATAACTTAAATGTTTCTGCATTACTTCAGATGCTGAAACCCATACCTGACAAAGGACGGATGTTATCAACCAGTTTTCTCAATGTGCTCATGAATTCATGGAAGCTCTGTAGAATGTGTTCCTTGTTGGCATGATGCAGTACCTTCTGGGCATCAGAGAACAACCGAGAAACACTGTCGAAAGACAGAAGTATATCTGTTAATAAGTGGTCTACAGTAGATGTAAAGTTGCCAAAGGTACTGATTATAAAATGGTCTCTCTCCTCAGATATGCAAGGGAAAACAACCAATTGTTAAGTGCAACTCTTCTCCTTCTGTGACAGAGCTGACTGTTGGAATGTGTAGAATATTTAGTTATCTTATTCTAGTTCCCATTCATGTGTGAAATAGAACAATGAATATCAACCTGCTAATTGAACACATTTAAGAACAACAGAAATCTTGGAAAATATGTACAAAGAAGGTGCTCATGGACAAAAACACTCTTTCATGCCTTGCAGGTGTATGAACATCCACCTTGGAGCCCCAGTATTCCCCACTTTGTGATTTGTTAACTTAGCAATAATGAAACCCAAGGCATCTCTGCTCCATATGGTAAAGCATGGAAATACTCTATGAGGAGTCTTATTTTAGTGGCATTTGTCCAGAGGACAAGAAAACCTTCAGTTCTGGCCAACTTCAGAAGTATTCCTGCTGTTGCTGTCTGAAGCTCACATTGTTAACAGAATTTGTGGGTGGAGAGGAACAAGAGAGGCAAAAGAGAGGGCCCATAACAGTGGGGGGTAGGGTAGTGGCATTGAGGGGTACAGAGAGGCAAAGGACAGCACTGACAAGTGATGCCAACACCCAGCTTACCAGATCCTGAAATGAATATTGTTAAAGCAAGATTGGAAGAGAGAAGATGGGAGAGTTCTAGTTTTCTATACAGCTGGTTTCCATTCCAACAATGGCTGAAATCTTACCTATAAGTTATGGACAAGCAGACCAAAAGATCTACTGTTTAAATAGATCATACAAGCTATATACAAATTATCTGGCTGGAAAAATCATCATCACAGAAACACATTGGTTGTTAAGTGGTTCCACAATTTCCACCTCCACTGTTATATCTAGAAGCTAACTTTACATATTGATAACGCTATTAATTCAGTTTCTGGCCTCACTTTATAAAGATAATAACCAAGACTTAACACTTTCATTTGTTTCTTATTTGCTTACATGATAACTCCTTTTTAGGTCACAAGTCTAAGCGGGGGGTTGTAATTAGCCTCAAGTCCCTTACACTAAATGTGCAACACGGCCTTACTTCGTCTTAGAGTTAAAAATGCACAGCAAGGAAACCACACCACCACTGACCGGTGAGCACCCATCTGCACTAAATCCATCTCACAGGTCCATACGCTTCCATGTACAAGTGATTCAAGAACCCATCCAGAGACTTCAAGAGTTTGTCAGTTAACCAGTTCCAATCATTTCCTTAAGCACTGTACTCCAGGCAGTTGCCACTCTCTGGATGAAAAAGGTCCCCCTCTGATTCACCTCGCCTTTATCCTAAATCTGTGTGTTTTTTTTCATCTACCTCTGATAAAGGGAGAAGTTTTCTGATGCCTACAACTTCTAGACTCAATTTTATCTACCTCACCTATGTCCCTTCTTAACCTCCTCTGCTCCAGGTAGAACACACTTGGCTTCTCTGGTCTTTCATAACCGAATCACTCCATTCCAAGAAACCTCCTGGTAAATCTCCCCTGTACTCTCTGTAGCATCATTGCATCCTTCTACAGTATAGAGTCCAGAACTGCTCTATCATTACACTTGGATACCTCTTCAAAAATTCTGTCAGCTTGGTCAAACACAACAAAGCCACATTGGTTGCTTCTGATTAGACCCAGTTGGCCATCTCCAATTAGACTCAGTTGTTCTAAGCAATCATTTAGTCTTGTGTTATACAATACTTCAGAAATTTGGTTCTGATAATGTAGGTCCTAACTAAAGAAGTTAATTTCCACTAAAGTTAATGGAAGTATATTTTCAGAGGGGAAATACAAGTATTAAGTTAGTCCAGCCTTTTCACACAATTCAGACCTTAATAATGGAAATCTCTTTTCTTTTCTGCTTCCAACTGATGGAATGTGCAACTGGGCAAAGTGCTCCAAAGTAAGTTTATTGAAAGACTTGCTTGATTTGATCATGTCTTCCTTCAACATGTATTGCACTGATTTGTGTGAGTTGGCACTTGACAAATCCTATCCTGCATTGGTTGGATATAGATACTTCTTTGGTGAAACAGGAGATATTAACACCTCTTACATGGATTGGTTGAAATTCCCCACAACTCCTGGAGTTTCTCCTGGTGTAGCATACTGGAAGCAAGGATTGTTAACGTTACAGATGATTCCTTGTATCCACGGCAGTGTCCCTGCTGATGGTAGTGCTTTGTTTGGAAAATGACCTATCAAGAGAAACAAGCAAACTGTGAACCCAAATGAACGCTTAACCCTCCTACTCAGTCATAAGGATATCAAGTTTTCTATTTTTGTCAGACATTGTTAATTAACTCAGGTGTAAGTAAACAGCAATTAACATCTAACTTTAAAAGAGGCTGTGACTACAGCACTTCAAGTTTCTATGATTTTAGCAAACTTAACTGATGATATGCAATCTACTATCATCAAACAGCCTTCAGGAATTAACTCTGAAATAGAGTAAATATTTGATGTTTGCAAGCACACTGCTGACAGGAACAAGAATACAATTTTATTCCCTGCACCTGAAGGCAGAATTTCCATTTCATAAAACTGCTGCAGTATAGAAGGTGACCAGTCAGCCCACTGAATCTGCACCCGTCTTAAACCTATCCATGGTGCCACATTTCCATGATGTTTTTTTCATGGTCCTGAAAACGTCCTTCAGATTATCCCAGAGGTTCCTGTTGATTTTTTTCATATTTCATACTAGCAATGAGAATGCAGACAACTAATATTGTTTTGTGTAAGCACTTTTCTCAGTTCCCACTGTACCTTTTGCCCAAGGTATGATCATCAGTCTCTCTGTATCTGAACCCTCCACTAATGGGAAATCTGCCTACCATCACCACCAACCCTCTATTTGCCCTATCTAAACCAGTCCTGATTATGTACACATCCCTCAAATCACTTCGTAGTCTGCTCCAAGGAGAGTAACCACAGCTTCTTGAGCCTGGAGCTATAATCTCATACGTTACTTGCAGACAAACGCTAATCAAAATTGCAAAAACACCACTTCCCACACCAAATATCCTGTGATAATTTTTGTCAAAAAATAAAATCAGGTCAAACATATACCTTTAGCCAGAATAATGATACAAGCGGCCAATACAACACAACAACAGATTACTTTTAAGTTTTGGATAGTGGTGAGTGAAGATGTTCTATTGGAATAAAAGTCAGCAAAGAAAAAAAACTCAGACTGTTTCGAAGGAAGCCCAATAAGCCAGGAGTGATACTTGCCCTCAGGCATTCTGTATTCCAGAGTCCTCTTGCTCTGTAACAGCTTATGGCATTGGTCCCATTTTTACAGACAGCACTTTTTCATGTGACTGTACTCTGACAATCAAGTTTCACTGGCAGCTCACGCCAGCTTCACTTTGAAAAGTGAATACTAATATTGTACACAATCTATCCACTGAACAGAGGATATTACTCATTCACAGAACCATAGAACATTACAGCACAGAAACAGGCCTTTTGGCCCTTCTTGGCTGTGCCAAACCATTTTTCTGCCTAGTCCCACTGACCTGCACCTGGGCCATATCCCTCCAAACCCTTCTCATCCATATACCTGTCCAAGTTTTTCTTAAATGTCAAAAGTGAGCCCTCATTCACCTCTTCATCTGGCAGCTCATTCCACACTCCCACCACTCTCTGCGTGAAGAAGCCCCGCCCCATGTTCCCTTTAAACTTTCCCCCTTCACCCTTAACCTATGACCTTTGTTTTTTTTCTCCCCTAACCTCAGTGGAAAAAGCCTGCTTGCATTCACTCTATCTATACCCATCATAATTTTATACACCTCTATCAAATCACCCCTCATTCTCCTATGCTCCAGGGAATAAAGTCCTAACCTGTTCAACATTTTTCTGTAACTCAGTTTCTCAAGTCCTGGCAACATCCTTGTAAACCTTCTCTGCACTCTTTCAACCTTATTAATATCCTTCCTGTAATTAGGTGACCAAAACTGCACACAATACTCCAAATTTGGCCTCACCAATGTCTTATACAACCTCACCATTACATTCCAACTCTTATACTCAATACTTTGATTTATAAAGGCCAATGTACCAAAGTTCTCTTTATGACTCTATCCACCTGTGACGCCACTTTTAGGGAATTATGTTTCTGTACTCCCAGATCCCTCTGTTCTACTGCACACCTCAGTATCCTACCATTTACCTTGTATGTTCTACCTTGGTTTGACCTTCTGAAGTGCAATACCTCACACTTGTCCGCATCACAGCAAGTCTCCAAATGCTTATTGATACATAATGTACATATACATGCACCAATATATGTCTGTCCATATATATTAGGTGCCATTAGCCCACATGTATTTAATGAAAGTGATGTGAATAATTTTAAAGATTGTACATCCTAGCAGCAGATCCAACACCAATGGTCAAGTACGTACCAAGATGGGATTGGTATTCTATTAATCCTGCTATCATCTTGCAAGTGCATTTATAGTAGTTTGGTTTAGGAAAGCTACAAGATATTTAAAAAAAGCAAAGAAAAACAACAAGAGAAAATTTGCAGATGCTGGAAATCCAAGCAAAAAGCACAAATTAATGGAGGAACTCAACAGGCCAGGCAGCATCTAGAGTACAGCCAACATTTCGGGCCAAGACCCTTCATCAGGACTGGGGGAGAAAAAAAAAGGAGTCAGAGTAAGAAAGTGGGGTGGAAGCAAAGAAAGAATGGTTTAGGCAGCAAACTATGATGTAGTAGTTTCCTGGAGTCCAATGGAGAACTTTTGACAGAAGTGGCTAATATCCCTCTCTCCTTCCAACAGGAGGGAGCATTAGGGTGAGAAGGTGGAAAGTACAGGAAGCTCCAAAATTTGTTTTTGCTCATCTTGATATGCAAACTAGTCTCACTTCCCAACAGAACTCACTCCCCCTATTACGAGGTTAACCACCTCATTGACAAAACTCAGGTATTAAGAATGAAAACTTGTACATTCCCAGAGGCCACCGTGTATGTGTGGAATCTGTATCCAAGTGAAAGTTAAAATCTGCAGAACTTCATGAAGAGTCTGAGTCTTCAGCAGTGGAGAGAGAACTGTGAGGTATGAATGGGTGTAGCCTGGGGGGGGGGGAGGGTTGGGGTGGAGGGGGCAAATCATTCTCACAAAGCAGCTGCATATTACTTACATTCATGTTGCTCAAACGGTGGGTGGGACTGGCGTACTGAGATTAAGATAAAGAAGAGAAAGAGAGGCCATAATAGCTCAATAACCAGTTGAATCTGCAAAACAAATAGTGCCGAGAGTTTTGAACGTTAACACACATTTCAATACTGGCTGCATACACAACATTCTATATCACACAAAAATCATCTTTGACAAGCCCAGCACCAGCAATGATCAGTTTGACAGCAGAACACAATCACAGCAAACATCATGGATAGATAGCTAATGGTATGAATATATTTAAATTAGTCGCTACTGAAATGAAGGAATTGCACAGCTAATTTGTTTAATGAACTCTGACAAACTGTTACATTATAATGACCAAATCTCCTGCTTAGTGCCTCTGGACCTATACACACTGGAGTTTAAAAGAATGACGCAGGATCTCATTGAAACATGTTGTACACTGAAAGACCTATATTGAGTAGACGTGGAGAGAATATTTCCTATAGTAGGGGAGTCTAGGACCAGGGGCCCCAGCCTCAGAATACAACACAAATGAGAAGAAATTTCCTTAGCCAGAGGGAAGAATACACTGCCACAGATTACAGTGGAGAACAACTCATTGGATATATTTAAAGTAGAGGTTGATAGGTTCTTGATTAGTAAGGCCGTCAAATGTTATGGGGAGGGAGGAAGCAAGAGAATGGAGTTGAGAGGCATAATAAAATCAGCCATGATGGAAAGGTGGAGCAAAATGGCCTAATTCTGCTCCTATGTCAAATGGTCTTAATTACAGGTGCTGATCTGAAGTTATTATTGGCCAGGACACTCCAGGTTTAGCTGTGATGGCAAACTCTGGTTAGCATCACAGATTTAAAAAAAAAATCAGCCAGTAGGACAAAATCTATTGTAACCATTCCTCAGGAGAGAGATGAAATTGACTGTTGTCGCTTTTGGAGTGATTCCTGGGAAAGACTGCCCTATACTATAGACATTAAAACATTACGTGACCACCGTCCATTCTCTATTAGCCCCTGGTGATCGGAATCAGCAGGCAGAATCATATAATGTAATCTAAAGAGCAGATTGTGGGTAGAGAAGACTGTCATACTGAAACCACAGTCCTATCATTTCTATAAATAACATCATTTGAAGGGAAAACAAGCTAAGTACTGAGAGATGTCTCTGTGGTTCATGCGTACATTTTGTACACCAGTCTCTACATCCAAATAAACTCCAACATTTAAGCTTGAATTTCTGATCAGAGGCATTTTAAATGTTATTAGTGCCATTGACTTCAACAGCGTAAAAACACGTTTTCAGTAAAGTATATTCATGATAGCAGTGTATTATAATATTGCAAACAGGGGCACAAATTAGAACAGAACTCTCTGTAATTCGGCACTAACTGGTGATCTCATTCAGAAGATACTTGTGCTCTTCCCAGGTTGGCACTGCAGAACATTAACGCTGTGAGAATATTGTACACTACATCTGGCCAAGTTAGACCTGGCAGAGACAGAGCTTGTGGCAGATATCTGGTGTCATAAAATGGAATAACTTCATTCACAACAATAACATCTGTTTTTTTTAAACAAATAAAATCTAATATACTTGAGGGGGGAAAATCTGCTTTAACTTTACAAGATTGTAATATAATAACAGTTCTAGGAAACACTTTAGCATTACAGTTACTACAAATTCCTCTTTGACAGTCTTTCCTCATTTATGGTTACAGAGTGCATTAGTTTACAAGATAAAAACACTTGCTTCAGATATTATTGCAACAAATGTCACACCACTCCTTACGTAAAGCATTTCTGCCCCATACGAAAATGTAGACTGCTGACATTGCACTGAACTAGGAAGCTTCCAAGTTAGAATCAAATTTACATGGCTCCTGGGCTAGGACCGAGAAAGTTCAAACCAAATGCCTCCTGCCCTACTCCCTTTACACTTATGATTGTGAGGCTAAGGACAGCTTTGATGTCATACTTTTGCCAACAACACCAGTGTCATAAGTGGAATCAAAGGTGGTGACGGATCAGCATCTAGGATGGAGATTGAAAGTCTGGCTGAATGGTGCCACAGCAACAACCTTTCACTCCATGTCAGCAAACCCAAAGAGGTTATTATTGAGTACAGCAGGAAACCGGAAGTCCATGACCCAGTCCTCATCAGGGGATCAGAAGTAGAGAAGGTCAGCAACTTTAAATTCGTCAGTGTTAACATTTCAGAGGATCGGTACTGAGTCTGGCACGCACGTGCCACAGCAAAGAAAGCACAGCAGCACTTCTACATTCTTAGGAGCTTGCAAAGATTTGGCATGCCATCTAAAACTTGACAAACTTCCATAGATGCACAGTGGAGAGCATACTGACTGGATGCATCAAAGCCTGTTATTGAGAAACAATACCCTTGAACAGAGAAGCCTACAAAAAGTAGGCGATACAGCCCAGTGCATCATGGGTAAAGCATCCCTACCATCGAGCACATCTATAAGGAGTGCTATCGCAGGAAAACAGTATTCATCATCGAGAACCCAAACCATCCAGGCCATGCTCTCTTCTTGCTGCTGCCATCGGGAAGGTGGTACAGGAGTCTCAGAAACCGCATCACTAAGTTCTGAAACACTTACTACCCCTCAACGATCAGGCTCAACCAAGAAGAGGAGGTAACTCCACCCAATATCACTCACCCCAAAATTGAACTGTTTCCACATGCTATGGACTCACTATCTCATGCTTTTGATATTAATTGCTCATTTATTTATTATTATTTTCTCTTTTTGTATTTGCAGTTTGTTGTTTTTGCATAGTGACTGTGTCTTGTTACGTGCAGTTTTTCATCGAATCTATTGTGTTTCTTTGCATTTACAGTGAATGCCTGTAAGAAAATCAAACACAGGGTAATATATGGTGACATTTATGTTCCTCGGTAATAAATTTACTCTGAAATGAAATGAAACGGCGAGGAAGATTGAAGCATCGAGGTGAACGTGGAGGTGGTCAGTGATGACTCCCAGAGACAGTCAGCAGCCGGATCAGCACGTTCACCCCCAGATCGGTGTTCATTATTTACAGAAGGACTGAGTTCGTGCAGCTGCTCTCCTCGGATGCAGACGAAAAGATGTTTTCCATATTCTGAGATTTATGTGAATATTGGACTGTACTTTATATTGGTTTCCTTCAGTTTCTTTGGTGTTTTCTTTCTTGTGAACGATTGGGGGTGGGTGATTTGTTAATTTTTTTTTAATGTGTGGGGGGGCATTTGGGTGTTCGGTGCTACTGCCGCTGTTCTTTTCTGCGAGTGAGGGGGTCAGGGATTGTTACGTGGCTGTGTTTTGCTGTGGGCGAGGGGAGGATGTTAGGATCTGTGAGTTTTGTTTTTTTCTTTGGGAGGGTGGGTTGATGTCTTTTCTTTTGTCAACACTCATGGTCTTTCTTAACCTAATGGCTATCTGGAGAAGACAAATGTCAAGAGTTGTATTGTAGTTTGACAATAAAATGAAGCTTTGATTCTTATGCAGTTGGCCAGCAAACTATCCGTATAAAGAAAACAAGAAAGGATAGGATTGCTCTTTATTACCACAATAGACTAGCCTATCAAATGATGAGTAATTCAGTGAAATACCGCTGAACTGGCAGGATACATGGATCTGTTCGTTAATAACGAGTTGGCAATCAAAGGCGGCAAAACAATCACGAAAACATTTGGTAAAAGCGTTCACCAAGCTAGCATTTAATAAAACACATCTTACTATGACCTAGTACTTTAAATACAAGCATTAGTTGTTTTAAAACAATACACAGCAAAACCCAAATCAGCTTACTGAATATGAAACTCACAGTTTGCCGTTTCCGATAAGTGAAATTCTTCCAGAGGAGAAGTCTGAGCTGTACCCAGTAGCTCATGTTGGTCCCTAAAACTGTGCATTAGAAAGCAAAGTTGACCTGTGCTGAAAAGAGACAAAGACCATTTAGTTCAAAACATGACACATATGAACACTACATGCTGGAAAACATGGTTGACCTGAAGTACAGTGACATTTAATTTTCACTGTTCGATTTCATTCCTCTCATTCTGTAGCAGCACAGAATTTTATGTTCCTATTCTACAGATTCTGATTAGTTCTGACATTTGGCTCCATGGCCATTTGTTCTTTTGATATTATGGCTCACCCAGAGTCATTTAGAATCTTTTCCCGGAGGTTGCTTACCTGGTAGTCAAAGTTCAGTGTGGCAAGCCATCAACAATGGGCAGCAATGTAACCCAACTAATTTCTGTTCTCAGCTTAGATCACTGCATTAGAATTACCCTTGGATGTTAATCTGAAGCATCTAACGATCCCCTTCCTGCGTAACCGTGATCCTGGCACAATCTAAACCACACCGTTCTCACCAGTCCTGTGCCATCATGAAGGGTTAACATGCAACAGATCCCAAAGTATGGAGGTAAAAAGGCAATGGAATGCCAGTGAGAGTCCGGAGATGGGGGCCAAATGCCAGGAACCGGCGCAAAGGCAGAAACTGAGTATGTGAAAGGACTGCCACAGGGCCGAGTTGATACCAGACAAAAATGAGAACTCAACACAAATACAGTCCTGGAGATCTGGAATCCACCTATTCATGATCTGCAGAACTTACCAGCATCCCAGATACAAAAGCCAAATAGGCAAGCCCGGTCTGCTAAGTAAAAGGGTATTAGTTTCATTTATGTACTAATACAAGACTTGAATTAAGCTTAATTCAAGGAACTGAAAAGCTACCACAGGAAACCACACGCAAGGAAGTGGGTCTTTCTGAGTTAGAAAAAGAACAGAATGACTTTGAGAAATGCAAAATGGTTCTAAGTTCATACTTCGAACTTAAACATACAAGGGAATGTTGCTCTTATTTTGAAATTACAGGAAGTACAGCAGAAAATCTAGGTTTAAACAAGTGTAAAACACAGATAACTGAAGACATTTTACGGCCTGAAGCCTCAGAGAAAAGCCTCGGCATTTAATAGGTTCTCTTCTTCAAAAAAAATCTAGAAATTTACCTCGGACACTGGATAGACGGGAATAGAGTGTGTAAGGACAATCTTTTCATATACATTAATGTAGTACAGGATCATGGTATGTCAATCAGATTTATTACAAGACCAATTCTTTAAGCAAAAGGTCATTGACCAATAGAATTTATTCCTATCAGTGATATGGATATTTTGAGCTAATCTACCTAAAAAAAATTACAGCAAGTTCCAGATCTACTTTTACATAGCATTGCCCAAGACTGCAAAGACTACACTTGTGCGATCAGCAGCCCGACATTTAAAAATTCCTATCAAACCAACCACTCAGCTTAATGTTCAAATTTTTTCCTGTAATAACCTGTATAGCAATATGTATTATACAAAGCTAATTGATTATCTTTATTGTCTTAACGCAATTCTCCAACTCCTGTTACATGTATGACAATTCCACAACGACGTTCTCCTGTCTGTGCAACACGCTGGAGGAACTCAGCAGGTCGGGCAGCATCCGTGGAAACGAGCATGTTTCGGGCTGAGACCCTTCGTCAGGACTGAAGAGGGAGGGGGCAGGGGCCCTATAAAGAAGGTGGGAAGGAGAAGGCTGGTAGGTGCCAGGTGAAAAACCAATAAGAGGAAAGATCAAGGGGTGGGGAGGGGAAGCAGGGAGGGGATACACAGGAAAGGTGAAGGAGGAATGTAAGGGGAAAGCACTATGGGTAGTAGAAGAAGGCAGAATCATGAGAGAGGTGATAGGCAGCTGGAGGAGGAGGCAGAGTGAAACTGGGATGGGGGAAGGGAGAGGGAGGGAATTACCGGAAGTTGGAGAATTCAATGTTCATGCCCAGGAGCTGGAGACTACCCAGACGGTATATGAGGTGTTGCTCCTCCAACCTGAGTTTGGCCTCATCATGGCAGTAGAGACCATGTATGGACATATCCGAATGGGAACGTGAAGCAGAGATGAAGTGGGTGGCAACCGGGAGATCCTGTCTGTTGTGGCGGACAGAGCGGAAGTGCTCGACAAAGCGGTCCCCCAATCTGCATCGGGTCTCGCCGATGTACAGGAGGCCGCACTGGGAGCACCGGATGCAATTGATGACCCCAACAGACTCACTGTAAAATGGGGGGCACCTCTTTTTCCCTTATTAGGGGAGACAGAGAGCTTATGGTATGTCAAATTACTTTACTGATGCTTATGCATAGGAGGGGAAAGTTGGGGGGGGCTTTGGCATTCTAACATTTAAATTCTTTGGGGCACTCCTCTGTTTTCTTAGCTGTTTGTGAAGAAAAAATTTCATATGTATACTGTATACCTTTCTCTGACATTAAATGTACGTTTTGAAACCTATTGAATAGGCCCTTCTGGCTCTTTGAGCCTCACCACCCAAAAATCCCTCGAATGAGTCCTGGCCTAACTTAATCCTAATCATGAGACAATTTAGAACAATCAATTAACCTAACAACCTGCACGTCTTCGAACTTTGGGAGGAAACCAGAGTATCTGTAGGAAACCCACATAGTCATGGGGAGAATGTACAAACTCCTTACAGGGATTGAATCTGGGTCGTTGGTTCTGTAAAACACTATGCTACCATATTGCCCCACAGTTGAGGAGTTGCAAATAAAATTCAATATTGCACAATTGTCAGCAAATGTCCAAACTTCTAACCTTATGACTGAAGGAAAAGTCACTGATGTCCAAGATTATGCTGAAGAGCTCCTGCAGTGCGAGGAACTAAACCAAGATGATTTCCGTCCAATAACCACAACCATTTCCTCTTTTCTTTGTGAGTTTTTCCTGTGAGAAAAAAAGCTCTAGTCCTCTCATAAGAAGGGACAACTTAAAAAAGGACATCAAGTAGCAAGGGGTGTTTATAAACCAAATCCTCAATTCTTTTGAGCTTGGCACAGTTTCACCTAGGACAAGGGAGGCCAGTACTTTGTGGGCCTGGTAAGTCCTGTCCTTTCCTGGCATCCTTTACTAAATGGATTTTAAAAAACACCTACATGTTGTAGTAACTTCACAGAATTATAATTTGAACTTTTTAAATGGAGTCCATCAGCAGAGACAGATAGCTAAATAAAGTGGGGGCTCAGTTACGACAGCAGAGGATGTGAATATACCTTTAAGTCTTCTCACAGCTATTTTAACTGCACACCTAAGCTTAAAATTTGCTCCAAAAGATTCACCTGCTCCCCAACTGCACTGGAGACGTGCAATGTTTGGAATGGAGCTGAATAACAAGCTCTCCAGATCTTTCCTCAACATATCTTTTATTAGCTTATCTCAATTAGTCTCAATAGTTGGTGCTGCAACTGACCTCTGAAACACAGGCATCTGAAAGACACTAATGAACTGCGTGCACAAGAATTAGGCAAGGATAAACTCAAAGCCCATTCAGAGCTCCAATGCTCACACACAGCAGGCACCCATGCTTTGCTGAGCGTGTGAGCAAAGATCAAGAGCCACAATGTCATTCTAAATCCTCAAAAACAAAGTTTTCATCAAATCTTTTCATGCACAAACTAGCAATACTTTACATAACATAGACATCTTTAATTCAACTGGAGTAGATGTGAGTTGCATAACAATATGCTACACTTTAAGTTTTAATTCAATGCACTAACAAAAATGATTTTCAAGTAAATTTGAAGGTTTAAAGATGATAATAAATTACTCTAACACAACCATTAACCTCAGTCAAACAGGTTTCATTTTCAGAAATCTATATGAACGTCCAAGCCAAAAGACTAAGAATGTAATGATTATGATTAAAGATAAGAAAAGTAGTAGCTGGGTCAGGGCGAGCCAAGCTTGTGTCTATGCAGTTCTTACAAGGGCTCCATGGGCGATGAATCATATGAGTTACAGATACCTGACTTTATGTAAGTTCTTCCATTCATTTTAAAACTTGTTTCAAGCTAGTAATTAAATGATGACAGGATAGAGTATACATTTTATTAATTGGGTATATTTAAAGTGGAGAATAGGTTTTTGATTAGTAAGGGCATCAAAGGTTAAAGGGAGAAGGCAGGAGATTGGGGTTCACAGGGTTAATTAATCAGCCATGGCCTAATTAATAGCCTAATTCTGCCCCCATGTCTTATGGTCTAATTTATACATGGATAGTGGAAATGTGATTATTTAACAAAATGGAAGAATTATAAAAGTGAAAAAAGAGTGCGGGGATATGGGGAGCTACAGGAAACTGACATTTCTGATTTATGGAGAGGTTAGTTGTTGACTTCAGGGATGGAACTCTTAACGTAACCTATACTTGCTGTAACGGGAATGTAGCAAATACTGGTCAGACTGATTCCTGGCATTGCAGTGGGTTGGGCAAGAATTCAGAAGAATAAGAGGAGATCTAATTGAAACATACACATTTGGACAGGACTTGTAGGCTTGAAGCAGGTGAGACTATTTCCCTTAGCTGTGGGGTCTAAAACCACATGCCATGGTTTCAGGATACAGGGCAAAACTTGTAAGGCTGAGATGAGGTGAATACCCTCTTTCAGAATGTTTCCCCTCCCCTAGAAGGTGGCAAACTGTGGATCTCACCAACAGAGAAAGCTGAAGTCATTGGAAAAATTGGTAGATTTCTACACACAAAGGACATCAAGTGTTATGGGGAGAGAGCTGAAAGATGCTATTGAGATAGATAATCAGCATGATCATATTGGATGAGGAACAGACTTAATGGAGTGAATGGCTTCCCCCACCCACTCTTTTGTTATATTCAATACAAAGTAATACAAGGAAGAACAGAGGAGAAATTTTAAAAGACACTTAGTTAGTAACTTTTCTCTAAAGTTCAATTGTCTGTCTTATTTCTCAGAGCCCATGAGATCTTTGCAACTAAATAGATACCAAATGTGAGAGAAGCAAAGAGATTACAGAAGGCTCGCACACAGGGACTACAGCAATAAAGTGGCTGTAGCTATATTGTACTTCTGCAGAACAATCACTCTTGAGCGATAGTAAATATGCACGAAATGTTGCTAATTATACACTCTCAGTTACACAGTTAATGCAACATCACTCACAGTTATTCTATCTGACAATTATACCATTGCCTAAGAAGAATAATGTGAGCTGCCCATCGCCCAGCAGCACTCACATCTACAATGATGAAATGCTTTGAGAGGCTGGTCATGACTAGACTGAACTCCTGCCTCAGCAAGGACCTGGACCCACTGCCATTTGCCTATTGCCTCAATAGGTCAACGGCAGACACAATCTCAAAGGCTCTTCACACGGCCTTAGACCACCTGGACAATAAAAAACACACGTCAGGATGCTGTTCATCAACTACAGCTCAGCGTTTGACACCATCAATCCCACAATCCTGATTGCCAAGTTGCAGAAGCTGGGCTTCTGTACCTCCCTCTGCAATTGGATTCTTGAATCCTTAACCGGAAGACCACAATCTGTGTGAATTGGTGATAATATCTCCTCCTCACTGATGATCAACACTGGTGCACTTCAGGGGTGTGTGCTTAGCCCACTGCTCTACTCTCTCTATACCCATGACTGTGTGGCTAGGCTTAGCTCAAATATCATCTATAAATTTGCTGATGTTACAACCATTGTTGGTAGAATCTCAGATGGAGATGAGAGAGCGTACAGGAGTGAGATATGCCAACTAGTGGAGAGGTGTTGCAGCAAAAATCTTGCACTCAACGTCAGTAAAGTGAAAGAGCTGATTGTGGCCTTCAGGCAAGGTAAGATGAAGGAACACATAATATTCTTCAGAAGTGGAGAAAGTGAGCATTTTTAGGTTCCTGTGTGTCAAGATCTGAGGCCTAACCCGGTTCCAACATATCAGTGCAGCTATAAAGAAGGTAAGACGGTGACTGTACTTCAATAGGAGTTTGAAGATATTTGGTACGTCAACAAAAACTTCTATGGATGTACCTTGGAGAGCATTCTGACAAGCTGCATCACTGTCTGGTACGGGGAGGGAGGGGGGCTACTGCACAGGACTGAAAGAAGCTGCAGAGGGTCGTAAATTTAGTCAGCTCCATCTTGGATACAAGCCTACAAAGTACCCAGGACATCATCAAAGAGCGGTGTCTCAGAAAGGCAGCATCCATTATTAAGACCCCCAGCACCCAGAGCATGTCCTTTTCTCACTGTTACCATCAGGTAGGAGGTACAGAAGCCTGAAGGCACACACTCAGTGATTCAGGAACAGCTTCTTCCCCTCTGCCATCCGATTCCTAAATGAACATTGAACCCATGAACACTACCTTACCTTTTTAATACATATTATTTGTTTTTGCACAATTTTTAATCATATATATATAAATAAACACTGTAGTTGATTGATTGACTTCTTTTTCTTCTTCTATATTATGTATTGCATTGAACTGCTGCTGCTAAGTTAACAAATTTCATAAAACTTGCCGGTGATAATAAACCTGATTTTGATTCTGAGCTTGTCTGAACTTTTCCTCCCTATGAAAGTTTAATCATGGGTTACAATTGGCTCACTGAGCAGTGCAAGGGGATTAAAAGAAAGGAGTCTATTCATTTTAAAGCATCTTTTGTTTCCTAGAATGGGATAATATATTTTGTAGTGGTTTTTTTCTCCTTAACACTGACGTTTGGAAACTCCTAAAACTTCCATTCATCTTATGAAAGCACTTTCACATTAAGAGAGAAGAAAGTTATCTACTCTGAGACACAAATTTCTGAAACTAAAACCATATGTGCTCTTTGTGCTATGTATTGCAGGTAACAAGTCCAGAATTAGGCCATTCAGCCCGTCAAGTCTGCTCTGCCATGCCACCATGGCTGATCCCAGATCCCACTCAACCCCATACACCTGCCTTTTTGCCATAACCTTTGATGCCATGACCGATCAGGAAACTATCAACTTCCACCTTAAATATACCATGGACTTGGCCTCCACTGCAGTCTGTGGCAGAGCTTTCCACAGATTCACTACTCTCTGGCTAAAAAAATTTCTCCTTATCTCTGTTCTGAAAGGTTGCCCCTCAATTTTGAAGCTATGCTCTCTATTTCTGGATACCCCAGCCATAGGCAGCATCCTCTCCACAGTCAGCCTATCTAGTCCTTTCAACATTCTGTAGGTTTCAACGAGATCCCTCCGCATTTTTCTGAATGTGTGTTGCACCTTGGCCCTGGAGGAACACTGTTTCATTTGGCGATATTTATATATTGTTGAATGATAATTAAACTTGAACTCAATTTTATATGAAGGGAAACTGTATGATTCAGTCCAACCATTCCTTCATTCAGTGAAACTGGAGCAAGAGCCCACAAGCTATTTTCCAACACCACCCCCCTCCTTCCCTGGCTGACATATTGAAGGCAACTTTGACCACCAGTCTCCCACCTGATGCTAACTGGGGTAACTCAGCATGGCAAAGATCTGAAAATGAACTATTCCTAAGTAGTTTAAATATGCTGAAGAACAAACTAGGGGCTTAACCTTTTATTTTACATTAATTTATCACAATAAATTACATTATACAATAGGATAGAGTAAATTATGACAGTAATAGGCTGAAAGAATATTGATCCATTATGTATGTTTTTAGTTGGCCCAAAATTAGCCTTTTAAAAATTCCAGATGTACATTATCCCGAAACACTGTGCAAACTCCCTTTGTGTAAACTCGACAATTACAAACCACACTAATTCAACTTTTGTCATAACGTTACTCTTTAAACACAGGTGGCATTAGAAGGTCCACCCCAGATTTCTGAGGGCAAATTGGCAGCATAGTGAGTTGCCCTACACTGACAATATTGTCAACACCCTGAGAAAATAAATCACTGGAAAATACCGTGTCACCATGATATGAAAAGAAGAGGGCACACTAAGAGCAAAATACTGGCTCTATTCAAGTTAATGGGGAAAGAATGGAGATTATTAAGTCTGTTATGTCAAGGAATTGGTGACTAAGTAGATCTTCAAAAGATTTCAAAATATTAAAATACTTCAACTGAAGTATACAGCAAAAGGAACACAAAACAAGCACAGAGAGCAAACTTGAAACTACTGATAAGGAAAAGTAAATTAATCCTCAAGCATTGGTAAGTGAATCACCACATTCTTACTATTTTTGTGGCCAGGCTTTGGCTCAACAGGCAAGCTAGAAATCAAGTTTGAGAGTTAGAGGTATAACAAAGTGTACGCAGGATGGTAGTAGAGAATCACAAACATGAGAAAATCTGCAGATCAAGTCAAGTTACTTTTATTGTCATTTTGACCATAATTGCTGGTACAGTGCATAGTAAAAACAAGACAATGTTTTTTCAGGACCATGGTGTTACATGACACAATACAAAAGCTAGACTGAACTACATAAAAACAACACAGAAAAAAAACTACACTAGACTACAGACCTACCCAGGACTGCATAAAGTGCACAAAACAGTGCAGGCATTACAATAAATAATAAACAGGACAATAGGGCAATAAGGTGTCAGTCCAGGCTCTGGGTATTGAGGAGTCTGATAGCTTGGGGGAAGAAACTGTTACATAGTCTGGCCGTGAGAGCCCGAATGCTTCGGTGCCTTTTCCCAGACGGCAGGAGGGAGAAGAGTTTGTATGAGGGGTGCGTGGGGTCCTTCATAATGCTGTTTGCTTTGCGGATGCAACGTGTAGTGTAAATGTCTGTAATGGCAGGGAGAGAGACCCCAATGATCTTCTCAGCTGATCTCACTATCTGCTGCAGGGTCTTGCGATCCGAGATGGTGCAACGTCCGAACCAGGCAGAGATGCAGCTGCTCAGGATGCTCTCAGTACAACCCCTGTAGAATGTGATGAGGATGGGGGGGGGGGGGGGGATGGACTTTCCTCAGCCTTCACAGAAAGTAGAGATGCTGCTGGGCTTTCTTTGCTATGGAGCTGGTGTTGAGGGACCAGGTGAACACCAAGAAATTTGGTGCTCTTAACAATCTCTACTGAGGAGCTGTCGATGTTCAGCGGGGAGTGGTCACTCCATGCCCTCCTGAAGTCAACAACCATCTCTTTTGTTTTGTTCACATTCAGAGACAAGTTATTGGCTCTGCACCAGTCCATTAGCTGCTACACCTCCTCTCTGTAAGCTGACGTAGTTCTTGCTGATGAGACCCACCACAGTCGCGCCATCGGCAAACTTGATGATGTGGTTTGAGCTGTGTGTTGCAGCACAGTTGTGGGTCAGCAGAGTGAACAGCAGTGGACTGAGCACTCAACCCTGGGGGGGCCCCGTGCTCAGTGTGATGGTGGTGGAGATGCTGCTCCCGATCCGGACAATGCTGGAAATCCAAGCAAAATACACAGAACGCTGGAGGAACTCAGCAAGCCAGGCAGCATCCATGGAAAGGAGTGAGTCATTGATGTTCTGGACCTGTCATCATGGTCTCGGCCCAAAACATCAACTGTTTACTCTTTTCCATAAATACTGCCTGACCTGCTGAGTTCCTCCAGCATTTTGTGTGTCCTCCTGTGAGATGTGGGATTTCTGGGTGCCCAACAGTCTCCCTGATGACAACATCTGCGGGAAGTATACCCAAATTTCAGCTCCTGACCAAGAAGGTCAAAGAACTGGAGCTGGAGCTGGATACACTCAGGACCATCCAGGAGACTGAAGACTTCATAGATGAGACTTTTACTGAGCTGGTCACACCCAGAGTGCAGGCTTCAGATTGTAGATGGGAGACCACTGGGAAAACTAAGGTTAGTGAGCAGACAGTGCAGCATTACCCTGTTGTCAAATATACAACTCTGGATTCTGCTGGGGGGGGGGGGGCGACCTATCAGGGCACAGCAGCAGCAGCTGCCATTCTAGTGGCCCTGTGGTCAGCTCTGATACTCAGCAGGGAAGGGTAAAGTCAAGCAGACTGATAGTGATAGGGCACGGACAGCAGATTCTGTGGCCATGAAAGAGAAGCCAGGGTGTTGCCTCCTAGGCACTAGGCTCTAGGATGCCTCAGAGCGGCTGCGAAAGACTCTCAAGAGGGAGTATGAGCAGCATAACCTCGTGGTGCACATTGGCACCAATGACACAAGTAGGAAGGGGGAAGAGGTGATGCACAGTGCGTATAGGGAGTTGGGGGAAAGGCTGATAAGCAAGTCCTCCAAGGTAGTAATCTCTGGATTACTCCCAGTACCATGGGCTAGTCAGGGCAAGATTAGGATGATAGTACAGATGAGTAAGTGTTTGAGGAATCTGTGCAGTGGGCAGAATTTCAGATTTCTAGATCACTGGGATCTCTTCTGGGGAAAGTATGACCTACACAAAAAGGATGGGTTGCACGTGAACCGGAGAGTGACCAACATCCTTGTGGGCAGGTTTGCTAGAGCTGTTGGGGAGGGTTTAAACTAAGTCAGCAAGGGGATGGGAAGCAGAGTGACAATCTGAGGGGCAGTTGGTATACCAGTCGATGCATTGTGTAGTGAGAATGTGGGGAAGAACAGGCAGATAATAGGGCAAAATTGCAAACAGTGGGATGAGTTGACATGTAACAAGGGGGCAAAATTGAAAAGGGTGATGAATAGAGGACTGAATGTGTTGTATTTGAATGCATGAAGTATGCACAATAAAGGTAGATGATCTTGTAGCACAGTTGGAGATTGGTAGGGATGAAACAGTGGGCATCATTGAGTCATGGCTCAAAGAAGATCATAGTTAGGAGCTTAATATCCAAGGATACACATTGTATCAAAGGACAGGCAGGGAGGCAGAGGGGGTAGTGGCTTGTGGGCAAAAACTTATATTAAATCTTTAGAAAGAGGTGAAATATGTTCAGAAGATGTAGAATCCTTATGGGTAGCTTTAAGAAACTGCAAGGAATAAATGACCCTGATGGGAGTTATATACAGACCCCCCCCCCCAAACAGTAGCCAGCAGTGGGATATAAATTTTCAATGGGAAATAGAAAAGGCATGTAATAAGGGCAATTTCATGATAGTCATAGGGGATTTCAATATGCAGGTAGATTGGGAAAATCAGGTTGGTGTCGGATCTCAGAAGAGGGAATTTATAGAATGCCTTTTTAGAGCAGCTTGTGGTTGTGCCCATTAGGGGAAAGCCACTTCTGGCTTGAGTGCTGTGTTATGAACAATATTTGATCAGGAGCTTAAGGTAGAGGAACCCTTAGGAGGCACTGGTCATAATATGATAGAATTCATGCTGCAGTTTGAGAGGGAGAAGATAAAGTCAGATGGATCATTATTACAGTGGAGTAAAGGAAATTACAGAGGCACAGGAGAGGAGCTATCCAAAGTTGATTGGAAGAGAACACTAGCAGCAATGATGGCACAACACAAATGGCTGAAGTTTCTGGAAGCAATTCATAAAGTGCACAATAGATACATCCCAAAGATGAAGTATCTTATGGGGAGGATGATGCAACCTTGGCTGACCAGGGAAATCAAAGACAGCATAAAAGCAAGAGAGGGCACATAATACAGCAAAAATTAGTGGTAAGTTAAAGGAATGGGAAGCTTTTAAAAGCTAGAAGGCAATTAAAAACATAAAGGAGAGAAAAGATGAAAATGACAGTAAGCTAGCCAACAGTATCAAAGAGGATACCAAAAGTTTTTTCAGATATATAAAGATTAAATTGAGGAAAGTGTGGATATTGGACCACTGGAAAATGACACTGGAGAGGTAGTAATGTGCAGCAAAAAAAAAAAGTGGAAGAAATAAATAAATATTTTTCATCGATCTTCACTGAGGAAGACACTAACAGTATGCCAGAAATTTGAGAGTGTCAAGCAACAGAGGTGAGTGTATTTGCTATCACTAAGGAGAAGGTGCTTGGGAAGCTGAAAGGTCTGAAGGTAGATAAGTCACCTGGACCAGACAGACCAGGTGGTAGCTGAAGAGATTGTGGCAGTATTAGTAATGATCTATCAAGAATCAATAGATTTTGGAATGGTTTCAGAGGACTGGAAAATTGCAAATGTCACTCCAGTCTTTAGCAAGGGATGGAGGCAAAAGAAAGGAAATGATAGGCTTGTTAGCCTGACTTTAATCATTGGGAAGATGTAGGAATCCATTATTAAGGATGAGGTTTTGGAGGCACTTAGAAGCAAATGATAAATAAGTAGGCCAAAGTCTGCATAGTTTCCTTAAGGAGAAATCTTGCTTGACAAATCTGTTGGAACGCTTTGACAAAATATCAGGCAGGATAGACAAAGGAGAGACAGAGGATGTTGTTTACTTGGATTTTCAGAAGACCTTTGACAAGGCACCACACATGAGGATCTTTAACAAGCTAAGAGCCCATAGTATTAAAAGAAAGATACTGGCATGGATAGAGCATTGTCTGACTGGCTTGAGGCAAAGCGTTGAAATAAAAAGGGGCATATTCTGGTTGGCTGCTGGTGACAGGTGGCATTCTGCAGAGATCAGTATTGGGACCGCTTCTTTCCACATTATACGTCAATGATTTGGATGACAGAACTGATGGCTTTGTGGCCAAGTTTGCAGATGATACAAAGATAGGCGGAAGAATGAGTAGTGTTGAGAAAGCATTAAGTCTACTGGTGGACTTGGACAGACTGGGAGAACGTGCGACAAAGAGGCAGGTGGAATATAGTGTAAGAACTGTATGGTCATGCACTTAGAAGGAATAAAGATGTAAAGGAATAAAGACAAATTTCAAAAATTTGAGGTACAAAGGGACTTGGAGTCCTTGTGCAGATTTCCCTGAAGGTTAAGATGGTGGTAAGGAAGGCAAATGCAATGTTAGCATTCACTTTGAGAGGACTAGAATACAAGAGCAAGGATGTGATGCTGAGGCTTTATAAAGATTGGTCAGACCACACTTGGAGTACTGTGAGCAGTTTTGAGCCCTTTATCTAAAAGGTGCCCTGGCACTGGAGCTGGCCCAGAGTTGATATAGGAGTTTGATTCCAGGAATGGAAGGGTTAACATTTGAAGAGCGTTTGATGGTTCTGGGCCTGTAACCACTGGAGTTTAGAAGAATGAGTCAGGGGAATCTCATTGAAACCGATTGAATATTGAAAGGCTGAGATAGAGTGGATGTGGAGAGGACGTTTCTTATGGTGATTGAGTCTCGGACAAGAAGGCATAGCCTCAGAACAGAAGGACTTTCATTTAGAATAGATGTGAAGGAATTCCTTTAGCCTGAGGGTGGTGAATCTGTGGAATTCATTGCCATGGATAGTTGGGCAGACCAAATCATTGGGTTTATTTAAAGCAGAGTTTGACAGGTTTTTGGTTAGTAAGGTTAAGGGGAGGAGGCAGGAGAATGGGGTTGAAAGGGATAATAAATCAGCCATGATGGAATGACAGAGCAGACTCAATAGGCCAGGTAGCCTAATTCTGCTCCTACGTCTTATGGTCTTTTTCTTCCCAAGTCTTTGAAGTTTACTTTAGTTTTTCTCAACCAATCATGGCTTCTCATATGGGAAACAGTGGCAGCCTTAATCCAATACTGGCCAGCAAAATTTGAAGCAAATATCAAGGATTGATGCCGAGTTCTTCCACGCTATTATCACGTGGGGACTTTACTTACCACGCTTCACAACTTCAAAGATGAAGAGATTTATCATTCACTGATTTAAACAGCAAAACATAACACTCAGAACTTTTAGTGTAGTTTTCACAACCTATCAAGTAACATACCAACTACACTGAGGATCCTTCCACCCAGCCTAATTCCCAACCTTTCCCACCCCCACCTTTCTTAATGGAACACACCTAGGCTATTATATAGTTACAGAAGATGTAAATGTCAATAGTACCTTGCTCAAGCAGAATTCCTTAATATTTCAGGTTTTAAGTGAATACTGGTGGGCTGTTGGACAATTGTAAGCATCGTAACCCAGGTCAAAGAAGGTCAGGAATCTTATTCACCCCTCCCACACACACACTAATTACCCATACTGCTTAAAGTAGCACTACATCTTTAAGGACTTAAACAGCATAATCAGCAAAGCTGGAACAAATGGCATGTTCAAAGGAACCCTTTGGTAAAATGCTTTTCTCGCTTCCTCCCTCCCTCAAATAAAATGAGCCAAAAGCGAGCTAGCAGATTTTCAGCCCAGACAAGTTCATCTGGGAGTGTAATTATGGGAAGAAATCCTAAAGTTACAGAATTTCACTCAAAGCACAAGACAATCAAACAACAGAACAGAAAAAGTAAACCAACTGAACACTTGGCAACAGCAACTGCACTGGAAATGTTCCAATGAGCCGATTTGGATTCTGGCATAGTGAGCACTTTCTGTTCAGTTTCCCCAATATTGTACATCTAATATAGACCTGTAGGTCTGTAAGGTCATAGAAATATTATTGGAGGATGCCATTCAGCTGTCAAATTCTTGCTTTTTAACAGGAGCTACCAACTCGAAGACACCCATCATCCCATTATATTCAAATTTGCCAAAGATATATTGAATTCCCTTTTAAATTATGTCACACTGTCAAGGACATGCACCATTACCGAACCTTTGTTCACTTTCAGCAAAATAAAATTAAGGGGGAATTTCAAAAAGAGAGTCTTTGGTAGCATAATCACCTTGAACATGTAGTGGACCTTCATGACACAGCATCATTAACAACCAAAGTCCAAGATTTTGATTGATACTATGTGGGCACTGAACCTCCTGCTGCAGCCTGTAAGGAATTTGCACATTCTTTCCATGACCGCTTGAGTTTCTTCCAGGAGCTCTGGTTTCCTCCCACAGTCCAAAGACATACATTTGGTTGCTTAATTAGTCATTGTAAACTGTCCTATGATTAGGCTAGGGTTAAATCAGAGGTTGCTGGGCGACGCAGCTCGAAGGGCCAGAAGGTCATTTTTGCACAGTATCTCAAAAAAATAAATAAATATAATTAACGTGTCACCTGGGATTGAGGCCTGATCTGAAGGCTCAAGGTGTCATGTGAGAGAAGACACCTAAAGAGAAGATGAGAACCAGAGGCTGGAAGCCCTATTATACCCTGGGAGAAGTGGGCTGAGGGCAACTGATGTACTATAATCAATATGAGAGAAAGTTGGCTCAAAAAAAAAGGTAGCAAGTTATTTTATAGAAACAAAAGAAAGATGGTCAAGGATCTTACAGCCCTGAGTGTGCATCAATAAGATCTTGATTATTTTTAGTCACAACTCAACCTTCCTCTCCATTTCCCACAGTTCTGTTTGCTCCTATCCAATTCTATACATTCAAAAAAGTTTAGAAAAACAGTACTTTGTATTGCAGTTATGGTAAACGTGCATTCAAACTCCTTTGCATTGAAGGCCAACATTCCACACGCTTTCAAAATTACTAGTACACGTGCATGCAAAAGGACACCCAGATCCCTTTGTACCATAACAGATTATAGCCTCTGTTTAAGTACAGAAACTACTACTGATATCAGTCTAGCAAGCACATAATGAAAACTTCGCATCTAGGAGTGGAAAAACAATGGCTGACCTCAGGATGAAGTGATTCAATTTCCCCAGCCATGTTCCAATTGCATGTTCCAATGAGGAAACAAGACTATCTGACAATGAAAACAGAACCCACACTGCAAATGCTTAGTCAAATTTCTAAAAAAAAACCAGCAAGATGTGCTTTTCACCTTATCTTAATCTTTAAACATGTGACATTGAAATAAATCATGAACTAATTTCAAGGGAGCAGAAATGTCTTTTATCAAGTATGTTTGTTGCCTTGGCATTGTGGGAATGTGCTTCTCTTATAAAGATTGCACAGATCAAAAACAAGTAGCAACAAGTTTTCTCAAACATTCTGGACACCACATACTCTTGGTTGATGCTAAATTTACAAATCCCAGCTGGCACATTGCAGGGACACAATAGCTGGACCAGTTTTCCAAGAGCAATAAACAATCTGCTGCAAGAACTTAATGGGCCAAGCAACATCTGTGGAAAGAAAAGAATTGTTAATATTTCAGGTCGAAACCCTGCATCAGTCCTGTGTTCATCCGGCAGATATTAGCTCCAAATTCCAACATTCGCGTTGCTCTGTTTCCCTGGGTTGGGAAGAACAGGGTCATTTCTGGTCTGAGTAATTTTGGTTACCTACTGACAGCAGTAGAAAGCGAATGGACAAGGTAGCAAGCGAGGAAGTACTTCACAAAGAAGACAGTGTGCTCAAGCTTGGACCATGATGTTAAATCACAACAATTTAGTTTGATATCTGAAGAATGCCACTCAGGAAGGAAACCATACAGCAGACTGAACTAGTCCAAAACAAAAGGAAAAAGAGAGCATAAAAAAAAAATCAAAAGAGAAATGAATTTGTTCTTTTCTATTTAAAGTCATACATAATCACCTGATTTAAGAAGTGATACTTTTTCTTCCAAAAATACACAAAAATAAAGGGCTCCAATACTGGTGCAGTCTCAGATCTGAAGAACGTTTTAGTAAACATTTTCTCCCTCCTCTGTTAACCAGTTATTATTTATTATTCTAGTTACATGCTCTTCCTGAACCAGAAGAATAAAATCCTAGCAGGAAGGTTTGCTAATGCTGTATGGTGAACTTTAAACTAGAGTTGCAGGGAGATGGGAAACAGAGTGGCAGAATAGTTAGTGGAGAGATTATGGAGACAGATATTGTTAAGGCCTCAGACAGAATCAGGAATCAAAAGGTTGAGCATAGTGTGACTAGTGCCGAGCTGTGTATATTTGTCAAACATGTTCAGGAAAGTTCCTTAATCAGTACCTCGAAGTCCCAATGAGAGAGTGTACGATACTTGATCTGCTGTTAGGGAATGAGACAGGGCAGGTGACAGAAGTTGGTGTAGGGAAACATTTTGCATTTAGTGATCATAATGCCATTAGTTTCAAAGTAAAGATGTAAGAAGTCTGTGGATTGAGATTCTAAATTGGAGAAAGGCTAAGTTTGATGATATCAGAAAGGATTTGGCAAATATGGATTGGGACATGCTGTTTTCTGGCAAAGGTTTACTTGGCAAGCAGGAGGCCTTCAAAAGTGAAATTTTGAGAAAAGCTTCTGTGTGCCTTTTCAAAATAAAAGGTATAGATAACAGGTGTTCCAAGCCATGGTTTTCAAGAAATATTAAGGTCTTGGTTTAAAAAAAAGAGGCGCATTGCAGGCATAGGCAGGCAGAAATAAAGGAGGTGCTTATGGAGTATAAGAAATGCAAGAGAACACAAGAAAGATATCAGGAGAGCTAAAAGGTGGCATGAGGTTGCGCTAGTAGACAAGGTGAAGGAGAATCCTAAGGGATTCCATAGATATGTTACAAGCAAAAGGATTACAAAGGACAAAATTAGTCTGTTGAAAGAACAGAATTGTAATCAATGTGTGGAGCCAAAAGAGATGGGAAAGATCTTAGAAGAATTTTTTTTACATCTGTATTTACTTGAGACGGATAGAACCTACAGAAGTGAGGCAAAGCAGCATCAACCTCATACATCCTATACAGAGGACAGAGGAGGAGGTGCTTGCCATCCTGAGGCCAATTAACGGAAGCAAATGCAGAAATTGCTGGCACCCTAGCAGAGATAGTTAAAGCATCCTTAGTGACAGGTGAGGTACTGGAGGATTGGAAGTTAGAGACTGGATTTTTAAGTATTTGGATAGACTTGGACTGATTAAGGCTGATTCTGTCCAAGACCTCTTTCAGTCGATGCCTCCAGAAGACACGGTACATCAATTAAAGACCCCTCACACCCTCTCCATGAACTGTTTGTTCTTCTGCCATCAGGTAAACGTTACAGGAGCATCAAAACTAAAACCACAAGGCTACTAAACAGCTTCCTCCTACAGGCAGTCAGACTGCTAAATAACTGCTCTACCTGACTCTGCTTTGGACACTTTTAACTTGCACTGGACACTTATAACTTGCTTTTAACTGACATGTGGCTGTTGGGTTTTACTATTTATTGTTGTGTTTATTATTTAGTGTTGCATTCATTATGTTATGATTGCACTGCTCCTGGGAAACGTTGTCTCATTCTGCCCTGCAGAGCTGATGTACGGTTAGAATGATAATAAAGTTTTTGAATCTTGAATCTTGGAAGTCAGAGACTGGATTTTTAAGTATTTGGATAGACTTGGACTGATTAAGGGTAGTCAGCATGGCTTCATGCATGGTAGGTCATCTCTAACCAATCTTACATTTCTGAGGAAGTTAACAAGAAAGTGGATGAAGGCAAAGTAGTGAATGTTGTCTACATGGACCTTAGCAAGGCATTTGACAAGGTCCCACATGGGAGGTTGGTCAAGAAGGTTCAGTTACTGGGCATTCAAGATGAAGTATTAAACTGGATTAGACATTGGCTTTATGGGCGAAGCCAGAGAGTGGTAGTAGATGGTTGCCTCTTTGACTGGAGACCTGTGACTAGTGGTGTGCCGCCGAGATTGGTGCTGGGTCCACTGCTGTTTGTCATCTATAATCAATGATCTGGATGATAATATGCTTAACTGGATGAGCAAATTTGCAGATGACACTAAGATTGAGGGTGTTACGGACAGCGAGGAAGGCCATCATGGCTTGGAAAGGGATCTGAATCAGCTGGAAAAATGGGCTAAAAAAATGGCATATGGAATTTAATGCAGACAAATGCGAGGTGTTGCATTTGGGTAGGACCATCCAGGGTAGGTCTTATACAGTGAATGGTAGGGCACTGGGGAGTGCAGTAGAACAGGTTGATGGGGTCTTAAAGAAAAGTTTTGGCACATTGGCCTTCATCAATCAAAATATCGAGTACAGGAGATGGGATGTTATGTTGAGGTTGTACAGGACATTGGTGAGGCTTAATATGGAGTAGTGTGAGCAGTGGTCACCTATCTACAGGAAAGATGTAAATAAGGTGGAAAGAGTACAGAGAAAATTTACAATTTGCTAGGGACTGGAGGACCTGAGTTATAAGGAAAAATTTAATAGGTTAGGACTATTTCTTGGAACACACAAGACTGAGAAGAGACTTGACAGAGGTAAACAAAATTATAAGGGGTATAGATAGGGCAAATGCAAGCAGGCTTTTTCCACTGAGGTTGGGTGGGACTGCAACCAGAGGCCATGAGTTAAGGTGAAAGGTGAAAAGTTTAAGAGGAACACGAAAGAGAACTTCTTCACTCAGAGAAGTTTAGATAGCTACATGGATGGTAGGAGCATGGAGGGCTATGGCCCCAATGCAGGTCAATAGGAGTAGGCAGCTTAAATGGTTCAGCATGGACTAGATGGGCGGAAAAGCCTGTTTCTGTGCTGTACTTTTCTATGACTCCACTTCAGCAAGCTGGTGAACACAGCAAAAAATTTAAGCTTTTCAAAATTCTGAGGCAGCAATGCTAAAAAAAATCCATGAACTATGTTCTAGACAGACATTAGATATACAACAGAAAAAAATATGGCAAATTTAGGATAAACAATGTTGATAAAACTAACAAGTCCTTCCACTTATAGTAGCATGTATGAATTTTGCTGTTCTATGTAATTCTGGGCGTCTATTCAAAGTGTCTTTTGTGCTTTATAGCCAAGTCTGAGATGAGGTAATGCCCTTTACCCATGAAAGATCAAAGTAAATTTATTGTCAAAGTACACGTCACCAAACATAACCAATCATTTTCTTGTGGGCATACTCAAAATCCAAGAACATTATAGAATCAATGAAAGACCACACCCAACTGGACGGACAAAACCAACGTACAAAAGTCAAACTATGCAAATGCAAAATAAACAACAATAATAATAATAATAAATACATAAGCAATAAATAGAGAACATGAGAGGGGGAGTCTCTGAAGTTGTGGAAACAGATCAGTGATGGGGCAAGTGAAGTAGGGGGAAGTTATCTCCATTTGCTCAATGGTTGAGGGGTAATAACTGTTCCTGGTGGAGTGGGTCCTGAGGCTCCTGCACCACCTTCTTCATGGTGGCAGCATGAAGAGAGCATGACCTGGGTGTTGGGGGTCCCTGATGATGGCTGCTACTTTCCTGCAATAACGTTCCATGTAGATATGCTCAGTGGTGAGGAGGGATTGACTGGGCCCTATGCACTACGTTTTGTAGGATTTTCCATTCAAGGGCACTGGTGTTTCCATACCAGGCTGTGATGCAAGCAGACAATCAGCTCTCCACCACACATCTATAGAAAGTTGTCGAAGTTTCAGAGGCGCACCGAATCTTTGCAAACTCCTACAGAAACAGAAGCACTGCCGCATTTTCTTTATAATTGCACTTACATGCCCACAACAGAGCCTCTGAATTGATAACACTGAGGAATTTAAAGTTACTGACCCTCTCCACCTCTGACTCCACCCCCCCCCCCCCCCCCCCCCCACTCCCAGATGAGGGCTGGCTCATGGATCTTCAGCTTCCTCCTCTGAAAGTCAATAATCAGCTCCTTGGTCTTGCTGACATTGAGAGAGATTTTGTTGTGGCACCTCTCAGCTAGATTTTCAGTCTCCCTCCTATATGCTGATTCATCATCACATTTGATATGGCCAGCAACAGTGGTATCATCTGCAAAGTTAAATATGGCATTGGAGCTGTAGTCAGCATCACAGTCATGAGTATAAAGCAAATAGAGGAGGAGGATAAGCAAATAGCCCTGGGGTGCACTTGTGCTGAAGGAGATTGTGGAGAAGATGTTGCCAATCTAAACTGACTGGGTCTGCAAGTGAGGAAATCAATGATCCAATTGCACAAGGAGTTACTGAAGCCAAGGTTTTGAAGTTTATTGATTAGTTTTGAGGGGATGATTGTATTGAATGCCTAGCTGTAGTCAATAAAGGGTATTCTGATGTATGCATCTTAACTGTCCAGATGTTCCAGGGTTGAGCAAAGCACCAACGAAATGTCATCTGATGTTGTCCTGATAGGCAAAACGGAGTGGATCCAAGTTTCTTTCCAGATATTTTTTAATCACTGACCTCTCAAAGCACTTCATCACAGTTAACGTAAGTGCTACTGGGTGACCATCACTGAGGCAAGTTACTATGCACTGGTATAATTGAAGCCTGCTTGAAGCAGGTGGGTACCTCAGACTGCCAAGGCGAGGGGTTAAAGATACTGGTGAACACACCAGCCAGTTGATCCACGCAGGTCTTTAGTACTCAGCCAGGTACCCCATCTGGCTGAATGCTTTCTGTGGGTTCACCCCCACCCCCCCCCCCCCGAAGATTGCTCTCACTTCTGCCTCAGACTGAAATCATAGGGTCACTGGGGGCTGTGAGAACTCATGAAGTTTCCTCCATGTTTTGATCGTCAAAGCGAGCAGAGAAGGCATTGAGCTCATCTGGGAGCGAAGCTTTGTTATCACCCACGTCACTTCGTAAAAGCTAATAACATTCAAGCCCTGCTACCGCTGTCGAGCATCCTTCAGTGATTCAAGTTTGGTCTGGAATGTCACTTCACTGTGAGATCATACCTGGACCTCTTGTATCTTACTTGGTCACCAGACCTGAATGCCACTGATCAATAAGAGAAACAGATCAAAAACATACAACATGGCACACTACAGCACAGTGTAGTGCTCACAATTGTGTGCCAACCCTTTAAACTATTCTAAGATCAATCTAATCCACCCCTCCCACACTGCCCTCTATTTTTCATTCATCCATGTGCCTAAGAGACTCTTAAATATCCCAAATGCCATTGCCTCTATCACCACCCCAAGTAGAGCCTTCCATGCATCTAACACTCCTGTATACAAGAAACACCTCTAGATTTCTATACATACAAATATCATTATGTATCTGAAAGCCCTATACATATCTTCAAACACCATGCCCCTTCGTTTTAACCATTTCCACTCAGGGAGAAGTCTCTGGCTGTCCACTCTTATCATCCTGTACATCTCTATCAAGCCATCTCTCAACATGCTTTGTTCCCTCAACCTACCCCAAGACATGCTCTCTAATCCAGGCAGCACCCTCCCTAAAGTGCTGACATCATTCCAATCATGAGGAGAACTTCCGTTCTGATGCTACTTGTATTTTGAGGTGACATCAATATAGCAAGTTCTTAGATGCTGCAATCAGTATCTTCTCAACTCTCTCTGAACATAAATGCCTGTGAGACATTTCAAGCTACCAGGTCCCTTGAAGAGTAATACAGGTCCATTCCATCATTTAGTGGGCATTTGGGTGCACATGATCGCCAAGGGACATTTAAAGTGGAGATTGTGACTTTCTGTAGCTGAATTCCTGAAGACATTGATGTTGCAATGCAAACTCTCCTGCAACTTCAAGTGTCTGCTGCTGTGAAAAGAAATAGATAATTCTCTTCAATGTAAAATATTGACAGGATATTTGGTTGCATTTATCCTGGGATACAATAAAGTTTTCTGGACATAATCAAACTTCCTTTTTAAATAAATACTCTATGAACTTTATAAATTTCACAGTAAAACATACAAAACAAAACATCTTTGGCCTTTCACTTTGATGCCACAAAGTGCTTGATGAATTTTCTCCCATTACATATCTACCTCAAAGCCAAACTTCTTCCCTAATTAAAGCTTTTGCCACTCAGTGTTTTCCAATATCACCATTGCTAATGTCAAGCATATGGAGTCACATCGTCTAATCACTCGTAGCATCTTAATGCTAATGACCGAAACATTCCCCTGTCACAGGCATTCAGGATGCACTTAACCCACTGCTCTCTGTTTCTGAATGAGCAACAGCAGGCCAAGAAAAGAACTATATGAAAGGTTATGTAATGATAAGAGGTTCAAGGCTAAAGGCACATTAATTAAGAGAGACATTATACTTGGTTTGACAATGTCAGGGTTAGAGATAATGATTCTATAATATTGATCTCCTACATATGGCAATGGCAATGGCATGGGATGTAAAGCAACTTCTTCCATTGATAGATACACCTTCTCAAACTTCAGGGCGGCTCATTTCTATGTTTCTGTTCCCATTATATTTCTCATGAAAGGTATCTCTTCCCCGGATGTTGACAGTGGAATATTTGATAATGATAATGTGTTTACTGTTAAGGAAAAGCAAAATTCTCTCTTGTTGAAGATGCTAACACTTAAATGGCGTGAGTGCTTCTTGTCGGTCATCAACCCAACCTTGAATCTTAACATGGCTTTTCCAAAGAAGCATAAATGGAACGGAACACTGTGCCATCGTCAAACAACATCCCCGTTTCTCACACAATGAGAAAGATCTTTGATGACACAGCTGAAAATGATGGACACAGGACAAAATCCTGAGGAATCCCTCACCAAGATTTCACTCTTGGTGTGAAACCTTCAATTCTCACTAACTGGTGACTCTTGATGTAACACTTTGCTTAGTGCTGAGTTAAAGTCAAGGGCAGACACTCATCTTCCCAGTAGTTGTCGCAATGATTCTCGGAATACACTACCTTCAGAATGAAACCAGTACAAAAACTGTGCTTTAAAAGATGTTACTAAGTTTATGCTGTTTATTAATCATCCTAACCACATCCTTTCAGCTAAAGACAAGCAGTAGGTTTGAACATACTGTAACAAAATAAACTACCAGTTCATATTGTTTTAAGTTGGGAACTTCTCACTAGTCTTTATAAATGCCACGGAATCTTTGAAATTCACACGAACCACCGAAGAAGACAGACACTTAGTTTAGTCTCACAATTGAAGAACAGTTTTTACAACAATGTCAAACATAGAAAACTGTTTATTTCAGTATATCCCCACCTTGTGAATTATGCACCAACCTGTTACCTTACAATCGTTTCCAGCTCCCCATTTAAATTTGATGGAGAGGGGAAAATAAATTAGCATGACAGTTGTGCATCTGATTAAACAATCTATATTGCCTCCAAACTGTTACACTAGGATCCCAAGAACAATTACTGATGTACAGACAACTCAATTTTATGTATTCTTAAATTTCTTATTCACAGAAATAAGAAATTCTGTTTACATTTTTATAACTGGCCTTGAAGGTTTAGAAGAATCATTTTGGCAGTGGTTACAAAATTGGTGGATAAATCCCAATCAGAATACCCAGAGTTATTAGAATGAATGAAGAAATTTGTTCAATGAATTGGCATTAGAAGTTTAGGTACTAAGGTTTTACACTGCTCAATGGCCACTTGACACATCATAGAAAAGCAGATGGTTACACTGCAAATTAGCACAAACTCACACAGAGAAGTATTCTATGTCCCACAGCTATGCAGTAGTGGGAGGTGAGTTCTGTTAATATTTTCTACCAATATACTCACCCCAACTCTCTCTTTCACACCTTCTACCATTAACTTTATTTGGACCAGGTACTTTACGATTATCAGGAATTATTTAGCGGCCCAATACAGCTTTGGCAGGACATTCCATTATATAGTCCATTCGACCCAGTTACACCTCTTGTTGGTCAAGATCAACATGTACAGTCCTTTAGGGTCAATGACAAGGATACCCCACATTACCACATCCAGTCACATCTCCAACAATAATATTACCCCAGTTCAGTGACAATTAAAAACAAATAGGAATTTGAAGCCACATTTTCTTGTTTGTAGGGCTCATTAACCTGCCAACAATGATCTCATCCAGCAAACCTTCTGACACAAGTGCAAAAACTTCATAAAGTACGCACATAGTCAGAAAGCTGAATCATGTGCATAACTTTGGTGCTGCTGCAACAGTGTTTTAATACCACAGACACAAACCAAATTATATCCTGGATAAAGACAGCACTACAGGTCCCTCAAGCTACAATTAGCCTAAGATCTACAAGTCACAACCATATTGTGTCTGCTGTAGATTATCAAGTGGCAACTACAGTAATCTTAATCTGCCTCTGCAACATTTTCAGTCCCTCAAGTACTTATTGCTATTGCTCTACCTGTGTTTTACCCATGATGGCAAGGATTTCAATCTCCCACTGCAATCTTGAACTCTCTTTGCAGCCGCTTTTGGTCTCAATCACTCAACTCTGTCAAAAATCTTTCCAAAATCTAATCCTTGATCATCACTGAACTCCTGTCTCAGATTTTGCACCTAAACAGAGCTTGCCAGAATGTAACCCTTCACAAGTGACCCGAAGTAACATGCTACAGAAAAAGACTTAATTGTGAACAGTTGATGAAAATATGCATTCATATCTGAGGCGGCCATCCAAAGTATGCAATTTGACAGTTGGCTCTTTTAAATGCTGTGATTTTCAAGGAAAATCTTGCAAGTAAATAAGAATTAATAAGGTTTAAAACCTCATTGCTGACATCTGGGGGCTTAATGGTGAAAAGATGATGCAAAGGCAAATAATATCCCACAAAAAATTTAGGAGACAATTTTCTCAAGAAGTGCTATGACAACCACAAATATGAAGCAAAGGCTAAATTCAAAAGTAAACTGATTTTTTAAAATCACACACCACTTTTATTTGTGCTAATGTAAGGGGGTATGGGGAAAAGAAGTGATGAGTGCAGAAAGAATTATGCTGGGCAGGGTTAAAGTTTGTCTTCAAATTCTAGAGAAAGGGGAAAGTATGAAAGGTCCTGATGAAGGGTCTCAGCCCAAAAAGTTGACTGTTTACTCTTTTCCATAGATGCTGCCAGGCCTACTGAGTTCCTCCAGCATTTTATGTGTGCTGCAGGGTAAAAACAGAGTTCATTAAGGTTGTCTCAGGATCAATGTATAGAATTCAACCAGCAGGGTGAGAGGTGGAGCTCTCAACCCAGTACAGAATTAGTGAAACATGGTCGCACCAATGAGGATCCCTCCTATAACAATACCTCTTCCCTCAGTGTTCCAAATGGAATACAACAAGGGAAGTCACTCTTTTCCATGTAAAAATCACTTAGAAATGGCACAAAGATTGAATAAGCTGTTTTCCCTTCTCCATCAAATTTAATTGGGATCTGTAAATGATTGAATAAAGATTGACCGACTTGGATCTGGAGGCGGCCAAAGGAACTACTGGAACAACAGTGATTTGTTTCCACATTATGCAATGAAAACTAATGTTTGGTGACTGAGTTTGGTGAAATGAGAAACTTGAGGGGGGAATAGTGTTGATGGATGCAAGGTTAGCTATGACTGTTCATTGAGCTTAATCAAGTTTACAGTCTTCTCTCAAAATGCGGAGATATCTATGTCCCCAACTGGTGGGGACAAATAATTGCCTTCTTATTACGAATCATTGTTCTCTCATCTCATGCCCCTCTAGGACATATTGGTCTGTTTACCTAATTGTCTATAGTTGAAACAACTTGGTGCTCTGCCATAATATAATTTCTCATCCACACCAGACTATGATACCAAAAAGGATGTTTACTAATTCAATAGGGAGGTGCTGATTTTTGGCTCCTTTTCTAGCAGAGGTCCAAGGAAGAATATAGTATATACCAACCCAAAGACTATAAGGCACATCGAACTGAAACCAGTCTGTGTTTAGAAAAGATCGTGTAAAAAAACAACTTGTAACACTCATAGCTAAAATCTATTGTTTATTTTTAAAACTTATACGTGTAGAATCTGTGATACAGCACCACTCACACTGGAGAGAGCTTAGAAAGAACTATTTGTACCGCCCAGAAAATAGCTGTTTTCCCTCCACAGGAACCACTAGCACCAACATTTACAGTACAGCAATAAACTACCTCTTGTTCCCTTTACCAAATCCCCAAACCACCTCCATCAGAAATGGTTAACTTTCCAGTAAGCTAGCAAATAGCCAATTAGATCAACTGGCTCATCACAAATCTGGGATTTTGAGTGTGGGTGGGGGGGGGGGGGGTCAAATAAAACATTGGTCTATTCTTCATGATCTATGATGGAATACATTAATGATACCTTCCTTTAAACCTGCTGCTGATAAATAACTTCAGAATCTGAGGTAGTTGGAAAAATACATGATTCATCAGAAAGATGGCCTAACAATTACAGACTACCTGCATTGGGAGGAGTTAACAACAATAATTGGTGACAATAAGTTGTGCCAGTGTTGCAAATACATATCATACCCTTGTCCACTATGCCGTCTGCTTATTCGCTTCTTACCAGAATTCACCTTGGAGGAGATGTGAAGGCACATCAAGCCGAGCAATGGATGCCAGATTGGAGCAGAACATTGGAAGGGAAAGTGACCCATTTAAAGGGAATAATGAGATCATGCATTTTTATCTATGTGCAAGTTTCAGATACATGCGTGTGTTAGGTCTGTACAACAGAACCTGACCTTCAGTTGTCTTGGAATTGAACCAAGACCTCACATTATCATCCTTGTGATAGTTGGTGTGTAACAAACACCTCATGTTAAACAAATTCACCTTCTACTCAACAAATTATTAGATAGGAGGTAATGTCTGCTTTTTACTTGAACACTGAATATTTATTGTATTATAAATTTTAAACTTTAGAATATACATTAATATTTAAAAACATCTCAGCAGCAACCTGAATAAAAATAATAGTTTTATTCAGTAAAACTGCATATTGAATAAAGAAAGCCAAAGAAAATTTCTGAAGGTGTCTGGGGTACTTTATGTCCATTGAGCTCCATTTTCCCACACACCATATTTTATGGGCTAGCTTTGCATGAGGATCCTACAGCAGAAGCAGATGCCAATAGATTTTCCCTTTCAGTACATACAGTACTTGGGTCATATCAAACACTTAAGAGTTTTTTTTAAAAAGAGTACAACATAATTTCAGATTAAAAATAAAATACAAAAATTGAGAACTGCTGACTCACAAACAAGAAAATCTGTAGATGGTGGAAATCCAAGCAACACACACACAAACTGATTGAGGAACTCAGAAGGCCAAGCAGCATCTATGGAAAACAGTACTGTCGACATTTCAGGCCAAGACTCTTCAGTAGGATGAAATGTCAGCCTGAAACGACGACTATACATTTTTTCCATAGATGCTGGCTGATCTGCTGAGTTCATCCAGCGTTTTGTGTGAGAACTGCTGACTGTCGCGATCAGAGGTGGAGAGGGTTAGCAACTTTAAATTCCTCAGTATTATCATTTTGGAGGACCTGCCGTGGGTCCAGCATACAAGTGACATTATGAAGAAAGCACCTCTATTTTCCTTAGAAGTTTGCGAAGATTCATGATGTCAATTAAAACTCTGACAAACTTCTATAGATGTGTGGTGGAGTGTATATTGACTGGATGCATCATGGCCTGGTATGGAAACAGCAATGCCCCTGAATGTAAAATCCTACAAAAAGTAGTGGATATGGCCCAGTCCATCACAGGTAAAGGCCTCCCCACCACTGAGGACATCTACATGGAGCGTTGTCACAGAAAAGCAGCTTTTATCATCAAGGACCCCCACCATTTGGACCATGCTCTCTTCTCGCTGCTGCCATCAGGAAGGTGGTACAGGAGCCTTAGGACCCACACCACCAGGTTCAGAAACAGTTATTACCACTCAGCCATCAGGAACTTCAACCAAAGAGGTTCACCTCTCAACTTCACTCACTCCATCACCAAGTGGACTCACTTTCACAGACTCTTCATCTCACATTCTCCATATTTATTGCTCATTTTTTTCCCCTGTCTTTTTGTATTTATATATTGGTTGTTTGTCCATCCTGTTAGGTGTGGTCTTTCACTGATTCCATTGTGTTTCTTGTATTTACTATGATTACCTGCAAGAAAATTAATCTCAAGATTATATCTACTTTGATAATAAATTTACTTCGAACTTTGTTCATCATGATTAACTTTTTTTTCCCTCTGACCCTTCCCTCACTGAATTCTTACATTGTTCTCTTAAACATCAGTGCCAGTCAATAAGAGAAACTCTGTGCCACTTCACCTCATTTCTCCGAATTCAATACACATCCTTTTCCCTACATTAAATTGAAATTGCGACTTGCAGTAGCATTGGTAATATACTGCTGCCTCAACTGCCTTCTAACAATATTTTCCCTTATATGAACAAGATACATTGTTTTAAAACAAGTTTTGTGACACTTATATTATTATTTCCGATTCACTTGATCTTCTCTAGCAGACTCCAGCTCTGATGTTTGCCATATACTTAATTGAGAAACCAAAGTGAAATCTACTGGCTAGGTTCAAGTGTTCTTTCCTCTTTGGAGCTCCATCTGGGTCTCATCATTTGAAACCCAAATGTTCAGTTCTGACAAAAGATCATTGAGACATCAACTTTTCTACATCACAGAAGCTGAATTTATACTTCAGATTTCAATATTGCTTTTCTATATACAGCTGTCAGTTTTACCTTTAATCATTGTTTAATCTATGGTTAAGAAATTTTCTTTTACTTTCTCAGTCAAATTGCCTGAGAGGAACTTTGTTTCAAAGCAAACACAATGCCTATGGAGGAGGTATTAAATACATTAAAAGAAAGAATTTAACTTGGAACTTGTGAAGCTCAGTTATTCATTGGGTTTACCAGCTGAGCCATTAGGGAAACTATTACTGATGGATATCATTACGTAGTCATGTATCATATTTAAACAGAAATATCATTAAACAATCATTTCACCATTTTTAGCCACTGATAGACACCTGTTTAGACTCAAGGGCAGCCAATTATAACCATTCAGACCTATTCTGCCATACTAAATAGATCTCGATCTGTACCTTAACTCTTTTATAAAAACCTGGTTGCATATTGCAAAGAGCGATCAATGAAAATCTAAGTGTAGAAATCAGGACTGTGCAAGGGCTCAACAGGTCAAGTTGCATTCATGGAATGAAAAACAGAGTTAGCAGTTGAAGTCAAGGACTCCTTGTCAGAACTGGAAAAGGGAAAACAAGTTAGATTTTTTTTTAAAAATTGTAGAGAGAGTAAAGAAGCGATGCACTGGAGAAAGGGAATATCCTATACACCAGGGCTCCCGTGGTGATAAGCTGTTGATATAGATCCATTAATCTTTGCACTATTAGTCCTTTACAAACATTGTATACAACTGTCAAACATATTGTTGGAAGTTTAATTACCTATTATGGGAAATTGGCTTGCACCCACTCACTACCATCAGCTGCCAACACTCTACCCAATGCCAGCACTCCCATCCCACTCACCTTCTTGGTGAATTAAATACTATTAAGTCAGGTAAAGCATGGTCAAGATGGAAGGTCAAGCTTGCCATCAAGCAACTCTAAGTCAATTGCACAGCATATGGTGGATCACAGTAAACTTCTCTACAGAAACCCAAGGAGAATGTTGAGAATAGGCACAATGTGGGCCAATGCTTTTCAGTACCTAGCACTCCTAAGACAGACATTGTATGAGTTTGATACTCAGTAAATCTCACACCCATTATTCCGTGCCCTTTCTCTGCTCATGGAAGATTGGTGCCAAGTAAGATAAGAGTGTAGGATGGAGATGAGACACAAAACATAAGAGCAGAATTAGGCCATTCAGCCCATCGAGTCTGCTCTGCCATTCCTTCACAGCTGATCCCAGATCCCCCTCAACCCCATACACTGTCTTCTCACCATAACCTTTGATGCCCTGACCAATCAGGAAACTATCAATTTTCACTTTAAGTATACCCATGGTCTTGTCCTCCACAGCTGTCTGTGGCAGAGCATTCCACAGATTCACTATTGTCTGGCTAAAGAAATTCCTCCTAACTTCTGTTCTAAAGGGTCGCCCCTCAATTTTGAGGCTGTGCCCTCTAGTTCCGGACAACTCCACCATAGGAAACATCCTTTCCACATCCACCTTATCTAGTCCTTTCAACATTCAGTAGGTTTCAATGAAATCCCTCACATTTTTCTACATTCCAATGAGTACAGGCCCAAAGCTGCCAAATGCTCCTCACACATAAACTTCTTCATTCCTGGAATCATCATCATGAACCTCCACTGGACTCTCTCCAATGGCAGCACATCCTTTCTGACATATGGGGCCCAAAACTGTTGACAATACTCCAAGTACGGCCTGACTAGTGTCTTATAAAGCCTTTGCAGTATCTCCTTGCTGTTATATTCTCATTCCCTTGAAATGAATGCCAACATTACATGTGTCTTTTTTACCACAGACTCAACCTGTAAATTAACCTCCTGGGAGTCTTGCACAAGGACACCAAAGTCTCTTTGCACCTCTGAATTTTCTCCCAATTTAGATAATAGTCCACACTTTTGTTCCTTTTACCAAAATGCATTATCATACGTTTCCCAACACTGTATTCCATCTGCCGCTTTTTTGCCCATTCTTCCAATTTATCTGTCTTTCTGCAAGCACATTGCTTCCTCAGCACTATCTACCCCTCCACCTATGTTCATATTATCTGCAAACTTTGCCACAATGCCATCAATTCCATTATCTAAATCATTGACAAACAATGTGAAAAGTAGCAGTCCCTATACTAACCCCTGAGGAACACCACGAGTCACTAGCAGCCAACTAGAAAAGGCCCATTTATTCCCACTCACTGCCTCTTGCCCATCAGCCATTCCTCTATCCATGCCAGTATCTTTCTTGTAATGTCATGGGGTTTTATCTTGTTAAGCAACCTCATGTGTGGCACCTTATCAAATGCCTTCTGAAAATCCAAGTAAATGACATCCACTACCTCTCCTTTGTCCACCCTGCTTGTGGAGATGTAATATTAGAATTAAAATGTCACTTTTCAGATGGAAATAGAATTTCTTTTACTTTCTCAGTCAAATTGCCTGAGAGGAACTTTGTTTCAAAGCAAACACAATGCCTATGGAGGAGGTATTAAATACATTAAAAGAAAGAATTTAACTTGGAACTTGTGAAGCTCAGTTATTCATTGGGTTTACCAGCTGAGCCATTAGGGAAACTATTACTGATGGATATCATTACGTAGTCATGTATCATATTTAAACAGAAGTATCATTAAACAATCATTTCACCATTTTTAGCCACTGATAGACAAAGAAAATTGTTGTCTAACTTGGGTATGAACTCAGGTCATTGGAGCTAAAGGTCAATGCCCCACCCATCCAATCAGTTATCTCTCAGTTGATTTGTTTTAATTTATAAATTAAAGTCATTGCAGTCGATATGCCCTATTATTATTATATTTAGAAAATACACCATATTTAGAAAATTTAGTGCATGTAGTAAACATTATGTTAAATATAATGACATAGGATGTCATTACTGGATATGGATTCCTATCATTTAGTAGAGCCAGTCACACCCTCATAAATACACAAGTGTTTTGATCCACCTGCAGTGAGCTTCCTGCAAAGAGTTATATCATTCTGAAATCCAACTAAAGTGAAGACTGGTGCTTCTCGGAAGTAACAATAATGGAATAAAGCACCTAATACTGGAGATTTTGTTTTTAAAATTGTTCATAACAAAACCACAAAATCACTGAATGGGCATTCTCCTGCAGTTACCAATTACCTTAAAGGTCTAAGAATCATAGAACTGTTATGGCATGAAAGGATGCCAGTCGGTCATCCAGTCAGCATTGACTCTGTGCAAAATCCATCCAAGTAGCTTCACTCCTCTGCAGATTTCCTTTCAGATACTATCTAGCTGCAATTGAACCTGACTACACCTAAAGACCTGGAAACATATTCCAGATCTAGCCACTCACTGTGCAAAAACATAACATTTTCGTGTCACTTTTAGTTCTTTAGCCATCGACTTCATAGTATATGCACTAGTTTGTGACTGCACATCCCTGGAATCATTATAGTAAATCTAATTCCCAACCCTTTTGAAATCTTCACTCTTTTCAGAAAGTGCAGTGCCCACAACTTGACATAGCGCTCCAGAAGTTTTGTGCATCATGATTTTCTTATATTTCCTTTCTTCATCCCTCTATTTATAAAGCTCATGATTCCATATGCTTTTTTTAAACCACTCTGAACCTACCCACACCCTCAACTATGCACGCATACCTCTTGTTTTGATTCTTCCTAGCAAAATGAAATACCTAATTTCTCAGCATTAAACCTCATCTGGTACCTTGTAAAAGTGAACCTGGAGTCCCTTTCATCTACTACTTTGCCATATAAATATCATGTGTAGCCCAGGCAGAGAAATATCATCTTCAGACGATATCTTCAGTAGAAACTGTAAACAGGCATTTCCCAGCAAAGAACACTGTATAATAATCAGAAACAGACTTAGCTGTTGATCAGATTTTATCTCAGGGTCAATGGAGCCAAATGGATTCCCCCATCGATTACTGAACTAATATTGCTAACTCCTTAACAACTGGATTTGAACTGGAACCTATATTCTAAACATAACTATTATGCTGCTGACACAAACCTGAATGTTATGTTCACAACCCTTATTTAAAGACCAGACACCAATTACTACTTTGCAATTAAGACTTAATTGCATCAGACAGCAGTTTAAATAACTGAGCCACAAAGCAATCTCCAAAAAAGCATGTATCTATAGTTATACATACAATTAGAAACTTTTAAAAGATATACAAACCAAAATTATTTTATGCTTGTGAAGGTAAACATATTCTACACCTATAACCAAATATTACAATTGTAATGTAAATTGAACATAACAAGTTAAATTGAACTTTTAAAATACAGATCCTTATTATAAGTTTAGCATTTTAAACTACATTATTCCTATATGCATTGTTAGGAAATGAACGACCTTAAAAACAAGAACCTGTAATATTGATTGAACAAAATTCACTAGCCTTAATTACAAATGACATGCGAAATTCACATTTTGGCAATAAGATACAAATTAAAAGAATAATTTAATGCATAAACAACCTGAAGCACAAGGACAAATCCCCTGCAAGTGCATGCGGCTGTAATAAAATCTAATGCAACCGTATATGAGGCAAGCAGGAGCCTGACAGCATCACCCTCCAATGCTTCCTGCGTATCGTATCGATAATTTATACGTAGCTTCCCTTTCAACGTTATCAAACTATTGTCAGCTAATAATTTATACCTTTTTCAGCATGTCACTGTCTCCGACCCCATGTTGCCTGTTCTTGAGGTATATCACTCTATTCTTTGCCTCCTCTCTTCAGCAGCCACCTCTGCCGCTGGCCAGGACCCTCCCACCACCGCATTCTCACTGGTTCAATCTGGGAATCCGCCCGCCAATACGCGCTCAACTATTGGACGATGACTCCGTCAATAATCGACTATCGGCAAACACTCTAATTACTGGTTGGACAACGTGAGAACCACAGAGCGGACAATCCATGGGAAGAATTGTGGAGGGTGTAGTCTCAGACTTCGTGGAGCTGCTTAAAGAGAAAATTGCTCAAATACAGACTGTTTCTTAATGCCTTATGTATGCGTAATTTATTTACGGGATGCAAGTGTTGTGGATACGGCCAGAATACATTGCTCTTCCTGAAAAGCCCTAGCAAAGCTGGTGGTGAGCTGCTTTGAATGTTGGAATCCTTATGGTGAGGTATTCCCATGATGTTGTGAGGGATTGAGTTCCAAGATTTAACTCAGTCATGATGAAGCAAATGTTGTATTTCCAAGTCAGGATGGCATGGTAACGCAGAGAGTCCTGTAGCTGCTGCCCTTTCTCTTTTGAGAGGTGTTGTAACTGCAGTATATATAATAGCAACTTTGACCTGCTTTTAGTGACAGAACTTTCTTTTTGCATTCATATATAGCTGCCAGTTTTATAACTTCACTGGAACAATCTAGCTACAGATATGGTTAGATTGTGATTAAAACGGGGATGCTCACTGTATTTACTGCATCTACTGCTGTTAAGCTTTTTTTGTGTTATCAAGTGGAGTGGATCAAACTACCAGAATATATCATTATAATGGTGAAGACCTCAGAGAAAACTGATGTGGGTCATTCAGACAATAATTCTGACTGGAAATGTTTGCAACTGCTGCAGCCTATTGCATATATATGCTGGGATCCACTATAGCTGTGGATAGGGACATTCGTGGAGCCATTTGACCTTATTAGCAGTTTAATTTCTCACTACAGTTCATGAACTGCTTTGTTCTGGTTGCCTGAATGTGAGATTACTTGGCTTCATCTATTGCATACCACTCTTAAGTTTTTAGCATTAGTGTATCCTATGTTAAAGCATCACCAGGATGAGACTTTATTTACAGATATGATTAAGTGCTGCTCCTGGGATGCCCTCTTACACTCCACAAAGAACCCGGATTGATCTTCTGGATCAAATGTAATGATAAGGTGAGCAAAAAGCTTCAACACCTTGGACTCAATACATCCTTGTTCAACCGGATCCTCGATTTCCTCACTTGCAGACTCCAGTCAGTTTGGATTGGCAACAACATCTCCTCCACAATCTCCATCAGCACACATGCACCACAAAGGCTGTGTGCTTAGCCCTCTGCTCTACTCACTTTACACTTATGACTGCACAGCTCCAATGCCATTTTCAAGTTTGCTGACAACACCACTGAATCAAAGGTGGTGGCGAATCAGCATATAGAGGGGAGATTGAAAATCTGATGAGTGGTATCAAGACAATAATCTCTTACACAATGTCAGCAAGGCCAAGGAATTGATTATTGACTTCAGGAGGCAGAGACCTGAGGACCATGAGCCAGTCCTCATCAGCAGATCAGAGGTGGAGAGGGTCAGCAACTTTAAATTTCTCAGTTTTATCATTTCAGAAGGCCTGTCCTGGGCCCAATATGAGAGTGCAATTATGAAGAAAGCACAGCAGTGCCTTTACTTCCTTAGGAGTTTGCTAAGATTTGGCATGAGATCTAAGACTTCGACAAACTTTTATAGATGTGTGGTTAAGAGTATATTGACTGACTGCATCGCTGCCTGGTATGGAAACATCAATGCCCTTGAACGGAAAATCCTACAAAATATAGTGGACATGGTCCAGTCCATCGTGGGTAAAGCCCTCCCCACCATTGAGCGCATCTGTATGGAGTGATTTCACAGGAGAGAAGCATCCATCATCAGGGACCTCCACCACTCAGGTCATGCTCTCTTTTCACTGCTGTCATCAGGAAGAAGATGCAGGAGCCTTAGGACTCACACCACTAGGTTCAGGAACAGTAATTACCACTCAATCATCAGGCTCAAAAACCAAAGGGAATAACATAACGTAAGAACTTAAGAAATAGGAGCAGGAGTAGCCTATCTGGCCCATTGAGCCTGCTCCACCATTCAATAAGATCATGGTTGATCTGGCCACAAACTCATCTCCATCTACTTGCCTTTTTCCGATAACCCTTAATTCCCCTACTATGCAAAAATCTGTCCAACCTTGTCTTAAATATATTTACTAAGGTAGCCTCCACTGCTTCATTGGGCAGAGAATTCCACAGATTCACCATCTCTGGGAAATGCAGTTCCTCCTCATCACCATCCTAAATTTACTCCTCTGAATCTTGAGGCTATGTTCCCTAGTTCTAGACTCGCCTGCCAGTGGAAGCAACTTTCCTGCATCTATCCCTTTCATACTTCTATACGTTTCTGTAAGATCCCTTCTTATTCTTATGAATTCCATTGAGTACAATCCCAGGCAACTCAATCTCCCCTTATAGTCTAACCCCCTCATCTCTGGAATCAACCTGGTGAACTTCCTCAGCACAAGCCAGTATATCGTTCCTCAAGTAAGGGGACCAGAACTGCACGCAGTACTCCAGATGCAGCCTCACCAGTACCCTGTACAGTTGCAACATAACATCTCTGCTTTTAAATTCAATCCCTCTAGCACTGAAGGCCAATATTCTATTTGCCTTCTTGATAGCCTGTTACACTTGCAAACCAACCTTTTGTGATTCATGCTCAAGCACTCCCAAGTCCCTCTGTACAGCAGCATGCTGCAATTTTTTACCATTTAAATAATAATCTGAGCTTCCATTTTACCTTCCATCTTCATTCATCGTCACTTGCCCCATCACTGAACTGTTCCCACAACCTATGGACTCACTTTCAAGGACTCTTCATCTCATGTTCTCAAAATTTAGTGCCTATTTACTTATTATTATTATTATTTCTTCATTTTTGTATTTGCACAGTTTGTTGTCCATTGACTCTGGTTGAATGCCCTGTTGGTGTGGTATTTCATTGATTACTGTAGTCGTTATATTATTATGGATTTATTGAGTATGTCCATAAGAAAATAAATCCCAAGGTTGTATTTGGTGACGTATATGTACTTTGATAGTACATTGAATTTTGAAGATATTGGACCATAACATTACAGATTGCAATGAAATGCAGTTCTACCTCTGGTGATAGCCTATGCCTTTTCATGGAAACTGAGTTCTGAGCTGCTATATCTGTTCTGAATCAATCCATTTACATGATGAAAATGACACTCAAGACAACAAGCAGTTTTCTTCAGAGTAAAGATGAAAGTTGATTCCAAAAAGCAGTGCAGGGATCACTCATATCAATACTGCTAAGGGCAGTGGATGAGATCAAACAAAGTTGTCCTTTGGGAGACACAAGAGATTGCAGATGCTGGAGGATATCAGTGGATCAGGAAGGAAATGGACTGTTAATGTTTCAGGTCAAGATTCTTCACCAATTCAGATGAAGGATGTCGATCCAAAATGTCAATTGTCCATTTCCCTCCAAACTTCTCCTGAGGAGAAAAAATAGGCAAAAATCAGCAGTTTTACTTGCCCGCTACTATTTAGATTCAGGTTTGAATACTTCCAAGGTTGATCTTGCTCAACTGTGTGCAGCTAACTGAGACAGGATTTTGCTGCTGTTGGATCAAACCTGCTGAGGGACTATGGTGGAGCCATCTAGGATATTGGCTCCAAGGAACAAATTAATGAATATAATGATGTTGCTTGGTGAGTCTGTGGGAGATCTTTCTCAGTCTACGTGTCAATTTCAAGTTGCTTGGGAAAAGGATTTCCCAGGTTGACGTGGTTGGGAGTGACATTGCTATTTCTGAATTTATCTACTGAACGTTTGATACCAGGTGGTTTATCTAGTTTAAACCTTGAAATACTTCAGTGTGGCAGGTTTTGCTATAATTGAATAGACTCCTAAGAAGTTTTCAAAGGGTTGTTAAGAGTCAGTTACTCTGCTGTGGGTTTGGGGTCAAATATAGACCAGACTACAGAACAGCAAATTTTCTTCCTGAAGGACATTGGTAAAAATATTCATGTTTTTATAATAGCCCTGTAATCTCATGGTTGACATTATAGTGAGTAACTGTTTTGAACTCTAGATTATCTAAAGTTTCAATTTCCCTGCTGCCTCCATGAGATGTATATTTATGCCTGAAACTCATTAGACCGAGTCTCTTTATTTCTAGACTCGTAACTTCTGCGCTTGAGACACTATTCTCATCCTCAGATGTATGTTCATTAATCTGTAATGTTAACTATTTCTGTCTGTTCAGATACTGCCTGACTTGCGAGGTATTTCTAATACCTTCTATTCCATTTTTACTTGTAATAATGCAGAAGGAAGCTATTTGGCCCAACAGACCTATGCTGGATCCTATGAGAACAATCCCATTGACCTCCCCCCACTATTCTCCTGCATTTTTTCTCACATGTTCTACTTTTTTGCCATTAATGCAAACTAGGGGTAAAAATTGCATTTACTATCTTTGGGAGGTGGGAGAAAACTGCAACACCCAGAGAAAACCAACATACTCACTAAGAGAATGGCAAACTCCAAATATCAGCCTAGATCAGGATCAAATCCGTGAGCTGGCAACGCTAATTGTCAATGTTTAGTTCTGAAGTTTTGCTCTTTCAAATTTTCTTTCAAATCTTCTTCATGCTAACTTGGCTCACTGGTTAGCACAGTTACTTTCAACTCAGGAAGATAGGAATTTAGGGTCATGAACACTAATCTGATGCTGCGGTGTGTTACTAAAGGAATAAAAACTGATGCAAGATTATTAACTTAAAACATTGACTCTGCTTGACCCTTTACACTTATTGCCTGACATGCTTATTATTTCCAATATCTCTTTTTCTTTCTATTTCAGAGGCCCAGCATCCCCAATTTTTTTTTTTTTTGCTTTTGACAAATAAGGGAATGCTTCATTGTTGATGGTCTTGCGAATGAAGCTTTAAGCCTCGGTCGCACATTCCCTCAGGAAGTCCCTATGGTAATATTTGGAAGTACTTGAGAATTCTGCTAAGTGCTCTGTCCAATATTTATTTCTGAACTAGCATATAAATATTAGATTAGTTGGTCAGAGAACCACAGAAATTTGCTGCATGGAAGGAAGACTTTAACTCCATTCTGTTCATGCTAACTTGATAAGAGTGCTCCTAGCTGCCAAGAGCTAAATCAGTGCCCTGATTAAAGGTCTCAGCCCAAAACATTGACTGTTCACTCTTTTCCATAGCTGCTACCTGGCCTGCTGAGATCCTCCAGCATTTCAAGTGTCTTGCCAAGAGCTAAATCCATCCTTTTGTACTTGTAAAACATGACACCTGGAATGGTCATTCACTTATGAAATATCCTAAGGGTTTCTTCCTTTCCAACCATTCAATCATTGAGATTCAGACTGTAAGTGTTCCCTGGGATTTTCTCAGCTTCTTGCTTCAGGTCTCGTTAAAATCATCCCCTTCTCACTTTAAACCTGCGCCCTCTGGTTTTAGATTCCCCTGTCCTGGGGAAAGGCCTTTTGCTGTTGGCTTTATCCCCTCATGATTTTATAAACTTCTAAAAAGTTACCCCTTGGCTTGTATGTTTCAAGGAAAATGATTTCACTGGTCCAGCCTCTCCTTGTAACCTAATCCTACCCTCCCCCCTCCATTCCTGTAAAATCCTCATATTTTGCCTGCACAATCTTTCATGAGCTGAACTGTAAACAGTACTCCAAAATGTGACCTTACCAACATTTCAGAAATACATTGCAGACAATCTCTCTCATTATTCTCTTGTCTATCATATTCAGAAACACAATAGTCCATGAGAAGAATCCTGAATATCTCACGTCTTCTTGCAACCTAATGTGGGATCCACAGCAACGTGATCACTTGGATTCAGAATTGACTTACTCCTGGAGGACGGAGGGTAACAGTCAATGGATCTTTTTCTGGCTGAAGGTCTGTGACCAGTTCCACTAGTTTTGGGACCTCTGCTGTTGTGATATGTATAAATCACATGGATGAAAACTTGAATGGGTAGGTGAGTAAGTTTACAGATAACTTTAAAAAAAATGGTGACATTGTGGATATTGTAGAAGTCTGCCAAAGGATACATCAATATAGAGGTCAGTTGTAGATAAGGGCAGAAAAATGGCAGGTGCAGCTTAATCCAGAAAAATGTGAGGTGTTACACTTTGGAAGATCAAGTACAAAAGAATGGTACACAGTTAAAGGCAGGATCCTTAACACAGAACAGCACAGCAACTTGGATTGTGCTCTTTCTAATTGATCTGTAATCTTGATTGATTGTCTGCACTCTTCCAGATCCATAGTTGTGCCAGACTAAAGACAAAGCCACGAGCTACTGCTTTTACAGAAGCAGTGCCCGAAAGTTCTATGTAAAATTCCTACTTTGTGTACAAATATTTGGCGCCATTTATCATGTCCATGATAGAAAAATTTACATTCTCATCTGAATGTATCTAAGTTCATCCTCTCAAAGTGTGTTCATATACTAGATTTAATTTCAATTTTTCCACACTGTTACAATGATCCATCAATGCCTGATGAGAATTATTGACTTGGGTCAATGGGGATTTGGGGTCAGTGACTAGTGTGAATAATCTACTCCACACATAGCTGGCGGAAATGTGTGATCCCAAATATCAATGGTCAATGCCCTTCTTATGAGTGCAGGTCCACTCTCTCTCTCTGTTGATGTATGCAACACCAAGTCAATGGGCTTTTTCTTGTACGGTCCATTATATTGCCTTTGACTATTCCAGCCCACAAATGGAGACAATCCAATTGAGCTTTAGTGTGCGCAAGTTGTCATGGTGCACCAGGAAGGTTTCAATACGAAGACATTTCAACAAGTGCATTATGCCTTCCGCGATTCCTTTACCCAGTATCACAGTTCACCCTTCATCATTAGTTAATGAAGTGGTGTCTGTATCATTGTGAAGTCTAGTTGAAACCTGGCATAATTTTGGAACATACTTAGGAACAACTGAATTCAGAGGCTCGCTTGGGTTTTCTAAGCTTAAAAATGACTTTAATCATTTCCCTGGCCAGTTGTAGAATGTTTGCATCTATGTTCAGGCCAAATAAACCACCTCTTTTCAACAAAAGTGCATTTACTCTTTGAAGCCTCCTACCTTCTCAAGCTATTTAGAAAATTTCCTTCATTGTGTTGGTTACAATTTAAATGCCAAGTGACAGTGTTCAGCTTACTTTAACGTTGACAGGTAACTATGACAGTCTGAATAATTTGAGTGGGAACTGCGCACCATAAACTAGCTTCTTATATAAATGAAGCCCTGTTGTAAGTGTTGATTGTTAGTGTTGGTCGACTTTATCCTGGATTAATTATGCATGTAAATGTGACAGATCCAATTAGTGAAGACCCTTAATCCCTGCCAATTCAGCATACAGACCCCAGCACTTTGGCAATTGGCCTTGTTCATCATCTATGGCTCAGTCAACCTTGTGCTTCTGGGATCATTTGGCATATGTGGCGTCCTTGCATTGACAATCTACATGCCTACATAATTCTGGCTTACATTCCAAAGTATGAGACACAAGAGATTCTGCAGATCATGAGAGACACACACACACACACACACACACACACACACACACACACACACACACACACACACACACACACACACACACACACACACACACACACACACACACACACACACACACACACACACACACACACACACACTCTCACTCACTCACTCACTCACTCTGCTGGAGGGACTCGGCAGGTCAGCCGGAGCTGCTGAGTTCTGCCACCATTTTGTGTGTGTATTCCTTTGTCTAACCTTGCATATCGAGTCTATCTACTTTTCTCACAGATGAAGCATTTCACTGCTCAAAACTGTAATATTTATTTCTTGTAATCTCCATTTAATATCACTATTAGTCACATATGTTGTATCAAACTCACATCAGCTTAGTATCAGAGTTCCTGCCTTTTGTTCAGTTCCGGAATTAGTACTGACATCAGGCACCAATCAAACTCATTAATATTTTTGATAATGTCCTTTTTGGATGTAGTGATTTTAATACAAGCTCAAAACTTAAATCCGGTTAATTTAACAATTGAGATTCAGATTGTGGTAGGTTGGACCATGCAAAAATGTCCCTCAGAATTCCATTACAGCCTCGAGTCGGATTCTTCAACAGAACTTATCGCTAACTGCTTCACTTGACTTGTTTTATTTTACATTCTGAATGCAAAACTTGTACAATCTCAGACGATAGCAGATTAAAGTGAATCTCCAATCTCTCTATTACCTCATTGACTGAAACATCTAATGTCACACATGGTACCACAGAACCTTTCAAACTGATAAACATATCTGAGGCTCTTTAACTGTAGGATGACTCTCTTACATTCTCATATGCCATAGTTCACACTTCCATTCATTTTCAGTAATATTATTTCCCCTGAAGAGCATTTTCACCTGTACTACATAAGCACTGAAAGCTTTATCAGAAATAGTAAGGTTCGCAAGTCAAAGCTGTCATCTTGCAAGGTTCTCACAGTTATGGTTACAAAACTTTTACCCAATAATCCCCATGCACTAGCCTTGTGCATGGAGGCTGATCCTGTATCCCATTGTTTCATGTTTTTGCAGTGAAGTTACTGTGACGAGCTCTGAGTTTGGAGACATACCCCACTGCTATGAGTATATGGTTGTTCAATGCATTTGATGACTTTGTTGCTTCAGCAGGCAATAATTTTGTCCTCTTTGCTCATGTGATGTTTATGCCCCTATGCCCCAAGCATATTGCAATGTATAGAGTATAACACAGGAAACAGAGACGTGTCTGATTTTTTTGAGATTGTATTCAGACTGCACACAATTAAACATGCGTGATTAGATACATCATTAAAAAGATCACACTGATTACAAACACGTAGGGCTCCAAATTCATTGGTTGTGAGATCCTGACAGTTCAGCATTTGGCTTTTCTTCCTATGCTCCCTTTAAACTCACAGGGGCTATGTTTCCCACACTCCCTTAAAACACCTAGGATCCTGTTTTCTGTACTCTTAAACTCACCTGGCTAATAGAAAATTTGTTATACTACTGTGTAGTGTCTTAAAAAAAAAAGAAAAGTACGTTTGCGTATTAATGGCCTGATTAATCTGCCTGCCTAGAACCGCCAATTGTGAGAGAGCGCTGATTCACTGGAGTTTTAGTGAGCTGATATAAGTATAACCCATAACCACAGCGCTGATGAAGGGTCCCAGCCCGAAACATCAACTCTTTATTCCTCACGATAGATGCTGCCTGACCTGCTGAGTTCCTCCAGCATTTTCTGTGTGTTACTAAAGATAACCAAAAGGTCTTAACAGTCATAGAAATGCTTTTGAAATAAGTTTTATTTAGTAGAGAAAATGAAGCAGCATCTTTTGGGAGCTGGGGTGGGGTGTAGTGGTTAGGGGAGACACTGGGAGGGAAGGAACTATCGATGTTTCAGGTCAAAACCCTATATCAGGGTAATACAGGGTTTCAGCCTAAAGCATCAACAACTTGCTTCTCCGCATTGATGCTGATCAACTGGCTGAATTCCATAAAACCATAAGACATAGGAGTAGAATTAGACTATTTGGTCCATCGAACCTGATCCGCCATTCCATCATGGGTGATTTAATATCCCTCTCAACCCCATTCTCCCCGTAACTCTTGATTCCTTTACTAATCACAAAATTCTCTTTAAATATACCCAAATGTCTTGGTCTCCACAACCGTCTGTAGCGATGAATTCCACAAATTCACCACCCTCTGGCCAAAGAAATTCTTCCTCATCTCTGTTTTGAATTCCTCCCTGTACCCTAATGACCAGTGAATTGTTGGCATTTGAGGTGAGGCAATTTCCCCTCACTGATTTCCCTGCTACCCACCAGAGGAAAAGAATGACAGTCATTTACCCCCTCCCCCCGAGTTGGCCAGCTTGCCATATGTTAATCAACAGAGGTTGGGGAGCAAATGTCAGAGAATTTCCAATCAGAATACAATATTCTCAAGACCAATATTATCCTCTGTGTCTACTTGAGCATGCATCTCCAACAAATGTTTTTCAGATCGTGGAGTTAAATGTTTTTTTAAGGAAGGTTCAGCTCTAAGTTCATGTGGATATTTAAAATTTATTGACAGAATAGAGTTGGGTGACTTGAGAAGAACTCAAAACATTCTGGTGCAATTCTATTCTACCATCATAGAGAGCATCCTTACGTCAGCCATTACTGTCTGGTTTGGTGCCATAACCTCTCATAATATACAAACCTGTCAACGGCTGTGCTCTATCAACACTGCAGGAAGTACATGTGTCCAGGCCAAAGAAGCAGGCAGAAAAAAATATCACAGTGGACACTAATCACCCAGCAAACTGCCTTTTCCAAATGCTCCCTTCTGAATAAGGATTATAGGGTTAATAAATCAAAAACTTTGCACCACTTTAAGAGTTCCTACCACTAAGTGGTTAATCTGATCAATCATTCGCAATAGCCCCCACCAGCCCCTCTCCCTCCATTACTGCATTCCACTGTAAACACTTTAAAATAATTTTTATGATGCTCTTTACATTGTAAATGAATGCTAGTATTTATGTGCAGTTTGTTCCATATTTGCATTTTAACCCCAACTTTATTTTATAGACTTCCTTATTTTATAATCACTGAATGTTGTCTTTTGTTGCATTTCGTGCCAACACTGCACAGCAAATTCCTAACACGTGTAAATGTTATATGGCTAATAAAGTTGATCGTTGGTCCTTGAAATTAGAGCTGAACCATTCATCAAGTACCTCCTGACACAAAGGACAATGAAAAACTGGAACACTTACATCACCCTTCACCATCCCGAAAACCTATAGAATCTGGCTTTAACTGAAACATTCAAAACGTGTACAACGCAGAGGTTAAAAAGTGTTACAGAGCAAAGCTGGGTAGATGGAGCTATCAGCAGTTCAACTCCAGTGTAAGGTTAGGGAGGCTAGAGGGACTGAATGGCCAGTTCATGTCCCCAGGAACAGCAAGCCACTGCTTCAGCAAGATATTGTCAGAATGGTTGCTATTTCCTTTAAGATGTGTGCATATATCCGTGGAGCAAGAACTACAATGGAGTAGTATGATTTAAAGTTTTTGCTCAGTTATGTTAGTAACAGTACATGCTTCCCCTCCAGCAGATTGTGTGTTGCTCCAGTTTCCAGCCTCTGCAGCTCTGAGACAGACATGCAAAGGCCCACAAAAAGGATTAAAATGGAAATGGCCAGGCTTCAGATTCCCTGTATGATTCTTCATTGAGGCAGCTGGTTTGGCCTGCCCCAATTCAAAGCATATGACACAGATAAATACCTTTAGACAGAAATGTATCTGTTCCAGGCGTACCTTATGACATTAAAATAAGGACATAAGTTTAAAATTTAAGCTAGCTGCTTTCCTGCTCTTATTTTTTTTAAGCGTTGGCAGTGTAGAAGGAATGACAGAAGGCAGCAACAGTAATGCTTACAACATCGTGCCCTGCAACAAAAGCAGAGAGGAAAACAAAGTTAAAACTAGTTAGTGGCAAGATTAAAGTGCATTGAAGAACATAGTGTGAGCTCTAATATTGCAGTAACAGCAGTAGGCTCTGAACTCAGATGAATTTGAAAGTAAAGAAGGATGGGTCCACTTATTAACCCAAAAGCTGCTCCCTGTCCATCCATTCGAAGATTTTGGATGATATGAAAACAACTTGGTTATGATTTCACTACATTACTTACAGGTGGCAGTAAGGCTTAGTATAAATCTGTGACCTGCCTTTTATTGTCTCCATCTCACCATCACACCCTGAACACGCACCTCACCTTCACCCAATAGTTCTGTGGCTCATTTCACTGACAAATACAGAATGGGATTATAGTGTTGATGCACCATCAATAACTCACTCTGAGACGTAAAAGCGAGGTATCGGCTTTTATTGACTGGAAGAAGGAACAAGCAGTGAGTGACCACCATACTACATCCTGGAGACTGAGAGGCCAGGCTCAGACCTCCATCACCTTTATACAGGGGTCTGTGGGAGGAGCCACAGGAGCAGTCATCGGGGGCGTGCCCAGACAGGTATATGTAGTTCACCACAAGTGTTTCTCTGCTTCGGTGTATTTTTACAGGTTTGATGCCCTATATTTCATCATCTACATGGTTAAGTAGTTTTCTATCTTCAAAAGCAATAACTTTTATAGTTAATAAATCAGAATTCCATATAATTAAGTGGACTATACTACACAGAGACACAAGAGATTTCTGGTGTTGAACTCTGAACAACTCCTGCCATGCTGGAAGAACTCAAAGGGTCAGGCAGTGTCAATGGAGGGAAATGGATAGTCGACTGTTTTGGGTCAAGACTCTTCAGCTGTACAGAAACTCATCAACAATCCAACCCCGTGCCTGTAACAATGGTGCATGAAACAACTGCTGTTGCTTCCAGCAGTTTAATGTGTTTGGCTATATGGATTAAAAGATTGCCTTTTAATGAACCTACAAAGATAAACTTGTACGCAATTCCGATGTCTGAATGGGAGCTCTATGAGGTTGACATATATAGCTTTGGCAAGATGAAGGTTTGTTAAACACATCTTAATCTTTGTGATGGCTGCCTTTGACCACAAAAAATTTTCAACTGTTTATGGTTTGTAACAAGAGTGAAAGTTACCCTGAGAGAAATTTGTGAAACTTTGAGTCATATCGGAAAAGTAGTGGCAGAGGCTTTGCTTCAAAGTATATACAAGTCTTTGCTTCATGTCAACATGAGAAAAGTGCATAAGCTGCATCCATCATGTGAATAATGATTGTTGCAACACCATAACTGGAACTATTTCAAGGTGAGTGCAGTGTTCTTTCTATGTCATAGTGCACCACTGTTCAGTCTGCCTTGTGCTCACTGTTGGTATAATCTGTGACTTGCTTTTTATTGTCTCCTCACTATCACACCCTGAACACACATCTCACCTTCACCCAATAGTTCAGTGGCTCATTACACTGACCAATGCAGAATGGGATTATAGTTGTCTTTCTGACATGGAATTGAAACACTCTCAGAAAGGGCTGAGCTCTGTGATGTTGCTTGTTCTTCTGGTATCTTGTATTGCTTTTACTTTAACAGATTAGATTCCAATTGCATTAACTTTCAGGACTAAATATATTCCCCCCCCCCCCCCCCCAATCTGACTTTCCATTTATGGAGTCTCTTAAAGACCTCTTCAAGTGCCCTTCCTCAGTTCCCATAACAGTTTTACCATCTATGGGATAATTTTCATAAACATTGATTTGTATTACTTCATCAAGAGCTCCCTCTGGTGTACTGGTGGTTTCCTTTTCTTCAATTTTATTTTCTTGCAATTTGCAGCATCCTTTTTTAATCTGCATTTATATTTTAAAAAAACTTGAATTGACTCAATCTTACTGCAAAATGTTTAGCAGGAACAGCAAGGCCGTTCCTTCGGAGCCTCTGGTGAAATAATGGTCTCATATTTTCCAGGTCCAGTGCTGGCAAGCTCAGGAAGCCCGGATGGTTTAGAGGGACAAGGATTGGTGTGTGGAGTAGGTAAATGTCTCAGCAGCATTGCCTAAGGAGCAAGCGTGTATTTCCCCTGCCTGTATGGTGGTGGGGACCAAAGAAAATGCCCCAGGTTTATCTGACAATTCGCTGGGTAATTTTGAGATTTAACACATTTATGGAGGTCCCAAAATTTAAGGTATTTGACCACATTTCAATACTTGAACTTTCTTGCAACAACTTGGCCATTTTTTTTCCTAACGTAGGCAAAGTACATGTTGTGAAATTTTAACACAGGAATAGATTCCCATTGACTTCAATGAAATAGAACAGAGGCAGGGAGCCAAATTAATTGTTAATTTATATCTTTTTAGTTGTTTGAATTTATTTCAAATCTTTAAGCTGTGTCATTTTTAAGTTCTTAAACTGTTCGAACTTATTTAAGTTTTAATAGATGGAAATTACAATTTAATGTTACGAGTATTTCTGAATGTCAGAAACATTCACTATATATTGATGTCTTGAACTGGTGGTTGTGTCAATGGGTATGACTTAGCCATCTGTCCATGATTTATAAATTGTGGGCAGGGCTTAGTCTAGCACCTCACATGATAAGAACATAAGAAATAGGAGCAGAAGTAGACTATCGGGACCGTTGAGCCTACTCTGCTGTTCAATACGATCATGGATGATCTGGTTATAGACTCAGCTTCAGCTACCTGCCTTTTTCAAATCACCCTTAAATCTCCTGCTATGCAAAAATCTATCAAATTGTGTCTTAAGTATATTTAATGAGGTAGCCTCTACCGCTTTCCTAGGCAGAGAATTCCACGGGTTCACTACTCTCTGTGAAAAGCAGTTTCTTCTCACCTGTACCCCCAAATCTTGAGGCTATATGCTGTAGTTCCAGTGTCACTTATCAGTGGAAACAACTTTCCTCCTCTATCTAATTTATCACTTTCATAATTTTATATGAGATCCCCTCTCATTCTTCTGAATTTTAGTGAGTAAAGTGCCAGGTAATTCAAGCTCTCCTCATAGGCTAATCCCTTCATGTCCAGAGTCAACCAGGTGAACCTTTGCGAAGCGCCCAATCGGAGACTGGAAGCCTGAGAAGATGTAGTTCACGCAGGTTCACCGATTGAGTAGAAAAGGCAGCTATTTGCAGCAGTTTAGTGCGTTGAGCAGCGGCCAATCAGCATTTGGGACTGATTGACAAGAACAAATTAAAGTAAGTCAGGGGCAAACAGAGCAGCCATTGTTGGAGTGACATCATTGGAGTGGACAGTTAGAGATGGGTTTTGAGGCTTGAGTGAGAGAAGGCAAAAAGAGCTGTAGGTAGAGTTTTTCTCCCCCACAGTTTACTGTTTTCCCTTCTTTATAGTGGCTCAGGAACAGTTGAGATGCCAGGCAGGATAGTGGAATGCACCTCTTGCAGGAAGTGAGAAGGCAGGGAGATCTCCATTGTCGCTGATGACTACACCAGTGAGAAGTGCATTCAGTTACAGCTTCTAACACTCTGCGTTAAGGAATTGGAACTGGAACTGGATGAATGCTGGATCGTTCAGGAATCTGAAGGGGTAATAGATTGGACATATAGAAAGGTCACTACACCCAAGGTGTAGAGCACAGGAAACTGGGTGACAGTCAGGAAAGGGAAAGGGGTTAAACAGAAAGTGCAGAGTACCCCTGTGGCCATCCTTCTCAACAACAGGTATACCATTTTGGATACTACTGGGGAGAGATGACCTAGCAGAGGAAAGTCACAGCAGTCAGATTTTTGGTACTGAGTCTGGCTCTGTGACTCAGAAGGGAAGAGGGGAGAAGAAGTGAGCTGAAGTGATAGGGGATTTGCCAGTTAGGGGAATAGAAAGGAGGTTCTGTGCACAAGATTGAGATTCCTGGATGGTATTTTGCCTCCAAGGGTCTGGGATATCTTGGATCGAGTCCTCAGCATTCTTATGTGGGAGTGTGAACAGCCAGACATTGTGGCCCATATAGGTAACAATGACATAGGTAGAAAGAGTGACTAGGTTCTGCAAAGTGAGTTCAGGGAGTTAGGTGCTAAGTTAAAGGGCAGAACTTCCAGGGTTGTCTTCTCAGGATTGCTACCTGTGCCACATGCTAGTGAGGCCAGAAATGGGAAGATTGTACAGATTAACACATAGCTGAGCAGTTGGTGTAGGAGGAAGGGTGTAAGAGTTTTGGATGATTGTTCTCTCTTCAAAGGGAAGGTGGGACCTGTGCAGAAGAGATGGCTTGACCCTGAACTGGAATGGGACTAATATCCTAGCTGGAAGGTTTGCTAGTGTTGCACTGGGGCTGGGGGGTGGTGGGGGGAGGGTTAAACAAGAGTTGCAGGGGATGGAAAGCAGAATACCAGAACAGATAGCGGAGAGGATGTTGAGACAGATGTTGTTAAGACCTCAGACAAAGTCAGGATTCAAAAGTTTAAGCATGGTGTGAATAATGTCCTGAGCTCTGTATATAAGAAGTATCGTAGGGAAGACGGATGAGCTCCGGGCATGGATCAACACCTGGAATTCTGATATTGTAGCCATTAGTGACACTTGGTTGCAAGAGGAGCAGGACTGCCAAAGTTCGAAGTAAAATTTATTATCAGAGTACATACATGTCACAATGTATGACCCTGAGATTCTTCTTCTCAGCAAATACTCAGGAAATTTATAGAACAGCAACTGTAAACATCAGGAACTGTTAACTGTAAATAAACTGCAGATATAAATAAATAGCAATAAATAATGAGATTGAAATAACAATATAACGTCCTTAAGTGAGTGTAGCTATCCCCTTTTGTTCAGGAGCCTGATGGCTGAGGGGTAGTAACTGTTCTTGAACCTGCTGATGCAAGTCCAGAGGCACCTGTACCTTCTACCTGATGGCAGCAGCGAGAAAAGAGAATGGTCTGGGTGGTGAGGATCTTTGATGATAGATGCTGCTTTTTACAGCAATATTTCATGTAGTTGTGCTCAATGGTTGGGAAGGTTTTACCCATGATGTACTGGGCCGAATGCATTACTTTTTGTAGGATTTTCCACTCAAAGCCATACCAGGCCACAATGTAGCCAGTCAGCACACTTTCCACCAGACGTCTATAGAAGTTTGCCAATGATTTTGATGACATGCTGGACCTCCAAAGACTCCTGAAGAAATAGAGACGCTGTCGTGCTTTCTTTGCATAATATTTATTTGATGGGTCCAGGACAGATCCTTTGAAATAGTTACACTATGGAATTTAAAGTTACTGATCCTCTCCACCTCTGAATCTCCGATGATTACTGGCTCATGAACCTCTGAAGTCTACAATCACTTCCTTGTTCTTTTTGTCATTCAGTGAGAGGTTGTTGTTATTACACCACTCAGCCAAGTCTACAGTCTCCCTCATGTATGCTGATTCATCACCCCCTTTCATACAGCTCACAACAGTAGTGTCATCAGCAAACTTGTGTAGGGAGTTGGAGCTGTGCTTAGTCACACAGTCACAGGTGTAAAGCAAGCAGAACAGGCGACTAAATACACATTTCTGCGGTGCTTCTGTGCTAATGGAGATTGTGGAGGAGATGTTTTTGCCAAGCAGAAATGACTGGGGTCTACAAGTGAGGAAATCCAGGATCCAATTGCACAAAGGGGGTACAAAGCGGGTCTTGGAGTTCACTGATTAGTTTTGAGAGGATGATGGTGTTAAAGGCTGAGCTGTAATTGATAAAGAGCATTCTGATGTATTCACCTTTGCTGTTCAGATGTTCCAGAGTTGTGTGAAGAGCCAACGAGACAGCATCTACTGTAGACCAGTTGCTTTGGTAGGCAAATTGGAACAGATCCAAGTCACCATTTGGACAGGAGCTGATGATATTTCAACACCAGCCTCTTGAAATACTTCATCACTGTGGATGTAAGTGCCACTGGGCGATAGTCATTTAAACGGGTTTTTGGGCATCAGTACGATTGAAGCCTGCTTAAGGCAGGTGGGTACTACACACAGCCGGTGCGAAAGTTTGAAGATATCCATGAATACACCAACCTGTTGGTTGGCACAGGTCTTCAATATTTAGCCAGGTACTCCATTTGGACCAGATGCTTCCCTTGGATTCACTCTCTTGAAGGTAGCCCACACATCATCTTCAGATGCTGAGACCAAAGGATCATTAGGAGAGATGGAGCTGTGTGATGGTTCCTCCTTGTTCTGATTGTCAAAGTGAGCATAGAAGGCATTGAGCTCATCTGAAAGCAAAGCTCTCCTCTCCCCTATGTCACAAGGTTTAGCTTTGTAGGAGATTGTGGCATTCAAACCCTGCCACAGTTGTTGAGCATCCTTCGTTGTTGAGCTCAATATTCTGGGGTAGTGAGGTGTTATGGGTGGAACTGACCACCCAACAATCTGAGGAATTTAAAGGAACAAATTTTTAGAGAGATCACAAACTGTTCCAAGAAACATAAGATTGTTATGGTAGGTGATTTTAACTTTCCACATATTGACTGGGATTCCCATAGTGTAAAAGGACTAGATAGGATAGAGTTTGTTAAATGTGCTTAGGAAAGTTTTATTAATCAATACATAGAAGTCCCAATGAGAGAGTCTACTATTGGGGAATGAGACAGGGCAGGTGACAGTAGTTTGTATCCAGTGATCACAATGTCATTAGTTTCAAAGTAAATCTGGAAAAGATAGGTCTGGTCCACAGATTGAGATTCTAAATTGGAGAAAGGCCAACTTTGGTGGTATCAGAAAGGATCTGGCAAGAGTGGATTGGGACAGGCTGTTTCCTGGCAAAGGTGTACTTGGTAAGTGGGAGGCCTTCAAAAATGAAATTTTGCGACTACAAAGCTTGCATGTGCCTATCCGAATAGAAGGTAAAGATAGCAGGTGTATGGAACCTTGGTTCTCAAGATATTGAGGTGCTGGTTATGAAAAAAAGAGGTGCATTGCAGGTATAGACAGGTAGGAACAAATAAGACGATTATGGAATACCAGAAATGCAAGAGAATAAGAAATCAGGAGGGTAAAAGAAGGCATGAGATTGCCCTAGCAGACAAGGTGAAGGAGAATTCTTAGGGATTCTACAGATCTGTTAAGAGCCAACAGTTTGCAAGGGATAAAATTGGTCCTCTGGATGCTCAAAATTGTAATCCATGTGTGGAACCTAAAGAGATGGGGGAAGATCTTAAATGCATTTTTTTTTTGCGTCAGGAGATAGGCACAGGGGCTACAGAAGTAGGGCATCAACTTAATGGACTCAATTCAAGTTGCAGAGGAAGAGGTATTTTCTGTCTTGAGGCAAATTAGGGTGGATATCTGGCTTGATGAAGTGTCTTGGCCCGAAACGTCGACTGTTTACTCTTTTCCATAGATGCTCCAGCATTTTGTGTGTTGCTTGGATTTCCAGCATCGGCAGAGTTTCTTTCTTTATTGAGTACAGGAGATAAGACATTGGAGAGGTCTAATTTGGAGTATAGTGTGCAGTTTAGGTCACCTACCTACAGGAAAGATGCAAATAAGGTTGAAAGAGTACAGAGAAAATCTGCAAGGATGTTGCCACAACTGGAGGACCTGAGTTATAAGAAAAGATGGAATAGGTAGAAAAGATTGAAAACTCTAGTTAGGCCACACTTGGAGTACTGTGTCCAGTTCTGGTCGCCTCACTGTAGGAAGGATGTGGAAGCATTGCAAAGGGTACAGAGGAGATTTACCAAGATGCAGCCTGGTTTAGAGAGTATGGATTACGATCAGAGACTAAGGGAGCTAGGGCTTTACTCTTTGGAGAGGAGGAGGGTGAAAGGAGACATGATAGAGGTGTACAAGATATTAAGAGAAATAGACAGAGTGGACAGCCAGCGGCTCTTCCCCAGGGCACCACTGCTCAGTACAAGAGGACATGGCTTTAAGGTAAGGGGTGGGAAGTTCAAGGGGGATATTAGAGGAAGGTTCTTCACTCAGAGAGTGGTTGGTGCGTGGAATGCACTGCCTGAGTCAGGTGGTGGAGGCAGATACACTAGTGAAGTTTAAGAGATTACTAGACAGGTATATTGAGGAATTTAAGGTGGGGGGTTATATGGGAGGCAGGGTTTGAGGGTCGGCACAACATTGTGGGCCGAAGGGCCTGTTCTGTGCTGTACTATTCTATGTTCTAGGTTTGGACTTCAATCCTTGGAACGTAGAAGATTGAGAGGAGATTTGATAGAGATATACAAAACTATAAGGGGTAATAATATGGTAAATGTAAGCAGGTTTCTCCACTGAGGTTGGGTGGGACTAAACTAGAGGTCATGGGTTAAGGGTGAAAAGTGAGAAGTTTAAGGGGACCAGGAGGGGAAACCTCAGAGGGTGGAGAGAGCATGAAATAAGCTGCCATTGGAGCTGGTGCATGAGCACTTGATTTCAACGTTGAAGGAAAGTTTGGATAGGTATATGGACGGTAGGGGTATGGAGGGCTATGGTCCCAGTGCAGGTCAATGGTAGTAGGCAACTTAAATGGCTTTGCATGGACTAGATGGGCCAAAAGGCCAGTTTCTCTGCTGTACTTTATACCTCCTCTGTACCACCTCCAAAGCCAGAATATATTTCCTTAAGTAAGAAGATTAAAACTACACACAATACTCCAGCTGGGGCCTCATCAGTATCCCGTATAACCTCCCTGTGCTTAAATTCAAATCCTCTGGCAATGAAGGCCAGCATTCCATTTGCCTTCTTGATAACATTTTGCACCTGTAAGCCAACCTTTTATGATACATGCACCAGCACTCTGCATAACAATACGCTCCAATCTTCAACATTTAAATAATGACCTGGCCTTCTAGTTTTATTCCTTTGTATTAACTTGAATTTATCAACATTGTAGTCCATCTGCCAGACCTCTGCCCACTCACTTAACCTATCTATATCTCCCTGCAGACTGTTCGTACCCACAGCACAATTTGCTTTTCCATGCAAGTGAGTGTAATCAGCAAACTCTGATCACCAGTCCTCTCTTCCAATTTGTTAATGTATATTGTGAAGAGCTGCAGGCTGAACACTGATCCTGTGGCACTCTGCTCATCACTGACAGCCAAAGAACATCCATTTAGCCCAACTCTAATGGCCTCCTCTCAGTTAACCAATCCTCTATCAATGCAAGTATAGTACATTACTGTCAACTCCTGAATCCATACCTTATGGATACGTTTTTTATGCAGCACCTTATTAAATGCTTTCTAGAAACCCCAGTATACATATCCACTTGTACCCTTCCATCCGTTGTGCTCATTATATCCTCAAAGAACTCCAGTCAAAGTTGTTTGTCAAGCAGGGCCTACCCTTCATGAATCCATGCTGTGTTTGCGTGAGAACCACTTTGATCCAGATGTCTCACTATTTCTTCCTTAATGATAGCTTCAAGCATTTTCCCAACAACAGATGTTAAGCTAATTATCCTATGGTTACCTACATCCTTTTTTAAACAGTGGCACAATATTCACCATCTACCAACCCACCCGTGCCTGCCCCGAGTCCAAAGAACTTTGGTAAATTGTCACAAACGCGCCATTTTGTTCAGTACTCTGGGACACATCCCATCAGGAACAGGGCACTTGTCTACCTTTAGGCCCACTAGCCTGCTCATCACTAATTCTTTTCAATGATTGTATCAAGATAATAACATCTCCTGAAAGAGAGACGTTAATGTTTCAGGTTGAAGACCCTTCATCAGAACTGAGAAAAAGAGAAGCAGTTAGTTAGCAGAGGAGGCAAAGGGGAACGGACGGATCTTACAGGTGTCAGATGGGCCACTTTATGTTGCAGTTCTCTGTTAGCCAGGAAGGTACAGGAAATGTGCACCTTCTGAAAGAAGCAAGTCTAGTTGTGACTAAGGTACAATTACAATTCTAAAGAATTGTCTGACTATTTTACCTTCCTAACAAGTGATGAATTACTCGGCAGTTTTCATCACACTCAGCCCTGTGTGAACAGACAGTGATGCAAGTCATTGGCAGCAATGCAAATTGTAATGCAGCCAGTCCGTTCAGATTAAATAATCATAACCACAGGGTGGTGCTATAACCAAAGATTGTCTGTGTCTTGCATCCCAACAAAACAAGTTGAGTCAGTGATTAAATAGCCTGTAATTGGAAACAACAAAAACTTCTTTACATGATATATTGATTGCTGTCCATCTTAGTTATCAGCCCAGTCTCTGTGGATGAGATTATTGTCTCTCAGCCAATGGATTGTAAATTTATGATACTCAGACTCAGACATTAAGCACAAAATCCAGACTGTGTGACTGCTACACTGACAGAGCTACAGTCTGTAGGATAAAATGTTAAACTAGACCTAGTTTTTCTCTCTTTGGGGTACACATGGCCTTGTTTGAAAAGAGAAGAGGAATCCTGAATGATAATGTAGGAATTTCTCATTAAAATTCCTATAAATGTATCACCAAATGACTTAGACCATTGCTGTTTCTAAAACATCATCGTGCACAAATTAGCTGAAGACTTTCTACAATTACAGCAGTAGCATTACTTCTGAATTACTGAGTTAGTTGTAAAGCACAGAGACTGCAAAAGATGCTGTACAAATGCTGTTTTCCTTTCCTTATCCGTGCAATTTGTCAATGTGAATTATCCAGGACGACGTGCATCTGATAGCAATGGGGACCTCCTTTTGGAGATTCCGATCCTGGTATAGCTCTAACATGATCCAAATAGGATTGAATGGCACTGAGCAATTTTCAATGTGCTGCTAAATTGAAATCATTACAGGATACACATAGAATCTCCTTGGCACTTAGATTACCACCAACTTCGACAAAAGAGACAACATAACTTTGGAGCTCTGTAGTGTAGTGAGTGCCAAGTCACCACGGTGATCTGCCACATTTGGTGTAGGCCTAGTGTTGGCTTTTATTTTACAACCAAATAACTTTATTTGTATAGCAGTGTCAATGCAGTTAAATCTCTGAAGGGCCATGAGAAATTCAATTAAAACAAATAGACACATCAAAAGAGATATCAAAATAACACAATATGAAACTAGTTCATAAACATGGGTTTAGGATACACCTTAAGGTAGGAGAAAGGTGGAGGAAGCCATAAAATGTTAGAGCTGAGACAGATGAGGACATAGATGTGAAATGGGGTAAGTAGCTATACAAATGGAAGCTATTTTATTCTGTTCCTAAACCTAGGAACAGAATAAATGGAACCTATTTTATTCTGTTCCTAAACCTAGGAACAGAATAAATGGAACCTATTTTATTCTGTTCCTAAACCCTGTCTCCCACATTGACTCTAAGCTTAAGAGCCTTTGTCTCCCGCACTGCAATAGGACATCCATAACTAAAGAGGTCAAAATGGCTTTCTGGGGATACTGAAAATGGCAGCCTCCACTTCGGATGAGCTGGAGCCAAATGCCAAGATGCGTCACTCTTCGTGCACATGAGTAATGGAGCCTGGGAGTAAAATGGAAAACAAACTTTGTGGAACCAACTGAGCTTGAACTGATATCAGTCTGGGAAGATCACAGCTTTTCCTCTGTGGATTCAGCTGCTCCCTATTTCACTGCCCAGTTTTGGAGAAACTTTAACTGTGCCCAAATGTTACATCTACCTCACCTTTACATTAAAATTGCCTACTCAAATGTCTTTTCGAATTACAGTGTCTGTTGTGTAGCTGTTTCTGTTTCTAGGAGAGAGAAAGTATATAATGCCTTTCGAATATTGTTGGTTAAAACTTTCCACTCAGGCCACATGGTTCCAGATTGCAACAATATCCTTTAAGTTTAAGTTCTCCCTTCCTCCCCTGCAAACCCCCTCCCCACCTGGAGTTCAGTGATTTAGGCACCAACTTCAGGTGCATGAGTAAAGGAGTAAATGAATAAACTGGAGTTTTCCACGCCCTGCTCTTTAATAAGCTAATGCTTGATTGCACTGTCCTCACAAACTAACCAGGCCACCTCCAACCTCGTGGCAATTATCAATGTCCTTGCATGTGTTGCTTTTTTCCCAAATGCATGTTCATCTTTTCCAGAACGCCTTTCAGTCTCTTCACTTAGATTGCCACTCACGTCATAGCACAGATTGCTTTAACCAAAATTATTAATACAAGTATGTCATGTTTACCTGCTCTGGCCCATATTTGACAGCAGACCCTTAAAACTGCAGTTGGCTCATATAGCTGGCTTAGCAATCAGTTTGTTTGTATAATAATCACTGCATCACAGAAAGGGAAATAATCAGTTGTTCATTCACCCTAGACTTGATGTGTTGCAGCTCCTTCTACATTGTTTTGAAATATGAGATAGGTTCGGCAACCTAGTGAATCCAAAACATCTGGAACTGATGTCCACATCTGTCCACAGTGTTGTCAGTCAACAGCCTGACATATTCATAATATATACTGCACCTTACAGACAACACATCAGACTTGATCATCATAAACATTAGGTGCATCCTTCCCAATTGCGGAAGGGTAGGCAGGACAGTGGTATCCAAGTGGATGAGGGTAGCCTTGGGAGTGCGGAGCATAGATTCTGGACCTGACAGCATCATATCGAACACTGACAAGGAAGCCTCCTGATTATCACCTACTGCCTTTCCTCAGCTGAAGAATCAGTGTTCTTCCATGTTGAATAATATCAAGACTATATCATGTATTCTAGATAGGAGACCTTTAATATCCATCACTTGGCTTGGCTTGGTGACACCACCACTGACTGAGCAGTCTAAATATTGTGGCAATGTGTTGGTAGGTTCAAGTTGGAATATCCTGCTTCTCTAGTCTTGAGATTTCACCTTGTGTGGGATTGACTAATGAACTGATAATTTTCCTTCCTATTATTGAGACATTTGTGGTATGTTCCCTACAGAATAGTGTATAATACACAATAATGTATTATATCCATGAGGCTAAGCAATCAAGTGCTAGCCCTGCTATATTTAATATTTAGGGGAGAACAACAAGATACCATGTCAATTCAGGAATTTGAAAAGACAATTAAGGAACACAAATAAGGAAGTCAGTTCTGTTTTTGGTAAAGGAGAAATGCTAAAGTGGCAGAACTGATATCTTTAAAACTCTGAAGGCAAGGAACAAAAGAGATTTGATCAAATAGTTCACCACGGTAACATATACAAAATGCAGGGGAATTCAGCAGGTCAGACTGTTTATTCCTCTCCATAGATGCTGCCTGACCTGCTGATTTTCCCCAGCACTTTTTGTGTGTGTTGTTCTGGATTTCCAGCATCCACAGAATCTCATGGTCTTCACCATGGTGATAGTTTCGCATCAAGAAAACACAAGTCAGAAATGAGGAAATTGAATGTGCTCATCCATGCAGTGATGAATGAACGATAAGTGGCAGTTGCCCTGTTAAGAGAGTCAAAAATACACAAAATGAACTGAAAGTACCAGAGAAACCAAAGCTAACAATGTGGTCTGTGCTGTTCTCTGATTCTATTACTTAGGTGAATCAGTTCACATTCTGTTGCGTCCTCCGTCTTCAGCCACTTCATTATTGGAGGGGTTTGAGGCAATGCTGAACACTAAAAGCATTAGCAAATAATTCATTGTGCTTGTGTGGGACTCCTGTAACAATATAGGGCTGAGATCCCTGGCCAACTTCATTTATGCTTCTGCCACTTCAGCTAAGTTCTCCTCGACTTCTCTAAGTTTCCCTTCGGCCGCTCTTGATTTTAATTCGAGTGGCTGTGGCTGTTGGAAGGCCATCATGTCCGGCTCACATCACTGCTGTTCGTCAGGGAAGGGCTAACAATGTGCAGCTTCATCAACGATGTGCCCTCTGTCACAAAGTCAAACCTGAGGATGTTCAGATTGTCCAGTGTTCAGTTCCAGTTGGAGCTTCTCAAATACTGAAGCAGAATATGGCTGTGTATCCTGGACAACATAAAGGCATGAACTGACATGGGGCAAGTTACAGAGTCCCAGACAATAACCATCTCCAATTTTCTTTTGGCATAAAATAGCATTAACTCAACTGATTTTCTCTTTCAACCCTGAGAGTCTCTTTGATTAGAGCCCTAACCGCAATTCTCATATAAATACTGTGTTCTGAGGGTTGGTCAGGTAATGAAGTTGGATGTCCTGTGATGTGCAGTTCATCTGACTCCCCAAAGACTTTCCACCTTTCAGAAGACAGAAGTTTAAGGACATACTGTACCTGAGAACTATAGTATAGCCAGTTAAAGCTTCATTAGCTATTTTCAAAGTAATAATTAAGAAAATAAGAAGACACCTGGGAAATTTAAGCTGATAAAGGAAGGCTAGGAAAGATTTGTTGAAGGTAAACCATATTTGACCACCATGGACTATGGATTCATCTCTGATTGTGTTTCTTTTTGCACTACTGTCTTGTTTGGCAGAGTCTTTTTTTCTCTCTCTCTCTTTACAGTCATGTCTACTTTATGTTCAGTGTGTTGTCTGAACCTGCATGCCTGTGATATTGCTGCACGCAAGTTTTTCATTGTACCTGCACCTCACCTTAATTATACACATGACAACTAAACTCAACTTGACTTGATTTTTATAACATAAGATCGTAGAAAGGGTGAACATAAGAACATAAAGAATAGGAGCAGGAGTCGGCCATTTGGCCCATCGAGCCTGCTCCACCATTCAATAAGATCGTGGCTGATCTGGCCATGGACTCTCTCCACTTCCCTGCCTTTTCCCCATAACCCTTAATTCCCCTAGTATGCAAAAGTCTATCCAAGGGATGGAATGTGTTGGATAGTATCTTCATCGATTTTTCAGAAGGTATTTGGTAAAATGGAGACCCATGAAGTTAAGGGTCACTGGCGGCAGAAATAGGAAATTTGTAGATATTTTGTAGATTGGTGGGAACTGTTTGCTTTTCAGTGTCGAGGATGGTGAACGTTATGTTTCCCAGGGTTTATTGCTAGTATTAATACAATTTAAAAAATTTTTTGGGCATGGATCTATAGAGTAAAATTTCCATATCTGAGTACGACATAAAACTTGAAAATGGTGTGAGCAGTGACAGGGGATGTAACAGACCACATGAAGACAGGAACTGGCAGATTTAGTGCACTGACGGCAGCAGGGGAAAACTTGCACGTTGAAATGCGGAGTGACAGAAAGAGCAGAGACAAAGTAGGCTAAAGGTGAAAGGATTTTGCACCAATGTTTAGCAGTCTTTTCCTTCTCTCCTTGCTCTCCCGTATAATTTATGTTTTGTATGTTGTCTGAACTTGTATGCCTGTGATTTTAAATTTTTTTTTATTTTATTGAGATACAGCACAGAACAGGTCCTTCCGGCCCTTTGAGCTGCAAAACCAACAATATTGTTGCAACAAGTTTTCCATTGTATCTGTACCTCACCCTTGTGCACATGACAATCTACCTCATTAGGGCCTCTCATCTTATCATCTACCTGCTTTGGATTTTCTTGTAACCGTAGCCATAACAATATATTCTGTTACTGCATTACTCTTGTACCATTTCTAAGTACTTATGTTTTGAAATGATCTGGGCGGATGGCTTGCAAAGTTTATCACTGCATCCTGATAGTTGTGACAAGAATAAACAAATATATATTTTATATATATTTAATAAATGACAGTTGTAAGGCTGTGTTGAAACAAGGTGCATATGTTTAACAATCCCTGAACAGGGAAGCCTTCGTTCAAATAATGCAAATGGGATTTGGGGATTCTTGAGCTGAAACGGCACATAGAAGAAGAAAATAAAAAAAGAAAATGCAGGAAGCACTCAACAAGTCGGGCAGCCTCTGTGGAAGGAGAAACAGGATTGATGTTTCAGGTCTATGCCCTTTCATCAGCATTAGGAAAAAGAGGAAACAAGTTAGTTTGAATTTGAACTGTAGATGGGCGTTTAGGGCAAAGGGAATATCTCTGATAGGAAAGGTGGTGAAGAAAAAACATTTTTTGACTCAAATTATGAGTGAGCTGGTGCTGCTGTAGGGGGGAGTTTTTGTCACTTCTGAACTGAAATTCAGATTCCTGGTCAGATTAGTTTTGTCTGTTTTCTGAACTGGACCAACACGCTCAGCTAGACAGACTGAAATTGCTCCCTATGAGCTGCAGTCAGCTTGGCTGTCTTTCAGTTTTGGAGATCTTACTCTGTATCTTCATATCCAAATCGTTAATACATACAAAAAGTGCGGTGAGGCCAGCATGGGCCCATGGAGAGCATTAATTTTGACATCACAGTCCATTTACAGTGTCCCTTGTAAAATGACCTGACATTAGCTCCAGACTGTCACCGCTTAACCCAAGGCACTAAGCCAATATTGCACTCACTACCCACTTAAATTATAATTTTGCTTTCTTACCAATGTAACAAAGTCTGGAAATAACATTAAGTGAAGGTTGCTGTCATGAATCAGACTTTCTGTTTCTCGCTGATTTGGGTATCCCTCCCACACAAGCCATGGGTTATTGTGGAGAACGGTTCTGCAACCAGCAAATGACCGCTCTCCATGGGTAAATGCTGATAAATGACCCATCAGAATCTACAGCAGGCTCCTCTATCACAGTTGCTGCATATGTTCTATCGGACACACAGAGGGGGCAGTATAGTGATATTCAGGTGAGGGCGAGATCCTGTTAATCCTCAACATTCATTCCAGACTCTAAGGTCAAACATAGACAAGGAAATCTCCTCTTGATCACTGTCCTCGCTCAGGTTGTGCACCTTTTTCCTTCATTGGAAGGAGAACCAAACATATCAAAGGCCCTTTGGATGGTTATCTTCAATGTCCATTACCAATAAGACGTACCTGCATGAACCTGGGCATCTATGAGGCACTGTAGATGATTAGCAACAAATCTGGGTTCCACCACAATTTGTAACCTCAAAGTCTGGCACAGCACCCCTCTACTGACGCTATCAAATCAGGGATTGATCCAGGTTCGGTGGAGAGGGTAGAAGAGTGGTAGGCCTAGCTCAAGATTCGGGGAGTAGAGTTGGGATGGAGATGAGGAGGAACAGTTTTTCCCAGAGAATGGTGAATCTGTGGAATTCTTTGCCCAATGAAACCATAGAGGCTACCTCAGTATATATTTAAGGCAAGGTTGAATATATTTTTGCATACTAGGGGAATTAAGGGCACTGGGGAAAAGGCAGGTAAGTGGTGAAGAGTCCATGGCCAGATCAGCCATGATCTTATGTATCTTATGTTCTTATGTATTCACAACCACGTTCATGAAACATGAAGACGATGAACCATCACAGCTTCCCTCTGAAAACAGTCTTCAGCAATTAGAAGCCCTCCCACATAATATCAAGAAATAGCAACCATCATTGGATGCACTTGGAGGCATGGGAAAGACAACATCCCAAATGTGGCCTTTCTCCAGTATAGTTATACCACTGGAATTTATGCATCAATGTAGAAAATCACTCAGCTGTGTCCTGACCAATGGAAGCAAACAAATCCAAATAATAATTAAAATTCAAAGTAAATTTATTATCAAAGTACATATATGTCACCATATACCACCCTGAGAATCATTTTCTTGCAGGCATTCATAGTAGAACAGAGAAGTACAACAGAATCAATAAAAAAACACACAAAAAGACTGACAACCAATATGCAAAAGAAGCTAAACTGTGCAAAATAAACAAATAACTGAGTTGTAGAGTCCTTGAAAGTGAGCCTGTAGGTTGTGGAATCTGTTCATGGTTGAAGTGAGTGAAGCTATCCATGCTGGTTCAGGAATTTGATAGTTGTAGGATAATAACCTGACCCTGGTTGTGTGGGACCTAAGGCTCCTGTACTTCCTTCCTGATGGCAGCAGCAAGAAAAGAGCATGGCCTGGATGGTGAAGGTCCTTGATGATGGTCTACTTTTAATGATTAGCTCAATGATAGAAGGTAGCAACTACAGTATTGCCAAGGGGCAGTTAAACTGCTCACTAATGCCCATTTTGGGCTTTGCCAGGATACCTGGCTGCAGACCCTGTGGAAAGCCTATCTGAGGATATTGCAGCAGGAGTAGCTCAAAGGAGAGGCCTTGGTTCAACCATCTTTAATTGCTTCATCAATAACTTCCCATAAGGACAGAAGTAGGGATTGTCCAATGTTTCATTCAGACCTCCACAGTAGATGCTCATGGGGGCATAGCCAAAACTGTGACAACAATGTCACATGACTCCTAATTGACAAGCGACATTCATAATGCCCAATGCCAAACAGTGATCATCAGCATCAAGGAAGGTTCTGCCCACCTGTTCCTACCACTGAATGGAACGACTGTGGCTGAATCCTTCCCTGGGTCTCACCATTCACTGGAAACTCAACACATGACAACAACAGCTGAAAGAGCAGGTCAGAGGCTGGCCATCTTATGTTAGCCAAACAGAGACAACTTACCTCCTGAAACCCTGGCACAAGTCCAGAATGTGATGAAACACCCTTCATTTGCCTGATCAGTGTAATTGGAATGAACATCTGAGAACTTCAGCAGAATCCAGGACAAAGCAGTTCACTTCAATGGTGCTTTTTCAAACACCCTGAGCATTCACACCCTTCACTAATGATGCACCATGGCTGCACTGTGTATGATTTACAGTTGCAACAGCACCTCTAAAACCTTCTTCAGACTCTGGCTTATCTGTGAGCAATGCACAATGGGAGTAGGCCATTCAGGCCTTCTATACAATTGTGGCTGATCATCTATCTCTAAACCCATCCTCCTCGATGCCTTTTGCGCATAAATATCTACTAGTATTTGAAAATACATGGCATCCGGTCTTCTGTGGTCTTAAATTCCTTAAGTTTACTGTTCTTTGAATAAAGAAGTTTCTCATTTCAATCCTAAATGCTTCAGCCTGTATTCTCAAACTGACTCTTGGTTCCTGACATCCTCCCTACGTCCAGCCTGCTTAGCTGTGTTAGAACTTTACATTTCAATTAAATCTCCTCTCATTCTCCGAAACTCTTGTGAATACTGGTTAAGTTGATCCAGTTTCTCCTCAGATGACAGTACTGTCATCTGGGGAATTGGAGTGGTAAACCTTTGCTTCATTTCCATCTGACGTCCTTTTCAGACAAGAAGAATGAACCGCTCCAGGCATAGACTCAGCGAAACTCAATATAAATACAGTGTAACATCCTTGTTCCTGTATTCAAAACCTTTTGCAATGTATGTCAACATGCCATGTGTTTTCTTGACCACATTTTGCAACTCTTTACTGCACAATGTAAATCAACATTTCACAACCTCTCTCTCTCTTTAAGTAAGTTGCTCTTAAAGTCATAGTCATAGAACACTACTGCACTGAATCAGGCCATTCTGCCCATCTAGTCTGTGCTAGAACTATTATTCTGTCTAGTCCCATTCACCTGTGCCCAGGCCATGGTCCTCCAGACTCCTCCCATCCATGTACCTATCCAAGTTTCTCTTAAATGTTGAAATCAACTCCGCCTTCACCTTTTGCACTGGCAGCTAATTCCTCACTCACCACCCACTGAATGATGAAGTTCTCCCTCATGTTCCCCTTGAACATTTCACCTTTCACCCTTAACCCATGACCTCTAGTTGTCTCACCCAACCTCAGAGGAAAAAGCCTGCTTGCATTTACCCTTATCAATATCCCTCATAATTTAGATAGATAGATAGATAGATAGATAGATAGATAGATACTTTATTCATCCCCATGGGGAAATTCAACTTTTTTTCCAATGTCCCATACACTTGTTGTAGCAAAACTAATTACATACAATACTTAACTCAGTAAAAAATATGATATGCATCTAAATCACTATCTCAAAAAGCATTAATAATAGCTTTTAAAAAGTTCTTAAGTCCTGGCGGTAGAATTGTAAAGCCTAATGGCATTGGGGAGTATTGACCTCTTCATCCTGTCTGAGGAGCTTTGCATCGATAGTAACCTGTCGCTGAAACTGCTTCTCTGTCTCTGGATGGTGCTATGTAGAGGATGTTCAGAGTTATCCATAATTGACCGTAGCCTACTCAGCGCCCTTCGCTCAGCTACCGATGTTAAACTCTCAAGTACTTTGCCCACGACAGAGCCCGCCTTCCTTACCAGCTTATTAAGACGTGAGGCGACCCTCTTCTTAATGCTTCCTCCCCAACACGCCACCACAAAGAAGAGGGCGCTCTCCACAACTGACCTATAGAACATCTTCAGCATCTCACTACAGACATTGAATGATGCCAACCTTCTTAGGAATTTTGCATATCACTATTAATTCTCCGCTCAATCTTCTATGCTTTAGGAAATGAAGTCGTAACCTATTCAACCTTTCCCTATAACTCAAGTTTTGGCGCCTTCCTTGTAAATTTTCTGCACATTCCTTCATTCTTATTTACATCTTTCCTATAGGTAGTTGACCGAAATTGGGCACAATACTCTAAATTAGGCCTCACAAATTTCACCATAACATCTCAACTCCTCTACTCAATACTTTGATCTATGAAGGCCAATGTGTCAAAAGCTTTGTTTATGACCCTACCTATGATGCCGCCTTTAAGGAATTATGGATCTGTATTCCCAGATCCCTCTGGGGCTCCTCAGTGCTGTACTGCTCACCGTGTAAGACCTACCTGCTGGTCCTCCAAAATTTATCCAAATACTTATATATCCAGTCCCTTAGAACACCTTCCAGTAACTTTCCCACTACTGATGTCAGGCTCGCCTGCTGATAATTTCCTGGCTTATTCTTAGAGACCTTGTTAAACAACAGAACAGTGTTAAGCATTCTGTAATCCTCTAATCCTCCAGCACCTCACCTGTAGCTAAAGATGTTAAATATCTCTGCTAGATCCCCTGCCATTTTTGCACTAGTATCCCACAGAGTCTGAGGGAACACATTGTCAGACCCTGAGGATTTATCCACCCTAATTTACCTCAAGACAACAAACACCTCCTCCCCTGTAATCTGTATATGATGCCTGACCTCACTGCTGCATAGCCTGATATCTATAGTCTCTGGGTCCATCTCTTGAGTAAATACAGTTGGAAAAATCCTTTTAAGATCTCCACCATCTCACTCATAGGTTACCACTCTGGTCTTCCAGGGAACCAATTTTGTCCCTTGCTGCCAATCCCCATTTCCCCTCCTGACGGTCACCCAGTTTACTGTCTGCTACACCTTGGGTGTAACTACCTCACTGTACGTCCTGAATATAAACCTGTCAGCCTCCTGAATAATCTGAAGTTCATCCATTTTTAACTCCATCTCCTATTAGAAGCTGCAGCTCTGGATGCACTTCTTGCACATGTAGTCATCAGGGACACAGTAGAGATCTCTCTCCCTTACCACATCCCGCAAGAGGGGGATAAATAACAAAACAAAATTACGTATGGTCTAATGTCTCCTCGCTAAAGCCTCGATGAGCCAAAGCCTCAGCTCCCCACTCCAACACTGGCCCACTCACACATTGGCTGCTCCACTTAAACCTAATTTTAGGCAGATGCTGGAAATCAAAGTTATACACACAGAATGCTGGAGGAATTCAGCAGGCCAGACAGCGTCTATGGCCCAAAATGTTGACTGTTTACTCTTTTCCATAGATGCTGCTTGGCCTGCTGAGTTCCTCCAGTACTTTTTGTGTATTACTCTTTTTATTGGACCTTGCCAGGTGCCTAATTATATGCAATCTAATGTCTGCTTGGGACTGTGGAGTGCAAAATGTGCCAACTGCACCCACTTGTTTCTTTTAAACTCTCTCCCTCCAATTAATCCAGCGTCTCCTCAGAATTGTGGCAGGTAAAAGTGAGCCAAGAGCTCCCACTCACTTCTTTTAAACTCTCTCCGCCTCCGAGCAGTCTGGTATATCTTCATCTTTTCCTACCTGTCATTAACTTTGCATTAGTCCACTTGATACTACAATCTCTCATTTGTTTGCCAGTCACTCTGCCAAATTTCTGATGCAGGGTTTTGACCTGAAATGTTGACAATTCCTCCCCCCACCCACCCCAACAGAAGGCAGTTGACCTGCTGAGCTCATCTAGCAAATTGTATGTTACTTCAAATTTCAACATCTGCAGTCTCTTACATCTCCAACATATTACAAGCTGTTCCCTCATTATAGTCATTGCTATAGATCGTGAATGAGAATCCCTGTGCTAGCCCACTAGTTGTTGACTACTGCCCTGAAAAAGATCAATTTATTCCTAATCTGCTTCCTGTCAATCAACTCCAGCCCATAACCATTTATTATCAAAAATCCCATGTGGTTTATTTTCACACACTAACCTTTGGAAATCCAAGCACAGCTTTTCCATTGCTTTATCTTAGCTATTCTGCCAGTGGTGTTGCAAACAACAACTTTGTAATCAACATCAGTCAGACCAAGGAATTGATTGTGGACTTCAGGAAGGGAACACACACCAGTCCTCATCGAGGGATGAGCAGTGGAGAGAGTAAGCAGTTTCAAGACCCTGGGTGTCAACATCACTGACGATTTTGCAAAGGCATGACACTGGCTATATTTCATTAAGTGTTTGAGGAGACTTAGTATAGAAACATAGAAAACCTACAGCACAATGCAGGCCCTTCAGCCCACAATGCTGTGCTGAACATGTCCCTACCTTAGAAATTACCTAGGGTTACCAATAGCCCTCTATTTTTCTAAGCTCCACGTATCCATCCAGGAGTCTCTTAAAAGACCCTATCGTTTCTGCTTCCACCACCGTCGCTGGCGGCCCATTCCATGCACTCACCACTCTCTGCGTAAAAAACTTACCCCTGACATCTCCTCTGTACCTACTTCCAAGCACCTTAAAACTAGCCATTTCAGCCCTGGGAAAAAACCTTTGACTGTCTGCACAATCAATGCCTCTCATCATGTCACCAAACACTCAAATTTCTACAGATATACTGTAGAGAACATTTCAACTGGTTGCATCTCTGTCTGGTATGGAGGGGCTTTTGCACAAGGTCAGAAAAAGCTGCAGAAGGTTGTAAACCTAGCCAACTCCATCATGGGCATTAGCCTCCCCAGCACCAACAACACTAGACCAAAGACTCAACAAGACAGTATCCATCATTAAGGACCCCCATCACCTAGGACATGTTCTTTTCTCATTGCTACCATCAAGGAGGAGGTAGAGGAGCCTGAAGACACACATTCAATGCTTCAGGAATAGCTTCTTCCCCACCACCATCAGATTTCTGAATTGTCAATGAACCAATGTACACTACCTCACTATTTTATTTTTGCACTGGCTATTTATATATATATATATATTTCTTATTGTAAGGTTTTTTTTTATTGTTCTGTACTGCAACGTACTGCTGCTGCAGAAATACAAATTTCATGACATACACCAGGATATTAAACCTGATTCTGTTACAGTACTGTGCAAAAAATGATATATATGGGGGGGGGGGGGGGGGGGATGATTGATAAGTTTGTGGCCTAAGGTAGAAGGAGTCGATTTTAGAAAACCTAGCACATTTATTTTTCAGCATAGTCCCCTCCTACATTTACACACTTAGTCCAGCGGTCGTGGAGCATACGGATCCCTTCTTTGTAGAAGTTGGTGTCTTGGGCCTCTGGAAGTAGTTCACAGCAGGGGTGATTGGTAAGTTTGTGGCCTAAGGTAGAAGGAGATGAGTTATACAGCTCTCGTTACATACACATGCAGGTCAACTCTTTGAGTGATTATGCAGAAAGTTTGAAGTTAATAACTCATCTCCTTCTATCTACCTTAGGCCACGAATTTATCAAACACCCCTTGTATATAGAAAGAGAGGGGGAGAGAGAGAGAGCGAGTGCTAGGGTGCCTAAGACTTTTGTGCAGTACTGTATTTGTCAACATGGAGTGGACAGCTAGTTTGTAAACCACACGTAAGCAAAGGATGTTGAGAATGGCAAGGGTGGAGTCTGGTTTATTAATCATCACAGAATATCTCTCTGGTGCTTCCCACTCCTCCCCTCTCCCCACTGGTGGGGGGTGTTCAAAGACATTTTCAGTCTCTCATTGCTACAGTCAGAAGTTCCCACCTGCTTCGAAAGGATAACAATCATACCAGTGCTCAAGATGAGTGAGCTGCCTTAATGACTGTCGTCCTCTAGCGCTCACATCTACAGTGACGAAGGGGTTTCAGAGGTTGGTTATGGATTGTGTCAACTCCTATCCCAGCAAGGACCTGGACCCACTGCGATTTGCCTATCGCCACAATAGTTCTCCGGTTGGTGCAATCTTATTGACTCTTCAAGCAGCCTTGGGTCCCCTGTTCAATACAAATGCCTATGTTAGGATGCTGTTTATTGACTATAGCTCAGCGTTTAACACCATCATTCCTACAGTTCTGATCAAAAAGCTCCAGAACCGGGGCCTCTGAACGTCCCATTGCAACAGGATCCTCATCTTGCAACCGGAAGACCACACTTTGTGCAGATCAGAAATAACACCTCCACCTCGGTGTCAATCAGCACTGGCGCACCTCAGGGATGTGTGCTTAGCCCACTGCTCTACTCTCTCCACACCCATGACTGTGTGGCTAGGCGCGGTTCAAATGCCGTCGATAAATTTGCTGATGATGCAGCCGTTGTTGGCAGAATTTCAGATGGTGGCAAAAGGGGGAGGTACGGGAGTGAGATATACCAGTTAGTTGAGCAGTGTCACAGCAACAACCTTGCACTCAATGTCAGTAAGACCAAACAGCTGATTGTGGACTTCAGAAAGGGTCAGACCAGGGAACACATACCAGTCCTCAGAGGGATCAGAAGTAGAAAAAGTGAGCATTTTCAAGTTCCTGGCTGTCAATATCTCTGAGGACCTTTCCTGGTTGCAACGTATCGACACAGCTATTAAGAAGGCACAACAGAGGCTTATTTCATTTGGAGTTTGAGGTGGTTTGGTATGTAACCCAAACACTCACAGATTTCTACAGATGTACCATGGACAGCATTCTAACTGACTGCATCACCATTTGGTATCGGGTGGAGGGGGTGTGCTACTGGCATAAGATCACAATAAGCTGCAGAGGGTTGTGCACACATACAGGTCAGTTTTTTTTCTGTATTATTATGTATTGCATTGTACTGCTGCTACAAAGATAACAAATCTCATGACACATGCCGGTGATAACAAACCTGATTCTGATTCTGATTCCCAACCACAATTCCCCTCTCCCTGCCCCCTTCCCACAACAGAGTCAGGTTTATCATCACTCACATATGTCATGATCTTTTTTTCCAGCAGCCTTACAATGCATTGCACAAAATTACTACAGTACTGTTCAAAAGTCTTAGACCAACTATCCACTGTATGTATATGTACTTCAGACTTTTGCACAATATATATTCTCAAAAAACCCTATAGTCAATAATTTCTCTTTCATAAATCTATATTTAATCCTGTTCATGTTTTCCAAGTATACAATAATAAACTCTTGCTTTTCCCTTACTATTGAAGTTCAGCCAATTGATCTATTGTTTTTTTCTCTTCCTCCTTTTTGAATACGTACATCTGTTACCCTCCATCCTGAAGGATCCATTCCATAATGTGTAGAACACTAGAAGGTGAGGACCATTGCATCTACTACCTCACTTAGTACTCTGGTATATATTACCATGGCCCAGGGATTTACCAACTTCCAGTGCTATAATTTCACCAGTACTTTTTTTTTAATTAATACTAAATTAATGCAGGTTAAGACCTACAAGTATCTGGGAGTACAGTTGGACGAGAAGCTAGACTGGACTGCCAACACAGATGCCTTGTGCAGGAAGGCACAGAGTCGACTGTACTTCCTTAGAAGGTTGGCGTCATTCAATGTCTGCAGTGAGATGCTGAAGATGTTCTATAGGTCAGTTGTTGAGAGCCCCCTCTTCTTTGTGGTGGCGTGTTGGGGAGGAAGCATTAAGAAGAAGGACGCCTCACGTCTTAATAAGCTGATAAGGAAGGCGGGCTCTGTCGTGGGCAAAGTACTGGAGAGTTTAACATCGGTAGCTGAGCGAAGGGCGCTGAGTAGGCTACGGTCAATTATGGAAAACCCTGAACATCCTCTACATAGCACCATCCAGAGACAGAGAAGCAGTTTCAGCGACAGGTTACTGTCGATGCAATGCTCCTCAGACAGGATGAAGAGGTCAATACTCCCCAATGCCATTAGGCTTTACAATTCAACTGCCAGGACTTAAGAACTTTTTTTTTAAAGCTATTATTAATGCTTTTTGAGTTAGTGATTTAGATGCATATCATATTATTACTGAGTTAAGTATTGTATGTAATGAGTTTTTGCTACAACAAGTGTATGGGACATTGGAAAAAATGTTGAATTTCCCCATGGGGATGAATAAAGTATCTATCTATCTATCTATCTATCTATCTAAATTCCTCCCAAGACCCTCTTCATTGGTTACTTGGCTCCCTAGCATTAGTGGGTAGCTGTTTGCGTTGCAGTATGAAACAGACCCTTCAGCCCACTAAGTCTGTACTAATCATCAACTGCCTACTCTACACAAATTCCCCCATTTTTAAAAAATTTCTCCACACTCATATTAACTCCCACAGATCCTACTGCTCACCTACTCATTAGGGGCAATTTGCGGTACGGTTAATCAACCAGCCCACACTTCTTTAGGATGTGGGAGGAAAAATTAGGTCATCCAAAAGAAACAAAGTGAGCATGCAAACACCACACAGACAGCACCAAGGTCAAGCTGAACCTGGGCCGCTGGCTCTAAGGCAGTGGATACACGAGCTGTGAATACAGACAGATTATTTTGCCATGACTTTGTTCTCCATTATAATTTCTGACTCTGAGGGACCCTTAATCTTCACTAATCTGTATCACCCCCATATTGTGGAAGCTTTTACAGTCGATTGAGACCCATTAGAATTATAAAAAGTTATAAAGCGGAACATAATACAAAAGATACACACTACAAAATACAAAAACATTTAATAATTGGATTAAAAGAGAACAGCATACACTGCACAAAGAGGACTCCATTTGTGACAAGTGCTCTACAGTATAGTCCAAAGGCAGAATACTCTATTGTATTAATAGCAGTAAATGCTGGAAATATGAAGGCAAAGATTTTGTAAAAATTTGGTATAATTTATGGGGGGTTTTTTGAATGCTGCTTATATGATGCTACGTGACTGTTCTGCTGCTGGTAGTAAGGTTTTCATTGTACAATAAACTTTACTTTGATATCCAAAATGTCAGGCAGCATCTGTAGAGTGAGACAAGTCGATGTTAACTCTGATTTGCTGTCTGTAGACTGCCTAATGAGCTGAATATTTCCAGCATTTTCCATTTGACACTTTTGGCATCTGCCGTTTCACACTATTAAATTCTTGTAGTACCAGTTTAAACTTGCATTTTCAAAGAAAATACACTATTTTTTATAGCCCTGAAGCCTTCCGGAATCAAAACTCAGATACATCATTGAGTGCTGAATAACATTAAAACTTTGATTCTGTGTAACAGCCTAAAACATATAGCTTCTCTGCACTTGTTTATTCCAACACAATCAAAAAAAAGAATCACGTAATTTGCTGTGCTAACTTGCTGGTCGTCCTTTTCCTTTTTATAATCTCCAATGATCTGGATTACCAAGATTCCAGCATTGGGGGGTGCAGTATTTTTCACTCTACTTTGAAACAGAAACAAGCCAGTAGCATTTTGAGCTCCAAGCTTTTGGCATTCAGCATTTAAGCTGAAAAATGACTGGAGGGAGGTGATGGTAGATGGTGGGTGGTTTGAACGGAATGCACAAGAAGCATATCACATGTCAAAGAGTTCTGAGGCTCAATAGGTTCAGCATAGCCAAATTCCAGTTTATTTTGTAAAAAGCTGTTTGTCAAAGCACTAAATCAGACTTTGGGAGAAAAAGATCAGCTTGCAGTCTTGATAAAGTCTGCAAAATCTCCTGCAAGCTGTGATCCTATGTCTTGTAGGAGTCTTGGTCCCAAAGCTTTATTCTGCCACATTCTCCCAATCACTAACCCTTTGGAATGTTAGTCAGGCTTGAAAAGAATCCAGTTTGTTTTGAGAAGCAACAAATAAAATGTAAACACAGCGACCCTGGAATGTTATTGGAATTGGCAGGCTGGAAAAATTAGAAACAGGTGGCTACATTTTCCCAGCTAGCCTTCTCTCACGGACAACTGGGATTTGCAAACATTAGATTCCCAATTTTTGTTAAAAGGGAAATAAGTACGTATTAATTTCAAAAAGCAAAGCCTTAAAATCAGTCTGCTCTAACCTCAAAATGAAATGTATAGGGAGTTGAGGCAATTACTGGAGAATCTAACAATCATCATTAAGTGCTTTTACCAGCCACATCACTACTGAATCAACAATTTTCTCCCCTCCCTCACCCAACTGTCAGCTGCTTCATACTGACTCCAGTAAAAGCCTTGCCTTAAATTTCAAGAACATAATTTCAAAATGAAACATCTTCCCTTCCCAGTTACCACAAGATTGTAATGCAAGGTACACAAAGGGATTTAGAAAGTAAATTATTATCAGCTTCTGCTCACAATTGCTAAAGTAAACATAATTGGAATGTGGAGACATTCAACAGAGAAGAGGGAATGTTGCTGTGTGAGAAATGACCACATAAAACTGGAGCTGTTCCTTCAGTGTCCACTCTCCAATAATACATTCAGTGGTATTGCCCAGGATAATCAGCTGGGTGCTCCGGGACGTACTCTGCATTGTAATCTGACTGACTTCCATTCTGTCCTTGCTCAGCCTTTGGACAATACTTGGGATCGTAGATCTGGCGGCCGAGTCCAAAGTTGGTGCCGCTCTGGTTGGCTCCTTGGTTGCTCCCCATCTGCAGGGATGCCGTACTGTTGTCGCACTGCTCAGTGCCCATCTTCTTGTCATAAATGGGTCTTCGGGTGCCTGGTGCAGTCATACCAGCCTGAACAGGGGTGGCAAAAGGTTAGTATTCAAGTCGCAATCAAGCAAGTCTACAGTGTTACAGCATGCAGCATTCTTGACCACAGGACAACCCATCAGAGACCAAGATATTCTTTAACAAAAGAGGAAAAATAAAAGTACAACAACAAAAATAACTGAAAAATGAAATCACTTGGGACTAGGAAAATAATTCATGGAAAACTCAGGGAAGGATAATTCATGAAAGGAATAATTCATGGAGGGAGTCGAAGCATACAACTAGAAGACAGGCAGTGAAGCAGAAATTCGGTATATTAACAGGCACATCCAATGGGAATTTAGTTTAAAGCAACATTCCTCTTCAACAAAATGTTCTACAATTCAAGTGAATGGAACAGCAATTTCTTCATTTCTACAGCTGTGTATCTTTCTAATTCTCCACCTCAGTCATTAGATGATCTCTGACCTGAATGAAGGAAGGACGTTGGAGCAGAATGGGAACACAAGTTGCTGTAGAATGGTTGACCTTCTACAGCAACTTGAGTTCCCATTCTGCTCCAACGTGGAGAAGGCCTGAAGTTCTATGGCTGCCTGCTCTTACTTTTTGTATTGGGAGAATTTACTGAATATCATATTAATAAAATAAATTCAATCAAACTTAAAATGGTTTTAACTTTGACATTAAAGGCTACAGCACTTCAGAAAGGATGATGTACTTTTCACTAAAACATTTATGAACAAAAAGAACATTTAAGAATAAATAGAGCAGTCACTTCTTTTGCAGTTTTATAACCTCATGATGCCCAAAAGTAATTTATTTTTCTTGTGCTTTAGGAAGTCCAGCAGTCAATTTGCCTCTGAGGGCCTTTTCAACAGCAATGTGACCATGGGGATAATCTGCTTTAGATGCAGATAGAGGGGCAAGGTCCAAATCACCTGGCAAGTTCGTCTTTTTGTTTTATTGACAGCATAGCTTTATCTTTCATTGAAAGAAGATAGGCTTCAATTTTAACATCTTATTCAAAAGATGGGACCTTTGACATTTCCGACCCCACTCAATAACCTAGACTTTTAGCTCAATCGCTCAGGTGAACCATGAACCCCCAAGGTTGGAGTGCTTTGTAGTATGGAACAGACCTGCGCTCACATTCACAATGGCCTTTGGACCTTTGCTCGTCTATTATCAAAATTAACCAGTGGTGTTAACGATCAAATCAGGCAAGCAATACAAACCTGACTTGCTCCCTTGTTGGTTCCCATCTGTAAACTGATAGTAGACTGGTCCACTGCAGCAGGGATTTGAGCCCTTGGATCATAGAGATGCCGTCTGGTACCATAAGCAGCCATTCCGGTCTGGCTGGCACATTTATTGGTTCCCATCTATGTAGCAGAAAGGTGCACAGAACCATCAGCAAAATGAACTATGCAGAACAGGCAGGAACTAACAAGATACCCACAGTCCTCTTGACTTTTCCCCTCATTTTCCCCTATTCTTAAAAGTACCAACTTAGGCCGAGTTAAATTTCCCCCCACACACCAGAGACCCTCCAGTTCTTCGACTTGAACCCAATATCAACAAGCAGACCTTGGAGTGATTAAAATGGTTCCATTTTAATATCAGAGAATGTATACAGTATACAACCTGGAATTCTTACTCTTCGCAGACATCCAGGAAAACAGAAGAGAACCCCAAAGAATGAATGACAGAAAAACATTAAAACCCCAAGGTCCGCTCTCCCCCTTCCCATGAACAAGCAGCAAAGCATCAACCTCCCGCACCCCCCCCCACATTTCAGCAGAAAACATCAGAGCCCACCACCCACCAAGCAACAGCAAAGCCCCCAAAGAGAGACCATGATCTGCAGTCAACAAAAACTATTGTTTACCTGATAGTTCAACAAGTCACAGGTTCTCTCTCTCACTAACAAGGGAGAGAGAGGTGTCACCCATTCCACAGTGAAAGGGGAGACAACAGTCAAACTATTCAACTAAACATCAGAACCAAATACAATCCCATCATCACACACTGTCCCATAGGAGGAGCTTCCAGCATAGGTCACTACCCAGTCTAAGATATGCTGATCTATACTGGAAGCTCCTCCTGTGGGACAGTCTGTGATGAAGGGATTGCATTTGGTTCTGATGATTAGTTGAATAGTTTGACTGTTATCTTTGAGGATATAATGAGCACAGTGGATAGAGGGGAACAGATGGACATTATTTACTTGGATTTCCAGAAGGTGCCACATAAAAGACGTATCCATAAGGATACATAAAGTTGGGGGTGATGTACCAGCATGGATAGAGGATTGGTTAACTAATAGAAAGCAGAGAGTTGGGATACATGGGTGTTACTCTGGTTGGTAATCAGTGGTAAGCGGTGTGCTGCAGGAGTTGGTGCCAGGCCCACAATTGTTGATGATACACATTAATCCTCTGGAAGAAGGGACCAAATGTAGTGTATCTAAGTTTGCTGATGATACTAAATTGAGTGGAAAAGCAAATTGTGTAGAAGATACGGAGAGTCTGCAGAGAGATACAGATAGGTTAAGTAAGTGGGCGAGGGTCTGGCAGATGGAATACAATGTTGGTAAATACGAGGTCATCCACTTTGAAAGGAAAAATAAAAGAGCAGGTTATTATTTCAATGGTAAAACATTGCAGCATGCTGCTGTGCAGAGGGACTTGGGAGTGCTTGTTCACAAATCACAAAAGGTTGGTTTGCAGGTGCAGCAGGCTATCAAGAAGGCAAATGGAATGCTGGCTTTCGTTGCTAGAGGGATTAAATTTAAGAGTAGGGAGGTTATGCTGCAACTGTACAGGGTACTGGCGCGGACACACCTGGAGTACTGCCTGCAGTTCTGGTCTCCATACTTGAGGAAGGCTTTGGAGGTGGTGCAGAGGAAGTTCACCAGGGTGATTCCAAAGATGAGGGGTTAGACTATGAGGAGAGATTGAGTCACCTGGGATTGTACTCATTGGAACTCAGAAGAATGAGAGATTTTATTGAAACATATAGAATTATGAAAGCAATAGATAAGATAGAGGCAGGAAAGTTGTTTCCACTGGTAGTTGAGACTTGAACTAGGGGACATAGCCTCAAGATTCGGGGGAGTAGGTTTAGGACAGAAGTGAGGAGGAACTGCTTTTCCCAGAGAACTGTGAATCTGTGGAATTATCTGTCCAATGAAGCAGTGGAGGCTACCTCAGTAAATATATTTAAGACAAGATTGGATAGATTTTTGCTTAGTAGGGGAATTAAGGGTTATGGGGAAAAGGCAGGTAGGTGGAGATGAGTCCATGGCCAGCCCAGCCACGATCTTAGAGAATGGCGAAGCAGGTTCGATGGGCCAGATGGCCTACTCCTGCCCCTATTTCTTATTTTCCTATGTCATGAAAATGTTCCTCTCCCCTTTCATGGAAAAGAAGCTCTTTGGTTGCATGGCTGGGGTCAGCTCTTAGAACAAAGGATCCTGCAGCCTTGCAGTGATCAATAGATGCATTCTCAGGAGACCAAAATATTAATACCTGAAGTCCGATGACACATTGTCCTGCATTTAGGACCTCTTGATCAAACGCTCTCTGCTGTTTGTCTGCATATTTGACACCAATGTCAACTCCAGCCTGCAACCCTTTGGTTTTAGCCTAAAAGAGGGAATTGATTAGTGTTTAAAAACGCAAAGCACATAGAACAGCTATTTTCCCCATTTCACAATTATCTATATCGCACACTCACATGCAATACAACCCCGCTATTAAGCAATACGGCCAATTTCCTCCATCACCTACTAACCAGCGCAACTTCCATTGCTACCCACATTCTTACCCAAAATAATTAAATTTACAATCTATCCTGATTGAACATGAAATCTTAATAATCAACAGTAGCCTCTAGTTCACCAAGATATAATTTTTTTTTACATCTGATTCCCCTGTGCTTCAGCAAATAGAGGCACTGCCCAGTTTAGAATGCCTAAAGGCACAAACTTTGGGTGGTTCAGATAGTAGAGCTGCTGCCTTAGTGATGGTCCAGGTTCAAGACCCCATGCTGTGTGTGTGGAGGAGACACTTCCACTGCAACTGTGTTTGCTCCTGTTACCTTCGATGGACATTCTGGTAGGTTAATTGACCACCATAGACTGCAGGACTGAAGCTCTACAATGGTGACCTTTCCTTATAATCTCAGGTAAAGAACAGATATCTGGGGAAGTTTAAGTGGACTGAACACTCAAGTATCAGCCAACAGCGGAGGAAAGCAAAAATAGATTTAACAAAATGAAACAAGATGTGGAGCAGATGTGCAGAATCAGAGTAGTACTTGTCACTTCTCTGCTAAAGCCTCTTATAATCACTTCAGCTAAAATCATAGCTGGTGCTTGAGCATAGGAGAATAGTCAATACTTGATCTTGTGAACCATTTGCTACTCAGTCAGTAATTGAAAGTGAACTTGGCCTCAATTCGCACCTCATGTCAGTGCCCTACTTTGGTCAATTCTCTCATTTTGCAATAATTGGGTTCCTGTTTGAGGTAGGTTACTGGAACTAACTTCAATATCTTGCCAAATGCATTGACCTCATTTGGTGCATTTGGATGGGATTTCTTGGAAGGGCACCAGGCCAAGAGACACTGGATAAATTAATCTCCCCTACCCCAGTAGAGTTGGGGATGAAAAAATAAAGGCGCTTTATAACCCGAGCCCATTTTTATTCACCTTTCATGCACATTCTGGGTTTGATGGCTAGACCATTGCTCAAAGCTGATTTCTTGCTCTCAGAGTTTGGATGGCATCAGCCAAAAGTCACTTCAGATCCGGGACCTTTCTCAAAGGCTACAGCAGGCTCACTGAGGGTAGTGGAAGAGGCTTCTCCATATTAAACATAGTGATCGATGCTCATCTCCAGGTATGAGGCAAGAGAAGTAATATGGAATGCACTTACATGATGAATGTAATATAAATGTGAGAACAGTAACTCAGGGCATCTGGACAACTGTTTTGGTTGTCTGGTACTTACCATACTTGCTAGGGCCAGTAGTGCTGTTTGTACCTGGGTCAAATTCCCATTCTCAAACAGGTCATTTGCTTCAAAAGTGTCATGTGGTTTGATGCCAAAATTCTGCATTGCTTTGATAAAATTCGACAAATTTTCCAGCTGTTTGAGGCAAAAACCATTATTTTACATTATTTCAGTTTTGACATTAATTATCTTGAGTTCTTTTATTTATATTTATTGACAGGGCTTACAAGCACCTCATTAGACTATAGGATGAGGTCTCTCCCCAGAATTATAATTACAACTACAATTTCCTTAATTAAATGTTTAAGATACTAGAGAATTCCAGAAAATACACTGAAGAGCATGCTAATCTTCTTTTCTGATTTTTAAACTTTTTTATAGCTTTGTTAACAGAAGAAGGCAATGACAAACCACTTCTGCAGAAAAATTTATCAAGAGCAATCATGGTCACAAAGCCCATGATCGTCCACGTCATATGACATGGCACATAATGATGATGTCATTTGACACGGCACATGATGATGATGATGATGATGATGATGATAAATATAACAGTACCTGATGCCAGTTTAAAGCAGACCTGTTGATTTTCTTCACAGAGTTGGGTTTGATTTTGTTCATGAGCCTGTTAAATAGAATAAACTTGTTTTAGTGTAACTGAGTGCCTGATGTCTGGTGCAGGCTTAGTGACCCAAAAGGCCAATTTCTATCCTGTACAAATCTACAAAATAAAGCAAGTGAGTTCAGCAGGGAAGGATGTCTACAATTTATGCACACTGACCTCTGTATTCAATTGGCAACCTGGAATAAACCACCATCAGAGCCACTAGTTATCAGTGAGTGGCTAAAACACATGTCATTTTAGTGCGGGGTATTCCTTGGTTATGTAGGAACAGACCTAGCTGTAAAATTACAGGTCAAATCTCATAGGTCAATGTTTCCAACTGAGTCCCTTTATCTGGACTGGAAAAGAAGGGGGCAGTAGCCTGGTTAAGATGGTGGGGGGGGGGGGGAGGAGATGTACAAGCTGGTAGATGATAGGTGAGACCAAATGAAAGGAAAGATGGGTGGGTGGGAGCCACAACCTATACATACGTAACTTAATTCAATACCACCAAAATACCAACCATTTCACGGCAACTCTAACAAATATACAGTACAGCTGGATATTTCAAAAGTACGAACACCCACTCCCAAGATCAGTGTAGAAAGGTTTGTGTGTGTAGCTCACAGGTTGCCTATTTCCACTCAGGTCAAAACTACATCTAAAAATACTTCTGAGTGAAAAGTTTCAGAATGAATACATGTAGCTGCTTAGTATTTAGCAGTGGGCATCAAATAGCATGATGCCATTGCATCTTTAAGCTTGGAAATTTCTGTATTGAATGTCACTTACAACTATTATTGATCCCCTGACAGACAGGCTTCACTGATGACTGCAAGTCACTCATTGATCATCTCAGTTATTGGTCTCTGGTCTAATTAAGGCAGGAAATGGGGGAGTGATGAAAAATGCCTGTAAGTTCCAAATTTTTCTCGCCACTTCTCCCCGATTGGAAGTTCCAGATCATCCTCACACTCAAATTAAGATTAGATTTATATGTCAGATGTACGTAGACATACTGTGAAGCACAATGTTTGCATCAATGACCAACACAGTCCGAGGACTGGCCGGTGCAGCACGCAAGTGTTGCCACTCTCCCAGCACTGGCAGAGCATGCCCAGAACTCACTGATCCTAACCGTACATCTTTGGAATGTGGGAAGGATCCAGAGACCTGGAGGAAAACCCACACGGTCATGGGGGGGCAGGGGGTGGGGAATGTACAGACTCCTGACAGGCAGCGGCAGGAATTGAACCCTGATTGGGGATCGCTGACGCTGTAGTGTTGCTCTGACTGTTACACAGCTGTGCCGCCTCAGTTGAGAACCTGTCGGATTCCGCTGAAGATCGTGCCGGTTTCATACAGAGAATTGTCAGCTGAACAGTCTACCTCAGAGCAGCAGGTAGTGCAGGAGGGAACAGAAAGGATCTGCCATTCCCTCATGCAGTGCCTTCTTTAAATAAACTACCATTCCTTAGCGAGAGATTGAAGATGTCTCGTTGGGTTTATATTTGTAGCCAGGGACTTTAGAAATCAGGTGCCAACCACTTCCTCCCCTAAATTAGCTGGGAATATCCGGCTAATTGGTCTGCAATAGAGGGATGATCATCAGCAAAAAATTATCCATACTCGACCCAACAAATGCCTGAAAACACACTCCAGCCAAGTAATAATTTTGAAATGCAAACACAGACAGAAGGGTTGGCCTGCAGTACTTTGTGCTTCAACTGCCTAAATTCCACTCACAGCAGCTTTCACTTTAAACTGGAACAAGAAGTCCCTGTTACAGGGTGTTACTACAATCTTAGATAACCCCCCAGTGGAGCTCTTTAGACCACTGAAAAAGGTCTTTGCCCACAATTAGGTTTCTCCTCTAACCTTGCTGATCTAATGAAAACTCTGTTTGAAATCATGATTTTCAATAAAACAAATTAAATCTAGTGGAAGTTCACACTACAGGTCAAAGTGCAAGTTCAGTATAGCTGCACGCTGATCTCACAGTATTCCAGCTAAACATGATTGCTCTTTACACAAGGCTTGCCAGCACATTGTTGGAGGCTAGCCACACAAACCTGATAGCAATAGCTACGTTATGCTGCTGTTTACTGTTTACAACTTAGCGTTCAACACCGTTAAACCCTCAGTACTAATCAACAAGCTCAAAACCTGGGCCTCCGTACCTCTCTCTGCAAATGGATTCTTCTTGGCTTCCTCATTGTGAGACCACAGTCAGTGTGGATCGGAAATAACATCTCCTTCTTGCTGACAATCAACGTCGGTGCACCTCCAGGATGTGTGCTCAGACCACTGCTCTACTCTCTCTATACCCATGACTGTGTGGTTAGGCACAGCTCAAACACTATCTACAGGTTTGCCAATGACACAACTGTTGTTGGCAGAATTTTAGATGTTGACAAGGAAGCATACAGGAGTGAGATAGATCAGCTGATTCAGGAGTCACAACAACAGTCTTGCACTCGAAATCAGCATGGCCAAGGAACTGATTGTGGACTTCAGGAAGGGGAAGTTAAGGGAACACACACCAGTCCTCATCGAGGGATCAGCAGAGGAAAGGGGGAGTAGTTTCAAGCTCCTGGGAGCCAATATATTGATACAACTATGAAGAAGGCACTACAGTGGCTATATTTCATTAGGTGTTTGAGGAAACTAGGTACATTACCAAAAATTCTTGAAAATTTCTACAAAAGTACCATGGAGAACATTCTCACTGGGTCCATCACCGTCTGGTGTGGAGGGGCCCTGCACAGGATCAGAAAAAACTGCAGAATGTTGCAAACTCAGCAAACTCCATCATGGCACTAGCCTCCTCAGCACTGACAAGGCTGATCTGTCGTTAAGGACTCCCATCACATGCCTCCTTTTCATTATTACATCAAGGGGACGGTACAAAAGCCTGAAAGCACACATTCAATGTCTTACGAACAGTTTTGTCCCCTGCGCCATCGGATTTCTGAATGACCAATGAACCCCTGTATGCTACCTCGCTATCTTTTTCTCTTTTTCGCACTACTTATTTCACTTAACTTCATAACAAATTACAATAGGAAATAAATGCATTTCTTGTTGTGATTTATATATATATATATAAAAATTATGTATTGCAATGCACTGCTGCCACAAAACAACAGATTCCACACCATCTGCCAGTGATTTTAAACCTTATTCTGATTCTGAGGAGAAACAGACTATGGTACTGAGATTAGAGAAAGCTCAAAGGGCTGAATGGCCTGCTCCTACATTTCTGTCAGGAATAATGAGCTAATGATTCTGGGTGTCCGAAATGGAGAGTATCTCTTCATCCCATATTTGACATACAAATGCTTCCTTTCACTCGTAATTCCGTGTTTTTGTACTGTCATCCAATACTAATACAAAGCCAACTAAAGTACAATGGCACGTACAGGTAGGAACCCGGATTCAAACAGGGGAAAACATCAGTGGTTTTGGATAGAGAGGTGGCAAGACAGAGGACAATGTCAGGAAAAACTTGACGGAAATCTATGATTCTAAGTAACCTCAGGGCCCAATTACAAACTTGCTACGACTCTCAGCCCCCATGTTTCAGAACACCACAATCACAACTGCTACCCGATGGACATGGAGATAACAGTACCCTCAAGAACTGTATTCTTTGGAAACAGCAAAGCAGAGCCAATATTAGTGGTTTTGTAATTTACTGTCTTGCCAAATTGCCATTGTTGACACACAACAGGTGGGAACAGTACTCACTCGCAGAGGATGACTCCGTCCTTCAGGCCCTTTTGAAAGTTCTCCCCAATCTGCTTCCCAGTGATCTCCTCGATCCAGATTCGCAGTTCCTCCTCCTTCTGAATGTCATATTTCTGGGCAATCTGCAGGGAAACAGTTTTGGATCAGGGGATTGCTGGCTGAACGGCAGTGTGCCGCTTGAGTGGATGGTGAGAAGAAGGCACGGAGGAAGGATGCGAGGGGGAATGTGCCTTCCATGAATTGAGTTTGCATGGCTAGAGATTCATTCTGAGCAAAAGGAATTCTCCCCTCTGCTTCTGAGAGAAACATTTATTAAAGCAAACGCAAACCCTGAATCAATAACTAAATCAAAGGTTCAGTGAGTATTTCTATGTCACGGTGATATCTGGTGTGAGCCATTCTCTGATCCATCAGCACAGTAAATACGATCAAACAACAGTCCCGCTTCACCAGGTTCAGTCACTACATGGATCTGAATTGGTTCTGAGGTAAACCTTGTATCCAATAAGCTGTTATTCTGGGCATACATACTAAGCATTGCCTCTAATTTTGCTCCTCCCCAACTGGCCCTGAAGGCAGAACAAAGTACTCACTGTAGAAACAGGAGTCATTTCACCAGATAACTTTCAGCTTCCTTTACATTTCTGAAAGGAGTACACAGTTTGCAGATTGCTTCAAATTCAGGTCCTGCGCAGATTCTTCACTATGTCCACACAAAGTAAACAGGTCTGCAAACCTTTGTGTTATTCCAAGGTATCAATGCCTGAAGTCATTTTCCAGATTACACACTTTGAGAGCTTCCTTTTCTGGGAAAATTATTTCTATCCAGCATATTAACCGCTATGCTGCTGTGTTTTAAAAAAAAAAATTCTTTGTGGAAGTGGTCAAAAGAAATGTGGAACTCGGAAGGCACACTGATTTCATTCACTAACCACATGGACCTAACTTTGCACATTCCTATTCTTAGTCAATTGCAAGCAAGATTAGCTTATTTCCTTACAAGCAGAAAGACTGATTTTTCACCCATCAAGTTCATGCCAAATCTAGGAGCAATTCATATTCCCAGTAACCTATTCTTCCCTCACTCCCCATTAAATTCCCCAAATTCTGCCACTTAACTTCATGCTGTAGTGGTCAATTAACGTACCAACCCATCTGTCTTTGTGTCAAGCAAGTGAAATGGAGCTCCCAAGTGAAGAAGCACCTGGTCACAGGGAAACCATGCCAACGTTAACACCGCTGTAACTTTCTGCCCTGGTGGGTGACGGAAGCTGGATGGGAAGCATTTAAAGTGGAGGTAGATAAATATTTGATTGATTAATTATGGGGTTGGAAAAACCTTATAGAAGAGGAGTTGAGGCCAGTACAGATCAGCCATGATCGGAGTATGTGGTAGGTAGGCTTGAAAGGCCTGTGGTCTTCTCCTGTTCCTTTTCTCTTATGATCTTGTGTGCTCCAAATTATCAGTTTAAATTTTAGACTTGTCTTTCAGCTCGGGTCAAGAAGAAACACAAAGATAAGCTGACACATTCACAAACTACCAATACCGGAATTCGCTGGAATTCAGACGGATAAGGAGGGAATCTCATTGAAACCTTTCGAATGTTGAAAGGCCGAGACAGAGTAGATGTGGAAAGGATGTTTCCCATGGTGGGAGAGTCTGGGACAAGAGAGCACAGCCTCAGGATAGAAGGGCATCTATTTAAAACAGGGATGTGGAGAAATTTCTTTACCCTGAAGGTGGTGAATTTGTGGAATTTGTTACCACAGGCAGCTGTGGAGGCCAGGTCGTTGGGTGTATAGGTTCTTGATTGGACATGGCATCAAAGGTTACAGAGAGAAGGCCGGGAACTGGGGTTGAGGAAGAGGAGGGAAAAAAGGATCAGCCATGATTGAATGGCACAGCAGACTCGATGGGCCAAATGGCCTAATTCTGCTCCTACGTCTTATGATCTAATGCAGGTGCTCCCATGTTATGGGAAGGTTGCATTCTTAGAAGATGCTTGCTGGTGCAACTTTCCATAAAGCAAGGCCAAGGTTACTTCTGAGTGCTTATCTAGAAGTTGAAAAAAGGATTGTATTTGTTTATTTCTATTACCATCTAAATTCAGTGACAGCAAGTTTTATTTCGTGTCTCGGGTTTGTAAATTGTGCATGAGCATATTTCTGTTACCTGAAGAGCCGTAACGTGTGGCCCACCTTGACAGTTATAAAGTGCAGCACAACTCTGATAACCCGGCACGTCAGGATTTTGGTGCTGACAAGCAAGCAGACTTTCCAAATGATCAGATCTTAGTTTATTAATGCCCCACCAGACCTCACATTTTCAAAGAGATCTCAGAGTGACAACGTGGGAACAGAAGCCCCAGTGAGTGGGCAATGTGAGCAGTACATATCACCTGGCAAGCCAGGGGACTGGAGAGCAAATAGCTTTACTGAATTATATGAAATACAACTAAACAACTTCTGCTCTATTTTCCACAGTTCAATGACGTGATACACTGCCTGCTGTGGAACTGGGTCCCACAGACCACGAGGATTCCAGATCTATCCTGATTTGATGATATGCTGGCCACCACTAGTGGATCATTACAGCCGACCTGCCCCACACTGAGACGCTATTGCTTCTGACGTACAGAGAAAATCAGGGCTCCATTCTCTAGTAACAGGGTGGGGGAAAACTGCTCACAGAAAGAAAGAGAAAATGCTACTAATCTTTATCCCTCAGTTTAGTTGGTAAGTTTTGGGCAAAATGTCACTGATCTGATAGTTTTTTTTAACTCCATAAAATAGTGATAGAGAATGCTAGATTATTGAGTAGAATTGTGTAAAGTGTAAACAGTTAAATTGATCTAAAACTGATTGTTTAAGAAAATTTACTAGAAAATTGAAACATCATACTCATTTGGTACAAAAAAACTGATAAATTCTTCTTGTGGAACAACTTTTTTATATTACACAGAGAATGTTGGAGGGAGTCTTGTGGAATTTGGCAGAATGCAAGATTAGATTCAGCAAGAGTGCCTCCTTGAAGGTCTGTCAGCCTACTAACACCCTGAGCTCAGCTCACAGCGAGGTGTGGCTTTTTGGTAGAGGCACTACAGAACACCACAGATTCCTTTTAATTCATTCATTGGTGACTTGTGCTACTGTTAAACTTAATTGTCAACATATGACAGGATATAAATGTCACTTATTATTTACTTTCTGGCTGTCTTTTTCCCAGACCCTTTTGTGTGTTTCCCACCACAGCTCCACTTAACGTTATCAGTTAACACTGACAATGGGCGTTCTCTTGTCAGTCATTAACCTTCATTAAGAGACTGTTGTTGAAAATAACATGGATTGTTTTCAGCTTGAATGTGAATTTTATGGGAGGTTCTTAGTGTTATCGAAGTGCCCTTGTTATACTAAATGAATTCTCATCTGATGTCTTTTACCTCCACTGTCTGGATGAACAGGCATGTAGTTCGTACAACAATCAGCTCATTTTATTCACCATTGGGAGCTCTGAGTGCTTTAACTAGATAAAGTTTCACACACAAAACGCTGGAGGAAACAAAGAAGTCAGGCAGCATCTATGGAGGAGAATAAACAGTTGATGATTCAGGCTGAGATCCTTCAACAGGACTAGAGAGGAAGGGGACAGAAACCAGAATAGGTGGTGGGGGAGGGGGGGAAGGAGTACAAGTGGCAGGTGCTAGCTGAAACCAGGTGAGGGGGAAATAGGTGGCAGAGGTAAAGGGCTGAAGAAGGACTATAATAAGCAGAGTCGTCACTCGGGTCGAGTATAATGGGTTGTCTATTGGTGGGTCCTCAGAGGGCTGCAGAAGTCAATCTGGGATCCACGTATTCACTCCTTCAATGGAGAATGCATCTGTGTGACTTTGTTTAACATGGGGAGACCAATACTCAGGCGGCCACCACACAGTCCTTGACAGGTCAGGGTCAGAGTCCAGTGGTACGGAGTGTAAGATGACTGAGGACCTTTCACTGCTGCAGCTTTCCTTCTGCCTTCAGCTACTGTGGTGGGTCATCATCTTCCACCAGCTCCACCACTGAGGTCTCGGTTGGGTTGCTCTTTGGCTGGAACCTCCCAACTAATCTTTCTGCCCGAGGGTGACCCTACCAGAGACTAAGCACCTGATAGCTAAACTCCAAACAACGTCACTCTTAGGGTCTCAGGAATACCCAAGCCTCTCCAGGGTCCTGAAATCCCTGTTGGTTAGTGCAGTTACCAATTATACCAAGTCATGATCCTGGGAAAAGAAAATAGTAGAGGGCAGTGGACCATGAAAGAAAGGAAAGGAGGAAGGGAACCAGAGGGAGATGATGGGCAGCTGAGGAGAAAATGGGGTGAGAGGGGAACCATAATGGAAAATGGAAAAAGAGGAGGAGGAATAACTAATGGATGTTTGAGAAGTTGTTGCACGTGCCATCACGTTGTGGAGTCAACTCGGGTGGAATGTGAGATGTTGCTCTTGCAACTCACAGCAGCTCATGGACAGGCATCTCAGAAAGGGAATGGGAGAAACCAGCATACACAGTTAGTGCAGTTACCAATTATACAATCATTAAGTTAATTATTTTCCCCACACCTGGGACAGGCTTCACACCAGGAGCAATACCTTGGGAGATTTACCTGAATTTAAGGTTGCAACTGCATAACAGTATAATTTGCTGCAGTTCTTCCTACAAAACTAGAAAGATGTGTGGAGATGACCTATCGGATACGAAATGGAGGGATAAAGACCAAATATGTGCAGATAAATTACTTTAAATTGGTGCTATGCTCAGCACAAACATTGTGTTCTCTGACAGCTTTTGCCCTGGATGCAACAGATGTTAGTGCTGACACAGATATCCGTCATGGAATTCTTTTTCATGTCCATGCCACTTCCCAAATCCACCAAGGATATCCGCAAGGACAAAAACAAGCACATGGAAACACCATTACCTGCAGACCACACCCAAAGTCGCAGAACACCTTCCTCTATGATACTGTAGGAATCTCCTCACCATCTGAGCTGCATGGTTCAATATGATTATTCAGTATCACCTTTGTAGAATGAAGAAACAGCTAACAAGTTTGACTGACTAATGATGCCCATTTCCCAAAGGTAGATTTAAGGGGCTGCCCCTCTTTAGAGTGAGAAGATATGTGGTATTGATTAGATAAAAATAAATCACTTGTTCCATATTGACTCTTTCTCTACCACAAGGTCACTGGAAGTCAAGGTCTGAGGAGCAACATGAAAACGGGTGCTTGTGTTAGATTCTGAGGGGCCTGTGACTCATGCCTCCAGCACGAACACAAGTTCTTAAGGGGAAATTTTAAAGTAATTGAATGGATATTAGCTAATGCTGAATGCTGCATTCTGGAGAGATTTAGACAAAGCTAAACTTGGCAGCTGTTGAAAGCTTGTTCTGCAAAACAAAGCAGAAGAAATTGAAAACACTCCAAATGCAAGTGAAATGAATGATTAGCCCAGCCTTAACCAAATCCCTTATAGATACTGTGGATCTTACACTTGCATGGGAAAGAATATGCACCTATTACACGTGGATGGAGATTATTAAAAGCTGCAGTGTTTTTTTCAAACAGGCTTTTATCAATCTCACCAAGAGATGAGCAAGAGTTTGAAATTCTCTGGCTTACACATTGTGCTGCCCCAATGCTTCATGTAAATTCAACATTTGAATTTTATATGAACCACCCTTCAGTTTAAGTGCAACCTGTTTTTTATCAGTCAAGAAGAGACAGTATATTTCATATGCAAATTTCCCTCGTGTAAAGTGAAATACCCAGAGGAAGATTCTATATTTTAAAAATTACATTTTAAAAATCAAATGTAGGATGCTGCTGACTCTTGTAAATCAAGATGATAGAACACAGGAAACCTACAGCACAATACCGGCCCTTCGGCCCACAATGCTCTGCCGAACATGTCCTTACCTTAGAAATTACCTAGGGTTACCCATAGCCCGCTATTTTTCTAAGCTCCATGTACCTATCCAGGAGTCTCTTAAAAGACCCTATCGTATCCACCTCCACCACCGTTGCCAGCAGCCCATTCCATGCATTCACCATTCTCTGAGTAAAAAACTTACTCCTGACATCTCCTCTGTACCTACTTCCAAGCACCTTAAAATTGTGCCCTCTCATGTTAGCTATTTCTGCCCTGGGAAAAAGCCTCTGACTATCCACACGATCAATGCCCCTCATCATCTTATACACCTTTATCAGATCACTACTCGTCCTCCGTCGCTCCAAGGAGAAAAGCCCGAATTCACTCAAACTATTCTCACAAGGAATGCTCCCCAATCCAGGTAACATCCTTGTAAATCTGCCCTGCACCCTTTCTTTAGTTTCCATATCCTTCCTGTAGTGAGGGGACCAGAACTGAGCACAGTACTCCAAGTGGGGTCTGACCAGAGTCCTATATAGCTGTATCATGCTGAAGAGTAAAGAGAAGCTTGGGTTAAGAGCCTGTTGATTTCAAAAGATAGAGAAAAAAGGGTCAAGGAATTGCAGATAAGAAAGAACGAATTGAGAGTGTAAAAAAAAACACATGACAAACTTCAACTTCAAAAGAGTGAGGTGGGTGGGTTTGGAGGCTGAGGAGGAGTGCATTGACATTTGGCAGGAAATTTTACTTGCACAGGGTCTGGAACATGGTGCCTGGAACTTAGCAAAGTCAGATATGATGATGAATGTTGCCACAAAACCATGTAATATGAGAGCAGCATTACCTCACCCAGCTACCACACAGAGCTCACACTGAACAGATCACCTGACATATTCTCCCTCCCTCCAGCATGCATCTTGAAAACGCCTGTGTTTGACAATGAATAACTTTCACTGTAGATAATTGTTTGGAGAGTCACCAAAGAGCTTAAACTACAAAACACTACTCCATACTTGTGAGTGATCCACACCGAGCTAAAAACAGAACCTTGCTTAACATTATTTCCCCGTGTTAAAGGAAATTTAGCACAGATTTTGAAAAATGGAGAATGTCATGAATGTTTCCAATTTGTGATTAAGGCACCAAATATGATGAGCCAAGAGGGCCTGGAGTTAGCCATCAAGTAACACGCTCAGCCACATTTACACCTAAGAAGAATTCCCTAACACTGGGAAAGTACTGCTCCATCCCTAGAGTACAGACAAAAAGTTGAGGGAGATTTTAGAAAGAAATTCCCGGGGGACAAGACCCAAACATCTGAAGAAACTGCCTCTAATGGTGGAACAGTGGAAAACGGGGAAGATGTAGATTCCTGATTGTAGGAAGAACAAATTCTATCGGATTCCTGATCTTAACACCCTATTCCAGCAACAATTCCAGGTTTCAGGTGAAGGCACATTGGTGGCCAGAGAACTCAGATTGAGGTTCACTCACATCACTCCACTACAAAATCAACAGCCTTTACTTCTCAGCTGACTGAAGACAGCTCCTCGGGAAAAGCTGCCCGAGCAAAAGAAAGATGTTAAACCTCCTCTAGTCCATTCCACCTCCTCTTTCATTCTTCTGCCCTTGTAGCATTTCCAAATTTAGGTAATTCATTACTGCATTGAACATGCTGGGATCCTGACTGGAACATAACAGTTGAAAGGGAATTCACACTATGCAGTGACAACTAAACCCCCGGGATCTGAAACTGATCGGTACATTCCCACAGCTCCTCTGAATGTTAGCCTCCACTGCACAATGAACAAGAGAATTTCCCTCCCTCCCTTCCCTCAGTGCGTTGTAGGTCTGAGTCCTATAGAGCTGAGAAGCATAAAATATACTCCGTGTACTTTATTAGGTACCTCCTCTACCTAATAAAGTGGTCACTAAGTGTATATTCATAGCCCATCCACCTCAAGGTTTGACGTGTTGTGTGATCACTGATGCTCTTCTGCACTCTGCTGTTGTACTACATGGCTACTTGAGTTACTGTCGCCTTCCTGTCAGCTTGAACCGCGTCTGACCATTTCCCCCTGACCCCTCTCATTAACAAGGCTCACTGGATTTTTTTTTGTAAACCCCAGAGACTATTGTGCAAGAAATCTCCAGAGATCAGCAGTTTCTGAAATAGTCAAACTCCCTGGATGGCACCATGAATTGTTCCACAGTCAAAGTCACTTGGATGATATTTCTTGCCCATTCTGCTATTTGCTCTGAACTTCCAAACCACATCTGCATACTTTTAAGCATTGAGTTGCTGCCACATGATTGACAGATTAGATATTTGCATTAATAGGGTGTGCAGGTGTACCTAATAAATTGGCCACTGAGGGGAAAACACTGCCATCAACCACAGGCTGTGATGGTAAAGTGGGTGATTTTTTTTTAAAAAGGGCTTCTGATTCTAATCTAGGTTTAGTGGTTCCTAAAGGACCTATGCAAAGAAAAGGCAAGGGCAGGAGCAGGCTTGGACACGTTCACTCCCAGTTTCTCTTCACGTTAGTGATCCAGCTGACTCTTACTGTGTCAGCTTATATGACCAATGTCTGCATAACTGCTGATTACTCACCCTGGAACTCTACCCACAGTGAGAATGAAAGAAACAGATTACAAAGAATGCTGGAGATCTTAAAAAAAGGAAATTGCTGGAAACACTCAACAAATCCGTCAACATCTGTAGAGAAAGGACAGGTCAAAAATCCTTCATCAATTCTCATTTCATATTTCCCAAAGAGAGGAAGCCATTCAGCTAATCAAATCTCTCAGAGCTATCCCATTTCCCTTTTATTTCCCAGTCCCCCTCTCCCTCTCTCCTGCCCAACAACTCCACACCAGTTTTCCTTTAATCTTTCTACACTAGGAACAATTTATAAAGTTGAGCCTGCATATCTTTGAGAAGGGGAAGGAAACTGGAGTATCTGAGGGGAAACCCACGCTGTCACTGGAGAATTAGAAAAATTCCACATCCAGGGTACCCAAGGCCAGGACTGAACCACATTCCCAGGTACTAAGGCAGTAGCATCATTGCATCACTTCAATGAAGGGCCTTCAGTCTGAAATGTTGACTTCTTTCCTTTCCATTGATGTTGCCTAATTTATTTTGAGATACAGCTGGTAACTGGCCCTTTGGCTGGAGAAGCCACACTGGCCACCAACCCATCTGCCATAATCTATGACTTTCCCCCAGTTCCTAACAAACCTCTGATAACACTCACACTCAATATTTGCTACTAGGCATGGAACATCGATTATAAACCCAAATTTGTGATAATGCTGGGACATACCCAGCCAGCACCAAACCATTGGTAAAGTTATATTCATTGTCGTTAGGACAACTCACCATAGCTCACTTACCAAATACAATAGCTAAGTGCGTGTGGCATTACTGCAAGGAAGTTTTTCATTGTACCTGTGCATATAATCATCAATGCAACTTCAATTTTGAGCTTGTTGACCTAGGGGATGCAATATGTTTGAATTTTATTTCCTACAATGTAAATTAATGCTTTGTTGCATGTAACTAAAAGCTGGCTTTTGTTTCTGAGGGGGATTTGCTACTCGGGAACCAACATGGGCCACCGCCTGTGTAGTAATTAGCCCAGGCAACACAATTGTGTGGCATAGCGGAGGAAATAAAAGATCAAAATTTCTTGCATCTCATTACAACTTAGAGGGCGTCCAAGATACTGCATAATCAACTGAGTACCTGTGAAATTTAGTCACAAATGTAGAAAGTGCAGTGTCCATCACATACACAGGAGTTTCACAATGCGCTATGAGATAATGATCGGATGTTCATTTAACAAGGTTAGCGGAGGATAACTTTCAGCCAGAGTACAGGGTGGGGGCAGACCCACCCATTAGGACAGGTCGGGCCTTGCCTATTGTCTCCTTCTGTAATATAACATTCCTTCAGTGCACTGGAGTGCAACTCAAACCAACAGTCTTCTGACTCGAGGAAGTATGTGCTATGACTGAGGTATGTCACAGGCTGACGTCAGTTAGGAACACCTACCTACACAATGCAGGCTGAGGAAACCACACAGCCAGACAAAAGCAGGAAATGCTCCCCTTGTAGCCAACATCTCTGCTCTCTACAGACTTGGCTGCAGGACTGCTGGCACAGAATGTGCTGGTGGAGGTAGCAAAGGGGCAGGGAGGGAGTTGTAGATGCTAAAATTAACCTCGGTGTCACAGAAATGAGAAATCACGAAAGGAAAAATAGATTTTTGTAGTAGAGTGCCCATTGAAGAGCATTATTCAAGAAATCTTCCTGGAAGGACATGCCAAGTAGATATTGCAATTGGGGTGATGTCGATGTGGTGGAATTACTGGTCACAATTTATTGTTGGAATCATGATGTCCTTTACCTGGCAATACCTATTGGCCAGATACTTTCAGAAAACTACTGTAATGTGAAGAGTTAGTTTACTTGCCAGTTGAAAGCCACTTCCACCATGCCAGTTGGTGATTGGCCCATTTGTGGGATGCAGCAGATCTTTCTCATTGGCTGCTTTGGTGTCCAGTTCCAGGCCCCTCAGGGGCATAAGAATAACATGTGCAAGAGACTCGCTCTTTTTCCTTTGTCTCCTGGGGCTCCTCTTCACCCTGAGGTCACAACCAGTGCTGAAGATCCGTTGGGAAAGTGCTGCAGTTAAAGGAGGGCCCACGCGAACACTTAGCTAAGTATCTGTGGAATGGTTAGATCTGCAGTCGTGCAACTTGGGGAGACTTAATGAAGTACCTGTTGAGTTCGAAGTGTGGCTGGAAGTTTAGTGTAGTAGATTTTGTGACTTAGGGTGGCTTAGGGGAATTCTTGACTTAGATGTTTGGTTGAATGTTTTGCTGTTTGTCAATAAATAAGTGGTTAATATGCCTTCTCATAATCACTGTCTTCTGTCCCACTTACCAAACCCGTGAACAAGCTTCCCCTTTACAGCTACTAAATAACAAATCATTTTCCAGTAAGAAGTCAGCACCCAGGAAGCTTGCATTTCCTATTAGTGTCAACTCCAGAGAATATCTGTAAAGTATGATGACAAAATGGAAGATACCCAACAGTACTGACTAGATCAGATGCAGACACTCGCATGCAGCCTTGAATAGTGCAGACTCACATTGTGTGAGAAGCAAGCCAAACTTGTCAAGCTAACATACAAGGATGTTTAGGTAAAAGAAAGTATTCAAACAAGACATAGGTTATTGCTCTCAAAATGAAAAGAAGGGTAAAAATCACCTCTGCTCAAGTGTCAGACATTAAAACCATAAATCTTAACTGAACTTGCTATAAATCTGATATAAAAACAAAATGCAAGACCATTTCTGCAGGCCAGGCATCTGTGCAGGCAGAAACAGTTAACTTTTCAGAACAAAAAGACCTGACAGAGTCTTTGAACTGAAGTTAATCCTGTTTCACTTTCCAGCATTTTCTATTTTTGTTTCAGAATTTCTAACCGTTCCCTGGTAATTTTTTTTTAAAAAAGTCCCCACAATTTACAGGCAAGGCTGACAACCATTTCTGCAGAGAGAGATCAGGAACAAAGCACACTCTTTCAAAAAAATTTACTTGGCAGTATAGTGAAAATGAATCTCCCTTCATCTGCTTCAGAATCCACCAGCTTTTTGTCCTGTAGCCTCCTGAAGGATGTACCTCTTGAAGGGTTTCAAGTTCAACTAGCAGGGGTTGAACTCTGCAAAAGGACAGAAAAGGTCATGGGGGGGGGGGTGGTTTATCAATGGAAATGTGTCTGGCTATCATGAGATTCTTCCAGCCCAGCAGAAGGGTCTCAGCCCAAATGACTGACTACCCATTTCCTTCCACTAATGCTGCCTGACCCATTGGGTTTCACCTACAGCTGACTGTGGGCCCTGCTTCTGTAATACTGCAATGCGCATTTGCTGTCAGGGTCCGGAGGGAAATGTATGTGTGTGTTTATATATATAAAAACACAAAGTTTACTAATGAAGGATAAAAATAATGAATAGCTACTTCATTGCAAGCCTGGATCAGCAGGGAAAAGGCTCAGAAGAACTGCTCTGGGGTCACTGGAGAAACCAGTAAAAGCAAATTCTTTACCCACAACTTAGCCCCATGCCCAAAAGTCACAGTCATTAAAAATTATTGATCTCCTTTCAGAATACATTGAATGATTAAACCATCACAACCCCCTTGACAAAGCTTCTGGCTGAGGAAATTAGCTCTCATCTCTGTCCTCAACAGTAAGCCTCTAATTTTGAGGCAGGGATCCTTGATTCTAGATATCCTAGCAACAGGAAGGATGTGGTAGCAATAGAAAGAGTGTAGAAGCGATTCACCGGGATGTTGGAGCGAAGGGCTGTCGTTATAAAGAGATATTGGACAGACAGGGTTTATTCTCATTGGAACATGAGAAGTAGAGGAGTGACCTTATAGAGCTTTTTAATATTACAAGGGGCGTCGATATGATAAATAGTGTCTTCTGCCCCAGGGCAGGGAAGTCAAGAGCAAGGGACTAAGGGGCTGAGAGAGGAGACATTTAAAGGACTTCTGAGGGGGCAGTTTCTCTCCTCCCCATCCCCCCTCGACACACAGGGTCATAAATATCTTTGGAATTTTTTCCCAGATGGGCGTGGACGCTCAGTCACTGAATATATTCAAGGCTGTTTCTGATAGATTTCTGAGCAGTGAGGAGTCCAGTAGTAGGTGGGAGAAGTACTTGTCGAGGATCGGCTGTGATACTGAAGCGACAAGCTTGAGTGAGCCTCTGCTTTCACTTTATGCAAGTAGCATCAGGTTGTAAACTGAATGGCTATTATCCTTCTTCATGGAAGAATTGGGCTTGACTTTAATTCAGGATTACTGAGTAATTTGAGAACAGTTAACAATTTAGAGCCGAAGATGGCCCTGGTGGAAGCACAGCAATGATTTGCTGGCAGCAATCACAACCATTAACTATGTTACAAATCACACTTTTTCTTGAAAATGATCACTGCAGTCAATAGCCTGTAACTTCTCTTTTGGAGTTGAGCTTTTGAACTGCCTACATGATGTGGCATTTTTGCAGTGTGAACGGAGGTTTTGAAGGGCCAAATTGAGGTGGCGGGGAAATGAGCCAATGTTAGTCCATTGCTGGATTAGACTCGGAGCTGATTCAGGATGGCAGAAGTGAGGCAAAACATCAAAGCGCAGGGCTCGGGTCCGAGAGTGAAGATTGAACTGAGCTTTGGCCAATTTAAGCACTGGGCCAGATTGAAAAGGTCAGAGCCTTAGGGCTGGACGAAGCTGAAGACGACGAACGAGCTGGTGTTCAGCTCGCTGCTCCGCAAGCCTAATTCATCTCTGTGCTAATCTGAGGCAGTGACCTGCAACTAACAGGCTCCTGGATCAACTATGACTACCTTCGTGGCTGTGGACACACCTTTGCGAGCTCCAATTCTGAATGTTATTTGCTCACTTTTATTGTTTGCATGATTTGTTTTTTCCTGCACACTGGGTGTTTGATGGACTTCTTTTGTTTTAAAATGGGTTCTGTGGGTTTCTTTGTTTTGTGGTTGCTAATAAGGAGGCAAATCCTAAGGTTGTATATAGGATATACTTTGATAATAAACATACTTTGAACTTTTGGAACATGACTTCTGAATTCACCAAAGCAAAATATTGAGGGAAGTTAACACAAGCATAAGGTGGGTATTGTTGAGCCCACTGATTGAAGTATGGTGCTGGAGGTGAATACAACAAACAGGCCCCACAACATGCACCTTGGTGATCCTGGGCAGGTGTGTCACTGGATATCTGAGCAATAATACTAATGCACCAATGTAAACTCATGCTCTTTGCACCATTAGTAGTTTACACAAGCTTGTTGCAGATATAACATAGAGGTGTGGCAATCAGAGTTTGTGGTAACGTTTCTAGTTTCTGAACTCCCAACCACCTAGGGCTATGGCAGTTTCCTGGAGAGTGATGCAAACAACTCTGGAGAAAACTCACAAGGAGATTAAAAATCTTATTCATTTTTGATTGGTATTTTAGTCTATTAGCTATATAGAAAACAAGATGGAAACTCAAATTGTCAGGCAAAAATAAGATTAAGATTGGATTGTTTTTGTGATGAGATCTCCAGGAATATTTGAAACCAAAACTGGCAATCTCAGCCCATCACAAAGCCAGATGGATTTAGAAGTCAAAGTCCATGGGATTTCAATGGAAAAGCATCTGCATTATATAGCTGGGTCATTCAAGACACATTTCCTGCACATTCTCTAATTTCATCATAAACCCTTGTCACTGCTGGGATCTGCAAATCATTTCCTGTTTATAAAATGATAGCGATGAATTATATTAATTTATAAATGGGGAAGTTTTCAGAACTTATTCTTTTCAAATGCACTAACTTATTGAAGCATTGAAACAAAATAAAGCAGAATCCACCTCTACAGTAAGAGTTTGAGAAGTCATGATTAACTTCTGTATTTTTAAGACTATAATTTAAGAATTATGTACAATAATTTAGAAACATAGAAAACATAGAAACTACCGTAGGTGCAGGAGTAGGCCATTCGGCCCTTTGAGCCTGCACCGCCATTCAGTATGATCATGGCTGATCATCCAACTCAGAACCCTGTACCTGCTTTCTCTCCATACCCCCTGATCCCTTTAGCCACAAGGGCCATATCTAACTTCCTCTTAAATATAGCCAATGAACCGGCCTCAACTGTTTCCTGTGGCAGAGAATTCCACAGATTCACCACTCTCTGTGTGAAGAAGTTTTTCCTCATCTCGGTCCTAAAAGGCTTCCCCTTTATCCTTAAACTGTGACCCCTCGTTCTGGACTTCCCTAACATCGGAAACAATCTTCCTGCATCTAGCCATTCCAATCCCTTTAGAATTTTATACGTTTCAATAAGATCCCCCCTCAATCTTCTAAATTCCAGTGAGTATAAGCCTAGTCGATCCAGTCTTTCTTCATATGTAAGTCCTGCCATCCCAGGAATCAATCTGGTGAACCTTCTCTGTACTCCCTCTATGGCAAGAATGTCTTTCCTCAGATTAGGGGACCAAAACTGCACACATTATTCTAGGTACAGTCTCACCAAGGCCTTGTACAACTGCAGTAGAACCTCCCTGCTCCTGTACTCAAATCCTTTTGCTATGAATGCCAACATACCATTTGCCTTTTTCACCGCCTGCTGTACCTGCATGCCCACCTTCAATGACTGGTGTACAATGACACCCAGGTCTCGTTGCACCTCCCCTTTTCCTAATCGGCCACCATTCAGATAATAATCTGTTTTCCTGTTCTTTCAACCAAAGTGGATAACCTCACATTTATCCACATTAAATTACATCTGCCATGAATTTGCCCACTCACCTAACCTATCCAAGTCACCCTGCATCCTTTTAGCATCCTCCTCACAGCTAACACCGCCGTCCGAAGCTCAAGTGATTGCGCAAAATTTCACAAGGATGGTAACAGAACTGAGTGGATAAAATCATCACTGAAGTCTACTCAAATTCTTCTCCAAAATGAAAAAAACAATATGTGTATTTGTTCAAGAATGACTAGATTATCTGCTTGGTGATGTTAACTGAGGGATAAGTATTGCACATATGCCCAGTATTGACCCAGTCCAGGTATTTCTTCCTTATCTAAGACACAGACAAATCCTTTTTCCACACAGATGAGGCTGGGTCCACTAAATACCTCCGGCAGATTGTGTGTTGCTTCAGATATGACCCCCTGGGCTGGAAGGAAAACTGAAGCTTTAAAAATGGATTACTGCTGGACTGGGCTTAGAATGAGACATGGGCAGGGTCATAAACAGGGGGACCTATGTTTGCCATCCATTGCACAATGCATTTCAACATCCTGCCCATTAAGGAAAATGGCCCGCTAATTTAGCTCCATGACTCTTCCAGCAATAAAACTCCACTGACGTAATTTCAAATGGCCTTTCAAAATAAACAATGCTAAAAGGTAGTTAGTTCCCTCATGTAATGCCGCTGTTTTAGGTGTGGAATTTCCTGCCTTAATAAGACCCTCTTCTCAGCTCCAACTTCAGGAAGTAGCTTTTACAAAGTCCCACAATAGAACCATTACTCCTTCAGCCGTTGGGGAGTGTTGGCAAAGAATGAGTGCATGCTGTAATGATGGGAAGAGGATGGCAGAGGAACTTGTCCAGGCTTCCGAAGAACCTTCCCACTCAACAGTACACCCTGCCAGGAAGGTGTCAATGCGAGGCCTCTCTATGAACAATTATTCCCTGGGAAGCTCCTCTGCAGCTCAATCCAGATGCAAATATAAAAACTGCACAAATCAAAAATAGGTTCTCCATTTTGCAAACAGAGCTTCTCTTGGTGCAGCAGAGAGCAGGAAACGATCACACGTGGCATATGTTAGCAGAGACAGATCACAGGAATCCTATGAGAAGGTTTCTGAAAGAGAGTGATTGGAGCTTCCACAGAAAGATCAGTGCAGAGAAAAAAACACTAGTAGCTACACACTGCTGAGGGGCATGTTTTATCAGATGCCTCTGCAGTTTTTTTCTGTTAAATACTTATTTCCAATCTGACAAATATAGACCGATTTCTTTTTCAGTGCGAATTCTTCCGATGTTTCTGACCGCAGTTTCAGGGGAAGCAGCTGAAAGCTCCTGGGGAACTGGTGGCTGGAGTGCTAGTGTGGATCAGCCTCACTTGAATTTGCTTGTCAGAGAGTTTTGGAGCAGCCTGAAACAGCTGATAGTCCGACTCCTGAGTCAGAATTCAGTTTGATCCTTCTGCATTATGAAAAATTTCATTCTGTCAGAACACAGGTATGACTCAGGCCAAGGTGTTGAAAATCTCACCAGTGGCGAGCTGTGGACACCTGCTGATATCACATGGGCAAGCTGGAAGCTCCATTAGCAGCACTCAGATGCACAACCCAACCACCCCAGAAAAAAAATCTATTCTGATAAACAATTATTCATAGAATTATGCTCAAGATCAGTTAACATCCATGAACTTTACTCTGCGCAATAAATTTCCGGAGAGAAGCAAAGTATTTAAATAGCAGACAGAACCTAATAATGCAACATGGACATTGTGTACTATATTTTTTTGCTAATACCACTCTCCATGTTCTTACTGTCTGGCAGTTCAATCACTTGGAGACAGTGGTCCCTTATTGCCCAAACACCAAAAACACGTTCAGATCTAATGTGACTTTTCTCCCCCATAACTACTTTTTCTACAGGTTCACAACAGAAAATCTGTACATGGAATCAGAAACGATGCATCAAAAATTGACCGACGCACAATTGCTTTAGGCACTAAGGAGGGCAGACCTAAAGGCTGCTGTTCATCATACCAGCAGCAAATTACTAAATCCATTCTGCATGTACAAGAATATAGAATAAATTTAAAGTTGAGAATTTGCACCTCAGAACTGACTGCTGGATGTCTAGTAGTAGAAGTTTTATAAGCAGGTGTAAACACCAAATGCATTGATTGGTGACTATCACATTTGCACAATGTGGTAATATCTGTAGAAACTGCTCTGTCAGTGCAGAGGAACTTGTGAAGTGGGCTAAAGAATCAAGATCACATCAAGTTCCTGCAGGTATAATGCTGAAAACACGAATTATTTCTAGATTGCCAATAAAATAAAGGTGGATGAAGGATATCTGAAATAAAAACAGAACATCATGTTATCTCAAAAAGCCAGCATTAATTCTCTCCCTCCCAGATGCTGCCTGCCCTGTATTTCCCATTTCTATTTCAATATTAGGATTGCCTTCTGACCTTGATTGAAAGAATTAGCAAGTCTGTAGATTGAGTATTTGATGCGGGGGGGGGGGGGGGAGAGCTGGTTATTTACAAAGCAGTTTGGCTCAGTCTCTGACATCTTCCCATCTTCCAGGTTTCCCACCTTCACAAGTGAATTCAGACGGCAAAATTCAGCACTGAGCACGCTGCATTAAGTCCAACCCTACTTTGGATTCCAGTCCTGGGCTCGTCTTCATCACCAGTTGAAACATGCTCAGAGAGTGCCTTTGGATGAAACACTTATCTGTGTTCCTGCCTGCCCCTCAGGTGATAGCATTTCAGAGAGCACGGAAGTCTTTATGCCACCTCAACCAGTACTACGTGTGATCAAATCAAAAAATAGCAGACTAATTCTTGTGCTTCCACAGTAATTCGGCACAAGGAGATAAAACTGCTTACATCCGAAAGCTTTTCTATGCAACAGCCACAGAGGAAAAAACAGTAACTGTGGAAACAAACACATTCACCCTCTCACATTCACATTCTCAGTTCCTCAAAGCAGCATACGCACGCCGCGGAAAAACTTCGAACATTATTGAACTCCGGTGATGTATCGCCTCTAATAAAAGTTATTTTTTTAAGTTACCGCCCACCACACGTGGGAGAAAGATTCCCAACTATTAGAGCGGGAGATACACTGACCCGGGAATTACTGCGGGTATTGAGAACCAGTTATACGGAACCAGAAGATAGAATGACTTCAACTTATCTAGTCTCGCAGCAAGAGGCAAAGGCAACGCCCCGACCTGCTGGAAAAAAATGTCAGATGCACAGCTCATAAAAATAAAGCCACTTTATCAGTAAACCGAAACTTGGTTGAAACCCACTCACAGAGTTACTCAAGATCAGAGTACAAAGCAGCAGCAACATGCTGAATAAAAAAATTAAACTTACTTTGTTCTTGACTTCTGCTGTTAATCCGTACGAGGGTCCACTATTGAACTGTTTGCTGGAATGTGACATGTTGTGGCACTGTATTTCCTGCACTGTACGCTGTACTCCGTGCACTAGGAGATGAAATTTATAGGCTCCTTTTGATCAACTCCAGCCAAACCCTTTGCCCCGCCCGCCCAGTGCGCTCCTGCCTATATAAGGAGAGAACTTGACAAATTCCAGGCTGCGCGATCTCCCCTCCTCCAATTCGCAATCTCACCGAGAAAGCGGCAGGAAATTGACGTCAGGCAGTCGCATCACCTTTTCGTGAAAAAGATGTAAAATACACAACGCTGGATCAGTGAGGAAAGGAAGTGTCCGTCCAACAGGGCTGGACAACTGCAGCAGAAATGTTAAAACGCTACGCAACGAGTCTGCTTGATGTGTTTGCAGGGGAAAACAGATTCGCGGTTTAGGAACCCTGACAACTTACAACGGAACCAGAGTTGTGATTAAGATTTAGAGGGTAGTGTTAGAATAGGTAGTGGCTGCTAAAGATCATTAAGTGGATTCAAAGGCTGCTTTCTGCGCCGGATATTTTGAGATTCTGCGTTTTCACTAATAATATTAAACTTATTTTTTACAACAGATAAAATTTGTTTGAACGTAGACGTACTTATAAAATGGTTTTCCACCGCACTTTTCTCGTGATCTATAGTGACTATTGAAAGGGCAGGTGTATTACTTGGACCTTCGCGATACCCCGTGTACTCAAGCACACCCTACAAGTCAACTTTATTGTAATTCAACTATAGACACAAACATAACGTATATAACCTTATAATGTTATAATGAAACGAGACTACGTTTCTCCGAACCAGCCCAGTAGTGCACATAACACACGATAGCTTATGAATGTAAGGATAAAATCTACAGATGAATCACACATAAATAACAAATTAAAGTGCGTTAATATTAAATATTGTAAGCTACGGAACAGATTAACCAGCGACACTTCGAATACGACGCGGCTGGGAGTTCAGAAGTCTAATGGCCTGCGCTCAACCTGACCGTTCTGTTTTTATGCATCAGAGTCTCCTGCCCGATGGTAAACAGTGAAAGAGGATGCTGGACGGATGGGTGGGATCCTTAACAACACTAAGAGCCCTGCGTACACAGTGCTCCTGATAAATGTCCCCGATGGATGGTAGGCAGACCCCTGTGATGCTCTCCCCCGTTCTCACTGTCCTTTGTTGGGATTTGTGGTCCGGTGCTCGGCTGTTCCCATACCAGATGGAGGCGCAACTTGTCAGGACGCTCTCAATGATGCTCCTGTAAAACGCAGTTAAGATGGGTGTGTGTGGGGTGGGGTGGGGTGGGGTGGGGGGGGAGCCTTGCTTGCCTCATTCTTCTTAGAAAGTGGGTGTGCTACCGTGCCTTTTTGATATTAACGCACCAGGTGAGATCATCCATGATGTGGACTCCCAGGAACTATGGTGCACTTAACTCTCTCCCCGGAGGAGCCATGTAGTATTCGCAGAGGGGGATGGTTCGTCTGCAGCTTCCTTCATTCCACAATGATTTCCTTGGTCTTCTCCACATTCACGTTCTCGCACCAATCCACCAGTACCTCCACTTCCTCTCTGTTACTCCGTCTCGGCATCGTTCTTCATCAGGCCAACGACTGTTGCGTCATCCGTAAACTCGATCACACTGTTTGATCCGGATCCTGAGACACAGTCATGCGTCATCAGTGTGAGCAGCAGTGGGCTGAGCACCCAGCCTTGGGGAGAGCCAGTGCTCGGCGTAATGGGTCGAGAGACGTTGCTGCCCTCACGGACTGACTGTGGCCTTACTGTCAAGAAGTCCAGTATCCAGTTGCAGAGGGAGGCGTTGAGACCCAGCGAGGACAGTTTCCCCACTAGTTTCTGGGGTATGATGGTGTTGAACGGTGAAGTGACGTCTATAAACAGCAGTCTGGCATATGAGACACCATTTTCCTGGTGGGACAGAACAGAGGGCAAAGGCTGTTGCATCGTGAAGTGGATCGGTTTGAGGGAATTGTAGCCCTCAGAAAGACTTCAATGTGATCCATGACCAGCCGCTCAAAGCATTTCATAATGGTTGATGTTAATGCCACTGGACCATAGACATTTAGGCCGGTTCACGTCACCTTCTTTGGCACTGGAATGATGGCTGCTGCCTTGAAAACCAAGGTGACAGTGGATACAGTAGGAATAACGAAAACAACATACTTCCACAGCACTTTTAAGGTAGCAAAACACCTTAAGAGACTTAAGTGGAGCGTTATAGTTTCATATGGAGCCACCTAAGGAGAACCTGAAGCTTAGTTACAAGGTGAAAGGAATTGGGAATGAGGTTTATTAGCCGGAGAGACTAAAAGTCATAGTCAAATGGTGATGATAGAGCTGTGGAATCAGGGAATGGAATTTATCTTCCCAACAAGGGACAGAAGAGTCAAATTTCAATGAGGTTACCTAATCTGATGAAATTTATGATGAGTTGTACATTTCTAAACCTTTAAAAAAAAACACCACATCTTTATGACCACTTACATGGGTTGCTGTGTTTCTCTTGGGGTTTGGGGGAGGGGTTAAGAAGGGGGATTGTGTCTTCCTGCTAGCTCTGAGGTAATGTGAACAAGTTGGGAGTTAGTTCAAAGTTAATGATCAAGTACAGTCATTGTGGGTTGCTTGTAATGCTGAATGAGGCCTGGCTACCATAGCACAAACTTTCTGGAGTTCTTCACTACATTATCGTTCTCACAAAATTTTGCCTCCTCCAGATGACCAGATTATCCTTCCAGATCCACATCTGTGTTTTACTCAAGAGTATCATTCAGTGGTGAACGCTGGACTGTATGGCGATCCTTATTAGCAACTGTATACCTTATTTAAAACTTACTAATGTTTTACAAATGAAATAATTAATTTAACAGTTTCCATTATAATGTCTACTTCTCTTGCAAAAAGTTTTTACATATTTTAGAGAACCTAAACCTTAGAAATGATTTAAAAAAAGAACATAAATGTATGTTAAGCTGGTAACAATCTTCTCTGAATGAAAAGTGGGAGTCATGCCCTCTAACTATAGTGGTGGGCCAGTACTGTATTCCACACACTACTCACATCCATCCCTCTTTATATCAAAGTCACTGAGGTGTTTTAAACTCCTGGGACTACACGTCTCACACAGACTCTCATGGTCCCAGAGCACATCCTGTCAAATCAGAAAAGCTCACCAATGTCTCTGCTTTCTGAGGCGGCTGCAAAGAGCTGGTCTATGCACATCTAAGCTCACATCATTATATAGATGCGCAGTGGAGAGCATCCTAACTGTGAGGTATGGAAACTGCACTGCAGCAGACAGAAAGGCTCCACCAGAGGTAGTCAAAAGTGCTCAATGCATCACCAGCACCAGCCTACCCAACATCAAGGACATATATACAGAAAGATGGCAGAAAAGGGCCAGTAATATCAGGAAGGATCCCACCCATCCTGCTCATGAGCTGTCTGTCCCACTCCCATCAGGGAAGTGGCTATGTAGCATTCACCCCAGGGCCACCTGACTCAAAAGCATCTACTTTTCCCAAGTAGTAAGGCTGATCGACACCTCCACCCTCCCCATCACTCCGACTTAATCATTTTCTGTCTGTCACCTTATGTGCAGACACTCCCATGCCTAACGTCACTTTATGGACATAAAATCAGTCTATGTACATGCACTACCTTATGTATTTATATTTACTGTGTTTTTTTAAAATATTATGTTCTTTATATCACCATGGTTTTTTTAGTGCTGCATCAGATCTGGAGTGACAATTATTTCATCCTCCATTACACTTGTGTACTGGAAATGACATTAAACAATCTTGAAGCTTGTTTTTCTTCCCTGGAGAGTAATGTTAAACCACGGTCCTATTCACATATTTGGGTGTGCTGTTTGAGAACATGTGTTCCGTTTAGCTGTACCTAAGGAATTCTTGGAGGATGAGAGATTAACAAGGAGTAAAAATAGTCTTAGAAAAAGAAGTTTGGCAAAGGAGTGGAGATCCCACGGTTTATGAGCTGGCTGCTGTATTAGATCCCATGTCAACATAGTTATTTCATGCTCCAGTGATGCACTTGGAGAAGTTATCACTACATTGACCCTGACAGATCCCTGCCTAAATGCCAAACTGATTGACACCCTTGGTTCAGGTCAGGTGGAGATTGGTGAAGATGCTCTTGAGTAGCCCATAATACAATTAATAACTGGGATTGGGGGTGGATGGTATGGGAAGGGAGGATGTTTGATGATACAGAAGCTTGGATTCTAGGAAGAAGCCCCCCTGCTCTTCTTGGCCAAAGTGTAGTGGTATCAAGGCATTGAACTTCATCCCAGAGCTGTGCTCATCTCACTCTCAGAAGCATAGATTCCTACTGAAAAACCTACAAAGCAGATTAAATTAGAATTCTTTTTTAAATGTCTGCCCTGTTTCTCTTTCCGTGGACGCTGTCTGACTTGCTGAGTATTTCCAAATGATCAGCTTTTACAGTAAAATAAAGAAAAAATTTACTATCAGAGTATATATATGTCACCACATACAACCCTGTGATTCTTTATCTCTGAGAATACTTAGAAAATCTGTAGAACAGCAGCTGTAAACTGTAAACATCAGGAACTGTAAACTGTAAATAAACTGTGCAAATGCAGATAAATGAACAGCAATAAACAATGAACATGAAGTAACAAGATAAGAGTCCTTAAATAAGTGTAGCTATCCCCTTTTGTTCAAGAGGCTGATGGTTGAGGGGTAGTAACTGTTCTTGAACTTGGTGGTGCGAGGCCTGAGGCACCTGTACCTTCTACCTGATGGGAGAAGTGAGAAAAGAGCCTGGCCTGAGTGGTGAGGATCTTCGATGATGGATGCTTCTTTTCTGCGGCAACGTTTCATGTAGACATGCTCAACGGTTGGGAGGGCTTTACTCATGATGTACTGGGTGGAATCCACCACCTTTTGTATGATTTTCCACTCAAAAGCGTTGGTGTCCTCATTCCAGGCCGTAATGCAACCAGTCAGCACACTTCCCACCACACATCTGCAGAAGTTTGCCAAGGTTTTCGATGTCATGCCAAACCTCCTGAGGAAATAGAGGTGTTGCCATGCTTTCTTTGCAATAATATTCATATGATGAGTCCAGGACAGGTCCTCTGAGATAATGACCCCCAGGAACTTAAAGTTACTGACCTTTTCCACCTCTGCTCCTCCAACGATTACTGGCTCATGGACCTCTGGTTTCCCTCTCTTGATATTTACAATGAGATCCTTGGTCTTATTGGCATTGAGTGAGAGGTTGTTGTTATTACACCACTCAGCCAAATTTTTGATCTGCCTCCTGTATGCTGATCCATCACCCCCTTTGATACAGTACACAACAGTGGTGTCATCAGCAAACTTCTAGATGGTGCTGTACTTAGCCACACAGTCATAAATGTTAAGTGAGTAGGACAGGGGGCATATCCCTGCAGTACTCCTGTGGTGATGGAGATTGTGGAGAAGCTGTTTTTACCAATTCAATCTGACTGGAGTCTACATATGAGGAAATCTAGGATCCAATTGCTCAAGAGGGTATTGAGGCCCAGGTCTTGGAGTTTACTGATCAGTTCTGAGGGGATGATGGTGTTAAATGCTAAGCTGTAATTGATAGGGAACATAATGATGTATGCACCTTCACTGTCTAGATGTTCCAGGGTTGTGTGAAGAGCCAACGAGATAGCATCTCCTGTACTGTTGCTTCGGTAAGTGAATTGGATCAGATCCAATTCACCGTTAAGACAGGAGCTGAAATGTTTCAACACCAGTCTCTTAAAATACTTCATCACTGTGGATGTAAGTGCCACTGGGTGATAGTCATTTAAACAGGTTACCACACTCTTCTTGTGCACCAGTACGATTGACGCCTGCTTATAGCAGGTGGGTACCACACACTACCGGAGCAAGAGTTTGAAGATATCCATGAATGCACCAGCCAGGTGATCAGCGCAGGTACCCAGCCAGGTGGTCAGCACAGGTACCCAGCCAGATGGTCAGCACAGGTACCCAGCCTGGTGGTCAGCACAGGTACCCCACCAGGTGGTCAGTGCAGGTACCCAGCCTGGTGGTCAGCACAGGTACCCAGCCTGGTGGTCAGCGCAGGTACCCAGCCAGGTGGTCAGCACAGGTACCCAGCCAGGTGGTCAGTGCAGGTACCCAGCCAGGTGGTCAGCACAGGTACCCAGCCAGGTGGTCAGCGCAGGTACCCAGCCAGGTGGTCAGCACAGGTACCCAGCCAGGTGGTCAGCGCAGGTACCCCACCAGGTGGTCAGCGCAGGTACCCAGCCAGGTGGTCAGCGCAGGCACCCAGCCTGGTGGTCAGCGCAGGTACTCAGCCAGGTGGTCAGCGCAGGTACCCAGCCAGGTGGTCAGCGCAGGTACTCCGCCTGGACCCGATGCTTTCCTTGGATTCACTCTCTTGCATACAACGGGCAGACACACTGTCATGCACGTGCAACAGGCACAAACACATTTCTCACCACACTCATATAAACACACAATGTAGATCCAAACATGTTCAGTGTACCTAAAAGCACACAGCAGACATAAAGAAACATGCACTCAAGCATACATTAGCTGGACGAGAACCAAACAAGCACGCAGACGTAAATGCAGGCACATTGATGGGTGTTGGTAGAAGTAGAACTGAGAACAAAGAGCACAGGTTGCACCCTGATCCGGATTATGTAACCTCTGTCAGCGTGGACAAACATGAAAATTGAACACAGAAAATAAAAAGGTGGTGGGGGGTGAAAATGAAGAATCTCATCATCCAAAATGGTAAAATGGGAGATTTAGAATCAGAGTTCTATTAATGGGATAACTGTGAAAAGAGTTTTCAAAACTATTGTGGGAAATTATTTGTGGATTGTTTTGCTTGAGTATAATTGTCAGTGGGAGGATGAGCATGGGGTTTGGCAAAGTGACAATGGCCATCTGCTGTGCAATAAGTGTTGACTTAGGGAGTAACCAGAAGGACACCCGGCTCTAACTGGAAATGATGTCTGTTGCACAAAGCAAAGCACAATCCTCCCCCTCAGAATACTGGCCGAGCTCAGCGCCGCAGGCAGCATCTATGGAGGGAATTAAACAGTTGACATACCAAGACCCGCCACAGATTGATGTACCTCCATGGATACTACCTCACTGCTGAGTTCCTCCAGTAGTTTGTGTGTTTTGCTCAAGATTTCCCTCTCCCTGGTTTCTATGTGACAGTGAGAATGTGGTTATTTGTATCTGTGTTTACTGTACATTTCATAAATTATTTCATATTTAATATCAATGTAGAATGAGGCTATTTGGCCCATCAAATCTATCCTTGCTCTCAAAACACTTGTCTCATCAATTCCCCCATTATCTCCCTGTAACCAATTCTCTTCCACATGCCCATCAATTCTACCCTGAATCTCCTGCCAGCCAACTACTGTAGGGGTAATTTACAGTGACCGTTTAACCTACCAGCACGTCCTCAGTATCGTTCATTTGTTATGTACCGTACCTACTGACATGGGTGATCATAGTATTTTCATGACCATGATTGTTCTCGACAAATTTTTCTGCATAAGTGGTTTACTGTTGGCGCCTTCTGGACAGTGTACTTACAAGACAGGTGAACCCCACCCCGCCCCCCCCAGCCATTATCAATACTCTTCAAAGACAGTCTGCTTGGCGTCAGTGGTCATATAACCAGAACTTGTGATATGCACCAGCTGCTCATACAACCATCCACCACATGGCTGCTCCTGACCCTGATACGGTGGGAGAAGGTGCGGCTAAGTCGGTGCTACACCTTGCCCAAGGGTGGCCTGTAGGCTACTGGAGAGAAGGAGAGATATATCTCCACCCTGCCACCCAAGTCCTTGGTACAGGACTTGTGTCTGTGTGTGTGAGTGTGTGTCCATGTGTCTTTGTGTGTGTGTGTGTGTGTGTGTGTGTGTGTGTGTGTGTGTGTGTGTGTGTGTGTGTGTGTGTGTGTGTGTGTGTGTCCATGTGTGTGTGTGTGTGTGTGTGTGTGTGTGTCTGTGTGTGTGAGTGTGTGTGTGTCCATGTGTGTGTGTGTCCATGTGTCTGTGTGTGTGTGTGTGTGTGTGTGTCCATGTGTCTTTGTGTGTGTGTGTCCGTCCATGTGTGTGTGTGTCCATGTGTCTGTGTGTGTGTCCATGTGTGTGTGTGTGTGTGAGTGTGTATGTATGTGTGTGCGTGTGTGTGTCCATGTGTGTGTGAGTGTGTGTCCATGTGTGTGTGTGTGTCCATGTGTGTGTGAGTTTTTTTTGTCCATGTGTCTGTGTGTGTGTCCATGTGTGTGTGCGTGTGTGTGTCCATGTGTCTGTGTGTGTGTCCATGTGTGTGAGTGTGTGTGTCCATGTGTCTGTGTGTGTGTGTGTGTGTATGTATGTGTGTGTGTGTCCATGTGTGTGCGTGTGTGTGTCCATGTGTGTGTGTGTGTGTATGTATGTGTGTGTGTGTCCATGTGTGTGCGTGTGTGTGTCCATGCGCGCGTATGTGTGTGTGTGTGTGTGAGTGTGTGTGTCCATGTGTCTGTGTGTGTGTGTATGTATGTGTGTGCATGTGTGTGTCCATGTGTGTGCGTGTGTGTGTCCATGTGTGTGTGTGTATGTATGTGTGTGCGTGTGTGTGTGTCCATGTGTGTGCGTGTGTGTGTCCATGTGTCTGTGTGCGTGTCTATGTGTGTGTGTCTGTGTGTGTGAGTGTGTGTGTATGTATGTGTGTGCGTGTGTGTGTCCATGTGTGTGTGAGTGTGTGTGTCCATGTGAGTGTGTGTGTATGTATGTGTGTGCGTGTGAGTGTGTGTGTGTCTGTGTATGTGTGTGTGAGTGTGTGTGTGTATGTGTGTGTGTGTGTGTGTCTGTGTATGTGTGTGTGAGTGTGTGTGTGTATGTGTGTGTGTGTCCATGTGTGTGTGTGTGTGAGTGTGTGAGTGTGTGTGTGTGTATGTGTGTGAGTGTATGTGTGTGTGTGTCCATGTGTGTGTGTGTGTGTGTGTGTGTGTATGTGTGTATGTGTGTGCGTGTGTGTGTATGTGTGTGTGAGTGTGTGTGTGTGTGTCCATGTGTCTGTGTGTGTGTGTGTGTGAGTGTGTGTATGTGTGTGAGTGTGTGTATGTGTGTGTGTGTGTCCATGTGTGTGCGTGTGAATGGTGATTAAAGATTAATCTTATCCAGTAAGTAAGAGATTACTATATTTTTCAAGGCAAGAGGCAAGTTTTCTGTTTGCTTAGTCAGGTTTGTACTTAGCTGCTGTTCGATAAACAGCTCTTGACATACCAGGTACACAACACTTACAGGTAAATTCAATTGATTGCTTAGATGTAGATTAGGACTTCATCCACTGTCCCTCAGACTGACTCTGAATCTCTGAGCATGACAAATAACATTCCCTGCACTCCCAGTTAACCATCAGTGTTCCATTTATAGAATCCTGCAAAACGAGTAGGAGGAATCGCAAAGGCCCAAATTTCAGACAATGACTTTAGGATTTCACTGGGATTATTATTTTCACTTCTCACTGATGCACCATCAATAACTCTCGGAGATGTGAGGCGAGATATCGGCTTTTATTGACCGGAAGAAAGAACAAGCAGCAATTGACCACCATACTACATCCTGGAGACTGAGGGCAGGGCTCAGGCGCCAATCGCCTTTATACCGGGGTCAGTGGGAGGAGCCACAGGAGCAGTCAGCATGGGGGGGCGTGTCCAGACAGGTATATGTTGTTCACCACATTCACCCCCCCTTTGTTTTAAAAGAGAGTCCCCATGGGGCGAAGTTTCTTACAAGTATATTTACAGGTTAAGTCTATCAGGTGGTCGAGTCTGTCGCTGCGATTTATGCAGCACCAGTGGTGATTTGCACCAGTGACGGTGGTTGTGCTGGTTCCGGCCTAACTGAGGTGTCAGCCCACTAGGCGTCAGTGATCCCTCATGCGTGTGCGAGGCGCCTGGTATATGCGCGTGCGATACACCCGGTATAGGAGTGTCGTGAGGAGTCTGTGGAGGGCTCGGTGTGCACGGTGTCACCTCGAGTACAGGGTTCATAGTTACCGTGGAGTGTTTGGGGTAGGGGTCTGCTGATCCTGCGGGTGCCAGGTCGTGAACGGAGACCGTCTCCTCCCGCCCATCAGGTACGACCACGTAGGCATACTGGGGGTTCGCATGTAGTAGGTGAACCCTCTCGACCATCGGGGAGTATTTATTGCTCCTCACATGTTTCCGGAGCAGCACTGGCCCTGGGGATGTCAGCCAAGCCGGTAGGGTGGTCCCAGTGGCAGACTTCCTGGGAAAAGAAACGAGTCGCTCATGAGGGGTGGCATTGGTGGACGTACATAACAGGGAGCGGATGGAGTGGAGCGCCTCGGGGAGGACCTCCTGCCAGTGAGAGACCGGCAATCCCTTTGACCTAAGGGCTAAGAGTGTGGCCTTCCACACAGTGGCATTCTCCCTCTCCACCTGTCCATTTCCCCGGGGATCATAGCTCGTGGTCCTACTAGTAGCAATGCCCCTAGCCAGCAGGTATTGGCGCAGCTTGTCACTCATAAACGAGGACCCTCTATCACTGTGGCTATAGCAGGGATATCTGAACAGAGTGAAGAGCTGGCACAGGGCTTTTATGACAGACGTGGCAGTGGTGTCGGGGCAGGGGATGGCAAAGGGGAACCGCGAGTTCTCGTCGATAATGTTGAGAAAGTAGACATTGCGGTCGGTGGAGGGAAGGGGACCCTTAAAGTCGACAGTCAGCCGCTCAAAGGGGCGGGTGGCCTTGATAAGTTGCTCCTTTTCAGGACGGTAGAAGTGCGGTTTGCACTCAGCGCAGACTTGGCAGTCCCTGGTCATCGTCCTGATGTCCTCAAGGGAGTACGGCAGGTTCCGTTCACGAAATGGTAAAATCGGGTGACCCCCGAGTGGCAAAGATGTGCATGGAGGGCGTATAGCTGGTCGAGCTGTGCGCTGGCACACGCTCCCCGGAATAGGGCATCAGGGGGCTCATTGAGCCTTCCAGGCCGGTACAGGATATCATAGTTGTAGGTGAAGAGTTCTATTCTCCACCGCAAAATTTTATCATTTTTGATTTTGCCCCGCTGTTGGCTGCTGAACATGAACGCAACCGAGCGCTGGTCGGTCAGCAAGGTGAATCTTTTGCCGGCGAGATAGTGCCTCCAGTGCCTAATAGCTTCCACTATGGCCTGGGCTTCTTTCTCCACCGCAGAGTGCCGAATTTCAGGGCCTTGAAGGGTATGAGAAAAGAATGCTACTGGCCTTCCTGCCTGATTGAGGGTAGCAGCCAGCGCGAAGTCAGAGGCGTCACTCTCTACTTGGAAGGGAATGGTCTTGTCCACCGCATGCATCGTTGCTTTGGCAAAGTCCCCTTTAATGCGGCTGAAGGCCGCGTGGGCCTCGGCTGAGAGGGGAAATGTAGTGGACTTGATCAGGGGGTGGGCCTTGTCTGCGTAATGGGGGACCCATTGGGTGTAATAGGAAAAGAAGCCCAGGCACCGTCTGAGGGCTTTGAGGGTGGTGGGAAGAGGGAGTTCTAACAGGGGGCACATACAGTCGGGATCAGGGCCAATGACCCTGTTCTCCACGACATACCCAAGGATAGCGAGTCAGGTGGTTCTGAACACACACTTGTCCCTGTTATAAGTAAGGTTCAGAGCTGTGGCCACTTGGAAAAATCGTTGGAGGTTGGTGTTGTGATCCTGCCAGTCGTGACCACAGATGGTGATGTTATCCAGATATGGAAATATGGCCTTCAGTTGGCACTGGTCCACCATCCGGTCCATTTCCCTCTGGAAGACAGAGACACCATTTGTGACTCCGAAGGGGACGCGCAGGAAGTGATAGAGCCTGCCGCCCGCCTCGAAGGCGGTGTAGGGGCGGTCCTCTGGGCGAATGGGGAGCTGGTGATAAGCGGATTTCAGATCTATTGTCGAGTACACCTTGTACTGAGCTATCTGGTTGACCATATCCGCGATGCGGGGTAGGGGATACGCGTCAAGCTGCGTGAACCTATTGATGGTCTGGCTATAGTCCACGACCATCCTATTTTTCTGCCCAGTCCGAACAACAACCACCTGGGCCCTCCAAGGACTTGTGCTTGGCTCAATGATCCCCTCCCTGAGCAGCCGCTACACCTCCGACTGAATGAAGGCCCTGTCCCCCACGCTGTACCTCCTGCTTTTAGTTGCCACAGGTTTACAGTCGGGGGTCAGGTTGGCGAACAGCGGTGGGGGAGGGATCTTGAGGGTGGAGAGGCTGCAAGTGGTGTCAGTAGCGCAGCTGTTGGCATGGTGCTGGGTGGGATGTGTGGGTCGGTGTGTGTGTGTGTTCATTAGTGGGGTATATGACGAAGTCCCACAAAACTGAGGATTCCTGACAGTGAGTGGTGGGAGGGGCCCGTCATATGCCATAGTCACACTTTTTAGGTGGCTCTGCAAGTCCAGCCCTAATAGCACAGGCGCGCAAAGTTGAGGCATGACTAGTAGCGCAAAGTTCCGATATTCTGTGCCCTGCACCACCAATGTTGCTACACAACCCACCCGGATGTCTGTGGAATGCGACCCAGAAGCCATGGTGACTCTCTGGCTTACCGGCCGTGTCACGAGTCCGCAGCATTGCACCGTGTCCGGGTCAATAAAACTCTCAGTGCTGCCCGTGTTGAACAGGCAGCTAGTCCTGTGCCCCTCCACCAGGATGTCCATCATTGACCTTGCAAGCTGGTGTGGGGCGCTTTGGTCAAGGGTTACGGAGGCCAGAGTTGAACTGCCGTCTTGGTGCCCGGTAAGCACCAGTGGGTCGGGGGCGGGACGAGGTGGCGCCGACAAAGATGGCGGCCCCCATGCCTCGCACAAGGCAGGCAGGCAAGATGGCGGCGACCAAGATGGCGGCCCCCATGCCTCACATGCAGCGCTGCCCGACCCTGCTCGTGGTTCAGACTTACAGACCTTGGGGAAATGGCCCTTCTTCCCGCAGCTGGAGCAGGTCGCTTCTCGGGCCGGGCAGTGTTTTCGGGGGTGCTTTTCGAGTCCGCAGAAGTAACACTGTGCGGACTTGTGACTGGCAGCAGCTGTGGTCGGTTTCAGGGAGTTCGTGGACTCGCGACTGGCAGCGGTGGTGGTGAATTCGCTCGCGGGTGGCGGGGTCTGCAGTGTCCACGGAACTGGCGGGGGATCGCGTGGCTGGACAGCGTCAGCGTTGTGCAGAGCAGCCTCCAGCATGTCGGCCGTCTCGATCGCCGAGCATAAGGTAAGATCGGCATTTTCCAGCAGCCGCTGGCGCACATACACTGACCTCATCCCCGTAATGAAGGCGTCTATTACTAGCAGCTCCGCATGTTGTTCCACCGTTAGACCTTTGCAGTCGCAAGTTCGCACAAGTGTCTGTAGGGCCCGGAGAAACTCAGGGCTTGTCTCGTTGGGTCACTGCCGCCACATCGCTAAGCGATGTCTTGCGTAGATGGTGTTCACCGGCCGCAGGTACTGTCTTTTGAGGGCGTTCAGTGCCTCTTGGTAGGTCGGCAGGTCCCTGATAAGTGAGTAAACTTTCGGGGTGACCCTTGAAAGGAGAATTCTGTGCATAATAGCGGGCTCAGTCGCACGAACCTCCTCCAAGTATGATTGGAAGCATGCAAGCCAGAGTTCAAAGGCAAGAGCTGCTTCTGAGTTTTGAGGGTCCAAGTCTAATTTTTCCGGACATAAAATACTTTCCATGTTTTAAAACTTCCAGTCAATAAAATTGATGCACCATCAATAACTCTCGGAGACATGAGGCGAGATATAGGCTTTTATTGGCTGGAAGAAAGAACAAGCAGCAATTGACCACCGTACTACATCCTGGAGACTGAGGGCAGGGCTCAGGCCCCAATCACCTTTATACCGGGGTCTGTGGGAGGAGTCACAGGAGCAGTCAGCGGGGGGGGGGGGGGGGTCTGTGGGAGGAGCCACAGGAGCAGTCAGCAGGGGTCTGTGGGAGGAGCCACAGGAGCAGTCAGCAGGGGGTCTGTGGGAGGAGCCACAGGAGCAGTCAGCAGGGGTCTGTGGGAGGAGCCACAGGAGCAGTCAGCAGGGGGTCTGTGGGAGGAGCCACAGGAGCAGTCAGCGGGGGGGGGTCTGTGGGAGGAGTCACAGGAGCAGTCAGCGGGGGGGGGGTCTGTGGGAGGAGCCACAGGAGCAGTCAGCGGGGGGGGTCTGTGGGAGGAGTCACAGGAGCAGTCAGCGGGGGGGGACTGTGGGAGGAGTCACAGGAGCAGTCAGCAGGGGGTCTGTGGGAGGAGCCACAGGAGCAGTCAGCGGGGGTCTGTGGGAGGAGCCACAGGATCAGTCAGCAGGGGTCTGTGGGAGGAGCCACAGGAGCAGTCAGCAGGGGTCTGTGGGAGGAGCCACAGGAGCAGTCAGCAGGGGTCTGTGGGAGGAGCCACAGGAGCAGTCAGCAGGGGTCTGTGGGAGGAGCCACAGGAGCAGTCAGCAGGGGTCTGTGGGAGGAGCCACAGGAGCAGTCAGCAGGGGTCTGTGGGAGGAGTCACAGGAGCAGTCAGCGGGGGGGGGGTCTGTGGGAGGAGTCACAGGAGCAGTCAGCAGGGGTCTGTGGGAGGAGTCACAGGAGCAGTCAGCGGGGGGGGTCTGTGGGAGGAGTCACAGGAGCAGTCAGCAGGGGGGGGGTCTGTGGGAGGAGTCACAGGAGCAGTCAGCGGGGGGGGGTCTGTGGGAGGAGTCACAGGAGCAGTCAGCAGGGGGTCTGTGGGAGGAGTCACAGGAGCAGTCAGCGGGGGTCTGTGGGAGGAGTCACAGGAGCAGTCAGCGGGGGGGGGTCTGTGGGAGGAGCCACAGGAGCAGTCAGCAGGGGGTCTGTGGGAGGAGCCACAGGAGCAGTCAGCAGGGGTCTGTGGGAGGAGTCACAGGAGCAGTCAGCAGGGGGTCTGTGGGAGGAGTCACAGGAGCAGTCAGCGGGGGGGGGGTCTGTGGGAGGAGTCACAGGAGCAGTCAGCGGGGGGGGGGGGTCTGTGGGAGGAGTCACAGGAGCAGTCAGCAGGGGTCTGTGGGAGGCGTCACAGGAGCAGTCAGCGGGGGGGGGTCTGTGGGAGGAGTCACAGGAGCAGTCAGCAGGGGGTCTGTGGGAGGAGCCACAGGAGCAGTCAGCGGGGGGGGGTCTGTGGGAGGAGCCACAGGAGCAGTCAGCAGGGGGTCTGTGGGAGGAGCCACAGGAGCTGTCAGCGGGGGGTCTGTGGGAGGAGCCACAGGAGCAGTCAGCAGGGGGTCTGTGGGAGGAGTCACAGGAGCAGTCAGCAGGGGGTCTGTGGGAGGAGTCACAGGAGCAGTCAGCGGGGGGGGGTCTGTGGGAGGAGTCACAGGAGCAGTCAGCAGGGGTCTGTGGGAGGAGTCACAGGAGCAGTCAGCGGGGGGGGGGGGTCTGTGGGAGGAGCCACAGGAGCAGTCAGCGGGGGGGGGGTCTGTGGGAGGAGCCACAGGAGCAGTCAGCAGGGGGTCTGTGGGAGGAGCCACAGGAGCTGTCAGCGGGGGGTCTGTGGGAGGAGCCACAGGAGCAGTCAGCAGGGTCTGTGGGAGGAGTCAGCAGGGGTCTGTGGGAGGAGCCACAGGAGCAGTCAGCAGGGTCTGTGGGAGGAGTCAGCAGGGGTCTGTGGGAGGAGCCACAGGAGCAGTCAGCAGGGTCTGTGGGAGGAGTCAGCAGGGGTCTGTGGGAGGAGCCACAGGAGCAGTCAGCGGGGGGGGGTCTGTGGGAGGAGTCACAGGAGCAGTCAGCAGGGGGGGGGGTCTGTGGGAGGAGCCACAGGAGCAGTCAGCAGGGGGTCTGTGGGAGGAGCCACAGGAGCTGTCAGCGGGGGGGTCTGTGGGAGGAGCCACAGGAGCAGTCAGCAGGGGTCTGTGGGAGGAGTCACAGGAGCAGTCAGCAGGGGTCTGTGGGAGGAGCCACAGGAGCAGTCAGTAGGGGGTCTGTGGGAGGAGCCACAGGAGCAGTCAGCAGGGTCTGTGGGAGGAGTCAGCAGGGGTCTGTGGGAGGAGTCACAGGAGCAGTCAGCGGGGGGGGGGGTCTGTGGGAGGAGTCACAGGAGCAGTCAGCAGGGTCTGTGGGAGGAGTCAGCAGGGGTCTGTGGGAGGAGCCACAGGAGCAGTCAGCAGGGGGTCTGTGGGAGGAGCCACAGGAGCAGTCAGCAGGGTCTGTGGGAGGAGTCAGCAGGGGGTCTGTGGGAGGAGCCACAGGAGCAGTCAGCAGGGGGTCTGTGGGAGGAGTCAGCAGGGGGTCTGTGGGAGGAGCCACAGGAGCAGTCAGCGGGGGGAGGAGCCACAGGAGCAGTCAGCAGGGGGTCTGTGGGAGGAGCCACAGGAGCAGTCAGCAGGGGGTCTGTGGGAGGGGCCACAGGAGCAGTCAGCGGGGGGGGCGTGTCCAGACAGGTATATGTAGTTCACCACACTTATCATATTGATTGAAGCTTTTCTCTTCCCGACAGCTCACCGTTTCATTACTTACATCACAGAGTGCATGCAGGTTCCTTCAGGTACCAGCTCTTGTTTACATGCTCTCTGTCTGACTAGGAGATGCTTCTCAACGGGTCTAACACAGGCCCCATTTGTTGCTGGGCACCTTGGGTGAGAATCAGGAGTAAGTTTTCTCTCCTTGCAGGGGAGAGCTAAGGCCAACTACCTAACCTTGGTCTAGGCTAAAGTGTGCTGACTCACACTTTTTAGTCTGAAGCATTTACCTGAGATAATTAGTCAATTTCTCTCTCTCTACAGGTGCTGCCTGAATTGTTCAGCATTTCAAAGGTTCAAAGGTCCAATTTAATGTCAGAGAAATGTATACAATATACATCCTGAAATGCTTTCTTCCTTTGCAAACATCCACAAAAACAGAGAAATGCCCCGAAGAATGAACGGCAGTTAAACATGAGAACCCCAAAGTCCCCCGCAGCAGTGAGCAACGACCCCCCCTCCCCCCACCGGCAAAAGAAAAGGCAAGCATCAGCACCACCACCTAGCACAACAGCCAAGACACAGCCCTGCAGTGACCCCGAAGACTCTGTATTCCACCCGCCATTCGACAAACCACAGGATCCCTCTCTCCCTAGTAAGGGAGAGGGAGGTGTCCCCCATACTCACAGTGAGCGGGGAGACTAAACAACAACTGTCCTGACGAAGGGTCTCGGCCCGAAACGTTGACTGCTCATTTCAACGGATGCTGCCCGACCTGCTGAGTTCATCCAGCTTGTTTGTACGTGTTAAACAACCACCTGCTGGTTTCTGATGTTAAAAGTCCATTTCGTCGGTTTTTACCACCTCTGAGCCTGAAGAGCGCAAAGATCTCGAGTCTTCGAGCCCACAGCGAAAGATTTTACAGTCCCCCCCCCTCCCGACGACACACGAGTCTCCTGCTGTGACACCAACCCTCGATCCTCCCGTCTCCAGATCCCCGAGATCTTAGGCTTCCAAATATGAGTGGGACTCTCAGACATTTTCTATTTACCTTTCAAATTTCCATCAACTGCAGACTTTGTTTATTGGTTCCTGATATTGGTTTTGACTTGATTGAGACGACCATTACTGTTTTTCTGAATAGAGGGCCATTTGTTATCATATTAATTCCAAATATAATTGGTTTTCCAAGTGGCATTGTGTTAAATGAATTCTTTATGAGGATTTATTATTCAGTCCTATTTGTATTGAATTCTCTATAACCCCTTTCTCAACATAAACCTTTAAAATGTAACTTTTTAACAACAAAAGTTTTGACTCACAAAACAGGTGCATTTTAGATTCTTGTTGTTTCTTGCCCATGCTCAGTTTATTTTTCCTTGGCACTTTTACTTTGATTTTATTTGTTTGACCTTTCTTCTCTCTCAATTCAGTTTTCCCCAAGAAATCCTGCCTTTAAAAAAATAGCTAATGCACTAACATTAGAAAAGCTGCCCATGTTGTGCATGACCACAATTGATGTTGGGTTAACAGTGACCATTGGACCAGTAACCCAGCAATATCTCAATTGTGGCCACAATGTCTTCAGATTGTACTTGGTTCCATGGTGGTGTTGAAAGGACAGCCAAGGTAGAGAGAGAGTGGCCCTCCAACCCACAGCTTATGCCCCAGCAATCTTGGAAATGTTCACAAATTGCCAGAGACTCTGGTGAAACCCCAAGAGTTTCCAGGAACCGAGTCCCTCCAGAATACAGGATGTTTCTCACATTGTGGGTAACAGCAGCAGAAAAGATCTGTTAACACTTCAAGGCACAGACCTGCAGTAATCAGTGTTTTAATCATAAACTTGTCAATATGCAATTGAGTGCACAATGTAAGGTGTGTGTTAGTTCAGTTGTACCCATTGTATAGTATCACTGCTGGTAGAATCTTTTGAACTGTGGCTTACTTTGCATTGCTGTAAATGTTAAACAGACACCAGAGTGCTTTCTGCACGTAAAGTGGAGGCTGATGCTCTGAGCTTGTGGATAGGATCAACGCCATATTAAAACCACAAAATCATTTCCTGATGGTTGCAGTCTTGCAATACAGCAGTGATACTGTGAGTCAAACCGAAACTCAGGACTCCAGAGCACACGCCATCCGCCAAATCCTGTTCAACATGGATTCAGTCTATTCATTATTGTGTTGTCGATAAGAGGCATTGATAATCCACAGGCTGGAACTTTATCCACACAGCTGCCAAAAAGACAGTTCAGTACTGTTGAACTTCAGCTTAACCCAGAACAGTTCGACACCATTAAGCAATTCATCCCGATTTTTCAGAGGAGCTTTTGTTCTCTCTAACAATTTTTCTTGTTTAAATTTCCCTCAAGTTGTGTTAACTTCAGTACTGTAGACAAGATTTGTCTATAGAGTGTTTATTAACTTCACTGATCTGAAAAATTGAAAATCTTAATGATCTACCAGGTTTTATTAAATGTGCTTTTGAGAGGGCTAACACTGAAAATCTATTCTTTGTCCTTTCTGAGATCTGTGACCTCTGGTAACCTCAAACAAAAGCTCACATGCGTGCCTGGACTGTTTTAGCCATCAAGTTCAGGCTCACAGTCACTCTCAGCCTCCTAGCCTTGGGCTACTGCTGCCAAACTCTGCCACATCTCACTGTCTGCACTCACTGCTCCATGAGGGAGGTCATTCAATATCCATAGTCAAGGAGGGCAGACTTTGTCTGCATTTCCTTCAGCCCGCAGGAGCAAGATGAAGTAGTCACAAGCACTTGACTGTATTACTGGCTTTCCTAAAGTGTAGGCACTCTGTGACCCTACGGGCAGCTCACTGTCCACTTCCTGCCAGGACACTTGACCGGTGGTTAAGAGTCTTGGCTGTGGCCCCTTGACCTTTACCTACAAGAACATTTCCAAAGGAACCCCAATATCCTTCACCCTCTCCGATCTTCAGCAACATCTGCCCACCCACACGACATCTTAATTTTGAAAATTAGCTTTGGAAAGCAAATCAGAGCTTTCACAAAACTGTGTCGCAAAGAAGACAAATAAGAAACCATGCATGTAATACATTTAGATTTTCAATAGACTTTTAACATGTTATTACATAAAATGTTGCACATATGAAGCCATTGGGTTGGGGAAATAATAAAGCATTAGAAATAACAAAAGATTGTTTAGCAACAGAGAAGCGACAGTAGGAACAAGCATGATATTTTCAGGCTGCAGTCTATAATCATTAAGAAATGTTTCTCTTAAAATGAGCCCTTCTTTAAGCAGAATCATAAGCACCAAATACAGGAAATTGCCATCAAGAGCTAGTATTCATTAAGGCTCATGGGAGGTTCTTGAACAACCAGACACATTTTTAGTCTGCAGAGTGAGAATGATCTCATCATTGTTTCAAGATCATTTCCTTTTTCATATCATTTTTAAGAGGCCTTGGAATTTTCTAAATGAGGGAAAAAGCCAAGAGTGAATTATCAAAAGATCGACTAAGCAGCTCTGTGCCTGGCAATTTATGATCTTCCCTATTGAAGTGAATGAAAATCAAAGAAATTCAGATGCTGGAAGTCTGCAGGGAAAACAAAATGCAGGAAGCACTGAACAGGTTAGGCAGCATATGTGGGACGAGTTAATGTTTACCCTGCATCAGATCTAATAAAGAGAGGAGATGTTCTCTTTCTCAGTTCTGATGAAAGCTCCCAGACATGAAATTTTAACTGTTTCTGATTCCACTGATGCCACCTGACCTTCTGAGTGTTTCCATCATTTTCTGTTTTTATATTAAATCCAATAGACATTTGGAGCAAGTCTGAGCTGGCCAAAGTGGGATAACATTGATTTCTAAAGAGAATTGTTATACCTGACTGGTCCAGGTGAATGTTTGAGGATGTCACTGGGTTGGAGGACGGAGTGGTGCCTACTGAATGATGAATACCTTTCCAGAAGCTAAGGTGCCGAGGAAGGAATTATTAGCAAACAAATACTGATAGGATTAGTAGCTAGAAGGCAGACAACACAGAGGAGGGATAAAGGGATGGTTTCTGATTGGTACGATTTAGTATCTGCACCATGGCCTCAACTTTTGATTCATACACATTTCTTAACTAGAAGAAGAAGTGAAGAAATTATATTAGGTATTCAGATTACATTGAATTAGAAGGCACTTCACAGTGGAAAGAAAGATCCAGTGGTTTCAAAAGGATATTCACAGTAAATATGATCCATAAAAATAAACGTGGAGAAATGTAAGCTTATCCTACTGGATCTAAGAAAAAAAATCAGAATTTTTTTTTAATCATGAGATGCAGAGAAACAAAGGGATATCAAACCCATTGGTGTTGATCTCAAAAAATGATAATTAGTATTAAAGTTAATCGGAGTCCAATAGAATGTTGGCCTTTATCTCATGGAGGTTGTAAAATAAGGCAAGGAATTGATCCGTGGGCTGGACAAAGGTTCTCTGGGCAACTGGACAACAGAGTTCAATTCAGGGCACCAAATCTCAGTAAAGAGAGGGGAAAATGCAGGTAATTCTGGATGAAATTAGGACAAAGGATTAATAATGAATTATTTATTTCAGATGAAAACATTAAGGGAAAATTTAATTGAGATTAAAGCAGAAAATGCTGGAAATGCTCAACACGTCTGGCTGCATCTGTGGGTAGATGATAAAATACCAGAGTTATTTTTTCAGGTTAAAGATCCTTTGCTAGAATTTTTCTGTTCTGATGTGGGGTTTCAGTCTGAAGCATGGACTATTCCTTGATGCCTACATGTGGTGTTTGGCTTACTGAGTTTATCTAGCAGATTGTTGAAAAGTCATCTCTGTTCCATTTTACTTCCTAGAAATGCAGTCTGACTTGTTGAAAATTACCAGCATTTTCAGTTCGTGTTTTAGATTTCCAGTATTTATATTCTTCAGATTATGGATCCAGCAGAGATGTTTAAAATGATGAAAGGATTGGTTTGGGAGGCCTAGTGAAACTGTTTCCTCTGATTTGGATACAAAGGGCACAACCTATTATTATAGTTCAACCACTTAGAAGAGAAATTAGGAACTTCTTGTCTCATTAAAGGCAACGGAGACCTGGTCTCTGCCTCATCTAAAGTCTGGTGTTACTGTCAGTTGGAATTTCCAAGACTGAGATCCTTGTTTCTTTATTAAATAAGACTATCAGGAGCCAAAGCAGGCAAAAACAGTTAACTTACACATCTTTGATGACCCTACTGAATAGTAAAACAGATTTGAATAACTGAATGGCTGCCTAGACAGATATTCAAGCCATATCCTCTGTTTGTATAGAGTTACCAGATCTCAGACTTGGGAAGAAGAAAGGAGTTTTAAATTTGTATTTAATATTCTTGGCAAAGAATAGTGTTACGAATGTGCCACAACTCTGAGGGGCCAAAGGGTACAAAGTAGCCCCCTCCTTTGTGAGAATCGCAAGATTGCTATTAATTCGGGTCTGGGACCCAGGAAATGAGAGAGAGACATGCAGAGTACACAGGTTTGGAATGTGTCCTGGCCTCCGAAAGGCGGAACCATTGATAATGACTATTGTCTCTTGGAGACGGAATTGTGTATTGAGTACTGTACTATTCATTGAAGCCCCTCAGGGAATGACCAGAGTGGGCTGGTTGAGGGATTGCATCATCCCAACCTGATTGACATCTGAGACCCCGTGAGTAAGGATAAAAGAGGGTCTGGGGAACAACCCCTTCAGACGCACCAGGAGAAACGCTAGAAATCGCGTGACAGCATTTAATAGCGACAGCCGGTGGGGGGCCTGCATGCGTCCTTTTCCATTTGCCAAGGAATTGGCGGGTTTACCACGAAAGAATGGCTTAGCTAACGAAGAGGCCACCACCAATGAAATTTCGAAGGACCGACATCATAAAAAGGAAAAGCTGGCAAGTTTCTAAAATCTGTCTCTCTCCAACCAAAAAACTGCAGCCTGAGTGAACTGAGTGACTTTTATATTTCCATCGGACAATACATTATCCCCTAGACAACGATAGAGCTATTTCTTATTGATTATTATTATACCCGCACTTTTTAGATTTAGTATTGACAACGCATATTATCTGTATGTTTGCATTGATATTATTTTTGTGTATTTTTACTAATAAATACTGTTAAAAATAGTACCATCAGACTTCAAAGGACCTCTCTATCTTTGCTGGTAAGTGACCCAGTTACGGGGTTCATAACAATAGAAATAAGCCTCCTGATCCGTTTCACTGTTCAGCCCTTGTTGACGGGTTGTACACAGCATCAATGAGTGAAGGGAACAGCAGACTGGCACCTCACAAGGACTACATTTACAATATGTGGCAATGATGTTGAGATATTAGAAGAAGTCTAGAATCGGAACCCCAGTGATTAATCACCAAGCTGAAGAGAGGAAGGAAAGAATTTGAACCATTTTGTTACACAAGCGAGGCGGTGGACAAACCCAAGTGCAGAACACGGGCGCGGAGGCAGAGTCGGGAGGAGTTCTTGACGTAGCGAGCATGGAATCAGTATCCAGGAGCAAAGCTAGACTTAGAACCGGCAGTCCTAAGACCATGAAACAAGGTTACTCACACTGGAATCAACCAACGAACTGGCAGCTCCTTGTTGTGATCACAGGGTCTTTACCCTGCATTTTCTGGTGGAAAGCAGGTGTGTGCAGTTAGTGGAACCTGGGAATGATTGGAAACTAAATGAGGGGATTGAGGCCCAATTCCTGAGGTAAATAGCAAGGTGGGAGGATTGCCAGAAGGGACCATGACAGTACCCCTCCCTCAACGGAAGCCTCCCGGTGATCCTCCAGGCCTGTCTGGATGGTCCCGATGAAAATCCTGGATGAGGGATGGGTCTAGGATGAAGGAGCGGGGGACCCAGGAACGCTCTTCTGGACCGTACACTTCCCGATCTACCAGGTATTGGAACCCCCTGCCCCTAAGTCGCACATCCAGTAGTCTTTGGATAGTGTATGCCGGATGGTTGTCGATGATATGGGCAGGTGGGGGAGTTTCAGCCAGGGGTCACAAGGGGCTGACGGAAACTGGCTTTAACTGGGAAACGTGAAAAGTTGGGTGGATGCGCATGGACCTTGGCAGTTTTAGGTGGACCGCTGCGGGATTGATAGCACTTTCGACCGTGAATGGTCCCAGGAAGCGAGAGGTGAGTTTCCTATGCTCGTTCTTGAGTAGGATGTCCATGGATGAAAGCCACACCATCTGCTCCGGTTGGTACTCAGGCACCGGAGTCCGGTGTCGGTCGGCCATCTTCTTATTGCAATCTGCTGATCTGAGTAGGGCCGTGTCTGTCTCCTCCCAAACCTTAAGGCACCAATCGATATGGTCCTGAACTGACGGTACCGCGATCTCCTCTTCTTGTACGGAGAACAGCGGGAGTTGGTACCCCAGGGAACACTCGAATGGAGACCTTCCAATGGCCGAGCTCACCAGAGAGTTGTGGGCGTACTCAACCCACTGGAGGTGGTTGCTCCAGGTCAACAGGTTGTTTGCCGTTACACAACGTAGCGTCGTCTCCAGGTCTTGGTTGTCCTGTTCCGTCTGCCCGTTCGTCTGGGGGTGGAAGCCGGATGACAGGCTGACCGCTGTACCTAAGGCTCGACAGAAGGCCTTCCACACCTGTGAGACAAACTGGGGACCTCGATGGGAGACGATGTCCGTGGGGATTCCGTGGAGGCGGAAGACGTGGCGTACGAGAAGATCGGCAGTTTCTTGAGAGGAGGGGCGTTTAGGGAGGGCTATGAAGTGCACCACCTTGGAGAACCGGTCTACCACGGTGAGTGCAGTGGTGTTCCCATGTGAAGGGGGTAGACCAATGATGAAGTCTAGGGCAATGTGTGCCCAGGGACGACCAGGGACTGGTAGAGGATGAAGTAACTCCGCAGGTGGCTGATAAGAGGCTTTTCCCCGAGCACAGCTGGAACATGTCGAGACATGGAATGGGTATTCGCCTCCATGGACAGCCACCAAAAGTGTTTTTTTCAGGAGCGCTAGGGTCTGATCACCCCTGGGGTGGCAGGTGAACCGAGACGTGTGCCCCCATTGGAGAACCCAAGACCTGACGGAAATGGGCACATACAGGTGATCACCGGGTCCATTGCCGGGGTCAGGGTCATCCCACTGGGCTTCTTTTACTTTGGACTTGATCTCCCAAGTGAGGGTGGCAACCACGCAGGATGGTGGGAGGATAGTCCCTGAGCTGGCAGTGTCCTCCTTGGAGTCGTATTGGTGGGAGAGCACGTCCGGCTTCCGGTTCTTAGACCCTGGACGGTATGTGAGGGAAAACTTGAACCGTCCAAAAAATAACGCCCAATGGGCCTGGCGGGAGTTCAAATGTTTGGCGGTCTGAATATACCCCAGGTTTTTATGATCAGTCCATACCACAAATGGTTGTTTTGCCCCTTCCAGCCAATGCCTCCATTCTTCCAATGCTGGTTTGACCGCCAGGAGTTCCCAATTCCCCATGTCATAATTCCGCTCGGCGGGGGACAGTCGGTGAGAATAGAAGGTGCAGGGGTGAAGCTTTTCGTCCGAACTTGATTGTTGGGAAAGGACTGCACCTATCCCGGAGTCGGAGGCGTCTACCTCGACAATGAATTGACGGGCTGGGTCAGGATAGACCAGGATGGGAGCAGTGTTGAAACGCCTCTTCAGGTCGGTGAATGCTGAGTGAGCTTTAGAGTCCCAACAGGAAGGGGTAGTAAGCGAGATAAGCCGGGTAAGGGGGGCCGCCACTCGACTGTAGTCTCTGATAAATCGGTGGTTGAAGTTTGCAAACCCCAGGAATCATTGAAGTTGTTTGGGGGTCGTGGGCCTAGGCCATTCTTCCACTGGGTCTGCTCTCACCTGCCCGCTGTCAATGATATAACCCAGGAAACTGACCGAAGGAACATGGAACTCACATTGCTCCGCCTTCACAAATAATTGGTTTTCCCACAGTCTCTGGAGGACTTGATGGACATGGTGAACGTGTTTTTGGGGGGTGCTAGAAAATATCAGGATATCATCGAGGTAAATGAATATGAACCAATTCATAAAGTCCCTCAGTACATCATTAATGAGGGCTTGAAAAATGGCGGGAGCATTGGTGAGGCCAAATGGCATGACCAAGTATTCGAAGTGGCCCAGAGCTGTATTAAAGGTCGTCTTCCACTCATCCCCCTCCCTCACCCTGACTAGATGGTATGTGTTACGAAGGACCAGCTCTGAGAAAATGGTGGCTCCATGCAGTGGTTCAAAATCCAAACTAATGAGGGGTAGAGGGTACTTATTCTTAATTGTTATACTGCTTAGGCCTCTGTGATCAATACAAGGACGAAGCGACCCTTCCTTCTTTTCTACGAAGAAGAAGCCGGCGCCTACTGGGGAGAATGAAGGCCTGATAATGCCCGCTGCGAGGGACTCGCTGATGTACTTCTCCATGGCCTCTCTCTCCGGTCGGAATAGGTTAAAAAGGCGACTGGTGGGTAGCGAGGCCCTGGGGAGAAGGTCAATGGCACAATCATATGGGCGGTGCGTAGGCAGGGAAAGGGCCTGTTGTTTACTGAATACCAGTCCCAGGTCATGGTATTCTGTGGGAACTCGGGACAAATCGAGGGGTTCCGGGACAGGCGGAATCGGGTAGCTTCCCTGGGAGATGGGGCTGACCGCACAGTTGGGGTGGCAAGACTGGCTCCATTTGGCTATCCTCCCGGTAGACCAGTCAATGTGGGGATGGTGTTGGGTCAGCCATGGATTCCCTAGAGCTACCGGGGCTTGAGGTGAACAAATTAAACTGAATCGTACTTCCTCCCAATGGTTGCTGGATAGTATCAAGGTCAGGGGCAGCGTACAGTGGGTCACCTGAGCCAGCAGTTTTCCATCCAGGGCCCAGGCCTCCAGGGGGGTAGTTAGTGGCTCGCGAGGTATTCCAGCCTGGGAGGCTATGTCTTCGTCTAGCAGGTTGCCTTCGGCACCAGAATCCATCAAAGCTGATAGAGACAGAGACTGTCGTTTGTAATTCACGGTAGTTGGGATCTGCATCCGAGTCTGGGGGGCCGAAGGGAGTGTCGTCTGGCTCACCAGGGCCCCCTTTTTCACTGGTGAGCCCTCCCTTTTGGCTGCTGAGGGCAGGTATCCGCGAAATGTCCTGGCTGGCCACAATAGAAACAATCCCCAGCTCTCCACCTCTGAAGTCATTTGGCAGGGGAGAGCCGGTGACGTCCCAGCAGCATCGGTTCCTCCCCCAGGGTGGTGGGGACGGTCGGAGCAGGAGCTACACTTGGAGTGGCTGGGGAAGGGAGGCTGGCTGGAACTGACAAGGTGGAGCGGGGCGACTGGTTCTTTCTCTCAGCTGCTCTTGAAGTCGATTATCTAATCTAGTGGCTAGCAGGATCAGAGAGTCCAGACAGTCCGTGACATCCCTTGCTGCCAGTTCATCCTTTATCTTGTCCAAGGGGCCCTGTCGAAACACCTCCCATAGGGCCTCGTCATTCCACCAAGTCTGTGGCTAAGGTTCGGAACTCGATGGAATACCTTGCTACGCTTCGCAAACCCTGGCAAAGAGTCAACAAGCGTTTAGCAGCATCCTTACTGCAAATGGGTTGTTCAAAGACCGTCCTCATTTCAGCAACAAAGGAGGAGTAGGAGGAACAAACCTCCGGTCAGTTATCCCATATTGCAGTTGCCCAGGCCAAGGCATCCCCTCGTAACAGGCCCGTGATGTATGCAATCTTGAATTTATCTGAAGTGTAGGTATGTGGCTGTAGCTCAGAGAGCAGTGAGCACTGTAACAGGAAGGCCCGGCACCTCCCCAGGTCTCCAGCATGGGGTTCGGGCTCGGGTACGTATGACTCTCGAGGGGACTGTGACGCTGATCCCAGGGGTGACGCCATCCCGAGCGGTGCGGTTTGGATAGTCAGGATTCTTGGAGGGGACGGAGAAAGGGAAGCAGAAACTTGGTCCACCTGCTCACTGACCTTCCGTACATTCATGGACAGTGTCTGAAGGTTTTCCGTGACCTCTCTAAGTAGTTGGTCGTGGGCGCCCAATAGGTAGCCCTAAACGGTGAGGGCCTATCATACGGGATCCATCTCCGCTGGGTTCATTAGGGCCCGTTCGTTCTGTTACATGAGCAAGGCGGTGGACGAACCCAGTGCAGAACACGGGCGCGGAGGCAGAGTCATGAGGCATTCTTGATGTAGCGAGCGTGGATTTGGTATCCAGGAGTGATGCTAGATTTAGAACTGGCAGTCCTAAGGACCATGAAATAAGGTTACCCACACCGGAGTCAACCAACGAATTGGCAGCTCCTTGTTGTGATCACAGGGTCTTTATCCTGCATTTTCTGATGGAAAACAGGTGTGTGTAGTTAGTGGAACCTGGGAATGATTGGAAACTAAACGAGGGGATTGAGGCCCAATTCCTGAGGTAAATAGCAAGGTGGGGGATTGCGAGAATGGACCATGACACATTTGCCATGTTGTTAATCAATGTTTCAGTTTCATCTCCAGGCTGTGGATCCCTCCTGGCATGTTGGCTCATGGATTGAAGATAATCAGGACAAGGAAGCACTGAGTGGACATGAGAAAGGAAGGGTGAGGAGACGGAAGTTGGATGAGCATTGGGGATGCGAAGCAAAGACAAGAAGTAAGGGAAAAGGAGCAAACAATGCAAGGAGTTAAGGTGTGAGTAATGCAGAGTGAAAAGAGAAAGAACCAAGGGTAATGGTTGACGGTGTCGGGCTTGGGGAGTGAAGGTTGAGAGATGTGTGAGAGAAAGGGGCAGGGGCTGAGAGTTGTTATTTTCTTTGTTTCCAGTTCAGAGCCTGTTGAAAGGGCATCCATGGGGGATGGTCGCTGCCTGTTATAGACTATAACTATGGACGACTTGATTGCACCCTGACTGATGAGAGAGATTGGCATCTGTGCAAAATCCCACTGAACACTTACATATGCTGAACACAATTTTTTTGTGTATAGTAATCCCAGTTTTACTTTCTCCCAACTTTTGCAGTTAGACATTATATTTCTGCCTTTCTTTGTAATTAGACTTTGTCCTTATTCAGTGCATACAGCATTGGGGTTGTAGCAGATTTCCTGATCCAGCTGCTTATTGCTCTCCCTGGATCTCTTCTGGAAAGTGGCAAGGATGCACATCAGCTGTGGCCTGGCTCTCTTTTGAAGGAGTAGTCCAGACTAATTGTCCAATCTCATAGATTGTAGAAGATTATCTGAGGCTACATCCACACTACGCTGGATAAATCCGTAACCGAAGCTTTTTCTCTTCGTTTTTAGCCTCCGTCCACACTAAAACGACGTTTTCGTCCCCCGAAACCGGAGCTTTTCAGAAACACTTTCCAGGGTGGGTACTGTTGAAAATGCTGTCAGACAGCAGCGCGCTATTTCATTGTTTTCTTGAACGCAACCTAACAATTTTAGAACAGACGGCAACGAAACTGAAGCCAGAAGAGTTAGAAATGTACTCACCAAATACTTTGACCCATAACTTACTGAATAAATAAGTATACTGTACTCACTTTGCCCTGTTTTCTGTCCTTGCTCGTATGAAGGTGGTTTACCTATTTATGCAAGTACTTCTCTGACAATAGATGTGTAACAGCCTAATGTAACATTGTATGGAAATACAAGATAACACTGATGCAGACATTTTATACATTTAACAATGTGCTTTATTAATGCAACAGAGTCAGTTTTTCAATGTTCATCGTCAGCTGGGTCAATCTGTCCGTGAACTCCCTGTCGGTTGCCTCCATACGCTCCAGTATTTGTTTTTTTTACTTTGAAGTTCTCCTGCACGAGAGCCAATAGCTGTCCGTCGTTTTTTAAGATTTTCTAGTCTGTAACTACACAAATGTGCACTTTTACGGCGAGATTCAACACCAAACATGTCACTTGTTTTCGGTAAATGTGTCCTGTGCATGCGCAGGAGGAGGAGATTCGCTGAAATCTCCGTTTCAATGTGGACAGAGATATTTTCAAAAACGCATAGTGTGGACGCCTATCGTTTTTACGCAAAACTGGCATTTTCAAAATTATCCTGTCTAGCGTGGATGTAGCCTCAGGTTAAGTGCCGCAGGGATGGATAATGGGGATGAGAGCAACACACACAAAATGCCGGTGGAACGCAGCAGGCCAGGCAGCATCTATAGGGAGAAGTACAGTCGATGTTTCGGGCCCAGACCCTTCGTCAGGACTAACTGAAAGAAGAGATAGTAAGAGATTTGAAAGTGGGAGGGGGAGTGGGAGTGGGAAATCCGAAATGATAGGAAATGACAGGGGGGGGGGGAGGGATGAAGCTAAGAGCTGGAAAGTAGATTGGCAAAAGGGATACAGAGCTGGAGAAGGGAAAGGATCATGGGACAGGAGGCCTAAGGAGAAAGAAAGGGGGAGGGGAGCACCAGAGGAAGATGGAGAGCAGGCAAGAAGTGATTGTGAGAGGGACAGAGAGGAAGAAAAGGGAAAATAAATAAATAAATATTTTGTCTAGGTAGCCTCCAACCTGATGGCATGAACATTGATTTCTCTAACTTCTGTTAATGCCCCTCCCCTCCTTACCCATCCCTTTTTTATTTATCTATCTATCTATTTATTTATTTGTCTGTCTGTCTATTATTTATTTATTTATTTGTTTGTTTGTTTGTTTATTCATTCATTCATTCCCTTTTTTTCTTTTCTGTGATTAGTGGTGTGCTCAGTCTATTGTTATTTACCATCAATATTAACTATTTAGATGACATTGTGTTAAACTGGATCAGCAAATTTGCAGGTGACGCTAGAACTGGGAGTGCAATGGACGACGAAGGAGGCTATCAAAGATTGCAGCGTTATTCGGACCAGATGGAAAAAATGGGCTAAAATAATGGCAGCCGGAATTTAATGTTGCACTTTGGGAGGTAGAGGTAGAACTTACACATTGAATGATTGGGGACTGAGGTGTGTGGTAGAACAAAGGGATCAGGGAATACAGGTCCATAATTCTTATTAAAGTGGCATCACAGGTAGCTGGGTTATAAAGAGAGCATTTGGCACATTGGCCTTCCTAAATCAGAACGTTGAGTACAGGAGTTGGGATGTTATGCTGAAGCTGTATAAGATATTGCTGGGGAAAAATTTGGAGTATTATGTGCAGTTTTGGTCACCTGCCTACAGGAGTGATATCAATAAGCTGAAAGCATGCAGAGAAAATTTGCAAGTATGTTGCTGAGACTTGAGGACCTGGGTTATAGGGAAAGGTTGAATAGGTTAGGACTTTATTCTATGGAGCGTAGGTGAATGAGGGTATACAAATTTATGATAAGGGTTTTCCCCTGAGATTGTGTGAGACTGGAACAAGCAGACATAGGCTTAGGGTGAAAGGTGAAATATTTAAGGCAAACCTGAGGAGAAACTTCATCACTCAGAGGGTGGTGGGAGTGTAGCTAGTGGAAGGGGTGGGTGCAGACTCAATTGTAATATTTAAGGTTAGTTTGGATAGGTATATGGATGAGAGGGGTATGGAGGGCTATGGTCCAGATGCAAGTGGATGGAACTAGGTAGAAAGGAGGTCAGCACAAACTAGATGGGCTGAAGGGCCTTTTTCTGTGCTGTAGTGCTCTATGACTTTATGATTTCAATCTGTACCTCTAGGAATAGAGGAGGAATTGAAGCATATTTAGAAATAATTCAGATGCAGCAGGTTTCATGTTACCAAAGACAAGCACATCTATCAGTCCAATAGGGTGGTTAAATTTAACTCCAGGTGACTGGAAGCAAATTTTTCATTTTTGTGTCAGTAATTTTATTCAACGCACAGCATTGCTTGAGTTATCATCATTGCAGTTCTTACTGAACTTGATTTGTTTTTTCAGACTCCAGAGACATTATATAACAAAGTAGAATGGGAAATAGGAAGGCAGCCAGTTATTTTGGCTTTTCAAAAAACTCGGCATGTATTAACTTTTGACCTTAAAAAGGATTATGAGAAATTTGTGTTCAATACCTCTCCCACTGTGTTCTGGCGGCTGGGGGTCAGAGCAGGTCGCTCAGTGTCTGGGTAACTGTGGCTGTCCTCAGTTTAGGATTAGGCTGCATTAGTCAGTGTACAATGATCTTCTGATTCAAGATCGAATGAATTAACGTTCAGAGTGACAAACTGCAGGGCTATGATCCTCAACTCAACGCGACCCACAGTGAAACGAAAATCCCTAAAATGAATAGAGTGCAGGACATACGTAACTCGGGAGGAAAGAGTGTGAATCATTGGTCCTGGGAAGGTAAGTGTACTGGGAACGGGGGACAGGTCCAGAACTGGGAATAGATGAGATTAAGGAGGCTGGTGATGCCCTAGATTATGTGCCTTTAGAGATTTACTGAGTTTTTGTGAATTGACAATGAAATCCAGAGGATAATATTGAGAAGCCTTTATGCATCACTGCCAGCATTATCCACAATTCCATTATATTCTACTGAGATGATTAGCAAGAATGCAGATGACACCAAAACCAGTTATTTGGTGAACAGTTTTCTAAGGTTACAACAGGATCTAGATCAATTGGGAAAGTAGGTAAAGGAATGGCACATGAAACTTAACAGACGAAAGTGAAGTGAAGCATTTTGTGAAGTAAAACTAGGGTAGGACATACACAGTGAATGAAAGACCAAGAGAACCTTGGTTACTCAAACCATATCTCTGCTATGCTAATCCCAGCATACAGACTGCTCGCCAGGCGCTCCAGACCAGTTCAAAGCAGGTGAAAACCTGGCCAGCAGGAGCCATCTCTGCTCTTCAAGACTGCTTTGAGCACACTGACTGGCACATGTTCAGGGAGGCTGCAACCGATGGCAGCTCTTCCAACTTATCGGAGTACACAGCATCAGTGACTAACTACATCATCAAGTGCATCGACGATGTCACTGTGTCCAAAACCATCACTACACACGCTAACCAGAAGCCATGGAAGACCGCGGAGGTGCGTGCGCTGCTGAGGACCCGTGACTCCGCCTTCAGAGCAGGCGACAAGGCGGACCTAACAACAGCAAGGGCCAAACTGTCCCGGGCCATCAGAGGGGCAAAGCGTGCACACGCCCAGCGAATCCACAGACACTTCGGTGACACACAGCACATGTGGAAGGGCATTCAGGACAACATCACCTGACTGTGCGGGTGATGCCTCCCTCCCAGATGCACTGAACAACTTCTATGCCGGTTTTGAGGTGGAAAATGACATGGCAGTGAGGAAATCCACCCCTCCTCCAAGTGACCAGGAGCTGTGTCTCACTATGGCTGATGTGAGGAGAACCTTGTGCAGGGTCAACCCATGGAAGGCTGCTGGACCAGATAATATTCCTGGTAGAGTGCTTAGAGGATGTGCAGACCAGCTAACAGATGTTCTCACTGACATCTTCAACATCTCCCTGAGCAGGACCATCGTTCCAACGTGCTTCAAGGCCGCCACCATCGTCCCCTTGCCGAAGAAGTCTTCAGTGTCCTGCCTCAATGACTACCGTCCCTTTGCACTCACATCCATCATCATGAAGTGTTTGGAGAGGCTCGTCATGAGGCATATCAAGACCCTGTTGCCCACCTCACTGGACCCCCTGCAGTTTGCGTACCGTCTCAACCACTCAACAGATGACACCATTGCCATCACCCTCCACCTGGCCCTAACCCACCTGAACAAAAAAGACACGTACGTTCGAATGCTGTTCATAGACTTCAGTTCAGCATTCAACACAATCATCCCTCAGAAACTGATTGGAAAGCTAAGCCTACTGGGCCTGAACACCTCCCTCTGCAGCTGGATTCTAGACTTCCTGACTGGGAGACCTCAGTCAGTCCGGATCAGAGGCAGCATCTCCAACACCATCACACTGAGCACGGGGGCCCCCCAGGGCTGTGTGCTCAGTCCACTGCTGTTCACTCTGCCGACCCACGACTGTGCTGCAACACACAGCTCGAACCACATCATCAAGTTCACCGATGACACCACCGTGGTGGGTCTCATCAGCAAGAACGACGAGTCAGCTTACAGAGAGGAGCTGCAGTGGCTAATGGACTGGTGCAGAGCCAACAACCTGTCTCTGAATGTGGACAAAACAAAAGAGATGGTTGTTGACTTCAGGAGGGCACTAAGTGACCACTCCCCGCTGAACATCGATGACTCCTTGGCAGAGATCATTAAGAGCACCAAATTTCTTGGGGTTCAGCTGGTGGAGAATCTCACCTGGTCCCTCAATACCAGCTCCATAGCAAAGAAAGCCCAGTAGCGTCTTTATTTTCTGCGAAGGCTGAGGAAAGTCCATCTCCCACCCCCTATCCTCATCACATTCTACAGGGGTTGTATTGAGAGCATCCTGAGCAGCTGCATCACTGCCTGGTTCAGAAATTGCACCATCTTGGATCGCAAGACCCTGCAGCGGATAGTGAGGTAGGCTGAGAAGATAATTGGGGTCTCTCTTCCCGCCATTACAGACATTTATACTACACGCTGCATCCGGAAAGCAAACAGCATTACGAAGGACCCCACACACCCCTCATACAAACTCTTCTCCCTCCTGCCATCTGGGAAAAGGCACCGAAGCATTTGGGCTCTCATGACCAGACTGTGTAACAGTTTCTTCCGCCAGGCCATCAGACTCCTCAATACCCAGAGCCTGGACTGACCCCAACTTACTGCCCTCTACTGTGCCTATTGTCTTGTTGATTACTTATTGTAGTGCCTGCACTGTTTTGTGCACTTTATGCAGTCCTGGGTAGGTCTGTAGTCTAGTGTAGTTTTTTTTCTGTGTTGTGTTTACATAGTTCAGTGTAATTTTTGTACTGCTTCATGTAACACCATGGTCCTGAAAAACGTTGTCTTGTTTTTACTGTGTACTATACCAGCAGTTATGGTCGAAATGATAACAAAAAGTGACTTGACTTGACTTGACTTGAAATTTGTTAACTTAAGAGCAGCAGTTCAATGCAATACATAGTGTAGAAGAGAAAAAAAATAATAAATAAAATTAAAAAAATAATAATCAATGAACAAGTAAATCATTTACGTATATTGAATAGATTTTAAATCATGCAAAAATGAAAATACTGTACTGTATATTAAAAAAAGTGAGGTAGTGTCCAAAGATTCAATGCCATTTATGAATCAGATGGCAGAGGGGAAGAAGCTGTTCCTGAATCGCTGAGTGTGTGCCTTCAGGCTTCTGTATCTCCTACCTGATGGTAACAGTGAGAAAAGGGCATGCCCTGGGTGCTGGAGGTTCTTAATAATGGACGCTGCCTTTCTGAGGCACCGCTACCTAAATATGTCCTGGGTACTTTGTAGGCTAGTGCCCAAGATGGAGTTGACTAGACTTACAATCTTCTGCAGATTCTTTCAGTTCTGTGCAGTAGCCCCTCCATACCAGACAGTGATGCAGCCTGTCAGAATGCTTTCCACGGTACAGCTATAGAAGTTTTTGAGTGGATTTGTTTCCACAGCAAGATGTAATCTTTTCACTCAGGTTTCTGCCACTCACTAATCCTACAGGAATACCTGTTAGTATCCTAAATGCCATCGACAATTCACTAATTTTCAATCCATTTCATTTCTGGGTCATATATTTCAATCAAATATAAATTATACAATATGTCCTGTATAACAACAATATAACCTTTACGTATTAGTAGAAACTCACTTCCTTTCTAAATCTTAACAGGAAATGTTTCCAGAACAATAAAATGAGGGGAGGTATGGTCTGAAGTGCTGGACTGTCTTTTTGTTCCCAGACACAGCAATCTCGGCATTCACTGTTCGATACATTGAAGTCTTGTTACAAAGTTTTGCCTCCAAGAGCTTCATAATTTAACTTTAAAATGTTATTGGGGAATGTTGTCCTGAGCTCCTGGCATGTGTGTGATTGTGGGCAGTGCAGACCAGCTGAAACCTGGAAATTTCTTGTGCATTTGGCTGGAGCCTGCCAGTGTGGTTTTGCTCTTTAATTGGATTCAGCGGGCTGGGAGGAAAGAAAACCTCTCAAAATGCCTGACCATTATCGATGACCATCAGGCACAGGGGTGACAGCACCAGCTTACAGTTAAATATCCCACCAGCCTTCATTACTTTTTTACATACATCATGCACCCATTTAGTGAGAAGGTGCGAGTGTGTCAGACGTAGCCCATAAAATCAGAGTGAGCATCTGTGTCCCAGTGAGAATCAGTGTCCAATGAATAACTGTCCTGGCATTCACACACATGTGAGAGACATTGTCCGTGGGATGTAACAAGTGAAAATCAGATGATCTGAAAACAGCAGTCACAGCATCACTCCATAATTAAGTAGGAAGTGTGGATTAGGATTATATAAAGCAGTGTTTCCCAAAGTGGGAGTTTTTAAGGGGGCAATAAAGGTAAAGGGGTAGTGGTGGCGCTCAGTAGCAAGGGAGGCAACTGAGGGACTACAGGCTTAATTTAAGAAATGACTTACTTATTATAAGCATTTGATCCTCAGTGCCTCATAATTGATTACAATTATCACGTAATCACCTCATCTCTTGCTAACCCATCATTCTCTTAGATTTTGCTTGAAGCACATTATGGTTGTTGAAAAGCAACGTTCTTCAATATTTGGCATATCATGAGAAATTTGGACTGAAAAAGTTTTGTTATTTCTGGGCCTGGCCCACACATTATTGTTGTACTCTACTGTAGTCCAATACAATGTTAGCTAGAACAATTCCCATGCTTTAATCATGCGGTGATGCAATTCCTGTGAATTAGCGTATGGCATTCAATGGGGTAAAGTTCAGAATCTTCCCTTTCAAATGGTCTTGACTACATTTCCCTAGCCTAATCCCAATTGAGATATCACTGCCCAACTTTACATACCTTCAGGCAGAGGGTCAGGTTTTGCCTGAACTATTATGACATTGTAACTTTCCCCTTTATTGATCGCTGTGCTTGAGGCTGGACTTAAACAATAGGTTATTGACAGTGATTGTTAATCTATAATGAAAATGGCAGAAGCAGATGAAACAAAAAAGAAATGTAGACAATATAGTGTCTATATCTGAAATATGAATTTATATCAGCACCAAGCAACCAACTATAACCAAAGTATTTGTTATATGAACAGGTCTTTTTTTAATGAGGCAAATAAATCATTCAAACTCCATGAACGTTTGAAGAGAATACACCGATAAAACAAGCAAGAACTTAGCTTGTTCTCAGTCACTTCGTGAGCACTTTGAGAAACAGAATACACTTCAAACCATGTTAGCCAGCACTTCACAACAAAACAGTGATGGTGTGCATGCTTCTCACATTTCATTGCTTATTGCTAAATCTGGAAAGCCTCATGCAAATGGAGAAGAACGGGTTCTGTCTGCGATAAGGGAGTTCCTGAGTACAGTTTTGTGTAAGTCACCAGAATGAATAATTAAAACAATTCTGCTCAGCAACAACGCTGCTCAAAGACAAATAGATGAAATGTTTGAGAATATGAAAGACACATTGTGTAACAGAATTTGCTCTGCAATTGGTTGAGTCAACTTTGCCAGGCAATGAATGTTTTCTTCTTGGTTATGTTCACTTCCTAAAGGATGAAATTATGAGTCAAGAGTTGTGACTTACAGAGGGACTAGAAACTGATACGAAAGTGGAGTCGATTTTTAAGTAATTGAGTGATTTTTCTGCATACCAATATTCTTGCATGGGCAAGATGACAAGATGCCACCGTGGGATGAATAATTTCTTGATAAAAGCTGTACCTAACATCATTACCATTCACTGTAATTCACAGACAGCATCTTATAACAAAACATCTCAGCAATCAGCACAAATCATTAAGTACTGTTATAAAACAGGTAAATAAAATCAAGCGCACGCTTTCATTTCTTGACAATTTTGAGAGCTTTCTGAATGCTTGCTGTTGCACACAGAAGTCAGATGGCTCACAGAAGGAAACTGCCCGCGATGCTTTTGTGCGGTGTTTGAAACTGTGCTAATATTCTTTGAAGACTCAAGTGCTTCCTGTGCTAATCAATTCAAGAATATTATGCATGACATTGCTTAATTCTCAGAATTGTTCACAAAGTTTAATGAAGTCAATCTTCATTTGCAAGGACACTATGTGAATCTCATCAAAGTCAAATCAGTCATTTCCACATTTCTTTCCAAATTAACCCTGTTTAAGTGCAGCATGGTTGTCGCAACCTTTTCCAATTTGAGAGCCTTTCTGAGTTGGAAGAGAAAGAAAGTACACCAGATGATGATCTTCAAGTATAGTGTGCCCACTTGGTTGAGCTGTATGAAGACACACCAGAGAGATTTCAGAATCTTCTCTTGATCCGAATTTCAGATTTGGTAATATAACCATTCCTCAACACTTGTAATGAGGAATTAACAGGAAGGAGGGAGGAAGAACTGATCTCACTACAAAATTACTTTGAGTGAAGCTGTGGTTCAAAAAAATCATATCAAGACTTTATTTTGGTTGCAGGAAGGAATCTCTGAACACTATCCTGCACTGTGGAAAATGCTCAAGATGTTCTTCATTGCCTTTCCAACATCATATTTAGTGGCACAACAAAACAGGCTGTAAATTACTGAATGTGGGGATTTGTAACTCCTGAGTAACATTGACCCTGATGTTGAGAAGCTGATGACACTGCACCAAGCCCATTCATCTCTTTGAAAGGTGAAAAAGCAATGAAGTTGTGATTAGTTGGACAACTAATGTGTGCTCTAAAATTGTTGATGAAAATTGTTTTACTGTATTTAAATAAATAATTTTATTTGTAGCTTTAAATAGATTTGAATACTCTTTGCAATTATTTATCACTAGTTCCTATTATTTTCTTTCAAAATGCATCATAAATCAAAATTCTTTAGAGTTTTTATGTAATGGCCCGAAGGGGAGAGGGGGCCACTGGGTTGTGGTCTGGGAGTCAAGGGCAAAAATGCAAAAGGTTTTGGGAACCATTGTTATAAAGCAACAGACATTCCTAGAAAATGATTTCTGTTAATTCTATAAGTTAGCCTTAGCTTAGTGGCACAACATCCACTTCTGAATTGGAAAGGTCCAGGTTTGTCTTTTTCCAAGGTACCAGCCATAACGTAGCTGGATAGTGCAGCAGAGTACAGAGGGCGAGCTGCAATATCAGATGACATTAGAGGACCCCTTTCACTTGGATAAGCTATACTCAATGATGTTATTCATAAATGAGCAGGGAAATTGTCTTGCCAGCATTTTTCCTCAATCAATGAGATTTTGTTTTACTGCTGCTGTGGGGCAGTGAGAAAGCAGGATGCTGCAGTTTCCAATATCACAATAGTATTCTTCAGAAATAGTTAATTGTCTATAAATTATTTTGATCTGCCCTGAGGTTGTGAAAGGCACTGGATAAATGGAAATTTTCACTAACACAGCTGAATGGATTTTTTATTTGTGCAATGTGTCTTGTTTTGTATATTTGCTGTTTGTCAGTCCTTCTTTATGAATAGTTTTTCATAAGTTCTATTGTATTTCTTTATTTTTCCTGTAAATAACTACAAGAAAGTGAATCTCAAGGTAGAATATGGTAACATATACATATTTTAATAATATTTTACTTTCACTTTGATTTTGATTGAACAGCTTGAACTGATCCATCAGTCGGTGAGGTTGTTTATGTGTTGTTGCCTGGATTAGCCTGGAAGTGGCCGTGTTCCTAGGATGAACAGAACCTGCACCAGGTTTCTGCCAGGAGTTTCCTATTGACGGGACTAAGTTAGATGTGAGCCAAGCTCTTACCCAGAGCAGTCATGAAAGAAATCGCTCTATAGTTGCCACAGTCAGATTTTTCCTCTTTCTTATCATTTGTTATAATAGTCAAAAGTTTAAGATTATTGGGAATCTCCTTTTCTTTCGAGAAGCAGGTTAACTACCAAGACAAAATTAGAAGTCACCAGCTTGATAGAGTTCTTTTGCCCTCTGGTGGTGACATGACAACTCTCCGTCACCTTGAACATTGAATCAGAATCAGCATCAGGTTTATTTTTGCTGACAGATGTCATTAACTTTGTTGATCTATGGCAGCAGAACCGTGCAAAACATAATCATTAATAAATAGTATAAAAAATGAATAGTGAGGCTGTGTTCGTGGGTTCATGGACTGTTCAGAAATCTGATGACAGAGGAGAAGAAGCTGTCAGATTCTGGTGTTTCAATCTGAGGTTCTCTTAGGAGTCAGGAACGAGGCATAAAACTTGCTGCCTCACGATCATTTTATTTAGAGATGATAGAACAAAGAGAACAGGAACAGAAGGGTGTCACTACTACTTGAAAGAGAGGATCTAAAGAAGAAAAGATGCAAACACACAACAACCGAATTATAGGAAAGATGTCAACAAAATAGAGAGAGTACAGAGAAGATTTACTAGAACGTTACCTTGGGTTTCAGCACTTAAGTTACAGGGAAAGATTGAACAAGTTAGGTCTTTATTCTTTGGAACGTAGAAGGTTGAGGGGGGACTTGATAGAGGTATTTAAAATTATGAGGGGGATAGATAGAGTTGACGTGGATAGGCTTTTTCCATTGAGAGTAGGGGAGATTCAAACAAGATGACATGAGTTGAGACTTAGGGGGCAAAAGCTTAAGTGTAACATGAGGGGGAACTTCTTTACTCAGAGTGGTAGCTGTGTGGAATGAGCTTCCAGTAGAAGTGGTAGAGGTAGGTTCGGTATTTTCATTTAAAGCAAAATTGGATAGGTATATGGACAGGAATGGAATGGAGGGTTATGGGCTGAGTGCAGATCAGTGGGATTAGGTGAGAGTAAGCGTTCGGCACGGACTAGAAGGGCTGAGATGGCCTGTTTCCGTGCTGTAATTGTTATATGGTTATTAGGTTAACTACTTTCATACCCAAATGGTAAGAAAGCTCCATTGATAAAAGACAATCAATTAGAAAATACCGTACTTATTGAATACTGCAGTGAAAAGTAAACCATTGAGAAAATACTAGCCTTAATGCAGTACAAAGCTTCCAGAATTAAACTTTGTATAGCCATTAGAGGTATATTAAACTGCTATGTATATAAAAGCTATTTAATATGCAAATTGTTATACTGCAAAGAAAATGACAAATAAAATTAGTGGTCGGATTCAACAAAGCTATTCCTAAAACACTGAGTGTGGGTCTTCAGGCTCCTGTACCTCCTCTCCAATTGTAGTAATGAGAAGGCACGTCTGAGATGGTGAAGGTCCTTAATGATGGATGCCGCCTTCTTAAAGCACCACTTTTTGTTGATGGCCTTTACGGCGAGAAGCCTTGGAACTGTTCATCAGTGCAGTAAAATGCATTGTTTTGCGTCAAATCAAATCAGCAAAGCTTATGCTGGGCAGCCCACAGGTGTCACCACACCTCTGACACGTGCATAGCATGTCCACACCTCATTAGGCCGAACTGTACATCTTTGGAATGCAGTCATGGGAAGAACCTACAACAGCGTAACAGTGGAAATTGAACCATGATCTTACAGCTTACTGCAGTAAGGTGTTGTGTTAACCACTACATTACTGCACCACTCCACTTGAAGCTGCTCATCCCTTCCATCACTAACTCCTCAATGATGGCTGGCTTATGTTCTCCCATAAGTCCACAATCGATGCCTTGGTCTTGCTGATATTGAGTGCAAGGTTGTTGATGTGACACCACTCAACCAGCTGATCTCTTACTCCTATATGCCTCCTCACTGATATCTGAGATTCTGTCAACAACAAAGGCGTCATCAGCAAATTTATACTGTGCTTTTCTCATAGTTTGCTCACCTAATCTCAAGTGCTGTGTTGTTCAAAGTAAATTTATTATGGAAGTACATATATGCAAACCTGAGATTCATTTGCTTGTGGACCTACTCAATAAATCTAGAATAGTGCAATAGTATAATAACCATAACAGAATCAATGAAAGTCTGCACCAACTGTGTGCCAGTGTGCAAAAGACAACAAACTGTGCAAATACAGAAAGAAAGACAATAATAAATAAATAAACAATAAATGTTTGATAGCGATGTTTGATGGAGGAGATGTTGATAGAGATTATGGAGATTGTGGAGGAGATGTTGTTGCCAATCTGAACTGACTCTCGTCTGCAAGTGAAGAAACCAAGGATCCAAATGCACAAGGAAGTATTGAGTCCAAGGTCTTGAAGCTTATTGTATGCTGAGCTGTAGTTGATATGAGCATACTGATGTATGTATCTTTGCTGTTTAGATGTTCCAGGGCTGAGTGAAGAAACAATGAGATGGTCTCTGCTGTGGATCAGTTGTGCTGGTAGGCAAACTGGAGAGAATCCAAGTTGCTTCCCAGGTGGGAGTTGATATGTTTCATCACCAGCCTCTCACTGTGGATGTAACAGCTACTCGTTTGTAGTCACGGAGACAGCTTACCACATTATCCTTAGGCACCAGTATAAATGAGGCCTTCTTGAAGTAGGTGGGTACCTCCTACTGCCGAAGTGAGAGGTTAAAGATCTCAGTGAACACTCCAGTCATTTGATCAGCACAAATCTTTAGTATCTGGCCAGGTACCCCTCTTGGGCCAGATGCTTTTTGTGGGTTCACCCTCCTAAATGCTGTTTGCATGTCGGCTTCAGAAACTGAAATCACAGGACCATCAGGGGCTGTGGGAGTTTGTGATGTTTCCTCCATGCTTTGATGGTCAAAGTGAGCGTAGAAGGCATTGAGCTTGTCTGGAAGCGAAGCCCTGTCTCCGGCCATGTCACTTGATCTAACTTTATAGGAGATGATAATACTCAAGCCCTGCCACAACAGTTGAGCATCCTTGTTGATTCAACTTCACCTGTGAGATGGCTTTCCAGAGATTGTATCTGGATCTCGTGTAAATTTCTTGGTCACCAGACTTAAATATGTCTGATCTGGCCCTCAACAGCTTGTGGGTCTCATGGTTCATTCAGGCCTTCCAGTTGGGGAAGACGCTGAATGATTTTGTGGAGACACACTGATCTACAACTGTTTTTATAAATGTTCATGACAACCATTTGTCACATGAGGACAGGAGGCTGGACCCAAGTGCAGGACGCAGGCACTGAAGTACTAGGGGCAGGACAGGAATAACTAAAGGATAGAACCAGATGGGGAGACCAGGGCGTGCAAAAGAGACAGGGCATGTTAGGTAATCTTGGGGTTCAGAGAGAGTCCGTGGCTAGGCTGGGTCTTGGAGTCCGTGGCTAGGCAGGAGAGCTCCCTGGGCGGCCGCATAACTCCTGGGCAGGGCCGCCTCTCAGGCAGGACCACAGAGGCCTGGGCAAGACGCTGGACACCTGGGCAGGTAGCGGGCACAACCCATCAGAGGTGAGGGGTAGGAAGGGGACAGAGTGCCCCCACCAGGCAACAGCAATCTGGCCTGCTACCCAACAGAGGCAAGGGATCGGGAGGGAACTTGATCTGGGGTGACTCCAAGGCTGACTCACAGAACTTGGGGATGAAGCCATGGGCCCTCCAAGCTGGGACAACTGGAATAAACAGAGCCAATCAGACGAAACACCTCAGAACATGGCAAACCAGCTCATACAAGGCAAACAGGACAAAACATGTTCAGAGTAGGACAACCCCCCCAACTAGGCTCAGTCCCAGTGTCCCTTATATCCACCTAGAATACGTACACAACACTGGAAGAACTCAGCAGGCCAGGCAGCATCTGTGAGAAAAGAGTAGCCAACTTTTCAGGCCGAGACCCTGATGAAGCCAGTCCACTGACTTGAAGCAATCCCTTAGCCACTCCTCTGCCTCCTGCTACCACCTCTTTGTTGTCTTAATCTCTGTAGATTTCTCTTTAGCCTCTGCCTGTATGCCGGGCAAGAGAAGGCCAGCCAAGTGATCAGATTTCTCAAAATGCGGTCTGGCCATTCCTTATCTCAGTATAACAGTAGTCTGGTATGTTGGGACCTCTGATGCTACGGATTATATGCTGAAGGTAATTGGACAGGGTTTTCTTCAAACAAGCCTGGTTGAAGTTCCTGACTATGATTTGAAGTGTGTTGGGATGGACTGTTTTTTGTTTGATGATGGCATCATGTGGTATCTCAAGTATTTGATTATAGTCGGCCTCTGGTGTTACGTAAACTCCAATGGGGATCACTGGCGAGAACTCCCTAGGTAAATAGAAAGGATGGAATTTGATCATTAGGCGTGGTTCTTATTTCCATACAGCATGAAAGGAAGCCATTCAGCCCATCATATCTTTGCCAGCTACCAGAACAACTCCTTTTCCCCTTAACCTATTCTCCTCACACTCCCATCAGATTCTATCATTTACCTACACACTAGCAGAACATTTATCGTATCTAATCAACCTACCAACTCACACATCTTTACAACATGAGCAACCAGAGGAATTTATTCGTCAGAGAGAGAACGTGCAAGCTTCACAGCGAGCCACACCTTGAGTGATGGACTGGGCACTGCAGGATGGGGAGTTTCAGGATTTTGACCTGTCAATGTATCTTCAAGTCCAGCTGATTTGTGACTTGGAAGGGAACCTGCAGGTGAAGGTATTCCTAAGTCACCGTTGCCCATGTCCCTCTTGGCTGTAGAGACTGAGGGTTTGGGAAGAGCTGTCAAGGTGGCATAGGTGAAGAAATGCATTTTGTTGATGATACGCACTGGAGCTACTCTGCTTCAGTGATACAGGGAGTAAATGTTCAGGGCAGTTGATGAGGTAACAGTCAGGCAACCTGTTTTATTACTGAAGGTATTCAGCTTTTTGAGAGTTTGTGCAGCTGTACTCAGTCAGGAAATTGAGAAATATTTCACTGCACTTCTGAAATATGCCTTGCAGATTGACGTAAAGGCCGAGGGGTGCAAGGATGTGAGCTACTTCGGCCTGCTCTTGTAGCCACAGTATTTTGTGGCTGGTCTTGTTAAGATTCTGAGCAATAGTTATGGTGAATTTGCACAGGCAGCAGCAAAAGCATCAACCCTCCCTCCCCTCATTGCTTCACTACCCACCACGCCAGCAAAAACTAGCCCCTAGAGACCAGGATCCATCAAAAGCTATTGTCCATCCAACACTTCAACATCTCAATGGGCCCTCTCTCTTACTAACAGGGAGAGAGAGAGGCATTACTGCTGAAACAGTGAGAGGGGAGGCCAACAGCTCGCTGTTTGGATGTTACAATCTGCAGTGTCACTTATTCGAGTTCCCCTGACTTGGAGCTAACAGACTGTCACACGGCTTTGAAAGGGCGAGGTGTGGGAGAGAGAGAGCTATAGAGAGATAGAGATAGATGGGGGGGGGGAGTTAGAGATAGAGAGAGTGATAGAGATAGAGAGAGAGAGGGTTAGAGGGGGAGAGAGAGAGGGAGAGGGAGAGATGGAGATAGATAGAGGGAGAGTTAGAGAGAGAGATATATATACGTTTGTATATAGAGAGAGAAAGAGAGGGAGAGGAAGAGGGAGAGGGAGAGGAGATATATATATATAGAGAGAGAGAGGGTGAGGAAAAGAGAGAGAGGGTTAGAGGGAGAGAGAGAGAGAGAGAGAGAGAGAGAGAGAGATATTGCTCAAGTGCAGAGGCCTCTAACAACTGTGCCCAATGTCTTGATGTTTCAATCTCCCGTGATGCTTCAGTTGGTGACATTGACAAGGAATCGGGTTGTCTGCAGGGCTGCATCCAAAGGCGCACAGCTTCCAAACTGCTCCTGGAGATACTGAAGCATAGGCCACTTGGTGAGTTCTGAAGAGTGAGAACACTCCGCTCGAGAGGAACATAGTTTGAGTGCAGCTGTAGATCATGGACGCCGACAGGACCCCAGCCACCTTGTAAAGGGAAAAAGAGACATGAGAACAGGAGATTTAAGCTGCTGTATGGATGAACTGGAAGAAGTCTGGTGCCATCTTTAGCTCTCCCCACTCCAAACTTTTGTGACACAACTGTTACTTGTCACTTATCAGCCTGAATGTTTTCTAGGCCTTGGGGCATGCAGAGAGGGACTGCGTTATTGGCTGCAGTGCTGTGAATTGAATTGAACATTTTGCTATCATCTTGATCATTTTGACTTCGCACCTTATGATGGAAGGAAGATCATTGAGGGAGCAGCTAAATATAGTGAAACTCTGATAGTCTGGCATGCACTGTGACTCTGGATTTGGATGTTATTTTCATTTCATTTTTTCAGATGTTACACACGATTAAAATTTCAGTTAATCAGCCAAGTTTAAAGGGAAGGTAGGAACATTTGTCCTGATGATCGGAAAGGTGGACGGGACCTGGGATTCCAGTGAGTGGAAAGGAGCATGGATGCATCACCCAGTCTGCCAGATGCCAAACAACTCGGATAGCGGATTATGATTGTTTTACTGCATTGTCAACCTTGCATTGCAGAGGACACTGCCCTGATGAACTTTCGTAAGGTAGACCTCAACATTCAAAGTAAATTTATTATCAAAGTACATATATGTCACCATGTACAACCCGGAAATTCATTGTCTTGTGGGCATTTGCAGTAAATACAAAGAAACACAATAGAATAAATGAAAAACCACACACAAGACAAAAACACCAAACTCTGCAAATACAAAAAGAAAAAAAAACAATCAGAATAACAATAATAATAAAAAATAAATAAACAATAATATCAGTAACATGAGATGAAGAGTCCTTGGAAGGAAATCCGTAGGTTGTGGGAACAGTTCCGTGTTGGGGTGGGTGAAATTCAGTGGTTAAACTCCTCTGGTTCAAGAGGGGTAATAACTGTTCCTGGACCTGGTGCTGCAGGACCTGAAGCTCCTGTTCCTCTTTCCTGATGGCAGCAATGAGAAGATAGCATATCCTGGGTGGTATTTCCACATCAGGTCATATAACCATATAACAATCACAGCACGGAAACAGGCCATTCCGGCCCTCCTAGTCCGTGCCGAACTCTTAATCTCACCTAGTCCCACCTACCCGCACTCAGCCCATAACCCTCCACTCCTTTCCTATCCATATACCTATCCAATTTTACCTTAAATGACACAACTGAACTGGCCTCTACTACTTCTACAGGAAGCTCATTCCACACAACAAGGTTGTATACTCTCCATCATGTACTTATAGAAGTTTGGCAAAGTTTTAGATGACGTGCCTAATCTTCGCAAATTTCTAAGAAAGTAGAGGCATTGCCATGCCTTTTTTGTAATGGCACCTACATGCTAGATGCAGGAGAGATCCCTTGAAATCATAAAGCTGAGGAATTGACGGTATTTGACCTCTGATCCTCTGATAAGGACTGGCTCATTGACCCCTGGTTTCCACCTCCTGCATTCAGTCTGTAGTGAAGCTGGACAATTGGTGCACCTTATAACCGCAACCAGCTTACTTTGTGTGAGGCATGACTCCAGTCACTGGAATGCTTTCCCTTTGATGCCCAATGACTTGCCGAGTGTGATGGGCTCAGGACAGATCTGGCAGCTCCAAGTTAGACATCAATAAAGTGTTGCACTTGACTAAGTGTGGCCTCGGGGGAAATTGTGTCGTGTTGGTAACCAGTGACATCTTCTGTTCCCTCTGGCAGTATTACTTGTGCTTCAAGTCTCCAGAGTTTAACGACGCTTATCAGGTACAGACGCCTTTAACAAAGCCAAACTTTATAGCAGTAAATGCAAAGCATGTAATGATAAATACCTAAGGTGAAAGGGAAAGCAATCAATAGGAACTTGACAGGCAACTTTTTTTTAACAGAGGGTGGCATTTGCCTGGAATGAACCAGCGGAGGAAGTGGTTGGGACAGGTATGATAACAACTTTTACAAGACAGTTGGAGAGGTGCACATATTGGTAAGGTTTAAGTTACGGGCCAAATGCTGGCAAATTGGACTAGTTTGGGCCAAAGAGCCTGCTTCCTCGCTGTGTGACTCTAATAATGCCGGAAAATGGGATTAACATTTTGGAAATCGCTGAGTGATCCAGCACTTTGCCAGCTCTAAGAAGATTCCGGGAAGCAAGCTTGTACTCGGACAGCATCGATGCAAAGAAACTTCGAGACATGGCGCGAGCTGGTGTTCAACTCCATTTTGCCATTTAAAGCGCCCATTAATCACTGATTAACTCGTTGAGGAATACACAAATTCAGAAGGGGAGCAAGAGTTTTCGCACCGACTGCCTGCCCTTTGATTGCTGCCGGAGAAGGAGTCAGTGAGCAGCCCATCACTGTGTGACAGTCTGGTAGGCCTCTCTGCCTTGTGTGCTGTCTCCCTCTTTCGATGAATGCTGATGGTATCATAGGACTGTATCGTGGTTCTGCATTTATGGACCGCGGACTTTTTCAGACTTACGGTTTGTATATTGTGTTTTTTTTAATCGCCTGTGCCTTTTCCATTTTGTTGTGCGAGGAGGGGGTGTTTGGGGTTGATGTTCTGTTAGTTTTTTGTGTGGGGGAGTGATGGTTTTCTGAGGGTTGGTGTCCCTTTTCCATTTTGTGCGGGAAGGAGGGTTTTGGAGGTTGATGATCAGGACGCTCTTCTTTCATGTTTGATGTTTCTCCCTGAACGACTTGTGGTGAACTACACATACCTGTCTGGACTGCTCCTGTGGCTCCTCCCACAGACCCCTGTATAAAGGCGATTGAGGCCTGAGCCCGGCCTCATTCTCCAGGATGTAGTGTTGTTCATTCTTCCAGTCAATAAAAGCCGATATCTCGTTTCTTACGTCTCAGAGTGAGTTATTGATGGTGCATCACGACTTTCATGTTCTTTCTTTGTTTCGTGGCTATCTGGAGCAATACAAATTTCAGAGTTGCTTAGGGATGCCTGCTTTGATAGTAAATGAACCTTTGAACCTGTCCTATATGGTTAGAGCCAAATGAAGAGGCCACGTGACTGAGATGGTTCGGCGACCGGGGCCGGACCGTCTTCAATGACGTAATCGCGCAGAGGCGGTGCTGACGTCGCGCCTGCTGCACGTACGTGTGTGTGTCACGACGTTTGTGAAGCGGCTGGGACCTGGCCTGGTGACACGGGCTTCTCTGGATGCCGCCGGTGGCTGCTGGTGGGATGTAGGCGTGCCCGGCAGCAGTCGGGGGAATCTGGATGTGGAAGTGGGAACGGCGGCTCCATCAAATTCGACTGCGGGCCTCGGACCTTGCAGCGGATACAGCGCCGAGGATGAGCTCCGGAAATGTGAGCTCGGGTTGCTCGGACTGAGTCTCCAGCGCCCACCGGAGTAAAGGCGCTGGCTTCACTGCGACCCAGTCGTGACCAAAGTTCACTGTTTTAGGGGCCCTGTAGCTCCGGACAGTGGGGGTGGGATTCACCATAGGCAGCTCCAAGGGCTCTGCGTCTGAAGGTAGTGGTCGGCAACCGGTTAGTTGGCTTTAATCTTGGTGCAATATTAATGGGGACCGGTGAGTGGGTCTCACTGAGTAGCATGTTTGAATCTGAATGCAGCTAAGCAGGGTTTCCGTGTAGTCTTATTAGGTCTCTCTCCTCCCTCCCCATGAGTTAAATCTTATTAATCTTACGTTTCATATTTTGCTCTATAAATAATGGTCATGGGAAATTAATATGAACAGACAGGAAGACCCCGCTGAGCCTGACAGTGAGGCTGTCAGTTTAATCCAGCATGCCAGTGGGGTTGAGTTGTATGAACAAGGATTGGAAAATGATCAAACAAGTGCAGAAGCTGTTTTGCCTGAAGTTGGTGATGCTTGTTCTTTAGAAAACCTTCATGACAACAGAGATGCTTTTACAAGGTATTCTGATCAAGATTTTTGTGATGAAGGGGCTGGTGAAGTTATAGTGAGTAAAGATGTTAATGGTGAACAGAAAAGGGTGGATAATGTGGAATTAAATAATGTAGTGACTAAAGAAGTCAAGGATTTGGTTAGTGCTATGCACTTGTCAGACTTAAATGCAGATTCTGAAAGCAATTTGATTGAATTTGGTGTGAAAAACATCAGTTTAGGAACTGACACAATGAACCAGACTTCAGACCTTGAAGATGATGATCATTGCCAGATTAAATTGCTTTCTGCTCATTTGCGCCAACATGAGCAGGCTGCAGTAGTTTTGGAGAAGAAAAGAGAACTGACTTTGAGATCATCAGTAGATGGAAGGACTGATTTATCAGTTAGAGAAGGTGACAGACAACAGTTCGGTATGATTAACCATCAAGATATTTTGACTGATGTGACCTGTGAACATTCAATGCTACCTAATGAAAAACTTAAAAGTTTAAATGGGAAAAAAATGGACGATCTGGTTCAAAATTGCAACAAGCTGACCCAAGATAGCTGTCTAGGAAGAATCTCTGGTTTTAATGACCACGCACCATCTAATATACGGGGTGACCTTGCACCAGCAAAAACTGAAAGCAAAGACACACTCTCCCAAGAAACTTCAGAAGAGTTGTTTGGAAGTGACTATGGCCAAACTAAGGGTATCATTGGAGGTTTGCACCTCGATCAGCAAGCTCCTGATTTCTTGGAAAGCGATGATGTGGAAATTGAAGATTTTTCAAGTTCTTCTTTAGTTGGCCGTCTTTTACTTAGACAAATGATGCTGAAGGAAGATTGGAAGAAAGAAGGAGAAGCATTGTCTTTAGCTGTTAAAGAACTGAAAGAAGAGGTCGAGTGTATTAGCAAATCCTTTTTGCCCGAGGATGATCCTGAGCACGTTGATCCATTAAGTCAAGGGGCCTGTCATATAAAAACCAATGACCATGAGCGAACACGAGAGGTAAGAAAGTAATTGCACAGAATATTTCTTAGTTAAATATTTGTACTGAGACAGATATACAGTAAATCTATTACAAGAATTTCAGTGCACAATGCAAGCTTTCCATTCTTGAGGTTCATTAAGTGCATGAGGATATGGATTTGGCACTGGTAAGGTATGAGGATTTTCCCACATTTGGAATTAAATTGTATCTTGAGGGCAGCATAAAAGAGCCTTTTTACAAGGATTTTAGTAATGGTATGCCTCTGCTGCAAACAGCTGATTAGTGTAACTGGACCCTGCTCTCTAGTGAGGTAATATAAGTTTATGGTCCTAGACACAAATTGCATCAGGACTGATTATTTAACTTTGTGGCCAGTAGCCCTTTGCGTCTGAGAACAGCGCATATATCTTGCAAAAGCAAAGTATTGCAGATGCAGAAAATCTGAAATGAAATAATGCTGAAAATAATTCAGCTGCTCAAACATCATCTGTGAAGTAGGAAACAAATTTTGTGCTTCAAGTCAATAATCTTTATAAAAGATCATTGATCTAAAACATTAACTGTATCTTTCCCTCTCCACAAATACTATCATCTATTTTGAGAGCATTATATTTATGTAGCTGAGTGTAATTAAATTGCTTTATACATTTATCTGATATCCAGTAGTGTTTATGAAGATTTGTGAGTGTTTTTTAACTTGGGCTAACTAAGCCTTCTTACACAAAATGCTGGTGGAACATAGCAGGCCAGACAGCATCTAGCAGAAGAAGTACAGTCGACTTCTTTCTATAGATGCTGCCTGGCCTGCTGTGTTCCACCAGCATTTTGTGTGTGTTACTTGAATTTTCAGCATCTGCAGATTTCCTTGTTTAAGCCTTCTTAGCTGAGTTACAGGTCAGGCAGATGATTCCTATTGAAGAACAGTCTTTCCATGGAAACAATTATCAAGTCATAAATAACTAAAGACTTCATGGTAATATAGTTACTCAAATATTTCTATCCTGTTATTTTTTGCTGTGCTTTATGGGTGAAGGCCAAATTGATTGACCACCAGCTCAAGTGTATCAGATGCACAATCAGGGAGCATTACCGTTGATATCGAAGAGGGATTAAAAGTGAGTTGTATTTCTGAATTAATATAAAATCATCCATCTATAATGTCTAGCATCACTTGTACATGTACAAAAAAAGTCTTGGGGTGCAAAAGTTGCAGAAAGTTGTGCTAATGTTCAGGTACAAAAATGTTCAGTTTGAATTAAATGTAAAGTGGTATTTGCAGTGCAGAATTGAATCATTTAGACCAGAAAGTCTTTGCTTTTTATGCAAGGCTCCTGCCATCTCTACTACCATATTTTGCTATTGCTCATGAACAAACAGAGGCTCCCTGAGTTAATGATCTTGTGGAAATCCAACTTTATACAAATTCTCCCATGCATTTTTTTCAAACTAGTAATAAAATTCTTCAGCAGTTCAGTTATGTCTGGGTAGAATATATATTCCATTAGTTTAATTATGAGTAGTGTTGGAGTGATTATTCAGTGAATTGTAGGAAATAGCTGTTGTGAGGGTATGTTTGGTAATGCGTACTGTATTACTCCAGAAACTGGGCATTTCTGACTTGAGGAGAAACTGGCTTACAGGCATTTATTAGGAATGGAAACATTACATAACCCAGAGACTTATTGAACTTATTGCATGAAGAACAGGTGTTAATCACTTCCATCACTGGATAGATTTAAGATGGAGGTTGATAGTTTCTTAATTTATAAGGGCATCAACGGGTACAGGAAGAAGGCAGGGGAATGGGAATGAGGGATAGTAAGTCGTTCATGATGGATTGGTGGAGCAGACTCTGTAGGCTGAGTGGACTAATTCTATATCTCATGGCCTAATGGTCTTGTGGTCTTATTATTCGATACAAGGTTCAGGTCAACCATGTGTAGAAATTTCGAGACTTGCTGGTGTGTCACACAGACTGTATATTTGTAGGTTGAAGCTGGCTTTGATTTTCTTTCACAAAATGAATTCATGTTTAAATTATGAAGCTTTTTTTAGAGTGGTGGGGAAATATTGGTGATTTTTACATATATGGAATGATCTGGATGGCAAACAAAGGATTTTTGCTATCTCTGTACGAGACAATAATAAATTAATTACCAATTCATGTAAAAAAAAAGGGAAGGAATGAAATAGTGACTGTAAGCCTAGAGCACAATGTTAAATTCATATTCTCGATTCAGTGTCCTGATTGAGATCAGCTAATTCACCTTGGAAAGATCTGTACAGCCAGGTAATGCACAAGGTTGCTGAATTTTCCTGAAGTTACCCAGTAGACTTGACATTTTTAATGAATTGAAGCCAAAAGCCACTTTGAGTACATGGACAAGCGACCTTTGGTACTAAAAGTTATTACTTAATTTCATTTCAGACAAAGAAGAAAATTTCCTTTCCTGCATTTAAGGAAGGTAAGTTGATCCTAATTGGATGTTGTCAAGTATATGCCTAATATTACTGCAAGTCAGACATAATATTAGACAGAAAGATCAGGTTTTGTACAGCATCTTTCATAATTTCAGGTTTTGGCAAATGAGTATTTTGTTTTAGAAGTGTTGTCACCTTAAAGAAGTTGGTAATGCAACAACTAGATTGCAGACAGTGAGCTTCAACAAATGAGCAGGCCCTGTACACATCTCATTAATGTTAATATTGTTACTTAAATGCAAAAGCTAACTTGCAAGTTTAGACCTCAGTTTGCTCTATATATGCATTTTGAATTGATGTGTAATTCCATGTGTAAGTTGCCATCTCTTGCCAATGACAAATTGGGTGGTGATAAAGGCCGTAAATAAATTTTATGTTCTTTGGATTTGAAAAGCTGGGAATTATCGTGTTTGGGGTGGAATGGGAATGGAAGTGCTCCGTGCTTGTGTTGGGCAAATGTGATGTCAGGCTTTTTGTTCCTGATCATTATCTGTAGAGACAGAGTAGGGCAGTTCACTGGGATTGTGCATGAAGAATATCTGCTAAGTAGGACTTATGAAGATACTACGAAGATCAGAGGGCCTGAGTTATAGATGGACTGGAGCATAGGAGCCAGGAAGGATGCCCTTATACAGAACAAGTTCACCTCCTGTTTCCAGGATAGGGGAGTTTAAAACTAGAGGCTGTAAATTTAAAGTGGGATGGAGAAGATTTAAAAAGGATCTGAGGGGCATCCTTTTTACACAGAAGGTGGTGTGTATTTAGAATGAGCTGTCAAAGGAGGTGATAAATATGAGTTAAATGTAAGTTTATTATCAAAGTACGTATATACTGTATTTCCATTTAGTATCTTGAGATTTATTTTCCTGAAGGCATTTATAACACTTAAAAACACTGACAAAAAAACCTATGTGCACAACGAAACAAAATGTGCAAATATAAAATAATACTGAAAGCATGAGCTGTAAAGAGTCCTTGAAAGTTGGTCTGTAGGTGTTTGGATCAGTTTAGAGTAGTGGTGATTGAAGTTATCCACACCAGTTCAGGAGCCCAAAGTAATTGTTCCTGAACCTGGTAGTGTGGGACCTGGGGCTTCTGTACCTTTGGTCCAGTGGATAAAAAATATTTAAGCAAGGACATGGATAAGATGTGTATAGAGGGATATGAGCCAAATTGCAGCAAATGGGACTGGCTCAAGTCCTGTACTGTAGACCATTTGGGGCTGAAGAGACCGTTTTGATGCTAGACAGCTTCAACTCTTCCCATCAGATCTATGTTCAGTATCTTCATAATACTTGGTGGTGGAATGAAGATCGATTTTTACACCTGGTTTCAGTAACAGTGCTTTTGTTTCTTTCACTGCTTGTAGTACAGGGACCCTGTGAGTCAGAGGATCTCCTCGATGGAATCATATTTGCAGCAAGTTACCTTGGATCAACCCAGTTATTCTCTGAGAAAAATCCATCGACCAATGTCCGAATGTCTCAAGCTCAGGAGGCAGTGGGTAGAGTAAAGGTGTGAAGTGTCTAAATTAATGCACAATATTCTTTGAATTGGGATATTTTCAAAATCTAGTCATTTGCTTTTGAAATTGTTGGACCTGAATGTGCTACAGACAGATAAGCTGGGGAGGAAGAGTCATTTCCAGCTTGATACCTGGAGATTTTTGAAGTGTCTTGAGCCAGTTGGGCCCTGCTAGGTAATAACACGTGAAATAAAAGCGGGAGTGAGCCAAATGGCTCCATGACCACCTTCTTGTTTAGTGAAGTTGCAACTATGCACTTTGTTCAGTTTCCAGTCCAACCCAACAATTCTTGACACCTAGTGTCCAAAAATATTAATTTAAGACTTGCATTTATTCTAAACATCCACAGTCTCTGAGTTAGAGAATTTTAAAAGTTTGAAGAAATTTTGCATTGCAATCCTAAATTGCTGACTTATCCTGTTATTACCCATATTTCTATGCTTCTCAGTTAAAGGAAGCAACATCTTGGCATTTCCTCTCGTAGGGTCATCACTGCTTCCAGGGTAAATATGTCATCCATTTGGTACGAAAGTCAAAGCTGCACATAATACTTGAAAAGAAGTCTCACCAAACCCGGAATAGTCTTGACAATGTTCCCTCATATTTCTAAGCTCCTGTGTGAACGTTGGGTGAAGTTGCAGTTGGGTTTGCAAGTAATCTCCCTCATTTTTTTGATGAACATTTTTTGGGTGACGAAAGATGGGGGAGGGATTGACGTGAAGATGACTGTCAGGATTTTTGCTTGAAGGGCTGTGAGGATGAAGTATTGGAGATCTTCTGGTACTTGTGGCACCTTATGTAGGTAATCAGCTTCTAGAAGAAAAGAGAAAATCATGTGTATTTTGGGGGGAGCAAGGTAGAAGGGAGTGTGGGGAGGAGTTGATGGAAATATAGGTAGTATAACTAATTTCTGATTATTTATAGGCACCCGAAGGAGAGTCTCAACCAATGACTGCAGTAGATCTGTTTATATCAACACAGCGAATTAAAGTATTGAATGCAGAAACACAGGTAATGGAATATCTAAATGTCAAGAAATGTACCTAAATTCTCCTACACAGTGTCTACTTTTAACTCCCCACCCCACCTCTGGCATCTTAGTAATAAAATGTACAGACAAAAATCTTAAAACATTTTAAAGTTATCTAATATTCTTCATTAATTATCTAGAAATATTATCACTGTCACCAACTTAATCTTAAAGTTTGCAAATAAATTTGCATATAGCAAAGCTCTACAAACTGCAAAGATACTGACTACTTAATCTGTCCTCATATATGAGAAATGTCCAGGACATTGACTACTAGTCTTCTAAGTAGTGGCTTTGAGAAGGCATGTGTAACCTCAGTTTACTACCTCAACCAAAAGACTTCATCTCCAACTGAATTACAGCCCCTCAAAACTGTAGTGAAGTGTAAGCCTTGGCTATGCATTTCAATCTTTGATGAGAAGTAAAGCCTCTTTTGATCTATTTTCTGTGGAAAGTGCAACCAAAAACAAGAATTGTGCTACATTGGATAGTGATGGCAGTCACTAATTATTTTGTTTTCCAAAATTGTCTGTATTACTTGGCCAATGTGAGGCAGCATGGTAGTGTAGCAGTTTGCATAACGCTCTACAGTGCCAGCAATCAGAAGATCAGGGTTCAGATCCCATTGCTGTCTGTAAGGGGATTGTATGTTCTCTACAATAGTGTGGGTTTCTTTCTTGTGTTCCCGTTTCCTCCCATGTTCCAAAAAGACATTAGGGTTAGTAAGTTGTGGGCAGGCTACGAAGCACAGTGACATGTGTGGGCTTCCCCCAACACATCATAAACAATGACACAAATGACATATTTCATTATGTTTTGATGTACATGTGACAAATAACGCTAATCTTATAAATTTTATTCAAAATCCAACAGCAGGCTGAACTGCTGTGGTACTATGATCCCAAGAGCATGCTGGTACTTGCAGGTGGTTAACGATACACAAATATCAGATAAATCTATAGTTGTGAAGTGCTCAACCAAACATTTGGGTATGAGATCCACGTTTCATCTGTACTTCGCGGCTCACAGAGCATGTCAGTGTCTGCCTTGCGCATTTGCTTAGTTTCTTGTCGTCACCTATCTCAGAAACAGTGGGTTAAGGTTTACCAGAAACTCAATTTTTCAAATTCGACTTTTGTAATAATGTGAGTTAGGTTTATCATGACCCAGTTCTTCCCCTCTGTAGGAAGCCTTGATGGATCATCCTCTGCAGACCATTTCCTACATTGCAGACATTGGAACTACAATAGTTTTCATGGCTCGGCGACGACTACCACGTAAACCTCCAGATCAAGAAAATAGGAGCTCTATGGCAGGGAAACGAGAATACAAGATGATATGTCACGTTTTTGAGTCAGAAGATGTGAGTATCATCCTATTATAGCCCAAATTATCAAATGATAACTTCTAGACTTTTGGGATCTCAGCTGTGATGTTTTCTGCAGTTGTGGCATGATTTTACTTTCGTTATTTTTTAATAATTTAAAATCAGTACTTGTGGGATGTTGTGAAGTGGTTCGTCACTCCTCCACTGTGCCCTGTGGATGTGTAAAGAATGGTGTGATTCATTGGTATATATAATTCTAACAAAGCAATCCAATGTTTTTTTTCTCTTCAACACTGTCCCTGCTTGTAGGCATCACTTATTGCACAGGCTATAGGCCAAGCTTTCACTGTGGCGTACCAGCAGTTCCTGAATGCCAATGGTATTAATCCCACAGATCTGAGTCCCAATGAGTACAATGATTTACTCGACACAGAGTTCTACAACGGTGATCTTGTACACTTTTCCAAATCAGAGAATTCCAAAGAGGTGAGTGTCTGTTGTGATGACTTGTAGCATGGTTTACTAGTTTTAATGTTGAGGGCATGTTTGAGAATAATAAATGGTAAATTTGCAAAGGGAGCAGGAATGTGCAGCATTGCAAGATTTAATACCGCAGAGTATTCTCGACATATTTAGTTTCAAATGCTTTCTTACCAAACCCTTTCTGGAACTGATATGTTTCAATAAGTTGACTTTTTTTTTCTAAACTGAAGAGAAAAGGCTGACTTTATTTATCTTTTCCTCATAAAATAATCTCTTCATCTCAGAAATCAGTCTAGTGAATATATGTTAGTACTGCATCTAGTTGGTACTTTTGGTCTCTATAAACTTTATCAGGAAGCATGGAGCGTGCCCTCGCATCTCCTCTGTTTCTTGTACTTCTGCTCTCACCCTGCTTTCCTTTAGACAGAACAGTGATAGAGTTCCTCTTGTCCTTATCTTTCATCCTATGGGCCTTGGCATCCAGCATAACATCCTTCACATCTGCCAGCTGCAATGAGATCCCTTCAACTAGCCACATATTTTCTCTCTCCCTTTCTGCCTTCTCAGGATCCACTCTTCTCATGATTCCCTGGTCCACTTATCCCTCTTCTTCTTAACCCTTGCCCTTATGGTAGGTGTTAGATTACTTATCCTTGCACCTCATCCAGGAGCCTGACTAGTTCTTCCAGGTGAGAAAAAGGTTTACGTGCATCTCCTCCAACCTTGGCTACTGCATTAAGTGCTCCTGATGTGACTTCCTCCATGTTGGTGAGACCAAGGGCTGGTTGGTTCGCTGTTTTGCAATGGCTATCCTGAAAGCCCAGTTGTATTGCATTTTAATTCTCCATCCCATTCCCACACTGACATGTACGTCCTTGGCCTTCTCTATCGCTAAGATGAAGCCCAACACAAACTGAAGGAACAACACCTTGTCTATCCCCTCAGTCATCTACAACCCAATTACATGAGCATTGAGTATTCCAATTATGAAAGAACAGACTGGGTAAAGAAATTGGTAGAAATTTTTGTGATCAACTGCTATTTCTTTTACCTTTGTCCAGTTTTACTGTTATAAATCTGTGATGTTGCATATTTTCCTACATTTTCAGTGAATGTAATAGTTGATACAATTCTGTTCTTTGCACAGGTGCATATTGAAAAAGCAAAAGGTGAGATCCTTGGCCTAGTGATAGTGGAGTCTGGCTGGGGCTCGATCCTCCCTACTGTGGTGATAGCCAATCTCATGCATGGTGGGCCTGCTGAGCGGTCAGGAGAGTTGAACATTGGTGATCAGATCATATCTGTGAATGGTACCAGCTTAGTTGGCCTGCCTCTTGCTACTTGCCAGAGCATAATCAAGGTACTGAATCAGGAGTTCATATTCATTGCTTTAGTTTGTTTTCATATATTTCTCCTTTAAGTTTCATGCGCTGTGAGATATTCATACTTTTGGTTCCTTATATGTAACATGGAAGTCCTTAGGTATGTTAGTTGGTAGATCTCTTATTTGCTTTGAGGAGTCACACTAATAGGAAGTTCTCAGTGCTCTACTTATGCTACGTATTTAACTTTGGGTAGGTTTCATGTTCAGTGCACAGATGCATCACAGCTTGTAACTTAAGTTGTAAGATGAAGAAAAAGGTGCCTCACATCTCCAGGGACCCCAATTTAATCTTGACCATGTATTCTCCTTGTCTGGAGTTGGCTTGTTCTCCCCATCACTTGAGATTTCTGCCATCTGTTTTATTTTTTTCTCACCCACCAAGAATATGGTGGTAGGTAGATTAGCTACTGATAATTATCCCTTAGTGTAGGTAAGAATTAGAGGGAAACTGAATGACCATAAGAGGAATAGTTACAGGATTATAGAAAAAATAAGGGGGAAATTATTAAAATAGGATTCATCTCATGCAAGCAGGCATGTTCCAATGGGACAAATATCCTCCATTGCAATAGATAAGTAGTGTCTAGAATGATACCAGATGAAGTAGTACATCTCTTGACAAGTTATGCACATTGAATCAAAATTCCTGCAGCTGTAATCTCCATTGAATGGCCAGTGCTGCAGATTCTTTATATACAGAGTTAGGTAACAAGATGAGCATTCTAAGTAAGGCTAGTTTTAAGTGTGCATTAGAACCCTAGTGATAAGAATACCCTTAGTAGGAGGAAAGCATTACCACACTGTACGTGTCACAACAACCATTTGACAAACCAAGCAGGATAGACAAAGGAGAATCGGTTGATGTTGAGTTCTTGGATTTTCAGAAGGCCTTTGACAAGGTGCCACACATGAGGCTGCTTAACAAGCTGCGAGCCCATGATATTACAGGAAAGATTCTAGCATGGATAAAGCAGTGGCTGATTGGCAGGAATGGGAATAAAGGGAGCCTTTTCTGGTTGGCTGCTGGTGGCTAGTGCTGTTCCACAGGGATCTTTGTTGGGACCAATTCTTTTTATGTTATATGTCATTGATTTGGATGATGGAGTTGATGGCTTTGTTGCAAAGTTTGCTGATGAAACAAAGATAAGTGGAGGGGCAGGTAGTCTTGAGGAATTAGGTTACAGAAGGACTTAGATTAGGCGAATGGGAAAAGAAGTAGCAGATGTTTGGAAGTGTATGGTCATGCACTTGAATGGAAGAAATGAAAGGGTTAACTATTTTCTAAATGGAGAGAAATTACAAAAATCTCAGGTGCAAGAGGATTTGGGAGTCCTTGTGCAGCATTCCCTAAAGGCTTGTAGGTTGAGTCTATGTTGAGGACGTTAGCATTCATTTCAAGAGGACTATAATATAAAAGCAAGGGTACAATGTTGAGACTTCATAAAGCACTGGTGAGGCCTCACTTGGAATATTGTGCGTAGATTTGAGCCCCTTGTCTTAGAATGGATATGCTGAAACTGGAGAAGCTTCAAAGGAAGTTCATGAAAATGATTCCAGATTGAATGGCTTGTCATATGAAGAGCATTTGATGGCTCTGGGTCTGTGTTCATTGGAATTCGGAAGAATGAGGGGTGACCTATTTGAAACCTAATGGTGAAAGGCCTTGATAGAGTGGATGTGGAGAGGATGTTTCCTATGATGGGAGAATCTAAGACCAGAAGACACAGCCTCAGAATAGAGGGGCGTCCTTTTAGAATGGAGATGAGGAGGAATTCCTTTAGCCATAGATTGGTGATTCTTCAGAATTTGTTGTCACAGGCAGCTGCGGAGGACAAGTCTTCATGTATATTTATACATATTCTGCTTTAATATATATTTAAAGCAGAGCTTGATAGATTCTTGATTGGTCAGGGCATGAAGCGATAACGGGGGGAGGAGGAAGAGACAGGAGATTGGGGCTGAGAGAAAAAACAGATCAGCCACGATGAAATGGCGGAGCAGACTCAATTGGCCAACTGGCCTAATTCTGCTCCTATATCTTATGGTATAAAGGATAGACTGGGACAGTAAGTTGGATTTTTTTTCAATCAATGTTTTTTGCACAAAATGGCGGCTTGTCTTTGTCTTTGATAGCTGTTATTTGTCAGGATAAATGTACTTATGAGGCACTGAGTCAGGTTGATAATTTCTCAAATCACAATGTCTACTCGTGGTTTGCTTGGCCCTTTGTTAGCAAACAAAATTGAAAATTTTGACAATAAATATAGCTGGGTGTTACTGCATGTGCAGGATCGTTACCATGGTAAATCTTTTTCCATAAATTAAGTTGAAGCAGTCAGGTTATCTATGCTAGTAATGTGCATTTTGTTTCCTAGGCTAAATAGATTGATTAGACAACAGGTAGTGGCTGGAACAGGAGTGATATTAGTAGCAAAATAATTTATTAAAGCAAAATGTGAGCTAAATGGAGCACATCAGTTTATTCTTACAGTAATGAGACAGTGAATTGCTTAGGAAGACTGTGTGAATATACTTGAGTATAATTAGTGCACCTGTACACCAGCATAACAGCATGGTAGTTTTATTTCTTGGAAGAGTGAACAGAGCTGAAATCAGAGATATGAATATCAGCTCCTATCATGAGCAGTTTGGGAAATTTAATAGTATCATAAATAGTGACGTTGTAATTATCAGATTGTTGTTTAGAACTGAATTATTTTGCAAACAGATTCTTTTTAAATCTAATTCTCTCTATAAACTTGCAATGGCACCTTTAACCCCCCCCCCCCCCCCACCTATAACTTCAGAGCTGTATTTGTTTAGTTTTAGATTCTCGAGTATCTGAATATTCTGGAAGCTGTGACTTCATCTACTAATTCCCAAGTTCAGAAACTCTCTCTAACAATCTTTTCATCATTAAGAGCAAGCTTAACACCAACTTACTTGAACAAGCTTTTGATTAATTTCCCTTGTTGTATAGTTTTGCACCAATTTTGTGCTTTACCTTCCTGTGAAGCAACTTGAGATAAAACAGAACATTCTGGAAGAAGAAGTAGGTCTGGAAAGCTTATGGTGACAGGAATGATGATTAAGGTTAATGTCTTTCAACAGAACCATGAAAAATGAAAAGGGTGCAATGTGTTTTAAGATGGAAAGAAACCAGGGAATAGAGAACAAATGGTAACAGGGTAGAGCACAGGAGAGTTTAAATAACAAAGATGGCATCTGAACAAACAACCTGACATCAACCAAGGCATTATATTCAGAAAATGCAATGCGGCACCTAGACTGGCAGAGCCTTCCTTACTAATGTGGGATGTGCCAATATCTTGACTACAGTTGGTGATTTATTTTAAGCACGTCTAACATCATATGGAGTCATATTTTCATCTTTTAATTGCTGCTTTTCTCCCCAGATGAGCACAATGGTACATTTTTAGGACAGTGTATCGAAAGCCCCTTGCTGGAACTCTAACCATTTTTCATTGGGAAGGGGAATGGTGGTTCAGTTATTGAACTAGTTATCAGCAACAGCAGAATTGTGTTCCACCACAGTGTTTTATTTTCTGCTGTGGCCTGGCTGTTGCTCTTTCATTATCATCCAATGAGGGGATTAGCAGTAGCTCAGTGGGGAGTGTAGAAAGATATACTAGAAGTGGAAGTAAAGTCCCTACGTAGTGGAACTGTAAAACAAAATAACCTCTTGCTAAACTGCAGAAATGGCAAGTAGCCCCGGTAGTATTGACATTTGTTTTTATGGTAGGCAAGTGCTAAACTCCAATAAGGAGCTAATAATTTTTTATTGGCAAGGTGATTAGTGGTTCAATTACTAAACTGGTATTGGGGTCATGGAGTACTGAAACAGGCCCTTTGGCCCACACATCTATGTCACCAAAATGTCCATGTAAGCTAGTCCCATTTGCCAATTTTTGACCCATTTCCCTCTAAACTTTTCCTATGTATGCGGTTGTCCAAATTTCTTTTGAGTATTGCTGGTATACCTATCTCAACCACTTCATCTTGCAGCTTGTTCTTTTTATACACCACCCTCTGTGTAGAGAAAGTTGTTCTGATTAAATCTTACCCCTTTCACCTTAAACCATGCCCTCTGGTTCTTGATTCCCCAGTCCTGGGAAAAAGACAGTGCTTTTATCCTATCCATAGTTCTGGACTGTTGAAGTGGAGACATGAATTGAGATTCCATTCCCAAATGTGGAATATAAATTCAAGTAGTTAAATGTTGGCACATAAACTGGTAGCAATAATACACCACAGGGGTCTATTTATCCTGTTTCAAAAGTTATTGAGATCTTGGCTAACCTGTTTGAAATTTGGATATTTTTAAAGAAATACCAGTCTCAGTAACAAAAGGAACTATTAAATTATTAGATTGCTGTAATCTGCTCCACTAATATCTTTAGGGAAAGAAATGAGCAATTTTTAAAAATTTTCTGGCCTTTTTCTAATTTCAAACCATTAATATGGCAGATTCTTAACTGCCTTACTTCAGGCTTTTTGTCCATATCCATATCTGATGATTGGCTAACTTAAAGACAAACACCAAACATCTCTATCCTTGATCAGATTCTTAACTCAACCAGCATGCCCATACTATTTATGGATATTCCATGATAAATGAGTTGCCCCTTGACTTTCGACCCTTTTATCAGTGTAGTATAAAATTCACAACGGATGAGATATTCCAAAGATATACAGTTTGCCGCCATCTACGGTAAAGCACCCCACTGGATTGGTGCCATGTCCATCGCAGTTAGACACTAACAATAAATACTTAATGGTGCACTGCAGGATATTGTCCAATTTTTCTTTCACTGTAGCTCCCAAACTAACAATTGCCAAGATGCATGGACAATGTCACCAAATGTTTCTCAAAGTTACATGTCAGCCTTTCCTTAATCATGGCTTAGTCAAAATCCAAGAGCTTCCCATTCAAGAGTATTATGCCTCAACAATTTAAATAAAGATCTACCACATGGTTTCCATGAAGACTTGCTTTTAGAAAAGACTACTGAATGAGAAGCTGCATGGTAGCATAGCAGTTAGCGCATTGTTTACCGATCAAGGTACATTTCCGGCCACAGACTGTAAGGAGCTTGGTGTTCTCCCCGTGACTATGTAAGTTTTCTCTAGTGCTCTGGTTTCCTCCCACATTTCAAAGACCTACAGATTAGAGTTAGTAAGTTGTGGGCATGCTGTTTAGGCACAGGAAGCATTGCAATTCTAGTGGGCTGTCCAGCAAAGTCCTCGCTGATTTGATTTGACAGAAATGAAGTGTTTCACTGTATGTTTGATGTACGTATGCTAAATAAACCTAACTTTATCTTGCAAGTAGCTGCTATGCTTAGTTGACTTGTGAGCCTTGATCCATGGTTATGTGTTAATGATTCACTTCAATTCCTACTAAGTTGAAAAATAGTTTTTGTGGAGGCCTTTCTGCCCACTGTGAGCATTTTTATGGAAAATCAGTCCGTCTGACATTCTAATGTATTGGTTTTGAAGGATTTGAAATATCAATTTGAAGTAAAGCTCAATATTGTTCGCTGTCCTCCAGTCACCACTGCAATCATCAAACGACCAGATCTGAAGCATCAGCTGGGATTTAGTGTTCAGGATGGGATTGTAAGTATGAGGATGACATTGATGTCTTTAAGTTACCAGAAGTAATTTTAACTCTTATTCCTGAAAGAATTTCTAATCACCTAGAGCCTACCTGACTTTTATTTAAAACAAGGTTTTCACTTCAACAGGAAAAATAAGTAGTAATTCCCCAGCTAATGTCAGTAATTCCCCATGCTAAATCCATATCAGAATAATGTAAATTCTGCTTTTTAGAAAGTCTTTCCAGTGACAGTTTACTATCTTTATTTTTATCATAATTTTGAAATGGTAACTTTTATCAAAATTCAAGATTTAGAATGTTTGTTTATTTTTGCTGTTGGATGAGCAGCAGTCAATGAAGTAGATAAAAATTGCCACCAAGCAAAATCCAATAATTTAATTCTATTTATATAATTGAATGGAGACAGAAGTCTGCAGTGCAGAAGGCCATTCATCCCATTATGTCTATGCCAATCAAAGAGACCTCAACCTAATATTTTGTTCTGTGATGCAGAGTGTAATTTATTAATCTGATTTATCTACCTGATGTATAATGTAGAATTAATCTGAATTCCCAAAGTGAATTTTGAGGGTAAGATACAGGATTTCAGTTAATTAGGCCTGATAAGCCTTTGGAATAATTGTTAAACTTGCAATATTAAACAGACTGTTCAGTAATTATCTAATTTCTGTGAATGTGAGCTAGATTTGCATAGGTGATTTTCGTATTTCTTTTATCATATTAGTAACTAGATTTGAAAAGTGCTTAATTGACTGAAAAGTTTTGGAATGTGAATGCGATAGGTGCTGTATAAATCAAATCTAAACCCCTATGTAAATACCTGCTGTGGGATGCAAAGGTTATCCCTTGAAAGAAATATCTTTCAATGTACAGGCAGTAACTTTTCCTTCTGAAAACTTCTACTAAGTTGCTTTGAAATGTCAAATGGAAAAAATGTTCAATAAAATTAACTACTCCAAGGCTTTGTTAACTGTCATGAGATGGATGGCAATTCATTTGTTTCAGTGAGTTGAATGTTGGCCAAGACAGGAGAGTTCACTTCAGTTAGTGTTAATGATGTATATATAGAAGGTCTGGCAATCTCTTTATCATCTTGTGAGAAGATTAGAACCACTGTCAGAATAGCACTAAATATTTCAACTACTCACTTCACATTATTTTTATTTTTATTACATTCTTTTCAGGATTTGGCATTATTAGCAAGACCAAACTTCTTTATTTTCCTTTCCTAAATGTCCTTGAGCAAGTGGCAGTCGTCAGTTTTCCTGAACTGTTACAGTGCCTTTGGTGAAGAGTGGAATAGGGAGTTCCATAGTTTTATCCAGTGACAATGAAGGAACAGCAATACATTTCCAACTCATGGTGGTGCATGGGTTGGAAGGGTCCTGCGGGTGCTTGTGGTCCATTTCACCTGCTACAGTTGTCCTTGCTGTAAAGAGGTTGGAGTCTTTCATTCCTTATGCCTTATAAATTCAGTTTTACTAGAGTTCCTTGATATCACCATTGATCAAATGTTACCTTGATGTAATTACTCTTTATTTTTAGAATTCTGCTCTTTGTTCAAAGTTTGGACCAGGATTTTGGTTAGGTTTGATACAGCGTGGTCCTAATGAACTCCAGCTATAATTGGTGAGCAGGTTATTGACAGATGAGTGTTCTTGGTAGCTCAGTCCATAATGCAGCCAATCACTTTGCTGATTAAGAATTGACTGGATGGTAATTAACTGGATTTGATTTTGATTGTCTTTTTTTATGGATAAGATGTACTTAAGCAACTTTACACATTGTTTAATTGATGCCAGAGTTTTAAGTATATTGGGACAGCTTGCCCAGAAATCACACAGTGTCAGTAATATAGCCAAGATATAATGCAAGTAAAGTATGTGAAGGTGAAGTTAGTCGAATGTGAGATCCAGAGGAGGACTGCCTCTGTGGTGTTCATTATATCAGTTTTTCCTCTTATCAGGCAATGGTTATCTCACAGGAGGTTAATGACAGGGCTTCTTTTAATTCTTTGGAGTATAAACACTCCCAGAGCTGCTCAAACTTAAAACAGGCCAAAATTGTGCCTTTTGTTGCTGAGTCCTCCTGCAGAATTGATGGGTGTGTGTTACTAATAGAAGTGTAACCTAATGCTGGAAACATCTGAGTTTATATAATTCAGTCTTGAACTTATTCTCAAGTGATTTGTTTTATAGTCTATTGAAAATCAAAAACTTGCAGATACTGTATGTGTAAAATAGAAATATAAAATATTTTTGACCGTAAGTTAAAATATCTCTCTTTCTGAAAAGGCTGCCTGACCTGCTGAACATTTCCAACATTGTTTCGTAAGCTACTATGTCTTTATATCCAGAATTTGTCATAAGCTAGTTAGCTACTTCTGTGCACTGAGAGCAAACCATGTAACAGTAGATGTTGCCCTTTGATTAAACTGTGTAGCAGTGAACAAGTATGTGCGGCCAAAATTGCCGTCCCCTTCCTTGCTGTTGTCTGTTGAGCACATTTTGTGTAGTGATTGTTAATGGTCAGTGAATGGTGGCATGACAATGTCATTAATAATTCCTGCGGGTTTTGATTCGCCAGTCAACTCTTCACAAAAACTTGACTCACTTTCAAAGGTGTCCTAAGGAAGAAACAACTATTCAAAAAAAAATAGACCTTTGGGGAAATAAACTTCTTAAAGAAGTAAAACAACCCTTAAAATCTCAATGGACTTTAAAAATGAGGAAGAAAATGTGGAAGGGTCAAAAAAGTGAACAGAAATTATGTCTACAATTGTTCCATTGCGCCACTGGAACTGTGCTGATGCAAATTCAGTAACCATTCGAGATCTTGTAGGTTTAAAGAGTTAATGCTGTAAATGTTATCTTGACCAGATCTACAGCCTCATGAGAGGTGGAATTGCGGAACGAGGTGGAATTCGAGTTGGACACAGAATCATTGAAATAAATGGACAAAGTGTTGTCGCAATCCCACATAACAAGATTGTACAAAGATTGTCAGATGCCACTGGTGAAGTAAGTTCAAAATTATAGCAGTTTGTTTATTTAAAAAGTTATAATCTCTCTTAAAGCTTAACCTCTACTTCTTGATGTTTCCAGTTGACTAATAGACAAGTTCACATTAGGGTTGATGCTGTGGTTTGTAATACCTCTGCTTTTTAATCCCGAATAATTTAAGTTGGGTTAAATACAGTGGGGCAGTTGGCCTTTGTTACATGTCAGAAGCTTCAGGAAGGCAGAGACCTAAAGAGAACTGAAATATTACAATATAGTCATGGTTGACATTGAATGAACAATGATGCTAGGCTTAAAAGCATATCACTTCTGTCAAGATTACCTTTGTTTCTTTGTCTAGCATATTTCTTCTCCAAGCTTATACTATTCATTATTTTACAACTCTTAATCATCGACCATTTTTTAATTCAAATGAGGTCCCCTGTGTGCCAGATAGTGGTACTGAAATAATCATTACAACAATCTTTCCATGTGTTTTTCTTCAGTTTAGCACATTTCATTTTTAATTAAGTTTGGCCTTATTTGCAAAATTCCCAAAGTCAATTATGTTAGAAAATATAGTTACTTATTAGGGTACTTTTGGGTTATTAATTTATTTTTACTGGAAGAAGTCAGCTGCCTATTGCATTTAATTTTACTACATTGACACTTACCATTTTTGTGCTTAGCAGAAAAGTTTTTGGTCTCTTCAATTCAAGCTGGTATTGCAGTCCAGCCCATAACTCATCAGTTGCCAGTGTATTTGCATTTTGTGACAGCAGCATGTAGCACAAACCAGCCTTCTACTTACTAGCCCTCCATCCAGAGGTACGGGTATTGAGAGAGCCTTGCTTTTTATGTGGGATGTTGTAGTGCTCTACTGTCAATTTGGAAGGTTGAATTTGAAGGCAGAATACAGGGTTAATGACAGGATTCTTAACAGTGTGGAAGAACAGGGGGATCTTGGGATCCATGTCCATAGATCCCTCAAAGTTGCCGCGCAAATTGGTAGGTTGGTAATTAAGCCATATGGTGTGTTGGCCTGCATTAGTCATGGGGTTGACTTCAGGAGCTGTGAGGTAATGTTGCAGCTCGAAAAATCCTGGTTAGGCCACACCTAGAATATTGTGTTCAGTTCTAGCCACCTTGTTATAGAAAAGATGTGGAAGCTTGACAGAGGGTGCAGAGAGATGTATCAGGATGCTGCCTGCTTTAGAGGGCATGTCTTATGAGGAAAGGTTGAGTGAGCTAGGGTTTTTCTCTTTGGAGTGAAGAAGGATGAGAGGTGACTTGATAGGGTTGTTAAGATAATAAGAGGCAGAGTACATGGCTAGTGCTTTTCCTCCAGGACAAAAATGGCTAATATGAGAGGGCATAATTTGAACTTGATTGGAGGAAATTACAGCTGGGATGTCAGAGGCAGGTTGTTTTTATTTATGAATGGTTGGTGTGTGGAAAGCGCTGCCAGGGGTGGCGGTAGAGGCAGATACATTAGAGATATTTAAGAGACCCTTGGATAAGCACATGGATGAAAGAAAAATGGAGGGCTATGTGGGAGGGAAGGGCGGATTGATCTTGGAGTGGGTTAAGGGGTGGGCATAACAGTACAGGCTGATGAAACTGTAGTGTTCTATATTCTATGAACTACTGTACACTCAAATAATTTAGATGACATGGCATTCAATTTGCAAGAGGTAAGCTCCCACAAATAGCAGTGCAATATTGACATGGATTGAGAGATTAATATTGACTAGATCAATGAGGAAGAATAGTTTAACATCAGGTGTAGGCCTCTTTGCATTTGCAACCACTGCCCCGATTAGCATTAGTGTGGATGTGATCAAACTTGGAGGCCCCTGTGTCTCATGATTATTTATTGAAGCTGAGCAATTATGTTTGTGAAGATGGGAGATGTGAATATGTTTGTCTTTTACTGTTTCTTTTCCAGATTCACATAAAGACAATGCCAGCTGCAACATACCGATTACTAACCGGACAAGAGCAACCAATATACATATAAAGAAAGAATTATCATCATTAGCCAGCTGAAACACTTGTGGTATCCATGGATTCCATGTGACACTGCCTGCTTTGTTGTGCCTCAGTAATATCGACACACAATTCTTAATTGGCCTATTGAAGACGACTTAACACAACCATTCCACTCTGCACTAAATTGGCTGTGCCAAGGAGCCAAGAGCTGCAGCATCACATGAGGCCAGTGTGTAAGGGAAAATAAATTAACCTTTGATGCAGGCTTGGCAGCATGCCACGCATCAGACTTAGCACTGATACAAGGTGGCACTGTTTTTCACCAAAAAGATTTTGCACATTGCTTCCTACATATCACCAGCTTAAACTAGATATCTCATGACATCTGCAAGTGGCTTTCCTGTTTTATTTGAGTGGAAAGTTGCTGGATTTATTTTACTGGCAAGGGCATAAACTTAATATTTTAATCAATTATTTTTAAAAATAATATTACCAAGGTATTAAGCAGACCAGTGTGCCATATGGATAATTTTTCTGAGGGGTTAGGGAGGGGAGGGAAGAAGCTATGTGAAGTAGTTGTTGACCTGAAACTTGGTCTGGAAGCTATTCTGCATTGTTTGTGAAAGATGCCATTCTATCCTGTGACTGCCTGGCACAGGGATATGAGGTTCAGCTGCTGTTTTACTCTATGTATACCAAATGCAATTTACTATTTTCTGTACAGATCTATCTTTTTTAAAAGTCAGAGCTGTCTAAATCATGCCTCTGCATAAGGAGATGGAAAAACAGTCAGAAGTTACTGCTTCTGTTTGCCATCTACTGATTGTTGCAGAGAAGTGCATGTGTAATCAGTAAGGAGGAATAGATTGTGCTTCTTCGAATTATCTGCTGACCATGTGCATTGTAGAGACTCTGACAATACCTCACTTAGAAATTCATGCCTTTGGTGCCTTGTAAACTACCATTATGCTAGCCATAATTGCCATGCTTGGAGTGTTTATCAGGGAATATAACGGAATAAAATGCATTAATAATTGTATTGTGTTTTGTATAGCCATAAGAGTTATCTGAGAGGTTGCTGATCTTTTACAGGCTACAGGGTCAATTGACCAATGCTAAATTGCATATTCTTGGGTCAATTGAGCAATAGGGGTGGAGAACTGATGGTTATATGAGATCATGACTAGTTTAGAAGGGGATTTATCAGCCCAGGGCTTTTGCACTTGTTTATTATCACATGGCATTCTGGAAGATGCATGTGGCCAAAGATATCTCCCATTAGCAAGGTTCTTGCGTCTATGGAAATAAACTCCAGCGAGACTCGCCATCTTCATACAAGGAAGAGAAACGGTGTAGGGCAGGATAGTTCTGCAGCCCTCTGCACCTAGAAATTTTCTCTATAGCTGTAATCTGTCTCTTCTATTATTGTAAGCTGCAATGATTAGTATTTGAGCCATGTAGTATGTAATCATGCAAGTTGCATTTTCTGCATGGGTCTGCTCTGAATTCTTCCAATTGAATGTGCTATTACCATCTGATATTTAATTAATGGAATTGAGAGGACCTGAGGCTCTGACACGTCAAGCGTTTGTCTAATGCAGTGCTACCTTGGCTGGTTCTTGTTAATATCTTTCATTGCAATAAAGTTATTGCGGCATAAATGCATTAATTTAGAAAAATGATGGATGGTTTGTGTTTCCATACTGTCAATGGAAATAATATACTCAACATACTGGAAATCAGAAATAAAAACAAATTTGTAAAACTACCTAGAGTTAGGTAACTTCTACAGACAGAAGGCCAATTGGCACTTCAGGACAGTCTTCTATCACTTTTATTTCTGTTTAGCTGGAACTCTTTTACAGCATTGTCTGTCTGTAACTCTGCTTCTTCGATGTATTCTCAGATCTACTGCACTTAACTAGCTTTTGAACCATTTCTCCAATACTAATGGAAGTTAGTGCATTAACAGTGCTTTTCTAAATAGCCTACATAAGAGATAGAATGCCAGAGGGAGGAAAGTTAAACTGAATAATGGGGACTACTGGAAACTGCTTTTAAAACCATTTTACACCAAGTGAATCAATCACATCAGAATTGAGCCATATTAGAAAATTGAGACATTTTCTTTAAAAGGGATAACAACCGCACAAGCACTGTTAACTTGCCTCGTAGCTCCCTCCATTTTAATTCCTAAAAGAAAAGGCTCTTGTGAAGGTGCTGATTTCAGAGGGGCTTGTGCTGAATTTAGTGGCTGACAGACTGGCAGGTGCATTGATCAATTCTCATTTAATTTATTACAAAGCATTTTATTAGTGAAGTTGATGCCAATAGCAAAGCTCTCAACTTAGAAGGTCATGAATAACCGTGTGAGCTGCAGGGTTCCTCTGGAGTTTATTAATAATAAATGACAGATATTAGGTTGCTGCAAGGCCCTGTCATTTTGGAAGAGAATATCAAGTAGGCTTTCTACTTCTCATTGCTATAGTCTGTGTTCTGATGGAAAACAAATGCACATGAAAGGATGGGATAACATTGATGTGCTTTCATTTGTGTAGTTCATGCAACTTCATAAAACATTCTAAGGAAATTCACAGGGGAATCATCAAACTGACTTAGAACTAAGTGGGATGTATCGTAGGTGTATAAACTAAGGTGAGAATAGTATTCTGAAATTTTTGATCCAGGAAGCTGATGGCATTTGGAAAGAATGGAAAGTTAAAATTGCAACCACAGATTCAAACAGATCTAATTGATTATTAATGTTAGAGATCTTCAGAAAGGATTTATTATTATGGCTTTTTTTTTTAAATAGCAGCAATTCAAAAGTATTTCTTTGGTAAATGTACTGAGATTGGGAAATATGTATAATCTCATTATTTCCTAGTAGCATTTCAGTCACTGCAAAACTTTACAGAACCAGTTGTACGATTGTGGTTCAATTCCCTCTGCTGTCTGCATGGCATTTGTACATTGTCCCTGTGACTGCGTGGGTTTTCCCTGGCTCCTCTAGTTTCCTCCCACATCCCCCCAAAAAAAAAGCTGTACAGTTAGGATTAGTGAGTGAGGATATGTTATGTTGGTGCCAGAAGCATAGTGACACTTGCTGATTTGATTTGACTCAAAATAGCACATTTCAGTGTGTCTCAATGTACAAGCAACAAATAAAGCTAATCTTTATCTTTTTTTCTTTCTTTCAAATAGTGTACTAATTACTGTTGCAAAGCAAAAGCTTTCTGGGAAGGTAATGATAACTGCGGGCCATATCCATGCAAAGCCAGCAAGTTGAAAGGAAAGGGAAAAACTGAGATAGAAATTTAGTTTTATTAAACTTCATTAAAAAATGGATACTGTAGAACAGCTTGTGGCCAATGTTTTAATGCTGAACCCACTAAATGAGATTGGAGAAGCTATGGAAATCGCTGTGCAGAACTAATGCATAGCAGAAAGGAATGAGTCATTGCATAGAAAAAATACACATTTTATTGAAATATATATTGAAAATCTTCCAAAAGCAGTTGCTTAGCATGAGAAGATATCAAGACTTAGAACTGTTATTATAAGGAAATGGATACTTGCAGCACAGACCTGTGATCCACTATCATCCCTCATCAACAAGCTGGAGTTACTTAAACTGCACCTGGAGTTCCACTTATCCCACCATCCACACATTGTGTTTTAGTGCTGGGACTAAAGAGTTAATTCTTAGCCTGTCAAGCAAGTGACGCACATACTTTCAACATTCCTGCCCTTTGCTTTAGGGTCTAGGTGAGGAATCACTCCCACTTCAGGCACTAAAAGTCAGTATTAAGTTTTCCTGGTTCAGCTGAAAGACACAATAGAACTCCTTTGTATGGTACTGGCAATGTAGCTCAATCACAAGGCTGTATGTACTGCTCCAGGGACAATGGTGACCTGTTACACTCAATGCTGTCTTGAGAGCATTTCATGCTCACTGCCACTAGTATATGAGGCTGTGCTGTCTTGATTATAGAGCTCTATAATGCATTCTTTAAAATCCTTAGTAAGGGTGGATATCTGAATCTGGCAAATGACAGTATTATGCAAACTATTTCACAGAAACAAATCAGTCTGATCAGTATAAAGTTCATTATTTGGTGTAAAAAAAACACAAACACAACCTGTCTGACAAGAAAACTTGTAGATGATGCTTGTGATTCTGGAGTTTCTGCAGTAAACTATATTTGAAAGGGATTATGATGATGTTTCTACTTATAAATAAGGCAGCCATAAATGTCCCAACGTATGTTGCTCTGAAAGTTACTGTGAAAGAAAGTAAATGCATTTTTCAGCATTTCCTGTGCCCTCTCCGATTGAGAATTAAAATTGATGTCATGGTCATAAGCTTACTGGGAATTGAGACAAGCCAAACTTATTTAGCATAAGCAGATAAATATATATAGAAATTCTTCTACAGATAAATAAAGAAGATTTGTCTATTTTTTCCTAATGTGCAGTAATAGCTGCACTAAATAATTCCAGCTAATGTAATTTAGAACACCACCACGAGCCAAGGTGCTGAGATCACTAACTCATGATCATATCTGGAATATTTATGATAAATATATGTTCTTCCAATGAGTTTATGTTCTTCCATTCTCTTTAAGCCTGACTACTCTTAAGGGTGCCTATTTCTGCACTGTTCTCCACTGCATGCTTAGGTAGCACATGTAATTGGAGTGGAAGCAATTATTTTATATGAAAAGTTATTGATTTTTTTGTTTTTAAAGAGATGCACTGTAGAATAGGCCCTTTGAGTCACACTGCCAGTAACCCCTGATTTAACCCTAATCACGGGACGATTTACAATGACCAGTTGACATACTAACTGGTCCAGCTTTGGACTGTGGAGGTAAACCGAGCACCCAGAGGAAACCTGAGCCTCCCATAAAGAGGACGCCAGGATTAAACCTCCCAAGCTGTAATACTGTCGTGCTAACTGCTATGCTACTGTGGTGATTGACGTAGAAGGAGAACATTTACCAATCCCATTTGAAATATTCCTGAATATACACATGAAGTTCCCAAAGAGCCACAAGCCAAGAGCTGGGAAGTATGATTTACCAAATGGCACTTTTGTGACAGCCATGTACAAAATGGAACAAATGCTTTCATGCCATTAATTTCTAGGATAATATAGTCCAAAAGTAACCATCATGATGATCAATTAATTTCATGCAGGCCAAGAAATGAATGTAGAATCATCCAGACATGTACTATGGTGAATACAACAGTCCATTGATTCCTTGGAGAGGTTAAATATCACCCTGAGGTCCCTTAATTTTACATAGTTACAGAAAAGGCTTATACTTTAGTTATTTATTACATTTATTTAAAAATTAACAGCCATGAAGCAGTTATAAACAAAGTTTGGTATATAACAGTAGCTAAACACTGATTATTTTTAAACATTGTTCTGTTGGTGGAGTGTTTTTTTTCCACGGAACACCGCTTACAATTCGGTGGCTGGTCCATTCCATTCATCATCATCATCCTCCTCTTCATCAGAGCTATAGATGGCATCTCGTCTACACTTGATTGCATTGAGATCCTGTTTGCTTGGCCTAGAAAAGCATGATTGAAGAGGTACATCTGTCACTCACGTAAATGAATGATCTGCATGCATATTGTATGAGATCTCAAGATAATTCAAAGCACTCCACATCCAGCGAAGTATTTTAAATTGTGATGACATATTGACAATTACATTGCAGCCAGTTTGGATAGTAAAAAGAATGACATATCATTTATAGTCCTTTTCATACTCTAAGTGATACAAGGCTATTTACAGCTAAATTTAGAAAGTGTACATTACTTTGCAAAAGCATAGCAAGAAAAGTAATCTGTTGTAATATTGATAACCTGTATCAATTTGTGATCAATAAGCTACCACAGTGAGCTATCAGGAGTCCCTAAGGGAGTCCTACATTGAGTTTAATGCCGCTGCTGGTACCAAACTATATCGGTCTCTGCTGTACCTTTGGGTTCATCAGATATGTTGGGGGTGGGCGGGGGGGAAGCTTGCTCTCCATATCGTACTGCCCTGGCTTGCGAACCTAGACAGCCGGGACACATTATCCATGGTCAACTCTGACTAGCGGAGGCCTCAGAAAAGTTACCACAAATATTCATAGAATTGACCTATTGACGAGGGTACAGGCCCTTCAGCCCATTGAATCTGTGGCAAGCATCAAGCATCTATTTATATTAATCCCACACTAACCCCATTTTTATTCTGCCCACATTCCCATCAATTCCCCATCTCATCCACCCCAAGACTTTTGGAACTCACCTACACACTAAGAGTGATTTACAGTGGCCAATTAACCTACTGATTCACACATCTTTGAGATGTGAGAGAAAGCCTGATCCCCTGCAGAAAACATGTACACTCCACACAAACAGTACCAGAAGTCAGGATTGAACCTGGAGCTGTGAAGCAGCAAACTGAAAAGGGCTCTTATTAACTGTTTCTGAGGGATAAGTACTGACCAGAATAGCAGGGATAACTCCCCATGCAACACCATGGGAATGTCTATGTACATCAAAGAGAACAGATAGGGCCTGGGTTGACACCTTCTGCAAAACACTTGCAGCTTCCTCAAAACTACACTTCGACCATTGCATTTGAGTCTTCAGAACAAAACCTGAACTCTCAACCTGCTGGCTTTAAGGTTCTGTTAATTCAGTGACAACTGGCAACAGTAAACAACAAGGCTCAACGGACAGATAACCAAGTTATGCGTTCCTCTTTTGAAAGCAGTTACACTTCCAGTGTTTTTGACCAACTTTCCACACGAGTGAAAACAAAACATATTGCATGCTGAGATTTTAACAATATATATTTTGCAAATTATTTAAAATAAATAGCATATAAATAAGAGATGATTAATGTGTGAATTGGAAGCTGCGTTCCCCAAAGGTTGAGGGGCTGGACTTGAATGTAATATTCTAGGTGCATTCTCACCTGAGCTCTTCATAAACAGAACAATATATCCTTGCTGTTATACTCAAATCCTCTTGCAATACAACCAATACACAAATTGGATGCTGAATGTCTAAATTAACCCTCAGTGATTTGCGTACAAAGACATCAACAAAGTTAGAATTCGAATCTGCAGTTACCTCCTGGCTGTACCAGTTCACAGGAATATTGAGCGAGGAAATGGGAACAGCTCACACCAATGCACTCTCGGCATTGATTAATAACTTTAAATAGAGGGAATGCAGAGTGGGGACTTAATGAATTACTGCGCAGTCGATCAGTATGTATACTGTTTGAGCTATAATTAGCTTCATTAGATGCTCGAATGTTTTTAAAATTGTAAACTAGAAGTCCAGGTTTAGATCCAGGTTGTAAATGTTTAACTGCTATGAAGGAACAATACAACTTTAAATAACCTGCTAACAAAGCACAAAAGCGTTTCAAAATTACATAGGATTGTATTACAAAAAAAGAAACATTTAATTTTTAGCTGTCACTTTAATTAACATGTTTCCTTTATCACTTTAATTAACATGTTTCCTTTATAGGAAAAATAAAGATGAGAATTACAATTTCATGCTGGTTTAACAGTAGGTTTTAGTCTCATGGATCAGAAGCATGGGGTGTTACAATCTGTGCACAGGATTCCTGTAATAAAGTGATTTGGGTGAGGAATATTAAAGGCACTCACCTGGTATAATAAGGATCCCTGTACTGACCCTGAGGCTTTACCTGTTGGAACACACACGCAGACTGAGCAACACTTCAGCAAGAACAACAATATTAGAGACATTTACATTTAAGTTAGTGAGGAAATCCCCCTGCCAAATCCTTGCATTTTTTTTTGTTAGTCCTGGCTGCTAATTAGTGTCTTCCATCTACCAATAAAAGGTTGAAAGTTCAGACCCACTGTAGCCAAAACACTGGTGGAATGTAAAGCTGTGCAGTTCCTCCATTTTACTCTATGTTAATGAGTGACAAAAGTTAAATATTGTTAACTTTCACGTTTTATAATTTAGGCTTAATTAAATGGTTGGTAAAAGTGTCAAGTGTTTTCAGCACCTCGGCATTAAGCACTGGGCTGGCTTGGGTGCACAAATTGGCAATGCCAGATCACAAAGGGTTCATTCTTATTTACCACATTTGTCATTGGTGACAGTGAGAATCGTTCATTGCTCAATGTGAATTCTAACCCCTTACATTCTCTGTGTTAATACTTCCCTAATATTTCCTACTTATTGATCAAGTTAGGTTTAAGCTTCTTTGTATTTAACATCATGAGTAACCAGATGACTCCAACTGTTGTATTGTTATGGTTTCTGAAATAGCCCCATATATTTCTCTAGACACCAAAAACATAAATAACAACCCATTCAGTATAATAGCCTTTTTCTTTAAGCACTAGATTTTCCAGTTCTCCATTTTCACCTGGATTCCATGTTCCTTCCACAGTAAACATTAACCACCATGGTTTCACATACCCGAGTTTCCATTGTGGGCAGTTGAGATGCATCAGTCCTGACGGGTTCTGAGGACCTAGTGATTGCAGGTGCATCTAGCCCGTCATCCAGTTCATTATCTGTGTAAGCTCCTCCCTCTGCATCTGTGTCCTCATAATCACTGTTGGCTCTGCTGTCCTCACAGCTCAGGTAATCCATACTCACGCTGTGTGATCGATTCATCAATTCTATATCCTCAGTAACTGTTTCTTCAGTCTGAAACACAGGTACAAAATTTAAAAGTCACATGACCCATTAATCTAATACCTCACCCGCCCCCCATATTCCACATTCTGCACTCACAGATTCCACTGCATTTATTAATTTGCTTTCACTATTCAGAGGGAACCTTCCCTATTGTGAGCTTCACCACAAACAATTAATGTGTTAATATTGTTTTGGCGACTTTGTTCCACTCATTTCCCTTGTAGTTTAAGTTCCCTTTACAGTTCATCATAGAGTCACAGAGCACCACAGCACAAAACAGCCCCATCTAGGCCATGCTAATCAGTCCCATTGGCCCACACCCAAACCACAGCCCTCTATACCCCTCCCATCCACTTACTTATCCAAATTGTCCTTCAATGTAGAAATTCAACCCACAAGCACCACTTAATGCAGTAGCCTGTTCCACAACCTCATCACCCTCTGAGTGAAAAAATTTCCCCTGTGGTTCCCCTAAGTATTTCACTCTTAACCCAAGACCTCTAGTTCCAGTTTTACTCACCATTGATGGAAAAAGCCTACTTACATTTAGCCCATCTATACCCCTCATTATTTTATATATCTCTCAAATCTGCACTCATTTTCCTAAGCTCTGCTAAATAATGTCCTAACCTATTCAACCTCTCCCTGTAACTCGGGTCCTCAAGTGCCGGCAATATCCTTGTAAATTTTCTCTGTATTCTTTCAATTTTATTGGTATCTTTCCTGTAGGGAAGTGACCTGAATTGCACACAATACTCCAAATTAGACCTCACTAATCTCTTATACAACTTCAATATAAAATCCCAACTCCTGTACTCTGATTTAGGAAGACCAATATGCCAAAAGCTCTCTTTATCAACCTGCATACTTGTGATGCCTATTACAATGAAATATGCATCAGTATTCCCAGATCCCACTGTTCTACTGCACTCTGCAGTGCCCTACTATTCACTGTGTAAGTCCTACCCTGGTTTGTCTTCCCAAAGCTAAAATCCTCACACTTGTCTGCATTAAATTCTATCCGGCATTTTCAGATCATTTTTCCAGCTGGTCCAGATCCCACTGCAAGCTATGATAGTCATCCTCGCTGTCCACTACACCCCCAACCTTAGTCTCATCCACAAATTTGCTGATCCAGTCTACCACATTATCATCCAGATCATTGATATAAATGACAAAAAACAATGGACCCAGCACTGACATCTGTGGCACACCAATAGTTACAGGCCTTCAGTCAGAGAAGCAGTTATCTACTACCACTCTCTGGCTTCTCTTGTGGAGCCAATGTCGGATCCATTTTACTAACTCATCCTGAATGCCAAGCAACAGAACCTTCTTGACCAGCCTTCACTTAGGTGACATCCACAGCCTTGCCATCTGCAACATTCCTGGTAACCTCCTCAAAATACATTATAAGACTCGTTAGTCAGGACCTACCACATACAAAGCCATGTTAACCATCTCTAATCAGGCCCTGTATATATGAATACTTACATGTCTATGTAGTAACTTAGAATACCTTCCAATAATTTACACACTACTGATATGTGGCTCACAGGTTATAATTTTTCGTCTTACCTTTAGAGCCTTTCTTAAACAATAGAACAACATCAGCTATCCTCCAGTCCTCCAGCATGAGCACTGCATTCAATCTATCCCTCGCCATGCACACTCCATTGCTCATAATTTCTTATAAGATAGAAGGAAGCTATTCAGCCCATCAGGACAATGCCAGAGAAATGCCATTAGTCCCATTATTTCCCTGTAATCCATTCTTCCTGATATTCCCATCAGTTCCTCTCACCTCCTTGATTCTCCTGCCCACTATGAAAATGAATAATCAATTCACAATGGCCAGTCAACCTATTAACTCTGTTTTCCTCCAACGTCTTTGGAATGTAGAAGGAAACCAGAGCGCCTGAGGGAATCCCACCCAATCATAGAGAGAATGTGCAAACTCCACTCAGATACCTGAAGAAGGACATGTGGAGATCTCCTGCTCCTCTTTGACTACATCATAGAGAAGAGTGCTCCCAGCTGAGTCAGGATAATACAGAGGATGGACGTCACTACAGATCCCGCTACCTTCTCACCGATGTCCACATGTCCATACTTTCTGAGAGTAGGGATTTGTGCTAATCTTTTCCTTCCCAAGTCCAAAATAATTGTTGCAATTCTGCTTGCTGCTCTATCTAAGCTCAACTGAATCAGCTTGGAACTGGGTCTGCCCTTGTGCAGAAGGTCAGAACCACATCAGAATGGTTTACTCACAGTGGTGTATCTTTATCAACATTTTGTCAATAGTTGGCTTATATTTTTACCAGCTATATTTGAACTTTTAAACTTGAGGTAAAATCACTGCATGTCTCAGAATCAATCACCTTTTCTTCAGGAAACCACACTGGCTGTGTCTGCTGATCTTTGATTGTTGATTTCAGTGCTTCAAACCACGTACTAGAACCAGAATTCAGGTTTATTGTACCTGGAACAAAAATCCATGACGTTACTACTAGGGAGTAGTAATTACTTGATATCAAGCAGTTTCAGGTAGAAATAATCCTGCTTGTATGTAGTGTCTCTGTGCAGTTTAACTGGTCATTAGAAAATCATTTTATTATTAATGTCAGAATCAGATTTGATATCACTGGCGTATGTTGTGAAATGTGCTAACTTAACGGCAGCAGTATAGTGCAATTAATGATAAATATTGAAAATAAATAAATGTATTACAGTAAGTATACAGCATCTGTATATTAAATAGTTAAATTAAAAGTAGTGCCAAAACAGAAATAATTTAAAAAATAAGGTAGTGTTCATGGGTTCAATGTCCATTTAGAAATCGGATGGCAGAGGGGAAGAAGCTGTTCCGAATTGCTGTGTGTGCCTTCAGGCTTCTGTACCTCCTTCCTGATGGTAATAATGAAAGGAGGGCATTCTTGGGATATGTAGAACTACGTCCAAGTTCACAAGATGAAAAAGGTTTTCATCTTATTTGACTTCATCCTTTCAGGAGAATGAGAATAGTTGCAGTTCACAACATTATTTTAAAGGCATGCAGGGTCCTACTCTTAACCATTCTGTTACTGATAATCCTCCATGCAAGAAAATGATTTCTAATATTGGTTCAAAAATTGCTTTGATGTCCTGACCTGGCATTTTTGGAAGAAATATTCCAGACTGGCCTTCTCTCTTCAGTTAAATATCTTTTTACATCACTGTAATCTTCTGTCTGTCCTTGAGGCTGACATGCTCCAGTTTATTTAGTTGTTCCTTAAAACTGATCTCTCTAACAATTTCTCTGGGGCCTCTACTGTTTCTAAAGTGGCAAGTAGAACAAATTTCCCAAAATAGATGAAGTGAGCAACAGAGCTGGAATTAATAATGCCTTTTCACTCTGTGCGGGATGGTTGCTTTAATGATTCCAATCTTTGTCTAATTGGTAAGAGAAAGATATTAGTGACATCAGCAGAAATGAAAGTGTTTTCCTGCTCCAGTCTCCCAAAGGTGTTGGTGCTGAGTTCATTTTTCTGGGCCAGTAAGAGGTCTTTTGTATCTGACTCATATTGAATTTACAGCACTGAAAGAGGTCACCTGACCCAAATGAGCCATGTTTGTGTGAAGTCTCCATTCTACATCACCTCACTCTTCCAGATTATCCTTCCATCCCTCCCTCCCTCACAAGAAAGGCAACTGGCAATTATGGGAAGAGGGTGGGGAGTGGGAATCAGTGGATGGTTCTTACATGGACCTGATATGGACTTGAGAGGTTGAATACACTCCTTCAGTACTGCAATTATGGATCTTCAAAAAATGCATTCAACTTAATTTAGTTGCTGCTTAGTGGATGATGACAGATCATTTTAATGTAGTATTCTAATAATAATGTCAGAATAAATCAACAATTAAGATGATGTTTCCATTACTGAGTGCATTCACTAATCATATTATGTACAATGCAGAAAATAAGCTGTAGATTAACTCTGGCCTGATAATTTATTTTAGGTATTTTATTGAAAACATTCCAGGATTTTAGATCTGAGCTAACAAAATGCACTCCTAAATTAATCAGGGTCTGGGTGCATCTGAAGACTGATCACCTTGAAGTATCTCATATGCTTGAAGCTCCAGACTTTACCTGTGAAGAGATGAGACCAGTACTTCCTCAGTTTTACAGCCTGTGCGTAGAGACTCTTAGAGCTTTTCCGTGACTGAGGGAAGAGGTGCTGCCGCATGGCTTTTACCTCCTGCTTATTGTCCGGATTGAAGAACACCACAATCGGATACCACTTCACATAGTTTAGTCGCTCAATAGCAGGAGGTGTGATGTCAAGTAGTCCATGTTTGTTCTGAAAATTATATTGAAATAATGTGTATCATATTGTTTAATTCAGAGAAGTGCTTTCTCCCCCACCGTTGAAGTGGTTCTAAATCAATGGGATTATATGTATGATACTGAACCACTGAAAGTTAAAAGAAAACACAATGTCTTGGTCAAAGATACAAGTTTTAAGGACCACACTAGATGTGAAAGAGGGTGTTTTAAGGAAAGAACTCCATTTGCTTAGCGCCCAAGACAAAGGAAAGCATGCCTGCAAGTGACAAGCCACTAAAATCAGTAAATCTCTTGAGAATATGTCGATCCAGAGCTTAGACCTGGAACCACAGGTGAGGAGGGCAGCATAAGAGATGAACCAGATCATTCTTTGTTACAAACCATAGTTCCATACTTATAATTAGTGAAAACAGCATGCTTTTACAAATTTAATTAATTAACTGAATTCATTAATCCAGTTATCCAACTGCCCTGGTGGGATTTGAACTCATGTCACCAGATTCTCTTGGCACTTGGATTACTGTTCCTGCAAAATATTCACTTTGTTATTCCCAACGATGATAGCTGCTCTTCAGTTTTCTCCACCCCCTCCCCACAATAGCTCATGACTTTTTATCTGCACTTCACCATAAGGTGAAGTGTACTCTACACTTACGCAAAATGATGTCCATATTTTTATATATAAGAAATTCAATACCATGTTTCATTTTGCTCCTTCTAAACCTGGGGTATAGAGAACTCTACATAATATTTCAACCATGGTCCAGAAAAGGATCAAACAACTCAAGCTACAGTCAAACTTGAGACTTCTCTGGTCCACAATGCTTATCTCATCTAGGTTGACTATTATTAGGTTTCTGGACAAGACCCAGAACTGATGACCAATTGATGATCAGTTACCTTTTGAGAGATAAGTCGCACAGTTTCAAGTTTGATGATGGACGATGATCCCTCTTCAGAATTCCTCGGCATCGTTTCTAAAACAGACATAGTGTAGGATCAGTGATTTAGAATGACTGGGAATATAGAAAATGACAAATAGCATAGACAGATACAATGTGATGCATGAAGGCAGAGTGACAACAGCATTTACTGGGAGCAATAAAGCAGAGAGGAAAGGATCCAGGTGTTTTTATACATTGATCACAATTAATGCAGGGAAGTTGCAGCCAAAGTATTAAAATAAACATTCTATTTAAGTCACAGGACACATTTTGGTCCGAGTCCACCATCAGAATTCTACATCCGGTTTAAATTCCTTCACATGGTGGGTGAAAAGTGGCCTGAGTAAAGGTTCATAGGAGAGGCTAAAATTGATACACAATTTAAAAGTACTAATTAACTTAGGCATGTTTGAAGAGAATGCAGACTTTGCTTGATCTATTAGAAGTTTAGCAAACTGTAAAAGGGCTGATGGTGTAAAATTGTTGGATTTTTTTTCAGACTTCAAGAATTAAGGGTAATTGGAGATCATGCATTTAAAATTTGCAGGAATAAGACAGGATGAGCAATTGTGGTGAACAGTTCCTTTGGAGATAGTTGCTGGGCTATGCTCACTCTGAAGTACAAACAAAGTGTGTTAAGTGCTTTCTTAGAGACAAGACTTTTGCGTTGGTGCACTCAAATGTAGTTTTCAAGATAAAACTGATGCATCTTCTTAAATCGAAAAGTTGACTGTCACTTTGCTGCTTGGCCTGCTGGCTTCCTGCAGCAGCTTGAGTTATTTTGCTCTAGTCTCCATCACCTGCAGTCTCTTGTGTCTTCACTGATTTCAAAGATGCTCTGAGGCATATTGGACTATCTGCTCGGTCAATGCCCTTGAGCCCAGGACCAGGGTAGTGACTTACTGAGGAAAGGTTCAGATGCAGTTCACATTCAGTACTCAGACTTTACGCCAGGAATGCCTGGCAGAGAGAGAATGATCCCATTCATTTAAATGGAACCAACAAATGTACGAAACAGGATGTCTAATTATGTACTTTCCTTATATTATCTTATTTTACAGCTCTTACTTTTCTTAGGGGTTTGAATTGCTTTTAATTGTGAATATTTTAATTTCAATTAAGATGTTCCAAACTATTTGAATAGTTTTTAAATGTCTCTAACTGGACACTTAAAAGTTGTTAGCAGGGTTTTGGACAGATAACCTGGCTCCTGATGCATAAATCTGGGAGGGAGGGTCTGGATGCAGTGAGTCTGCTCAGAGTCAAGGTTCAGAATGTTTCTCTCACCAAAACTAAATATCAGAGTAAATACAACCTGCGGCCAATGCTGTGCTTAGTTCACAATGGGCCCTGTCTGCTACTGTCTAAAATGTTGAGAAACACTGTATGAACTACAAGGGGTTAATAACAACTTCTGTTTTTATTTCTGATTTCTTATGTTTTTAAAATAAAAATCTTCACTTGCTCATGCTTTTTCTGACTTTTTCTATATTGCCTGAGCAGAGTGAATAAAGGGGGAGAGGCCTTGGGCAGCAGCTTGCCTAGGGGAATGTATTTTAGTGTAATCCTGATCTCTGCACTGATTTCAAAGCACAAAATCCCATTTTAAATAACACAGAATGCTGAAAGATGGAGTCAATCTGTAAGCAACAAATTTATGATTGCAGTTGAGCTGGTGAGCTGCATTCTGGTCAAGTCATCACTGGCTTCACATCTAGGATGGGGGACTAAAGTCACGATGTAATGTGTACTCACGGGCAAGCTCAAACTGGTCAGGCAGCTCGCTGATCAGACTTTGAGTAGCAATGTCTGCAATTGGTCCAAGAATCACCACAGGCCTTTTATAACTGGCTGTAACACAAAATAAAAAGAATGCAGAATGAATAAATATTATAATTTCTGGACAAAATAAAAGCAAATATATATTTTACTTAGTGATGCAACCAAGAGTAAGGGTTCCACCGAGCTGTTTCACCCTCCCTTCATTCTACATAGCTCCCTGTGTAGCTGTCATAGAAAGTACACTTCAGCTGCCTCCAGAGACATAGCAACCCCAGGTCCAACAAGTCAGTTGTAAACACTCTGGTCACGTTTCAGAGCTTTAAAACAGGAGAAAACCACGACTGTGGTTTATTGACATGAGCACACCCCAGTATCAGGACTTTGACGTGATCTCCAATTTGACATTCAGACAAAACACAAATACTCAATTAGTGAACCAAAAATAGCTGAGATCCAATTTGTACTTTGAAGTGTGATCTTATCCACCTGCAGTATCGTGACAAATTGGAACCTGGGAACATAAAATTCAATGTGCTTCATTTGAAACATTAAAGGCTCACACTGCAGTTTAAAATCCAATAATGTGATAGAACATAGAACGGGCAACATTACAGCACAATAGAAACTCTTCAGCTCATGACATTTTAACCTACTCCAGGTTCAATCTAATACTTCCCTCCTACATAGCTATCCATTTTACTTTAATCAATGTGCCTATTTAAGAACCTCTTAAATAACATTAATTCTGCCTCAACCACCACCTTGGCAATATGTTCCACACGCCCTCCACGCTCTGTGTAAAAGGAAACCTACCTCTGACATCCCGCCCCTACACTTCCCTCCAATTATCTTAAAAGTCTGCTTTCTTGTATTAGCCATTTCTACAATTGCTATACTGAGGAGCTATTTTCCAAGTCCTGTTTGATACCCACAACACTATTCTAAAACTTGGAGATTGTACAGACTTGGAAGTGTGGTTGAAGTGAATAGAACGTAAAGCTAGCCCAGTGGAATGGAAGAACGCATGGCAGATGAAATTCAATGCAGAGAAATACTTTGAATATTGGTAGGAAGAACAGAAAACTCAAGTGATTTTAGAGGGTATAATTCAAAAGGGGTTCTGGAAAGGAGAGACACGGGTGTATCCCTGCACAAGAGCCATGTGATAGCTAAGAAAGTTTACACAATTTTCAAGATTACTCAAAACATTTCATCATTAGTTATTTTCTTTTGAAATGTAGCCAGAAATTCAGTTGAAAATTGAAATGTGGTCAGAATTATAATACAGGGAAAGAAGACGGGCCAAGAAATGCATAGAGAGATTCCGCAGCCATCATAAGGAATGTGATCATACAGTCTGTTTGAGTGGTTGAAAAGAAAAAATCTCCATTCGCGGGAAGTCCCTCAGAGACTTTCTTTTCTTCAGCGGTTTGATCGAGGCACAACTGCTCAGGCGTGTAGACGTCAGCGAGTTTGACCGGTGGGATGAATTTCAAAAGAAGAATGCTTTATAGAGCGGGCTACAGAGTAGAAGGGCTTTGGCTCAATTGGCTTCGACGATAACGAGTCGAGGCGAGGTAAGTTACTTGCGAGGAGTAGGAATAGGAAGTATGTGTGTGAGGCCGGTGTTCTGTTCTGGGTGTCAGATATGGGATATCCGGGAGACTCACAGCCTCCCGGACGGCCATATCTGCGTCACGTGCGTAAAGCTGCAGCTCCTTAGGGACCACGTTAGGGAACTGGAATGCAGCTCGATGACCTTCGTGTGGTCAGGGAAAGGGAGGAGGTGATAGGGAGCTATAGCAAGTAGTCACACCGGGGCTTAGGAACACAGATAAGTGGGTAACGGTCAGGAGAGGGAAGGGCAGGAGGCAGATACTAGAGAGTACCCCTGTGGCTGTCCCCCTTAACAATAAGTACTTCTGTTTGAGTACTGTTGGGGGGCACGAACTACCTGGGGGAAGCGGCAGTGGCTGTGCCTCTGGCACGGAGTCTGGCCCTGTGGCTCAGAAGGGTAGGGAAAGGAAGAGGAAGGCAGCAGTGACAGGGGACTCTATAGGCGATTCTGTGGATGCAGGAAAGAAACATGGATGGTAGTTTGCCTCCCAGGTGCCAAGGTCCGGGATGTTTCTGATCGCATCCACAATATCCAAAAGTGGGAAGGTAACACTTTTGTGTTGGCGCGTGGCCTAGTGGGCAAGGCATCAGACTAGTAACCTGAAGGTCACTGGTTCGAGCCTCAGCTGAGGCAGCATGTTTGTGTCCTTGAGCAAGGCACTTAACAACACATTGCTCTGCGACGTCACCGGTGCCAAGCTGCATGGGTCCTAGTGGACAACATCGGTGGCGTGGAGAGGGGAAGGCCTGCAGCTTGGGCAACTGCCAGTCTCCCATACAACCCTGCCCAGGCCTGAGCCCTGGAAACTCCAGGCGCTGATCCATGGTCTCTCGAGACCGACGGATGCCACCACCAGGGAAGGTAACAGCCAGAGGTCGTGGTACATATTGGTACCAATGACATAGGTAGGAAAAGGGAAGAGGTCCTGAAAACAGACCACAGGGAGTTAGGAAGGAAGTTGAGAAGCAGGACCTCAAAGGTAGTAATCTCGGGATTACTGCCTGTACCACAAGACAGTGAGTATAGGAATAGAGTGAGCGGGAGGATAAATGCGTGGCTGAGGGATTGGAGCAGGGGGCAGGGATTCAGATTTCTGAATCATTGGGACCTCTTTTGGGGCAGGTGTGACCTGTACAAACAGGATGGGTTGCACTTGAATCCGAGGGGGGCCAATATACTGGTGGGGAGGTTAGCTAAGGCTATTGGGGAGAGATTAAACTAGAATTGCTGGGGGGTGGGAACCGAACTGAAGAGACAGAGCAAGAGGCGGTCGGCTCACAAATAGAGAAAGGTTGGAGACACTGCGAGAGGGAGGATAGGCAGGTGGTAGAGAAGGGATACGCTCAGACTGATGGTTGGAGATGTGTCTATTTTAATGCAGTGAGTATCCTGAACAAAGCGGATGAGCTTAGAGCGTGGATCAGTACTTGGAGCTATGATGTTGTGGCCATTACAGAGATTTGGAGGGCTCGGGCAGGAATGGTTACTTTGAGTGCCAGGCTTTAGATGTTTCAGAAAGGACAGGGAGGGAGGCATAACAGGTGGGGGTGTGGCACTTCTGATCAGAGATAGTGCCACGGCTGCAGAAAAGGAGGAAGTCAAGGAAGGATTGTCTACGGAGTCTCTGTGGGTGGAAGTTAGGAACAGGAAGGGGTTAATAACTCTACTGCATGGGTTTTTTTTTTTTTTACAGACCACCCAGTAGTAACAGGGACAACAAGGAGCAGATAGGGAGACAGATTCTGGATCAGTGCAATAATAACAGGGTTGTCGTGGTTGGAGATTTTAAATTCCCAAATATTGATTGGCATCTCCCCAGAGCAAGGACTTTTAGATGGGGTGGAGTTTGTTAGGTGTGTTCAGTAAGGTTTCTTGACACAGTATGTAGATAAGCCTACAAGAGGAGAGGCTGTACTTGATCTGGTATTGGGAAATGAACCTGGTCATGTGTCAGGTCTCTCAGAGCATTTTGGAGATAGTGGTCATAATTCTATCTCCTTTACAATAGCATTGCAGAGGGATAGGAACAGACAAGCTAGGAAAGTGTTTAATTGGAGTAAGGGGAAATATGAAGCTATCAGGCAGGAACTTGGAAGCATAAATTAGGAACAGATGTTCTCAGGAAAATGTACAGTAGAAATATGGCAAATGTTCAGTGGAGATTTGTGTGGTGTTCTGCATAGAATGTTGCAATGAGACGGAAAGGATGGTAGGGTACAGGAACCATGGTGTACAAAGGCTGTTGAAAACCTAGTTAAGAAGAAAAGAAAAGCTTATGAAAGGTTCAAAAAACTTGGTAATAATACAGATGTAGAAGGCTATAAGGCTAGCAGGAAGGAGCTTAAGAATGAAATTAGGAGAGCCAGAAGGGGCCATGAGAAGGCCTTGGTGAGCAGGATTAAGGAAAACCCCAAGGCATTCTACAAGTATGTGAAGAGTAAGAGGATAAGATGTGAAAGAATAGGACCTATCATGTGTGACAGTGGAAAAGTGTGTATGGAATCCGAGGAGACAGCACAGGTACTTAATGTATATTTTGCTTCAGTATTCACTATGGAAAAGGATCTTGGCGATTGTAGGGATGACGTACAGCGGACTGAAAAGCTTGAGCATATAGACATTACGAAAGCTGATGTGTGGAGCTTTTGGAAAGCATCAAGTTGGATAAGTCACCATGACTGGACGAGATATGCCCCAGGCTAATGTGGGAGGCGAGTGAAGAATTTGCTGAGCCTCTGGCAATGATCTTTCCATTATTAGTGGGGACAGGAGAGGTTCTGGAGGATTGGAAATGTTGTTCCCTTATTCAAGAAAGGGAGTAGAGATAGCCCAGGAAATTATAGATCAGTGAGTCTTCCTTCGTGGTTGGTAAGATGATGGAGAAGATCCTGAGGGGCAGAATTTATGAACATTTGGAGAGGCATAATATGATTAGGAGTAGTCAGCATGGTTTTGTAAAAGGCAGGTCATGCCTTACGAGCCTGATTGAATTTTTTGAGGATGTGACTAAACACATTGATAAAAGTAGAGCAGTAGATGTAGTGTATATGGATTTCAGCAAGGCACTTGATAAGGTAGTCCATGCAAGGCTTATTGAGAAAGTAAGGAGGCATGGGATCCAAGAGGACATTGCTTTGTGAATCCAAAATTGACTTGCCCACATAAGGCAAAAAGTTATTGTAGACGGGTCATTTTCTGCATGGAGGTTGGTGACCAGTGGTGTGCCTCAGGAATCTGTTCTGGGACCCCCCTTCTCTGCATGATTTTTATAAATGACCTGGATGAGGAAGTGGAGGGATGGATTAGTAAATTTGCTAATGACACAAAGGTTGGGGGTGTTGTGGATAGTGTGGAGGGCTGTCAGAGGTTATATCGGGACATCGATAAGATGCAAAACTGGGCTGAGAAGTAGCAGATGGAGTTCAACCCAGATAAGTGGTTATTTTTGGTAGGTCAAATATGATGGCAAAATATAGTATTAATAGTAAGACTCTTGGCAGTGTGGAGGATCAGAGGGATCTTGGGATCCGAGTCCATAGGACACTCAGAGCTGCTGCACGGGTTGACTGTGTGGTTAAGAAGGCATACAGTACATTGGCCTTCATCAACTGTGGGATTGAGTTCAAGAGCCAAAAGGTAATGCTACAGCTGTATAGGACCCTGGTCAGACCCCACATGGAGTACTGTGCTCATTTCTGGTCGCCTCACTACAGGAAGGATGTGAAAACCATAGAAAGGGTGCAGAGGAGGTTTACAAGGATGTTGTCTGGATTGGGGAGCATGCCTTATGAGAATAGGTTGAGTGAACTCGGCCTTTTCTCCTTGGAGCAGCAGAGACTGAGAGGTCATCTAATAGAGGTGCATAAGATGATGAGAGGCATTGATCGTGTGGATAGTCAGAGGCTTCTTCCCAGGGCTGAAATGGCTAACATGAGAGGGCACAGTTTTAAGATGCTTGGAAGTAGGTGCAGAAAAGATATCAGAGGTAAGTTTTTTTTTTTACGCAGAGAGTGGTGAGTGCGTGGAATGGGCTGCCGGCGACGGTGGTGGAGGCGGATACGATAGGGTCTTTTAAGAGACTCCAGGATAGGTACATGGAGCTTAGAAAAATAGAGGGCTATGGGTAACCCTAGGTAATTTCTAGAGTAAGTACATGTTCGACACAGCATTGTGGGCCAAAGGGCCTGTATTGTGCTGTAGGTTTTCTATGTTTCTAGATCACTAACTTTGTTTTTCTCTGTCTACAGATTCTGCCTGACCTACTGAGCATTTCTATATTTTTTCAGTTTTAGGTGTGCTGAGTGATGGATAGATGTTGGCCAGGATACCAGGAAAACATTCTTACTCCTCTAAGAACAGTGCCAGGTTACCTTATGCATCTGCATTAAGAACACATGAGATCTGAAAGAAAATATTTCTGACTGATTGCCTCAGTAATTTATGACTTCACGTCTCTGGAATGAGGCCTAAGCCCACAGCATTCTAACCAAGAGATGAAAAATATCTTTGTTCCAAAGCTAGTAAAGAATTGAATTTGTGTGTCTACCTCTGAGCGAACCTAATACCTTCTTTGATAGGTGATAAACTAAAACATCGGGCAAAGGTAAAGCTCTGATCAACACTTTGAGCTTCAAAACCACTCACTCTCCACTTAAATACACTCCTATTTAAAAAAAGCTTGAGAGTTGCAGATAAATTAAAATTAGCTCAAAAATCACATCTTGTTTATTTGGAAGGGGGATATTTCCATTACATTGAAGATGGCACGTTTGGAGGCTGGGCTCAGGCGGGTTCCCCTTTAACAGCTGGCGTGCGAGCAGCGGCCAATAACGCTTTGGAAAGTTTCGGAAACCCGGCCCAGACAGCGAGATCGGTTCCAAAGAGGGAGTGTAGACTTCTGGTGGCCAAATAGATGTGTCCCTTCCAATAGGACCCAACACCTGCACCAACCAGCCAGAAGTTCATAGCATTATGCAAGGTATAGATGGGGCAGACAGTCAAAATCCTCATCCTTCCTATCGCGACCTATAAGGAGTTTTACGTTCTCCCCTTAGCCACGTGGGCTTCCTCCGGGTGCTCTTAATATGGTAGAGACTGGGCATGAGGAATAAAGCAGGCACAAAGATTTGATTTTCCCAAGGATGCAATCTGTTGGAACGTTGACTCTGAGGTCTATAGCTTTCATTGTCCTGATCTATTGGGTATCACAGTTTGTCTGGGATCTCATACCATCTGATCTGATCTTGCGATGTGAGATTATTAGGGATCTGATCTCACTTGTGTTCATAGAATCACACATCAAATATCCATGGACCCCACTGACCTTTCTGGACCTGAGCCAGCACAAGGAATGAGACATTTCATCAGCCCCAGGTGCACAGCTCAATCTCTCTATCATTTTATATTATAAATCCAATGTTTTTTTTAAGTTACTATTGAATCTCCTTCGGTATCTTACCAAATATTTGTATTCTTTGCCAAAGATCCCATATGTTTATCAAACATCGTCCAGTATCATCAAGGTGCTTTCATCAATTGTATATTTCACAAATTTCTAATCTATCTGTAGCTTTCTTTATCTTCCACTTCCTCTGTGTTTTTCCAATGCTGTCTGTCTCTCCCCATCTTTCCCTTTTTCCATTTTTTACAATCACTCATCTGCTCAAGCCTTTGTGACTCATTTTCACTCAGTCCCGAGGTTCACACGCAGACACTCACACAGCCTCCCAACCTCATTTATTTTTCTAAAGTCTTCATGAGGCCTTTTAGCTGAAATAAGTCCAGGCTGTGAGGATTGCGTTAATTGCCACCCCTGCTTCTCACTGATTTAATTCATCTAAGTTTACTCTCGATATGTTGCAAATCATTCAAAACAGATTTAAGTCTTATTCTGACATTTTCTGTACCTTCTCTCAGGACAACCCTTTCGTAGGGTGGAAACTTGCCCTGGATCGTCAAGGCTGAAAGGTCATCCCTGCTTTTCCGGATATTTTTCTTGGCCCCTCTCAGGCCACGCATTTTCCAGAACTCTGCCCGAGCTCCAGCTGAGGTACTCGATGAAGCTTTCTGCATTTCAACTTTGGCAATCTGTTCAGCCCTGTGCGGGGAGGATCAACACAAAACATCTGCTTAGTTTATTGTCCCATTGTCACTTTTCTTGTGGTGTTTTTCCCAAGTGGATTTTGCAGTGGCCTTGGGTACACTAATCTGTTGGCATTTCACTGGACTGGTAATCTACAGGGTCTGGATTGCGAGTGCCAAACATGCACCATGATGATTAAAAACTAAAATGCATTTTGTTTAAGAGGAAAATGTAGAATAAAAGAGTGAACATCGGTAACAGTGACCATGACACAGCTAGATTATCATAAAATGCATTGTCCAATTCGAAATCTGCTGACCAGGCAGAAGCATGCGTGAGTCCAACATCACAGTCTTGCGGCTGACTCTTAACTCCCCCCAATGAGATACCAGTTTAAGAGTGAGATGCTGATAACGTGAGTCTGAATTTAAAATGGTATTGGATATGTAGTCAAAGGCTGGTAATTGTTATTACAATAGTTACAGGTCACAGGGTCACAACTTCAGATGAGTCTTTATTCAGACTATACACGTGATTATATTATAATAGTTCTGCTTACATAATACATACAAAAACACCAACACTGCTCTGAAGATAAAAATGGCTTCACTGTAATTACACATTCAGTCTTCCTGAGCCTGACCCTGACATTGTACTTTATAATTTGAACGGAGGAACTTGAAATCTCTTTATTCAAAGTTCAGTTGGTGCAACTTTGGAACACGTAGCCTGTTTCTGTGCTCAAATCTGCTAGTCCTGGTGTTCTGGCATCTGGCACACCTGTCAGATTGGAGTGCGAGCCAGAAGTCCAGAGCGTGAAGCTGGAGCCAGTAGTCTGTACTGCGGGCTGGCTGCGTGGCTGGAGCCAGGGTGCGGACCGTGGGTGGGAGTATGTCTGGAAACAGTGCTCGGGACTGTTCCTGGTACCAGCGGTCCGAACTATGAGTGGGTGTGTGGCTGGATCCAGGGTGTGGTCTGTGGGTTCATGTGTAGCTGGAACCAGCAGTATGAACAATGAGTGGGTGTGTGGCTGGAACAAGAATGTAATGATGAGGCATTGGTCAGACCAAACTTGGAGTATTTTGAGCAGTTTTGGGCCCCTTATCCAAGAAAAGATGTGCTGGCATTGGAGAAGGTCCAGAGGAGGTTTGCGAGATTGATCCCAGGAATGAAAGGGTATATGCATAGGGAGAGTTTGAAGGCTCTGTGTCTGTACAGGGAGGAGTTTAGAAGAATGAGGGGGTGATCTCATTGCAACCTACTGAATATTGAAAGGCCGAGATAGAGTGGACATGGAGAGGATGTTACCAATAGTGGGGGAGTCTTGGATCAGAGGGCATAGTCTCAGAATAGAAGGGTAAACTCTTTAGAAGAAAGATGAGGAGACATTTTTTTTAGCCAGAGTGTAGTGAACCTGTGGAATTCATTGCTACAGATGGCTGTGGAAGGCAAATCAATGGATATATTTAAAGTGGAGGGAGACAAGTTCTTGATTATTAAGGGCATCAAAGGTTATGGGGAGAAGGCAGAAGAAATGTTGTTGAGTGGGAAAATAAATCAGCCATGATTGATTGCCAGAGCAGATTCAAGGAGCCATGTGCCTTAATTCTGCTCCTATGTTTTATGGTCTAAAAGAGTTCAAGACATAATAAACTATGTGCATCAGGTAAAATAAATCTACTGTTTAGCATTCTTGAGTCATAGTGAAACATTAGCCACACATCCTTAAGCCCATACTCTTTAGAGCATTGCAGGTATATTACAGACCTGTTCTTGTTGGGGATGGTGCCTCTCTGTTGCTCCGTAAAGTCTCGGCCAATTCGCACAGCATACCACGCTCCCAACTTCCCTTTGTACATCGTGTCGATGACTCGGAATACATCACCTCTCCTGAAGCTTAGTTCCTGAGATCCTTCCACTTCATGTTCAAAGTGGGTTCGCACGTAGAAAGAGTCACCGACATTTGAGTTGATCATTTTTTTAAAAACTGAAAGAAAGGGTTTTTTGTATCAATTTGTGTTTATATATAACACCAGGAAATCCAGCTGGGCAGAACTTCAATTCCCAATGATTTACATCAAAACATTACAGTTTATGGCCTTTAATGAAGAAATCCTATGAATGATTTACACATATCTCTCACCTAAGATGTAAAACTTCAGAATGTGAGTGCACAAGCTGGATACAAGCAGCACAGATTTATCTGGTAAAACTGAAGCGCTTCTACACACTTGGAGCCAGATAAACAGTACCTTGGGTCCTCTGCAGTGGTGTGCTGGAGAGAATATACTGAACCCACACAGCTTCCACAGGTGCAGATGTTTTCTTGAAATTTGGACTTTTTAAAAGTTTGCTTTCCTTCAAATCAAAAGCCTGGAATTAACCCAGTAAAAGTGGTGCAGTGACCCAGTGGCACAGCACGGAGAGCTGCTGCCTTTGAATTGGGCTCAGACCTGATCGCTGATGCTGTCTGTGTGGAGTTCGCACCTTCTCCTTGTGACTGCATGCATTTCTCCTGCTGTTCTGGGTTCCTCCACATATCCCAAACACCCATGTTCTTCGATTAATTGGCCACTGTAAATTGACTCTAATAAGTAGGTGAGTGATAAATACAATTGACAGGATTTTTAACTTTTTTTAAATTTAGAGACAGCCTGGTAACAGGCTCTTCTGGCCTGATGTGCCCATGCCCCCCCGCCCGCCATTTGCACCCCTGTGACCAATTAACCTTCTAACCCCTAGACCTGTGGAATGTAGGGGGCAATTGGAACACTTGGAGGAATCCCACACAGTCACCTGGAGAACGGGGCGGATTTTAATGGGTCGATGGTGCAGTAATAGTGCTAGTCTAACGGTTATGCTACCATGCCACCCCAATGGGGAGAATAAAATAGGATTTGTGTAGGATAAATGGAAACAAGTGCTTGATGGTCAATATGAACTCGAGGGGCCAAAGGCCCTGTTCCCCTGCTGTGTGATTATGTATCAAGGAGATGGTGCCAAAGCAGTCAATTTCAGCTGAGTCAATGACGTAGAATGTTCAAACCAGTACAGGAAATCTGGAAGTACTCAGCAAATTGAGGATTATCAGTGGAAGAGAAAATTAGTCAACATTTCAGATCACAGACCCTTCACCAGAACTGTAAAGTGAAGGAAACTTGTAGTGCTTGGAATAACGTGGATTAAATCAGTCTGGGTTCATTTAGCTATACCCTAACATGACACCCAGTGACGTGTGAAGTGTCCTCTAATACTGTGCCCTAGTTGCTGAAAAGGTCCTCATGGCTTGAGCTCACGTCTAAAGAGTGAATTCTTTGATGAGGTTCTGTTGGAGGCTAGGGATTACACATCTAACCAGCACAAGTCAGCCCTCAGGGGAGCGGTACTGTTCATTAGAGCATATACAGAAGATATTTACTAGCAGGTTACACTCACTGTCTTCCTTCCTCTGAGCTCTAATCTCCACTTGCTGTCCCTTTGGTATGTCCAGCATAAGCAGCACTGCCTCTTCACGAGTGAGGTTTTGAAAGCTGACGTCGTTCACCTATTTCGACAAGAGGATAAATGGCTGAGTGTTCATAATTGCAACTGTAGGTGAAAGAGGCCATAATTAATCACAAGAAGCCTTGACAGTGAAGATGTAGAGTACAAATGAGAATATATCAAACCCCAATTCTCTATTCACGCAACATCTATTCATATATGTCTGACAAGGATTGCTGGAGAGAGATAAGGTACAGTATTAATTCAAGGATAAGGAGGTCATTTGCAGCATCTCCACAAGTAGATTCAGCCATCTGAGTGAAAACAGACCTTGCTATGTGTATGGATCAATACTGGTAGAGAAGTTACCTTCAGGGCCAAGAATAATAATGTTGAACTTCATTTTAATCTAATTCAGACTGCTTTATCACCGTTAATGGCAAAGCAATCGTTGAAATGCTGCCCGTTAGATGTTTATGGACTGATGGGTTTCAGAGACTATTCTCTTGTCCACTCTGGGCTTGGGGTTTCTGTTTTATTAGTCAACCTCCTGGCATTACCTCAGTCACCTGCCTGTTCCGTGTTGAGGTTGTGGTCGGCATCCGTCTGTCCCGATCATCCTCATAAACCTGGGCGGAAGGTATGGAGATCCTGTGATGCCCAGGTGTAAAGATCCCCCTCTCGGCCTCACCAGTGCAACCCAAAGAAAAGCTTATGAGGCAATACGTTTGGCACCAGCTTGGCTGCAGGAGCTGCCGGAAGGATGTTCAATGACGTGCAGCCACCTTAGGGGCTCTGCTCCGGATTTGCTGTCTGGGTTTTCTCCAATAGCCTTCATCTCTCCCGAGGCTACCCAGAAGGCAGTGGAACTATTTATAATATTTACATGCAATGTAGAATAATAATATTTCAGCACAATATGAGTTCATTTACTGCTATGGTGTTAATTTCCATAAGTAGGTGAGTTTGAACCCCCATATCTGCTTTCTCAACAGACTATGGTATTACTCCTTTTCAAACAAAAATCCCTAGTTTTATTTTAAAGAATTTTGTTCCTTTTGTTTTCACTTTTGGTGGAGGAATCCACATTCTGATCAACTGAAATCCATTCTCTGACATTTAATCTAAGTAGCTCCAGTTAGTAAACGAGCCAGTGTCTGAGTGCAACAACTTGGAGCTGAATACTGCCAGCACCTTTTTGATATTCAGGTTCCTGGGTCTTATCATTTCGCAGGACGTCATATGGGAGAACCATATTATTAACAAAAAGGCTCAGCAGAGGATGTACTTCTTGTGGTAGTTGACAAAATCCCATCTCACCCAGAACACACTGGTGCAATTCTACACTGCCATCATCGACAGCGTTCTCACGTCAGCTATTACTCTCTGCATCCTCTCACAGTACAGCTGATTGTCAAGTCATTGTCTACAGTCGACCATCACTGCATGTGTCCAGGACAAAGAAGTGGGCAGGAAAAATAATTGCAGACAGTGCCACCCAGCCAACTACCTTTTCCCAAAGCTCCCATCTGCAAACTGCAATAGGGCTATTGAAACAAAAAAAAAGCCATTTTAAAAGTTTCTTTCCATAGGCAGTTAGTCTGATTCTAGTTAGCCACCCCTCCCTTCTCTCTATTACCTCAGTCACTGTAGTGCAATGTACCACTTTATATAATGGTCTTTACATTGTAAATACATGTTAGAATTTATGTATTTATGCACATTTTATTCCATATTTGTACTTAACCTCTACGTTTATTTTATATAATTCTTCATTCTTATAACTGTTGAATATTTCTGCTTTTGTTGCGTGTCATGGCAACACATCACAGCAAATTCGTAATACGTGTAAATGTATAAGCTGAATAAAGTTGACCCTTGATCCTTAAACTTTCACCATTCTCCTTCCCCAAATACCAACTGTGTTGCCTTTTAAATAACGCTTCAGAGTCTACCACGCCAGGCACCGGCAGTAAATTCTTTGTGTGGATCTATGCATTGAAATATGGTCTCTCAGTTCCACCTTTACCATTCTAATGATCAGTCTAGGCTTTTTGCTCTTGTTTAACCTTGGCAAATGCCTTTACTGGATCCTCTCAAATGAGCCTAAATCACTGGCTATGTAGAGTGGGGGTGGAGGAGCAGGGAGCGAGGGACAAGGTGGTGGCAATGGTAATGTATACAAGTCTGTCTAAATGAGACCTTAGGTTAAATAAGTTTTTTCCCTTGTTAAGCATTAAATTACCTGGAAATAATGAGCAACATGGGAGAGAATCTCAGAGTCATAGTGTCACACATGCATAAGCAGACCCTTAGCCCACTTTTAAGTATCTATTTATACTATTGCTATTTACCAGCACTTGTTCTCTAGCTTCTATCAATAATAACAATAGTAATCAGGAATTCACATTCTCTTATTTGTTTCTGTTTGTGATTGGATTACTTCTCATTCTATTACCTTTAAAATCTGATCTCCTGTCTGGATTCCCTGTTTGGCAGCAGGACTGTCTTCGAGAACCCGAGAAACGAATATTCCAACGTCGTTGCCTCCGGCCAGCTGCAAGCCAACATTGGCATCCTTCACAAACCTCACAACCTTCATGGCTGGGCTGTAACTAAGTATAGAAAAATCCAGTCAGTGAGCACAAAGTGATCCTTTCCTTCTGAATATTTGGCTAAAAGTCAATGAGATGTTCAAGGCAAAGTTCTGTCCTTTATACTATAATTGCATAGGGTTATAGGAGGCAAGTGAAAGGCTGGGGCTTTGAAAGGACTAACCATGGGTTCCTCTGGATAGATGAGTGACAACCCTGACCCCTGCATGCTTGCTTTCAATTTAGAGAGTTACGACTTAAGCTTGGACTCCAGAAGATGCTTTTGGTGGTTCAGTGTGAATGCCAGATTCATTAATTCTTCTCTTGTTGCTAGATGTAACTCAAAGGGCACAGAAAGAACCAAAGATCTCGCAGGACTGATATGAATTATGCCTTTGAAAACGTTGATGTTGATTACCAGGACTTCTACATAATGAATGGAATAAGAGAAAACTTTGGCTGGATTGAATGTATGAACTGAGAAAGTGGACAGACAGGAAGAAAGGCCATGCCTAGGTCACATCTAAGCCCCAATCATCCTGACAAAACAGTTAGTCTAAAGGAGAAATTACTTCACTTTATTCTATCATCACATTAGCAACTTTTTTATGTCGGCTTGCTCTTGAACTGACAATAAGAAAAACCATTTTCCTTTCTCCTGCCTCCTGAAATGAGAGGACGCCAGGCTCCCTAACTACACTCTGCTGCTACGGTCAGGCAGCATCTCAAGGAGAAAGAAGGAAACAACGGGCAAAAGAAGCAAACTTGGATACTCTTACAAAACCAGCAGCACCCCAAAACACAACGGTTAATTAAATAAATCAGCATCCAGTGGATCACATGTAACTGCAGTAGTCCATTAGTCTCATTATTGCCTTAAACTTACCCAACATTATACTCATCTGGTGGTCTTCTGTTTGCTGCCTTTACAGGGACAGCATATGTTGCATCCTCAATGACTGCATTTAGGAAAAAAATAAATAAAACAGCTATGTTGAAAACCAATAATTAGTAAGCAAACAAAATGACACTATGCTGTACAACATATCCCCTGCAATGTACAACACATCTCCCCCTGCACTAGACAACCCATCTCCCCCTGCACTGTACAAACCATCTCCCCCTGCACTGGACAACCCATCTCTGTCTGCACTGTACAAACCATCTCCCCCTGCACTGGACAAACCATCTCCCCCTGCACTGTACAACCCATCTCCCCCTGCACTGTACAAACCATCTCTGTCTGCACTGTACAAACCATCTCCCCCTGCACTGGACAACCCATCTCTGTTTGCACTGTACAAACCATCTCCCCCTGCACTGGACAACCCATCTCTGTCTGCACTGTACAAACCATCTCCCCCTGCACTGGACAAACCATCTCCCCCTGCACTGGACAACCCATCTCCCCCTGCACTGTACAAACCATCTCCCCCTGCACTGTACAACCCATCTCTGTCTGCACTGTACCAACCATCTCCCCCTGCACTGTACAACCCATCTCCCCCTGCACTGTACAAACCATCTCCCCCTGCACTGTACAAACCATCTCCCCCTGCACTGGACAACCCATCTCCCCCTGCACTGTACAAACCATCTCCCCCTGCACTGGACAACCCATCTCCCCCTGCACTGGACAACCCATCTCTGTCTGTACTGTATTGTCCATCTTCTCCCTGCTCTTCAGAACGTTTAGCGCAGACGCCAGTCTACGCTGGCAGTTACGTTGTGTAGGTGGGGTGTAACGAGCAGTACTGCTGTCACTTTGCTCCTGCACGTGGATGCAACCTGACCTTCAGCTTGTGTCAAGTTCACACTCTTGCCCTGTGTCCATGTGGATTTGCTTGCCATCCTGTGATTTCTTCCCAGGTTCTAATAATATGCTGGTTGGCAGGTTAATTGGACAGTGTAAGTTACCTCTGGTTTAGATGGCTGGGGCACTGCCGGATCCTGCAAGTAAACTGGAGGAATGGGAATGAAGGGATTGCTTTGAGAATTGGACAGATCCAGTGGGCTGAATGGCCTTCTCATAAGGAAATATTGAAACATCTCATATTCTTGTATCTATTCATGACTCTGCATATGCAATTTAATTTTTGCTTACTACTTAGTTTCTGTCTCAAGCGATAGAAATATTCTCTACCTCCTCACGGCTCTGTGTGAAGGACCTTATGGTTATCTTCCTTCCATTTAATCCTTTCATTGTTTTGAATCACTCAACCGCCAGAGAGGATGGAATTAAATCAGAGCAGGCTCTCTTTGGGAGCTGCAGACAGTTACTGACGCTATCTCCTCATGTCACGCTTGCACCTCTTGAACAGTCAGCCCTTCTCACTTCTTGAACAGCACAGAAACTGGCTAAAAGCTTCCATCAGCTCGAGGGCTTCTGATAAATGATGCTTTCAAATCTACCCATTAATCACAAGCTACCATCTCTAAGCCAAATTCATTCACTGCTGTGAAGTATAATTCTTAGTTTCAATCAGTGCTCACCGTAATGGGGTATAGTGGGTACAGGACTGAAACCCATCTCTGTCACTGGGTTTTTGCTTGGTCTGAGGCTGAAAATAAGAATGGAAAACAAGAGTCATCTCTGGTCAACACCAAATCTCTGAACAACAGCAAAATCGAAGGATTCGGGGCTAAGTTTTTTCACACTGAGAGTGGCGAGTGCGTGGAATGGGCTGTCGGTGACGGTGGTGGAGGCGGATACGATAGGGTCTCTTAAGAGACTCCTGGAGCTCGGAAAAATAGAGGGCAATGGGTAACCCTGGGAAATTTCTCAGGTAAGGAATTGTTTGGCACAGCTTTGTAGGTTCTCTATGAGCTCTACATTCATCAAACTGGATGAAAAATAACAAATGAATGATGGTTAAATTGATTTAAAAGGTATGGAGACAGAAAGCAGGAAGCTTCTGACTAACTGGGCTAGATCTGTTGTCGGGGAATTGCTGGAATTTATTATTAAAGATACTACAGCAGAGCATGTTGAAAAATTCAAAGTATCAGGTCAATATAGTTTTTTCAAAGGGGAATTATGTTTGGCCAATTTATTTAGAATTCCTTCAAGCAGTAACGCACATTGTGGATAAAGAGGGAAAACTGGGGATGCACTGAGATTTCAATAAGGCATTTGATAAGATGATGAATGAAAGGTTATTACAGAAAATAAAATTTCACAGCGTAGGAGTTACCGTGTGGAGCTGGAAGATGGCTCAGTTAACAGGAAAGAGAAAGTAGGGTTTTTTTTGGCTCTAAGATTTAACAAATGTGTGCAACAAGGATCGGTCCTGGGACCTTAACTTTTTACAATTTATATACTGTACATGACTTGGAAGAAGGCATTGACGATGTGATTGATAAATTAGCTGGCGACACTAAGAAATAGGAATGTACTTTGTGAAGAGAACATAAGGTGATGACAAAGGGATAGAGACGGGATGGATGAATGGGCACAGATGTACCAAATGTGGGAAAGTATGAAGTTTGCCATTTTGCCAGGAAAAATAATAATAAAGCTTATTATCTAAATTATGGAAGATTTCAGGGTTCTGATGTGCAGAGGAATCCAATATCCTAGTACATGAATCACATAATCCTAGCATTCAGGTACAATGGGTAATAAGGCAAACCAACTGAATGTCACTGTTTATTGTGAGGGTGTTGTGTACAAATTTGGAGAAGTTTTGCTTCAATTATACAGGACACTGGTGAGACCATACCTGGAGTAAATGTCCTGAACTGATCTCCCTATTTAAGGAAGCTTGTTAATACGTTGTAAGCAGTCCAAAGGAAGTATACTAGATCAATACCTGGAATAGATGACTTAGCTCATCAGGAAAAGTTGGACAGGCTATGTATATTTTTCTCTGCTGCAGGTTAGAAGGAAAAATGGTGTCCGTGGATATGATGGTTTCTCTTGTGAAAGAATCTAGAACGAGGGGGTCACAGTTTAAAATGAGAGGGAGGAGGTAATCTTTTTCCTTCAGAGGATCACGACGTTTTAGGAGTGAAGGAGGTCCTGTCATGAGTTTCTGCTGGCCTCTTCTTCTTTAGCTTCTCAGTAATGGTCCTCAAAAGGAATATTACTGGAAAATGAATCTATTATCTGCTCATTAGTTAATAAGTCTCTATCTCCTTTCACTGTGCGCTATAACTTGGTCACTGCCTTCATTACTATGGCTTATAATGTATCTATTATTTCCCATTGCTCTACCTACCTTTCGTTGGTCTTCATTTTGTTGGCTGGATTTGGCCCAACGATGGGGGGTGAATCTGATCGTTCAGGCTCCAAATCTGAAATATCTGGTGTAGAGGGTGTAGATAGTCAGAACAGTTTGAGATTTAAAACTTTTCATTCATAATTTTTTCTGGGAAAAATTTTATTTTAGCCAAAATAAAATGTGTCGTCGGGAAGGCCGGAAAATTTTTCACTGTGGGCCCGAAGACCCGAGATCTTTGCGATCTTCGGGTACAGAGCTCGTAAAAAGTGACGAAACGGACTTTTTAAACATCGTGAACCAGCGGGATGTTGTTATGTCTCCAGCTCGCTGTGAAAACGAGGGACACCTCCCTCTCCCTTATTAGGGAGAGAAAGAACGTGTGGGATGCCAAATGCTGGATGAATTGCTTTAGCTTTTGGTAAGTAACTACAAAGTCTGTGTCTTTGCTATCGCTTAGCTCACACTTGTGCTTGGTAGCGGGTGCGCTCTTTGTTTTGCCGGTGGGGGGAGGAGGGGTTGTTGTTCACCGCCGCTTACGCGCGGGAGGGGAGAGCTGGGGGGGACTTTGGGGTTCTCACGTTTAATTGTCATTCATTCTTCAGGGCACTTTCTGTTTTCATGGATGCTTTGCAAAGAAGGAGCATTTCAGGATGTATTTATATTGTATACATTTCTCTGACATCAAGCTGAACCTTTGAACCTGTGATACAGGCAATGTGTATTTTTTAAAACAGAGTTTCTAATCTGGAACACGCACAAAATGCTGGTGGAACGCAGCAGGCCAGGCAGCATCTATAGGAAGAAGTACAGTCGACGTTTCGGGCCGAGACCCTTCGTCAGGAGACTAGACATCTAAAGCCTTGTTCCACTCTGTTGTATTTGCTACAGTCAAGCAAATAATGGAATGAGCTTTAAGCCTACTTCCTGCTCCACCTCCTACCCACAACTGACGCTGTTCTTGTCCACTTTGAACACACCAGAGTGATGCTGCTCAGTTTAAGATGTTGACAAACCACACTGTAATATCGACATACTGGGTGTTTATTTGCCTTCCTCCGTACAGAGGTTTTGAGGAGGTGGTAGTCCATTTACTTTAGATTGGACCTGAATGTTCCTCAGACACTTCATACATTTGCTTCTGCAATGCCGGATACTTGAGAAGTGTATAACGAGACATAATTAAGAAGAGAAAAGCAAAACAAGCAAAGACGGAGAGGAACCAGGAAGACCACACAGACCGAAAGTAAGGTATTTAAATTCTAGTTGGAAGATCAACAGAACCTTGGAGAAATTTATAAAAGGACAAGACCCTCATTTTCTTTATTCCATCGAATGTTGCCAACCTTCTGCCAGAGTTCAGCAGGAATTGGCATGGAAGTTCCATCAAACAATATTTATTTGAATCTCAGAATAGATTTATTTCATGATAGATTTTATAAGAGTATGAAGAGAAAAGTACAATAAAAGAAAACAGAATTTTCCTTGTACCTGCTGGCAGTGAGACAGTACTTTGAGAAGGTGATAAAATAATAACTTGGTCTCTTACCTTCCAATCCAGAGCTGTTTTCCTCACTGTCCTCCAGCTCTGGGATGTTGACCAGAAACTGTTCGTTATCCCGAAGAACCACCAGCTTCAGCTTTCCCTCCGATCTCTCAATTAATGACTTTGTATCTTCTAGAGATATATTCTCTGTCACTACACCATTAATCTGCCAAACACAGAAAGTGTCCTTTGACTTCCAACATGAAGAACAGCCACCATTTAAGGTAACCTAAGAAAATGGGCCATCAGGCTTAACAAGACATTCCATCTTTAGGTTGTCTTTGGATTCATTTACTGATCATGCCAAACATCCCTAGATACAGTAATATCTAATTTCCACTTAAGACCATCTCTGAGATTCAATGGTCTGTATTTTGTCAGGTTTTACCAGTAGTAAATTAGTGGTATTAATCTATATAATTAGAGTCATAGACCAAGTAGTCCTTTGACCCCAGTTTAGGAACCACTGGTTTAGAGGATTATGGGCCAGCATGGGCAAATGGGACTACAGTATCTTAGATGGGAATCTTGGTTGGCATGGAACAGTTGGGCCTAAGGACCATGTCCATAAACTGGGGTTAAAGGGCCCCTTGGTTATTGGTAGGGGTCCATGGCATAAAAATGGTCGGGAACCTCTGCTCTAAGCCTTCCCTTTCCATAGTTAGGAAGTTTTAGATATTAGCAATCATATCTAACATGGAAAACCTGAACCTTTGGTCAAATTCCTGCTGGTCAGTCTTGTATTTTCTCACTTGTCTCTACACAAAGTTCATATTTTTGTACTTCCTTTTTGGCCTATCAAGCTATGCTAACTTACAGATCAGTCCCATTCCCCAAGTAATTTTCTCTGTGACTACATTCTAATCACTCCCCCAATGAGATTGAATCACTCACCTACATACTCGAGGCCAATTAATCCACTAAACCACATATCTTTGGAAATGGGAGTGCATAAGGAAACCCATAAGACCATAAGATATAGGAGCAGAAGTAGGCCATTTGGCCCATCGAGTCTGCTCCGCCATTTAACAATGGGCTGATCCAATTCTTCCACCCATCCCCACTCTCCTGCCATCTCTGCATACCGTTTGAAACCCATGCGAATACTGCGTGCAAACTCCACACGGACAGCACCACAAGTCAGGACTGAACCCAGGTCACTGGAGCCATGAGGTACCAGATGTATTACTAACATCGTAATGTAACAAACCTTCTGGAGTTTCCTAGTTCTTACTATGGGGAAGCTGTGAAGTTAAGAGTAAAGTAATTCACAACACAAAGTTGTTCCTCTCTATCCTGCAGATGCTGCTTTACCTGCTGTGTTCCTCCAAAAGTTTGTTGCTCCAGATTGAGCATCTGTAGCATCTTTAATTATTTCTGTTGTAAGATGATTTTTATTCCATTATCTTTAAATATTTCTAGGTGATTTAATTTTCATTTTGTTTTAATAATTTTTTACGTTAAGTAATTTGTTTCATATTACCACTTTTTGAAAACTTCTTAAAGTCAGGGACTTGTGTCTGAAATAATGGATGAGGATATTTTCACTATTTTCTCTTTTTATTCCCCATCCTCCAGCAGTCCTGCTTCCTGCCATGGGAGGTAATTAACTCGCAGGAATTTCATGGTAATCTTGAACCAAAGGAGAGAAATGGGGATTACTTATCAAAATAATGTTGAAGAGCACTGATCTCATAATGTTAGCGTGGAACTGCATTTGCAAAGAAAAAAAACCACAGAGAACTGATTCTAAAATGCTCTATTTCTGTCTTCTCTCTATACTGTCTTGAACAGACCCACAACATTACACCCTTGGATTCTAGAGCTGGGCTTTCTATAAGCAAATCTTCCCACTTGTAATGTTGAACTGCAAGATCCTTCAATGGACTTAGATCTTTGTTGGTGATGTCAAATACAATTGATCGTTTTCAGTAATCAACAGATCTGCAGACTTTGAAAGTGAATATCTCTTACCTTCAGTATGACGTCTCCCTCTTGTAAGACCCCTTCTTTTGAGGCAAGACCACTTGATGTCATGTGTTTAATGAAAATTTGACTTCCCAACCTCAATCCATATTCTGTACGGCAAATGTTGCACAAAAGAAAAAAAATAAAGAAACTATTTAGAAATGTTGATAACCCAGGAATGGTTAACAATGGGAATTTCACATATTCTGATTTAAAGTAATAAATATACAGTCAATAATTCTTTTGATAAGGTAATTTATTAAAAGTAGTGATGTGTTAGCATCAGAAACATATGACTACATTTCTGTTGTACATTTTAACCTCACTGATCAAGGCTCATTCGGACACTTAAGCTGCAGTTCACATTTGGCTATAGACTGATAAAGTCATAGAGTACTATAGCACAGAAATAGGCCCCTTGGTATTTCTAGTCCATGCCACTCTGATCTTCTGTCTTGTCCTATCTACCTGAAGCTGAACCGTATTCCTCTAAACTACTACCTATCCAAGATTTAATGTTACAGATGTGCGGAGCTTGGGAGGATGATGGCGCCCAACAGCGACTCTTTTGCTTGCATCTTCGGAAACAGTTCTATTTCTATCTTTGATATTTCTTTTTTTCCCTTTCAAAGGATTTAAAATATCACTTCCAAAGATCTATTTGCACATTAATCCTATAGTGTGCAACACGAGTGAATCTGCAGATGCTGGAAATAAATAAAAAACACAAAATGCTGGCAGAACTCAGCAGGCCAGACAGCATCTATGGTAGTGACGACGTTTCGGGCTGAAACCCTTAATCAGGAGTGAAGTAACATGGGATGGTCGAGGGGGGATAAGAAGTGGGGGGAGGGATAAAGTAGAGAGCTGGGAAGCGATAGGCTGGAGGGAAATGGGCTAGGGGAAGGTGGAGAATTATGGGAAATAAAAGAGAAAGAAAGGTAGGGCTGGGGGGAGAGATTATAGTGAGGGGGGAAAAAGAGAGAAAAAGAGAACCAGACTAAAATAATAGATAGGGATGGGGGGTAAGGGGGGGCAGGGGTATCAACGGAGGTCAGTGAGTTGGATGTTCATGCCGGCAGGAAGGAGGCTACCTAGGCGGGAGATAAGGTATTGCTCCATCGACCTGCATGTGGCCTCATCTTGACGGTAGAGGAGGCCATGGACAGGCATGTCAGAGTGGGAGTGGTCTGTGGAATTGAAGTGTGTGGCCACAGGGAGATCCCGCCACTGCTGGAGGACTGAGCGCTGGTGTTAGTCGAAACGGTCTCCCAGTCTGCGGCGGGTCTCCCCAATGTATAAATGGCCACATTGGGAGCACCGGATACAGTATATCACCCCAGCTGACTCGCAGGTGAAGTGGTGCCTTACCTGAAAGGACTGTCTGGGGCCTGGGATGGTGGTGAGGGAAGAAGTGTGGGGGCAGGTGTAGCACTTCTTCCGTTTGCAGGGATGAGTGCCCGGAGGGAGGTCGGTGGGGAGGGATGGGGGGGATGAACGGACAAGGGAGTCGCGTAGGGAGTGATCCCTGCAGAAAGCTGAGAGTTGGGGGGAGGGGAAGATGTGGTTGGTGATGGGATCACGTAGGGGGTGGCGGAAGTTACGGAGGATTATGCGTTGGATCTGTAGGCTGGTAGGGTGATAGGTGAAGACCAGGGGGACTCTATCCCTGGTGGGCTGGCGGGGGGATGGGGTGAGGGTAGAGGTGCGTGAAATACGGGAGACGCAATGGAGGGCAGAGTTGGACGAAGGGAAGCCCCTTTCTTTAAAAAAGGAAGACATCTCCTTTGTCCTAGAATGAAAGGCCTCATCCTGAGAGCAGATGTGGCAGAGGCAGAGGAATTGTGAGAAGGGGATAGCATTTTTGCAGGAGGCAGGGTGGGAGGAGGAATAGTCTAGGTAGCTGTGGGAGTTAATAGGTTTGTAGTAGACGTCGGTGGATAGGCCGTCTCCAGAGATAGAAACAGAAAGATCTAGAAAGGGGAGGGAGGTGTCGGAAATAGACCAGGTGAATTTGAGGGTGGGGTGAAAGTTGGAGGCGAAGTTAATGAAGTCGACGAGCTCAGCATGCGTGCAGGAAGCAGCACCAATGCAGTCATCGATATAACGCAAGAAAAGAGGAGGACAGATACCGGTGTAGGCTTGGAACATAGATTGCTCCACATGGCCAACAAAAAGGCAGGCATAGCTAGGACCCATGCGGGTGCCCATGGCTACACCTTTAGTTTGGAGGAAGTGGGAGAAGCCAAAGGAGAAATTGTTAAGGGTGAGGACTAATTCTGTGAGGCGGAGAAGAGTGGTGGTAGAAGGTGACTGGCTGGGTCTGGAATCCAGGAAGAAAGGCAGAGCTTGGAGACCTTTCTGGTGGGGGATAGAGGTATATAGGTACTGGACGTCCATGGTGAAAATGAGGTGGTGGGGGCCAGGGAACTTTAAATCTTTGAAGAGATGTAAAGCATGGGAAGTATCACGGACATAGGTGGGAAGGGATTGAACAAGGGGAGATAAAACAGAGTCGAGATAGGCAGAAATGAGTTCAGTGGGCCAGGAGCAAGCAGAGACAATGGGTCTGCCTGGTCAGGCAGGTTTGTGAATCTTAGGTAGGAGGTAGAAACAGGAAGTGTGGGGTGTGGGAACTATAAGTTTGGTGGCCGTGCATGGGAGATCTCCCGAGCTGATGAGATCAGAAATGGTTTGGGAGACAATGGACTGGTGCTCCCTAGTGGGGTCACGGTCCAGGGGTAGATAAGAGGAGGTGTCAGCGAGTTGTCGTGGCCTATACTGTGGCCTGGTCCTGGGTGACTCCAAGATGGAATTATGACCAGAGGTTCACAGCTTCTCAGATAACACTTACTGAGGTATACATCCCAAATATCCACAGTGACATTCTCATCCAACACCCCCACACCCCTCTTGGTTCCTTCATCCCATTCTACTAGATATTCTGCCTACAGTCCTCAACTATTTGTCTTTCTGTCTTTTGCACTTTATCACTGCGTAATGCCCACAGTGGGTGGCACACCAGAGGGTCATCCCCAGCTTTAACACACTCACCCCTTTCAACACAAAAGGTTGGTTATTACACCAATGGCAATTCAGCGCCAATAATACCAGAAACGTATTGAAATCTGACAGAAATCTCTCTCACCTTCGTTATTATTATTTTTAATGAGGAAGCTCTTGATGGGTTTCTTTATGGCAGGTTGGTGAGTCTCATCATGGTGGCTCCAGGCTGGGCTGCCTTCTCTCCTATACTCCCTGTCATTGTGGTTATGGTTGTTGTGTTGATGGTTGTAATTCCTTGAGGGACTAGGGCTTCGATCATAACTCTTTGAGGGACTTGGACTTCGATTGTAGCTGTGGTTCCTGTCAGAGTATTGGTCTGGATCACTGTGTCGATAGTCCTCGTGGTACAAATTTTGATTCTGACTCCTTCGTAAATTCCTGTCAGCTGGATCATAGTCCTCATCCTCATCAGAGGCATCATCGTACGTAAAGTCTGATTGATTTGTGTGGTTTGAATAGAAGGATCCTCCTGGTGGTGCTGAATTAGTCACCGGGATCTGTACTTTACGAGGCCTCTTCACAGTCTTAAAAAGCAGGACATAGCTATTAGTTAGTATGAGTTCTCTCAGCATTTGGTTCAAACAACAACATTGATTATCCAAAACCAATTAGCAAGACATTAAAGATTGAAAATGTTAGGAGTCAGAACAAAGGTATTCCTGAATCTTTTATAATTGAATTGCGAAATGAGTTACCAGACAAGATTATTTTTGTGACTGGAATAAACTGGATCACAAGATTAGGTGTTTTTTGAGACAGACATGGGGAGGTTAAATTGCATAACAGTGTGTTACAGTAAGTGTGGACAGGAGAACTGTTGCTTCACTGTTGCAGCCTTCCCAGTCCTTTGACCCACAATCCTCAACCTATCTACAATTCGTTCCCACAGTGCTTAGATCCAATTCTCAATCTGCAACTCTTCCCAGTCCTTAGACCCTTTCTCATGTCATATCTTCACTGATCCTTGGACCCAATCTCAATCCTCAGCAACACAGACCAATCCTCACTGCTAATCCTTGGCTTACTATGACTGCCAGCGCTGGTGCTCAGTGCTAATCTCGCTCCGCCTGATTGTTGGCTCTTAATTTCAACCCCACAGGTCCTTGGCTCTGATTATCCATCCTCAACACAATCCCGATCCATCCAGACAATTTCCCTAAATACAACTCCTAAATCACCAAGTGAAGGTTCCAATTGGACCCAAAGACAGCAGCACCTCCCTCCCTTCCTCATTGCAGACTAAAGCCTCAGGACAAATGATATTTGCGGGGGGGGGGGGGGTTCCGTGACCGCACCACAGTGTCCATTGACACACTTATTGTATGTCCTTGTCAGGTGGAATTTAAAAATCCCGAAGCACTATCCAGGATAGCTCTGGTGTCCGGGCTAGAATTATCATTTAGTCAACACCTAAATAGTCACCTCTATCATTGGTCTATGTGGGATCCTACTTGCTGTGTGTGAAAGGCCGTCACGGTAGTGCAGTGTTTAGTGCGATGCTGTTACAGCTCGAGCTGGCGGATACTCAGAGTTCAATTCCGGCGTCCCCGGTAAGAAAGTTTCTATATTCTTCCTGTGTGCAGATGTGTTTCCTCCCACAGTCCAAAGACATACTGGTCAGCAGGGTCATTGTAATTTGCCCTGTGATTAGATTAGGGTTAAATAAGTGGGGTGCTAGGCAGTGCAGCACATTGGGCCAGCAGAAAAGAACATAAAGAATAGGAGCAGGAGTCGGCCATCTTTCCATCGAGCCTGCTCCACCATTCAATAAGATCGTGGCTGATCTGGGCATGGACTCACCTCCACCTATAACCATATAACAATTACAGCACGGAAACAGGCCATCTCGGCCCTTCTAGTCCGTGCTGACGCTTACACTCACCTAGTCCCACTGGCCCGCACTCAGCCCATAACCCTCTATTCCTTTCCTGTCCATATACCTATCCAATTTTGCTTTAAATGACAATACCGAACCTGCCTCTACCACTTCTACTGGAAGCTCATTCCACACAGCTACCACTCTCTGAGTAAAGAAATTCCCCCTCGTGTTACACTTAAACTTTTGCCCCCTAACTCTCAAAACTCTCTCTCTTTTGCTCCCTACCTGCCTTTTTCCCATAACCCTTAATTCCCCTACTGTGCAAAAATCTATCCAACCTGGTCTTAAATATATTTACTGAGGTAGCCCACACTGCCTTATTGGGCAGAGAATTCCCCAGATTCACTACCCTCTGGGAGAAGCAGTTCCTCCTCATCTGCATCCTAAATCTACTCCCCCGTATCTTGAGGCTACGTCTCCTAGTTCTCTTCTCACCTATCAGTGGAAAAAACTTTCCAATCTCTATCTTAACTATCCCTTTAATAGTTTTATATGTTTGTATAAGATCTCCTCTCATTCTTCTGAATTCCAGCGAGTACAGACCCAGGCGACTCAATCTCTCCTCATAGTCTAAACCTCTCATCTCTGGAATCAACCTGGTGAACTTCCTCTGCACCACCTCCAAAGCCAGTATATCCTTCCTCAAGAAAGGAGTCCAGAATTGCAGGCAGTACTCCAGGTATGTCCGCACCAGTGAAAGGCCTGTTCCGCACAGTATCTCTAAATAAAATAAAGTAATTAAACTAGCTGCTGTATTTTCCTACAGTGAAATAGTGCCCACGTTGTGGCTGTACTTGAGTGGCTGTGAAACATTACACTGATTTGAATATTTTTGCTCTTTTTTCACTTATTTTCTTTAATTTGTTCTTTTGGTGTGGCCAAAACAGGCATACCAGTATTTATTACCCATACCCGTTTCCCTGAGGGTGTAAACCTCAGTTCCCTAGTTCAGGCAATTAATCACTAAAGCACCGTAGGTGTGTCGCAACAAGTTATTGGTAGCTGGCCTGCCTCTGAAAAATGTCATAGTTCTGTCCTTCAGACATTCCAACAGCTGATATTAGCATTTTTTTTCTGAAGAACAATCAGATCTATTGATTTTTTCCCCCACAATCTGCCACGGAAGAATTTCAATTCATAGCCTTATATCATTGTGACCCAGAGCAAGCTCATATTGCAGAGACTCAGTAAGCAGAGTGATCACGCTGCCTCAGGATACACAGATTCTTTATCAGCACTCACAACGTTAGCAGCCTTTCCAGAACTCTTCAGACACTGGATGGCATACGAAGAAAGCACATTTTCCATGGAAACGCCATTCACCATCACGATTCTGTCCTTTATCCTGAAAGGGGGGAACCATTTTGATTAAGCTGGAAGTCATCTCTGGAGTTCAACACATCACATCATATCTTTGGGCTATTTCCTTCCCCCAAATATCTTTCCTCTCCTGACACCCTGACCCTAGGTCAGGAAACCAAATAGACTGAGGTGCATTCTGGTTATGAGTACTTCCAGAAGGTAAGACCTTGTGCTCAGTTCAGTTTAGCTGGAACTTGATGGGGATGTAAAACAGATGGCTGATTTAGAGTTCAGTGGAACTATGTGTTATTGACTGCCCCTGCACAGTCCCATCATCTACAAACCCGGACAGACACACCTTAGAGCAGGAACCTGGGGTTATTTCCCTCTCCTGATGATGGTAGTAAAAGAAACACAGAGTTGACATATCTGGTGCTTTGCACAACCTGAAGATACTCCCAACCATTTTGATTCCAACGAAGCAGTTATGAAGTCACTGTTGTAAAGCAAGTGACTACTGATGCCTATTTTTTGCTCTGGAAGCTCACACAATCACCAGTGCAATAATGATAAGGTACTCTGCTTTTTTGTTAGCTGAGAAATAAGCCAATTCACCAAGGAATCTCCCTTGATAATCCTATAGGATCACAATTATCCTGTGGGAATTTTTTTATGTTGACCTGAGAGAGGTGAAATCCTCAGTTTAACACCTCATCTAATACGTGACAATTCCATCAATAAAGAATTCATTCAGATTGTATTCATAAGTCAGCCTAGATCTTTCTGCTTATGTCTCTGGGTGTGACTCCCCACTCTTTTGCCCTAGACGCACGAGTGCTACCAATCGATGTACAGGTGACTTTACAGTGGCAAATATTACTCTGATATTGCCAGGGAAAGGCAGCCAAAAAAAAAATCAAAGCTGGTACCACCCTGGCTTAAAATAGAAATGTTGGAAATACTCAGCAAGTCATACACTATCTGTGGAAAATATTGGTAATAGCTGGAGAATTAATAATTAAGGTCAAAGACTACACCTTCTTAGATAGGTCTTCCTTGTGTATTCCTTTTTGTACGTGATTCATGCTGCCATTGTGAATGGAGACTTACTTTGCATTGATTCTCTGTCTCAGTTGATCACGTATAAACCAGGATTGTACAGGGAAGCGACAGCCACCCATCAGTACTAACATCCATCAGACCACCAAACAGTAGTAAGGATGTGGTCTACAAATTACAAAGAGATAGAAACTGCATGCCATAAAGACAACATTACAATCGTCATGGGGGATTTCAATATGCTGGTAGTTTGGGAAAATCGGGTTGGTGCTGGATTTCAGGGGGGGCAATTTCTAGGGAGACTACAAGATGGGTTTTCAGAGCAGCTCGTGTTTGAGCCCACTGGGGGATCAGCTGCTCTGGATGGCGTGTTGTGCAGTAAACTAGAATAGATTAGAGAGCTTAAGGTAGAAGAACCCCAAGGAGAAAGTGATCATAATATTGAATTTACCCCGAAATTTGAGAAGGAGAAGCTAAAGTCAGATGTATCAGGTTTACAGTGAAGGCAACTAAAAAAGTCATTAAGAAGGTAAAGATGGAATACCAAAGTAAGCTAGCCAATTATATTAAAGAGGATACGAAAAGTTTCTTCAGATACGTGAAGTGTAAAAAAGAGGTGAGAGTGGATATCGGACCACTGAAACAATGCAGGAGAGGTAGTAATGTGGGACAATGAAATAGCGGCTGAACTGAATAAACATTTTGTATCAGTCTTCACTGTGGAAGACACTAGCAGTTTGGTGGAAGTTCCAGGCGTCAGGGGTTATGAAGTGCGTGAAGTTACCATAAATAGAGAGAAGATTCTTGGGAAACTGAAAGGCCTGAAGGTAGATAAGTCATTTGGAGCAGATGGTGTACTCCCCAGGGTTCTGTAAGAGGCGACTGAACAGATTGTGGATGCATTAGTGATCTTTCAAGAATCACTAAACTCTGGAATGCTTCCGGAAGACTCAAAAACTGCAAATATCATCCCACTCTTCAAGAAGGGAGAGAGACAGAAGAAGGGAAACTATAGGCCAGTTAGTCTGACCTCAGTGGCTGGGAAGATGTTGGAGTTGATTATTAAGAATGAGATCTCAGAGCACCCAGAGGCACATGACAATAGACAGTAGGTGCAGGAGTAGGCCATTCGGCCCTTCCAGCCAGCACCATCATTCGCTGTGATCATGGCTGATCATCCACAATCAGTAACCCGTTCCTGCCTTCTCCCCATATCCCTTGACTCCACTATTTTTAAGAGCTCTATCTAACTCTTTCCTGAAAGCATCCAGAGAATTGGCCTCCACTGCCTTCTGAGGCAGAGTAGTCCACAGATCCACAACTCCCTGGGTGAAAAAGTTTTTCCTCACCTCTGTTCTAAATGGCCTACCCCTTATTCTTAAACTGTGGCCTCTGGTTCTGGACTCCCCCAACATCGGGAACATGTTTCCTGCCTCTAGCATGTCCAATCCCTTAATAATCTTATATGTTTCAATCAGATCCCCTCTCATCCTTCTAAATTCCAGTGTATACAAGCCCAGTCACTCCAATCTTTCAACATACGACAGTCACGTATCCCAGGAATTAACCACGTGAACCTATGCTGCACTCCCTCAATAGCAAGACTGTCCTTCCTCAAATTTGGAGACCAAAACTGCACACAAAACTCCAGGTGTGGTCTCACCAGAGCCCTATACAACTGCAGAAGGACCTCTTTGCTCCTATACTCAACTCCCCTTGTTATAAAGGCCGACATGCCATTAGCTTTCTTCACTGCCTGCTTTAGCTGCATGCTTAATTTCAGTGACTAATGAACAAGGACACCTAGATCTCGTTGTACTTCCCCTTTTCCTAACTTGACATCATTCAGATAGTAATCTGCCTTCCTGTTCTGGCATGTAACCTCACATTTATCCACGTTAAACTGCATCTGCCATGCATCTGCCCACTCACCCAACCCATCCAAGTCACTCTGCATTCGCATAACGTTCTTCTCACATTTCACACTGCCACCCAGCTTTGTGTCATCTGCAAATTTGCTAATGTTACTTTTAATCCGTTCATCTAAATCATTAATGTATATTGTATATAGCAGTGGTCCCAGCACCGAGTCTTGTGGTACCCCACTAGTCACTGCCTGCCATTCTGAAAAGGACCCGTTAATCCCTACTCTGTTTCCTGTCAGCCAACCAATTTTCTATCCATGTCAGTACCCTACCCCCAATACCATGTGCTCTAATTTTGCCCACTAATCTTCTATGTGGGATCTTATCAAAGGCTTTCTGAAAGTCCAGGTACACTACATCCTCTGGATCTCCCTTGTCCATTTTCATAGTTACATCCTCAAAAAAATTCCAGAAGATTAATCAAGCATGATTTCCCCTTCGTAAATCCATGCTGACTTGGACCGATCCTGTTACTGCTGTCCAAATGTGCCGCTATTTCATCTTTTATGATTGACTCTAGCACCTTCCCCACCACTGATGTCAGGCTAACTGGTCTATAATTCCCTGTTTTCTCTCTCCCTCCTTTCTTAAAAAGTGGGATAACATTAGCTACCCTCCAATCTTCAGGAACTGATCCTGAATCCATAGAACATTGGAAAATGATTACCAATGTGTCCATGATTTCTAGAGCCACCTCCTTATGTACCTGGGATGCAGATCATCAGGCTCTGGGGATTTATCAGCCTTCAGCCCCATCAGTCTACCGAACACCATTTTCTGCCTAATGTGAATTTCCTTCAGTTCCTCCGTTACCTTAGGTCCTCTGGCCACTATTACATCTGAGAGATTGTTTGTGTCTTCCCTATGAAGGCAGATCCAAAGTACCTGTTCAACCTGTCTGCCATTTCCTTGTTCCCCATAATAAATTTACCCATTTCTGTCTTCAAGGGCCCAACTTTGGTCTTAACTAATTTTTTCCTCTTCACATACTTAAAGCTTTTACTATCCTCCTTTATATTCTTGGCTAGCTTACCTTTGTACCTCATCTTTTCTCCCCGTATTGTCTTTTTAGTTATCTTCTGTTGCTCTTTAAAAGTTTCCCAATCCTCTGGCTTCCCGCTCATCTTTGCTATGTTATACTTCTTCTCTTTTATTTTTATACTGTCCTTGACTTCCCTTGTCAGCCACGGTCACCCCCTACTCCCCTTAGAATCTTTCTTTCTCTTTGGAATGAACTAATCCTGCACCTCTGTATTATTCCCAGAAATACCTGCCATTGTTGTTCCACTGTCATCCCTGCTAGGTTATCCTTCCAGTCAACTTTGGCCAGCTCCTCCCTCATGGCTCCATAGTTCCCTTTGTTCAACTGTAATACTGACACTTCCGATTTTCCTTTCTCCCTCTCAAATTGTAGATTAAAGCTTATCATATTATGATCACTACCTCCTAATGGCTCCTTTACCTCGAGTTCCCTTATCAAATCTGGTTCATTACACAACACTAAATCCAGTATTGCCTTCTCCCTGGTAGGCTCCAGTACAAACTGCTCTAAGAATCCATCTCGGAGGCACTCCATAAACTCCCTTTCTTGGGGTCCAGTACCAACCTGATTTTCCCAATCTACCTGCATGTTGAAATCCCCCATTACAACCATAGCATTACCTTTGCGACATGCCAATTTTAACTCTTGATTCAACTTGCACCCTGTATCCAGGCTACTATTTGGGGGCCTGTAGATAACTCCCATTAGGGTCTTTTTGCCCTTACAATTTCTCAGTTCTATCCATACTGACTCTACATCTCCTGATTCTATGTCACTCCTCGCAAGGGACTGAATTTCATTCCTCACCAACAGAGCCACCCCACCCCGTCTGTCCACCTGTCTGTCCTTTCGATATGATCAAATATGAGCACACATGATCAAATAGAGTGTAGTCAGCATCTTTTTCTCAAGGGAAAATCTTGCCTATCAAATCTGTTGGAATTCTTTGAAGAAATAACAAGCAGGATAGACAAGGGAGAATTGGTTGATGTTGTGTACATGGATTTTCAGAAGACCTTTAACAAGGTGCCACGCATGAGGCTGCTTAACAATCTATGAGCCCATGGTATTACAGGAAAGATTCAAGCATGGATAAAGCAGTGGCTGATTGACAGGAGGCAAAGAGTGGGAATAAAAGGAGCCTTTTCTGGTTGGCTGCCAGTGACTAGTGGTGTTCCACAAGTGTCTGTGTAGCAACCATTTCTTTTTATGTTATATGTCAATGATTAGGATAATGGAATTGATGGCTTTGTTTGCAGACAATATGAAGATAGCTGGAGGGGCAGATTGCTTTGAGGAAGTAGACAGGCTACAGAAGGAGAATGGGTAAAGAAATGGCATATGAAATACAGTGTCGGGAAGTGTATGGATATGCACTTTGGTTGAAGAAATGGAAGGGTTGAGTATTTTCTAAATGGAGAGAAAACTACAAGAAAACTGAGGTGCAAAGGGACTTGGGAGTCCTTGTGCAGGATTCCCTAGAGGTTAATTTGCAGGTTGAGTCTGTGGTGAGGAAGGCAAATACAAAACTAGCATTCATTTCAAGAGGACTGCAATAGAAAAGCAAAGATGTAATGTTGAGACTTTAAAAAGCACTGGTGAGCCCACTTGTGCTTTTTGTGAGTGGTTTTGGGGCTGTATTCACTGGAATTCAGAAGAATGAGGGGTGCCCTCATTGAAGAGAGTCTAAGACCAGAGTATACAATAGACAATAGATGCAGGAGTAGGCCATTTGGCCCTTCGAGCCAGCACCGCCATTAACTGTGATCGTGGCTGATCATCCACAATCAGTACCCCGTTTCTGCCTTCTCCCCATATCCCTTGACTCCCCTATCTTTAAGAGCTCTATCATCCTTTTAGAACAGAGATGAGGAGGAATTTCTTCAGCCAGAGAGAAGTGAATCTGTGGAATTCTTTGCCACAGGTAACTGTGGAGGCCAAGTCTTTATGTGTATTTAAGGCAGGTTGATAGATTCTTGGTTGGTCAGGGCATGAAGGGATACAGAGAGAAGACAGAAGAATGGAGTTGAGAGGAAAATTGTATCATCCATGATGAAATGGCAGAGCAGACTCAATGGGCCAAATGGCCTAATTCTGTTCCTATATCTTATGTTCTTATGGTCCTATCATGTACATATAAATATCATCAAGAACCCCCTTTGTATTCTCTGGAATGTACATCCCCTACCTCAACGAAACAGATTAACATTCATTCTCTGTCACGATCTATTTATGACTCCTCGTTATTATCATCATGACTAATTACCCCTGAGAAGAAGCATGAATCATTCCAGCCATTTTCATCCTTCCCTTCCCCTCCAGCAATTGGGTTGCATTTGAAATTTGCTGCTGCTGTCCCAAAGTAACACAAGGAAATAACCTGGCAGTACATGTGACCTATTACTAATAACTTAGTCAACAGGAAGAGATCACAAACTGCTATACTGGAGCTGATATGGCAATATGGTGGTGACTCTTATCTTAGATTTGTGCAACATCCTATTTATTTTAATCAGTATAATCGCATGATTGCTACATCTTTATTATTCCAACAGAGGGCCCTCTTGTGTGCAGATATGAACATACAGGTAGGCATCCCTCCTGAAACAGGATCTTTGACAGGAGACATTAACTCTATTTGCCTTGTTTTTCCAGATACAGCCTGACCTGCTGAGTGTTTCCAGCATTTTCTGTTTTTGTTACAGTTTTCCAACGTTTGCAATTTTGGGAAGATTTTATATTTACAGGTACAGCGCTTTTCCAATCGAAGTCTTTTAGATTTGGTTTGGTTAATCCCCGAATATCATCCAGAGTCTTTTTCACTCACAGAATCTTTCCTTCAGCTGGTCCTGATGGAATGACATCTGAAACCAGAATGGCGGTCTCCCCTGTGCTGCTGTTGGGCTTGTCTCTCCCTCCAGATATTGCAATGCCAAATCCTATCTTTGGATCCTGAGCACAACACAGAAGATCATGGGTTACCACACATAAAGGAGACAGCATGAGAAATGTTATGAATGCTGGGAAGTTGTTCTAAAGGGGTTAAAGCTGAGGCACATTGCCAAAACAGTGTATGGAGAGATTTGAACAGGACTTAATACAATTAGCACAGTAAAGGTGAGATTTGATTAATACAACCAGAAATGAATGATAATTCACACCACTTGATTTTACACAGAGCCAATGGGAATAAATCAGGTAGACTGTCAAATACACAGTGCTGTCCATTTTGTGCTACTATTTGTGATGACCTGTATCCCTGACATGGAGGGGCCAGTGTGTGTCGGTCAGTGGAAGTGATCCATTGGACATCGGATTGAACTACTTGGGAGCTGATGAGATTCTTGCTGGTCAGAGGGGTGAGAATCCAAAGGATCAATTGGTGCAGGCTGAGCAATGGGAAGACAGATGCAACCCCCAACAGTGAGGAGCATCAGGGTTGCAGCTGGTGGATGCTGGTTTTCGGTGACCAGGAGAAACACATTCTGATCTCACTGCCAGGGCAACGTTTATTTTATTTTAAATTTATTTAGAGAACCAGCCCACCAAGTCACCAATTTAAACCCCTAGCCTAATCACAGGACAATGTACAATGACCAATTAACCTACTAACCAGTACGCCTTTGGATTGTGGGAGGAAACTGGAGAATCAGGAGGAAACCCATGCACAGGAGACTGTACAGACTTTCTTACCGAGGACGCCGGAACTGAACTTCAAACTCTGACGCCCTGAGCTGTAATGGGGTCACGCTAACTGCTACGCTACCATGGTACTCCCAGAGATCTCAGAATGACGTGAGAAACGTTTTTGTAGAACTTCTCTTCAGTGTACCAAGCAGACCTCTGGTTAGGCTGCCCGATACAGAGGGTCGATGGGCAGCCTGTGTACCTTTCGGCTGTGTGTAGGTTTAACTACATTGTGAGGCTACTGATGTTGCACTGCCCTGATTGGAGTGCTGTAAGGTTTCTGCGACATAGTTCAGCTGGGACGTTGGCATTTCAGAGCTGGTAGGGCCTGGAGCTCGGTGGGAATAGGTCATGAAGCACAGTACGGCTTGTTTGAATATATCCTGGTGAATCTATTCTGGCAGTAGATCCTGTTTCAAGTGGGTGTGAGTCTGTGACTGGGATGGGGGAGGTTGACTTAGCAGGCGCACAGACTACTGAAAACTAATATTAAAGCGTCACTAATAATAGTGGTTTAAAGGGCTGCGGTTAACTTTTTTGAAGATATATTGTTCTTGTTCCTTGGACATTCAATAATCAATTTAAACAGGGGAAGGATTAATCCTTTACTGTCTCTTCCCACTGAGGATCAGGGATACACATTATAGGTTAGCGGGGATGTAGGTGTAACCTTGCTCCCTACAGCCGAGTGGTCTCATTCTCCCTGTGCCTGCCTAAGTTTGTCCTTGGTGCTCCAAGGTTCAAAGTAATTATTATCAAAGTACATATATGCCACCATACTCAACCCTGAGATTCATTTTCTTGCAGGCATACTCAATCAATCCAGTAACCATAACAGAATCAATGAAAGACTGCACCAATTTGGGCGTTCAACCAGGGACAAAGGACAATACATTGCGCAAATACAACACGAAAGAAGAAACAATAATAATGATAAATAAACAATAAATATCGAGAACATAAGATGAAGAGTCCTTGAAAGTGAGCCCATAGGTTGAGGAAACATTTCAGTGATGGGGCAAGTGAAATTGGAGTTATCCCCTTTAGTTCAAGAGCCTGTTGGTTGAAGGGTAATAACTGTTCCTGAACCTGGTTGTGAGAGTCCTGAGGCTCCTGCACCTTCTTCCTGATGGCAGCTCAAGAAGAGAGCATGACCTGGGTCGAGGGGGCCCCTGATGATGGATGCTGCTTTCCTGTGACAACACTTCGTGTAGATGTGCTCAGTGGTGGGGAGGGTTTTATCCACGATGGACTAAATTGTATCCACTCAAGAGCGATGGTGTTTCCATACCAGTCTGTGATGCAACCTGTCAAAATACTCTCCACCACACATCCATAGAAATTTGTCAAAGTTTTAGATGTCACGCCAAATCTTTGCAAACGCCTAAGGAAATAATGGTGCTGCCTTGAGTTCTTCGTAATTGCCCTTACCTGGTGGGCCCACTTTCTATACACCCTCATTGTATATTGCAACTCAGGTACGTGGATGGCAAGAGGTTTGGAGGGAATTGGTTGGTGTGCGAAGAGAACAGGTTGCTGGGAAACAAGTGGGGGAAGGGACTAATGTGTTTACTCTGAGAATGCCATTGACTCAATGGGCTGAATGGCCCCTTTCTGGTTTTCTTTTTTTAATGGACTGTGTCCATTTGGGATGTTTTGGAGGAGATTACGATATTTTGACTCCAACAATGTTTAAGTTGGTAGAGTGGTGATTTTTGACAAAGTGGATTACAACTGTTCTATGGAAAAAGTAGTGTGGAGATGCTGATTTGGTTCCTGGTTTTGAGATTCTAGAAGAAAAGGAGAGACAGGTTAGGATAATAAAGTGAGATTTACCCTGTATAACACCACTGTATGCTGCTCCCAGATCAGAGTTTCTTCCATTTCTGGGAACTGTGAATAAAATACAGAATTATGTTAACAATACAATAAATGTATACTTACTACAGATTGTTTTATCGTATCCTGGACAATCTTTCATTCCATAAAGAGGCACTGCACTGGATATATTTCCCAGACAGTGGCTCTTGCTGAGGTATGCTTGGCCAAAATGACCAAATGATGGAGTAACACAGATTTGTGTACAGGGTACACATCCCTACTCACTGACCCATGTACAGAATGCAAATCCCGCACACTGACACATATACCGTGTACATATGGAACGTAGAACAGTAAAGCACTGGAACAGGCCCTTCAGCCCACAATGCTGGACTAAACCAATTCAATGGCTAACTAAACTAATCTCTTCTGCCTACACAATGTCCATATCCTTCCACTTACTTCATATTTATGGGCTTATCTAAACGTCTCTTAAATGTCCCTAATGTTTTTGCCTCCACCACCACCCCAGGCAGAGCATCCCAGGCACCCACCACTCTCTGTATATAAAACTTGCTCCTCACCTCTCCTTTGAAATTACCCCCTCTCACCTTAAATGCATGCCCTCTGGTATTAGACATTTCAACCCTGGGAAACAAGTACTCCCTTTCTACTATGTCTATGCCTCTCATAATCTTATAAAGCTCAATGAGATTTGCTATCAGCTTCCATTGCTCCAGAGAAAACAACCAGAGTTTGTCCAAACTCTCATTATAGCACATACCAGGCAACATCCTAGTAAATCCCTTCTGCACCTTCACCAAAGCCTTGATACCCTTCTTATATTGGGGTACCAGAACTGTATGCAATATTCTAGATGTGGCCCAACTAGAGTTTTAAAAAGCTGCAACTTAACTTCCTGACTTTTGAACTCAGTGCCTTGACTAATAAAGACAATCTTGCTATATACCTTCTAAGCCATCCTATCAACCGGTGTAGCAATTTTCAGGGAGCTATGAACTTGGACCCCAAGATCCTTCTGCTTATTGACATCGTTTTGCCCTTAGCAGTGTACTGTGTCTTTATATTTGACCCACAATGGTGTAACACTTTATATTTGGCTGGGTTAAACTTCATCTGCCATTTATCTGCCCACATTTGCATCTGATCTATATCCTATTGTACTCTTTGCCAGTCTTCTACACTATCTATAACACCACCAATTTTCACATCAACTCTAAACTCATTAACTCACCCATCTACATTTTCAATCAGGGTATTTGTAAATCACAAACAGCAGAGGTTCCAGTATAGATCACTGTGGAAAATAGTTGAATCTACTAAATACAGTCCTCCATCTAGAATGACTTTTTGACCACGACCCTCTCACTTCTATGTGGAAGCCAGTTCTGAATCCAAACAGCCAATTCACCATGGATCCCATACACCTTAATCTTCTGGATGAGGGAGCTTGTCAAATGCCTTACGAAAATCCACGCAGATATCTTCCACAGTTCTACCTGCATCAATCACCCTCGTCACCTCGTCAAAAAACTTTATCAAGTTAGTGAGACATGACTTGCTCCACACAAAGGCCATGATGGTTCTCTCTAATTAGGCTATGTTTTTCCAAATGGTCACAAATCCTATCCCAAAGAATTCTTTCCAGTAATTTCTCTATCACTGATCTATGGTTTCCAGGATTATCCCTGGTTCCATTCTTGAATAGCTGAACAACATTGGCTACTCACTAGTGCTCCAGATTTCGCCTGTAGCTAGAGAGAACACAAAGATATTGGTCATGTCTCTAGCAATTTCTTCACTTGCCTCTCTCAATAACCTGGGGTACATCTCATGAGGCCTTGGGGCCTTATCCACCTAATGCTTTTTAAGAGACCTAATACTATCTTCTCCTTTACCTCAAAATGTCCCAGCATATTAATACACTTGCCACTGATCTCCCTATCATCCATCTCCTTCTCCTTGGTAAATACTGAGGTGAAGTACTCATTAAGAAACTCACCAACCTCCAAGCAAATGTTCCCCCTTTATCCTTGAGTGGTCCTACCCTCTCCTGAGTTATGTAGAGAATGCCTTTGAATTCTCTTTAATCTTACTTGCAAGAACTTTTCATGGCCCTTCCTAGCTTTCTTAATTCCCTTCTTGAGTTCTTTTCTGGCTTCATTATAATCCTCGTGAGCTCTGTTTGATTCTAGCTCCCTAAGCTTTACACACTTTTCCTTTTTCTTCTTGACTAAATTCATCACATCTCTTGACATCCAAGGTCCCCTTACCTTGCCATTCTTGTCCTTCCTTCTGACTGGAACTTACCTGTCCTATGTGCAGTTCAAACACATTGACATGTGTACAGTACACATCTCCACACAATGACCCGTGTACGAAGTACACGTCCCACATACGCATCGCACATTTACATAATAATAGCAATACATTAAAATCAGCTAAAATTAATAGGTTGAAGCGAAACAGAATAGCTGTGACATCTTTCTTTCTACCATTGTTATGTGGTACAGGCAGGGAAAGCTCCTGGCCTCCCTCCTCAAAGTTAATGAATCCCAAGGGGAGTAATCTTATCTCCCAATCAATATTATTCAGGCAGAGCTTTTCATTCTTGGAGTGTTCTTGCAAGGTTGAAGCTGTAACTGCCTGTCCAGCAGCAACATCTTTGTTTTGTGCACTCAGTGTCAGTATCTGCAAAATCTAACACTGCCCAAAATCCGAAATCAGTTTGTTCAATGTTTTAAGCAAACTCAGGTAAATTTATTATCAAAGTACATATATGTCACAATATACTATCCTGAGATTTACTTTCTTGTGGGCATTCGCTGTAAGTACAAAGAAACAGCGCAGAATCAATGAAAACCTACACACAAACAATGGTAGACAAACAACCAATGTGAAAAAGAAGACAAACTATGCATATAAATAAAAGACAAATAATAATGATAAATGAATAGGTGATGAATAATATTGAGAAAATGAGTTGTAGAGTCATTGAAAGTGGAATCACACAAAATGCTGGAGGAACTCAGTATTTTGTGTGTATTGCTTTGATTTCCAGCGCCTGTAGATTTTCTCTTGGTTGTGGAATCAGTTCAGTGTTGAGGTGAGTGAAGCCATCCACGATGGTTTAGGAGTCTGATAGTTCAAGGGTAATAACTGTTCCTGAAACTGGTGGTGTGGCCCTAAAGCTCCTGCACCCCCTTCCCGATGGCTGCACTGAGAAGAGAGCATAGGCTGGACTGTGGGGGTCCCTGATATTGGATGCTGCTTTCATGTGGCAGTGCTTGTAGATAAGCTCAGTGGTGGGGAGAGCTTTTCCTGTTATATATCCACTACTTTCTGGAGGATTTTCCATTCATGGACATTGGTGTTTCCTTACCAGGTGGTGAGACAACCCATCATGATATTCTCCACTGTGCATCTATAGAAGTTTGTCAAAGTTTGATATGATATGTTGAATCAGCACAAACTTATAAGGAAGTAGAGGTGTTGATGTGCCAAAGGAATTAAAGTTATTGACCCTCTCCACATCTGATCCCCTGATGCTGATTGGCTCACAGACCTCTGGTTGTCTTCTCCTGCATTCAGCAATCAGCTCTTTAGTTTTGCTGATGTTGAGTGAGAGGTTGTTGTTGTGGCTCCATTCAGCTATACTTTTAATCTCCCTCCTGTATTCCAATTCCCTACCATCTTTGATTCGGCCAACATTGCTGTCTTCTGCAAACTTGAGTATGGCATTGGAGCTGTACTTAGCCAGAGAATTGTATGAATAAAGCAGGTAGAGCAGGTGGCTAAGCACAGAGTCTTGCGTTAGTGTGTACTTGTGTGTGCGTGTGTGTGAGAGGGAGATTGCTGTATATGTGCATGGTGCTTTGTGCATATTTGTGTGGCTATGTGTGCTCACAGGATTGTGTGCGAGATGCGGAAAGTTCAAAAGGTATCTACAGGACAAGTTATATTACACCAAAAGTGGGTAGATGCCTGGAAATTGTGAAAGAAGACACAATAGCAACCTTTAAAGGACATTTGGACTGGTACATGAACAGGCAGGGAATGGAGATTAGGTTTAGGTTGGCAAATCAGTCAGCACAGAGGTCATGGGCCAAAAAGCCTGTGCTTGTGTTGTACCATTCTATAATTCTCTTTTTATTGAATTAGCAGACATTTGGGAACAAGGTGTCAATGGCTGTTGGAGTTTTGCAGGAGGCAGGGCTTGCAATGCATCAGCTGGAGCACAGCTGTCATCTAGTGGTTGCTCCACCGCTACCCTGAGGTTTTGAGGTTTGGAATAATGTGGCTCTGGGACTAGTGTGAGGACTGCGAGCGCCTTGTGGGTTGCATTAAATTCCATTATGAAGATTAACTGCTATCCTGGCTACCAATTATCAGCAATGCTAAAACAAAGTTCAAAAGTTCAAAGTAAATGTATTATTGAAGTACATATACAGAGCCTATAAAAAGTATTTAAACCCTCACCCTTGGAAGTTTTCATGTTTTATTGTTTTACAACATTGAATCACAGTGGATTTAATTTGGCTTTTTTGACACCGATCAACAGAAAAAGAGTCTTTCCTGTCAAAGTGAAAACAGATCTCTACAAAGTGATCTAAATTAATTATGAATATAAAACACAAAATAATGGATTGCATGAGTAGTCATCCCTTTCAAATCAGTATTCAGTAGATGCACCTTTGGCAGCAATTGCAGTCTTGCCTCTGTATGGATAGGACTCTGCTAGCTTTGTTCATCTAGACACTGCAATTTTTCCCCATTTTTCTTTACAGCACTGCTCAAGCTCTGTAAGATTGCATAAGGATCATGAATGAACAGCCCTTTTCAAGTCCAGCCACAAATTCTCAATTGGATTGAGGTCTGGACTCTGACTTGGCCACTACAGGACATTAACTTTGTTGTTTTTAAGCCATTCCTGTGTAGCTTTGGCTTTATGCTTGGGGTCATTATCTTGCTGAAAAACAAATCTTTTCCCAAGTTGCAGTTTTCTTGCAGACTACATCAGGATTTCCTCCAGGATTTCCCTGTATTTTGCTGCATTCATTTTACCTTCTACTTACACAAGCCTTGGAGAGAATATGGCACATCTGTAGATCTGCCTAGAGCCGGCCATCCTCAAAAATTGAGTGACTGTGCAAGAAGGGGACTAGTGAAGGAGGCCACCAAGAGACCTATGACAACTCTGGAGGAGTTACAAGCTTCAGTGGAGCATCCCCACAACATGATGCAGCCACCACCGTGCTTCATGGTAGGGATGCTGTGTCTTTGATCATGTGTATAGGATTTAGTCTGATGGCCAAAACACTCAGATTTGGTTTCATCAGACCACAGAACCTTCTTTCAGCTGACTTCAGAATCTCCCACAGTCTCTCCCATCTCAGCCACTGAATCTTGTAACTTCTCCAGAGTTGTCATAAGTCTCTAAGTGGCCTCCCTCACTAGTCCCTTTCTTGCACAGTCACTCAGTTTTTGAGGACGGCCTGCTCTAGGCAGATTTACAGCTGTGCCATATTCTTCCCATTTCTCGATGTCTGACTTAACTGTACTCCGAGGGATATTCAGTGAATTGGAAATTTTCCTGTATCTATCTCCTGACTTGTGCTTTTCAATAACCTATTCACTGAGTTGCTTGGAGTGTTGTTTTTTCTTCGTGGTGTAGTTTTTGCCCGGATACTGACTCACCAGCAGTTGGACCTTCCAGATAAGGGTGTGTTTTTACTACAATCAATTGAAACACCTTGACTGCACATAGTGATCTCCATTTAACTAATTACATGACTTTTAAAACCAATTGGCTGCACCGGTGTTATATTAAAGAGGGGGTAGATACTGATGCGATCAATTATTTTGTGTTTTTTTTAATTAATTTAGATCACTTTGCAGAGATCTGTTTTCACTTTGACACAAAAGAGTAGTTTTTCCTGTTGATCAGTGCCAAGAAAGCCATATTAAATCCACTGTGATTCAATGTTGTAAAATAATAAAACATGAAAATTTCCAAGGGGGTGAATACTTCTTTATCAGCATTGTGTGTCACCAAATCCAACCCTGAGATCACAGTAAATACAAGAAACACAATTGAATCAATGAGGGCCACACTCAATGAGGACAACAACCAATGTGCAAAGAAAACCAAGCTGTGCAAATACAAAAAAAAAGAATAATAATAATTAAACAAGCAATAAATATCAAGAGTGTGAGATGAAGAGTCCACGAAAGTGAGTCCCAATTCAGTTGGAAGGGTTCAGTCATGGGGCAAGTGGTTGACTACAGTCATCCCCTCTACTTCAAGAGGCTGATGGTTGAGGGGTAGTAGCTGTTCCTGAACCTGGTGGTGCGAGTCTTGAGGCTCCTGATGGTTGCAGCAAGAAGAAAGCATAGCCTGGTTGGTAGGGTTTTTTTGATGATGGATGCTGCTTTCCTGCGACAGTGCTCCACGAAGTTGTGATCAGTGGTAGAGAGGGCTTTACCCCGATGGACTGGGCCTTATCCACTACTTTTTGTAGGCTTTTCTATCAAGGTCATTGATGATTCCATACCAGTTCATGATGCAACCATTCAATATACTCTCCTCCATTTACGTATAGAAGCTTGTCAAAGCTTTCGATGGCATCTGAATCTTCACAGACTTCTGTGGCATTACACACCCCGTGGGTATCTTGTCACTGTCACATGACTATGATGTAATTGAGTCTCTGCTGGGCATGATGTAATGGTCTTGTGATGGTGGAGTGATATAATTTTTCCACCAGTGAGAGGTCATGTGATGACCTGTTTCAACAGGGTATAAAAGAACCCCTCCCTGTGATACAGGTCAATTCATGGTTTAATTCGTCAGTGACTCCGTTCTGCTGCGTATTTGATTTTATGACACAGTTTCATTTTAAAAGTGGAGTTTTAATTTCTACTGTAAGACTTGTTGTGCTGGCAGTTCTGAAAATCACTGCCAGTTAAAGTCCAGTCGGAGAGCGGGCAAGTCATACTTCGGCTGGGATCAGCAGTAAGAGAATTTATTACTTCAAGGAAAGTCTCTCCTAACTAACTGTAAATCATTTTGGACTTTTTGCAATACTACTTTAAAAAACTGAGTTCGCATTTCTCGCTTTAAGAACTGTTCAAGCTGCTGTATAGCAGCTGACTTCCGGTTAAGTTAGCTGTTTGTTTACTTTTGGGTTTTTTTTAAGCAGTGTTTAATAAATGTTTTATTTGTTATAAAAAAACCTGTCTCAATTATATATTCATTGTTGCTGAATCATAACAGTGGCAACTGGCCATGTAGCAGCCCCAAGAATGTGGAAGTATTTTTTTTCTCTACTATATCCTGAGTGGCTCAGTGGGTAAGCATGCACTTTAAAAGGATAGATGTCAGCTCTCTATAGAGTTGCATCATCTCAGCCAGATGCAGTCCAAATACAGAGACCTGTGTGAGTATTGGACAAGTAATCCAGCCCAGCAAGAAGTTCTCCAGTCATCCTTTACCAATAGTTGAAGGATATATTTCATTGTAACTTATAGTCGTTACGCCTACACTGCACTGCTGCCACAAAACCACAAATTTCACGACTAATGTCAGTGACAATAAACCTGATTCTGATTCTATAGCTGATTCAGAATCCAATTGTAATTAAATATGTCTAATTGACGTTTGTGCTCTAATCACTGGATGTTTTCTGTACCTGGGCCAGAAGTCAACAGAATGAAAGACAAGGTTAACTACACTCGGTCGCCACTTGTACTCTTGCTCATTAACGCAAATATCTAATCAGCCAATTCTGTGGCAGCTACTCAAAATATGCAGACATGGTCAAGATGTTCATTTCTTCATTTGTTGTTCAGACCGAATATTAGGGCAGGAAAGAAGTATAATCTAAATAACTTTGACCATGGAATGTTTGTTGATGCCAGACAGAATGGTCTGAGTCTCTCAGAAATAACAGTCTCTAGAGTTTGAAAAGAATGGCATGAAAAACATCAAGCGAGTGGGAGTTCAGTGGAAAAAATGCCTTGTGAATGAGGGAGGCCAGAGGAAAGTGGTCAGACAAGGTGACAGTAACTCAAATAACCACGCCTTACAACAGTGGTGTGGGGAAGAGCATCTTTGAATGCACAACACATTGAAGCTTAAAGTTGATGGGCTACAGCAGCAGAAGACCATGAACATACACTCAGTGGCCACTTTATTAGGTACAAGAGGTACCTAATAAAGTGGCCACTGAGTGTAATTCCTCGGTGTTGGGAAGCTTTTGTGTTTCATTTTAAACTGTTCACAATCTGGAAAATATGCTCTATATACCAAGGTAAACTTGTGCTGCAACACAACAGCCATACCAAAGCATTTCTTAGATGATTACTCTAGTTGGTGATAACCAGTTCAAAGTTGCCGGTGCTGCACGCACACAGTATATCCAACTGGGAAACTGTTCCCTCATGAAAAGAGGGTGCACTTAATTCAGATCCAAAACTGCAACTTCTAGAAATATGAAATAAGTGAAGAAAATGCTCCAAATATTCAATACGCCGTCAACATCTGTAGAAAGAGAAACAGCACTGACATTTCATGTTGGGATTGTTATATCTCCAATTTGCATTACCTGATTTGATTTCCAAACTCAGTGAAAATGACCAGGTTTGCAGATAACACCAAAATGGAAGAGGTAGTGGAATCAGTGGTCAGGGAATGTGCAATGAATTAGGTCAAACATAGTGGAGAAAGAAATTTAACAGAGAGGAAAGCCAGGTATTACACAATTTTGATGGCTAGGGTAGCTTATAAATGGTATTGAAGCTGCTTAGGATAAAGCCTTGGAGATTCTAAGTATGCCCAAACAAAGAAGAACTTTGATAATCAAAGATAATGGAATATATTGATGAATTACATGAACAAAATTGTATAACGAGCAAATTGTGTATCAGACATTCAGCTGGAATATAGAGTCCTATGATGGTCACCAAGAAATAAAAGAGAGCTTTAAACTCTAGAATCTGTACAGAGCAGTACCAGGCTGACCCTTAAGAACTGTGGTCTCCAGTCCAGAATGAGTCAACTTGGAGATGGCCTTTTAGATGGATGCAATCCAACATAACACACACGTATACGTAAATGGCCAAAGAGACAATGTCACTAGCAACTCCACATTACTGCTTGAAGAAATGATAGATTCAACAATAAATTTCAGAACTGAATTGATCTATGTGCATGAAAAGCGAAGGCAGCAAGACTATGGAGAAAGAAGGGCAGAGTGGGAAAAAGTGGATGGCTCATTTAGAGAGATGGCATAAGGGACTGTGAGCTGTAGGACAGTGGTAGGATTCTTTGACCCCATGAGAGATAAAAAATATCGATCAACATGAGAATTTAGGATGAGGCTGAACTCATCAGAAACTGTGTGGCAAAGCAAGTGCAACTATTTATTGATTCTTGGAAACTTAAGGAAGATTTCAAAATTGCAAATTCTGATTGAAGAGCGTTATGAGAACTTCAGTAAAATGTGTTTGTGTGAATGGGAAGTGGTGTCCTGTCATTACAACAAAAACAAATCAGGAATACTTTCACTCCTCCTAGGAATCAATGACATTATAGCAATGATTCAGGAATCAAGACAACGCTGTATTTGAGATCCCTTGACTGATAGCTTGACTGATTGATTGTTTGACTTATTTAGTGATACAGCACATAGTAGGCCCTTCTGGCCCTTTGAACTACACCACCCCAGCAACCCCACAATCTCGATCAACCCTATCCTAATAACGGGACAATGACCAATTAACTTCTTTGGTGCGTCTTCGGACAGTAGGAGGAAACAACTTCTTCCACCAGGCCATCAGACTGATTAATTCACACTGATACAATTGTATTTCTATACTAGCTCCTAGTTACTAGTTAATATAAATTACTATAAATTGCACATTGCACATTTAGATGGAGACATAACGTAAAGGTTTTTACTCTTCCTGTATATGAAAGATGTAAGGCAAGACAGTGACTATACTTCATTAGGAGTCTGAAGAGATTTGGCATGCCAACAAATACACTCAAAAGCTTCTAAAGATGTAACGTGGAGAGCATTCTGACAGGCTGCATCACTGTCTGGTATGTCGGGGGGGGGGGGGAGCTACTGCACAGGACTGGAGGAAGCTGTAGAGGGTTGTAAATTTAGTCGTCTCCATCTTGGCTACTAGCCTACAATGAACCCAGGACATTTTCAAGGAGCGGTGTCTCAGAAAGGCAGCATCCATTAGTAAGGACCTCCAGCATCCAGGGCATGTGCTTTTCTCACTGTTACCATCAGGTAGGAGGTACAGAAGCCTGAAGGCACACACTCAGTGAGTCAGGAACAGCTTCTTCCCCTCTGACATCCGTTTCCTAAATGGACATTGAATCCTTGAACACTGCCTCACTTTATTAATATACAATTATTTCTGTTTTTTGCACAATTTTAATCTATTCAATATATGAACACTGTAAATTGATTTTCTTTTCTTCTTCTTCTTCTATATTATGTATTGCATTGAACTGCTGCTGCTAAGTTAACAAATTTCGTGACGCATGCCGGTGATAATAAACCTGATTCTGATTCTGATTCACACTCTCATGACATTATTAATTACTTCTGAGAGACAATACTTATTAATGAAAGCAGCTTACACACAGCACAAGAATAACAAGGTAAATTAACAGGGAGTGGTGGTTGCTTGCAAGTGTGCTGCTAAGGATGGTGGTGAAAGCAGATATGATAGCAGCATTCAAGAGGCTCTTTGATAGACTCATGAATGTGCAGGGAATGGAGGGACAAGGCCATGGTGCAGGCAGAAGGGAGAAGTTTAATTTGATATTTAATGACTATTTTAATTAGTTCAGCACAGCATTGTGGGCTGAAGAGCCTGTTCCTGTGCTGCACTGTTCCAAGTTCTATAAATGATCTCCCTGAAGGGGAACAACTGTTTTTTTAAAAAAGGGAAGTTGAAAGAAGGGTTAAAAACATTGCTTCCCCTCCTACTTCCTCTTAATCTTAGAACCTCTAATAGAGGAAGAACTGTCAAAAACTGTGGTCTAGATTTGGACTTGAAACATGAGGAACGCTGATTGAAACAACTTGCATTTGCATGAGAAGCTTCAATGTGCAAAAAACGTTGAGGTGTTTCTTGATGGCATGTGGTGAGAGGGTTTTAAAGCTGATAAAATGGAGGCAGCAGAAAGGAATGGGAATGGCAGAGGATCAGAGAAGGCGCTGTGCTGGGGGCCGTGTAAGCGCCAATGAAGGCTTCAGTGGACCTAGAGTTATGGATGAGATTCTGTGTTGGTTAACAGAGTGAAACAACACAGCTCCATGAAACTGACTGTAGAATGAGATCCACATAGTGGAGATTTGAGTGCATTTATGTCTAGTTGATCCCAAACTTGGCCTTCACGATAAGGTGAATTCAGGTTTCATTGGCAGTAATAGAGGAGGTCAATCATGGTTGACTTGCTTCTCTGATGTGCGTTTAGGTGTCTGGGTAAGAGTTAAAAGTTGAATGACTTCAGTCTGGGGTAATTGCCAGTGATTGCACAGTACAGAATGGGGGCTGTTGTCAGTGTCAGGCGGTACAGCTGCTCTGTCCTCTTTATGTAAGTGCACAGTTATTAAGCACAGAACACTGCACAGTCAATTCACACAGATGGTGTTGTACATTGTGTGCTCAGTTCCGTTGCCATGGATGAAGACCGTCTTTGTAGATCTTGTTAATTACCTTTATTGTATTTATCATTTTTAAATACCACTGAGCTGTTTGTATCTCTTTCTTGCTGCATGTCTCACTGATCATCTAGACTGACCCGAATTACATTTTTCAACCATTCATATCTTTTGTTACTGATTTATTTATATACAAGAAATATTCCATGTCTTAACATTTGCAACATTTAGGCAATATCAAGTTGAGAGGGTTTAGGGCAAGAAGTAGACATTAACCAGTTTCCATCAAATATGCCAGGTTTGGTTAAATCTGTGTTAGATGGAGAATAAAGCTCTTCCTACTCAGCTCTGTTAAATTTCTTCCTTTTTCCATCCTATGAACCTAACGATGGCATGATTGATGGCCATTGTTTCATCAGGTTGAGAAATCACCAGACTGACCCATATGGCATTGATGAGCATAGCCGAGGCTAACCTAGTCTTCACCCAACATACAGCAGGCCATCTGCTTTAATATAAAAGGACCATTTAGGGCAGCTTTTATCGATCCTCAAATGCACAGATGGTCCTATGTTCAAAGTTCAAAGTTGAAAGCATATTTATGATCAATGTGTGTATGTTACCAGATACTACCTTCAGATTCATTTTCCTTTAGGCATTCACAGTAAAACACAGCAATACAATAACATCAATGAAAAACTACACACAAAGACTGACTAACAACCAATGTGCAAAGGTAGAGAAACAGTGCAAATAAAAAAATAAGTAAATAAATAATACTGAGAACATGAGCCATAGAGTCCTTGAAAGTCAGCTCCTAGTCTGTGAAATCCATTCAGAGTTGAGGTGAGTGAATTTATCTACGATGGTTCAGGAGCCTGATGATTATAGGGTAAAAGCTGTTCCTGAACCTGTTAATGTGGGGCCTAAGGCTCCTGTACCTCCTACTCAAAGGCAGTAGTGAGAAGGGAGAGAATGGCCTGCATGGCGGGGTCCTTGATGATGGACACTGCCTTCTTGTGGTAGTGTTCCTTGTGAATGTGCTCAATGGTGGGGAAGGCTTTGACTGTGATGGATATTTCCAATCATTGGATTTCCAGTGATGCAACCGGTCAGGATAATCTCCACTGTGCATCTTTATAAAGTTGTCAAAGTTTTACATGACATGCCAAATTTGAGCAAACCTATAAAACTTTGGAGGTGTTGTTGTGCCTTCTTTGTGAAGGAACTTGCGTGCTGGTCCCAGGACAGATCCTCTGATAATGATAACGTCAAGGAATTTAAAGTTACTAACCCACTCCACCTTCAATCCCCTAATTAGGAATAGCTCATACACTTCTGGGTTCTTCTTCCTGTTGTCAATAATCAATTCTTTGCTTTTGCTAACATTGAATGAGAGATTGTTGTTGTGGAACCATTCAACCAGATTTTCAGTTTCCCTCCTATATTCGTCACCACCTTTGATTCGGCCATCAACAGTGGTGTTGTCAGCAAACTTAAATATGGTATTGGAGCATACTTGCCATCAGAAGTAGGGGAGGGGGCTAAGCATGCAGCATTCTGGTACACCTGTGCTGATGGTGATTGTGGAGACAGGAGTTGATATGCATCACCAACCTCACAGTACTTCATCACAGTAGATGTAAATCGTACTGGACAATAGTCATTGAGGGAGGTTAGCACATTCTTCTTGGGCACTGGTAAGATTGACGCCTGCTTGAAGAAGGAAGGTACCGCAGACTGCTGAAGTGAAAGGTTGGAGAAGTCAGTAAGCACTCCAACCAGTTGACTAGCACAGGTCTTCAGTACTCAGCCAGATACACCATCTGAACCAGATGCTTTTCATGGGTTTAACCCTTCTGGAGGATGTTTTCACATCGGTCTCAGAGACAGAAATCGCAGGGTCATCCGGGGCTGTAGGAGTTCCTGTGGCTCTATGATCTGCCAAAGCAAGCATAAAACATATTGAGCTCATCTGGGAGCGAATCTTTGTTGGTACTTCTGTTGCTTGGTTTTGCTTTGTAGGGAGTGATGGCATCCAAGCCCTGCCACTGCAGTCGGGCATCCTCCTGTGATTCAAGTTTGGTCCGGAATTGCAAATTCATATGTGAGCTGGCTTTCCGAAGGTCATACCTGGACCTCTTGTACTTCCCTGGATTGCCCTCAGCAGATTGAGGATCTCTTGGTTCATCCAGGACTTCTGGTTGGGGATACACTTGTCCATGTGTGTCTTAATAAAATCCATGACAACCAACATTCCCTCTAGTTTTTCACAGCTGCACGGACCAAACAAGAAATTTCATGTGGCCTGAAAGCTGCACTGCTCTTTCATACAACATTATATAAAAGTCCAGAAAGCTTTGATTGTTTTTGTTGTCTTTATGCATGTTAACAAAGACGATGTGCATGGAAGTATTTCAGTTAGTGCAAGACCACACACCCTCACAGCTTAGAGGGAACGTTGATGACAACCTTTGGATAATCATTCAGCTCCCTTGATGAGTCCTTGAACATTATCCAGTCCACCGACTCAACACAATCTCACAGCCACTTGTCTGCCTCCCAGGATCACCTATTTCCTGTCCTTATCTCTGGAGCCTTTGCCTATATGCAGGCAGGAGGAGGACAGTCTGATGATCAGTCTTCCTGAAATGCAGCCGAGGGATGGAACGGTAGGCATTCCTGATGGTAGTGTTGAGTGGGTTGAGTTCTCTGGTGCTGCAGGTAATGTACTGGTTGTAATTAGGCAGAGATTTCTTCAAGCTAGCCTGATTGATCCAGCAAGGATGTTGAAGGCATTGGGGTAGGCTAATCTGTTCGCAACCAACTGCTTTCAAAACTACTGACTTTTTTTCTGTCTTTAACGCTTCAAGCCACACCTAAGATACATTACCTGGTCTTTTTTATGCTATACCTCAAGTGCAGAATGCAAACAGCAATAATAACAGTTTCCATTTCCTTTACTAAACAAAAATCAAACAAAAACTACAAATGCTGGAAACACTCTGCAGGTGAATCAGCATCTGTGAAAATAGAAACAGAGGTAATGATGCTTTAAAACTGATGCCTGGACATACAAATAAATATGAAGGCAATTGACCCATAATCAGTCCTCAGGAGCTTTAGAAGCAAGAAAAGGCATATGGAGAGGTTTGGGGAGCAAATTCTAGAACTTGTGCTAGGTTTGCTGATGACACCACAATTGTAGGCCGTATCTTGGGTAATGATGAGTCTGAGTACAGAGGAAATTAAGAATCTGGTGGCATGGTGCGAAGACAATAACCTATCCCTCGACGTCAGCAAGACGAAGGAATTGGTTGTTGACATCAGAAGGAGTAGCGGACCGCACGACCCCATCTACATCGGTGGTGCGCAGGTGGAACAGGTCAAAAGCTTTAAGTTCCTTGGGCTGAATATCACAAATGACCTGACTTAGTCTAACCAAGCAGAGTCCACTGCCAAGAAGGCCCACTGTGCCTTTACTTCCTGTGAAAGCTGAAGAAATTTGGCCTGTCCCCTAAAACCCTCACTAATTTTTATAGATGCACCGTAGAAAGCATTCTTCTAGGGTGCATCACAACCTGGTAAGAAAGTTGTCCTGTCCAAGACCAGAAGAAGCTGCAGAAGATAATGAACACAGCCCAGCACATCACACAAACCAATCTTCCATCCTTGGACTCACTTTACACCACACGCTGTTGGAGCAGAGCTGCCAGGATAATCAAGGACACGACCCACCCAGCCAACACACTTTTTGTCTCTCTTCCCTCTGGGAGAAGGTTCAGGAGCTTGAAGAGTCATACGGCCAGATTTGGGAACAGCTTCTTTCCAACTGTGATAAGACTGCTGAACGAATCCTGACCCGGATCTGGGCCGTACCTTCCAAATATCCGGACCTGACTTGCACTACCTTACTTTCCATTTTCTATTTTCTAATTATGATTTATAATTTAAATTTTTATTATATTTACTTTGATTTGTACTTCAGGGAGCATGAAGTGCAGAATCAAATATCGCTGTGATGATTGTACGCTCTAGTATCAATTGTTTAGTGACAATAAAGTAAAGTAATGTAAAGTTTATGACTAATGGCGTAGTTGCCAGCAGTGGAGGGATTTTATCTGTAATGCTCAGGAGTCTATAGGAAGGTATCAGCACAGATAAGTTTGGGAGTCAGATTGGAGGAAATGACAAAGATAGAGTGGAGAGACCACAGGGAAAAGATGGTTGACAATATAATAAATGTGGAGTTTAACCAGGAGCCAATGTAACTCAGCAAGCACAGGGAAGATAAGTGACTAGGATTTGGTGTGAATACAACCCAGGCAGATGAATTTTGGATGCCATGGGTTTATAAAGAATAAAGCAATAGAGGTCAACCAGGAGTCTGTTGAAGTAGTCAAATCTTCAAAACAAAGGCATTGAAGAGAGTTTCAGAAGCAGATGAGGTGAGGCAGAACCAGGTGATGAGGCCTGAAACACAGCCTGAGGTTGAAGTGTTAGCAGTCTTCAGCTTAAGAGGCCTGTCATGTGAAGGGCTGAAACTGGTAGCCAGAGACTGTGATCAGACCAAGGACAATGCTCTACTTCTTCCATAATTTAATTGGAGGACACTTCTGCTTACCCAGTACCAGATGTGGGACAAAGTGACAGGACAGAGGCAGTGGTCACAAATGCATCAACATTCCTTGGGTCTAGATCAAAAGGAAAGTCATGGTTGTTCCATGTAAGCTCTCTGGACCATACAACAATTTATTGTGCTTGAAATTTAATTGACACCTAAATCTATATTTTACAAAGATTATAAAATCACCAAAAAGCTAATCTATTAAAATACATTTTAAAACAAATTTATGCTGTAAAGCTGGTGTCATAGTCATAGTGTCAAAGAGCACTACAGCACAGGAACAGGTCCTAGAGCCTATCCAGTACATAGCGAACTGTTATTCTGTCTCCCATCCTTGTACTCATTGAAACTTCTAAACATTGAACCCACAAGTAACACCTGTGTAGCACTTATCTCATCTCATGTGACTAGTCCCTGCACTCTTTATGAGAAAAATCAAATTACATAGGTGCTAGTGGGCCATCAGAAGCTCTAGCTATCGAAGGAGGCAGTGAATAGAAAACAAATACTTCTGGAGGTAAGTTTTGTTTATATATAAAAGAAACAAGATATATAAAATATTTACACTAGTAAGAACAATTCAAAATTCCAACATTCTCTTAGGTTCCAAATCTCAGATATCAACAAAAACCAAATTCTTCTTTAGTTAGAATCAGCGGGATTTGTTAGAATGACCTTTGTTACTCCAATTTCTCTAACTAATTCGATCTAATTAAGTTCTGACTCATTTCTCAAAGCAGCTGCAGAAGATTCTCAGAAAGGAGGGTGAGCACCCACAGGTGGGAAGGGGCCCTGTGCAGTCAGTATAGGGAGCTGGGGAAGAGGCTGAAGAACAGGACCTACAAAGTACTGGTTTCAGGATTGCTATCAGTGCCATGTGCTGGTCAGGCTAGGCTTAGGATGACAGGACAAATTAACAAGTGGGCAAGGGAGTGTGCAGCATTTCAGATTTCTGGATCATTGGGATCTCTTCTGAGGAAGGTATGGTCAGTACAAAAAGGATGAGTTACGTCTGAACCCGAGGGGGACCAATAACGTTGCGGGCAGGTTTGCTAGAGCAGCTGGGGAACATTTAGATTAATTTGGCAGGGGGGTGGGAACCGGAGCAGTAGGGCTGAGGATGGGGCTGTTAGTATACAAGTCGATGCATTGTGTAGTGAGTCTGTGAGGAAGGACAGGCAGATAGATGATAAGGCAAAAATTGCAGTCAGTGGGATGAGTTGATCTGTAACATGGGGCAAAATCGAAAGGGAAGATGAATACATGACTGAAGAAGTTATATTTGAATGTACACAGTATATTATCTTGTAGCACGGTTAGCGATTCACAGGTTTGACATTATTGGCATCACTGAGTCATAGCTGACAGAAGATCCAAGTTAGAAGTTTAACATCCGAGGATACATGTTACATCAAAAGGACAGAGAGGTTTGCAGCTGGGTGGGTAGAACTGTCGGTAAAAGATGAAATCAAACCCTTAGAAAGAGGTGACCTAGGACTGGAGGATGCAGAATCCTTGTGGGAAGAGTTAAGAAACTGAAAGGGTAAAAATTCCCTGATAGGAGTTACTGTATAGAGAGGCCTCCAAAGAGTAACCAGGATGTGGGCTACAAATTACAATGGGAGTTAGAAACGCATGTCAAAAGGGCAAGGTTATGATAGTCATTGGGGATTTCAATATATTGTGGATGGGGAAAATCAGGTTGGTGCTGGATTACAAAAGAGGGAATTTGTAGAATGCCTCTGAGATGCCCTTTTAGTGCAGCTTGAGGTTGTACTCTCTAGGGGAAAGGCAATTCTGGATTGGAGACTGTGTACTGAACCAGATTTGATTAGAGAACTTAAGGTAAAGGAACCTTTTTGAAGCAGCGATCATAATAAACATGAAAAATCCTGCAGATGCTGGAAACCCAAAGCAACACACACAAAATACTGGAGGAACTCAGTAGGTCAGACGGCACCTATGAAAATAAATAAACTGTCGATGCTTCAGGCCGAAACCTTTCTTCAGGACTGGAAAGGAAGGTGGAAGCCGCCAAACTAAAAAGGGCAAGAGGAGGGGAAGGAGGATAGCTGGAAGATGAAAGTGAACCCAGGTGGGTAGGAAAGGTAAAGAGCTGGAGAGGAAGGTGATAGGAGAGGAGAGTGGACCATATGAGAAAGGGAAAGGAGGACGGAATCCAGGAGGAGGTGATAGGCAGGTGAGAAGAGGTAAGAGCCAGAATGGGGAACAGAAGAAAAGTGGGGGGGGGGGGTTTATTGGAAGGAGAATTGATATTCATACCATCAGGTTAGAGTTTACCCAGATGGAATATAAGGTATTGCTCCTCCACCCTGAGGGTGGCCTCATCGTGGCAAAAGAGGAGGCCATGGACTGACATGCTAGAACAGGAAAGGGAATCAGAATTTAAATGTTTGGCCAGTGGGAGGTTCTGCTTTTGGCAGATGGAGCAGAGGTGCTTGCTGAAGTGGTCCCCCCAATTTACGATGAGTCTCACCAAGGTAGAGGAAGCTGCATCGGGATCACCGGCCAGAATAGACGACCCGTACAGATTTGCAGGCGAAGTGTTGCCTCACCTGGAAGGACCCAGAATGGAGGTGAGTGAGGAGGTGAGTGGGCAGGTGCAGCACTTTGGCTGTTTGCAGGGATACATGCCGGGAGGGAGGTTAGTGGGGAGGGACAAATGGACAGGGGAATTACAGAGGGAGCGATCCCTGCAGAAAGTGAAGTGGAGGGGGAGGCAAGCATATGTTTGGTGGTAGGATCCCTTTGGAGATGGTAGAGCATGATCTGTGGGATACAGAGAGGGTAGTAGGTAAGGACAAGCGGAACTCTATCACCTTTAAGGCAGAGGGAAGATGGGGTGTGTGCAGATGTTTGGGAAATGGAGGAGATGTGGGTGAGGGGGAAGGGAAACCAGTTTTTTGAAGTGGGAGAGGACATTTCTGATGTCATGGAAAGGAAAACCGCATCCTGGGAACAGATGCAGAGGAAATCATAATATGATGGAATTCACCTTGCTGTTTGAGAGAGAGAGAAGATAAAGTCCGATGTATCAGTATTGCAGTGGAGTAAAGGGAATTGGAGAGGCACGAGAGAGGAGTTGGCTGAAGTTGATTGGAAGGGATGCTATAAGGGCTGATAGCAGGACAGAAATAGCTGTAGTTTCTGGAGGCAACTCAGAAGGCGAAGTATGCATTCCAAAGATGAAGAAGTATTCTAAAGGAGGGACGAGGCAACCATGGCTGACAAGGGAATTCAAAGCAAACATTAAAGCTAAAGAGAGGGCGTATAATGGAAGAAAGATTAGCGGAAGCTTTTAAAAACCAATAGAAGGCAAATAAAAAAGTCATAAGGAGAGAAAGGAGAAAATAGGAAGGTAAGGTAGACAATTAAAAAAAAGATACCAAAAGTTTTATCAGAGAAACTAAGAATAAAAGAGATATGAGAGTGTATATTGGACCACTGGAAAATTATGCTAGAGAGGTAGAAATAGGGGACAAAGAAATGGCAGATGAACATAATAAGCCTGTGCAGAATTCACTGAAGGTTAACTTGCAGTTTGAGTCTGTGGTAAGGAAGGTAAATGCAATGTTAGCATTCATTTTGAGAAGATTTCAGATATAAGGGCAAAGCTGTGATGCTGAGGCTTTATGAGGCATTGGTCAGATGGCACTTGGAGGATTGTCAGCAGTGTTAGGCCCCTTATCCAAGAAAAGATGAGCTGGCATTAGAGAGGGTCCAGAGGATGTTCACAAAAGATATGGAGAGGATGTTTCCCATAGTGGGTGAACCTAGCACCAGAGGGCACAACCTCAGTATAGAGGGACTTCCATTGAGAACAGAGATGAGGAGGTATTTATTTAGCCAGGGGGTGATGAATCTATAGAATTAATTACCACAGACAGCTGTGGAGGCCAAATCATTGAGTATATTTAAAGTGGAAGCTGATTGGTTCTTGATAAGCTAGGGCATCAAAGGCTACAGGAAGAAGGCAGGAGAATGGAGTTGAGAGGGACAATAAATCAGCCATGATGTAATGGCAGAGCAGACTCGATGGGCTGAATGGCCTAATTTGTTCCTGTGTCTTATGTCTTACGGTTTTAACATCCACAACCTTTCCCCATCAAAATTCCTGGTAACCTCTTTGAAAATCTGGATAAGACTGGTTAGACATGACCTTCCAATAACCCACTACTGACTCACCGGCCTATAATTTCCCAGTTTATTCTTAGAGCCTTTCTTGAGCAATGAATAACATTAGCTATCCTCCAGTGCTCCAGCACCTCACCCGTGACTTAGGACATTTTAAATACCTCTACCTTTACAATTTTTGAACTAGCCTCCCTCAAGTTCTGAGAGGACACCTTGTCAAATTCTGGGGACTTACCCACCCCAATTTGCCTCAAGATACCAAGAATCACCTCTTCTGTAATCTGTTTATGGTCTATGATCTCACTGCTGTGTTGACTCAGTTCTATAGATGGTGTGTCCATCTCCCAGGTAAGAACAGATGCAAAAAAATCTAGTTAAGATGTCCCCCGTCTCTTTTGACTCCACACATAGATGATCACATTGATCTGTAAGTGGACCAATTGTGCTATCCTTTTGCTCTTAATATATCTATAAATCTGTAGAGTCCCTTGGGATTTTCCTTCACCTCATGCCTTCTTTATAGCCCTGATTTCTCTCTTAAGTGTTCTCTTTCATTGCTTAAACTCCTCAAGTACCTCATTAGTTCGTTGCTGGCTACACCTGCTATGCACATCTGTTTTCTTAACCAGGACCTCAAAAACCAAGGTTCCCTAAACCTGTTAGCCTTGCCTTTTTATTCTAGCATGCAAATCCAAATTGTACTCATAAAATTTCACTTCCAAAGGCCTCTCATTTAACAGACACACATTTGTCAGAAAAAGAATACATACTTGCCAGACCTTTTCTGAGACCATCAGAATTGGCCTTCCTCCGATTTAGAACCTCAACCCAAGGACCAGACCAATCCTCCTTCGTAATTATCTTGAAGCTAATGACATTATCATCACTGGATGCAAAGTGTTCCCCCACAGTAACTTCTGTCACTTGCCCTGACTCATTCCCTAATAAGATATCTAGTATCACACTCAAGAGAAGATCTGCAGATGCTAGAAATCCAAGCAACAAAGAGCTCAGCAGGTCAGGCAGCATCTGTGGAAAAGAGTACAGTTGACATTTTGGGTGACCTTTCCATAGCTTCTGCCTGGCCTGCTGAGTTCCTCCAGCATTTTGTGTGTGCTGCTGGTATCACACTCTCTCAACGGGACCTCTTTGCACTGATTAAGGAAATTTTCCTGAACACATTGACAAATTCTATCCCATCCAGTCCTGTTATAGTATGGATATAAACAGAGAATGCCAGAATTGAATTTCTTGATGTTTTGTTGAATTTCTACATTAATTTGCCTTTAGTGAGACAGGATTTAGGCCATTTTAAACAACCATTGTCTGAACAATGTTGCTTTCTGACCCTGCTCCTAAATGAGTTCTAATTTCTAGTTATTTGACCTTGTTCTAAAGTCCTCTAATTTAGTTTTAGTGTACCTCCCTAGATGTCATACAATCATCATACTTTCTTCACATTTGAGATATCCACACTCGCGTATATCACAGATTGCTATGGGCTGGTCTCATAATTTAAACCAATTATAATAATTGCAAGCCTGCAGTCTATTCTCCCTAGATCCATATATCTTCCCTGAGCTACAGTGCAAAAAACAACAATGTCAAAATAGGGTGTGACCTAGAGCATTGCACAATCGAAGCATCACTTTACCATTTTTGTAATTCAATCTGCTTGAGATAGAGCCAACATCACATTAGGCTGTCTGATTGCTTCTTAACCTTGTGCTTTGTATACCCAGATTTCTGAATCTCTTTGGTGGAGCAATACGAAAAGAAACAAATTGTGCAAACCTTTTAATACCTCTGTCATCATTATTTCTATGATCTTTGGTTCAGCTTGGACGTGGCAAGACCATAGCCCCATGAAACCTGATCGAAAGTCAGTTCAGTTTCAAGATCAGCACCTGCCACCACAATGAGCAGCGATCGAAGAAGGCGTTTCACCACCAATACCTTCTCAGGAGCAGTGGGAGATGAGCAATAAACACTGCCCTTACCCAGCAACACCAACATTTCAAAAGATATTCAGAAAGGATCACGGACCTGTGGAATCTGCATGCCTTGGCGACATTTGCCACTCCCTGAACTTGCATAATTAGCCCAGAGCATCACTTATACATTCCTGTCTCTTTTAAAATCTGTTGGTTTGTTATGATGGCCAAGAATATACAAACTTTCAGCCACTAATGTGAGAAATTAAAAAAGACATAAAAAATAAGTTTTTCACCAACAAATAAAAAAATTTCAATGACACTAATTTATATAGCATTTTGTCAAAATTGTAGCGTCCTCCAGAATTAACAGCTTATTACCTCCATTATTTCTAAGTAGCCAAAGATGGCAGACGAGCAATGTGGCAAGAGCTCACAAAGGAATCAAGTAAATGACCTGATCATTGTCAGAGAGATGAATACTGGGCACCAGGTGAACTCTCAGCTCCTCTTCAGATTTAAACACCACTTGTATCACACTTTGTCGCAGTAAAATAATCCAAGGAATCAAACCTGACTAGAATTAGACAAGCCTAAATCAGGACAAAAGAAAAAAGGTTTACGACAGGTAACCAACATCTTGGTGAATGAGCTGGACTTTAAATAAAGATTTAAATGAGATGGAGAGGTAGAAAACCTGAGAAGGGAATTCCAAACATTTTGGTCTAGAAAACTATGATTAATGTAGGTGGGTAGTTGATGGTCAGTGCTGATTTAGTAGATTATTTCTGGGCTGTATCTCTTTATGATTGTATTATTAAATGTTGATGATGAAGTGATTCAATTGTATGGAGAGTAGAGGTTAAGAGAAATGTCAAGATCAGGAAAAACAGTAAGTTAAATTTATTACTGGCACTTATCTATATTACTTATCTACTATAAACTTCCCTTCCTCCACCATCAACTCTGCTCTCAAACGCATCTCTCCCATTTCCCGCACATCTGCTCTCACCCCATCCACCCGCCACCCCACTCGGGATAGGGTTCCCCTTGTCCTCACCTACCACCCCACCAGCCTCCAGGTCCAACATATAATTTTCCGTAACTTCCAACAGCTCCAATGTGATCCCACCACCAAGCACATCTTTCCTTCCCCCCCTTTCTGCTTTCTGCAGGGATCGCTCCCTATGTGACTCCCTTGTCCATTCGTACCCCCATCCCTTCCCACCAATCTCCCTCCCGGCACTTATCCTTGTAAGTGGAACAAGTGCTACACCTGCCCTTACACTTCCTCCCTCACCACCATTCAGGGCCCCAGACAGTCCTTCCAGGTGAGGAAGGCCTCCTCTACTGTCAAGATGAAGCCACACTCAGGTTGGAGGAACAACACCTTATATTCTGTCTGGGTAGCCTCCAACCTGAATGCATGAATAGTGATTTCTCTAACTTCCGTTAATGCCCCCCTCCCCTTCTTACCCCATCCCTTATTTATTTATTATCCGTCTTTTTTCTGTCCTTTTTTTCCTCTCTCTGCCCCTTCACAATTACTCCTTGCCTGCTCTCCATCTTCCTCTGGTGCTCCCCTCTCCTTTCTTTCTCCCTAGGCCTCCCGTCCCATGATCTTTTCCCTTCTCCAGCTGTGTATCCCTTTTGCCAAACAACTTTCCAGCTCTTAGCTTCATCCCTCCCCCTCCTGTCTTCTCCTATCATTTCGGATCCCCCCTCCCCCTCCCACTTTCAAATCTCTTACTATCTTTTCTTTCAGTTAGTCCTGACGATGGGTCTCATCCCGAAACGTCGACAGCGCTTCTCCCTATAGATGCTGCCTGGCCTGCTGCGTTCCACCAGCATTTTGTGTGTGTTGCTTATTACTGGCACCGTTGTGTTACTAACATTGCCAACTTAACCTGTTTTTACTGATTGTGTTGTCCACTTTCATAGCATCATGGTGCAACAGTCCATGCCATCTTACTTTCACCTCTAGGTCAGGAGGAAGCAGCTGAGGGTTTTGGTATAAATAGACACAAGTGGGGCAGAGATGGAGGATACTATATAGGGAGTGATGGAGGGGCAATAGGATCAGGAGCTCAGATAAGGGCAATAGGGTAGGGAGGTTCAGACACTCTAGTTCAGCTTGGGATTTTAATAATACAATACTTTACAGTACTCGAAGCAGCTTCATCTCTCAGATTTATTATTAGCGTGTTGCACCAGATAGTCAGCCATTCTTGTCTGGCGTGTGGTGTCAGGATTGGTCTCCTTTCAGATTAACCGGGTCACGGTATGAACGTTCCTGACTCAACCCTTTTTTTTTTATGAGGCCAAGTGGCTAGCTCGACAATCAACCCGGCACGGATGGAAAGCCTGCTCAGGGGTGGCCCGACTTGGATTCGACCTCGGGAACCTTCGCTCCGGAGACCGGCGATGATCTCTCAGATGAAAGTAAACATTGAACAAGAGAAAATCTGCAGATGCTAGAAATCAAAGCAATACACACAAAATGCTGCAGGAACTCAGCAGACCAGGTAGCAAGAAAAAGAAAAAGAGTAAACAGTCGAAGTTTTGGGCCGAAATGTCAACTGTTTACTCTTTTTCATAGATGCTGCCTGGTCTGCTGAGTTCCTCCAGCATTGTGGTGAACTACATATACCTGTCTGGACATGACCCCTGCTGACTGCTCCTGTGGCTCCTCCCACAGACCCCTGTATAAAGGCGATTGAGGCCTGAGCCGGCCCTCAGTCTCCAGGATGTAGTATGGTGGTCAACTACTGCTTGTTCTTTCTTCCAGTCAATAAAAGCTGATATTTCGACTTCACATCTCAGACAGAGTTATTGATGGTGCATCAAGCATTTTGTGTGCATTATACTGAAAAATAACACCACTAATATAGCAACGCACACTGAAGCTCCAGATGACATTTTAGACTGAAGTCCCAGAATGGAGTCTTAAATCCAGGGTGTTATCTTTCAGAAACAATTTTGCTCACACCCATCCACACTGACACTTGGCTTGAGCTTCACGATGGTGCAATATAACTCCCTCTACTCTTTTTTCCCCTTCTCAGAAACATTATCCTTTTCCAATTTTGATTTCTGTACTCAGTGTGAATTATTTTATTCCTGACATGGGCATCAGTCATTATATTTGAGGTACAAGGAATAGAATGTCCTGAGCACATTTTATATTTGATTTACAAGGAGCAGAAGATTACAGCATAAACATGAGAAATTCTGCTGTAAGTCCAAAGCAGCGCACACAAAAAGCTGGAGGAGCTCAGTAGGTCTATGGAAATAAATGAACAGTTGATATTTTGGGCTGAGACCCTACTTCAGGATTGAAAAGGAAGGGTAAGATGCCAGAATAAAAAGGTTGCGGGGGGGGGGGGGGGAGTGGAAGGAGGATAGTTTGAAGGTAATAGGTGAAGCCCGGTCAGTAGGAAAGGTAAAGGGCTGGAGAGGAATGAATCTGATAGGAGAGGAGAGTTGACCATAGGAGAAAGGAAAGGGGATGGGACCCAGGGGGAAGTGATACGCGGGTGAGAAGAGGTAAGAAGTCAGAGAGGGAGAAGGATGGAAGGAGAAATCGATATTTATGGCATCAGGTTGGAGGGTACCCAGGTGGAATATGAAGTGCTATGTAAGGAACATAAGGTAAATATAAGATAGTCTATTGTATCTGGTGCTCTGATGAGGACTAATCTACATTGGTGCGGCCTGATGTATATTGGGGGACTGCTTCGTCAAGCATCTCTGCTCCATCCACTAAAAACAGAACTTCCCGATGGCCAAACACTTTAATTCCGAATCCCCTTTCCGTTCTGACATGTGGGTCCACGTTCTCCTCTTGTGCCACAATGAGGCCACCCTCAGGCTGGAGGAACAATACATTTTATTCAATCTGGCTCACCTCCGACGATGGCTTGAATATCGATTTCTCTTCCCGGTAAAAATAATTCCCTCCCCCTCCCCTCTTCTTCTATTCCTCACTCTGGCTCCTTACCTCTTCTCACCTGCCTATCACCTCCTCCTGGGTCCCCTTCTCCTTCACTTTCTCCTATGGTCCGCTCTCCTCTCCTGTCAGATTCCTTCCTCTCCAGCCCTTGATCTTTCCTACCCACCTAGCTTCACATCACCTTCTAGCTCTCCTCCTTCCCCTCCCCTCACCTTCTTATTTTGGCATCTTCCCCCTTCCTTTTCAGTCTCGAGGAAGAGTCTCGGCCCAACACATCAACTGTTTACTCATTTCCATAGATGCTGCCTGACCTGCCGTGTTCCTCCAGCATTTTGTGCGTGTTACAGAAGATTATAGCACCCTGGTTACAAACGCATGGTTACTACATTTCAAGAGATTCACAAGTGTACTTGCCTGATCCTGGAATCTGACAGCCATTTTGCAACTATCCTCTCATTTTTCCGATTTCTCTCTCTCTCTCTCCTTCTGTTTATTTCCTGGTTTTCTGGAGACTCTCCACTTTTCTACTCCCCAATCCAAAGAGGGCGGAGACTTTGCTCAGGGTGCACAACAGATCCCAGTCTTGCTTCGAAGACCATGCAAGAAAATAATTTCCACTCAGGCATTTAATACCTGCACTTTTAACCACAAAGAAGTGAAACCTGCTGATCTGACAGGCCCCAGCCTGGCTCTGCCCCCGCCCAGTGACGACACTACAACACCACAAGCTGAAGTAAACATACCTATTGTTCTGTACTGTGAAATGTGAGGATCTATCTGCATTCTGTTCTAACACCCTAAATTTATTCTACGCCCCTAGCTTGAGGAATGCGGTTCGCAATAATATCAAATTACCCAATATATGGAAATCTTGCTTCTTTACACAGGGTTAATAAGTCAAACATTAACTAGGTTGTAGGAGGGAGCCAAGCAGATACGGAACTACCATTTTCTCAATGAAAACTGCTATATTTTTTCACTTACTGCTTCTAGTTGCCTTGGGTCTTGGCACTGTGGAGTTCACCTGTCAAAAGTTCCCAGTGCCTCACAGCACAGGCAACAGCAGGTGACTAGATCATGTAAACCTGCAGACAATGAACAGAACACTTTCACTTCTGGCAACACCTTCCAGCCGATGATTGGAATAGGCTCATGTGCGGGGCAAGGGGGAAAGTGTGGGGGGAGAAATTGTCAACCGCTTCTTCCATTACTGCTTGAGCTGTGGTGCAGTCTCCCTCATTTGCATCATATTCCATACAGCTGTCAGTTTTGCTCTCTGTCCTATTTGCTCTTAACTAATGTAAACACAGCCCGGATGCCACTAAACAGGTACTTGCCATTAAACTATTTAGCCACTGCCGTTAAGGTAGATTAGCATGAAAGCTACATTGAACGTAGTAAGGTCATATACTAAGGAATGATGTTAGTAAGGTTGCTGATAGATGTTGGTAGAAGGGTCCCAGTCATAGAAGGCGGAGCATGGAATAAGGGATGGATTATTTTGCCTGGACGCCTGTGACTCATAGTGTTCCACAAAGGTCTATTCTGCAACCCCCTCTCTTTATGATTTTGGTAAATGACTTGGATGAGGCAATGGAAAAGTTGTTTAGTATGTTTGCAGATGGCACGAAGGTTGTAGAAAGGGTAGAAGGTTGTAGTAGACTACATTGGATGCAGAATAGGGCTGAGAACTGGCAGATGGATTTCAACCCAATAAAAGTATGAAGTGATACACTTTGGAAGGTCGAATGTGAAGGCAGAGTTCAGGGTTAATGCCAGGATTTTTGGCAGTGTGTAGGAACAGGGAGATTTGAGGGTCTATGTCCATAGATCCTCAAAGTTGCCATGCAAGTTGAAAGGGTGGTGTATGATATGTTGTCCTTCACTAGCTGGGGAATTGAGTTCACGAGCCACAATGTAATGTTGCAGCTCTATACAACCCTGGTTAGACCACACTTGGAGCATTGGGTTCAGTTCTGGTTGATTCATTACAGGAAACATGTGGAAGCTTTAGAGAGGGAGCAGGGGAGATTTGCCAGACGCTGCCTGGATTAGAGAGCATGTCTTACGAGGGAAAGTTGAGCAAGCTGGAGCTTTTCTCTTTGGGGTGAAGAGATGAGAGGATGAAGAGGATGAAGAGGTGAAGAGGATGAGAGGCTACTTGTTTGAGGAGTATAAGATGAAAAGACACATAGACAGAATAGGCAGCCAGTGCCTTTTTCCAAGGGCGGCAATTGCTAATCCAGAGGCCATACTCTTAAGGTGATTGAATGAAAGTATAGGGGCTTTGCCAGGCGTAGGTTTTAAACAGTGGTAAGGGCATGGAACCCACTGCAGGACTGGTGGTAGAGGCATGTACAGTGGGGTATGTAAGAGCTCTTAGATAAATGAGGGGTAGAAAAGGACAAAAACAGATGAGAAACGAAGGCTTACACACCTGCTCTACCAAGCAGCTATAGATCCTGAGAGACATTGTGCCCCTAATATGAAATTACATCAGGCACAAAGGGAGATCTTCACCTGCTTGAGTTTCTGGAGTTGGTGTGAAGTTCCCAGACCAGTCACTTTTACACTGTGCTCCAGGTAAAACTGATTTGTGTTAGATGCTGCTGAAAAGAAAACAGCATTGTTCATCCAAACGTCGAGACTGCAGAGCTGATATTTGTCATGGGCACTGTTGCTACTTCTGGGAAATTCCACAAGAGGCAGCAATACCTCAGAGCATTTACAGAGCGGTTAGGTGATATAAAGAACTGCAGATGCTTGAATCTGAAGCAATAAACAGCAGCTGGGAACTCAGTAGGTTGAACAGCATCTCTCGCTGGAAAGGGATTGTCGATGATTTGGATTGAGACCCTGCGGCAGGACAGAATGGTGGGATAGAATGTAAGAGACCTGTGAGTAACATACAAGCACCAGGTTGGAAGGATCTGATAAGCAGAAAAATGTGGAGAGGATCAGGGTAGGGTTAGGTAGGGGATAAATTCATCGGTTAATTGCTGAAATAGTATGCAGGCAGGGTGCTGGATATCAGTTTGTCAGCAGAATAGGAAATTCAGATATGTTAGCTGAATTTACACATAGTTAGCTAGAAACAAGTCAATGGGTGGGTCTAATGGAATGAGATGAGGTAGGAATGAGGAAGCTATGGTGAGATATGTGCACAGTGGGAATCAATAACTGGGCAGAGGCACAATAAGAGAAGAGCCTATCAGTTCAGATTGGCAACAACATCTCTTACACAATCACCGTGAGCTGCACCACAAGACTGCGTGCTTAGCCCCCTGCTCTTCACGCTTAATACTCTTGAGTGTGAGGCTAAGTACAGCTCCAATGCCACATTTAGTTTTGCTGATGACACGATTGTTCTTGGCTGAATCAAAGGAGGTGACAAACCGGCATACAGGAAGGAGATGGAAAATCCTCACTGAATGGTGACACAACAACAACTTCTCAGTCAATGTCAGTAAAACCAAAGAGCTGATTAATGATTACAGGAGAAAGAAACTGCAGCGCCTGTCCTCATTAGGGGATTGAAGGTGGAGAGGGTCAGTAGCTTTAAATTCCTTGGCATTATCAGACCACATATTGGTTCTTTAAGGTTGTCATAGATAGGGGAGGTAGTGGGGAGACAATGCTCCCAATGGCATACATCTCAAATAGCTTCTGACAGTCAAATCCAGCTCCTAGTCTGTATGTGTGGCTAAGCATGGTGGAGCTGCTTCTACTGACAGGAGAAGGAGCTACTGGTGCCTTAAAACTAATCATTTCAGGCAGATAGGGAATGTCAGCTGTGGTTGGCAACTCATCTAGGAGAAGGAAAATTCTGATCTTGAACCTTTGCTGCCTTGCAGCTATACCCACTCAAAGGGAAGGCATTGAGAGTAAACCCCAAGGAAAAGTCCTGAGCTGGAGTAACTAAGGCAGTCTAATGTGGAGTTCAATGCTGATTGGCGACTCCTGCGAAGCTGCTGGTGCCAAACTGTATCGGTCTTTTCTGTTCCTTTGGGTTCATCAAGCAGCACGGAGAGGGGGCCTGCTGCAGGGGCAGCTGCTTGTTCTCTGTATCGTATTGCCCTGACGTGCGTATCACGTAGACAGCTAGGACACAATATCCCTGGTTGACCCCAACCAGTGGAGGGCCTCGTATCATATCAAGAAGATCTGTCCAGAAACAATCACGTAAGCGCCATCACAAAGAAGACACGACAATGCCTCTGCCTTCTTGGAAGTTTGCTAAGGTTCAGCATGTCATCTAAAACTTTAACAAACTCGGTTAGATGCACAGTGGAGAGAGTATCCTGACTGGCTGCATCACCACCTGGTGTGGAAGCACCGGTGTCCAAGAATGGAACGTCTACAAGAAGTGGTGGATATGGTCCAGTCCATTACAGGGAAAAATCCTCCCCACATCTACGAGGAGTGCTGCCACAAGCAAGCAGCATCCGTCATCAATAACCCCCACCATCCATGCCATATTCGCTTCGCGCTGCTGCCATTGGGAAGAAGGTACCAGGAGCCTTAAGTCCCACACCACCAGGTTCAGGAATAGTTATTACCCTTCAACCATCAAGCTTCTGAACTAGCATGGACAACACGCACCTCAACACTGAACTGATTCCATAACTGAACTGGACTCACATTCAAGAACTCTATAACTCATGTTCTCAGTATTATTTTTTTTACTTGCACACTTTATCTTCTTCTGCATATTGGCTTTTTGTCTTTCTTTGTGTATTTTTTCATTGATTTTATCATACTTCTTTATTTTTCTGTGAATGCCTACAAGAAAATGAATCTCAAGCTAGTATATGGTGATATACTGTATGTACTTCAAAATTAAATTTATTTTGAATTTTGAGCTGGGAAAGACAGGAGGAGGACAGGTAATGGAGTCATGATTTAAGTAATTTTTAGCTCTTTAGCAAGATCTGTTAAGAATTCATCAAGGAATGAGAGGAAGATGATCACCTTACTTGAAGAGAAGTGCTGGAGATAATGATACACAATCCAATAAGGATAGGATGATCCATGATTTAGTCTTAGGTCTATTGAATTGGTCTATTGAAGCCTATTTATTTCTTTGACACTATGATGTGTAGGCGCGTGGCCAAGTGGTTAAGGTGTTGGTCTAGTGATCTGTAGTTCGCTAGTTCGAGCCACAGCTAAGGCGGTGTGTTGTGTCCTTGAGCAAGGCACTTAACCACACATTGCTCTGCGACGACACCGGTGCCAAGCTGTATCAGCCCTTGCCCTTCCCTTGGACAACATCGGTGGCGTGGAGAGAGGAGACTTGCAGCATACAACCCTGCCCAGACCTGCGCCCTGGAAACTTTCCAAGGCGCAAATCCATGGTCTCACGAGACTAACGGATGCCTATGATGTACGTTTCCTCTCATGATTCTACAGTTGTTTAGATAAACTGAAAAGCTGAACTGAACACAGCAAGAGCAGCCCGATTAGGATTGGACTCAAGCTCTACATTACTTTTCTGAGCTTTTGAATTCTATGCCTCAAGAAATAAATTCCCAGCATTTGTGAGGACTTCATTTTATCATTTTGCCATTCTTAAATCATCTCGTTAATGACTTGCTTTTGAGTACACCTTGACTGATTTCCCCTTTTGTCTGAGTTATTGTTATGATATATTATAGGTAGATTTTATATTTTTTCTACCAAAATGTATTACCTTAAATATTAATGGCCCATTTGCCAGATAGCTGTCCAATCTAAAGGTTTTTAAAAGTCTTTTTATAAAATGTTGAGCTCCCTTTCAGTGTATTCTCCAATTTGGTAGCATCTGTTAATCTTGATGTTAAATTACTTATTCTTAAACCAAAACCATTAATATAAATTGCAAATAAAAACTTATCCTATAGAAAACCACTTTCCAAATTACTCCAATCTAAATGAATGATCTTTATCTCTGCTCTTTAATTCATTTATTTTAGGTTATTTGCCATACTGTTTAGTTCCATATGCTGGAAACTGCCAGATTTAATTTTATTAAAAGTATTTTCAGTATCCAGGTGAAAGCTATCTGCAGGCATTATTCTGTTATCATAGATGAGTATTAGAATTAAAGCTGATTTTAAGATTATATTTTCCCGACTCTATATATCTTTCTATTACTCTTCTTAGTGCAGATTCCAACATCTTTCTTTTGTCTGATGTTAATATACTGGTCTATTTTCCCAGGGTTTCCTCTGTATGCAGAAACGTTAGCTGTAAGTCTTCTTACACATAGCCCTCTCATCTGAAACATTTAATTCAGATAAGTTAGAATCTCTTCTATCACTTTCTGGTTTCTAGAAACATGTAAGCAGACATTTTAAAAACCTAGAGTTTTAACACAAGAACAAAAGGTCTCATGAAAGCAGGAGCAGAAGGAGGTCACTCGGTTGCTCAGGCCTGCCCTGCCATTCAATGTCATTGTGGCTGATTAACGCTGGCTCCAAATCTTCTTCAGTGTCAGTTCCCCATTACCCCCAAATCTTCAAAAATTATTAATTTCCTTAAATATTTCTAATAATCTAAACCTTTTCCTCTTTTGTTATTCTAGTTCATCAGATTTGTTTCTCTTTCTATCCTTATTGTATAAATGTTGATTTAGAGTTTTTGAATTTTAAGAATAAGGGGTAGGCCATTTAGAACGGAGTTGAGGAAAAACTTTTTCACCCAGAGAGTTGTGGATCTGTGGAATGCTTTGCCTCAGAAGGCAGTGGAGGCCAATTCTCTGGATGCTTTCAAGAAAGAGTTAGATAGAGCTCTTAAAGATAGCAGAGTCTAGGAATATGGGGAGAAGGCAGGAACAAGGTACTGATTGTGGATGATCAGCCATGATCACAGTGAATGGTGGTACTGGCTCAAAGGGCTGAATGGCCTACTTTATTGTCTATTGTCTATTGAGTTCATCTTCTCATAGTTTTTATTATTACCCTATTTAATAAAGGCTGAAGCCAGTTAGCTGTTCTATATTGACCTTTCACGATCATTACATATGACTTTATTTTGCTAATATAATATTCCTTTAGCTACTTGTCTCTAATGGACTCAGTGTTGTCAGGCTATGTTGGAACTACATTGTACTGTGTAGTAATTCCCTGCTGGAGCATTAATAGACTGTACATGTGTAATGCGAATTCATTTCCAGTGCACAATGCTTGAGCTTTGATAGGTTTGAAAGGTCAGCCTTAATAGACAAATGAAGGAGTGTTTGAGTACAAGTTAGGAAGAAAACCTTACCTGAATCACTTTTTGGGAGTCTGCCACTGAAGATGACAGCAAAAACGTTGCTGATGGGCCAGAAGTTATGCAATGGCTAGGCTAATTTCACAGGGTCATAGAGTAATACAGCATAGAAACAGGCCCTTCAGCCCAACTCATCTGTGGTGACCATAATGCCCATCAAGCTAATTCCATACACCTGTGATTGGCCCAAGTTTCCCTATCCCAGCCTATCCACGTACTTATTCAAATGTCTGTTGAATATCATTAGTATACCTGCCTCAGTCACTTTCTCTGGCAGCATCATCCCTTCCGTGAAGAATTTGCCCCTCAGAGTACCTTTTAAATGTTCATCTTCCAACTTAAACCTTTGCCTTCTAGTTTTTGCTTCCCCTCTCCTGTGGAAAAGACTATGTACATTCACCATGTCCATGACTCTCGTGATTTTATATGCCTTCAGAAGGTCACCCCTCAATCTCTACATTCCAACGAAAAAAGTTCTGGCCTTCCCGACCACTACCTATAACTCAGGCCCTCGAGTCCTGGCAGATCCTCATAAATCTCAGCACTCTTTCCATTTTTCTGCAACACAATCAAACTCCTGGAGGAGCTCAGCATCAGACAGCATCCATGGAAGGAAATGAACAGTTGACGTGTCAGGCTGAGAACTTTGATCAGGGGTTTCAGCCAGTTTAGGAGTTCAGCCAGTTTAATGATGTCTTTCCCACGACAAGGCGACTAAAACAATACTCCAAGTGCAGTCACACCCAACATTTTGTACGAATGCATCATAACATCCCAGCTCCAATACTTAATGCAGTGATTAATGAAGGCTGGTGTCCCAAATGCCTTCTTCACACCCTCTCTACCTGTGACATCGCTATCAGGGAACTGTAATTGCACTTCTGAATCGCTCTAATCCACAACACTCCCCAGATGCTTACCATCCACTGTTCAAGTCCTACCCTGGTTTGATAGCCCGAAATGCAACATTTCACATTAATGTGAATTGAAAGCTGCTTGCTATTCCTCAGACCACTTATCTGGTTGATACATGTCTGTCAGTAATATTTCATAATCTTCTTCACTGTCTACCACCTATTTTTATATCATCCTCAAACTTACCAAAGACATCTTGTAGATGCACTCCCTAATCGTCTCTCTAAATAACAAATAACAAAGGTCCCAGCACCAACCCCTGTGGCACACCACTAGTCACAGGCCAGCAGTCGGAGAAACTATCTTTGACTGTCATTCAATGCTTCGTATCACTGAAATCATTATGAGTATTTCTCCCTGGATCCCATGCAATCTCATCTTCTGGTCTAGCCTACCCTGTGGAATCTTGTCAAAGGCCTTGCTGAAGTCCTTTATAGACAACATTTAGTGTTCTATCTGTCAGGCCTGCACTGACAGGCACCTCCCAATCTCCTAAAAGAAGTCAGCTGCCACTTGGTTCCAACTCATCACCTGCAGCCCATTTAAACCCAGCTCTCATCCACGGTCCTTGTTCACTCATACAAACCAGCCAGCCTCAACCGGTTGCTCCTAGCCTTCAGCTACCTTTTGCATTGTCGTGTTAAGAATCTGTTCTCTCTTGTTTTGTGGCCCCTCGAGGTTTGTTATTTCGCAGTTTATTAGTAAAGTATCATTTACTGCTAAATCGTCTCAGCTGCTCTGTGTTTGGGCCAAGCCTCCTCTATATTTCCTGACAGGATGGGTGAACCAGCAATTGACCCAGCAGAGTTTGCTCGCCAAAAGGAAGTCATCCACTGAAAGGAGAACACAATCCAGAAGCAGCAGGAAATCATTGACCATCTATTCGCCACTCTCAACCAGCTCTCCATCTCAATACAGCAACCCTGTGCCAATCAATCTGCTCCCTCAGAGCCCCGGATTCCCGTGCCTGTACACTTTGACAGATTCCCAACCCTCTGCCGCAACTTCCTGTTCCACCTTACACCTTACACTTTGAGTGCTAGCCATCTCTGTACGTTACAGGCCGAGCCAAAATTGCCTTTGTCATTTGTTTCTGACTTGGGCCACCACCATTTCATCAGGAACTGCAGCCAAATCTCTGCTCCTCTCACCTCCCTCTCCAAATCATCTGCCTCACAGATAACCTGGTCTGCTGTCATGGATCTTGCACGGAGGAGCTCAAGAGATGCTTCATCTTCGTCCCCATTTTCCACCATCTGAATCTTTCTTGACCTTTTGTAGTGGATGTGGATGCAACTGACTTGGGTGCCAGCACGATCCTCCCCCAACATGGGCTCAACAGGAAGACTCACCTTTGTGCCATCTCGCACAAGTTCAACCCTACACTTCAGTATCATGGAGTAGAAAACAGGAAACTACTCGCCATTAAATGGGCCTCGAGAAACAGAGACACTGGCTGATGGGAGACATTGAGTCCTTCCTGATCTGGACTAACCACCAGAACCTCATATCCATACAACAGGCTCACAAACTCAACCCACATCAGGCTTGCTGGGTCCTCTTCTTTAAGCAATTCAACTTTACCAACTTTTACCCACCTGACTCCAAGAATACTAAGGCACTTCCATGATAGTTTGACCCCGCTGAAATGGGGATCAACCCTTAGCACGTCATTCCATCCTCCCAGATCCTTGCCCTGATTGTCTTGGTCCTTTAGAATCAGATCTACCAGCCTCTACAGCACAACCCTGCTCTGACCAACACATGTGGCAAGTACATGTCAGTAACCGTACACTCTGAAGCATTCCAGTAGGTCACTCCTCACCCCATCTCTGGCCAGCCAGGTGCATAATTGACTGCAGATTTTCTGCAACACCAGTTCTGGTGGCCCACCATGGTTGCAGACGTTCGCCACTTTGCCACCGTCTGCCTTAAATGCGCCCAGTCCAATTCCTCCAACCAGCTCTGGGCTTCTGTGTCCCCTGCCTGTCTCTCAATGATCAGAGTCCCACATTGCCACACATTTCATCATGGGTTTTCCACCTTCTGATGGGGCCCTGCTGACCATGACAGTGACAGACCAGTTCTCCAAGGTGCTCCACTTCATTGTTCTCCCCAAACTTCCATCTGCCGCTGAGATGCTGGACCTAATTCTCCAACATGGGGTTCACCTCCACAACTTCCCCCAGGATATTGTGTCAGACCAGGGCCCACTATTCACCTCCGTGCGCCTTCTGCTCCCTCTTCCACACCTCAGTGAATTTGCCCTCTGGCTACCAACCCCTGTTGTTCCCTGTGGAGGAGCCAATGGTGGAGGTCCCATACGGCAGAGCCCTGGCTTGCTGATGCCAGAATGCTTGGCAGAGGGCACAGAGGGCCATCCTCACTGCCAACTGCACCTACTGCCACAAGGCTAACCGTCATTGGCGTCCAGCCAGTCTACTCCAGCCTGGGAACCATGTCTGGTTGTCTGACTGAAATCTACTCCTGTAAGCTCTCACCCCAGTTTATTGCTCCCTTTAAGATTATCCAGAGCATTAACCCTTTCACTTGCCTTCTCCACCTGCCACTGTCCCTCATGATCACACTGACATTCCCCGTGTCCTGCCTCAAACCCGTTGTCCATAGACCACTCATCCCATCTGAGCTTTCACCTTCAGATGGTGGAGATGGTCCAGTGTACATGGTTCTCCAGTTGATAAATTCACATCATTGTGGACGGTGAGTGCAGCACCTGGTCCACCGGGAAGGGCGCAGACCGGAGGAGAGGTTTTGGGTGCCATCCAGTTTCATCATAGCCCATCGAACAGTTCCACTGGACCTATCTGTATAGCCCTGTGCTGTCAAGTACCAGCCGTAGGAGGGGACATTCCGTGAGGCCTGTACAGCCAGGCCCCTCCCAGTCTCCTCCCAGCCCAGCCAACAACTTGTTTCTGACTCATCACCTGTAGCCTATTTAAACCCAGCTCTCATCCACAGTCCTTGTTCACTCACTGAACCAGCTGGCCTCAACCAGTTGTTCCTAGCCTTCAGATACTTTGCTGCATCATGTTATGTATCTGTTCTCTCTGGCTCTGTGGCCGCTCGTAGCTTGCTATTTTGAAGTTTATTGATAAATCAGCCTCCACTATTTCCCCCCTAGTTTTCCACAAGGTTCAATGATGCACACAGTCAGGCCCTGTGGATTTATCCATCTTAATGTGCTTTAAGGCTGCCAAGACCTCCTCTGTGGCAAATTCCCATGTGTCCAATACATCATCACTCCTTTCCCTCATTTCCTAAACATTCATCATTTTCTCCACAGTAAAAACTGTAAGAATATTCATTAGAAGTTCTTTCCTGAGATGCTTACTTCTGCTTCCAATGGTTCTGATCTTTTGTTATGTAGCAGAATGACCAGTCCCACATTTACTTTGTTCCTAATTAGGTCAGCAGATTCAACCCCACTCACTGGAAAAGTGGTTCCCATCATGATTCATGACTTTAACATCACCTGTGTTTGCAGGATATTGTATATTACCGGTAGTCTCTTTCCTTGTATGGCTCTTCAAAGAGTATAGGTTTCTGTATAAAATCATTTCGGAAGTTGACATTTAGGAAAACCATGCCAGTGGCCGTACAAGGAACAGGTGCATATTCTCACACACTGCTAACTTCTTCCACATTTTACATTTTTAAAAAAGTTTTCAGGAGTCTGCTTTACAAATGAAGCATAAAACGGAGACCTTTTCGATGCTCATAACAGCGTTGTAAGAAGGAGCATTGCAGTTCTTCTACTGGTTGCCGTTTGGCACCATGGCGGTGGCTGATGATGCTCCAGTGCCAATAGAGTATAAAACTAGTATTGTGAAAGCACCCGGACTTTTGGATTGGGGCTTGCCAGCGGACTGGGTCACGGCCAGTGCCACAGGAACATTGGAAGTGTGCAGCAGTGAGAGAGAACCCAAGCACCCACTTTAGATAAGTATTTGTAACTGGGTGTAACTTGAAAGGTTTACTGAATGTTCAATGTCTGTCTTGTCCTGCAAATAAATAGCTAACTTACTGATAGTGAGTGTCCCCTGTCCCCAGTCACCGAACCCGCAAATCTGTTTCACACACAATTGGCGCTGTGAGCAGGGTTTGGTGATTGAACAGAAGATTAATATGTTTAAAGGCAAAAAAATAAGAGAGAGAACCCCCCCCCCCCCTCCCCACCCTGTGTGAGGAGTGCTGAGTCCCAGGGTGTATTGACAACGGTGCGGGATTTGGGAGTCTGGCCAGCTTACAGTAGGCCAGTAGACTGGTCAGACAAGCTGGACTCCCAGGAGGTGATAGTGGGACACCACATCATGTCTGTACTGAATGAGGTATGGCTCCCTGAGAGGAAGGAGAGACAAAGGAGTGTTTTTTGGCCTCTGGCAGCCATAGTAAAGCAGCAGTATGAGACAAGCTCACTGAAAGAGAAAGAGATAGATAGCTTGAGAAATTAAGAGGAAGTGCTAAACCAGTTCAGAGGAGGATCACGGGGGCCTGGCAGTATGGACACACCAGAAGAGTGGGCATCTGAGGGAGGGGGAGTGGGGGTGGGGGGGGGGGAAGGAGAAAGGGAATGGGAAAAAAGCTCGAGGAGTAGCATTGACATCTGACGAGGCCAGGATAGTGGATGAAAGCTGCCCTACCTGCCAGCAGGTTAAGCCCAGGGCGTGGTCAGCAGTTTCCTCCGGACACATCCGAGAAGTCACAGAGGCTGCTCAGATATGGCAAGTAGATTATGTAGAGCCTCTGCCACCACCGAACCAAAAGCAATATGTGCTTACAATGGTGGACGCAGATTCTGGGGTCCTACTTGTGCTGCCGTGTGGTCACGTTGACCAGGAAAGCACAATAAATGCATTGCAGCACTCATCATCCGCAAATGGATCTCCTAGGAGATCCAACTGGAAACGGCTCACATGTTGCAGGAGCCAAAGTCCAGGACTGGGCTGCAGAGTCTGGCATGTTGGGGGGTATTCCACATCCCATCCTACCCACAGCTGGCAGGGCTGATTGAGCATATGAACGGGCTGTTGAAACAGCAAATTAAGTTATTGACCCCCCCCCCCACCACCCGCACCTTTCAGGGATGGGTGAGTGTGCTGCAGCAGGGGGTTGATAGCCTGAAGTCCCATACTGTGGGCTTGGGAGAGTCCCAAAAGTCCCAGCGTTTGGCAGTGTCGAATCCTGCAAAAGTGGATGAGATGGAATTGGAGGAGGAGTCAGGGAAGGTTTGGATGCATCACCCCCAGAGATGCGGTACATTGTGGCGCACAGACTGCCAAACGCATTATGTGTGGTGTTACCGGAGGAACAGGGGATAGTCTGTCTACAGGCCCAGCAAGTAACCAGGAAGGAGTGAGTGAGTGGCTCCCTACATTTCAGAATGGCAACGTTGTGGATGATCGTGGTCAGAGTGAGATCCTACAACACATTCCTACAGATAGCGTACCAGTATGAGGGCCTCGCCAATGCTTCGGACTGTTGGATCAGCATGAGGACGTTAACCCAGGAACGACTTGGCCACAGCACTCAAGCATACCGAGGATGGACTGGCCAGAGTATCAGCTGAGATGATGGCTTCTCGGGTGCTGGCCTTGGACTACCTGCTCACAAAGGAGAGCGGCACCTGTGCTGTAATCGGTCAAGAGAGCTGCACCTACATCCCCAAGTCTGGGAAAATGTCTCACTTGGGGGATCATATCCAGCAGTCAGTAAGTAAGATCAGGAAAGTGGGGGGCCAGCTACATAACCACTATACCCTGAGGGGACGTCAGAGGCTTTCTGGGACGTTGGGATGTTGATGCATCACTGTAATACATGGGATAGCATCTGGAGGGGTGATAATTCTGAGAATTATATTGTTATGTTTTGTGTATAGTATAGTGGGACATCAGTGGGGATTATGCTAACCTTCTGGTTGAATGGCCGAGTATTGTGTCCTTTGAGGGCTGGAACATTGCAATAAGTGTCAATCTTACCGGTTCAGTAGAAGCTGCTCCCCCATGCTACCTAGGGATTGGCCTGTTTAAGGAGAATCGCAAACCTTTCACTGGCTGCCATTTGGCACCATGGAGCCAGCTGATGACATCATGGTGCCAGCAGACACCTTAGATACGTACTTGTAACTAGGCGCAACATAGGATTTACTGAATATTTAGTGTCTGTATTGTCCTGTAAATAAATAGCTAACTTACTTACTTGTAGTGAGTGCCTTCAGTCCTCACTCACTGAACCTGTACACCTGTTTCCTAACACCACCGCCACAGGTGGGATTTCCAAGTAGCCACCTATTTTAATTCTACTTCCCATTCCCATTCCACCACGTCAGTCCACGTCTTCCTCTACGGCCATGATGAGGTCACTCTCATGTTGGAGGAGCCAACACCTCATATCCCATCTGAGTCACCTTTAACCGGATGGTATGAACGTTGAATTCTCTTTCCATTCCTTGCTCTCCTCTTACCCTTTCTCTTTTCTTCACCTTCCACCTCACCTGGTCTAACTTATCACCTGCCAGTTTATAATCCTTCCTTATGAGCCAGCTCCTTATTCTGGCTCATTTCCCCTTCTTTTCCAGTCTTTATGAAGGGTCTTGGCCTGAAACGTAGACTGCTTACTACTCGCCATTGATGCTGTCTGACTTGCTGAGTTCCTCCTGCATTTTGTATGTGTTGCTCAGGATTTCCAGCATTTTCAGAGTCCATTTGATGTACTTTTACTGCATGCCCTGTACCAAGTACATTCTCCTTTTAAGTTGGGAAACTGAGTTTGTTTACAAAATCTGAACATGGCATTATCACAAACTTGACTAACTACTTCCAACGTGTCATCAGTGGAACTAGTGGAGACAACACAATTAATCATTTGGACCACCTGGACAACAACAAAGGCTGCTGTTTATTGATTACAGTGTAGTGTTTAACACCATTGTCCCTCAGTACCAATATTAAGCTGCAAAACCTGGGCTTCTCCCTACAACTGGATTCTTGACTTCCTCATCAGAAGACCACAGTCAGTGTGGACCAGAAGTAACATCTTCTCCTCATTGACAATCACCTCAATGAAGTGTGCTTAGCCTGCTGCTCTACTTTCTCTTTACCCTTGACAGGACAGCTAGGCACAGCTCAGAAAACCATCTATACGACCTTTTAGAACACAAATAAGGAGGAATTATTTTAGCCAGAGAGTAGTGAATCTGTGGAATGTGGTGGAGGCAAGTCCCTAGGTATACTTAAGGCGAAAGTTGATTGTTTCCTTATCTGTCAGGGCATCAGATGATATGGTGAGAAGACAGATGTTTGGGAAAGAGTGATATCTGGGATCAGCCATGATGGAATGGCAGAGCAGAGTCGATGGGCTGAATGGCCTGATTCTGCTCCTTTGTCTTATGGCCTTATAAATTTGCTGATGTCATCAAAACTGTTGTCATCAAAATCTTAAAAGGTGATGAGGAGGCATACAGGACTGAGATAGATTGACTGGTTGAGTGGTGTCACAACAAAAGCCTTGCACCCAATGCCAGTAAGATTATAGAATTGTTTGTGGACTTCAGGAAAGGGAAGTCAGGAGAATCCATGCCAATCCTCACTGAGGGGTCAGTGGCTATATTTCATTAGGAGTCTGAGGATATTTGGTATGTCACCAAAGACTCTAGTAGTAGATGTTGCATCACTGTCTGGTACAGAGGAGCCAATGCACAGATTTGAAAAATCGGCAGAGGATTGTAAACTCAGCCAGCTCCATCGTGGACACTAGCTTCCCCACAACTGAGGAAATCCTCAAATAGGCATCATCCATCATTAAGGACCCCCACCACCAGGACATGTCCACCTCTCATTATTATCATCAGGAAAGTGGTACAGGAGCCTGAAGACACACACTCATTGTTTTAGGAACAGCTTTTTACCTTCAGGTATGAGATTTCTGAATGGTCCATGAACATTACCTCATTATATTGCTGGCTTTTTGCACTGCTTGCATTTTTAAATATTTTTATCATAACTTATATTAATTTTATATGTATTGCACTGTATTTCTGCAGCAACACAACAAACGTCATGATATATGTCAGTGATAATAAACCTGATTCTGAACTATACTGTATGATTAGATGAAGACTTCCCTATGCTTGTACTTAAACTTCCTTGCAATAAAGGTCAACATACAGTTCACTTCCCCATTTTCTGTATCAGTATATTATTATTCAGTGTAAATCTTTCAATCTCTCACCTGTTTGAAGTTAATTCTACTATTCTAATTCTTCTACTAAAATATATGACGTCATAATTTTCTACCTGCCATGTCCTTGCCCATTCACTCAGCCTGTCGATATCCATGTGAATTCTCTTGGCATCCTCCTGGCAGGAGGCATTTGAATAAGTGCATGGTGTGGAGGGACTTGGAGTGTTATGGGCTGAATGTGAACAACTGGGTCCAGCAGGCTGGATGCAATGGTCAATATGGACCAGTTGGGAAGCAGGGCCTATTTCCATAGAAAAATAGAACCATAGATGCATTATTATTCCTTACTAGTTATGCATCATCAATAACCTTGAATAATTATTCTCAATCTCCTCATCCAAATGATGACCCAGATTATGAATGACTAAATGATTTATAATGAAGAGTTATATTGACTCTCAGATGCCCTGGTATGCTCTGACTTCTGAAGCATGAATCCCTCAAATCTAAAATTAGGCAGATTTCATTATTTCAAAAGTTAATGAGTCAAACAACACACCTTAACTGGAACATATGTCTACATCTCAACTCATGAATTACCTGAAGAATACTAATTCAGTTTACAGGAATATTCAGATTAATCAAAAACTGAGTTTCTAGGCAGGGTAGTCAAACTTGTTCAACAGGAATAACAACATTATTAAATGGCTCTTAAGTCAAGAGAATGACTCCTGTGTCACGAGTCCTCAGTCACTGACTTGTTACAATCTCTCAGTCCAGAAGGAAGTTCAACTCATCCATGTGATGCTGTTTTCTCTCTGTCATTTCAGTTTATGAATATTCTATTTAAAATAAATCAGTTGAAGCCTGTGTCACAATAATTGCTTTATAATGTTCACCCCTAGGATTGCCCACAGGCATTTTTTTTGCCTCATAGAATCAATCAAACTCCAATTTTTTTAAAATGTTGGACCTTTTGAAGACACTCCCTGCAGTACAGGGAACATTTGTGAGTTTAAACATCCATGTCTGTGAAAACATTGGCAATTTTCTATGACTCGTGTTGTTTCCACGGTAAAGTTAACTTCCTAGCTCTTCATTAGCACTGGTGAATCTCGGCTACTAGTAATATGCCAGCTGTACCAGCATGGTGACCTTGACTGCTGACTAAGCAGAGTTTTCATGTTCCATCTATGACATGTGGGGTTCCTCCCAGTGCTCTCATTTCCTTCCATGTTCCAAAGAAGTGCTAGCAGATTAACTAGCTGCTGTATTCTCTAGAGTTTTCTCAAGAGGAATCAAAGGAGAGTTAATGGGAATGTGAGAGAGAGAATAGGTTGCAGGGATTCTGTGAAATAATGGGGCAAATAGAATTGCTCTTCATGGTGCTGGCATGGATCTAAATGGCTAATTGGTCTTTTTTCTCTCTTGTTACAAATATAAGACATTTAATGTCCCACTTGCTCGGCATTACTGCATGAGTAACCAACCTTCCAGTGCAAAGAAATAACTCCAAAAGGTGGTTCTTGATGAATCACATTGCCTCAGTATCTTTGGGAATTTGAATGAGAGAGGAATTCACCAGATACAGATTGATTCAGATACTAGGTGAGATCCTTCATAACATAGCTCCAGGCCAGCTTACTAAGATTGGGTGCAACAAAGTGGAATAAACTGCTCTGGCACAATTAGCTGGACCGGATATTACATTCTTCTCTGTAGCATCATTAACTCAGAAAAGAAGCCAATTTGTCTGAACAGAAATCATCATTACTTCATACTTTTTTCAGAGTCTCATATTCTCGATATTTATTGCTTATTTATTAATTATTATTATTTATTTCCTTTTATATTTGCACTGTTAGTATTTTGCACACTGGTTGAATGTCCAAGTTGGTGTGGTCTCTCACTGATTCTATTATGGTTATTATTCTATTATGGATTTCTTGAGCATGCCCACAAGAAAATGAATCTCAAGGTTATATATAGTGACATATATGAACTTTAATAATATATTTACTTTTACTTTGAACTTTTGAACTTTGAAGAAAGTGAAAGAGAGACTTAAGAAATACATGGTTCCCAAACTTCCGATGTGCACATGTACTCTAATGTACCTTAGTAAGTGGTGCAGTGCTACTCTTCAAATTTCTTCTGCCAGTAACGGACCTGTAAACCTCAATATTTCAACCATAACGATACATCTTAAATTTTCTTTTCAGTTTCCAAATGGACACGAATCTCTTCAAACAAAATCCAACCTGCCTACTCTAAAACAAGGTGTGTTATACTTAACCACTCATTTGTCTAAATAAATATCGTTAGTAGTTTATGTTAAACGTGTAGTGCAGCATTTTTATGCTGTGCACAAGCTATGAAAGCTGAAATCTGAAACCCACCTTGAATCCTTTTATCACTAAGTCTTTTATTAAATTGTGTTCCAGAATGAGCTTTAAGGTTTAATACTGATTGTGATGTCAATTCTCATACATAAGCAAATAACAATTACAAGTTTAATATGATCAACATAAGGCATATTCAGGTGATACACAATAAGACTATGTGAAGTAAGTTCAACAAACTAAACAATACCAAAACTTTGTTCCACAGTTTCTGTTTCTATCCTTACACATTCCTTTGTCAGGTGTTAGTTTAACTTACCAATACGAAGAGCTGTGTATCGTGTGGAGATCTGTTAAATTGTTAAATCTTCAAATCCTCACTTAAACCGTATTCTTCATACTTAGTTTTGAACCACACATGAGTCTACTGGAGACAGCTGAACGAGGGTTGTTGTCTTCCCTTTGGAGAAAGAGTAGGCGGACAACTCTCTCCTTATTACCATATGGTAGGTGTTGGCTTTTCAAAAAGTTTAACACTTTGTTGTCTGGATTCCAGGTGGCTGCTTTTCCCTGTTAATGAAGGTTCAAAATAAAAAGCTTTCCAAAAGTAAATTACTGAAGTGGGTACAAGTCAGAGATAAATCGGAAAATCTTCCAAATACTGAACAGGTCAGGTAGCATCTGTAAAGAGAGATACAGAGTTAGTATTTCGGGTTTCCTTTCATCTGAAAAGTTTTTCTCTCTCAGATACTGCTTCAATTAAGTAATTTCAAAGCTTTTCCACTCTTTTATGTGGCATAGCAATATTTGGTTTAATAATTCTTCTTTCTGTTTGTGTTTGTCTTTAACATCTGATTTTTTTTGTTGTAACCTTTTGGGAAATGGGAATACTCACCTGATTTTTAGTTTATTAACTTGGGAAAATCTACTCCTCCCTTACTGTTTGCAATACTAATTGCATTTACACAAATTTAAATCATGTACCACATCTCCCAATGACTCAGCTGCTAAATATATGGCATTGACATATACTTATTTGATTATTCCATTCTGGTTATGCTGGAGTATGCTCATATGATAGTATAATTATCTTTTGTGCACCTGGCCACTTGTAGAGATAGAAATTAAACAGCTCAGAAACAGGCCCTTTGACCCAATTCATCTATGCTGAACAAGTTGTCTACCTGAACTAGTCCTATTTGCCTGTATTTCGCCATATCGCCCTACACATTTCCTGTCCGTGTGGAGTACCGATTCGAACATCTTTCAAATGAAAGAAATCTGACAAAGTCCCTAATCTTGATGGCTGGACACTTCATTTTGAGATACGGGTGTACTGAACATGTCAAGATTTGCGGGTAGTATTGTATACGGTTGATTATACCTGTTAGGGTCCGGCCTGGAGCCCACCTTCCGGGTCTTGCTCCAGTCCGCGGACTCCGGACTCCGGGCCTTGCAGCCAGCCCTCCTGTCACCCGGAGCCATTGGATCATCTACGCTTAAGGAGGTACACCTGTCACCTATTAGGGGGCAGGTGTTTATAAGGGGCTCGGGGACTGAGCCTAGTTGGGGGTGCTCCTGCTCCTGCTCCTGCTCCTGCTCCTGCTCCTGCTCCTGCTCCTGCTCCTGCTCCTGCTCCTGCTCCTGCTCCTGCTCCTGCTCCTGCTCCTGCTCCTGCTCCTGCTCCTGCTCCTGCTCCTGCTCCTGCTCCTGCTCCTGCTCCTGCTCCTGCTCCTGCTCCTGCTCCTGCTCCTGCTCCTGCTCCTGCTCCTGCTCCTGCTCCTGCTCCTGCTCCTGCTCCTGCTCCTGCTCCTGCTCCTGCTCCTGCTCCTGCTCCTGCTCCTGCTCCTGCTCCTGCTCCTGTGCACTGTCTGCTTGTTTCTCCCTATTTACTGGTGTATCCTGGTTGTCCTGCTGCTCACCCTGGACCCAGCTCCCTTCTGTTCCCTTGCCTCTGTCCGGTAAGACAGGCTGTTGCTGTTACCCCTCAGGTGGTTCTGTCCCTTCCTGTCTCTTTCCTCTGTCAGGGAAGCCAGGCTGTCTGCCATTGCCCGGTGGGGGAACTTGGTCCCCTTCCTACCCTTCACCTCAGATAGGTTGTGCCCTACACCTGCCCAGGTGTCTGCGCCTTGCCCAGGCCTCTGTGTCTCTGCCTGGGAGGTGGTCCTGCCAGGATGTGGCCTGCCTTGAGGACTCCTACCCTTTCCTCCCCTCGTTTCTGATGGGTTGTGCCCCGCACCTGCCCAGGTGTCCACACCTTGCCCAGGCCTCTGTGCTTCTGCCTGGGAGGTGGCCCTGCCCGGGATCCATGTGGCCTGCCCTGAGGACTCTGGACCTTTCCACCAATTGCTCCCTACGGGTTGTGCCTGCACCTGCCCAGGGTTCCGCGTCTTGCCTGGGCCTTCGTGTTCCTGCCTGGGAGATGACCCTGCCCAGGAATTATGCACCTGCCTGAACTCTGGGATCCTGCCCTGCCTGCCTGACCTTGGGGATCCTGCCCCACCTGCATTACCCCTTGCATGCCATGGCATTCCCATCCTGTCCTACCCTGAGTACTTCAGTGCCTGCGTCCTCCATTTGGGTCCATTCCATGTCCACTCGTGACAATTCCAGTGAGTGGCCCGACAGATGAGAAATGACTATTGGGGGACTGGCATAGCACAGTGCCTGATGGGTGCCACAGTAGTGCACCATGCTCCAGGGAGTCATGTTCAACCCTGACTACAAGTGCTGATCTGTGGAGAGTTTGAGATTCTATCTGGGACTGTCTAGGATTCTGTGGGATCTGTGGTTTCCTCCCACATTCCAAAGATATGTAGGTAGCTCAATCAACTACCACAAATTATCTTTTCATGGAGGTTAACAGCTATACAAATCAAAGGGGAGTTGATGAACATCTGAGGGAGAGAGTCTGTTGCAGAGGTGAAAGGAAATAAGAAGAGGAGGGTATTAGAACTAAAGGGATTACTCCTTTGGGAGCTAGCATGGACCTAAAGGTCTGAATGTCCTCTCTTGTTATAAGATGTCCCCATAATCAAGAGGAGAGGGGAGATATTTTAACTGTATAAAACTGTGACTCCATCAAGATCATTTTTGCTGCTGTGGGGTAGAAATCAAGAAAATGATGTACACGGTTACCTATAGTTTGCACTTTAATAGAGTCTTCACCCCCACAGTAAATGAATTCTTAGATTACTGCAGCATTTGGCTGTTGCAATTAACTGGTCTGATCCTGTCATGGTTTTAACTTGTTTATACTCATCTGCTAAGTAGGAGCATAAGAAACTGCACAAAAACAATTTAATTATAGAGGTGCTGAATTTAGATTAGATTCACTAGAACAAGTTATTGTATCTCTAATAAATCTGTGACTAACAAACAAATCCTTCCCTGCTGCTTAAATATGATCTCCTTGAATATATTGGATATTGATATGACCCAAGGCACAATCCCATTTGGCTGCAGCTAATTCTGTACTGATATATCCAATTCTGGTATTACACACAGACCTGCCATCAGGGAGTGCTCCATTTACCTTTGCTTTGCACTACAAATCCAATGTCCTATTCATCAGAAGACCCTTTGCCATCAAATGCGCTTCCTAATGTCCACGGTTGAGGGTGGGATTGCAACCTAACCTTCATCAGTTAGCTCTTGTGACCTGGGTTTTGTTACAGAAGATATGTTCAGGATGACTGTGATCTTCACGTGTGCCCACGTGGAGGCCGAGCTCCCAGCAATTGTTCCAAATAGTCCCTCGTGCAAGGCAATGGCCTCACTCTGTGAAACAGCAGCATTCCTTAGTTGGGAGCAGGCAGTAAGTCTGTATCTTGGATAATAGAAATCATCCTCTCAGCATCCAAGGAAAATACGTCAGTATGACTGGCTAAGGAAGTGCAGCATTACCCTGGTGGGAAGCTCTGGTCTGGAGGGTGAGTGCATAGTGTATCCAACCACATGTATCATCAGATGCCTGGTCTTTGGATTCAGGTGGATGGAAACTGTAAGTATTCTCATTAAAATCAAACTGCTCACCTCACTTCTTTCTTTAAAATGAATGTTGGAGGACAAACACCATTCTCTCTGTTGTAGAAACACGAGACTGCAGATGCTGGAATCTGGAGCAATAAAGAATCTGCTGGAGGAATTCAGTGGGTTGAGCAGCATCTGCGAGAGGGAAAGCATTGTCAGTTTTCTGGGGTCAAAACTGACCCGAAACGTTGACAATTCGGCTGCTCGACCCCGTGGAGTTTCTCTGGCAGATTGTTCCGTTCTCTATGCTGTTGCTCGTTCTGTAAAATAAAGAATGTCCAATTTCAAAAGAATTAAAGTAGAAAATAGGAATCATCATTAACCTCAATGCAATTTTAAAGTACATGCAAGCAAAAGTGACGCAAATTCAATCGCATAGCACAGCATTACTGCATGCTAAGTAGTTGAACGCTGCCCACTAAATACATAGAGGCTGCAATGGATGATCAATAATGCCAAAATACCAAATATTATGCAACACATGCCTTCATGTTACTCTCACAAAAGTCTTCTGCATACACAAGCCACGGGAGCAGTGGGCTCTCACAGGCCAAAACAAGCCTGAAACGAGGGTAGGGACTTATAGTAGTCAGCATAACCTAGTGCCATTTTAGTAGAGTCAGGGTGTCTGCCAGTTTCTACCTTGGTCCTGCTTTAAGTGGCTAACTTAGTGTTTACTCCCATTTCCACCTCCACCGCTTCACTGCAAATGTTATCTAACCAATGTCACCTTGATTATTACTAATGTTGTTCTGCCCAATGTCTCTCTCACATTACATCTGACCCTTCTGCTCCTTAACAGTAAGATGCCTGCCACTCCAGTCTGATCTCTCCTACCCTCAAACGATCATCTGTTCCCAACCCCATTATCTCAAACACCCTCTCACACAGCGCAATAGATAACCTCTAGTAGCTCTGCCACTGCGAAGTTAGTTGAACTGGGTTCACACTGAGATCACAAATGCGTAAAGTCTTTTCTTGAACCTTGTTCGTGGTAGGATTTGACTCCTGGAGGTCTCGTCAGAACTGGTGGGAGCCCATTGTGTAGCATCACATTAGTTTTTCTTCAGATAATGTATACTTTTTAGCTAAGTACCTTTTCAGTTAAAAACATCACCATTTTCTGACTCATGGTTATAATTATGACTCATCCTCCATCATCGATACTCGTTCCACAGAGAGCTCTGCATTGAATGATGAGGAGAGGAGGAAAGCTTCTTGGCATTTTTGGAAATGCAATGTCATAAGTTAACACTTGTGATGAATGATAGGTTTAGGGGGACATACCACACTGTAGGTAAATTTACTACAAATGATCTAGTGCAGTGGATTCTGGTTAATTGGGGCAAGTCTTAAAGAACAAAAACTAGTTGAGAAAATAGCCGGGATACCCTTTGTCTATATGGAACACTACGCCACTTAATTGGGGCAAGTGACTGTTGCAGAACAGTTTCTAGCTAGTGTCAGTCACTTGTGTGGCTGTTAGACACTACACCATGCTTAGAGCGATAAATTTTTAAATAGCATCAGTTGTTTGTGTTTGTCTTCAATAAGCTGTGATTTTTGTCACTGATAGTTGGAAAGAAATAAGCAGTAAGACAATTCAGAACTGCTTTGGTTTCTGTGGTTTTAAGCATTCAGGCTTGGAGATGCCAGAAACGGCCAGGAGTGAAAATGAAACAATTTCACTACTTCAACAAGTTAGGAACTATAAAGAATTTGAAGGTTTCGACAATCATCTTGAATGTTACAATGAAAATGAAGATTTGAAGGATACAATGCCATTGAAAGCATTGTATGAAGGCAGTCCATTATTTGCACTCGGTGTCTGCACTGATTTTTGCTCATTTACAGTCATTCAAAAGAACACGGCGTATGCTGGATGCTCTCAATAACTATCAGTTTTATAATACTGTAGTAGTATTGGTGGTGTTCTAATTTGTTCTGTATTTCATTTTAATACATAATTTGTTACTCAGTTAAACGGTAGATTGCCTTTTTTTTATATACCTTTTCATGAAACTTCGGTAATTGGTGCAGCCACTTAATTAGACTAACACGTACTGGCCCTGATGTGTCCCAATTGACTGGAATCAACTGTATATGTAAAAAAATGTTGTGAATATTTGCACAAAACTGCAAATAAACCAGACACAAGAGATCCTGCACATGTTGGAAATCCAGAGCAACACCAGAAATACCGAATGTTACTCCAAATAATTTGTTTGTTATTTCACTAAAGATGAAAAAGCACAAATCACAGGGGCCCTGTGTTAAGTTTGTATAAGGCAGAACAGTCTGCAGGAGGAACTCAGTGGGTCAGGTAGCATCTGTGGGACAGAGGGGCAGTCAGTGCTTCAGAATTGACCTTGTATTGAGATTGAGAGTGTGAAGTGGAGAGAGAAAGTGTAAAAAGATGATGGGGATGGATGGGGCAGGAGCCAGAAAGTGATAGGTAGATCCAGGGGAGGAGAGAGATGGAGACTGTTCAGGGAGGAAGGAGTGGAGTAGTGAGAGAGGCTGGAACGTGATAAGTGGTGACAACGAAGTCACTGCAGATTATGAACTCTGAGAAGTAAGGAAAGTGATAAGTAGAACCAGATTGGAGAGTGGTGATGTGCAATGTGTAGTTTGGACCAGTGGAGAAGAGGATAGGAGACTTTGTGAACGCAATGGGCAGATGTAACCAGCTGGGAGAGGGGAATGAAACTGGAGTAATGGAGGGTGGGGGTTAGAGAGAACTTGGGAGCATCAGAAGGAAAGAGAAATAAATAATACTAGGGGCTACTGTTTACCTGCAATTGGAAAATTCAGTGTTCAAAAAGTTGAATCTTGAGGCATATTTGGAGAACTAAGTTGCTCCTATTTCCAGAAGTGAAGAAGGGAAACTAGAAGTCTAAAACTAGTAGGTTTAGTGGTCTTTTACAGAAATCAGAACACATGACCAATTTACAGAGACACAACAGACTGAAGATTCCGGAAGCTGAAGCAAAAAATGAACAGCTGTAGGATCTCAATGAATCAAGCAGTGTCTGCAAAGGGAAATGTTAATTGCCATTGTCCCCAGATGATGTTACAGCTATGCCTATGACCCCTTCTATGCACTTGTGTAACTACATGTGTAAGTCGGATTTGCATTATACCAGTGTCCAAGAAGAGTAATGTGAGCTACTGTCGTCCAGTAGGACTCACATCTATGGAAATGAAATGCTTTGAGAGGTTGGTTATGGCTGGAACCAACTCCTGCCTCAGCAAAGGACCTGGACCCACTGCAATTTGCCTATTGCCACAATTCAGATGCAATCTCAATAGCTCTTCATGCGGCCTTAGATCACCTGGACGATGCAAACACCTATGTCAGGATGCTATAGTTAATGTTTAACAACATCATTCCTATCCCTGATCGAAAAGCTAAGAAACTGGGCCTCTGTACCTCCCTCTGCAATTGGATCCTTGACTTCCTAACCAGAAGACCCCAATCTGTGTGGATTGATAATAACGATTAACAGTAGCGCACTTCAGGGATGTGAATTTAGCCCACTTTTCTATTCTCTCTATATCCATGACTGTGTGGCTAGGCATAACTCAAATACCATCTACAAATCTGCTGATGATTGTTGGCAGAATCTCAGATGGAGATGAGAGGACATACAGGAGCGAGATATGCCAGGTAGTTGCCAACAGCCTTGCGCTCAACGTCTGTAAGACCAAAGAGCTCATTGTGGACTTCAGAAAGGGTAAGATGAAAGAACATGAACCAATCCTCATAGAGGGATCAGAAGTGGGGAGTGTGAGCAAGTTCAAGTTCCTGGGTGTCAAGATCTCTGAGAATCTAACCTGGTCCCAACATATTGGTGCAGCTATAAAGAAAGCAAGACAGTGGCTATACTTCATTGGAAGTTTGAGGAGATTTGGTTTGTCACCTAAAACACTTGAAAACTTCTACAGATGTACCATGGAGAGCATTCTGACAAGCTGCATCATCATCTGGTATGGGTGGCGGCAGGCTACTGAACAGGATCAAGAGATACAGAAAGTTGTAAAATTAGTCATGGGTACTAGCTTCTGTAGTATCCAAGACATCTTCAAGGAGCAGTCCATCAGAAAGGCAACATCCATTATTAAGGACTCCCATCACCCAGGACTTGCCCTCTTCTCACTGTTATCATCAAGAAAGAGGTACAGAAGCCTGAAGGCACACACTCAGCTGTTCAGGAACAGCTTTTTCCCCTCTGCCATCCAGTTCCTAAATGGACATTGAACCCATGAACACTACCTCACTTTTATTATTTTTGATTTTGCACTACTATTTTTAATTTAACTATTTAATGTATGTATAAATATACTTACTATAGTTCATTTATTTATTTTTATCATGTTTGCATTGTACTGCTGCTACTAACTTAACAAATTTCATTATATTTGCTGGTGATAGGATATTAAACCTGATTCTGATTCTGCATTGGACTTGTTTGCCATATTTTCTGACAACTGAATAAACTGCTGAGTGGCACTGCCTAAACACAAAGTTTGCAAATGACCATGGCTTCTCTTAACAAAAGAAAAGCAAAGTCAGCATTAATCTGTGCTGATATGTACATAGAGTCACCATGCAATACTAACCCATGATGAACTAGGAGGCCAACCGTCTTATGGAGGTATCTCAAAATTGCATGTAAAAATGTAAACGAAGTCCTATCATATTTCTGACAGGTGTAAGTGGTGGCTATACCACTATCATAGAGATCAGCTTTATCTTTTGTAAATGGGAGAGACAGCATTTTATTATTTTTCCATATTTCAGTCAAAGAATGAGTTCACACCTCGATCCAAGATCAACTCATTTTATCTAGAAATATGAGTTCCAAGGTTTGAAATAAGAACCAGTTGACACTGCTACTGGTTGTCATTCAAGGCCTGGCAACATGGTCAATGATTGCAAATTCAAGGAAGTGGATGCAGGGGTAGAACACCAACTCATTTGAAGCTCAGAGGGAAGAAAGCTTTGGAGAAGAAGAGCTCACAATAGCACAGCCAGAGCCCATGGAACCACAAGATGACAAATGAAAACGCTCATCCATCGTGTAGCCAATTCAGATCAGTGCTGGGAAAAGAAGCAAAGTTGACTCATATAGACAACTGAAAGAAAAAATAAATCAGAATTTGTGAGAAACAACTTCTTACCTCAATAAACATGAGATGTCCAAGAAAACACCAACAAAGATTTAAACCAATATGCCAATTAAAAACACCCTCAAATAAGAAGCAAAACAGACCTCAATCAAATGTTTCAGAATGGCCTAATGGAATGGTTGGACAGCTGGAAGATTTTGAATAATACATCACAGTTGAGCTTCAAGTGAAACCTATGATATAAAGTAACAACTGAGTGAGGAGAAAGCTTGGAAAGGAACTCAGAGAAGAGAAGTGGGGATGGTAACAAAGTCCTTAAAGTTAGCAACTGGTTAAACATATTTATGGTGGACAGTTAACAATCTCCCTTGGCCATGATCAGGTGATCAAGAGGGACCAATACCCAATTTTAACCCTGAAAAATAGATTACACAGGCATTGGTAGAGGTTTCCAGGAAACAATGACAGACACGGATACTGGAATGTGAAGAATGATGAGGAGTTTTCACATTTTGCAGCACATTATTTAGACACTCCAAAACCCAACAAATGCTATTTGCCCTTAGAGTAAGATAGATCAAGTTTCAACAGAAACTACATGAAGCTTAGAAAGGATGTAGGAAAGCAGTGGGTAAGGCAGATGACATCCTTTCTATGGAATAGATGACTAATTCCATGACTGTCATTGCCACAGGCCCATAGGAAGAATCAGAGAAGTCAAGTTCAAAGTGTGTGTGTGTGCGCGCGCTTCCCTTAACTCCTGCTGGAGCCATCGGGGTGCTGTCATGACAAGCTTTTTGTACCGATCTTTTTGGTGATCGCTTATCATAAGACGTGTCTTGGGCATCTGAAACCTGGCAGAGCCCATCCCTCTCCAGGTAGTTTTTATTTTTATGAGGTCGAGTTGCTAGCCTCGACACTCAACCCCGGGCATGGATGGAGAGCGTAGAAGGGAGCCGGCCGGATTCGAACTTGAGATCTCTCGCCCCGAAATCCAGCGCTGATGCCGCTACGCCACCAGCCGGCCAGGTTCAAACTAAATGCTGACAAACGAATAAAGAACTAGTTAATTTATTATTGTCACATGTACTGAGGTACAGTGAAAAAACTTGTCTTGCATTCTGTTCAATCCATTACGAACGTGCATTGAGATTGTACAAGGTAAAACTATAACAGGGCGCAGAATAAAATGTTACAGTTACAGATAAAATGCAGTGTAGGTAGACAATAAAGTGGAAGATCAGGATGAGGTAAATTGTGAGATCAAGAGACCATCTCATTGTACTAGGAAACCATGCAATAGTCTTATAGGAGTGGGATAGAAGCTGACCTTGAGCCTGGTGGTATGTACTTTCATGCCTTTGTATCTTCTGTCAGATGGGAGGGGAGAGAAGAACTGGAGTGTATGGGGTCCCTGACTATGCCAGCTGCTCTACTGGAGCAGCAAGAAGTATAGACAGAGTCTATGGAGGGGTGGTTAGTTTCAGTGGTGTGCTAAGAAGTGCCCACCACTTTCTGCAGTTTCTTGCTGTCATGGGCAGAGCAGTTGCCATGATGCATCCAGATAAGATGCTCTCTATTGTTGCATTGATAAAAATTGGAGAGAGCCAAAAGGGACATGTCAAATTTCATTAGCCTCCTAAAGAAATAGAGGCTCTGATGAGCATTCATGACCATGGCATCAATGTGGTTGGGCTAATAGAGGTTATTGGTGATGTTCACTTCTAGGGACTTGAAGTTCTCAACCCTCTCAACCTGAGAACCGTTGATGTAAACAGGAGTATGTGCACCAACCCCTCTCCTGAGGTTAATGACCAGCTCTTTTATTTTGTTGACATTGAGGGAAAGGTTGTTGTCATTTTCCTCCAGTACTCTGAATCACTGTTATTTGAGATAGAGCCCATTACTGCAGCATTAGTGTAAATGAGTGCTTGATGATTGGCACAAATTTGTGAGCCAAAGGATCTGTTTCGTGCTCTAGGACTCCATGACTGGAGTTGAGAGATTTAGGTATGAATACCGAATACCTAGTTAATATGACATCCACAAAACACATTAGATCAGAGAAGAGACTATTGAGGACAAAAAGTTACCGATGTTTGGTCAGCAAGTGATGAACAGGTGGTTGAAATGATGAAACCAGTAAAGCCAGCATTAAAACATTATTGGTCATCCTGCATTGTGCTCTTCAGCTGGCTTGATCCTGAATAAAGTATCCAAAATATGGGAGGAGAATTACTCCAGAAGATACATGATGACCAGTTGATAAAGAAGAAATTAGGTCAATTGTAAGAGAAGGTGATTCATAAGATATTGCGCAGGTCCTGGCACCTCATGGGTGTTGATGTGTTCATGTACAGTAAGAAATGGTATCTCATAGCTGTAAGCTATTACTCCAAGCTCCCATTTATCAGAAGGATAAAGGATTTGAGAGCCACAACACTGACCACAAGAATATGATCCTACTTCCAGAAAGGGTTTCATGAGAAACTCATGTATGATAATAGAATTCAATTCATCCAGACTATAGTGGGCATTCTTAAAGCCTACTTGAGAAAATACAACACGTTCAATGATTCCTCAAAACCTTTGGCCTATGTGCACTAAAAATGGAGAAGAAGCCCCAAGAATCTCTGGGTTATGCATCAGAACACAGCCTGTGTAGCAGCAGGAGAGGACCCATCTCACAAAATATCCATCTGCTTGCTTCATCTGCCACTGTTTGCCCCATCTATGGAAGAATCTACAGTTTCCATATTGGATCAATTAACCACATTAGAATTCACAAACCTGAAATGAAAGTAATTCATCCTTAATCGCGAGAAAATACCTAAGAAGAACATAATGTTAATACAGAGTTTGCATTTCTGTTCACAATTGTGTCCTCATCCCCATACTATCCGAAAAGACTTGATTTCATAGAAAGACTTATCTAAACTGTCAGGCAGACACTTAACAAATGCCAAAGACCCACACCTTATTATTCCAAGCTTCATCTCTTATGATGGACGTGAGTGCACCAGCTGAGCTACAGAATGACAGAAACTGTAAGATGAATTTGCTGGACAAAATATACCTTGAACGAGACTGACTGATGCAGAAATAAAAAGAAGCTAACATGACAACTATCATGCTAAGCAGTAACTGAGTTGTTATATCCAGCATGAAAACCAGGAATCCAGATAAAGTTTATAAATAATAAAAGTCAAGGTAGATCAAGTGATGGTATTGGTTAGAATACATTTATAGCTTCTGCATTGTATTTCTCAGCAGCTGTATCCCATTTTCATAAAATAAAGACAATACAAGCTGTTTATTTGAGTTCTAATGCATAATTAAGGAACAGTTCTGGAAATAAGAAAATCTAACATTAATAATGTTGATTTCAAGATTAAATGTTATGAAGCACTACTTCACTGTTTCCTTCGTATTTGCTTCATTTGAAGGTTATTCCAGGTAATCAAATCCATTCTTCCTAAATTGTTTTGAGAATGGTCTCTGCAGCCTTAGGACAGTAGGTTACTAAACTGATTTAGTTATGGGACATTCCCTGTTGCTATGTTACAGGCTTCAGCATAGCTATGCCAATGGGCTTGCAGGGATTATTCTTCCATGGTGAGCCCTGAACATTTCTTGATGCAATCCCATCGGTGACACTCAGATCAGGCTTCCTGCTGTGATTCCTTATGGCTCTTAAAAGGTCAACAAATGGATACATCATTTGTAAACATGAGGAAATCTGCAGATGCTGGAAATTCAAGCAACACACACAAAATGCTGCTGGAACGCAGCAGGCCAGGCAGCATCTATAGGAAGAAGTACAGTCGACGTTTCGGGCTGAGACTCTATGTTAGGACTAACTGAAGGAAAAGATAGTAAGAGATTTGACAGTAGGAGGGGGAGGGGGAAATCCAAAATGATAGGAGAAGACTGGAAGGGGAGGGGTGAAGCTAAGAGCTGGAAAGGTGATTGGCAAAAGGGATACAGAGCTGGAGAAGGGAGAGGATCATGGGATGGGTGGCCTAGGGAGAAAGAAATCTCCCTCTGGTGCTCCCCTCCTCCTTTCTTTCTCCCTTTTGCCAATCACCTTCTACTTTCAAATCTCTTACTATCTTTTCTTTCAGTTAGTCCTGACGAAGGGTCTCAGCCTGAAACGTCAACTGTACTACTTCCTATAGATGCTGCCTGGCCTGTTGCGTTCCACCAGCATTTTGTGTGTGTTGCTTGATACATCATTTGCATGGCATTGACTTACTGTATAAGTGACCAAAATCACCCAGGGCGGAAGAGTAATGCTAACCTACAAAGGTATAGGGTGAGGGGTAAGAGGTATAGGAGGGTTCTGAGAACAAATGCACTCTTCTTATTGCTACCACAAGGAACGGGTACACACAGGAATCTGAAGACCCACACTCAAGATTTCTGGAACAGCTCCTTCCCCTCCATCATCTGATTTCTGAATGGACAATGAACCCACACAACAGGCACTTGCACAACACTTAATAAGTACGTATACGTGTACGTGAATTGCCAAGGGATAGAAGGCTATGGGTCAAATGCTGCAAAATGGGGTTGCTATGAATAGGTCCATTATTGTTGGCATTGACGTAGTGGGCAGTGTGGCATATTTTACACACACACACACACACACACACACACACACACACACACACACACACACACACACACACACACATCTATGGAGAGATGAACTGGAGGAAGGTGGGGTTGGTGAGGGAAGCAAAGAAGAGCCATTGTCCAGCTTCAACTCCCCAACAATCGAAGAATGACAATTATCTCCTTTATTGGGATCCTGATCATTATACTAGACACTGCTGTTAAGCCTATGCTCATTTTGACCCATTTGCATGACGGCAAGATCCAGAGATTTGTTGGACCTAGGGTCAAACAGTGGGAAGTCTTGGCATTTACTCTCTTGGATATATTTGGTTTCAAAGGAGGTATGGGAATGTACAGGCACAACAGGCTGCCTGCTAAATTTCACAGTTCTCACCAAATCAGAATCAGGTTTATTATCACTGACTTATGTGACATGGCATTTGTTAATTTGCAATGCACACAAAAAGCTGGAGGAACTCAGCAGGCCAGGCAGCATCTATGGAAAAGAGTAAACAGTTGACGTTTCGGGCTGAGACACTTCATCAGGACTGGAGAGAAAAAGATGAGGAGACAGAGTTAAAAGGTGGGGAGAGGGGAGGGAGAAACATGAGATGATAGGGAAAATTTGGGGGGGGGTGAGGTGCAGAGCTGGGAAGTTGATTGGTGAAAGAGATACAGGACCAGAGAAGGGGGAATCTGATAGGAGAGGACAGAAGTCTATGGAAGAAAGAAAAAGGGGGAGGAGCACCAGGGAGAGGTGATCGGCAGGTAAGGAGATAAGGCAAGAGAGGGAAAAGAGGATTGGGAATAGATTGGGGGAGGGCATGACCAGAAGTCTGAGAAATCGATGTTCATGCCATCAGGTTGGAGACTACACAGACGGAATATAAGTTGTTGCTCCTCCAACTTGAGTATAGCCTGATTGTGACAATAGAGGAGGCCATGGATGGACATGTCAGAATGGGAATGGGAAGTGGAATTAAAATGGACTGCCATTGGAAAATCCTGCTTTTTCTGGTGGACAGAGTGTAGGTGCTTGGTGAAGCAGTCTTCCAATCTATGTTAGGTCTCACTGATATACAAGAGGCCACACTGGGAGCACCAGATACAATAGATGACCCAAAAAGATTCACAGGTGAAGTGTCACCTCACCTGGAAGGACGATCTGGGGACCTGAATGGTAGTGAGGGAGGAGGTGTAGGGGCAGGTGTAGCTCTTGTTCCACTTACAAGGATAAGTGTCAGGAGGGAGTTCAGTGGGGAGGGTTGAATGGACCGGGAAGTCGCATAGTGAGCGATCCCCATGGAGCACAGAAAATGGGGGAGGGGTAAATGTACTTGATTGTGGGATCCCATTAGAGATGGCGGAAGTTACAGAGAATTATGTGCTGAACGCAGAGGCTCATGGAGTGGTAGATGAAGACAAGAGGAACCCTATCCCTGGTGGGGTGGCAAGAGGATGGGGTGCGCGGAGACGTGCACGAAATGGAAGAGATGCAGTTGACGGCAGCGTTGATGGTGGAGGAAGGGAAGCCCCTTTCTTCGAGAAGGGGGACAGCTTCTTCGTTCTGAATGAAAAGCCTCATCCTGAGAGCAGATATGGCAGAGACGGAGGATTTGAGAGAAGGGAATGGCACTTTTACAAGTAACAGGGTGGGAAGAGGTTCTTTTGCTCTGTATGGAGTGGAAAGACATAAAGTTACTAAAAAAATTTAAAAAAAACAAATAAACTGTTCAAAATAAATAAATAATGGGGTAGTTTTCATGGGTTATTTTAGTGTGGCTGCAAAGAAAATCCTGCTTTAAAATCTTATTATTGAAAATTACGTTCTTTTGTGTATTCTGCTCTCTCACTAGGTGATTATTCTGAATGTGTGAATTGGACAATGAAGATTGCAGAACACTGGATCATAGATCTCACTTATCTAAAACCCAGTGAATCAGGCATCTTCTGGTCAATTTGACTCTACATCACTCTAGGTAAAGCTTGTACACTGCAAACCATTGGATTATTTTTAGTTGACTTGCTAAAATAAATGAGTATTAGTGATTGCAACTGATTTAATTTAGGATTTGGATGTTTTGCATTTGGTCTTAATGTAACAACTGGTGGGAAAATGAACTGTTGTTGTTTTGGTGGCAATAGAAACATTTTTCTACCATAGCTTCCATTAGCAGCCTTCAAGACTCAATTTAATCTAAAAGACTGGAAGATCAGTAGGTGTTACAGACATTGTCCATGTGAATGCCTTCTGTGCTTTAAGTCCTGTTTCTATGACACAATGAAACTGTGTAAAAGTGGATATGACAAAACCAAGATTCCTGTTTGTGTGCTTCTCAAGCACTCTGTCAAACCCAGCTAAAAATATAGGTCTGTGAGGTGGTGTGCACCTTCTGCTGTTTACACAGGGCTTCTGAGTGTCCACGATGCATGGATTTGATGTTCTTCATGTCACACCTGATGTTTCTTCTCCACTTTAAGCAGTTATTGTCCATAGAGGCCCAGCAGTTAGTATAGGTACTGCATACTTTTAAGGAGACTTTGAACTCACCCTTAAATCTTTTCCTTTGTCCCTTCGGTAAACTCTTTGCATGAGAGAGCTCAGAATAGAAGCTGTTCGGGATATTTGGTGTGAATTAGCATAATACCCTGCTAATAGACATGAAATAGAGGAATATGAGGTAGGGAATAAAGAGACAGGAGCCATGTTCAAAGGACTGTCAGCATGGTCTGATTTATCAGGATGAACAACATCAAAGTGGTAGACTGCAGAAAAGGGGAACAAATTATCTAGTTAGTGATGTGTCAGTTAAGTTGGAAAGATGGGTGATTGAAAGATGTTAGGATTAAAAACTAGCACAGGATAGGTTCTGGAAAATGTAATTTCATGTACTGTAAATACAACTGGTTTTATTTTTTCATTTTCATTGCTTGGATCACATTGAGTACTGTTACTCCTGATTTTACCTGCCAAAATTGAAAATTATTCCAGGATCATCCAGGAATAAAATGATAACCTCTGGCTTCTTTTCTCAGTGGTAAGACATCTTCCTAAACCCCTCTTCCTGATACCTTGCACCTTCAATTCTAATACAAGTGTGAGGAACTCATTGACTTATTTTGTCATAATGGAGACCATTAGATTCCATTTTTGATTCCTTCCATTGCTGTAGCTCTCAGGGGTAAACTGTCCCCACTCAAATCCATAATGATTTTCTCCTGGAAATCTACATTTGACTCCTTCCAATAAAAATGTACAGCTTATTTCCAAATGACTTGCAGGAAAAGAGAGGGATCTGAAAACAAGAAGGAAATTTTAAAAATTGAGGTCCCATCAGTCAAGGAGTCAATTATGTCATTAAGAGCATTGACTTTATTCGTATGGCAACAAATAATACTCAGCCTTCTCTAGGGATGATTCTCTAGGTGACTGGTCAGGCTTCCTGCTCCTAATCACTTTCCAATGATTCCATTCCAGACGGCAGGGTTAAGTGCTGAGGGATGCGCCGAAACTTGATGTAGCCAATGCAGGAAAAGACTGCTGCTAAAGGTCCTTCTGCCACTAGAAACTGGCTCAGACCTTTGAAAGTACCTCTTCGATTACAAAACATTCTCACACTACAAATGTAGATAACTGATTACATTAAGAATGTATAGACTGGCGAGCACTACGAATGCAAAGAAAACAATGCACTGTTTATTGTATATTTTTATTTCTTATACCTATTTTATGAATAATGCTTATTTTGAAATTAATGTAAAAATATGCAATAAACTCAAGTGAAAATATTATGCTTGAATGTTGGCTGAGAACAGAATTTAGAGTACAGGAAATATCTTTCTGCACCTGAATAGCAAGAATCTCCAGGGAATCAGATTTTTTATATCTAACGGTACTTCGTATTTATCAAATTATTACTCCAGCAAGATGATAATACTGCGAGAAATCAATAATGTTCTAAATGAAATTAACTAAGTGAAATTAATAGTGCAAATGACAGATTTTGAGAGGGAGGATAGAGAGTTTCAACAAAATGGTTCTAATGTTAATATTCTGAAAATAATAAACAGTGCACAGGGTATGGACAGAGATATTATTGAAACATAATAAATTGCTTAATAATAAAGGATACTCAATGCAGCAAGATGGTATTCCCACTGAGATCACAATTTGCTGCTTATTCTGTTTATTGTTTCCAATTATAAATAACACAAAATGTGACATCATTATCCTGAACAACACTTGGAACTATTTCAATTGTAGGCTTTAATTGATATAAAAAACACAAAATGCTGGCAGAACTCAGCAGGCCAGACAGCATCTATGGGAGGAGGTAATAACGACGTTTCGGGCCGAAACCCTTCATCAGGAGTGAAGTAACATGGGATGGTCGAGGGGGGATAAGAAGTGGGGGGAGAGATAAAGTAGAGAGCTGGGAAGTGATGGGTTGGAGGGAAATGGGCTAGGGGGAAGGTGGAGAATTATGGGAAATAAAAGAGAAAGAAAGGTAGGGCTGGGGGGAGAGATTATAGTGAGGGGCGAAAAAGAGAGAAAAAGAGAACCAGACTAAAATAATAGATGGGGATGGGGGTAAGGGTGGGGGGCAGGGGTATCAACGGAGGTCAGTGAGTTGGATGTTCATGCCGGCAGGAAGGAGGCTACCTAGGCGGGAGATAAGGTATTGCTCCATCGACCTGCGACCAACTCACTGACCTCCATTGATACCCCTGCCCCCCATCCTTACCCCCATCCCTATCTATTATTTTAGTCTGGTTCTCTTTCTCTCTCTTTTTCCCCCTCACTATAATCTCCCCCAGCCCTACCTTTCTTTCTCTTTTATTTCCCATAATTCTCCACCTTCCCCCTAGCCCATTTCCCTCCAGCCTAACACTTCCCAGCTCTCTACTTTATCCCTCCCCCAACTTCTTATCCCCTCTCGACCATCCCATGTTACTTCACTCCTGATGAAGGGTTTCGGCCCGAAACATCGTTATTACCTCCTCCCATAGATGCTGTCTGGCCTGCTGAGTTCTGCCAGCATTTTGTGTTTTTTATTTATTTCCAGCATCTGCAGATTCACTCGTGTTGGCTTTAATTGATATCTTTATTTTAACCTCTTGACATTGAAATAAAACATTTCACAGACAGCACGCATAAACCTTTGGCAGATGAGAGCTGTCAAACAATCTAATCTCAATGCTGCACATTTGAAAGGAACGCCTCTGCCCTAATCACATTCTGTGGGAAAGAGCTCAGCCAGATCAGTTCACCAACTAAAGCCTCCTGCTGGAAAATGGACGCTTGAATGTAAGTGAGGGTCAGTGAAGCTGCACTCAGATTCATCCCGTAGTTGTGAGGCCTGATGATATTGGCATATAAAGAATGGTCATCTTATGCAAAGTATGAGGAAGCATTCTTTGCCTGTGAAACTTAGCTCATGGAGAACATAGCACTCTCAAGCCAGTCCATTATAATTGTGTGTTCCCTTCTTTCAGTTAGTCCTGATGAAGGGTCTTGGCCCGAAACGTCGATTGTACTTCTTCCTATAGATGCTGCCTGGCCTGCTGCGTTCCACCAGCATTTTGTGTGTGTTGTTTGAATTTCCAGCATCTGCAGATTTCCTCGTGTGCTGGTTCTAGCTTTTCAATTGAAGCTCACTATCCTAGTCCTGGTTCTTTATTATTTGGTCTATTATTTTGTATCTTTCCTTTTAAGATACTTGTTACATTTCTTTATTAGTTATGTTAGTATATCTGTCTCAATAGCTATGGATGATGAAGTATTCAATGAGCTAACAAAATTCATGTTTGACCCTCAACAGCAAACTCATCCAAGATCTGTACCCCAAGCCATCTGTTGTTTATTTTTTTTTAATAAGAAGGCCACTAACCCAATGCCTTCAGGACAAGATGATATGGAAAGGAAAAATAAATGGATTCAAAATCTGAAATATCTTGGGATGTTTTCTCGTATTGAGGGTCCTGTATGTGAAGCTTCAGATGGCAGTAAAGTCACAAGTTCAGGGAACTGGGGTAAATTCTAGTTTCTAAGCATTGATCTTCTAAGGTGTTAGTGTATATTATGTAGCATAGCTCATCCTACAATCCTTGTAAGATCATTTTTATATGGAATGGGTAACTTTCAGTCAGGTCTCTGGCTCTCAGGCTCAGAGGGGAAGGGGGTAGAAGAGGAGAGAAGTAGCGATAGGGGATTCCATGGTTAGAGGAGCTGACAGGAGATTTAGTGATTGTGAAAGAGAAACCCAGATGGTATCCTACCTCCCAAGTGCCAGGGTGAGTGATGTCTCGGATCGGGTCCACAGCATTCTAAAGGAGGACAGTGAACAGCTGGAGGTCGTAGTACATATTGGTACCAATCACATAGGTAGGAAAAGGGATGAGGTCCTTAAGGGAGGATATAGGAAGTTAGACAGAAGTCTGAAAAGCAGGTCCTCAAATCAGTAATCTTTGAATTGCTGCCTGTGCCACGTGTCAGTTAGAGTAAGAACAGGATGATTTGGCAGATGAATATGAAGAACTTTTTAAAAGCTATTATTAATGCTTTTTGAGATAGTGATTTAGATGCATATCATATTTTTTTACTGAGTTAAGTATTGTATGTAATTAGTTTTGCTACAACAAGTGTATGGGACATTGGAAAAAAGTTGAATTTCCCCATGGGGATGAATAAAGTATCTATCTATCTATCTATCTATCTATCTATCTATCTATCTATCTATCTATCTATGTGTCTGCGAAATTTATGCCAAGGGCAGGATTTCATATTTCTGGTTCATTTGGATCTCTTCTGGGGAACAAATGGCCTACGCAAAAAGGAAAAGTTACACCTGAACCCAAGGGGGACCAATCTTCTTGCAGGCCCGTTTGCTAGAGATGTTGGAGAGGGCTTAAACTAACTTGGCAGGAAGTTTGGGAACCAGATTGCTAAGGCCAAGGATGGGGTATTTGGTGTATAAGGAGGTATAAGGGAGTCTGTGAAGAAGGACAGGTGGATGATAGGGGAAAATTGCAGTCAGTGGGATGAGATGAAGTGTAACATGGGACCAAAATCAAAAAGGGACGTGACTACAGGACTGAAGGTGTTATATTTGAATGCATGCAATACTTGGAATAAGGGAGATGATCTTGTAGGCAGTTAGAGATTGCCAGAATCGATACTGTGGGCGTCACTGAGTTGTGGTTGAGAGCCTAACATTCAAGGATATCATTGTATCAAAAGGCAGAGGGAGTGGGGTAACTTTATTAATAAAAAATGGAATCATATCCTCAGAAAGAGCTAACATAAGATTGGAAGATGTAGAATCCTATGGGTCGAATTAGAAACTGCAAGGTTAAAAAAAAACCCTGATGGGAGATATATACAGGCCTCCAAACAGTAACCAGAATGTGGGGTACAGATTACAATGGGAGATAAAAAAGGCAGATAAAAGGGGAATTTCAATATGCAGGTACATAGATTGGGAAAATCAGTTTGGTGCCGGATCACAAGGGAGGGGAGTGTCAAACGCCTATAAGTTGGCTCTTTAGAGCACCTTGCAGTTGAGTCAACTAGGGAAAAGATAATTCTGGATGGGATGTTGTGTATTGAACCAGATTTGATTAAGGAATTTAAAGTAAAGAAACCCTTGGGAGCCCGTGATAACAATATGATATAATTCACTCTGTAGTTTGAAAGGGATAAGATAAAATTATATGTTTCAGTATTACGTGGAGTAAAGGGAATTACAGAGACATGAGAGAGGAGCTGGCCAAAGTTGATTGGAAGGGGACAACAGCAGGGAATATGGTAGAACAGCAATGGCTAGAATTTCTGGGAACAATTCAGAAGGTGCAGGATAGATAGATCCCAAAGAAAAGGAAGCATTCTAGAGTGAGGATGAGGCAACCATCTCAGACAAGGGAAGTCAAAGACAGCATAAAAGCAAAAGAGGGTGCAGATAATATAACAAAAATTCATGGGATGTTAGAGGATTGGGAAACTTTTAAAAACCAACAGAAGGTAATTAAAAAAGTAATAAGAAAAGATGAAACATAAAGGTAAGCTAGCCAATAATATAAAAGAGGATACCAAAAGATTTTTCAGATACTTGCAGAGCTAAATGGGCTGAATAGCCTAATTCTGTTCCCATGTCTTATGGTCTTGAGGTATTCTTTGTGTGTACTGTGTATTATTATTCTGCTTATAACCAGGCATCAGATGTAAATTATTATTATGTTCACTTCTGTTTTGCTTCCTCTCTTCAACTTTATCACCTCTTCTCGGACAAGCTGCATTGTTTGTATATTCCTATCACACTTAATACAGGAAAATATCCTAAGGTGCTTCACAGACCTGTAATCAGATAAGTACTGTTTACAAACCAGAGATAGAGATATTAGGAAGGGGGACCAAGAATATGTCTAGAAATAGATTTTAAGGAGCGATACAAAGAAGGAGAGGGAGATGACAACATTAAAGAGGGTACGCTTAAGATTAAGAACCAGGGACATCCAATTTATGGCCTGTATATAAAATCTTGACCATGGCATTCATGACTGAATAATCTATTGGCTCAGATATTCTACAATGCATTAGACTCAATGTTATTAGGGGACATATTATAGATAGAGGAAAGCAGTGTTTCACAGCGCTCTATGACAGGTCAGCTGCAGAAATGGAAGATTATCGAGGATGTCAAAGAAAATGACAGTGTCCATGGTTGGAACAACTTTTGAGGCTTGGCAGTAGAACATGGGGAGTGGTAAAAAAGAACTAGCTTGGAAAGATGAGAAATTGGGATCAAAAGACAATTGGGACAGTGGAGACTTGCAGTTTGTTTGCTGGAGGTATTACGAACTGAGAGAGTGCTGAGGTGGAAAGAAATTCTTAATAGATGGAGAATAGAAAGAGGATTGAGATCTGAGTGGGGAGGGTATGCAATCAGATAGCGAATTGAGATGTTTGAGGTGTGGGATGCAGTTGGAAAGTTAAACAGGAATAGTCAGGTGAAGATTTGGAGAAAGGATGACTTCAAGGAGATAATTACTGGGTGGGACATTTGGGGTAATCAGCAGAAAGGGAAGGTGCACATTTGGGTAACCAGTAATCTCCCAAAGAGTAAAAGCCACAGTCATTTGGATGAGTCTGCATTCTGAACTCAGCCCCTTTAATTTACACCATCTCTTGAGAAGACCCCACCATAAGAGAAGACCCCATCTCTTCAATTAGGTTTTGTCTCAGTATTTCAACTCCATGACATTTGTGGAGATCACAACTACAGTAGGTGTTTACAAATGAGCATTGTATGTTGCTTGACATCCAGCTAAGGGTTTATGCACTCACAGGAACTTTAACAAGTGGCCTTCTGCTCTAATCTGAAAGCAATCCCATAAGTACAAATGTTTGGACACTCCTCATCTATGTAGATAAAGACATGACTTCTGATGGTGCATTAAAAAGGGGGGGGGGGGAATGAAGAATTCTGGAGCCTGAGAAAATCCAGAAGAAGAAAGTAAGTTCAGTTGGGGTTAAGAGCTTAAATTTGAGATCATGCTTTACAATATTTGCCTCAGGTGTGGTGGATTATGAAAGGCTGGATGTGAGTTTGTTTAAGGGAACAGGATCTTGAGATGGATTGCACATGAGCCAGTCACCATCTAACACATTGCTCAAGCGACAACATCTGTGTGTTTGGCCCAGACGATGGCTAGGCTCAGATTCTTCAACAGATCTCTTGTACACTGAAAATGAATTCTTGATCTCTCCATCTACCTCACTGTGACCTTTGCATCTATTTGTTTACCTGCATTCCACTTTCTCTGTAACTACAACAATACATCATGCATCTTGTTATTGCTTTTCCCTTTGCACTTCCTTGATGTACTTCTGCTTGGAATGATTTGCATGAATATCATGCAAAACAAAGTTTTTCATTGAATCTTGGTACATGTGACAATAATGCACTTTCTAGTGCTAATAGATTAACTGCAGTCACCCATTCTCTTGGCCTGTACTTGAAGTTCAGCCACTTGGGTTTGGCTGGTGTTGGTGGAACTGCACACAATAAACACTCATCCTCTTTTGAGATGAAGTAAAAATTGTAACACCAAAGGAGGCAAAAAAGAAAACCACAGAAGCTAAACAGTGTCAGGAGTGCACCACAGAACTGTCAAGCTTTTTATAAAGCTGGTGTTCTTTGGAACATGCTCAGTTCCAACCATTGTCTATTCTCTGCATTTACTCTAAATAACCTACAGTGTACTCATATCTTCAGTTTCGCTGTTTCTGATTTTAGGCATTTGTATGTTTTTCACCTTTATCAATGAAGAAAAAAGTTTTACAAATAAAATGTGTATCAAATGTTCAGCAGAGCCACAAACTATTGCAATATATACAAGGCACAAGAAATAGATTTCACAATCACGCCATAGGATTGCATCTTCTCTAATTAGAGAAGCTGCAAGATTTTGCATGGAATGACTTCACACTGTAATTAAAGAGCTGATAATTATAATGTGCAATCACTAATCTGCAGCCTTATTATTAACTCTGGTACTGATAAGACTTCCAGATAATATGAGTCTAAGAACGCCTCTTTAAAAATGGAATATTTGCCAAATAGTTATAAAACTCAAAGACCTCTGCTCAGTCTCTTTACAAAAGCAAGCCACCGTTGATGGTGGAAACTTGAAATAAAACCGGAAAATGCTTGGTCAGGAAACATTATTGGAGGAATTAACATTTCTTGCTAATGACATTTCACCTTACAGGAAATGCAGAGTTCCTCTAGCTGATCTCAACTAAAACAGCTTTCACTGTTCATTGGGCTGAGTTTAGGAAAGGGAAAATCAGCCAAGCACCTTCCCTAGTCTCTGTATACTTATAGGAAACTGGGCAGATTTTGAAATGACTGCATGCCCTCCACAATGACAGAACCATACAGTAGTCATGCCCGATTTAGTTGCACACTCTGCTCATTTTGACTAGGCTGCAGGGGCTGAGCTCATGTTGTTGGGTCCATAACCGAATAAGTCAGATTATGATAGGATTGGGCTAACTTGTGATGCATATGCCAATGAATAGTTGATAATATGTACTATTAAGGCCTGCAGATACATAATGACCACTTGAATTATTCACTTGAAATGTCTAATGAATGGCTGCCATGTAAAAAGCCATTGGGTGGCATGGCAGACTAGTGGTTAGCGCAATGCTTTACAGCGCCAGCGACTGGGGTTCAATTCCTGCCACTGCCTGTAAGGAGTTTGTAAGTTCTCTCTGTGACAGCATGGATTTCTTCTGGGTGCTCCAGTTACCCCCAACAATGCAAAAATGTACAGGTGAGCAGGTTAATTGGTCTCATGGGTGTAATTGGGCAATATGTGCTTGTTGGGACAGAAGAGTCTGGTACTGAGCTGTATCTCTAAAATTAAAAAAGAATCTTCAAAAAAAAGTTAATTGCTATCATGAGAAAAACTAAAATGGAGTTAAATTTGGAGCATAACAATTGGCATGTTCAAGTTTGATGGCGTAGACAAGTTTAACATATGTATTTCAACATTCTCACTAATAAAGCTTCAATTGCTCTTGTTTATTTCCTAAATTCACAATATGGATCTTTAACTTCTTTGATTCTGTTGACTAAACTATTCTTTGCCTCTAGTGTTTTACTGTTCTTCTAACCTTCAAAAAAAACTTTTGATCAATCTTTTCGTAGTATTCTACCAAGTATTGGTGTCAATTCCCAAATAACTGCACATGGATCTTATCATGGCTCTTAATAGAGGTGATAAATAAACAGTGTTACATCTCACCTTGAAATGTTGTAGGATTGACAATTCTGACTGATTCCATTGCTTGTGATTACATCAGTTCTCTTCTGGTTTAATTATCAGATGTCCCATGAAATTTTGGAAAATTATTCACACGGTAGAAAAATGAACAAGTAAATATGTTTATATTTATCTAATCATGTGATGGATGGGATGGAATTTTTAAATGCTCTAAAATATTTTTATGATGTAAAGTGTGATTTGAGTTGTCAAAGTTTGGGAGAGAATACATTACAGAGCATCTGGCCTCCTACACCTCCACCTACACCTTCCAGCTTTTTTTTCCATCTTCACAGTACGCTGTTCTACCAGTTAACTGGGAAGTACAGCTAGCTCTTCCATGACGATAATTACTCAGAGTAACACACCACCTTCTCCCAGATTCTATGTTGTTAGGGTTAATAAATGAAAGTATGAAAATGAAATTAAAACATTTAAAAATTCCAGTTGGATTTCCCATGGGTTGCTCACACAAGTACCACGGTGATTAACTAAGCCCTGACACTTGGTCAACGCTTGAACATTAGCAATGACGTAATAAAATCAGGTTGAAATGAATGACGTTTTCGAAAAGGGGGTCTACCTGACCGTGATGACGTCGGTGATGTACGCGCCCTGCAATGACGCGCAGTTTCTGGTGTACACGGAGCCGTGACGACGCGGCAACGGGCTCCGTTGATGTTTTTGTTGCTGGTGCGAGGAGCCGGGTGGCTGTTACTTACCGTGTGAATGAAAACCCGGTCGCTGACCAGTCTCGCGCCTTCGGCAGAAACAAAGCGGTTGCTCTCACTGCAACCGAATCCGGTAACGTATTTCAAAAACAAATCCTCCCAGCGCAAGGTTTCTCCGTAATTACATATAAAATCTTGTCAGGGCTGAATGGAACCGGACGGAGCGTCGACGGAGGCCGGAGGTGAGAGCGAACCACCGGCGGCCGGGAAGGCGGCGATCGCGGGAGCCGAGGGAGACCTGTGCGCTATAGGTAAGAGGGGGAATATATAGCTGCGTAGATCGGTGTATGTTAATCTCTCCACTGGAGGGTCGGTGCCGGGATCTCGCCCCCCATTGAAGGGGATCAGGTGTTTTACGGTGTTCGGTCTACCCCGACCCCTTTGGGGCGACGGTGTGCGGTAGTGTGCAGGATCCGGATACACAGTCCCTACTCCCACCACCCTCAGCTGCCTGCCTCACCACCACTTTTATCCAGGCTGCTCCAAGAAACACAACCGCAGTAAAAACCTCTTTTATGTAAAAAGGCACAGCTGATGTGGAATTTGAGAGCGCACACTGACATCCTGCTGCTCTGAAAGATGCCCTCTGCAGCACTGCCACTTCTTCAAAGGTACCACAAACATTAACCGTTTTTCAAATATTTAAACTTTATTACATAAACCTGCCATTGCTTGAATGATCTTGTTAACAAAGACCAAATTACTCATAAGGGAATGTCTTAGCAAATAATTAGAGGGTTAAGAAATGCAGAAGGTCAGCTCTGCATGATCCCTTTCACTATTTTGATAATATTCAAGAATTTCACATTGCTTTTGTATCCTGGTTTGGGTGTGAAGAGAATTTTTTTTTGTTTGGGTTGGTGTTTTCCATTTTGGGAGTATTTATGATGTGTTTTGGAAAATGAAATCATGTAGGTTTGATATCCACTTATTGGAGTTAAAATCTTGCAGTGTTATTTTCTAATGGGAACATCTTGCAAGTATTAATACGTTTATAGATACTAATGGCTTTGATTCTGATAGCGAGTTATTGACAGGAAAACTAAATACTTACTACAAATTAAGTGGTCATATGAAATTAAGTATAAAACTAAATAATGATCTCACAAACCCTTGAGGGTATTGAATCTATGTCTGAAAGCCCATGTAATAAAATACTGAAAACGTTTATTTCCTGCTGAGCTTGGAACAAGTACTCTGCTATCAGCATGATGCAGATATTTCACTGGAAGAAACAAAGGAGTAATATTTTTGGTCAGAAATCTTAACTTTTTCATCATAAAGCAGTTAATATGGTATGGGGTCACGCAAAATTGTTTGCCAAATGATTTTTAATGTCATTTCACGTAACATTATGTAGTGGATGACTTCAGAAGCAGAATACAAATTGATGCTGGGTGCAATTGGGCTTTTGCAATAAAAATAAATGCTTTGGGTTAATGTGAATGTAAATCAGAAAAAGCAAAGTTATGAAAAATTAAGTATTTGTAAATGAGACTTCTCTAAAATCATTCAATTTAGGCACTATATAATGCAAATACTGTGCTTTGTGACTGCAATTGCTGTCACAAGGTGTTTGCAATGTTGTGAAGGATATGGGGTAATTCAAGAAGGGAACTATATGGAGAGTAGATAACGAAATCATAAGCAATGAGAGGCAGTTTGAACAAGGCTTTTAAAGGTGGTAAGACAAGGGAATGTCTAGCAGATTCAAAGTAGGTGCTGACTTGTAAGTTCCACTGTCTTATGTAGCAGAAGAATAGATGGTAAAATGTCAGTAAGCAATGGAAAATATCCTAGTGAATGAGAGCTTGAAATTAGGGAGAGTGGCCTGAAGAGAGACCATGGAAAGATTTATAAATAACAATGCACAATACAGTTATAAATTGCTTGAGATTCAGGAAAGTAATGAGGGAAAGGTTGATGGACAAGTAAAGCTGGATGTCTGTGATTCGTCTCTCTTAGTTTTAAGGAAATGAGATGTTTATAATGCATATAATAAAGGTTAACGAATACTTAAAAATGAAATACATAGTCTATCAGGACATGATAGATCTTAATCATTTTCTCTTTTCCATTCCTAAAGCATTATACCATTCAATCTATCCCTATCAATGAATGCAGTGGAATGATTGGATTTAACCTAGGAGCTTCTGGTGCACTGAAATACTACAATGGACTTTGGTCTCTATTTTGGGTAGAGAAAGATGCCCCCCTCCCTGGGGTAGGTGTTGGGGGGGGTCAAAATGATTTGCTTCCAATCCTCTTCATCAGTTGAGACAGATTGTAAAGTAAATTTGAGATCCATAATTGGTGATTAATGGGTAATTAATGGGCAGTGTGTGATGGGTGAGTATGGGTTCCATTCACCATTGTCACTGGGTTTCTATATTCTCCAGATGAAGACTCTTGATTATCAGTATTATCCTGAATGCAGCTTCATTTTCAACAGTCATGGTCCAAGGATTGCCATGAATTGAGGGGGAGGGGTGGGCGATGTAACTTTTTTTTAGGGGGGCTTTGAGAAAATCCTTGAAGCTTTTTCTCTTGTTGTTTTGGTAATCATTTAATTGTAGAAGTCTGATGTAGGGCTTGTGAACAGCGTGACTCATCTGTTCAAGCTGGTTGAATGTCTCGCTGCATGGAATGTTGGCCTGAGAGCGCTGATGTTGATGTACTTACTGTGCTGAGCAGCAGTAATCTCTATCCTCCTGCATATTTACCTACAGCAGGCACCTCAAAACATTAGGGAAGCCCAAATGACATTCATTCTGAAATAAGTGGTTCTGTTTTATTCCTGATTATTGATTGAAACGATGACCTTAAATAAAGTTAACAAAAGAGCAAAATCGTTTTATCGGTCATCAATTCTGAGGACCTTCTGTGTGAATGGCATGCACTGTCTTAGAAAGAAGAAGAAATAACAAGAAATCTACAGAAAGTTTTGGGTATATATAGCTCTTGCTTAGGAATTAAAATGAAAGAGACAGATTAACCTTTCAGGTATTATCTAGCCATCAAGAGTTAACCTTTCTGCCTGATTTATATGCTGACTAATTACTCATTTTATTGGTTGTCTTTTAGTTTGAGCAGCATTGTTGTTTTAGTATTTCCAAGTTATGTAACCAGCATTCTATTTTTTTTGAAAGAAATAACATCTATTTATTGTAATGCTTTTCATCTTTGGAATATTCTGAAGAGTTTTTGAACCAGTTAGTTATTTTTGAAGCATAGTTAATGCACTGTTTCATAAGGGAATTTCTGATCCACAATCAAAAATGAAATTGATATCCAGTGAGAATATACTATATTTTGTAGCATTGATTGCATGATATGAAATTGGTCAGGAAGCTGGAGGAATGTTCTTTCTTTACTAATGTTATGGAATAGTTTATGTTCTTTTCTTTGTGGTGGCGTGTTGGGGAGGAAGCATTAAGAAGAGGGACGCCTCACGTCTTAATAAGCTGGTTAGGAAGGCGGGCTCTGTCGTGGGCAAAGTACTGGAGAGTTTAACATCGGTAGCTGAGCGAAGGGCGCTGAGTAGGCTACGGTCAATTATGGAAAACTCTGAACATCCTCTACATAGCACCATCCAGAGACAGAGAAGCAGTTTCAGCGACAGGTTACTATCGATGCAATGCTCCTCAGACAGGATGAAGAGGTCAATACTCCCCAATGCCATTAGGCTTTACAATTCAACCGCCAGGACTTAAGAACTTTTTAAAAGCTATTATTAATGCTTTTTGTGATAGTGATTTAGATGCATATCATATTTTTTTACTGAGTTAAGTATTGTATGTAATTAGTTTTGCTACAACAAGTGTATGGGACATTGGAAAAAAAGTTGAATTTCCCCATGGGGATGAATAAAGTATCTATCTATCTATCTATCTATCATGTTGACTTGGGAAAGATGAAGCTTCTATTCCACTTATCCTGAAAAAATTTATCCTCCAAAAATGCAGTGTTCCCTTACAGGAATTGTACTTAATCCCAAATTCTTCAGAATCAGTGTACCCACCTTATAGCCAAAACTGACATTTTTAATGTATTTTAATTTCAGTCCATTTTTTTGTGAATTTTTTTTTCTGTTCCTCCTTTCTCAGAGAAGCAGAAAATCTATCATACATTGTGGTTTTACAATGGCTTTGATATTTTGCCAAATGGTTTCAATTTGAAGCCTGTTTATTGTAACTGAAGTTGCTGCTTATTCCATCCATTTCATTAAGGCATTTAAGTACATTTATTTAACATTGTATAGAACTCTCTGTTGAATTTATTTCAATTCCATTGGCTAGGAGCAATTGTATGCATGTCTTTAGGATTTATAGGTGGCTTGTACATGGTAGCAGCTTCTCTTCATCAAGAACTCTCATCTTTGTGAAGTGGATAAATACTAAGAATGCATAGCAAGAAATGGACCATTTTATGTGTATTTAGTTACATATTGTTAATCTTATGAAAGTGTCTTTGATTCTTTCTATTTCATGTACTTACTTAGCTTGCCCGTTAAATGGAAAATTTCCCTTTAATTTCCTATTGTGCTCATTAATAACCTTTATTTATATCGTTTAGATTTGGTCTCCAGCTTAGGGTGGAAGTGCTTTCTCCTGTCCAGTCTATTGAAATTTTTAAAGACATCCAGTAGGTTATCCCTCCAGCTTCTGTTCATTTTTCTCAAGAGTCAAATCTTTTCAGTCTTTGAGTAGATATAATCCTTCATTCTCCTAATGTAATTCAAATCACATTTGCACCATCTGTAGTGCCACTATATCTTTTTATTAGTGAGTGAACACAAAGGGATACAATTCTGGCCCATTCTGCTGCATCAATCCCTTGGAAGAGCAACACTCACTTAGTCCCAATCTTTGATGCATCACCCATCCCTATGACTATTTTATAAGTGCATTGGTTTTCCTTTATCTTCCATTAAAACTGTTTCTACAAATCTTAATTGGGAGGTCATTCCAAATTTCAAACTCTAACCATTGATGGTTTGGTTATTTTGCAAGTCAGTGTAATTCTTTGTGCCCTCTCCTCCATCTCTCCTCCCCCAGATTTCCACTAGTATTGGAAGCTACTTGTTTCTGTAGTACTTTGACTTTAAAACACTAACTGAATCTGCTCACCTTCTCCAGTTTAAGGAGCAATATTCCTCTTATAATTACATAGTTTTTGCATATAGTTGTAATGTCTTCCTTAGAAACATCCCAGTGAGCTACTTCACCATAGCCTTCATATTGCTTTTAACTTGCAGTGCCTAGATTACCATTGGCTTTCCTTTATTGTTTCTGTGCTACATCATGGTAATTGCTGGTAAGTTAATATCAGTTCTCAAGCTTATTAAATTGTATCAATGAATATTAGCTTATGAGTACTGCTTTGGAACCTTAATATTAATTTGCTGCAAAGTAATCCAGTGACAATAGTGTAAAATCAAAATGCCTTCAAGATTGAACTCTGTCAAAATCAATAAATACGTTACACAGGTAATCGTTCCTTATTTTAGAGGATTTGTGGAGGCTTGTAGATTGGGAGATCCTTTGATGGTTTCTAGAAAGTAATGATTAGTGACAGTAATGTATTTGCTTCTGAAACTGCCTATATTAAATCTAAATTACAGAAGCTAGGTATGATATTGAATTCGTTGAGCTGCTTGCAAGAAAGATTGAGCTTTATAGTCAATAAAGAGTCACTGTTTGGGCATCAGTTGATCTAACATGACATCATGAATGCATGTTATTTCAGTTTGTGTTTTTTTTTACTTTTCCCCCATTCACCATCTTTTTGCCTCATTTATCTGATGTCTGTTTTCAAATGACCAGTGATGCCAGACACACAAAGTTGGCACTACATCTGGACTTTTAACATATGACTGCAAAATAAGACACAAAGCACATTGTTGCCTGGGTCTAAGATTGGTTTTGAATCATGGAGTAAATTTTTGGTTTTTCAACTATGTGCTTTAATCAGTATTGACTAATATTATTTCTGTATTAGCCCATGCCTATGCATTATTTCTAATCTTGTGATTATGAAATAATTGAAATTGCAGTGAATTGTGCAAGTAATCTAAAGAACTCCAGGTCGTTTCAAAAGACTAAGAAGAACAAATAAAATTTGCGATAATAGAAAATGCATGAAATATCCAACAGAGCAGTAATCTGTTGAAGGAATCTGATGAAAAGTTTATTTTCTGAGTATTACTGGAAATCAGAGGATTTGAAACATGATATATTAATCTTTTTCTATATTGAATGAAGTGAAATTACAACATTCTTTTGAGTTTGACTTCCAGTGTGGGAAGGCAGTTTCTTCTGATCAAATGATCTTTTGTGGTACTGTTTCATGGGATGGAAGGAGCAGCTGATTTGGAATTTGTTGCAGGTATAAATGGGTTGGTTCATGGAATAGGATAATGCTTTAGTCTGACTTGATTATTAACGTTAGTGAATTTCAGATCATGGAACTGTTTTCAATTTCATATTTTAGGATGTTGGTATTCCCAGCATAACTAATGTTCATATCCCATGCCCAGTTGCCTGTGAAAAGGTGGTATTGTGTCACATTCTTGAAACACTGCAGTCCTTCTGGTGATGGTGCTCACATGGTGTTAACTAGGGAGTTCCAGAATTTGGACCCAGCACTAGAGAAGATGAATAGTAATGGTTATGGGGTTTGAGAAGTGCTGCTCAAGTAGTCTGGGTAAATAATTGTGGTGCATTAAATGCAAGCTGAGCCGGTGGTGGACGAGGTTCCAAAAGCATAGGCTGATTTGTATATGTGACGTAGAACTGCTTGAGTGCAGTTGGATGCATTCATCTAAGCAAGTGGAATGAATTCCTTTAAGCTCCTGAGGTGTCTCGTGGATGGCAAGAAATCTTTGGGGTGTTTGAAGATGAGTCTCTCACCATACAATACCCAGTCTCTGACCAGTTCTCGCAGTCACAGTATTTATGCAATTGAATGTCAAGAAAATGTGGTCATATAATCTCTTGTTGAAGATGGTAATTCCTAGGCAGTTGAGTGTTGAGAATGTTAATATCTGTTTACTAGCCCATGTCTGAATTTTGTCTGGATCTTGTTGCATACTGGTGTGGAAAACCTCATTTTTGAAGTGTCCTGATTAGGATTGAACAACTTGCAATTATCTGTGAACTTACTCATTTCTGATCAAATGAAGGAATATCAGAGTGATAATCCATGAGTGGAGCCAAAAGAAATCAGGGAGATTTTAAATTGCATTTTTGGATCTGTATTTACTTAGGAGACAGCCACAGTCTGTAGAAGTGAGGCAAAGCAGCATTGACTTCATGGGCCCTATACAGATTACAGACGAGGGGGTGTTTTCTGTCTTGAGGCAAATTAGGTTGAATAAATCCCCAGGGCTTGACATACTGGTGTGGTGTTCCCTTGGATCCTGTGGGAGGCAAGTGCAGAAATTACAGGGGCCACAGCCAAGACACTTACCCAATATTCTTAGTGACAGGAGAGGTACCAGGGGATTGTTGTTCCGCTGTTTAAGAAAGGCTCTAAAAATAAACGAGGAAATTATAGGCCAGTCAGCCTTGCGTCAATAGTGGGAAAGCCATTGGAAAGTATTCTAAGGGACTAAATACGAGTATTTGGATAGACATGGATTGATTAGGGATAGTCATCCTGGCTTCATGAGTGGTAGTTTGTGTCTAACCAATCTTTTATAGTTTTTCAAGGAAGTTACCAGGAAAGTTGATGAAGGCAAGGCAGTGGATGTTATTACATGGACTTCAGCAAGGCATTTGACCAGGTCCCACATGGGAGGTTTGTCAAGAAGGTTCAGTTGGTCGACATTCAAAATGATGTAGTAAATTGGATGAAACATTGGCTTTGTGGTAGAAGCCCAAGAGTGGTGGTAGATGGTTGCCTCTCTGACTGGAGGCCTGTGGCTAGTGGAGTGCTGCAGGGATCGGTGCTGGGTGCATTGCTGTTTGCCACCTGTGTCAATGATCTGGATGATAATGTGGTTAACTGGATCAGCAAATTTGTGGATGACATCAAGTTTGTGGGCGTAGTGGACAGACAGGAAGACTATCAGAGCTATCAGTGAGATCTGGACCTGGTGGAAAAATGGGCTGCAAATGGCAGGTGGAATTTAATGCAGACAAGTGTGACGTGTTGCACTTTGGTAGGGCCAACCAGGGTAGGTCTTACACAGTGAACAGTAGGGCACTGAGGAGTGCTGTAGAACAAAGGGATCTAGGAATACAGGTCCATAATTCAAGTGGTGTCACAGGTAGGTAGGGTCCTGAAGAAAGCTTTTGGCTCATTGGTCTTCATAAATCAAAGTACTGAGTACAGGAGATGGACTGTTATTTTAAAGTTGTATAAAACATTGGTGATGCCTAATTTGGGGTATTGTGTGCAGTTTTGGTTACCTACCTATAGGAAAGATGTAAGTAGGGTTGAAAGAGGACAGAAAATTTACAAGGATGTTGCCAGGACTGAAGAACCAGAGTTATAAGAAAAGATTGGATAGGTTAGGACTTTATTCTTTAGAATGTAGAAGATTGAGAAGAGATTTGATGGAGGTATACAAATGAGGGGTATAGATGGGTAAATGCAAACAGGCTTTTTGAACTGAGGTTGGGTGAGACTACAACTTGGGGTCATGGGTTAAGGGTGAAAGGTGAAAATTTTAAGAGGAATATGGGGAAATTTCTTCACTCAGAAAGTTGTGAGAATGTAGAATAAGCTGCCAGTACAAGTGGTACATGCAAGTTCAATTTCAATGTTTAAGAAAAGTTTGGATAGGTACATCAGTGGTAGGAGTATGGAGGGGTATGGTGCAGATCAATGGGAGTAGGTAGTTTAAATGGTTCTGCATGGATTAGATGGGCCAAAAGGCCTGTGTCTGTGCAGGACTTTTTTATGACTGACACTATGAGGTAATTAGTGATTGGACATGGTCTGATGCACTACAGTGATACCTGTTGCTAGGATAATTGTCTTTCAGCAATAATAACCATCTTCCTTGTTCTGAAATATTACTCCAAAACATTGTAATGTTTCTCTTGATGACTGTGGGCTTTACCAGATCAAATGCAGGATTGATGTAAAAGACTCCTTTAAGAATTAAAGTATATGTATGACATACTTTGAATTAAAGAATCTCTGTTTTAATAATATCTTAAAATACAAGTGAAAACATCATTGTCAGCATTTTCCATTCTCACATTTGTGAAGGTGTTTTACTGCTGGCTGGGATAGAATTCCATGAGTAACAATTGCATGAATAGCAATTGGTGTATTAGGTAAGTTGCCATTATAAGTGACTTGCAATCTGCTTGGGATCAATATCATCATTTTGATCCCATTTAATTTGATGCAATTTTCCAACAAGGGTTTATAGATTAGAATTGGGAGTAAAAATTCTTGCCAACCTTGGTTTACTTTGGCATAAGAGGCAATTATATTGACTCAGTTGGAACCCAGTCCTGAGTGTCAGCGGAGGGGTTGTTGGCCAATGACATTGATGTTTGTTCATTTAATCTTCTAGTGCTGAGGAAGCAATGCGATTGTAGCAGGACTTGGATAAGCTGGAAGAATGGGTAGCAAAGTGGCAGATGGAATAGTGTTGGGAAATGTATGATAATGCATTTTGGTAAAAAGAATCATGGTGTGGACTATTATCTAAATGGGGAGAAGGTTGAAATATCAGAGGTGCAGAGGGATTTAGGAGTCCGTGTGCAAGACCCCCAGAAGGTTAATTTACAGGTTGAGTCTGTGGTTAAGAAGGCAAATGCAATGTTGCCATTTATTTCAAGGGGAATAGAATATAAAAGCAAGGAGATAATGCTGAGCCTTTATTATACACTAGTCAGGCTGCAATTGGAGTATTGTTAACAGTTTTGGGTCCATATCTCAGAAGGGACATGTTGTCATTGGAGAGAGTCCAGAGGAGGTTCATGAGGAAAATTCTGGGAATGAAGGGGTTAACATATGAGCAGTATTTGCAGCATTGGATTCAGCAAAGGCAGATCCTGTTTGATAAACTTACTGGAGTTCTTTGAAGTATAATGAACACAGTGGGAAGAGGGAACAGATGGATATTAGATAAGGTGTTCGATAAGATGCCAAACAAAAGGTTTATCCATAAGATTAGGATGCATAGAGTTGGGGGTGATGTATTAGCATGGATAGAGGATTGGTTAACTAATAGAAAGCAAAGAGTTTGGATACATGGGTGTTTCTCTGGTTGGCAATCAGCGGTGAGTAGTCTGCTGCAGGGGTTTTGACTGGGCTGTTCACGATATCCATTAATGATCTGGAAGAGGGGACCAAACATATTGTATTTAAATTTGCTGATGACACTAAATTAAGTGGAAAAGCAAATTGTGCAGAAGATATGGAGAGTCTGCAGATATCTGTAGATAAAGTAAGTGGGCAAGGGTCTGGCAGATGGAGTACAATATTGGTAAGTATGAGGTCTTCCACTTTGGAAGGAAAAATGGAAGATCAGATTATTATTTAAATGGTAAAAAAAAAATGTGGCATGCTCCTGTGCAGAAGGACTTGGGAGTGCTTGTGCATGAATCACAAAAGATTGGCTTGCAGGTGCAGCAGGCTATCAAGAAGGCTAATGAAATGCTGGCCTTCGTTGCTAGAGGGATTGAATTTAAGAGCAGGGAGGTTATGCTGCAACTGTACAGGGTACTGGTGCGGACACACCTGGAGTACTGCCTGCGGTTCTGGTCTCTTTCCTTGAGGAAGGATATACTGCCTTTGGAGGCAGTGCAGAGGAAGTTTACCAGGTTGATTCCAGAGATGAGGGGGTTAAACTATGAGGAGAGATTGTGTCGCCTGGGACTGTACTTGCTGGAATTCATAAAAATGAGAGCAGATTTTATAGAAACATATAAAATTCTGAAAGGGATAGATAAGATAGAGACAGGAAAGTTGTTTCCACTGGTAGGTGAGACTACAACTAGGAGACACAGCCTCAAGATTCAGGGAGTAGATTTAGAATGGAGATGAGGAGAAACTGCTTTTCCCAGAGTGTGGTGAATCTGTGGAATTCTCTGCCCAATGAAGTGGTGGGGGCTACCTCAGTAAATATATTTAAGTTGAATAGATTTTTGCATAGTAGGGGAGTTAAGGGTTATGGGGAAAAGGCAGGTAGGTGCAGATGAATACATGGCCAGATCAGCCATGATCTTATTGAAAGGCGGAGCAGGCTCGACAAACCAGATGGCCTACTTCTGCTCCTATTTCTTATGTTCTTGTATTATGTTTTAGTGAACAAGTTGGCAAAGTTTTGGAGCTCAGCCTCCAAGTTTGCACAAATTCAAGCATTACTTACATGTTCCAGCTGCTTTGGGTCAGTGCACTGGACAATATTCAGGGATTCATTTTTGTGTCTGAATGAAAATGCCACAGTAGTTACCAACTGCATCAAGACTTGTGTGGATGAGTGTGTGCTGTAAAGAACATAGTGGATATATCCAAACCAAAAACAGTGGATGAACCAGATTTATTGTCTGCTGAGGATTAAATCTGTGGCATTCAAGACTGGTGATCCAGAACTGTAGAAGTATTCCAGGTATGACTTATGGTTGGCTATTTTAAGGGTGAGATAACAATTCCAATTGAGGTTAGAGATGGAATTGGATGCATGTCAGCTCTGGCAGGGTTTGCAGGCATAACTTCCTACAATGCAAAACCTAATGTAGTGAATGGCTGTGATGCTTCGCTTCCAGATAAGTTCAATGCTTTTTATGCATGTTTTGAAAGGAAGAATAAAACTGCACCTTTGTGAACTGTTGCAGCATCTGGTGACCCTGTGATCTCTGTCTTGGAGGCCAATTGTCAGCATCTTTCAAGCTGGTGAATCCTTGCAAGGTGTCAGGCTCTGATGCTGTACCTGGCAGGGCTCTGAAAACCTGTGCCAACCAACTGGCAGGAGTATTCAAGGACATCTTCAATCTCTCACTGTTGCATTCTGAGGTTCCCACCTACTTCAAAAGGGCGACTTTGCTGCCCACTACACCCCTAGTCTTGGTGTTTGTATTGAATAGCTTCACTTTGGTTTTGAAAGTTAGCTCATTCCAGTGGAAAATTTATTGAAGGTAAAGGTTTGGGGAAATGATGTAACCTTGGTTGACACCAGTCTTCACTCAGATTGGTTGCTATTATTGCCAGGGTGGTATACCATCATAAAGCAGAAAGAAGCAAGCTAGACTGTGGATTGTTGGGGAGTTGAAATTGAAGAATTTGTTCCACTGTGCTTGCTGAATGATAAAGTCTGAGGATTTAATGAAGTCCGAGGTTGTGTTCTGATGCTGCTCCCGCACTTCTTGGATGTTGCGTGGTGACAATCATGTCTATAGTGCCTCTGGATGGTGGACTCCAGACTGATTTGGCAAGGAGACAGTTGATGAAAAACCTGACGATGACCTTTCTTGTGACAGACTAGGGAGATGTCAGATTTGTCACATATCTTAAAAATGGTAATTATTACAACATCTTTGAGTTTCTTCCCATATGTGGATGATAAGATTGTGGATTTGTTACTGATGCACTTCACTACTGAGTTTTAGGATCTCAGCATGAAGCATTCAATTTACCCCAAAGGCTTTGTTAATCTAGTACCTTCGCAATTTCTTGTCAACCAGGCAAGTGGTAGTAAGGTTTGTCTGAATATGTTGTTACGAGATGGAGGCAACAACATTCACGTGAAGGATAGACTTGCTATTTTGGCTGTTGGAGTCTTCTTTCTAGTGTGCATTGCCTGCTTAATTTTCCTGATGTTCATCCTGTTCTTGGCTCTCTTTGGAAAACCCCATACATGCCATGGCTGTCAGCAAGTTGCTGGACATTCTCAAGTCAAGTCACTTTTTATTGTCATTTCGACCATAACTACTGGTATGGTACACATTAAAAACGAGATAACGTTTTTCAGGACCATGGTGCTGCATGAAACAGTACAAAAACTACACTGAACTACGTAAAAACAACACAGAAATAAAAACTACACTAGACTACAGACCTACCCAGGACTGCTTAAAGTGCACAAAACAGTGCAGGCATTACAATAAATAATAAATAAGACAATAGGCACAGTAGAGGGCAGTAAGTTGGTGTCAGTTCAAACTCTGGGTATTGAGGATTCCGATGGCTTGGGGGAAGAAACTGTTACATAGTATGGTCGTGAGAGCCCGAATGCTTCAGTGCCTTTTCCCAGATGGCAGGAGGGAGAAGAGTTTGTATGAGGGGTGCGTGGGGTCCTTCGTAATGCTGTTTGCTTTGCGGATGCAGTGTGTAGTGTAAATGTCTGAAATGGCGGGAAGGGAGACCCTGATGATCTTTTCAGCTGACCTCAGTATCCGCTGCAGGGAATTGCGATCCGAGATGATGCAATTTCCGAACCACGCAGTGATTCAGCTGCTCAGGATGCTCTCAATACAACCCCTGTAGAATGTGATGAGGATGGGGGGGGGGGGTGGGAGATGGACTTTCCTCAGCCTTTGCTGAAAATAGAGACGCTGCTGGGCTTTCTTTGCTGTGGAGCTGGTGTTGAGGGACCAGGTGAGATTCTCCGCCAGCTGAACCCCAAGAAATTTGGTGCTCTTAATGATCTCTGCCAAGGAGTCATCGATGTTCAGCAGGGAGTGGTCACTTAGTGCCCTCTTGAAGTCAACAACCATCTCTTTTGTTTTGTTCACATTCAGAGACAGGTCGTTGGCTCTGCACCAGTGCATTAGCTGCTGCATCTCCTCTCTGTGGGCTGACTCGTCGTTCTTGCTGATGAGACCCACCACGGTTGTGTCATCGGCGAACTTGATGATGTTATTCGAGCTTGATGATATTGTGTTGCAGCACAGTTGTGGGTCAGCAGAGTGAACAGCAGTGGACTGAGCACACAGCATGGGGGGCCCCCATGCTCAGTGTGATGGTGTTGGAGATGCTGCCTCTGATCCGGACTGACTGAGGTCTCCCAGTGAGGAAGTCTAGTATCCAGTTGCAGAGGGAGGTGTTCAGGCCCAGTAGGCTTAGCTTTCCAATCAGTTTCTGAGGAATGATTGTGTTGAATGCTGAACTGAAGTCTATGAACAGCGTTCGAACGTATGTGTCCATCTGTGCTCCGTCTGCTGCTTGATTCACAGATTTTTGAGTGATTCTCTGCTTTCAGTGCCTGTAAGTTTTTTTTTCTCTTAAATAAAATGAAGTTTCCAACCTAACAATGCTTTATGGTTAACTATTGGGATGATTTCCTTATTTTTTTTGTTAACCAGTCCTGGTTCTTGGTTGATAAGCAAAGGGTCTCTTCACAGGCCAGTTAAGCATGAAATATGCTGACTACTTCATGTCAGGATATTTGTAAGCTGTTGCTCCTGTAAATGGGAGTTGACAGCTTATTGAAAATAGTAACAATGAAGAAATATTGAAGAGGCTGGGATTATCTTTTCTTTGAACTGAAGTCTGAAGGGAGCCTTGATAGAGTTAGTAAAATTGATGGGACTATACTGACTCTACAGGAGGTCAGAACGGATGGTGGGGGGAGCATATTTAAAATAATTCGGTGAAGAATGAATGGAGATATTTTTCCTCAATCAGACATTAGATCTGGAATTTGCTGTTTGCAAGACTGATGGAGGCAGAAACACACAGCAGATTTAAAAAAAAAATATTGAATGTAATTGTGAAGAATCATGCCCTGCACGGGGCTAGGGATCAAGTGCTGACAGATAGGATTAAATTAGATTTTTTTTAAATAAATGCAGTCATGATTTGCAAATAGTTGCCTTCTGTGGTATAAATTTTCTACTACAATGATTCTGTGAATGCAGCTGTATGCATCACAACTTTTTTATGAAAGTTGTGATTGGAAATTTTACATTGTTTGACAATTTTCATCATGTCTGGTATTTGAATCTTTGTTCATCTGACTTTATGTTAGAACGAGGGCTGAACATTTGCCCAACTCTTATCCTTAAATCTCCTGCATTGAATTATTGCTTGCTTAATAAACTTTATGTGTAACATTTCTATTTTAGTAGAGATGAAATTTTTACTATTGTGCAGAGTAACTCATTTTTGATACTCATTCATAGCTTGTCACACCAGACAGCCAGCCATTCTTGTCTGGCGCGTAGTGTCAGGATTGGTCTCTTTTCGGATTAACAGGGTCATGGTATGAATGTTCCTGACTCAACCCTTGTTTTTAACGAAGCCGAGTGGCTAGCTCGGCGCTCAACCCGGCACAAATGAAAAGCGTGACCGGGGGAGGGGGTGGGTTGCGACTGGGTTCAAACTTGGGAGCCTTCACTTCCGAAGTCCAGTGCTGATGCCACTGCGCCACCAGCCAGCTTATTTTTGATATAAAAGTTACTGATCAGAAGTTTGCAAATAATGAATGTTACTGGAACTTTGACTAGGGATACCAGATTCATTCCACGTATTGACTGGGACTCCCACACTGTGAAAGGGCTAGATGGCTTGGAGTTTGTCAAATGTGTTCAGGAAAGTTTTCTAAATCAATATGTAGAGGTACCTACAAGAGAGAATGCAATACTTGATCTCCTATTAGGGAACCAGACAGGTCAGGTGACAGAAGTATGTGTAGGCAAACATTTTGGGTCCAGTGACCATAATGTCATTAGTTTCAAATTACTTATGGATAAGGATAGGTGTGGTTGTCGAGTTGAGGTTCTAAATTGGAGAGGGGCCAATTTTGTGGAAATGAGAAAGGATCTAGGAAGAGTGGATTGGGATAAGTTGTTTCCTGGCAAGGATGTGTTCAGTAAGTGCAAGGCCTTCAAAGGCGAAATTTTGAGAGTGCAGAGTTTGCATGTTCCTGCCAGGATTAAAGCAAAGTTAACAAGCATAGGGAACCTTGGTTTTCAAGGGATATTGGCGATCTGGTTAAGAAAAAGAGAGAGGTGCATAGCAGGTATAGGCAAGAAGGAACAAATGAGGTACTTGAAGAGTATAAAAATGTGGTGTCAGACACCCTGAGCCAATAGGCTGGTCCTGGACTTATTTCCACTTGGCATGATTAACTTATTATTATTTAATATTTATGGTTTTATATTGCTATATTTCTTCACTATTCTTGGTGCGGCTGTAATGAAACCCAGTTTCCCTTGGGATCATTAAAGTCTGTCTGTCTGTCTGTCTGTAAGAACGTACTAAAGAAGGAAATTAGGAAGGCAAAAAGAAGACATGAGTTTGCTTTGGCAGATAATGTGAAGGTAAACCTGAAGGGTTTCTACAAGTATAATGATGGTAAAAGGATAGTAAGGGACAAAATTGGTCCCCTAGAAGATCAGAGTGGTCATCTATGTGTGGAGCCTCATGAGAGGGGAGATCTTAAACAGATTTTTTGCATCCGTATTTACTCAGGAAACTGGCATAGCATATATGGAAGGAAGGGAACAAGCAGTAGTGTCATGGAACATATAGAGATTAAAGAGGAGGGGGTGCTTGCTACTTTACAGCAAATAATGGTAGATAAATCCCCCGGGCCTGACATGATATTTCCTCGGACCTTGAGAGAGACTAGTGTAGAAATTGCAGGGGCCCTGGTAGAAATATTTAAAATATCTTTAGCCACGGGTGCCGGAGAACTGGAGGGTAGCTCATGTTGTTCCGTTGTTTAAAAAAGGCTCCAAAAGTAAACCAGGTTATTACAGCCCGTGAGCCTGACATCAGTAGTAGGTAAATTATTGGAAGGTGTTCTGAGAGATCGGATATACAAGTATTTGGACAGCCAAGGATTAAGGATAGTCAGCATGGCTTTGTGAGTGGTAGATTGTGTTTAACGAATCTTGTAGAGTTTTTCGAGGAGGTTACCAAGAAAGTAGGTGAAGGAAAGGCTGTGAATGTTGTCTTCATGGACTTTAGTAAGGCCTTTGACAAAGTCCCACATGGGAGGTTAGTTCAGAAGGTTCAGACACAAGGTATCCATGGAGAGGTTGTAAACTGGATTTGAAATTGGCTGTGTGGGAGAGAGTGGTAGTGGATGATTGCTTCTCAAACTGGAGGCCTGTGACTAGTGGTGTGCCTCAGGGATCTGTGCTAGGACCATTGTTTGTCGTCTATATCAATGATCTAGATGATAATGTGATAAATTGGATCAACAAGTTTGCTGATGACACTAAGATTGGAGGTGTTGTGGACTGTGAGGAAGGCTTTCAAAGCTTGCAGAGGGATCTGGACCAATTGGAAAAATGGGCCAGAAAATGGCAGATGGAATTTAATGCAGACAAGTGTGAGGTGTTGCATTTTGGAAGGACAAATCAAGGTAGAACATATGCAGTAAATGGTAGGGCACTAAGGAGTGCAGAGGAACAAAGGGATCTGGGAGTTCAGATACATAATTCCCTGAAAGTGGCATCTGTAAAGAATGCTTTTGGCATCCTGGCATTCATAAATCAAAGTATTGAGTATAGGAGTTGGGATGTTATGGTGTGGTTGTATAAGACATTGGTGAGGCCAAGTTTGGAGTATTGTGTACAGTTCTGGTCACTTAACTATAGGAAGGATATCAGTAAGATTGAAAAAGTGCAGAGAAGATTTACTAGGATGTTGCTGGGTCTTCAGGAGTTGAGTTACAGGGAAAAATTGAACAGGTTAGGACTTTATTCCTTGGAGTGTAGAAGAATGAGGGGGGATTTGATAGAGGTTTACAAAATTATGAGGAGTATAGACAGAGTAAATGCAACTAGGCTCTTTCCACTTAGATTAGGAGAGATAAATATGAGAGGACATGGCTTTAGGGTGAAAGGGGAATGGTTTAGGGGGAACATTAGGGGGAACTTCTTCACTCAGAGAGCAGTAGGAGTGTGGAACGAGCTGCCATCTGAAGTTGTAAATGCGGGCTCACTCTTAAGTTTTAAGAATAAATTGGTTAGATACATGGATGGGAGAGGTCTGGAGGGTTATGGACTGAGTGCAGTTCAATGGGACTAGTGGAATAAAGTTTCAGCACAGACTAGAAGGGCTGAATGGCCTGTTTGCTGTGCTGTAGTGCTCTATGGTTCTATTTTACTTGTTCAGTAGTTAACTGATTAATAACTGGAGGAGATTGTTCCAGTTTTATGTGCCTGGTGATTCTACTTTTAAGTGCTGACGTGCTACTGTTAAGTACAGCACTAGTGTTGGAAGATAAAGCAGTTTTTCTTTAAAAAAAAGGTATTTAATATTATCATCCCAGATGGTGGAAGTAGGTCCTTTTGAAACATCTAAGAACTATCTAGATGAGCAGTTGAAGTTGTTATGGCATGGGAGACTATGGACTAATTGGTGTAAATGGGATTTATGTAGCTAGGTAATTGATAGTCAACATGAGTATAATGGGCTGAATTGTCAATAACCGTGCTATCTGGCTGGATGACTCTGGAGATATGACCTTTATGTATTTTCTAGTTTGGATGTGGAATAAGAAGAATGAGGAGCGATGTCTGATTAGTCAGTATATCTGAGCTACATTTACAATATCCTTCTCTGTATGGTTTTTCTAGTTCTGCTGTTTCATTTCAAAATGCATTTGTGTGGCTTGCTTTTAAATCTGGGTCACTGCCTTTTGAAAACTCTTAAGGATCCAGCACACAATGAAAATTGTTTTTTGTGAAGATTGTGGAAAACACAACATAAGCATGGCTCTGAAAGTGAAATAGTATTTGTATGTGTATTGAGTTGATAGAATGGAAAAATAATTGCTGCTAGCATGACATTTTCTCCCCCCACCCCCCAAAAAAAGAGCCGAGGAAGAAAAGTTTAAATAGAAGAATTCCAAACCCCCATGAATTCAGGGGTCTTTGTTAGGAAAAATGTGCATTTTTATTCTAAAATATTAAATCTTTTATTTTCAAGTATTATTTTCTGAATAATAAACATCTTGTACATGCTTTTACCTGGTTGTATGTTCTCTATTTTATGAATTATTCTGTTAAAAGATCTGGTGGATAAATGACTGAAAAATGAATTTGGGTTGTATTTGTTTTGTGAAGGGATTTTCTTGTTCCTTTTTCCTTGTGCTTTTATAAAATGTGTGCAGTAAAGTGGCACCACCCTTATAGGAAGTTATTTGGAATCCAAATGTTTCTGTTGCTTGATCTACATATTTGATTTGAGTGCTGCACACTGAATGAATGCTGTGAAATTTGCATTTCACAATCTATATATTTTCCAAGATGGCGGCGCAACACAGCTTGCAGCAGCCACTCTGGAGCTGATTATCTGTTATTTGTGAAGTGGGGTGCCGTGCGCAATCATAATCGATTGAAAACGGACGTGGGAGCACAGAGGAACATCGGGAAATCTCCAGGAAGACCTTCTTCATTGCTGCTGCTGCTGTGAGGTCCGGGACTCTGCTGGGAAGAACAGGCCCCCAGTCCTCGGGGTCGCATTGCCGATGGCCGTTGGCGGGGCCGTCTTAATACGCTCGGCAGAGGATGGTGCTCGGAGAAGCTGCGCCGGAGGGGATAGTCGTCGGCTCGGAGGTTCAACGGACTCGGAGTCCGCTGCGGTCAGGTCGCTTTCGGTGTGTGCTGTGTCTGCAAAGCTGGGTTCGATGGAGCTTTCATTGTGTGCTGCGTCTGTGAGGCTGAGTCGGGCGGCGCCGTGGAAGTCCATAGCGGGGGAATTCCCTTCTGCTGTCGGCATGGGATGGCGAGTCTGTTGGGACCCTCGGGACTTGTGGAAACTGTGTAGTGATTTCTTTTGAACTTATAGTCTTTTAACATCTTTGGACTAATTTTACTGTGCCCATGGTCTGTTTTTTTTTAATCAATTATGCTATTGTTTGCACTGTTGTAACTATGTGGTTTTGTGCAGGTCTTGTAGCTTTAGTTTTTGGTCTTGTTTGTCTGGTTGATTTGGAGCTCCTTTCCGGGGAACGCGCTAAGACGGTAGCGCGATATTAATACGCAGCAGCTTCTCCGGACTCTGGATTGGGGATTGCCAAATGTTATGTGGATTTTCTGGTGTAGTCTGTTTTGTCATATGCTTTTGTGATATCATTCTGGAGGAGCGTTGTCTCCTTTTTTAACTGCATTGCATTTGTGGTTTCTAAATGACAATAATCTGAATCTGAATATACTTTCCAATATGGCATTGTTGTAGTTTAGCATTATACTTGTGATCTTAAATTTAAGCTAAATTGCACAATTTTTTTGAAATTTGCATTAACATCCAGTTGAGTTTATTATCCCAGATCTGTTCATGTTGTAGCCCTCAATTTGAACTTAATGCTGCTGTCAGATTACCAGTTTTCACTTTTGGAAAATGCTGTAAGTTTTTAATTGAATATTTATTGCTATTTATTTAACTATCAGTGAAAGTTAAAAATGAATTAACTTTGAACTTTATATGTTTCACAAAAATAATATTGACATTTTTGTTGAAACATACAATTGTTCATTTTGTTAGACTGTGAGAAATATCTATATTTAAATCTTGGATGTGAGGATTGTTTTGATTTGCCTCATAATAATTCTGTACTTTAGACATGAATACTTCATTCATTTACTTCATGAATTTAATTCAAACTTACATCAGCACTTTTATTGCAGTAGCACTAAATGTTCAGTGGGAATGTTTGCTTCTGTTCTCCATGTTTCAGAGAATAAGCTGCCCATATCTCTTTGAGAATGAGACAAAATTATGGCAAGGGCTTTGAACTGGCAGCTAACATTCACATAATAAAGTTTCAGTTGGTCCAACAAAATATGAGCTGTTGACATTCAACAACTTTAAACATATTTGAGGAGCTAGAGAGTAGGTCAACAGGCACCTCAGCCTTCCCTGCCTTTCAGTACACAATTATGGTTGATTTATGTGAGTCTTAACTCCTGTGCTAGTTCTCTGTAACTTTGAATTCCTTGATCTTTCAAATACTTATCATCTCTATCTTAAATACAGTACTGTGCAAAAGTCTTGGGTGGGTGGGTGGTTGGTTGGGGGGTGGGGTGGGTGTGTGTGTGTATAAATATACATGTATATATGTGTGTGTCGTGCCTAAGACTTTTGCACTGTACTGCTGCTGATAAACCTGATTGTGATATGGATCTCTTGTGTACTGAGAGTGGGAGGAAGGGAGGGAGTGGGAAGCACCAGAGAGATATTCTGTAATGATCAATAAACCAATTGTTTGGAATCAAATAAGCATCCTTGGGCTGGGTATGTCTGCACCTGTGCCACCCCCTGCCCTTGGCATTCCTTCTCTGCCACCTGCCCCCTCCTGCAGTGCTCCACCCTCGCCATTCCCAACATCCATTCTCTGAACAGATTTACAAGCTAGCTCTCTATTCCACGTTGAGAAATACAGCACTGTGCAAAAGTCATAGGCACTATTTGCCATATTACTGTATATAACAAAACATGGTAAGTTTGTTGCAGCCTTTATATGTGAATTCTCCAGTGGACAAAATTTGTTTTCAGGATGACAGTACTTAATCTGTCTTCTATATATTTTCATATTTAATTGTGCTTTGTTTTTTAAACTGATATGAATTTGATTCTTAAAAAGTGCAGGACATTTAAATGCTGAAGTAGGTATGGCTTGTGACTTGGTAGTCAGCACAGTAATATTTGTCATATGAACCTTCCATTAAATAGTGGAGAACCAAGTAGGTGTATTGTTTTTTTTCTTCCACTATTTTTATTATTCCAGTATTAATGATTTTCAAACATCTATGATTGAAGGATTAATGAATTGAGAAAGGATTTTTTAAATTCCTAATGTTATTTTGAAGAATTGTTGAGAGAGAATTGATGTCTAAATCAGATGCTTTTGAATTCAAACCCCAGTAGTGTGTATTCTGGATGGATGCATAACTGCATTGTTAAAGAAATACTGCACAAAGGTCATGTTTAATAGATGGGACTTCTCAGGTGATTGTAAAAGATCCCATAACAGTAAGAGCAGAGGAGTTCTGGTGTCTGCTTAATGATTATCTGATGATCAAAAAGTGAATTAATACTTCAAACACTCCAGTACATAGTTTTGTTTTCAGGATGACAGAATACTCAATCTACCTTCTATATATTTTCATATTTAATTTTTGAGGATTGTGTTTTTCTTTTAAAATTGATAGTAATTTTATTTTTAAAATGCAAGACCTTGAAAGAGCTGAAGTTGTGATTTGTGTCTTGGTCAACACAGTAATATTTGTCATATGAAACTTACTTCAAAACTATGAAAATACTATCTTGAAGATATGAAAAATGCTAAATGATAAAATTTTTATTGCACATTCCTTGCAAAGCATTGTGATGTCTTGTGTATGAAGCTAAGTATACAGTAGCTTAGCATAAATACTGATTTTTCTTCAGTTTTTTTCACTTTCTGTATATTTCACGTTTTTTTTACTTTTAAATTGTTGATTTCTTCACCATACAACTTGTTCATTGTTGGGACTCATGAAAAAAATGTGATCATGAAAATGTGTATTATCTTTTCCAAATTAAGGAATACTTGGTGATCTGCTGTTTATAAAGTCTACAATTACAGATCAAAGATGAGAATGTTTGAATGACCAGAGATATTCATAGGATGTGGAGGAGTGAGTGGTTTCCCTTCATGAGATCAGGTTAGAGGAAATCAAGGAAGCCATGAAGAAGTTGAATTGGGAACAGCACATGTATGAGAGTTTTGGGTTTGGTTGGGGGAGCAAGTAATAAGGAAGGGAATCAATCAAGTTCTGACAGTCAAGATGGATAACAGGCATGAGGATAGGTTGCACTGCTAGACAATACTATTGTATTTATATTATGTTTGGTGTTTAAGGCACACAACTTTTTTAGTAAGAAAAGTGAATTGGAAATATTCAAAGTAAACTTACCTTATACCTCATCATGGCAAGTTTGATAATCAGTGTACAAATATCTCAATATATAACATAGATGCTAATCTGTTGTGATATCTATGGTATTAAATTATTGGTGTAGTTAATATATTGGTAAGTGGCAACTCCAATGCTATTGATAAAAGTACGGTGATGATCTTGCTTTCTTGGATGCTACCATGACATGAGGACCTGAATTATAGGGATATGTTGAATTGGTTAGGACTCCATGTAGAGGTATACAAAATTGAGGGGTATTGATAGGGTGTATGCAGGCTTTTTCCCCTCCAGTTGAATGAGGCTAGAACTTAGGTCACAGGTTTAGGATGAAAGGTGAAATATTTAGGGGGAAACTGAGTGTGGTGCGAGCATAGAACAAGTTGCCAGCAGAAGTAGTAGATGCAGGTTCAATTGTAAAGTTTTAGAGAAGTTTGGATAGTATATGGAGGGCTAAGGTCTGGTTGCAGATAGATAAGACTGAGCAGAAAACCAGGCTGGCAGAGACTAGATGGTCCAAGGAATTTGTTTCTGTGCTGTAGTACTCTGAATCTAATGTAAAGGAGAATTAGGATTTTGTGATGGTACTTTCTGACACTTTGCAAATGTTACTTGGCATGTGTTGGCTTAAATTTGGGTATTGTTCAGTTCCTGTTAACTAAGAACGTGTGAGTTTTGTTGAAAGATAAATGAAACAGAAAATGTCATGAGCAAACAATTCCACCAATGACATGATGGATGGATATTACACATCGATGAAGTAACTAGACAGATGGTCCCAAAGAAATCCTACGTAAATGATCTTGGGCTAAAATGATTAGCTTATTTCAATCACAATTTTTATTAAAACAGAAGATTTAGACATGAACTTAGATACACAAGACTTGGAAGGATACAGAGCTAACACAGACAAATACAATTATTATAGATAAACAGTAGGGTTGACATGGACATGATGTACCAAAGGGCTTATTTCTGAGATGTATAACTATAAGATGCCAGAAGCAATCAGTAGTTCAGGCAGCATCTGTGGAGAAAGAAACAGTATGTTCACTTAAATTTCTCTTCATTGAAACGAGAAGTAAGAAAGTAAGTGTCTTTTAAAGTTGTAGATGATGGAGGAATGAATAATATATCTTATAGAATTAGCTTCTCCAGATATTGCTGTTGCTTTTAGTTCTTGAACCGCATCATGATTTACGTGGCTGAACTTGCCCTTACAGTGAACAACTTCAATTGTTCTCACTCTGACCAAAATAAAGTAAGCTATAGAACTCACGTGAGCCCTAACTGTGCCTGAAACTTCGTGGCCTCTGTGAAACAATCCTCAATTCAGATTCAGATTCAGTTTATTGTCATTTAGAAACCACAAATGCAATGCAGTTAAAAAATGAGACAACATTCCTCCAGAATGATATCACAAAAGCATATGACAAAACAGACTACACCAGAAAATCTGCATAACGTTTGGCAATCCCCAATCCAGAGTCCGGAGAGGCTGCTGTCTTAGTGTGTTCCCCAGAAAGGAGCTCCAAATCCACCAGACAAACAAGACCAAAACCTAAAGCTACAAGACCTGCTCAAAATCACATAGTTACAACAGTGCAAGCAATAGCATAATTGATAAAAAAAAACAGACCATGGGCACAGTAAAAATAGTCCAAAGATGTTAAAGGACTATAAGTTCAAAAGAAATCACTACACAGTTTCCACAAGTCCTGAGGGTCCCGACAGACTCGCCATCCCACGTCGGCAGCAGAAGGGAGTACCCCTGCTATGGACTTCCACGGCGCTGCCCGACTCAGCCTCGCAGACGCAGCACACAATGAAAGCTCCGTCAAAACCAGCCTCGCAGACACAGCACACACCGAAAGCGACCTGACCGCAGCGGACTCCCGAGTCTGTCGAACCTCCGAGCCGATGACCATCCCCTCCGGCGCAGCTTCTCCGAGCACCATCCTCTCCCGAGCGTATTAAGACGGCCCCGCCAACGGCCATCGGCAACGTGACCCCGAGGACTGGGGGCCTGTTCTTTCCAGCAGAGTCCTGGACCTCAGCAGCAGCAGCGAAGAAGGTCTTCCTGGAGATTTCCAGATGTTCCTCCGTGCCCCCACATCCGTTTTCAATCGATTATGATTGTGCACGGCACCCCACTTCACAAATAACAGATAATCAGCTCCGGAGTGGCTGCTGCAAGCTGCGTCGCGCCGCCATCTTGGATTTCACCTTTCTCAGGATTCTTTCCATTATATTAAAACCTGTATTGGTGGTGCTCTCTTTACTTGTACAGAACTTGAAAATGTCATACTTTGATTGTCATTTTCCAGTCTTAGAGGATGGGCTAGCAGCTGATATCCATATAGTTGCTATCTCAACTACACCTCTTGCTATTTTGTTTACTCTAAGGATGCATTCCTCCCAGTTTCTCTGAAACAATTATATATGTTCTAATGACATGATTTTTCACCTCACTACTTTTGAGATCCCTTATTTATCCTTACCTGTGGCTTCTGTGAATCATTGCTGGAGCTCTCAACTACACTGTGCATGTTCTATCTCCTACACCTCTGCAGGTACTCAATCTCCCTGAGCTAGAACAAGGATGTGGCTCCCCTTGTTCTTGTTCTCTACTTGCAAGCCTCCATTTTGAAATGAAGCTCTTCATAGGTTCTTTTCTTAGACAAAATTCCATAGTGTGATGCATATTCCCTGTTCCTCCCAAATTGAGGATTTCCAAAAGGACTGTACCCTATGTGACCTAGTTCACTCTTTCAGCTTCACCAGCCATTCATCTGCTTGTGGCATTTTGCCACACATACGCAGGCAGTGCAACACCTATCCTCTCACAGCTACCTGGACAATTCCTCTTCCCACCCTGTCTCTTGCAAAAATGCCATACCGTTCACAATTCCTCCATTTCCGCTGCATCTGCTCTCAGGATGAGGCTTTTCATTCCAGGACGAAGGAGATGTCTTCCTTTTTTAAAGAAAGGGGCTTCCCTTCCTCCATGATCAACTCTGCTCTGAAACACATCTGTTCCATTTCACGCACATCTGCTCTTACTCCATCCTCCTGCCACCCCACTAGGGATAGGGTTCCCCTTGTCCTCACCTACCACTCCACCAGCCTCTGGGCCCAACGTATAATTCTCCTAACTTCCGCCATCTCCAACGGGATTCCACCACCAAGCACATTTTTCCCTCCCCCCCCCCCCCCCCCCCGCTTTCCGCAGGGATTGCTCCCTATGTGACTCCCTTGTCCGTTTGTCCACCCCATCCCTTCCCACTGATCTCCCTCCTGGCACTTATCCCTGTAAGCGGAACAAGTGCTACACCTGCCCTTACACTTCCTCCCTCACCACCATTCAGGGCCCCAGTCAGTCCTTCTAGGTGAGGCGGCACTTCACCTGTGAGTCTGCTGTTGTGGTATACTGTGTCCTGTGTTCCTGGTGCAGCCTTTTATATATTGGTGAGACTCGATGCAGACTGGGAGACCGTTTCGCTGAACACCTACGCTCTGTCTGCCAGAGAAAGAAGGATCTCCCAGTGGCCACACATTTTAGTTCCATGTCCCATTCCCATTCTGATACGTCTATCCATGGCTGTCTCTACTGTCAAGATGAAGCCACACTCAGGTTGGTAGGAACAACACCTTATATACCGGCTGGGTAGCCTCTAGCCTGATGGCATGAACATTGATTTCTCTAACTTCCGTTAATGCCCCCCTCCCCTTCTTACCCCATCCCTTATTTATTTGTTTGTTTGCTTATTTTTTCCCTTTTTTTCTTCTTTTCTCTTTTTTCTCACTCAGTCCCTTTCACAATCACTCCTTGCCTGCTCTCCATCTCCCTCTGGTGCCCCCCCCCCCACTTTCTTTCTCCCTTGGCCTCCCATCCCATGATCCATTCCCTTCTCCAGCTCTGTATCCCTTTTGCCAATCAACTTTCCAGCTCTTAGCTTCATCCCTCCCCCTCCTGTCTTCTCCTATCATTTCGGATCTCCCCCTCCCCCTCTCACTTTCAAATCTTTTACTATCTCTTCTTTTAGTTAGTCCTGATGAAGGGTCTCGGCCCAAAACGTCGACTGTACTTCTTCCTATAGATGCTGCCTGGCCTGCTGCGTTCCACCAGCATTTTGTGTGTGTTGTTTGAATTTCCAGCATCTGCAGATTTCCTCGTGTTTGCAACACGTGTCCTTTTACTTTCTGCCTTTTGTCAAACATTCTGATTAGATGCAACAACATCTTTTCAAATTACCGTAGTGAATTGGATTGTTGCTCATAATTCAGCAATACCTGATTGGAGAAATTAAGTGCAGTTTGAGTAATCACTTTACGGAATGCTGCCACGTAGTTTGCAGTGATAAACCTGAACTTTCCATTGCCTGTGGTTTTAACTATCACATTTCTGTCTTCGGCCTCATCCATTGTTGAAGTGACGTCCAGAATAAGCTTATGGGACAATATGGGTATGTTGTAGTCCTTAGACATGCTGTTGAATCAGCTGTTTCATGTAACTGGCTTTTTCTGATTAAAAGTGGAGAATTCTGGGAATACTCAGCAAATCGGATATCTTCAGTGAAAGGTGAAAGTAATTCACATTCTCTACCTGAAATGTTAATTGTTTTGCTTTCTGCAGATGCTTTGTGCTTTTGAATATTTGCAGATTTTTTTCAATCAACCTTTCTACTTGTGTTAGAACTAGCCAGTTGAAATGTAAAGTCACACAGCTGGTCTCTCAGTGAAGAATTTTGACCGAAACTGTCAGCTGTCCATTTTGCTCCATGTATGTTGCCTCATCTAGTGAGTTCCTCCAGTGTCTTGTGTTGCTTCAGATTTCAGATCCTAAAGTCTCCTTTGGCTCCATTCTACAGATACTGCCTGATCTGCTCGTCTTTTCCACCATTTTAATTTTAATTTTTGCAGATTTCCAGCAATATAACTCCAAGATGGTGGTGCGACACAGCCTGCAGCGGCTACTCCGGATCTGATTATCTGTTATTTGTGAAGTGGGGTGCCGTGCACAATCATAATCGATTGAAAACAGACGTGGGTGCACGGAGGAACATCGGGAAATCTCCAGGAAGACCTTCTTCACTGATGCTGCTGTGAGGTCCGGGACTCTGCTGGAAAGAACAGGCCCCCAGTTCTCGGGGTCGCGTTGCCGATGGCAGTTGGTGGGGCCGTCTTAATACGCTCGGCAGAGGATGGTGCTCGGAGAAGCTGTGCCAGAGGGGATGGTCATCGGTTTGGAGGTTCGACGGACTCGGAGTCCGCTGTGGTCAGGTCGTTTTCGGTGTGTGCTGCGTCTGCGAGGCTGGTTTCGATGGAGCTTTCATTGTGTGCTGCGTCTGCGAGGCTGAGTCGGGCGGCGCCGTGGAAGTCCATAGCGGGGGTATTGCCTTCTGCCGCCAGTGTGGGATGGCGAGTCTGTCGGGACCCTCGGGACTTGTGGAAACTGTGTGGTGATTTCTTTTGAACTTATAGTCCTTTAACATCTTTGGACTATTTTTACTGTGCCCATGGTCTGTTCTTTTATCAATTATGCTATTGTTTGCACTGTTGTAACTATGTGATTTTGAGCAGGTCTTGTAGCTTTACGTTTTGGTCTTGTTTGTCTGGTGGATTTGGAGCTCCTTTCCGGGGAACGCGCTAAGACGGTAGCGCGATATTAATACGCAGCAGCCTCCCCGACTCTGGATTGGGGATTGCCAAACGTTATGTGGATTTTCTGGTGTAGTCTGTTTTGTCATATGCTTTTGTGATATCATTCTGGAGGAACATAGTCTCATTTTTTAACTGCATTGCATTTGTGGTTTCTAAATGACAATAAACTGAATCTGAATCTGAATTGGTATGTGCATCTTGCATGTTCTGCCATGTTCTTCTGTTTTTCTTTCTGTGCTGACAGAAGTAAATTAATCCCCTGGGCAAGCTTGATTTACCCTATCACAGATAAGGTGCACCCCCCAATCTAAAACAATTGAAAGTTAAGGTTCAAAGTAAATTTATTACCAAAGTACATATATGTCACCATATACAGCCCTGAGATTCATTTTCTTGTGGATATACTCAATAACTCCATAATAGAATAATAACTATGATTGAATCAGTAAAAAACTGCATCAACATGGGCTTCAAACAGTGTGCATAAGACACCAATCTGTGCAAATATAAGAAGAAATAAATAATATCAATAAATAAATAAATAAGCAATAAATATCAAGCACATGAGATGAAGAGTTCTTGAAAGTGAGTCTATAGGTTGTGGGAACATTTCAACAATGGAGCAAGTTAAGTTGAGGGAAGTAATCCTCTGAACTGTTACTGAACTTCGTGGTATGAGTCCTGAGGCTCCTGTACCACCTTCCCGATGGCGGCAGCGAGAAGAGAGTATGTTCTAAGTGGTGGGGGTCCCTGGTGATGGATGCTGCTTACCTGCAACAATGCATCATGTAGATGTGCTCAACGAAGGGGAAGGCTTTACAAGTGATGGTCTAGTGTTTATCTATATTTTTTATAGGATTTTCTGTTCAAAGCCATTGGTGTTTCCATACCAAGCTGTGATGCAGCCAGTGAATATCCTCTTCACCACACATCTATAGAAGATTGTTATAGATTTAGATGTCATGCTTAATCTTCGCCAACTCCTAACAAGTGGAGGCGCTGAACAGGTCCTCTGAAATTGTGACAATGAAGAATTTAAAGTTGCTGACCCTCTCCACCTTTGATCCTTGGGTGGTTCATGGTCCTCTGGTTTCCTCCTCCTGAAGTCAATAATCAGCGTATTGGTCTTGCTGATATTCAGTAAGAGTTTGTTGTTGTGGCACCATTCAGCCAGATTTTCAATCTCCCTCCTATATGCTGATTTGTCACCACCTTTGATTCAGCCTATGACAGAGGTGGCATTAGCAAATTGTTTTCTCACTTCTTTTGTTCTGGTGAAGAGTCATTGATCTGAAATCTTGACTTTTTCCTCTGTTAACAGATACTGTTCAATCTGCTGAAGACTTCTTGCATGTTCTGGTTTTATTTCAGATTTTTAGTATCTGCAGTTTATTAATTCAGTCACCATCTTTCAGTCCAATGCAACTCAATATACTCAAAAGCTTCTCCAATTTCCATAGACCACAGTTATACTAGGACTCCTTGCTGCAACGTTTGGTTGAGTCCTTCTATTGTGAGAATGGCTTTTCTCTTTATTTAAACATAATTTTTTGGTTCCTCTGTATTCCAAAGCTGCCATAGTTTTGGGGGTGAAGACAACTAATTTTGAATAGATCAATTTTCTGTACATACTTATCTTAAAATTTAAAAAATAGTAAAAATTCTTCAAGAATGCACTTTCTTGATTTCATGTACTATTTATTAAAGGCTCAGAAACTCCATTTCCTTATACTAAACTTATTTTCTCAACAATGACACAATACCTACTTAAGAGCCTAGAGCAGTGTGTGACATTACAGAACATAATGTTTTCACAATCCATTGAATCATTTATATATTGACATCATTTATATCTCTGTATGCAATATGTCCTCAGTGTTCAGTTGTTTTGATTTAGGTAATTATATTCTGCCAGAAATTAGATTTTAAAAAAATATTTGTCACATTAAGTAAATTAGGTGAGTGACTTAAAAACGTGTTTCTGTGTATTGAGGCACTTTTGGAGAAGTCTGTTATGTAGTAAAAATCTATGCTGATCAGATGGCTGGAGTGTTTACTGATATTTTTACCCTCTTGCTTCGGCAATCTGACATATCCACCTGTTTCAAGCAGGCTTCAATTGTGCTGGTGCCTAAGAAGAATGTGGTAACCTGCCTCAATGTACATCATCCAGTAGCACTTAAAAAAACAGTGATGAAGTGCTCTGAGATGTTGGTGATGAAACATATCAATTCCTGCCTGGGAAGCAACTTGGCTCTGCTCCAATTTGCCTACCATCATGACATGTCAACAGCAGATGCCATTTCATTGGCTCTTTATTCAACCCTGGAACATCTGGATAGTGAAGATGCATACATCAGGATGCTCTTCATTGACCACTGCTTGGCATTCAATAATATCATCCCCTCAAAACTAATCAATGATCTTCAAAACCCAGGTCTTGATACCTTGTGCAACTGAATCCTCAACTTCCTCACTTGCAGACCCTAATCAGTTTGGACTGGCAATAGCATCTCCTCCACATCTCCATCAGCACAAGTCTGTGTGTTTAACCCCCTGCTTTATTACTCACTTCATTATTTTCATTGTGAGGCTAAGCACAGAAAAGTCTACAAAAAGTAGTGGATATGGCCCTGTCCATCATGGGTAAAGCCCTCCCCATCATTGAGCACATCTACATGGAGCACTGTCATAGGAGAGTAGCATCCATTATCAAGGGTCCCCACCATCTGAGCCGTGCTCTCTTCTCACTGCTGCCATCGGGAAGAAGTATAGGAGCTTCAGGACTAACACCACCAGGTTCAGGAATAGTTATTACCCCTCACCCATGGGCTCTTGAACCAGAGGGGATAATTTCACTCAACTTCATTTGCTCCATCACAGAACCATTCCCACAATCTATGAACTCACTTTCAAGGACAATTCACCTCATGTTCTTAATATTTATTGCTCATTTATTTATTTAATATTATTATTCTTTTTCTTTTTGCATTTGCAGTTTGTTGTCTTGCACATTGATTGTTTGTCCATCCTGTTGGGTGAGGTTTTTCCATTGATTTTATTATGCTTGTATTTACTGTGATTGCCCACAAGAAAGTGAATCTCAGGGTTGTATATGGTGACATACATATACTTTGATAATCAATTTACTTTGAACATGTTGCAGTAATTATACATTGAACTTGTGTTTATTTAATATGTTTGTTTTAAGTGCTTTGAGATGGCCTTAATTTCGAGACAGAGCATCAATATAAGTGCAGCAGAAAGCTACCACATCAGAAGATCTCATTTTCATTTCCTGATTCATATTGAGTTATCTAATTTTAACTGAGGATGTTAGATTATGTCTTTGGACACTACTGAGTTAAAGCTACTACTCAATCTATGTTGGAATGTGTGCTCCTGTGGATTTTGGATGAAGGCAGCTTATTGTGCATTTTCTTTGAGAAGATATTTTAAGCTGTTTTTTTTCCAGCTTTAATCTTGAAAACATTATTTATAATATTGCTTTGCAGTCTATAATAAACAGCATAAGTTACAATAATGAGCAATTTTGTGCTTTTTTGTTAATGTTCTCTGAAAAATGTTTTCTTCATTGGAATATTCTTGGTAAAGAAAATTAAGTCAATCTGTAAAAGCAGCCAAGTACAGAAAAAGAACTCTAATTTCTACTGCTCCCTTTAAGCTGCACAGGTGCATGGCTGCAAATTACTGAAGTATTCCCACACCCATAGGTTTTGTTGCTGTGCAGCTAGATTTTTCTTAACATTTTAATATTTAAAGTGCAGCACAGTTTTTAGGCCATGTAAACATTTCTTGCTCAGAACAATAGTTGATTCGCGCAGCTGTTAAAAAAAAAAAAATTTGTGGAAATGTTGCTAATTTCTCTTGACTTATGCATGTAGTCTTTTTATTACTGCAGCCTTGTATGCATGTCTTCGAGCAACTCATCGAAGGGAAAGACAGGCTAAGGTTGATCAAAGGTCAAAGTAAAATTTGTAATCAAGAGTACATTCAGTATATGTCACAATGTACAACCCTGCTGCGAATCTTTCTCCTGCGGGCATACTCAACAAATCTATAGAATAGTAAGTAAATGGGATCAATGAAAGAACAGGAGCATAGAAGACACCAACCTGTTGAAATGCAGCTATAAATTACTAACAATAAATAGTGAGAGCATGAAATAACAAGATAGAGTCCTTAAGGTAAGACCTTTGGTTGTGGTAACATCTCAGTTATCCTTTTCTATTCAAGAGCCTGATGGTTGAGAGGTAGTAACTATTCTTGAACCTGGTGGTGTGAGTCCTGAGTCACTTGTACTTCTGCCTGATGGCAGCAGCAAGAAAAGAGCATGGCCTGGGTGGTGAGCATCTTTGATGATATATGCTGCTTTTCTATGACAGAGTTTCATGGAGATGTGCTCTAGATGTGCTCAGTGGAGGCTTTTTACTGTTGATTCAGGTTGATATTGATGAAAGTGAAATTATTGTTGCAATTTCTGGTAACGTCATATCCTGTTCTTTTACAGTGAATAGTTTTGCCACACACATGCTATGCTTCCTGTAAACTGGACTGTGAATTTCAATACCACATGTGAACCAAAACTGTTTATGATGTTTATACTGGTGTTTGTAAGTCTGAAAACTTTCCAGTGTTTATTGAATAAATTGAAACCTCACTTAATGGTTCACTGCAGAGTTCTCATTCATTTATAGTGTTATTGGCATTGGAGGGGAATATTAGTAAAGTAACAGGATGAAAAACAAAAAAAGAGATTGTCTAACTTGTGTCCTAGCAAATTGTTGAAAACAAGTTGCTCATGATTGTTCAACCAATGAGAGGGCATAATAGCATTGATATTCATCTAAACAGGGCACACTGCATTATGACACACACAAAATGATATTTTGTGTGTGTTGTTTGAATTTCCAGCATCTGCAGATTTCCTCGTGTTTGCACTGCATTATGATCTTTTTTACAAGTTGATTTGTTTAGCTTTCATCCTTAGAAAGGCATTGACAATGTGAAGTGAGGTACCATCGTAGTATGTTCAGTCCATATCTGCTGGTCTAATTTATTATTAAAATGAGCATGTCATTAAACTTAACAGCAGATACAGTAGATATATTACTTGGAAAACATGTCAAGGATTTTCTAGTGGCTCTATTGAAAGGAAGATATCACATTTATTTTAGCAGACCAATGGAGAATTTTTCTGAAGTATGGTAGTAATCAAAATTCATCAGTTAATATGTACATATTAAGGATTTATGAACAGCAATTTGCTAATAATCAGATACCGGTAATCTCTTAGTAATGTTAGTTAAATGATAAATATTGGCTAACCACCTTGTTGAATCATCCAACTGAGAAGGCTGGCTGATGATTTTCTTGTTGCTTGATTAAATGTCCTTGAAATATATTTAAGGAGAAATATTATCCATTTGTCTTTGAGGGCCTTGAGGAAAAGGGGACTGGTGTACAGCCTAAAAACTTGTTTTATTTCTCCATTAAATAAATATAATGTATCAATCATTTCCAATATAGTTAGATCTTTCTAAGATGTTGATAGGGTATCAATTTTAAAACAATTGGTTATTTCTGAGCTGAATATATTTCAATTGCATATCCTATTTCAGTGGAAACCTGCTGATTCTGATGGTGCCAAATTAGATAACCTGATTAGTTTGTGTAAATTGCCCTACTACTGTGTTAGAAATAAATACGGTTGTAGAACACTACAGCACAGAAACAGGCCCTTTGGACCATCTGGTCTATACTGAACTATTAATTTGCCTAGTCCCATTGATTTGCACCAGGAGCATAGCCCTCCAACCCCCTCCCATCCATCTTTATATCTAAATTTCTCTTAAGTGTTGATATCAAACCAATCGACCACCTGTTGGCAGCTTGTTCCACACTCTCAACCCTTCTAAGTGAAGAGAATCCCCCTCATTTTCCTCAGAAACATTTCCTTTTTCATCCTTAATCTGTGATCTCTAGTTCTAATCTCACTCAACCTCAGTGAAAAACACCCACCGTAAATTCCGGTGTATAAACCGACCCGGAGTATAAACCGACTCCTCCCTCCCATTTTCAAGTTTAAAAAAGTGACTTTTTCATGTTTCCTTTGTATAAGCCTATCCCTTTTGTAGAGGTTTTTGATTTAACCAGAAAAGACCGCAAGATCTCACATGCCGGTACTCAGCTTTGCCGGATCTGGAACCTGGAGATTTTGTGAACCAGTACCTGCTAAGAAAATAAGCCTACACATTGTAGAGCATTATAAGTGAATTCTTAATACGTAAATAAATCAGGGAGGGAAGTTTTGGATTAGGTTCCCAATAGTAAAGAATCCTCTGAAATGTAACCCCCCGTGAAACCATTTAGCGCCCATCATAATCTCGTTAAAACATAACACGGGGTGGCAGGATCAGTACGTGTACTCAGTATTGAGTTTACGACCACCATGTACAAAAGATTAAAACGAATGCAATATGATGCTGGCTTCAAGTTGAAGATTGTTGATTTTGCTGAAGGAACGAATAATGCCGCAGCTGCTAAGAAGTTTAGTGTAAATGAGAAACAAGTGAGAGAGTGGAGAAAGGCAGAGGACACGCTGAGGGAAATGCCAAAGACGAAATGTGAAAACTGCGGGAAAACATGCCGGTGGCCAGAACTGGACGAAAAAGTTTGTGTGGGTGAATCACCAGCGATCATGTGGATACATTGTTACCAGAGAAATGATTTGAGTTCAAGCGTTGGAATGGACCAAAAAAACACCATGTGGTCAGCAAAAATTTCAAAGCTACGTGAATTTGGTGCACCCAATTTATGAATAGACGTGATCTTGTATTGAGACAAAAAACAAAGATTGCTCAGAAAATTCCCGTGAGGTGTTGTTTATGTTCAAGAACACTGCTGGATGGACGAAGTGGGTTGCTTGAAGTGGGTTAAAGAGGTGTGGTGTCGACGTCCAGAAGGTTTCAGGAAGGAAAAGTCACTACTTGTCTGGGACATGTTCAAAGCACACTTGTCAGGTGAGACAAAAGCAGCATTGAAAGCTGAAAATACGGACATTGCAGTCATCCCTGGTGGTTTGATGTCCGTGCTCCAGCCACTAGATGTGAGTTTAAACAAACCATTCAAAGAATTCATGTGTTGACAGTGGAATGAATTTGACTCAAAAACAGCCAATAAATACGACCTGTCTTCCGTGTATTCATTTTTCCAAAGTTGGCACCCTCTGTATAAGCCGACCCCCTAATTTTAGGACCAAAATTTAGGGCCAAATTCTCGGCTTATACACTGGAATTTATGGTACATGCTTTTCCTCCCTATCTATAGATCGACTAGGCTTATACTCACTGGAATTTAGAAGATTGAGGGGGGGATCTTATTGAAACGTATAAAATTCTAAAGAGATTGGACAGGCTAGATGCAGGAAGATTGTTTCCGATGTTGGGGAAGTCCAGAACGAGGGGTCACAGTTTAAGGATAAAGGGGAAGCCTTTTAGGACCGAGATGAGGAAAAACTTCTTCACACAGAGAGTGGTGAATCTGTGGAATTCTCTGCCACAGGAAACAGTTGAGGCCGGTTCATTGGCTATATTTAAGAGGAAGTTAGATATGGCCCTTGTGGCTAAAGGGATCAGGGGGTATGGAGAGAAAGCAGGTACAGGGTTCTGAGTTGGATGATCAGCCATGATCATACTGAATGGCAGTGCAGGCTCAAAGGGCCGAATGGTCTACTCTTGCACCTATTTTCTATGTTTCTATACCCCTCATAATTTTGTAAACCTCTACCAAATTTCCCTTCATTCTTCTATATTCTAGGGAATAAAGTCCAAAGCTATTCAACCTTTCCCTATAACTCAGGTCCTGAAATCCTGGCAACATCCCTGTAAATTTTCTCCCATTCTTTCAATCTTACTGACATATTTTCCTGTAGTTACATGACCAAAACTGCACAAAATACTCCAAATTAGGCCTCACCAATGTCTTGTACAACTTCAACATAATATCCCAACTTCTTTACTCATTACTTTGATTTATGAAGACGAATATGCCAAAAGCTTTCTTTATTACTCGATCTACCTATGACACCATTTTCAAGGAATTAAGGATCTGTATTCCCAGATCCTTCTGTCGCACTCCTCAGTGCCCTACTGCTCACTGTGCATGTCTTACCCTGGTTCTCCTAAAGTGCAACACCTCACACTTGTCTGGTTTATATTCCGTTGGCTATTTCAGCTCATTTTTCCAGCTGGTCCAGCTCCCCCTGCAAGCTTTGATAGTCTTCCCCACTGTCCACTACACCCCAATCATGATGTCATCCTCAAATTTTCTGATCAAGTTTACCACAATATCATCCAGATCATTGCTATAGATGACGAACGGCAGTGGACCCAGCGACGATCCCTGCAGCACACCACTGGTCACAGGCCTCCTGTCAGAGAAGGAATCTTACATCTTCTTTGGCTGCTCAATGATCATTGATATTTTATTTATAACTTTTAGCAAAGTTGAAGGAAAAAATAGTCATGCTATTTTGATGCGAATTAAAGATGAGCATGTCTTTACCTAGTATTATGACACGACTGGCTGCTTCCATTTGTGCAAGCAACCAGTTTATTTTGTTTTTCTTTTCTTAATAATATGTTCAGAACTTGCCACTGGTGAGGCTCAAGTTATAGCTATTGTCCACCACTGCTTCACTTGAAAATACTTTCTAATAAAGTAATGGTTCTTGGATTTATTACAGTTGTTTGTGTAATGAAAATCATAGGCTAGTTCACAAGTTTAAATAGTTAACTGTTTATCTTAGGACCAGAATCTATAGATCAGATCAACAATCAAACAATTTTTAATGCAATCACTACTTGTATCAAGTGCCATCTCCTCCAAAGTAATGATAAAAATATATTTATCAAAATTCTGTCTCATTAGTTTTGTCATATTCAGCAGTAATTGCATGTGTGCTCATTCAAGAGGAAATGGAAGCTTCAAAGTAGATTTATTATCAAAATGCATATTTGTCACTGTTTATAACCCTGAGACACATTTTCTTTCAGCTATACTCAACAAATCCAAAATAGAATAATAACCATAACAGAATCAATGAAGACCGCACCAAATGGGCATTCAAACAGCGTGAAGAACAACGAACTTTGCAAGTGCAAAAAGAAAGAAACAACAATAATAAATAAATAAACAATAAATATCAAAGACATGAGATGAAGAGTCCTTGAAAGTGAGTCCATTGGGAACCTTTCAGTGATAGGGCAAGTGAGGTTATCCTTCTGGTTCAAGAACCTGATGGTTTAGGGGTAATAACAATTCCTGAACCTGTTGGTGTGAGTCCTGCATCTTCCTGTACGACAAGTTCAAAATTCAAATAAAATTTATTATCAAAGAATGTATATCATATACAACCTTGAGATTCATCCTCTTGCAGGCACCAACAAGAAAACAAAGAAGTTCAGTAGAATCCATTAAAAAAAAACAAAGACTGACAAACATCCGATGTGCAAAAGAGAACAAAAATAGTAAATAGATAATACTGAGAAAATGAGCTGCAGAGTCCCCAAAAGTGAGTTCAGAGGCTGTGGAGTAAAGAGAGAACTGAGGAGAGGGAAGCCGATCCAGGAGCTCAATACCTGGCTACGGGGCAACAACTGTTCTTGAACCTGGTGGTGTGGGACCCAGGACTCCTGCATCTCCCACCCAATGGTAGAAGCAAGAAAAGTGGAAGACGGGTCAAACACAGGCAGATGAGCCAGGCTCAGATGGGAGATCTTGGCTTCATTTTCTGCTTTCGGGCCTTGACGTTTTAATTTGGCTCAAAGTTCATCCTTGTGCTTTCTCTTCTGGCAATAGCTGAACTTAATCACTTCAAGGTGCAGTACCTGCATTCACAAGGTAAAATTCACCAAATCCTTCAGGATATCTTAAAATTGCTAGTTTGTTTAGATGGTTCAAAAGTACATTTCTTAAAGGGAAATTACTGGCTGTGGAATACAGCCATCGTAGTTTAGAAGAAATATATCTTGTAGAATATCTAGAAATAATGTGAGCTGCCCACAAAATATCGCTGTTTATTGCCAGTACCCTCTCGCTCTATATGTACTCATCCTAATCAATGTCATGTGTGATATGTAATTGCGGTGGAGTACGTAGTTCGTTCTCCACCCTTCTTTCACTTTCAATGCTGTCAATCATATTTTTCTCCATTGGTAATTTGTTTCTCCAAGAAATTGAATTTGTTAGGCAGGGCTTTAACTGTTTTGCTCAACTCTTGGGATGTGGATGTTGCTGGCATGATTCGTTTGCACTTCTCATTTCTGACTGCTTGTAGGAACAAACAGCGTCCAGCACAGTGGTGTGTGTCTGCAGTTGTACATATAATCCAGACAGGGATTATACAAGAAACAGAGATTTCCTTTTTCAAGGCAGTAATGAGATAGATAGATTTAACAACAAAACTATCACAGTCACCATTATCAACATTGCTTTCTATTCCAAATCTATTTATTTAAGTTACATTAACATGGTGGGATTTGAATGTGTTTCCAGATCAATAGTCCAGAATGCTAGATATGTAACTTAACTGCTGCAACTATATCCTATCAATTTGAGTATCTTCATCAATATCCATTGCTTTGCTAATAATACCTTCAAGGTTACCTACAACCTTAATCTTCTTTTCCACTTTCTCTCTAGACATTGCTTGATGACATTGAGGTTTAGAAGAGCTGCTAATCTAAACATTAGGAAGACCAAACCCTCTAATAGCCCTTGGGACACCAAGGAGCAGATAAGCAGGCAGATTTTAGAGTGGTGCAGGAAACGCAGGGTTGTAGTTATGGGTGATTTCAACTTCCCTCACATTGACTGGCACCTCCAGACTGCTAGGGGGATAGATGGGACTGAATTTGTCAGGTGTGTTCAAGAAAGATTCCTGACACAGTATGTGGACCGGCTGACGAAAGGAGAGGCCATACTGGATCTAGTTCTGGGTAATGGACCTGGTCAGGTGGCAGACCTCTTGGTGGGGGAGCATTTTGTTGAGAGTGACCACAACTCCCTTAGCTTCAGCATAGCTGTGGAAAAGGATAAAAACAGACAAAATGGGCAAGTGCTTAACTGGGGAAGGGCTAACTATGAAGGGATGAGGCAGGAAATAGCAAGAATAAATTGGAAACAGATGTTCAAGGGTGAAAGCACAGAAGTAATGTGGAGGAAGTTTAGAGACCACTTATGCTGGGTTCAGGATAGGTTTGTCCCACTGAGACAAGGAAAAAAATGGTAGGAAAAGGGAACCATGGCTGACAAAACACGTGAGGCAACTCGTCAAGAGGAAGAAGGAAGCGTGTTAGATGTAGGAAGCAGGAAGCAGGAGGGGCTCATGAGAAATATAGGGTAGCCAGGAAGGAGCTTAAGAAAGGACTTAGGAGAGCTCAAAGGGGGCATGAGAAGGCCTTGGCATGTAGGATTAAGGAGAACCCCAAGGCATTCTATGCATACATGAAGAACAGAAGGACGACAAGAATGAAGGTGGGGCGGCTAAAGGTAAAGAAGGCAACATGTGCCTGGAGGTGGAGGAGCTTGGGGAGGTCCTAAGTAAATACTTTGCTTCAGTATTCACAAGTGAAAAGGACCTTGATCAGGGTGAGGTCAAAATAGAACAGGCTTGTGTACTGAACAATGTGGAGATTAAGGAAGAAGTAGTGTTGGATCTTCTTAAAAACATCAAGATTGATAAGTCCCCAGGGCTGGACTTGATATACCCCAGGTTGCTGTGGGACGTGAGAAGAGATCGCTGGAGCAGTAACTATGATCTTTGAATCCTCTTTGGCTGCAGGGGAGGTGCCGGAGGATTGGAGAATGGCAAATGTAGTTCCCTTGTTTAAGAAAGGTAATAGGGAGAATCCTGGGAACTATAGACCGGTGAGTCTTACGTTGGTGGTCCGCAAACTATTGGAAAGGATCCTTAAGGATAGGATCTGAGCATTTGGAGAAGTATAGTTTACTCAAGGATAGTCAACATGGCTTTGTGAAGAGAAGATCATGCCTCACGAGCCTAATTGAGTTTTTTGAAGAGGTAACAAAAGAAATTGATGAGGGTAGGGCGGTAGATGTGGTCTACATGGATTTTAGCAAGGCATTTGACAAGATCCCCCATGAGAGACTCATCCAGAAAGTCGTGAGGCATGGGATCAGTGGAACCTTGGCTGTTTGGATAAAAATTTGGCTTACAGGAAGAAAGCAGAGGGCAGTAGTGGAAGGAAAGTATTCTGCCTGGAGGTCAGTGACTAGTGGAGTGCCGCAAAGATCTGTCCTGAGACTCCTGCTCTTTGTGATTTTCATAAATAACCTGGATGAAGAGGCAGAAGGATGGTTGAGTAAGTTTGCGGATGACACGAAGATTGGAGGAGTTGTGAATGGAGCTTTAGGTTGTTGAAGGCTGCAAGAGGATATAGACAGGATGCAGAGTTGAGCAGAAAAGTGGCAGATGGAGTTCAATCCGGATAAGTGCGAGGTGATGCATTTTGGAAGGACAAACCAGAAGGCTGAGCACAGGGTTAATAGTCGGTTACTTAAGAGTGTGATGAACAGTGGGACCTTGGGGTTCAAATCCATACATCCCTCAAGGTCACTGCACAGGTTGATAGGATAGTTAAGAAGGCCTATGGGATGCTAGGCTTCATTAATAAGGGGATCGAGTTCAAGAGTAGAGGGGTCATGTTGCAACTCTACAAATCTCTGGTGAAACCACACTTAGAGTATTGTGTTCAGGTCTGGTCACCTCATTATAGGAAGGATGTGGAAGCTATGGAGAGGCTGCAGAGGAGTTTTACCAGGATGTTGCCTGGATTGTCTTATGAGGCAAGGTTAGCAGAGCTGGGACTTTTCTCTTTGTAGCGTAGAAAGATGAGAGGGGACTTGATAGAGGTCTACAAGATTATGAGAGGCATAGATAGGGTGGATAGCCAGTACCCGTTTCCCAGGGCACGAATAGCAAACACCAGAGGGCATATGTACAGAGTTAAGGGAGGAAAATTTAGGGGAGACATTGGGGGTAAGTGTTTTACACAGAGGGTTATGCCTGGAATGACTTGCCAGGGATAGTGGTGGAGACTAAAACATTAGGAGTACTTAAGAGCCTCTTGAACATGCACATGGATGAAAGAAAAATAGAGGGTTACGGGGTAGTGTGGGTTTAGTACTTTTTTAAGGAATATATGGGTCGGCACAGCATCGAGGGCCAAAGGGCCTGTACTGTACTATAGTATTCTAGTGTTTAGTGTTATGTTTGCGACTAATTTCTACTTGTATAAACTGGTGTCAATCTTTAGTCTATGAGGAATATTAATGAAGATCAGGAAATTCATTTCTCAACAGCTTTATTCTTTTCTCCTAAAGAAATATTGACACAAGATATGAAAGGTTGAGTAAAGAGGCTTCGTAAATTTTTGTGAATATTTCTTTGGAAGGCAATAGGATGTTGCTGAGAAATGAAAATTACTTGAGTCAGGATTGTTGAAATTATTGTCCAGGCCTGGGAGTAGGGTCAATTCCATATGCATTGAATGCACAACTTGCCGTATTCCTTGAGCTCCGGCTTCAATCGGGGCCAGTAAAGCCGATCTCTAAGCAATCCACAGGGTATTTTCAACACCCAAATGTCCAAAATCATCATGAAGTGACTTCAATGCCATCCTCCGATACTTCTCAGGCAGAACCAGCTAGTAATGCCGTGGTGACGTGACCCAATATAGGATCTGGCTCCTCAACTTCAACCTGGGTATTCTCTCGGTAACGGAGGTACCACAGCATGATTTGTCTTCTCCGTCTGAGATGTCTCCCTTTTTGACTGCTGACCAAATGGTACCGATGCCTGGGTCATCTCACTGAGCAACTGCCACTTCCCCAGAACTCAATTCTGGTAACTGGATTGTCTTTAGAGCAATCAGGTTACAGTAAACTTGTGGAATGGTGTCATCCGAAGCTCCCAATTATTCTACTGCTCGATCCTGCCCTTGCTTTCTAACTACCTTCACCGTGATGGCAAACTAACACATGGCTTTCACCCCCGGGGCAGGAATGCACGTTGGCCAAAGCATCAATGTCCCTGCTTCCCGAACTTCAGGCTGGAATCATAGGCAGACAATTACGCCAACCGCCGATGACCTGAGGCATCCAATTTCCCCAAGGTCAGGATATAAGTTAGGGGATTATTATCTGTTCTCACCTCAAACTCGGCACCATAGAGATAGTCAGCCAGCTTGTCCACCACAGCCCATTTCAATGCCAGAAACTCCAACTTGTGCGTGGGATAGTTTTTCTCAGAGGGCGACAGACTCCGCCTGACAAACGCAACAGGTCTCAACCTGGTGCCCAGATCCTGATACAGGACACCCCCTAAGCCCTCCCTGCTGGCATCTGTATGCATTATTTATGGAATCGGGGGTCTGTGAAAGCCAGCACAGGCGCCTGGGTCAGCGTCTCCTTCAGCGACTGAAAGGCCTCCTCACATTTTGCATCCCACCTCAGTCCAAAGGGCTCTGACAGGCTGAGATACTCTCCACCTTCCTGTCCTTCCCCCCCCCCCCCCCCTTTCTTTCCCAAGGGAGGGTAACCGCACAGAACCTGATTGAACGGGTGACTTACTTTTGCGTAGCCCCTCACGAACCTCTGATAGTAACCACAGAACCCAAGGAATGAGCGCAGGGTGCTCACAGTCTGGGGTTTTGGCCAGATGGTCACCGCCTCTATCTTAGCCTGATCTGTAGCTATTCCATCTCTTGAGACTATGTGCTCATCATAGCTAACAGACGTCTTGCAGAACTGGCACTTGTCCAGGGAAAGTTTTAACCCTTCAGCTTTCAGGCAGCCCAGCACCTTGAGTAGCTTTGCTTCATGTTCTTCCAAGGTGGACCCAAACACTGAGGCCATCCAGATACAGCAATACCTCAAGCAGGTTCATATCTCCCAACATTTTCTCCATGACCTATTGGAAGATTTCAGGGGGTCCCGATATGCCCTGGGACATCCTTTGGAACTGGAAGAATCCAAGTGGGCATATAAATGCCATCTTCTCTTTGTCAGCCTCACTCATGGGGAACTGGTAATATCCACTCTTCAAGTCCAGCACACTGAACTAATATGCACCACTCAGACAGGCCAGCATGTCTTCGATCCTTAGGACCATATACTGGTTGGGGACAGTATGCCTGTTCAGAGTCCCATAGATCACACTTCCGTACCTTCCCATTCTTCTTTCTGGCCACTACTATTGGTGACGCATAGGGGCTTTGGGACTCGGTGATGATCCCAGCTTCCTTCAACTTACACAAATGCTGCTGAATGTCTTCCACGTCTGCAGGGGCCAGTTGCCACAACATCTCTTTAAATGGGATGTCCTCAGTCACCCAGATAGTGAGACGAGAGCTCTTGGAACAACCCATATCAAACTCGTCAGTGAAAAAGACACCTTCCAGCTTCAACATCTTCTCTACCAGCCTCCCCTTCCAACCCGCAGGTACCGGTGTTTCCCCAAAGTTGAATGACTCAACAGTCAACTTACCCCTTTTTCCATTAGTTTCTCCCCGGCTTCTCACAGGGACACTAGACATTACCATCACCGGGAAAAGTTGCGCCAGTGGCATCCCCCGCTTGAAGGTGACCTCCCTATTTTTAGTGTTCGTGACCATCACTGCCATCCTGTTTGCCTATACAACCGAGGACTTATGCAGTTTGGGCCACACCAGGACCCTAGCAGGCTCCCCCGACTCCTCATGGTCTTCCGGAGCAACTACCAAGGGGGCCTCACCCTCGGACATTCCAGGAAATTTGGGGTTTCCCATTACTCTGGCTATTTCCCTGGGCTGTAACATGATTGGTTTGGACTGAGTGAACTACACTGTCCCTAGTCTAAACTCGTTATTCGGCCCAATGCAGCCACACACTTCCTCAATAGCAACTCGAAACACTGGGTGAACGGACAATGCTCTCAGGAAGCTCTCTTCAGCTTTCTCCTTGCAGGCTCCCATAAGCCTCTTCACATTAGGAGAGTTGGTCCCCACAAGGATTGAAACACTGCCCTTCTCAACGGGGCCCGCCAAACTAGCACTAATGTATCAAGGGCCTCAGCCTCTCCCACATCAGCCTCCGAAATCTCTAACTTCACTGACAAATAACCATCATACGGATAATCACCTACACTAAGACCTCAGATCTCTTTTGCACTGAATGGCGTCAATAGTAAATGCATCAAATACTGGTTGTAATATGAACGGTATAGCAAAGTGACCTGTGACGCTGTGTCAAGTGTGTCTCTATCATAAGTACTCTCTATCTGTAGCAATACACTGGAGCTTGGCCCCACTCAGCCTTCAGGAATATGCTTCTTTGCTTTAGGGTGTAACTTGATATATTGCTGGGAATGTCCCCCCTCCCGCCCCTGTTACACCATACCATCCCTTCTCCAGGTCTCTTAAGTTTTCCCAATGATTCTCTCTGCTTAGATACCCGGGGGCTCACTCTCTGAAGGGTTTCCTGTCATTCACACTCCCACCTGGTGACCCTCTTCACCAGAGTTATAACAGACAATACCAGCCACTTCCCTCCTCGTGTGACACCAACTGCAGCACTCCTCCACATAGTCTGCCCCCTTAAAGGATCTGCCTCCCTATCAGTTCCATCATATGGGGGGGTGGGTCAAGCCCGCTGATAACAATCGGGACATCTCAGTTCTCAACTCTGCCACAATCTCATCTACCACTCCCTGGGGCAGGCCATCTGTGGTTGCTTCACCACAGCGGACCACTATGGAGGACTGTACCCTGCTGGCGGAGTCCTCCCACAACTTCGGCGCATTCTACGCCTCTCGTACTTCTCTGATTGAGGGATGGGGAGCGTGTCTTATGAGACAGTCAGAGACCCCAAACGGTTAGGTCCTGGGACTGGGCACCATTTGCTATCTGGTCCATTCTTAACTGAACCACCTCAGCCGCCTGAATGGCCCCACTGTGCCGCAAACAATTTAGCTGCCTCCCTAGCAGAAAGAGGTAGGCAGAAATCTTCTCCCCCTTCTCCTGATGCATGTTCTGAAACGATAGAACTGTCTTTGAAGTCTCTGCTCCCAGCTATGGAAAACTTGACTTGCAATTCGGCCCACTCTGCTGTTAAACGAAGTCTGTGCCCGCCATTTTATCAAACCTCTACCCCGCAATCATAACTTTGCTGACAACTTTAACAGTTGAATTAACAATTCATCTGGAGTACAAATATCTACCCCACTCAACACACCCGCGTTAGTTACCGGTCACCCCCATGGATGAACACCACCGCTTCACCCCAGCAGCATCCATACTAATACAGACTTAGAACAGCATCCAAGGAAATCAATCCCCGAACAATACCTCCACAATTGTAACCCTCAGGTTTGGCCAGCGGTGTTAGTCTAGGGGAGGACAGTGTCCGGCTCTGCCAAACTTGTAAAATCAAATTTGTATGGATGCTGTGTGATGTTTTGCCCTGTACAAATCAGTACCGTGAAATAATAAACAGTACACCATATGCAATTAAACGATTGAACTTTATACTTCTTCTTAATTTGACCAGAGGGTTAGTAAAGAAAACAAAAGGGCCCATTATATGAAACAGTCTAATGTGCCCATTGGAGCTCATGAGTTTCCCGTCTGTTCGTTCTCCATTGACTTACCCTGGGCGTCACCGACTCCCAATCACATTGCAAGTCCACTCTGCCCTGCAGTCTATAACTTCTCCATTCCGGCATCTTCTCTCTCCATCTTCTGCCGACCAAAAACCCTGTGAATCCTTCACTTTTGGGCACACAAGAAAGAAAAACACTCCCCTCATTGAACGTCACACATTCCAAAGCCTCTGTTATCTCTAGTTATAACCCAAACACTGTTGCTACAGAGGAACCATTACATTAGCAGTGAAACCTTTCCCAAGCTGTTACAATTAGAACTGTCAAATTGCCACTTATGTGGGTATTAGTAAACCGTGGCCTCTGGAAGCAAATTCAAATTTTGACCTTCAGGACAATAAGGAAAGATACTTGGGCTAAAAAAATGTTAAAAGTTAAATAGGAAACAAGTATTTTCAACAAATAACATTTTTTACTGTGTATTACTATTGTCAATTTCATTATATACACTAATATTGAGTTTGCCAGTAATTTTTGAAATTACCGGTAGTTAATTTAGATCCATTTTGATATGATTTAGAGTAAATTCAATAGTAAGTTACTGGAGATGCAAGAGATTGCACATACTGGGAAATGGATAAATAAAAACAAACTTCTAGAGGAATTGACTTGAAAGTTGCTGGCTTGGTACAAGTGGATAAATGCCAGTACAAATTTCTATTTTTCCTTGATCTGATTTGTAATATCCCCTGAAATAACTTGTCCTTAGATGCTCTGAATTTTAATTTCTTCCTATAGAACATTGTTTTGGGGCTAATGTGTGAGAAATGATAGCAAATAGAGAGCATATTAGAAAATTAACTTGCCATTCCTCATGTCATTTCTATGCTTCATTTTGGTTGCCATGATCTCAGAAGCACTCAGCAAGACTGTGTAGCCCTGCTTTTTAAATTTAACAAGGGAACAAATTCTAGTTAATTTATGTATAAAATTCAGTTGAATAATTAAAGCAAGAGACTTCATTAATTTATAGCAAAAATAAGTGGTTGTTAGGAAATTATTTCCTAGATCACAATTGATGAAAATTTTCATGCAACATGTTTACTGTGACCAGTAAACCTATATATTTTTGTTCTGTTAAAGTTACTGAACAAATTCAACTTCTTGTCATTAAATATACAGATTGCTGACTTTCTGCACAGTAACATCTTTGAGTAGTAATGAATATAAGCTGGACTGCCTGGTATGTTTGGGTGGTTCAAATTCCACTCCATTCTGGTGCAGTCATTACATGTCGGGTCATAATATTTTATAACTTCAGCTCTTCAAAATTCTTAGCTATGCTGGGGAATAAAAATTGTAATTTGATAGTAAACAGGCAATCAGTTATTATAATATTGTTTGAGGATCACGTAATAATCAGGATACCCTACTTTTTGCAATATTCCCATTCTGTATCCATTTTGAAGGGAATACAAGGCCTTTGTTCAGCATTTCATCTGAAAGAGAGTACTTTAGAAAGACGCAATACTGCATACCCAAATTCTGTATGATGATGTATGTTTTGACCTTCTATGTCTAGCAGATATGGTTATATTGGCCTGACTCCCTTCCCGCCATTACAATGGGTGGCTGATTACTCAATTAGCAGTGACAAGGAATTGAAGTGTATGACGTTTTTTTCTTTTAAATATACTTCCTTATTGTATCAGTGTAGAGCATAAGAATGTACATTAGATAGAAGTAGGTGCTGGCTTTCTAGTTCCTTAAGCTACCCATGGCTCGTATGCATGTATATCCTTTCTTTCTTACGAGAGCCTAAGCTGCACTTGACGCTGGGTGTGGCCTCACTGATCACTATATTTTTTTGGTTTACCATGTCCAAAATCTATTGTTCTCAAGCTTGAATATTATCAAACACAAAATATCCAAAGCTTCTTGGAGTAAGAAGTTTCTCATAATCTCAGAACTCTTACCTCAGTACTGTGGCCACTAATTGTAGATTCTCTAGCCTGAGCAATCAACCTCTAAATATGTGTTTTATGAATCCTTTCCAAATCTTGTTTTCACAGTGAGATTACTTGTCATTCTCCTAAATGCAACTAAGTGTATGTAAATCTTATTCAGTCTCTCTTTATCAGATAATCTGCTTATCTGAGGAATTAGACTAATAAATGTGAACTACATCACTGCTGCGGCAAGTCCTTCCCTGGAAATGAAGACAAAAATATTAGCTGTGACAGGATTGGTTAGATGCAGGATAAACTACTATCTATACATTCATGGTATGAAATTAATTCCAAAATGAGAAGTAATCTCCCTCCACACTGTTCCATCATGTTCCTAGGCCAAGTGAAATTCTCACTGGCAGGCTATTAAACAGAATCAGAAACCAATTCATTTATTTGTTGCTGTTGACTGACTTCCCTGTATGCAAGTTGACAGAACTTTACAGCGTATAGATCTGCTGAACTCTTGTCTTCATACCTGAATTCCATTCCATCCACCTTGGTTTAGTCTCTTCCCACCTACATCCACGACACTTCTCATGTGCTCCATCTCCTCAGAAACTTTCAATTCCTTGGCCCTGACTACCTCATTTTTACCATGGATATTCAGTCACTATACACTTACAGTGGCATGCAAAAGTTTGGGCACCCCAGTCAAAATTTCTGTTTACTGTGAATAGTTAAGTGAGTAGAAGATGAACTGATCTCAGAAAGTCATAAAGTTAAAGATGAAGCATTCTTGTCAACATTTTAAGCAAGATTAGTGTATTATTTTTGTTTTGTACACTTTTAGAGTGGGGAAAAAAAGGAAAGGAGCACCATGCAAAAGTTTGGGCATCCCAAGAGATTTGAGCTCTCAGATAACTTTTACCAAGGTCTCAGATCGCAATTAGCTTGTTAGGGCTATGGTTTGTTCACAGTCATCATTAGGAAAAGCTAGGTGATGTAAATTTTAAAGCTTTATAAAAACCCTGACTCCTCAAACCTTGTCCTAACAATCAGCAGCCATGGGCTCCTATAAGCAGCTGCCTAGCACTCTGAAAATTAAAATAAATGACACCCACAAAGTAGGAGAAGGCTATAAGAAGATAGCAAAGCGTTTTCAGGTAGCTGTTTCCTCAGTTCGTAATGCAATTAAGAAAAGGCAGTTAACAAGAACGGTGGAGGTCAAGTTGAGGCCTGGAAGACCAAGAAAAGCTTCTGAGAGAACTGCTCGTAGGATTGCAAGAAAGGCAAATCAAAACCCCTGTTTGAGTGCAAAAGACCTTCAGGAAGATTTAGCAGGCTCTGGAGTGGTGGTGCACTGTTCTACTCTGTAGCGACACCTGCACAAATTGACCTTCATGGAAGAGTCATCAGAAGAAAACCTTTCCTGCGTCCTCACCACAAAATTCAGAGTCAGAAGTTTGCAAAGGAACATCTAAACAAGCCTAATACATTTTGGAAACAAGTCCTGTGGACTGATGAAGTTGAAATAGAACTTTCTGGCCACAATGAGCAAAGGTATGTTTGGAGAAAAAAGGGTGCAGAATTTCATGAAAAGAACACCTCTCCAACAGTTAAGCATGGGGGTGGATCGATTATACCTTGGGCTTGTGTTGCAGCCGGTGGCACAGGGAACATTTCACTGGTAGAGGGAAGAATGAATTCAATTAAATACCAGCAAATTCTAGAAGCAAGTATCACACTGCCTGTAAAATAAAAAAAAAGCTGAAGATGACAAGAGGATAGCTTCTACAACAGGATAATGATCCTAAACACACCTCAAAATCCACAATGGGCTACCTCAAGAGGCGCAAGCTGAAGTTTTGCCATGGCCCTCATAGTCCCCCAACCTAAACATCATTGAAAATTTGTGGATAGACCTCAAAAGAGCAGTGCATGCAAGATGGCCCAAGAATCTCATAGAATTAGAAGACTTTTGCAAGGAAGCATGAGCAAAATTCCCCCAAACAAGAATCAAAAGACTCTTAGCTGGTTACAGAAAGCTTTTACAGGCTGTGATACTTGCCAAAGGGGGTGTTACTAGGTACTGACCATGCAGGGTGCCCAAACTTCTGCTTCGGGCCCTTTTCCTTTTTTGTTTGAAACTGTAAAGATGGAAATAAAAGTAGTCTTGCTTAAAATATTAAAAATGTGCCATCTTTAACTTTATGCCTTTTGGAAATCAGGTCATCTTTTACTCGCTCAGCTATTCACAGTAACAGAAATTTTGACCAGGGGTGCTCAAACTTTTGCATGCCACTGTATATCCCCCATCAAGATGGCCTCGAAGCTCTCTGCTTCTTTCTTGACAAAAGAACAAACCAATTCTTCACCATCACCAACTTCCTTCGTCTAGCAGAACTGGTCACCCTCAGCAGTTTTTCCTTTGGCTGTTCCGCTTGCTCCAGACTCAAGGGGTAGTCATGGGCACCCACATGGGTCCCAACTATGCCTCCCCCTTCAATGGCTCTGTAAAGTAGACCATGAATGAAGCCATCCCTAGTAATACTCCCCAACCTTTCCTCATAATGAGTGCCACACATGAGGCTGCTTAATAAGATAAAATTCTATCACGTTACAGGAAAATACTGGCATGGACAGAGGAATGGCCAACAGGGCAGAGGAGGTGAGTGGGAATAAAAGGGACCTTTACTGGTTTGCTGCCAGTGACTAGTAGTGTTCCTCAAGGGTCAGAATTGGGACCACTACCTGTTTGTCATGGTTAGGAAATTGGAATTGATGGCATTGTGGCAAAGCTTGCAGATGATACTGTTACATTCCCCAGTAACCGGGTGACTTATCAGCAAAGATAGATGGGTCCGCTGAAGCCTGATACTACTATTTTCAAATGTTTTTATTTATAAAGGGGCACAAACGCATGGTTAATACAAAACATTCAGATTATGTACGCCGTCACAACTCAATCTAAAGCACAGGTATAGTAATAATCAATCAGAAATAAGCTCTATCGTTGTCTAGGGGTAATGTAGATATATATTGTTTGCTGGATATCTAAAAGTCTTTGCGGTCACTGCAGTTCCACCAGCTGCCGTTGTCGTGGTGTCGCGTTGGTGCACTTTTGTTAGAAAGAGAGAGAGAGAATGAAACATTTACCCAACAGGTTTTCCAACCTGTAGGAGGTAGTCGGAAGTCTCGTTGGGGAATGGACTCTCATCTGTGGCTTCCCCTGTAGCTAGGCCGTTCTTCCGTGGTGAGGTCGCCAATCCCAGGCAAGGAAAAGACGCACACGAACCCCACCACCGGCTGTCGCTCTCAAAACGCTGTCACAGGATCTCAAGCGCGTCTTCTGGTGCGTCTGGCGCCCCGCCTCGGCAGCCCACCTTTTATCTGGACTGGCAGGGTTGTAGATGTCCATCAGGGTGGGGGGGGGGGGGAGGCAATCCTTCCCCCATCACCCATCTCACATTTCCCTGAGATTTTGCACGTAGGCCAGTTCCTTATCCCACAAAGGTGTCTCCCAAGACAATGGCTATGTCCGAGGTTTTTGTCTTGTTGAGCGACCAGCCCACTTTGCCCGAGGGCTTTACACGTGGTCTTCATGAGACAATAGTCAAAGAGTCGCTTTATTCTGCTTCCCGGGGGAACGTGGTCTTCAGCACGTCTCCCTCTCTCTCTTGGGTCATTTGACCCCCCCTTGACTAGGGCTCTTGCGAATCTCACAAAGGAGGGGGCTGGGGTCATAACACCTCCCCTCTTAAAGTTTTTTTACCAGCGGTTAAAAACAAGTTGGTACAGAGTCTTATAAGATTTTTTTTTCTCTAACACAATACACAAGCTCCTCTCTTCACAGAGTACTACCGTTATACATCCAAGTCAGCATCCAAACAGGTAACAATTACAGTGTCCCTTTCTTTAATATCTTAACATCGCGTACCGTACTAAAGTCTGGTAGCATCAAACTTCAGCTCAATAACCACCTATTTATTTATTTTCTTCAGCAACAAAACTAAGGAGGTGTGATCTTAGCTTAGGTGCATCTACAAAAGTTTATCCAAATACTAATCGTTTCGGTCGTGTTATTTCACCGGCAGGTCTCCAAAGGGGTTGTCTTTATTAGTCACAGGCTTTGACGCAAACCCGTACAACCGGCGTTGCTGTTTAAAAATGGCATTTTCTATTAACCATCGCCTCTTTTCCGGAGAGTCTCCCCGTGGGGAACTTGAGTAATTTGGCGAGGTACTCTCCCGCCTTTCCTTTCCACGAGGGTTATTCCCTTAACTCCGTGTCCCCAACCTAGTCCATCATGGGAATTTCCACCCAATTCTTTAATGCTACACAGGTAGTTAACCCTTTTGTCAAGACCATGCAGGCTGATGTGTTTCAGTTCGAACCTTTTTCTCCGGCTGCATTTAAATCTTGGCTTCCTCACAGCGCTTTCTTGAATAACAATAGCGTGTGGGGCACCTTTACATTCCAAATCAACCTGTAATCGATGCGCAGGCATCAATCTAGACTTTAACTTTTTTTCATTCGATTTGGGAACTACAGATTTACCGTTCTCCTCCACAACAACAGTTATCTCCCCATTCGTAAACTCCACATTAATTCTGAACACCCCCTTCAGCACAACCATCTGGGAACTCACACTTCCCAAGGTTAACCCCTTTTTTCCCGAACCAAGTCTATCTGCTCTGAAAGGACGACCGTCTCGTCCAGCTGAGTCAAATACCTCAGACTTTTCCTGAGCTCCGTGACTAGGTTCAGGACCACGTGCATCCCCATCTTGGACACACTCAAACGGGGCATTGGCCTCTTCCAGGCTTTCAATACCCGTACCCTTTTCAAATTCTAAATTCCCCTGATCCTCCCAGTTACTCTCTGGGCAACTCACTTCCGGAGTAAACTCAACCCCACGGACTGAAACAACCCCATCTGCCAACCCAGCAGACTTCTTCAAGGTAATGGCATCCTTTTCATCTAGGACTGCCCTCATTTCATTATCGGGAACACCTTTAGAATTTTCAACTTCTTCAAACAGTCCTGCCAAACCAGACAGATCATCCATGTCCAACCCTGGACCTTTTAACAGCTTTATCTGTTTCTCATCTTTATTTCCTACCTCTAGGACCTTTTTCTTCGCTAAGAGAAGATCTACCTTCTCTCCCTTACCCCCTTTTACATTACTATTCCTCGTTTTACCACCCTCGAAACCCTCGTGGCACAGGGTCGGTAAAGACGTCTGGGCCAAATCAAAACTGGCCAATTTTAAACTGCTCCCGTTCTCAGCTGTCGCTCTCGACAGGCTGCGAGTGTCCGCGCATGCGGGATAGCTCGGGGACTCTATGGGCGGGGCCTCAACCCGCACCGGTCGGCGGGTCATAGTCATGGCCGACCAAACTTTTCCTCCTGCTAAATTGTTCCCAAGGAGGACATCCACGTCAGTTCTCAGGAATTCTGATGGCACCCCCATTTCAACTGATCCATACACCAGCTCACAATCCAAAATGACCCTACGCAAAGACACCCTTTCTGTCCCTTTTCCTATTCCTCTCAGGGCTACCTCGCCTGTCGGAAGTCCGAATTGTAATACGTTACGGCTAATTAATGATAGCTCCGCCCCCGTGTCTCTCCAAATCCGTACGGGAATTGGCGGGTCCCCCTTCCTCACAGACACGGTTCCGTGTGACATATAAATCTCCGACCCCTCGCACTCTCTGCTCCCCTGGGACCCTCTTGCCGATTTTCTGATTACCACTGCACACCCGATAGGGATCGCTGCTTTCCCTCTCTCTGGCTCCTTTCTCGGAGCAAAGCATTTAGATGCAATATGACCCACCTTTCCACAATTAAAACAGGTCAAGCCAGGACCTCTCCTGCTGTCTTGCCTCTCCTCCTCAATTTTACCACTAGCTCCCAGCGGGATCTCTGCCTCAGCCGGCGGACTTTCTCTACCGTTCCCACGGTCTCTCTGGTAACTTTTTGGCAAGGAAAACTTTGTCTTGTGGGTTAGGGCATATTCATCTGCGAACCTAGCAATTTCTGAGATGGACTGATTCGTCCTCTCATTCAAATACATCCGGATCTCTTCCGGAACACAACCTTTAAATTCCTCAATCAAAAATAACTCCCTGATACGCCCATAATTCTCAGCCACCTTTTCCGCGGTGCACCAACGGTCCAAGAGCACACCCTTCTCATGGGCTAGCTCGGTATACGTTTGATTCCATCCTTTTCTTAAATTTTGGAACCTTTGTCTATACGCCTCAGGTACTAACTCGTAACCCCGGAGAATGGCCTCCTTTACTTGATCATAATTCCCTTCCCCTTCTGGGGGCAATGCGGCATATGCCCGCTGTGCTTTCCCTCGTAACACACTTTGTAACAACGCCACCCACTGCTCTCTGGGCCACTTCTGATTCACTGCCACCTTTTCAAAAAGCAAGAAATAACTATCAACATCCGTCTCCTCGAATGGGGGGACCAACTTCAACGCCCGACTAACATCAAACCCCTCCTCTCTCTCTTGCCCTTGAGCTCTTCGCTCTTGCTTTCGCCTATCCAGCTCCAATTCATGGCTCCTTTGTTTCTCTTTCTCTTCTGCTTCTAGCTGCTTTAGCTGGAGCTCATGACCCCGTTTCATCTCTAATTCCTTTAGTTTGAACACCTGCTCCCTTTCCTCAGCCTTTTCCTTTGCAGCTCTTTCCTCAGCCTTTTCCTTTGCAGCTCGTTCCTTTTCCCTTTCAGCTCTTTCCTCAGCCTTTTCCTTTGCAGCTCGTTCCTCAGCCTTTTCCTTTGCAGCTCGTTCCTCAGCCTTTTCCTTTGCAGCTGCTTCTAGCTGCTTTACTTGAAGATCATGTTCCAACCTTACTTTCTCCAACTCTACCTGATCTGTCCCCCTCGCTAATCTCTTTTCGGGGATATTTTCCAAATCCTCCACTGCAAACACCTCCTTTTCAATGTAATACTGATTTATGACCCCTCGCACTTCCTGCTTTTTCATTGATGACCTCACCTCTGTGAGGCCTAACCCCTTTGCCAGATTTACCAAGTCTGATTTGGTAGCCGTCCCTAGCGCCTCTACAGTCGGATTTCTCATAAATTCACCCACATCCATCTTTGCTGGTTTCCTGTCTGGCTACCTGCGTAACCACATTTAAGTTTGGACTTACAGCCCGATTCACTGACCCTCCCCTTTGGTTTCAAATCCGGGATCAGCAACCCATTTGTTACGTTCCCCAGTAACCGGGTGACTTATCAGCAAAGATAGATGGGTCCGCTGAAGCCTGATACTACTATTTTCAAACGTTTTTATTTATAAAGGGGCACAAACGCATGGTTAATACAAAACATTCAGATCATGTACGTCGTCACAACTCAATCTAAAGTACAGGTATAGTAATAATCAATCAGAAATAAGCTCTATCGTTGTCTAGGGGTAATGTAGATATATATTGTTTGCTGGATATCTAAAAGTCTTTGCAGTCACTGCAGTTCCACCAGCTGCCGTTGTCGTGGTGTCGCGTTGGTGCACTTTTGTTAGAAAGAGAGAGAGAGAGAATGAAACATTTACCCGACAGGTTTTCCAACCTGTAGGAGGTAGTCGGAAGTCTCGTTGGGGAATGGACTCTCATCTGTGGCTTCCCCTGTAGCTAGGCCGTTCTTCCGTGGTGAGGTCGCCAATCCCAGGCAAGGAAAAGACGCACACGAACCCCACCACCGGCTGTCGCTCTCAAAACGCTGTCACAGGATCTCAAGCGCGTCTTCTGGTGCGTCTGGCGCCCCGCCTCGGCAGCCCACCTTTTATCTGGACTGGCAGGGTTGTAGATGTCCATCAGGGTGGGGGGGGGGGGAGGCAATCCTTCCCCCATCACCCATCTCACATTTCCCTGAGATTTTGCACGTAGGCCAGTTCCTTATCCCACAAAGGTGTCTCCCAAGACAATGGCTATGTCCGAGGTTTTTGTCTTGTTGAGCGACCAGCCCACTTTGCCCGAGGGCTTTACACGTGGTCTTCATGAGACAATAGTCAAAGAGTCGCTTTATTCTGCTTCCCGGGGGAACGTGGTCTTCAGCACGTCTCCCTCTCTCTCTTGGGTCATTTGACCCCCCCTTGACTAGGGCTCTTGCGAATCTCACAAAGGAGGGGGCTGGGGTCATAACAATACGAAGATAAGTTGGCAGGTGGTGTAGGTAGTGCTGGGGAAGCAATGCGATTGCAGCAGGACTTAGACAAATTGGAAGAATGTGCAAAAAAGTGTCAGGTGGAATACAGTGCTGAGAAATCTATGATAATGCATTTTAGTAAAAGGAACAATAGTACGGACTATTATCTAAATGGGGAGAAGGTTCAAACATCAGAGGTGCGGAGGGACTTAGGAGCCCTCGTTCAAGACTCCCAGTAGATTACAGGTTCAGTCTGTGGTAAAGAAGGCAAATGCAATGTTGGCATTTATGTCAAGGGGAATAGAATATAAAAGCAAGGAGGTAATGCTGAGCCTTTATAAGACACTGATCTGGCGGTGTTTGAAGTATTGTCAATGGATTTGGGCCCCATATCTCGGGAAGGATGTATTGTCATTGGGACGAGTCTAGAAGAGGTTGACAAGGATGATTCTGAGAATTAAGGGGTTAATATATGAGGAGCGTTTGGCAGCTTTGGGCCTTACTGGAATTTGGGAGAATGCGGGATCTCATTGAAACCTACCGAATGTTGGAAGAACTAGATAGGGTGGATGTGGAGGGGATGTTTTCTATGGTGGGGAGTATCCAGAATTAAGGGCACAGCCTCAAAATTGACGGGCGGCCTTTTAGAACAGAGGTAAGGAAGAATCTTTTTTAGTCAGAGTGCAGTGAATCTGTGGAATGCACTGTCACAAACTGTGGTGGAGGCCAAGTCATTGGGTATTTTTACGGTGGAAGTTGGTTGTTTCCTGATCGGTCAGGGCATCAAAGGATATAGCGAGAAGGCAGCTGTATGGGGTTGAGTGAGATCCAGGATTGACTATGAAGGAATGGCGGAGCAGACTCGATGGACTAAATGTCCTAATTCTGCTCCTGCGTTTTTAGGTTTTATGGTTTTCCTCTGCTACATTGATGACTATATTGATCCTGCTTCATGCACCCATGGTAAGCTCATCAATTTCATCAACTCTAACATCCAGCCTGCCCTTAAATTCACTTGGTCCATCTCTGATACCTCCCTTCCCTTTCTTGATCTCTCTGTCTCCACCTCTGGAGACAAACTTGTCAACCAACTTCTTTTATCCACCTACTGATACTCACAGTTTTCTTGACAATACCTCTTTCTGCACCCCCCGCCCCATCTCGTGTAAAAACACTATTTTCTTTTCACAATTCTGTCGTCTTTGCCACCTCTGTTCCCAGGATGCAGCTTTCTGTTGTAAACATTAGAGATGTCCTCCTTTTTCAAAGAATGGTGTCACCCTCCCTCCACTGTTGACACTGCCCTCACCCACATCTCCTCCATCTCCCAAACATCTGCACCCACCTCATCTTCTTGCCACCTTAACGATGTTAGAGTCCTCTTGTCCTTGTGTACCATCTCATCAGCCTCTGAATCCAACACATCATCCTCCATAACTTACACCATCTCCAAAGGGATTCCACCACTAAACATATCTTCCTTTGTCCATTTCCTTGATTCTCTTGTCCATTCATCCCGCTTCTCTAATTTCCCTCCTGACACTTAACCCTGCAAGTGGTCTAAGTGCTACACCTGGACATGCACCTCCTCTCTCACCTCCATTCAGGGCCCCAAACAATCATTCCAGGTGAGTTAGCACTTCTCCTGGGGTTGTCAGTTGTGTCCGGTGGTCCTGGTGCAACCTCCTTTACATTGGTGAGAGCCATCGTATCGCCTTCCAGCTAGTCTCCTTCCCTCCCCTCCTTCCTTCCCAATCCTGAAGAAGCGTCTTGGCTTGAAACAGTAACTATTTATTAATTTCTGTAGATGCTGCCTGACCTGCTGAGCTCCCCCAGCATTTTGTTGTGTGTTGCTCTGGATTGCTAGCATTTGCGGATTTTTGTGTACAGATGATATGTTGTCTCATCAAACTCTGCATAATCGCAGCAAGATTTCTCTATTCATGGCATTCAATCCCTTTCTGTTTAATGAAGACCAATGTGCAATCTAAATTTCTAATAGCTACCTGTATCTACATGATCAGTTTCTTCTTTTTCATGAGATAGTGCGGTGCTCATTCTAACCACCGATATCATAAGATGGCAGTGCGCACGGTTGCAGTGGCCTCTTTGGCTCCATTCAATGGTGAAATTACTTGTCCTGTTCATCTTTTCTATGATTAAAAACACTGCTGATCATAAAGAACACTAAAATTTGCAAATCTGCCTTGCAAGCTGGATTAATAAATGTGCCGCCTAGTAACAGAATAATATATGGAGCAGGCCCTCACTGCACACTGCAGCCTGCTACTGCTACTTGGGGAAGTGGCCATCAGAAATTGCATGAGGATGCAGAAATGTGGTAAGTGTGCTGATATTCAAATGAGACTTAAAGTGGATCTCTGCAGGCCCATGCTTCCGACTATTCTATTCACTAATGTCTGATCGCCAGAAAATCAGCTGGATTACTTGTGTCTGAACCAGCAGGAGATGAGGGACTGCTGCACACTTGTCCTTACAGAAACATAGCTTCAGGACTCTGCTTCATACTCTGCTATCCATCTAGGTCTAATCTCCTTTTGTGCGGATAGAAATGCTGTGACCTACAGCAATATAAGTGGTAAGAGGTCTGTATGTCTCTATCGATAAGATATGGTGTATGAAGGTCTCGGTGGTAGTGGTCCACTGCTCACTGGTGATAGAGTTTTTAATAGTGAAGTGCAGACCCTTCTGTGACCCATTGTGATTGTTCCTGTTTGTGTCATCCTCAGTGTTAGTGCTGAGGAAGAGCTGCAAGATTTCCATGATGCCATCTGTGACCTTAAAGGTACTAACCTCATGGCATCTTCAATGTTGTCGGTGACTTCAATCATGCCAGATTAAAGACAATCCTACCACAGTTCTACCAGCATGTCAACTTCACAACCAGAGGAGTGAATATATAAGACATGGTTTACACCAACATTCGTGGAGCCTCGCGTCAGACTGCATATCCATTTTGCTAATCGCTGCATACAGACCACTGATTAAATGAGTCAAACCAGTTTACATGGAGATCAGGATGTGGCTAGAAGGTGCTACCTTAGTGCTGCAGGACTGCTTCGAAAGCATGGACTGGTACACATTCAGGGAGGTGACTGCCTACAGTCATCATGTCAACATTGATGAATATGTGGGAATGGTGACTGGCTACATTGGAAGGTGCATTGAGGATCTGACCATGATTAAACACTACACTTTCAGGACAAATCAGAAGCCATAGCTGACTGCAGAAGCTTGTGGACTGCTTAGGGACTGGGGCACTGCCTTCAGATCGAGAGATAGGACGACTCTAAGATCAGCAAGAGCTGCACTGTCCCGTGCCATTAGGAAGACAAAGTGTGAATACTCACAGAAAATTCACAGACATCTTTGTGACACCAGGCTCATATCAAGGCGTACAGACTACAATAGACTACAAGTCCACCCTGTGAGTCAATGACAGTAACGCCTCCCTGATAGGCTAAATTCCTTCTATGCATGATTTGATGCAATGAATGATGTGATGTTGAGGAAAGTTCCCCCCCCCCCCGAGGAACAGGCATCCTGTCTAGCCATAGCCAAGTGAGGAGGTTCCTAGCTAGGGTAAAGCACGCAAGGCTGCAAGGCCAGACATCATACCTGGTCAGGTGCTGAAGGACTGTGTGGCCCAGCTAATAGAGGACTTAACAGTCATCTTTATATCACTTTGAAACAGTCCACCTTCGCTGCAGGTTTCAAGGCAGCCACCATCATTCTGGAGCTTAAGAAAGTGATGATAATTGGCCTAAATGATTACCGCCAATAGCACTGACTTCAACAGTCATGAAGTGCTTTCAGCAGCTGGTAATATGTCATATTACTGTGTCACTTACCAGCTACATTGGACCTTTTCCATTTTACCTACCACTCAAACTGGTGCACTGATGACGCCATAGCTTTATTCCTCCATCCTGTCCTGTCTCACCTAGAAAATTATGCCTCATATATCAGGTTGTTGTTCGACTTCAGCTCAGCTCTTACCATGATCATCCCTTAGAGGCTGGTGAGTAAACTGTCCTCGTTGGGACTCAACACCCCTCTCTGTAACTGGATTTTGGTGTTCTTGACGGAAAGACCGTATTCAGTCCTTGTTTTCAGTAACATCTCAAGCTCCATCATGCTGAGCTCTGCTGTCATCCAGGGCTGAGTGTTCAGACCATTGCTGTTCACACTGTTGACTCACCACTGCACTGCCCAATCCTACTTTGCTGATAATACAACAGTGGTTGTCATCATCATCAACAACAACGTTGAGTTGGCATAAAGAGAGGAGGTAGGGAAGCTTGTCAAATGGTGTGAGAACAACAACCTGTGTCACAATGAAGACAAAATAAAAAAGATGATTGTGGACTTTAGGAAGACACATGTCAATGACTCTCCATTGCACATCAATGGCTCTGCTGTGGAGAAAGTGAAGAACACCAAGTTCTTGGGTGTGTACCTAACACATGATCTAACCTGGACCTGCACCTCCTCACTAGTCAAGAAGACACAGTAGCATCTACGCTTTCTGAGGAGATTGAGGTGTGCAAGGCTCCCCAGCCCCATTCTAACAACTTTCTACAGGAGCACCATCGAGAGTGTCCTGCATCATGTGGTACAGAAGCTGCAAGGCATTGGACTACAAGACCCCATAGAGAATTGGAAAAAAACATTGAGAGCATCAACAGGGTTTCACTCCCTCCTATTTGTGACATTTACTGGGAGCTTTGTAGACGAAGGGCCCAAAGCATTATTGAAGATCCGTCCCACAATCTCTTTAACTCACTACTGACAGGAAGGAGGGACACAGACATCAGGACTAGGACTGACAGACTGTGTAACATCTTCTTCCCTCAGGCTGTGAGACTAATGAATACCCTGTCACCGCCAACATCTTGTCACTAGGACAGAGAGCTGTTTATTGTTTACTTGTGCTGCACGTTGCATGCATTTTGAATTATATTTTATTAACTTCTGGTAAAATTTTGTTTTACATGCTGTGCATGTATGTGGTATGTGTTTTGTGGGTGCACTGTGGTCGGAGGAATGTTGTTTTGGCTGATTGTATGTACCGGTATGTACAGTCAGGTTACAATAAACTTGAACAATGTTTACCTGTGTTCTCTCTTTCTTTAAAAGATGAAGATGTTCTGTTCCTGTTACCCAAGTAAATAACCTCAGATTTCCCCACATCTATCTCTGACTATTGGTTGCTGTGCTGGAAGAACTTATTTGTTCTTAGTCCTTGAAATATACCATGAATATTTGACCATGGGAATGTTCATTTTATAAACAAAGTATGTAGTTGGCAGATTAGCATGTCTTACTTTGGTTTCATATCTCTGGATTGGCTGTCATATATGGATAGTCCAATATGTAATAAGGAATGATCAGAGGCGGAAAAGATTTTTTTTGTTAATAGATATCAATATTTTCTGATCCTTCAGTAACTGAGAAAGGGGTCAATTTAAATAATAAATATGTTTATAGGATTTCCCAAGATGTTCGTGTTGTGTTTCTGACCATTCCTCTTGTAGATTTCCGGCATAGATTTTATTTGTTGGGGAATGGAGTTATGACTTAATGAATTCATATAAATGCTTGTTTTTATTACTTGGAGCTTATTTTTATGATATTGAATCTTTTTGCTGATTGTTTATGATCTTTTAAAATCAAGTTTTGAATGCTTGTTTCTGATCATTGTTAATATCCCTTGGTTAATGAAATTTATCAGTAATTTTTAAAATAAGACACATGGCTCCTGATGTTCTGTGCATTGTAGCGTCTCCTTGCTCTGGTCCCTTAGAGTACTTCCCCACTTCCCCAGTACTTCCCTACTTCCCCAATCTCTTCCCAATCTTTAAAGCATTTATAAATGCTATCTTTTGAGTTTGGTCAACACTTAGTTGCTTGCTAGTGCTTTGTTGTTACTCTTCCTCTACTGACAGGCACTATGACTAAAGGTCCTTAATGCAGGTCAATTTGCTTTTCAGAAGGTAAAATGTTTTCTAAAAAAACTTTTATTTTCAGCCAAACTTTTGAAGAAGCTGAATGCTTTGAGTTGTAAGCTTCTTTGTATGCATTCCCTGAGGATCAAGAGTAATTAGCATCAAGTTTTGTTTTGAGGTGACTGTGGAGACCAATGTGGGAACTGCAGATTTTTCAACATGTAAAAGAAGAAGAGCCTGGCAGGACTGCTTACACTGGGTTCTTCTGCTCTTTTGATACACAAACCTAGTTCCCAATATCATCTGCAATTATGGGATTAGCCAGGGTTACCAAAAAAATCAGAGGGCATGTTGCAATTTTTCAAGGTCTTTAAGGACATCCTTGCATCTTTTCTTCTAGTTGCTTATAATCTTTCTGGTGATAGAGTTCAAATACAGTGTCTATTTTAGGAGGCTACAGCTGGGCTTGGGGCAATGTTGCTATCATGGCCTTTTCTAGCTGGACTGAATAGATAGCAGCTTTGTGATATCTAATGTTGTTCACGGTTGGCAGCCTCAATATCTAGAACGAGAAGCTTTCTAAGAGCCATCAGAGAAGAGTGGATGAACTGTAAATGCTTCCCGGGTACACATGTATTTTGATGAGGATAACATTATGTCTGCCTTAAGTGATATCTCCATTATCAATTTCCATACCACAACATTCAAAAGTATATATGCTAAGCAATAATAGAACTGCAGATGGCAGAAACATAAAGCAGCACTAAGAAAATGCTAAAACATTTGGTAAATTGAGCAGCATTTGTCGAGAGATGACATTTTGAACTGTATGTCATTGCTGATGTCCGCTGTGGAGATGTTGCAGTGAAAGAAATATCTTTGTGATGAAACCCAAAGGAAATTGGTTAAATGAAATCTGAGTGATCAGGGCAAATAATCTTGCATATAACTACCAATCACTTTGGTAAGTAAGTAGCACGAAGACTGAGAGAAGAGAATTAAAGCTGTGAATTTGATGGCAAATCAGGTGCAGAAATTTTAATTAAATCTAAATGAGAAATAATCCTTGGATCTAGGGAAGCGAAGGAAAAGTTTAAAATATTTAAAAAATCTAATTGCTCAATATAAAATTCAAAATTAAATTTGATGCTAAAGGAAATGTGTTAATTTTCTAGCCCAGACAGGTTCATTGGAAATAATTGACACCTTAAGAAAAAGTTCCTTAAGTATTTCAAAATGTGTAGTCATTAAAACCTTCAAAATATGCCTATGTGTTATTCAAATTATATCCAACTTTATGGGAGCTTTAGTATGTATTACTGTACTAGCTTGCCCCATTGAATCCATTTGAGTGTTAAGCCAAAGAACAGAATGTTGCTATAGCTAAGCAACTGGCAGATACCTGATATCCATGCTCTATGTTCTAATCATAAATTTACTATCACTTGAAGTTGCTTTCCTGCATAAATAACAATGGTGCTCACAAACCTGCCCTTGATTTGATGATAGGTTAAGAGCCATTTAAGTAATAATAAAACTTTTTTCAACTACATTTTGGGTTCTTTTCTCAGGTTTTTTATTGGCAAAGCATGCATGTCATAACCCCCTACAAACTACGGTAGGGGGTGAACAAAGTTGTGGGAAATTAAAAAGGTTCTAGGAATTTTTTTTTGGTGGAATGGGCTGTAGCCTGTGACTGCAGGCCAAATGTGCATTAAAGTGAAGATTACTGTGTGGAATTATTACACGAGGAGACTGGTACTTGAGTAAAGGGGAACAAGTGAGGTTGCATGGAGAAAGGCCAGGATGTTGCTTTATTTTGTTAAGTTCTGAGGGAAAGTACAAAGGCATAATGCTGTGTAGGTGCTTGCCTTCATCGAAGAAGCTAAAAAAATGCAATAAGGCATGTACAAGTGGAAAAAGAAGGTTGTACTGTTAGAGGCCAGAGAGCATTACATTCATTGTTGGGCAAATCTCAGTGGCTAGGTGAGTATTGCATTGGTACATGAGCCATCATTGGCACCTACTAAATGGACTATTAAGGGTGAGCTATCTTGGTTTGAAAATGAAATGTATATTGACCTTCCTGAAGGTGGTAGGTAACACAGTTACATTAACAGCTATATGAGTAAAGTATTAAGGCTGGCAGTTATTAGAGAGTGTTGAGGATATCAGTAGGCTGAGGATAATGGAACATGAGGTAATGAAGTTCAGAAGAGCTACAAACAGCATTATTTTTCATGTTACTTTTTAAATAAATTACCTGGCCTCAACTTTTATTTGCAGGATTGGCTCCCACAACACCAATTCAGCAATGTAGATTACACAGGAAGTGCAACACCGAAATAATCAATAATGTTGCTCAGTTGCTGAAGCTGGGGTTGCAAGCTGATTAAATATTTTCTATAATGCAGATTTAACTTCCATACTAACAATGGTATTTGCCTTGTGTAATATAAATAACAATGACAGGCCTATATGGGTGTATAGTCGATTATTTTATTCTTGTTCACTGCTTTCAATAATTTTGATGTAAAATTTGTGGAAGAATTATTTAAACATATTTTGAAATATGTTTAGATAAGTATTTCGCCAGTCAATAGGTATTGTATCATTAAGTTGTAACATGTGCTATTGTGCATTGAGCAATAGCCCCATGCAATTGGAGAAATCTTTAGCTAATTGTCATTTGCTTGTTTTAAGTAAATTGTAACAGAATTAGCAAGATGTGAGGTATTAACCAAAATATTTTCAATGTAAAATTGCTGTTCTCTGTTTTTCTGTTGTGCTGTTCTCTGCATGGATAGTCTGCAGTCAGGCTGCTGTTGTTTGTGTCTTACCTCGTGACGGATAAGCTGGTTTTATGTGGTACAGGGAAAGGCTTATTACAGCTGAAAGCTGCTTAGAAATGGGGCAATGATATTCTGTCATTTCATAGCAAATCTATTATTCAATCTGCTGATCTTTCACATGGAGAAATGGGAAGTCATTCTCCTACTTCTGTATTTCTGAAAATTGTATGAAATATTGGACCAACTCGGTCAACAACATCTCCATCAGCACAGGTGCACCACAAGGCTATGTGCTTAGGCTCCTGCTTCTCTCCCTTTACACTTATGACCGTGTGGCTAAGCACAGCTGCTATGCTAGACAACACCACTGTCGTAGGCCAAATCAAAGGTGAGGATGAATCAGCATATAGAAGGGAGATTGGAAATCTGGCTGAGTGGTGCCACAACACCAGCCTCGTACACAATGTCAGCCGGTCCAAGGAGCTGATTATTAACTTCAGGAGGATGAAACCAGAGGTCCATGAGCCAGTCCTCATCAGAAGATCAGAGGTGGAGAGGGTCAGCAACTTTAACTTCCTTGGTGTTAGTATTTTGGAGGACCTGTCCTGGGCCCGCACTTAAGTGCAATTATGAAGAATACACAGCAACGCCTTTACTTCCTAAGGAGATTGGAAACACCAATGCCCTTGAATGGAAAATCCTGCAAAATATAGTGGATATAGCCTAATCCATCACGGGAAAAGCCCTCCCCACCGTTGAGCACATCTACGTAGAGTGTTGTTGCAGGAAAGCAGCATTCGTCATCAGGTCATACTTCTCACTGCTGCCATCAGGAAGAAGGTACAGGAGCCTTAGTGCCTAAACCATCAGGTTCAAGAACAGGTAAAATCCATTAACCATCAGGCTCCTGAACCAGTAGGAATAACTTCACTCAACTTCACTTGCTCCATCATTGAACTGTTCCCACAACCTATGGACTCACTTTTAAGGACTCTTCATCTCATGCTCTCGATATTTGTTGCTTATTTATATTTTTTCTACCTTTTTGCATTTGCACAGTTTATTGTCTACTCTGTTGGTGTGGTCTTTCATTGATTCTATTAGGGTTATTGGATTTATTGAGTATGCCTGCAAGAAAGTGAATCTCAGGATTGTGTATGGTGATAGATACTGAGGCTGTAATTTCTTGCCATGCTTGTTGATGCTATTTAATTTTGTACTTGAATCAACTAAGGAACATCTTATAATTTTGTTTTGCACAATGACAATTTGGCTTTACCAATGTGGTATTGAAAACCTTCAAGAAAGCAGATTTGCCTTGAGGCTTTTTGAGAAATGAATGGCATCCAAATTCAGTTTGTAGTTTCAGAACACTAAATTAGCACAAATAAGAGAGCAAAGTCTAATAATGATTCTGTTCTTTAGATTGATGCTGAATGATTCCCTTTCCTATCCAATTATATTTGTAATATAATTTTAATATTTTTGCTTGTGGCAAGTTTTCTCATAGTTGAAGAGGTACAGCTCTGTATGAGCCTGTTTTAGGAAAAAGTACTTGACAAGTTATTGTTTTGTACCTGAACTTTTGAAAGTTATTGACTCATGGTTATCATGAAAAATTCACTCTCAATGTATTGCACATGTATACTGTACTGTTCGAAAAGGATTTTGGAGTCTCAACAAAAATGTACGAAGAATTCTCCTCATACAACAAATCTTAGGAATCAATTTAGTGAACTATTACAAGTATATCCTTCTTTTGATAGACAAATCAAAACTGTGTACAGTATTCTAGGTGATTCAATGTAGGCTGTATAATTGGAACAAGATTTTGCTGCCACTCCACTCAAATCATCTTTCAGTAAAGGCCAAAATAGCACGTGCCTTCCTAACTACTTGCTGATCCTGCATGTTAACTTTATCGTTCATGAACAGGAACACCCAACACCTATCAAACTCTAAAACAAAAACAGAAAGTGATTTAAGTGCACTGCATGTGACCAGTGGTGTGACTCAAGGATCTGTTCTGGGACCCCTTCTCTTTGTGATTTTTAGAAATGACCTGGATGAGGAATTGGAGGGATGGGTTAGTAAATTTGCTGATGACACAAAGGTTGGGGGTGTTGTGGACAGTGTGGAGGGCTGTCAGAGGTTATAGCGGGACATCGATAGGATGCAAAACTGGGCTTAGAAGGGGCAGATGGAGATCAGCTCAGATAAGTGTGAAGTGGTTCGTTTTGGTAGGTCAAATATGATGACAGAAAATAGTATTAATGGTAAGGCTCTTGGCAGTGTGGAGGATCAGAGGGATCTTGGGGTCCGAGTCCATAGGACCCTCAAAAGCTGCTGCGCAGGTTGACTCTGTGGTTAAGAAGGTATACGGTGCATTGGCCTTCATCAACTGTGGGATTGAGTTCAAGAGCCGAGAGGTAATGTTACAACTATACAGTACCCTGGTCAGACCACACTTGGAGTACTGTGCTTGGTTCTGGTCACCTCACTTCAGGAAGGATGTGTAAACTGTAGAAAGTGTGCAGAGGAGATATACAAGGATGTTGCCTGGATTGGTGAGCATGCCTTTTGAGAATGGGTTGAGTGAACTCGGCCTTTTCTTCTGGAAGGGACGGAGAATGAGAGGTGACCTGATAGAGGTGTACAAGATGATGAGAGGCATTGATCATGTGGACAGTCAGAGGCTTTCTCCCAGGGCTGTAATGGCTAGCATGAGAGGGCATAGTTTTAAGGTGCTTGGAAGTAGGTACAGGGGAAATGTCAGGAATAAGTTTTCTACGCAGAGAGTGGTGAGTGCGTAGAATGGGCTGCCGGCGACAGTGGTGGAGGCGGATACGATAAGATCTTTTAAGAGACTCCTGGGTAGGTACATGGAGCTTAAAAAAATAGAGGGTTACGGGTAATCCTAGGTAATTTCTAAGTTAAGTACATGTTCGGCACAGAATTGTGGGCCGAAGGGCCTGTGTTGTGCTGTGTTTCTATGTCACCTGCAGTGCAGGTAAATTACAGTTTCAAACTCCTGGGAGTGCACATCTCATATAACCTCTCATGATCTCAGAACACATTTTATACAATCAGAAAAGCTTGCTAATCTGTCTACTTTCTGAGGAGGCTGGACTCTTCACATCTATCTGTACTTATGTTATTCTACAGATACACAGTTGAGAGCATCCTAACAAGCTGCATTCATTGCATGATATGGAGACTGCACTGTGGCAGACAGGAAGGAAGGCTTTACAATGGACAGTCAAAACTCCAGCATCAGTTTACCTGCTGTCAAGGACATAGATCCAAAAAGGTGCCTGAAAAGGGCCAGAAACTTCATGAAGGATCACACTCCCCGCTGATCTATCTATTCATATTTATTGTTTTTTTAAAAAAAAATATTGTGTTTGTGTTTGCAAGGACTAGTGAGGAATGTTTGCAGGAAAATACAGTGCACTTTATATCTGTGTTAGACCAAAAAGTTATCTAATTGTGTGTTGTTAAACGTTATTTGGAAACTGAGGCTTTTATCAATGAGCCTTACGGTATTTATTCCAGTGATCTTGCTGGAAAATGCATAGACAAGAGTGTCTAGAGAACTGCACCAGCCTTGTCTGCATCACTTCTCCCAATCTAAGTAGAACAATCTTGTTACCATTTTCTTTGAAGTTGTGGGTACAGACATCACTGGCAAAGTTATATTTTATTGTCCATTCCTAATTTTCTTTAAAAATGTGGTGGTGAGCTTCTGCCTTAAACCACAGCAGTGCATCTAAAGCAAAAGTAACAGAAAACAGAAGGCACATATACCGATGTTAAATGTACTGCCACGAGGCTGTTGGGCAATAAAACTTGATTCATAGCCAGCAACAGTGAAGAAATAACAATCCATTTCCTGGCCTGAATGGTGTATAACTTTAGGAGGAACTTGTGGGTGTTTGTATTCTCATATGTGATTCTCACTGAATTAATTTTACTTAGTTTGTTGAAGCCACATTTAGCAAAAATGCTGTATTGGTGGCAAGGGCACTTTCATATGGCTTCCTGAAATCAGGTTTTATGATTTTGCTTAAATTTAAAGCTGTAGTGAATTCTGAAGCTAAGTAGTCCTAACTGAACCCAAACAGTGCATCAGTTTGCAGTTTAATAATGAACATGTCCCAAAGATGCCTTGTGTAATTTTGTTGATGAGTGGGATAACATGAATATAGTTGCTTGGATTGGATTTGGGTGTCTTTTTTTTCCACAGACAAGGCATAATTGAGCTACTTTGGTTATGTTTCGTAACTCCAAAATATAAAAACTAATTAAAAGAAACACACGGAGCTGGGAGATATGTGTGTATGTTTAGTTTTGTTTTTACTTTGAGCGAGATGCATTCATATGACGTGGCATGATAATGTATGCTATGCACATACGTTTACATATGTATGTAATGAATTATTTAAGTAACAAAGAATGCTTAATCAACCAGTATATTTACAATATTATTCAAATATTACTGAAATATTAAATACACAACACTCTTCCCTGCTTAGCTATAAACTCCAACTCATTAGTAAATTTTAAATGGTCCCATTCAGGCCTAATGATTTATCAACTGTGGAGGCTTTCTTACTCTTGTGGGATAATGTCTTTCTTGACAAGGGGGGATTACTCTGCTTGGCAGGTGAGACTTGTGGCTGTGAAACAATCTCAGTTTCAGGGGCCTCCTCTCTGGGATGCAGGAAGTGGTTCTGATAGCACTGGCCACCTTTCTTCTCTAACAATTGAATCTGCTCGTCTCTAGATTATGTCAGATGCAATCTCCATTGTGTAGGAGAAAGGTCTAATTCTATCCTTCATCTTTCTGATTACCCACTTTTAATCACCTCTGTAGTCCCTTGTCAGGATTGTTCGTCCAGGAGTGAAACATCATACCTCCTTGTCTAAGGAACCTTCAAATGTTCTTGGGTTCGAGGAGATCCAAGCATGAATGCAAGTTCATGTTGGTTGTGGAGTGTGTTACATTGTGATATGCAAGTAGGAAATTGTTGAGCTTCTGATTCTGTGTGAGTGTAGTATGTTTTGCTGACATTGCTTGCTAGTGTGTTCCTTAGACTCTGGACAAACCATTCTGCCAAGCCATTTGTAGCTGGATGGTACGGTGTAGATGTATTATGCCTTATTCTATTCATTTTCAGGAATGACTGAAACTGTTCAGCAACAAACTGTGGTCCATTGTCACTGAAGACCAACCCTTGAGAAGAGATTTCTCAACACATCAACAGTGATGAGGGCTATTGGCAACTCTTTTGACCATTTTGTAACTGCATCCACTACTACCAAGAAGTTTGTGCTATGAATGGTCCAGCAAAATCTACATGAATCCTTTACCAGAGCTGGGGAGGCACTGCTCTTGGCATCTTCTGGATGTGTTAGCATAGTGCATGGCAAGCTGCTCAATCTGCTGATCTATCCCAGGCAATTAGACAAAGCTTTGAGCCAACCCTTCCATTTTAACCACGCCCATATGACTGGCATGTAGCTCTTCCAACACTTTAGCCCTCAGCTTGGATGGTACAACAACCCTCAATCCCCACTCAGTGCAACCTCCATTAAGGGAAAGTTCACGCTAGTGCTGGGAAAAAAGTGGGGAACTGGGATTTCTGCTGCATATTCTAGCCATTTTGGGTGGCCGTGTATACCTGAGATTGTGTGGGGTCTTTTATGGTTTCCCTTTGGAGCTTCTTTGCTGTAATAGAGAAATTTTCAATTTGCATTGGGGAGAATACATCAAGAGGAGAGTCCATTTTTGTACAGTTTTCAGGTATTTCCTTTTACAAGGGTAAACGGGACAATCTATCAACATGCCCATGATTAGTTATCATTCTGAATTTGATCTTGTAGTTGTGTTCTCCAAGGAACAGAACCCATCTCTGCATTCGTGCGGCTGCTGTTAGTGGTACACCCTTCTATAGATGGAAGATGGACACCAGTGGTTGGTGATCGGTAATGGGAGTAAACTCTCTCCCATGCAAGTACTGGTTGAAACGTTTACATCCCAAGCCAGACTCAAGGCCTCTATCAATTTATCTCTGCAGCGGTAAGGGAATGTGACACAAAAGCTATCAGGAGTTCATGTCCATCACTCATAACATGATAATTACTATATCCTATATCCAGCTGAGGCATCACAGGCAAGCTCCATTGGACAATGTGGATCATAACGGGTGAATACAGTATCTGATGTTACAATTTCCTTTAGCTTTTTGAAAGCTACCTTGCACTGCTTTATCTATTGCTGTTCCTTCCTGTTCTGTCATGTTGAGTTCAAGGGGTGGAGCACAGTAGCCAGGTTTGGCAGGAACCTGTTATAATAACTGACACATCCTAAAATGGACCTCTTGGCACTGGGGTATCCACCACTCTAGAATTTTCTCAGCACACTTACATAATGCTTGTATGTCAGTGATGTAACCACAGTAAATGATGCTTGGTTTAAAGAATTCACACTTGTGTCATGCTCTGAGCCAATAACCTTCTAATCTTTTTAACAGTCCTGAGATTTTGGAGATGTTCCTTGTCATCCTTACCGGTTAAAAACAATATCATCCAGGTGACACTGAGTACCTTGTCTGCCTTGTAGTACCTAGTCCATAATTTTCTGCCAAAGTGCAAGTGCAGATGCTACTCCAAAAAAAAGCCTATTATGGTGATAAAGCCCTTTCTGAATGTTTATGATGAGTGTTTACATCTCCATCTGTAAATAGGTCTCAGCTTAGTCCTCTTTGATGAATTGTTTCTTTCCAGAGAGGTTTGCAAAAATATCCTCTATCCTAGGCAGAGATCTACTTTCAGTACTGGGTTGATGTATACTGACAGACCCGTTCTTCTAGGCAACTGGGACCACAGGTTTTGCCCATGGGCTCCATTCAATCATTGGAAACAGTTCCTTCAGCTTCCATACGATGTAGCTCACCAGCTACTTTATCACGTATGGTATGAGGAACTGGATGGGCTTTGCAAAGCTTGGGTGTGGCATTTTTGTATAACACTATTTTACTCTTAATATGTTTGAGTTTTCCAGTGGCATCCTTGAACACTTGTGTCATCATCTAGTACCTTTCTTAATTCACTTTCAGTGTACTCTATTGCAAGGGATGTGGCAACAGATGGTGAATAGATCTCCAATCAAGTTGTAGTCGTTTCAGCCACTCATAACTGCAAATGCTGGCCTTCTTGTTTTTACCACAAACAAACACAATGTGCCTTGTTAGTTGTTGTATTTCACTGTAACGGATGTCATCCCTACAGGAGTTAACTCTTCTCCAGTTTAAGTTCTTAGTTGAGTATCTGCAGGCTTAGTATCTTTGAAATGCCATTAAGACACATTTTGTGGAATGACTCTGTAGGTTTACGCAAATAAAAATGGTGGAGCTGTTTTATGTTTAAGGAAAACCATAATAACTTATTTATTGTATTCCAAATACTGAATGCAAAGCACTTAATTACATCATCACATCAGAGCAGCCTCTTACAGTGAACCCCACACAATGTTGGTGGATATGAATTATGTATGTTTTCACTAATTATGTGCACAGGCCCCTCCCCCCAAGAATTCACTAAAACTGCCATTGTGAGCCTGTCTGTAGCTCGGGTTCTATGTTCCATGCATGGAGGAACAGCAAAGACCTTTGGCTCCTCCAGAGGTATGTTGGCATATTTATGGTTGTGTTACGGCATGGGCATGGTAGTGGAATTCTCCAAATCTTGTTGGGCCTGTTTAAGGCAATCTACTGAAATACGTTAAGGTTTACCCCTCTCATCTATGATAAAAGTTTTTTCTCTCTGTTCTAAGATGGGGAACAGGCCATCGTAAGGGGAGCTAAGGGGATGTTGGTGTGCATCATGGCAGACAAAAAAAGTTGAGGGGGAATGTAGATCAGCAGGAATGAGTGCTGTACACCTTGATGGAAGGTAGGAATAGGTGCATAGGAATTGAGTTTACTGGAGAGGTTAGAATGCTGTTGAGAAGCTAAGCAGGAATGAAATTACCTGGCATGCGTAATGGCTGCCCGAATACTAATTCAGCTGCGGATGACTACACGTCCTCTTTTGTAGCTGTTCTGAGTCCCGGCAGGACCGATGGGAAATTTATCATGCCAACAATCATCCATCAGGGAAGCCCTCAGAGCAGCCAATGAGTGGTGTAACCACTCGCATAGGCCATTGGACTATCGGCAATACATCATAGTGTGATGTAGCCTAACGCTGAGGTTCTCCGCCATCGCAACCCAGAGCTGTGATATGAATTAATGACCATGGTCAGAGGAAATATCAGATGGGTGTCAAACCAAGCAAACCAGGTGTAGGTGAACGCCTGAGCCATGTCTGCAGCTGTTGTTGATGCTAAAGGGATGAGCTCTGGCCACCTGGTGGTGCAGTTCACTATGGGAAGGAGGTGCGTGAAACCGTGTGAGGGGAACCATCAAGGTCCACATTGACATAGTCAAGCTGTCACTCAGGGACCTCAAAAGGTGCCAATGGTGCTTGAACATGACAGTTAATATTTTTGCCTGCTGGCATTCCACATAGGCTGCAGTCTAATCATGCACATCCTTTCTAAGGCCATGCCAAAGAAATTTTAGTGCAACCAGTTTCTGTGAGACCTTCCAGCCCAGATACGAGAGGTCTTGTATGGAGTCAAAAACAGTCCACCACCAGTTTATGGGCACTATAGGGAGAGGTGGACCTGTTGAGAGTTGAGTCATCACACAGGTGAGTAACCCCAGCTTCCCCAAACTTAATGTCAGCCAGCCACAGGCCCGTGACTGCTGTTCAGTAAGCCTGGACCTCTGGGTAATTTCTTGGTTAACTGCCATGCCAGCATAGTCAACCCCTATGGGTAAGGCCTCAATGGCTGGCTGTGAGAGGCAATCAGTCACAGCGTTATTTTAACCCTTGATATGTTGTATATCAGTTGTGAACTCTGATATGCAGACCAAGGATCTGATATTTTGGCCATCATGAGCACAAGGTGTTTGTGGTCAACAAATGCTGTGAAATGGTGAGCCTCTAGAAGAAAGTGTAAAAGGCAGACAGCCAGATAAAGACTGAGAGCTTATAGTCAAGCATGCTATTCTTCCTTTTGGGGGGAGTAACCTGCCAGCTCAAGAAGGCGAGTGATTGTCACACACCTCTGACCAACTGTTGATGTACAGCACCCACAGCATTGTTTGAAGCATCAGTAGTAATGGCTATCAGTAAATTGGGGAGTAGGTGCGCCAGTAGTGTCGCGCTGTAGAGAGCTTGTTTGGTATCATCAAATGCCCTGGTCATGTCCGCTGACTAGTCAAGCATGTGAATTGGGATATTGCCTTTAAGTGCACTATACAGGGGAAGTGCAAGTTCAGCAGCTTACAGAATGAAGCAGTGATAGAAATTCACCATGCCTCAACTCCTGTATGTTTTCAGTGGTGTGGGGCAGTCAGAAATCTGTAATCGCAGCTAATTTTGATGGGAGGGGTTTTGCATCTGCTGTGGAGATGTGATGGCTGAAGAAGTTGATGGTTGACAATCCAGACTAGCATTTAGCAGGGTTAATAATCAACCTGTGTTGGCTTAAGTGCTTGAAAAAGTGTGCGGAGATGAGAAACATGTTGGAATTTGGATGTACTGGCGAGAAGTATGCCAACCAGATAAACAGGAAGAAAATCTAAGTCTTCTAATACAGAGTCATTAGCCATTGGAAAATCTGTGCTGCATTTTTCAGCCCAAATAGCATATGCAGAAACTCAGAGGCCAAACGGGGTTATCGCAGCCGTTTTGGGAATGTCCTCTGAACGTACAGAGTACGTAATACTCTGTAATAGTAACCCCAACTAGATCAACTTTGGAAAAAATTAACTTATGCTGAAAAGTCTTGGATATGTGGAACTGGGTAATGATCGGGGATTGTGACCTTGTTAAGGCATCGGTAATCGCCACATGGTGGCAGCCACCATCAGACTTGGGGACCATGTGGAGGGGCGAAGCCCAGGGGCTATTTGACAGGTGTACAATACCAAGTCTTTCCATGTTAGCAAACTCAGCCTTCAAGGTTGCCAGCTTTTCTAGGTTCATTCTATGCGTGAGCATGGACTGGTGGGTGGCTGTGGAAATGTGGTAAACAACCTATGATGTGGAGACTGGGCTTGGTGAGGTTTGGGAATTCACCCAGCAGTTGAGTAAACTCAAATGCAGTGGTGCATGCAAGACAGAGTTGTTGGGAACTTATTGGGGGAGCAGGGTAATGATCCAAAGTCCTTGACCTCCACAAGCCGGCAGTTCTTAAGATCGACTCATAGTCCTTGGGCACAGAGGAAATCGGCACTGAGCAGAGGTCTAGACACTTCAGCCTGTATGGAGTGCTATATGTAAGGTCGCCCACTGAAGCAGAGCATCATCTGTTGTGTCCTGTACGTCAGGATCCGGCTACTGTTAGCAGCCTGTAGTGAGGTTTTGTCACTCTTTGCCTTCTCATCAATAGGAGATGCCGGCAGCACCCTCACTTGAGCACTTGTGTCACACAGGAAGTGTCACCCTGAAAAGATGTCCACGAAGCTGCAAGTCAGTAGGCACTTTGTAGCATTTGTAGCAAAGCGAGCATGGTAAAATACTAAGCCTTGCGTTGTCTGTTTCGCAGGCATGTGTGTCCTTATGTTGGGGTCTTGCTGACTGGGCTTATTGAGAGAGTGGAAGGAGGAGGAACAATACACTGCTGCTTAGCTGAGTGTAAACTGTCAGCCATTTTATCAAGCTCTCTATAGTTCTTCATGGGTGAATTAGTGAGGCCTATGCAAACTTGATCTGGCATTAGCTGTATGAAGAGTTCTGTAAAAATAGAACAAGAGTAGAGTTTTCCCAGGAGAGACAGCATGTGGTCCATTAGCTCTGATGGCTTAACATTACTGTGGCCAGGCAAAGAGAGCAACTGTTTGGCGTGCACAGACTCCGATAGTCCAAAAGCAGTGTATCCTGCTGGTAAGAGTGTTGACTTCAGTTAAAGATAAGAAGCCATGTTGTCCATCTTAGGAATGTTGTCTCAGAAAATTGTAAGATCTTCCTCTCTCAGTCAAAAGTGGGAGATTCGGGAGAGCTGGGTGGTATCAGATTTCTGCAGGACTTATAGTCTGTTTTGGGGTCTTTTGGCGGGACTGCTGATCAGGGGCACATAGGAAGATGCCTTCTGAAGGAGTGTCCCCATTGTAAGAAATGGTTTGTGGAGATGAATGACTCCAAGGAGGAAGGGCCAGTACTCCTGAGAGAGCCAATTCCTTTAAGATGGTAGTCGAGGGATATTTGGACAGTGGCAGGTGCTTTCACCCAGACCGTGGATTCAGTGAGTAAAGCGGTACACCTTACAAATCGCCTCCAACATTTATGTGCACATTGGACTGGTTTAACTGTAATAGGCCCATATGTTTTTCTTTTATTTCTGTAACTGTAAATTAGGTAAGGATATTCCTTTATAGTTTTATGCAGGTGTACGATTTGTTAATTTTCTGGCGAACGATAACTTTGCATGGAGCAATATTTCTACACCACGAGCTACAATCAATGTTCTTTAATCGGAACATCCCAACTTTACTATTTGGTTGAACCCCAAATCATACCGAACCTAGATGTATATTGTTTATGAAAGGTGGCCTTTTCACCACTGAATCGTATGGCTGTTAGCAGAGTTAGCTAACGAGCCAAGTTTGTGTACAAGCTCTGGTGAGAGGGTTACATATGTTACTCTACAACTGAAGCAGCTGAGCCAGTGTCCAATTTCATTTTAATTAATTTGCCATTCACTTTTGGTGTATTGCTGATCTCTTGTTAGTTTTCACATTTGAAATCTTAAGTCCTGTGTCAGTCTCATCATTATCAGTTTTTTCATGAACAGCACGTAGACTACTGCTTTTATGAAACTGCAACTTGACTTTTTATCTTTATCTCTTCCTTGTGCAGTTCACTTATTTTTGTCTGCCTGACATGCTCTTTGTACTTGTCCTCCTTTGCATTTTTGGCAAGTTTTGCCTTTAAATCTGCATTGATCTTGGATATGGGAACCCTTGTCAAAACAGTAGCACAATTTGTTTGGTCAGGCAGAGTTAGGGTTTAGACATTGCAATCTTGTTCATGCTTACTTTCAATCCTGACTAACTCAATTGCTTCTCTGGCTGCTTGTTTCATTGATACAGCTATTTCAATTGCTCTTTTAAATGTGAGTTGCGCTTTAGTTAGGAATTGTTTTTGAAAGTTAGGAGCTTTCTTTTAAGATTACACAAACTAATGATTTCTCAGTGCATCATTAAGCCTATCATTGAACTGACCATGCTCAGACAATCTCTTCAATTCAGCCATGTATGCTGAAATGGACTCTGTTTTGATTTTGCTTATGAACCCTAAAGCGTTCTGTAATCAACAACGTTTTTGGTTCTAAATGTTAATGCATTACTTTCACAATACAGCAGAGCTCATTTCAGCTGGTTTGGTTGGCGCAGTCAGACTTCTAAGCAAATAAGATATTTTTAAATCCAATGCACTCATCAAAACTGGCATTCCCTTCTCATTGGCTATTACATTTGTGTTAAAATGCTGCTTAATTTGCTCAGTATACAAAATCCAGTTAAATCTTATGCAGTTGAAGGTGCCTGTATTTCCGATGTTGCCAGGCGTTTTTGCTCTTTTCTTATTATTATTATCACATGGTATCACTGTTTATGAATCCTTGATTTTATTCATTTTCCACAATGTCCTTTTCCAAAGAAACCATATGCTATGCTTTAAAAGAAACTCGAAAGTTTTGCTGCATTTTTTAAAACTCGGAACGTCTCGCTGCACTTCGGGAGGTAGCATCATCATAGGTTTGTTTTTAAAAATACCCTGTTGCTGCTGTGATGTTTTATAACTCCAAAACATAAAAAATTTTAAAAGAAAAGCACAGAGCCAGTAGATACCTCACGTGCGTTTATTTTTACTTTTAAGCGAAGCACATGCATATGACGTGGTGGCATGATCACAGATACCATGCACATACGTTTACATGTAATTGCAATGAACTATTTCAAAAAAGCTTAATCAAAGAATATCAGCAATGTGGTTAATCAACAAAGAATGCTTAAACAATATATTTGCAATATTACTCAAATATTACTGAAATATTAAGTACACAACAATTTCCACTTCCTTGGCTTACTGGTAAGATCTCAGTTTCACAGCTGTGTTAGGGCAGTTTGTTTAATAGTTCAATCAATTTTGAAGCACAGGACTTGATAGTCAGGCTGCTGTTGTGATCTGAGCTTTTGGTGTATTCATTGTTTTCATTTATTAAATTCTGGCTGCTTGCAAGCACGTTAATTTTATGTGCAGGCAGGTGTATTGTTTTTATCAGAAAAGATGAAACATTGACGAGTTGTAAAACTGTTCGGAAACAAAATAGTTTTTGTTAAGTTAATGCTGATTTTTGTTATGGCTAATAAACCATTAGCCTGGAAACAGTTGAATGATCATAATAAGTAGAATCTATTAATATCAAAATTCATACACTGGTTTGTTAAAATATTCTGAGAAGTATTTTGCAAAAAAAATCTGAATGTTCAATAAATAAAACAGAAACCATAACCAGCATGGTACCTTATTTCCTGGCTGACATGATGGGAACGTGTTCTTGGGAGTCGTCCAGTCTTCATGAGAGAACCAACAGAAGGGAAACAATCATAAGTTTGTCTGTTGAAGGTGGATCTGTTAATGATAGTATGGTAGAAGTGACCACTGCACAGTTCTTACAGATACATAGTGCTGTTTTCACAGTAAGGATGCTCCCCATTGTATTATATGGACAGTGTTGCTTAATAAAAGTTGCCAAAAATCAGCTGTTCAAAATCTATCTGAAAACCAGGTCATGAAAAGTGACCTTGAAGATTGGTATATTCCCTTATTCCACCATTGCTTTCAAATCATGTGATCAAATTTGGGTTCAGTTAGTGTGTATGAGAACATGCCTGAGGTAGCAACAAGCTTGCCTACAATTGAGATGATAACCTAGAGAAGCCACAGTACAGTACAGCATTGTTGAAAGCAGAATGCTTTTGAACAAAACTAGCAATTTCATTGACAGAGTATCTGAACCCCACAGTACTGAATGAATAGTGGAGGACAATGAAACATCTAGTGGGAGAAAAGGTTACATTTGTATAGTGGAATATTCAGATTCAACTAAACCCAAAGACAGCAGAACTAACACCTTAGTGAGAAAGACAAAGCTTATAAGTGCTTGTAGCCACCTTTGGCCAGAATTGTAAAATGGATGAACCTTCTGAGATTGCCACCATTACAAGGCAATATGCAGCTAATTTGCTTTACTTTACATATGGATGTAGAGAAGGTTTTTGACAATATCCTGTGCGTTGTATTGAATGGCCACACCTCTAGCCAAACTGCTCCAGGGTAGCTGTCACATCTTTGACTAAAACTAAATGAAAAGTTGTTCAGGTGCATCTGCAAGGAGCACAACAAATGCAGTTTGTCTATTGCCAATATTCTGTATTTGAACATTAAATACAATCTGATATGGTCAATCCACACTAAATCCAAGTATTCAAAATATTTTCCAAATAGCTTGAGATTGTAGAATATCAGATCCTGACTCTTGACACATCCATTGACATAGAGTACTACTTGACAGCATACTCAAGGAAGGCACTCTTGTCTATGGTAGATACCACAACCTGACTATGGTGTTGATGCAACTTGATGTCATTGCTAAAGAATGATAGATAGATAGATAGATAGATACTTTATTCATCCCCATGGGGAAATTCAACTTTTTTTCCAATGTCCCATACACTTGTTGTAGCAAAACTAATTACATACAATACTTAACTCAGTAAAAAATATGATATGCATCTAAATCACTATCTCAAAAAGCATTAATAATAGCTTTTAAAAAGTTCTTAAGTCCTGGCGCTTAGTCTCTTGTTGGGGAGGGTGCTGGTTTGGGGATTTCACTACTTATTTATGGTATTGGGGCAAGTTTAACATGGATGTTAGACAGTCACCCACCTGTTCTAGGTCGAGACACCCATCAGCTCCCATAATGAGAAGACTGCATTGCCACAAGCCATGGACAATAGGCCCAACTGAACTCAATGAAGCAGTGAGTTGGACTGAGCTGCCCTGGCAGGACCTGATGAACTCGGATGTCTCGGCAGAATATACCCAATCAAACCTGAAAATGACACATATATGTAGTTGCATCGATTTGAGTCTGGATAAGGTAGACAGGATTTAACTATCACCCTGATCTATTCTTGGCAGTTAGTAAATATAGCTGAGTTTGGCAGAACTACTAAAAGTTGCTTACTTAGTAATAGCATGCTTACTAATGCTTAGTGTAGACTGTGACAGGTTCATTTGGTCTCAAATCTCATTATCTTCAATACTAAAAACCTAAAGAGCAGAGATGAATTGCAGCAGTGACTGCCCATGAACAACACGTTGGCATATTACTGAGTGTGATAAGGAAGAATTTGAATAAAACTGAATTTGATGGAAATGGGGGGAGATGTCTATTTGACCAGTTGTACGTAACAGAAACGACGATGGAGGTTATTGAAAGTCAGTTAGTTTAAAAGGCATCACTGCAGGATTTCCCTTCAACATAATATTGGAAGTACAGATATTCAGCTCTGCCTGTATGAATAAAGGAAAAAAATCCCTATTAAGAGAAGTTTGCATAAAGCAAAAGTGGGCATGTAGAAGTTAATTATGGCATAATTTAATGTTGCAACACTTTTGAGGGAATAAATGACTTGCTCCTTTTGTCTTAGTTTCTGTTTAAGACTGATGCTGCTACTTTTAAATCCTTTATCTCTTTCTCTTCACTTACAGAATCTTTGAATAAGAAACCAGGTTTGAGTGAGGTGAGAAAATTTTTTGGTTATATGTATTTTTCACAACCAAATGTTGTAATGACTGGTGCTTAATACAAGTTGATAATTAATATATTCAATACTTTTACTTTTACCACCAAGATGCCCTCTTCTTCTGGAAATACATATGCACCTGCAGGCAAGAAGCTGGGACACAGGGGAGTGGATGCTTCTGGAGAAACTACATACAAAAAGGTATTCTGTCTTAAGGTCATATGCAAATTTAACAAAATTCCTTATCGGCAGACTGTCTTCCCTAATTGTTCCTGTTTTCATTTTACTTGTTACGAATTAGTTTTACACTTTTACATTTTACACATAGGAAAAACTAGCATTCTGTTTGGATTTGATGGGCATAGCTATTAAAATGTTTTTTGTTCCTATGTAATATTTTGAAACTGAACATCCTGCACATTATTAAATTTGAATATATATTATATATTTGTAGAGATAAAAAGAAAAACTTTCAATGTCAAGTGTTAACAAAAAAAAGAAGCTGATATTACATTCTTCATTAGTGTCTGAAAGAAGGAGAAAGGTTAACATTTCAAAAGGATTGTCTTGGGATTTACCCACTAAATTGGATTATGCCACTTTGATTGCTTAATTGAAGTTTAATGATCCAACTGCAAATTTTGGTTTGCTGTAATTAATTAGTAGATTTTCCTCCAATGATCTTAATGTGTTGAGATTCAAACTTGAGTTTAGAAGTTGTAAAATGAGCATTTTTCAACATTAAACTATTTAGATGATGGTGCAAAGCAATTACTTATTGAACTCTAGTCAGCGTACCTCTGTTGATTTGGTTTGATTATTTCATGTGCCCAATTTAATCATACTTCTGCCTGTATTTCTAATATTAAAATATGCTTTAAATGTTGCAGTGATATTAAGTTGGACTGCTTATCACCTTATTACATAACTTCCAGTCTACTGCTTCTGATACATAATCCTAACCAAGTCAAGTTTGTTTGATGGTTTAATCTTGCCTTTAAAATGCAGCATTAATGACCAATTATAATGGCAAGAATTGTTCATTGCACAAAAAAGTCTAAAAATATATGATTTTTTATGGAAATATAATTTTGTTAATATTTTAACCTCCAGTTCTGCTAAAGATAATATGGATATTTGTTCAGTTAAGATGTACTAACTTGATAAGTAGTTTCTGTTAAAATTATCTATTATTTTTACCTCCAGTGAAGTGCTCAGCAATAAGATCAAGTGATGTTTTTTAACCTTTTAATCTTAGTTGACATGGCTGGAAATACATTCAAGCTGTAGGGCACAAACTGTTTTCAGCTCTGGTACCAAAAAAAACCTAAAATTTGATTGTTTATTCTGCAGACAAGCTCATCTACTCTCAAAGGAGCCATTCAGCTGGGGATTGGATACACGGTAGGAAATCTCAGCTCGAAGCCTGAAAGAGATGTGCTGATGCAAGATTTCTATGTGGTTGAAAGCATATTCTTTCCTAGGCAAGTCTGTCTTTTCTCCAAGTAAATTTTTGGCCATGCATGATTGTACATTTTTTGTTAGTTGCTATTTTAATTGCTAAGTTTTTTATGATTTTCATTTTAATGAATCTGGTGTCTGATGTTGGAAAGTGTTGAAGTATATTTTCTATTCTCAAAAATTACACCAGGAGATCAGAGTGGACCTTAGTATTTATACCTTGTGTCTGTAGGATATTATGAAGTGTTTTTTTGGCTTGAGAATAACTTTTGAAATGTAGTCACTGTTATGTAGGCAGGTGATAATCAAACCAATGAGTGGAAAATTACATTAAAAAATTGCAGAAGCTGGGACACTGAGATAAAACAGAATATATCAGAAATAATGGGTCAAACAACATCATTTGGCAGTTAAATGGAGTTAATTTTTCAGGTCAATGACATAATATGTAGTTGGTTAATATCCATGTGTAGTTATTGGAGAAAAACAAGAAAAAGACTTCTGAATGAAACAAAGGAATGTTTAAACTCGCTGAGAGACAGAGATAACTCCACTAAATGTCTGATTCAAAAGACAACATAATTTGCAAAATACTCTCCCTTGGGACCGCAGGATCAACCTAGGCTGTAGTCAGGCCTGAATCCTGACAGTCTGATTCAGAACTAAGTATTCTCAAACTGACAACTAAGTCTTTGCATGAACTTGTGTGCAATTTGGTGACTGCATTTAAGCACAAAAGAAACAGAACAAAAAATTGCCATTCAATAAGATCATGGTTCATAATTTTGTAATTATGGCTCAAGTTCTTGTCTGGAACATCCTAAATCTTGTGAAGTTACTGCATCCACTACTCATTTGAGCAATGATTTCCATTTATGGTAGGAAAAAAAATCCTTTTTTGCCCTTATTTCTTTCACCTGATCTAAATTGATGTCTTTGTTGTCAGCCTCCATATATATGGAGATAGATCCATCCTGTTCATTCTCTTCAGGGCCTTCATGATTTTGCACATCACATTTAACTCTCCTTTAAATTACTGTCATTACTATGATTCTCCTGACATTGCAGCATCCTTGTAAATCTCTTCTGAATCTTCATTTGTGATATTATGTTCTTCTTGTAATGTTGTGATCGGAGCAATTCCTATAGACTATTCTGATGAGCCCTTTCTTATTTTTTCTTAAATGAAGATGGTTGTGGTTCTTGGCAGTCAAATCACTCCAGCTCTAGGACATTACTGCTGAAGTTCCTTGAGAGAGTAGCCTCTGCCTAGCTATCTTTAGCTGCTTCAGGTCCGAAGTGGAAGTTTTTTGCTGATGATTGCACTTGCACAAAATCATTTGCATCTGCAACTTCTCATCAAATGAAGCAGTCCATGTCTACATGCAGCAACAGTAGGACAATATTCCAGCTTGGTCTGGTATGTGGCAAGTAACATTTGCACCATACCATTGATGCACCATACAAGTGACTCTGCTATTTGTACCACTGTGTCCAATGAATAATATCCTAAGCATTAATAATGAGGGAATCTTAAAAGAACCAGCTTAATGTGTATTGTGACATTGAATAGATCAGAGGCGTTGGTACTCCACAATGAGAATATCATCTCCGGACAACCAAATACCTTTTCATTATTACGAGGCAAATCAACACTGTGATGGAATACTCTCATGTGGGTCAGGGCAGCTGTAACAGCATTCGAAACTCAATATCTTTCAGAATAAGAACCTTACACTCTAAACGTCCATTCCCTTCACTAAGTGTGCACTATATCAGCAGCAAGGAGGTAACTACTTTCACAATGTGAATTTTTTTAAAAAAAAGTATTAATATGTAATAAAATGGGAACTTATTATGTTGTGATCATATTTTCAAGCATCTCTGTGTTTACGTACTATCATTAGTTCTGTAAACATTTAGATTAACTCTGTAAGATATTAGTACTGTGTGTCACCATTTATATTTTGGGCTGCACCTCAATCTTAGTGGGTTTAAATACAGAGAGGTAAGCTGATCACTGGTGCTCGATTAGACTATGAATAAATGGGGACATCATTTGGTTGCATGCAATTATGTATTCTACAAAATTGGTAGTGAATATTTCCATCTAATTTTAGTATGATTTGTAATTGTTTTCATTTAATTTACAGTGAAGGTAGTAATTTGACCCCAGCGCATCATTTTCCTGACTTCAGATTCAAAACATATGCTCCAGTAGCATTTCGTTACTTTAGGGAACTCTTTGGCATTCGACCAGATGACTATTTGGTGAGTGTAGTTAAGTTTTGTGTATTCCTGTATATTGTTTCGCATCTCTTTAGTTGAATATTGTTTGCTGTGAAAATGGAACACCTCTTTTGTTTCCTGTAAATTGCATGCAATGATAGCAAATTTTGGTGAGTGAATGAAAGAGTTTGTTTGTAATTTTTATTGCATGGTATGTAAGATATATGCCATATACTTTTCCAATTTCAAAGTTGGGCTTTGGAGAAAATGCTTTGGCAAGAATCTATAATTGACAATCTGTAGCAAATGAAGAATGAAATTTGTATGATGTTATAGAACTTAAAAGTAAACCGATTTTTTAAAAAAAAATATTTGTTTTCTGTAGTGTTTTCTAATGACACTACAACGCCACCTTTAAAAGATTTGATATTTATGCAATGGTGGCATTGTAGTTAAATTACTGGACTAATTATTCAGAGATCTAGGCTCATAATCTAGAGACCCAAGTTTAGATCTTGTCTTAATTAAATGATTAATGTATAATTTAAAGAAACGGCATCATTTCAAGATTCAAGATTGTTTAATGTCATTTTAAGTGTAGAGGAGAATCAAATAATTCTTACTATGGATCTGATGTAGCACAAAAAATCACAATAAGATAAAGAACATAAAAAATATAAATACATAAGATAGCTTATATACTTTGATCTATGTACTTGAAGTGACTCTCGGTACAGGAGTGTCTGCACATAAGATGACTGACAGGAAATGATAAAGTAATGGTGGTGGGTTAGTGGATTGAAGTGTTGATCAGCCTTGTTGCTTGGGGAAAGTAACTGTTGTTAAGACTGGTGTTCTTGAGTGCTATGCAGCCTCCTCCCTGATGAGAGTGAAATAAACAGTCCTTGAGCCGGGTGGGTGGGATCCTTCATGATATTGCTGCACCTTTCTGTATATAGTGTATGTCCCTGGTGGCAGGGAAGCCATGCTGGTTTGACTACCCGTTGTAGAACCTTCCTGTCTGCCGCAGTGCAGTTTCTATACCCTGCTATGATTCAGCATGTTAGGAAGCTCTCTACTCTGCTACTGTAGGAGGTCTATGGTGACCACAAAACTATCAGATTGTTATAAAAACCAGACTAATGTCCTTCAGGGAAAGAACTTTAGTGTCCTTATCCAGTCTAACCCATACAGTTAATGTCAACTGCTGAATTAAGAGTGTGGTGAGAAACAGTGGCACTGATTATAATCTAAACTGTACTGCTTGTAGCTGTGCAGAGGCAGCAACCATTGTGGCCTTCGAAATGGAACAGTATAAATGCATGGTGGAAAAAATAATTGCAAAATTATGGAGTAAAGTCATTAGAGAATTATTCAGGTAGAGAACTGACATGGGGATAATGTCCCAAATCTTTCTGTGGTATAACAATTAAATTATTCTATAATCATACATATAGAAATAAATAAATCAGGAATTTAGCTAATTATTCAAATCTGTAATAATTTCAGAATTGCCACTTCCGTGGATCCATAAAAATGACTTGTCCAATCTCAAAGTTGTACTATGGAATTGTTTCTGGCACAACTAAGCCTGTCTTTAGTATGTTTTTACAGTTCAGCCTGAGAGAAACAAATGAATGTTCCTAATTGATGACCAGTGCCCTCTACTGGAAATTGTGGCTATTGGTTCAGGTTGTGGGATAGGATTGTGTTAGCTATGATGCTGCCTGTTGCCATAGATAAAGAATAGCCACCTGGTTAGAGTCTCAAGGCCTTACATTCTGATGAAGTTCTATCCATGTGTAAATTATAGTTGCAAGAATGCTTTGTACTACAGTACTACATAGATCATGATCAAAAGTAGTAGTTCTTAGACGAGAGAGTGAATATTTTTGAAATCTTATTTCTGTTTGGATGGTAGGGTGTTCAGTGGTGGAGTCATAAAGCATGGAAACAGGCCCTTTGGTCCAACTTGTTCCTGCTGCCAACTGTGTTGCTCAGCAAACTAGTCCAATCTACCTCCATATGGCTTAGACCTCTGTCCTTCTCCTATCCATTAACTTGTCTAGATGGCTTTTAAATGTTACTAATGTGCTCATCTCAAACACTATCTGGCAGCTCATTCCAAATATGCACTACCCTTTGCATGAAAAAGCTGCCACTGATGGCCCCTTTCTTTGATCTTAAACCTATTCCTTCTTGATTTTAGTTCCCTACCTGGGAAAAGGCAATATACTTTCACCCTATCTATGCCTCTCATGATCTTGTATACCTCTATCAGGTCACCCCACAATTTCTTGCATTCCAGTTAATAAAGTCTTAGTATCCTTATAACTTAGACCCAAGTCCAGACAACGTCCTGATAAATCTTTTCTATGCTCTTTCCAGTTTAATAAAATACTTTAAGCTAGAGGAACTCAGCAGATTAGGCAGCATTGATGGAGAGGAATAAAGAGCTGATGATGGGCTGAGACTCTTTATCAGAAGTATTCCCAATGAAATGCCCTGGCCTGGTGTCAGCTTTATGTTCATGCCCTGTACATTCAAATTCAGGTAGTCTGTATAAATTAAAAATGGCAAAGGTCCCAGCATTGACCCCTGTGACACAGATTAAGGCCTCCAGTCTGAGAAGCAACCGAAACTACCATCCTCTGCTTCTTACCAATATGCCAATTATAACTCCAGTCTGCTATCTCTTCCTGCACCCCATGCATTCCAACCTTCGAGACTAGCCTGCCATGAGGGACCTTGTCAAAGGTCTTTCTAAAGTCCATATAGACAACATCCACTGCCCTACCCCCATCTCCCCTCTTGGTTACCTCCTTGAAGAACTCCCAAGAGATTTGTTGGACATGCACAAAGTCATGCAGACTGTCCCAAATCAGACAATCAGACTCTGTCTCTCCAAATGTTCATAGATCTTTTCCCTCGGCATTCCTTCCAGCAATTTACCTGCCACTGATGTACTCACTGGCCTGTAGTTTCCTGTCTTGTTTTTGCAATCCTTTCTAAACATAGCTGCTCTATGTTCCTCCAGGACCTCACTTATGGCCAGAGACGAAGCACAAATCTCTGTAAGGCCCTCGGCAATTATTTCTCTGTTTTCTCACAGGAGAATGAAACAGCTCGGGCCCTGGGGATTTATCCATTTTCATTGCTTTAAACCCTCCAATACTTCCTCTCTACTAATTTGTATGTGGTCCAATCTAACACCACTCATTTCCCCAACTTCATGGTTTCTCTACAGTAAATCTAAAGAGAAATATTAATTAAACATCTCTCCCATTTCCTTTGGTTCCACACTCAGGCATGTTCATCTTTAAAGAAATCTATCTATTTTCTCCCTATCTACCCTTTAAATATACCTATAGAATCACTCAGAGTTTTGCTTCATCTTGCCTGTCAGATCATTCTCATATTTTCTTTTGCTCCCCTAACTTACCTCTCAAGTACACTCCTATGCTTCTCATAGTCATCGAGAGGTTCACCTGTTCCCAATTGCTTATGCACAGTTTATGCTTCCTTCTTTTTCTTAACCAGACCCTCAATATCTGGTAGGGTTCCCAGACCTGCCAGCCTTGTCCTTCATCCCAACAAGAAACACAGGCCTTGAATTCATGACATCACACCTTAAAAGCTTTCCACTTTGCAGATGCTCCTTTCCCTGCAAACATTCTTGCTCAATAAACCTCTGCAAGATCTCACTAATTGCTCCAAAGTTTACTCTACTCCAGTTCAGGACCTTAACCTACGAATCCACCCCATCCTTATTCATAGGTATTTAAAAATTATTAGCATTATGGTCACTGGACCCAAAATACCTGCCGACACTTGCCTACTTCATTTCTCAGGGGGTGGTCCAGTGTTGGTCCCTCTATACATTGATCAAGGAAGCTTTCTTGGACACACTTCACAAATTTCACTCTGTCCAAGCCATTCATATTATGGTTGGACTGTCAATATTAGAGAAATTAAAATCTCTTTAACTACTGCTACCTTACTCTATTTACAACTAGCTGCAATCACTATACATATTGTCTTCCAATTCCCGCTGACTACATGGGTGCAGTTATGTGTTCCCACGAGAGTGAACAGCCCCTTTCTCATTTCTACTCATATGGCCTCCCTGGATATCCTCCAAGAATAACCTCTCCAAGGATCATGTTTATGTCATCTTTTATAAAGAAGGCCACATGGTGGTGTAGCAGTTAGCTTGATGCTATTACAGCTCAGTGTGTCAGAGTTTGGAGTTCAGTTCTGGTGTCATCTGTAAGGAGTCTATACATCCTCCCTGTGGAACTTGGGTTTGTTCTGGGTGCTCCAGTTTCCTCCCACAGTATACAGACATACCAGGTAGGTTAATTAGTCATTATAAATTGTCGTGTGATTAGGTTATGGTTACATCAGGGTTGTTGGGGACTGCTGGGCAGTGTGGCTCAAGGGATGGGAGGGCCTACTCTGCACTGTATTGCTAAATAAACAAACACCTCTCCTCTCTTTTCTGCATCTCTGTCATGCTTGTAGCATCTATATCCTGGAATATTGAGCTGCCAGTCCTGCCTTTCCTTTAGATATGTTTCTATTATGGCTATGATATCTCAGTCTCCAGAATCAATTCATGCCATGAGTTCATTCAGTTTACTTGTCAAGCCTCTTGCATTATTATAAATGCAGTTTAAACAAATGGCCTTTCCTTTCTTCTTACTGTGCTCCTATCTATCCTGATTATTAATGGCCGCGTTATTCTCCCATGATTTCTCATCAGCCACTCTATTGCTCAGGGCCCCACTCACCCGCCTCCTGAGCAGCACGAGCAAACAGGTACAGCAGAATAAACAGACCTGAAGTTTAATGGCTAGTGGGTTCATCGTATTAAATTGTGGTATTTTATTTATTGTGTAAATTAAATGTTGGTTTGATTTAATTTAATTTAATTTGGAAATATATAATTCCTGACAGCACTAATATCAGGTTGGGTTGATTTAACAGATTTTTAAAATATTTTAAAAATATATTTTCAGACTAGTGTGTGCTGATAATTGAAGTTCACTAAGGGTTGCTAGAAAAGCTTTGACACTGGAGCTCTGACTGACTTTCTCTGTCATAATTCAGTCCCCGGACCCAGTGGAAGATTGCAGTAGTCAGTTCCAGAATATTATTACTAGGTTGAAACTAAAGTACAAATGTAGGACTCCCTCTTCCTATGATCACAAAACCACAATAGGCATTTCAATTGCCAACCAAATTAGATTTTAAGTAGTCATAAAGCCTGATGCAATGTGTGTATGCAGTGGCAAAGCGCTTGTCCATTAATTGAGAGCAACTGCAAATGCTGAAAATCAGTAATAAAAACAAGAAATATTGGAGATAAATAATTCAGTGAGCTTCTGTGGAAAGAGAAGTAAAGTTATCATTTTAATGACTTTTCATCAGAATTGAATTTTCAGCATTTTCTGTTTTTTAAAAAATATTTTCATCTGTTTTACCTGGACACTGAATTTAGCTATTTATGCTAGATAATACCCTTGTTAATCAGGTCTTTATTCTATAATAATCTATAATAATATACTGAAATGTCAGACAAGGAGTTTAAACTACTTTTGCTAATAAAGTAATATTAATTTTCTGCAATGGATATTCTGCTGCAACCATACTGAGCTCAGCCAAAACTTGAACCTCCTCTGCAGTAGGTTAATTTTGTTGTTTTGTAGTAGCTTGTATATAGATTTCAAATGCTGTAATCACTTATCTTGATAACTTCTGCAAAAGTAAAGTAACTCAAACCCAAAAGTAATCAACAGTTGCAGACGTACCAACAGCAAAGGAAAAATGTTAGTTTAAGAGAGCTGTGGATTTGGACCCCAAGATCCCTCTACATCAGTGCCTACCAGTAGAGGCTACCAGTAACTGCATACTACTTGTTTTTGACCTCCCAAAGTACATCACCACATATTTGCCTGGATTAAGTTCCATCTCAAACAAGAGAAAGTGTCTCTTACTGAATTCCTGTCCCACTGCTCCCCCTCTGTGATCACTGCTGTCCTCTGACTCTTCAACCTACTACCTTGCATTTATTCCTCCCTTCCCCCCACCTTCTTACTCTGACTTCTCTTTTTATAGTGCTAATGAAGAATTTTGGCCCAAAACATCGACTGTTTACTCTTTTCCATAGATGCTGCCTGGCCTGCTGAGTTCCTCTAACATTTTGTGTGTATTACTTTGATTTCCAGCATCTGCAGGTTTTCTCTTGTTTGTGATCGACTCGATCACCTCGAAGTTTTAATCTTCCCTGTGATGGGAGTTCAGTGAAACCCTTTCTCACTGCTCCCCCTCAGTGATCTCTGTTGCCCTCCAACTCTTCAACCTACTACCTTGTTCTTCTTCCTCCCCTCCTCCTACCTTCTTACTCTGACTTCTTATCTCTTCTTTTCAGTCCTGATGAAGGGTTTTGGTTCAAAATGTTGACTGTTTACTCTTTTCTATTAATGCTGCTGGCCTGCTGAGTTCCTCCAGCATTTTGTGTGTGCTACTTTAAGTTCCAACCCCTACTTCTTCACTCATATTTGTAACTGATCGATATCTTGCTGAATTCTTTGACAACCTGCATTATTTAAAATTCGACCAATTTTTGTGTCGTCTGCAGACTTACCAACCCCATTTATGACTTTGTCCAATTCATTTTGTATGTCATAAATGACAGAAGTCTCAGCACTGATCCCTGTGGAGTACCACTGGTTACAGGCCTCCAACCAGAATAGCAACTTTGCAAGTACCTTCTGTCTTCTGCAGGCAGGCCAATTCTGAATCCAAACTATCAAGTCGCCATGGATCCCATGAATTTTGCTCTCCTGATCAGTCTACCATGATGGACATTGTCAAATGCCATACCAATGTCCTTGTAGACAATATCCACTACCTCATCACCTTCTTCAGACCATTGAAACAAAACCTTCATTAAAAGTTTGGAAGACATGATCTATCTTGCGCAAGTCATACTGACTGTCTGTAATTAGCTGAAGATTTTCTAACAGCTCGTAAACCCTGTCCTTCTGAATCCTCTCCAATAGCTTCCTTACTACTGACATGAGGCTTACTTGTTTATATTTCAATGGATTTATCCCTGCTTTCCTTTTTAAGAAAATAAGGGCTATTTCCCAGTCCCTGGGGACCTTGCCTGTTGCTAGAGAGGATACAAAGGTCCCAGCATTCTCCTCTCTTATGAACCTGGGTAGATGCTATCCAGCCCTGAGGGCTTATTCACCATAATACTCCACAAAGTACCCAACACTGCCTCATTCTTGATCTCAAAATATCCTGGTATATCCCACACTGATCTCATAGTCCTCAATTCCCATCTGTTTAGTGAGTGCCGATTACTCGTTATGAACGTTGCCCATGTCCTTTAACTTCAAGTGTGAATTATCTCCGTTATCCTTGAGTACTCCTACCCTTTCCCCACTTATCCTCTTGTTTTTAATGTATGTATGTATGTATGTATAAAATACAATGGGTTTTTCTTAACACTACTTGCCAAAGACATTTCAGAATCAGATTTAATATCACCGGCATGTGTCGTGAAATTTGATGCCTGTACAACGGCAGTACAATGCAATTGCATAATAATAGAAAAAAGAAACTGGATTGCAGTAAAAAATATATACACACACATATACACAATATGTGTGAATATATATATGTACACTTACACGCTACTTAATTTCTATTTTTGCACTGCTTATTTAATTTAACTTTATATATAGTTAAATAAGCAGTGCAAAAAGAGAAATTAAAAAAGTAGTGAGGTAGTGTTCATGGGTTCAGTGTCCATTCAGAAATTGGATGGCAGAGGGAAAGAAGCTGTTCTTGAATTGTTGAGTGTGTGTCTTCACATTTCTGTACCTCCTCCCTGATGGTAGCAATGAGTACAAGACATGACGTGGGTGATGGGAGTCCTTAATGATGGACACCACCTCTTTGAGGCATCACTCCTTGAAGGTGTCCTGGATACTATGGAAGCTAGTGCCTATGATGGAGCTGACTAAGTTTCTAACTCTCCACAGCTTATTTTGTGCCTTTTGTAGTTGCATTGATATGTGCCATCAGAAAGAAGGTTCAGGAGCCTTAGGTACTATACCACCAGGTTCGGAACAGTTATTACCCTTCAACCATCAGGCTCCTGAACCAACGTGAACAATTTCATTCAGAACACTGAACTGTTCATTGAACGTAACCTATGGACTTACTTTCAAGGATTCTACAACTCATGTTTTCTGTATTATTTAGTTACTTTATTATTATTATTATATTGTATTTTCACAGTTTGTCTTTTGCACACTGGTTGTTTGTTAGTCTTTGTTCATTGATTCTATTGTATTTCTTTGTTCTACTGTGAATGCCCAGAAGAAAATAAATCTCAGGGTAGTATTTGGAGACATATGCATATTTTGATAATAAATTTACTTTGAATTTTAGAAATTTTTGTCCTGTGAAATTAAAGTTGACATATTTTCCTAAGCTTAAATTAAACTGGGATTTTGAGTGAAAGGGTATGTTGCTGAGGCTGCACTCATTCAGTCAAAAGGGACATTCTTAAAATTCTGCTTTACAGATGCTGAAAAGACTATTCAGAGTAGAGAAGGAAATTACCTGCCATAGGACATCAGATTTTCCACTTATTTTAGTAATCATGGTGTCTATATTTCTAATTTTGCTAGACAATTAAAATCTATTGGAAAAAATCAATAGTTCCTTCAGAGAAACAAAGTGTCAATGGCTTGTTTAAATTCTGGACTAGCCACTTTAAACACTTGCAGGTACTTCACTCTAGTGATCTTTATCAATGGTTGATCAATGGAATCAAAAGATCAGACAACTTCTTTGTCATTCAAATAATTTTGTATTCAGTGACATGATAGGTTAAAAATAGGTAGGATAAACTGTTCTCAACTTTCTTATTTCTTTGTGAAATAGAAAGAGTCTGTACTAGGTCTTAGAGCAATCCTATCAATCCCATTCTCCCACTTGTATCTCATTCCGGTTACTCATTTAGAGTTTGATTATCTAATAAAAGTCCACTGAGGGTACTATAAAACTCTTACAATGTTGCTCATTAAGCAGACTTTATAACTGTATAAAACAGTTAAGTCTGCTTTTGGATCATATATTGATTTATTTGTTAATGTGTGGTTTTATTGTAAAAACAAGCAAAACTAAAAATTCTCTTTGTCTTTATATTTGACTACCGTTTTTTCCCTGAGTGGCACATTGTGAACAAAGATCAATAATGTAAATAATTAGTCTCTCTCAGTTGTTGTTATTCATGAATGCTGTGACCGAGCTATACTAGGAGATTGTATATTTAATATAGAAATTAAAGCTGTAATGGGAAATAATATAATTTTAAATAATTTATATTTAAAATATAATAAAAAGTGTATTTAACAAAAATGTTTCATCAACAAGCTGATTCCCTAGAATATGGCTTGCAATTTTGCATTGTTCCTTGCATCTACAATTTCAGCTCACATTGTTCATTTTCTGCAAGGTTAGTTTTATCTGTGGCATTACATGTTGTTCTATGTGGTGATTTTGTCAGAGATTGGCATTTGTTTTTTTTTCTTGCAAAATGAAGTTTCCTGAAAATACATTTTTTCTGTTTTAAAGGAGGGAAATCTTTAAGGAAAATACTTTTCAGATCATTCAAGTAAAAAGGGAGTGTTTATGGGAAAATGTATTAGCTACAGATGATAAATGTTTTTGCATAATAATAATGTTTGCATGTTAACGTTCTCTCATAGTATTCATTGTGCAATGAGCCCTTAATTGAACTTTCCAATCCGGGTGCCAGTGGATCTCTCTTTTATGTGACAAGTGATGATGAATTTATTATAAAGACTGTGATAAACAAAGAAGCAGAATTTCTGCAAAAGTTGCTTCCAGGTTATTACATGGTGAGTGATATTACTACATCCACCTCCCTTCAATTTTTCTCTACTTTTGAAAGAATTAGTTCTTCCTGGAATATTCATCCACATCCATCTGTTGGCCTCTGATACTTCTTGTAAGTAGCTATTCATATGAGGGTGGAAATGGTAAATGCCGGCAAATTAACACCACCTTTAGGTGGCAACTATCACCCTGTTATTTCAGGGGAAGCACATTATATTTAATGTTCATGCATTTTCCCATTTCACTTGGAGATTCCAAACATAGCATGTTTAAAAAAAAAACAAAATTGTGTTCTGTTTGATTCAATTGCTTGGCATCTTAAACTGCATTTGTTTAATGTTTCCAGTTCTTTTGTTAGATGAGTACTTGGAAACACTTTCTCTATTTTCTTCCAGAACCTGAATCAGAACCCAAGGACACTCTTGCCAAAGTTTTATGGACTCTACTGTGTTCAGTCTGGTGGCAAAAACATTCGAGTGGCAGTGATGAATAATGTGTTGCCTCGAGTAGTGAAGATGCACCTAAAGTATGATTTAAAAGGTTCAACCTATAAACGAAGGGCTTCAAAAAAGGAACGTGAGAAGTCCAAACCAACATTTAAAGACTTGGACTTCATGCAGGATTTCTCAGATGGATTGTTACTAGACGCAGACACGAACTGTGCATTGATTAAAACCCTGCAGAGAGATTGTCTGGTAAGAAGGGAGTCATGGGTATCCATTTAGAAGGAAAATAGTTTAAGAAAATGGCAGTAATGATATTCTGGTCTTGGCACACTGCTTAGGGGGGAAAAAAGCACAGGAAAGTGATTTGGACAGTAATTGTTACTTTTGTATGTGTTCGTAAGACTATAAAACATGAGAGCAGAATTAGGCCATTCAGCCCATCGAGTCCACTCTGCCATTTCATCATGGCTTATCCCAGGTCCATTCAACCCCATACACCTGCCCTCTCACCATATCCCTTGATGTCCTGACCAATCAAGAATCTGTCAACTTCTGCTTTGAATATACCAGGGACTTGGCCTCCACTGTGGTCTGTGGCAGAGAATTCCACAGATTTACCACTCATTGGCTAAAAAAAATCTTCCTTGCTTCTGTTCTAAAAGGCCTCCCTTCGGTTTTGAAGCTATGCCTTCTAGTTCTGGATATCCCCACCAGGGGAAACATCCTCTCCACTTCCATCTTATCTCATCTTTTCAACATTTGGTAGATTTCAATGAGATCCCCACGCATTCTTCTAAATTCCAGTGAGTATAGGCACAGAGCTGCCAAATGGTCCTCATATGTTGACTCTTACATTTCTAGAATCATCCCCATGAACCTCCTCTGGACTCTGTCCAATGACAACACATCCTTTCTGAGATAAGGGGCCCAAAACTTCTGACGGTACAAGTGCAGCCTTAAAAAGTGTCTTATAAAGTTTTAGCATTATCTCCTTGTTTTTATATTCTATTGCCCTTGAAATAAATGCCATCGCATTAGCCTTCTTTACCACAGGCTCAACCTATGAATTAACCTTCTGTGTGTCTTGCATGAGGACTCTTTAAGTCCCTTTGCACCTCCAATGTTTGAATTTTCTCCCCATTTAGATAATAGTCTGGACTATTGTTACTTTTACCAAAAGGCCTTATCATACATTTCCCAACACTGTATACAATATGCCACTTTTTTGCCCATTTTTCCAATTTGTCTAAGCCCTGTAGTCGCATGGCTACCTCAGCACTACCTACCCCTCCATCTGGCTTCGTGTCATCCACAAACTTTGCCACAAAGCCATCATGTGAGGCTTCTTATCAAATGCCTTCTGAAAATCTAACTAAATGACATCCACTGCTTCTCCTTTGTCCATCCTGCTTGTTACTTACTCGAAGAATTCGTAACAATTTTTTCAAGCAAGATTTCCCTTCAGAGAAACCGTGCTGACTTTGACATGTTTTATCATTAGTCTCAAGTACTCCAAAACCTTGTCCTTAATAATAGACTCCAACACTGTCCCAACCACTGAGGTTAAGCTAACTGGCCTATAATTTCCTTTCTTTTGTTTTCCTCCCTTCTTAAAGAGTGGAATGATATTTGCAGTTTTCCAGTCCTCCAGGACGACGCCAGGATCAAGTGATTCTTGAAAGATCATGACCAATGCATCCGTTATCTGTTCAGCAACCTCTTTCAGGACTTTGGGATATAGTCCAGCTAGTCCAGGTGACTTATCCACCTTGAGACCTTTCAGTTTGCCTGCACATTTTCTTTTGTAATAGCAATGGCACTCACTCCTCCCTGATACTCGTGGACCTCTAGCATTACAGACAGTGTCTTCCACAATAAAGACTGAAGCAAAGTACTTATTGTTCATCTGCCATTTCTTTGTCCTCCATTACTACTTCACCAGCACATTTTCCAGTGGTCCAATGTCAACTCTCACCTTTTTATTCTGTATATAACTAGAAAAACTTTTAGTATCCTGCTTTACATTATTGGCTAGTTTGCCCTCATATTTCATCTTTTCCCTTCTTAAAGCTTTTTTAGTTGCCTTTTGTTGGATTTTAAAAACTTCCCAATCATCCAACTTCCCACTCATTTTTGCTACCTTATATGCTCTTTCCTTGGCTTTTATGCAGTCCCTAACTTCTGTTGCCTAGTCTTGCCATCTGAGAACTACTTCTTCTGTGGAACATATCTACCCTGTGCCTTGTGAACTAGCCCACTTAAGCCTCCTTTGTTCTGCCATCATCCCAGCCAGTATCCCCCTCCAATCCACCTGGGCATGCTCCTCTCTCATGCATCTGTAATTCTCTTTTTTCCATTGCAATACTGATACATCTGATTTGTGTTTCTCCCTCTCAAATTGCAGTATGAATTCAATCATATTATGATCACTGCCTCCTAAGGGCTCCTTTATGTTAAGCAACTAAGAAAATCTGGGTTATTACACAATGTCCACTCTGAGATGGTCTTTCCCCTAATAGGCTCGCGCACAAGCTGCTCTAAAGCCATCTCGTAAACATTCAACAAATTCCCAACACCTCCCTGATTTTCCCAATCTCCTTTTGCATATTGAAGTCCTCCATTAAAATTGTGACATTACCCTTATTGCATGCCCTTTCCAGCTCCCTTTGCAATCTCAGCCCTGCATCTTGGCTACTATTTAGAGGCCTATATATGACTCCTGTAATGGGCTTTTTATTCTTGCAGTTTCTTAACTCCACCCAAAAAGATTCAACATTCTGTGATCCTATTTCACCTCTTTCTGAAGATGTAGTTCCACCTCTCACCAATAGAGCCACACCACTGCCTTTGCTTTCCTGCCTGTTCTTTCGATACAAAGTATATCCTTTGATGTTAAACTTCCAACAATGACCTTCTTTTAGCCACAACTCAGTGATGCCCACAACGTCATACCCACCAATCTCTAATTGCACCACAAATTTGTCCGCCTTAGTACAAATGTTATGTGTGCTTAAATACAGCGCCTTCAGTCCTGCATTCTTCACCCTTATGAATTTTGCCTCTGTGGTGCAACTTAACTCTTTGCTCTGTCTGCAGTTGTATCCAATCATTAGCTTGTCTTTCCTTACATTCATGTTACATCCATCATCTACTTGCAAACCTGCTGGCTCATGCTCAGCTCTACCATAGTAGTTCCCACCCACCTGCCATATTAATTTAAACCAATCCCAACAGCTCTAGCAAACCTGACTGCAAGGATGTTGGTCCCCATCAGATTCAAGTGCAACCTGATCACTTTTATACAAGTCACACCTGCCCCAGAAGAAGACCCAATGATCCAGAAATCTGAATCTTTGTCCCTGCTCCAATTCTTCTACCACGCATTCATCCGCCACCACATTCTGTTCTTATCCTCACTGTCGCGTGGCACATACAGCAATCCCGAGATTACTACCCTTGAGGTCCTGATTCTTAGTTTCCTTCCTAATTCCCTGTATTCTGTTTCAGGACCTCCTCCCTTTTTCTACCTGTGTCATTGGTACCAATATGTACCACGATTTTTGGCTGTTCATCCTCCCTTTCAGAAGCTTATGGACGCATTCAGAAACATCACAGACCCTGGCACCTGGGAGGCAAACTACTATTTGTGTTTCCTTTACGCATCCACAGAATCGCCTATTTGTCCCCCTAAACTGTAGAGTCCCCTATTATTGCTGCCCTGCTCTTCGGTTTTCTGTTCTTCTCAGTCACTGAACCAGACTCAGTGCCAGAGAGATGGGCACTGTTGCTTCCGCCGGTATGTTTCTCTTCCCCCTCCTTCCCCACCCCCACTAACAGTACTCAAAATGGAGTACTTATTGTTGAGGTGCACAGCCACAGTGGTGCTTCACTGTCCTCCCTTCCTGTTTCTCATGACAGTCACCCATTTATCTGTCTCCTGTAGCCTTGGTGTGACTACCTCCCTGTAGCTTCTGTCAATGACTGCTTCATTTTCCCTAACAAGCTGAAGGTCTTCAAGCTGCAGCTCCAGTTCCCTAACACAGTCTTTAAGGAGCTGCATCTTGATGCACCTGGTGCAGATGTGGCCATCGGGGAGGCTGAAAGTATCCTGGAAATTCCACATCCGACACTGAAAACAGACTTGTAATAGTAAAGAAGGGTTAAGAATAGTTATATTAAATGCACAGAGGGAGTAGTGCAAGAAAACTTTATTGAAGAATGTAGCTGCTTATCGCGAAATAGCAGAAGCATAAATTGTGATCAAATTGACTGTATGAGCATGGGATATCTTTTGATTTTTCTTTTGGGATGGGAAGAGAACGTTCAAAGAATCATTGAAATTTCTGATGCTTAAAGAAAAGTATTTTATATAAAGAATTTTTAAAAGTTGTACCCCAATTGCCATTTATAGCCCTGCAGATTACGGCAATGCACATTATGATACTTTATAAATGTATCAGTTGTTTTACCACTATCAACTTTTCAACATATTGAGTTCCAAAACCCTAAGACTCTTCAGGTGCAAAACCAATTCCTTTTAATTTTCTCTAATCATTCAATTACTTTAGATTTTTGTTCCCTAGTAGTCAACCTTTCTGCTGCTTGTTCATAATTTGTAGATTTTCATTCAATCTCCCTTCAGCCCCCTTTGTTTCAAGAAGCAACCCCTCTGAGCTAATGTATCATTATCATCAGCTGGTCCCTTGATTAGCAGCCTCCTTTGCCCTCTCTCCTGTCCTGTTACATCCTTCATATAATTGGATCACAGTTTTAGCTTTGGCTTTTTTAGTATTTTGTGCAGTTCTAGCATTTCTCATTTTATTCTGTGTTTTACAAATAAATGCAAGTATCCTATCTACTGTAATCATCTTTATCTACCTATCCTGCTAGCATTGGATCTGTGGGCACATCTTCCAAGATTGCCTTTCTCTTTGACTCTTTTTAGTATCCTACTATTTATCTTATTTTTGCTTGCCTTGTTTGCCTTCTATTAAATTCGTCATGCTCCACTGGAATTCCATTTGCCATTTTTCCACACACCTACTGGACCAGTGTACTGTCACTCAACAGCAAAATGGTGGTAGATTCAAATGTGACCCAAATGCAGAATTTCAAAGGTGAGGTGAGAATAACTGACCTTCGTATCAAGGCAGCATTGATCCAAGCATGGCTTTGAGTCCTGATGAAACAGGTTAATGGGCATGTAGTTGAAAACTTTCCAATAGTTGGGATTGTACCAAGCGCTAAGGAAAATTACTGTGACAATTGCATGTCAGTTGTCTCACTACTGCAGGAGTTTCTTAGAGTTTTATTCTAAGTCTGGCTTTCTTCAGCAAATTATTAATAATGACTCTTCCATCATACAGTCTAAAGTGGCAGTGTTCACTAATTGCTTGCATATTATTCAACGCCCTTTAAACCTCCTCAGGAAATTAGAATCAGGTTTAATATCACTGGAATTTGTCGTACAATTTGTTAACTTAGTGGCAGCAGTACAATGCAATAAAAAATAAGTAACTCAATTACAGAAAGTATATTTTTGTATATTAAATAGTTAAATTAAAAATACAGTAGGCCCTCCTTATCCGTGAGTTCCGCATGCGTGAATTCAACCAACTGCGAATCGAGAAAACCCGGAAGTGCTCTTCCAGCACTCGTTCTTCGAGCATGTACAGACTTTTTTTCTTGTCATTATTTACATAGCATTTACACTGTATTAGGTATTATAAGTAATGTAGCGATGATTTAAAGTATACGGGAGGATGTGCTTAGGGTATCGTGGATCAGGATCGGAAAAAATCAGAAGTTCTCTTACTTAGTAAGTTGGAACAGCTAAATCCAGTATTATTTAGCAACAGTTAGTCAAATGTTTGTCTTAGAAAATAGTATATATTTTTACCTTTCTATGCATATAAAACACTTAAGAAACATATGTATTTCAATAATTAAACCACTGCATTGCTTAGTAATAATTGTAGCTTTCATCAGGGCAGGGCCTTTCTCACTTTATCCTTTAAAATTGTTCCGATCATTGACCAACTGTAGCCTAACACTTTTCCAGTGACAGATGGCATTTCACCTCTTTCTGATCGCTTTATTATTTCCACTTTATTTTCAATCGTGATCGTGATTATTTTTGTGAACAGCAACGCTGCAGATTCAGAGCTCCGCCGGGTCCTAAAGACCACCGCACTGAGACAGATTAAATGAGGCCTGGGGTTCCGCTGGGTCCTAAAGTCCACTGCATTGAAACAGGTTAAATAAGGGACTTGAGCATCCACGAAGGGTCCTGGAATCAATCCCTCGCGGATAAGGAGGGCCAACTGTAATGCAAAAACAGATTTAATAAAAGTGAGGTAGTGTTCATGGGTTCAATGTCGATTTAGGAATCAGATGGCAGAGGGGAAGAAACTATTCCTGAATCATTGAGTGTGTGCTTTCAGGCTTCTGTACCTCCTTCCTGATGGTAAGAATGAGAAGAGGGCATGTCCTGGGTGAAGAAGGTCCTTAACGTTAGACCCTGCCCTTCTGAGGCACCCCCTCCTTGAAGATGTCTTGGATACCACGGAGACTAGTACCCAAAATGGAGATGACTAATTTTACAACTTGCTGTAGCTTCCTTCAATCCTGTTCAGTAGCCCCACCCCCATGCCAGACAATGATGTAGCCTGTCAGAATGCTGTCTGCAGTACATCTGTAGAAGTTCTCAAGTGTTTTTGGTGACAAACCAAATCCCCTCAAATTCCTAATGAAAAATACTGTTGTCTTGCCTTCTTTGTAGCTGTTTTGATATGTTGGGACCATGTTAGATCCTCAGAAGTCCTGACACCCGGAAACTCACTCACTCTGCTTCTGATCCCTCTGTGTTTGTGTTCCCTTGTTTTACAGTTTTTGAAGTCCACAGTCAGCTCTTTGGGCTTACTGATGTTGAATGCAAGGTTGTTGCTATGACACCATGCAACTAACTGGTATATCTCGCTCCCATATGCCCTTTCGTCTCCATCTGAGTTTCTGCCAACAATGGTTGTATCATCAGCAAATTTATAGATGGCATTTGTAGAAAGTCATGGGTATAAAGAGAGAAGAGCAGTAGGCTAAGCACACATCCCTGAAGTGCACCAGTGTTAATTGTCAGCGAGGAGGAGATATTATTACCAATCCACACAGATTGTGGTCTTCCGGTTAGGAAGTGAAGCAGTGAATGCATGTAGTAAAATATAAACAATATTCCAGCAGGGGCAATTAATTGTTACTCAATATTCACAACACACACATGCCAGGCAATGCCCATCTGCAATAATTCAGCTTTCCAAATTGCCACCACTTACCTTGGTGTTCAGTAGTATTATCCTTGCTAACTTTTTTAACCATCAGTATCCACTGTTGACCAGAAACTCAATTGGACCAGTCACATGCACACTGTGGCTGCAAGTATAGTTCAGATGCTGGATGTCCTGCAGCAGGTGAATTGCCATAAGACATCTTAGTCTTTCTATCTTAAAAGAATTTGGAAGCATGATGGAATGCTGTTAATTGAACTCAGCACCATTCAGAGAAAAGCAGCTTGTTTGATAGGTGCCTCATCTTCCACTCTAAACATTCATTCCACCCACCAGCAGCTCACCATACCTCTGTTGTGTCATCATCATCATCATGTGCCATACTCTGCCAGAGCCTTGGCGACCACTTTCTTCCACTGCGATCTATCGGCAGTCAAACCTCTTGCATCTCTGGCGATGAGGCTGGTCCACTTCTTGATGTTGTCGATCCAGGTTGTCCTCTATCTGCTTCAGGAGCAGCTTCCTTTTACTTTGCCTTCAAGCACAGTGTGTTCCAGTGTGTCATCAGTTCTTGTGATGTGTCCAAAATAGCAAAATTTCCTTTGGATAACAGTTTCCAGAAGTATTGGTTTTGTACCAATCTTTTCTAGGGTGAAATTGTTCGATCACCTTTCAATGTATGATACCCTGAGTATCCATCTGTATGTCCACATCTCAAAATCTCTGATGTGTACATGGCAGTAAATACAAAATACAGTGCAGTAACTTGCCTAATTACAGGAACAGAACCAGCTGAAACTTGTAACCTCTGGCACCAAAGGTCAAGGAAACTAGGCACATGGGAACACCTGAAGGTTCCATTTCATATCATTTCCACCTTTGACAGTATGATGGAAGAGTTGTTATTGAGAATTTAGCTGAAGGAAGCCAGACCTGGAATAAAATTGTAAGGAACTCTTGCAGTAGTGAGACAACTAATATGCAACCGTCACATTGATCTTCCTTTGTGTTTGGTATGATCCCAACTGTTGGAATGTTTTCAAATAGATGTCCACTGCCATATAATTTTTTTGTTATCTTCCTTTCTATTTACCTTGAAAATCAGGAATGTAGAGCTAAGCTTGAAACTATGTTTCAGAAATGTATTTATTCTTTTTAGAAGCTTATGGATCTTTTTTCTCCCCCAGTGTTTTCTTGTGAACGACAGCTTTGTGAAAGAAGCTTTCATGCTAGCTGATTTGATGTCCTTTAGTTACTGATTTACATGCAGACTAATTGTTATGTTATTTCTCTTTTGTGCAATTTCAATAGGTGCTAGAGAGCTTTAAAATCATGGATTACAGTTTGTTGTTAGGAGTTCACAATTTGGACCAAGCAGAACGTGAGAGGCAGTTGGAGGGGTCACTAAGTACCTCTGACGAAAAACGACCCATTGCACAGAAAGCACTCTATTCCACAGCGATGGAATCTATTCAAGGTGGAAGTTCACGGGGCGAATCCATCGACACAGATGACACGTATGTGTACATGTGTTTTAAAAACATTATGATTGTAAATGTTCTATCACTCCGATCAGTGTTTCTTTCAACTGCTACCAAGATACAGTATCTTTCAATGTTAAAACTATATTGCTTTATTCTCAAAATGTTATGAATGTCATACTACTGCATCAGTGTGAGGTGTATATGTCACTCACCATCCTAGGTGTTTAGAGCCTACCAATAAAGTAGTTGGTTTTCTCATTTTGAACATCCTTAAACTCAATTTGAAATCTAATAATGTACCTTCCGCATAACTTGAATTCAAAATTGCTTGCTGCTACTTAGCTATAGAGTAGTGTTTTGAAAAACAGATATGTCTAATCCAGAATAGCTTAATTTCATCATGTCTGAACATTCAAGGTTTGCATCATGGAGTCACTGTTGGTAATTGTACTGCAGTTTTATAGTCTGTTGGTAGTAGTATGTTACTAACTAGTCTACTATGAGATAAAAGGCATAAAGACGTTGGCCATCTGATTGTATAGAGATGAAGAATAGGTCTAGTCTAAGACATTACTAATGGTACTCAAAGCCTTAACACTGGACTGAAGTTGTGAAATAAGTACTAGAAAGACTAGAGCAAAAGAAAAAAAAACTGCTCGAGGAAGTCAGTAGGTCAAGCAAAACAGTCTTAATGTAGGGTATCAACCCAAAATGTTTGCAATTCACTTTTCTCCACAGGTGCTGCTTGACCAATTGAATTCCACCAACAGTTTACTTTTTGCTTCAGTTTTCTAACTTGTCCTATGTCTTGACTAGAATGATGAGGTTAAGGTTTGCTGATCTGTCTCGGCCACTTCCCTCATTTGGTGATCAACACTTAAACATTAAAATAAATCTCTTAAATAATGGAAATAATTGAAAGATATGTTGAAATACTACAATTTAAAGACAATGCTTAACAAAAAGCTCAATGGGTCAAGCAGAACAGTCTTAATATAGGCTATCAACCCAAAATGTTTGCAGTTCACGTTTCTCCACAGATGCTGCTTGACCTGCTGAATTCCTCTGGCAATATACTTTTTACTCTAGTTTCTAGCATAGTCCTGCGTTTTAACTAGAAAGATGAGGTTAAGGTTTGCTAATCTGTCTATGCCACCTCCCTTATTTGGTGACCAGCATTTAAAATAAATCCCTTGAATAATGGAAATCATTGAAAAATATGTTCAAGTGCTATGATTTAATGAAAATGGTTAAAAAAAAATACTGTTTGTGAAATCTGCAAAGATTTACTTGGCTATGAGTATATTAAATCTTTGCGATAGGAAATGAGTTGGGTGACTGAAAAAATGTTTGGCAAATGAAATTCAATGTAGGAAGTGTGAGGTCATGAACTTCAGTAGCAGAAATAAAAAAAAGACAGACAACCATATAAATGAGACTGGAAATGAATAGAGTACAGAAGATACAGTGTTCTTGTGTATGGAACACAAAGTTAGCTTGTCATTACAGCAAGTGATATGGAGACATATGCACATTAGCTTTTATTGCTGGTGGTTTAGAGTTTTAAAACAGAAAATTATTTTTACAATTGTACATAATATTGGTGAGGCTGCACGTGTCACGGAGTTTGGGTTTCTTATTTAAGAAAGGATATACTATCATTGAAGGCTATCCAGAAGAGATTCGTTTGGCTAAATTCCTGAGATAATCGGTTTGTCTTAGCTTGAAGAGTCAAACTTAGACCTCTTTTATATTTTAGTTTAGAAGAATGTGAGGTATCCCTACGGAAACATGCAAAATTCTTTTGGAGCATGAAATTGTACATGTTGAGATGATTTCTCTAATGGGACAGCTTTGAATGGAAGGACACAGTTATAAAATAAAGGAAATGATCTGTTAAAACTGAAATATGTAGGAATTTCCTCTCACAAGAGCTACTAATCTCTGGAATTTTCTCTCCAAGAATTCGTGGAGGCTAGAACATTAGCAGTATTTAAACAGGAAGTAAGTAACTTTTTGAGAGATCGGAAAATTGAGGATCCTGTATGACTGGCACAATAGAAGTTGAAGCTGATAGTTTGATTGGTGGGGCAGGCCTGAGGGTCAGGAGTTTACTCCTTCAGTTTTCATGTGTTCTTGATTTGTATATTCCACTGCAGAATGTTAGATTTTCAGACTATGAAATTACATTTACTCTTCTTTGTTAGGATGGGTGGTATTCCAGCAGCGAATGGGAAAGGAGAGAGGCTGCTCTTGTACATTGGTATCATTGACATTTTACAGTCTTACAGGTAAGGCTTTTGTTCATGCTAATAATAAAGTGCTTGAAAGAGTTTCAGCTTTAACTTTATACAAAGGAAGAATAGCAAGATAGATGATAGTGACTCAAGGTGACAGTTTACTATCAACTCAAAAACAATTAGAGATGTGTAATACATGATGGTTTTTACAGGGACACCCACATCTCATAAAATTTACATTTGTCACTTAGGCACTATTTCAAAGGTGACTTCTGGGCATTCATTAAATAGTTTAGGAGGTCAGGAGGTCTGAACTTTTACCTGTATAACCCAGGTAACTTAGTTATAATTTGTAAGATGTAGCAGCTACCATGCTGGAAGTCATGTAGCATCAGTGATAGGAGACCAGAACACTTGATCTGTGCAACTTGGTCCTTTACTGCATTACAACTTTTAATAGTGTTTTTTTCTGTTGATGCTCTTTCCAAAATGTATCTTGTTGATACAGCTGATCTCATGCTGAACTAAACCCAAGGGTTTCCAGTTTGTAGAATGCCCTGACAGGACATTGCCACCACATTTGACCAAGTTTCAATTTTTTCTAACAACAAGATATTAGAAAAAGAAATTAGATTAATAACTTGATCTCCTTTAAAAATGATACTCAAGGGACAGATATTGATAATATTTTCAGTTTGTGCTGTGGAATTTATTACATGCACTTAAGGATGCAACAGAGGTCACAATTTAAGATGTCTTTCAAGAAGCGCTTTCTCTCAACAATATACTGTTTGTTTTATATTGCTGCAGTTTAACCTCAATTACTGTATATGCTCAAGAGTGGGGATTAAACCTTATTATCTAAGTACAGTTGCTAAAGGTAATAGTAATTTTTAATCAAGACCTTATCTTGGCTTAAAATAGTGATTTACAAGGTTAATAGAGATCAACTAATGTTTATTTTCAGGTTGATCAAGAAACTGGAGCATACTTGGAAAGCACTTGTTCATGATGGTGTAAGTTTTCATTTTAAAGTCACAGAACATACTGTATAAAGAGTTGCATGTACCAATTTACTAGAATGTCTGATTTAAGATGGGATTAGGGCCTGTTGGGACTTCCTGTAGAGATTGAGATCACAGAGACAGTTGCTTGTGAAGTTTTAAGTGCCAGACTTGAAAAGGTAGCAGGGCTGGTCTAGACTTTCTGCAGAGATTGAAATTGTTTGGGTTAATAGCTTCTTGGCAAGGGCCAATGAAAAGAAATTAGGTTTAAGCAGAGTGGACATTGTGGGAGTGGGACAAGTTTGGAGTGGAGAGCTAGCAAAAAGGGGTAGAGGCTAAGTTAACGTTTCTGTCAGGTTTCTCAATTGTTGTCCATTGGTGCCTCACTAGAGAGGATCCAAGGTCAGTGATGTGTTTCTCATGCAAAATGGGAGAGATCTAGGAGACCTTCAGTCTACAAGAACTGCATCGGGGTGCAGTTCCTTACAGACTGTTTTAGGCAGCTGGAGCTGGATGACCTTTGGCTCATTCACAAGGTAATAGGTCAGAGATGTCAGGAGGTAAGTTGCAGAAAGCAGGTAGCTGGATGACTATCAAGAGAGGAAAAGGGAATAGGCCATAAGGCATAGGAGAAGCATTATGCCATTTGACCCAAATAGTCTCATCCATCATTCCATTATGGCTAATTATTAACCCTCTTAAACCCATTCTTCTGCCTTCTTCCCATAATCTTTGACACCCTTACTAATCAAGAACCTATCAACCTCTGTCTGTCACAGTGAATTCTGCAGATTCACCACCCTCTGGCTAAAAAAATCCTCATCTCTGTTCTAAAGAGATACCCCTTTATTCTGATAGGTTTTAATGACATCCCCCATCATTCTTTTAAACTCCAGCAAGTACAGACCCTTTCATTCTTAGGATCATTCTAGTGAACCTCCTCTGGACCTTCTCCAGTGCCAGCAAATCCTTTCTTAGATAAGTGGCCCAAAACTGCTCACGATCCTCCAAATGCGGTATAGCCACTGCCTTATAAAACCTCAGCATTACATCCTTGCTTTTATATTCTAGTCCTTTTGAAATGAGTGCTAACATTGCATTTACCTTCCTTACCACTGACTTAACTTGAAAGTTAACCTTTAAGGAATCCTGCACCAGGATTCCCAAGTCCCTTTGCTCTTCTGATTTCGTATTTTCTCCCCATTTTGTAAGTAAGCTACATCCTTATTCCTTCTACCAAAAGGAGGACATTGTGGAGAGGTCATCTACTGAGTAAGTGTGGATGGAAGTCAGAGACATGAAGGGAGCAATCACTCTGTTGGGAGTATTCTGTAGGTACCCCCATCCCCCATACCCCGTCCCCAAATAATAGAGACACTGTGGTGTAGATCGGGAGGCAAAGTTTGCAAAAAGGCAAAAATAACAGGGTTGTTGGCATGAGTGATTTCCACTTCGCTAATATTGATTGGCACCTCCTTAATGCTAAAGGTTTAGATGGGGCTGAATTTGTTAGGTGTGTCCAAGAAGAAACATGTAGACAGGCTGACGAGAGGAGAGGCCATACTGTATCTGGTACTGGGCAATGAATCTGGTCAGGTGTCATCTCTCAGTGGGTGAACATTTAGGAGACAACGACCACATCTCCATGACCTTTACCATAACCTTGAACAGTATAAGAGCAGACTGTATGAGAAAGTATTTAATTGTGGAAGAGTGAATTATGATGCTATTAGGCAGGAGTTTAGAAGCAAAATTGGGATCAAATGTACTCGGAAATACAAAACAGATATGTGGAGGCTGTTTAGGAAGCACTCGCATGGGGTTCTGGATAAGTTTGTCTGACTGAGGAAGGGAAAGGATGGTAGAGTAAAGGAACTCTAGTTTACAAGAGATGTAGGCTAACTATTCAAGAGGAAGAAAGAAGCTTCCTTAAGGTTTAGGAAGCAAGATTCAAACAGGTCTCCTGAGAATTACAAGTTGCCTGGAAGGAGCTTAAGAATCAATTTGGGAGAACCAGAAGTGGGTATGAGAAGCCTTGGTGAGTAGGATTAAGGAAACCCCAAAACATTCTACACATGTGAAGAACAGAAGGATGACTATAGTGAGGATAGGACTGATCAGGGATAAAAGTGGAAATGTATGAGGAGTCAGAGGAGGTAGGGGAGGTCCTTGATAAATACTTCAGTATTCATCAGTGAGAAGGACCTTGAAGAATGTTAAGAAAGAGGATGTGCTGGAACTTTTGAAAAACATTAAGTTAGATAAGTCCATGGGTCCAGATGGGCGTATACCCCCGGGTTACTATGGAAAGTGAGGAAAGAGATTGCTGCACCTTCGGCAATTATCTTTGAGTCCTCACTGACCACAGGAATAGAATCAGAAGGTTTAAAGGTGACAAATGTTATTCCTTTGTTCCAGAATGGTAATAGGGATAACCCCATGAATTACAGTAATCTGTAAAAGTCTTAGGCACATATATATATAGCTAAAATGCCCAAGACTTTGGCACTGTACTGAATATTGTTTTTCCAATGACCAAATAACACATAGTACTGTATTACTGAGCTAGTACTCTTAGCTCTATTTCCCAACTACCTTCCTATTTTAACCAATAAGTCACTATATTTATGTGCCCAAGACTTTTGCACAGTGCTGTATAGGCTGGTGAGTCTTGCATCATTGGTGGGCAAATTATTGGAGAGGATTCTTAGAAACAGGATTTACAAACATTTGGAGAAGCAGAGTCTGAATAGGGATTGTCCTTTGTAAGGGGCAAGTCATGCCTCACAAGCCTAATTGAAATTTGTGAGGAAGTCACAAAACAAATTGATAAAGGCAGAGCAGTAGATTTGGTGTATATGGATTTTAAGAAGGCATTTGACAAAGATCCCCATGTTAGGCTCATTCAGAGAGTTAGAAGGCATGTGATCCAGGGAAACTTGGCTGTATGTATTCAGAATGGCTTGGACACAGAAGACCTAGAGTGGTAGTGGAGGGAGCACATTCTACCTGGATGTTGGTGACCAGTAGTGTTCTGTTCTGGATTCCCTGCTCTGTGATTTTTATAAATTACTTGGATGAAGAAGTGGAAGAGTTGGTGAGTAAGTTCGCAGATGACAGGAAGGTTGGGGATGTTGTAGATGGTGCAGAAGATTGTTGTAGGTTGCAATGGGCCAGTGATGGGATGCAGTGCTGGGCTGAGAAGTGGCAGATTGAGTTCAATAAGGAAAGGTGTGAAACGATTCACTTTGGAAGGTCAAACCTGAAGGCAGAATACAGGGTAATGGCAGGATTGTTAACAGTATGGATGAACAGAGGAATCTTGGCATTCACATCCACAGATCCCTCAAAGACATAGTGCAAGTTGGTGGGTGGTTAAGAAGGCATAAGTTGTGTTGGCCTTCATTAGTCAGGGGATTGAATTCAATGTTACAGCTCTATAAAACTCTGGTTCAACCACAATTGTGTGCAGTTCTGGTTGACTCATCATGGGAACAATGTGGAAGCTTTAGAGAGGGTGCAGAGAAGATTTATCAGAATGCTGCCTGGATTAGAGGGCATGTCTTATGAGGAAAGGTTGAGTGAGCTAGGGTCTTTCCCTTTGGAGGGAAGGAAGATGAGAGGTGTACAAGATGATGAGCAGCATAGATAGTGTGGACAGCCAGAAACTTTCGCAGGACAGGACAGAACAGAAATAGCTAAAATGAGGGGCATAACTTTAAGGTGCTTGTTGGAAAATATAGGGGGGTGTCAGAGAGAGTTTTTTTTTTTAAACACCTCTAGGCGTGCTTTATGGGTACTGTATGTGGAACACACTGCCAGGGATGATGGTAGTGGAAGTACATTAGGGATATTTAAGAGAATCTTAGATAGGCACATGAATGAAAGAAAAATGGAGGGCTATGTGGGATGGAAGGGTTAGATTGATCTTAGAAACTACATCACAGTACAGGCCCTTTGGCCCACAATGTGCCTACCCTTTAACCTACTCTATGTTCTGTGTATACAGTAATATTTAAAAACAAACTAATGCGCTTTTAATCATTCACACAGTCTGTTTTCCATGTGGAGTATTCAACTGAAATATTGTCAAGATTTCATTTCCTAGTTTCCCCTATTCCAGAATCAAAACAGAATCAGAATCAGGTTTATTATCACAGACACGTGTCATGAAATTTGTTTACTTAGCAGCAGCAGTTCAATGCAATAGATAATACAGAAGAAGAAGAAGAAAAAATAAATAAATAGGTAGATCAATTAAAGTATACGAATATTGAATAGATTAAAAATCATGCAAAAAACAGAAATAATATATATAAAAAAGTGAGGTGGTATTCACGGGTTCAATGTCCATTTAGAAATTGGTTGGCAGAGGGGAAGGAGCTGTTCCTGAATTTGGGTGTGTGCCTTCAGGCTTCTGTACCTCCTACCTGATGGTAACAGTGAGAAAAAGGTGTGCCCTGGGTGCTAGAGGTCCTTAATAATGGACACTGCCTTTCTGAGACACTGCTCCTTGAAGAGGTCCTGGGTCATTTGTAGGCTAGTACCCAAGATAGAGCCAGCTAAATTTACAATCCTCTGCAGCTTCTTTCGGTCCTGTGCAGTAGCGCCCCCCCCCCCCCCCCCGCCATACCAGACAGTGATGCAGCCTGTCAGAATGCTCTCCACGGTATATCTATGGAAGTTTTTGAGTGTATTTGTTGACATACTAAATCTCTTGAAACTCCTAATGAAGTATAGTCACTGTCTTGCCTTCTTTATAACTGCATCGATATGTTGGGACCAAGTTAGGTCCTCAAAGATCTTGACACCCAGGAACTTGAAGCTGCTCACTCTCTCCACTTCTTTTTCACTCTATAAGGATTGGTGTGTGTTCCTTCATTTTACCCTTCTTGAAGTCCACAATCAGCTCTTTTATCTTGGTGTTGAGTGCAAGGTTGTTGCTGCAACACCACTCCACTAGTTGGCATATCTCACTCCTATATGCCCTCTCATCTCCATCTAAGATTCTACCAACAATGGATGTGTCATCGGCAAATTTATAGATGGTATTTGAGCTATGCCTAGCCACACAGTCATGGGTATAGAGAGAGTAGAGCAGTGAGCTAAGCATACACCCCTGAGATGCACCAGTGTTGATTGTCAGTGAGGAGGAGATATTATCGCCAATTTGCAAAGATTGTGGTCTTCTAGTTAGGAAGTCGAAGATCCAATTGCAGAGGGAGGCACAGAGGCCCAGGTTCTGTAACTTCGCAATCAGGATTCTGGGAGTGATGGTGTTAAATGCTGAGCTAAAGTTGATGAACAGCATCCTGACATAGGTGTTTGTATTGTCTAGATGGTTTAAGGCTGTGTGAAGAACCATTAAGATTACATCTGCCGTTGACCTAATGTGGCGATAAGCAAATTGCAATGGGTCCAGGTCCTTGCTGAGGCAGGAGTTCGGTCTAGTCGTGACCAACCTCTCAATGCATTTCATCATTGTAGATGTGAGTGCTACTGGGAGATGGCCATTAAGGCAGCTCACATTATTCTTCTTAGGCACTTGCCTTTTTTATGGTTAGTTTCAAGAGAAAGGTAAAATGAAAAGGCTCTGGGATGAACGCAATCACATCCTTGGATGGTCTACAATTAAGGGTTATATGTTGAAGATACACAAGATGTATATTAAAACACAAGAGCCAGTTTTACTCTAATGACATTCCTGCAATGTAGAAGTTACATTTATTGTACAGTGTTCGTGTAGTTTGTGCTGTGCCGAGTGTTGTTGCGTGAATGAAGTCACCAGAGAGAGAGTTACAGGTAGATACAAAGCAGCTTCTTTATTTGACAAAACAACGTACAGCAGGCATCATGTGGAGACACTTTCGGTGGAAAGGTTTGCTGGTCCAACATGGGGCTCAATATTTATTTACTAAACTCAAAGGACAATGCTTTCTTTGAAACTACATGCAAACTTCACGCCTTCTGGTTCACATCCATCTCACAGATGCCAGCATCGTCTGTGGACTGTAGCTCTGTGGGTACCTGAGAATCATAGGTAGTGCAAGTGACTAGATTAACTGACTGCAAAGTGATTATTTGGTCTGCACCTATACTGAGTTGATAATGTAGATATAGACTCATTTGTTAGGATCAGGAGCAGGAATCCTTCTGTTATTCAGGTATATTGAAATCAATTACTGTGTTGATTAAAATCAGCTAACACTGAGTTAATTTTAGAAACACATTTCTGAATTTTTATTTTTTTATTTAATTGAGGACATCTCTAGTCAGACAAAATTCATTATTTTGCCCCATACAAAGAGTTCAGGATTTCTGAGTAACTTTCTGCCCGGCAATTAAAATTTTGATATTTGATTGATTTAACTATTTTGGCTCTCCTTAAATTTCCTAAAACAATTTCTATTCAAACTGAGTGCTTTTTTTTTCCCTTGGAATTTTTTTTACAGGACACTGTATCAGTGCATAGGCCAAGCTTCTATGCTGAAAGGTTTTATAAATTTATGAGCAACACTGTCTTCAGAAAGTCTTCATGTAAGTAAGCATTATGTTCTCTTTGGAAACACAAAGTACACTGCAGATGCTGTGGTCAAATAAGACGTACAAAAATGCTGGATGAATACAGCAGGTCGGGCAGAATCCGTTGTAAGAAGCAGTCAACGTTTTGGGTCCTGACGAAGGATCTCGACCCGAAACGTTGACTGCTTCTTTCAACAGATGCTGCCGGACCTGCTGTGTTCATCCAGCTTTTTTGTACGTCTGATGTTCTCTTTGGAGGCTCTTTGGAATATTACAAGGTCTGAATTTGTATTTTTGGAGCAAACTAATCATGTCAGTCCCTCTGTAGCCTGTTGGAAGAACAGATCTGAAATAACTCAACAAAATGATTATTTGTCATACACACTCACACTTCTGGACAGTGTAGTATTTCTACTGGCTGGAGATTAATGCTAATAGAAATTATTAATTAAGATGGTCATTTAAGTAACACACATAAAATGCTGGAGGAACTTAGCAAGTTAGGCAGCATCTATGGAGGGAAATAAGCAGTTGGCATTTCGAGCTGAGACCCTTTATTAGGACTGGAAAAGAAGGGGTGGAAGCCAGAATGAGAATGTCGTGAGAGGAGGACAGAGTACAAGCTGGCTGGTGATAGATAAGACTAAAGGGAGGTGATGGGAAAGTGAAGAGAAGGGGTGAGAGGGTAACCAGAATGGGAAATACAAAAAGAGAAAAGGAGGGGAGGAGTAATTTCCAAACGTTAAAGAAATCATTGTTCGTGCCACCAGGTTGAAGGCTGCCCAGACTGAATGAGGTGTTGCTCCTCTAACCTCAGTTAGGCCTTATTGTGTCAGTAGATGCGGCCATGGACAGCATTATTGAAATGGGAATGGGAAGTCGAATTGAAATAGGTAGCCACTAGGAGATCATGCCTTTTGTAGTGAACAGAGCAAAGGTGCTTGACAAAACAGTCCCTCAATCTGCATCATGTCTCACCTATGTAGAGGAGGCCACACTGGGAGCATCAAATGCAGTAGGTGACCCCAACAGGCATGCAGGTGAAGTGTCACCTTACCTTAAAGGATTTTTTGGGACCCTGAATAGTGTTGGAGGAGGTGTAGGGTCAGGTATCGCACTTACAGAGTTAAGTGCCAGGAGGGAGATTAGTGGGGAGGGATGCGTGCACAAGGGAGTCACGTAGAGAGTGATCTCTATGGAGAGCGGAGAAGAAGGAGAGGGAAAGGTGTGCTAAGTTGTAGGATCCCATTGAAAGTTTGGGGAATGATGTGCTAGATTTGAGGCTCAATGGTATAATATGTAAAGAGAAGGGGAACTCCGTCCCTCTTACAGCAATGGAACAATTTGGTGAGGGCAGATGTGGGAGAAATGGAGGAAATATGAGTGATGGCAGTATCAATGCTGGTGGAAGGGAAGCCCCATTCTCGAAAACAAAAAGAGGACATCTCAGATGTTCTAGAATGGAAAGCTTCATCCAGAGAACAGATGTGACAGAGATGGAGGAACGTAGAAAAGGAAATAGCATTTTTACAAATGACAGGCTGGGAAGAGGTATAGTCAAGATAATTGTGAGTGCCAGTGGGTTTGTAAAAGATATTAGTAAATAATCTTATCTACAGAGATTGAAAGGGGGGAGGAGAAAGAAGTTTTAGAAGTGAGAGGAGCCAAAAGAGGTTGAGGGTGAGAACTATTCCATCAGAAGGAGGACTGTGATGGTGGAGAGAACCTGGTTAGGTCTGTTGTCAAGAAAGAAGCAGAGAACTTTAAGGTCTTCCTGATGAGGGATGAAAGTGTATTGGGACTGGATATCCACAGTAAAAATAAGGTGATCCGGGGTATGGGACTGAAATTGATTGAAGTGATGTGTAATGTCATGGATGTAGGTAGGAAGTGACAGAACCAATGGGGTCAAAATGGAATTGAGGTCTGTGGATATGTGTTCAATGAGGCAGGAGCAGGCAGAAACAGTGGGTTTACTGGGACAGTTAGATTTGTGGATACTGGGTAGGAGGTAGAAGCAAGCAGTGTGGAGTACAGGAACTATGAGACTGGTGGCAACAGATGGGAGATCTCCAGAGTCGATGAGTTTGGTGATGTTGCAGAATGTTGTTTGATGCTTCTTAGTAGTGTTCTGTGTAACGGGGTAAGAGGAAGTGCCTAAGAGCTGCTGTCTGGCCTCAGCAAGGTAGAGGTCAGTTTGCCAGAATATGATAGCACCTCCTTGTCTGTGAGTGTGTCTGAGTAGCAGATATTCTCCAGCATTGTGTGTCTGCTGCTCAAGATTTCCACAAATGCAGATCTCTTGTGTGTATGGTTATTTAATATTTCAGTTTCATTATTTTACAGCATTGAAATCATCCCCATCTAAGAGAGGACGAACCTCTCTACCAGTTCCTAAATATGTCGGCCCAGGACAAGCCTTTTCAGCTAGTCAAATTCCTACAGAAGATGAAGAGAAGCGGTATGACCTCCGGGGAGCTAGAAGCTTCCCAACTCTTGAAGATGAAGGTAATTGCCATGAATATGTATTGACTTTTGGAATTGGGAATATTCATTTATCTCTTCCAAGAATACTGAGAATTAAATAGTTTCTATTTATTTATTTATTTATTTATTGTGATACACCAGAGAATAGGCCCTTCTGATTTAATCCCAGCCTAATCATAGGACGTTTCCAATGACCAATTAACCTACCAACCAATATGTCTTTGGTCTATGGGAGGAAACCCATGCGTTCATAGTGAGAACGTACAAACTCCTTACAGGCAGCAGCGGGTGTTCGTGGTGTTTCATGGTATTGGTCTCAGATGGACCCGTTTAATGCAGAAAACCAAAATGTTGTGGTTATTTTTGGAGTAAAACATTAAAGCAGGGGCACTAGTTCATAGTCCAGATGGCTGAAGCATTATGATCATATTCCCTTCATCCAAGTATTGTTGCGCATTCAAAATGAGAATGTTGGTGATACTTAACAGGATGTTTATGGAAAGAGAAACTGAATTAACTTGTCACATGGATCTTTCAAAAGCATCAGGGGCAGAAATGTGTAGCTGCTATTACTAAGGTGAAAGTGCTTGGGAAGCTGAAATGTATAAAGGTAGCTACATCACCTGGACCAGGTGGACTACACCCCAGGTTTCTGAAAGGAAAATGAAGAGATTGTGGTGGCATTGGCAGTGATCTTCCAAGAATCACAAGATTCTGGAATTGAATTGAATTGACTTTATCACTTACATCTTGATATACATGAATAAAAATCTTTATCTTACATCTCTATCTAAATGTTTAATTATAGTAATTTATAATAAATATTATGTATAACAAGATAGTCAATATAACATAAAAATACAGTTATGTCAACATGAATTAAGCAGCCTGATGGCCGGGTGGAAGAAGCTGTCCTGGAGCCTGTTGGTCCTGGCTTTTAAGCTGCGGTACCGTTTCCTGGATGGTAGCAGCTGGAATAGATTGTGGTTGGGGTGACTCAGGTCTCCAGTGATCCTTCGGGCCCTTTTAACACACTGTCTTTGTAAATGTCCTGAATAGTGGGAAGTTCACATCTACAGATGAGCTGGGCTGTCCGCACCACTCTCTGCAGAGTCTTGCAATTGAGGGCAGTACAGTTCCCAACCAAGCAGTGATGCAGCCAGTCAGGATGCTCTCAATGGTGCCCATATAGAAAGTTCTTAGAATTTGGGGGGCCATACCAAACTTCTTCAACTGTCTGAGGTGAAAGATGTGCTGTTGTTCTTTTTTTAACCACACAGCTGGTATGTACACACCTCGTGAGATCCTCGGTGATGTTTATGCCGAGGAACTTAAAGCTGTTCACCTTCTCAACCCCAGATCCATTGATGTCTATAGGGGTTAGCCTGTCTCTATTCCTCCTGTAATCCACAACCAGCTCCTTTGTTTTTGCGATGTTGAAGGAGAGATTGTTTTCTTGATACCACTGTGTCAGTGTGATGACTTCTTCTCTGTAGGTTGCCTCATTATTATTTGAGATTAGGCCAATCAGTTAGTGTCGTCAGTAAACTTAATTAGCAGATTGGTGCTGTGGGTGGTGACACAGTCATAGATATACAAAGAGTAAAAGAGGGGGCTTAAGATTCAGCCCTGAGGGGCACCTGTGTAGAGGGGCAGAGGTGAGGGAGCCCATTCTTTCCACCTGCCGGTGATCTGCAAGGTCTCTGAGCTTCTTGTCGAGCCTGGAGGGAATTATGGTGTTGAATGCTGAACTGTAGTCCAAGGACAGCATTTTCACATCAGTATCCCTCTTCTCCAGATGTGTAAGGATGGTGTGTAGAGCTGTGGCTATTGCATTGTGTGATGATTGGTTCTATCGGTAGGTGTATTGTAGGCGGTCCAGTGTGGGTATCAACATGCTGCAGTGGTAGTCCTTGACCAGCTTCTCAAATCATTTGCTTATTATTGAGGTGAGAGTGACAGGATGCCAGTCGTTCAGACATGTCTTTTTAGGTACAGGGACAATGGTAGATGTTTTGAAGCAGGAGGACACTCTACACTAGGAGAGGGAGAGATTAAAATTTCTGTAAACACGCCTCTCAGTTGCGCCACGCACATCCTGAATACTTTCCCTGGGGTGCCGTCCAATCCCGCAGCCTTGCGACTGTCCACCCGTTGGAAACATCTGCGTACTTCAGCCTCATAAATGACCAAGCTGCCAGTCGCATCATTTGCAGGTCTCCTCAGGGGCTCAGTACTGGCGACATCAAATCAAGTGTGAAAAAGCTCATCAGGGAGAGAGGCATTGATGTTGGAAACTCCACTAGATTTAGGTTTGAAGTCTGCAATGGTGTGCAGACCTTGCCATAGGCTGTGTGTGTTGTTGGTGGAAAGTTGAGTCTGAATCTTGTCTCTATTGTTGTTTCACTGCCTTAATGACTTTGTAGATCGTAGCTACATTTCTTGAGCTCTGTAAGCAATTTCTTGGGCTTCTTGGCAATGTAAGCTCTGTCTTGCGTGGTAAGTGCTGCTTGCACAGAAATGTTGATACAGGGTTTCTGGTTTGGAAAGACCCTGACTGACTTCTGGAGGACAACATCTTCGATACACTTCCAGATGAAACTTGTGACCCCTTCCGTGAAGTCGGAGACATCCTCATCATGGAAGACATTCCAGTTGATGTCATCAAAGCAGTCCTGCAGTATGGAGAGATTGATTGATTGGACCAACAGTGGATGGTTTTAACTATGGCCACCTCTTGTTTCAGCTTCTGCCTGTACATTGTCAACAGTAAAATGGAGGAGTGATCTGATTTTCCAAATGGGGGACAGAGGAGCACTTTGTAAGCATTGCAGAAGGGAGAGTAGCAGTGGTTGAGTATGCTATCTCCCCATGTGCTTAGCTGGATGTGTTAGCAAAACTTCAGAGAGATTTTAGTCAGTGACACTCTATTAAAGTCACCGGCGATGAAGGCAGCCTCTGGGTGTGCAGTCTGCAGGGTGCTGATGGTCTCGTACAGTTCCTTGAGAGCTAGGTCAGTATTAGCCTGTGGTGGAAGATACACAGCTATGATAATTATAGACGTGAACTCCCTAGGCAGCCAGAAAGGTCTGCACTGCAGCACCAGATACTCCAGATCCGGGGAACAAAAGGATTTGAGGGCATGCACGTTCTGGGGATTGCATCAGGCATTATTGATCATGAAGCATATCCCACCTGCTTTACTCTTCCCAGAGAGGTTTTTGCATCTGTCTGCCCGGAACAGGGAGAACCCAGAGGGTTCATTAGCATGATCTAGTATCTCCACCATCATCCAGGTCTCCATGAAGCACAAAATGGTGCATTCCTTTGTTTCCTGCTGTTAGGAGATTCTGACTCTCAGTTCACAGAGCTTATTGTCCAGGGACTGAACATTAGCCAGGAGTATGCTAGGGAGTGGCAGCCGATTAGCATGCCGTCTCAACCTCCCTACAACACCAGCCCTTCTCCCTTGCCTCCAATGCTGCTTCCGAGGTAGTGGCGGTGTAGTGTTGAGTCTCCCATTGATCATGCAAATAGGGGATCTCAGTATAGAAAAGGCGGCACGTAGTGGGTAAATGCCAACTTCTTGATGTTCAGGAGAGTCAGTATCATTTCTGATCTGCTACTTGAACGAGAAATGCGAAGGAAATCGCAGAAATTAAAAGTATACTGTAAAGTTGGAACGGAGCTTGCAACACGGCAACCATACGTGGTGTCATCTTACATTAGACAAATTAGGAATGGTTATGTTAACGCCTTCATTCCCAGAATCATCTTCATGAACCTCCTCTGGACACTCTCCAATGATAACACATCTTTTCGGAGATACAGGATCCAGAACTGTTGACTCCAAGTGTAGCCTGACTAGTGTCTTATAAAGGCTTAGCATTATCTCCTTGCTTTATATTCTCTTCCCCTTGAAACGAATACCAACATTGCATTAGCCTTCTTTACCACAGACTCAACCTGTAAATTAACCTTCTGGGAGTCTTGCACGAGGACTTCTAAGTCCCTTTGCACCTCTGATGTTTGAATCTTTTTTCCGTTTAGATAATAGTCCACACTATTATTCCTTTTACCAAAATACATTATCATACATTTCCCAACACTGCCACATTTTTGTCCATTCTTCCAATATGTCTAAGTCCTTCTGCAATTGCATTGCTTCCTCAGCACTACCTACTCCTCCAGCTATCTTTGTATCATCTGCAAACTTTGCCACAAAGCCATCAATTCCATAATGGCAAACAGTGTGAAAAGTAGCGGTCCCAATACTGACCCCTGAGGAACACCACTAGTCACTGGCAACAAACCAGAAAAGGCCCCCTTTATTCCCTCTTGCTGCCTCCTGCCTGTCAGCCATTCCTATATCCATGCCAGTATCTTTCCTGTAATGCTACGGGATTTTATCTTGCCCAGCAGCCTCGTATGGCACCTTATCAAATGCCTTCTGGAAATCCAAGTAAATGACATCCACTGCCTCTTGTTTGTCCACCCTGCTTGTTACTTCCTCGAAGAACTCTAACAGATTTGTCAGGCAAGATTTCCCTTCACGGAAGCTATGTTGACTTTGACTTATTTTATCGTTAGTCACCAAGTACCCCAAAACCTCATCCTTAATAATGGAACCCAGCAACTTCCCAACCACTGAGATTAGGCTAACTGGCCTATAATTTCCTTTCTTTTGCCTTGCTCCCTTCGTAAAGAGTGGAGTGACATTTGCAATTTTCCAGTTTTCCAGAACCATGCCAGAATCAAATGAATCTTGAAAGGTCATAACCAATGCTTCTCCTGTCTCTTCAGCAACCTCTTTCAGAACTCTAGGATTTAGTCCATCTGGTCCAGGTGATTTATCCATCTTAAGACCTTTCAGTGTGCCTAGCATTTTTTCATTTTTAATAGAAATGGCACTCACTCCTGCTCTCTGAAACTCAGAAACCTCTGGCACACTGCAAAAGTCTTCCACGGTGAAGACTGATGCAAAGTACTTATTAAGTTCTTCCACCATTTCTTTATCCTCCATTACTACCTTACCAGCATCATTTTCCAGTGGTCCAATATCAATTCGCATCTCCCTTCTACTCTTTATATAACTGAAAAAACTTTTAGTATCCTGCTTTATATTATTGGCAAGTTTGCTCTCATATTTCATCTTTTCCCTTCTTAAGGCTTTTTAGTTGCCTTTTGTTGGATTTTTAAAAACTTCCCAATCATCCAACTTCCAATCACTTTTGCTACATTATATGCCCTTTTCTTGGCTTTTATGCAGTCCTTAACTTACCTCATCAGCCATAGTTGCCTACCCCTGCCATTTTGTGAACAGCTTCGTCTGTGGGACATTACTATCTTGCACCTTGGGAACTATTCCCAGATACTTCAGCCTCCTCTGTTCTGCCATCATCCCCGCCAGTATCCTCCTCCAATCCACCTGGGCAAGCTCCTCTCTCATGCCTCCGTAATTCCCTTTATTCCATTGTGATACTGATACATGTGGCTTATGCTTCTCCCTCTCAAATTTGAGTATAAATTTAATCATGTTATGATCACTGTCTCCTAAGGATTCATTTACATTAAGCTCCCTAATAAAATCTGGATTATTACACAACACCTAATCTAAGATGGCCTTTCTCTGAGTAGGCACAAGCTGCTCTAAAAAGCCATCTTATAGGCATACAACAAATTCCCTCTCTTGCGATCTGACACCAACTTGATTTTCTCAATCTCCTTGCATATTGAAGTCCCCCATTACAATTGTGACATTACCCTTATGACATGCCTTTTCCAGCTTCCTTTGCAATCTCAACCTCATATCTTGGCTACTATTGGGAGGCCTGTATATGACTCCCATAATGGTTTTTTTTTACCCTTGCAGTTTCAACTCCAGCCACAAAGCTTTAACATTCCCTGACCCTGTGTGACCTTTTTCTAAATATGTAATTCCATTTTTTTTACCAACAGAGCCACACCACTGCCTTTGCCTTCCTGCCCTTCCTTTCGATACAAAGTATATCGTTCGATATTTAGCTCCCAACTATGACCTTCTTTCAGCCGTGACTCAATGATGCCCACAACGTCATAACAACCAATCTCTAATTGCGCCACGAGTTCATCCACCTTACTCCAAATACTACATGTATATAAGTACATCACCTTCAGTCATCCATTCTTCACTCTTAAGAATTTTGCCTCTGTGCTACAACTTAACTCTTTGCACTGTCTGCATTTCTGCTCAATCATTGGCTTGTCCTTCATATTACCCCCATCATTTACTTGCAAACCTGCTGGCTCATCCTCAGTTCTATTGTACTGGTTCCCATCCCCTTGCTATATTAGTTTAAACTACTCCCAACAGCTCTAGCAAACCTGCCTGCAAGGATTCAAGTGCAACCCATCCCTTTTATACAGGTCACACCTGCCCTAGAAGAGGTCCCAATAATCCAGAAATCTGAATTCTTGCCCCCTGTCCAATTCTTCAGCCACGTCATTCTATTCCTGGCACAGGCTGCAATCTCAAGATTACTACCCTTGAGGTCCTGCTTCTCAACTTCCTTCCTATCTCCCTGCATTCTGGTTTTAGGATGTCTACCTATGTTGTTGGTACCAATGTGTACCACGACTTCTGGCTGCTCACACTCCCTTTTCGGGTTATTGTGGACACATTCAGAAACATCGCGAAGCCTGGTACCTGGGAGGCAAGCTACCATCTGTGCTTCTTTTTCGCATCCACAGAAACACTATCTGTCCCCCTAACTGTAGAGTCCCCTGTTACTGCTGCTACCCTCTTCAGTTCCCTACCCCTCTGGGCCACAGGGCCAGACTCAGTGCCAGAAACACGGTCTAGGTGATAAGTTGGTGGGGTAGATCGTGTTTAGAAGGCAGAGTGTTTCCAGTAGGACTAAAACAGATTAGAAGAATGGGCAAAGAAGTGGCAAATGGAATATAGTGTGGGGAAGTGTAAGGTCATGCATTTTGGTAGAAGAAATAAATATCAAAGTAAAGATGTGCTGGCATTGGAGAGGATCCAGAGGAGATTCATGAGAATGATTCTGGGAATGAAAAAGTTAATGTATGAGAAGCATTTGATGTTCTGGGCCTATACTTACTGGACTTTAATAGAATGAGGAGGGATGTCATGAAAACCTATTACATTTAGGTGGAATAAAGGCCTAAACAGAGTGGATGTGGAAATGTTTCCTATAGTAAGGGAGACTAGGACCAGATTACAGAGCCTCAGAATAGAGGGGTGTTCCTTGAGAACAAAGATGAAAAAGAATTTCTTTAGCCGGAGGGTGGTGAATCTGGAATTCTTTGCCACAGACGCTTATGGAGGCCAAGTCATTGGTTATATTTAAAGCATAAGTTGATAGGTTCTTGATTAGTGAGGGTGTCAAAGGTTATGAAGCGAAGACAGGAGAATGTGGTTGAGAGGATTAATAAAACAGCCATGATGGAATGGCAGAGCAGACTCAATAGGCTGAATGGGCTAATTCTACTCCCATGTCATATGGTCATCATTGCATTTTTCCTGTGGTGGATGTTGCCTGAATTACAGACTATTTGCAGAATTTTGATGTCTTTTTCACAATTTCATCATTTATAGCATTTTGTTTTTGGAATTGTGCTATAATCCACTGAATGAGTTTTAAAAGTTCAAGGCCAGTTAGGTAGAGCAATATCTAGAAAGTTCTCCTCTGAGATCTTTGTTCAATTGAAGTTAGCTTAGCAGGTCATTTTGATTATGCTTGCGTTTTTCTTTTCACTGTAACGTGAAATCTTTGGCAGCCCAGAGTTAGTCTAATTAAATATACAAATACTCAATGCTCAGTGGAATGAGGTGATCATTTGTTCTATAACTTCATTGTTCCTTGCTAAAAGGATTTATTAATATCTAAACTAGTCCTGTGTTTTCTTTTTTTCTCAATCTTTTTATTCTTGTTATTAATATCAGCAAAATAAAATAATACATAGATAATGGGATTACAAACATACACTTTCAAACTAAACATAAGAGAATACATAAGCAATGATTACAATATAAATGAGTATTCCCAAATCATAAACAATACAATATACAAATAAACAAGTCAAACCTAGGTATATCATAATATATATTTTTGAAAAAAAGAAAAAAAATTATGCAAAAAAAACTAATCTAATAATCTAATAGCTAATAGAGAAAAAAAAACAAAAAGAGAAAAAGAAAAGAAAAAAAGGGCTGTTTACAATATCTCACAACAATAGAAAATCATCAATGTCGTCAACTCCGATCCTCTCAACATATATACAATCAAAACTGGAAAAACAAATAGGCTTGGAACAGGGTCATTTTACATCATATGAAAATATTGAATAAAAGGTCTCCATATCTTATAAATTTAATAGAAGTATCAAATACCACACTTCTAATTTTTTCTAAATTTAAACATAACATAGTTTGAGAAAGCCAATGAAATACGGTAGGAGGATTAATTTCTTTCCAATTCAACAAAATAGATCTTCTAGCCATTAATGTAAGAAATGCAATCATTCGACAAGTGGAAGGGGATAAATGGAGTGAGTCCATCATTGGTAAACCAAAAATTGCAGTAATAGGATGAGGTTGTAAATCAATGTTCAATACCGCAGAAATAATATCAAAAATATCTTTCCAATATTTTTTCAAAAGCGGACACGACCAAAACATATGAGTTAAAGACGCTATCTCAGAATGACATCTGTCACAAATAGGATTTATATAGGAATAAAAGCGAGCCAATTTATCCTTGGACATATGAGCCCTATGCACAACTTTAAACTGTATTAATGAATGTTTGGCACATATAGATGATGTATTAACTAATTGAAGAATTTTATCCCAATTCTCAATAGGGATAATAAGGTTAAGTTCTCTTTCCCAATCATTTTTAGTCTTATGAAAGGGCTCTGAACGTATCTTCATAATTATATTGTAAAGTTTTGATATTAGCCCTTTCTGAAAAGGATTTAGTTCAAACAAATTTTCCAAAATACCTGAAGACACAAAATTTGGAAAAGTAGGAAGTACAGTATTTAAGAAATTCCTAATCTGTAAATATCTAAAAAAATGAAATCTAGGCAAATTATATTTATTAGATAATTGCTCAAAAGACATAAAACAATTATCTAAAAATAAATCGGAAAAACGTAATAATCCTTTAGTCCTCCAAGCTGAATAAGCCTGGTCTATAATAGAAGGATAAAAAAAGCAATTGGATACAATAGGAATATTTAAAACAAACTGAGTCAACCCAAAAAATTTCCGAAATTGAAACCATATACGTAAAGTATGTTTAACTATTGGGTTGTCAATTCATTTCGGCAATTTAGAAAGAGCAAAGGGAAGAGAAGTCCCTAAAATAGAACCCAATGCGAATCCTTGTACAGAATTAATTTCCAAGTTCACCCAATGGGGACCAAAAGATATATCCCAATCCTTTAACCAACATATCAAATATCCGATATTAACTGCCCAATAATAAAATCTAAAATTAGGCAATGCCAATCCACCTTCCTTCTTTGCCTTCTGTAAATGTATTTTACCTAACCTAGGATTTTTATTCTGCCATATATATGAGGAAATTTTTGAATCAACATTAGAAAAAAAAGATTTCGGAATAAAAATTGGTACCGCTTGAAATATATATAAAAACTTGGGTAAAATAACCATCTTAATGGCATTAATCCGACCTATCAAAGATAAAGATAATGGTGACCACTTAGTAAACAAACATTTAATTTGATCAATTAAGGGTAAAAAATTAACCTTAAATAAGTCTTTATAGTTTTTTGTGATTTTAATCCCTAAATAAATAAAAGAGTCATTAACTAATTTAAAAGGTAAATTTCCATAAATTGGAACCTGTCTATTTAAAAGAAACAATTCACTCTTATTAAGATTTAATTTATACCCAGAAAAATCACTAAATTGAACCAACAATGATAAAACTGCAAGAATGGATTTCTCAGGATCAGAAATAAATAATAATAAATCATCTGCATATAAAGATAACTTATGTATATCTGTCCCACGCTTAATGCCAAAAATGTTCTGTGATTCTCTGATAGCAATAGCCAAGGGTTCTAAAGCAATATCAAATAATAATGGACTAAGAGGACAACCTTGTTTAGTACCCCGAAATAAACGAAAAAAGGGAGATCTTAGATTGTTAGTAAGCACCGAGGCTACTGGAGTATGATATATCAGTATAATCCAGGAAATGAATGTCGGACTAAAATTAAACTTCTCAAGCACATAAAATAAGTATGGCCATTCAACTCTATCAAATGCTTTCTCCGTGTCTAATGAAATAACACATTCTGAAGTGCTATGTGAAGGAGTATAAACAATATTCAATAATCTCCTAACATTAAAAAAAGAATAGCGATTTTTAATAAAACCGGTTTGATCTTCCGAAATAATTTGGGGTAATACTTTCTCCAACCTGGATGCCAGTAACTTGGAAAAGATCTTGGAATCTACATTCAATAAAGATATTGGTTTATAGGATGCACAGTCAGTAGGGTCTTTATCTTTCTTCAGTATTAAAGAAATGGAAGCTCTGTAAAAAGATTGTGGCAAATTGCCCAATCTAATTGCTTCTTCAAAAACCCTGCAAAACCAAGGAGAAAGAGTAGTGGAAAAACATTTAAAAAATTCTACTGTATACCCATCTGGACCTGGTGCTTTCCCAGAATTCATAGAAGAAATAACCCCTTTAATTTCTGCATCTGTAATAGGAGTTTCTAATATTGAAAGATCATCTGATGATAATTTTGGAAAATTCAATTTCCCAAGAAAATCACACATGGTATTACGATTATTAGGGAATTCGGAATGATACAGGGAGGTATAAAAATCTTGAAATGATTTATTTATCTCATCATGGTTAACTGTCAGATCCCCATTCTGCTGACGGATCTTAGTAATTTGACGTTTAACCAAAGCATTCTTCAATTGACTAGCTAACAGTTTACCCGATTTATCACTATGTATATAAAAATCAGATCTGGTTTTCATTAATTGATTTTCAATCGAAGATGTAAGTAATAAACTATGTTCCATTTGAAGTTCAACCCTTTGTTTGTAAAGCTCCTCGCTAGGAGTAATCGAATATTTCTTGTCAATCTCTTTAATTTTATCAACCAATAAAAGAGTTTCCATCTTGATGTGTTTTCTCAGACCAACAGAATAGGAGATAATCTGTCCACGTATATATGCTTTAAAAGTGTCCCAAAGTGTTCCGCAAGAAATATCATCCGTGGAATTAGTTGAAAAGAAGAAATCAATCTGTTCCTTCATAAATTTAATAAAATCTGGATCTTGCAATAAGGTAGAGTCAAATCGCCATTGTCTAGCACTAGAAGCTGTATCCGTAAATTTAATAGAAAGTTTTAATGGAGCATGGTCAGAGATGGCTATAATATCATAATTACAACCAATTACCGATGGAATAAAACAAGAGTCATTAAAAAAATAATCAATTCTCGAGTAGGAATGATAAACATGTGAGAAAAATGAAAACTCTTTGTCCTTAGAATGCCGAAATCTCCAAATATCAAAAATTCCATTATCAGTCAAAAAGGAGTTAATACAAGTGGCTGACTTATTAGGTAAAGTCTGAGTAGATAAAGATTTGTCCATCAAAGGATTTAAACAACAATTAAAGTCACCATCCATTAACTTATATTCATTTAGATTAGGTAAGGAAGTAAATAAGGACTTAAAAAAATTGGGACAATCAACATTTGGAGCATAAACATTAACCATAGCAACCTTTTTGTTGAAAAGTAAGCCAGTAATTAACAAAAATCTACCATTCGGATCCGAAAAGATATCATGTTGGACAAATGCAATAGAGGAGTCAATAAAAATTGAAACTCCCTTAACTTTGGCATTTGAATTCGAATGATACTGTTGATCCCTCCAAAACCTAAAAAAGCGATATTTGTCCTCTTTCCTCACATGAGTTTCTTGTACAAAAATAATATGAGCATTAAGTCTTTGGAATACTTTGAAAATCTTTTTCCGTTTAATCGGATGGTTTAAACCAGGGGTGGGCAAACTTTTTGACTTGTGGGCCACAAAGGGTTCTAAAATTTGACAGGGGGGCCGGACCAGGAGCAGATGGACGGAGTGTTTTGGTAATACACCTCATAAGAGAAAATAAAATATCATGGGATATGTAGAAAACATGTGCTTTAATTTCAATTGAAAATGAACAAATGCATTACAACAAAATATCTGTCTTTGAAGTCCCATGGTATTTAGCTATTTATTGAAATGACTTTTAAAACACTGAAAATTAAATGAAGAAAATACAGCTTTTTTTAATAGTAACAGTTATTATTTTAAAGCACTGAAAATTCTGTTATCCTTCAAGATATTATCATTATCACTCTCCTCCTGACTGTCTTTATTTCAAAAACGGTAGGAGATGCAGGTCTACTTGTCCTGCTCCTTCTTATTCAATTGTCCCCTGTGCCAAAACTCAACAACGACCAGCACAAGGACAGAACAGTGACAGCGCACCAGTATGCGGAGCGCGTTATTTGATCTGGAGCGCATTTTTTATTTTGAGAACGTATGTGAGAGGTCAAAGAGTAAAGCGCAAATGTGGAATAATACGCTGCACCTCAACAAAGGTCAATGTATATAGAGTGCGTCATCTATTGGGAAAACACCAGAATTGCGGGGAAAAAACGTTAACAAGGTTTATTAATATAATTTCATCAAGTTCTGCGGGCTGGATTAAAAAGCTTAATGGGCCGCATATGGCCCCCGGGCCGTAGTTTGCCCATGCCTGGTTTAAACCATTAGTATTCCAAGAGACAAAATTAATATTCTGAGCCATATTACTGAAATCAACCCTTTGGTATATAAAGGGTTAACCAAATTATGAACTCATGTACCCGGAAGAGGAACAAAAATAAGGGGCGGACCCAGAAGTGACGACATAGCGGACATTTTTGTAGTTCAAAATCAGCCCAAATGAAAAAACTAAAAAAAACTAGAATAAAAACCATAAGATTTAGAAAAAGACCTCCCACCCCCCACCCAAGAAGAAAAAAAAAGACCATCTCAGCCAGAGATAGGCCGAGAAAAAGGAAAAATGAAACTAACTCTACCCCCATATCAGTAGAAGACAACTCTGAATATAAAGGATAAAAAAAAAGATCCACCCAAACTCTAAAGAAATAATAATCACTATACTAAAACCAAACTTCTTAATATAATTAATCGTAAAAAAAACCAAAAAGAATAATGTGTTTTCTAACTTAAATCTACCACTCTATAATAATCTATCAAATAAAGATAATCCATCGGTGTGACTGTACTTTTATTAAATAGTGATTTCATGTTTAAAGGAATGTACCCATGATCCTGAAAAAGCTGGAAACGTTCTTTTAATCACCTTTGGAACCATTTTGAAAGCTTTTTTTCATAATCTTAACAAAAGTTTCCAAATAATCTACAAGGCCGAATTGATACATTTCATTTTTCATTAATTTTTGTGTAAATATTCTGTTTTCTTTGGTATTGGCCAGGAACCCGTAGGTGGCCATGAACTGGTTTGTCAAGATAGTTTTTTTTAATCTGCTCTCAACTGTCTTTTGATTGAATTAAATACAGCCATGTCTGTATAATTGTGTGGCATTGCATTCAGCAATGTCAATTATTGTTTACCAGTTTAACCCTTTCTGAAGTGTGTAGTAAACCTACTTGCAGAAACTAGTTGTTCTCTGCAAGCCTCACATATACACAATTTCTTTATTTTCTGTAAACTTTTGTACTATAACCCTAAGACCAATGTTAGTTAACTTCAAATTGTTGAATAGAAATTATTTTGACATTGCCATAAGCAGATCCTTATTTATTACACAGAAATGTTCCACAATAAATTGCAAACGATGATAATAAAAATGTTCCACAATAAATTGCAAACAATGATAATAGCACATTGTAACAATTTCCTGGTGCTTTTACAAGGTTCAGAATGCATAATAATCTACCTTTACAAATGTTGCAGGGCATCTCATCGTGGAGTCTCTGTCCATGGTGGGTGGGTGGTGACTGGTGCTGCCCAGAGGGTTCTGGGCAGAACGAGGATGGTGAGCATGTGAAGGACAGAGGCATCTCATGGGGTGTATATTCTGTACATTGATTTAGTGGCCTAAAATTCCCTTGACCAATGTATCAGTTTTTGAAAATTGAGAGTATTTTTCCAAACTAAAATATGGTGGATTCGGGCTAATTGGACCATTAGTTAGTCAGGGCAGCTACTTATTTGGGACAACTCTTAAAGAACAAAAACTTATTGAGAAAATAGCCAGGATTCCTTTCAATAATTTGAGACACTATGCCACTTAATTGGGGTACGAGACTGTTTCCGAACAGTTTTAACTGTTGTTAGTCACGTGCACTTGTGTGACTGTGAGACACTACATTGTGCTTAGAGTGAACAGTTTTTAAATAGCATCAGTTGCATGTGTTTGTGTTCAAAAAAAGGTGATTTTTTTTTGTCTGTAATAGTTGGTGAGAAATAAGCAGCAATTCGGATCTGTTTTTCAAGCATACTGGCTTAGAGGTGCGAAAAAATGGCTGAGAGTGAAACTGAAACGATTTCACTATTTCAGTAAGTTAGGAAGTATGGAAAATTTGAGGGTATTGACAGTTGCAATGAGAATGAAAATTTGGAGGATGCAATCACCAATAGCTTTGTATGAAGGTACAAACATTATCTACACCAGTGGTCCCCAACCATTGGGCCGCGAGGTGTCTGCACTGATTTTGTTCATTTACAGTCAATCAAAAGATCACAGCAGCGTATGCTGAATTCCTCCTTTGATAACGTAGCAGCTGATACATAGTTTTATACCACTGTAGTGTATTGATCTAATTTGTTCTGTATTTCATTTAAATACATAATTTGTTACTCAGTTAAAATTAGTTTGTGTTTTTATACCTTTTTAACTATTTCATGGATCTTTGGCTAATTGAGGTAGTCGCATAATTGGGCCAAAATGTACTGGTTCCGATGTGTCCCAATTAACCAGAATCCACCATAACTACTCCATACCCTGCTAAGATGTTGAACTTTGAAAACTGCATATCCCATCTCTTTAATCATGTTAACTGGCAAATACCTGGGTCAACTGCAGTATTTTACACTTGTTTGTCCAGTTCAATTTATGAAAAATAACCAATTTAAAAACATGACAAAGCATTAAGTTGACTAGCGTTCTTCACCATTCTGTTTTACTTTAGATTACAACAAAAATATGCTTCCTGGGGAAAAGATTTTCTTCCTTCTGTTATAATCTCTCTTTTTTTTTAAGGGTTTTTAGGCCGACCTGATCTCCTTCCTTGTACCCCACCTTCATTTGAGGAAGCAACAACAGCTTCAATAGCAACAACTCTGTCGTCAACAACATCTTTATCAATGACCGAGCAGTCAGCATCAGAAGGCTCAGAACATCATCACCGTTATAGGTATGAAGAATTATTTATCTTTTTTATTCAATATTTCTGTCTCTTTTTAATTTCTTGAGTCCTTCAAGACAATCGTTTGGACATTCTTCTAATTATCACATGAAGGTCCAGTGTCTATTAGCACAGACCTAGATTGATAGGAGATAAAATATCCAAGTCAATTTGTGTAATTTTTATGCTTCCAGACTGGAGATAGCCTTTGGAGCTGTTTTTGTGTGTGTTTGTGTACATGCATGCCTCTTTATGGTGGGTAACCTATTTATTTGAAAGTTTTTTTTCTTGGACTTTTATCAGTTATCATTCACAAATGGAAAAAGAAAGTTTCTGTAACATGTATATAACCATATAACCATATAACAATCACAGCACGGAAACAGGCCATTCCGGCCCTCCTAGTCCGTGCCGAACTCTTAATCTCACCTAGTCCCACCTACCCGCACTCAGCCCATAACCCTCCACTCCTTTCCTGTCCATATACCTATCCAATTTTGCATTCTATAGTCCAGAAAAGTTTAGTAAGTAAAACCTGTTAACTAAAAATAAGTATTTATGCAGAGGATGCTGCTTTCTTGGATGTTGGAGATCATGTTTCTAGGCACAAACATATTTGAACAAAAGAGTTGAGGCACTTCAGTGCTTCCTGTTAGGAAAGGCCAATTACAATCTATGGCTATAAATTTTCAGCCTTCAGAAGGTGATGAACTATAATATTTTGTCTCAATTATTCAGAGCTGGGTAAAGTTGAAGTGGATAAATGATTGTTAATACATTGAGATGCTAGTCCTGCAGTGACTGATGTTAGGAGGCTATTGTTACTTGCATCGTAATAAGTTATTTAGTATTGATAAAGGATATTAGTCTGCAAAGTTTGAAATTTATAAAACAACTTGTACAATTGTTAGTATTGTGGAGGACATCGTACCTTTTCAAACCAAATCAAATTTGTTGGAGGAAAGGCATTTGATAAATCCAGGGTACCATATTTGGGGAGATAGACCAACACCAGATATACTTGCCCTTAATGTGGATCAGGATAGAATTTGATAGATAGAAGTAAGGATCTTTACATTATTGACAGTTCACTATTTAGATTTTTACTAGGTGGTGAAAAGTCAGTGCCTGAGCAAATAGACAATGTATTAATATGTCTGTTAAGTGTATAATGAAGAAAATCAATTTGGCCTTGTACAAGACAAAAGTTAGAATGCATAGAAAATATTGAACCCAGTTTGGTCTCTTCATGTGGAACATGGATTCCTGATAGACATTTATTGATGGCATGTTGCTTGAGTTACAAATTGACCTCATTTGTGAATGTTGCCCTTGGTTAATTAACCCACTATTATTGGTACATTGAGGTATTTATTTCAACCACTTTCTAGCAAGTCATGCTTTCTGTAGTCCATAAATAGGCCATAGAATTATAGAAAACTACAGCACAGAAACAGGAACTTCAGTCCATCTAGTCTAGCTCGTCCCATCAATGTGCACCCAGGCCATCGCCTTCAATACAACTTAATCAAACCTAAATCTACCACTTCCACTGGTAGCTCGTTCCACACTCCCACCACCCTCTGAGTGAAGACATTCACCCTCATGTTTCCCTTAAACAGTTCAACTTTCACCCTTAACCCATGACATCTAGTTCTAGTCTTACCCATACCCAACCTCAGTGGAAAAAGCCTGCTTGCATTTACCTCATCTATACCCCTCATAATTTTGTATAGCTCCATCAAATCTCCACTCATTCTCCTTTGCTCTAGGGAATAAAGTCCTAACTTAGTTAACCTTTCCCTATAACTCAGGTCCTCAGGTCCTGGCAACATCTTTGTAAATTTTCTCTGCACTTTTTCAATCTTATTAATATCTTTCCAGCAGGTAGGTAGCCAGAACTACACTCAATAATCCAAATTAGGCCTCATAACGTCTTGTACAACTTCAACATAACATCCCCAGTACTCAACTCGATACTTTGATTTAGAAAGGCCAATGTGTCAAAAGCTCTCTTTACTACTTGTGACTTTCACAGAATTATCTGTATTCCCAGAATCCTCTGTTCCATCGCATTCATCTGAGCCCTACCGCTCACCGTGTAAGTCGTACCCTGTTTTGGCTTCCCAAAGGGCAACACCTCACACTTGTCTGCATTAACTTTCATCTGGCATTTTTTTTCAGCCCATTTTTCCAGCTCAACTAGATCCCATTACAAGCTTTGATAGTCTTCCTCACTGTCCACCATGCCCCTAATCTTGGTGTCATCTGCAAATTTGCATATCCAGTTTACTACATTATCATCCAGATAGTGATATAAACATTAAACAACAATGGACCCTGTTTTGATCCCTGTGGGACATCACTATTCACAGGCCTCCAGGCAGAGAAAAAACCATCTGCCACCGCTCTCTGGCTTCTGCAAAGCTAATGTTTTAATCAATTTACTACCTTATCCTGAATGCCAAGTGACTGAACCTCCTGACCAACCTCCCATGCGGGACCTTGTCAAAGGCCTTGTTAAAGTCCATGTAGACAACACCCACTGCCTTGCCTTTATTCCTCAAAACTTTTAAAGATTGGTTAGATATGACAACCTACTACGCACAAAGCCATGCTGACTATTAGTTCCTGTCTATCTAAATACTTATATATGTGGTCCCCTCCTCCAATCCTCTGGAACCTCACTTAGTGCTGAGGACATTTTAAATATCTCTGCACAGGCTCCTGCAATTTCTGCACTAGCTCCCCACAAGGTCCAAGGGAGTGCCCTGGTTAGGCTCTGGGGATTTATCCACCCTAATTTCTTTGACAACGAACACCTCCTCCACTGTAATCTGTATATGGTACACAAGCTCACTGTTGTTTTGCCTCACTTCTATGGACTCTGCATCATATCCTGAGTAGATACAGATGCAAAATTCTATTTAGGATCTCTCCCCTTTTTCTTTTGGCTCCATGCAAAAATGACTACTCTGATCTTCAAGAGGACTAATTGTGTCCCTTGCTGCCCTTTTGCTCTGTAGAAGCCCTTGGGATTCTCCTTCACCTTGTCTGCTAGAGCAACTTCAAGCCTTCTTTTAGCCCTCATGATTTCCTCCTTAAGTATTCTCTGCATTTCTTGTACTTTTAAAGTACCTCATTTGTTCTTTCCTTGCCTACACCTGCTATGTATTTCCTCCTCCTCCTTCTTAATCAGGGCCTCAATGTCTCTCAAAAACCAATGATTTCCTAAACCTGTTATCCTTTTCTTTTATTCTGACAGGAAGATGTAAACTTTGTACTCTCGAAATTTTACTTTTGAAGGCCTCCCATATGTCAAGCACACTTGCCAGAAAACAGCCTGTCCCAATCAAAATTGGCCTTTCTCTAATTTAGAATCTCAACCCAAGGACCAGATCTAACCTTCTCAATTATCTGGAATCTAATGGCATTATGATAATGAAATGCAAATTATTCCCCTACGCAAACTTGTGTCACCTGCCTTACCTCATTCCCAATAGGAGATATTATATTGCACTTGCTCTAGTTGGGACCTCTGTATTCATTAAGGAAACTTCCCTGAACACATTAGGCAACTCTATCCCATCCAGCCCTTTTACAGTATGGGAGTTCTGATCAATATTTGGAATGTTAAAATCACTTGCTATCATAACCTTATTATGTTTCTTGCAACAATCTGCAATTTCTCTACACGTTTGGTCCCCTAAATCCCACTGACTATTGAGTGCTCAATAATATAATCCCAATATCATGGTCATCCCTTTCTTCTTCCTCGGTTCCACACATATAGCCTCCAGTAGGCGAGATGTCCAGTCTGTCTTGTTGGAACACTGCCGTGACATTTTCCCTGAATAGTAATACCACCCCATCCCTTTAATCCCTCCCGCTCTTTCACGTCTAAAACAGTAGAACCCTGGAAAATTGAGCTGCCACTCCATCACCTCTTGCTACCAAGTCTCACTAATGGCTGCAATGTCATCATATCACATGGAGATCTATGCTCTAAGCTCATATGCTTTCCTATAATGCTCCTTGAATTATACACAATTCAGAACATTACTCCCACCATACTGAACCTTTAGATTCTGACTTTATATTTACACAATTCTGAGATCACAACTTGGAAATTCTGTCCTTAACTTAGTAATTCCCTGAACTTGCTTTGCCAGACTTCATCACCCTTCCTACCCATGTCATTGATACCAACATGGACCAAGACCTTTGCCTGTTCACCCTCCCACTAAAGAATGCTGTGGACTTGATCAGAGATGTCCCCGACCCTCGTGCCCAGGAGTCAACACACCATTTGAGAATCTCATTCTCATCCACAAAATCTCTTGTATGTTCTCCTGATTATTGAAATCCCTATCCCTACAGCTTGGCTCTTTATGCCCCTTCCCATCAGAGCCAAACTCAGTACCGGAGACCTGACTGCTGTGGATTTCCTTTGCTAAGTCACATCCTCTCTTCCCCTCCCCACCCCCCTCACCAGTTTCCAAAGCAGTATACCTGTTCTTGAGAGGAACAGAGCAGTCACAGAGATGGTCTGTACCAGCTTAACACAGAATCTCCAATTCATTAACACAGTCTGTAAGATGCTGCAGTTGAGTGCCCTTCTTGCAGGTGTAGTTATCAGGGATACTGGAGGTCTCCTTGCCTTGCTACATTCCACTATCCTGCCTGTCATCCCCACCTCTGTGCAACAAGAAAGAAAGAAAGAAAAATTAAACAAAAAAAAAACCTACAGCTATTGCCTCTACTCGCCAAAGCCTTTATGAGCCAAAGCCTGAACTCCCTGTTCTAACACTGGCACTGGCTGCTCACTCTCACATAATTACAATTTTCCTTCATCTGGAAAGCTTGACTTGTTTTACTCTTTAAATGCAACAAACCATGTATAATTCAACTGAGAATTCCCTGCAGTGTTTGCCTACTGAGTAGCTTCAATATTGATGATAGAGGCTGAACTGTTCCTTATTCTTCCAGATTTCGTCACACATGTATGCAAATCTAAAGATTTTGTTAACTTATACTAGATAGACCAAATAGTTCTGTTCATTTATTCATAAATAAATCCCATGTTTTCTGATCTTCTAATCAAGAATTAGAGCTTCAGAAGATCAAAGTGCTTCATGCTTCATATTGCAAAGTCCATGCTTTCAGCCTGTGTCCTGGCTAAATTCAACTATCTGGTATCCAGCAACTGCATTTTACTTTGGATTAAAGCAATTTGGCCAGATTACTTCATGTTTTATCGACGGGGGGGGGGGGAGAGTACTTGTATTATTTTCATAGCTACCTTATGTGCTGATACGTTTTCAGCAGGACTGCACCAAATTTTTCATGCTGTATGCTGAGGTGGGCCAGATGGGATATTTTGGGATTGCCACTATATATCTGGCCAAACTATCATTCATTTTTTTAACAATATTGCTAGTTAAACGTATGTTTTATGTGTATTATTTGCAAAAGGTATAGGATGAGAATAGATAGGTAATTGAAAATTTTATGGCAACACAGCAGTGTAACAATTATAGGAAAAATAATACATTACTAATTTTATAGAATAACTTCTGAAATAAAATTTACCTATTACACATGTAGACACAACGGATCATGTCAACCTATCATTTAATGCAAATTAGGCAATCAACAAAAACCTGAAAAGAGCTGTATTTCCCAAACTGATCAAACCTGTGATTTAATTCCAGGCTAACCAAAATTTTAAGCTTTGCTTCCAACAAATGTTGAGAATTAAAAATACATTTTGAAAAATAATGTGCATATAATAATTTTGTATGGGGGGAGAGTAGAGAACCTCAACCAGTTTACAAAATGAGCTCTAAAGAAAACTCGCATGCTATTTTTCTTTATATAAATCTAACTTCTATAACTTCCACACTATACTTCCAAACCTCACCTCCTCCCAGTCCATCCTACCATACCATTTCTTCCCTCGCCCAAGCACTATAGTGTGAGATATTTCCTCCCTTCTCACACAAGCAACCTATCTATTCCTCTAAACACGCACACACCTCTGTTCTTTGCTCTTCCAGTCATCCAAATGAAATGACTGTGAGATATAATTGACTGCACAGGTAACATATGTGAGAGCATACTGTACCTGTGCAACTCCTGTACAGTCTGCATACAGGCCCTGCAACAATAGGGGAACAATAGGTATGGTAGTGTGAGCTGGAGCTATGATTATTTATTTAGTTGGCTGTAGATGTGATACCCACTAACCCACCCCAATAACTTTATTAGGAAATATTCATCTTGTATCAACAAGTTTCTTATGTCTTCTCAGGTAATCACTTCTTATTGTTCTGAATGCAAACAGATTGACATGCCAAGGAGGCACTCTGCTGATCCCACTACTCACACTTCTTAGTTTCTTCTTTCTATTACATTTTTTTTGGATTTTAGTTTGGATTCAATGTGGGATGCTTTCTCATTTTTTCTTAGAGTTCTCTAATATAGTATACTTTTGATTATTTAAAAATAAGTTTTTATCTCAACTGAATTGAGGTAAGTAATAACAGCACATACACATTTAAAATCACATTACCTTATTAAAACCTAAAAGTGCTTGCCTTGTTTTTACCATCTGCTACTGATCAGTGCATCTCAAAAACACTGAGTGCAACATTTTCAAATCAGATTGCATGTAAGTATAAATTCTACATCGTTTATACTCATTGCCAGTATGGAATATTATTGGTGAAACACAATGTAGTTTTGGTCTTTGGACATTTTCTTTTATTTTTTTTTGGGCCAAACTGAAATATATGTTGTGGCAACCAGGAACATCGTCACGTGCTGACTGTTTATCTTCCTTGCCACACACCACTCCAGTCATTTTTCTGAATGATGTCTTGAACCCAAGTAAAAATTCAATCAGGAGAATTAGTTGGTGTAGTATTGGCAAGAGTATTTGCTCATTTCAAGTTTATTGAAATCAATTCAGCATAATTTAAAAATTTGATGTATTGTTTATTCATTGTAGATCAGCAATGCCACAGTAGCCTTGGAAGTTATTGCTAGATTAACTTTCATTTTAAGACCTCTTTATAATGTACATTATGCAGCAAACAGTTATCAATATAAAAATGTCCTATATGTCTGAGACAAGATTTAATAATTTATTTAAGACCCATAAAATCCTGTGTTTATTATTTGATTGCAAGAAGGTTACAGATGTCTAAGATATCTATATGTAAAGACCCAAGTCTGGCCAAATTCTGTACAATCATGTCTGAAAGCTGGTGATGTCCCATACCTACCTAACATTTTGTAATCTACTTACAAATTTTCTGCTGTACTAGTTGATGTTTTTATTTAAAATAATACTCCCATTTATGTACTGCCTTCATCTAATAAGTCATCCCAAGATGCTTCGCAGAAGCAGTACGAAATAAATCTTTGATCAAGCCGAATTACGGCATCTGATCAAACTTTTGGTTGAAGAGTTAGGTTGTATGGTGCATCAATGGAGAAAGTGAAGCAAAAGGTGGAGAGGTTTTGAGAGCAAGTGAAAGAACTTGAAGGTAAAGGTAGCAATTTTTACTTTACCTTTTTAGTGTTTGAATGTGTTACTGTTTAAATTCCCATTTTTTTTCCCACTACACTTAAAATAATTGTCTAACACCCCATAGGTTAATGTTATTTCTGTAATGCTAAACTTCTTAAAATGTAAATTTAGGATTGCAATGCTACATTCTGTCAAAATGTTACATTATTTATTTTGCATGGTCTTAAATCATTTAGTAACGTGAGCATTACATGTTTATATTGCCACATTGTCCTCTTCCTTGGCTTGTATTATTATTTTTATTGTTTATGGCTGATCTTTTATGGTTATTGTTCTTTTTTAAATTTGTTTAGGAAAACTACACTTACCTCAGTGCAGGATATTGGGTGAGAATCAAACTTGCTCATTTTCTTTCTACAAGTGTTTTTTTTTTTAATTTTATCTGTTAAGTTGCTAATTTATGGACACGTCTGCTCAACATTATGGGCCGAAGGGCCTGTAATGTGCTGTAGATATCTAAGTTCTGTGTCTTATGTCTGGGCATTGTATTGCTGATACTTGTATGACTGACTGCATTCTATTAAGCAGTTCTATTGTTTAGATGAGTTCAGTGTGGACACATTAAAATGATTTAATCTGCTACGATAGCACAGTGGTAGCATTAATTGGTCAGTGATCCAGGGATTTGGGCTGTAACAGGATATAATTTAAGATCCCTTCATCTAGTTACATACATCTAGAATAAAAATGTATTAATAATAATTATAATAGGTTCAGGTACAGTTATTGCCCCTCATCCATCAGGCTGTTGAACCAGAGGGGTTAACTTCTCTCAACTTCATTTGCCCCATCACTGAACTGTTCCCACAACCTATGGACTCAATTTTAATGACTCTCCATGTTCTCGATATTTAGTGCTTATTTATTTATTTATTTATTTATTTATTTATTTTTCTCTGTTGTGTTTGCACAGTTTATTGTCTTTTGCACATTGGTTATGGCTTTCATTGATTCTATTATGCTTCTTAGATCCAGTGTGTATGCCCACAAGAAAATGAGTCTCAGGATTGTATATTGTGACATACAAGTACTTTGATAACAAATTTACTTTGACGTGAGGATAATGGTTCTTCAAAGGAAGAAATAAACTACATTTCCACAATACATTGTGTTCCCATTTAGAATCCTGAATTCAAGTCCAATCTGTAGTTGACTTTGAATTTTTATTCTCATTCTTGCTGTATTTGCAGTATTTTGCCTTCTGCTCTGCACATGATGATTGCTATCTCCAACTTCCTTGGCTTTTGAAGCTCATCCTGATGCAGCTCAAGTGCTTTAATAATGATAGCTGAGAGACTATATGATCTATGTGGTAATTGTCTCTAGGGTACTGAGGATGCATTTTAGATGCCTTCATTGCCTGGGAGGCATCCTGCTTTACCCTTCAACGAGGGTTAGATGACTTGTCATCATCTGCTATAGCCATACCAGCAGGTAAATGAAGATGGTTAGAGAGGAGGAGCTTATGATAAATCTTAGTTGGTCTTCCAATCGCCTTTTAGTTCTTCATCTTGCTCTTACTCTAATGCCTTTTTCCTTGGCTGCCTATCTTCTATAAAAGTAACATTGACACCAGAAGGCAGTACCTTATATTCTGATAAAACACTGGGCTTACATATCAAAATTGATTATCTGAGATGATTGAAACCAACATTTTCAGAATTCCTCTTTGTGCATTTATACTTTCTTCATCCTGACCTTTTGTTCTGCTTGTACCTTCAATTATCATCTTTGTTCACTTTCTCCCCTATAATCATTATTTCACTTCTGCTGTCCAGTTCACTATAGATCTTTTTTTCCCTCAGCTCTCTTCTTGCTCCTTCCCATTCTCATCAAAGGTTATTGTTTCACTCATGGAGATCAGGCAGAATCTATTATTTTCAATATTTTCTATTTTGGTTGTCGCTGTGGCATCATTATTGGAGTTAATTGTGATGGCATGTGTGATCTGTCAATTGTGCGAATTGCTAAAAAATTCTAAAGCTGTGATGAGTGAGAAAGGGATGTTGTCATTAAGCAGTTGGTTTTGTGAAAGAGTTATGGTCTGAGGGGCATGTGTTGTGCAATTGGCCATTTAAAGATGGCGTAAGTGAAACATTCTTTTATATGTACTAACCATCTTGTATTTCTCCATTTCTGAGTTGCATGGTGATTCACTGTAGGATTTTATCTCTTCAACAAATTCCCACAATCTCCCTATCTTTTCCACCACACCATGATGCAGAGCAGTTATCTTCTTGGCTCCATTTCATTCTGCACGATTGTGTAGCAGAATCTGTAAAATGAGTATATGCATCCTTCCACACAGTTATTTTATTTGGGATGCAGTACCTCAACTTGTAGTAATATTATGCAATAATATCTCTACATGTGCTGGGTACTGGGCACTGACATCAGGGCTGGGCTGGGTACGGACATCAATTAGCACAGTAGTGGATTGAGAAATAAATGGTATTAATCCTTTATCAATTCATACCCATACATTAACAAGATAACGGTAGCACTACTCGCAAAACATGCCTGGATATATTCACACAGGTTTCCGATACAGTGTCACATGCAGGCTTCACTAAGGTGTTTTGTCAAGCCTGGATGCCATCCAGATGTTGTCCTTAATTAGAAAGGAAGTGGGAAGTACATACTTACTGAAATAATCTTAATTTGAAGAAAGAACCATAAATGAGCTTTCTTGCTCTTTACATAATAAAATTTCAGAGTATACGGGACAGGCCATTTATCTACCTCCCCTTTAGCATGTGTGTAGTGTCATTTTCCTCTTTATGCTGTGAATGAAGTTATTTGCATAGTTTTCTATTTGGCAGTGACTATTTAAACACTCAAGTAGTCTTTTTATTTAACTACCCATCAACAGTATATATTTGTGATGTGCCTTCAAAACAATGAAGTAGTTCTGTTTTTCATGTCCACTTCTTCCAAAGGTATTGATTGTTGCTGAGATAATTTTCACAACACTTATCCATCACGACCTTGCGGAAGTGTCAACAGATGATTTGTTCCATGTATTTGTCTTCTGGCAGAAAGATGCCAAAGTGCATTCCGTCCCACAGTGCCCCATCCTGCATCTAGAAACTAAGATTTATTGACTTCCATAGAATTGTTCCAGCTCAGTACCAGCTATGTTGATGGAAAAGAGAGGATACAAGAATACATTTTTAATCAAATATTGCCTCTTGTAAATATTCACATATTCTTGTGTTTCGTAATCCACCAGAATTGTGTTGCATGTTCCTATTTTAAGTGATTTGTCTACCTCTAGATCCAATGATGACGCGGCAGTGGAAGCCAGTTTGCAGCAGGTCACGGTTGAATTGGAAGCCAAGTCTGGAATTGAGTCTGAAACTACATTGGAGGAAGGAACAGAAGAGGAGGAAGAAAAAACGTTAGTGTTTTATTACTCAGGATATCTGAATGTGATATTTATAATTGTCATTCATAAAAAATAACAGTAATTAAGGTTAGTAGGAATGGCAGATTGCTATTTCATCACAAACATGGAATACTTTTCAGCTCATTGACCAACCAAATGAAAATTTTTTTGAAATTGTATGAGTATGGATTTTTTTCCAAGTGCAATGAAGAATAGTGCAAAAATTGTTTCTTCCCTGTGGATACTAACACAAACTAATGTAAGTGAAAAAGGAAATCACTCCTGATTGGTCAGAAGGCAAGAAATGGACTTTCTTAATTCACACCATGCTGTATACTTGGTGCGTCATGAGACAGAAATGCTGCTCATAAAGTGGTAGTATGAAGCATCTTGAGATATGAAGCATTTATGGAGAGGAATAAACTGTTGACTTTTCAGGGTTAGACCCTTCAGGACTGGAATGAAAGGAGAAAAAGCCAGAATAAGGAAGTGGGGGAAGGGAGATGAGTATAAACTGGTAGGTGATAGGTAGAAGAGATAAAGGGCTAAAGAAGAAGGTGAGGAGTGTGGACTATGGGAGACAAGGAAGGAGGAGCGGCATTGGGTGAGATAATAGGCAGGCATGGAGCAGAGAAGAACTAAGGGGAGCCAGTATGGGGATTGGAAAAAGAGAGAAGGGGGAGGGGGAGAAATTACTTGAAGTTAAAGAAATCCCTGTTCATATCTTCAAGTTGAGGCTATCTAGATGGAATACGAGGTGTTGCTCTTCCAACCTGAGAGTGGTCTCATCATGACAATAGAGGAGGCCATGAACTGACATGTTGGAATGGGAAATCGAATTGAAATGGGTGGCTACATGAACTCCCGCCTTTTGTGACAGTCAGAGCGAAGTTGCTTGATGAAGTGGTCCCCCAAGCTATTTTGTTGTTTGTTTGTCTAAACTTAAGCTCAACTTTTTTTTTGTTTGGTGCTAGCAAATGTACAGTCATTGGAGAACAAGATTGAGGACCTAAAGGCAAGCTTGCTGTATTGGAGGGAAATGAACAGTTGCAGCATCTGGGGTCTCACAGAGACATTGCTTACTCAAAATACACTAGATTTGGCAGTTCAGCTCAAGGGGTTCTCGATCTACTGAATGGATTGATCTGCAGAACATTCAGGGAAGGCAAGAGGTGGGCCTCTGTGTTTCATGATAAACTCTTAGTGGAGTTTGCACACAGTGGTCTTGTCTCACTCTTGTTCCTCCAACCTAGAACACCTAATGATTAAGTACTGTCTGTTCTAGTTACCAAGGGAGTTCTTGTCCATAATCCTGACTGCAGTTTGTATACCACCAAAGGCTGATGTTAAGCAAGCACTTGATGTACTGAATGCTGCAATTAGCAAACAAGAAATGCCAATGCCTTTCGAATCATTGTCAGGGACTTCAGTTAGGTTTGTTTGAAGAAATCTCTGCCCAATTATCATCAACATGTCAAACACGAGGAAATCTGCAGATGCTGGAAATTCAAACAACACACACAAAATGCTGGTGGAACACAGCAGGCCAGGCAGCATCTATAAGGAGAAGCACTGTCGATGTTTCGGGCCGAGACCTTTCGTTAGGACTAACTGAAAGGAAAGATACTAAGAGATTTGAAAGTAGTGGGGGGAGGGGGAAATGCGAAATGATAGGAGAAGACCGGAGGGCGTGGGATGAAGCTAAGAGCTGGAAAGGTGATTGGCGAAAATGATACAGAGCTGGAGAAGGGAAAGGATCATGGGACGGGAGGCCTCGGGAGAAAGGGTGGGGGGGAGCTGTTGTTGGCTGGCATACTGACCTCTACCTGGCTGAGGCACAGTGACAACTCTCTGATACCTCTTCTTATTTACCCCTTGATCATGATCCCACTAAGGAGCACCAGGCCACTGTCTCCTATACCATCACCAACCTTATCAGCTCTGGGGATCTCCCATCCACTGCCACCAACCTCATAGTTCCCACACCCCGCACTTCCAGTTTCTACCGCCTACCCAAGATCCACAAACCTGCCTGTCCAGGGCTTGCTCCTGCTCCACCGAACTCATTTCTGCATACCTTGACACTGTTTTATCCCCCCCTTGTTCAATATCTTCCCACCTATGTTCGTGATACTTCTCATGCTTTGAATTTTTTCAATGATTTTAAGTTCCCTGGCCCCCACTGCCTTATTTTCACCATGCAAGTCCAGTCCCTATATACTTCCATCCCCCACCAGAATGGTCTCAAAGCTCTTTGCTTTTTTTTGGATTCCAGACCTAACCAATTCCCCTCTACCACCACTCTCCTCTGTCTAGTGGAATTAGTTCTTACTCTCAATAATTTCTCCTTTGGCTCCTCCCACTTCCTCCAAACCAAGGGTGTAGCCATGAGCACCCGCATGGGTCCCAGTTATGCCTGCCTTTTTGTTGGCTTTGTGGAACAGTCCGTGTTCCAAGTCTATACGGGTATCCGTCCCCCTCTTTTTCTTCGCTACATCGACGACTGCATTGGCGCTACCTCCTGCACGCGTGCTGAGCTTGTTGACTTCATTAACTTTGCCTCCAACTTTCACCCTGCCCTCGAATTTACCTGGTCCATTTCTCACACCTCCCTCCCCTTTCTTGACCTTTCTGTCTCCATCTCTGGAGACAGCTTACCTACTGAAATCTACTATAAGCCAACAGACTCTCACAGCTACCTGGACTATTCCTCTTCCCACCCTGTCTCTTGCAAAAATGCCATCCCGTTCGTTATTCCTCCATCTCTGCCACATCTGCTCTCAGGATGGGGCTTTTCATTCCAGGACAAAGGGGATGTCCTCCTTTTTTAAACAAAGGGGCTTCCCTTCTTCCACCATCAACTCTGCTCTCAAATGCATCTCTCCCATTTCCCACACATCTGCCCTCACCCCATCCACCCGCCACCCCACTCGGGATAGGGTTCCCCTTGTCCTCACCTACCACCCCACCAGCCTCCAGGTCCAGCGTATAATTCTCCGTAACTTCCACCACCTCCAATGGGATCCCACTACCAAGCACATCTTTCCCTCCCCCACCTTTCTGCTTTCCGCAGGGATCGCTCCCTACACGACTCCCTTTTCTACTCGTCTCCCCCCCCCATCCCTTCCCACCGATCTCCCTCCTGGCACTTATCCTTGTAAACAGAACAAGTGCTACACCTGCCCTTACACTTCCTCCCTTACCACCATTCAGGGCCCCAGACAGTCCTTCCAGGTGAGGCGACACTTCACCTGTGAGTCGGCTGGTGTGGTATACTGCGTCCGATGCTCTCAGTGTGGCCTTTTATATATTGGTGAGACCCAACACAGACTGGGAGACCGTTTCACTGAACACCTACGCTTGGTCCGTCAGAGAAAGCAGGATCTCCCCGTGGCCACACATTTTAATTCCACGTCCCATTCCCATTCTGATATGTCTACCCATGGCCTCCTCTACTGTCAAAATGAATCCAAACTCAGGTTGGAAGAACAACACCTTATATACCGGCTTTGTAGCCTCCAACCTGATGGCATGAATATTGACTTCTCTAACTTCCGTTAATGCCCCTCCTCCCCTGCTTACCCCATCCCTGACATATTTAGTTGTTTGTTTTTTTTCTCTCTTTCTGCCCATCACTCTGCCTGTTCTCCATCTCCCTGTGGTGCTTCCTCCCTCCCCCTTTCTTTCTCCCGAGGCCTCCCATCCCATGATCCTTTCCCTTCTCCAGCTCTATCACTTTCGCCAATCACCTTTCCAGCTCTTAGCTTCATCTTGGTCTTCTATCATTTCGCATTTCCCCCTCCCTCCACTACTTCCAAATCTCTTAGTCCTGACGAAGGGTCTCGCCCCGAAACGTCGACAGTGCTTCTCCTTATAGATGCTGCGTGGCCAGCTGTGTTCCACCAGCATTTTGTGTGTTGTTATCATCAACATGTCACCTGGAGCACCACGGATTCCCACCCACTTGATCATGCTGTTCTAATATGATTAGGAATGCCTACTGTTAGATCCTAGACTGCATTTTGGGAAATCTGATCATCTGGCTGTCCTCCTCCTACCTGCATACAGGCAGAGGCTAAAGAAAAAGGCTCCAGAGGTAAGGACAACAAAGAGGTGTTGCAGGGGGCAAAGAAGTGGCTAGAGTCATCAGAGGATCTGAACAAATATGCCACTGTTGTCATGAACTTTTCAAAGGCCCTCATGGGTGGGTGTGTCCCCACAAAATCATTCAGAGTCTTCCCCAACCAGAAGCCCTGGATGAACCAAGTGATACACAATCTGATGAGGGCCAGATTAGTGGCATTCAGGACTGGCGATCAAGTAAAGTACAAGAGGTCCAGGAAATACCTCTGGAAAGCTATCTGACATGCAAAGTGGCAATTCCAAGAGTCACTAACAGATGCTTAACAGCTGTGGCAGGGCTAGAATGCTATCACCTCCTACAAAGTGAAATCAAGAGGCATATGAGGTTTTGCTTCCAGAAGACCTCAATGCCTTTAATACCCACTTTGACCATTAAAACATCAAGGCAACTTAACCAATTCACATGGCCCACAACAAACCTGTAATTTCAGTCTCTGAGGCTGACTTGAAAGTATCCTTCAGTAGGGTGAACCCATGGAATGCATCCGACCCAGTTGAGGTACCTGGCTGAGTACTGAAGACCTGTACTAGTCAACTGGCTGGTGTGTTCACTGATATCTTTAACCTCTCGCTTTGGCAGTCTGAGGTACCCGCCTGTTTCAAGCAGGCTTCAAATTATACCAGTGCCCAAGAAGAACATAGTAACCTGTCTCAATGACTCTTGTTCAGTAGCACTTACATCCAGTGTGATAAAGTGCTTTGAGAGGTTGGTGATGAAGCATATCAAATCCTGCCTGAGGAGTGACTTGAGTCTGCTCCAAGTTGCTTACAGTAACAACAGGTCAACAGCAGATGCCATTTCATTAGCTCTCTACTCAGCTCTGGAACATCTGCACAGTGAAGGTTCATATATCAGGATGCTCTTTATTGACTATAGCTCTGCATTCCATACTATCCAAAACTAATCAATAAGCTCCAAGAGTTAGGTCTCAATACCTCCTTTGTGCAACTGGATCCTCAGTTTCTTCACTTGTAGACCCCAGTCGATTTGGATTGGCAACAAAACCTCCACAATCACCATTTGCACAGGTGCACCTCAAGGCTGTGTGCTTAGCCCCCTCCTCTGCTTGCTTTATACTTATGACTGTGAGGCAAAGTAGAGCTTCAATGCCATATTTAAATTTGCTGACAACACCACTAGTTGTGGGTGAGTCAAAGGTAGTGACAAATCAGCATAAAAGAGGGAGACTGAGAATCTGGCTGATTGGTGCAACAATAACAATCTCTCACTCATTGTCAGCAAAACCAAGCAGCTGATTATTGACAACAGGTAGAGAAAACTGGAGGTCCATATGCCTGTCCTCATCAGGGGATTAGAGGTAGAGAGTCGGCAACTTTAAATTCCTTGGTGTTATTTCATCCAACACTATCAAGTTCAGGAACAGTTATTACCCCCTCAGTCATCAGGCTCTTGAGCCAGAGGGGATAACTTCAATCACCCCAATACAAAGTGATTTGTCGAACGATGGACTCTCTTAAGAACTCTGCAACTTCAATAGGTACATTTAATGTCAGAGATATACATCCTGAAATTCTTTTTCTTCGCAAACATACACAAAAACAGAGGATTGCCCCAAAGAATGAATGGCAGTTAAATGTTAGAACCCCAAAGCCTCCCCCCCATTCCCACCTCCCACGAACAAGCAGCAATAAAGCAATGACCCCTCCCTACCAGCAAACAAGCATCAGTACCGCCCCCCCCCCCCCCACCACCACTGACCACACAAATGTGCAGCAAAGCATCAATAAAGACACAGACTTGCAGGACCCCAAAAGACTACTCATCACCAGGTATTCGACATACCACAGGCTCTCTCTCTCCCTAATAAGGGAAAAAGATGTGTCCCCATTTCACAGCAAGAGGGGAGACATAACAAACAACTGGCTGATTTATGGTGTTAAAAGTCTGTAGTGTTGCTCTTTCCGAACTCTGTGCCCGAAGAACTCGTGTCCCTGGGCACACAGCCAGCAGCCAGCTCTCTGCTTTCAGTCTTCCGTGTACTCCCATGACGCATCAGGCAGCAGCACTGGGCTTGAATTGGCCTCCAGAGCCACAAAGATTCCGGCACCCTGAAGGCACGCTAGTCTTCTAGGCTGCGTCCTTGGCATATCGAAAAGCAGCAGGTCGTGAGGCCCTGAGAGTAGGTCCCATTACCGAAGTTAGCATGTAACTCCAGGTCAGGGTTTTCAAAAGAACCTTGAAAGGGGAGAAAAGGGATCTCAAAGATAGAAATAACGCTGTTTCCGAAAATGCAAGACAGGGAGTCGCCATTAGGTGCCATCATCCTCCTAAGCTCATCCACTATTCTCAATATTTATTGTTTGTTTGTATATTTGTGTGGTTTTTTTGGTTGGTTGTATTTGCACAGTTTATTGTCTTTTGCATATTGGTTGTTTGTCTCCTTCCTGTGCGGTTTTTCATTGATTCTACTATGTTTAGTTCTATTTACTGTGAATGTCCACATGAAAATGAATCTCTGGATAATATATGGTGATGTATATGTACTTTGATAATAAATTTACTTTGATCTTTGAGCACTTGTGAATTTAAATGTTTAAAGATGATTGGAATTGGAAGAATGTCTAATTTTTAAAAGCAGTGCAGCTAAGCATCTTTAAGTAATAAGTAGAAAATGGCTGCTTGCCTGAAAATTTAGTTTGGAGACAAAGAGATATTGGAGACAAATAGGAGGCATCAGTCGTGATGAAAAGTTTCAACCCAAAACATTGACCATTTCCCTCCATTGGTGGCACAGTAATGTCACGGTCAGTCTAACACTTTACAGCACCCATGGTCAGAAGATCGGGTTCAATTCCTGCCACTCTTCGTAAGGAGATTGTACATTCTCACTGACTGCATGAGTTTTCTCCTCTCTTCGAAAAAAGACATGTCGTTAGGGGTAGTAAGTTGTAAGCATGCTATGTTGGCACTGGAGCTTGACAACATTTGCGAGCTGCCCCCAGCACATCCTCAGACTGTTTTGCTTGTTGATGCAAGAGACACATCTTGCTGTATGTTTCAAGGCACATGTGACAAATACAGCTTATCTTCCAAAAAAACCTTTAGATGCTGCCTGAACCAATGAGTTTCTCTACCTCCTTTGTGTGTTGCTCTAAAAATGAAGTTTCTTCCTACATGCCAAAGGGATGCTGAGCAAAACATATAAAATGCTGGAGGAACTCAGCAGGTCAAGCAGCTTCTATAGTAATGAATAAACAGTTGACATTTTGGAGTTCATGCTGCCTGACCTGCTGAGTTCCTGCAGCATTTAGTGTGTGTTGCTCTGGATTTCCAGCATCTGTAGAATCTCTTGTGTTTCCAAAGGCACGCTGGTTGCTCGGTTAATTGTCTACTGTAAATTGCCCCAGTGTAAGTTAGTGGGAAGACAAAGGTGAGGAGTTAATGGGGATGTGAGCAGGAAAATGTGATTGGTCCAGCTAGGTGTTTGATATAGTTGGGACTTGGTGAGCATAATGGCCTATTTGTGTACTACATGACAAAATAACATTGTTCAAAGTACTTTGCATTTTATCTGTGTACTGATGCTCTGCTCCCAGAACTATAGATGTTTTTTTAATGTATTGGCGCACTGTCCCAATAATTGAGTGTCTGCATACACATGCATCAGTTATCTGTTTCTCAGTGGGTTAAGTTAAACCCATTAACATTCATGAGTTCTTTCATATTGGAAGCCTTCTGATTCCTGTATACATTTTCATATTAGGGAAGTTCCTTCAGCATCTGCACGTACAAGTTCTACTATCACTTTGGAAGCAGACACTGTGAGCCAGATCTCGGAGGCAGCCAGCCATGCTTCTGAGGAAGCAGAAGATGACGAAGATGATGAGGAAGTTCCAGTAACAGACATTTACTTTGTGAGTATAAAAGACAATTGGCAATTTTGCCTGATTTGTAGCAAAGCAGATCAAGTCTGTGTAAAGCAATTTAATCTGAAGGGTATCATTATATTTCTAGTTTCACACAAAATATTTGAGCATTATTATTTCACAGATGGCTCTCTAACCCTGGAAACCACCACCTACAGCAAAGCTTACAATGTGACACCTGCCCAGGAAGATATCTTGCTTAAAATTTGTGCCATTATCTATCAACACTGGTCACAGATGGTTAAGTCTAGCTTTCTTGCAGTTCGGTTACTTTTAAGCATCGGCCACATTTGAAAGTCATTCTCTTAGCTTAGTCATGGATGGTAGCTTTGTGAATTCTATCAAAATTGAACATCCTTCTCTGTATTCAATCATTGAGCATTTCAGAGTTATTGGAAATTGGCTACAATGTATGAAAATGTGAAAAATTTCAAATCTAAGTAATCTGCTTGCCTTTTGGTAAGTCTGCATTTGTAGAGTATGAGAATCTACATCTTTTACTTAGGATGCATATCTTTTACATTACTTAGTAATATTGTGGTTCTTAATCTACCATTATGATGCTCACTAATGTTTATATTTTATGAGTAACTGCTGTTTATGATATTACATTTGTAGAGTTGTAGACACTTATGAGCTATCAAATAACAATTGATACCTATGCATGTTTATTAGATCATAAACATATTGTCTTGCCCACTTGGAGGGAGAGTTGCAAAAATTGGTAAATTATGTTATTATTATATGTACCGATGTACAGTAGAAATACAAATCAATTCATTGTAACAGGACATTGAGGTAAGGTAAAACATACAAGGGAAAACAATCACAGAATAAAGTGTTGCAGTGACAGAGAAAGTACAGTGCAGGTAGACAGTGACATGCAAGGTCATAAAGAGGTGTATTGTGAGGTTAAGTGTCCATCTCACCTTACTAAGGAACAGTTCAATCGCCTTACAATAGCAGGATAAATACTGACCTCAAGTCTGATAGTGTATGATTTCAGTCTTTTGTATCTTTTATCCAAAGGGGGCAAGGGTGGGGGGGGGGGGGGGGGTGTTGTCTGGACTGGGTGTGGTCGTTGATTATGTTGGCTACATTCCTGATTCAGCAACAAGTTTACACGTAGATTTTGGAGGGGAGCCCTCGATTGAATGCCTTCAGACTTCATCTGAACTCTGGTTCAGATGGCACTGTATACCTTCAAACCAAGAATTACATTGACCTTTAGCTCCAGCTCTGGCTCCAGCCTGTACCTCAGCCGCCTCCACCTCCGAGCCAAGACCTTTCTCACTGCCACTAAGCTCCTAGGCTCCCTTTCCCTCACCACTATGCCACAACCCCAGGTCTCTTGGGCTCCCTGTCACCTTTTGGGTCCTCAAACCTTCATCTTCTTCCTCCCACCCCACCTTCCTTGAACACTCCAACCCTCTCCTCTCTTCTGATGCCTCTAACTCTCTTTCCCTCTCTGATCCCAGCTCTAATCTGCATTTTCACCATTCCCTCTGACCTCCCACCCTTTGAGGTGGAACATTCTGTCCTTAGCAAGGGCTTTTGTCCCCTTTTGCCCCCAACTCAGTGAATTCCAAGCCCACTTCTTTGGCAAGGACTTCCCACCCCTTTCTTCCACCTGATACCCCATGCAAGGCTTATTGAGAAAGTAAGGAGGTATGGGATCCAAGGAGACATTGATTTGTGGATCCAGACTGGTTTGCCCACAGAAGGCAAAGAGTGGTTGTAGATGGGTCATATTCTGCATGGAAGTCGGTGACCAGTGGTGTGCCTCAGGGATCTGTTCTGGGACCCTTACTCTTCGTGATTTTTATAAATGACCTGGATGAGGAAGTGAAGGGATGAGTTAGTAAATTTGCTGATGATACAAAGATTGGAGCTGTTGTGGATAGATAGATAGATACTTTATTCATCCCCATGGGGAAATTCAACTTTTTTCCAGGGTGGAGGGCTGTCAGAGGTTGCAGCAGAACATTAATAGGATACCAAACTGGGCTGAGAAGTGGCAGATGGAGTTCAACCCAGATAAATGTGAGGTGGTTCATTTTGGTAGGTCAAAAATGATGGCAGAATATAGCATTAATGGCAAAACTCTTGGCAGTATAGAGGATCAGAGGGATCTTGGAGTCTGAGTCCATAGGATATTTAAGGCTGCTGCGCAGGTTGACTCTGTGGTTGAAGATATATGGTGCATTGGCCTTCATCAGTCGTGGGATTGATTTTAAGAGTTGAGAGGTAATATTACAGCTATATAGGACCCTGGTCAGACCCCACTTGGAGTACTGTGTTCAGTTTGGTCACCTCACTACAGGAAGGATATGAAAACCATAGAAAGGGTGCAGAGGAGATTTACAAGGATGTTGCCTGGATTGGGGAGCTTGCCTTATGAGAATAGGTTGAGTGAACTTGGCCTTTTCTCCTTGGAATGACAGAGGATGAGAGGTGACCTGATAGAAATGTAAAAGATGATGTGAGGTTTTTTTTCCCCAGGGCTGAAATGGTTAGCACGAGAGGGCACAGTTTTAAGGTGCTTGGAAATAGATACAGAGGATATGTCAGGGGTAAGTTTTTTACGCAGAGAGTGGTGAGTGCATGGAATAGGCTGCTGGCAATGGTGGTGGAGGTGGATACGATAGGGTCTTTTAAGAGACTCCTGATAGGTACATGGAGCTTAGAAAAATAGAAGACTATGAGTAGCCCTAGGTAATCATCATGTTCGGCACAGCTTTGTGGGCTGAAAGGCCTGTATTGTGCTGTAGGTTTTCTATGTTTCTATGCATGAAATAATATTGATAGACCATTTAGAAATCTGTCAGTGAAGGGGAACAAGCTGTTTCTGAATTGTTGAGTATGGGTCTTCAGCTGTTCTTTCTCCTCCCTGGTAGTAGTAATGAGAGGAGGGCATGCCCTTTGTGATAGATGTCACCTTCTTGAGGCACAACGTCTTGAAGATGTCCTAGAGGGTTGTGCTCCACTGTGGCAGAAAATCCAAGTTTTCTAACAAAGGAAGGGGAGTGTTCTTGATTATTCAGTTTCCTACTTGTGGTCCTCAGAAAGGTAGTATTTTGATATCTCTGTGAAACTTAGACATATAGCTTTCAAAATGATCAGCAGCTTGCTAGTTCTGACAACTAAGTAGAATAGAAGTAAGCCAAATCCTAAATAAGATGGCACTGGTGACCACGGCAACGTTCTGAAATATTTAGTCCAGTAATCTGAAGATTAACTGGCCATGTCAAAAACCCCGTGCTGTATAGTATGACAAAAGCTTCCTCAGTGCCATTTTAAATGAACAATATATAACTGATAGGCAAAAAAGTTGGATTGTTTCGGATCACTGGATAGTTGTTAGGTCACTCACTAATATTAAATCAACCATGAAATCTGTAGAGCTAATATTAAATCAATCATAGCCCTAACCCTATTGTTATTTATTCAAATTTGAATAGATATATAAGTTAGTTATTATGGTAAGGTAATAATTTTCTTTGGGCACAGTTTATTCATTTCTTTCATTATGTATAATCACCAGGAATATACACATCTATTGACAATATGTGTAGACGTATTTACAGCCACTTTACTGTGCATTCGTGCTTGGCTGGCTACAGCTTTCACTCTATAAACCCCCTTCCTTTTAAGGTGCTCCTTAACACCCACTCATAGCTCTTTGACCATGGGCATTTTTGTCTGTTGAAGCTAGACTGCATTAACATTGCAATCATGAAAAATCATTGTAAATCCACTGTTTTTATCTAATTAGCTGAGGAAGGTTATATTGAATATGAGATTACCTGGATTTAATTTTTGTTTTATTATTGTGGTGCCTATATGAGAATGTACTGATAGTTCTGAATTTTTCATGTTGAATATTACTGTTTAGTATTAAGCTATTAAATGTAATATTTCAGCTTTTAATCCTCTTTAAAGAACATTTTGATAACTTTCTCTTATCAAAGTTTTTTTGGGTTCTTTGACACTCTCCTGTGCAATCTATTTTCTTGAATGCTTTTGGAGAATGTGAGTTGAGACCTAGGAATTTTTTGCTGTGTCACTGTCCTGTGCTGTAGATCTGGGTTGTTCCTCAATTTCTATCTGGTTTCTGTATTGCAAAATTAAGCTCAACAGTGTTCACAGCTTGAAGTATATGTCATTCTAAATTCTGTGCACCAACACAATATATAGGCTTCTGATGTTGGGATCTGGTGTGACCAGGTATCCACTGTAAGTACGGGAAAGCAGTCACCTCAAAATCCATTCAAACACAATGCCAAGGAAAAGAGCTATGTGCAATTGAAAACCTGCTTTACTCAGAATAGATCTATTTCACTTAAATTTCTTTGTCTATCAGAAAATTCATTTCTTGGCTACTTTTAAAACATCAGGCCACAGCTAAGTATTGTATGTAATTCTGGTTGCTGCAGGAAAGAAAGGACATGATTGCAATGGAGAGGGTAGAGAGGAGATTCTGCCAGGATGTTATGAGGAAAGTCTGGGTAGGCTAGACTTCTTTCCAATGGAACAGACCTGGCGAATGGGGGGAGAGAATCTGATAGAGGTGTATCAAATTATGAGAGTCATGGATAAGATACCTTGCTTAGCCCTATAGAATAATATCTTACTGTATATAACCAGAGGACATTGGTGTAAGTGAGCAGTTGGAGGGTTAGAGAGGATTTGAAAAATAATTTTCCCACCCACTAGGCAGTTACAATCCAGAACACTCATCCTGAGAAAATAGTGGAGGCAAAGGCTCACACATTTAAAAAGCATCTAGACCAACACTTGAAACAGAAAGGCATGATAGGCAATGAACCAAATGTTGGTAAATGGGATGAATATAGATACAATAAGATTAGCTTTGACATGGTTGCTGAGAGTCTCCTCCTGTGTTGCTATAGCTTTTCGCAAGTTTTGCATTTTCACCTTTTTTTTGGGATAGAGTAGTAACAGCATTGTAATATGTGAAGTCATCTGTGAGATTTACAACTTCACTAATTCTTGTTTTTGCACATAATGACAAGGTTTCACTAATTCAATCTCCTTCTGACAATGCTATGATTGATTTACATTTGAACTCCAGATCATGGTCACTCTCAGCCTTCTGGACTCTGGGTCATTTCCAGGCAGCAGCTACTACAGAATACCCGAAAACGTTAGCTTTCATAGACTGCATTATATCCTTACAGACACCTCGCTGGCACCTCTTGCCAGTAGTGTCTGGTTGTATTTTTGGAGATCTTTGTGGTTGGTAAACACAGAGAACATGTCTTCTTTGGATAGATTTTTTCTTTACCCGCCACTGTCCCGTCTTTCTTTGATTATGATTGCAGCATCTATTATTCATTAACAACACTCCCTACCAGCTGGGAGGGTTACTTGAGTTATGTTCCTTTATGAGCTGGCTGAAAGGATTGGACTTCTGTTAAATAGCAGCAACTACAGGAACTTGCATTACATCAGTAAAGAATATTATGCCAAAATGGTGTGAGATAGCAAAGAGAAACTCATCAAGTTTATTCATTGAACATTGAAGGTCGTGCTCTTAATATGACAAGTGTTGTTACAGTGATCAGCATTGCTATTTTAATGGCATTAAGATGTATTGAAATAAAATCTACCCATGCGTGAAAACATTTCAAGCAAAATTTTGTGTGGGACAATAGTAAATCAAATAACTGAAAAGTATCAAAGTTAATGTGTTAATAACCCAGGGCTGGATATGATACACCCCAGGTTGTTGTGGGAATTGAGAGAAGAAATCGCAGGAGCATTAGCTATGATCTTTGAATCCTCTTTGGCTGCAGGGGAAGTGCCGGAGGACTGGAAAATGGCAAATGTAGTTCCCTTGTTTAAAAAAGGTAATAGGGAGAAACCTATTACTATTACTATAAACTATAGTCTTACGTCGGTGGTATGCAAACTACTGGAAAGGATTCTTAAAGATAGGATTTACGAGCATTTGGGAAAGTAAGGTCTACTCATGGATAGTCAACATGGCTTTGTGAAGGGAAGATCGTGCCTCACGAGCCTGATTGAGTTTTTTGAAGAGGTAACAAAAGAAATTGATGAGGGTAGGGCAGTGGGTGTGGTCTACATGGACTTTAGCAAAGCATTTGACAAGGTCCCTCATGAGAGACTCATCCAGAAAGTCATGAGGCATGGGATAAGTGGAACCTTGGCTGTTTGGATAAAAAATTGGCTTAAAGAAAGAAAGCAGAGGGTAGTTGTGGAAGGAAAGTATTCTGCCTGGAGGTCGGTGACTAGTGGAGTGCCACAGGGATCTGTCCTGTGACCCTTGCTATTTGTGATTTTTATGAATGATCTGGATGTAGAGGCAGAAGGATGGGTGAGTAGGTTTGCGGGTGACATGAAGATTGGAGGAGTTGTGGATGGAGCTGCAGGTTGTCGAAGGTTATAAGAGGATATAGACAGGTTGCAGAGTTGGGCAGAAAAATGACAGATGGAGTTCAATCCGGATAAATGTGAGGTGATGCATTTTGGAAGGACAAACCAGAAGACTGAGTACAGGATTAATGGTCAGTTACTTAAGAGTGTGGATGAACAAAGGGACCTTGGGGTTCAAATCCATACATCCCTCAAGGTCGCTGCACAGGTTTATAGGGTAGTTAAAAAGGCCTGTGGGATGCTAGGCTTCATTAACAGGGGGATTGAGTTCCAGAGTAGAGAGGTTGTGTTACAACTCTACAAATCTCTAGTGAGACAGCACTTAGAGTATTGTGTTCATTTCTGGTCACCTCATTATAGGAAGGATGTGGAAGCTATGGAGAGGGTGCAGAGGAGATTTACCAGGATGTTGCCTGGTTTGGAGAACAAATCATATGAAGCAAGGTTAGCAGAGCTGGGACTTTTCTCTTTGGAGCGTAGAAGAATGAGAGGGAACTTGATAGAGGTCTACAAGATTATGAGAGGCATAGATAGGGTGGATAGTCAGTACCTGTTTCCCAGGGCACCAATAGCAAACACCAGATGTCATATGTACAAAATTAAGGGAGGGAAGTTTAGGGGAGACATCAGGGGTAAGTTTTTTTTTTACACAGAAGGTTGTGATTGCCTGGAATGGCTTGCCAGAGATGGTGGTGGAGGCTAAAACATTAGGGGTATTTAAGAGCCTCTTGGACAGGCACATGGATGAAAGAAAAATGGAGGGTTATGGGGTAGTGTGGGTTTAGTACTTTTTTAAAGGATTATATGGGTCAGTACAACATGGAGAGTTGAAGGTCCTGTACTGTGCTGTAGTGTTCTATGGTTCTGTGGTATTCCTAAATCCCAAAAAGCGAGAGCGCACACTTACCCAATGAGGCTACGTAATCTGACAAAACTTCAGTTGCATTATGTAGTGAATTGTTCTAGGTTTCTTAGTTTTACTTATCCTCACTGGTTCTCAGCACAAGAATATCATTCACATTACTTTTATCGGATTACTCCTAGATTGTTTTACAGGTGGCTCTTCGCTTTCAGAATTGAATTCCTTCTCAACCTGCTATTCTAAGAATATTTGAGAATTTTCTTAGTGACTTTTTTCCAACCCATCAAGGAGATCTTGCATAGTGTGTGGCATTCCATTTGAAACTCCCAGTAGCAATGCTTTCACGGCAGGTTCAGCCATGTAAGGCAGAAATGCTGTCAAATAATTTAAATATCTCTGGTATTCAAACACAATTAGTTATTACACAATTTTAAAAGTTTAAAATTATTTTAAAAAGTAAAATACAAATATATAAACTGATATAAAATACTGTAAACAATTGTGTTTAAACTAACTCGTATAAAAAATATAAATTATATGAAATTTGATTTTGCCCCTTGTAGATGTAAATGTTCTTTGACTTGGTTTTGGTTGCTGAACCTCCATTGTTAATTTGATACAGGTTTGGCAAATGTAAGTGCAAGGAAACTCAGGACTATGTAGAAATGCAGTCAATAAATGAGAGACTTTGAGACTGCGGCTTTTTCACATCTTTACATAAGAGTTTCAAAGTTCCTTAGAGATATAGGGATAGAACCAGATTTCCTGTATTGGAATGCTGTATTTTTGTGCAGATATTTTCAGATGTGGTTTATGACCTAAATGTGAATATGAAAATACACTTCTCCGGCATTGAATGCTGAAGCAATTTTTGCAGAAGTGATGTTTGTTGCCTTGGAAGCTGGAACAGATTAACTAGTTTAGCAAATGGTTTTATAACACTGCTTTTTTTCTGCTGTCTCACTGTTAAAGATTAATTATTTATGTAAAGCAATTGATCACCCCAGTTTAAATATTTCTGCATAGGATAAACTGATCATTGCTTTTGTGAAATCAGCATGGGGACTCCTTTATGAAGGATTTTACTTAAAATCATTTATATTCCTTTTTCCTTTTGTCATCTTCCTTTCACTATTTCTCAGTCCACTTAGTAGTTAGACCTCAAAAGATTTTGGTTTCTGCTTTAGTCTTGTGTCTGCTTGACTTTATTAAGCTTTAAATGAGGTAGCTTTTTATAACAACACATCTCCTTCTGCAGACATCTAAGCCAGTCGGAAAACATTATTTTGGAAACATGAAAGCAATTCCATTCTTATGAGATGCCATGGTTCCTAAATGTTCAGGTTTGCAAACTGTTTTAACATTTGAACAATCGGACTGATATTCAAACTTCGTTTGCAGAGATGTTTTAGCAGGTTAAGCAGCATCAGAACAGTGCCATTATCACTTTAAATGTATTTTTCTTTGATTTCATCACTAATATTATTTTAATTCTTTTCACCATCACTTCCTCCTTTCCTATATGTGTGCCATGTTTTTCTCTTACCATCCAGTTTACGGATGGAATGTACTGGATTTATTCTTCACAACGCAGTCGTTCCCAAGCCACTTCAGTTTCTGATGAGAGTGTAAGTTGGTTCTTTTTATTTAAATTTCAAAGTTCTTTGTTCACTGTCTCTATTTTTAATTTTAGTTCCAATCTCTTCCATCTTTGTTAAAGTTTTAAATTGGTTTTGAAATCACAAGAATTAGGATTAGGAACATAGAATAAAGTAAAAAAAAAACGCACAAAAGTGTTATCCATTTATACCGTAATGCAGCCAAGATATTTTAAAAGCTTTTGTGGGGAAAAAAAGTAACATCCCTCTGACTCTAGTATCTGTAGCACATAACTATTCAAAATGGGGAAGGAGGTTTCAGGATGGTACTGTAAATCTTGAGTCTTATCATCTGGAAGACACAGAAGCCAACAAAAATAGAACAGTGTGTGGAATAAAAACACCAGAAGTAATGCAAATGGAAATCCAAAGCAACACACATAAAATATCAGAGGAGCTCAGCAGGTCAGGCAGCATCAATGGAAATGAATAAACTGTTGACGTTTCAGGCCAAGACCCTTCTTCAGGACTGGAAGGGAAGGGGTTGATCCCAGAATAAAAAAATTGAGGGAGAGGAACTTTTATAAACCTACTAATTCCCATAGCTATCTTAACTATACCTCTTCACAGCCTGTCTCCTGTACAAATGCTATTCACTTTTCTCAGTTCCTTCATCGCCACATCTGTTCCCAGGATAAGGCTTTCCTTTCCAGGACAGAGATGTCCTCCTCCTTCAAAGAACATGGTTTCCCTTCCTCCACCATTGATACTGCCCTCACTTGCATCTCCTCCATTTCCTGAACATCCATGCTCACCCCATCTTTCCGCTGCCTTAACAGGGATAGATTTTCTCTTGTTCTAACCTACCACTCTATGAGCCTCCATATTTAACACATATTTCTCTGCAATTTCTGCTATATCCAAAGGGATCCTACCACCAAAGACATCTTCCCCCCACCCCCACTCTCCTCTTAGTGCAGGGATCGCTCCCTCTATGATTCCCTATCCCCACTGATCTACTTCCTAGCAGTTATCCTTGCAAGTGGCCTAAGTGCTGCATCTTCCCATTCACATCCTCCCTTATGTTAATTCAGTTCCCCAAACAGTCCTTCAACTTTACTTGAAAATCTGTTGGAGTCACTTATTATATCCAGTGCTCCCAGTATGTCTCCTGTACATTGGTGAGACCCATTTTAAAATAGTGGACCAATTTGTTGTGCACCTCAACTCCATCCACCAGTTTCCTGGTGGCTAACCACTTTAATTCCGATTCCATTTCCTGTTCTGAAATGTTGGTCCATGGCCTCCTCTTGTGCCATGTTGAGGCCACTCTCAGGGTGGAGGAGCAACACCTCATATTCTGTCTTGTAGCCTCCAACCCAATGGCATGAACACTGGTTCCTCCTTCCGGTAATTATTTTTCTCTCCCCCTCCCCTCTTCTTCTTTTCCTCACTCTCGCCTCTTACTTATTGTCACCTCCCTCTGGAGCTCCTCCTTCTTCCCTTTCCCCATGGTCCACTTCCCTCTCCTATCAGGTTCCTTCCTCTTTAGCTCTTTACCTTTGCCACTCACCTCGTTACTCTGGTGTTTTCCTCGTTATTTTCAGTCCTGAAGAAGAGTCTCGGCCTGAAATGTCAACTGTTTATTCATTTCCATTGATGCTGCCTTACCTCCTGAGTTCCTCCAGCATTTTGTGTGTGGTAGCTAGAAGGTGATCACTCACCTGGTCAAGAATCTCCTTCACCTGTAATAAAGACTGGATTCAACATTGGCTTCATTAGCCTCCTTGGAATCCAAAGAACTAACATGGAACTCCACGAGAATGCCCAAGAAGAAGAAAGTGACTTCTGCATTATCAGTGCTAAAGTTGGTGTATTAGATGCTAAAATTCAGAGGCTTAATCTCTTAAAGTAATGAGAGTGACACATTATCCCCCACAGGTTATATTGATGCAATATATCAAAAGTTTTCATTCATGCAATTGTTTTGTTCATCTGCCTTTACTTCATAAGACATTAAAAGAATCACTGGCAGATTCAAAGTTTAATAATAAAAAAGGATGGTGAAATATGATTTGAATTCTTTCCTAAGTCAGCTTAAAAAATGATTGGAATTCTCAATCCAGTATTTTGTCCATAGTTTATTTATATACGTAAATAGCATCTTGGCTACCATAGAAATGTCTTATGTATTATATTTTCCTTATCTGTTTCAATTTTGTCTAGACAAAAATTTACAATTTTTACAGTCATTATAATGTTCAAGAACAAATGGGTTTATCTTTGTAAATGTATTGTTATATTCTTCAGAAAGTATTGTATGATGGACAAACTCAACACACTATTGTTTAAGAGCTATAGCAATTGTAGAACAGAATGTCCATCCTGAACCTGATACTTTTTTCTGGTCATCAGATCATTTTGTTACTTGATTAGAAATGCAAAAATCTGCAGATATTGGAAATTTGAAATAAAAATGGAAAATGATGGAACTAGTTAGAGATCAAAGTAGTATTTACAACGAGGAAGGCAGATTTTTAGTAATCTTGCATTGAAGACCCAGTATATTCTACGTGGAGATAATCTACAGCTCTTCAAAATATTAGTAGTGCATTTTCTCCTTTTGATATTACTAATACTTAGTGAATCAGAAGAACACCACCCCTCAAAAAAAAACAGTTGGAATAAGAGAGTGCTTTTGTTGCATTTCCTTAAAGAGGGATAAAAAATTAAAGTTTAGTTAGCACTCATCTACTCATAAGTGTGTACAAACACTTACTACTTCTCCCAGCTCACTTGCTCATTTTCTCCCAACTTACTTGCTAACAATTCCAACTCACTCACTCATTCTCTCTCTTCCTTTCAACAAGTGTAATTTGACAGTGATTAGAATCAAGTTTATTCATATACTGTACCTCTCGTTCACGTCCATTGTATACAAGGACTTAGTTGTACAGTAGCTCCCCTATTAGTTTGGCCAAGACCACCTAACTGAACACAGGCATGATATTAATTTTGGAATATTCTTTCTAATTGCCTTTTGTACTGACAAATAACTTTGTAAATCTTTGTTCTTGTCCAAAAATAGGTATAGTAGTACGATATACCTCTGTATGTAGCAGTGATGTATTCCAAATAAACATTATTAATGTAAAATATTTAGCAATCTTTTAAAACTGAACCAGTACCATTTAATAGTTTCATAGCACAAATAATTTACTTTTGAAGGATAACTTTCTTTGTTCTATTGATTTTTGTTGTGCTGTTAATTTTCTTGTACTAATAGAGAACCAAGGATGAAGTAGTCATTAGCCATTACCTCAAAAGGAAAATACATATTATTTTCATCTTGAATGCAGATTTTGTTTATTTGCTTTTTACACTTTTAGTTTGATGTGATAAAATGAGGCAAAATATTCATTTTTAAGAACATTTTACACAATTTTTTTTGGTGGTTAAATCACATGCAAGCTACTGTACCACAATAGAAGGTTTACATCATTTTCTGCAGTTCTGCTGATGTGTTTGTTTTGGCCTTCCTTTAAACATACTTTATCTGGAAATTCATATAATGTATAACTTGTTTCTCACCTGCAGTTACTTTCTTCTTTCCCATTTTTGTTGCTTTCCATTGTTTCTGTTTTGTGCCTCCTGTTGATTCCGATTATTCAGTGTACAGAAGAGAGGGCCTGGATTTACTCTCCCCTTCACTATGGTTCTCACGTCCGTTCAGTTTCGGATGGAGAGAGTGAAACTGTAAGTGTAATGTCCTGTTCCTTTCAGACTTCGGTATGAGTATAGGTGCCTTGGCAGGTGTGCTATTGTGGAGAATTAGTACTGAGTCGAATATATACTACAAATGATAATTACTTATTCATTGACATTCTCTTTCTGATTTTCTCTTAATATAACAATATTAATTGAGTTAATATATTACTGAACCCTTGTTCTCTTTTGTCAATGTTTGTTGAGTATCTGTTTCTAAATAGTAAAAGTGCATGTATCAGATATTTGATATGCAATGAATATTCAACTCAGCACTAACATAGGTTGCATGACTTTGGGTATGAGAGGGATTTTAATAATGGTATTTTACAATGCCATTATTGTACAGAAAACTTCAAAAGCTTTATGATCTCAGTTTTTTTCTCATTTTAAATCAAAAGGGTTTTTTGTTTAAGTGTATAGAGAGGAAGGATATATTTAAAATTTGTATGTTACTCTAGCTTTGTTATTTCATCATCATGGTATATTTAATGTCCTTTTGTTAGGTCAAAAGAGTGATTGTTTATTTTTAAATTGGGGCCATAGTTGTGCCATTTGTTGACCAATTTTCTTTTTCCTTAAAAAAAGAACTATGGTCTGTTAATAGTAGTACATACAATTACCCTACATACAACTTTACACATAGGCAGTGTCCTTGAGAACATTGAGCAAAAATGTTTAGAACTTTTCAGCAACCATGCAAAGATGTTCAGACAGTTATTATGCACAACACCTTTTCAAACCCACTAGCTTCATTTGCCCTATTCTTTTATGACTTTTCTAAACTAAGCTCTCTTTGATTTGTGGTAAAAAGTCTGAGATCATGCAGCTTTTAAATACATAGTGCATGTATTGCAGTCATAATGAAAGGAATTGACCTGAAATACTGAATGTACCTACAAAGGTATTTATTATTTACTCTTAATACTCTAAAACAATATGACCGCAAGTTTCCAGCCTTCAGCAGAATCCTTAAGATCCTGAAAAATTAATCTGTAGTATTATCACAATTGTCCTCCTTTACATATTTTAATAGACCTTTGTATTCACTTCTACTAACTGTAGGACCAAATATTTGGATAATTTGAGTATCTTAAGGCTGGTTGCTTGTGCCTATCTTTCCCCATAAGTTTCATTTTATATATATATTTGTGATACACTCTCAGCCATTCAGTTATAGATTCCTGGAGAATGGTGCATTTCTTCTTTTATCCCTTACACAATATTCTTCATAGTTACAAGGTAGCAAAATTTGAATTACGTCTATTAGACATTTTTATGTTTATTTCTGTCATAAAATAAATATTTGAAATACCTCACACTGTCAATTACCAAGCTGTTTTAACTGTATTAAGCTGTGAGTTATATTGCTATAGTAACCACACTCTATTGTCTTTATTGCATACAAAGATCAAACAAATGTGAAAATACTGTGTAACTGAATGGCTGTTAAGTTTCTCAAGTAATCGGCTTTCCAAAGCAATGCATTATTATCTGGGAGCAGGTGCAGTGTATTGAAGTGTGAGTGAGGTCTTGTCCAAACTGATGGGATAATCTGATGGTCTACTACAAAGTTACATCTACCGCTTCAGACTTAGCAAGCCTGAGCTCCCAAGTTGCTTCCAATTTACTGCTAAGTGTGCAGAAAATTGAGGTATGATGAACTGGTTCATTTTGTGGGCTGCAGTTAGTGAGCGCTATTACAATGCCAGCAACCCGGGTTCATTTTCACCGCTGTCTGTAGGGAGCTTTTATGTTCTTATGACCACATGGATTTCATCCTCCGTCTTCCAGTTTCCTCCAGCATTCCAAAGAAGTACAAGTTAGCTTAATTGGTCATATGGGTGTAATTGGGTGGCCTGGGCTCCTTGGGCTGGGATGGCTTGTTACCATGCTATATTTCTAAATACATAAATACATAGTATGATTTAAGGCTCCATGTCTGCCATTGAATGATGAGAGGGAATTTTACTCACTGCCTGACTAATGCTGTACTAACATCATAAGGAGATAAAATTCCCTATTTACGGGGTTTATGAGGTTTAATTGTCTGTCAAGGAGCTTTGGCCAACATTGATCCCAATTTAAATTAAGTCTAAAGGTGCTCAAGATACTATGGCAGGAAGACAGAGTACAACTTCAGGAATTAGCCAAAAGATGAGACAAGAGGTTTTGAAAATAATAAAAGGACAAAACTAAAGGCTTTATATCTCAATGTGCACTATTCAAAACAGAACACTTAAACGGAAAAATTGACATTATCGAGACTTGGCTGCAGGATGATGCAGATTAGTTCCAGAATATTAAAGGTATATGATATTTAGGAAGAACAGGAAACTTGGAAAAGGTGGAAAGGTTGTTCTGTTAATTAATGATCACCTTGGCACTAAGAGAGGGTAATCTCATCTTAGGAAAACCTGGATGTAGAATTGATTTTGAAAGCAATAAGGTGAATAAAGACAAGTCAGACTTTGAATTAGTATTTACACCCCCATGGTAAGATAAAGTAAATAGGAGGGAATAATGGGAGCCTGTCAAAAAAGAATGCTAATTATCATGGGGGGGATTTTAATTTTAATTTACATATAGACTGGAAGAATTTGGTGGACAAAGGCTGCTGCAATGGGTCCATTGTGCTATTCCAAGAAACTATCTAGGTGGAGCAGACAGAACAGGTTATACACTGGTACTCAGCAATGTTGGCTTGACATGATGGAAGCTGCTTTCTCCTGTTCTCTTTATTTGGCCACGCAGTTCTCTCCTATCTTTGTTAACAAGCTTAATGGTGGTTACTGTTGGGTTACTACGAAGAACAGAATTAACAAACATTGGCCCAACAGAAAGTGAGACGAAGGAAATTAATGAAAAACACTGATAGCAAATAAACAGTTATTCTACATACATCTTCACAAGATGATACAGTAATATTCAAAAAAATATCTTTATGTTAGGAATTAGAAGGGAAGGAGAGACTCGGGAAAATTACAATCATTAGGAAAGTGGTATGGGGTATACCTTAGAGCTGATAGTGGCAAGTTTCCAGGTCTGATAGATTTCATATTATGGTCTGAAAAGAAGTAGCTAATGAGATAATTTGTAGCATTAATTTTAATTTTCTATTTATTTTAATGTCAGCAAGATTCTTTTAGATTTAAAAAATAGAAAACATAACTCCTGTTTTAAAAAGGGAAGGTGGCAGAGAGCAGAAAACTGCAGATCACTTACTTTAAAGACTGTCATAGGGAAATGTTACAAGTGACTACTGGAGACTTCTAAAAACATGCAAGGTAGTAGAGTAAATTCAGCACAATTTAGTGAGAGGGAAATCATGTTTGACCCAGCAATCGGAATTCTTTGAAGAATGATTTGAATAGCATGATGGTGCAGCTAGTAGAGCTGCTGCCTCAATTCCAAAGACCCACTTTGACTATTGTGAACAATTTTGGGCTCCTCATCTAAGAAAAGATGTGCTGGCATTGGAGAGGGTTCAAAGGAGGTTCACAAGGATGATTCTGTGAATGAAAGGATTATCATACAAGGACACTTGATGGCTCTGTGTCTGTACTTGCTGGAATTTAGAAGGATGGCGGGGGGGGGGGGGGGGGGGGGGCAGAGTCACCACAGGAAACATCCTTTCCACATCTACTCTGTCTAGGCCTTTCAACATTTGAAACATTTCAGTGAGATTTCCCCCACTCCCCCTGCCAGCATCTTCTTCCAATTTACTTTGGCCAATTCCTCTATCATGCCACTGTAATTTCCTTTACTCCATTGAAATACTGCTATGTCAGACTTTACTTTCTCCCTATCAAATTTCAAGCTGAACTCAATCACATTGTGATCATTGTCTCCGAAGGGTTATTTTACCTTAAGCTCCCTAATCGCCTCTGGTTCATTACATAATACCCAGTCCAAAATAGCTGAACTCCTGGTAGGCTGAACGACAAGCTGCTTTAAAAAACCATCTTGTAGGCATTGAACAAACTCCCCCCCCCCACCCCCCCCCCCCCCGAGATCCATTACCAACTTGATTTTCCCAATTGACCTGCATGTTAAAAACTCCCATGACTATCATAATATTTCCTTCTGACATGCCTTTTTTATTTCCTGTTATATTCTGTGGTCCACATCCCAGCTACTGTTGGGAGGCCTGTATATAACTGCCATCAGGGCCCTTTTACCCTTATAGTTTCTTAACTCAACCCACAAGGATTCAACATCTTCTATGTCACATCTTTCTATTGATTTGATGCTATCCTTCACCAGCAGAGCCAACCACCCTCTTTGCCTACCTCCTATCCCTCTGATACAACCTGTAACCGTGGACATTCAGATCCCCACTACAACCTCCTTCAGCCACGATTCAACATCATGCCTGACAATCTGTAATAGTGCAACAAGATCATCCACCTTATTTCCTATCTGAATGCATTCAGATATAGCATTTTGAGTTCTGTATTTGCTACCCTTTTTGATTCTGCATCCCCAATGCACTGACACTCAACCTGCTGGCTGTAATTTTGTCCTATCATCTGTCTGCCCTTCCTGACAATCTGACTGCAGGCTATCTTTGCTTTTTTACTATCCGTCCTATCCTGAGTCCCTTCACTCCGGTTCCCATCCTCCTGCCAAATTACTTTAAACCTTCCTCAACAGCTCTGACAAACCTGCCTGGGAGAATATTTGGTTCAGGTGCAAACTGTCACTTTTCTACAGCCTGACACTCTCACCACTGACCTACTCCCAACAATGGCCGTCACCCTTGTCCCTTCTGTACTTTTAGTTAATTTGCTGTGCTCTGCTCCCGCTGCTGATTGGGCACTGGGATGAGCCCAAATGCCTGCAAAGCTCTCCTTTTAAACAAACATTGCCAACTTGCAAGACACCTTGTCGCTTCTCTGTGCTCTGCTCTCACCGCTGATTGGTCCACTATATGTATAACTTGGGTGCCTAAGACTTTTGCACAGTGCTGTATTTGTCAATGTGGAGCAGAAAGCGAGTTTGTAAATCTGGTGGGAGCAAAAGGTGTTGGGAAAGACGAGGGTGGAGCACTGGATGAGGGGTGTAGAATGGATGGTGGAGAAGGAGTGCTAGGAGTGGGGGGTGGGTAGTATGGGTGTAGACACACCAGCACTGAGGCACCAGGCAAGGTCATTCATCCAGTTTATTATCACTCACATGAAACTATTTTTGTGCCAGTAGTACAGTGCAATACATAAAATTACTTCTGTACTGTGCAAAAAGTACTACAGTATCTAAGACTTTTGCACAGTACTGTTAAGGGGGTTACAAAAGGACGTGGGTAGGTTAAGTAAGTGGATAAAGATATGGTAAATAGAGTAGGATGTGGGAAGATGTGAAGTTGCCTATTTTTGCAGGAAAATTTTTTTCAAAAAGTATTATTCAGAGTGCTTGGAGATTGCAGAGCTTGAGGTGCAGAAGGGTCTTAGTGTCCTAGTGTATGATTTTTACGCACATAATAGTAATTTAGTAATTGGAATGCTAACAATGTTATTGTTGATTGTGAACGGAATTGAATACAGAAGTAAAGAGGCTCATTTATATTCATTTATATTAAGCGTTGCTGAGGTAACATCTGGAAGTTCTCCGTCTTTACTTAAAGAAGGATATTAACATGTTGGAAACATTTCAGAGAAGGTTTATTGAAATAATACCTGGAATAGGCAACTGAACATATACTCTGTTCAAAGAACTGGATCAAGGAGCATCTGCAGAACCAAAAGTTGACATATTGGGTTGAGACCTTGCATCAAGACCAGGGGGTAGTGGGAGGAGAAAGGGAAAGATGCTGAGTATAGGTGAGAGGTAGAACAGCATCTGGTAAATGATAGTTGGAACCAGATAAAGTGGGAGAAATCAGTAATGGGCAGATGGAAGATGAGAAAACATGGGTGGTCTGGTGAGATTAGCTCAAATTGTAAAATTCATTGTTCGTTCTATTGGGTTGTAAGTTACTCAAGTAGAATATGAGGTGGTGTTATTTTAGTTTGTGTTTGGTCTCACTGCAGCAGACGTGCAACCGGAGCTCAAGGTAACCATTGCAGACAAAGCACAGGTGCTCTGCAAAACTGTCGCCTAGTGTATGTTTGGTCTTACTGATGTGGAGGGGGCCTCGTCATGAGCAGTGAAATGCAGTAGACCAGGTTGGAAGAGATGCACATGAATTTGAGGTCAAGGACAAATGTTGCACTTCCTAAGGTTGCAGGGAGAATACTAGGAGACAACGAGAGGCAGGTGGGAAGGGATGAATGAATGATGCAGTCATATAGATAGAAGATTGTTTTGAAGCTTGGCTTGTATTCACCAGAGGTTGGAAGGGACTGTTGATTCATTAAAAAAAATCCTGAGAATCTTCAAAGGTGGATTTAATTATGGCATAATCTAGAACTGGGAATTAATGTTTAAAAAAATAATTCGGAGATGCCCATTTAAGGCAGAAATGACATGAAAATTTTTCCATAGACTGCAAACCTTTAGGCCAGCCTTTTTCAGAAGGGTTTAGAACTAGAATCTTAATATTTTAAGGCATAAGTAATTAAATAATAACCAGGGGTTGAAAGGTTACCATGGGTAGACAGTCCTACACTGGGCTGCTGCTCCTGTGCATTTGACAGGTCAGATAGCAAAGAGAAACAGATTTAACACTTCCTGGACCTTTCAGAATAATACCAAGTATTTTGTGATGGGTAACATAAATATTCATTTTATCAGCAGCAATAAATCAACCATTATATCTGAAACTTGTACTGCCATTCCCTTCATGTTTCTGTGGTGAAGGAATACAAGTCAAGCTTTCATCTTTGTGCCAAATAAGAACGTAAATCGCCCTTACTTGTACCCCAAGCCAGCGCACTAAGTGATGTGGCTGAAAGTTATCTTCTCGTTTAAAAAAAATCAGCTGAAAAGACTGGACCTTTTTCATCTGGTTACACTTACAGTGCTTCAGTGTGTTAAGTAATTGCATCAGGATACTGCTAAATTTGACCCTTGTCGCTAATGCTTTAGTTGACCCCAAGTTATGCAGCAGTAAAGATGCCATAATTGACTACAGACCTCTTGGTGGGGTGTGGGGAGGATATTCAGTTACATCTCTTTATTGCTGTCGAAATGTATGAGTTGTGCTGTGGTGGCAGCTAGAAGAAGTCAAATCTTTCTTTTGATTGTCATCCATAATTGTATAGTCTTCTGTATCTTAATGATTGACATGGCAAATGGTCACTAGGAACACTGGAATCTATAAATCAAGAGCTAGAACCCCCCCCCCCCACCCCCACAGTAATGAATACATGCTCATTTTGAAGCTTGCAATTAAGTTTTATATCTCTTATTTTGTTTTCAATCAGTAAATCTATGCAGATCATTTTTGAAGAATAAAGAAGGAAGTTCTTCCAGAGGAACAACGTCATCAGAATGATACAACATCACTTATTGCAGCTGGGTTCTGTGTTATGACATGCAGAATGTGAAACTCAAGCAAAGGAAACAGCTGGAGCAGAGATCAATTTGGTAGAATGGGATCTACGAATCTTCTGGGAGGGGGCATGGTGGGAGTAGGGGCAGTGGTATTTGTTTGATAGTGTTAACAATGTTTCTGCACAGCTCTGCTCACACAGCAACCGTATCTTGTGGTTCTATGTGGTCATTGTTCATCAGTGACGGATCACTGTTCTTTAGCCTATGTCCTTCTGAGGTGTGGTTGATTAGACACATATGAATTGCAGAGTGCCACAATCAACCTATTAGTGAATGTATGTTATGTTGTTAATATCCAAGACCGATGCATCATTTCGTAATGTTTCCAGTTGTGTGATTCACTTGTAAGCAGTTAAGCTTAACTTTTTGTGCTGAGGTTATTTTCCCTTTGGTATTAAACAACCATAGTTTTATTTGCTTAAAAGAAATAGGAAGCTAAGTTATACATAAACAATGGTAGCTATAAACATGGAAGCACAATGCATAACTAAACATGTCTCAGATGATAAAGGTATGTTTCCTTATCTACAATTAACATGTAGTTCTTATCTATTTTACTAATTTTTCATGGACTGTGGCATTAGGGCAAGAATCATCATGGGGTGGGGTCTGGAAGGTGAATCAGTATTGTCATTTGAGCTAAAAATTCACCATGTATTTAAACCAATTTATTTTTAAAGTTGTATTTTTTTTTGAAATTGTGATTCTTTTTGATGAGGGATTTATTTTGTGTGCAGTGCAAAACTTCCCCAAGGACTCAGACACTGTCTGAATCAGCAGATTAGATGCAAAGTAATGATTCCTCAATATAGTTTAAGAACTTGTATCATGTACAGCATAAGCTATTTGTGTGGTATAGTTTATATAAACTGCAATAATGCCACCTCATCACCAAACTAAGGAACAAACCATCCTGTGAAATGAACGTTTCCAAAGTATATGTACTAAGGCAGTTATGCTTTCCTAATAGACTATACTCTCCTAGATGTGTTTCTAGTTCGGTCTCAAAATTGCAAGTTACAAGTTTTTATGTTTTGAATTTTTAGAAAATTATATGGCTATAATCCAAACATTTAATCTGTGCACTGTATGATAAATTGCTATATATGTATATATGACAAATTTTCTTTCATTTATAAACATTGCATTGAAGTGGCTATAAAATAGGCTGCTGCAATAGTCAGACTATCTCCTTAGTTTGCAAACTGCGCATGTTTCTTTCCTATTATACTTTTTCAGATATTTATATTTATTTTGTCATGTGTATTACATTCCTAATGTTGATTCCAAATTAGATACAGATAGGTATGACTAACTGGCATCTCTCAACTCATCCGTCATTTAAAAAAACCTACATTACCCGTTTTTTGTTTATTTTTTACTGCCAGTTCACCCTGCCACCTCCAACATGTCATTCTCCAAAAAATATAGGGATGTCAGTATCACTCTATAAGCCCTGGGAACTCAGTAGCATTTATATGTAGTTCTTTTAATCACTGGTTTGTTCTGCTTGATATTTGGTCTGAATGTATGAAATTGTCTAATGTTAGCAATGCTATCTTACTGGTGTAAATTCTGATTTCTAGATCTCTTGATACAAGCAACTTATGAGTGAATGGAATTATTTTTTTAATTGAGTGAGGACTGTAGAACACAGCAAATTGTTAAGATTCGTGTATTACTTGAATATGTGGATTCCTGGAATCTGAGGCTGGTAACTGGAAATACACAAGCATCATGCTATTGACCAAAATAGCAGAATTAGAGAATTTTTTTATGCTTTGAGTAAGTTAGCTCCCAGGTGGATGGAAGAAGGGTTCCAGAGTTTTCTCAAAGCTTCCTTGGAAAAGGTATAACACACCCACTGCCCACTATCCTTGACCCTTGATTGCAAGATGGGGAAGGACCATTCATGATGCTATTGAGAATCATGAGTCGGTGTGTTGGGAGTATGTACTAAAAGTCCAGAGTAGAAGACAAAAGGAGCGCACACTTCGCTCACCACCCACTTGTGTCCTGTCATGCATCACTTGCCCTATTTGTGGTATAGTCTCTGTGTCCCACATCATCCACCTCAGAATCAACAGAATTGAAATGGAAGCCAGTCATCTTGTATCCTGAGGGACTGCCTATGAAGAGACTCCTGGAGTTGACCTTTCTGCACTACTGAACTCTTTCAAGATCAAAAGAAGCATCCAAGTTATAGATTTGATTGTACCTCTTGGAAAGTTTAACTTAAAGAATAAGCTGCTACTGTTGTATTTGCATACCAATTCATACACATGAAGCTTTGTGCATTGCAGTGTTACAGATTCCATGGAAAGGAGATTGAATATTTATCACAAGGATGTATGTAAAAATGCTAAAGTTGTAGCCCCAAACCAGTCGTCCTTATTGGAATATAAAATGGACTGTGCCATCTAATTCCATAAAAATTGGGTGAAACGTATTTTAATATATCTTGTGTTCAAGATAGTGTTTGTCACCTATTGTAAAATTGTCACCTTGGCTATAACATGGTATTCTCATATTCATTCAGAACCTTTTATGATAGGAGTCCATTCCACAGTTATAGCATTCAATGTAATATGGAAGGAGTGCTGCAATGTCAGAGGTACAACTTTTTCAGATAAGATCTTTTGTCTCATTTCATGGACATAAGAGGCCCTATAGCTCTGTGAAGAGAAACTTCTGTTTCTCTCCTAGCTAATGTTGTTCAACTTATAATACCATAAGCGGATTAATAATTGAGTCTCATTGGTGCTTTTGAGATCTTGTGTAAGGCATCCCGTTGTATTTGCTTATACAGAAGTGAGCACATTTTAAAAAGCAGGTTTTTCAGTTAAGATATACTTTGAGACATTCAAGGAAATGATTCATAGAATTTAATAGTATAAAGAAAGGCTGGTTCACTCTATTGTGCTAATGTTAGATCATTGTAAGAATAAATTAAAAACTTAAGAGCAAATTATTATTTCCTAAAAGGAATGAGTTTTATTTTCTTGTTCAACAATGTAGCAATTCCCTTTTTAAAAGAAACTATTGAATTTGCTTTCAGCACCCTTTTCTGTAATCAAAGTTACCTTAAGTCAAGATTTCTTTTAAATCTCATCTTGCTCTTAAGACTTTTCCCAGTTACCTCACATGGGTGACTCCAGGTTACTGATCCACCTTACATTCAATATAGTTTCTCTATCAACTCCAGGGTCTTAAATACCTCTATTAAATTCCTCTGCTTTACCTTAAGGAAAACAATATTGACCCCTCTGATTGCTCCATTTAGTTGATGTTCCTCACCCTGTAGAAATGTAAGATTTGCATTTGCTTCTGCTTGTTGCTGCGTCCAGAGTTAAATTCATTGGGAAGTGTACACCTTTTAATTTGTATCAACTGTATCATTCTCACTGTTTCCAGTACATACTATCTTTCAATTTACATTGAAAATATAAAATAGAAGATAATTCTTCTGATACTCAGGTTGAATATACAGTAGTTTACTGGATATTTGTTTGGCAATAAGAGTCTTAATGAATTAATAATTCAAGATAATCTAAACTAGAGAAGCCCAATTGGTTTTTGACAGCTGTCTAAATTGCACATTAACTTAATTTTTAAAGATCACAGTGAGTTTTATATTGCTGGTTTGTAAATTTATTTGGTGATTATTTCAGTCTATTTTTATGCTGATTGTTGCATCCTGCTACAGCATGCTCTGTGCCATTGATTTATATTGTTGACCACACTAAAGGATTAACAACTAATGGTATTACCAAAAGTTTACTGAGTACTATGTGAATTACCAAACTCATGCAGTCAGTAGCTGTCAGCAAAAAGGTATTTTATCATTGAAGGCATGATGTTTAGCAATATTATAAATAAAACTTAGTTTTAATACAAGATATTTAAACATTTTCTAATCCTAAAACAAAAAAATAATTACTTGTATAAATCTTATATGAAAAAGAATACTTGAATGTGTTTCTCTATGTATGTTTACTTATTTTGTGATTGCAGCTTGAATTTCTTGTGCTATACATTTGTTTTTAAAATTGAGTTGTCATTTATTTTGCTTAAAAGTTCTCTGGTGCTATAAGTCACTAGATGCAATGTGAGAATCTATTGAGATAAGTCATTGTTTACTCCAGCTTCAAATTTACTCAGCTTCTATTAGTGTACTGAATTTGGGAGCACCCTAACAATGGAGGCTGAGGTATAATATATTGATTCAGTACAGATGACCATTCATACCATTCAGATAAAGGGGGTTGGAGAGGTGTACGTTTGCAATATTTTCACTGATGCAGTTTATCTGCACCTTACCCTCCATTTACTTGTATTTAGTATATCATTTAAATGTATTTTCGCATTTTATAGATGTTAAGTTATCATACAGGCCATGTGTTTGGTTTATAAGGACTTGGGATTGATTTGATCCACATGCTGTGAGCCCATGATAAAGAGTAAATCTGTATAATGTGAATTAACTGATTTAATGTGGAATTATCCAATAGGTAAAATTTGTTTATTTATTCAGTTATTTATTGAGCAATTTCTCCACTTGGTGGATGGATATGAAATGTGTCCTTGCAACCCTTACTAAACATTAATAGACTGTAGCAGTTTGTATGTTCTCATGTTTTATCCCAGCTATGTACCTACTGTGCAAATGTATTGAAGAGTATAATATGTATCTGTACATAATTGACTTTTTTGCTATTTTCAACATTCATTTCTTCTCAGACCAGCCAAATCAATGTCAATTAATGATTGAAGCACAATGTATCTACAGTGTTTCTTTACTGCTTTTCATCCTAAGTATGTGCACGTGATTCTTCATGAAAATGAATGAATATACCTTCCCAAAGTAAGTTAATCTGTGTGATTTACCTTTTCTGGCAGAAGTCTGGTGCTCTGACATGCTGGGATCACTTGTATATCCCCAAGTCAAATGCTTTGTACAGGCTGTTTCCAGGGTACCCAACCGATTGGCATCCCCTACATATGAATGAACTCCTGTCAAATATTTGATGCAGGGACATAGATTCATTCTTGTTTTTTGTAATTGTTCTTTCTTATCAGTCTTTCATTATTTTGATGGCATACTTTATAATGCAGTGGAGAATGTTACCATAGTGAGGAATATTTATGTATTTTACAACCTTCTGGACCTCTGTTAATAGCTTGTATTTAATCAAATGAAAATTGATTTTCATGGCTACATTCAATTTTGAAATTACATCTTTGCACCCAGAAATGTGATTAAATTCTGAAATGGGATGGAGTTTTTGAAGTATCAAGCAATTTTGTCCCCACTTGTTACTATATAAAGTACATTTTTCATGATACCAAATGAGTCAATGAATTTAAGAATCAATTGTCTGAAATTATTTTTGAATGCCTTAATGATGGGAGTATTTTTTTTAAAGAGAAGTTATAAATGATCCAAGTAGTTCAAATCACCCTCCAGCTTGGATGTCAAAGCTGTCCAAAGTTAGCCTTCATGGAGCACTTTCAGCTAGCTTTAGTACTTGATTTAGGAGAGAAGATTATCAGCCAGTGCTATTTGTCCATGAGTGACAGTTTGCAATGTTGTCAGTTTATGCTATCATACTCTGTACTTCCCATATGATATGGCCACTAAAGTGTGGTATAAAGGCCAGTACATTATTGTTGAGCTAAATACAGGTTGGCCTTGCTGAGTGCATTAGGGGATTTGAATTGGAATAGAAAGGTGGGAAAAATTAATCCAATCAACAAAAAGAAGCAGCTGGATTAAAATCTCTCCTATGCAGTGAATATATTCAACAGATCCTGATGTTACTGTCATTTACAATTCTCAGCATGTCAACACATTGGTAGCTGAAATACTATCTGTTGTAACTTAAAACTGGAACAAAAACTGTTATACTAAAATTACAGTTTATTAGGTCTTCCTGATATGGATCAACATGCCATCGTCACAGTATTATCATAGACCTAAAAGCTGGGTAGTTTTAATTCTGTTTGAGGACCAATAGGTTATGGGGCATTAGTATATTTTGTATTTAATTAACAGTTGAGCTGAGAATGCGATTCTGCCTGCGTCCTGAGATAATTCGAAATTGGATTATTACTTAACAGCTATTGAGGAATTTACTAATTGCATGTTAATAAAACTGCTTTTGTAAAGTTCCTGATATTTTCTTCTACGTGAATTGATTTTGTTTGTAGTTTTTAAGTTTGTATTAATAATAGCTACCATAGGTAGAAGGAAATAATAGTTGGGTAAACAAGTGTAGAATTCAGGTTTTAAGGCTTTAAAATAATTAATTCAATGTTTTAAATTAATCTTTAGTCATTAGATTTCACCACCAATTATAAGAGTTATCAGAGATAAGAGGTAATGTAAACAAGTCACTTAGCAGAAATAGTTCTAATTTGCATGCCAGTGGCTCTCTCGCCCTGTGAAATTTGCAGTTGGGTGCTTTTTTTAACTGCTGCTCCGGAGACATAACTGCAAAAGTGATTTGGGTCAATCCTCCATTGCAACAGGGGAGGCACAGTGGTGCAGCTAGAAATGCTCCAAAGTGCAATCCTGATCTTGGTTGTGGTCTATATGGAGTTTGCATGTTCTCTGTGACTAAGTGGATTTCTATCTCGTTATTGTTTCCTCCCAAATCTTAAAGATGTGCAGGTTGTTTTGTTAGTTATACACAGTAAATTGCCCTTGGTGTGTAGGAGAATGGTAAAATCTTGGTGGTTTGTTAGAATGGCCTCATTCCATGCTTTATCTCTCTAACTCAGACTGCAGAGCTGCTGAACTTTGGTTAAGTTGACTGTCCTTTGGATGGATCCTAAAGATACAAAGGGTTTAAAAATATTATTCTGACCGATATTTATTCTTTAATGAATGTGTAAAAGAATTTACCTTTACTGTAAAAGAATTTCATCGCCAATCACTATGAGAGACTTTACTCTGTCAGGGAACAGAAATAAAGGCACAGACCTTGGTATACAGTTAACCTTTTATTACGTGATAATGGGGAGCCATTGTCTTATGACTCCGACAATGTCAGGTTACATCTTAAATTTATGCAGTAAATTTTGGGCAATAGCCAACAGCTAAACATACTTGATCAGCGATTCCAAAGGCACTTGTTAGTTATTAGCAAGATTACTAACGTTCCCGTGCAATGCACAAAAATAGAGATGTGCCTACAGTTAGTTCCTCTACTTGCTACTTGCTAGACAATCTCGAAAAAAGATTAACAATATCTCATTACTGGCATCGTCTATGTCGGACTATCGTTAGCTCACACAAGCAAGGCAGCGTCTGCCTCTGATCCCATCACCCTCATGACCCAAATCTTGAGCAATATCTAGCTAGTCAAGCTTGACAACAACATTTAATTCAAAATTATAGTAACTTAACAATTTTCTTCCACAGTATGTTATAGGAAAACTATCACATTTATGTTACAGTTGTGTGGAAAGTGGCAGCGGTTTCCTCCTTTACAGCAGTATCTATACATTAGTTACTTAATTGGCCTTGGGTGCATTGGGCCATTATGAAAGTGCATGAAAAAATGCAATATAAATGGAAGCTCATTTGTGCCCTTATCAGGAAATGGGAAGAATAGAACAGAGGATATTATATATTTATCTGATTAATCTCTATTGAAGGAGTCCCAGTTCAGTCTATTTAATTTGCCTCTACACAACTCTAGTTGTTGTTTGTGGGAACTTCCTGAATATGAAAAGGCTATTTCACTTACACTCATTCCATTTAAACGTAATTCATTGTATATGATCTACTATGAGACATGAATTGTGGTAAAGTACTAGATAAATGAACTTTATCCACCCTTTTGAAATGTTTTTAAAACAGTTTTGTCTAGAATTTTTAAATCCAGGAACACACAGCATATCAGATAACAGTTTTGGAGGGAAAAGACAACAAGACTTTAGTGAAGATCCTTCATTGGAAATATTAATCTGTCACTATGTATATTTCATAATAGGCTGTGGTGAATTTTGAGTAGATTTTGTTAAATAGTTTTTAACTCATTTGATACACAGGACCTATTTTGGATGAACTATTAACACTAATTATCACAAATGATTTTCTAAGATTGACTGTAAATCCATAAGATGTTGATCTGTATGGTATGGAGTTTTAGGAACAGAGAGTTGGAATTTTCGTGTTGAAGGGAGAAGTATATATGAAGAGAAAATAAACCTTTTCTTTGTCTTGTAGTTTCAATAAACGTTGGTGCAAGAAATAGTTACCGATTTTATAAGATGGTCTTGCCTTATGAGTCTACATAATATATCAAATAATCTGTATTTCATCGTTTAGTATCTGCTGAGACTTAAATAGATACTCTATAATTAGATAAGTGCATAGAAAATCTCAGTATTTTTACTTTTCATTATCAGTATTGTTATAAAATATTGCTGAATAATTAGTTTAAACATGAATTAATACAGGTTCTGTGACCAACTTGTTTCCCTCCTTGTTAAATTTACATTGTAGAATCACAAGCATATTCTTTTAGGGTGTATTTCTTTAATTGAAGATTTGAACAATAGTGGTGGCTTCTTGTGTTTTCAAGGATTAATAAAGATAAGTCCACATTTTAATGGGCTGCAGTGAAGTCAAAATGAGGAAAAACCTTTGAATCCTTTATATCAGGGATGTTCTGTTTGTTTTAATCTACCTTGCCATCACTGTTTTCACCTTGTCCTGAGTTTGTTTCCAACTTTCGATGTGCACAAAAGGCTGCCAACAGTAGTTGACATTGCTATTATTTGTACATGATTGCTGTTTCAGGAATTGATGGCATTAATGTAACAAATTTTTTTTTAAATGCCACAAAAGCTTCTGTGACAGTACACAACTATAACCAGCCTACTGAGATTATATGTACAGTACATTGGTCTTATTTTTCCTCCCTATTCTAAATAGAGGAGTTGTGCTCAATCTCAGAGTAATTTCAGTTTATGTGTGTGCCTTTGCATGCAAGGTGGTTTAGAATAAAAGAGTAAACAGTAGCATAATTAGCAACAGTACCACTGCTTGTTATTTTTTGGAATGTTTTAAAATAGGCGATTTATTCAGCTGAGTAGTTAGTACATTTTCAGCAAACATCAAAGTTGTCTCTAGGAGTACAATAAAGTGTGACTTGTTTATAATTGGTTAAAAAATGAAAAGTATCCAAGAACATTATATACTATCTCCCAAACTCAGGCCACATCAAATATTTTGAGCAATTTAATGTTGATGGATACAGGACCGTGGGAGTAGTTTGAGGGATAAAATTAGAAGTGTAATGATGTTTTAGATTTAAATATAGTATTTCCTACAGAAAAACTGTACCAATTGATTAAAACAAGTGACAAAACCATTCTGATTATTTCATTGCAATTCACTTAAGAATTTATCATATATTTGCCTTTTAGATTAGACAAGACTCCTCTTATTGACCAGCGGTAACAATGACTAAAAGAAGATTGGGAGAAAATTTGGTTGGGGAAGTTTTCACAACAGAAATTGGAATTGTTTTGAATCTGGAATGATCTAGAATAAATAAAAGTTTCATCAAATATCATAAATGTTTTATACAAGAAAATTTATTTTAATAGTGTACACAAAATAACATTTAAGAAGGCAAACCTTCCATTCCTAAAGTTAGATTTAAGGTTGTAGTTGTAAGACTTACTTTTCACTCCTCTTCATGCATTCTCCATGTTCCTCCTGAGTTCATCATTGTTTTCTATATTCTATCACAGGTAGTAGGAATCTTGATACAAAGATTAGTGATTGTAGACATAGCCAGTTGTTTGCAGTAGTGTCTCTTTGGTCTTTGAAGTGCATGGGAGAGGACAGGGAGAAGTTTGTGCAGAAGTCTTACTGCTCTCCAAAGTCAGGATTACACATCTGCCAGAAAATATAATTTCTGTACAATACTAAAAAAACAAAATAGGACTACACGTGCATCTGATTAATTAGTATTAAGCAGTGTTACTGAGGTAATTGTTTCATTACTTGTGGTTTTAATTACATCTTTAATGCTCTAAGGAGTACTACAAATATGATTTTCATCCCTGGTAATGAACTCAACTTGAGTTTCCAAACTCCTTTCGACTTCTAACTTAATTCCTGGCTCCTTCATTTCTACTCCTGAATTGTTGATCATCTACTCAGAGGTTTGAGTATTGTAGAACAGTTTTATTATTGAATTTTTGGCAGGGATTACTGTAGGTTGGGACTTGTTGACAAATTGCTGACTTGACTAGGAAAGACAATAGATTGCTGAACAATATAAACTAGAAATACCCAGATATATGCTGTGTTAACATCACCATTGGTATATGCAGGGCCTCCACATTTGTCATTGTACTCCTGGGTCAGTGAGTATAACATCATTTGTGTTCTCTACTCCTGATTATGTTTGGTAACTTCTAGATCAGGACAACATCTGTCTAAACATTGTACCTTCCCAGTTCACATAAGTATTCTGATAGTTTTACCGACCAACTCCAAGTCACCATAGAGTTGCTGTGAAACTATCTCCTATATTCATCATTTCCATTCATGGTGACAAGAAAGTTGAGGGAAAAGCCCTAATGGTTATTGCTGTAAATTTGGTAATTAGCATAGGTCTGTTAATCCTTTTCAGTTCTTCCAGAACTGGTTAATCAGATTTAATTTTGCTGTGGCATTTCCAGAATTATTGAAGAAGAATATCAGTGAGTGAAGGCATCATAAGTGTCCTACAGCATTTGCCATCTTGCTTATGATGTAATTACTGTCTATCAGCAGAGATGCAATAAAACAGCTAAACATGTTTGCATTTTGTCCAGAATGATTGCATGCATTGACGCTTTGCAAAGTGAAGCACTCTCACTTATTTATTGTAGCTATATGTATATCACTAGCATGACAAAGCTGCAGTGGGAATTGAAGTTTACTTCCAGGAAATCTCACTAATAAATTTTGAGCATTGTCAGCACTACAGCAAAATTATAGCATTTGTTAATTTAAATTATGGACTTTAAATTTGCAGAGAGGCAGACTAGTATAAATATCACAATTTATTTGGCAGGAAAATTAAAATTGGGTATCTGTGACATGCTGTTAACTGTTTCTTATTGTATTGTTATTAAAGCTTACAGGCCCAGGGCTCAACTAACTTCTGTATATACGCAGATTTTTGTATATACTACTTGTTAATGACTGTACATAAAAAGCCATGGAAATATTTCCCCCTCTTTGATGTATTTCTACATCAAATACTGTTTGATATTGATTATTGTATTAGTGCCTGTCAGCTGGCAAATAGTTCACAATCATTTGTTATAAGCTATAAGCAATGTGAACCTGCTTATTATTATGTCTGATCAATAAGTCATATTTCAGTTAATGAATATTCAGCTTATGCGTTGAAGTAATACTACTACTACTACATAGGGATATTCTTTTGAATTTTTGTCTTTATTGACATTTTGAATCCTTACTGTTCAATAAGCTCAAAGCATTTTTCCCAACTCCAAGTTTGGCAAATATCTAGGCACTTAAACGAACTCATTGTATTAAAATGGACAGTATGTGTGACAAGTACATATTTTTATTCCTGATTTGAACAATTAGGTTTGTGAAGTTGAGTGAAATTTGTTGATAGCTCTTTTGTTCTTGCTGCTTTTTTTTTTCCGTATGAAATATCAACATTATAATAAACACTACATTGCTGACTGACTGGAGTCTCATTTTAAAATCTTTTAATTGCTGATCCACTTCAACATTTTCAATAATGTGCTTCTTAAGAACCAATCAGAACAACATGCAAATCCCCAATTATAGTGTATGAGAACATATTCCTTTTATATAAATTTACCAATCCTTACATTTGAAGGGTTTCTTTTTTAGTTCTGACTGGGCAACAACCTCCAAACAATCGTGCGTATGTAAAGTAATTCCATTCATAATGCATTCACTTAATTGGTCTAATATTATGATCATGTGCGATTTTTCAACATCAGGTAACTTGAAGATTTGTTAAAGTTGGATGTCTCAGTTACTCTATCAATTTGCAATAAGAATTTAGGAGCAGGAGTAAGCCATCAACTCTTCAGGCCTACTCATCATTCAATATGATTATGGCAGATCTACCCTGGGCTTCACCTAGTTTTCTGCACCACTCCTCCAGAGAGTTCTCATCTTTCAAAAATGTGTCAACTTGCTCCTTAAATATCCCTAATGATCTAACCCCCATAGTTCTCGGGGTTAAGAATTGTGGAAGTTCACCACACTCTTAAGTTGTCCCTGTGCCACCTCAGTTTTAAATGATTGCCCCCAATATTGTAATGTTATCCCTATGTTCAAGATTCTCTTACCAATGAAAACAGTTCAATATCTCTTGTCATAGCCCTCAGCATCTACTCTTGTCGTATTATGTTTCAATAATACCACCATTTATTTTGATTGACTCCAATCAATGTAGATATTATCTCTTGGGTAGCTTGCGATAAAACAATCCTCTCATCTATGTGAGTCCTTTTTGAACTGCCATCAATGCCAATAATAGCCAGCCAGTGGTGTAGTGGCATCTGCACTGGACTTTGAAATGAGTGGTTCCTGATTGGAATCTGGTCTGCTCCTTGCAAGCTTTCTATCTGTGCTGGGTTGAGTGTCGAGCTAACAGACAAAAGTGATAAAGAAATGGCAAAGTTGCTGCCTGATGCGCTGCAGGGCATGGAAAGGAGTAACAACAATGCCAGTAGAGTAGAATCTTTCTTAAAGAAGGGGGTCAAAACAGAAACCAACACTTTAGCTGTAGCCTCTCCAATATCAAGTACAATAAAGAACAGAACAATGTTGTGCCAAACCATTTGACAGTAATTAAATGGTTAATCAGACTAATCTCTTCTGCCTATGCAATGTCCAATTCCTTCATTTTTCTGACATTCATGCACCTATTTAAAAGTCCCTAGTATACCTGGTTCTACCACCACCCCAGGCAGCACATTCTAAGTACCCACCACACTCTGCAAAACAAAATTTTCCCCCTCATTAACTCCTTTAAAATTTAACCTTCTTGCCTTCTGGTATTAGACATTTCAACCTTGGGGAAAAGATACTGTCAGTCTATTCTTTCTATGCCCCTCATAATCTTATAGATCTCTCAGCCTGCAGCTCCAGAGAAAATAACCCAGGTTTGTCAAACCTCCCATAACACATACCCTCCAATCCAGCCAGTGCCCTGGTAAACCTCTTCTGCACCTCTCCAAGGGGTCGATATTCTTTAATGGGGCAACCAGAATTGTATGCAATATTCCAAATGTTGCTGAACTGGAGTTTTATAAAGCTGCAATGCAACTTACTGACTTTAGAACTCCATGCCTTGACTAATAAAGGCAAGCTTGTCATATGCTTTCTTACCACCCTATCAACCTGTGTAGCCTCTGAGGGAGCTATGAACTTGGACACCAATATCCGTATGCTGAACACTTAAAAGATCTTGTCCTTAACAGTGTACTGTCTCCTTAAGCTTGGCCTACGAATGTGCAACACTTCATATTTGGCTAGGTTAAACTCCACATGCCATTGTGCTGCCCATATCTGCAACTGATCTATATTCTGCTGTGTTCTTTGCTAGTCATTTATTCTATACACAACACCACCAATCTTTGTATCATCTGCAAACTTATTGACCCATCTATCTTCAGTTTCATCCAGATTATTTATATGCATCACCAACAGCAGAGATCATAGAACAGATCCCTGCTGAACACCACTAATTTCAGACCTCCAGCTAGAATAAGTCCCTAAAGCTACCACCCTCCGTCTTCTACGAGAAGCCTGTTCTGAATCCAAAGGGCCAATTCACCATTGGTCTCATGTATCTTAATCACTTGGATAAGCTTCCCATGACGGACCTCGTCAAATGCCTTACTAAAATCTATGTAGACAACTTCCACAGTTCTATCTTCATCAATCACCCTTTTCACCTTGTCAAGAAACTTAAATCAGTTTGGAAAGATATGACTTGCCCCATACAATGTCACACTGGCTCTGCCTAATTAGGCTATGGTTTTCCAATTGTACAATTGAACAATACTTGCCTTTACTAAACTCCAACCCTCGTGTAGTAAAGGCCAATTTGCTTTTGGCCATCCTAACCACTTCATGAATCTGATACTAACTTCATGATTTGTGAAGAAGGATACCTAACTGCCTCTGGGCTTCACTTGCCTGGATTCTCAATAATGTCATGTAAACATTGAAGTGTTATAAAATGACTTGAAATGATATGTTAAATTTGGCTTTCAGTCCTTCAGAGATTTGTTTTATGATTCCATGCCTTATTTCCTCCAATTTTGAGTTCATTACAGACAAGGATGTTTGCTAGTCCATAATGCTGCATCAAAGTTCTAAAATGTATCTGCAGCATCTTAAAATAATCTTGCTCTGTCATTAAATAGCTGTGACTCCACCTCCCCTAATGACAATGGCCACATCTATTATATATCTGGTGAGTGCCACAATAGCTTGTGATTAATTTTGTACAAGACACACTGATGTTTGGGTTCCTCTCAATGGTAACTGGTAGGTACTTTCCCTTGTACAAAAAAAAGATAAGTGGTTAGGAAAATGCTGTGGCATTTTTTGCATATTCTGTATTTTTTATGGTTACCATTGAAAATATGATTTGCAAGAGCTCCCCCACTTGAGGATGAACTCTTGCAACATTTGAGATTTGCCTGATATCACTGAGTTATCTGCAGTTTCTTGTGCCTCACAAAAATGTCATTCAAGAGATTATTAAACAAAATTGGACTGTCTGAGATGAATGGCCATTCTCCCCACTGCTATTTTATCAATTACATTATGGTCAGTTTTCTCCTTTCTCACATTTGCTGTAGATTTCTCAAAATGCTCTCCTATGAGTTCCTTAAGGATCTTCCACTGTGTTGAAGTCAGAGCATTAAGATGTGTCCATCCACGGCTAACGAGATTTAAAAGCAACATTTGATAAAAAGAAAGATTTACAATTTTGCCAAGTGGAACAGTAAGCCTGAGGAATTGGAACATTTAAGTATTTAGCAAAAGGTGACCTCGATATTGATGGGGAAGGCAGAAAATGCAAATAAAATAGCGAGAAACAAAGATTGTAAAAAAAAGTCCAGGAATATATAAAAAGAAAAAGAATAGTCCCTGAGAGATTGAGACTGAAAAGGTCATATTGGGACATAATGCAAAGTAAACAATATAAGAGTAAAGTGAAAATGGATCTGAAAAGAATGAGCAATGGTGAAACAAACTTTGGAGAGATTGCTATGAACAAAACAGAAAATTATTAAGAAAGTTGTAACTAGGTTATTAAGAAAATAGTTGAATTGTTCAACATGGATTTATGAATGGGAATCTCCATTTAGCAAAACTGTTTCAAGAGCAATAAATGAACTACTGAAGAAACTCAGCATCTGTTGTAGGAAACTGTCAATGCTTCAGGTCAAGACCCTTCATCTTGACAGCCTGAAACATTGGTTGTTTTCCATCCACCAATGCTACCTGGCCTGCTGAGTTTCCTCCAATATCTTGTTATTTGCTCCAGCATCTAGTTTATTATGTCTCACAGATCTTTTTTTGTTGTTCTACCAGAACAGATGAGGAAACCAGTGGATGTAATGAATTTGGATTTCACAAAGCCTTTAGTAAGGTGCCACTCAAGAGATTAAACGAAGTTAGAGCTCTTGAGTTAAGAATTAGTTTGTTGAAATGGATTGGGGAAATAAATGAGCAGAAAACAATGTAGGAATAGATGGACATTTTCTGACTGGAAGTCTTGTCAGATACCATAGGGCTCAGTGTGGAGCCCAGCTGTTCCAACTCCATATCAATGATCTGGATGAGGGAATCAAGTGTGAAGTATGCAAGTCTGCTGAAGATACAAAACTAGATGGCAATGAGTGTTGCAAGGAGAATGCAGAAACTTCAGTGGAATAGTTTCCCAAAATGCATAGTAGATGAAAGGTAATGTAGAAAAACGTGAGGTCATCCATTTTGGGTCAGGCAGAGTGGGACAGATGGAAAAGTGGAGTATTTAAAATGATGAAAGTTAGTGATGTTCACCTGGATGTATTGTGCAATAATCACTGAAAGCACACGGGTATAGCAAGCAATTAGGGAACATATTGGCCTTTAAAATTCAAAGTAAATTTATTATCAAAGTATATATACTGTATGTCACCATATACAAACTTGAGATTTCAATTTCTTGCAGGCATTCACAAGAAACACAATAGAATCAATGAAAGACTTCCCAATAAGACGGAGAATAACCAATGTGCAAATGACAACAAACTTGGCAAATATAAAATGAGAAATAAACAAAATAATAATAATAAATAAATTAGCAATAAATAAGGAAATGAGTTGTAGGCTATCTGAAAATAAAATAGGTTCTGAGACCAGTTCAGTAAAGTGAAGTTACTTCCTCTGGTTCAAAAGCCTGATGGCTGTGGGGTAATAACTGCTGGTGAAAGTGGTGGTGTAGTTACCGAGGCCCCTGTACCTTTTTCCTGATGGCAGCAGCGAGAAGAGAGCATGACCTGGATGATGGGAGGCCTTACTGATTGATGCTGCTTTCCTGTGATGGTGCTCAATGGTGGGAACGGCTTTATCCATGATGGACAGGGCTGTATCTACTACTTATTATAGGCTTTGTCATTCAAGATCATTGGTGTTTCCACACCAGGCCATGATGCAACCAGTCAATATGCTTTCCAACACACATCTATAGAAGCTTGCCAAAGTTTTACATGACATACCCATTCTTCACAAACTTCTAAGAAATCTGAGGTGCTGCCATGCTTTCTTCATAATGACATTTACGTGCTGGATCCAGGGCAAATCCACTGAAAGTATAACACAAATGGAGCACTCTCAGAGAAAATACAATGATTGCTGTGTTACCAGAGACACGAGGCACAAGTGGCAGGGAATTCAGAGGATTATCGACTGCTAGTCTACCCTGTACATCAGCGACTAGGATGCCTCACTCCCTGACAAGCTGAATGCCTGGTTTAATGAACAAAACAAAGTGCTGGCAAGGAAGGGATCCCTACCCCCGGGGAGCAGGCACTCTTACTGGCTGAAGCTGAGGTGAGGAAGACCCTGGCCAGGGTCAACCCACGCAAAGCTGTGGGACTTGGTAACATACCAGATCAGGTGCTAAAAGATTGTGAAACCCAGCTATCAGAGGTGCTGATGGATACATTCATCATCTCTATGGAACAGTCATTGTCCCTGCAGTTTTCTAGATGGCAACCATCACTCCAGTGCCAAAGAAGGTGACAGTAATCTGCCTAAATGACTATCATTCGGTGGCATTAAACATCAACCATTATGAAATGCTTTGAGCTGCTGGTCATGGAGCACATTAAAGTCTTTCTGCTGGCTACATTGGACCCTTTCCAGTTTGCTTATTGCTCAAATCGATCCATTGACAATACCATAGCCTCTGCCCCTCGGGCATGCTTTCCGCCTATGCTGGATTGAGCATCGAGCTAGCCACTCGGCCTCGTAAAAAAACAAGTGTCGAGTCAGGAACATTCATACTGTGACCCAGTTAATCCGAAAGGAGACCAATCCTGACACCACGCTCCAGGCCTGTATGGCTGACTGTCTGGTGTGACAAGCTATGTATGAATGCCCTTCACACTGTCCTGTCCCACCTGGAAAATGGAGCTTCATATGCCAGGTTGATGTTTATAGACTTAGGTTCAAATTTGCCAGTTATTGTACCCCAAAAACTGGTGGAGAAACTGTCCTCACTGGGTCTCTGTAACTGGATCCAGGACTGCTTAGAAAGGCCACAGTCAGTCCATGTGGGCAGCAACGTCTCTAGTCCCATTACGCTGAGCACTGGCACTCCCAGGGCTGTGTGCTTAGCCCACTGCTGTTCACATTGCTGATGGATTACTGCGTTGCAGGATTCAGCTCAAAACGTATCATCAGGTTTGGAGATGATACAACAGTGGTTGGCCTCATCAGCAATGACGTTGCATCAGAGTACAGAGAGGAAGCCGAGCAGTTGGTGGACTGGTGTGAAAACAACAACCTACGTCTGAATGTGGAGAAGACCAACGAAATGATTGTGGACTTTAGAAAGGTGCAGATGAACAATCCAACTCAGTGCTTGCATGGCTCCTCCATAGGGAGAGTTAAGTGCACAAAGATCCTGGGAGTTCACATCATGGACGTCCTCACCTGGTTCCTCAATATCACCTCCTTGAATAAGAAGAAATAGAAGCACCTCCACTTCCTGAGATTGAGGCAAGTGAGGCTCCCCCCACCCACCCCCCATCTTAACTGAATTTTTCAGAAGGACCATTGAGAGGCTGCTGCACCTCTATCTGGTATGGGAACAGCAGAGCATTGGACCATTAGTCCCCATGAAGGACTGTGAGAATGGTCAAGAAGATCATAGGGGTCTCCCTACAATGCATCCGGGACATTTATCAGGAGTCCTGCAAATGCAGGGTCCTTAGTATTACCAAGGATTCCACCCATCCATCCAACATCCTCTTCAACGTTCTACCATCCAGCAGGAGACTCTGATCCATAAATACAACAACAGTCAGGATAGGAAACAGCTACTTGCCTCAGGCCATTAGGTTTCTGAACTCCTTGCCACATTGCATTTGAAGTATCACCAGATAATTTGTACTGTACCCTACAAAATTTAATTTATTCACTTTACTTTGTTTCTCTGTGTGTAATTCACTTGTAGATTTAATTCTTACTTTCCTAAGTTATTGTGTGTTACGTATATTACTGTTCTTTACACCCTCATCCAGATAATCATTGTCTCTTTTGGCAGTATACATGTATATATTTAAATGACAATAAACTTGACTTGATTTAATTACACATGAAAAGATATCTTCCTAGAAGTAAACAGGGATCTTGTGAGACTGCATCTGAAATATTGTATTCATGTCCAGTCTCCTAAAATAAAGATACACTTGCAGTAGATAAACTGCAACATTGGTTCACCAGATTGTTTCCAAGGGTGAATGGGTTTTCTTCTTTTGAGGAGGAAGTAGGTTATGGCCTATTTGGAAGAATGAGAGATAATGTCACTGAAACATGCAGGCATCACATTTTCCCTATCTATGGTATCTAAATCAAGGGCCAGGATCTTGAAAGGTCAGCTATTCAGGACAGAGATGAGATAAAACTTCTTCATACAGATTTAGCGTATCTTTGGACTGTTTTATTTTTGTGGCTCATTATTCCCAATGCAAATATTAATATTAATGTATTAAAGGATCTGGAATTAGTGCAGGGAAAATGGCACTATGATGAAAGATCAGCCATGTTCTCAATGAATGTTAAAGATGTTTATTACCCAATTTCAAGTTCTGCTTTGGATTTTGTAGTGGGAAAGTATATGAGGAAAAGGCCAGTGATTAGAAGTAAATTAAAAATGGTGGTGATAACCAATGTTCCCTCTAACTTGTAATGACTAGTGTGTGCAAAAAATCTTGCACTGTGCAATTTTTTGCCTAGTGACAACATGTGCACACTGAATAATTTCAATTAAAACGGTATAAATAAACCAGTTCTAAAATCTGCAGACAACTCATCACAAACTCCACGTTGTCAACACCATTTGCATCAGAAACTGGAAAAGGAAATGTAGTTGTGTACGATCGTGAAATATACTCAACATGCCAATGAGATAGAGGGTGACAACCTTTTGTGCACAGTTTAAATTCCTTTGTGCACCAGTAGCAAAAGATGTGTGCGCACACACACTAGAGGGAATATTGGTGATAACAAATTCCTTCCTATATTTTGGTTCACTCATCATCCTTCAGCTGCAACTGGGGATTATGCTTAAATAACACCAAAATCAATGGTATTTGAAGGGGCAGGTAAATTCCATACTACAGAATATAGATGTTTAGTTAATGAAAAAAAGATATTTCACTTGTACTCAAATTTTCTAAACCATTTCTTTCTTTTTTCCATTTCTTTTTTAAAAATCTTTTTAAAATGAAAAAAGTTTATACAGTGCAAAACAAATGTATCGCATGTACAGTTCATAACAGTTAAAAAAAAGCACCCATGGTAGAATCATATATAGTTAGTTACCACCCCACCCTCCCATTGCCCGACTCTAAGCCAACCTTACAATATATAGAAAAGTTAAACAGAACTTTTATCTCCACAGAGCTGTACTTATAAAAAGAAGGTATATTGCCTACTACCTGGACTATAATATGTTTACACATTAAAAACGGTAAATCTTAACTGAAAGAAACTGGAAGTAAGGGATTTATATGCAGAAGAAAAAAAAGGGATGGACCCTTAATCTAAGTGGGAATTATGAAAATATTCAAGAAAAGGTCCACACACCCTTTGGAACTTTATGTCCAAATTAAGAAGTGAATAATGAATCTTTCAAGTTCTAAACAGGGCATAATATCTCTGAGCCATTGAGCATGAGTGGGTGGGGCAGCATCTCTCCACCTAAGAAGGACTGCACGTCTGGCCAAAAGAGAAGCAAAAGACTGTGCACAATGTTTAGTCAGACTCAAATGCATGTCAACCTCTCCTGAGGTGCCAAAAAGAGCTATCAGAGGGTTAGGTTCCAAATAGTAATTAATATATGGGATAAAGTTGGAAAGTCATCTCTCCAGTATTTCTCCAAGCCAGGGCAAATCCAATATATATGAATGAGGGAAGCCTCGCACCCCTCCCCCCCCCCCCCCCCCCCACACACTCCACACTTGTCGCAACAGGGACTAATGGCTGGATAGATACATGATAATTTAATTTTAGACATATGAGCCCTGTGTACAACCTTAAACTGTAACAGGCAATGGTGAGCACATAAAGAAGTTGAATTAACTGACTTGAGAATTGAATTCCATACATCATCGGACAAAGGAAAATTTAAATCTTGCTCCCAGGCAGTTTTAATTTTGTCAAGGGTGGCTTGCCTCAGAGTCGCTAACTTATCTCGAATAGTAGGTATTAAACCTATACACAATGGATTCATGCGAAGAAACAAGTCAACAACATTTTTATTGGGTACCTTGGGGAAGTTTGATCTTAAAGGGTTGATAAAATGTCTCATTTGGAGATATCTAAAGAAGTGAGTAGGTTGGGTAAGTTGAACTTTACAGACAGTTGTTGAAAAGATGCAAAACGATTGTCTATAAAAAGATCTTCAAAGCACCTAATGCCCTTTCTGTGCCGGACTTGAAATGTTAAATTGTGTATGGAAAGCTGAAAGAGATGATTATGCAAGATAGGATTAGAGAGAGAGAAACCGTGAAGACCATTATACTTTCTATACTTTAGGCGGATGGCAAGGAAGTGTGGAGATGGAGAAATACTTCTTATGAGTTCAACTCCATTGCCACCCATATTGGGCAGTCAGACTGATTATAAAAGTAAGACCAAAAGATTAGACAATGTATGTTGGCTGCCCAGTAATATAAGCGGTAATTGGGCAAGGCTATGCCCCCTACACTTTTAGGTTTTTGAAGGCGAGCTTTATTTAATTGGGGACGTTTGCCCTTCCATAGATAGGACAAAATAATTGAGTCTAACAAGTCGAAGAAAGCTTTAGAAATAAAAATTGGTAAAGATTGAAGTAAGTATAAAAATTTAGGAAGTATGTACATTTTAATGACATTAATTCGACCCATCAGGGACATGCAGGGAGTGATCACTGTGCTGGGCTCTGTTTTATATGATTTAAGAGATTAGTAAAATTTTCTCCGAAAAGACACTTATAGTTCCTTGTTACTGTAATGCCAAAGTAAGTAAATTGATTATTCACTGCTTTAAAAGGGAGGTTGTGAAACTCTAACATTTGTGCTTCCCTGTTTATTGAAAAGAGTTTACTCTTATGTAAATTAAGTTTGTATCCAGAAAACTGGCTATATTTGTTAAGGAGTGAAAACATTGAAGGTAGAGAGGTAGTCGAATTTGATATAAAAAGTAAAAGGTCATCAGCATAAAGAGAGACTTTGTGTTCAACACCCCCCACCCCCAATCCCTATCAGATCAGCGCAGCCACGAAACACAATTGCCAATGACTCTATACCCAGATCAAAAAGTAAGGGACTTAAAGGGCACCCTTGCCAGGTGCCACGTTTAAGATTGAAAGGTTGGGATTGCTGACAGTTAGTCAAAACAGAGGCAGTGGGATGGGAATATAACAATTTAATTCATGTAATAAAACTGTCCAAGATCAAATTTTTCTAAACTGCAAAGAGATAGTTCCACTCCACATGATCAAAAGCTTTCATGGTGTCTAAAGAAATAATACATTCAAGAATCCCAGCTAAAGGTGAGTATAAGATATTAAATAGATGCCCTATATTGAAAAAAGGGAGATGATTTTTATTAAAACCAGTCTGGCCTTCAGAAACTGTTAAAGGTAGTAAGTTCTCCAATCTATGGGCCAAAACTTTATGCAAAGTTTTAACATCAACATTTAGCAAAGAAATTGGCCTGTACAAAGAACTCTCTGTTGGATCTTTGCCCCTTTTTGCTAAAAGAATGATACATCTTCATTAAATGATGCTGGCAGCTTACCTTGTTTAAATGAGTCAGATAAAATCAAGGTTAGTTGAGGTGAAAGCAATGAGAAAAATGATTTATAGAATTCTACAGAGAACCCATCAGGTCCAGGAGATTTACCAGTCTCCTGTATAGAAATAGCTGAGGATATTTCCTCTAGTGATATTGGATCATTTAGTTTTGCTTTGAGATCAGGAGGAAGTGTAGGAATATTTAGACTATTTAAGAAATTCTTGGCAGAAATGTTATCATTTAAAGATTCACAAGTATAGAGTCGGGAATAAAAATTCCTGAATATGTCATTGATTTCAGAAAGATTCAAGGTAATATTCCCATTTCCCATTTGAATTCTTGCTTTGTGTTGTTTAGCTTTGAAGCATCTTAGTTGGTTGACTAAAAATTTACCAGATTTATCACCATAAATATAAAACCGCCTCTTACTTTCCAAAAGTTGGTGTTCAATTGGGTGAGTGGAAATAAGGTCAAACTTAGTTTGAAGTTCCACTCGTTTCTTATACAGTTCCAGATTTTTAGTTTGGGCATATAGTTGGTCTGTTTCTTTGGATTTGATTGACCAGATCTAATTGCTCTTTATAGGTCCTTCTTTTCAAATTCGCAGAGTATGAAATTATTTAACCCCTTAGTATGCTTTCATAGCATCCCAAAGCACCAGACTTGAAGTTTCAGATGATATGTTAGTACTTAGGAAAAAAATTATCTTGTCCTCCATAAATTTTACAAAATCATTATCTGACAGTAAGGTTGAATTAAAACACCAATGTTTATTTATTTCATGGGGGAACCAGGAAGAATTATAGACAGGGTGACTGGCTGAAATCATTATACTCTGATAGTCGCAAGAATGGACAGATAGGATCAACTTATTATCAATTAAAAATAATCAATTCTAGTAAAAGTGTAATGAACAAGTGAAATAAACGAATAATCTCCCTCATTTGGGTGGAGAAAACACCATACATCAGAGATACCATGATTGGAAAGGAAGGACTAAATTAATGAAGCAAATTTGCTTGGTAGTCTGGGAATAGAAGACGATCGATCCAAAACTGGATCTAACCAACAGTTAAAGTCACCACCCAATATGAGAGAGTATGAACTCAACTCAGGCAATAGAGAGAAGAACTGATCAAAAAACTCCACATCATCCAAGTTAGGAGCATATAAGTTAGCCAACACTACCAATGTATTATATAACTTCCCCGAGACAATGATAAAACAACCATTTGTATTTGTTACTTTGTTATGGAGCTCAAAGGGAACATTTGGATTTATGAGAATTGAGACCCCTCCCTAGCTTTAGCCTGAAAAATAGAATGGAAATGCTGCCCCACCCATCTTGACATGAGATGAGAGTTATCAGAACTATGAATGTGTGTTCCTTGCAAAAAAGCAATTACTGCATTAAGCTGTTTAAGATGCAAAAACACCTTCCTTCTTTTAACAGGATGGTTCAATCTCTGAACATTCCAGCTCACAAAATTCAATGGACTAACCATTGTCCTTTAAAAAACATACTGGATAATAGGCATAAGTAATGTCAGAAATTCGAATAACAGCTCTGGGACAAAAATATAAAACAAAGAAAAACAGGACAAAAATACGTCCTGAATAACAAAAATATCTAAAGGTTTTATGAATAATATTGGTATTCGAGTTCCCACCACCTCCCAACCCACAACAAGACAGCTTCCGAAAAACAGCAGCAAGCTCTTCAAAAGAAAAATTCACCCCATAATGCAACTTCCTGTCTTGTGACATCATCATCAATTCCTTCTTTTATCAATTTAAAAAAAAACAGAAAACTTTTAGCACTCCAGACTAATATTATACATTGTGAAAAATAGAGCAATTCCTCCAAAATTTATTAAGCATGACTCAAAGTAATAATCCAAAAAAAGGATATGAATTAGTATTTAGAAAAAGAAAGATAAAAACAAGTAAACAGACTTTACCCAATGAACCACCCATGAAAAAATTCATTAAATTGAAAAAAAAGGTCACGGAAGAAAACAAACAAAAATTAATGCTTCTCCGCCAATCTAACTAATCAGACTGAATCGGAAGAAATCCAAGTAATAGGGAGGCTATCAATACATTTCTGAGCTTCTGCAACCAAATTTAACCACTTCTTGTCTCCACTGGGAAGAGTGATTTGAAGTCGTGCCAGAAACCAAAGAGAAGGCCTGAATCCACGATTATATAGCTCCTTCGTTACTTCTCTATACTTGGCTCGTAGAGTCAAAACTTGAGGAGCATAATCCTCAACAACACTAATCTTGTACTCTAAATTCTTCAGCAAACACGAGGAAATCTGCGGATGCTGGAAATTCAAGCAACACACGCAAAATGTTGGTGGAACGCAGCAGGCTGGGCAGCATCTTATAGAGAGAAGCACTGTCGACGTTTCGTCATGATGAAGGGACTTGGCCTAAAACATCAACAGTACTTCTCCCTATAGATGCTGCCTGGCCTGCTGCATTCCACCAGCATTTTGTGTGTGTTGTCTCTAAATTCTTTCTCCGCCAAGCTTCCCTGACCAGGAGATCTTTAATCTGGTAGCATTGAAATCGTAAAATTACTGGGTGTGGTCTGTGTCCCAAAGCTGGTTTAGGTGCTAAGGAATGGTGAGCTGTATTTATCTCGAGCAGAGTCGAAAATAAGTCCTTCCCGAAAATCTCACATAGCAGAGTGGAGAAAAAATTCAGTGGGACATCCACGTTCGATAGATTCCGACAGGCCCAAGATATGTAGGTTCTGATGCCTGCTTCGGCTTTCCAGGTTGGTAACTTTTGCTGTTAGCTTGTTATTAGTATTGCGCAAGCTGGAACAAATGTTTTCTAGCTCGTTAACACGTTGTTCCAAATCTTGCATAACAAGACTTGATAAGCATTGGGCATGATCCTCCACTTTGGAATTGATTTGATCCAATTTTGATTCCAACGAACAGAAAGAGGACTTAAATTCAGCCCTTCTCTCCTGACGGTGCTGATCCAGTATCAAGATAATGTTATCTCCTGACTGGCCAGCCACTGGAACGTCTTTTTTTCCAGGTTTGGAACTCTTTAAGGTCATTGTAGAGCAGGAATATTCACAAGCGGGAAGGAGAATAAAAAGTTTAACAATTTCGATTTTTAAAAATGGAGAAAAGGAATGCAGAGATTAGAAACAGAGCGGAGTGGAAGTTTTTAGCGACTAGTCCATCACCATCTTGACCGGAAGTCCTTTTTTCTCATTTCTTTAACATTTTTAAAGGCAAGTTTTATTTTAAATTGGTTGATAACATAAATCACTATGTGATAAGGATTTTTTCCGTCTTTCTTTACTTACCAAACAACTTTGATCTTGGTAGTGGGTTTAGATTCTTTTTTATAATAAAATTATTACAATTCAAATTACAATTTAATTAATATATGTGTTTGATTATGAATACAGGGTACTGCGACTGCAAGTGTGATTTAAATATAATGTATTCGATACTGTTCTTTTTTTTGATTCATAATATATATGCTCATGTACTCTGTATTCTTCTAGTGAAAATGAATAAAAATATTGAAAAAGAAGAAGAAATTGGTTAATAGCATTTGAGCTCTACAAGATAGCCGGAATATGGCATTCAACCCTAATATCCAGACCCTGACTGGTAATAGAGATTACAGTAACATGATTAAGGTTGTCATAGCTGGGGGAGATAGTGGGGATAAGCTCCCACTATCTATTAAATGCTCCCAATGGTGTGCACCTCAAATAGCCTCTGACAACCAAGTTCAACTCCTGGTCTTCACATATGGCTTAGCTACTAAGCCCGGAAGAACAGTTTTTACTGATAGGAGAAGGGACAAAGGCGTGTTACTGGTGCCTTAAAACTAGTTGCCTCGAGCACATAGGGTTCATCAGCCTTGGTTGGCAGCTCATCTAGAAGGAAAACTCTAATCTCGAATCTCTGCTGCCTTGCGGCTATACCCACTCACAGGGAAAGCTTTGGGAGTAAACCCCAAGGAAAAATCTGGAGCTGGAGTCCCCAAGGCAATCCCACGTTGAGTTCAACACTGACTGGCAACTTCTGCGATACCACTGCTGCCAAACTGTACTGGTCTCTGCAGTTCTTTTGGATCCATCAGCTGTGTGGAGACAGGGAGCCTGCTACACGGGCAACAGCCTGCTCTCCAAATCATACTGCCCTGGCTTCCATATCATGTAAACAGCAGGCATGCAACATCCATGGTCAACCCCAGCCAACAAAGGGCCCCTGTAGGAGGATGTTGTGTACAAACATGCTGCCACTTTTCCTACATTATTTTGCAATGATTTGCTTCTGAAATTACCTGAACTCATGAACTAAATGCCACTCTTTATTTCTTCTGTCATTTATCATTAGCATTTTCCACACCACTATCAGAATCAGTAAACCAATGTCATGCCCTTGCATTGGAGCCATAATTACAGACAGCTGTTACTGAATGGTAGGCTACAATACTCACTGGTCCAACACCCGATTCCCATAATAGGAACATTACTCTGAGCCCCTTTCTTAGAGATTGCCAAATAGACAATAAAAATTCCTCTTTATTCTTGGAGCTTTGCTGAAAATAGTGTAACAGTCCCACTGATTTGCAGGAATCCCTGGCCCGTGACCACACACAATGGAGAAGGCACCTTCTGATTGACATTAAGAACTGAGGGGCTTATTGGTTTGGATAAGACCATCTTTCTAATTTAAATACACGAGAGATTGCAGATACTGGAATGTGAAGAAAAAACACAAGAAGCTGGAGGAACTCAGTGGATCAAGCAGCATCTATGAAGGGAAATGGTCCATAGATGTTGACTGACCGAGTTCCTGCAGCAACTTGTGTGTTGCACTTTTCCAACCTAACCACTCACCTCCTGATCTCATCAATCACCTGAGACATCGAGTTAAGAGTAAATCACCCAACCCTGTGAGACCTCCTAAGGAGACGGCCCAAGGAAGACTACCACCCTTGATATTCTTGCAGAAAAAACACTAGGTGACCACTAATACCATGGAGACTCAGGGAAAAATGCATCCTGAACTAGGATGATAACACTGTACTTTAAAGTTTAGTTATTGTTGTTGTTGTAATTCAAAGTGCTGTTGTAGTTACAACACAGTTTTGTAAGAAAAATATTGGGACAATGAGAAGGCTCCATACCAAAGGAACAAACACACAAACATGTTGGAGGAACTCCGCAGGTGAGGCAGCATTTACGGAAATAAATAAACAGCCAACAATCCAGGCCGAGACATTTCTTCAGGACTGGAAAGGAAAAGGGAAGACTCCAGAATAATAAAAGTGGCAGCAGGAGAGGGCAGGGGAAGGAGAATTGAGCTAGAAGTTGTGAAGCCAGGTGGGTAGAAAAGGTAAAGGGGTGGAGAGGAAGGACTGGGAGGAATCTGAGTGGACCATGAGAGAAAGGGGTTGGGGGTGGGGGGAGGTGATAGGCTGGTGAGAAGAGGTAAAGGCCAGAATAGGAAATAGAAGAATGGAGGGGAGAGGATTTTTTTTTACCAGAAGGAGAAATTGATATTCATGCCATCAGGTTGAAGGCTACCCAGACGGAATATCAGGTGGTGCACCTCCGCCCTGAGGATGGCCTCATCGTGGCACTAGAGGAAGCCATGGGCCATCATGTTGGAATGGGAATGGGATTGGGAATTAAGTTGGGACTGCTGGGGAGTTCCACCTTAGCAGATGGAGCAGAGGTGCACGATGAAGCAATCTCCCGCCAATTTAGAACGGATCTCATCAATGTAAAGGAGGCCCCATTGGGAACACCAGACACAATAGATAACTCCAGCAGATTCGCAGGTGAAGTGTTGCCTCAACTAGAAGGACTGTTTGGGACCCTGAATGATGGTGAGGGAGGAGGTGAATGGGCAGGTGTAGCACTTTCACCGCTTGCAGGAATAACTGGCTGGAGTGAGATTAGTGGGGAGGAGCAATGGACACGGGAATCACTGAGGGAGTAATCCCTGTGGAAAGTGGGACAGAATGAGGGGGAGGTAAAGATGTGTTTGGTGGTAGGATCCCTTTGGAGATGGCAAACATTGTGGAGAATGACGTGTTGGATGTGGAGGTTCATGGGGAGGTACGTAAGGGTGAGAGGAACTCTATCACTGTTAAGGCGGCAGGAAGATGGGGTGAGCATGGATGTTCTGGAAACGGTCGAGATCCGGGTGAAAGCAGCATCAATGGTGGAGGAAGGGAAACCCCATTCTTTGATGGATGAGAACACCTCTGATGTCCTGGAAAGAAAAGCCACATCTTGGGAATAGATGCCACAGAGACAAAGGAACTGAGAAAGGGGAATACTGTAGAATTTTTACAGGAGACAGGGTGGGAAGAGGTATAGTTAAGACCTCTTAACTATGAGATCTTATAGTGGGAATTAGTAACTTTATAAAAGATGTTGGCGGACAGTTTCTCCCCAGAGATGGTGACAGAGAGATTGAGAAAGGTGAGGGAGGTGTCAGAAATGGACCAACAGAAGATAGAGGCAAAATTGATGGAATTTGCAAGTTCAGCACAGGTGCCATTGCAGTCATCAACGTAGCTGAGGAACTGTTGGGGAGCACTACTGGGGAAAGCTTGGAACATACTGCTCTATGTAGCCAGGAAAAGGCAGGCATTACTGGAGACCATGCATGTACCCGTGGCTACCTCTGAAGCGTAGAGCAAGTGGGAGGAGCCAAAGGAAAAATTGCTGACAGTGAGGACTAGTTCTGTCAGACGGAGGGGGTTGATGGTGGAGGGGAACCAGGTGGTTCTTTTATTGAGAAAGAAGTGGAGAGCTTTAGGGCCTTCTTGATGAGGGATAGAAGTGTATAGGGAAGGGACTGGACATCCACGGTGAAGATGAGGCGGTCAGGGAATTGAAATTAGTGAGAAGCCCAGGAGCGGAAGTGTCATGGATGTAGAAGGAACTAAACCAAGGAGTCCAGAATGGAGATGAGGTATGACGACACCAGTTCAGTGGGGCAAGAGCAGGCAGACACAATAGGCCTACCAACAGTCAAGCTTGTTGATCGTGGGTAAGAGTTAGAAATGAGCAACGCGGGGTAAGGGAACTATGAGCTTAATGGTGTACAGCTTTGATTTCCAGCATCTGCAGATTTTCTCGTTTATGAGATTGGTGGCAGTGGACAGGAGTTCCCCAGAGTTGTTGAGGTTTCGGAGACAGCTTTCTGATAGTGCGGAGTGGGATCCACTTCAATGGGTAGGTGTGAAGTGTTGTCTGAGTTGCCGCTTGGCCTCAGCAAGGTAGACATCAGTCCACCACACTCCCCTTGGCTGCGGGTTTGATGGTGACGTTGGGATTAGTGTGGAAAGATGGAGGGCCGGGCTTCCAGAGGTTCCAGGAGAGATGGAGTCCAGCGGCTGTCGTCTTGTCGGCAATTCGAGATAAAATAAAATCATCAGTGGAATTCTTGCCAAATAAGTGGACTGGGAGACTGAAGAACTCGGCGTGGAACTCAATGAGGAGCGGGCGAAGGGGGACAACGATGTTCCGTCGGAGAGAATGAAGGTCGGAGAGAATGGTGAAGACAGGGCAAGGATTAGAGCTGGGATCAGAGGAAAGGGTGGGGTCAGGGTTGGGATGTTCAGAGAAGGTGAGGTGGGAGGAAGATGGAGGCTCCGAGGTGGATCATGACGGTTGGAGAGTGGTGATGGGGGGGAAGGGGAAGGAAAGAAACAGCGAGCGAAGTCTCGGTCTGGAGCCGGAGCTAAAGGCTCGTTGGAACTGGGGTTGGCGACAATTGTTACCGATCTCGGACCGAAAAGTTGATTGTTTAATAATGTCCACGGATGCTGCCCGACCCGCTGAGTTACTCGTTCTCCGAGCGCGTTGCTGCAGGACTTCCAGCCTCCCGCGGTCGGCCGATGACGTCATTGAGGGGCGGGGTTTGATGACGTTTGTGATTGACGGGCGGCCGAGTGATGGCGGTGCCCAGTGTTTGGATGCTGGGCCGCTGCACGGTGAGGAGCGCGTTTCTGCGGAGCAGTGTGGTGTGCCGAGCGCCGGCAAATGGTTACGCCAAGAAAGCAGGTAAACGGCTTTCGCAGCTGACCTGGAGCTCTGCTCGGGAGCGGCGATTTGACCCTGCAGTGTAGGCCCCAGTCAGGACACGGACCCTCTCCAGCTCACGCCGCACACCCTCGCACTGGGTGCCCCCCACCCCACCCCACCCAGCCTGGGCATCGAGCACACCCTCCTGATTACCCAGTTTGGACAGTGGATCTATTCCCCCCGGCCTGGACTGTTGGTTCACAGTACACACCTTCCCAGTCACCACCCCCTCTCCCAGTTCCAACATAATCTGCCATTGGGTTTTGAACCTCTAACTTTACATTGCTGTATATCAGTGATGCGACTTCAATCCGTTAGACGTTAGGAGGTCCTAAATACGTGATGAAAGGGACAACGGGATCTTTCTAAGGTTATTTATAACCTGCCTGTATTTTTCAGCTGTTAAGGGAAAAGGTAAGGTTGGAATCAAAGAGGCTCGGCCAAGTCCAGAGATATGTAAGGATCCTGCCATTCTGACCACTCATGCTGTGGGAGTGAATATCTACAAGCAAGGTGCAGATCCAAAGCTACTGCCAGATTCTGAATACCCCGACTGGTAGGTGTTACCCTCATTTCAATCTGTGCTTTCTTCCTCCTAACTTCTCTGGGTAGAGTAGTTCTGGGTATAGAAGCAGTTCCAGATCAGTAGTCCTTCCATGAGGCTATCATTATTGTCAGCCAAGACAGCTCCACATCTTTTTACTCCAGTCCCAGTTCTTCATATTCTCTGATAGATTTGTCTTCTACTATCTGCTGGTTCACTCTTCCATCTCCTCCTATATTTTTTGTAACCTTTAACCCTTACACCCACCTGGGGTGCAACACCTGCTCTTTCACGTTTTATTTTCCTAAACAATATAGAACATTCAGTGTTGGTAGTATGTTATTCTTTAGACTGGGGAAACAAAATCAACTGAATAAGTGCTTTGCAGAGCATGTTTAGTTTACAAGGTTGACCCAGAGCCTTCACATATTTACCTGCACTTAATTCTCCAACCCACTTCCCCTCTAATCAGTCTGTGTTTGGCTTCTCCCTGTTCCGGTGATATAAAGTGCACACTTGAGGAACCACACCTCATTGGCTGATTGGCAATTTTATAGTTTTCTAAAATTGGCTCTGATTTCAGTGGTTTTGGATTACCAGACTTTTCATAATGTTGCTTCAGATTTATATCATTTGTTCCTTCCTTTTGCTGCACAAATCACTCTCTCACCTAGATGGGGTCAGTTGTGCTGTGAGGATTACATTCCTTGACTTCTCTAGTGCCTTTAACACCATCCAGCCCAAGATCTTAAGGCACAAACTAACGGAGATGGGAGTAGACTCTCACATGGTGGATTGGATAGTGGACTACTTGACAGATAGACCTCAGTATGTGCGGTTGGGAGACTGTAGGTCTGACACGGTGGTCAGCAGCACAGGAGCGCCGCAGGGAACCGTACTCTCTCCGGTCCTGTTCACCCTGTACACATCAGACTTCCAATATAACTCGGAGTCCTGCCATGTGCAGAAGTTCGCTGATGACACGGCCATAGTGGGGTGTGTCAGGAATGGACAGGAGGAGGAGTATAGGAAACTGATACAGGACTTTGTGATATGGTGCAACTCAAACTACCTGCGTCTCAATATCACCAAGACCAAGGAGATGGTGGTGGACTTTAGGAGATCTAGGCCTCATATGGAGCCAGTGATCATTAATGGAGAATGTGTGGAGCAGGTTAAGACCTACAAGTATCTGGGAGTACAGTTAGACGAGAAGCTAGACTGGACTGCCAACACAGATGCCTTGTGCAGGAAGGCACAGAGTCGACTGTACTTCCTTAGAAGGTTGGCGTCATTCAATGTCTGTAGTGAGATGCTGAAGATGTTCTATAGGTCAGTTGTGGAGAGCGCCCTCTTCTTTGTGGTGGCATGTTGGGGAGGAAGCATTAAGAAGAGGGACGCCTCACGTCTTAATAAGCTGGTAAGGAAGGCGGGCTCTGTCGTGGGCAAAGTACTGGAGAGTTTAACATCGGTAGCTGAGCGAAGGGCGCTGAGTAGGCTACGGTCAATTATGGAAAACTCTGAACATCCTCTACATAGCACCATCCAGAGACAGAGAAGCAGTTTCAGTGACAGGGTACTATCGATGCAATGCTCCTCAGACAGGATGAAGAGGTCAATACTCCCCAATGCCATTAGGCTTTACAATTCAACCGCCAGGTCTTAAGAACTTTTTAAAAGCTATTATTAATGCTTTTTGAGATAGTGATTTAGATGCATATCATATTTTTTACTGAGTTAAGTATTGTATGTAATTAGTTTTGCTACAACAAGTGTATGGGACATTGGAAAAAAAGTTGAATTTCCCCATGGGGATGAATAAAGTATCTTTCTATCTATCTATCTATCTATCTATCTATCTATCTATCTATCTATCTATCTATCTATCTATCTATCTATCTATCTATCTATCTATCTATCTATCTATCTATCTATCTATCTTTGGTAACCCTAGATTTCATTCCTCTTTCCCTAGATGTGTTTCCTGAGACATTTTTATTATTCACCACCCTTTTTCAGCCAGTACCACATTCATTTATATCATTAAATTTCTTCTATATGCTCCCCTATCACAAACCTTCCTGTATGTTGTCTCTGCTTCTCACCATCTTCCTCTTTCTCTGCAACTTAACTTTAACTTTGCTCTGTTCCATTGAAATGTCATGGAGGCGAGGCATTGTTTCTCCACAGATGCTGCCTGACCTGCTGAGTACTTCCAGCAGTTTCTATTTCAGGTTCCCAGCAGCTGCAGTATTTTATTTTCAGATTATATATCCTCCCTTCCAAGCACTTCAGTTTGATTTGTCTTCCAACTAAATATTCCCTAAAATTCTCATAATCCTTTGTGAAGGAGACTTGTAACCATTTCGAAATCGATGCTGGATGAATTCAGTGAATGTAAAAGATGTCTGTAGACATGTCTGGTTGAGATCCCGCATCAGGACTGACAAGGAATAGGAAGATAAAGTTCAGAGTAAAGTTTATTATCAGGGTACATATATGTCACTACATACAACCCTGAGATTCTGTTTCATGCAGGTATACTTAGCAAATCTATAAAACAGTAACGTAGACGGGATCAATAAACAACAAACTGTGCAAATGTAAATATAAATAAATAGCAATAAATAATGAGTATGATATAACATGAAATGAAAGAGCATGAAATAACAAGATAAAGCGTACTTAAAGTAAGACCATTGGCTGTGGGAACAGCAGATGCAGAAAGAGTGTTAATGGTTGAGTAACTGTTCTGGTGGTGTGAGTCCTGAGGCACTTGTACCTTCTTCCTGATGGCAGCAGTGAGAAAAGAGAATGACCTGGGTGGTGAGGATCTTTGATGATGGATGCTGTTTTTCTACGGCAACATTTCATGTCAATGTGCTCAAAAGGTTGGGAGGGCTTTACCCGTGATGTACTGGGTCGAATCCACTACCTTTTGTAGGATTTTCCACTCAAAGGCTCTGGTGTTCCCACACCAGGCCGTGATGCAGCCAGTCAGCACACTTTCCACCACACGTCTGTAGAGGATTGACAAGGTTTTTGATGACATGTCAAATCTCCGCAGACTCCTGAGGAAGAAGAGGTGCTGTCGTGCTTTCTTTATAATTATATTTATACGATGGGTCCAGGGCAGCTCATCTGAGGTAGTAACATCCAGGAATTTAAAGTTACTGACCCTTTCCACCTCTGATCCTCCATTGAGTACTTGCTCATGGACCTCTGGTTTCCCTCTCCTGAAGACTACAATCAGTTCCTTGGTCGTACGGACATTGAGTGAGAGGTTGTTGTTATTACACTACTCAGCCAAATTCTCACTCTCCCTCCTGTATGTTGATTCATCACCCTCTTTGATACTGCCCACAACAGTGGTGTCATCAGCAAACTTGTGTATGGTTGGAGCTGTATTTAGCCACACAGTCACAGGTGTAAAGTGAGTAGAGCAGGGACCTAAGCACACATCCCTGTGGTGCTCCTATGCTGATGGAGATTGTGAAGAAGATTATTCGTCACTAGGTGGACGAGATTATTTGTCACTAGGTGGAGCTCTTATGTTGTTAACTGTGTAATTTGAGCAGTAAAAGAATTGATTTTTTTATTTGATCAATGTCTTGAAGGTTGTTTTCCTTGAACCTTGGACCGCCAAAGAACCTGGATGAACTGGACCCAGAATCCTCGGAATACTGGAAAAGAATAAGAAAACAACACATGTGGCAACATAACAAAGAACAAAAAGGAAAGAAAGTCTAACACAAATTTTGGGTGTGAGCCACAAGTATCCAGTTCACTAAAATGATGAATGTCTTCAAAGGAGTTTTGAGCAGCAGTGGTCATGTGGAACAAACTGTCAAACCGGCAAGGAAGACCTGTGAAGGAGCTGAACTGTATACAATATGACCCATATGGGGAAAATGTGACTAACACTTGCATTGTCGATTAATAATACAAAATAAAAAGAGAGCAATATTTTTTATACAATATTTTCCTTCCTTCCCGCTGCTCCAGGAGGAAATGGGTCTCAAGGGGGAAATACATGCCCTGGTTATTGAGAAAGAAATTCTGTAGGTTCTAACTAGAGTAGTGATAAAGTCCTTCTGCCTCATTATTCTGGGTATTCAAGTTCTCTTCAGTCACTTCTGCAGGGATCTTCTTCTTTGGGTTCATTATTGAGGAACCTGTTCTCCACAATCAAAGAAAAAGTATCAGGAGCAGGCCAGCAGGCCCCTCATGCCTGTGCTACCATTCAATAGGATCACGGCTGGTCTTGTGCTCGCCTCAAATGCCCTACTGTGCCAGTCCCCACAGGTCCAAATTCCTCATTCTTTCAAATGTCTATCCAATTCCACTTTAAGTGTGAGGTTATCCACTTTGGGAGTAAGAACAGGAAGGCAGATTATTATCTGAACGGTGTAGAGTTGGGTAAGGGAGAAATACAAAGAGATCTCGGAGTCCTTGTTCATCAGTCACTGAAGGTGAATGAGCAAGTGCAGCAGGCAGTGAGGAAGGCTAATGGAACGTTGGCCTTTATTACAAAGGGAATTGAGTACAAGAGCAAGGAAATCCTCTTGGATTTGTACAGAGCCCTGGTGAGACCACACCTGGAGTATTGTGTACAGTTTTGGTCTCCAGGGTTAAGGAAGGACATCCTGGCTGTAGAGGAAGTGCAGCGTAGATTCACGAGGTTAATTCCTGGGATGTCAGGACTGTCTTACGCAGAGAGGTTAGAGAGACTGGACTTGTACACGCTGGAATTAAGGAGATTGAGAGGGGATCTGATTGAAACATATAAGATTATTAAGGGATTGGACAAGATAGAGGCAGGAAATATGTTCCAGATGCTGGGAGAGTCCAGTACCAGAGGGCATAGTTTGAGAATAAGGGGTAGGTCATTTAGGACAGAGTTAAGGAAAAACTTCTTCTCCCAGAGAATTGTGGGGGTCTGGAATGCACTGCCTCGGAAGGTAGTGGAGGCCAATTCTCTGGATGCTTTCAAGAAGGAGCTAGATAGGTATCTTATGGATAGGGGAATCAAGGGATATGGGGATAAGGCAGGAACCGGGTATTGATAGTAATTGATCAGCCATGATCTCGAAGGGCCGAATGGTCTACTTCTGCACCTATTGTCTATTAAATTTATCTGGTGACCTGGTCTCCAACATCCTCAGGGGCAAAGGATTCTAGAAAATCACTAACAGTAGAAATTTCTGTGCGCCTCTGTTTTAAATGACTGGTTATTTTGTTTGTGACTTGTTCACAAGTGAAAACATCTGAAAATCTATTCTGTCATGCCTTCTTACAATTTGGGTTCATTGGTGCTGGTACATTAGTTCTCTGGTCTCCATGTTTCTGGGACACAGGTTCTCTGATCTCACAATTGATGGTGCACTTGTTTTTTTCCCGTCACTGGGGTTCCTGGGCAGTGGTTCTTTGGTTTCCCTGTTGCTGAGGTGCTCTTCCCCTGGGCTCTGACTACTGTTGGTGTATTGGATTTTTAAGCTCTGGCTGGAGTTTGAAGGATATCCATTAAAATGTCAATAAAATAAAGTCCTGTACTGACTATATTCTAAACCTGTAGTTAAATGGTCAGCAGCATCGAGAGGGATTTGGCTTAAAAGGTGCAAACAGTGCAGTGGTGAAGTGTTCCTGGGGTCGGTGGAATTAAATGGATGTTTGTATCTCATCAAAGAGTGTTTGAATTTGTAACCTTTTCACCTAGAGTACAAAATTCACTGTTGGAATGCATTTTAAAATAACTGTAAAGAACTTCTTTCCGAAGGCTATTTTTTTTTAACCTTTAGAATGTTCCCTAGCCTTCAAAATTGTAGTTGTATTCTTGTGCATCTCCACTGCTCGGTTTCTCAATATGTGGGAAAAGGCTAACTTGCCACTCTAGATTTATTTTTATGTTTGTAAGTGCATTATATTTGTTAGTGATGGACTTGTGCAGGAATATTAAGGTTAATTCCTGACTTCCTATTATTCTGGATATGTAAGTGGTCTCCATTGCTGATAAGCCAGTAGCCTCGAGCTCGTACAACCATTTAACTTCTTCTAGGTATTACAAAAGATAAATCAGTATTTTTAGTACTGATCCTTACAAGCCAGAACAATCTCTATGGATCAGGGAGAAGGACAAATCCAGTCAGAGTCTGACCTCTCTGAACTACCTTCTCCTCACAATTAAATCTGCTAACTAGGCATAGAGCAGCACTTAAACCCAAGGTCAGTACCCTGACTTCCTGCATTCCACCAGTTCCTGCACTTCAGAAAAAAGGATGTATTTAATCAGATGTAAATTAAAGTGGGCATCCTGAGGTTGTGCAAGAAACTACAAAATAAAAAGGAATTTGGGGTTCTTTGTACATACAGCAAATATTTACACAGGACGATATAAAAGGTGAGTTTTCATTGACATTTAGAAGACACTGGTGAGATTGCTCTGGGGTTGCTACATACAAATTTGATATCCATATTTATGGAAAGGTGCCATCATCAGTGATGCTCGCTAAATTTCTTCATGAGATTAAGAAAGGTGGGCCTATGGTTATTGGAATGTAGCAGAACAAGCAATAATCTTCAAAATCAGTTTTATTGTCACTGGCATACTGTATATGAAATTTGTTGTTTTGTGGCTGCAGTACAATGCAAGACATAAAAGTTACTCTGTTACAATGAATAAATAGTGCAAAAAAGGAATAAGAGCAGAATTAGGCCACCATTCCATCATGGCTGATCTGGGATCCCGCTTAAACCCATACATCTGCCATATCCTTTGATACCGTGACCGGCCAAGAAACAATCAATTGCTGCTTTAAATATACGCACAGACTTAGTCTCCACTGCGGTCTGTGGCAACTCTCTGGCTAAGAAAATTCTTCCTTCCTTCTAAAGAGTTGCCCCTCAATTTTGTACCTGTACCCTCTAGTTCTGGATACCCCTGCTATTGAAAATATCTTCTCCACATTCACTTTATCTAGTCCTTTCAACATTGAGTAGGTTTCAATGAGATCCCCCACATTCTTCTAAATTCCAGTGAGTACAGGCCCAAAGCTGCCAAATGCTCCTCATAGGTTAACCCCTTAATTCCCGGAATCATCCATGTGAACCTCCTCTGGACTCTTCCCTTCCTGAGAAATGGGGCCCAAAACTGTTGACAATACTCTTAAGTGCAGCCTGACAAGTGTCTTATAAAGGCCCAGCATTATCTGTTTGCTTTTATATTCTATTTCTCATGAAATAAATGCCAAAATTTTGTTCGCCTTCTTTACTAGAGACTCAATATATACATTAACCTTCTGGAGGTCTTACACGAGGACTCCTAAGTCCTTTTGCACTCTGATGTTTGAACCTTCTTCCCCATTTAGACAATATTGCACTATTGTTCCTTTTACCAAAATACATTATCATACAATTCCCATTACTGTATTCCATTTACCACTTCTTTGTCCAATCTTCCAATTTGTCCATGTCCTGCTACAATCACATTGCTTCCTTAGTATTACCTACCCATCCACCATTCTCCATGTCATCTGCAAACTTTGCCACAATACCATCGATTCCATTATCTAAATCATTGACAAACTATGTGAAAGCAGTGGCCCCAATACTGACCCCTGAAGAACACCAACCAGAAAAGGCCACTTTTATTCCCATTCACTGTCTCCTACCTGTCAGTTATTCCACTCTCCATGCCAGAATCTTTCCTGTAACACCATAGGCCTCATGTATGGCATCTTATCAAACTCCTTCTGAAAATCCAAGTAAATGACATCCACTGCCTCTCCTTTGTCCACCCTGCTTGTTACTTCCTTGAAGAAGTCCAACAGATTTGTCAGGCAAGATTTCCCTTTACAGAAACCATGCTGACTTTGACTTGTTTTATCATTAGTCTCCAAGCCATCCTTAAAAATAGACTCCCAACACTTTCCCAGCCACTGAGGTTAGGCTAATTGGCCTATAATTTCTTCTGCCTTCCTCCCTCCTTAAAGAGTGAAGTGACATTTGCAATCTTCCAGTCCTCCAGGATAATGCCAGAATCAAGTGATTCTTGCAAGATCGTGACCAATGCATCCATTACCTCTTCAGTAACCTCTCTCAGGGCTCTGGGATGTAGTCCATCTGGCCCAGGTGAGTTATCCACCTTAAGACCTTTAAGTTGGTTTAGCACTTTGTCTTTTGTAATAACAATGACACATTCTTTCTCCCTGACACACGGACCTCTGGCACACTGCTAGTGTCTTTCACAGAGAAGAATGATGCAAAGTACTTAAGTTCATACACCATTTTTTGTCCCCCATTGCTACTTCACCAGCATCGTTATCCAATGGTCCAATATCATCTCTCAACTCCCTTTTACTCTTTATATAACTGAAAAATCCTTGGATATCCTGCTTTATATTATTGGCAAGTCTGCCTTTATATTTCATTTTTTCCCTGATAGATTTTTTAGTTGCCTTTTGTTGGATTTTAAAAGCTTCCCAATCATCCAACCTCCCATCACTTTTGCTACTTCATAATCCCTTTCCTTGGCTTTTATGCAGTCCTTAACTTTCTTTGTCAGCCACGGTTGCCTACCCCTGCTATTTGATAACTTCTTCCTCTGTGGGACATATCCAACCTGCACGTTGTGAACTATTCCCAGAAACTTCTGCTGTTATCCCCACCAGGTAGCAAGGTAGTGTTCACATTCATGCACCATTCAGAAATTTAATAATGGAGGAGAAGAAGCTGTTTCTAAAATGTTCAGTGGGTTTGCAGGCTTCTGTACCTCCTCCCTGATGGTAGTAATGTGAAGAGGGAATGTCCTGCATCATGAAGGTCCTTAATGATGGATTCTTGAGGCAACAATATCGTCAATGAATTATAGATGGTGTTTGAGCTATGCCTAATAACAATCATGAGTTAGAGAGAGTAGAGCAGTGGACTAAGCACACTTCTCTGAGGTATTGATCGTCAGCGAGGAGGAGATCTTATTCCTGATTCACTCAGATTGTGGTCTCCCAATGAAGAAGTCAAGGAGTCAGTTGCAGATGGAGAAATAGAGACCCAGGTTTCAAAGCTTGTTAGACAATAGACAATAGGTGCAGGAGTAGGCCCTTCGAGCCAGCACCGCCATTCAATGTAATCATGACTGATCATCCACAATCAGTACCCCGTTCCTGCCTTCTCCCCATATCCCTTGACTCTGCTATCTTTAAGACCATTCTATCTTTAAAATTTTGTTCATTTGTACTGAGGGTATGATTGTGTTGAACATGGAACTATAATCAATAAACAACAGCCTGATGTATGTATTGTTGTTGTCCAGATGCTGCAAAGCTGAGAGAGCCAGTGAGATTGTGTCTGTTGTAGCTGTAGGCAAATTGAATCCGAATGGGGTTTAATATCACTTGTATATGGCATGAAATTTGTTGTTTTGCGGCGGCAGTACATTGCAATACTTAATTTAAAAATAACTATACAATAAGAAATATATATAAAAATAGATTAAGCAATGCAAACAAAAAGAGGGCAAAAAGAAAACAAATAGTGAGGTTGTGTACAAGGGTTCATTGTCCATTCAAAAATGGCAGTGGGGAAGATGCTGTTCCTTAAACATTATGTGTCTTCAGGCTCCTGTTCCACCTCCTTGATAGTAGCAATGAAAAGATGGCATGACTGGGTGATGGGGATCCATAATGATGGATGCCCCCTTTTTGAGGCTCGATGCTGGGGAGGCTAGTGCCCATGACGAAGCTGGCTGGGTTTGCAACTTTCTGCAGCTTTTTCTGATCCTATGCAGTGGCTCCTCCACACCAGACAGTGATGCAACCAGTTAGAATGCTCTCCATGGTACATGGTACATCAGTAGAAATTTGCCAGCGTCTCCTCAAACTCCTAATGAAGTATATCCACTGTTGTGCCTTCTTTGTAATATCATCAATATGTTGTGTTCAGGATTAAGAGATACTGATACCCAGGAACTTGAAACTGTTTACCCTTTGCACTGCTGATCCCTTGACTTCCCCTTTCAGAAGTTCACAGTCAGTTCATTGGTCTTACTGATGTTAAGTACAATGTTGTTGCAACATCATTCATCAGCTGATCTCACTCCTGATATCCTCGTCACCATCAGAAAAGTTGCCAACCCTTGTTGTGTCATCGGCAAATTTATAGATGGTGTTTGAGCTATGCCTAGCCGCATAGTTGTGGGTTTATAGAGAATAGAGCCTTGGGCTAAGCACATATTCTTGAAGTGCTCCAGTGTTGATTGTCAAAGAAGAGGAGATGCAATTTCCAATCTACACTGACTGGTCTCCCAATGAGTTCCCAATGCTGTCTAAGGAGTTTGTACATTCTCCCTATGACACATGGGTTGCCTCCAGGTGCTCTGTTGCCTCCCACAATCCAAAGATATACTGGTTGGTAGGTTAATTGGTCATTATAAATTGTCCCTTGATTAGGCTAGAGTCAAATTGGAGGCTGCTGGGAGGCACGGCTCAAAGGGATGGAAGCCTAATCTGTGCTGTATCTCAATAAATAAACAAACAAGTAAATAAAAGGTCAAGAATCGAGTTGCAGAGGGAGATACGGAAACCCAGGTTTTGGAGCCTGTTGACAGTACAGAGTGTATGGTGATGTTGAACATTGAGCAGTAATCAATATACAGCAGCTTGACATAGGTATTACTATTGTCCAGGTGGTTCAAGGCTGTGTGGAGAGCCATTGAGATTGGATCCACTGGAGACCTATTGCAGTGAAGGGCAAATTGTAGCAGATCCAGGTCCTTGCTCAGGCAGGAGTTGATTCTGACTATGACCAACCTTTCAAAGCACTTCATCCCAGTATATGTGAGTACAACTGGGCAATAGTTGTTGAGGCAGCTCACCCTGCTCTTCTCATGCACTGGTATGATTGTTGCCTCTTTTGAAGTAGGTGGGAACCTCCAGCTACAGCAGTGAGAAATCAAAGCTGATCTTGAACACTCTGCCAGTTGGTTGGCACAGGTTTTCAGTGCCCTACCAGGTACACCATCAGGGGCTGATACCTTGCGAGGGTTCATCCTCTTGAAAGATATTCTGATGTCAGCCTCTGAGACAGAAATTACAGGGTCACCAGTTGCTGCAGGGATTCACACAGGGGTAATTTTATTCTCCCTTTCAAAACATGCATAAAAGGCATTTAGCTCATCTGGGAGTGCAGCATCATAGCCATTCATGACGCTAGATTTTGCTGTGTATAATATAATGGCCTGCAAACCCTGCCAGAGTTGGCTTGTATCCAATTCCATCTCTAATTTCAATTGGAATTGTTTCTTTGCTCTTAAAATTGTATTCCGTTGGTCATACCTGGACTTCTTGTATAGTTCTGGATCTCCGGTCTTGAATGCCAGATCCAGCATCAACAGGCTATAAATCAGCTAGTTGTTCCATGGCTTTGGGCTTGAGGTGCCTGATGTGTTCTCAAAGGCATATACTCATCCACGCAGGTTTTAATGAAGTCAGTGACTACTGTGGCGTATTTACTCAGATTCAAAGATGAATTCCTAAATATTGTCCAGTCCATCGACTCAAAGCAGTCCTGCAAGCACCCGACTGCCTCCCTTGAGCGTTCCTTATTGGTCCTCACCACTGATGCTGTGGTCTTTAGCCTCTGCCAGTATGCTGTACAGCCAGGTGATTGGACTTTCCAAAGTGCAGGTATGTGATGGCATGGTAAGCTTTCTTGATGGTGGTGTAGCGGTGGTCAAGTGTGTTTGCTCCTCTGGTTCCACAGGTGATATATTGGTGGTAGTTCTTCAAGCTGGCGACCCCACCCCAGTGATAGGGAAGGCATCAGGGAGTGCTGTTTTGTGATTGCCAATCATAGTGCTCAGCTCCTCCGGTGCCTGCCTGGCATTGGTCTGAGGTGGAATGTACACCTCTACCAGGGTGATGGCGGGAAACTCCCTCAGCAGATTAAATGTATGGCACTTGACTACTAGCTATTTCAGATCGGGTGAGCAGGGCAGAGACAAAACCGTCACATCTGTCTACCACAGTGAGTTAATTATGAAGCATACTCCACTCCTCTATCTTTAAAAAACTCAACTAACCTGTTGTTGTGGCAAATGGTGAAGCCATCTGGCTGCAGCTTTGCACTCAAAATGGTGAGACTGAGCCATGTTTCCATGAAACAAAGTACACAGCAGTCCCTGATGTTCCTCTGGTGCTTCAATCTTGCTCTGAGGTTTTCAATTTTATTTTCCAGAGACTGGACATTTACCAGCAGGATAGTTGGGAGCATGGGTCTAAGGCCTGTGTGTTTCAGTCGTACCTGCAGCATGCCTTCCCTGCTTCTGTTTTCTGAAGAGGAACTGCACTCATGACCTAAGTCTGCTGTGCGGGGTCTATCAATTTTGAGGATTGACAAATTTTTTTAATGTCTTACTAAAGTACCCATTGCTGTGGCCTAGGTCCCTGCTTAGGCAGGAGTTAATTCTTGCTAGGACCAATCCTTCAAAGCATATCATCACAGTAGATGTGAGAGCTACTGGGTCTTTGAAGCAGCTCACCTATTGGCCTTAGGCATCAGTACGATTGATGTCCTTTTGCAGCAGGTGGGAACCTCAAACTGCAGCACTGAAAGGTTGAATATGTCCTTGAACACTCCAGCCAGTTGACTGGCACAGGTTTTCAGAACATTGCCAGGTAGACTGTCAGGGCCTGATGCCTTGTGAGAGTTCACATGTCAGCCTCCGAGACAAAGACCACAGAGTTGCCAGATGCTGTGGGGATTCACACAAGTGTAGCGTTATTCTCCCTTTCAAAACATGCATGAAGCATCTGTGCCATTTGTGCTGTTAGTTTTGCCTTATAGCAAATAATGACATGCAAACCGTGCCACGGGAATTATGCATCTGATGGCGTCTCTAGCTTCACAAAGAATTGCCTTCCATGGGTCCTACTTGGAGATCTTGTAGGGTTTTGAATCGTCAATCCTGAATGTCACAGATGTAGCATTCAGCAGACCGTAAATCCTCTGGTTCATCCGGGGCTTCTGGTTTGGGTATATTTGCCATGTTCTCATCTGCTCAGGTCTTGGTGAAGATGGGGACTACTGAGGCATATTCATTCAGATTAAATGCTGAATCTCCGAATGCGGTATGGTCCACTGATCCAAAGAAGTCAGCTAAGTGCTCCTCCGGCTCCCTTGACCATACCTTTGTGGTCCTCACCACTGAGACCTTAGGCTCTACCTGTATGCCGTGTATAGAAGTCCAGCCAGGTGACTGGACTTGTCAAAGTGGAGGTGTGGGATGGCACGGTATGTGCTCTTGATGGTGGTCAAGTGTGTTGCCCTCTCTGGTTCTACAGGTGATATGTTGGTGGTAGTTTGTCAGAGGCTTCTTCAAGCTGATCAGGTTGAAGTCCCCCTGCAATGATGGGGACGGCACCAGGGTGTTCTGTCTCATGGCTGCTGACCACAGGGTTTAACTCCTTCAGTGCTATTTTCACATTTGCCAGTGGTGGAATGTACGTCATCCAAGATGACGGATCCCAAATATGCTTCAATACATGTCCAATATTAAAGCATGTGGGATTCTGAGGGGGAATGATAGGGTGAACATTGAGAGTATATTTCCCCTCAAGAATTAGGGGTCATAGTTTCAGAATGAGGCTACCTATTTTGGATGGCATTTCTTCTCTAGGGGGTCAGGACGGTGTAGAATTCCCTACCCTTAACACTTGTGGTGGCAGAGTCATCAAATATATTCAAGGTGATTTGGGGGCTATTGGCAGATAATTAAACTACAAGAGAGATGAAGGGTATAGGAGTGGGGGCGGGGGGAGGGGGGGTAAGAGATTATATTGGTGTTCAGGCCAAAATTGGATCAGTCATGATTTTAGTGACTGTGAAACGGATTCAATGGGCCACTTGGCCTACTCTTGCTCCTTGAGCTTTTCATGTTTCTTATCCACGTACAGTAAGTCACTTTGTTCTGGATTAATTTTATAAGTTTGAGATGTTAATAGAATTACTTGTGGCATAAAAGTTTGACTCTGCACTGGAACTTCTAGCTGTACTTCTTGATTAGAACTACGTTTGTAGATCACAGTGGATGGTGAAGTTAGGGAACCTTAAGTGGAAATGCAGAACTGAGTTTGTTTACAACTATATGCGGGGTTTCACATCCTCAGATTTGTCTGTGCCTTCATATACTTCCTTTTTATTTGAAAAGGTTGCAGTAGACAGATATTTGTTTCTGACACTAACTAGTTGGGAGCCTATGTATGATCTATAATCAATGTGGAATTGGAAGGACCACAAAGGCTCCGTCTGTACTTGGATCTCATCACTTTCCAGATCTTTCAACCAGAGGCAAGTTTTAAAAATTCATTCATTATTTGAAAGTTTCGGTAAAACAAGCACCCAGATTGCAGACGTGTATCTGGAAGTACTAAATGTTTAATTTTTTAAAAATGGTTTTTCTCTGTAACACTTTGATAAATTCTGTGTAATTCCTTATTTATTATTAAACTTGGAATGCAGCACTGCCATTAATAATAACAGCATTTCTCTCATAACTTGTTTCTAATGTTTCAATTAAATACTACATACTTACGCTGTGGATAATACGAAGTTGGTTTCAAATGAATCTGTCAGATGTTGAATCAGTGAATTACTGTTGGCATTGATTCTTTATTTTATCTTATTTTTTCCTTTCCCCTTACTTTTACATATTCTTTCTGCTTAGATACAAAAGCTGTTACCTTTGGAATTATCCCATATCTCCTGTAGGAATAACTGGTTGTAAAAAAGCATTCCATTTACAGAGATTACAGAAAAAGAAATTCTTCCGCTTTCCCTATTCATTCTAGACCTATCGTTGGAAACAATACTTTAATGCTTCCTCTTTCATGCTTTGAGTTAGGACTCAGAAATTGAACAGATCTTTATTCCTCAGGCAGTTTTGACGTGATAGTTCCTATCCGTTTGTCTGACTTGTATAGGCCACTGTATTCACATTTCCTCTTCGTGTTGTGCTTTCAGTAGTGTATTCATTCCATTGTGAAGTTGATGTTAAAGAAGCATGGACTACTGGAGCATGCCCTTAAATAGCCTAGGGGAATTGACGCTGAAGAGATTGAGCACATATCTGGACAACTGCACCATGAAAGGGTGGAGGAAACTGGCTGAAACTGTAGGCGCAGACAGTCGGTTCAAGTGCAGGTAGGTGCCGATTTAATCTGTTAGAAAGGGTGACCCAATAATGTTAACACATCTTCCTAGATGTTATTTGCTCCTGATAGCCTCTCAACAGGAAATGATGGGCACTGAAAACCTCAACAATGTGACCATCTCAACATCTTAATGCAAAATCAAAAAAAGTGTTTTTTTAAGAATGAAGTGTTTCTTAACCACAGTATAACATAAAACTGATTGCAATTCAAACTTTATCAAACATCAAGAACCTATCATGAAAAGGATAATCTAAAATGGCTCGGAAAGGGAACCTTCATTAGTATGTGGCTAGGACTGTTTCAGAGCCAATAGTATCCTTTCTGCTAATGTCCAATGCTGGGACCAACTAGTTCACTGCAGGGTCTCTTCTTATTCGGTTGTCCATCGAAATCCAATGATGATGTTCACTCCTTTAACAGTGAGATCTTTGATGACTGTACAGTTCTATCCTGGACCCACAAGCTCTATTGCAGGTGGGATATGCATATTTGGTAGTGGTGGTAGTGATGGCAACCATGGCTGCATTTCTCCTAGCTCTCTTCTGCTGTCTTCTGGTTGTCCTTTCCATCTCCAGAATACGAACCCCATCCCTACACAGCTGTTGCTAAGTGTTATGGTCAGCAGCAACATCCTCCAGGTCCTCGGGTCTGATCTTGCACTTCCTTAAAGCATTCTTCATCTGATCCTTACAGCGCTTCTTCGCCTCTGCAGGGTAGCTGACATGGATGCCCCCTGTCGGCTACCCCACAGAGTGTTATATGGCCAGCTACATCATGGTCAACACTCAGCTGGACTGCAGAGTAAATGTGGAATCATTACACATACAGCTGTTGAACCATTGGAAATGACAATATAATTTTAATTCTTCATTCCTACGGTAACTTTTATCCACATTAAAATTCTACTAGTGTTCGTAACTCCATGGAGTTTGCTCCCAGCTACCCACCCAATCCACATAACCTACCTTTGGGTATCTTTCATTTTCTACTCCACTACCCCTTTCTTCATATGTAACGGATTCCTAAGAATCTCTGGCTTCCTACGTAGCTGACTCCCTGCAACACATTATTTTTAGTTTTAATTTAAACACAAGCCCCACTTTTTCTTGCTGACCAAAATATTCAATAGACAGTGAAAGGAAACTCCCTCCCACTGTGTCAGCTTGGTTCACCTTATCTAAAATCAAATTGCAGCAGGTTTGAATCCGATTCCTGCCCATAATCTAGTTTAGCAGCCTAGAGTATAGGAATTGGGATGTAATGTTAAAATTGTACAAGGCATTGGTGAGGCCAAATTTGGAGTATTGTGTACAGTTCTGGTCACCGAATTATAGGAAAGATATCAACAAAATAGAGAGAGTACAGAGAAGATTTACTAGAATGTTACCTGGGTTTCAGCACCTAAATTACAGGGGAAGGTTGAACAAGTTAGGTCTTTATTCTTTGGAGCGTAGAAGGTTGAGGGAGGCCTTGATAGAAGTATTTAAAATTATGAGGTGGATAGATAGAGTTGACGTGGATAGGCTTTTTCCATTGAGAGTAGGGGAGATTCGAACAAGAGGACATGAGTTGAGAGTTAGGGGGCAAAGGTTTAAGGGTAAAATGAGGGGGAGTTTCTTCACTCAGAGCTGTGTAGCTGTGTGGAATGAGATTCCAATAGAAGTGGTAGAGGCAGGTTCGGTATTGTCATTTAAAGTAAAATTGGATAGGTATATGGACAGGAGAGGAATGGAGGGTTATGGGCTGAGTGCAGGTCGGTGGGACTAGGTGAGAGTAAGCGTTCGGCACGGACTAGAAGGGCCGAGATGGCCTGTTTCCACGCTGTAATTGTTATATGGTTATACGGAAGTGCCACATTGTCAGAGGTGCTTCCTTCTTGGCTGAGGGGTTCAATTAATGGCCAGATGGTCTGCTCGAAAGACTTGTGGTGTTTTGGAAATTTTCTTTGTGACTCAGGCAATATGGTGGGAAGGTGAGAATGAGAGAGATGGGATTAACAGAAATGGTTCGAGAAGAGCAGATAAGAGTTACATCTGACGAAGGGTCGGATTTTTTTTTTTGGTTTAATCCTAAAGATTCCTCTCCTACCCTAAAGGTTCTTGGGTTATGTTTTACTCAAAGAATCAAAGAATGTTACAGAGCAGGAGCACTCATTTGCCCCTTTCATTGTTGTATAATTCTGTTGCTAGTGAAAAGGAGCTGGAGACCTGCTCGCTGAAGGTTCTTGATCCAGATGGAAGCCCAAGTCGATACTTTATCCAATTAATTGCCGAGCGTGGCTGCCCTGTGAACTATGTACTCAGCTGTCTGGACAAGATGGGGCATACAGAGGCAGTGCAGTGTGTGTTATCAATGGGTGAGTAAGAGTATGCTGATGACAGAGTATGAATCATTTAAAGCAGATGTTCACTTTAAGTAGCAGAGGTACTCTGGATGCTGTTCTATATTTTTATCCTATTAGTCATTTCATGAATATCAAACAATTTATCTTGCAGCCCGCAAGGGTTATCCCACATATATGAGCAAGAGTATGATAAATATGGTGGATTTTCTGAATTCAAGATTGCGTATGTACCAGTAGCTGCAAACACTGGAAGCTCAGAACTCTTGAGTTGTGTGCATAATTTCCTAATTTCCAACTTGGCATGCTGCTTTAACTTATTCCCTGCAGTGCAGCACTTTAAGTTCAGTGCGAGGATGTGATCCTGCAACCTTTGTACTCTCCTCACCCTTTGTTAGCATCTGCTTTGCCAGTGCGTGACTGAGTTGGCTAACCCGGAGAGCAGAGGAAGCAGAAAGCAAGCATCGGTATCTATGTGCAACTGGTAAATGAGCTGGCTGGCAAGGTACTGTTGGTATCGAGTAACAGATCCTCTACATCCCAATGGAGTCAAGTTAGGAAAAGGGGAAGTACAAAGAGATCTAGGTGTTCTTGTACATCAGTCACTGAAAGTAAGCATGCAGGTACAGCAGGCAGTGAAGAAAGCTAATGGCATGTTGGCCTTCATAACAAGGGGAGTTGAGTATAGGAGCAAAGAGGTCCTTCTGCAGTCGTACAGGGCTCTGGTGAGGCCACACCTGGAGTATTGTATGCAGTTTTGGTCTCCAAATCTGAGGAAGGACATTCTTTCTATTTAGGGAGTGCAGCACAGGTTCACGAGGTTAATTCCCGGGATGGCGGGACTGTCATATGTTGAAAGATTGGAGTGACTGGGCTTGTATACACTGGCATTTAGAAGGATGAGAGGGGATCTGATTGAAACATAAGATTATTAAGGGACTGGACACACTAGAGGCAGGAAACATGTTCCCGATGTTGGGGGAGTCCAGAACCAAAGGCCACAGTTTAGGAATAAGGGGTAGGCCATTTAGAACGGAATTCAGGAAAAACTTTTTCACCCAGACAGTTGTGGATCTATGGAATGCTCTGCCCCAGAAGGCAGTGGAGGCCAATTCTCTAGATGCTTTCAAGAAAGAGTTAGATAGCTCTTAAAGATAGCAGAGTCAAGGGATATGGGGAGAAGGCAGGAACGGGGTGCTGATTGTGGATGATCATCCATGATCACAGTGAATGGCGGTGTTGGCTCGAAGGGCCGATTGGCCTACTTCTGCACCTGTTGTCTACATATCCTGAGGGATGCTTATCAAACATTTCCACATTTCCTCTTTACACAGAAGGAGACAATTCTGTGAGATCATTGAGTCTCAGCTGGTTCATTAGAACAATCCCATTCCACCTTCAATTTTCCCAGTCAGCTATTCCCCCATATCTCTATTAATGACAATTTTCATTGCCAATTGACTTTCCAACCTGTATGTGTTGGAGATGTGGGGAGAAACTGCTGTACTCCAAGGATCTCAGGGAGAATGTGTTAGTTCCACACAGACAGCTCTAAAGGTTAGGAGTGAGCCTGTGTTTATTGAAGTTTTGGGAGAAAAGCTCAATTAGATGTACCACTGAGTTGATATCTATTCATAATTTTGTAACAGTGGCACATGCAATATATTTTTGGTCATTCCTCACTCATTTTTCAAGGCCTGCATTCAAATTCTTTTGCCTTGTTTAAAAAAAATCCTATGGAACTCTTTACTACCAAAAACAGCATATTTTTTATACAGAGGCAAAATTATGCAGTTGGCAAATTGTTGATATTCTGGAAATCATAAATATAAACAGAAACTGCGGTAAGTATTTAGGTCAGTCAGCAGCTATGGGAGGAGAAACAGACTTAATTTTTCAGGTCTATGATCTTTCATCAGATCTTGAAGCGGCTATAAATCTAAAACTTTAAACAGGCATACCCAAACAATGGATTGCAGGCTAAATTTGACCGGTCATCTTTCCTCGCCCTGTCACCAGTAAGTGTGTACCCAGAGAGATTTTCTCCACAATCTATTGTGACTGAGGAGACTGCGGAGGAATTACTGGGCACAGAACGGCGCTGGGTGAGAAATGTCAGGACCATGGGAGAGAATGGGGATGAAGGGTTTGTAGCTGGGCAACGGATTTCCAGAGAGAGATTCAAGATCCACTAAGGTGACTGATCTGGTAGACATTTTAATTTCAGTTTGTTCCTGGAACTTGTATCTACCCATCTCAACAGATTTTGCTTTCTTTACTTGTTTTCTCTTCAGCCTATTTCTCTGATTCTTCCATTTTATTTTAGCAGGCTCCAGTTTCTTGGGTCCATCTACCATGTAAAGTATGTGAACTTAGTGGGGTTCTTTAACTCAAATGATTCCCATAGCCGAATCTGCACACTTATGACCATGAGGTATTAGAACTTCAGTGGCACTCACAGTCTGACTCTGTAAGGGATAATAGTCTTAACCATTGGCTACAACCAAGAATACATTACTTCCATTATTAAATAATTGGATGTATCATGAAGTTCACGAATCTAACTAAGTGTATTGATTTCTGTACTTACTGCCATCTTTATGGTGGTGCTGCCATTGTTGAATAGTCCATAATCATCTGGAGATTCTATAATTTAAACGTAGTTCAGTCATGGCTGATCTTTTTTTAAGCCCCATTCTCTTGCCTTATCTTCATAACTGTTAACCCCTTACCAATCAGGAACCTTTGAATCTCTGCTTTAAAAACGCCCAATGATTTGGCCTCTACAGCACTCTTTGGAAACAAATTCCACAGATACACCATCAGCTGGTTGAAAAATTCCTTTATTCTGAGGCTCTTCCCCTTGGATCCTAGACTCTAATGGAACAACTAATGGAAGCTTCTTCTCCATCTTCACGCTATCCGTGCCTTTCAGTATGATAGGTTTCAATGAGATTCCCCTTGTAGTCTTTAGAACTCCATTGAGTACAGGCCCAACCACGTCAAGTACTCCTCATACATCAGGCCTTTCATTACTTGCATCATACTGGACCACCTCCAGGCTTAGCACATCCTTCCTTAGATACAGGCTCTAAAGTGCTCACAATATTCCAATTGTGGTCTGACCAATGCCTTATAAAGTGGAAGTTAACATTGCATTTGCCTTCTTCACTGCTGACTCACCCTGCAAGTTAACTTTTAGGAACATTGAAGTAGGCTGCCCAATGCCTTTACGCTTCCGATTTCTGAATTCTCTACCCTCTTGAATGATCTTGATTACTCTTCTTAAATAGTACTCACAGTTTCCTCTGCTCCTTTCCTGGGTATGGTTCATAAAGGATGATTGGCCAAGAGGCCACTTTCCGTGACTTGGATTCAATCCAGATGTCTCATACTGGAGTTTCTGAATGAACACCAGATGATTTATGACCCTACAAATCTAATTTCTTCCTTTTTTGAAGCTGGTGATAATAAAAAGTGAAACTGTTTGATTCCAATCTTCTTGACCTGAAACAATTAATTTACTGACCCTTGTGTGACAAAGATACTACTTAATTCTTCTTGCTAATGTACTGTAGAGGGGCATGACTCCTTGTTTTTTCCTTCTAACTACCTGAATGACTGCCAATTAACACTAAAAACTTACCCACTTCTTTTCCACAATGATCTTGATGGAATGAATTTGTAGACCCTTTCCAGAGATGGACTGGTGCCTTAAGTGGTTATGTTCCCCCAGGAGAGTGATCCCACCCATCCTACTTCCTCTTTCCTTCACGTGCCCCCATGTCTCTTTCTGCCACTAACATATCTTTCGGCAGTCTGTGGGATGTAGGACAAGCTTAGAACAGCAGAAGTCAGGGGAAATGCACAAACTCCTCACAGACAACACCTAAGGTCAGAGTTCAGGTCCCTGGGGTTGAGAGGCAGCAGCACTAAATGCTCCAGTACTGTGCTGCCTTCAGATGACACTACTTGAGTTTACTACTTTGAGTTTTTGATAACTTTTAATTGATAAATTGGCTGATCTTTCTTTAACATCTGGTGAAGCTGTCCACACAGGGGCAAAGTGCCTGTAGTTCGTACATATCTAGAAGTAACAGGAGCTCTGTAACACTCTTGGATTTTCTGATTCTGACAATTACTTCAACTTCCTCATGAACTGACTGCAATCTATTTTCATCTGTTCTCAAACTAAAATAGATCATTTTTATTTTACATCAAAGCACATGTGCTTGATTTTAAGCTGCACATGATGTTCGTGCAGTCTCCTACAAACTTCCCCAGGAACTTGAGGTTTTCTTCTTTCGTGCCGATTACAATTAGAGTGTCATCCTTTTTCAAAACTGGGGCAGATCCCTTGCTACAGTGCATCTGCTGTGGTCTGCAGTACTTGAGAAAACACTGTTTCTAACGTATTAGTCGTAAATACAGTTTCATTTATAATGAAATGTTCATCATCAATTTTACCCCATTCTGTAGCTGGTATGCTCATCTGCATGCTCTTGATGTTACAGACTGTCCCCAGGTTGTAACCAAACATCCTTAAGTTATGCCTGTCTCTAAAATCAAAAATCACTTGATATAGTAACAGTATTGTAATTAATGGCATCAGAATCACATAAGGTTGATAAAAAAAGAACAATTACTAAAAGAGAAACCTTCCACACCCTCTGATGGTACTTGCTTGAAGTTTTGTTGTAACTAACTTCCTTGTTATTATATTAATTGCTCTGCTTAGAACAAGCAAGTCTGCAATGTTACATATGGATCTGGTCCCATTTCTATAAACATGATTGTCTTTTTTGAATAAAGTATGGCCATTTTCAGGGATCTTTATCTCCACCTTATGTTTCAGTAATGGTTTTAACCAAAGAAGTACAATTCCATCATGTTGCTGGGAGAATTGGAAAGCTCCTTGACATAACCATTGAGATTTCTATGGCAACCTAGTCTGTCATCTTGTATTACCTATCATTTTGACAATTATTGGGCTCGGTATTTTATTCAAATTGTATCCATCGCCTTTCTGTTTCCTTCCCCGGTGCTCAAGTTTGCATATCAAGCCTACCACAAACAATCATGAGCTTCACAGCAGCGCACACAAAATGCTGGAGGGACTCAGCAGATCAGGTAGAATCTATGGAAAAGAGTAAACCGTCAAGGTTTTGGGCTGAGATCCTTTATGGAAATCATCTTTCTGTAGTTTGTATCTCCTATTTCTTCCCTTTGGTCCTACCCTTCCACAAGGTCCACCTCCTCTTCCCTTGACCTTGTTCCCCAAAGCTCCAGCTCATTCTGGTTGCTCGTATTTTGTCCTTAAATGCTGTCCATATTTGTAAATTTTTATCTCATCCAGTTTACCTCACATGATTTCTCCTGAGCCCTCCATTAGCAGTATGTTCTAAGTTGCCTGCCCAACATACAGAAATAGCTAAGACAATATTTCTTCCAGCTAAATATTGGAAAATCTAGTTAATCATAATCTTTGGTCTCTTTCACGCCTCCATTCTTCTCCCTTGCAACTGTTAGTGTTTGAATCAGCCAGTTCACAAACTTGATGTCACATTCTGCCTCTGTAGCCTTGCTTGATTCCATCTCTCATCTGTTTTCCCTGTCTCTTGGCAACAATTCCGACTCCTTCTTGGCCATTATGAACTCAGCCACCAATGTGTAAAGTAAGCTAAGGTTTAGACAGAGTAAATAGGAGACCATTTTCTCTTTGCAAAGTGCTGAAAAATTAGAGGACACAGATGAATAAGAATTGGCAGAAGAATTAAAGGAGAGAAGAGAAAAAAGTCTTTACACTGAGAGGAACTTGCTGTTTATAAGGGTGTAGGGACAGAAGATGCATACTTGAAGAACATGTGCTTGACCTGAAAGAGCAAGGACATTTCAACATTCAAAGTAAAATTATTATCAGAATAAATACGTGTCACCATATACAACCCTGCGATTCATTTTCTTGCAAGCATTCACAGTAAGTACAAAGAGAGACAATAGAATCATTGAACAATGCACACAAGATGAACAAACAACCAATGTGAGATAGGCAATAAACTGTGCAAATGCAAAAAGAAGAGAAGTGATAATAATGACAAATACATAAGCAATAAATTTTGAGAACATGAGATGAAGAGTCCTTGAAAGTGAGTCCATAGGTTGGGGGAACAATTCAGTGTTGGGGTGAGTGAAGTTACCCTCTCTAGTTCAAGAGTCTCACTTGCAGACCCCAGTCAGTTCGGATTGGCAACAACATTTCCTCCACAATTGCAATCTGCAAAGGTGCCCCGCAAGGCTGTGTGCTTAACCCCCTGCTCTACTCACTTTATACTTATGACTGTGAGGCTAAACACAGCTCCAATGCCATATTTAAGTTTGTTGATAACACCACTGCCATTGGCTGAATCAAAGGTAGTGACGAATCAGCATATAGGATGGAGATTGAAAATCTTGCCACAAATGACAACCTTGCACTCATTGTCAGCAAGAGCAAGGAGCTGATTATTGAATACAGGAGGAGGAAACCAGAGGTCCATGAACCAGTCCTCATCAGAATCAGGTTTATAATCACCGGCATGTGATGTGAAATTTGTTAACTTAGCAGCAGCAGTTCAATGCAATACATAATATAGAAGAGAGAAATAAATAAATAAATAAATAAATAAATAAATCACATATAGTGAATAGATTAAAAATGTGCAAAAATCAGAAATACTGTATATCAAAAAAAAAGTGAGGTAGAGTCCAAGGGTTCAATGTCCATTTAGGAATCAGATGGCAGAGGAGAAAAAGCTGTTCCTGAATCACTAAGTGTGTGCCTTCAGGCTTCTGTATCTCCTACCTGATGGTAACAGTGAGAAAAGGGCATGCCCTGGGTGCTGGAGGTCCTTAATAATGGACACTGCCTTTCTGAGACACCGTTCCCTGAAGATGTCCTGGGTAGTTTGTAGGCTAGTGCCCAAGATGGAGCTGACTAGAATTACAACCCTCTGCAGCTTCTTTCAGTCCTGTGCAGTAGCCTCTCCATACCAGACAGTGATGCAGCCTGTCAGAATGCTCTTCACAGTACAACTATAGAAGTCTTTGAGTGTATTTGTTGGCACGCCAAATCTCTTCAAACTCCTAATGAAGTATAGCTGCTATCTTGTTTTCTTTATGACTACATCGATATGTTGGGACCAGGTCAGATCATCACAGATCTTGACACCCAGGAACTTGAAACTGCTCACTCTCTCCACTTCTGATCCCTCCATGAGGATTGGTATGTGTTCCTTCGTCTTACCCTTCCTGAAGTCCACAGTCAGCTCTTTCGTCTTACTGGCATTGAGTGCCAGATTGTTGCTGTGGCACCATTCCACTAGTTAGCATATCTCAGTCCTGTACACCCTCTCGTCACCACCTGGGATTCTACCAGCAATGGTTGTTATCATCAGCAAATTTATAGATGGTATTTGAGCTGTGCCTAGCCACACAGCCGTGTATATAGAGAGTAGAGCAAGGGGTGAAGTGGTAGCCTCCAACCTGATGACATGAATATCTTACTCTGACTTCCCAATACTCCCCAATGCCATTAGGCTTTACAATTCAACCGCCAGGACTTAAGAACTTTTTAAAAGCTATTATTAATGCTTTTTGAGATAGTGATTTAGATGCATATCATATTTTTTACTGAGTTAAGTATTGTATGTAATTAGTTTTGCTACAACAAGTGTATGGGACATTGGAAAAAAAGTTGAATTTCCCCATGGGGATGAATAAAGTATCTATCTATCTATCTATCTATCTATCTTCTTTCTCTAGTCCTGATGAAGGGTCTTGGCATAAAACGTTGACTATCTACTCTTTTCCATTGAAGTTGCCTGGCCTGCTGACTTCTTGTAGGCTTTTCAGTTCAAGGGCATTGGTGTTTCCATACCAGGCCATGATGCAACCAGTCAGTAGCCTCTCCACTGCATATATATAGAAGTTTATCATAGTTTTAGATGACATGAGGATGCATTGTGCTAGATCAGTACTGAGCATTAAGTTTCACACCATATCACGCCAGCTTTCATTGAGAATGTTATTCCATTCTTCTAGTTTCTTGGTAAATATTATTTTTATCCCGGCTTGCAGACTCCTCATTGTAGAGGTCAGTTCACCTCTGCCTTCAGTGAGGGTGCAAATGCAACTGTGAGCTTCCAGTCACTCACCCTTATAATCCTTTGTCCCACACCCCCTCCTACTCTGGGCTTTCCATTCTTGAGATCCGGTAAAGCTCAAGAGAAACACAAGTTGTAGCACCTTGCTTTTTGATTGACATGTTCACATGTGAGATCCCTGAGCCCTGGAGGTACAGGTCACTGTGGATTAACTCATCGATCTAGCAGTCCTTTCTGTGGGACGTTGCTGCATTGCCTGTATTACTAAAGGATATAAATTTTAAAGGAAGGATGGCATCATCAGATAAGTGTCCTGGGATGTCTGAGCTTTAAGACGTGGGAAGAAATGCATATCATGCAACAGTTGAGCAGAAACTCAAGCCTCTGCTTCACAACACTCCTCCTCAGAGACACCTATGCACAGATTGGTTACTCACATGCCAGTATCTGACCAATAAAATCATGATTACATGTGGCAATACATGTAGTTCATCAACAGAATCAGAGCAGCTGCAAGAACGTCCCAGAAGCTTTCTGTAAAATTTCCACTGAAAATAGACGTTACAGTTTTGTTTAGGAATATTAAAATTATTACTTTTTAAAAAAATATTAAAAATTAATTATAAAATATAAAAAATATATTTTTTAAAAATATAATTTTTTTAAAAAATTTAAAAAAATTTAAAAAAATAACAAATTAATATTAAAAATAAAATATTGATTTAAAAATTCATCTAATCAAAATGAATCAGAATCAGGTTTAATATCACCGGCATATGTCATGAAATTTGTTAACTTTATGGTAGAAGTACAATGAAATACATACTAAATAAATATAGAGAAAAAAATGAATTACAGTGAGTATATATATCTATGAAATAGTTAAGTTAAAATAAGTGGTGCAAAAAAAAAGAAATAAAAAAATTGGTGAGGTAGTGTTCATGGGTTCAATGTCCATTTAGAAATTGGATGGCAGAGGGGAAGAAGCTGTTCCTGAATCGCTGAGCGAGTGCCTTCAGGCTTCTGTACCTCCTTCCCGATGGTAACAATGAGTAACAAGGTCTCCCCGAAGTTTTGTCAACACATCCAGGTGAGCACATGGGGAGATAGTATACTCAACCACTGCTACTCTTCCTTCTGCGATGCTTACAAAGCGCTCCTCCATCTGCCGTTTGGAAAGTCGGATCACTCCTTCATCTTGCTTCTGCCAATGTACAGGCAGAAGCTGAAACAAGAGGCAGCCATAGTTAAAACCATCCACTGTTGGTCCGGCCAATCAGTCTCCTGCTACAGGACTGCTTTGATGACGTCAACTGGAATGTCTTTCGTGACGAGGATGTTTCTGAGTTCACAGAAGCAGTCACGAGCTTCATCCGGAAGTGCTTTGAGGATGTTGTCTCCCAGAAATCGGTCAGGGTCCACCCAAACCAGAAATCCTGGATCAACAGTTCTGTGCGAGCCCCACTAAGAGCGCAAGACAGTGCTTATGTTCCCGGTAGCCAACATGAGCTCAAGAAGTGCAGCCACGATCTACGCGAAGCCGTCAAGGCAGTGAAACAACAATACAGGGACAAGATCCAGACACAACTCTCCACCAACAACACACGCAGCTTATGGTAAAGTCTGCAGAGCGTCGCAGACGTCAAAGCTACATGCAATAGTGCTGCCAACATCGCTGCCTCTCTCCCAGATGAGCTAAATCTTTTTTACGCTCGGTTCGACTTCACCAACACTGAGCCCCCGAGGAGAGCCGCTGAAGCGACCTGCACCTTCTCTGAGGCTGAAGTACGCAGATGTTTCCAATGAGTGGACAATCACAAGGCTGCGGGACCAGACAGCATCCCAGGGTGGGTACTCAGGATGTGCGTGGCACAACTGGCAGGTGTGTTTACAGATATTTTTAATCTCTCCCTCTCCCAGTGTAGAGTCCCCTCCTGCTTCAAAACATCCACCATTGTTCCTGTACCTAAAAAGACCACGGTTACGTGTCTGAACAACTGGGGTCCTGTCGCACTCACCTCAATAATCAGCAAATGCTTTGAGAGGCTGGTCAAGGACTACATCTGCAGCTTGCTAACCCCCACTCTGGACCCCCTACAATTTGCCTACTGACACAACCGATCGACAGATGATGCAATAGCCACAGCTCTCCGCACCGTCCTTACACACCAGGAGAAGAGGAATGCTTATGTGAGAATGCTGTTCTTCAACTACAGTTTGGCATTCAACACCATAATTCCCTCCAGGCTCGACAAGACGCTCAGAGAGCTCGGCCTTCGCCCTGCCTTGTGCGGCTGGATCCTGGACTTCCTGTCAGATTGCCACAGGTGGTAAGAGTGAGCTCCCTCACCTCTGCCCCTCTGATCCTCAACACAGGAGCCCCTCAGGGCTGTGTCCTAAGCCCCCTCCTTTACTCTCTGTACACCCATGACTGTGTCACCACTCACAGCTCCAATCTGCCAGTTAAATTTGCTGATGACTCTACATTGATTGGCCTTATCTCAAATTATAACGAGGCAGCCTACAGAGGAGAAGTCATCACCCCGACACAGTGGTATCAGGAAAACAACCTCTCCCTCAATGTCGCAAAAACAAAAGAGCTGGTTGTGGACTACAGGAGGAATAGAGGCAGGCTAAACCCATTGACATCAATGGATCTGGGGTTGAGGGGGTGAACAGTTCCTTGGTATATACATTACCAAGGATCTCAGTTGGCCTGTACTTACTGGCTGTGTGGTGAAAAAGGCACAAAAGTGCCTTGTTCACCTCGGACAGTTGAAGAAGTTTGGCTTGAGTCCCCAAATCCTAAGGACTTTCTACAGGGTCACAATTGAGAGCATCCTGGCTGGCTGCATCGCTGTCTGGTAAGGGAACTGTACCTCCCTCTATTGAGGGACTATGTGGAGAGTGGTGCAGACAGCCTGGCTCATCTGTGGATGTGAACTTCCCATTATTCAGGACATTTTCAGAGACCGGTGTGAAAAAAGGGCCTGAAGGACCCAACCACAAACTGTTCCAGCTGCTGTCATCCGAGAAACAGTACCGTAGCATAAAAGTCAGGACCAACAGGCTCCGGGACAGCTTCTTCCACCAGGCTATCAGCCTGATGAATTCACACTGATACAATTGTAGTTCTATGCTATACTGACTGTCCTGTTGTACATACTATTTATATAAATTACTATAAATTGCACCTTTAGATGGAGATATAATGTGAAGGATGTAAGAATTAAAGTCAGTTCAATTCAAGATGACATTTCCTGGGAGGTGGGGATCCAGGACCTGTCCTTGAAGCTGATAAACTGGTTCACCTTTGGAAAGATATGATTCCATGCCATACAGCATAGTTTGCTGTTAACTGTCCTTCAAAGTGATCAGGAATAGTATCAAAATTACCAGTAATTTTTGCTCTTACCCCATCCTCCCACCATGCTATCAGGGATAGGGTTCCTCTTGTCCTCACCTACCATCTCACCAGCCTCCGCATCCAGCACATAATTCTCCTAAACTTCCACCACCTCCAACGGGATCCCACTGCGAAGCACATCTTTCCCTCTCCCCCACTCTCTGCTTGTGACTCCCTTATCCATCTGTCCTTCCCCACTGATCTTCCTGCTGACACTTACCCTTGCAAGCGAAGCAAGTGTTCACCTGCCTCTATGCCTCCTCCCTCACCACCATTCAGGGCCCCAAACAGTCCTTCCAGGTGAGGCGACACTTCACCTGTGGGTCATTTGGGGTCATATACTGTGTCTGGTGCTCCCGGTGTGGCCTCTTGTATATCGGTGAGACCTGATGTAGATTGGGAGACCGCTTTGCCGAGCATCTACGTTCCGTCCGCCAGAACAAGCGGGATCTCCCAGTGGCCACCCATTTTAATTTCATTTCCCTTTCCCATTCTGATATGTCCATCTATGGCCTCCTCCACTGTTGGAATAAGGCCACATTCAGGTTGGAGGAGCAACACCTTATATTCCGTTTGAGTAGCCTCCAATCTGATGACATGAACTTTGATTTCTCAAACTTACAGTAATGCCTCCATGCCCCCCTTCACCATTTCCCATCCCCTCGTCCCTCTCTCATGTTATCTCCTTGCCTGCCAATTGCTTCCCTCTGGTATTCCTCCCCACTCCCTTTTTCTTTCTTCCATGGCCTTCTGTCTCTTTTGCCAATCAACTTCCTAGCTATTAGCTTCACCCTCCCCCTCCAGGTTTCACCTGACGTTTCTCGCTCTCCTCCCCCCACCTTTCAAATCGACCTCCTCAACTTTTTTATCTCCAGTCTTGCTGAAGAGTTTCGGCCCGAAATGTTCACTGTACTTTTTTCCATAGATGCTGCCCTGGCCTGCTGAGTTCCTCCAACATTTTGTGTGGTTGTTCAGATTTCCAGCATTTGCAGGTTTTGTCTTGTTCAAACTTACCAATGCAGTTTTAGAAGACATTCATTGGTATCTTTCTGGATCAAGAGGTTTGGTCAACAAATTCAGATTCATGGCCTACCTCAATTATTAGAAAAAAAAAGAAAAGGCTGTAAAGTAAATTGTAGTTTATATGTAAATCAATTGCTGAGGAGGGATAGGATTAGATGGTGCTTACGACATGAGATTACATGGAAACAAGAAACTTAAAGGGATGTTGCAGAACAAGGAGGTTCTATTTCTTGTTGTAGTCATCAATGTTGTTACGGTTACTGATGTCTGCCTTTCCTATAGCCTTGGACACCATACGAATCATTGTGCAGCCCAAGTCGCAGGATGTCACTGTTGGAGACAGGGTGTCTCTCTACTGTCAAGCCACAGGTCCCCCAGGCCTCAGTTATCAGTGGTTTCGAGGAAAGAACGAGGTGAGAATGTTGACTTTGGCTTTCTTCTTCCCTTCTACAGCAGTTCCTTGGGATTGAGCAAGTCTTGCTTCCAGTGTAGTTCTGTGAGTTCTAACAATGCAGACAGGACAAATGTGGGACCCACAGATTCAAATATGGGGCATACAGATGGGTAGTTTGGGAGCTAGCACCTTCCTTCCATTGCGTACACTCACGTCTGGACTCAAATTTCTCAATACCATGACAATGCTTCAATTCCGTTTTGAGTAGTCAGGGGCTAGGGATTTCCAGGAGTCTGTGGAAATGTTACTCTTTGCGAGCTTTCTTTTCAATCATTTGCTCTGCCCACGTGCTGTGACTGAATTCAGAGCAGTGAACAAATGACATGTCTTGCAGAAAGGAGCCAACTGTTCAATTAGGGCTTCAAGTTGGGAATACTGGCTTGGAAAAGGGGTCCAATATTGGTTCGCTTACCCAGAAGTGGATTTGATTTGGGGTGAGCTTTCTTCTGGGATGAGCTAAGGTAAATTGAAGAGTTTCCCATTTTCCGTCTGGATTATCCACTCTTTGGCAGGAAGCTTGATGCTAAAAGGTGCAGCGTAGATGAGAGAGAATTAGAAATTGCTTAGGGGTGCAGTAAGGATGGGGGTGTTAATGTGGTAACATCAATTTGTACTGAGTTTGGGACTTCTTGTTGATCTGCTGATGTATGTTTATAATATAATCATGAAGCTGACAGAAGGGAGAAAAACAGATGGACTGGTCACTCGGGACAGAAGTTTTCTCACAGGCAGTAATGAATCCTCTGATTTGTTTTCTATATTCACAGCAAATATTGATAGGTTTTTAGATATTTGAGGAATTCATGGGTGTTGAAATGGCACTGAGGTAAAGGTCAGTCAATATGTGTAGCAGAGCAGGCACAAGGGGCTGAATGGCCCACTCTTGCTACCATTTCTTATTTTCTAGGGACAGCCAAGTTGAGAAGTTTGCTTCATAGTTCCTAGTGATTGATGAAGGCAAAGGCTTCAGATCTTCAAAACACACTTTTCCTGAGACAGCCAGAAGCTGTGGTAGGTTCGTTCACGTCAGCAAGGTGCTGCTGTAGTGAGTGTTGCTGCCGCACTGTACCAGGTACCCAGCACGATCTTGACCTTGGCTGCTGTTTATGTGGAACCTGAACATTCTCTCTGAAACCACACTCGTTCCCTCCAGGTGTGCTGGTTTCCTCCAGCATCCCAAAGGTATGTTGGTAGGTAAAATAACTGTTGTAAATTATTCATTAGTATGAATTACTAGCAAAAAGAATTGAAAGGGGAAGTGGTGAACTTGTGAAAGAGAGCGAATAACTTGCAGGGGTACAGAAACATAGGATAAGTTGATGAATTGGTTTATTATTGCCACATGTACTGAGGGACTTGGGAAAACATGGTTCTGCATACCATCTATATAGGTAATTTCATTACAACAAGTAGTACAAGGGAAAACAATAACAGGATAGAGAATAAAGAGTTGCAGGCAGACAATAAGGCATAAGGCCATAATGAGATAGATTGTGAGATCAAGGACTCACTTTATCTTAGAAGGGAACTGTTCAATATTCTTATAACAGAGGGGTAGAAGCTGACCTTGAGCCTGGTAGTGCATGATTTCAGGCTTTTACCCGATGGGGGGTGGGGGTGAAGAGAGAATCTCTGGAGTGGCTGAGGTTTTGGATTCTGCAGGCTGCTTTATTGAGGTAGTGACAAGTTTAGACATAGTCCTCAGAGGGGAAGCTGGTTCCAATAATTTGCTGAGCTGTGTCATCTACTCTCTGTAGTTTTTTGTGGTGATGGGCAGAGCACCAGAATTTCGTTGGGAATGAAGTGACTGAAATGTGGAACCTTCTGGCCAATTTAATAGGGCACTGTCTTTTGAGGCAGCCATGTATGAAGGATGCCAGACATCTCTGCTTGACTGCCCTTTGATACCAAGCGTTGTTGCTCCCCTCTGCGCCATTGGGCAGTAACCTTGCCGCTTATTTAATATTTGTCTGTTTTCACGAGGCCGAGATGCCGGACATCACTGCTTGACTGACCAGTTGCTGCACCATCAATAACTCTCGGAGACGGGAGGTGAACGATAGGCTTTTATTAGCAGCAAAACTGAGCACAGCATCTCGGAGACTGAGGGAGGAGCAGTGCCTCCAATCGCCTTTATACAGGGGTCTGTGGGAGGAGCCACAGGAGCAGTCAGCAGAGGGGCGTGTCCAGACAGGTATACATAATTTACCACACCAGTGTAGTTTAATAATGTTCCAATGTAATAAATGGTAACATGATTGTAATGTGACAAGCATTGCAAGTTTCACCAGAACATGGAGTGGGTTGATAGCTTGGATCTTATCTGATTAAATTATTATGTCCCTGTGTACTTGATCACCAACTTTCTGGTATCTCCCGACTTGGGAAGAGGGACGTTTTCCTTTGCAGAAAATGTATCCATCTCATATTGAGCAGTATAAAGTACACCTATGTATTTTCAGATTTTCTGTAGTGCATTGATCAATGTTGGTGAGGGTCAAAAGGTACCATGCCGAATTTCTTTGGCCTTCCTTAGAAGTAGAGGCACCTGCATGCTTTTTTGGCCCTGACATCAATATGGTTGGACCAGAACAGGCTATTGGTGATGTGCATTCATAGGAACATGAAGCTTTCAACTCTCTGGACTTCAGCATTATTGATGTAACCAGGTGCACATGCACTGCCCCCTCCTGAAGTCAATAACCAACTTGTTTGTTTAGCTCTGACATTTAGGAAAATGTTGTTGTTGTGACACCTTGTCACTGGCTCTTTGCCTCCTTATGTACTCCTACTCATTGTTATTTGAGAGTTGGTCCACTATGGTGGTATCATCAGCAAACTTGTAGATGGCGTTAAAGCAGAATTTGGTCATGTGGTCCTGAATGTGTAGAGTAAGGGGCTAAAGGCGTAGCCTTGTGGGGCACAAGTGTTGAGGATAATTGTGGCAGGGTTATTGCTGTCTATCCTTACTGATTGTGGTTTGTTGGTCAGGAAGTTAAAGACACAGTTGCAAAGAAAGTTGTTGAGTCCTACATCTGGGAAATTTGGAGATGAGTTATAGAACATAGACTAGTAGAGTACAGGAACAGGCCCTTTGGCCCTCAGTATTCTGCCAAACCAACTACATTAGTAATCAAATGGCCAACTAAACTAATCCCTTCTCCCTACACAATGTCCAGATCTATTTTCCTCACATTCATGTGTCTATCTAAATGTTTCTTTAATGTCCCGAATGTATCTGCCTTGACCACCGTCAACAGCAGTGCATTCCAGGCACCCCAACTCTGTGTAAAAAAAATACAAACTTGCCCCTCACATCTCTTGTAAAATTACACCTTCTCACCTTAAATGCATACCCTCTTGTATTAGACATTTCAACCCTAGGAAGAAGATACTGTTGTCTACTCGATCTATGTCTCTCATAATCTTATAAACCTCTATCAGATCTCCCCTCAGCCTCTGCCGCTCCAGAGAAAACAACCCAAGTCTGTCCAACCTCTCATTATAGCATTTGCCCTCTAATCCAGACAGCATCCTGGTAAACGTCCTGAACTCTCTCCAAAGCATAACTAGAGTTTTATAAAGCTGCAACATAACTTTCTGACTTTTGAACTCAATGCCTTGATAGCCACCTTTGTAGCCACTTTCCAGGAGCTATGACCTTGGACCCTAAGATCCCTCTGCTCATCAACACTATCAGGGTTTTGCCCTTAACAGTGTACTGTCTCTTTGCATTTGACCTACCAAGGTGCAACACTTTATAGTTGGCTGGGTTAAACTCCATCTGCCATTTCTCCGCCCATGTAACTGATCTTGTATTCTTTGCCAGTCACCTATGCTATCCACAACACCACAAATCTTTGTATCATCTGCAAACTTACTAACCCATCACCTACAATTTCATCCGGGTCATTTATAAACATCACAAATAGTAGAGGTCCCAGTACAGATCTCTGCGGGACACCACGAATCACAGGCCTCCAGCTAGAATAAGTCCCTTTGACCACTACCCTCTGTCTTCTGTGGGAAAGCCAGATCTGAATCCAAGATCCCATGCATCATAACCTTCTGGATGAGCCTCCCATGAGGGACCTTGACAAAAGCCTTAGTAAATTCCATGTAGACAATTTCCACAATTGTCTACCTCATCAATCACACTTGTCACCTCGTCAAAAAACTCAACTGAGTTAGAAAGACACGACCTGTCACTCATAAAGCTGTGCTGGCTCTCCCTAATTAGGTCATGATTTTTCAAATGCTCATAAATCCTATCCTTAAAATTTCTGTGCAGTATCTTCCCTACCACTGATGTGCGACTCACCGGTCTATAGTTTCCAGAATTATCCCTGGTTCCTTCTTGAATAATGGGACAGTATTGAAGGCAGAGCTATAATCAATAAATGATAGTCTAACATTGGTGTCTACTGTCTGGATGCTCCAGCGATGAGTGCAGGGCCAGGTAGATGTTGTCTGGAAGTGCAGTGAGTCAATGTTATCTGGGAGGCTGGAGCTGATGTGTGCCACGACCAGCTTTTCAAAGCACTTCATGATGATGGGTAGGACTTTTTTCTGGGAGCCAGCCAGCAGCCAGTAGGCCAAATGGTGCATCTACTGTGCCTCAAGATGGATTTAATTCACACTGCAAGTTTGGGGTTTGTTCTTCAGTCATTTGCAAGTGTCAGTTGAGGAGGAGCCTTGCACAGATGTCTCCCATTCAGACAGAAGGAAGAGCTCTTTACAGTCACCATTGTAGGATTTAGCTCCTTTCTTGAAGATGGTGCTTCTAAGGTGACCTGACGTATCTTCCATTTCCCAGATGTGGGAAATGTGATTATGAGTTTATGACTGAAAGCATTCTCTGCCAAATGTTGGAACTTCATCAGGAATGTAGTTGAGGACTTGTTCTTTTCCATTTAATATTTGGTTTTTTCAACTTCTTGTCAATCTGGGAAGGGACAAGGTAAGACGGGACAGAATCAAGAATGTTAATGTCAATGATAGTCATAGACATTCATATGATAGCTATTCAATATGTGAAAGATATTTGAATACTTTAACAATATTGGATAAATAAGGTCAACTCTTTATAGTGTGGTAAGTGAAGAAAATTCCATTTATTTTATTTATTTTTATTTTGAGATACAGTAAAAGCTGCTTCTAGCCCAATGAGCTCTGCTGCCCAATTACACCCATGTGCCCAATTAACTTTTCAACTGTTTGTCTTTGGAATGTGAGAGGAAACCAGAGCACCTGGAAGAAATCCATGCAGTTATGGGGAATATGTGCGAATTGAACCTGAGTTGCTTGTGCTGTAATAGCGTTATGCTATTATACAAATGTGCCACCACTATTGAAGATTAGCTTTGTTTGTCACACACCTTACTAACCCCAATCTAGTGCGACAGATGGGATGGTGAAAATTCTGGATTGACAAAGAAACAGCTACAGATAGTAAGGTTTGCTGAGAGACAGTAGCCTGTGGATAAAATTGATGGAGCATGTAATAATTTGCAGTATCCTGGGGAATATTTTCACTGTGCTGTTATCTAGAGTATAGCCATGGAGTGCAGATGGGTATTGCAACAGGACAACTCAGTCCAATGGAGAGGACGGTTTTACAGATCCATAATGTAACTACCTTTGGGGGTCCGGGTGGTTCATATGAAGGAGACTCCTGTCTAAAATACCTGTACACTTGTAGCTCACTGTAACATGCCACTAAGTTACAGTGAACTTCTAACAGCTTGTTTCTGGGCTCCGATGCACACAATATGGGGCTGAGCAGTAAGAGTTGTGAGAAGAGACTAAAATGCTGGCATCCACATACAGTCGCATTTTCTCTTGTCCTTTCTTCATGTAATGCTCATGGGTTCACAGACCTACCTCTATCTGACTTCTGAATGTTCCATGAACACTACCTCACGATTTGTCTTTTACACTATTTATTTATTTTTGTAAGTTCTAGTAATTTTGATGCCTTACACTGTACTGCTATCACAAAACAACAATATTTCATGATGTACCGTATGTCAGTGATAAGAAGTCTGATTCTAAGTACTTGTACTCATTTGTCATGTTTGTGGTTTGTCAGGGATGAATGTCACTCCAGACGAGTTAACCATGAAATTTGTTTCATTTTACCAGGTCAAAGGTGGAAATTCCTCAGATCTTCTTTTTAAGTATGTGGACCGCAGTGATGCTGACTGGTATGTCTGCAGAGTTCACTGTGGAACCCAGTATTCATTTTCTGAATGGGCCCGGCTGCGTGTTTATAGCAGCCCAACAACAGGCAAGTCAAAGCATCTTTGTGGGATTATAAATTAAAAATCTGCTCAAGTATTCAGTTATAACCAACCATGGTTATGTGCAAAGCTTCAGCATTTATAGTTCTTTCCAAACAAAACCTAGCCAACTATTGCAGGCAAATGGGACTGGTGTAGATGGGCAAAAATATCATCTCACCAGGAATGGGATCTGAATGGATCTATGTAATGGTAACAAATGGGGAACAATTGTTTTCATCCTTTGTTATCCCCTCTCCTTCGCTGAAAGGTCTCTGTCTATAGCACAGCATCTCTATCCAAAACTGAACCAAATGCAGGGTATAGTTCAAATGATCATTACTGGCAATCGGCCAGTATCCACAGAGCCAACCTGTTCAAATCTGGGTCACGAGCAGGATATGTAGAGAATTTATGAAAGTTTGAAAAAAGAAGAGGCACTGTCACTTCAAGAAGCTGTGAAGTTCAAATCCTTTGCAGTACCTGTGCCAGTAGCTCAATATTCATTGCTCTGCTAGTTCCTTTCTCTTTTCTACACCCTGTATAGTTATGCAATTATTTTCAATTAATAATGTTAGTCACTGGTTTACCTTTGATCCAGCAAAACTCTGCATTCTGACTGTGGTTACTTCATGTATGTTATGAATGAGATCAGTTGTGAGCTGTCCAGATCTAAACTTGGCTCTCCCTCTCTCTAAATTTTTTATTTCCACATTTGTGTGTTTCAAGATTCGTGTTTGATTAGAGAGCACAGTTATTCTCTGGTTTGTCAAGGCAATGCTCCCAGCTGCTCTCGATCATTATTAATTCTCAATAAAAACTGGAGGCCCTGTGATCTCACAGTCAGTTCCTGATTTCATCCACACCTATACGGAGAGGTAAAAGATGCAGACTTTTATGAGTTGGCTGATCTTATCCTGGGTGGCTGCCAGATGCCAGTAGCTGGAACTAAGAAATCAGCATAGATTCATGTTGAAAATCAAAGCAATTGCAGATGCTAGAAATTTAAAATTAAAATAAAAACAGAAAATATTGGAAAAACTCAGCAGGCCATACAGTGTCTGTGGAAAGAGAAACAGAGGTAACAATTAAAGTTTAAGACCCTTTGCCAAAACTGAATCTGTGATTAAGGTCAGGATCAGATTTGGAAGCATCTGCAGATTATTTAATTGCTTAATGAGTGAGATTCATGCATTGAGGAAATACCAGAGTCCACAGTTTGCCACTGCAGCCCAGAATATGGTGCTGATCTTGATGCCAACTTGTATTCAATGTCATTTTGATGCATATCACCCATATCCCTCCATTCCCTTCATATTCTTATCTAAACACCCTGCAGTTTTCACCAAACCACCTGCATCCACTCTGCACAGCAACGTACACCCCTCACAACCCTTTAAACTTCTCAGAATCAGAATAAGAACTGGGTTCAATATCACTGGCATATGTTGTGAGATTTGTTAGCTTTGTGGCAGCAGTACATGATAATACACTAAAATAAATAAATAAACTGATTACAGTAAATATATGTATATTAAATAGTTAAATTAAAAATAGTGCAAAAATAGAAATAATATTTTTTAAAAAAGAGGTATTGTTCATGGGTTCAATGTCCATTTAGAAATCGGATGGCAGAGGGGAAGAAGTTGTTCCTGAATTGCTGAGTGTGCCTTCAGGCTTCTGTACCTCCTTCCCAGCAGTAACAATGAGAAGAGAGCATGCCCTGGGTGATGGGGGTCCTTAATAATGAACAGTGCCTTTCTGAGGCACCGCTCCTCGAAGATGTCCTGGATACAGTGGCTGGTACCCAAGATGGAGCTGAATAATTTTACAACTATCTGTAGCTTCTTTCAATTCTGTGCAGTAGCCCTACCCCGCTCCCCATACCAGACAATGATATAGCCTGCAGAATGCTCTCCACAGTACACCTGTAGAAGATTTCAAGTGTTTTAGGTGACAAACCAAACGTCCTCAAACTCCTAATGAAATATAGCACGGTCTTGCCTTTGTTGCTGCATCGGTATGTTGGGACCAGGTTAGATCCTCAGACATATTGACACCCAGGAACTTGATAATGCTCACTTTCTCCATTTCCGATCCCTCTGTGAGGATTAGTTTGTGTAACTTCGTCTTACCCTTCCTGAAGACAACAATCAGTCCTACTGATGTTGAGTACAAGTTTGTTGCTGTGACACCAATCAACTAGCTGATATATCTCGTTCCAGTATGCCCTCTCGTCTCTGTGTGAGATTCTACCAACAATGGTTGTATTATCTGCAAATTTATAGATGGCATTTGAGCTATACCTAGCCACACAGTCATGGGTATAGAGAGAGTAGAGCAGTGGGCTAAGCATCCACCCTGAGATGCGCTTTAAGACTGTCCCATATCGAAAAAGGACACTGCAGAGAACCTGGCTGATCTTTCCCCACTTTCAGTAAGGCTGGGGTCAACTGTAGATTACATAGCACTGTTACATCTACCCACGCTCTATTGGTATTGGCTTATTATCGCCACACATGCAACGATACAGTGAAAAGCTTGTTTTGCATGCAATTTAAGCAGATCAAAGCATTACACAGTGCATCGAGCTGGAATAAGGTAAAATAATACCAATGCAGAATAAAGTGGGAAAACTCAGCAAAATCAGTGCTGACCATATTGAACCTAGGACCTGTCTGAGTGGCAAAATGCACAGTGACTTTTACCACAATGATTAGCATGGTTATTGTGCTGCAATGTTTTCTGATTTGATCTGTTATCTCCCTTTATGTTGACCTATTTACAGTGGATTCCAGATAATTGGGACACATTGGGACCAGTTCATTTTGGCCCAATAAAGTGGCTGCCCAACTAGCCAAAGTTTCATGGAAACAGTTAAAAAGGTATAAAAAAGGCAAACTACCATTTAGCTGAGTAACAAATTATGTATTTAAATTAAATACAGAACAAATTTGAACACTATCAATACTACTACAGTACTATAAAACTGTGTATTAGTTCCTAGTAGTTGTTGACAGAGGAATTTATCCACTGTACAGTTGCTGCATTCTTTTGATTGACTGTAAATGAACACAATCAGTGTAGAGACCTAGTACAGATAATAGACTGCCTTCATACAACGCTATTGGCGACTGCATCCTCCAAATCTTCATTTTTGTTGTAACATTCAAGATGATTATCAATACCTTTAACTTCTTCATAGTTCCTAACTTATTGAAGTAGTGAAATTGTTTCATTTTCACTCCTGCCTGGCCATTTCTGGCATCTCCAAACCTGAATGCTTGAAATGGCAATGAGCAAACCAGTTCTGACTTGTGTGTGTGGCCTCCGTCGGTCGTGGCCGACCATGGGTACTGCACCTCTGGTAGTCACTGGTTGGAGATGCCTCTCCAGGGCGCAAGCCAGGGCAGAGTTGATATGGAGATCCATCTGTTGCCCCTGCAGTGGGACCCCCCCCCCCCCCCCACTCTCCACGTTGATGATAGGTCCAAAGGAACGACAAAAGTCGAAACAGTTTGGTGCCAGCAGCATCGCAGGAGTTGCCGTGCTGGTGCTGGGTACAGCAGTCAGCCACCTTCGGGACTCCGACTCCGGATTTTTCCTCAGGGTTTACTCCCAAAGTCTTTCCCGTGAGCAGGTATAGCCACAAGACAACGGAGGTTTGAAATCGGAGCCAGTTCTGAATTATCTTACTACCTATTTCTCACCAACTATCAGTGACAAAATTCACTGATTTTTACTGACAAGCACGTGCAATTGACGCTATTTAAAAAACTGCTTGCACTAAACATGGTGTAGCATCGAACAGCCATGTAAGTGCACGTGTCTGACATGAGTTAGAAACTGTTTGGTAACTGTATCCTGTCCCAATTAAAGGCATAGTGTCCCAAATAAAAAAGGGAATCTGGCCCAAGCTCTCAATTAGTTTGTGTTCTTTAAGAGTTGTCCCAAATAAGTGGCTGCCCTGATTAACCAATGGCCTAATTAACGGAAATCCACTGTATTTTGCTCTCCCTGCAGCAAACAAACTCTGCAAGGTCAATATCTTGGTGCATCCCAATTCCCTGAGCCTGAAGGAGGGGGATAACATGAGGCTTTCGTGTTTAGCAGTGGGCAGTCCTCCGCCACAGTACCAGTGGTTCCGGAACAACCAGCTGTTGCCTGAGGCAAATAAACCCGATCTGGAGGTTAGTGACCATTCCCAGCTCAAGAGACAGGCTTAACCTATACATTTAGAGACAGTAGAGCTTCCTTCCTTCTCAAGTGTTACACGCGTGAGGGTCAAATTACAAAGGTGTGTGAATGGTGTCACTTAGATAATCTGATAAGATAGAAGCACTTGAACTCAGCAGCTTCTGTGGGGCCAACCAAAGGTGTTATTGTTTCTATTAAATTTTTTTATGGTCTGAAGACACTGCTGGTCATTACGAACTTAAAGTACTGCAGGTCTGCCCCATCAGTGAGTTGCTGGTTGGCGGAGAAACTGAAGGAGCTGAACTTACTGGGGACCGTGTTGCTGGAGAGGCTTCGCAGTGGGTGTGTGAAGGCAGCGTGTAGCCCAACAGCAAGTGAGGGTCCTTGTTGGACATTGTTGTTGCTTCGTATGACAGGTGCTTCTCTCTTCACACTTACGATTGTTCTTTTCCGAGCCACTCCTCCAGCTTGTGGCCGCATCAGTGGACTCCACCAAGGGGCGTGTCGGTGTGCCAGTATCAGCGCCATGTTGAACGCTGCAAGTCTGGTTACTTGACGGATGGTGAAAGAGCTGCGGGACCTCGGTCAGGGGCCTCAAGCTGCGGTGTGGCAGATTGGCAGCCATCCAGGAGGGGGCCAGAGTCAGAGCTGCCCTCGGTGTTTGGTCGGCGGAGGACAAGCTATGTCGTGTTTGGCCGCGGACTACCGCGGCATTCATTAATGCAGGGACTTGGACCGTGTTTTTGTTTGTGTGACTGTCTTGTGTGTGCCTTGAGCTGTGTGATCTCAGGCCTCAGTGTCGCCTGTTTGTGGCCATCCAGGGTAGGGGAGTCAGAGTAATTTCTGTCCTCTATTTTTCACTTGGCAGAGACAAGCTATACTGTGTTTGAATGCAGACTGCTGCAACATTCATAGATGGACTCGGAAACTGGGACTATTTTTTTTCTGTGTGATTGTATTTTACTGCTGTCTGAAATGTGCTCTGTGCTGTGTACGCCTGTTAATGCTGTGCTTTGCACCTTGGCCCTGGAGTAATCCTGTTTCGTTTGGCTGTATTTTTGGGTATTCATGTATGGTTGAATGACAATTGAACTTGAATATGAACTTGAACCGACAGGTTTGGTGAATTTCAAGCTGACAAAGGTTAAAAAAGTAGGAACATTTTAGAAGTGCATTTGTAAAGTAAAACCAAGAATAAAGGTATTGATGAGAATTTCACTAACACTCGTCAGAGCGGTGGAGCAGGTGAATTTAAAGAGCTAGGAGTAGGCAATCCTTGCGATGATATTAACATGTTGTGGGAAACTTAACTCAGAATCAAATGATACAGCCAGAAAGATTCAACATGAAACAGGCCCGTCTTTTATATCCATCCATCTTAACCAATTTCATTCTCCCCCCCACCCATTCTCATCAATTCCCACCCACCTACAGACCAGGGGGCAATTTGCAGAGGCCAATTAGCCCAAGAAGCAGCATGTTTTTGAGATGTGAGTGAGAACCGGAGAGCCTGAGGAAGCCCACTCAGTCACAAAGCGAACGTGCAAACTCTGCGAGGCAGCTCCGGAGTCTCTACTGGCTGCACCAGTCTGACATCCAGAAGCATCAAGGCCAGCTGCAGACTAATTCTGCCTGGTACGATTGCTAGTGGGAGGGATTGGCAGTCGAGTGGCACTCAGCTTCAGTCTTCCTGATGTGTGGACGGGAGATGTTTCTTCTCATTTAGTGCTTGACGGCGGGGAGTTCAGAGAGAGTGCAGGGTGAGAGTGGTGAATAGAGCTGGGTATCACTAGGCAGCATTACTTCAGAAGCTGTTGCCGAGAGGCCAAGGAAAGATCCTTGTGAGCATCTGAGAACAGAAAGGCATTGTGGGTGACTGTTTGGGTAGACTGAATTGGAGGCAGGCAGCATTATTCCACCCAGCTGCAGGTCGGTGAGGGTGATATTCTGTGTTGGCTGAGGCAGTTGCCACAGTCACAAAGGATGCCGTTTGCAACTTTGCTAAAAACTGTTGTGATACCATGTAGCTGAAGGCAATCTCAATGTCTTGTAGTTCAGCATCATGATACCAACATTTTGTCAGATGATAGTGAGAAGATGCAGGCTATATTTTACGCGGAAATGATTTGAGGGGAATTGATTGATTTAAGCCCCATGGGTGCATGCAATTGACCGCCCAAATAAATCATCCTCAATATTCAAACAAGTAAAGTTTTCTTTATTTCTCACGTATCAGGTTAAAGGAGTCACAACTGCTGACCGTGGGAAATATTGCTGCCGCGTGTTCAATCTTTACCATGAGGTTTGGAGCAGGGTCGCTGCAGTAGAGATTGGTATGTTCAGTGCTATTCTGTGAACCACTTTCTTAGTTTATTTCCTTTATTTCCCAAAGAAATGCATTGAGATACAGGTACTTAACCATTATCTTCTGCCTGGAACATCTCTTATGACTGTCAGCCGTTGAAGCCCGTTTTAGACAATCTAGAACATGGCAAAAGTTTCAGTATGACAATTTGCAGAAGGAATCTTGGCTACTTTCCCCTCTCATTGGTCAAGGTCCTTTGAGATAATTTGCTACATTTCTACTTCTGATTTAGCTAGCTGTATTGTTCATGCAGAGCTTGTAAATTCCGATTCCAATGGAATACAGGAAAGTAAGAACAGGGTTAGGCCATTCAGCTACTCAGACCTCCCCCTCCATTTAATATCATCGTGGCTGACCAGCCCCAGCTTCTCCTCTGAATGACTTCCCTGAGCCCTCAATTCCTCAATCACAAGGGCAAGTTGTGGAACTGAATTTAAAATAATTATGGTAATTTCTTGGCTAGTACCAACAGCCATTATAGTTGTAAAATGAAATTTCCTTGTTAATGACCATTTGGAAAGGGAGTCTTCCTCTCAAACTTATCTGAATACAACATACTTGACTCTCATTGGCCTCTAGTGCATATTTGCAAATTGCTCACATTATAAATAATTGCTCCCAAGTTCAGTAATAGGCACCAAACTCTCAGTGCCCAATAGAATGAGCCTGGAACAGCACTCGGGAAAATAAATTAATTCTTCAGTCTGGCCAACATCCTGAGTTTACAAACTCTGTACTGTCTGGGCGTTGCGCCTCTGTTCAGTGTTAGTGGTGCTGTATTTACAGAGGGCCTATGGTGGAAAAGATAGAGGGCTGGAAATAACATCACTACCTTTTAAAGATGTTGAACAGTGTAATGGATTACTCTGTTAACACTGTTGTGAAGCTGGCAAGAACAGAAATCAAACGGCTGGAGGAACTGAGAACCTCTGCCTCCTCAGAGGTGGCCTAACCTGCTGGGCTCCCCTGGCATTTACTTTTTTGCTCCAGATTTCAGCATCTGTAGTCTTCTGTGTCTTTGAAGAGAAAAACTCTGAGGTATATAAATAGTTGATATTCTATGGGTAATACTGATATTGCATTCTCTATTGATGAGCTGCAGGAGCGAGCAGCTGCTGCCATTTAGCCCAGTATGGACATTGTATTGGGCCCTTAACGGGACTAACCACAATACTTATTTGAGAACTTTTTGAAAAGATTGTACTAAATTTACACTGAGTACGTCCGTCACTTATTCATATCCTTCCTGTATCCTTTCAGGACCCAACACTTCCTTCAATGATTCATTTGTTGTGGTCGCTAATGCAGGTAATGCTTTCAGAATGACTTGCCCAAAATTCTGCTGCTGCCCTCAGGTTTCTCATTAAATCACACTCACTACACCTGCTGCTCTCACTTACCTGTAATGTCTCACAGAGCCTAAAGGTTAGTCTTTTTAACCCTCAAGTTTAAAATCCCTCATAGCCTCCTACCTCTACCATCCTACTCTTGTCATGGTGTGGTCCGTGAGGTCCGCGTTCTGGTTCATGGTCCAGTCCGTGGACTCCAGGCTCTGGACTCCGGGTCTTCTGGCTGTCCATTGTTTCAGTTGGGCTTAATCACAGGCACCTGATTCTCATATTGGGGATGGAATATAAGTGACTCTGGGTTCGAGTGTGGTTGCTGGTTCGTCTCGTCGGTATCCTGTCCTCGCCTCTGTGGGGCAAGTAAGGCCATTCTTGCCGTTACCTTACGGTGAGATCTGTCCCTTCCTGTCCTTGTCTCCGTTGGGTAAGTCAGGCTGTCTCTACCGTTACCCTGAGGCTGGACAGTTCCCTTCCTTCCCTCTGAAGCCTGGCCTGTAGCCCTGCCTGCAGCCCACACCTGAAGCCCTGCACGCTACCCACGCCCGAAGCCCTGCACGCTACCTCGCCTGTATCGCCATCAAGTTCAGCCATTGGAGTGAGACCGGAGCCTTGCCACGCCTACAGAAGGAACTATCTATCATTGAGCTTGGCAATGTCTCTTTGTGTCCCTGTGTTTAGTGTCTGTGTATAAGTCCCGGCCCTACGTCCTGTTCCCAAGGAGAGGTCCGGGCGCTGTGTTCTGTGCCCCTGTGCTCCAGTCCAAGGCTCAGTGTCCTTGTGCTCAAGTCCAAGGCTCCGAGGAGGTTTCAGTCCATGTCCAAGTCCAAGTTGTAGCCTAGGCCCTGAGTCCTGGTCTTGTCCAGGGCTAGTGTCCGTGTCCAGCTATGCCTCTCCCCACTTTTGCTTTGCTCTCCTTCGACCTAGGCCCTGTGTTCCTGCTCTCCCTCGATCAAGACCAAGTCTGAGTTTCATGTCCTCATCCAGCCCTGGAGTCCCACGTCCTGCCCCCACGTCCAGTCCTGTTGCCTTGCCAAGTCCAGTACTCACCTGGATCCGGAGTCCGAGCCCGAGTCAAGACCCAGGTTCTGGGTCCCTGTCCAGTCTCTGGCTTGGAGTCCTTGTCCAGGTTCCTAGTTCCTAGTTCCTCATCCAGGTCCCACTTTCCTACTCTAGCCCTAGCCCATGCCCTGTCTCCTAGTCTTGTCCAGCATCATTTCTTCCCCACATCCCTTGCTCTCTTGATACACCTAGTCCTGTCCCTAGTACTTCAGTGCCTGTGTCTTGCATTTGGATCCGTTCCCAATGCCCACCTTATGACAACTCTTCTCTGAGCATTAAACTCAGTTAGCATTTCTCTTATTTTTGGTTTTGTTAATCTTCTCTCTAGATCCAAAGCTCTGGAATTCCCTCCCCTAATTGTACCCATTACTCTCCTGCTTGAATCACACCTCTGTACACTTTTAGCTCATAATATGTTGGCTTTCAGTACATTTTCTTTGATTATGTGAGATGTGGGACTGTTTTGATGATGGGTTTGTATATTCTTCAGGGTTTAATTGGGTTTGGTCATTCTCTTGTCTATGATCTTGGAATTGATTTTGTTTACATGTTTTAATGGCATGTTTAAATCCGTGTTAATTATCCAGGGGAACATTGTCATAATGGGTTTATATTTACAAAGACAGGAGCTTCTTCCTGCTTTTGTAGTATGTTTCTGTGTCACTAACCCAAGGTGAACATGGGACAGTTTGCAATTCAGCTGTACACTGTCTATTAGATTTTGAAGAAGACTCTGTCTTGATTTGGGCTCATCAGATGGTCTAGTTAAAATATAAATAATAGTACAATCATAAAATGACAGCCTGATCTTCATTAGTAGGAGATTGAGATCCTGGTGAGTAATACTCTGGATCCCAATGTGACAAAGTTGGAACCACAGTGAATGAAAATCTGGATGTCAGTGCCCGGGTCAGGAACTGAATGGGTTACAGTTGGAACAGCAATTGGGGGCCTAATGAGTGACAGTCAGAGCCCCTGTGCGTGATTATCTGGTTCCTATCAGTGATGGCCAGGACCACATTCAAATGAGTTTGACAGCCTGTTGAACATGGGATAGTTACAGTTGGTTTTGTTCTCTCTCTCCCATGAATACTCAATTAACTTATGTTGTATTTTCACACAGTCTCCAGCCCAGGAGCACAGCTGAAGGTTGTCCATCATCCTACATGCTTCTACGGTAATTCTGTATGATTTAAAATCAGCTTTGTTTTCTTACTCATAAAAGTACTGACACTTGCTGAGGTGTGGGATTCCACAGGCTGAGTGTTAACAGAATATTTGATTTTGTAAGTACCATGTCCCCGTGCCTGCCAGTGGCTATCGAGGAAGTGCTTGCAAAGTCACCATCAAGGCCAGTGGTTGTATACAGGAACATCTCAGATCATTCAGGATGGGGACTAAATCCTGATCATGCCCAGAATTGGGAAATGAATAATGTATATAAAAATTAACTGTACATGTTACCTGCTTGCAGTGTTACTTCTAAACATTCATTCACTCTGTCTCTTTCAGCGACAGACAAGGTTGCCCTGCTAATGGGGAACATGAATTATTTACACCACAAGCAGCTGAAGGCTCCTATGGTGGATGTACATGAGCTCACAAATCTCCTCCGACAGCTCGACTTCAAAGTTGTGTCCTTGCTTGACCTCACCAGACTCGAGATGCACAGAGCTGTCAATGAATTCCTGCTGCTTCTTGGCAAGGGAGTGTATGGTACCAACCTTTTAACTTCTCGAATCCAAATATAAATAGATTAGATTTCCTCTAGTTCTTTTACTCCCTCCACCAGCCTTCTGCTAGATTTTCATTGCTTGTTCGTGCCAGTCTACTTGCTGTCACAGCCAAAACCAAACTGGTTCCAACTTGGTGTTGAAACTCTCACATCTGATTTACTTGAGAAGGGACTGGGGAACGGTTTCATTTTCAGCTCTACAAGGTTACAAAGAAAGTCAAACCTGATCTCTGCCTTACGTGGACGGGCCCAGTTCTAGATTCTCCGTGAGAGAATCATCCTCTCCATATCCACTCTGTCAAGGTCAAGGTCCCTCATGATCTTACAGATTTTCACTATATTGCCTTTTATGTGTTGAAATACCAGCTTATACAAGTCTACCCTGTCCAATATTTCCTCAAACCATACCCTGCTGATGTCAGGTACCAGTCTAATAAATCTTTTCTGAATTGCTTCCAATGGATTTACATCTTTCGTTGAATAATGAGACCTTCAAGTACTTGGTACTCCAGATGTGGTGTTATCAGTGCCCCTTATAACTGAAGCATAAGTAGCATAGTAATTACTGCTGGTAATTCACAGTAATAATCCCGACAGCATGCACATATGGAGTCTGTGTTGTTTTGCATACTGACCCTGTGACCATGTGTGTCATAGATGCTCTGTGACCTCCAGGTGTTTTGGCTTCAATCCAATTCTCAAAGCTGTCCTGGTAGGTTAATTGGCTACTGTAGGTTACTCCTTAATGTACGAAATGGCAAACAAATCGAAGTGGAGTTGATAGATGCATGAGAGAGGGTAAGTTGTAGGGTGGCAGGGAGCACTTTGCTACAATTAACAAGAACTCAGTCATGACCTCTTTCTGTGTCATGATGAGTAAGTTAAGTCAACATCTTCCACTTCTCTTTCAATAAATATTAACATTTTCTTAGCTTGTACCTGTCCAATATTTTGCACAACATTCACCAGGATACACAAGTTCCCTCTGCATGCAATCACTCACCATTTAGGTAATCTATTTTTTTTTACTTTTCCTGCCAAATGGACAACTTAATATTTTTCCGTATTATTCTTCATTTTCCAGATCCTTAACCTTTTTGTGTCCCTTTGCAGCTTCCTCGTGTCCACTTTACAACTTAATTTCCTACCAAGATCCCACAACAAGACATTTCAAATGATGAGAGATTACACAACTCTGGAATGAATCTTTTCTTTCCCATGGTGTGACCAGTGCTCCTCCTCTTCCTGCTGAAATGTTTGCAGAGTACCTGGGCTTGGGCGTTGGGTAGCTGGGATCTGTGTTGGGGTTGGTATATGAGTTAGGCGTGTGTAGCATGCCCGAGTTCAGAGGATTGTCAGGTGATTGGCATATGTCTGTGAGTGGGGAAAGTAGATGCTTCTATGCAAGGAGAATAGCTTGACCATCTGTTTTTTATCTTCAGGTTTGTTTTATTACGCTGGTCATGGATATGAAAACTATGGGAACAGTTTCATGGTTCCCATCGATGCTCCATTTTCCTACACATCTGAGCACTGTCTGTGTGTCCAAAATATTCTGCAGCTAATGCAGGAGAAGCAAACGGGACTGAACATCTTCCTTCTTGACATGTGTCGCAAAAGGTGTGTGGAAAAAATGAGAATTGCATTCTTGAACTCACTCTGTTCTGCAAAGAAAGGGCTCGGGTTAATGAAATGTGGCTGCTCAAGCCCCAAAGTATCTTGCGTTAGACTCTTGCGTTAAGCTCCCTTAACACTTGTCGTCAAACACTCCAGGTACAGCAATAGCACATAGTATGGTCTAAGTACAGAATTAGGCCAATTAGTCCATTAAGTCTGCTCCGCAATTCCATCATGGCTGATTTATTAAACCTCTTAACCCATTCTCCTGCCTTCTTCACATAACCTTTGATGTCATGGTTATTCAAGAACCTATCAACCTCCGCCTTAAATATACCCAATGACTTGACCTGCACAGCTGTTTGTGACAGAGAATTCCACCAATTCATCACCCTCTGGGTAAAGCAAATTTTCCTCATCTCTGTCCTAAATGGAGATCCCTCAATTCTGAGGCTGTGATCTCTGGCCCTAGACTTGCTCATTATAGGAAACATCCTCTCCACATCATCTCTATCTGGGGCTTTCAATATTTCATAGGTTTCGATGAAGTCCCTCCCCCACCCTCATTCATCTACTCTCCAGCAGTACAGGGCCAGAGCCCTCAAATGCTCTTCATATGTTAACTCTTTCGTTCCTGGGATCATTCTCACGAACCTCCTCTGGTGTCTCTCCAATGTCAGCACATCCTTTCTTAGATAAGGGACCCAAAACTGCTCACAGTACTCTGTGTGGTCTGACCACTGCTTTATAAAGCTTCAGCATTACATCCTTGTTTTTGTATGTCATTCCTCCTGAAGTTAATGTTAACATTTCATGTGTCTTGTTTACCACCAACTCAACTTGCAAGTTAACCTTTAGGGAATTCTGCAGGAGGACTCCCTAGTCCATCTGTAACTCTGATTTTTGAATTTTCTCCCCATTTACAAAATAGTCCATTCTTTTATTCCTTCTGCCTAAATGCATGACCAGGCAATTCCCTGCATTATATTCCATCTGCCACTTCTTTTCCCAATTCCTCCAATCTGTCTAAATTATTCTGCAAACACCTTGCTTCCTCAACACAGCCTGACCTCTATCTATCTTTATTTCGTCCACAAACTTGGCCAAAAGCCATCAACTCCTTCATCAAAATTATTGACATAACAATGTGAAAAGAAGTAGTCTTAACACTGACCCCTGTAGCATACCACTGGTTACTGGCAGCTAACCAGAAAAGGCCCCCTTTATTCCCACTCTTTGCTCCTTGACTGTCAGCTAATATACTATCCATTCTAGTACCTTTCCTGTAATGCCATGGGCTCTTATTTGGCTAAGCAGCTTCATGTGTGGCCGCTTGTCAAAGGCCATCAGGATTCTAACAGATTTTTCCCACAAGATTTCCCCTTTGAAGAACCATGCTGACTTTGGCCTATTTGATTATGTGCCTCCAAGTGCCCTGAAACCTCATCATTTAGTAATGGACTCCAACATCTTTCCAACCTCTGAAGCCAGGCTAGTTGGCCTACAATTTCTTCTCTTCTGCCTCCCTCCCTTCTTAAAGTGTAGAGTGATATTTACTTTTCCAGTCCTCTGGAACCATTTCAGAATCAAGTGATTCTTGAAAGATCATTACTAATGCTTCCATGATCTCTTTAGCTACCTCTTTCAGCTACCTGGCATGTAGTCCATTTGATCCTGGTGACTTATCTACTTTCAGGCTTTTCAACTTCCCAAGCACCTTCTCCTTAGTAATAGCAATGACACTCACTTTTAACCCTTGACACTCTTGTATTCTTGGCATTCTCCTAGTGTCTTCCACAGTGAAGACTGACTCAAAATACTTATTAAATATGACTGCCATTTCTTTGTTCCTCTTTACTACCTCTCCAGTGTCATTTTCCAGTGGTCCAATATCCACTCTTGTCTCTCTTTTACTCCTTATCCCTATTCGAAAAAACTTCCTGTATCCTCCTTTATATTATTGGCTAGCTTATCTTTGTGTTTCATCTTTTTTCTCTTTTTGGCTTTTTTAGTTACTTTCTGTTGGTTTTAAAAAGTTTCCCAATCCTCTACCTTCCCACTAATTTTTGTTATATGTTATTTTTGCTTTTATGATGTCTACATCTTCTCTTGTCAGCCACAGGTGCCTCACCCTTCATTTAGAATGTTTCTTCATTCATGGGATTTTTCTATCCTGTGCCTTCCGAATTTCCCCCAGAAACTCCAGCCATTGCTGTTCTGCCATTATCTCTGCTAGTGTCCCCTTCCAATCAACTTTGGTCAGGTCCTATCTCATGCTTCTGTAGTTCCCTTTACTCCACTGTAATAATGATACATCTGATTTTAGCTTCTCCTTCTCAAACTGTAGGGTGAATTCTATCATATTATGACCATTGCCTCCTAAAGGTTTCTTTACCTTAAGCTTCCTAATCAAATCTGGGTCATTATATAATACTTAATCCAGAACTATCATTCCCCTGGTGGGCTCAACCTTCTAAAAAGCGGTTGTGTATGCATTCTACAAGTTCCTTCTCTTGAGATCCAGCAGCAACTGTTTATTCCCAATCTACCTGCATTTTGAAATCACCCATATTATCATATTACCCTTTTTACATGCCCTTTTTATCTCCCATTGTAATTTCTAGCCCACATCCTGTGTAATGTACAGAGGCCTGTGTATAATTCCTATTAGAGTCTTTCTACCCTTGCAATTTCTTAATTCTACCACAAGGATTATACATCTTCTAATTCTATGTCACCTCTTTCTAAGGATTTGATTTCCTTTTTTGCCAATAGAGCCACCCCTCTCCCTCTGCCCACCTGCCTGTCCTTTTGATACAATATGCATCCTTGGATGTAAAGCTCCCACAATGATCTTCTTTCAGCCATGACTTGGAGATGCCCACAACATACCAGCTGATCTCGAACAGCATTACAAACTCATCTACTTTATTCCGAATACTGTGTGTATTCAAGTATAACACCTTCAGTCCAGTATTATCACCCTTTTTGATTTTAACTCATCCACTGACTGTATGTTTACCCTATTATCTTACTGCCCGTCCTCAGTCTCACTACACACTGCATCTACTTGTATACCAACTGCCCCATTATCAGCACCATCACTCTGGTTCTCATGCCCCTTCCAAACTAGGTTAAACCCTCTCCAACACCTCTAACAAATCTGCCTGCAAAGATATTGGATCCCACCCCCCAGAGGCTTAGGTGTAACCCATCATTTTTGTACAGGTCACCTTCCCCAGAAGAAATTCATATGATCCAAAATTCTGAAACCCTGCCTCCCACGTCAATTCTTCAGCCACTCATTTATGTGGCAAATCGTCCTATTCTTACCTTCTCTGGTGTGTGACACCGGCAACAATCCAGAGATTACTATCCTGGAGATCTTGCTTTTCAGCTCTCTGCCTTACTCCTTATATACTGTTTACAGGACCTTCTGCCTTTAACTACCTATGTCATTGGTAATCATACGTACCATGACTTCTGATTGTTCACCCTCTCTCTTTAGAATGCCATGGACCCAATCCAAGACACCCCTATCCCTGGCATCTGGGTGTCTCTTTCATGTCCACAGAATCTGCTTTCTGATTTTCTAATTATGGAAACCCCCATCGCTCCTGAGTCGGTTTCTTCCTCCCTTCCCTCTGAGCCACAGAGCCAAATCGGGGGTCGCTGGGGTTTCACTGACCCCCCCCTCCCCCACCCAACAGTATCCATAGTGTATCCACTTATTATTGAGGGGAACAACCACAGAGGTACTTTGCATCAGCTGCCTATTCCCGTTCCCTCTCCGTATGGCCACCCAGGATCTGCCTCCTGCAACTTAGGAGTGTTACCACCCTGTAACTCCCATCTATCACCACCTCATTCTCTCAAATAAGCTGAAGGTAATTGAGCTGCTGTTCCAGTTCCTTAACGTTGTGCAGATGTAATTATCAATTTCCCATATCTTACAGAAGGAAATTACCGCTACCTTCAGGTTCATTTTCAGCATGCTAGCTATGTACTAACAAAAAAAAACTTACTAGAAACTTTCTTATTTACTTACCTAGAACCTCTGCCAGAGCTTGCCTAAGCCTGTCCTCACCTTACCCTGTTGAGCCAAAGCTGGACCACTCTAACAATGACCACTCCAACAATGACCACTCTGCCTGCACTTCCTTTCTATTTTTGGCCCCGTGGATTGCAGCCTGCTGAGCAAAAAGCCAAAAGCACCCGAGGTCCTTTTAAACCTTGCACTGCATCACCAATGAACGAGCTCTCCGCTGAATAGACACAGATGAAAACTTCCTACGAACTAGCTGAGGAGAAAGGAACATAGATAAATATGTTTGGAGTAAAGATCCTCTATAGCAGGGGTTCCCAACCTGGGCTCCATGGACACCTTGCTTAATGGCATACAAAAGGTTGGGATTGCCTGCTCTACAATGTCCTATTGAACACTCTCATGGCAGTAACACCTTGGGTAAGGATAAGACAGATCAGACAGAGAATAAAGTTACCAGAAATCAGGCACAATGTAAACTTCACATTAATTAATCCTGTGCTTTCTAACTGACCCAGTGCTAGTACAGTTTAGAGAGCAAAGTACTCCCAGCACTGGCATCAAACACTACCAGGGTGGATTAGTGGGTATGGTGACAATGGGTGAACATGGTTGCAATTAGTGGGGAGTTCTTGTGGGAATGGATAAAATAGGTGAAATTGACACAGTAGATGGGTGATCACTGTTGATGGGATCATCACCATTGGTAAGAGTGGCCACAGTCAGTGATTGGTAAGATGGTCAGTCAATGGGGAGGTCACAATTGATGGAGTGGCCAAGGCTGGTAAAGGGGCCATCGTTGGTGGGTCTGTGATGGTTGATGCATTGATCATGATCGGATGGCTACAACTGATGCGGATGGTTGTGGAGTTGTGGGAGTGAGCCTTTGGAAAGAAAGAGAAAAGGGGGACGGGGTGGTTGAGAGCACAAGTGGCAAATGGCAAAACTGAAGACCTCATGAGATAAAATGGTCTGTCAACATAACATGCCAAGAGGGTAAATCTGGATTGATGGTTGTATATATAAATGACTTCTTTCCAACTCTACTTTCACAGGAACATGCATGATGAAATAATTCCACAAATGGAATCCTTGAGAGTTACAGCAAACATTGTTTATGGTTATGCCACGTAAGCAGTTCATCTTTTTCTTCATCATCATTAACTTTTTCCAGTCTGCAAGTTTAGGAGGTAATCTTAACTTCAGTTACTGCATTGGAATAGAACTGACTTGTATCTTCCACTTTCATGACCTCAAGGTGTTCCAGCTCTTTACAGCTAATTAATTCATTCTTGAAGAACGGTTATGCAGTAATGGAGGGCAGCACCTTGGCTGGCTTGCCTTAGACTGCCTGCCCACACTTTGTGTCCAAGTCTTTGTAATTAGATTTGAATCTTCAGGTTCAAAGGCAAGAGTACTGCCAGTAGATCTATGATTGACAGTTATTCTAGGTAAGACCGCGACTTGGTAGAACAATTGGAAAAAGATTTCAGTCAGTGCAAAACTATCTCCAGCTTCTCAACGTATCTGATGACCAGTGTTGGTGTTGGCTGCTATGCAGTTGCTATAACTTCACATTAATTATTTAACCTGCCTGTCGGCAGAAGTTCCCAACCTGATCAGCTAAAAATGTTAACACTTCCTTGTCTGACCAGGGTCAGATCCCAACCAAACTGGTGACAGCCCAGGAATCAGTCATGTGTTTTTGTTGTACCCAATAAGGTGGGTGTTTCAATGTCAGGCTACAGTCAGGATTAGTCCTTACATTTATGACAAGGCATGAGAGTGCCTCCATGTTGGGCTCTGGAGGTATAAAGCAAATAGTGATTGGGAGACTTCATTGACCACGAACTACTCATCCAGCTTATTTCAGAGCATCTTCCTGATATTATGAAATGTTCCAGTTGCCCAGATGCAGAGGCGTATGAGATCAGCCAGGGTGAGATCACAAATGGAATTTTCATCAGTTTCCTGAAGAAGCGCTTACTGGAGGATGAAAAGATCACGGTGCTGCTGGATAAAGTTGCAGAAGGTGAGTTTGGTTTTGCACAGAAATCAGATTTCCATCACCCAGGGGATTCTGACACATTCTACACAGAGTGAGCAAACATCCCAATTGACCTTCCTATCAATAACTGCCAGACTTCGCTGGACAGCACAGTGGCACGACTAGTGGAGTTGTTGCCTTATAGTGCAACGACCCAGGTTTAATCTGTGTGGAGCTTGCAAGTTCTCTCTGTGACCATGTGGGTTTTCGTTGGGTTAAATGGTTTCCTCCCACATCCTGAAGACATGCTGATTGGTAGATTAAAATGTAAATCGCCCTTGTGTGTGGGTGACTGATTGAATCTGGGGTGTTAATGCAGGGGAGAATAGAAAAAAAAGTAGGACTGCTCTGGGTGGCTGGTTTTTGGTCAGTGTAAACTCGGATAACACTCAGAGTAAACAGAGGGCCTGCCTCCATTTCATGCCTCACTGTGACTCTACAACACTGTACGTTTCTGAGCAGTGGTACCTTGTGGCTTAGCTCTGTGTAGTACCCATACCAACACTCCGTGAGTTTCAGAGCTCAGCCATCTCACTGATTCTTGTTTGTTAGGACAGTCTGTGTTTAAGTCGGGTTGTGAATTGCAGCACTCGGTAATCCATCGATCCCATTTTCCAATTGGAATTAGAGTTGGTCTGCTTCACTTGGTGACCTGTGTGTCTGGCTTTGGACCTGATGGGTTGAGGACTGCTGGCAAGATACTCTCCACCAATCAGCCTGTTGCTGCCAGCAAGCTGCTGTGCCTTATGGGTGATGGCAGAGATGACTTGAGCTCAACTTCATCCAATGGCTTCAAAAGGATATTGTGACTGCAAAAATAATGTGGGCTGGATTATGATACCTTAGGTGATAAATGTTTTCTTCTTGGGGTTTAATACCAAGGAAGTAACCTTTGTGAGGGGTACCAATTACACATGGCCTTCTTTTAATGGTTATCCACTTCCAGTGTACTGATTGATAATAATGGAATCCTTGGTTTTCCTTAGTTAACACCCACCTCCTGTCCTGTCTGTAATTACATTATAGAGTGATGCAGATTTGCTGTCAAAAGAGCATGTGTTTGTTAAGTATCTCCCCTCTACATTCTCAGTCCTGATGTAGAGTCTCCACCCGAAATGCTGACTATCATTTTGCCGCCTCAGATGCCGCCTGACTCCGAGTTCCTTCTGCAGTTTGTTTTTTTCCCCTTTAGAGTGCAGCATCTACAGCCCCTTCTGTCTCCATCTATCATCTCTTGCGTCTCCGTCTATCATTACAGTAGCTCTTGGTTAGATAAGCTTTAGGGCTTCATTTATTCTATTTCATCATTTACTTCTCACAGTATGTCAGAGATCCAGTTTTTCGATCGTGGCCAATCGTTTGTGGTATCAGTTATTTGTATTTTCTTTTCAGCCTCAAAAGCTCTGTTTATCTCTTAATCAACCAAGAAAATAACCTCTCTGGTTTCACAAGATTTTAACATTCCAGTGTTTAGTTGGTAACCGATAGTTAAAACCATAGAACCATAGAACACTACAGCACAGAAAACAGGCCATTTGGCCCTTCTAGTCTGTGCCAAAACTTTATTCGTATTCCCATTGACCTGCACCTAGTCCATATCCTTCCAGACCTCTCCCATCCATGTATCTATCCAATTTATTCAACTTTCTTCTTATATTCTCTGAACGTGATCCTATATGTGCAAACCAAAAAAACTGCAGATGCTGGAAATCCAAAATAAAATCTGAAAACAATGGAAACGCTCAGAGGGTCATGTAATATTTGATCACTTCCTAACAAGCCAGCACAGGGAATTATTTTCATTTTCTTCGGTTTGGTTTTGACTTAAAGAAATTTTGAAACTGGGAAGAAGTCTGATAGAGTTGAGATTGGGGAAGGGAGGCCATGTGAGTAGACCCAGTTAGAGTTGTCAACACCTGTCCTGCCCGGTCTCTCCTTTTCTCATTCCATGGTAATCATTGCTGGCTCAAATATTTGTTCTGTATAATTTAAGAAGACCGAGAGTGGTTTCTAAGTAACTAGCACTGGCAAACAGGAAGATTGCTGCAAAATTCGGAGCTTCCTGTTCCTGCCTCCATGCCACAGTTCACCCACTCAGAGTCCTTCCCCTTAGTTTACCCTGAAAATATTCATAGTCCTCTCCAACTCTCTACACATCTTCCATTCCTCTGTTAATATTTCAATTTAACTCTGATTTAGAGTCTCTCTGAAAATAATGTCAATTTACAGCTATTTAACATAACATTTTCCTTTTGGTCACCTTTAATTGTTTTATAGTACCGTACCGTACACAAAGAGTGATTTGCTTTTCAGGTGCTGACAGTGGAGGTCTAGCATCACCAGCACAATGTGGAGAATTGAGCACCTGGCCCTGCGTGTTAATGACGGATTACTGCATTCACACTACATGGCAGATTAATTGCTCTACAGTTGAGGGCAGGAACAAGAACAAATGAAAAAGGATTAAATATAAGACACCTAAGTCAGAGAGCAGGAGAGATACTTATAGCATCCTGGGCCTTTATATCTCACTTCAGTGTTAGTGGTTAAAGCAAAAACATCGACATTCAAGATGAAGTCAGGCAGGTGCATGAAGGGAACCGTAGGCGGACATGAGAACCGAGGAGGGAATGTGACTCAAATTCATACTCGAGTCTTTAAATTCTGTAGACTTATTAATACCAGTCTTTGCCACTAGGTGGAGCCTCTCACCAGACATTGCCCCACCTTTGCTTCAGCTCCAGCAGAACGGGGAAAGGGCCCAGCTTTAATGCTATGGAAGTGGCATTGTGTTCTACATAATGTGCCAGTGTTAGAACATCAAAAAAATGTTCTGATAAACTGTGCCAAAGTGATATATAAGTGGTAGTTGATGGGGGGGAGAGAATGTAAACCTGGACATTCATTAACTCTGACTGTGTATAAATGATTTAGATGATGGAATAGATGGCATTGTTGCCAAGTTTGCAGATGATATGAAGATTGGTGGAGGGGCAGGTAGTTTTGAGGAAACAGGTAGGCTGCAGAAGGACTTAGACAAATTAGGAGAATGGGCAAGAAAGTGGCAAATGGAATATAATGTTGAAAAATGCAAGGTCGTGCACTTTAGTAGTAGAAATAAATGTGCGGACTATTTTCTAAACGGGGAGAAAATCCAAAAATCTGAGATGCAAAGGGACTTGGGTGCCCTTATGCAGAAACTCCCTAAAGGTTAACTTGGGGGTTGAGTTGGTGGTGTGGAAGGCAAATGCAATGTTAGTATTCATTCCAAGAGTGCTAGAATACAAGAGCAGGGATGTGTTGCTGAGGCTTTATAAGGCACTGGTGAGGCCTCACCTTGAGCCATTGTGTACAGTTTTGGGATCCTCATTTTAGAAGAGATGTACTGGCACTGAAGAGGGTCCAGAGGAGGTTCACAAGGATGATTCCAGGAATGAAAGCGTTATCATATGTGGAATATTTGATGGCTCTGGGTCTGTACTCGTTTGAATTTAGAAGGATGAGGGGGGATCTCATTGAAACCTTTCAAATGTTGAAAGGCCTAGCCAGAGTTGATGTGGAAAGGATGTTTCCCATGGTGGGAGAGTCTAGAACAAGAGGGCACAGCCTCAAGATAGATGGGTGTCCATTCAAAGTGGAGATATGGAGAAATTTCTTTAGCCAGAGGGTGGTGACTTTGTGGAATTTGTTGTCACGTGCAGCTGTGGAGGCCTGGTCGTTGGGTGTATTTAAGGCAGAGACTGATAGGTTCTTGATTGGACATGGCATCAAAGGTTACGGGGAGAAGGCTGGGAAATGGGGTTGAGGTGGAGAAAAGCAAAGGATTAGCCATGATTGAATGGTGAAGCAGACTCGATGGGCCAAATGGCCTAATTCTGCTCCTACGTCCTATGGTCTTGCAGCCTTATGGACTGAATTTCTTTGGGACCTTCCACTCACCTAACTCAGGCAGTCTTTTCACAGTTTCAATTATGCTTCTAAACTGGTATATATGATGATAGAAGATAGATAGATAGATAGATACTTTATTCATCCCCATGGGGAAATTCAACTTTTTTCCAATGTTCCATACACTTGTTGTAGCAAAATTACATACTAATTACTAATAAAAACTAATTACATACAATACTTAACTCAATAAAAAAAAATATGATATGCATCTAAATCACCATCTCAAAAAGCATTAATAATAGCTTTAAAAAGTTCTTAAGTCCTGGTGGTAGAATTGTAAAGCCTAATGGCATTGGGGAGTATTGACCTCTTCATCCTGTCTGAGGAGCATTGCATCGATAGTAACCTGTCGCTGAAACTGCTTCTCTGTCTCTGGATGGTGCTACGTAGAGGATGTTCAGAGTTTTCCATAATTGACCGTAATTGACAGAGCTGAAGTAGACAGCCAGCACCTCGTCCCCAGGGCAGAAATGATTAACACAAGTGGTCATAATTTTAAGGTGATTAGAGAATTGTATAGGGGGGAATGTGAGAAGAAGGTTTTTTATGCAGAGAGTGGTGTGTGTGTGTGGAATGTGTGGAGCACACCGCTGGGGAATGGCGGTTGACAGATACATTAGGGACATTTAAGAGACTCTAGGATAGACACATAGATGAGAGAAAGATGGAGGGCTATGTGGGAGGGAAGTGTTCAGTTGTTCCTGGACCGTAAGTCATAGGAGCAGAATTAGGCCATTCGGTCCATCGCGTTTGCTCTGCCCTTTGATCATAGTTGATTTATTTTGCTTCTCAACACCATTTTTCTGCCTTCTTCCCGAAGCTCTTGATGCTCTGACTAACCAAGAATCTATCAATCTCTGCTTTAAATACACTTATTGATTTGGCCTCCACTACTGACTGTGGCAAAGGATTCCACAGATTCACCTCCCTCTGGCTAAAGAAATTCCTGCTCATTTCCGTTCTAAATGGATGTCCCTGTAATCTGAGGTCATGCGCTCTAGTCCTAGGCTCACCCACTACAGGGAACATCCGCTCCATATCCACTCTATCTACGCCTTTCAATATATGGAGACTCCATCTTCCTCCCACCCTACCTTCCCTGAAAACCCCAACTCTCTTTTCCCCTCTCCTATGACACTACCAACCCTCTCCCCTCCTCTAATCCCAGCTCTCATCCATGTTGGGTCATGACCAGTCCCTCCGACTTTCCCCTCTGTAAGGCAGAACGTTCTGGCCTCAGCAAGGACCTCACCTTTGTCTCCCTGCACCCACACCTCAGTGGGTTCCGTGGCCACCATGATGCTGAGCTCTTCTTCTGCTGCCTCTGTCTTCATGCCTACTTCTTTGGCAAGGACTCTCCACCCCACGCTGATGACCCCTTCTCCCACCTCCAACCCTCCTCTTTCTGGACATCCCACTTTAGTCTTCTGTCTGCTCTGGATCTTTTTATTGTTAACTGTCCACAAGACATCAACCATCTTGGCTTAGACTCTCCTCTCTCTAATTCTGACCTCACCCCTTCCAAAGGCATTGTTCTCCTCTCTCTCTGCACCAATCCTAACCTCACCATCAAATTACAAATAAGGGGGGTGTTGTAGTAGTCTGGCAGACTGTCCTGTACCTTGCTGAGACCAGGTGACAACTCTCAGACACCTCCTCTTACTTACTGTTTCAACAGGACCCCATTAAGGAGCACCAGGCCATTGTCTTCCACACCATTACTGACCTTATTAACTCTGGCGATCTCCCATCCACTGCCACCAACTTAATTGTTCCCTCACCCTGCACCTCCTGTTTCTACCTCCTACCCAAGATCCACAAACCTGCCTGTCCAGGTAGATCCATTGTTTCCATTTGTTCCTGCCCCATATTTGTATCTGCATACCTTGACTCTGTTTTATCACCCTGGTTCAGTCCCTTCCTACTTACATCCGTGACACTTCACACGCTCTAGATCTTTTCCCTGGCCCTGATCATCTCACTTTCATTATGCATATCCAGTCCCCATACATCTCTACCCCCCCTCAGGAGGGCCTTAAAGTTCTCTGCTTCTTTCTGGACAACAGACCCAACCAGTTCCCCTCCACCACCACTCCCCTCCAACTGGTGGAGCTTGTCCTCAAACAATAATTTCTCCTTCAGCTTCTCCCACATCCTCCAAACTAAAGGTCTACCCATGGGCACTCATGGGTCCCAGCTATGCTTGCTACATGGAACAGTCCATGTTCCAAGCCTTCTGGTATCACTCCCAACTCTTTCTATGCTACATCAACAACTGCTTCCTGCACACATGCTGAGCTTGTCAACTTCATCAACGTTGCCTCCAGCTTCTATCCTGCCCTCAAATTTACCTGGTCCATTTCCGATACCTCCCTCCCCTTTCTCAATCTCTCAATTTCCATCTCTGGAGACAGTCTATTTACTGATATCTTTTATAAACCCACTGATCCTCAGCTACCTGGACTATACCTCTTCCCACCCTGTTACTTGTGAAAATGCCACCCCCTTTTCTCAGTTCCTTTGTCTGCCAAATTTGTTCTCTGGATTCTTTTCATTCTAGGTCTAGTGAGATGTTCTCCTCCTTCAAAGAAAGGGGCTTCTCTTCCTCCATCATTGATGCTGGCCTCACCCGCATCTCTTCCATTTCATGTACGTCTGCCCTCACCCCATCCTCCCACCACCACACCAAGGATAGGGTTCCTCTTGTCCTCACCTACCTTCCCAGTAGTCTCCACATCCAGCACATAATTCTCTGTAACTTTCGCCATCTCCAATGGGATCCCACCACCAAGCACATCTTTCCCTCCCCCTACTTTCCGCTTTTCATAGGGATCCCTTGTGCACTCATTTACTCCCCACTGATCTCCCTCCTGGTACTTACCCTTGTAAGCAAAACAAGTGCCACACCTGCCCCCACACCTCCTCCCTCACTACCATTCAGGGTTCCAAACAGTCCTTCCAGGTGAGGCAACACTTCACCTGCAAGTCTGTTGGGGTCATCTGCTTTATCCGGTCCCACCGGTGTGGCCTCCTGTATATCAGTGAGACCCAATGTAGATTGGGAGACCACTTCGCTGAGCACCTATGTTCCATCCGCCAGAAAAAACAGGATCTCCCAGTGGCCACCCATTTCAATTGCACTTCCCATTCCCATTCCAACATGTCAGTCCATGGCCTCCGCTACTGTCGTGATGAGGCCACACTCAGGTTGGAGGAACAACACCTTATATTCTGCCTGTGTAGCCTCCACGTGATGGCATGAACATTGATTTCTCAGACTTCCAGTAATGCGCCCCCCCCCCCCCACTTCACTGTTCCCTATTCCTGTTTCCCTCTATCACCCTATCTCCCCCTGGTGTTCCTCCTCTTTCCCTTTCTTTCATGGTCTTCTGACCTCTCATATCAGATTCTCGCTTCTCCAGCCCTTTATCTCTTTTGCCAATCAACTTCCCAGCTCTCAACTTCAGCCCTCCCCCACTCCCGGTTTCACCCATCACCTGCCACCTTGTATTTCCTCCTGCCTTTCCCCTATCTTCTTACTCAGACTTCTCCCCTTCCTTTCCAGTCCTGAAGAAGGGTCTCAGCCCAGAATGTCGACAGTTTACTCTTTTCCATAGATGCTGTCAGGCTTTCTCAGTTCCTCCAGCATTTTGTGTGTGATGCTTTCAATATTTGATAGGTTTCAATGAGATTTCCCCCCCCCCCCCCTTCATTCTTCTAAACTCCAGTGAGTATAGGCCCAGAGCCATCAAACCCTCCTCATACATTAACCCTTTCATTCTTGTAATCATGCTCTGGACTCTTTCCAATGTCAGCACATCTTTTAGGTAAAGGCCCGAAACTGCTCTCAATACTCCAAGTGTGGTCTGACCAATGCCCTGTAAAGCTTCAGCAACATCCCTGCTCTTATACTCTAGTCTTTTCAAAATGAATGCTAACATTGCATTTACCTTTCTTATCACCGGCTCAACCTGCAAGTTAACCTTTAAGGAATCCTGCACGAGGACGCTCAAGTCCCTTTGCACCTCAGATTGTTGAATTTTCTCCCTGTTTATAAAATAATCTGTGCCTTTATTCCTTCTGCCAAAGTGCATGGCCATATACCTGCCTACACTATAAAACATTTGTACTCTTTGCATGTTCTCCCCATCTGTCCGAGTAGATTCCCTGCTTCAATACTACCTCCACCTTTCCTTTTATTGTCTGCAAACTTGGCCACAGTCATCAATTCCATCATCCAGATCATTGACATGTAACATGAAAAGAAGTGGTCCCAATACTGACCCCTGCAGAACACCACTAGTCACTGGAAGCCAGCATAGGCCCCCTTGATTATGACACTTATCCTCTTGCCATGCTTCTATCAAAGCTCGTGTCTTTCCTGTAATACAACGGGCACTCATCTTGTTAAGCAGCTTCACGTGCAGCACCCTGTGAAAGGCCTTCTGAAAATCCAAGTGCACAACATCCACCAATTCTCCTTTTTCTATCCTGCTTGTTATTTCTTCACACACCCTCATGTGTGACACCTTATCAAATGCCTTTCCGAAGTCCAAGTAAATGACACCCCCACTGCCTCTCGTTTGTCCACCCCGCTTGTTACTTCCTCGAAGAATTCTGACAGATCTGTCAGGCAAGACTTCCCCTTAAGGAAGCCATGATGACTTCAGCCCACTTTACGATGCACCTCCAAGTAACCCAAAACTCACCCTTAATAATAGACTCCAAAGTCTTTCCAGCCACTGAATTCAGCCTAAATGCCTTATAATTGCCTTTCTTTTGCCACCATTCCTTGTTAGAGTGGAGTGACATTTGCAAATTTCCAGTCCTCCAGAACCATGCCAGAATCTAATGAGTCTTGAAAGATCATTACTAATGCCTCCACAATCTTTTCAACTACTGCTTTCTGAATCCTGATGTGCAGTCCATCTGGTCTGGGTGAATTATCTACCTTCAGTCCTTTCAGCTTCCCAAGCACCTTCTCATTAGCAATAGTGATTACACTTACTTCTTCCCTCTGACTCTCTAGAATTCTGGAATACTGCTAGTGTCTTCCACAGTAAAGACTGATGCAAATACTTATTAAGTTTGTCTGCCATTTCTTTGTTCCCCATTACTACCTCCCCAACATAATTTTCCAACAGTCCAATATCATTCTTCCCTCTCTTTTATACTTTATATGGATGAAAAAACTTTCAGTATCCTTTTTTATATTATTGGCTAGCTTACTTCCAAATTTCATCTATTCTATCCTTATAGTTTTCTATTGGTTCTTAAAAGCTTCCCAATCCTCTAACTTCCCACTAATTTTTGCTGTTCTGGAGTAGGATAAAAAGATCAGCACAATTTCATGGGCTGTTCTGTTCTAAATAAAGAAAAAAAAAGCAAAACATTTTAAAACACTAATTACTGATTTTCTTCCAGCTTTTTACCAGATAATTCATCTTCAATTCTTAGTGATTCCAAAATAAACCAGGATGTTGGCAACTGCATCAGCTTGAGGTCAAGCTGTAGGCCAGAGCTGTAGGAGGAGGGTTTAAGACCTCTATGAGGAAACATATAATTTATCTTCTGGCCACTTTTTGTTTGATAACATTCATGTTATGAAATGTGCACTGATATTTGCACAATGTTCATTTCCATTCACAAGTGAAACAGTCTGTTTCTGCTTCATTTATTCTTTCAAGCCCTAGACATTTATGGTTGATATAAATGCTAAGCACACTGCTAAAGTGACAGGCCCTAACCATCAGCAACAAGACAATTCAAACCACCTATCCTTGACTTTCGATGACAGTGCAATCATTGAGCCCACTACCTTCAACATCCCGGTGCGTCACCATTGGCCAGAAACTCATCTGTGCCAATTACATAATATGATGCCTAATGAAAGCAGGTCAGAGTCTTTATCCTGCAGTGAGTGGCTTCCGCACAACACCGCAGAGCTTCTCCACTATCTATAAGGCACAAGTTCATAGAGTGGTGGAACTCTGTTGAATTTCTTAGATTGCGTGCAACTCCAACATCATGCAAGAAGCTCAGCACCATCCAGTTTGCTGTTTTGATACACCCAGCACTCCTAAACATTAATTCCTTTTACCACCAGTGAACAGTGTATAGAGGGAGTACCATCTTGTACTGAAATTTCTTGCCTAGGCAGCTCTGGCAGGACCTCCAATACTGTTCCATTATCTATCTCTGGATCTAAATCTCAGGATGCCATATCTAGCAACAGTATGGGTACCTTCTACAGATGGCCCAGAAGAAAATAAATTGCTTTAGGGCTTTTCATTGTGCTGAAGATGTGTGTTTTTGAAATCATTTCCTTTTGTGTGGTTAAATGTGCACTGGTGAGGCGTCAAGACTGGTGAATGGTAAATATGAAATCTTTGTTGAAAAAAGGTGTGTGATGACATGAAAGGTGCAGGTTGGTCAGTTTAACAGCAGTTGTGAGGAGGATTTTGGAGGTAATAGTCAGGGAAGGAATGAATAGACACTTGAAGAGTTTGCGCTGATAAAGAGAAGCCAGCAGAGGTTTCGTACAGGCAAGTCACGTTGGACAAAGCTGTTTGAAATTTCTGACATAGTAACAGAGAAGGCCAATGGAAGTGATGCAGCAGATGTTGTCCACATGAACTTTCAGAAAATATCTGACAGGCTTGAAAATAAAAACATATGAGTCAGATGGAAGCTCCTGAAACAGAAGAGTATGTGGCCACTTGGAGAATTGGCCTAAGGACAGTAAGCTACGTGTCCTGGTACACAGACTGGACATTGGTACACAATGGTGTCACCAGCCATCAGAGCTAGGACAACACTATTTTTAATGTGCAATATAGTCACGGAATCACTGATTCAGCAGCATAGTCAAACAGGCTATACAGCTCACTATGTCCATGCCAACCACCAAGTGCCCATCCATACTAATCACATCTGTGAATGCCTGATCACAAGTGCTCTATGTAATGACAATTCCTGTCCAGACTTTGATTTCTTACTAAAGCATGAGAGAACCTACCTCTGACAGTGTGTTCCAACCACCCTCTAAGTGAGAACATTTTTCCTCAGTTTTCCTCTAAACCTCTTACTCCTTATCTTAAATCTCTTCCTCTTAGAATTAGCCACCCCTGCTATGGGGAAAAAAGTCTGCTATCATCTGCTCTATGCCCTTCATAACATTGTATACTTCTATCAGGTCTCCCTTCAGCCTCCTCCACGCAAAGTAAAACAAACCCAGTCTATCTAGTGTCTCCTTGTATCTGAAATGTTCCATCCCAGGCAACATCCTTGTGAATTGCCACTGGACCATCTCCAGCACAATCATATATTTTGTTGTAACCACAACTATGAGGAGAGGCCTTTGTTTAGGTCGCATCCATCTGTGACCTGTGATGTCCCTCTAGTCCCTAAGGTCCTACAATTCATTGTGTATGTCCTGTCCCTATTATTCCTCCAAAAATGCAACATTTGCTCACACATGGGCAATGTACTTCTTTCCCCGCTACTTCATCTAGCAACATGTTCTAGATGTCAACTACTCTGTAAATAAAAACATTCTCCTTAAATCATTTTGAAATCTCCTTCCTCTTACCTTAAATCCATGCCCTCTTGTTTGTGATCTTCAAAGGGAAAAGATTCTGACGGACTAACCTATGTATGCCTCATAATTTTGTATACTTCATTCAGGTCACACCTCAGTCAATTTTGCTCCATGTATAACTAGCCCAGGCCATCCAATGATTCCCATAACTAAAGTCCACCAGACCAGGTAACATCCTAGTGAATCTCCTCGGCATGCTGAGAAAGAATGTTTATGGCTACACAGAGGAATAGAGTACAGGAGAAGGGAGACACACGGGCCTGCAGATGCCTGAATCTGGAGCAAAAAGCAAAGTGCTAGAGGAACTCAGTATGTCAAACTGCACCCATGGAAGCAAAGGGATGGTTGAGGCAAAAGCAGGGAGGCTGTTTTTGTGAAACACAACTTCAGCCATAATTGGAGAATTGTGTTTAATTTTGGTCATGACACTACTTTGGTCATGAATGTGAAGGTCCATGGAACGAGATTTAGTAGAATGGTTTCAGGACAAGGATTCCCGCTGTAACCCTGATGCTGAGAAGGCCAACAAATTGCGTAAAAGCGCTAAGAATGATAATAAGTTGTCCCTCTCAGTCTCTTTCCCTTTTGCAATTACAGATATGGGAAAATGTGAGCTTACAAAGGGAAGACAGGCTTTGGAGATCCGGAGTAGCCTATCAGAGAGACGGTCGTTAAGAGATAAGATCCACCCGCCGGATTATTACGATGAGTTTTCAGTCAGGAACTTGCAGTGGGCCAAGGCCAATGGTAAGCAATGGTAAAAAGGCTTCAATATACTTGCATATTTTACAATTTATAAACCTGTATGGGGTTACGTAATTCTTTTGGGTTTCATGTCAAGTCAAGTTTATTGTCATTTAACTATATACATGTATGTAGAAATGAGATAATGTTTCTTCAAATCAAGGTGTAAAGCACAGTAGTATACATTCAACACATAACACATGATAACTTTTGAAGGATAAAATCTACAGATGAATCATTCATAAATAACGAACTAAAGTGCATAAATATTAAATCTTGTAAGGTACAGAACAGATTAACCAGTGACACTTCGAATATGATGTGGCAGGGTGTTCAGAAATCTAATGGTCTGGGGGGAAGAAACTGTTTCTCATCCTGACTGTTCTTGTTTTTATGCATCGGAGTCTCCTGCCTGTTGGTAGAAGGTCTCAGAGGATGCTGGATGGATGGGTGGGATCCTTAATAACACTAAGGGCCCTGCGTACACAGTGCTCCTGATGAAGATCTCTGATGGATGGTAGGGAGACCCCTATGATCCTCTCAGCTGTCCTCACAGTCCTTTATAGGGACTTCTGGTCCGATGCTTGGTTGCTAACATACCAGATGGAGATGCAACTTGTCAGAACACTCTCAATGGTGCTCCTGTAAAACACAATTAAGATGTGGGGTGGGAGCCTTGCTTGCCTCAATCTTTTTAGGAAGTGGAGGACTGCTGTGTCGTCTTGTTCAGGGAGCTAATATTAAGGGACCAGGTGAGGTCATCCAGGATGTGAACTCCCAGGAATGTGGTGCACCTAACTCTCTACGGAACAGCCATGTATTCGCAGAGGGGGATGGTTCATCTGCACCTTCTTGAAGTCCACAATGATTTCCTTTGTCTTCTTCAAGTTCAGGCTTAAGTTATGCTTCTCACAACAATCCATCAGCCACTCACTTCCTCTCTATACTCCATCCATTCTTCATCAGGCCAACAACTGTTGCGTCATCCGTAAACTCGATCACACTGTTTGATCTGGATCCTGAGACACAGTCATGCGTCATCAGTGTGAGCAGCAGTGGGCTGAGCACCCAGCCTTGGGGAGAGCCAGTGCTCGGCGTAATGGGTGGAGAGACGTTGCTGCCCTCACGGACTGACTGTGGCCTTACTCAAGAAGTCCAGTATCCAGTTGCAGAGGAAGGCGTTGAGACCCAGCGAGGACGGTCTATAAATTGCAGTCTGGCACATGAGGCCCCATTTTCCAGGTGGGACAGGACAGAGTGAAGGGCAGAGCCTGTTGTATTATCAGTGGATTGGTTTGAGCGATAAGCAAACTGGAAAGGGTCCAAGGTAGCCAGGAGAAAGGCTTGACCAGCCGTTCAAAGCATTTCACAATGGTTGATGTTAATGCCACTGGATGATCGTCATTTAGGCAGATTACTGTCACCTTCTTTGGCACTGGAATGATGGTTGCTGCCTTGAAAGCCGAGGGGATAATGGACTGTTCCAAACAGATGTTGAATATATCCATCTGCTGGGTTGCATGGTCTTTCGGAACCCGATCTGGTATGTTATCAGGCCCCACAGCTTTGCGTGGGCTTTTCTCTTCCTCACCTCAGCTTCAGCCAGATGGAGTGTCTGCTCCCCCGGGGGGAGGGCATCTTCCTCACCAGCACTTAGTTCTGCGCAACAAACTTGGCGTAGAAGACTTTCAGCTTCTCAGGGAGTAAAGCGTCCTGGTCACTCACGTGCGGGGTAGACTTGCGGTCTGTAGTCCTCGGAATTCCCTGCCACATGTGCCTCGTGTGCCTGGTATCACAGGAGTGGCTGTAAATTCTCTGAGAATGCCCCCATTTCGCCTTCTTGATGGAGCAGGAAAAGCACAAGCTTTGTTTCCCTGAGAGCTGTCACTTCCCCCTGATCTGAAAGCAGCATCACAATCCTTCAGCCTGTCGTGGAGCTGTGCAGTGAGCCATGGCCTCTTGTTTAGCGCTAATTTTAATAGAATTTGCCATATATTTCCATTGCCTTTCTCCATTCGAATGTCTTCAATAAAGGAAAGTTCCTTTAGCACAAATGTGCTCCTGTCTTGCCCAAATGGCTGTTAATCACATCAAACATTCCCAATGAATGCCGCAGAGTTTCTCAACTACATTCAATGTTGTTCACAATGGACTCCAGCTTTGGGAGAGTTCAGCCGCCTATCCTTGGTGCTGGGGCAGTTGTAGCCTCCAGCCAAAAGGGGTAACACACAAGCATAGAGAATATGGAACCTTCAGAATCTGCATCTCCAATTACCAGCTCTCAATTAAAAATGAAGCACAAATATGTCAAAAGTTTAATAGAATGTCAGTTGTTGATATCCAAGCTACTGGAGAAAGTCAGCATTATGTGTGCACTATAAAGGGAAATAAATAGGGGCTGAGAGCTTTCATCGGTCCTGATCTATTACCCTCCGTGGATGCTACCTGACCTGCTAAGTTCCTGCAGCATTTTGTATGTGTTGCTCAATATTTCTAGCATCTGCAGAATCACTTGTGTCTCAGATTTCTAAATGGTGAAGCTTTCTTAATGCGGTTACTGCTTTAACAAATCCAGGAAATGAATCCTGGAGGAGGAGTAACTCTCCGAGAGGCAATGGTGTAATGGAGCCTCGGAATCAGGAACTGAGGAAGGACTGGGTTTGTTGTTTGAGGAAGGGGATGTTTTAATGTAAGCTTTTACAGATTCAGGAGGAATTAAACAAAAGTGCTCGGAGCAAGAATGAAAATAGGAGGCAACGTTTACTCCAAGGGTTAAGTACCCAGAAGAAGAGTACTGATTCAGCTAGCAATAGTTTGGTGAAATGACTCTACTCTGGGGTTTTAAAAACATGATAAGAGAGCCTTGACCTTGACCTCCCCTTTTTTGCAGCCCCTTGAACTCCCACCATTCAAATCCATTTAAGGGATTGTTTTTTTGGGACATACTGGGTCCAAGGCCTTTTCCTGTCATTGGTGGATGCACTCCAAATCACAACGCCAAGATCTGTTGATGTTAGAAAATGAAGACTGATTTAATATGTGGGTCCTAGGACTCCTTTGCATGGATCAGAGTAAGAATCAGGTTTATTGTCAGTGACTTACATGACGTGAAATCTTTTCTTTTGCGGCAACAGTATACACAAAGACATAAAGAATACTATAAATTTCAAAATAAATAGTGCAAGAAAAAGAATAATGAATTAATGTTCATAGACTGATCAGAAATCTGATGACAGAGAAGGAAAAAAAAGTTGCTAAGTCATTGAATATGCGTCTTCAGGCTCCTGTAATCTTTCCTGATGTAGTAAAGAGAAGAGGGCATGACACAGTTGGTGGCAGTCACTGTCCCACAAAATGTTGCCCCTCTCTGGCTCCATTTTCTTTTAGTCCCAGGAAGTTGCAAAGTTTTTTGGTGCTGTACAACATGGAGGAATGTAATGCTGAGGCAGGTGAGAGTTCTATAGTTCTGGATCAATGTGATAACACTCAGTCTGACAGTTATACAGTTGGGGTGAGAAGATATGAAGTCCTCCAGAAAGGATCATAATGTTCACAGTAACTAATGAAGCTGTCCTCTCTAGTCCTACCAGAAAGCAAGTACATCCAGTTTGATTGTGGAGCCTTGATTCGTCTAGGATTTGCAGCAGAGTTTTCAAACATTATGATTATCTATGCCAGCATAGTTCAAACTCCCCAGCATGTCATTAAATGTGAAGCCAGACTGACAGACTTTGCAGAGGTAAGGAACAACAAATTTCCTCATCAATCTTTTTAAGTATCTTTCACATTGTAGTCAGCATGTTAGTGTGAAACTGCACTGCTTGATAACAATAGTGTAAACGTGACTCAACCTAACAACAGTACAGGTGCAAGTTCTAGCCAAAACAAGGACAAAAATCTGGTTGTTGGCCATGAATGTTCTCCAGTAGAGGAATTGCTGAGGTTTTGGTGAGGTGGAGGGATTCATATGCAAAAGGACCAAGGTGATCAGTGATTTCTAGCTAGAAGCATGTATGGATGGTTCGGGTAGCCTATTGTCTCTGCCTGCTTCTGTCCTACTGAACTTGTGTCCTCATATCTAGATTCCATTCTATCTCCCTTAGTTCAGTCCCTTCCCACCTACATCCACAACACTTGTCATTTCCCAAATCTCCTCAGTAACTTTCAATTCCCTTGCCCTGACTGCCTCATCTTAACCATATACACTTCTATCCCCCATCAAGAAGGTCTCAAAGCTCTCTGCTTTTTTGACAAAAGAACAAACCAAATCCCCTCTACCACCACTCTCCTCCATCTGGCAGAACTGGACCTCACCCTGAATTATTTTTCCTTTGGATCCTCCCTCTTTCTCTAAACTCAAGGGGTAGCCATGGGCGCTCACATGGGCCTCAGGTATGCCTGCCTCTTCATTGGCTATGTATAACAGTCCATATTCAAAGCCTTTTGCAGTTATACTCGTCAACTCTTCCTCCACTACATTGATGGCTGCATTGGTGCTGCTTCATGCTGAGCTCGTCAATTTTATCAACTTTGTCTTTAACTTTCACCCTGCCCTTAAATTCAATTGCTCCATCTCTGACATCTCCCTCCGCTTTCTCAATCTCTCTGTCTCCATTTCTGGAGACAAACTGTCAACTGACATCTTTTATAAACCTAAGGATTCCATGGTTATCTCGACAATTCCTCTTCCCGCCCTATCTCCTGTAAAAATGCTATTCCCTTTTCTCAGTTTCCTCACCTTCACCACATCTGTTGTCAGGGCATGGCTTTCCATTCCAGGACGTTAGAGATGCCCTATCTTTAAAGAACAGTGTTTTTCTCCCTCCACTATTGATACTGCCCTTTGCCATATGTCATCCATTTCCCACACATCTGCACTCAGTCCATCTTCCCACCACCTTTTGTCTTTGCCTACCACCCCATCAGTCTTCACATACAACACAATATCCTCTGCAACTTCAGCCATCTCCAAAGGGATCTTACCACTGAACATATCTTTACTGCCCCCCCCACCCACCCCCAGCTTTCCACAAGGATTCTCCTGTCCCTCCTCACTAATCTCCCTCCAGGCACTTAGCCCTGCAAGCGGCCTAATTGCTACACCTGTCCGTACACCTCCTCCCTCACCTCCGTATAGGGCCCCAGACAGTCCTCCCAGGTGAGACAACATCTCACCTGTGAATCTGCTGGGGTTATCTACTGTGTCCATTGCTTCCGATGCAGCCTCCTCTACATTGAAGAAACACGTCATAAAATGGGGTACCACTTCGCCGAGGACCTCTGCACTATCTGCCACAAGCAGACTTCCTGGTGGCCAAACATTTTAATTCCAATTCCCATTCCTGTTCCGTCATGTCAGTCCACGGCCTCCACTTGTGTCAAGATGAGGCCACCCTCAGGGTGGAGGAGCAACACCTTTTATTCTGTCTGAGTAGTCTCCAACTTGTTGGTATGAATATGAATATCAAAAAAATCCCTCCCCCTCCCCTCTTCCTCTATTCCCCACTTTGACATTTTACTTCTCACCTGCCTATTACTTACCCTTGGGTCCCCTCCTGCTACACTTTTTCCTATGGTCCACTCTCCTCTCCTATCAGATTATTTTTTTCCCCAGTCCTTTATTTTTCACAACCACCTGGCTTCACCTATCACCCTCCAGCTAGCCTCATTTCCCCCCCCACCTTTTATTTTTGCATCTTCCCCCTACCTTCTCAGTCCTGAAGAAGGGTCTCAGACCAAAGCATCAACTGTTTATTCTTTTCCATAGATGTTGCCTGACCTGCTGAGTTCCTCCAGCATTTTGTGTGTGTTGCTTTGGATTTTTCGTGTTTATGTTGTTACGTCCGTGGCCCCCTCCTTTTTGAGATTCGCAAGATCACTATTAAGTCAGTTCAGGAGACCCAGGAAATGAGAGAAAGACATGCAGAATCCACAAAGAGTTTGGAATGTGTCCTGGCCTCCGAAAGGCGGAACCATTGATAACGGCTATTGTCTCTTGGAGACGGGATTGTGTATTGAATACTGTACGATGCATCGAAGCCCCCAGGCAATGAACCGAGGGGGGGTTGGTGGAGGGATTGCATCATCCCACCCTGATTGACATCTGAGACCCTGTGAGTCAGGATAAAAGAGGGTCTGGGGAACAGCCCCTTCAGATGCACCAGAAGAAATGCTAGAACTCCTGTAACAGCGTAATAGCGAAAGCCGGTGGAAACAGCCCACGTGCGTCCTTTTCCATTTGCCTCGGAATTGGTGGGTCTTGCCACGGAAGAACGGTTTTAGCTAACAACAAAGGAAAATTCAGCCCCCACCGACTCTCGAAGGATTGACCTCATAAAAGGAATGGGCAAGTTTAACTCTCTCTCTTGACTCCAACCAAAGGCTGCAGCCTACAGCTTGAATGAACTAAAGTGACTTTTATATTTCCATCGGACAATACATTATCCCCTAGACAACGATAGAGCTATTTCTTATTGATTATTATTATACCCGCACTTTTAGATTTAGTATTGACGACGTATATTATATGTATGTTTGCATTGATATTATTTTTGTGTATTTTTATCAATAAATACCGTTAAAAATAGTACCATCAGACTTCAACGGACCTCTCTATCTTTGCTGGTAAGTGACCCAGTTACGGGGTACGTAACAATGTACAATAATTCCTTGCTGTCAATGACTCACTCCAGGTCTACCAGCTCATGGTTCCACTTGCAAGAAGAGTAGACTGAGACAACATACTTGCAGAAAATTGGACAATTGCCCCAGGTTTTCATCATTCCAGGAGGTGGCAACTCTTTGGTGTTTGCACTTCCCTCATTTTATCCATACCTGAACATGACCGTGCTTGGTGCACAAATCAGAACAGTCTGAATTTATCTGTCTGTGCTGAGGTTGCTGTTCTCAGCTGACCGAGGAACTAAGGCTACAATTGGCTTCAGTACTTCTGGGTTAAGTGGGAGGAAGCTGAGTTTCACTGCCATCCGGTGATACCTATTGTAAAGTGGGAACTGAGATGGTGAGGTGTTGCAGGACTACCAACCAGACCCCTACAAGAGAGTCCTGTAGGAGAGCTGGAGAGAGAGATGATACAATGAAAAGAAAATCTGAAATATTGCTGTGTGTCTGGCTCAGATCAGTGAAGGAGCGATTATCATGTTAAAGGCCACATTCTAGTTCATGATAAGACTGTGTAACCAGGTTACTGCGAATGGATGGTTGACGGTCAGTACATAGTTGGTGGGCTGAAAGATCTATGACTTTCCTCTTTTACTGTTGAATGCCAGGACTTGGATGTCAACCTCAAGCAGACCAACAAAGGCTGTCCAGAGGAGACGGGCAGTGTCTTCTTCTCATTTAGCAGCTTTAACTTTCCAGAGCAGTGTCTCTACACCAGGCTTAGTGGTCTACAGAAACTAAGGGTAAGCAACCATTCCCTGAATCCACATGCTGAGTATGTTTATGCATACTTTTAGAGTCATATATGTCACGTATTTCCTTACAACTGCGAAACAGACCATTTTGCCCATCTAGTCTACGCAGTTCTTTCAGGGCAATACCATCAGTCCCATCCACACTTTTATTTCCCTGTAGCAGAATCTCTCCTGTATTCATTGACACAACCCACTTCTTGAGCCTTGCATCTACAGTTAACCTGATAACCTGAACCTCTTCGGGATATGGGAGGGAACCAGAGCACCTGGAGGAAATTTCCGCAGTTACACATACTTCACACATAGCATCAGAGATCAGAATCAATCCCAATATTATGGATCTGTGAGACAGCCGATCCACCCAAAGTGCCATTGCGCTGCCCATCACACCACCAGCTGAACCACCAGGTAGTATTTCTATAGAATGCAAATGCAGGGCTTTACATATTTTCCATAGTTTATGGAAGTGGTTTGGTGACCCATTTTTGATTGGGAGAGAATTGTTGGAAAGGACTGAGAATACCTTCCCACCTCTTTCCCCCCCCCCCCCCCAAGTCCTTTGGATCTGATTAGTCATTGGTTTAACATCACACAGGACAACAGTCTAAATCACGTGTTAAATTCAAGAATGGACCTTGAACCGATAACTTACAGGCTTACACCAGTCTGCGATCAACTTCATTGTTGATGCATTGGCTGGTAACTTTGCAGATATCTGCTGGCTTAAAATGTAAATGTGATAGTGTGTGTCCATCAGGAAGTTTGGAGCTTTCATCCCAAGTCAGAGTCACTTGATCATACACGTGCGTGTGCATGCACACAAGTACGCTCGCACACAAAATGACATATTGAATAAAACACTTGAGGAAGGAAGAGTATGTCGGTCACAAAATCACATAAATAACTTGACCCTTTTTTTTGTTTCCCCTGATATTCTATAGAAAGAGCTGAGCTTTTCCATCTGTCTACATTATCAGTACAAACAAATGGAAGATATCATAGAGGAAAAGAAAGAAGTGAATATTGGAAAGCCTCTTGTCTCTAAACTCAACCTGCATGGATCTGAGCATCAGAGTGGCTACATCTCAGTTTACGGCTCTTTACAAAGTTCTTCAAGTGAACCTACCCAGATGTTGATGAGCAATTTAAGCCACACTTACTCTCTACCAGTCACTTCCAAGAGTTTGAACAGCTTTGAGGGTTATACCGACTCGTACAGGTCAGGGGACATGTGCACTTATCAGTATCGGATCGCCAAGGAGCAACTAAGCCAATACCAAATATCATCAGCAGCTTCATATCCATTCCGGGCCAATGAAACCAATGAGGAGACTAGTGCTCAGATGAAGTCTCTGAGCCTCTCCTAGTGGTCAAGAGACTCTATTCAGCCTTTGGGCAAGAGGAAGGGCAATCAGCCCGAAGATGGAGAGCTGCATGCCACTGTGCAAAGCACATCCTTCGACAGATACTAATTCTTTGTAACTCATAGCCCGTTATAATTCCACCCTCTCTTTCTCAGGGCCCTTTTCCTCAGCATCAGACAATCATCTTACACTTCCTAGGAGGACCATTCAGTGATGAAGGAACATCCTGTTGCTATTAACTGGGGCACCCACAATGACAAGCTTCAGAAACACTGGTTAAACCCATCCTGTGGCTTACACTGGCAAATGCCAATCAATATCAGGGAACACAACTCATCCAATCAAAATTAGCTGTGGTATCCTCCTTTTTTGGGTGGGGGGTGGTGGAGATACATCTCTACCAAAGAAAGTGTAAGGTGCTCCTTCCCCTCTGCTAGGCTGCAGGGCACCCTTGGGCAAGTTGTAACCCTTGCTTACTCACCCCCCCCCCCCCCACCCCGAGCAGGTGATGGATGATCGTATGAACTAATGGCGCATATCATAAGTCCTGGTTTGCAACCACTGATGCCAAGCAGGCAATCTCTGAAGAGTAGTGATAATAGCTGGGGTCGCACATTTTGTAAAGACACTGCCCAGAGAAGGCAATGGCACACCACTTCTGTAGGAATACTTGCCAAAGGCAATCATGGTCAAAGACCATAATTGCCCATGTGTGATTTGCACAGCACATGATGATGACGACTCTCCCTTTTGAAATTGGATACTTTTACTCAAGTATGTTAAGGGTTGTTCCCCTCTTGCTTCCCTGACTATTTCCTGCGTCACTGAATCAGACAAAATCTGTTTGTTACGTCAAGAATTTGTATGAGTTAGCTGATCCGACAAAGCCAGAGCTTTATTGACCATTATTGACCTGAGCAGCCTGGACTCTGGAGAAGTAAACTAGGCAGAAATTCTTACGTCTATCACCATTCAAGTATGAATGTTGGGCAAGAACAGAATCGGGCTTCACTACTGCAGGATTCCCCTGGGCACACTGTCCGCGTGCTTGGGCGAGGGGAGAGGAGGGGGTGCAAACCCTTTGAACTGCAGTGAGACAGAACCGTTGGTCAGAAAGAACTACAGTCTGCAAACCAGTGAATTCGAATGAACCAAGGACAGTGGACGCTTACGGACCAATTGCCTTTGTTCTTGCCACGAGGGAGGAGATGAGGGCTGCCATTATATGAAGAGTCTGTGTTCTCCATTTTGTGTGTTAGTCGCTTGGCTTGATAGGTGTTATAACGTCCACACAATGAAGCCTCAGGTAATCTGCTGAACTAGAGATCATTTCCAAATAAGAAGTTACTTGTGAGGTGTTCTTTGGATGGATGTAATATGCCGGTTTGTGAATGTTGGTCTACGTGATTCAAGCTGGAGCCTGATTGAGAACAAAGAGCCATAAATTAAACAATTGTCACTTGCTAGGAAGGGGGCAATAAATGGATGCTGGCCTGGAACAGAGCCAATAAAAAGGTGTTAAAGGTCAGACAGATGACCTACAGCCAACGACACTGGAATGTAATATTGGAATTGGTAAGAAATGAACTTAAAAGCAGATGCTTCAAGTATGCTGGCAGCGGTAACTCTGAGGGAGACCAACTAACACGGATGTTTGGAGCCCCACGGACACATGGATATTCAAAACATGGCTACGGGAAACGTGACCAGCAGCAGAAACTAATTTTTAACTGGTAATATCTATTTTTGTTCTTTGACTGTTCATGGAAGGTCAGGAAAACTTAGTTGGTGTACACACCGGTATTGGCCGTGTAAGTTCACGTGGTTTTCCATTGAGACAATAAAGTATTTATCGGTAATTTCAGATTCTCTCTTTGTGCCTCCCTGATCAGTGATTCATGTAACAGAACTCCCAAGACCAGGCAAAGTGTCATGTACATTAGGGTTCTGCTGGGTCTGTGGTTACTTGATTTATAGTGGCTACTGAGTACATAGTAGCCCTTTAATTGCTCAGTGGTACGATGATCTGTCAGAATGTGTGTCATGGACATTTTCAAGAGCAAGTTAATAAAGCAGAGTTATGACAATGTTTCCTGTAGAAACATAACTGTATGTTGCTAAATTATGTAATAGCTATACAGAAAACCTCTTTACAACTGTGCTGATGTAAAATCTGGCAGTTGTGTTGCACATTACAACAGTGATTACACTTCAAAACTATGGCGTTGATTGTAGAATGATCTGAGGCTTCTTGACACCATGAAGGGCAGGAATGTAAACTCTGTAATGTGGACATGAGTACACAGACAAACTTCAGCAAATGAACACACTCCCCCAAACATAATACACTCTTTTACGAATGACGTTAGTGTGCATAAGCAGATCTATTGACTTTTTACTTCAAGATGCAGCATGGTAACAGGTCCTTCTGGTTTAAACAGCCCACACTGGCCGATTACATCCATGTGACCAATTAACCTCCTAACAAGTTGCTGGAATGTGGGAGGAAACTGGAGCACCTAGAGGAATCGTTCACAGCCGTGGGGAGAGCGTACACACTCCTTACCGACAGCCGCAGAATTGATTCCTGGTCGCTGGCGTTGTAATAGCGTTACGCCGCTGTGCCACCCAGATGCACATCTCGTAATGAGGAAATGCACATAGACACATCTCTAGTAGCCATGCATACACTCTCACACAGGCATAAGCTCGCTAAGGCACACATTCACACGTAGAAACAGAAGTTTCCAGACTCGGGACTCAAGAAGGGTATCAAAAGGGGCATACATGTATGTACTCACACATGTAAAAACAGACAAACCCATCCAAATGCTCGAGTACACATTCAGATATATTAATGGTAAAGCTCTTGGCAGTGTGGAGGATCAGGGAGATCTTGGGATCTGTGTCCATAGGACACTCAAAACTGCTGCGTAGGTTGACTGTATTGTTAAGGTGTATGGTGTGTTGGCCTTCATCAAACGTGGGACTGAGTTTAAGAGCCGTGGAGTAATGTTAAAGCTAGATAAGACCTTAGTTAGACCCCACTTGGAGTACTGTGTTCAATTCTGGTCACCTCACTACAGGAAGAATGTGGATACTATAGAGAGCGTGCAGAGGAGATTTACAAGGATGTTGCCTGGATTGGAGAGCGTGCCTTATGAGAACAGATTGAATGAACTTGGCCTTTTCCCCTTGGAGTGAAGGAGGATGAGAGGTGACCTGATAGAGGTGTATGAGATGATGAGAGGCATTGATCATGTGGATAGTCAGAGACTTTTTCCCTGGGCTGAAATGACTAACACAAGGGTCATAGTTTTAAGGTGCTTGAAAGTAGGTACAAGGGGAAGGTCAGGGTAAGTTTTCCACACAGGGAGTGGTGGATGCATGGAATGAATTGCCAGCGATAGTGGTGAAGCGGATATGATAAGGTCTTAAAGAGCATCTTAGATAGGTACATGGAGCTTAGAAAAATAGAGGGCTATGTGCTAGGGAAATTCTGTTGCTAGAGTAGGTTACATTGTGGGCCAATGGGCCTGTAATGTGCTCTAGATTTCTATGTTCTATGTTAGAAGTATTGCTGTTTATTGTGGGCCACACTAACACTGCAGACAGAACGATGGGCTGACAGTCTGGAGCCATATACTTGACCAGAGCATGCATATCCCCGTATTCTCTGAACAGATGGATCCACAGGAAATGGCACAAAAACTAACAAGGTTTTTATTTTATCTTTTAAAATAATGATGAACTCCTCTATGAGATTTGTCTGGACTGGGAATAATACTGACACTGAATTTTAACTTAGCAGTCACCCATAGATAAACAAATCCCCCAAGGCCAAAATCTGGTAGGTGTAGGTCCCAAACTAAATTGTACTCTTTCAATAAACTTAACATTCTGTTAATTGATTACAAAAAAAAATGAAAAAAGATTTTTTAAAAATCTTTTTAAAGTGGAAGATGAGAAATGATGTTGACTAGCAGAGCAGTCTTGTGGGGCTGTGATCTACTCTTACTCCTTTTCCTTCTGTTAAGTCACTTCCCAATCCAGTACATGAACCTTTCTGGAGCAGAATGTTGTGCAATTGATGAGTTTGTCTTTTTGTGGCCATTATACATGACCCAGGAATGGTCCCAGTCAGAAATATCATGGTTGTCTCTCATTTCTTTCCAAATGGCTGGCTGTGTCCCTGCATATTTAAAAATTAAAGGGATCAAGTTCATTGGTTTAAGGTCCTCAAACACGTGAGCCAGAAGAGTTTTTGCAAGGCCAGCTTCTGGCTGGTGTATCATTGTGGAGAATGTAGTCAATGTGTGATCAGTCCATTGACCAGTTAAGCCACACTGCATCAGAACAGTTTTAGATTTTGAAAGCTCCTCCTTATTCAGTCTTAATAAGCATGTTAGGCTGGGTGATTTCTTGAAATGCCTTGACTCAAATGTGAAGCAGCAGGCTGAAATGAGGAACTGCATCCAAGAATTCCAGGAATTTGACCTGCCTGGTCCCAGGGGGCCTTAGTGGAGAAAATGTTTGAATTGTCAGTTCATTTTTGGATCAAGTTAGCCAGTTTCACAATTGCAGGAAGTTGAAATGCAGAGATGGAGCAGATAGTTGGCAATTTAGCTTTCAAATAGGAGCAAATGTAAAGTTGTAATCTAATTATACCTCGTGTAACACAGTAGCAGATTGTAGAGGCAGCTGGTCAGTGATCTCTGACTGCTTTTAGGAAGAAAAGAGAAAATGAATATTGTTTATCAGACTGAAAGGCTTACTCTTCTCTCCTCCAGTTATCTTATTGGATTAAGAATAATTATTAGAACATGAGCCTTCAGATGGGGAAACACCTTTATATAAATAAGTTATTTTTTCATTTGGGTGATTAAATTTCATTTATCATAGTCATAGAGAAGTATAGCACAGAAAGAGGCCATTCAGCCCATCTAGTCCATGTAGAAACTGCCAATGCCCATCGACCTGCATTGGGACCATAGCTCTCCATACCCCTACCATCCATGTACCTATCCAAATTTCTCTTAAACATTGAAATTGAGCTTGCATGCACCACTTGTGATGGCAGCTCGTTCCACACTCTCACGACCCTCTGAGTGAAGAAGTTTCCCCTCATGTTCCCTTAAATTTCTCACCTTTCACCCTTAACCCCTGACCTCTGGCTGTAGTCGAACCCAACCTCAGTGAGCAGTACATGATCCCATAAATAGTAATTTTTTGCTGCTGTTAAAGCAAGGAGTGCTAGGTCATCAGGTGCAAGAAGAAATGATGTCACAATAATATTTTCTGTGAACACTGAAGGTATTAAAATCTGTAATGAAAGGATGTGTAACAGGATAAGCAAAGGATGGAAAGAAGAGGGTAACAACATGGGCAGATTCTCAAATTTATAGAATCCAATTTGACCCATGGAATTGTCTAACTCACAGCTCGATAAATATCACTTGTATGTGGAGAATAATATTGACTATTTCTTAGGGATCCAACCTTAAGACCAGGCAGACAGACAGAGAAAATGTCTGAAGACACAGCAATCAGAAATGCATGGTTAATGTGTTTCAATCAGAGTAGAGGAGAAGAGACTATTTTTGTAAATTGAATGAAAAGTCAATATACTGTACACTATCTGTTTTAAAACAATTGAGTAAATACTAAAGTATCTCAGACTGAGAAGTAGAGCATGCTACACTTTCTGGTATGACCACTGCTTGAGAACAGGCTTTGCATACTTCCAGATTGTGCTACTTGTCAACCGAGAGATCTATGACTTTATCAGATGAAGATCAGGAAAAGAAGAAAGGACAGAAGGAACCTGGGAGGTTACTTAGGGCAACTTATAAAAACCAAATGGGATTGGTGGTTCTAGTCATGGAGCATTGAACAAAATTTAAAAGTAAAAATTATGAGATAATAATCCACATCTGCTGTATAATATGTGAAAGCGCTGTACGTGACTCTTTAAGATTTTCATCATGGAAAGGACTTTGGAGCCAGAGAGAAGTTTCAGATGGAGTCCTGAGGAAAGATCAAAAACCGGGACAGTATCCAATGGACTGGAGAAAGTTAAATAAGATCTTGGAAATCAAGTCAAGTCGAATTTATTGTCATTTCAACCATAAACTGCTGGTACAGTACACAGTAAAAATGAAACAACGTTCCTCCAGGACCCTGGTGCTACATGAAACAACACAAAACTACACTGGACTATGTGAGACATCACAAGGCTACACTAGACTACATAAAACAACATAAGAACTGCATTAGACTACAGACCTGCACGGGACTACATAAAGTGCACAAAACAGTACAGGTAATACAATAATTAATAAACAAGACAATAGGCACAGTAGAGGACAAATTACAGACAAATTACAAATTACATAAATGATGTAGATGTCAGTCTAGACTGGGTATTAAGGAGTCTGATGGCTTGGGTGAAGAAACTGTTGCACAGTCTGGTCGTGAGAGCCCAAATGCTTTGGTACCTTTTGCCAGACGGCAGGAGGGAGAAGAGTTTGTGTGAGGGGTGCGTGGGGTCCTTCACAATACTGTTAGCTTTGCGGGTGCAGCGTGTGGTGTAAATGTCTGAAATGTTCAGATTCATAAGTGATTTAAGAGATAAATGGTGAAACCTTGAGCAACATACTCAGCAAGTCAGGCAGCATCTATGGAGGGAAATAAACAGCTGGTTTCAGGCTGGGAAGGGGATAAAAGTCTAGTAAGAAAGTGGGGACAAGTGAGACCAGATGAGGAGAAGGTGGGTGGAGGTGGGGATGAAATATGAAGCTGGGAGGTGATTAATCGAAGAGGCAGAGGGCTGGAGAAAAAAGAATCTAAAAGGAGAGGACAGTTAAATGAAGGAGAGGCACTACCTAGAGGAATGTGATGGCCAGGTGAGAAGATGAACAGGTATGTGATCAGATTATGGAAATATGTAAAAATAATAGGGTTGTTGTCAAGGGGGAATTTCAACTCCTTCATATAAACTGGGACCTTCTTAGTGTAAGGTGTTTAGATGGAGCAGAATTTGTTAAGAGTATCCAGGAAGGTTTCTTAAATAATATGTGGACAGTCCAGTAAGAGGAGGGGCCATATTGGACCTAGTGTTGGGTAATGAGCCTTGCCAAGTGACTGACCTTTCAGTGAGTGAACAGTTAGGGAAGAGAGACCACAACTCTTTACCTTTCAGGATAGCTATAGATAAGGATAGGTATGGCCCTTGTGGGGGAGTTTTAAATTAGAGTAAGGAAAATTACGAGAAGTGTGAATTGGGAACACCTTTTCTCTTGCAAGTCCACATCAGACATGTAGGGTGTTTAAAGATCAATTGCACAGAGTACAAGAAAGGTATGTTCCTGTTAGAAGGAAGGCCAGGGATGGAAAGATAAGCGAACCTCAGATGTCCAGAGAGGTGATGAATTTAGTCAAGAAGAAAAAAGAAAAGTATGTAAAATTTCAGAAGTCTGGATCAAATGAAGCACATGAGGATTATAAAGTAATCAGAAAGGAACTAAAGAAGGCAATTAGTAAAGCCAGGAGGGGCATGAAAAGTCACTGGCAAGTAGGATTAAGGTGAATCCCAAGGCATTGAATACATACATCAAGAGTAAATGGATAATTAGGGAGAGGGTGGGACCACTCAAGGATAAAGGGGGGAATATTTGCATGGATGCAAAGAATGTGAGTGAGGTATTTAATGAGTATTTTCCTTCAGTATTCACCAAGGAAAAGGATATTGAGGACCAGATCAATACTGAGTGTATAAATATGTTAGAGCATTTAGAGGTCAAAGAGGAGGAAGTGTTGGGCCTCCTAGTGGGTATTAAGATGGATACGTCTCCAGGGCCTGATGGAATTTATCCCAGGATATTGAAGGAAGCAAGAGATGAGATAGCTTGGCCCCTGACCAGTATTTTTGTGTCCTCTCTAGCAACAGGCGAGGGCTAATGTTGTACCTCTATTTAAGAAAGGAACAAAGGAAAATCCTGAGGGCGATAGATCAGTGAGTCTCACATCATTGTTGGGAAATTGCTGGAGAATATTTTAGGGACTGGATGTATGATCATTTGGAAACTCATGGCCTAATTAGGGAGAGCCAGCATGGCTTTGTGTGGGGCAGGTCATGTCTTACCAACTTGATTGGGTTTTTTGACAAGGTGATGAGAGGGACTGATGACGGCAGGGCAGTGGATGTTGTCTACATGGATATTAGTAAGGTGTTTGACAAAGACCCTCATGGGGGCTAGTCCAGAAGATTAAGAAGCATGGGGTCTGCAGCAAATTGGCTGTTTGGATTCAGAAATGGCTTACAATAGAAGACAGAGGGTAATGGTTGAAGGGACTTACTCAAGCTGGAGATCTGTAATTATTGGAGTTCTGCAGGGATCTGTGCTGGGATCTCTGCTATTTGTGATGCATTTCAATGACCTGAATGAAAATGTAAATAGGTGGGTTAGAAAATTTGTGGATGATACTAAGATTGGTGGAGTTGTGGATAGTGTAGCAGACTGGCAAATAAGACAGTACAATATAGATCAGTTGCAGATATGGGTTGAGGAATGGCAAATGGAATTTAACCAAGGTAAGTGTGAGGTATTGCACCTCGGTAGGGCAAATGCAAGGAGACAGTACACTGTTAAGGGTAAGATCCTCAACAGTGTTGCTGAGCAGAGAGATCTTGGGATCCAGGTTCACAGATCCTTGTAAATGGCTACACAGATGGCTAAGAAGGATTATGGAGTGCTTGCTTTTATTAGTTGAGCCACTGAGTTCAAAAGTCAGGAGGTTATGTTGCAACTTTATAAAATTCTGGTTCGACCACCTCTGGAGTATTGCATACAGTTCAGTTTGCCCCACTATATGAAGAATATTGAGACTTTGGAGAGGGTGCAGAAGAGGTTTACCAGGATGCTGCCTGGTTTAGAGAGCATGTGCTATCACGAAAGACAGAATAAACTTGCGTTGTTTTCTCTGGAGCATCGGAGGCTGAAGGGAGATCTGAAAGAGGTTTACAAGAATATGAGAAACTTAGGTAGAGTGGAAAGAGAATACCTCTCTCCCGTGGTTGAAGTATCTAATACCAGAGGCCATGCATTGAAAGCAAGAGGGGGGTAGATTCAGGGGGGATGTGAGGGGTAAGTTTTTTACTCAGAGTCATGATGCCTGGTGTGGTGGTAGAGACAAAGACATAAGAAACTTTTAAGAGATGTTTGGATAGGCACGCGGATGTAAGCGAGGCGGAAGGATATGAGCATTGTGTAGGCAGGAGGGATTAGAGCTTGGGTGCTTTGATTTGCTCTTCAGCTAGTTCGGCACAACATTGTGGGCTTGTTCCTGTGTTGTACTCTTCCATATTCTATGTTCTAAGAGAAGGGGGTTAGAGAAGAACCAGTTTGGGGAATGGGAAAAGAAGAGGGAATGGGAGAAACTACAAGAAGTTAGAGAAAGTGACTTTCATACCATCAGGTTGGAGACTACCCAAAGAATGAAGGTGTTGCTCCTGCAACCTGAGTGTGCCCTCATCGTGGCAGTCAAAGAGGCCATGTAGCGAGTGTCGGGATGGGAAATCCTTCCTTTTTACCTTTCTCCCATGGTCCACTATCCTCTACTATCAGGTTCCTTCTTCAGCACTTTACCTCTTCCACCTCTCACATCCCAGCATCTTTCTTCATCTCGCCTTCTCCCCCACCTGGTTTCATCTGTCGCCTGAGAACATCTATTTCTTTCCTGCGCACCTCCCCACCTTCTTTTTCTGGCTTCTATCTTCTTCCTTTCCAGTCCTGATGAAGGGTTTCGCTCAAAATATAAACTGTTTATTCACTTCCATAGATGCTGCCTGAGCTGCTTCCAGGACTTTGTGGGTGTTGCGAAGGTTAGTTTTTTTTTTGTCTTAAGTGCACAAGTCACCAGAAATAAGAATTTATCATTGCAAATGAAATAGAGAGGAATAAGGTAGATGCTTAAATGCAGAAACCTATTTAAGATGACAGGGAGAGAAGGAAATGGAATCCCAGTGCACAGAAAAAGAGCCACCGACAGCAAAGGAACAGTGGATCTTCCTCTTTAACCGACTATCCCTTTATTCTGTGACCCAAAGAAAATTTCACTGCCAAAAAAATCATTCACCTTTTATTTAAAATTGTTGAATTCTTGTTGGCACTGTATACCTGAGTTAGCATTTATAAACGAAGATGTTGACCACCATAACTTATTTTGATGTCATAGCATATTAGCTGTAGACTGGAAAAAAAATATCCACTGAAAATGGAATTTCAGTGGATGTTTTGGCTAACTAAGGGTTAACATATAATCAATACGTAAAATGGGCTTGACTGTCAATGTTGTGAGTTTAACCTGTGTGTCAATTGCTGTGCTGTCCGTGTTGGATCCTTGGAATTGGTAAGGCTGCAAAATAGATACTAACAGAGAAAGCAGAGACCCAGTTTAATGAGAATCAGCCCTAGAGCCACAATTATCAAACAGCCCTCTGCACTTCCTTCCGACTACCAATGGTCACAGGGACAAGAAAATTATTTCTTTCTGTATTTTACCTCAATTAAGGGATTGCCTATGACACCTCATGGAGGTAAAACCACCTATTAAGCAAACTATTATTTTTGTTGCTAAACTGGGACTATTATCCCGTCTGTTCCCATTAAAACAACAAAGATTATTTTCTGTAAGAAGGCACATCCTGGGATTAATCAGATTTTGTTATCTCTCTCTAAAGCTCTCCGTCTCAGCCTTCCATCTTCCGCCTTCATTAATGTCATTTGGAGCTCTGCCCCATATATCCTAGTTCTTAGCAAGCCCCGTTTGTTCATTTTCCCGGTTTCCCTATAAGTCCAGCACTGCCCCGATTTCTCATAGAAAACAAACTTGTAGATGCTAGAATCTGAAACAAATCCAGAAATGCAGGGTGAACTCAGAGTCAATCAGCATCTGTGGAAAGAGAACCCAGTTAAAATTTTGGATCAAAGGCTCTTTCTCAGAGCTTGGGAAAGAGTGAAGGGAAAGCAGTTTCCAAAGCAAACCTGGGGGAGCCTGGTTCGGAAATTGCACCATCTCGGATCGCAAGTCCCCACAGCGGATAGTGAGGTCAGCTGAGAAGATCATTGGGGTCTCTCTTCCCGCCATTACAGACATTTACACTGCACGCTGCATCCGGAAAGCAAACAGCATTACGAAGGACCCCACGCACCCCTCATACAAACTCTTCTCCCTCCTGCCATCTGGGAAAAGGCACTGAAGCATTTGGGCTCTCACGACCAGACTGTGTAACAGCTTCTTCCGCCAGGCCATCAGACTCCTCAATACCCAGAGCCTGGACTGACCCCAACTTACTGCCCTCTACTGTGTCTATTGTCTTGTTTATTATTTATTGTAATGCCTGCACTGTTTTGTGCACTTTATGCAGTCTGTAGTCTAGAGTAGTTTTTTTTTCTGTGTTGGTTTATGTAGTTCAGTGTAGTTTTTGTACTGTTTCATGTAGCTCCATGGTCCTGAAAAACGTTGTCTCGTTTTTACCGTGTACTGTACCAGCAATTATGGTCGAAATGACAATAAAAAGTGACTTGACTTGACTTGATTGAGGTGTAAGACTATAGACAGATCAAGTTTCTGGACCATGAATACTAGCCATTACTGGGGCATTTAAAAGAAATGGGGTGAGAAAGGGACATACATAGCAAAATGGGAAATGATGAGACAGCAGTTTACCCGAATCAAATCAAATCAATTATCATTCAGCCATACATGGATACAGCAGAATGAACCAGAATTCCTCTTGGGCCAAAGTGCAAAACATACACAGACCATTCAAAATAATGAGCAAAAAAACCACATATATAGCCCAAGACCCTGATCGGCGTGTCCCGCAAATTGATTGTGCAGTTGCCAGCACTACAGTCCAGTCTGTCATTCCACCGTTCGAACACTGGAGGGCAGCACTGAAAGGCCAGCTCCCAACAAGGTACAGACACCACGTTGCACCGCCTTCAGTATCTCCTCTCCCAGACTGCAACAGCAGGCCAGCCTGCAGCTTGAGGCCTCATCCTCACTACAACTGAGGCTATGCAGCTTCCCTGCTGCCCGTTGCACTACAAGGGAAACAGGCTATGGCACCTTACACTATTAGTGTCCAAAAGGGTCTTGCAATCGCAAGGGAGACATCTAAGGCAATCACCCATGGTTACACTGTATTCCACCTTTGTCAGCTCCTCCAAACCCAGTCCAGCTCCTTTGACACCCCAGCTGGTTACTCCGATCAACGAGACCTGCAGTTTCCAAATTTCTTGGAGTCCAGTATTGTCTTGCGATCATAAAAATCACATTTAATGAAGAGAAAAACACCTTTGGTTGGCCCTTGAGAGGCCGCTTGCATCTGAGTGTACCACCATCTTACTGGAAGAAGAAAAAAAATTGATCATTCTAGAAAGCTGCAATATGTCCAGATGAAAATTAAGATATTACTAAGCATTACACAACAGGGAGATCAGGATCATTCTTGTGGACTGTGCGTAGGTGCTCCACAAAGTAATTACTCTATCTGCGTTTGGTTTCTCCAATGTAGAGGAGATCACTTTGTAAATACCACGTGCAATAGACAACATCGGAACAAGTGCAAGTGAATTGGTGCTTCCTTTGGAATGATTATTTCGGCCTCTGGATGGTGGGAAGGGAGGAGGTGAATGAACAGTTGTTTCATCTCCTGTGGAAAGTGTCAATGGTGGGAGAGGATGGAAGACTGAACTATGGAGTCACGAAATGATGTAGAAAGGGGAAAGGAAAGGGGAACATGACTAGTGGAAGGATCTTGTTGGAGCAGGTAAAAAATTGCAAAAGACCATCTGTTGAACGTGAGGGCTGGTGGAGTGGAAGGTGAGTACCAGTGGAGTGCTGCCCTTTGTTCTTTCCCATGGGAAGGAGGGAGTGAAAACAGACATGTAGGAAATAGAGAAAATGCACTGAGAGCTCTTTCCAATATCGCAGTGGAGATGGAAGGTTTCAAGAAGAAGAAGGACATTTCAGAGGAACCAGAGAAGATGGCTTTAGTATCGGAAGATCCAATCACTAGAAGCACAAGCGCTGGTGAAGGGTTTCAACTCAAAACATTTACAATTCCTTTTCCCTCATGGGTACAGATTGTTTAATCTTCATAATTGGATCTTCATCATTGAAGAAAGAAATTGGGAACAAATTGCGGATTGCAATTTGAAACTCCTCATCTTTGTCTTAGATGCCTCCATTACTTTACCCCTCAAAAATCCATCCTTCCAAACCTCTGAGACACCTTTTATTTATTCTTGTAACTTATAGTAATGTTTATGTCTTACACTGCACAGCCACCCCCAAACAGCATATCTGAGGACATATGTCAGTAGTTATTCTGATTTGGATCCTTGTTCCTCGACTTCTCGTATGCTGAGCATTGCCTCTCATTACTCCAGCACAAGTAATCGTGCTCATAGTCACACTCAGCTTCTCTGCCCCTTTAACATGCTCCATGACATTGGTCCACTTGGCTGAAACTTCTGTCCAGATAGCTCCCTATATTGCTCCTTTTGAACCTACTTCTATTTGATAATATTCTTACGTAACACCGGCACACATTTTTAAAGTGTTATATAAAGGCAAAGTACTATTGTTGTCTGTAGTACTTCTCTTTCTGACGGCAGAAACAAGGAATGATCAGCTTTATGTTCTTTATTTAAGTGCATGTTTGAAAGAATATTTTCCTTTTCTGATTGTGTGATCTCTAAAAGACAACATTTTCCATGAACTATCCAAGCACATTGCTTAGTGACGGGCCTGAGCTTGCTCTGTTATAATGATAGAGCTATGTTTGATCAAGTGTAGCAGCTATTATTTTAATTGCATGTCATTGACTGATTAAAGAACATGTTAAGTGAGATAATTGATGTAACTAATTCAAAATAATTTAATTAATTGAACATTTACGTAGCACTCTACGTAAAATATTCTAGTGCACTTTTAGAAACTTGGAAAAAAACTGTAACGTTAGTTTGAAATCAATAAATGAACATAAAGCAGATGGAGTTGTACATCATAAATGAAATGGGCAGCCAGATGGTTCAGTAGTGCCTCATGTTCTCGTTTTTTTTCCAGTATGTGCTCCCATTTATGAAGGGAACGGCATTTGTAAGCTTTCCCAGCTGCCGTAGACATCCCTCTCACCTATACGTGGTTTCAGCAATTATTTCAGGTTATTCTGGAATATTTTGGAGCCTATAAAGTACTTTTCAAGCGACAATGTACAATCAATATAAGAAATATTTCAGGTAATTTGTGTGTAGTTCTCACAGACCAACTTAGAATGACTGGGCAATTAGCTTCAGCGAAGCCTCTTGACAGGGTATTACTGGTCATGATACCATGGATAGTTGTCCTACCTTTTCTGAAATAATGCCATGGCTTTGCAGGCTCTCACACAACCAGCTCTCCTGAAAGATGGCACCTCCATTAGTATACCATTTCCTTGACGCTGGAGTGACTGTCTGGAGCTTTGTACAGCTCCAGACTTGAAGGTGAAAATCTGGTCCAAACCATTGTTAATAGATAAATGTAAATTCACTCTGACTGCTTCCTAATATCCTCATTTTTGAATTGTTCCTCCTGGATTGGCCTTCGCCATCACGATAATAAAAAACAAATGCATTCATTGTGCACTTTATTAAGTTCACCTGTGCACCTGCTCATTAACATCTAATCAGCCAATCATGTGGAAGCAACTCAGTGCATAAAAGCATGCGGGCTTGGTCAAGAGGTTTAGTTGTTATTCAGACCCAAACATCAGAATGGGGGGAAAATATGATATAAGTGACGCTGACTGTGGAATGATTGTTGGTGCCAGACAGGGTGGAATGAGTATCTCAGAAACTGCTGATCATTGGGGTTTTTAACGCACAGCAGTCTCTAGACTTCACAGAGAGTGGTGTTAAAAATTAAAACATCCAGTGTGTGGCAGTAGGATGGGCAACAGCAGCAGAAGACCATGATTATGGACTGTGGCCACATTATTAGGTACAGGTGATACACCACCAAGTGGCTCCTTAAGGTTTTTCATAACTGGGAGGAGTAGTGGGGATAAGCTCCCACTGCCTATCAAATGCTTCTAATGACGAGTGTCTCAAATAGCCTCAATCAACCAGGTCCATCTCCTGCCTTCATATGTGGCTTAGCTACTAAACCCAGCAGAACCATTTCTACTGTCAGGAGAAGCGGCAAAGGTGAGTTACTGGCACCTTAAAACCAGTTGCTTTGGGCAGATGGGGCTTGTCAGCATGGTTGGTAGCTCATCCGGGAGAAGGAAAACACTGAACTCAAACCTCTGCTGCCTTGCCACTATACCCACTCAATGGGAAGGCTTCAGGAGTAAATCCCAGGGGAGAAATCCAGAGCTGGAGTCTCTAAGGCAGTCCATCATTGGGTTCAATGCTGACTAGCAACTCCTGCGACACTACTGGTGCCAAACTGTGTCAGTCTCTGCCATTCCATCGGATTCATCAGCTGCGGGGACAGAAGGAGCCTGCTACATGGGCAACAGCTCGCTCTCCACAATGTACTGCCCTGACTTCCACGGACAGGATGCAGGATAAGCCCAATCAACACTGGGCTTACTACTACAGGAGCGAATTAAAACAGAAAATGCTGGGAACTCTCAGCAGATAATGCAACATCAGTGAGAAGAGGAACAGAGTTAACATTTTATGGTGGTGAAACATTAAGATCAGAGGTCAGAACTAAGTTCAGACAAAGTCTTGGAAATGTTAACTCTGCTTCCAGGTCCCATGAATTCAGGGAGAGATGATTGCTTTGGAGGTAGGCTGTTTTTCTCAATGGAGGCCGGTGACTAGAGGTGTACTGGAGAGTTTACTGCTGGGATACTTGTCATTCATTGTTTGTATAAATGGTATGGATGCAAATACACAAGGCTTCATCAGTAAGTTTCCAGATGATACAAAATTAGGAGGTATTGTTGGTAGTGTGGAAAGTTATCATACAGGGCGGTGTTGATCAGTTAGGGAGGTAAACTAGGAGTGGCAAGTGGAACTCAATACAGATAGCTGAGAGATGATGCATTTTGGAAAATCAAACCAGTGTAAGACATATATTACGACTGGTACAGCACGAGGGAATGTATGGAACAGAAAGTCTTAGGAGTTCAAGTGAATAGTTCATTGAAAACAACAAGGTGAAAGACAGGTGTCGAGAAAGGTTTAAGCATACTGGCCTTCCTCAGTCAGGGCACTGGTAGGACACTATGCCGTGGTTGTATAAGTTGTTGGTGAGACTGCTCTTCTAGTGATGCCAACAGGTCTGGTCACCCTGTTATATAAAAAAAAGTCAGTAACAGTTAATTGTAAAGACTGCAGAGAAGATCTGTGAGGACAAGAGGACTAGGCCTGGACTAGATGGCTTGAGTTATAGACAGAGGTTGACCAGGCTGGGTCTATATTCTTTGGAATGTAGGAAAATGAGGGGTGACTTTATAGAGCTATTTAAAATTATGAGGGGCATGGATACAGTGGATGGTAACAGTCTTTTCCCCAGGGTAGGCAGGTCCAAAACTAGGAGACATAGATATAGGGTGAGAGAGAAATGATTTAAAATGGACTTAGGGGCAACATGTTCATGTAAAGGGCGTTGACTATATGGAATGAGCTCCTAGAGGAAATAATTGAGGCATGCACACCACTGACATATGAGAAGTATTTAGATAGGTACATGAATGAGGAAGGCACGGAGGGACATGACTTGAACACAGGAAATGGGGACTAATGGTTGGCGTGGATGAGTTGGGACAAGGGGGCTGTATCTGTGCCATATTGCTCTATGACTCTTTCCATAGGTGTGGGCCGACCTGCTGAGAGTTCCCAGCACTTTCTGTTTTTATTTCAGATTTCCCACATCTACGGTTTTTTCTACTGATTTTCTAAATCATAAAAACCTCATGCTCTCTGCTTTCCAGAAAATAACCTAGACTTCTGAAAAAGCCCTTCAGAACTTGTTTTCCTTCTTCCTAGAGCCAACTTAGTTGATCACTTCGAGTTAAAATTAATAATTCCTGAAGTAAAGAGAGACTGGAGTTGACTCCACCGCCAGTAGTTGTAGTGCTTTGACTTGTACTTTCCTTTGTTTTCTGACTTGCAGGAACCACTGTCACTCTAAAGGGTGTTCACAAAAAAATCACATCCATTGTACAGTAACTATTTGCTCCATCAGAAAGCGCACACTGTCCACTGACAAATGGTTAAAGTAGCAGGCTTTACAGGTGCCTTGCTGTGCACTTACTACAAATTCAGAATCAGCCTACCTATTGAAAAAAAAACTACAGCAAGTGAAATAAATTCCAGCCTCAGTGACAACAGAGAGACAGGAAAAGTGACCTCTTGTCACATCCTGTACTTCAGCCTTGTTCATATATTAAACGAAAACAAGGTAAGAAGTTGACATGATTACAACGTTTAAACTTATTTGAGATATACCTGACCAGAGTCACCTTATATAAAAGATACACTAAACTGGACATAGTAACCTTGCCAGTGATTTCATAGGTCGAGCACTATCCCTATTGTAAGCTTTACTCCTTTTTATAAAATTTGGAACTTCACGTTCTTATTGTATTTTATCCTTATTTGTATCTGAATAGCTAAGCATACATTATATGTGGTTCTATGGAGAACCATACCCCGTTATACTGAGGAATGGGTTCCTGTTTGCACTGGATTCCTAGAGTGCTGGTTCTCCCTTGTGGATCTGTTCCCTGGATCCTGGTTCCATCAAAGCACTAGGTTTTCCAGGGTACTATCTCTCCCTGGCAATGGGTTTCCTTCATTCCCTGGCAATGAGTTTCTTGAGCACCAATTCTCCTTAAGAATATGTTCCTGGATATTGAATAGCTTTCCTGGAAATAGCCCTTCCTGTCAATGGGTTTCCAGAGAAGTAGTGCTCCTTGGAAATAATTTTCCCAGAAACTTGCTCTCTATGGGAATGGATTCCCTGGTAATTAGCTCTCTTTGGGAGTAAGTACACTGAACATTGGCCCTCTCTGTGAATGGGTTACTTGGAACTGACAGAAACTGAAACAGCAAATGCTTTAAGTAGTCAGCAGGTCAGGCTGTTGAAAGCGAAACAGAGTTATTGTTTCATATCTGGGACCCATTGTCAGAACTGGGAAAGAGAGAAAAACAAATTGGTTTTTAGTAGCAGAGAAAATGGGGTAGGGGAAACCAGGGGGAGAGCAAAAGGAATATATATGATAGAGTGAGTCCAAATAGGGTCATGGGAGTGGAGCAGCTACTGACAATTTGTGGTTCTTTGTCTATGGAATATGTTAACAGTGAGGCTGTGGGTTATGTCCAGCTGGCAAGAGTATATGAATAGAACAAGAAAAACTAAGCCAAAATCATGAGAGGCAGCAATACCATTCCTGGCATTGATGGGAGCATTGCCTAACCTTGTAGGATTTGATATTAAGTTATGAAGGTTGCAATGTGCCCAGATGGAGGATGAGGTGATGTTCCTCAGGGGTGCATTGTAACGCTGAAGGAAGCTAGAGACAGGAGGGTGAGAGCTGGAGTGGTATAGAGAATTGAAGTGGCAACAACTGGAAACACAGGGTCACCCTGGAGGAATGATGGCAAGTGCTCCATAACATAATCTGTGTTTGGTTTCTCCAGCATAGAAGAGATGACAGTGTGAATATCAATCGCAGAGCATGGAAGTGGAAGTGAATCATTAATTGGGAAATGTTTGTGTGTGTGTGTCTGTCTGTGTCCATGTACACTGTATGTATGTGTGGTGGTGAATTTGTTTTGGTGTGTCTGTCTGTTGGTTTGTTTGTCTATGTATGCATTAGTGTGTAGTTGGCATGTGTGTTTTGTGTGTGGGTGTGTGTTTGTGTCTTTGAGTATGTTTCCGTCTGTGTTTGTGTGTAAATATGTGTGGGGTGTGTGTGAATGTGTGTCTGCATGTATGCCTGTGTCTAGACTGCGCGTGAGTGTATAGTTAGCATATGCGTACGTGTGTGCGTGTGTGTGTATGTCTGTGCCTCTGTGTGTATGTGTGTATGTATGATTGTGTGTGTTCATGTGTGTTTGATTGGCTTGTATGAGAGTTGGTGAGTCTGTGTGTGTGTATATATATATATGTATATACAGTCTGTCTGTGTGTGTGTATGCGTGTGTATATCCATCAGTGTACAGTTGGTGTGTGTGTGTGTGAGTGTGTGGTTGGCTTGTGTGTGTTGGTGTAGTTGGCTTGTGTATGTGCTGGTGTGTCTGTGTGTGTGTGTTTTTCTGTGTTGGTGTGTGTGTGTGTTTTTCTCTGTGTGTATGTGTGTGTGTGTGTTTGTTTTCTGTGTGTTGTGTGTGTTTTTCTGTGTTGGTGTGTGTGTATGTGTGTTTTTCTGTGTGTTGTGTGTGTGTGTGTGTGTGTTTGTTTTCTGTGTGTTGTGTGTGTTTTTCTGTGTTGGTGTGTGTATGTGTGTGTGTGTGTATGTGTGTGTGTCTGTGTGTGTGTGTGTGTGCACATGCATGTGTGTGCATTTTTCTGTGTTGGTGTGTGTGTGTGCATCTCATATTCGTTTATTTTTGCCATGGAGCTATTCCTCTCTGTCTCTTTCCATGCCATACAAGTGCCTTTGTTCTGGGAATGGGGTGTGGGCTCGGTGCGGGAAAGCTGCTCAGATGGAGCCCTGTGCAAACTTGGCGCCAGGACAGCTCCACTGCGGGAATCATGTCATGTGAAAACTCAGTGTCTATTCAAAGCATATTTTAATCAAACTCAATCTCAATTAATTCCGCTTGTTGGTCCATTATCTTTGCTCAGACTGGTTCTCTCCGACTTGGACAGTTAATTTGAAGCCATTCCCATTAGTGGGACTCAGGGAATCGATTATGTGATTAATTACTAGTTAGAGACTTAATTGTCCCTAATGAATCAGCAAATACTGAACCACCTATAGGGGAGTAACAAGCGGAAAAAAAGCTACTTCACTTTGCACTCTCCCTAATTAGAAGGGGGTCTTGGAGCTTTTCAGGATCTTGTAACAGAATGGGCTTTGTCTCTGGACCAAAAATTAGGAGGGGAATCAAAACAAATTTAAAACAAACCTTTTGAGAAATGTCTGCCTGGTAGACAGGCTTCATTCAGAGATGAATAATCCCATTGATTATATTAAAAGCAATCAGCTATATGTGTATGTATTTCAGGGGGAAGGTAAATAGAGATGAGGAGAAAATGCAGACTAAAAAGCACAGACAAGGTGACTAAATAAAGGTAGAATAACGCCAAGGAAGCGTCGAGCACAGAAGGAAGTACTCCCAGGACTTTGGGAGAATGAGGAGCAGAGGGATTAACAGCAGGACAATACAGGTCAAGGCACAGGTGAGAGGTTGTTCTCACTTCATGCACCCTGCCAGTGGCACGAACCCTCACCTGTGCGTTGACCTTTGTTGCCTCGTTTTTGCTGCTCTCTTCAGTCAAAAACGATGAAATCCGAGCAGGCACCCAGAGCTGCCCGGCGATCCATTTACACTCCGTTCCATCTCTAATAAGCAACAGCGCAGTCTCCGATTGGTTAACTTGGGCCCTTTATTGATCAACCCCAGGGACTTAGTCCCACTTCTATTACTTCAAACGATCCTAGTGCTGACAAGTCCACTGCACTCCATATCTCATCTACAGATCTCTTGATCAGCACAATGTCCAGAATCTGATTACACTGTCTTACATTTATCGTGGTTTACCCTCCAATCCCTAGATCACCCCTTCTCTTCTCACCTGCCCACTGCTTCCCTCCGGTGCCTCTCCTCCTTCCCTTTCTTCATTGGTCCACTGTCCTCTCCTATTAGGTTCCTTCTTCTTCAGGCCTTGATCTCTTCCACCAATCCCCTCCCAGCTTCTTCCTTCATCCCCCCTCTCCCACACACATGCTTCTCCCCTCAGCTGGTCTCACCTATCATCTACCCACCTGGTACTCCTTCCCCTTCCTTCATATTCTCATTCTGGCTTCTGCTCCCTTCCTTTCCAGTCCTGATGAAGGGTCTCGGCCCGAAATGCCGACTGATAATTCCCCTCCATAGATACTGCCTGACGTGCTGAATCCCTCCAGCATAATGTGTGTGTTGCCCCAGATATCCCTTCTAGTTAACTCTTCCCACTGTTCAACTTAACATGGAGTAAGAGACACAAAATGCTGGAGGTATGAACAGTCTATGATTCGGTCTGAGATAACACATTCTATTTTAGAAATTTGCTCCTTGTAATTTTGTACTTGGCTGTTTTGAAGCTCATTAGCCATTTAGTGACCCAATTAAATCAAAGATATGAAATCCTGCTTCACCCGTCCTGAACTTATTTGCTGTGTCCATCAGTTCACGGGTGTGATAATCAATACAGCTGCCAGGACAAATGCAGGACGTTGATGTGGTTCTACTTTCACAGCCGACTTGCATTTTGGAGAGCAACTAAGCAGCTTGTTCTCTTAGCCAAGGGAAACCTGTGACAGAAATGCAGCTCATAAACACAGGTTGGATTTAGTCTTGTTTGCTGCTGAGGATCACAAGTCCCAGATGAGTTTTGGCAGCTTGGCTGTCAGCAGTGTTCTTAAATCTTACCTGGAACGATATGATAGGACTTGCAAACCAGGCCACGAGCTTTGTACCTACTGAGGGAGAGTAGCAACGTTAAATGTCCTGATGTCTATTTCAGATATTAAGCTGCCATCCTATCTACCTGAGTAGCTGAAAATTAAATAATTCATGACCATACTAGGTGTGGAGTTGTTCCTGGCTAATACCCTAGTCAATAAGAAAAAGCTCTGCTTGAGTCCTGCCAAAGGGTCTCGGCCCGAAACGTCAACTGTACTTTTTTCCCATGGCCGCTGCCTGGCCTGCTGAGCCGCCACCATTTTGTGTGCGTTGCTCGGATTTCCAGCATCTGCAGATTTTCTCCTGTTTGTGCTCCACTTGTTTCATTTCATTGCTTCTTGCATCATTTTTAAAAACATCGATGATTGAATATTGATATTGAAATGCCATTTAAGAAATTAAATATCAAAGGCAAGAGTGGATTTTTGCAAATGTCTCAAGCTACAGTTCCTCTGGTGCAGTTTATGCCTTGTGTTAGCCTGTTAACAGTTCAAGTTCCACTCTACACTTCTGAAGGGCAAAAATATAAGTGGCCTTTCTATTGCAACCCTGAGAGACTGCTGTAGGGGTTCAATCTCTGGATTTTAGCTGATGTTTTATGCCAAGGGCTTGCATAGCACTAATTTGAAGATTTGGTGCGTTATCCCTAAGGACATGGTCAGTATGTATTTCTTTGTCAACATCACACACAAAATGCTGGAGGAATTCAGCAGGCTAGGCAGCATCTATGGAAAAGAGTACGGTCGATATTTCGGGCCGAGACCGTTTGGCAGATGCTGCCAGACCTGCTGAATTCCTCCACCATTTTGTGTGTGTTGCTTGGATTTCCAGCATCTGCAGATTTTCTCCTGTTTTTTCTTTGTCAGCATCACTGGAATCAGACTGTCTGATCATTATCAGATGGTGAATGGTTGGAACGTAAGTAAAAACTGATGGATGCTTTACTCACACTACAACGGCGACTAACTTCAAGAACTACTTTGTTAGCTATGCAGCACTTGGGGTACCCACGGTTTTGAAAAGCACTGTCTGAGTGCCTTGACTTATCCCTGAAGTTTCACTGGTTCCTGGTTCCTATCAGAGGTTAAGTAGGGTAGATTTTATTTGGGATTTTCCCAGTGGAATACTCAGATGTTCATCAGAAGCAGCACTGTAAGTTGGCAAGGTTGTAATTTCAAATCCCATTGCAAGAACCTGAAACCAGGATCCGGTCTACTGCAGAACAGAGAGGCACTGTCCTATGGCAGACGCAATCTAGTGGCCGAAAATCTGACAAAGCAATAAAATACAATGGTTACAAGCCCACAGGAATTCTCTTTGATTACCAGGCCAATATCTTTTTTCTTCAATATCTAAAATTAGGTTAGTTATTAATTATATGCCCCTGCCCTTTGTCACACGTCACCATGAACAGATCTGGTGCTTCATTCCCCAAGTTATGACCCAGCCTTGCAAAAGCACTTCATTGGCTGCAAAACGATGAGAAATGTTTTAGGTTGTGAACGGAGCAAAAGAAGTAAAATCCTCAGCCAAGATTTCCCATCAAAATAGGAACTTTGAGTTTGGTCACATTTGGACAAAGTACCTGAAGATGGCTGGCTGTGATATAGTCAAGTATTGAGTAATAGTCGGGTACTGAGTAATAGTCAAGAACTAAGTAATAGTCAAATACTGAGTAATAGTCGGGTACTAAGTAATAGTCAAATACTGAGTAGAAGCCAAGTTGTATTTATTGTCAACTAGAAGGAATGAAATGAATGGAGGAGATGATGATTGTATACTGATTGCTGGTTCTCCTATATACCTGTCTCCTCCAGCGAGAAGCCAGCTGTTGATTCAGCTCCTGAGAGGGCTGCTAATAAATCTGGTCAGTTTAATGTCTGTGGTTTAACATGTGCTGCAGTGGACTGACTCCCTGTGGTTCGAGCAGCCCTGCCCAGTGAACTGTCAGGCTCCTGCCAGGCTGTCTGATTGGGGCCGGCCTGCTTCTGACAGGTGCATGAAAACCCACCTCATTTGTGTAAAACTTTTCAACTTGACTCGTTTCTGCTCCTGTGGCGAAGGGACAATGTTAACAGGAAACAAAACACAAAGCGTTGTATGCAGCATGGTTGCTGTTAACCCTCTGCTTGAGGCAAGAGGCGTCACATCTGCAGAATGGACAGGCAGTGATTTCACCAACCTGACTAATACTGACAAGACAAGCTACGAGGTTGGGTTTTTCAGTGTTCTGTTAGGACAGTGAATGAGTGAATGGAAATGGGTTTCTGCAGAGATTTGAAATAATTATAGAAATACTGGTGCTGTTTCTCATATACACACTGAATTCATCAATTTTATCACTATCACTATGAACTTCTACCCACCTTAAATTCACATATATTTTTTGTGACAACCTTTTCCCTTTCTGGACCTTTCTGTCTCCATTTCAGGAAACAAACCATCCACTGACACTTACTATAAAAGCACTGACTCCCACAGCTACCTGGACCATACCTCCTCCCATCCAGTCTCATGTGAGGATGCCCTCAGCATTTTCTCTGTTTCTCCATCTCAGCTGCATCTGTTCTCAAGACGAGACTTCCCGCTCCAGGACATCAGGAAACTTGGCTTCCCCTCTCCCATGTTTGATGGGTCCTTAGCTCACATTTCCTCCATTTCCCACACGTCTGCTTGTCCCCTCACCTAGCTCCACACAGACAGTGTATGATCCTCACCATACACCCTACTAGTTTCCACATCCAGCAGCATTCTTCGTCATATTTGCCAGCTGCAAAGAGATCCCACCACCAGTCCTATCTTCCTCTCCCACCCCTTTCCGCCTTTCACTGGGCCCAGACTCTCTGTGTCTCCCTGGTTTGTTCAGCCCTATCCACACACCCCTCTGGCACTTTCCCTGCAGCCATAGGAGGTCCAACGTTTGTCCGTCACCCCCCTCTGCCCCCACCGCCATCCAGGGACCCAAGCTGTCTTTCCAGGTGAGGCAGAGATCCACGCGCATCTTCTCCAACCTCAGCTACTCTCCTCAATACTTTTGATGCAGTTTCATCCACATTGGCAAGAGAGGGTCCCCACTGTGTGGAACATCTGAGCTCTGTCTACAATGATCATCCTGAACTTCCAGTACCAAGGCACTTTCACTCCCCTTTCCATTCCCTCACGGACCCATCATTGGCCTTTACCACCACCATAGTGAGGCCAAATTTAAACTAGAAGAACACCACCTCATATTCTGGCTGGGTAGTCTACAACCTAATGGTATGTCCCAACTTTAGGGATGCATGTGTTCCATTTGTTCGCTTTCTGATTTCCCTACCGCCGCCAGTTTAATTCCACTTCCCGCATCCCCTATTCCACCTGATTACCAATCACAGATGCCAGCTTCAACTGGTTCCACCTGCCCACCTTCCCTCCTTTATCCAGTGTGTACACAGTAAACTACATCACCTGAGCTATGTGTAGGTGAGGATATACTGTACATTATTACTGCAGTCAAATGTAAAGATGAATATTCATAGCTGGGTGTATTGGGTTGTACATTATGCAACCACTTGGGGGAAAGTGAATGCTTCAGTTTGGTGAGGTATAAATGCAAGGTTTTTAGGAGGGGTGTATTGAGGTCCCTTGTCAAGACAAGTCAATTTTATTGTTATCTAACTATATCCACGCATACAAGACAATGTTTCTCCGGATCAGGGTGCAAAGCTCAGTAATACACATGACACACATATAACACACAATAGCTTAGGGAAGTAAAAATAAGATCTACAAATGAAATATGCATAAATAAAGTGCATAAATTAAATATTGTAGGGTACAGAGCAAGTTAACCAGTGACACTTTGAACGCAATGCAGCAAAGAGTTCAGAAGCCTAATGGCCCGGGGGAAGAAACTGTTGCCCATCCTGACCACTTTTGTCTCTGCATCGGAGTCTCCTGCCTGATGGTAGAATGTTGAAGAGGATGCTGGATGGATGGGTGGGATCCTTGGTAATACTAAGAGTCCTGTGTATGCAGCACTCCTGGTAAATGTCCTTGATGGATGGTAGGGAGACCACTATCATCCCCTCAGCATTTAACACAGACCTTTATAGGGATTTCCAGTCCCGTTCCCGTCCTCTTGTCTGTGAGTAGTGCCTGTTTTGTGAAGAGTTTGTGGAAAAGTAATGTCTGACAGCACAAGCCCTGGTCTATATGTGGTGTTGAAATACCCGAAGGACAGTGATTAAGACTGTAGCACTGCTGTTGGTGCTTCAGCTCTAGACACATTTCCGAATTGGGTTTCCCCCGGTTGTTGTGGAAGATAAATATTCCAGTCATCCTCACCCTGGCTTAGAAAGAGGACATACCACGGTGTTGTCACAATAAGTTAATATTCAGATTCGGAGGTATTGTACATTGAAACGTACAGTGAAACAAGCCATTTGCATCGATAGCCAACAGATATTCAGGCGGCAACATAGCATGCCCACAATGCTCAGCAGAACACAAAACAGGAAAAACAATGCAAACTGTATTCAAAGTGCTTTGCCATGACTGCAGTTTTGTCAGAGTTTGGCTTGGTCCCTTCCTCAAATATTAATCAATTGTATTTAGTGAAGTTCAAGGTGCTCTATAAATAGAAGGCATTGTCTTTGTTCGCTTCAATCACTCTCTTTGCTGGTGGGTAAAGAATTGGAGTGGAATTGGCAGTAGTATTGAGGGAACCGCACTGAGCACAAGATCCCTGGGTTCATGGGAAAATGCCAAAAGCAGAAGAGAAGGAATGTGGATGGCTGTACGGTGTTGATGTCTTCCTCTTCCACTCCCCTCCCCAGTTCTGCCAAACATGATCGAGAATTGGCAGATTCTTATTGATCAATTCAGATTCTAAAATGTTGATGTTTTTACCTCCATCCTGTTTCTAACTGTGACAGGTGTTCCCCCTCCTTTCTATCTGAGCTCTCTCTGCCTGATTCCAGTCTGTCCACTCATTGCCTGTAGGTGACTCTGAGTTCTCCAGTTTCCCAATCTGGTTGAATTCACTGTGTTATTTAGCTGTACTGTGTTTTTATATGAGTGGCGAGCTGGAGATATGTCTCTACCGAAGGAGGGGTAAGGTGCTCCTTCCATCCGCTAGCCTGTAGGCCACCAATGGGCAAGCACCTGCTTAGCCTCCGATCAGGTTCACGTGAAGCCCTGGGAGAAGCTGTTAGATAGTCGTATGAGTGGCTGGTGAAGATCACAAGTCCTGGTTATGCATCCGCTGACGTCAGGCAGAAAACCCTTGAAGAGCATTGATAACGGCTGGGGTCACCCATCTTGTAAAGATAGTGCCTTGAAGAAGGCAATGGCAAACCATTTCTGTAGAAAAATTTGCCAAAACAATCATGGTCAAAGACCATGATCGACCATCATATGACATGGCACATGATGATGATGATGTGTTTGTATACATTTTGTAGATTTTTAAATGGACACAAAATCACCAGAACTTACATCAAATAAAAGGTAAGAAATAAAATTTATTTGGAAGAGGGTTGGTTGTGGATTCTTCCTAACCACCCCAACCACTTATCTTCTGTAGTGAAAATTCTGAATTATTTCTTTTTGGTCTCCAAACAAAATCAAGAAAACCTCTGGATGTTCTGTCCAAACCTCTAGATATTCTGTCCTATCACCTACCTCAACAAGACATGTATATACTTCCAAGGTCCAGGACTATCTAACTGGTCCTCTGTGTCTGCTCTGTCGCTCAACACAGTCATAGTTGATAGTTTATCTCAGCATCACTCCTTGAGCAGGCAACATCCATGGAGGAAAATAAATAGTCAGGACCAGAAAAGAAGGGAGAAGAAGCCAGAATAAGACGGTGGTGGGGAGGAGAGGGTGTACAAGATGGCAGGTGATAGGTGAAACCAGGTGAGGGGGAAGCCGGGTAACTGCAGGAGACGGTACCAAGTAAGAAAATGAGAGGTGATAGATGGAAGAGGTAAAATTGCTGAAGAAGTAGAAGGAATCTGATAGAAGAAGACCGTGGAAGAAAGGGTAGGGAGGGGACACCATAAGGAGGTGATGGGCAGCCTCCTTCATGCATATGATGTGTACCAAGCTCAACTTCGTCATGCATTAAAGGGAACACTGGATATCAATGTATATCCTGCATTAGCACTAATAAGGACGAATGGTATCTCTTGGGCAGATGTTTTGCAGCATCCTGTAACCTTTTCCCCATCTTTTACCTGGCAATTGTAAAGTCAACATAGATCATTTGTATAAAAATGACATTAAAACATGTCCATGGAACTACTGATTAAATGTCAATGTTCATTGTGGAATGGAATTCTCATACAGAAATGTAGTAGGGAACAGCTAGAAGCTAAAAATAAAATGCACAAATCATCAAAAGTACCGAGGGATTTGTTATTTATAAGAAACATTTGAATTTGAACAGCAGCACTAAGGGAAATGTAGTAATACATTTTGAATTCTAAGATTTTGTTAAGCTTTTGTGAAAGCCTTGTAGACTCCACACTAGTCCTCATAGAGGGGTCTGAAGTAGAAAAGGTGAACAGTTCCTGCAGCTATTGATGTAGTTACAGAGAAGGCGCAACAGCAGCTATACCTCAATAGGAGTTCGAGGAGATTTGGTATGTCATCAAAGACGCTGGCAAGTTCCTACAGCTCTACAGTGGGGAGCATTCCAAATGGCTGCATCACTATATGGTAGGGGGCCAGTACACAGGATCGAAATAAGCTGCAGGAAGTTGTAAGCTCAGTCAGCTCTATCATGGCACTAGCCTCCCCAGCATCCAGGGCTTCTTCAAGGAGCAATGCCTCAGAAAGGGGACATCCATCATTAAGAACCCCCCATTACCCAGCTCATACCCTCTCGTCATTGCTACCTTCAGGAGCCTGAAGGCACACACTCAATGATTCAGGAACAGCTCCTTCCCATCTGCCATCAGATTTCTGAATGGACATTGAACCCATGAACATTACCTCACCACTTTATTTTCCTCTTTTTGCACTACTTATTTAATTTAGCTTTATATTTTACTGTAATTCAGTTTTTATTAATATGAATTGCAATGTACTGCTGTTACAGAACAACAAATTTCACCACACAGACCAGTGATATTAAACCTGATTCAGATTCTGACTTAGAACTTTGAGACTTGTAAAATCAAGAAAGAAATAGCAAAGTGACATCAAGGTAAAGGACTAAAATGGAGCTAAAGATCGATACTCAAATTGTGTCCAACAAGGACAGGTGCTGGAACCATTTACATTAACAGTGTGGACTCAGAATCATAAGTATAATTTCAAGTTAGTCGTTGACGTCTAATTTAAGGGTGTAGATAATAAAGAAGACGTCTGTGACAACACACAGGAATGATCTTCCAGAGGTGGTGTCTCATTGACAAATGCTTTTCAGTAGATTTTGATAGGAGGAATAAGGAAATCACTTATACCTTACAAATTAAGTGTCAAAATTGAGAGATGGAAATGACATAGTTTAATAATTCCACTAAAAAAAGTAAGCAAAGTCCCTTATTAATAAATCCAAAAACCTTTAGAACAGCACAGAGGATGTTAAGCGGCTCCAGTCTCTATATTATGCAAAGGACAAGCAAAACAGTTTACCAGGAGCTTTACAAGTACGAGTGATCATGTTGGGACTGTGGGATGACCTACTGAAGATCTTTAGGTATACAACAGTGTTTTACAGAGTTGGTTCTGCTCTCAATGAGACCCAAACTAGGAATCATAAGAATATGAGAGCCTGTTGTTAATCTGAAAACAAACTCAGAAGGAAATTCTTTATCCATAAAGTGACAGAATGTGAAATTTATTACTTCAATGAGTACTTAATGTGAAAAGAACACCTGCATTGAGGAGAAGCTGGAAAAGTTCATACGAGTGTTGAGGGATGTTCTGTGTGTTGATGGATTTGGATGACAAGAAATAGGAAGATGCTAATGTCCAGTATAAACACTATTATTGACCTTATTACCAATATTGTAGTAGCTTATAATTCTGGGAGACCTTAAGCAAATCCTAGGCTTGAATGTAAACACTCACTGTCCTGGTTCTGCTTATAACAGTCAGTATTTCTCTTAGGACATGACTTTTGTACTTCATTTAAAGCCATAAGACACAAGGGCAGAATTAGGCCATTCAGCCCATCGAGTCTGCTCCAACATTCAATCATAGTTAATTTTTATCCCTCTCAACCCCTTTCTTTTGATGCCCTTACTAATCAAGAACCTATTAATCTCCACTTCAGATATACACAACAACTTGGCCTCCACTGCCACCTGTAACAATGAATTCCACAGATTCACCACCCCCTGTCCAATTAAATTCTTCCTCATGTCTGTTCCAAAGGATGACCTTCTGTTCTGAGGCTGTGTCCTCTGCTGCTAGACTCTCCCTCTGTAGGAAACATTCTCTCCATGTACACTTCACCTAGGCCTTTTAATATTTGATAGCTTTCAACGAGATTCCACCCGCCCCCCCCCCCCCATTCTTCTAAACTTCAAACTTTCCTCATACGTTAACCATTTAATTCCTGGGATCATTCTCATGAACTTCCTCTGGACCTTCTCCAATGCCCAATGGAAACTGCATAAGTTATATTTGAAACAATCAGTGCCTATCCCTGTTTCCCTTTTATACTAATTTCTCCATTAAAAACTTTGAGTATTTATTCCAAACAAATTATTTCTTAAAGTGTATTTAAGACTATATTTGTGACAAAATCCTATTGGTGTTTTGCATGTTACTGTCATTAAATATCCAAAAATTGAGAAAGATCTCCTGAAACCAGCAAGTTAATTGCAAACATGTACTTAAATAAGGTCCTTTCAAATCCCCAGGAGTTCCCTGAACACTTTACATTCAACTAGGGCCTCAAGGATAAATAGCAGGGAGTCATGATTTATCTAACAAATAGAATTAGTGCACTAGCTCTGTTTTCATGTTTCCTTGTATCTAAATGTGTTGCACCTGTGCTGTGTGCTACATGGAAACTAATAACAGTCCCCTGCTCTAACAGATCTCATTTTGGTCAGTGCAAGAAATCAAATTCAAAGCCACCTATAAAAACTATATTTGAATGTATCTGAGAGAATAATATCATGTATTTCCAGTGTATCACGTGCTCAAGTAACTGCGTGTCAACAATCCAACAACTTTGCTGATTTATGTGCTACTTTTACAGCATTATTCACCAACATTCTAGAAAGCCTCTGCTTGAGATTCAAAATAAAATTTATTTGCAAGAAGTCAAATTTAAGACCCAGTGAGCAAGTACTGTAAAAGTTTTTCATTGGCTAAAGTTGACAGTTCTTTTCAAGCAATAAATGTTTTTTTAAACAATCTTTAAGACAACACGATGTGAAAGATCAAACAATCTTCTTTTCATCTCCTTATGCTGAAATAAAAGAAGACCTTCATATTACCTCCTTCTGGTCTCCACATGTACTATGATCATAATGTGGAAATTAACATTCTATAACCTAGAAGCCTTTAGAACTCAAGCCTGGTGTCTCCTAACTATGTCTTTGCTCATCTCCTTTTCTATTCTTTATAACCTTGGCAGTGTCCTGCACTATGGGCGTTTGGTCCTTTGCCTAGGTTCCTCAATAACATTAAAAAAAATTGCACATAGCTACATATCTGAACATATCTATTTGGGATAGGAATGGAAGACAATATTTTGCTATAACCTCACAATAGTGAAAAACTGTGGAAAATGGGAAATTCCCTTAGCACAAAATTATCACCTTAATTAATGAAAAGATAAAGTTCATCCTTTGGCTTGTATCTAAGTCCAGTCACAATTGGTATTGTATCTCAAATGATGCCAGTTATGCCGATAGCGTTCAAGATGTAGGCATTTGTTGTCATGACTACTGGTCCATAATTATACGAAGTCACGTAGAAACTGGAGGAATCCATCACATCAATATTCCAACCTGGAATTTGTCGGATTACAATTGGTCCTCATTTCATATTGTTCTGTCAGATAGGTTGCCAGCTTTTGTCAATGGACTGAATGTGCTCCTTGGCTTTCATCCTTAAGGAGGCAATGCTAGAACTTCTCTGGTCTGCATCTTCCAAAGGATACTTGTCAACAAATGTTGTTGCACACTGGTAAGTCGGAGGTCCCATGGACTGCATTGTCTGGGCCATTGGTGGAGGGGAGTTTAAGAATGTGTGACCCGAGTAACTGGTCTGCAAGCCTTGAGGTGCCCCCATGAAGCCTGGTATACTGTGGATGGAGGTTGCATTAGAAATGGGAGATGTCAACCAGGGATCCAGGGGGAGGGAATTGCTCATGGGTCCGACACTGGAGGGCATTGGTGGTCTGTTGAAGGACAGCATGGGAGAATCATGCAACTTCATCGTGCTGGCCTCAATTTTCTCTTGTCTTCTCCACTTTGCCCTCCTGTTTTGAAACCACACCTGTGATTTTTAAAAGAAAGAAATTTTGAAGTATTGATTTACGCAGGATATTTAATGCACAGACTACCCCACCCTTTTCAGGATCCTACTCCAAACTTCTGACCCTTTCTGCTGAAAATCCAAAATCATGTTGGTGATACGTTTCCATGATCTTTGGTTGGTTTTACAGGTCTGCACCACAGGGCTTTGCTTAAACCAATCATCTCCTCTTACCAGCACACTTCCTTTAGAAATCAGTATAAAGTGATTGAAGCTGGAAATATTGGCTGGCTTTCTAGTTCTGTTTAATAGCTAAACACAGAAGGACAATAAATAAACCCAAGCATTTAAAGATATAATTCACCATGTGGGAGCGCAGGAAGAAAGGAAGCCATAAAAATTGTGTTGAGTGCCAGTGTAATGAGCTGAAGATAAATTAGTACAACATTAGTTAAGCCATGATTAGAATGCTATGTGTGGAGTTATGCTTCTGTCTATGAAATATCAAAGCCAGTAGGAATGTGCAGCAGTGACTGGTGTTGGCAATGGGACATTGTTGTTTTGTGAAGAGACCCGAGATCCCACTGAAATTCTGAAGTACATCAGTGACCAAAAAATATCTCGGGCTAGCAACTCAAGAGGGAGAGGTCATTTGTTTACAGCTGTTGGTAAAGAGGCTGGTGAAAAATCATTATTTGCAGATACAAAGTGCAAAATATTTTGCGCAGGACCTTGTTGAACTAGAGGTCACAGCATCTTTTAAGGAAGATGGAATATGATCTAAGGCAATGGAGAAAGGATTGGTAGTAGAATCAGGTTGTTTTATGAAAGGGATGGCACAAGTACAAAGAACAGAAGGAATCCTTTCCATACAGGCTTCTGTAGTCTATCCCATTTGGTGAATCCTTTCCATACAGGCTTCTGTAGTCTATCCCATGTGCTGAATCAAATGGTGCTGAAAGCTCTCACCATTTGATTCAGCACATGGCAGATCTTGAGCCCAGCAGCTTTTGGTCTGTATAATTTAACGGCCTCACCCATTGTGTCACAGAGGAATCATGCCTGAGTGTACAAGGCAAATTGTATTATAGGGATTTAATTATGGACTGCACACCCTCATAAACTAAATATTTGATGAGTTTTAGCTCCACCTAACATATGGCTTCATACAGCAAATTGTTCACAATGTATTCTAAGGTGTGTTCTCCCGTCATGCAGTGGGTGAGCTGTCAAATTATACAGACTGAAGACCGTCAGGTTCAAAATCAACCATGAGCTGAACTAGCTGAACCTCCCTGAGACAGCAAGTGGGAGAACTCTCAGCTTAGTGATCGACTGCAGAAACTTGTACCGCAGAGAGTGGCCATTCTGCCCTTAGCACTTGTGCTGTGTTTTGGATAATGCAATTCCGAATATATTGCAAACAAATTATCTCTGCACAGTCTTGGATTTATTCTAATTTGCCCTAGAGAAAAATGCCATGATATCTGACTCAACAAGATATTGTGGCAAGCCCCAACCTTATGCAAACAGATTTAACAAAAAGGTATCTGTGTTCCTGTCCAATTCTGCTTTCAAATATAAGTCAAGTCAAGTCAACTTTTATTGTCATTTCAACCATAACTGCTGGTACAGTGCATAGTAAAAATGAGACAACATTTTTCAGGACCATGGTTCACATGACACAGTACAAAAACTAGACTGAACTACGTAATAAAAAAACACAGAGAAAGCTACACTAGACTACAGACCTACACTGGACTGCATAAAGTGCACAAAAACAGTACCGGCATTACAATAAATAATAAACAGGACAGTAGGGCAAGGCGTCAAGTCCAGGCTTCGGGTATTGAGGAGTCTGATAGCTTGGGGGAAGAAACTGTTATATAGTCTGGTCGTAAGAGCCCGAATGCTTCGGAGCCTTTTCCCAGATGGCAGGAGGGAGAAGAGATTGTATGACGGGTGCATGGGGTCCTTCATAATGCTGTTTCCTTTGCGGATGCAGTGTGTAGTGTAAATGTCCGTGATGGCGGGAAGAGAGACCCTGATGATCTTCTCAGCTGACCTCACTATCCGCTGCAGGGTCTTGCTATTTGAAATATCTGAGATTGCGTTAATTGAAATAAAGGGATAGTCGTCAAATGATAAGTTTAATCACATATTAGTACAACATTGTTGGGTTGAGAGTCTGATGCAAAGCCCTAGTGTGAGCTCCTGGTGTTGTTGCAAGTCTGAAAGAGGAATTCTTAATTGAGATGTCAGAAATTTTCATCTCCTCTTAATTGCAGGGAAAAGATCCTTTATATGTGCACAAAACAAAGTGAATGTTAAATCAGCTAATTGGGATGTGTGAAAGGTGTCAGAGATAATCAATGCCTAGTTGAAATACAACATTCACCAGTGTCTTAGGCTGTGTATCAGGATCACGAGTTCACCCTTCTCCTAGGAGCAGCTTTCTGATGGGGTCCACTTCAGTAGTCATCAGCCTCAGTCCAGTATGTCATTTGCTACTCAGCCGTTTGTCCATTCGGTGGATTGTGGCCCAGTCTGCAGTGTACATGCAGCGAGCAGGTTGTGGTGCCTGCCCAGCTGACCCAAGGATGTACCCTGAGACAGCCTGTGTAAGTATTTTTTCTTGAGTGTTCCAGGCATTTGGATAATAGTGGCCACAAATCATAACACTGTTTTGCAGAGATGGGAGACCTGAGAAATTGAGCAAAGTTTCTCAACTCATTAGTGGCATCAACTACTACTCATTTGCCAGATCATTTTCCCTGATCATTTCCCACTCTGTGGCAGTGACTGTACTTCATTAGGAGTCTGAGGAGATTTGATATGACACCAAAGGCCAGCAAATGTCTACAGCTGTACAGCAGACAGCATTCTGTCTGTTGCATTACACCTGAAATGGAAACTCCAATGTGCAAGATAAAAAGAGGCTGCACAGGGTTCTAGACTCATCATGCGCATGTCCCTCCCTACCATCAAGGATCTTCAAAAAGTGATGCCTCAAGAAGGTAGCATTCACCATTTAAGGACACTCGCCACCCAGAACATGCCCTCTTCTCATTACTACCATGGGGGGAGGGAAGGTATAGCAACATTCAACACTCAACCTTTTAGGAACTGCTTCTTCCCTTCATCCAACCTGAGTGTGGCCTCAATAGCAGTAGAAGAGACCATGGACAGACACGTCGGGATGGGAAGTCAAATTGAAATGGTGGCCACCAGGAAATTCTGCCCTTTGTGACAAAGTGAAGGTGCTCTTTGAAGTGGTCTACCAATCTATGCCAGGTCTCACCAATGTAGAGAAAGCCACACCAGGAACTCTGATACAATAGATGACCCTTACAGACTGGTGCCACTTCACGTGGAAGGACTGTTTGGAGTCCTGAATGATGGTGAGGGAGGAGGTGTAGGGGCAGGTGTAACACTTGTCCCACTTGCAAGGAGCAGTGCCAGGAAGGAGATGAGTGGGGAAGGATGAGTGGACAAGGGAGCATGTAGAGAGTGATCCCCATAGAAAGTGGAGAGTGGCGGAAAGGAAAGATGTGTTTAGTGGTAGGATCCCGTTGTAGATGGCAGAATTTATGGAGAACGATGTGCTGGATGCCTTATGAAAACAGGTTGAGTGAACTCGGCCTTTTCTCCTTGGAGCGACGGAGGATGAGAAGTGACCTGAAAGAGGTGGATAAGATGATGAGAGGAATTGATCATGTGGATAGTCAGAGGCTTTTTCCAAGGGCTGAAATGGTTGCCACAAGAGGACACGTTTAAGATGCTGGGGAGTAGGTACAGAGGAGATGTCAGGTGTAAGTTTTTTACTCAGAGGGTGGTGAGTGCATGGAATGGGCTGCTGGCAATGGTGATGGAGGTGGATATGATAGGGTCTTTTAAGAGAATTTTGGATAGGTACATGGAGCTTAGAAAAATAGAGGGTGGTGTGTAAGCCTAGTAATTTCTAAGGCAGGGACATGTTTGGCACAACTTTGTGGGCCGAAGGGCCTGTATTGTGCTGTAGGTTTTCTATGATTCTATGGATATGGAGACTCATGGGGTAGAGGGCAAGGAGAAAGGGAACCCTGGTGCTGTTATGACAATGGGAGGATGGGATGAGGGCAGATGTGTGAGAAATGGAGATGCAGGTGAGGGCAGCATCGATGGGAACCCCCATTCTTTAAAGAAGGAGAAGGAAATGGGAACTTCCCAGTCTGTCAGGTCTGTTCAAGGCATCTTCTGTTTCCACAATGAGGCAACTCTCAAGATGGAGGAGCAAAACCTGATACTCCTTCTGGATAGCCTGCAACCTGATGGCATAAATTTTGATTTCTCTAACTTCCAGTAATTCTCCACATCCCTCCCTGTTCTCTCTTTTTTTTCCATTCCCCATTCTGGTTCCCATCTCTCTCCTCTTCTCCTCATCTGCCTATCACCTCCCTCTGCTGCCCCTCCTCCCTCCCTTTCTTCCATGCTCTACTGTCCTCAGGTATGAGATTGCTTCTTCCTCAGCTTTCTCTTCCCTCCATCACCTCCCAACTTCTTACCTCATCCCTCTCCCCCTCCATCCACCTTCCACCTCACCTGGTTTCGCCAATTACCTGCCAGTTGCGACCCCTTCCCCTCCCCCACCTTTCTATTCGGGTTTCTTCCCCTTTCGTTTCCAGGGTAGATGAAGGGCATCAGGTGGAAACGTTAATTGTTTGAGATGCCCTGATAATTTACTACCACTCGGAGCATGTTATAATTGGATTTGGAAACAATGCGTGATTTCAAATGCAAACATGTCCCAGGCATTACCGTGACCTTTTCCTTGTAGTGATTCGGGTGTCATCGACATTTCTGCATCATTTTATCACTAGCACTCTTCCATTCTTTATTCTGAAATAATAAACATTCTTAATTTTATTTTCATATTTTTATTCTTAATTTTCTTTCTTTTTCTGACCTCTCTTGTTTTGAACGTTTTAGCCCTGTGCTTATCCTCGCTGGTTGGGTTTAATCCCTGCTTATTTCAATTTTCCCTTTCATTTCCCCTCTTGTTTTCTCCACCTCTCTCCTTCTCGTGCAGGAGGACAGTTTCTGTCCAGAATATATTTTTTAAAAAGCCAAGCTGCTGGAGGAACTCACGTTTGACCGCTGAGTTCCTTCACCAGTTTGTTCCAGACTGGACTCTCTCGTCCGGCTCTCCCAGCGTGGGCTCGGTTCCCTGTCTGGCTCCTTCCCCTGACTCACCTGGACTCGGACCTCCGGCAAGTTGACCTTCATAGCCAGCTCCTCCCTGCTGTACACATCGGGGTAGTGGGACTTCTCGAATGCCCTCTCCAACTCGTGGAGCTGATAGGTGGTGAAGGTCGTTCGGTTTCTTCGGTGTTTCTTCTTCGGCGGCTCCTCGTCCATGTCCAGACCAGCTTCCTCCTGCCGTACGGTAGAGCTACCGAACTCACCCAGATCCTCTCTGCATTTGCTCAAGAACAAGCCAGAACCTAAGGAAGACCAACACAGAATTAACAGGGCAGAAATCATCTCCCAAAGTTTGGAAGCTAAACCAAGCTAAATATCATTCCCTCTCAGAATCGAGGTGAAGGGACAGAAAGTTAATCAGCGAGTCCTAAAGATGCAGCGTGGAAGCAGATCTGTCAGTCCACGGAGTCAATGCCAAACGTCAGTCACTTACACTAAACCTCCTGTTATTCTCCCACATTCTCAACTCGCTTCAGAGTCCTGAAAACACAACGCGAGTCATTACAGGTTCTGTTTAACTTATCATTCAGTAGATTCGCACAACACAGATCCGCTTCACATTCAGGTGTCCGACCTCCAGATCGGATGCTGTTTGATTCTGAAGTCGTCGCGCACACACTCACTTTATCGGGAATGGTTTCATGGGAAAGAACAATAGCCTCAATGGCAAATCAGCCTTTGGAAATGGGTTACATCGATTTGTAATTTTCTGAAAAGCGACTTGATCGCAAACTTCCTGACCCGCTTGTTTCCCACACGCCTCGCCAGCTGATTTGATTTGAATGGTGATTAGAACTGAACTCTGTTTATGAGCATGGGGGGTGGAGGGGGGGTTGGTAACCCACGGTTCGAGGCCTTGACCACCGACCCTTCAAGACGGACCAGATGTTCAGCTACTGTCCCCCAGTTTATCCTCCTTCCTTATATTTCCTTTCTTTTTTAAAAAAAAATCTTGGTTCCACGTGGAAACAAAATGATTGCAGTCGTGTGGAAGATGCCACGAAACTGGGACCAGAAATCGAGTAAGCTCACCCAGAGGAAATCAAAACAAAGCCCCGAGACCACAACAAAAGCAAAGAGACAAAGAGCTCAAAATTAAGCAAACGCGGCAACATATCCCACAATATCACTTTAGTCTAGAGGACTTGCTTACAAGAGGCTAACACACTGCAGGGCTTTGGAATGGGAATAAATGAACTCCGACAATCAACAAGTTTGGCAAATGAACTAAAATGTATCAGAAATTTGCGTCTGTGCGACAATTAATGTCATGATAACTGAACGAACTTTGTTCGACCTCAAGTGCTGCCTATACATTTCAAAGTATAATTCTTTATGCTCTCAAATTTAATTACAGAGTTTTAAAAACGCATTAGCAGTGCGCATCCCCAATTTGAGTGCAGAACAAAGATATTGATTGTACCGAAGGGAAATTCGGAGCGAGATCTGGTTCAGTTAGGAACCCGAAGTGGGGCGAGCTGGAACATAAGCCCCGCCCTCCTTCCTATGAGTTTTAGTATTTCTAGATTTAGGCTGTATTGTTGGAATAAATTGCCCCTAATTTTGATACATGGCAATGTTACTAATCGTGTCAATAAAAGGAAGGCCACCAGGTGTTTTTCCCACAAACTTTCTCTAAAGTGTAGAGTCTCTGAATTCGACAGGTGTGCTCTCCGCTCTGTGACCAACCAGCACCTCCTCCAGATCTAAGGTTTATTATAACGTGCTTGCGCAATCACGGCGATTACATTTGTTAAATTGCCTCTCGAAATGTCAACATGGGAATTATTTTCTATTTTTATAAAGATGACGCACACACAGAGGGCTCTGATTTTTTTTCAACTAGAGCCCTTTCACCCGAAGATATTGTACTTAACTCCGTCAGTTTCAAATAAAAGACCGGGCGCGCAAGTGAAAGATTACTTAAACGATTTCCCTTTGCTTAAAGTCATAGAGCGATCCAGCACGCAAACACGAGCCCACTCTGACCATTGCTCCCATCTAGGTATATAAATCCTCCTATGCTCTTCACATTCTACCAACAGCCCCCCTCCCCACCCCCCATTCTACCACTCGCCTACACACTAGGGGCAATTTGCAGCCACCAATTAACCTACTGGCCCGCAGTATCTTTGGGGTGTGAAAGGAAATTGGATCACCCAGAGAAAAAAAGCCTCGAGGTCGCGGGGAGAACATGCAAACTCCACACAGACAGCACTTAAGGTCAGGTTTGAACCCGGATCTCTGGCGCTGTGAGGCAGCAACGGCAGTATGGACTTAACCTGTCAGACTTTAGTAGAAAGTTCTTTTTTAAGTCCTGTTTTAAGATAATAAAATTTAAATGTAATTATTGTAAGATTAAATGATGATGTAGTCTATTTTTATATATAAAGTTCATGAGAATATAAGCCATGTGGGGAACATTTAACTGCAATATGAAATATCTAGTATGCGATGAACAAATCACATGCGGTAACTCCTGCAGTATCTCTACCGTGCTGAGAGTTTCAGTAGTGAAGGGTATTGGTACTCACATTCGCATGGAGATTGGTCTTATTTTCTTTTAATTAGCAAAATGTTTTGTATTAAAAGAATGCACGTGAACGGCGATAAAATTCAACGTCGCTTTTATTTTACCCGTTCTACATAAAACTCATTTGCGCGAAGTTTAAGGCCAGCGTTCTGAAAGTTGAAAATGCCACCTTACCGTCCGGCGTGCCTGGCCGAGCCGAGCCCAGGGAGGGGACGTGGCTGTAGCGGTCACTCTGCTGGGACTGCCCGGTCTCCTGGAGGGACTTGGAAGAGAGGGGTGCAGAGTTGAGCAGGGATTGATCCTTTGCAAATCCCAGGATCACGTCGATGCTGTGAACTCGCGAACAGGCACTTGGGCTCTTAACCATTTCGTGGAACTTGCTTGGAATCAGGCATTTCTCGTCCATGCAATCCATTTTGGCTGGAAGAACGCATCCCGACTACAAAGCAAAAATAAAACAGGATATCGCTTACAATTTCATCGCAAACGGCTCTCAAACGAAATCTTATCCGGATGTATCTTACTTGTTTTGGCAAGTACAATCCTTGACCTGTCAAAAGGGTAAAATCATAAGGACAACAAAACTCCAGCGAAATTATGAAGAAAATGAGGAACTTTGAATTAAAATTGTTAGAAATTGGTAGCCACCTCATTTTTTTAAAAACCGTAGAATTAGCCTTGCGTCTCCTTTTAATTGACTCGCCAGAAGCTCGTGTATAGTCTTTAAAATGGGAAAGAAACAAAATTACCTTCGATTAAATAAAGGGAGGAAATCTTGGAGTTCTGAAAACCTCCATTAAAATACAGCCCCCCCCCCCAGCTCAGATTATTTCCCAGCGCCTTTCAGTAGCTCCCAACGCCGTTCCCAACGGCGATTGCTCAATCATATAAACTTCCCAGATGTCGATGTATTGGGGAAGAAAGAAGCAATCCCCGGGGATTAGTGGATCTGATTATTAGAAGACATCCTCTTGACAGTGATTGACAGGAGTTTTTTTTATAGCTGCATTCATTACAGCACGTACCCTTCACTTCAAGTTGCAATTTTGAGAAAAGGGAGGGGTTCTTTTAACAAGCCTTCACCTCTGTAGGAAATAACCACTAGGGGTTGGAAATGAATCAAATATTTATACAACACCTTAAGGTTGGGCGAAGCCCCTTCCTTCTCCGCTCCTGCATGCACTTTATAAACTCAGAGTAACTCCGAAGTGGGATTGATCTCTAACTGAACCGCAGCGGTGCAGTTTCAATCTGAATAACCTGAGTGGAAATTATTTTGGAAGTCTTTATTAAAGCAAATAAAGTCAAAGGGGTAAATGCGTAAACGAAGACATTGGCACTTTAACTCTGACAGAAGTTAGTCACTCCGTATTTGCGTCAGAAATGAAATCCAACTTCTCCTTACAAAAGGTCTATCGGACGTGCAATTAATAGTTTCGACATTTAATACGTCAAGAATAGCTGGTTGTGGCGAAGAACTGCACTCAGATGTCCTTCTCACTGGATATTACGGGCTATCTCTGTAACCCTGTGACTGGTAACGGAGTTCCTTCAGCAAAGCGTGCAAACTGTATATAACTGTTAACACTGTGAATGTATAGAAAGACTGGACGAACGTAAACAGGGCCGTGCATGATGTTATGAGGGAGAAAGTTTATTTGAATAAAAAAACTTTTAACAGTACCCTGCTAAGTGAGTTTATATAAAAATCGACTTAGTTCCGCGGTTAAACAAGGGAGTTGTGACACCAGTTCAATAGTATAGCTCGGGTTTAGTTTGAAGGTGATAGCGCTCCTTGTCTGGTTACGTTTCATTTCGCAGTCTCGAAAAATGTGACGCAGGAATTTGTTTCCACGCTAACCTTCCCTAAACGTAGATCACCGTTTATTTTCAGGTCGGCGGATAGGAAGAGTCCAAATGTATAAGGATTTCCCCATCAGGCCAAGAGCAACCTCGCAGAACAAGAGCAGAGACAGGTACCGAAATCATGCAGGAGGGTGACTGTTAATGGCCTGACAAGACGTCGGAACTGCAGCGAGGGTCACATTGGATATTGCATCTTGGAATTCAGTACACCATCGGAAACAGTAAAGCACACAATTCTTCACTTGTTTTCTTTTACATTCACTTAGGAAAACCAGAAAAGTATGTTCCAGGATGAAATAAAATCGTTCGAAGTGAAACACAAGAAAAAGCACCAACTTCCGGGTCCCATGGGACCTCGTATTTCCTCCCACTTCTCCGTAATCAGGCAAGGCAGTAAAATACCCCTCATCATCTACCACCCCCAAACAACATGCCAGCGAATCAAGCCCAAAGAGGGAAGGAAACCCCCTCGATTTATGCCACTCCCCGGCACTGTTACCACAAGGTAATAATCCTTGTTTATGTGCCAAACAGATTATCCCCAACGACCTTCTACACCAACAAGCAACAATGGAGCCCCCATTCGCCCTGAATTAGGCAGGGAGACGGGCATTGTACTTAAAGCCGAGACTATTGGGTTCTTGACTGCTAACGGCGTCAAAGGTTACGAGGAGAAGACAGGCGAGTGGGGTTGAGAGGGAAAATAAATCAGCCATGATCAAATGCTAGAGAAATTCGATGGACCGAACCGCCCAATTCACCTCGTTCATGTCAGTAAATTGTCTCTGTGCCGCCCAATAAGATTAATTAAACTCTGATAATATATAGGATAACTCTGTGTGTGTGCGCGCCCTGAACTCCTGGTAGAGTTGTCGGGGCGCCGTCATGACAAGCTTTTTGCACCGATCTTATTGGTGATTGCTCATCGTACGGAGTATCTTGGGTATCTGAAACGTGGCGGAGCCCATCCCTCTCCAGGTTTACAGAACTACTATAAAGAGTAAATTCAACCCGAGAATGCTATACAATTAAAATGGATCACTGTTCCCTCCAAACTGCGCGGGTGCGCGGCCGCACTGTCACTGAAATGCTCCCGCGCACGTAACCTTCGTTACCGCGCAGCTGGGATTTTCTCTTATGTTAATATAATCTTGAAATTTATGTTAATGCAATTGTAAAATAAGACCGGGTGGGTATTTTGAAACTAACGTTGAAGCAACAAAAATATATCAACAATCTTGATATTCAAAAGATGGTGATGGGGTAAATGTGATTTGAAAGAATAAGACCTGCGCTGGCTTGATGGTGCAAAATGCACCACGCTACTTGCTGTTCCTCGTCCTATGTCCTGACTAGTCAGGTCTTTTTGCAATTCGTTATGATCTGCTTCACTATCAATGGAATCACTAATTAATAGTCAGAGAAAAACAGAGGGCCATGGGTAACCCCAGGTAATTTCTAAGGTAAGGACATGTTTGGCACAGCTTTGTGGGCCAAAGGGCTTCTATTGTGCTGTAGGATTTCTATGTTTCTAGAAAAGGAGAAAAAGAAAATGGGAAAAAAAAATTGGAAATTGAGGTTCAATTTGGGACGTTCAGGATTTCCTGGAATGTTTGCATTTATTTCAGTGGTATCAAAGCCAGAATGTATTGTGGCTTTGTATGGAGCTGGTCGGACTGCATTTAGATTATTGTGAGCAATATTACTATGTAAGGAAGGATGTGATGGCCCTGGAGAGCAGCCAGGCTTTTCCAGAGTGAAAAGGTTTATATTTGAGCATTTGGTGTTGGGGTATCTCCCTTCTGTACTCAAAGTAATCACATGAATGGGGGAGGGTTTCATTGAAACCTGCTGGTTAATTGTATAGCACAACTTGGTCGGCCAAAGGGCCTGCAGTATGCTGCAGATTTCTATGTTCTATGATGTGGTAGCGATTCTTCGACGAGAAGTAAAGCATCTGAACAACACTGAACTGTGATTAGTTGATGCTTGGAAAAGGGTAGTATAGAAACTTCCAACAGTGTACATAACGTTCAGCAGATCGTCACTTAAAAAAAGGAAAACCAGAAGAATTAGCTAATGTAGAATGTGATGTTGTGTCATTTAGGCCGCTAAACGAACTAAAAACGATTGTCAGGACATTTTGCCGTTACTGCTTTAATGAGGAATTACGAAGTTTTGATGCAGAATTGCAAGTTAATGAATGTAACGATCCAATCAGCAACTACTGCCTGAAAATTCTGACCAATCCACAATATCGAGTGGCAATAACTGTCCTTAACGACGCTTTAGAAGATCGGAAAAGCTTTCTGAATACAATTGAAGCACTGTCCAAAAAGTAACAAGTCACGGTCACAGTATCTTGGCGATACCGTTTATTGAAGCGATAAAGTGAAAGACCGGTTTGCATCTCTAAGTTCTGACGTCATAGAGCGCCTATTATTCGATTCATCCAACACGTGTGTAATCACTTGGATAATAGATTTCCCGATGATGAGTTAAGAGAATAGCAAGCTTTTGACACCATCGTTATGGCAAACGCAACCAGTTCTGAATTTGGAAAAGCGAAAGGGACGGGCAAAAATACTCAGCTACAACGAAACGTTCCCCTCAAAAATACCGCAGTAATACGGTGATTCCAAATTTGTCGTTTCTGAGAAAGTTAAGACTTTTAGTCATATGCTGAACTATGTGCTTAGAAACGAAACATTTGAGGAACTGTCAATTCTTGTTGGCATCGTTGAACATTTTAAGTTTCTAGTGCTGACTCCAAACGTAGATTCAGTGTTAAAAATTCAATCAAATGTAAACCCAGAAGCAGACTAAAAGTGGAACATTTGGATGATCTAATGAAGATTACGACGTATCTTTCAGCTGGATGCGAAATTAATCTGGGCAGTGTGTTTTTAGACAATGGATTTGTAATAAAGTCAGACGAGAAGATGGTTAAGAAATTTGAAAGGTTTTCTTTGGTGTACTGTAATTCATTGTACATTGCAGTTAATAAATTAAATCAAAAGTATGTAATTTTTCAATTGTCGTTCTAAATATTCATTGTATGCATATGACAACAAAAGAAAACATTTTTAAAGCCACGCTGTTTTCAGGCTGTGTACAAATTCCCCGTTCAGAGCAAGGGTTGATTCCCACAGCTGTAAAACAAAATGTACCCCCGGGCTGGTGGTCAGAGGACCATTGCTCCCCGATAGCAACACATTTTCGGGGATAAATGGGCGTAAACAAGGAGCTAGAATCAATGGTTACACACAGATAAAAACGTGATTGCTAATTCTCCCTGTACACAAAAATTTACTGATCGTGACACTTATTCCATCAAAACCCCCATTCCCATATTTGAAAAATGCCAAATATCAATAACGAGATTTGTAAGGAAAGAATAACAGTAATGATTAAAAGTCATTAATTGTTTCCCCTGGATATATTGTAGTGTTCTCGATTTATTTTACTGCGTATGATTTCCAGAACGAACAAATAATTAAGACTTCAACTTTAACTACGTTTGGTTTGCAAATAACGAATGGGAAATCAGTACGCGCAAGTATATATATTTAAATATTTAGTTTCAACACACCACACGCTGCTTATGATGGACTATTATTGCAGAGCGGAGATTGTAACTGTGTGGGAAAATAAGACTCCTTGAAGAAAGTTAAGTGGTTGTGAAGTCTCTGAAGGCTGTTAGAATATGGTAGAACGGAGAATGAGCTCGGAGTAAATGTATTGGAGGTTTTTTTTTATATAAAATAGGTCAGGCGGAGGGACGCGGTCTCTTTAAAACAATTGTACAGGGACAATGAGCGACCTGGTCTACAGTGAGTTTCCTCTTAATCCCCTCATTACTGGGAACGGATGGAAAACACGTTCCTATGAATCTGTATCTTGTTTTTGTTTCAGTGCGGGAGCAGGCTCTGTACTCCAGCCTCCCTGTACAATAAATCGCAACTTTTTTTCAGAACCAAAGGGAGAAGGGTTTTCCAATTAGAGCAGCAGAATTTGAAAATATAAGTGAACACACCAAGCATCGCATCTGAACAAGCGCAGAGAAAGCGGCTGGTGTCGGCATGAATTTGTCTCGACTCACTACTTTTTGTGCGATTTTGTAGGCACACATTCCAGCTAAAACCTGAGCCCATTTCATTCTTTCAGTTGCAACTGTTGAAACGAAAGTATTACTCGATTAGAGTTTTGCATCCTCTGATTTAATCCATGCATCCCATTGGCGGTTTTTATTTTACAATGGTCAGTGATTTTTCAGTCTTCAACGAATGTATTAAATGGAACTGCCCCGATTTCTGCACGTAACTGGGCGAAAGTAGCCTCTGTGGGCGCCATTTGATGTCGTTTCCCCTCTGTTTTTGGAGCAGACAGACGGGTTGTTTCTAGTTGCGTTCACAGAGTCGGGCCGTGCCCTTTGACCAGGCGGCCAGCTGATTAAACTTGTCTATAGCATGAGGTCATAAGAAGTCCTTACTGTCTTTAGAAGCTAAAGGAGATTTTTCTGACGCTCAGCTTCAATTTATGAACCAGATCTCAACTGATCTGCGCCGCCACAATTGTCAAGCGTTTCCGCATATCCCTTGTGTTTATTTTCCCTGGGCTGAGGGGGCTCGGACTAAACGTCCGGATCCTACACCTGTAGTAGAGTCAAGAGTACTGCCTGGCTTCCTGTCGAAATACCCTGATGCTGGAAATCTGAAATAAAATGTATATAGTACGTATCACAACCTTCCGGTCAATCCGAAATGCTTCTTGGCCTGTGAGAGCTTAGCGGTTATCATTGTAATATAACATAGAACAGTACAATATGGACACCACGACCCACGGTGTTGTGCCAACCGTTATAAACCCACTCCTCTATCATCCCAACACGTTCTTCCCGCATAACCCTTCCTTTCCATTTTCCTACATCTACCTGACTGTCTAAGAGTCTCTTAAAAATCCTTTCTATAATCATCTTAATTTTGCATTTAATTTTTGGTTTTCTTGTGAATGCAGCTTATATGGTGCTATGTGCGTGCGGGATATGCTACTGAAAGTAATTTGCCAGCATGTACTAGTACACATTATAATAAACTTGACTTTGAGCCTAGTCCACAGACTTGTGCTGGCTGCCTTGCCTAACACTGGAAGCAACTATCCTAATTTCAATACAATGTTGATAGAGATAGCTTGTGTCACCCCACTATTTGCTGTTTAAGTGAATGAGAAAGGGGAGTTGCGAGGAGAATGAACAAGAACGGTTTTGCTAAAAGAAAGACTTTGAAGCAGAGGACAAAAGCAGAGTTAGGTTAAAAAAACTGCAAAATAATCTACTTTAATGAAGTTGAATTCAGTTTCCAAAAGCAAACATGATTACAATGATGTATCAGAAACGCTTAAACAATTGCACTTTAAGAAAGCACAACTCTGGAACAACAGCTGCATAATTCACAAGTAATCATATTTTAGAACTTCATGGCTGCGATTCTCCTGATTTTTATTTGTTTGGCATCACACTTGAGCCTGTTTTTGTCTCAATCTGCTGTCAATTCTTGTAAACTTTCCAGCTGGTGTCATTGAATAGTTCAGAGAGTGCATTTACTGAAGGACTGACATCTCTTGTTATTTATTCACAACAGCTCTGCAGATGCCTGAGAACAACGTCATAAGCAGTCAGATTCTGCAGTGTTCTGCTGATGTTGATGTCAACACATGGATAAACAACAAAAAACAAAAATGCTAGAAGCATTCACTAGGTCAGAGGGCATGTGTGGAGAGAGAACAAGATTAACGTTTCAGGTCAATGATCTTACAAAAGTTCAATGGAAAGATCATTGTCTCAATAAATTAACTGTTCTTCTCTCCATGGAATGCTTCCTGATCCATTGAGTATTCCAGCTTTTAACTTTCAGTTGAGCCTCAGGTTACATGTAAGTAGCAACATTAAGATTGCCTAGAGTATTTCATGAACTGAGTGCGCAGCTCATTGGCAGATGAAACCCTCAACTTTCCTCTGCTAGTTTTAGACTTCACAGTACCATTAATTTCATGGCTGGCTTCTCATTTTCTACCCTTTGTAGATGAGGCCATTCCAAACCCCTGTGGTCTATATCTGGACACATCGTCCCATTCATCTGTGCTTGCTGACTGACATTGGCTCCAAGTTAAACAGCAGTTTTCAAGTTCCTCTTCAGTTTTCTTCCTTAGAGTTGTCATAGCTGGGGGAGGTAGTGGGAAAAAGCTCCTACTACCTATTAAGTGCTCCCAACAGTGTGTGTTTCACAGTTTCAGTGTGCCTTTGACAACCAAGTCCAGCTCCTGGCCTTCATGTGTGGCTTAGCTACTAAACCCAGTGGAACTGTTTCTACTGATAGGAAAAGGGGCATAGTTGAGTTACTGGTGCCTTAAAACCAGTGAATGTTGGGCAGATGGGGCTTATCAGCCATGGTTGGCAGCTCATCTAAGAGAAGGGACACTCTGATCTAGAACCTCCATTACCTTGTGGCTATAACCACTCATGGAGAAAGTTTCGGGAGTAAACCCCAAGGGAAAATCCGGAACAAAAGTCCCCAAGACAGTCCAACGTTGACTGACTGGCAACTCCTGCAAAACCACTGGTGTTAACCATATCGGTCTCTGCTTTCCCTTTGGATTCATCAGCTGCGTGGAGAAGGGGAGTCTGCTCTTGGAACAGCTTGCCCTCCCTCATATTGTACTGCCTTGGCTTGCACACTGGCTTGTGTATCATGTAGACAGCTAGAACACAATATCCATGATGAACCCCATCTAACAGGGGGCCTCACATGATTTTCCCCTCCTTCCATCAAATTTCAGTCTTTTGACTGCCACTGATTTTATTTGTTCCATCATTGACAACTGCCAATATTGTAAGCTTTGGATCTCCCTTGTTATATTCTGCCTAACTCTCCAACTCTCTTCCCTCCAAACTTCTGAAGAACTTGTATCAGTCCCACTCCCCTTTACAGTGGCGGCACAGCGATGGAAACTGCGAGCAGTTTCAAACTCCTGGGAGTGCACATCACACACAAACTCTCATGGTCCCAGAACACATCTTACACAGTCCGGACAGCTCATCGATGCATCTCATTTTCTGAACAGGTTGAAGAGAGCTGAACTCACATCATTCTACAGATGCTCCGTAGCGAGAATTCTAACAAGCCGTTTCACTGCTTGATACAGAAACTGCACTGTGGAGCACAGGAGGGCTCTACAACATGTAGTCAAAACTGCCCAACGCATCACTGGCACCAACCTACCTGTCATCAAGGACATATGTATTGAAAGGTGCCGGAAAAGGGCCAGTAACATCATGAAGGATCCCACGCACCCTTCTCATGGACTGATTGTCCTACTCCCATCAGGGAGGATGCTACATAGCATCCACACCAGGACCACCAGACTCAAAAACAGTTACTTTCCCTGAGCAATAAGACTGATCAACATCCCCAACCACTACTTTTTAATTTCCCATCAGTCAGCTTATGTACAGCCTAGCATCATTTATGGACATGCACTCAATCTATGTATAAAAGCTGTCTTATGTTTTTATATTTATTTTCTTTTAGTATTATTATTCTGTTCTTTATCTTTTGTGGTTTTTTTTGGGCTGTATCAGCTCCAGAATAACAATTATTTCGTTCTCCCTACACTTGTGTGCAGGAAATAACATTAAACAATCTTGAATCTCTTAAATCTTGAAATGGTACTCATCAACCACGTGATGGGATATCTGCTCTACTAAGGGAGTTTGGTGTCTTTTTGTGAAGGATTTTGGCTCATAAACCATCACACTATAGGCACCATATAACTCTGAGATGCTGCTGATAGTCTGTTTCATTCATGGGTTGCAGGGTTGCCAGTGAAGATTGTTGTGTCTCCCTTGTTCTTTGATGGCTGAGATCAACTTTGGGTCAGACCTGGGACCTAGTGATTAGTTTGATTCAGTTCCTTACCGTTACCTTCACTCAGTGAAATATTCATTGCATAATTTACTGAATTCAAGTCTGCTTGGAAATTTCATGCATGTTTTGTCTTTAGGTTCAACGTTTGGGTGGAAAAGTGGCCTGTGCAGGTGCCTTTGTAGAAATGTTTTGTGTGGCAAATCACATCTCTTTTTCCAGGGATCTTTAATACATGAGGAGAACATTTGGCCCACAGTGCCTGTGCCAGTTCTCTGCTCTTTCCACATGACTTTGGATACTTTACTTTTACTTTACTTTTATTGTCACCAAACAATTGATACTAGAGCGTACAATCATCACAGCGACATTTGATTCTGCGCTTCGTGCTCCCTGAAGTACAAATCAAAGTAAATATAATAAAAATTTTAATTATAAATCATAATTAGAAAATAGAAAAGGGAAGGTAAGGTAGTGCAAGTCAGGTCCGGATATTTGGAAGGTACGGCCCAGATCCGGGTCAGGATCCTTTCAGCAGTCTTACCACAGTTGGAAAGAAGCTGTTCCCAAATCTGGCCGTACGAATCTTCAAGCTCCTGAACGTTCACCCGGAGGGAAGAGAGACAAAAAGTGTGTTGGCTGGATGGGTCGTGTCCTTGATTATCCTGGCAGCACTGTTCCAACAGCATGCGGTGTAAAGTGAGTCCAAGGATGGAAGATTGGTTTGTGTGATGTACTGGGCTGTGTTCATGATCTTCTGCAGCTTCTTCCGGTCTTGGACAGGACAACTTCCATACCAGGTTGTGATGCACCCTAGCAGAATGCTTTCTACGGTGCATCTATAAAAATTAGTGAGGGCTTTAGGGGACAGGCTAAATTTCTTCAGCTTTCACAGGAAGTAAAGGCGCTGATACTTTATCCTTTTCAGGTGCCTTCATCCAATTCCACTTTGATAGTCACCAATAAATGTGTTATCATCTCCGTTGCACTCAACCTGCAGGTATAGTAACCGAGTTTTATCCCGGAAAGTGCGAGATAACTGAGAGGCAATAAAAGAACAATGAGCTCAAAGTCCTCTTTCAGAAGAAGCATTCCCCACACTTCATCCCTATCTACTGATCCTAGATAGAGGCCTGACGCATGTCTTATCTGCTTGTGGACTGTGGGGTGAGAACTGTGAAACTTCCCCTGGTTAAACACTCACTGCTGACGTACAAAGAAAAGCCAACCTGGGAGTTGCATTGGAGAGCACAACAACACTCATGGACATGTAACCAAACATAAAAGATGAAGAGGAAGATCAGCTTTGCTTGCCACAACAACATTGAAAATGAGAGGCGGTTGTTTTTGCATCAAAGACCGACACGGTCTGAGGACTGTGCTGGTGGCAGCCCACAACTGTCACCACATATCCCACACCAACATGTCACGGCCACAACTCACTAACCCTGACCCTAACTGTTGTCTTTAGAATGTCAGAGGAAACCCATGTGGTCACGGGGAGAACATACAAACTCCTTACAGACAATGGTGGGAATTAAACCCCGAATGGTGATTGCCGGTACTGTAAAGCATTGCGCTAACCACTACGTTACTGCACCACCCTGCATTTCAGCATCTCTGGAGGAGAGAGGGAGGTTGAGGGGTATTTTGGTCTTTCTAGTTGAATGCGGTTGACACTAGGGGTGTGCCTGGCTACTGATACCAACCATGTTGGTAACCAATACTGATTCAATAAAAAAAACACTCCAGAAATGGCACCACCAGCCCTTGCATGAAGTGTAACCTCCTTAACTCAAGCACCCACTTAATAAATTAATATAATTGCCTTTCAGTTTTTATTGAGGTGAGTGGTAAATTGATTTGTGCTGCAGAGGGCATTTAATAGATTCATCACTTTACTGTATTAATACAATACCACTTTACTAGTTTCTTAATTACACTAATTGAAGGCAAATTGGTTAAGAAGGAGCAACATACACGTCAATCCGCTTACTTTTATCAGATGACAACATAAGCTGCAGTGATCCTATTAAATGTAAAATCTGCTAACACTTAAAGGAGCTGCATCAGCTCCCTGTGGCCACGTGAGTCCCCCTCACAACTTAATGTTTTTTGGTTCACTTAAAGTCCAATTGAGAGGGATAGGGCAAGAAACCAGGGGTGAAAGCGTGGCTGTGGCCGCACTTCCATGCCCTTTACCTCTGGGGGTGTTAACCTATCCCCAGTTAGCTCTCAATCCTTCCTGCATTATCCTGTACAGTGTGTCTTACCTGACCATTCACCAGGGTTAGAGATGTCCCGTCACTCTGGCCTTCCACTCTTTGCTCCCCCCCACCCCCCAGCCAGCAGATCCACCTTTAGAAACGTAGAAACCCACAGCACAATACAGGCCTTTCGGCCCACAAAGTTGTGCCGAACATGTCCCTACCTTAAAAATTACTAGGCTTACCCGTAGCCCTCTATTTTTCTAAGCTCCATGTACCTATCCAAAAGTCTCTTAAAAGACCCAGTCGTATCCACCTCCACCACCGTGGCCAGCAGCCCATTCCACACACTCACCACTGTCTGTGTAAAAAACTTACCCCTGACACCTCCTCTGTACCTACTCCCCAGCACCTTAAACCTGTGTCCTCTTGTGGCAACCTTTTTGGCCCTGGGAAAAAGCCTCTGACTATCCACACGATCGATGCCTCTCATTATCTTGTACACCTCTATCAGGTCACCTCTCATCTTCTGTTGCTCCGAGGAGAAAAGGCTGAGTTCACTCAACCTGTTTTCATAAGCTCCCCAATCCAGGCAACATTCTTGTAAATCTCCTCTGCACCCTTTCTATAGCTTCCACATCCTTCCTGTAGTGAGGTGACCAGAGCTGAGCACAGTACTCCAAGTAGGGGTCTGACCAGTGTCCTATATAGGGTCAAATACAGGGTCCTTGACACTTTGTTTTGTGTCAAAACTTACATGGTAATTTTTCTTATTTATGTATTGATGTAGAACTACAGCATGGAATCAGACCTACAGGCTCAAGGAGCTGAGCCACACAGCATCCCACCTGTTTAACACTAGCCTAATCACAGGACAAATTACAATGACCAATTAACCTACCAACCCATCTAACCAGAGCACCCGGAGGAAACCCATGTGGTCACAGGGAGAATGCACAGGCTCCTTCCAGATAGTTCTGGAATTGCTGACCGAACTCCAACGGCCCAAGATGTAATAGGATCACGGTAAATTATGTCAAATAGCAAAGTCAAAATAAATTTTATGACCAAAGTACATAGATGACACTATATACAACCCTGAGATTCATTTTCTTGTGGGCATACTCAGCACATGTGGGCACAGCCTCAGAAGAGAAGGGTGTCCTTTTTGAATGGAGATGAGGAGGAATCTCTTTAGCCAGAGGATGGTGAATCTGTGGAATTCATTGCCCCGGGTGACTTTGGAGGCCAAGTCTTTGGGTATATTTAAAGCAGAGGATGATAGATTCTTGGTTGGTCAGAGCATGAAGGGATATAAGGAGAAGGCAAGAGATTGGGGTTGATGGGAAAATTGGATCAGCCATGATGGAAGTGCAGAGCAGACCCAATGGGCCCAGTGGCCTAATTCTACTCCTTTATCTTATGGTCTTATGGTAACTGCTATACTACAATGGTGCACCATAAATCGTGATCAAGATGGGAAGCCTGGGCTGAGTTGCCCTTCATTAATTTCAGGTCGCCAAGGCCAGTTATAATACTCCAAGGCAGGAACACCCAAAGTTCAGCCATTCACCAGACAGACTCTGATCCATCAATTTAAACTTTACACACCCACATTTGCAGCTTTGTTAGTAGACAAGAAACAACTGTGGTTGAAAATCCCCTCTCCAAGTACCCGGAATCTGAATAGATCCAAAATATCCAATTCTCCCACATTCAGAAGTAAGGTTAAAATAGATCCCATGTTTCAGGTAGAGGTTTTAGCTTGGCTTATAAAGTGCCAACAGTTCCCCTATTGTAAGTGCAGTAAGTAAAAGCTTTAAAATATTTTACATTTTCAATATGTATATAAAGCATATTGATTATTGATATATTACATTGGAAATAAAAACATTACTGCTATGACTGACAAAGATCTTTAATCCGAATGTGTGCATGTTTTCAACAGCAAACATGAGGAAATCTGCAGATGCTGGAAATTCAAACAACACACACAAAATGCTGGTGGAACACAGCAGGCCAGGCAGCATCTATAGGGAGAAGCGCTGTCGATGTTTCGGGCCGAGACCCTTCATCAGGACTAACTGAAAGGAAAGACCAGCATTTTGTGTGTGTTTCATGTTTTCAATACTATGGAATATAAACTGGAGATTGGACACTACATGTGGAATCTTAAAAAAAGGAGCAAATTGCATTTTTTTGCAAATTGAGGAAGTTGAGGAAAGCTTATTTTTGACACTCTTAAAAATTGTCAATGGTAATTTATGGGAAGTAGGTTACGGGGAAAATTATTAAGGAATGGGATTGTAGACTTGATGTGTCAAAATGGTCTCCCTCCAAGTTGTGAGGAAATATGGAAATGTGGTTCTGATTTTCCCTCATTTCCTTCAATGTGTGTTCATTTTGCAGCTCACAGGACCTATCCAGTGACAGAGAATCACTGCTGACTTTGGCATGACCAGTCCATTTTCTCCAGCGTCTGCTGGTGACTGTAGATTGTAAGCAGGCTGAAGAACAGTGGAATTAACTAGATTCAGTTTTTAGTTATACTTCAAAAGCAAACCATCTGTCACACCTGCATCTCATCACTTTGTCACCTTCCACATCTCCGGTCAGTAGATGATCAGTGGTCACCTTAATCTTCTTCTTGAATTCTTCCTAAGCTCTAAATACTTCAATTTAATTTGTTTCCTGATCCTTGTGCTGTCACTGTGCTGAAATCAAGACATTACATCTTTTTCTTTATTAACTCATTCTTTACTAAAGCCTCAAAATTAAGGAATTCTTCCTGTTAGCAAATCTGTTCCCCCCCTTGGAATTTTCTCATGAATCCACTTCCTCTCTCTAGCCTTGTTCTTTCTCCTTTCGTACACTTGTACAGACAAACAAATCTCCCAAACACCATGGAGGTACAATAACAACCACTTTCCACTATTATTGCATTTTTGGGGCAGGCACATATAGCAAATAACTTCAACAACTGACTTTACTCACCAATCTTCAAATATGAATATAGACTGTGGATTAAATTTGAAATGTAGCTCTGAACAATGAGTTCCTAAGAACTGTGAATCACAGTTAATATTCATTATTTGGGTGTCTGTAGTGCTGGTGCAAAGAGGGAGGTGTGAGGTTTGTGTGTAGTTAAAAGGAAGCATTGTAAATATGGTATTGGCCTGGATTGTCCTTTGGTCTTTATCAAATAAAATGTTGTGCAGTGTTGGGGCAAGCAGGCCTTTTTCCTCCGAAAGGGGTCTCAGTATGATGCCTGCTCTGTCTCACTTTGTCGAATAAAGAGACTGCTTCATATCTACCAGTACTTCTCTCTGGTGACTTCGTTCATGCAACAACGTCCCCATCCTATCCAATGAAGAGAGACGGTCAGACATATCAATACATCTGACATACAGAGGAGAGACAATCAGACACAGCTCTATGTACATACTGTAGAGGGACTGTTACATCTGCACATACATACTGTGGACAGTCAGACACACCTCCACACACCTACTCTAGATGGTCAGGCAGGCACACCTCCACTTGTCAGGTAGACACATCTCCACAAGGTTCAGGAACAATATTACTCTACAATCATCAAGCTCTTGAACCAACCTCACTTACCTCAACCCTAAACTGACTCCACAACCTGCAGGCTCACTTTCAAGGACTTGACTACTCATGTTCTCCAATATTATTTTTAATTTATTATTGGGACAATTTGTCCTCTTTTGCACACTGGTTGTTTGTCAGTCTTCATTATGTATAGTTTTCATAAATTCTATTGTACTTCATTGTTTCCCTATAAATGCCTGCAAGAAAATGAATTTCAAAGTAGTATCTGCTGGTTCTGCATACTTAGACAATAAATTTACTTCAAACTTTGAACATATGCATTGGAGAGTTATTGTCAGATTGCACAAGTCAGACTTACCTGCACGTACACATTGTAGAGGCAATCTGACACATCCCTAGATCTCACACTCTGTAAAGCAACAGTTAATTATCTTCACATACACACTAGAAGAGCAGTCAGATGTATCCCAGACAGACAGATCTCCGACATTCTGCATACCATGGAGGAAACTCATCTCAATTTCCACCAAAACACAGTAGGATAGTCAGATGATCTCCCACAATTCAAACACAGTGGAGAGACAACTGGAAATGTTTCTGATATTTCACAAACTGTAGAGGGACAGTCAGAACTATTTCCCATATTCCACTTAGTATGGACAGACAATCAGATATAGTTCCCTTCTTGTATAGAGGCAGTTGAATGTACAATACTGTTCAAAAGTTTTAAGCACCTGTATATAACTTGGGTGCCTATGACTTTTGCACTGTATTTGTCAACTGGAATAGAAAGTGAGTTTATAAATCTGGTGGGAGCAAAGGATGTTGGGAATGGTGAGGGTTGAGTGCCACAGGATGGGTATGGGGCAAATGGCAGAGAAGGAGTGCCAGGGGAGGAAGTGGTACGGGTGCAGACACACCCAGTCCTGAGACACCAAGCAAAGTCACTTGATTCCAAACAATTGGTTTATTGATCATTACAAAATGTCCCTCAGGTACTTCCCACTCCCTCCCCTCATCATTCTCTTCTTCCCAACTGTGATTTCCCTCTCCTTGCTCCCACTCTCAGTCCACAATAGAGACTCATATCAGGATCAGGTTTATCATCACTCACGTATGTCATGAAATTTATTCTATTTTGCAGATGAGTCTGCATACAGACGGAAGGTGGAACGGCTGGCCCTTTGGTGTGGTCAAAACAATCTGGAGCTAAATACACTCGAGACTGTGGAGATGACAGTGGACTTCAGGAGGAGCCCCTCAATACTCCCCCCACTCACTGTACTCAACAGTATTGTGTCTGCTGTGGAGACCTTCAGATTTCTGGGTGTCACAATCTCCCAAGACCTGAAGTGGACACCCAACGTGGACACTCTTATCAAAAAGGCTCAGCAGAGGTTGTATTTCCTACGTCAACTCAGGAAGTACAACCTGCCTCAGGAGCTGCTGATTCAATTCTATTCAGGAATAATCCAGTCTGTTCTCTGTTCGTCCATCACTGTCTGGTTTGGATCAGCTACCAAACAAGACAAGAATAGACTCCAAAGAACCGTCAGGGCTGCAGAAAAGATTATTGGTGTGAAGCTGCCCTCGATCCAGGACTTATATGCATCTAGAGTCCGGAAGCGAGCAAGCAGCATTATTGTAGACCCATCACACCCTGGACATCACCTGTTCCAACTCCTTCCTTCTGGTAGGCGCTTTAGATCACTGTATGCCAGGACAAATAGGTACAAGAACAGTTTCTTTCCGTATGCCATCAGTCTTATGAACACTTGAATTTTAGTCTATTATAAATCAAGTCCACCTGTACATTCAGTGAGGTGGACCTCATTGTATATAGTTTATGATTATTTGCACTATTGTTTTTGTTTGCTTTTAATTCTGTACAGAGAGAGCTCAGGGAAACCGGCATCAAATTCCCTGTGTGTGTCCTCATACTTGGCGATAATAAAGGATTCTGATTCTGATTCAGTAGCAGTACAGTGCAATACCTAAAATTACTATAGTACTGTGCAAAAGTCTTAGGCACCCTACCTATATATATGTGACTAAGACTTTTGCACAGTAGTGTAGTTCTATAATTTACACACTATAAATAGACTCACAATCAATTACATACAATGTATCATGAAAGGGCAGTCATGTACTCCTTCTACATCCATATACGGCAGACAATTTTTTTTTCTTCCTGGGTTTCCATACAAAAATCAATCAACTTTTTATTGTAAGTGGATAAAGTTTTGTTAAACAGCTTATCTATCACAAAATGTAATATTTCAGAATACAAACAATGCCCTAATAATCCTCCCACCCAATGCATCATGTCAGCAAACTGCACACTTGTCATCTTGTAGTCTGATTATAGTTTTTTTTCTTGCATCTGGATTACCGAACAAGGAAAGAAATCCCAGGAAGGATTACAGGTCAGTAATGTACAAAGCCAAAATATATCTTTAAAGGGGAATTACTCCTTATTCTGATTACAGGACACCACTATTGTACCTTTATTTTTTTTATTTGAAAATTAAATAGTGCCCACTGGGAGTTTCTTTTTAGCTCAGTTATGTGGAGCGTTTGTGAAATGCTCACCCATATGTAAGGATCATGAAGTAAGAATATTGAGAAATGAAAGCAATAACATTATAATGAATACAGAACCCATGACATCATAGTGAATATAGAACCCAAACATCATAGTGAATACAGAACACATGACATCATCGTGAATACAGAACCCATGACATTATAGTGAATATAGAACCCAAACGGCATAGTGAATATAGAACCCAAACATCATAGTGAATACAGAACCCATGACATCATAGTGAATATAGAACCCAAATATCATAGTGAATATAGAACCCAAACATCATAGTGAATACAGAACCCATGACATCATAGTGAACACAGAACCCAAACATCATAGTGAATATAGAACCAAAACATCATAGTGAACACAGAACCCAAACATCATAGTGAATACAGAACACATGACATCATCGTGAATACAGAACCCATGACATTATAGTGAATATAGAACCCAAACGGCATAGTGAATATAGAACCCAAACATCATAGTGAATACAGAACCCAAACATCATAGTGAATACAGAACCCATGACATCATAGTGAATATAGAACCCAAACGGCATAGTGAATATAGAACCCAAACATCATAGTGAATACAGAACCCAAACATCATAGTGAATATAGAACCCAAACATCATAGTGAATACAGAACCCATGACATCATAGTGAATATAGAACCCAAACATCATAGTGAATATAGAACCCAAACATCATAGTGAATACAGAACCCAAACATCATAGTGAATACAGAACACATGACATCATAGTGAATACAGAACCCAGACATCATAGTGAATATAGAACCCAAACATCATAGTGAATACAGAACACATGACATCATAGTGAATACAGAACCCAAACATCATAGTGAATATAGAACCCAAACATCATAGTGAATACAGAACCCATGACATTATAATGTAATACAGAATAGAAACAGACCCTTCAGCTCACCATGGCTATGACTGTTAGGTCGATTGCTTCTCCGTCTTAATGATTCAAGTATGGATCTGAATTCTGAGATTGTGCTCCTGGTAGCCTTTATTGAGCACTCACAGAGCTAAAAATGATCCCAGGCCCATAGCTGAGCCCCGACCTGCACAGAGTGGCTGGGATGGTGTGGCAGCACAACGAGAGGAGCTGTTGCCGGCCAGCTCCTATGACCCCGGTTCAACCCTGACCTTGTGTGCTGTCTGTGTGAAGATTGCATGCTCTCTTTGATTTCCCCAGGTGCTTCCAGTGGTTGAAAAAAACAGGAGATTGATTGTCCGGTTAGTTGTCTCCTGTAAATTTTCCTTGGTGTATAGATGAGTATTGGAATCTGGAGGAAGTTAATGGGAACGTGGGAAGAATAAACTGAGATTAGTGTAGGGTTAGTGGAAATAGGCACCTGATCGTCAGCAGGATTTTGGTGGCTGAAAGGCTTGTTTTCTGTGATAAATGACTTTATGATACATGCAGGAGGACTCAAACCTCAGGCCTTGTACCTCTTCAAGTAGATTATCATAGAACATAGAACAATACAGCACAGTACAGGCCCTTCAGCCCACAATGTTGTGCCAACCCTTAAACCCTGCCTCCCATATAACCCTCCACCTTAAATTCCTTCATACACCTGTCTAGTAGTCTCTTAAACTTCACTAGTGTATCTACTTCCACCACTGACTCAGGCAGTGCGTTCCACGCACCAACCACTCTCTGAGTGAAAAACCTTTCTCTAATATCCCCCTTGAACTTTCCACCCCTTACCTTAAAGCCATGTCCTCTTGTACTGAGCAGTGGTGCCCTGGGGAAGAGGCGCTGGCTGTCCACTCTGTCTATTCCTCTCAATATCTTGTATACCTTGAATCTTGTATCTTGTATAGATTATCCCTTCTGCAGTGTTGAGGTTAGGGTTACCACGAGTTACCACTCTCAGATTCCTAGGGGGAGGGAGAAGACTATGATAGTGAGGCCCTTCAGAAGACCCTTCCTGCTCCTGTCAGCTCTATATTGCATGTGAAAGTAATGTGTTTCTCACCTTTATGCTGGTAGCTGGTGGCTAAAGGACTGGACGTATCCAGGCTCATAGGCAAATTAATTATCCAATGTATATTCTGGCATGGAATCACAGTCATCATGTTATACAGCATGGAAGCAGGCCTTTGGGCATCTTGGCCCATGCTGACCACGTTGGGCCCACACCCCTCTAAACTTTTCCTGTCCGTATTCCTGTCCAAGTATCTTTTCAATATTGTTTATGTACCTGCTTTCACTACTTCCTCTGGCAGCTCATTCCATATGCTGATCACTGGGTGGAAAAGTTGCCACTTAGGTCTCTATTAAATCTCTTCCTTTGCTGACAATGATGTGCGGTGATGGCCCAAGTGCAAAGGGAGAGACACTGAAGTGGACTGAACAGTTCACTGAGTTTTAATAAGAACCATGTGGAACAAAAGGAAAATAATAATTGCTAGGCCAACTGGGCTGTGAACTAAAATTCTCAAACTGAAAGCTAACACCAACATGCAGCTTGGAAGTAGTAAATTAATACAAAATCAATAGAACCATAGAAAATTTGGTTTTGGCCCTTTTTGGCTGTGTCAAACCATTTTTCTGCCTAATCCCACTGACCTGCACCTGGACCATATCCCTCCATACCCCTCTCATCCATGCACTTGTCCGAGTTTTTCTTAAATGTTAAAAGTGAGCCCGCATTTACCACTTCATCTGGCAGCTCATTCCACACTCCCACCACTCTCTGTGTGAAGAAGCCCCCCCCCCCCATGTTCCCTTTAAACTTTTCCCCTTCACCCTTAACCCATGTCCTCTGGTTTTTTTCTCCCCTGACCTCAGTGGAAAAAGCCTGCTTGCATTCATTCTATCTATACCCATCATAATTTTATATACGTCCATCCAATCTCCCCTCATTCTTCTATGCTCCAGGGAATAAAGTCCTAACCCATTCAACCTTTCTCTGTAACTCAGTTTCTCAAGTCCCAGCAACATCCTTGTAAACCTTCTCTGCACTCTTTCAACCTTATTAATATCCTTCCTGTAATTCAGTGACCAAAACTATACACAATACTCCAAATTCAGCTTCACTAGTGCCTTATACAACATCACCATAACATTCCAACTCTTATACTCAGTGTTTTGATTTATAAAGGCCAATGTATCTAAAGCTCTCTTTACTACCCTATCTACCTGCGATGCCACTTTTAGGGAATTTTGTATTTGTGTTCCCAGATCCCACTGTTCTACTGCACTTCTCAGTGTCCTACCATTTACCTTGTATGTTCTACCTTGGTTTTTCCTTCCAAAGTGCAATACCTCACACTTGTCTGTATTAAACTCCTTCTGCCATTTTTCAGCCCATTTTTCCAGCTGGTCCAAATCCCTCTGCAAGCTTTGAAAACCTTCCTCACTGTTCACTACACCTCCAATCTTTGTATCATCAGCAAATTTGCTGATCCAATTTACCACCTTTACAGGTCCTTCACAACATCAAGCTAAGTGGTAGGTAGTCTTCTTTCCTGGAACAAGGACTAAAGTAAGCAGGGAGCGTTGCTGCCATTGTGCTTTGGTCAAGACTGAAATGAAAGGAAGGGAGTTAACAGCACCCACAGTGAAAGACCAATTGGCTGGAGCATACATACTCATGTGAGTGATTGCCAACCTTATTTAGCTGTCTACTGCTAGTGTGCCTAGACTCCGCAGCAGAATCCATGTTTGTGATGGGGCCCCCTCCCTAGGCACAGCTCCTGAGCTGCCGGAGCCCTGTGCCCACTGAGACTCCTGGATGAGACACTTGTCCAGGATGTCATGAGCCAAAGCTCAAGCAGGTTCTTCTGGGCCATACCCCTTCCAATCCATGAGATAGTGGCAAGACGCCACGAGGCCCCGCGCAGAATAAACCAGAGACTCATCCACCGAATGGGAAGCAGGGTGACTGGAGCAAGGTGGGGAAGAAGCCATTGGCTTGAGCTGGGAAACATGGAACACTGGCTGAATCTTCAAAGATAGTGGTAGACACAGATTATTGGAGGCTTTGTTGATAGCCTCCTCCCCTGCGAATGGCCCCATGGATTCCAGGTATAAGTAGGGCTAACTTGTAGCTCTCAAATTTCAAGATCTCTAGACACCAGCCAGACTTTCCCCTGGCTTGAGAGGCCTCACCGGTTGGCTGAGCCAATCACCCTGTTGGGCACGTTGTTTCTGAGCATGCAGCAGAGAAGCCCAGACCCATCTCCACGTGCGCTTATAGTGTTGGACCAACCGTTCAACAGCAGGACCTCCTACGTCAATCTCTTGGTCAGGGAAGAGCAGTGGCTGGGATCCCTTCTGGCATTCAAAGCAGAGACACGGAGTCTCCAGTGGAGGACGACTGGAGGCTATTGTGGGCAATCTCTGCCCAAGCCAGTATAGAGCTTCAGGCTGTCGTGTGTGAAGGGACAAGGCAGGACAGGGTTGTCTCCAGCTCCTGCTTCACTCTCTCATTCTGGCCATTAGACTGGGGGAGGGAACCTGGCGAGAGGCTGGCTGTGACTCTGAAAAGAGAAAAAGAAACCTTTCCAAGTATGGGTAATGAACTGTGGTCCTCAATCAGACAGCGTGTCCTGAGGGAAGCCGTGCAGCCTGGACACGTGCTGAGGGTGGCGGTCTCACACGCCGATGGGAGCTTGGAGAGCTTTGGAGAACCAGTCCAAAACTACAAGAATGGTAGTTTTTCTGTCCACCAGAGGCAGAGCAGTGAAGAAATCCAACGCCAGGTGGGACCAGGAGTGGTGGGGCACAGGCAGTGGACATTGGCATGATACCTTGTTCTGAGTAGAAGTAAGACAGGCAAAAATGAAATTGTGGACATCCTGGGATGGAGATGGCCACCAAATTCATCCCGTTATAAATTCCAAGGTCCGGTGAATTCCTGGATGGCCAACCAGGCAGGAAGAGTAACCCCACTGCAACATCGTGGGGTGCAGAGTACCAGGGACAAACTGCTGGCTTCAGTTCAATTCATGTGCCACTCAGTTGCCCAGTTGTCAATTCGAATGGCCACATCGATCAGGACAACTAGGCTGTCTTGCTGGTCACACACTACAATCTCATGCCAGATCCCAGTGCTTAGCCCACACTGGAAAGCAGCGATGAGGGATTCTCGCTCCATACCATCTCAACTGTGAGCATGGGATCTTCACTGTGTAGGTTCCCACTGTCCCTTTCCCTTGGTCCAGGATTTGGTGGGCAGCCTCCTGACCCCACACTGGAAGATCAAACACTCTCTTGAAATCGGCTACAAATTGCTGGAAAGACTGGGCTGGAGGGGAACCTTGTTTTCGTAGAGCGTTGGGTATGGCTTCGTTTAAGAGATTCACCACGTAAGCCAGTTTAGGTGCATCGTCACTGAACCAGCCTGGCTGGGCTTGGAACGTCAACTCACCCTGGGTAATAAAGCTCCTGCAGCCATCACTGGAGTATCTGCCTGGTGGAGGAATACTCGGTTCTAGTCTGGACGCCCGCACGCAGGTGGGGCATTAGCGGAAGAGGCCGATGAGACTGTTACAGAGGACGATGCTGGGAGTGGGATTGACCCGGCTGAAGGCTGCTCAGTTGCAGCAGTAATGGCTCCAACCTGACTCTGGCTATCGGCAGTGAGCTGCTGAGCTGTCGCTGTGAGGGATGACACCTGGTCTTCCTGCTTGGACTGCGCTTGCCTACCTGAGAGTAATTCTCACTCTGCGTGAGGTACTTCTGCCGACCCAGTCTCTACTGACTGGAACTTCTCCTTTACGAACTGTGTTTGGCCTTCTACAAGTAACTGTTACACTGTGTGAGCCACCTCTGCCACGGAGACTCCACTGACTTTAACTTCTCTGCTACCTGACCATTGAATGACAGGGCCATGGTCAGCCGCTCTCTCTCTCCGCTGGGGCCATTTTGGTGGTCAAGTCCTGCTGATCAGGATGCCTGGTTACTGCCCAAGTGCAGAGGGAGAGACAATGAAGTTGATTCAACACTTCACTGAATTTTAATAAGAACTGTGCAGAACAAAAGGAAAATAATAGACGCTAGGCCAACTAGGGAGTTAACTAACATTCTCAAACTGAAAGCTAACACCAAAACTGCAGCTCGGAAGCAGTAAGTTAATACAAAATAAATTCTGCTCCATTACGGTGTCAATCTAAGCTGTAGTCTTCTTTTCTAGAACAAGAACTAAGGTAATCTGCCCAGTTAAAGGTTCAAAGGTTCATTTATTATCAAAGTATACAACTCTGAAATTCTTCATCTCTGGGTAGCCATGAAACAAAGAAAGAAAAGAAGGGCAGCACGATCATCAACCCCCCTCCTCAAATCCCTCCCTCCCCACACAAAAAAAGCAAACAAAAACAAAACAGGCACATCAACCCCTAAATCTCCCCTTCCCACACAAAAAAATTGAACAAAAACGGAACAGGTGTATCGATCCCCCAATTCACCCCTCACCACACAAAAAAGGACAAAAACAGAACTGGCACATCGACCCCCAAATCCCACCCCTCCCCCCTCACCACACAAAAAAGGACAAAAACAGAACAAGCACATCAACCCCCAAATCCCACCCCTCCCCCCCTCCACACACAAAAAAACAAGAAAGATTGGGCAAAAAACACAGAGCACAAAAAAACTATGAGAACGATTAAAGTCTATAGTCCAAGTCCACATCCAAAGCACAGAAAATCTGGGCGACATTCTCTGGGCACCAGCGGCACGCTCTTCCCTCTCCGGTAGTGTAGCAAAGCGATCCTCAGTGATCTGAGCCTGTGCTTGTCTTCCACGTTTGCCTCGATGTTTCAATCTCCTTCGTTGCTTCAATCAGCGAACGATGGAAGCTTTAATCGGAAAAATGGAGTCAAACATTGGCTCACGCCCCATCTCACAGCCTGTGAGGTTCACGCATACTGCCTCTGTTTCCTGGAATCCTCTCGGAGATTGCAGAGTGCTGAAATGCCAAAAATGATCTTTAATCTTCGCATTCACCTCAATGTTTCAATCTGCCTCGTCGCTTTAATCAACAAACTGGACTTGAATATTGGCTCACGCCCCATAGCGCGGCCTACCCGCCATGAGGTTTGCACATGTTGACTCTGCCTCCCAGAATCCTCTCAGAGACTGCAGAGTGCTGGAACACCCAAATGATCTCCAAGCAGCAAATCACAGTTCCAGAATCACATCCAATATGAAAAACAAACATAAAAGAAGTGAAATATATGGTTTCATGATCTACCTAGAAGATGTTGACTGAAGAATCAATGTAACCAACTAACCTACTAATCCGTGCACCTTTGGAATGTGGGAGGACACTGGAGCTCCCGAGGGAAACCCACACATCACAAAGAGAACGTACAAACTCCTTACAGACAGCAGCAGAATTGAACAAGTGCCACACGCTCAGTAATAGCGCTACGCTAACCATTACACTACACTGCTGCCCCCAAATGTCCAATCAAATTGCGCACAGGCCAGCCAATTACTGAAGCTTTATTCTTCCTTACGATTTTACGCCCAAAACGACTTGCAAAACTGCGACTTATTTCAATTTCACCATTGTCTACACTATTCATCACATCCGAAGTTCAGGTTGGCCAAACACAAGGCTTTGACTCTACAGGTGTCCACAGTAGCAATATTGAAGTCTAGTTTGACAGATCTGGTGTTACAGTATTCACTACCTAAAACATAACAGAAATAGAACTGGGTCAAAGATTGGGAAAAAAAGATATAAAATTGGCACAAAAAATTCTTTGAAGTTAGCGCTTTTATGCCTCAAGGTATGGAGCAGGCTTGTCAGGGGATTGATGATTCAGATTCAGATTCAGTTTATTGTCATTTAGAAACCACAAATGCAATGCAGTTAAAAAATGAGACAACTTTCCTCCAGAATGATATCACAAAAGCATATGACAAAACAGACTACACCAGAAAATCCACGTAACATTTGGCAATCCCCAATCCAGAGTCTGGAGAGGCTGCTGCGTATTAATATCGCGCTACCGTCTTAGCGCGTTCCCTGGAAAGGAGCTCCAAATCCACCAGACAAAACAAGACCAAAAACTAAAGCTACAAGACCTGCACAAAACCACATAGTTACAACAGTGCAAACAATAGCATAATTGATAAAAAAAACAGACCATGGGCACAGTAAAAATAGTCCAAAGATGTTAAAGATGAACGTCAATAAAACAGTATATTTGTCATGCATGTTGATGACTGTGGAAATTGCTCAAAATGAGAAAGTGTTGAGGAAGACTTGGTAGGAATTGTCTTTGAAAAGAATGTTTTTCATCAAGAACCTTTAATTTTTGTCACAGACAAGCTTCTTGACAACGGCTGCACCAAAGGTGACTTATTTTCTTAATTCGATGTGATGACACAAGCAGATGTACAACATCCACACAAAAAATAATTCTGTAAGTTTTGTCAATGTGAGGATTCATTCATAGTATGACATCCTGAATTTCATACTGAAAACTAAAGAAAGCTGGTTTGCCAGGGCAGCAACTAATAGCTGAGAAGTCCTATAACTACATTGTTCTTGAAACCCTCGGGTAGAATCAGAATCCTCACACAAAATCAAGATCCCCAGTCTAGGAATTGAAAGGGAAAGTTCTAGTTAATAAAAATATATGAATGTTTTTAATATTGCTATTTAAAAATTGCAGAATTTTACTTTACAAAAGAATAATTGATTTTCATCTTTCATTGTTTAAAAAAATTTAATATACTGTATATGCTTAACCCTTTAAATTTTTTACACTTGAAAAGGTAAATGAGGAAAAAAAAATAAAAGGGCTAAAGTGCAAACACGAGGAAATCTGCAGATGCTGGAAATTCAAACAACACACACAAAATGCCGGTGGAACGCAGCAGGCCAGGCAGCATCTATAGGAAGAAGTACAGTCGACGTTTCCAGCTGAGACACTTCATCAGGACTATCTGAAAGAAGAGATAGTAAGAGATTTGAAAGTAAGAGGGGAAGGGGGAAATCCGAAATGATAAGAGAAGACAGGAGGGGGTGGGGTGAAGCTAAGAGCTGGAAAGGTGATTGGCAAAAGGGATACAGAGCTGGAGAAAGGAAAGATTCATGGGACTGGAGGCCTAGGGAGAAAGAATGGGGGAAGGGAGCACCAGACAGAGATGGAGAACAGGCAAAGAGTGATTGTGAGAGGTGCAGAGAGAGAAAAAAGAGAGAAAAGAAAAAAAGGGGGAAAATAATAAATAAATAAGGGATGAGGTAAGATGGGGAAGAGGGGCATTAACGGAAGTTAGAGAAATCAATGTTCATGCCATCAGGCTGGAGACTACCCAGCCGGTATATAAGGTGTTGTTCCTCCAACCTGAGTGTGGCTTCATCTTGACAGTAGAGGAGGCCATGGATAGACATATCAGAATGGGAATGGGACGTGGAACTAAAATGTGTGGCCACTGGGAGATCCTGCTTTCTCTGGCGGACAGAGCGTAGGTGTTCAGCAAAACAGTCTCCTAGTCTGCATTGGGTCTCACCAATATATAAAAGGCCACACCGGGAGCACCGGACGCAGTATACCACACCAGCCGACTCACAGGTGAAGTGTCACCTCACCTGGAAGGACTGTCTGGGGCCCTGAATGGTGGTGAGGGATGAAGTGTAAGGGCAGGTGTAGCACTTGTTCCGCTTATAAGTGTAAGTGCTGGGAGGGAGATTGGTGGGAAGGGATGGGGGGGGAATGAATGGACAAGGGAGTCGCGTAGGGAGCGAGATGTCTTCCTTTTTTTTGTAATTTATTTTTTTATTGAAGTTCATCATCAAACAAACATTTCCATAAGATGTATTTCAGATATTGTATGTATATATCATACAGTCATATATGCCACAAACCTCCACATAATATTTATCTGATGTATACACTTATAGAAAAGAGTGGAAAGAAAAAACAAGCAAAAGGAAAGAACTATGTACAAGTAGGGAGTGAGCTTTTTTTTTACAACAGATTTGTTGATTTGTGAGAATAAAATCAGGCCTATGAAGCATTATGTAGTTAAACCATTTTTCCCAGTATGAATCAAATTGTTCCAGCTTATGATTAACAGATGCTGTTATCTTCTCCATTTTGTAAATGTCCATTGTAATTTCCATCCATGCATTTAAAGTTGGGCTTTCCTGTGATAACCATTTCCTAGTAAGAATCTTTTTACCAGCCACCAACAGTATATTCATTCCAGAACGAAGGAGATGTCTTCCTTTTTTAAAGAAAGGGGTTTCCCTTCCTCCACCATCAACTCTGCTCTCAAACGTATCTCTCTCATTTCACACACCCCTGCCACCCCACTAAGGATAGGGTTCCCCTTATCTTCACCTACCACCTCACCAGCCTCCGGGTCCAACGTATAACTTCCGCCACCTCCAGCAGAATCCCACTACCAAGCACATCTTTCTCTCCCCTCCTCTTTCTGCTTTCCATAGGGATCGCTCCCTACGCGACTCCCTTGTTCATTCGTTCCCCCCCCCCCCCCCATCCCTTCCCACCGATCTCCCTCCCGGCACTTATCCTTGTTAGCGGAACAAGTGCTACACCTGCCCTTACACTTCATCCCTCACCACCATTCAGGGCCCCAGACAGTCCTTCCAGGTGAGGTGACACTTCACTTGTGAGTCGGCTGGTGTGGTATACTGCGTCCGGTGCTCCCGGTGTGGCCTTTTATATATTGGTGAGACCCGATGCAGACTAGGAGGCCGTTTCGCTGAACACCTACGCTCGGTCCGCCAGAGAAAGCAGGATTTCCCAGTGGCCACACATTTTAGTTCCACATCCCATTCCCATTCTGATATGTCTATCCATGGCCTCCTCTACTGTCAAAATGAATCCAAACTCAGTTTGGAGGAACAACACCTTATATTTCGTCTGGGTAGCCTCCAACCTGATGGCATGAACATTGATTTCTCTAACTTCCGTTAATGCCCCCTCCCCTTCTTATCCCATCCCTTATTTCTTTATTTGTTTGTTTGTTTGTTTGTTTATTCATTCATTCATTCCTCCCCTCTTTTTTTCTTTTCTCTCTTTTCTCTCTCTCTGTCCCTTTCACAGTCTCTCTTTGCCTGCTCTCCATCTCCCTCTGGTGCTCCCCTCCCCCTTTCTTTCTCCCTAGGCCTCCCGTCCCATGATCCTTTCCCTTCTCCAACTCTGTATCACTTTTGCCAATCACCTTTCCTGCTCTTAGCTTCATCCCTCCCCCTCCTGTCTTTTCCTATCATTTCAGATCTCCACCTTCCCCTCCCAATGGATTTTCCATTTTTAATTCCCAGACTGCGAATCCTAATCCTGAATGAGGATTCAGATCCAAACACCAGACATGTCTGGGATAGCAAAATCCTAGTACATCCAGGCACCATGTAGACCCCAGCAATCAGTTACAGAACCCTTGACATCTGTCACTCAGCTGGCCTTGGTCTCTCCGAGGGTCTGAATAAGTTCAGGATGAAATTACCTGCAAGCAGATGAAAGCCAGCGACCCCCCTCAGAACCATCAGCCACAGACAGATCATTCAGCCATTTAAAAGTAGAGAATAAACTATTAATAGTTAGGAATGACTGTCTTTTTAAATATCACTCAATAAGTATAGATAGCCAAACTAGATAATTAATGTGTTTACAAATAGACTTATGTGTAAAATAGTGCTTATTTTTATAAATAAATCTGTTTCTACTGTTTGAGGTGATTACCGTAATATTAATATTCCTCTCAGTGCCTTACTACACAGACCAAAAATGTTAATTTTTTATTAGATATACTACTGTATCTATCATCTAAGAAATACTAAAAACTAAATTTTCCATAATCTCATAACATGGGTTTTGAGTCAGAAGCATTTAACTATTGTAATCCTGTTAGATTTTACATTTTGGATCAGAAGTATCTCTATATATTATAGGATGTCAAAATAAAATAAAATGTAATAAGATTACATGAAAAATATTCAGGATCATGGATAGGATTATAAAGCTGGAATTTAACTTGAGGTTGGAGATTTGCCTACATGAAAAATAATATTAGAGCAAAGTTTAGATCACATGCAAAGGACAAATAAAATTTATTATCAAAGTACATATATGTCACCATGTAAAACCCTGAGATTCATTTTATTGTGGGCATACTCAACAAATCTATAGAACTGTAATTATAACAGAATCAATGAATGACCTGCAAACAGGGGCATACTACCAGATTGCAGAAGACAACAAACTGTGTAAATTCAAAAAGGAAAGGAACAATAAGCAACTAATATTAAGAACATGAGATGAAGAGTCCTTGAAAATTAGTCCATTGCTTGTGGGAGCATTTCAATGACAGGGCAAGCGAAGTTGAGTGAAGTTATCCCCTTTGTTCAAGAGCCTGATGGTTGTGGGATGGTAACTGTTTCCTAAACCTGGTTATGCGAGTCCTAAGGCTCCTGTACCTTCTTTCCGATGGTAGCAGCGTGAAGAGAGAACGTCCTGGGTGGTGGTGGTCTCTGATGAGAGATGTTGCTTTCCTGTGCCAGCGTTTCATGTTGTGTGCTCAATGGTTGGGAGGGCTTTACCTGTGATGGACTGGGCCATATTCACTACTTTTCATAGAGCTTTCTGTTCAAGGGCATTGGTGTTTCCATACCAAGCTGTGATGCAGCCAGTCAATATACTCTCCACCACACATCTATCGAAGTTTTAGATGTCATGCTGAGTCTCCGCAAACTCCTAAGGAAGCAGAGTCATTGCCGTGCTTTCTTTGTAATTGCACATATGCTGGGCCCAGGACAGTTCCTCCTGAGGAATTTGACGTTGGTAGACTCTCCATCTCTGATCCTCCAATGAGGACTGGCTCATGGACATCTGGTTTCGCTCTTCTGGTCTAAAGTTCCTTGGTCTTGCTGACATTTAGTGCCAGGTTGTTGTTATGACATCACTCAGCCAGATTTTCAATCTCCTTCCTATTTGCTAATTCATCACCACCTTCGATTCGGCCTATGACTGTGGTGTCATCAGCAAACTTGAATATGGCATTGAAGCTATGTTTAGCCCCACAGTCAAAAGTGTAAAGTGAGTAGAGCAGGAGGCTAAGCACACAGCCTTGTGGTGCACCTGTGTTAATGGAGATCATCGAGGAGATATTGTTGCCAATCTGAACTCACTGTGGTCTACAAGTGTGGAAATCCAGGATCAATTGCACAAAGAGGTATTGAGGCTAAGGGCTAGGAGCTTATTGATTAGTTCTGAGGGGATGATGGTACTGAATGCTGAGCTGTTCTCGATAACGAGTATCCTGATGTATGCATCTTTGCATCCAGATGTTCCAGTGTTGAGTGAAGAGGCAATGAGATGGCATTTGCGGTGGATTTGTTGCTCCTGTAGGCAAACTGTTGCAGATCTGTGTTGCTTCTTAGAAAGAAGTTGATATATTTTATCGCCTATCTCTCAAACCATTTCATCATTGTGAATGTAAGTGCTATGGGGTGATAGCTAATGTGGCAGGTCACCGTGCCTGAAGCACTGTGAAAGGTTAAAGTTCTCAGTGCACACACCAGCCAGTGGATCAGCACAGATCTTTAGTGGACTGGACGCTTTTCGTGTAATCACCTTCCTGAAGGTGCATTGCGCATTGGCTTCAGAAACTGAAATCATAGGATCATCGGGGAAAGTGGGAGTTCGTGATGGTTCCTCCATGTTTTGATGGTCAAAGTGATAATAGAAAGCATTGAGCTCATTTGGAAGTGAAGCTGGGTAAATGTAAGAAATTGTGTGTGTGTGGACATACCTTTACATACTGAACATCTCACTTTGTAACTGAAGCATGAATTACTTTCACTTTTTTTGATACCTTCTTGTCATTTCATGTTAGTTACTTCAGCAGGGCGAATGGTTTACAACAATGAGTCTAGAGGAAAGTAACAGACCCCCTTCTAATTGAACCTCAGAGAAGGCATTTCCTTTTAATTGTATTTGGGATCTGCTCATAAACCTGTAAGGAGAAAGCTTTTCCTCAGCAGCAGAAAAATATGTTGTGCATTGCATGGAATCCACCTAGTGTCAGGTCTGCATAGGCAGGCACCTCCCAGTGTCCACCCACCTAACAGGAGTCACCTGCAACCTATTTCCAACTCATCACCTGCAGCCTATTTAAACCCAGCTCTCACCTACAGTCCTCGTTCACCCATCGAACCAGCCGGCCTCAACCAGGAGCTCCTAGACTTGTATTATTTTGTTACCTTGTGTTAGTTATCTCATCTTCCTTGTTTCATGATGCCGCAAGGCTTGTTATTTTGAAGTTTGTTAGTAAACTGTTGTTTACTGCTAAGTTGTATCTGCTGCTCTGCTTTTGGGTCAATTCTCTTCTCATTTCCTGACAGGATGGGTGAATTAATGATTGAACCAGCAGAGTACACTCGCCTAAGGGAAGTCATCTGTCAATAGGAGCACACGATCCTGAAGCAGTAATTTTAATTTGTATTTAAACTGTGTATTTAATATTTCATTAGTATTTGAGTAATATTGTTAAGCATATTGTTTGATTAAGCATTCTTGTTCATTTAAATAATTGATAACAGATTATATGTAAAAGCACATGAATAGCATATGTTATCATGTCACCATATCAAATGGGTGCCTCTCGTTAAAGTAAACAACAAAACATATACATCTATTCCTGGCTCTGTTTCCTTTCAGTTTTTGTGTTTAGGAGTTACAAAACATAACAGTGCTGACAAGGAAGTTTTAAATAAATCTGAAATAGCTGCCTACCTGTTGAAGTGCTGTAAGACATTTGAGTTTTTAAAAAGTGCAGCAAGAAATAGTCAAGTGAAAAACAGTGCATCATGTGCTCCTCTGGGAAGAGACAGACATAGTCGATTTCTTTTTAATGGCAGAAAACAGACAAATTCACAGGTTCATAAACAGTGACTACCAGGTGATAACAATCAGAATTTTTTTAAAAAGCAGAAATTGCCAGCTACATTGCAAAGACAGACACATTCTGAGCTAATTGAGCAGTATTTTAAAGCAAATAGACCAGCCAATGAGAAACAAGCGACTGTTTTGCTGAGTGCATTGGATAGAAAAGCATACAGTTTTCTTGCTGAAACCAGCTGAAAGGCACTTTGCTGAATTTCATGGAAGTAATGTAGGAACTTTTAGAAATGAAAGTATTGTTTTTTTTTTTAAAATTTTATTTAATTGCATTTTTAAATGATTACAAGTGTAGAAAAAAAAGTATGTGACCCTTCCCCCCTCCCCTTAATCCCTCCCCCCTAACTTCCCTATATAAAAAAAATTAAGAAAGAAAGAAAAGAAAGAAAGAAAGAGTGCCTGGTTGTTGGAAGGTCTCCACATGCTCCATGGAGTTCTTAATAACTTTAGTATATATATTTATTTCTTTCCCCAAGTAACCATTAATTTTCTCTTCAGAGCACCTATATATTTAGTCCTGTCTTTTGTAAATAAGGGCCCCAGATTTTCAAAAATGTTTCATATTTGTCTCTTAAGTTATAAGTAATTTTTTCTAATGGAATACAGCCATAGATTTCTTTTTTCCAACAATCTATACTTAAATATGTATCTGATTTCCAAGTAATTGCAATAGCCTTTTTGGCTACAGCCAGCGCAATTTTTATAAATTCTTTCTGATATTTATTAAGTTTGAGTTTCGGTTTTGTCCCTTCAATATCACCTAGTAAAAGTAATATTGGATTATGAGGAAGTTTTATTCCCGTAATTCCCGTTACATTCTACATGGTCTTGTTCTAAAATTCAACCTTTTTGGACAAATTTAAGACTTTTATTGGAACAAATTACGGAAATGAAAGTATTGTTGATCACAGAATGCTTTAGCAGAATTAAACCCATTTTAGTGTAACGCTCATGCAATCAGCTGGTGTATGTCTAGGGGAAAATCCGTCCACCCGCCAAACCACGCCTCCCGTATACGTGGATGCTGTGAAATGCACACTGGTACAAACTCGCACACACAATATCAAACCACACACCATGTACGTTTACAGAATACACTTTATAAATATTACTAGAACTAAGTGATTAATAGCGATGCAATATATATGAAAGAAAAGAAAGGAAAGAAAAGGCGCCAGAACTTATCAGGGTTCAGTCAATTAGTGCACAATCGTTGGAGCTCAACCATCAAAGTCTTTGGTCCACTATTCGATCTTCTCCAACCTCCACAACCCATGCACCTGGGACCACCCTCGGCGATCGACCAGAGCGCCTCCAGCACCATACACCTTCCTTGCGATCTCCTCCCCAACTCCCCAAAAGCTCGCAAAACCACAGCTCACAGACCCACAAAAAAGAATAACATCTATCCCAATTGGTTAACAAATGAATACAATTCTCATTATCAGTAATCATAACCCAAACAAGCTGCGAGAGAAAGCACTCTCTCACCAGTTGCCACAACAAAGAAGCATCCCTACTTTTACTTAACAAAAAAGCCATTTTGATTAACATACGCAGTAACATAAGAAACCCTTTACATTAGTGTACACAGCTGAACTGAGAAGACTGATTGAGCATTGTCAGTCCAGTGATGGGCTTCCGGATGCACTGAGAATTTGTTTAGTTTGTGGAATCCTACAAGAGAGCATTCAAAAATGGATCCTAACTTGCATTTAAAAGAGCAGTTGAAATAACTGCTTCGAAGGAAACAGCAGACAGAGAAGCGGTGGAGAGGTAGTCAGGGATGAAGGTGAGCAGGAACAAATCCTGGCGGGCCAAACAAATTGTGTTACCATTGTGGCAGGGACTCACATACACCAGATCAATGCAGGTTTAAGGGTGAAACTTGCAGAAAACGCAAAAAGGTAGGGCACATAAAAGGAGCATGTCAGGCAAATAAGAATAAACGTACTGCACAGGGAAGGAAAAAAGATATAAAGTCAAGTTGCAGTTTCAGAAAAGAGTACTAATCTACATACTGCTGATGAAAAACCTGAAAATTATGAGAGTGACGCAGGACCAGGTAGTCTTGTGATTTACAATGTGAAAACTGACAAGACAGAAGCAATAAGGCTTGTATCAGAAGTACACGGCAAACTAATTAAAATAGAATTGGATGCTGGCTTGGCTGTTTCAATCATTCCACAAAATGAGTTTGAAAGGCATTTCAAAGATACTGAACTGAAGCCTGCAGATATCCTACTTTGAACTTGTACTGGAGAAAAGATAACTCCTGTGGGAGTGACTTGTTGTGGTGAAGTGCAATGAACAGGTTGCATTGGGCTTGTATGTGGTAAAAATAGGAGGACGAGCATTGTGGGGAAGTGAGTGGCTGAGACAACTACAACTTGATTGGAGACCCATCCACCATTTGCATGCCACATTGCTTGCAACGCCTGATCCCCGGACGACATCACTGCTACTGGTAAGGACGACAAGGAACATCTCCAAAATGTCCAGATAGTGTGAAACAGATTAGAAGATTATAGGCTCAGAGCACAATGCAACAAATGTGAATTCTTTAAACAAAGCATCATCGATTGTGGTCACACTACTGATGCACTGATGTACTGAGAAAATTCAAAAGTCAAAGTACATTTGTTATCAAAGTATATATACTATATACAACCTTGAGTTTCGTCTCTTTACAAAAACAAAGAAACCCAATAGAACCCATTAAAAAAGGAAGACGTTCAAGCACACAATGTACAGAAAAAAAACAATTTGTGAAAACAACAAAAGCAAGCAAGCATCTGAAGTTCGCGAAAGTGAACTACAAAGCCGGTCATCACTGCAGCTGATCCAGCAGTCTTGTCAGTTGCAGACCGCAGCCTCAATTCAGCATGGAGGCGAATGAATCTTGAGGAGCAGTGGGCTGAACTGACCCGACCCTTGCCTCAGGTTCCGACACCCTGACTTTTTCAATCTGGCCCAGCGCTTAAATCGTCCAAACTTTGGGTTGTTCCTCACTCTCTGACCTGGGCCCTGCTGGTTTCCATACATTCTCAGGCCTGGACCCCTCCATCTCAATTCAGCTTGTTACCTGACCTTTCCAATTCAGTCTGGCACTGAAATTGATTGAATCTATGGTCATTCCTCACTCTCTGACCTGGGCCCTGCTGTTTCAGTCTGGGCCCCATCAGCTTGATTCAGCCCATACCTGACATCTCCAATTTGGCCTGGAGCATAAATCGATCAAACCTCAGACTTTTCATAAGACCATAACATATAGGAGCAGAAGTAGGCCATTCAGCCCATTGAGTCTGCTCTGCAATCATGGGCTGATGCAATTCTTCCAGTCATCCCCACTCCCCCGCATTCACCCATGCCATTTAATGCCCTGACTAATCAAGAACTTATCTATCTCTGTCTTAAATATACCCAATGACTTGGCCTCCACAGCCGCTCGTGGCAACAAATTCCACAGATTTACCACCCAGCTTCCAAAGGCAGCCATCCTTTATCCAAGTTTCAGAGATAGCCACAGTCATATTTGCCAATCTGTAGCTGAATTTCAAGTTCATCCATTTTATTCCCTATGTTGTATGCATTCAAATATAACACTTACAGTCCAGTATTTGTTGCTTTTTGTTTTAACTGCACCATGCCTCTATTGCCCTGTAACTCATCCCACTGGCTGTGATTAAGCCTCATCTCCTGCCTTTTCTTTCTATACTCTCTGTTGCACGCTATCTTTGATTTATTTATGTTTTCCCCTTCCTCAACCCTATCATTCCAGTTCCCATCCCCCTGCCAAATTAGTTTAAACCCTCCCTAACAGCTCTATTAAACCTGCCTGCTAGGATACTGGACTCCTTTGGGTTCAGGTGTAACCCATCCTTTTTGTACAGGTTGTACCTCCCCCAGAAGAAGCCCCAATGATCCAAGAATCTGAAGCCCTGCCCCCTGCACCAGTCTCTCAGCCACACATTAATACGCCTGATCATGCTATTCTTGCACTCGCTAGCATGTGGCACAGGCAGCAATCCTGAAATTATTACCCTAGAGGTCCTGCTTTTCAGCTTCCTACCTAACTCCCTGAACTCTCTCTTTAGGACCTTCTCCCTTTTTCTACCTATGACATTGGTACCAATGTGTACCAAGACTTCTGGCTGTTCACCCTCTCCCTTCAGAATACTCTGCACCCGATCCGAGGCATCCCATACCCTGACATCTGGGAGGCAACGCACCATGTGGGTATCTCTATCAGGCTGACAGAACCTCCTGTCTGTTCCCCTCACTATGGAATCCCCTATGACTGCTGCATTCCTCATCTTCCTCTTTCCCTTCTACACCATGGAACCAGGCTCAGTGCCAGAGACCCGATCGCCTTGGTCGTCGTCTGTCAGGTCATCCCCCTCAACCGCATCTAAAACGAGATGACGATTACTGAGGGGGATGGCCACAGGGTGTTCTCTACTACCTGAGCTCTTCCCATCCCTTCCCTGACCGTCACCCACTTATCTAACTCCTGCAGCCTCAGGGTGACTAACTCCCTGTAGCTCCTCTCTATCTCCTGCTCACTCTCCCTAATAAGCTGTAGGCCATCAAGCCGCAGCTCCAGATCCCTAACATGGTCTCTCAGGAGCTGCATCTTGGTGCACCTTGTGCAGATGTGGCCATCTAGGAGACTGGAAGATTCGCAGGTTTCCCACATCCGACACCCAGAGCAAAACAGTAACCCTATGAGCATGCTCTCTGTTCCTCAAAAAATGTAAAGGAAAACCAAAACCGAAGATCACCTACCCACTTACCTCGTGGAAGCCCGCTCTCGCCAAAGCCTGTTGCTTCTACTCTTGCCACTGGCCTACTCCCGACAATGGCCATTCCACTATCCCTTGTGTACTATTTAGTCCATCGAGCTCATTTGCTGCCACTGATAAGCCCCACACAATGGACTAATGCCCGCGAAGCTCTTGTTTTAAGTAACCGCCTCTGACCTGCGAGAAGCACTTCTTCGTTGAGCTCAGTTGCCGCCGCAGATAGGCCCCGCACAATTTTTGGAAGTTGCCTTATGTAGGGATTGAAACCTGTTGGGCAATACAAGATGAGAGCTGAAGTCTTGGAGGAGCTACATGCCAGTCATCTATGCATGGTCAAATGAAAGCATTAGTTCAAGCTTTGTCTGGTGGCCTGAGAAACATCAGCAGATTCAGCAGCTTGCCATGTACTCTTTGGGATGCCAACTTGTCCAGAAGATGCCTTTCAATCCCTGGAATTGCCTGCATTGCCCTGGAGGTTCTATATCCCAGTTATTTCCTTGCTGGGTTATGTCTTTTCACCCTGAAGCATTAACCATGACCCTGGGAAAGTGTTCTCCGTCACTGAACAGATCCGACTGCTCCCCCTCAAACAGCTACAGCACTTCCCAGGCTTCTCTAGCCTCTACCGCTGTTTCAACAGGAACTACAGCCAAACCGTCCCTACTCTCACCTCCTCAGCAAAGCATCTACCTCATGGAAATCCTGGTCTGCTGTCATTGTCCATGCTTTCAAGGAGTTCAAGAGACTCTTCACCACTGCCACCTGAACCCCTCTGGCCCTTTCTCTGACTTGAGAGGGAATGGCCCAGATGTCAGGTCTTGGCTGTCATCCAGTCTCATCAGTTCATTAAGGAGTTCCACTGGACCCATTCAGATCATCTTGGGCTGTCAGACGCCGGCCATAAGGGTGAGGTGTCCTGTCAGACCTAGGCAGGTAGGAACTTCTCAGTCTCCACCCAGCCAGCAGGAGTCACCTGCCACTTGTTTCCACCTCCTCACCTGCAGCCTATTTAAACCCAGCTCTCATCTGCAGTCCTTATTCACCTGTGAAACCAGCCAGCCTCAACCAGTTACTTCTCGCCTTCAGATACTTTATTGCCTTGTTGTGTTAAGTATCTGTTCTCTCTTGTTTTGTTATTTTGCAGTTTATTAGTAAAATGTTGCTTACTGCTAGATCGTCTCCACTGCTCTGCTTTTGGGTCATGTCTCCTCTATATTTCATGACAACTACATGTTCTGTTGCTGCTCTACAGTGAGAAACCATAACTAGGCCATTGTTAGATTGGTTCATGGCTTCAAAGTGCTATTTCATGAGGCAAAATAAGGACTTCTTCTTCCTCTTTCACACTTCCTTCCTTTCCTGAAAGTGTAAACAATTGCTGGGAGGAGGTGTTGGTTACACCCATGAGGTGTTGGTTTTGTGAGAGTTCTAACTTCAAATTTCACTGTGATATCAACAATGAGCAGCATCAAGTACCGAGTGCACACAGTCATGTCTGGGTTATAAACTGAATCGTAGCCTTGTATTGACTATAGTCACTCATATTGGACCAGGGCTGTGTAATATATGTAGATTCTTATTATAACTGTATGCAATCTTAGGAATATAACACAATTCAAAGTTTAGAACTGCTAAACTTGTAAATTCCTTACCCTCCACCAAATTATGCATGAGTGCCATGATGTACAGTCCATACACCACTCTGCCTTCCCTTTGCGAAAAGCTCCATAGATTCGTATATTCCAATTGCTTATAGATTATGCTCTTCTCAGGTACTCTATTGGATTCTTTCAAGGAAACTTGTGTTATTGACATTGTGTCTATTACTTGACTTGACGGAGATGATATTTTCTGACTCATTCAGTGAAGTTGTAGAATAGTACACTGTGGAAACAAGCCCATCGATCCATTGAACCTGTATTGACCACCAAGATTCCTTTTAATGCAAATCCTAGACTAATCCCATTCTATTCTGTCCACATTCTCCCCTGTTCCTACACACTAGAGGCAATTTTCAGGAGCCAGTTAATCTACCAACCTACATGTATTTGAGATGTGGGACGAAACTAAACCAGCAAAGGAAACACACAGGGGAGAACATGCAAACTCCATACTGACATTACCCGAGGCTTTGCTGCAGCAGTTTTTTTTGTTCTTATATTTTGCCTACCATGTTATGAATTATGTGCATCCTTTCCGTATTCTCCACAGACTCAACTTTTGGAACGCAATGATAACCTGATGGCTCCGTGATATTCTTTTGTAGGGACTGGGTGATTTGCACGTGCCCTCTCTCTGTAACATGTGTTTGCAACTTTCCTACATTTCACATCCAAATGTCAGATTTGTTTGGTGCTTTTAACACATGACCTGTATGGGTTGTTGAAACTTTCTCTCACCTCTGTGGCTTGAGTTTTAATTTCATTTTTATTCCAACAGCTTCTTTGTCACCCTCTCCGCAAGATTTAACTGAACTAATCTCAATCACGCTCTGCATCTTCTAGGAAACTCAACAGGAGTTTAACCATTTGTGGAATCTGATATCATTCTGGAGAGACTGAGTTCGCTAATCAATGTCTTGTTAAACTAATTTCTTCATTCCTTTGAGAACATCACTGATTTTCCTTGCACCATTTGATGTTTGATTATATGGAGAAATATTGTAGGAATAGGACTGATACCATTTTGTTTCATAAAATACCAATAAAAGTCAGAATCAGATTCAGGTTTAATATCACTGGCATATGTCATGAAATTTGTTAACTTCAGCAATACAATGAAATACATGATAAATAAATATAGAGGAAAAAGCAGAATTACGGTAAGTATATATATGTCTATTAAATAGTTAAGTTAAAATAAGTAGTGCAAAAAAAACAGAAATAAAACTGTAGTGAGGTAGTGTTCATGGATCCAATGTTCATTTAGAAATCTGATGGCAGAGGGGAAGAAGCTGTTTTTAAATCACTGAGTGTGTGCCTTCAGGCTTCTGTACCTCCTTTCTGATGGTAATAATGAGAAGAGGGCATGCCCTGTGTGGTGGGGGTCTTTAATAATGTATGTCACCTTCCTAAGGCACCACTCCTTGAAGATGTCTTGGATACTACAGAGGCTAGTACCCATGATGGAGCTGACTAATTTTACAAGTTTCTGTAACTTACTTTGATCTTGTACTGTAGCCCCCCTTCCCCCATACCAGAGGGTGATGCAGCAGGTCAGAATGCTCTCATGGTACATTTGTAGAAGTTTTTGAGTATTCTAGTTGACAAACCAACTCTCCTCAAACTCTTAATGAAATATAGCTGCTGTCTTGCCTTCTTTTTTAGCTGCATCATTATGTTGTGTCCAGGTTAGGTCCTCAGAGATACTGACACCCCGGGAACTTGAAATTGCTCACTCTCTCCACTTCTGATTCTTCTATGAGGATTGGTGTGTGTTCCCTCATCTTACTCTTCTGAAGTCCACAATCAGCTGTTTGGTCTTGCTGACACTGAGTACAAGGTTGTTACTGCGGTACCACTCGACTAACTGATACAGTACACCTCGCTCCTGTACGCCCTTTCGTCACCATCTGAAATTCAGCCAACAATGGTTGTATCATCAGCAAATTTACAGATAGCACTTGAGCTGTGCCTAGCCACGCAGCCATGGGTGTAGAGAGAGTATAGCAGCAGGCTAAGCACACATCCCTGTAGTGTACCATTATTGACTGTCAGCAAGGTGGAGATTTAAATTTCAATCCGCAAAGATTGTGGTCTTCCAGTTAGGAAGTCAAGAATCCCGTTGCAGAGGCCAAGGTTCTGTAGCTTTTCGATCAGGACAGTAGAAATGACAGCATTAACTGCTGATGTGTAGTAAATAAACAGCTTCCTGGCATAGGTATTTGCATTGTCCAGGTGATCCAAGACTCTGTGGACTGAGGTGTGAACGGTACCCTGTCTATGTTGTACCTTGCCCAGGATTGCTAACAGCACCATCCAGGCAGAGGTAATTCTGCATTTAACCAGTATGTCAGGAGTGACTGATTGCAACAATAAATATATCAACTTTTAGAGTTCAAACAGAATATATGAAACAAAATTTAGTGCTGAATAGATGTTTATTTTTTATTATTTTCACAATGGAAGTTAGAGAATATTGCAAAATAAAACCCCAAATCAAATGAAGAAATTTGCTTTAAATTAACCTGTACTAGAGAATTTTGTTACTCTGCAAATTCAAATCCTCTCTAGTTGCCAATTTCCCAATTTAGACTGTGATTCTCCTGAGCTTGGGGTGAGATCGTTAACAGTGAATAATCTCTTCCCTATCACCTTGCCAGAATCCCGTTCAGTTATTTCCCCTTTTCATAACCATTGCATGGCCAGGGTATGGGATAATGTCACTGGAGGGTCTTGTGCACACTGAATCAAATTGCTTTCTGGCCCAATTTATTGTCAATGGTAGGTCGGGGAGGTATTAAAGCACTCTGTTGTATTACCATATTACCTGATCCCACTGCTCTGACTGTTTCTACAAAAGTGCACTGAATTCCTAGATTTATTTTTCTGACCTGATGTTCATGATTATCAATCTGGTGTATAAGCCCCATTCTGGACTGAGGGATCCCAAATGCATTCCACACATGATCCATATAGTCGTATTTAACAAAATCTAGGCCGACAGGCCAAAGAGCAAAGTTTTCCTCAGACCCATGCAAAGATACACTATTAATGAGCAAGGGGAGATCTCCAAATTTATTTTCCCTAGTGAATTTTTATTCATATGTGAAATGAATGTAAGCATGGATAACTTCACTCATCTTAACACTGAACTGATTCCACAGCCTTTGAAGTCACTTTCAAGGATTCTACAACTCATGTCTCAGTATTATTTCTGTACTTATTTATTATTCTTATTTTGTGTTTTTATTTGTATTTGCACAGTTTGTCTTTTGCACATTGATTGTTTAACAGTCTTTGTGTGTATTTTTCATTGATTCTATTGTATTTGTTTGTTCTACTGTGAATGCCTGCAAGAAAATGAATCTCAGGGTAGTATATGGTGACATAAACGCACTTTGATAAAAAATTTGCTTTGAACTTTGCTGGCAAGTTTAACATTTAATGCCTGTTTCTAAATGCTCATGGAAAGATGATGAAGAGCTGCCTTTGTGAAGGTGCTCAGGGCCTTGTGGTGAATGCAAACCTGTTGTTGATGTCCAGTAAGGAGTTCCAGGATTTAGACTCAGTGATGATGAAGGGATGATCATAAGTTTCCAAGTCAGCATATAACTTGTTCCCTTAGTGCCCTGGTCTTTCCAGTTGGTAGAATCTGCATGCTTGGGAGTCAAGCTGCTGTAGTACTTCCAGTCAGTATACACTAATACCACAGTGCACTGGTGGTGAGGAGGGGGGAAGGGCAGGAGTGAGGAGGGGGTGTGTAAGTGCTTGGGATAGTGACCTGGATCCATTGAAATGAGTTGTTTTCCAATGTCTGGTATTGAATTAATGAATGTTATTGGAACTTAAGTTTGCAGGCAAATGGAGGGTTGCAACCATGGCAACCCTATTGAATGTTAAGGTGAAGTGAAGAGGCCATGGCCTGACACCTTTGTGATACAAACACATTACTACCTCACATACCATGTGTGAAGATTCCTTTATGAAGTAAACCTGCTCCTTTCTCATTTTTAAATTGCTCTACTGTGCACTGAGGCATTGTTTTTATGAGTTGTGGAAGGACAGATCTTATTGGTGGTAGCGTTTTGGGGAATGATGTCTGGGGCCGTGGCCCACTGTGTGGAGTACTGCCACAGTGAGAAGGCTGGGTTAATCGGAAAGGGTGGTGAGGTAATCGTGAGCTGCAGTTTTAACTAACTACTTCCGATTTCATGTGGCATCGCATCAAATTCTAAACTCATGAGTCATTGTTGCTGTCCAAAGTGTTAATTTTATGAAGTGATGTGCTGAGTGAATCCAGGTCCCTGTTCATTTCCTTTGTCAACCTCGTATTCCACAGAAGGCTGTCTTAGTGTTGTAATGAAATGTAACAGGAGCAACTCTGAATTTTCCTAATGGGCAGCAGTCTCTGTTGCTGGCCATAGGTACAATGTGGTGCTGGAGAACAGACCATGATCAATATGGTCAACTGTCCTTTCTAAAGAGCTGTGAATTATCAAAGGAAATGAAAACCAAGAGACAAGCAAGTCCACAGGTTTTAAGGTCTTGGAAAAGACAGAGTTAGGGTTTGAGACAGTGGTTAATGAGCCCCAACTTAAACAACGGAAATGTAAGGATGTGGTACATGTGACCAAAACACCACACACTGAAGCAAATGGGCAAGCAGGAATTAGATTCCATCTTCCTTCTTGCTGAGTGAGGACTATCAATTTGAAGAGCTTATAATTACCCTCAGCCCACATGGGCTTAATTAGGATTAAAACGAAGCCCACCTATGATATCTGTAAAGAGCAGCCCTTAATGTGTGCTTTAGCTGGGCAGAGTTTTAGACTTGGCAGTGTCACAAACTTGCTTCTACCCCACCGAGGCCCCAAAATGCCACTGGCTGCTTCAGGAAAAATGACTACCACGTGGATACTGCAACCAACCTTCCAGTCCTAAGGAATCACTGTTTCTCCTGGGATTTGTTATACCTGTACGGGAAAGTTTTACTTAAGATCCAAGGAACTGGTGCAACTTTCAGTTCTGGCAAAGCAAACTCAGGCTGGGCTTGCATTTTATGGAGCGCTCTCCTCTTTGTAACACTGGCAGTTACATCAATAGTAATACTGGTGGAGTGATTGGACGAATTTCCATTTGGTTCCAGGGTGTAGAGTGTACACTCAGACCATTTGTGTGTTTCTGCTTGCCTGATAGATATGGAGATTGTATCAACGTGGGCAAGCAAAGTCCAGGGAAGTGAGATGCAGATTGGCTTAGAGATCCTCACCAGATATCTGGAGAGTAAACAACTAAAGCATAAAGAATGTGCCAAGCAGTGTCAATGCCTCTGATTTCATTACTTCAGTAGGCCTTGTTACAGCAAACATATTGATGAGGAATTCTGATCCGATGAAGTCAGTGTCTTACAGATTTAACCAATGTTACATCACAGAACATTTCTCCTCAGCTGTCTGTCTTATCTCAGTGAACGTTTCCTGGGCCTTAACCTTGAGCGTGTCAAAGTCCATGTTTTGAATAGTCCCTAGGAATGAATCGTTAACTTCTTCTTCTTCTTCATCCTGTTGCACCATCTTTGCCAGTTCCTCAGGCAGGCCTACGTCGCCCCCTGCCATCTGCAGCTGACTCTCATCTTTGTCGTTCTAAGTAGAACACAAATAAAGGAATTTAAATCTTGTTAGCCCATCACATCATTTCCAGCAACCTCCTCCATCTCTTTACCCATCCAAAGATGAGAAGATGGAGATTCATAACTGCTCATACACTTGCATTCTTCATACATGATAAGCGGGAATCTGCACCACAACCAGAGACTGTATCTTAACTATTGACTCGTGTGAGATGTTTGATATTGTCATCTCTCTTCTCTGAAACTCTAACTGTCATACAGACAGCACAGCAACCAGCCACAGTGAGATTCTTGGTCTGTGGCCCAGACAGTCCATGTTGCCAGCTGTGTCACTTTATAGGGATTTTGAGCTTAGCTGATGCCCCCAAGACTGTATTTTCTAATAGAGTTAACCAGAGCTCTGTCTGAGTTATCTTAGCATTTTGTGGTCAGCTGTTGGAGCGCCACACTATTTGTGATATTGAGTATTTATTTATTTGATTTAGTGACACAGTGTGGAGTAGGCCCTTCTGCCCTCTTAGCTATGCTGTCTCAGCAACCTCTCAATCCCGATTTTACCCTAACCTAATCAAGGGACAATATACAATGACCAATCACCCTACTTGGTATGCCTTTGGACTGTGGTAGGAAACTGGAGCAGTGGGAAAACCCACACATTCCACAGGGAAGAGGACGTACAGACTCCTTACAGAATGGCACCGGACTCGACCTCCAAACTCCGGAATGCCCCGAAGTGTAGTAGCATCATGCTAACCACTACACTATCATGGGGCCCTTTGATTGCTGCATATCTACCACATTTCCTGGGCTGTACCTGTCCCCATTGGCCCTCTGCCAATATTGTGCCAATCACCATATCTTCTGCAGAGTAACGTTTTTACTCTTAGTCACTTCTATGTGACAGTGGTCGTTCATCTAATGTGTGACACTGAGTTCATTTCCTGCACCCCTTGTGTCCTGGTTCAGTCCATGACTCCTATTCATGACAATGAGATCCATTCATCTACCCTGCCCTTGGCGTTCACGACCTGTGATCAATCCCTCCTACCTGTGGTAGACGGTATTTCTCCCTCATGTGCAATCGAACCGTTGCCCTTTCTGCTTTCCTTTGGGTAAATGCGTTGTCTCGTTCCATTCTAGAACAGGAAGAAAATTATATTTTAAGTCACTGAATTCAAAGCTTTGTTAGGTGCTTAGCTATTTTAACTTTGGTTCCATTTAATCTGAGACCGATGCCAAGGAAATTTGGTGAGTTTGATTTTTGGACTTTTTGGGAAGGTTTGTTTGAGGATGCAGTGGGTTGGACTCTCACTGCTGGAGGCTGCTTTCATTTCAACACATTTAGCTCAAGTTAATAGAATCGTTACTGATCCAAAAGTGTTTGCAGTGCTGGGGTACAGATCTGCCAAGAAATAATCGAGTGGCAACATGGCATACTCCAGTTCTATGGGCAGCCGTCGGGATACTCAGCATTGAGGTCGTGGGTCAGACTTAATGCAGTTCTTTTTAAGTTCGTATGGATGGTTTTGGGGACAGAGAGGGCAGTTAGGGGTCAGATTGGGGTTTAGAGACGAGGATGTTGGGGAGTTAAGAGGTCAGGCCGGCATCTAGGTACCACACTTGAATGCCAGTGATGTGGACCTGTGATGAACGACATCTGCAGTCCAGCCCTTCAATCTGCACTTAAAGGCCAGTGATGGGGATATCTGGAGTCCAGGCTTTAACTCTGCGCTCGGAAGCCAGCCATGTGGACAGATGATGAAGGATATCCGTGAATATTGGGCCATCGCAGATCTGCAGATACCTGGATCAGATGTCCATGTGAGCAGGAAGCACAAGGGTGAGTGAGTCTGTGAGGCTGGTGTCTGAACCTGGAGTTCAGGGTCTTGTTATCAACTAGTTTGGGGTCAATTCTGAAGATTGGAGCCTAAATGTTCATCGGAAGTCTAGCAGTCTGCCCAGCACATCATTAGGTTCTGTTGGATGTTAATGTAAACAAAAAAATTCACCTAATGTTTTGATGTAAACATGATAAATCTGGCTATAGTTGAGCCAAAGAGGAAAATGTAAGAATTACAAGAATTGGTATTACATGATTGAATGTCCTCTTGTGAATTGTCTTCTTTATTTCAGTTCATATCTAGGAAAAAGTCACTTGGCTGATTCATGAGAGGCGGGGATCACTGTGAACATATACCAGTAATGGACTATTTAACGAGAGAGGGCATCTTTCACAGGCTGTACCTGTCACAGTTGTCCTTTTGTCAATACCGTACCGATGACTATAAGAGTATTTCCTGTCTTGTAATTTGTTCTTGTGTGTCGGTCACATTTCTTGAGCTTCAGTGTTACTGGGTCAGTTGCATCCATCTGATTTATTTCACTTCTCTTGTGAATGACAATGAGATCAGTTCCTTTACCTTTCAAGAATGTGACATTATTGATTCAATGTTACTATAAACATCCAAATGAGACTGGCAACCTTCTGCAACATCCAAATTCCTAGCCAGGTCCTACAACTGGTGTAGAGCACTCATGTCTTTATTTCATGGAAAGTCCACAAGTACGTAATGATGGCGATGAGTACACCGTGTTTAGGACACAACAGACATACCTGGAAACTGGTCTGGCTGAATACTGATCATTAGCTGTGAAAATTGGCCCTGGGATGGCCATAAATTGGGTGCAATAAGTTCCATATTCTATCTGCACATTGGCTTGTAATTTGTGGGGAAAGCTAGAAAATAGGATCCTGAAAGCTTATTTTGTTGACAACTGTACTGCTGCCAGTTGTGGGACTAGGATTTGGCCCCAGACTCTCAAAGATTCAAAAGGTTTGAAGATTCAAAGCACATTTATTATCAAAGAGTGTATAAATTATACACCTTGAAATTTGCTTGCTTACAGGCAGCCACAAAGCAAGAAACTTAAATAACCCAATGAAAAACACAGGAAAACAAAAACCACCGGAGAAAGAGAGAGAGAAAAAAGACAGTAGAAGCAAGCCAATAGTATTCTGAACCAGACTGAGTCCCAGATGAGCAGCGGAGTGGGCCCAAGCCTCAGTCCCCAGTTTTCACACTGATGGGGCAGAAACGCACAGCAGCCGGATCAGTTCACAGCCTCATCACCACGGAGACAGGAATGAACATTCACGGGAGAGCGAGCAAAGTCAGCCTGGCCCTTGCCTCCGTACCTGACACTTGGGCCTCCAACCTATGTGGGCCAATGTTTAAATTGTCCAAGCACTGGGTAGGACCACGGTCCAGGACCCGAATCCAGGCGCCTCAATACGCCTGGGCCACTCTGCCCGAAGTTCTTCTCAATTTCACCAAATCAAGCTCCTAAAAGACTCTCTCCTGCGGAGTTGGTATGTGTATCGGACAGTGTATAGGTCATGAACGTCAGTGGTCTCTTGTGGTCAGAGGAGAGGGAAAGACTGAGATGAGTGGGATGGTATATAGCAAGTTACACAATTAGATCAGCTGAACTGGTTGTCCAAAAGCTCACCGCAGGTTCATACTGGTGTACCTCACTTCTATCTAATAAAGCGTTCTTAATTCATTTCTGGCTCTGTTTGCTGTTTGAACTGTAGGACGGAATGTGTGGCCTATCTGATTATTGATATGTGAAGAAAAGGAGTCCAAGAATCATGCAACACAGGAACATCTCTTTTGCTCATCATTTGTGCCAACCATCAAGTGCCCGTCAGTATTAATGCTAGAGATTATACAGGGAGTATTTACCAGCCCTACAGAGGGGCTCAAATACACCCAGAACAATTAACACACTGATTCTGGAGAAAAATACATTGGTTTGGAGATATCTTGTGAGGCAGGAGAACAGAGCATTGCTGAAACTGATCACAAGAACTCCAAACTCTGCAGCAGGCAAAGAGAAAATGTCTCAGAGGCCAAAGCTTTCCTAAGGTTCAGGAAGTCAGTAAACCTGCTGACTGGGAGTGAAACAACAGAATAGATGTAATCGTGTGAAAGGCAAAATGTACCACTGAGACTGCTGTGGGCGAGCAGACTGTGGAATGAATGGCCTAGCGCTTGTTCCATCCATGAGAGGATGAGCACAGAGCAAGCTCAGCTCCCTGTCCGATGCTGGGTGTAATCGACAGGGCCAACTGAAAAGGCAGAAGGAGTTGGTCGATGGTGAGAGACGTAAAGGGCGAATAAAACCCAAAAGAGGATGGAGTAAGTGCAGAGAAGACGAGAGGGCAAAGTGTCACCATTTAGGGGGTGAACAGGACAAAATGGCAACACAAGTACTGACAGGGATTTACGAGAAGCCCAGAGTGCACAATAGAGGTTTCCATGTGCTTGGAGGCACATGATAAAATTGTACAAAGTCAGCATGTTTTCCTCAAGAGGAAATCTGGCCTGACAAATCTGATGGAATTCCTTGAGGAACAGCAGTCAGGATAGACAAAGGAGAGTCAGTGGATCTTGTTTACTTGTATTTTCAGAAGGCATTTGACAAGGTGCTGCACAAGAGGCTGCCTAACAAGTTAAGAGCCCCTGGTATTACAGGAAAGATACTAACATGGATAGAAGATTGGCTAACTAGCAGGAGGCAAAGAGTGGGAATAAAGGGGACCTTTTCTGGTTGGCTGCCAGTGACTGGTGGTGTTCCACAGGGGTCGGAGTTGGGACCACTTTTTTTCACATTAAATGTCAATGACATAATTAATGGCTTTGTGGCGGGTTTTCCAATTGATAAGATGGTAGATGGGAGCAGGTATTGTTGAGGAAGCAGGGAGTCTGCAGAAGGACTTAGACAGATTAGGAGAATAGACAAAGAAGTGACAGATGGAATATAGTGTAGGGAAGTAAATTGTTAAACCCTTTGGTAGAAGGAGTAAAGGCATAGAGTATTTTCTAAGCAGAGCAAATTCAGAAATCAGAGGTGCAAAGGGACTTGGGAGTCCTTGTGCAGGATTCCCTAAAGGTTGACTTGCAGGTTGAGTTGGCAATAAGGAGGCAAATGAAATGTTATCATTCATTTCGAGAGGACTAGAATATAAAAGCAAGGATGTAATGCCAAGGCTTTATAAGACATTGTTCAGACCACACTTGGAAAATGGTGATCAATTTTGGGTCCCTTATCTAAGATAGGATTGCGGGCATTGGACAACGGCTTACGAGAATGACCCCACAAACAGGACTACCTTAGACAGGCATCTAGGTTGGCATGGACGAGTTGTATCAAAGGGTTTGGTTATGTGCTGTATTACTTTATGACTGTGATTTCTCTACGCGTGCAGCAGAAAACACAAAGGGACGAAAGCAGAAATTCCTGGAAACATCAAGCATCGGGCAGTACGTGTGTAATGAGACACTGTCAGCATTTCAGGTCAGTGACTCATCGTCAGAACTGCAGTAGTGAGATAACTAGTCATTTTTATACTGGGAGGGATGATGGAGACTTTACAAAGTTAATCATGGTAGCGTCTGTCCATTACCTGAATGGTACCATGATCTAGATCACCTTGATCTCCATCCTAACACAGTTGTTCCCTTGCTCTCTGAGCACACCCCTCTCTCTGCAATGGAAAACAGACCTATTTCTTCACTTTTTCAGTTCTGATAAAGGGTTGTTGACCTGAAATTTTAATTCAAGAGGAATTAATGTACCTTATCATAATTTAAACATTGAATCAACATTCCCATTTTCAATAATGAATCAGCTGAGAGATGTCAGTTTTAACTTTATTGCATGTAAAGTGAACAGTAGGCTGTGCTGATAGAAACTCCATTATGAATTGCATGCAGCAGATTTAATAATTTTCCATTTCCAAATAATTTAGAAATCTATTCAAACAGTAACTTCATAATGAAACATCGGGTGGAGAAATGGCCCAGCAAGTAGTGCAGATGATTTAAAGCGCCTGCATTACATGATGTTCAGTGCTGACCTCTGACGCCGTCTCTGTGAAGTTTGCTCATCCTCCCTATGACCACATGGATTTTACCTTGTACTCTGGCTTACTTCCGCATCGCAAAGATGAGCTGATTGTCGGGGCAATTATATTGCCCCTAAAGTGGGTAGGCAGTAAAAGGAATCAAAGTGGAGCGGATGGGCATTTGAGAGAAAATCAGTTTCAGGGAAATAAATGAGACTGACAGGGTTGCTCTGAGAACCAGCATTGACTTGATGGGCTGAATGGTCTTCGGCATTGTGAAGAAGGAAATATGTATGCGAAATACTGAAGGACTGATTCAAATAGAAAAGCAGCTTGTTTGTATTATAATGGTCAACAGAAATGCCAATTAAGCTGTCTACACAGAGTGAATGATATTATGAGATAAAGTTTAGCCTTAAGACTTAAACTTAAGATCAGTTGTTTAATGACCATAAGTACATGGCAAAATCACATTCAAAAATACTTAAAGAAGACAAAAAAAAACTGAAATACTAGTATTTCAGTTCACAATGCTCACATACACAACAGCCTGAAACCAATCAGGTATATTGTAGGTTTTGATGAGTATCACATTTACTAAAAGGTCAGATGGAACACAAACTCAATAAGATAGAGAAGAGTGACCTCTAAATGAAAATTACTTAAAGTGAGCAGGTAAAACTCTGCCATGGATGGTCCCAAGCACAGATGCAGAAGGAGGAGGGTTAGGCATCAGAAAACAATCCTACCCTGCAAAAAAGGTGTTATAGAAGATCCAATGACTTCCTCTCCAGGAGATGAAGGAGAAGGTGAGCTATACTTTGGATAACTTGAATGATTGGCTCAGGACAGAGGACTCTGGCGAGCTGCTTTTGGAGGTATGCCCCAACAGGGGTGGTGGGCTTCAGCAAATAATTAAGAGTGGGTGAGGATAATGAGGGAGGGTACATTAGGCACTGATTATAAGGGTGGCATGGAAGGAGGCCATTTGACCCATCAAGTCTTTCCTGGCTCCCAGCAAAGTATCTCAACCAGTCCCATTCCATTCTCTCTCTGGCTTCCCTGTCATCTGCTGTCTCACCTCCACCAGCCACTTCCCCAAATCCTCCTGCAGGAGAGGTAATTTCACAGTAGCAGTGCACCTTTGCGATGTGAAAGGAAACCGGAACAATTAGTATAATGCCACATGGAGAACATACAAATGCCAGAGGTTAGAGTTAAACTGTCACAGCATGAACTGCATCACTGTGTTGCCCCAGCATTAGGGAATTCTAAACACCTGCATAAGCCTCCTAATATATTGAAGCTGTAATTGTCATGCATGTCAAGAATAACTTCTTTAAAGGAAGGAAGTAGTGTGATCTATTTCTACATAAATATGCATATGAAACACATTTTATGTGGAGTGGTGAATCATTATATGAATAACTTCAGCCCACATTGTACATTGTGCTTCCTGGAGAATACTGTAGACACTGCAAGAAGATCCCACAGGTAGAATGTGAGTCAGACGTTCAGGACGAAAGATGAAAGGGGAATTGGAGGGGAAATTTCTTCAGTCAAAGGGTAGTGTGAGTATGGTATGAACTGAGGAAGTGGTAGATGTGGGTTCAATTGAAACATTTAAGGGAAATTTAGATAGCTACATAGTGGGAGGGGATTGAAAGGATATGTCAAGGTATTTGTAGATAGGACTAGGCAGGAGATCAGATCAGCATGGATTAGATGGGCTGAAAGGCCTGTTTCTGTTCTGTAGTGTTCCATGACTCTATGACTCTAAGTGGCTTGTAGAGAGTCTCTAAGTACAGTACCGCACAGAGGACTGTCATCTGAGGTATTAAGGCTGTGTCCACCTCAAATTTGCACGACTTCACATCCAAGATTGATAGATAACCATATGATCATTTTCTGAGATTACGGTTAAAGGATTAAGCATTAAGCTGGACTTTCAGAGAATTACCCTTCTCTCTGAATTGGGTCATAGATCCACCTAAAAACCAGACAGTGGCTCAATTAAAGAAGTCATCTGAAGCAGCATTGGTTGACAGCATTTTTCCTCTGATATGGCAGCCTTGACTTGGTACACAAAATGATAAACGTTTGCTGATTGAGAAAGCAGACACTGCATCTGGATACATTGGAAATAAGAACACTAAGACTGGTTGGGTTATTCACTTAGAAGCGATGAAGTAATCTGTCTGGACCGAAAGCAAAACAATGTTTTTCACTGTACCTCGGAATGTACAATAATAAACCAATTATCCAAATTATTGGCCATTTTACATGCCCCTGTGGCTTGATGAGGTACATGTATTTTAAGACCTTTTAACCAAAACATTGGATACTCCTGCATCATAACACTTGTATGTTGATGCTGCAAATAAAAAGAAAGATATTGCTGATAAATATATTCATAGTCTGGGCAGTTCATCCGAGGGTAGGGTTTGGCTTTATATGTTGTCTCTCCCTCTCCTCATGCACAGCCTGGTCACTGGCTGTGTGTCACAGGTAAATCCTCTTTCACCCTAAGCCGTTGCTGTCAATGTTTAGCCTCAAATCCTGGATTGCACTAGTTACCTGGCTTCGTAAAGTAGAAGGTTACTTAGCCCAGTTTGCTGGCTCGATCATTACCACATTTCCTCAAATACAGGTTGCTCTTTTTGAACAAAATAATTGAAGGCGTCGACGAGATCTAAACAGGAATTAGATCCAGCTCTTCACAGCGGAGAGATTCAAACCTTGAAGAGTGATGTTGTAAGATATTGCATGATATTAAACAATATTGTGTCACGTTATGTCATATTGCATTATATATGGCAGCATACGGTACATGATCAATATCCCTAAAGGAAACCCTGTGCTTCCGGCTACTCTGTGTGAGACTAGTGTTGGACTTTGTACAGAGTGCCATAAACAAAGCAGCAAATTAATGGGATCTTCCAAGTTGTGTACCCGGATAAAGGAACATGTTCACTCAAATACCTAACAATTTACTGAGAGCAGCATAACACCTTCATTCTCTTGTTCTCCGTGGCTTTCCCATTCCTTCCCAGAAAGGGATTGAAGCTTAGGGAGCTAGGTAGAAAGCTGAAAAGCAGGAGCTCCAGGGTAGTAATCCCTGTGTTACGGGCGACAGAGGGTAGGTATAGGATGATTTAGCAGATGAATGTGTGATTGGGGAAGTGGTGCAGGAGGCAGGGCTTCAGATTTGGGATCTCACCTGACCTGTACAAAAGGGGTGGGATACACCTGAACCCAAGGGGGCAGGTTTGCTAGATCTGTTGAGGAGGATTTAAGCTAATTTGGTAGAGTGATGGAACTAGAGTTTAAGGGCTGAGGATGATGCAGTTGGTATACAAGCAGATGAAGTGGGCGATGAGACCATCAGGAAGGACAGGCAGATGATAGGGCAAAATTGCAGTCGGATCAGTTGAGATGTAACATGGGGACAAAATTGAAAGTGGTGATGAATACAGGACTGAAGGTGTTATATTTGAATGCACACAGTATACAAGGAGGTAGGTAATCTTGTTTTGCAGTTAGAGATTGATAGATATGATGTGGGCATCATTGAATAGTGGCTGAAAGAAGATCAGAATTGGAAGCTTAACGTCCAAGGATTCACATTGTATCGAAAGGATAGGCAGGTAGCAGAGGGCATGGGGTGGCTATGTTGGTAAAAAATAAAATCAATGCTTTAGAAAGAGATGACACAGGATTAGAAGACATAGAATTCTTTTGGATGGAGTAAATAAACAGCAAGTGTATAAAGACCTTGATGGGAGTTGTAAACAGTTCTCCAAACAGTAGCCAGAATATGGGCTGCAAACTGCAATGGGAGACAGCAAAGACACGTTAAAAAAGCCATGTTACAATAGTCATGGGGAATTCCAACATGCAGATAGGGAAAATTAAAGTGGTGCTAGATCCCAAGAAAGGAAATTTATAGAATGCCTACTTGATAACTTTTTAGAGCAGCTTGTGGTTGAGCCCACTAGGGGAAAGGCTATTCTGGATTGAGTGTTGTATAAAGAACCAGATTTGATTAGGGAACTTAAGGTAAAGGAACTTTTAGGAGGCAGTGATCATAATATGATAGACATCACCCTGTAATTTGAGAGGGAGAAGCTAAAGTCAGATGTATCAGTAATAAAGTGGACTAAATGGGAATTATAGAGGCATGAGAGAAGAGCTGGCCAAAGTGGATTGGAAGGGGATACTAGCAGGGATGATGGCAGAACAGCAATGGCTGCAGTTTCTGGGAGAAAACAGGAAGACACAGGATAGATACATCCCAAAGAAGAAGCATTTTTAAAAGCAAGATGACACAACTGTGGCTGACAAGGGAAGTCAAAACAACATAAAAGTTAAAGAGAGGACATATAGCAGAACAAAAATTGGTTGGAAGGCAGAGGATTGGGAAGTTTTTAAAAACCAACAAAAGGCAACTAAAAAAGCCATAAAGAGGAAAAAGATGAAATATGAAAGTAAGCTTGTGAATAATAACAAAGATATTTTCAGATATACAGTATGAAGAGTAAAAGAGACGCAAGTAGGTATCGGACCGCTGGAAAATGACACTTAAGAGATAGTAATGAGGGACAAGGGAATGGCGGATGAACTGAATAAGTATTTTACATCCATCTTCACCGTGAAAGGCACTAGCAGTATGTCAGAATTTCGGGAGTGTCGGGGACAGAAGTGAGTGCAGCTGCTATTACTAGAGAGAAGGTGCTTGGGAAGCTGAAAGCTCTGCAGGTAGATATGTCAGCTGGGCCAGATGGATTAGATAGTAATAAGGAGACAAAGAAATGGCAGATTAACTTAATGGGTACTGTACTGTGGAAAACACTAGCAGTGTGCTAGAGGTCCAGTGTGTTAGCGAGCAGGAGTGAATGCCATTGATATTACAAAGGAAAAAGTGCTAGGCTAACTCAAAGGTCTTAATGTGGAAAAGTCATTTGGACCAGATGGACTACATCCAAGAGTACTGAGAGACGTTGCTGAAGAGTTAACAGATGCATTGGTCATGATCTTTCAAGAATCACTTGATTCTGACAAAAGACTGGAAAATTGCAAGTGAAACTGAACTCTTTAAGAAGAGAGGAAGGCAAAAGAAAGGAAATTAATAGGCTAGTTAGTCTAATGTCAGTGTTTGGGAAAGTGTTGAAGTCTGTTATTAAGGATGAGGTTCCAGGGTAGTTGGAGACTATTGATAAAAGAAGTCAAAGTCAGCATGGTTTCTGTAGAGGGAAATCTTACCTGACAAATCTGTTAAAGTTCTTCGAGGGAGTAACAAGTGGGGTGGACAAAGGAGAGGCAGTGGATATTATTTCCTCAGATTTTCAAAAGGCATTTGATTAGGTGCTACACATGAGGCTGCTTTAACAAGATAAGCATAAAAACATGGAAAACCTACAGCACAAAACAGGCCCTACGGCCCACAATGCTGTGCCGAACTTGTCCTCACCTGAGAAATTACCTAGGGTTACCCATAGCCTTCTATTTTTCTGAGCTCCATATACCTGTCCAGGAGTCTCTTTAAAGACCCTATTGTATCTGCCTCCACCACGGTCGCCTGCAGCCCATGGTTTTACAGGAAAGATACTGGCATTGATAAAGGAATGGCTGACAGGTAGGAGGCAATGAGTGGGAATAAAGGGAGCCTTTTCTGGTTGGCTGCCAGTGACTAGTGGTGTTCTTCAGAGGCCAGTATTGGGTCCGCTGCTTTTCACATTGTTTTTCAGTGATTTAGATAATGAAATTGATGGCTTTGTGGCAAAGCTTGTAGATGATACGAAGATAGGTGGAGGGGTAGGTAGTGCTGAGGAAGCAATGTGATTGCGGCAGAACTTAGACAAATTGGAAGAATGGCCAAAAAAGTGACAGATGGCATACAGCGGTAGGAAATTTATAAAAATACATTTTGGTAAAAGGAAAAATAGTGCATGGAGAAGGTTCAAACATCAAAGGTGCAGAGGGACTTAAGAGCCCTTATGCAAGACTCCAAGAAGGTTAATTTACAGGTTGCATCTGTGGTAAAGAAGACAAATGCACTATTGGCATTTATTTCAAGGGGAATAGAATATAAAAGCAAGGAGATAATGCTGAGGCTTTGTAAGATACTTGTCAGGCTGCACTTGGAGTATTGTCAACAGTTTTGGGCCCCATATCTTAAAAAAGATGTTGTCATTGGAGAGAGTCCAGAGGATGTTCACAAGGATGATTCTGGGAATGAAGGGGTTAACACAGGAGGTGCATTTGGCAGCTTTAGGTCTGTACTCATTGGAATTTAGAAGAATGCGGGGTGGGGGGAGGGTAGGAATCTCATTGAAACCTACCAAATGTTTAATGGACCAGATAGGGTAGATGTGAGGATGTTTCCTCTGGTGCTAGGGGGCACTGCCTCAAAATTGAAGGGCGACCTTTTAGAACAGAGGAAAGCAGGAATTTTTTTAGCCAGAGAATGGTGAACCTGAGAAATGCTCTGCCAGAGACTACAGTGGAGGCCAAGTCCATGGGTATACTTAAGGCAGAAGTTGATAGTTTCCTGATCGGTAAGGGCATCAAAGGATATGGCGAGAAGGGAGGTGAATGGGGTTGAGTGGGATCCAGGATGAGCCATGATGGAATGTCGGAGCAGACTCGATGGGCTGAATGGCCTAATTCTGCTCCTATGTCTTATCTCTTATGGATACGCCACAGGGCTCTGAAAGTGGTAGCTGAAGAGAATGTGGAGGCATTAGCAATGACTTTCAAGGATCACTAGGTTCCGGCATGATTACAGGTGACTGGAAAATAGCAAATGTTACTCCACTCTTCAAGAGGAGAGAAAGGCAGAAGAAAATAAATTGTAAACCAGTTAGTCTGACCTCAGTGATTGGGAAGATGCTGGAGGAGATTCAAAGGATGAGCTCTCAGAGTACTTGGTGGCACATGCAAAAATAGGCCAAAGTCAGCATGGTTTCCTTAAGGGAAAATTTTGCCTGACAAATGTGTTGGAATACTTTGAGGAAATAGAAAGCAGGATAGGCAAAGGAAAATCAGTAGATGTTGTGCACTTGGATTTTCAGAAGGCCTTTGATAAATTATCACACATAAGGCTGCTTAACAAGATAAGAACCCATGGTATTCCATAGGAGATACTAGCATGGACAGAAGATTGGCTGATTGGCAGGAGACAAAGAGTGGGAATAAAGGGAACCTTTGCTGATTGGCTGCTGGTGACCAGTGGTGTTGGTGTTTATGTTACATGTCAATGATTTGGATGATGAAATTGATTGCTTTGTGGCCAAATTTGTGCATGGTATGAAGATACTTGGAGGGGCAGGTAATGTTGAGGAAGCAGTGAGCCTACAGAAGGACCTAGACAGATCTAGAAAAGTGGTAGATGGAATAGAGTCGGGAAGTGTATGGTCATGTTCTTTGGTAGAAGGAACAAAAGCGTAGCTTATTTTCTAAATGGAGAAAATTTTAAAAATCCAAGGTGCAAAGAGACTTGGGAGTCTTCGTGCAGGATTCCCTAAAGGTTAGCTTATAGGTTGAGTCAGTGCTGAGTACTAGAGGACGAGAATATGAAGCAAAGAAAAGTGCTGAGGCTTTATTAAGCCCTGGTGAGTCCTTACTTGGAATCTTGTGAGCAGTTTTGGGCCCTTTTTCTATGAAAGGATATGCTAACATTGGATAGGGTTCAGGGAAGGTTCACAAGAAATGTTTCCAGGAATGAAAGTGTTATCGTATGAGGAGCGTTTGATGGCTCTGGGCCTGTATTTGCTGGAGTTTAGACAAATACGGGAGGATCTCATTGAAACATATCGAATGTTAAAAGGCCTCGACAGAGTGGATGGGGAAAGGATGTTTCCTATATTGGGGGAGTCTAGGACCAGAGGGCACAGCCTCAGAAGAGAGGGACTTCCATTTAGAATGGAGATGAGGAGGAATTTTGTTAACCAGATGGTGGTGAATGTGTGGAATTCATTGCCACAGGCAGCTGTGGAGGCCAGGTCATTGGGCTTATTTAAGATGGAGGTTTGCAGGTTCTTAATTACTCAGGGCATGAAAGGTTACAGTGAGAAGGCAGGAGAATAAGGTTGAGAGGGAAAATAGATCAGCCGTGATAAAATGGCAGAGCAGACTCGATGGTCCAAGTGGCCTAATTATGTTCCTATCTCTTATGGTCTATGGTCTAAGCTTGAAAAGGTAACAATTCCACAATTCGTCTCCTCTCTGACACCAAGTCCACCCCTCAATGCCTAGACAGGGAGTGTTAGCAGACAACTCCAGCAACCTTTTCATTGTAGCTCAGCCTGCTCAGTCCTTCCTTCTACGAATGTGGCTGTACCTGCTTCCATTTCTTTCTTTTTTCTCTCTTCTGTCTCCAATTTTGGATTGTCATCTCAACAACTTTCATCTGCCCCTCAGTCTGGACATCTCCTCTGCTCTCTCCACTTTCCCCCACTCTGCAGCTTGCCGTGATCGTTCTCTCAATTTTGTCTTCTGCTGAAGAGTCCTCGACTGGAAATATTCACTCTACTCTCAGATGCCTCTGGACCCACTGAGCATTTCCAACAATTCCTGTTTTAGTTCTGTATTTCCAGAATCTATAGTGTTTTTGCTTCAGTTTTTCCTTTAACTGATGTTCGCCTATAGGCAGGTGTACTCACAGGCCACAGCTTTTATTCAGGATTTGAATGGGAGCTTCAAATTGTCCTCACCTGAGCCACCGAGACCAGTTTGTAGTGTCCCTTTTGGCACCCTGGGAGATAACATGGGAAATGCAGGACATTAAACTGGATACCTAGTGATTTGTGGCTCAGTATCATGATATTGGTGGGGTTGGAGAGGAAGTTGGGGGATGTATTGCATAACCAAAGCTGCATTAAATGCAATACCAAAGTTTAGCAACATGTTATGTAGGAGAAGTGCAACAAAATGAAATATGAAAAGATCTTTTAAAATTCTCCAGCTGTACTTGCTGTACTTGTCCTTAGTGCCATGTTCAGACATGGGATAAATTATACCCGCATCCTTCACCAGGAAAGGATGGAAGATGCCATTCCATGAACTGACAGCCCTGGTGTGGGATGGGCATATCCCAGCATTTGACGAGCAAGTGAAAGAGTCCTGCCAACCAGCAGGGCCAACAGTCCCACTGAACTTTTCTTTTTTAGAACATAGAAACATAGAAAAATTACAGCACAATTTTTTAATTCACCCTTGCCTAATGAGGAAGCTTGTGTCCTCTACTTGGCAACTGCCGCCAAGAGCATACAAAATTGGAGCAGAACCGCGATGGATTGACTTTTCCCTGGGCCAATCATGTCTCATCAGCGATGTATTGTGCTCCATGCTACAAAACTAGGCTGAAGCTCAACTGTGGTAGTGCAGCTGTTGCAAGACTATTACAAGTTCAGAGAGTCTTCTCAAATGCTTCTACGGAGTTGACTCTGAAACATTTTTCCACCTAGTCTCCAGCTTGTGTGTGTGTGCATCCACCAACTACAGCCTGGGTTTCCCAGACCTCAGGAATGTGACCCTGGGTTTGCAGCAAAGTCCTTGAAGGCCTGGTACGTTTCCGTAATTATCAGGGACTCCAGAGAGAATCAGAGTCAATAACACTTAGAACACTTGCAACGCTGAAGGAAGTTATGATGGCTGAGAAAGGAGTCCGCAGTGTAATTCTCAGTTCAAGCACTGGGCCTGTTACCCTTGCTCCTCAGGTACATGTCCAAGTACCACTTAAGTGTGGTGGCTGTTTTTGCTTCCACTACCCAGATCCCTGACTCCTACTCCCTCATCTTACAAACTACGTTAAGTCTGAGTCCGCTACCTTCTGGTATGGGACTTCCCACTTCATCTAAATAGGACCCTCAGAATTTTAGACATCTCAATTAAGTCTTTTCTCCAGTCCCGAAGAAATGAGCTCAGTTTATCCAATCATTGCTCATACTTCCACAGCTACAATTTCAAAGGGTTAACAACATCATCATATATTTCCACATTTACATGTGTACTCACACAGCCCCACATTAGAGCCCAGTCAAACTCAATACAAACCATAGAAATGTCAGCTTATAAGAAGATCTATTGCCGCTCAGTTTAAGCACTTTCCAGTCTGAGCTTAAATTAAGCAGGCTGCCCTATCGAGGTTACAATTCATTATTTAGCACTCATAGTCTGCATAAAGATTGCAATATATTTGCTATGGTCCAGGTGCAGGTTGTTCGGTATGGACTAGATGGGCTGAAGAGCCTGTTTCTTTACTGTAGTTGTCTTTGATTATGACTAAGGTAATACAAATATTGCTGTGGTAATTACCAGACAACATTTCATCAGTGCTGCCTGACAGATAAATACTTATTAGGACTGATGGATAAATGTTCTTTGAAATAGTGCCAAAGGACTTCTTACATCCATTTGAAATATTGAAAGTTCCACCTGAAAAACGACACATCTGACAAAGCAGCACTCCCTCTGTATTGCTGTAGCCTAGATTTGGTTCTTAGATGCTCAAGTAGAAATGAAATCCACTGACGTCTATCTGACAAACACCTAAATGTGCTGTTGTATGAAGAAAAGGTTGCATCTTATCTGTAGTTGAATGTTCTCCAGCAGATGAAGTTATTCATTGAAAGCAATCAGTGGTTATTCATTTACTGATGAGAGATTACATTAATGTAAGCATTCTCACAACTCATATATAATGTGTCACCTCACTCCATTCTGTTACCTGAGGTATTTCAAAACCATAATAACCTAGACAGTGTAACTGTGCACCTATTAAGGTAAACAAATTTCTTGGGATGTTATTCCAGCTGCTGGATCATGGGTTTCTTTCTTATGAGCAACCCCAGTTTAAGAGTGAAGGCAAGTCACACAGAGGGTGCAAAGGGGAAGGAAGAAGGTGAGGCTTGAAATTCTGGACGCCATCGAGAACTGGAAGTAAAGAAAAGAAAGGGCTGGAGCAGGGGTAGGGTTGCATAAATTTTAAAAGGTGGAAAATAATGGCTTCACAATGTAGAATAGTGGAAAAGTATGTACTGTATATTTTGATTAAAAGGAATAATCCAAAATGCCCACTGTGTCACTGACCATTTTAAATCCGGAATTTAGAGAGGGGGTTAAAAATCAAAGTATAGTCAATGTAAAATTGAAATGCTGAGTAAATTTACACAAAGAAAATTTGAATAAAGGATTAACAAGGCCTGATCTTCCATTTTACATTTGATAGCAGGAAGTATGCATCTTTAAAAAAACATGTCAAAGGCTTTTGCAAATTAGTTCAAGTTATTAACTCCAACACAATTTATTAACCTGGATGATTTTATGATTTCTCTCCACTCTTGTAACTAACCATCCTCACATTCTACCCAAGCGCTCCCTGACACGCAGCCTCACAATGTGCCAGCTGTCCTCTAATGCCTTTACCGAATAACCTGGTATGAGGGTCATTTGGCTTTCCAACAGTGACAGGCACCACAGCTGACCCTAATCCTGTCCACTCTGATGTCTGCTGTCACAACTTGTCCGCTGGTGCTATTGGCAGATGGTCAGAAGTGAGAAACCTGGCTGAATCTTTCCCCTCCTCTAGTCCAGGATCACTCCTCTCATATATACTGTAGTGTCAGTAGGCTGTCCTTGTGGTTCTCTTTCCTCAGCACTCCAGCTGATACATTCAGTTATTTCACTCCTGGGGAGGAATGTGGCAATCCTTGCTAAACTGAATGCTTGACAGTTTTCAAACAGCATGGCCTATAATGGCTATTAACCCTCAGGAAGTATTGTTGTGTACCTTTAAGCTTGGATTGTGATATTTACAACTGAATAGTTCCTCATTTTTGTGATTAAAGTGTATTTCTCTAGAGTTTATTTCAGTGGTCACTGTGTGCTAATTCTAGGAAGACATTAAGCAAACGAACATTCATTCCAGTTAACAGAGTACAGTAGACAGTCACTCTATTTCCTGCCTTCCCTTTTTTTAAAATTGCATAACTAATGATAATGTGTGCTCTCTACTCTTTACAGAGAAGGATTTCTCTGAATTAATAGAAAAGTTTAGAATTTCATTAACACATTTAATTTTGATACTGTTTTGTTTTGTGTGCACAAACTTACATTACAAAAACCATCCTAGTTTGTCTTCCCACAACTTTACACTTTCCCTTTCAATTCCTTCTACTGTGGTAGCACTCACTTTTCTTCCAAAAGCTGCCGCTGATATTCCTCAAACTCCTCCCTGGTCATTCCAGTGCTTTGCGGAGTTGGCTTTCCATCTCCCTCTGCTGCTTTCTCCTCTTCTCCTCCTCCTCCTCCTCCTCCTCCTCCTCCTCCACCTCCAAGATCTTTTAATTTTCCACTGATCATGGTTTTGAGGAAGAATGTCATTTTGGCAGAAACTGGTCTAATTACAGGGAGGGAAAGCAAGCTGGTGTTGCCTGGAACAGAGTGCGCGTGAAGGATGGATAAGCCTTGGGTGTAATTGGTAGACATCGAGCTAAACGGCTTAAATCATTATAAGATGCCACAGTGAAGTATTGGGCTTCTTCACTGCTCCGATCTGTTGGCCCATTTTCCCCTGTTAAAGGAGGTACAGCATTTATGTTTGAAAAATGAATCCCACAAATAGTGAGAGCTTGCTTTCGCATTTGTAAGACCTGTCCAATTAATATTTTGTGACATTAAAATGAAGCAAATAAATGCTTATTATTTGAAAGAATCCATGAAATATTATTAGAGGGTACATAATAAAAATTGTTTCTATGGGAACATGGCATAGATAGAGTGCACAGCTAGCATCTTTTTCTCTGAGCAAAGATGTCTCATATTACAAGGCAGTGGGCAAGTCAGAGGAGGCGTGCAGAGCTAATTTTTTACACAGAGTGTGGTGGGTGCTGGAATGTGTTGCCAACGGTGGTAGTGGCGTCATGTTCTATGTATGCGTTCCTGTGTTATTCATCGAGCAATGTAACACTGCACAAGCTTGTCTGAAACAAAGTCAGGGTAGAGGGATTGCTGCAAATCTGCAATGGAAACAGAAAATAGTCAGCAGAGCAGACAGCATTTGTGAAGGGAGAAACTGAGTTAATGCAACATGTTAGTGAGGAATGCCTGTTGGGTATGTGAAGAAACAAGAAAGGGATCAGGGAAAAATCGAAGGGAAGAGAAATCTGTTATTGCTATAAACAAGGGAGTAATCAAATAGTATCTGTTCTGTTGTGCTTATCCGCTGTTTTATATCAAAATAAACTTTATTCATAATTATAAATTTACAAGAATAAACAATGTAATGCTTTTTCATCCTTACATTCATAGTCAATGCTTTGAGTAGTGTCCTATACATTTCTTAAAACTGATTGGACATGGGGCCGTCTGAGATGGTGCATGTTGTCGTGTGAATGAAATCACCGGAGAAAATTACTGGTAGATACAAAGCAACTGCTTTATTTGATAAAACAAGGTACAGCAGGCATCATATGGAGACACTTTCAGTTGAAAGGTCTGCTGGCCCATTGTGGGGCTCCATATTTTATGTGCTAAACATCAAAGGACAATTTCATATTTACAATATATGGATGATGCTTTCTTTGAAACTATGCTCAAGCTTCACACTTCCTGATTTGCATCCACACCACAGATATTTCAGTGAATTTTAATCAGCATTGTCTGGTGTGGGATTCACAGTTTTGAGGAACACATTGTTCAGAGCTGCACTCCAAATTAAATTCACAATACATATTCAGATGTGAAGACTGGTAGCCCAAAGTCAATTGCTAAATTTATATGTCCTAAACCCAAAAATTGCTCTAAAATTCACTACTACAATAATTAAGGAGATTCTTCACCCCTCCCTCTCCAGTGGTGGAGAACCCCACACTGTGGTCATTTCCCACCGCTTTTCAATTTAACTGGGCATGGGATACTAGTCAGGTTGTTCTGTCTATTCCTAAACTCTTGATATTCCTTGCTTAAGTGAATAACTCATTTAATACATCTGATCTATTTCATACCTGTAATCTTCACTAATACCCTAATGACTCTATGCTATATCTCTTCCATTGATTTTATATCCACCAATAGCTCTGAAGTTCTCCCATTTTCCGCTTTCTATTAACCTTAATCCAAAACTCTGGTGCCCATGTTCTAATCAAATCATATAAACCTATCACACTCTAACTTCCCTGGCTCCACTGCTTGAATACCTTCCATTAATAATCCTCACTTTCAAGTCCCAGTTGGCCTGACCCTCCTTTTCTGTAATCTCATCTAGCCATGGTTTCTGAATATCACTCACTTCCTCCAATAGCAGTAGTAGTGCAATCACTCGAGTCGAGTATGATGTTCTCCTAAGCAGTTTGCAGGATGTTAGGGTGGTTTCCATGAATGAAGAATGCCCGTGTGTGACCTTGTTTAATGTGGGAAGGCTGGGCTGTATGGGCAGCCTCCATTTAATCCTTGACAGAGCGGGGTCTGGGTCCCTGGACATGGAATGCAAGAGAACTGGGACCCCTCACTGCTACAGCCTTATCTCCATCTTCATTGCTGTTGTGATATGCCATCATCTTCACCAGCTCCGTCAATGAGGTCGTGGTTGGATTGCACTTTGTCTAAAACCTCTCCCTTCGATCTTACCACCATGGGTGACCCTACCAGGAGCTAAGCGGCAGGTGGCTAATCTGCAGACCGCATCGCTCTCAGGGTCTCAGGAACTCACAAAACTCTTCACCATGAAAAGGCGACGATCCTCGGAGAAGTACTTCCTCCAATATGCCTCTGGTGACCTTCCTCGAATGCCCTAAGCAATGGTTTTGTGTCTCTATCTTTTTGATCAGCTTTCTTATCCCCTTATTTGCCTTGGTGCAATTTTTTTTGTTTCATAGACCACTGTATATGTCTGGTTGGGGCTGACTCCTCCAAAATGAGATAGGAGAAGAGTAATGATAATTACATTCTTTGTGATATGGACTACTTTTGGTGGCCATAAAGACATTTTCTGAAGTGTTTTCCCCAATTGACCTAAATTTAATCTCAGCTTATTTCCCAGTTTATTTCAACCCCCCTTGCCAAGGTGGGAGGCATTGTGGTGGACCAAATAACCTAAACAGTGATCAATGTCAACAAGGGATCAGGAGGGCTGTTCCTGTTATCCTTCACACAACAGAATTAGACCATGAACATCATAAGGCCTTATTCCTTGTCTGGACTGTGCTGCAATAACGGAAGTCAGGCAGCAATGTGAAATAGTGAATAGGCCTGAAGGCAATTCAGGAACAGCATCTTCCCCTCTGCCATCCATTTTTAAATGGACATGGATCCCATGAACACTACCTCACTGCTTTTTTTATTTTTTTATTTGCACTACTTATTTTAACTTAACTATATAATAGACATATACATACTTACTGTAATTCAGTTTTTTTTTCTCCATATTGGTTTATTATGCATTTCATTGTACTGCTGCTGTAAAGTTAACAAATTTCACAACATATGCTGGCGATACCAAACCTGATTCTGATTCTGAGCTGCTACCATCGGGCAAGAGGTACAGGAACCTTGGGTCCCACACCACCAGGTTCAAGAACAGTTATTACCCTTATCCTGAAATCTCTGTCAGGCTCACCACCACTCTGAACTATTCCACACCTACTGACTCACTTTCAAGGACTCTACAGCTTATGTTGTCAGTATTGTATTTTTTATTTGCAGTTTCCCTTGCTTCGCACAATGATTGATTGTCAGTCTTTGTTTATGTATTTTCCTAAATTCTTTATTTTCTTGTAAATGGCTGCAAGAAAATGAATCTCCAGGTAGTACATAGTAACATAAACGTACTTTGATAATAAATTTACTTTGACTTTGACAATGTTATTTATCAACCAGGCAGCAAGTGTTCCCATTCCAGGTCACTAAGTAGGGTATCCTGCAACAGGGAAAACTCGACATTAAACTCCAAAAGACTGGCATACCCAGGACCTGTGGTGCTGGACAAGTACATCTTCTGGGCTTTTGAATGTCATTTCTGTCAATAGACAATACACTTCAATTTCTTTTAGGTTACATAGCAGTGTAAGTGCTGTGTAACCAGGTAGGTTTAACCAGAGTGAGTAAACTGGGACTTGGTGAATGGGGTGTCCTGATCAATGGTCTCGACCCAAAATGCTGACTGTACTCTTTTCCACGGATGCTGCCTGGCCTGCTGAGTTCTTCCAGTATTTTGTGTGTGTCGATAGGAACTGGGTGAGTGGGAAGAGAACAAGTCGAACAATTCTCGGTGAGCCAGATACTGAACCACTGGGATTTTTGAATTGTCAGATGGTGGATTAATGGAGTTTTACTGTACTTTCTAAATGAGTACTAGATTGGAACTTCCACCATTTTTATCCATGTCATCCTCCAGAATACTGAGCTCATTATCCCGGCTGGTTCTCCAACACAGTGCTGACTGTGAACCTACCCGCTTCAATAAGCCAAAACTCTCTCTGCTCTGAGGAACATGGACAATCTTGCCGTGCCATTTCAACAAAGTTTAAAGTTCATTTTAGTTCTTTTACAGGTCTGCCCAATGCTTATCGAGCATCCCCAAAGTCAGATTTTAATATCTCATTATCATTAGTGAGGCATTACTGTGCACAAAGTAGCTGTGAATTTCCTAATATTAGAAGAGGGATTCACATTTCAAACTCACCTACTGAAGTGTCAAACACTTTGGGATGATACAGGGAAGTGAAATGTGCACTTCAATTCATTCTTCCCTTTGTGGAGACACACCAAGCTGGAGGAACTCAGTAGGTCACAGGCAGCATCTATGGAAATGAATAAACAGTCGACATTTCGGGCCATAGAACCATAGAACATTACAGCACAGAAACAGGCCTTTTGGCCCTTCTTGGCTGTGCCGAACCATTTTTCTGCCTAGTCCCACTGACTTGCACCTGGACAATATCCCTCCATACACCTCTCATCCATGTACCTGTCCAAGTTTTTCTTAAATGTTAAAAGTGAGCCTGCATTCACCACTTCATCTGGCAGCTCATTCCACACTCCCACCACTCTCTGTGTGAAGAAGCCCTCCCTAATGTTCCTTTTAAACTTTTCCCCCTTCACCCTTAACCCATGTCCTCTGATTTTTTTCTCCCCTGACCTCAGTGGAAAAAGCCTGCTTGTATTCGCTCTATCTATACCCATCATAATTTTACATACCTCGATCCAATCTCCCCTCATTTTTCTACGCTCCAGGGAATAAAGTCCTAACCTATTCAACCCTTCTCTGTAACTCAATTTCTCAAGTCCCGGCAACATTCTTGTAAACCTTCTCTGCACTCTTTCAACCTTATTAATATCCTTCCTGTAATTCGGTGACCAAAACTGCACACAATACTCCAAATTCGGCCTCACCAATGGCTTATACAACCTCACCATAACATTCCAACTCTTATACTCAATACTTCGATTTATAAAGGCCAATGTACCAAAAGCTCTCTTTACTACCCTATCTACCTGTGATGCCACTTTTAGGGAATTATGTATCTGTATTCCCAGATCCCACTGTTCTACTGCACTCCTCAGTGCCCTACCATTTACCTTGTATGATCCACCTTGGTTTTTCCTTCCAAAATGCAATACCTCACACTTGTCTGTATTAAACTCAATCTGCCATTTTTTCAGCCCATTTTTCCAGCTGGTTCAAATCCCTCTGCAAGCTTTGAAAACCTTCTTCACTGTCCACTACACCTCCAATCTTTGTATCATCAGCAAATTTGCTGATCCAATTTACCACATTATCATCCAGATCACTGATATAGATGACAAATAACAATGGACCCAGCACTGATCCCCACTAGTCACAGGCCTCCACTCAGGGAATCAATCCTCCACTACCACGGGCCGAAACCGTTCTTCAGGATTGGAAAGGAAGGGGGAAGATGACAGAATAAAATCATGGTGGGAGGGGAAGGAGGATAGTGATGGGTGAAGCCAGGCGGGTGAGTAAGGTAAAGGGCTGGAGATGAAGGAATCCATAAGAGAAAGGGAAGAAGGAGTGGACTCAGAGGGTGGTGACAGGCAGGTGAGAAGAGGTAAGGGGCCAGAGTGGGTAATAGAAGAAGAAAGGAGGGAAATTTTTTTTTACTGGAAGGAAAACTCGATATTCATGCCATCTGGTTGGCGGCTACCCGGATGGAACATAAGGTGTTACTTCACCACTCTAAGGATAGCCTCATCAAGGCCAGGGACTGGCATGTCAGAATGAGAGTGGGGTGGATGGAGCTGAGGCACCCAATAGAGCGGTTCCCTGATTTATAACACGTCTCACAACTGTAGAGGAGGCCACATCAGGACCTTTGGACACAATAGGCAACCTCAGCAGGTTTGCAGGTGAAGTGTTGCCTCCCCCGGATGGACCGTTTGCGGCCCTGATTGGAGGTAAGGGAGGAGGTTGGTTTGGAGGTTTGGTTGTTTGTCGCGATGTACCAGGAGGAAGATTAGTGGGGAGGGATGAATGAACAAGGAAATCACAGAGGGAGTGATCCCTGCAGAAAGCAGAGGAGGGGTGAGGTAAAGGAATGTTATTTTTGTGGTAGGATCCCTTTAGAGGTGGTGGAGGTTGCAGAGAATGAAGTGTTAGGTGAGGAGGCTCATGGGGTTGCAGGTAAGGACAAGAAGAACTCCATTACTGTTAAGGCAGCGGAAAGGTGGAGTGAGCCGTATGGTTGGGAAATGGAGGAGATTCAGGTGAGGGCAACATCAATGCTGGAGGAAGGGAAACTCTGTTCTTTGAAGAAGGAGAGCTTCTCTGATATACTGGGAAGGTAAGACATGTCCTTGGAACAGGCGTGGTAAAGACAAAGGAACTGAGAAAAGGGAAAAGGATTTTTACAAGAGATGGGGTGGTAAGAGGTATAGTCAAGATAACCATGGAAATCGGTAGGTTTATAAAAGATGTCAGTCGACAGTTTGTCTCCAGAGATGGATACAGAGAGATCGAGAAAGGGGAGGGAAATGTCCAAAATGGACCAGGTGAATTTAAGGGCACGGTGGAAGTTGGAGGCAAAATTGATGAAATTGATTAATCTATCATGGGTGCATGAAGCAGTACCAATGCAATTGTCAATGTAGTGAAGGAAGAGTTGGGGAGCATTACCAGGGAAGGCTTGGAACATGGACTGTTCTACGTAGCCAATGAAAAGGCAGGCATAGCTGGGATCCATGTGGATTCCAATGGCTATTTCTTGAGCCTGGAGAAAGTGGGAGGAGCCAAAGAACAATTGTTGAGGGTGTGGACCAGTTCTGCCAGATGGAGGAGGGTGGTGGTAGCGGAAAACTGGTTGGTTCTTCTATTGGGAAGTAAGTGGAGAGCTTTAAGGCCTTCTTGATGGGGGTAGAAGTGCACAGGGACTGATGAAAATGAGGCGGTCAGGGCCAGGTAGTGAGGAGATCAAGAGTATGAGAAGTGTCACGGTTGTAGGTGGGAAGGAACTGAACGATGAGGGATAGAATGGAATCAAGCTATGAGAACATGACTTTTGTGGATCTTGAGCAGGAGGTAGAAGTGAGCAGTGCGGGGAAAGGTAACTGTGAGTTTGGTGGCTGTGGATGGGAGCTGCCCAGAGTTGTTGTGGTTTGTGATGGTGTTGGAGACAGTTTTTTGATGGTCCGGTGTGGGGTCCTCTTAAATGGGTAGGTATGACAAGGTATCTGAGAGTTGTCATCTGGCCTCAGCAAGGTAGAGGTCAGTTTGCCACACTACAACACTACTCTCTTAATGTTCACATAAAGGTGACCACTCTGGCAAGAAATTCTGCCATAGGCATCATAAAGACAAGAGATTCTGTAGATGCTGGAAATCGCCTCGGCCCAAAACATGGACTGCTTATTCCTCTCCATCAATGCTGCCTGACCTGCTGAGTTCCTCCAGCATTTTGTGTGTGTTTCTCTGCCATACTCATCTCTTGGCTAAGATATCAAGTCACAGCTAAGATTTTCAATCCAAGAAGTTATTAAATGGTTACAAGGTCCTGTGGTCTCCAAACCACCTGCAAACAGATGAAGATAAAGATGGCTATTGTCATGGCTTCTACCTGGGCTTACTGCATAGCAAAAAAAAAAGGCAGCAGTATAGCAGGAAATGTAGCTGCTGATTTATTTGTCTGAGTTCAGCCAACTCAGCTAAGACTGGCTTGTAGTCCTAGAGCCTTACCGATGTTACTATCATATTGAGGTTTTCCATTAGCAGAACCACAGCAACTGATCAGTATCGTGTAATCCTACCGTTTGTATACTGTGTTAATGGGTTATGGTAGTTTAAAATGATTTGATAGTATGTCCTGGGTTCTTCATGTTGAGCTCAATGGATATGGAGCTGGAGGAAAAATAATTGGATTCTCCCAGATTTTTAAACTTCAGTTAGAAGAAATGATGTGATCATTGCAAATAAATCAACAGCTACATTTCCTACAGACTATACAGTATCTCAAAAGTTTGCAAATGGAAAAAAGGTTACATTCAACTGTGGTATCTTCTTTACATCTGACAAAATGTAACTGATTACAATGAATGCAAGCAATTCAGCAATCTCAATAAAGAAAAACAGAAATAAAAACTCTCTCTAATGCAGGCAATGTGAATTCCAGGGCTGAAAATGTACACAAGGACACCCCTCAAGTCCTACAAGACCCAGTGAGTGATGAGCAATAGAGGAGCTCGGGAAATGTCACTGTAAAGTGTCAACTCAGAAGACTAGTTCAACTCTAGAGATCTGCCCTTTTATCTTATCTTGGTAAGAACAGGATTCAGATGGGGACTATGTTTAAGGCTTTGATCCAAGCTTTTTCTAAATGAAAGCCTGCTTAGATACTTAAACCTGATCTGAGAGCAGCCAAGTTGAGGCTGAACTGTGAATGGCCATTCCAATCTTAAACTTACCACAGCATTTCCAAACTCAACCTGACTGGGGCCATTCCAAACTTAATGTGACAATGTCCTTCCCTAATTCAACCTGACCACAGTCATTTCAAACTCAACCTGACCATGGCCATTCTAAACTGAACCTGAGCATGGCCATTCCAAACTCAACCTGACCATGCCCATTCCAAACTCAACCTGACCATGCCCATTCCAAACTCAACCTGACCATGGCCATTCTAAACTCAACCTGACCATGGCCATTCCAAACTCAACCTGACCATGGCCATTCCAAACTCAACCTGACCATGGCCATTCTAAACTCAACCTGAGCATGGCCATTCTAAACTCAACCTGAGCATGGCCATTCCAAACTCAACCTGACCATGGCCATTCCAAACTCAACCTGACCATGGCCATTCCAAACTCAACCTGACCATGGCCTTTCCAAACTCAACCTGACCATGGCCATTCCAAACTCAACCTGACCATGGCCATTCTAAACTCAACCTGACCATGGCCATTCCAAACTCAACCTGACCATGGCCATTCTAAACTCAACCTGACCATGGCCATTCCAAACTCAACCTGACCATGGCCATTCTAAACTCAACCTGACCATGGCCATTCTAAACTCAACCTGACCATGGCCATCCAAACTCAACCTGACCATGGCCATTCTAAACTCAACCTGACCATGGCCATCCAAACTCAACCTGACCATGGCCATTCCAAACTCAACCTGACCATGGCCTTTCCAAACCCAACCTGAGCATGGCCATTCCAAACTCAACCTGACCATGGCCATCCAAACTGAACCTGACCATGGCCATTCCAAACTCAACCTGACCATGGCTATTCCAAACTCAACCTGACCATGGCCTTTCCAAACTCAACCTGACCATGGCCATTCCAAACTCAACCTGACCATGACCATTTTAAACTCAACCTGACCATGGCCATCCAAACTCAACCTGACCATGGCCATTCCAAACTCAACCTGACCATGGCCATTCTAAACTCAACCTGACCATGGCCATCCAAACTCAACCTGACCATGGCCATTCTAAACTCAACCTGACCATGGCCATCCAAACTCAACCTGACCATGGCCATTCCAAACTCAACCTGACCATGGCCTTTCCAAACCCAACCTGAGCATGGCCATTCCAAACTCAACCTGACCATGGCCATCCAAACTGAACCTGACCATGGCCATTCCAAACTCAACCTGACCATGGCCATCCAAACTGAACCTGACCATGGCCATTCTAAACTCAACCTGACCATGGCCTTTCCAAACTCAACCTGACCATGGCCATCCAAACTCAACCTGACCATGGCCATTCTAAACTCAACCTGACCATGACCATTCCAAACTCAACCTGACCATGGCCTTTCCAAACTCAACCTGACCATGGCCATCCAAACTCAACCTGACCATGGCCATCCAAACTCAACCTGACCATGGCCATTCCAAACTCAACCTGACCATGACCATTTTAAACTCAACCTGACCATGGCCATCCAAACTCAACCTGACCATGGCCATTCCAAACTCAACCTGACCATGGCCTTTCCAAACTCAACCTGACCATGGCCATTCCAAACTCAACCTGACCATGGCCATTCTAAACTCAACCTGACCATGGCTATTCCAAACTCAACCTGACCATGGCCATTCTAAACTCAACCTGACCATGGCCATTCCAAACTCAACCTGACCATGGCCATTCTAAACTCAACCTGAGCATGGCCATTCCAAACTCAACCTGACCATGGCCATTCTAAACTCAACCTGACCATGCCCATTCCAAACTCAACCTGACCATGGCCATTCCAAACTCAACCTGACCATGGCCATTCCAAACTCAACCTGAGCATGGCCATTCCAAACTCAACCTGACCATGGCCATTCTAAACTCAACCTGACCATGCCCATTCCAAACTCAACCTGACCATGGCCATTCTAAACTCAACCTGACCATGGCCATCCAAACTCAACCTGACCATGGCCATTCCAAACTCAACCTGACCATGGCCATCCAAACTGAACCTGACCATGGCCATTCCAAACTCAACCTGACCATGGCCTTTCCAAACTCAACCTGACCATGGCCTTTCCAAACTCAACCTGACCATGGCCATCCAAACTCAACCTGACCATGGCCATTCTAAACTCAACCTGACCATGACCATTTTAAACTCAACCTGACCATGGCCATCCAAACTCAACCTGACCATGGCCATTCCAAACTCAACCTGACCATGGCCTTTCCAAACTCAACCAGACCATGGCCATTCTAAACTCAACCTGACCATGACCATTTTAAACTCAACCTGACCATGGCCATCCAAACTGAACCTGACCATGGCCATTCCAAACTCAACCTGACCATGGCCTTTCCAAACTCAACCTGACCATGGCCATCCAAACTCAACCTGACCATGGCCATTCAAAACTCAACCTGACCATGGCCATTCCAAACTGAACCTGACCATGGCCTTTCCAAACTCAACCTGAAAATGTCCATCCCTAACTCAGCTTGACCATGGTTCTTCCAAACTCAACCTGTCCATGTCCATCCAAACTCAACTTGACCACAACCAATACAAACTCAACCTGCCAGTGACACTCCAAACCCAACTTGATTGTGGCCATTCCAAACTCAAACTGACCAAAACCAGTCTAAACTTGACTGTATTGACCATTACAAATGTGACCTACCGGTAACCCAGCCCAATCACAGTCAATCTGAACCTGAGCAAGGAACAGTCAATTCAAACCTCAGCTGAGCATGACCAATCTAAACGTGACCTAACCACAGCCAACTCTAACCTAATTTTTTGAATACTTGACTCAAATGTATTAACATCATAAACATGACAACCTTAGCCATGCCGTTGATCTGCTTGACAATTAAAGACCAAACACTGATCAAGAACAGAGGATACACATTGCTAACTAGTCCATGCTGAGCTGGATAAAAAGCCCTGAACTAGCCAGCACACCATGGCCTGATGCCACTCACATATATATTTATGTCCTGCTGGTCTTAGGTCGAGTAGCCGAGCTTTTTTTTCAAAGGCTTATTATAACTCACCATGTGAGGTGAACAAAGCTGTACATGGTACTCTAATTGACATTGACCATCTCATTCAGGGACACAAGCGTAATCTTTGTTTAAAGATCAATTGTCCTTTTGACTACAGTTATTGCTCGTGAAGCTTTAGAGAAATACCCAGATTCCCACCTGCTTAAAAGCAATATGCACATTTGACTTTAACTTACATGCAGGATTTATTCTATGTAAATCACCATTCTGCCAATCATGATTCTTTTGGCAACAAATGTAAATATTCTATTATTTTTCACCATTCCTTAGTAATTTTTCGTTATTTCTCTATCTACATTTTTGCACCTTGAATAATTTTAAGGTCGAACAAATGAGGAATAAAATAGACACTGAGGGATAAAAAACAATTTTGGCTTAAAAAGCTACTCAATAGCCCAGATGGGTTTCCATGGAGATGTCAGTGTTGGAATTGGCCAGCTGCAGTTCCCAGTCTGGCCATGTTTTTGATGCGGTTAACCTTTGATTACAATCATGTTCCTATGCAGAGTTCCAGTTTTTGAATGGCTGGGATGTTAATACAGGTATATGAGACAGTTCCTCAGCCAATCATATCCAGCTGCAAGGTGTTTGTTTTGGAGCAGATGGAGGAGAAATAAAAAACGGAAAGAAAAGATTTGAAGTTTCAAAATTGGACACGTTTCAGTGCAGTGAATGAGCTGGAAGGTGAACTCAAAATTAAGGGCAAAAGAGGATGAAATTCACATGGGAAGAATGCAATTGAAAAGTTTTTATCTCTTATATGCTGTACTTTGCAATATTAGGATCAGAATTCTCAAAGATTAACCCATTCTTTGTGTCTGAGTAGATTTATACTTAAATGTCAAAAGGCTTGAGCTGAATCATAACAAGACCATAAGACTATAAAACATAGGAGCAGAATTCAGCCTTTTGGCCATCAAATCTACTGTGCTATTTCATCATGACTGATCCATTTCCCTCTTAACTCCATTCTCCTGCCTTCTCCCCATAACCTTTTACACCCTGACTAATCAAGAATCTATCAACTGCCACCCTAAATGTACCCAATGACCCGGCCTCTACGACCACATGTGGCAGCAAGTTCTACAGATTCTACTGATCCCTGCGGCTCTCCACCCTCTGACTAAAGAAATCATTCCTCATCTCCATTCTAACTGGAAATCACTCTATTCTGAAGCTGTGCCCTCTTATCCTAGACTCCTCCACCAAAGGAAACATCCTCTTCACATCCACTCTATCTAGGCCTTATGATGAAATCACTCCTCATTCTTCAAACTTCCAGTGAGTAAAGACCCAGAGCCTTCAAGGGTCCAGATGTATGAGTATTTGGATAAACATGGACTCATTAGGAATAGTCAGCATGGTTTTCTGTGTGGTAAGTCATGTCTAATCAATCTTATAGAGTTTTTTGATGAAATAACCAAAAAAGTTGATGAAGGAAAGGCATTGAATTTTGTTTACATGGACTTTAGCAAGGCTTTTGACAAGATCCCACTTGGGAGTTCGGCTGCCATTCAAGATGACATAGTAAATCCATTTCATTAGACATTGACATTGTGGGAGACGCCAGAGAGTAGTACTAAATGGTTGCCTCTCTGACTGGTGGCCTGTGACTAGTGGAGTGCCGCAGGGATCAGTACTGGGTCCATTGTATTTTGTCATTTATATCAACAATTTGGATGATAATGTGGTTAACTGAATCAGCAAATTTGCAGATGACACTAAGACTGGGGTGTAGTAGACAACGAGGAAGACTTTCAAAGCTTGCAGCTGGAACTGAACCAACTGGAAAAATGGCAGATGGAATTTAATGCAGACGAATGTGAGGAGTTGCACTTTGGTAAGACTAACCAAGGTAGGTCTTGCAGAGTGAATGGTAGGACAGTGAGGATTGCAGTAGAACAAAGGAATCTGGGAATACAGGTCCATAATTCTTTGAAAGTGTCATCACAGGTAGATAGAATAGTAAAGGCAACTTCTGCCGCTTCATAAATCTAAGTATTTTAGGAGACGTGATGTTATGTTGAAGTTGTAGAAGATGTTGCTGAGGCCTAATGTGGAGTATTGTGTGCAGGTTTGGTCAACTAATTACTAGAAGGATATAAATGAGATTGAAAGAGTACAGAGAAAACTTACAAGGATTTTTTTCTCCAATCCTGAGTTATAAGGAAAGCTTGAATAGGTTAGGACTTTATTCCTGGAAGGTTAACATAGAAGGTTAAAGGGAGATTTGATAGAGGTATACAAAACTATGAAGGGTATAGCTAGGGTAAATGCAATTAGGCTTTTTCCACTGAGGTTGAGTGGGACTACAACTGGAGGTCATGGGTTAAGGGTGAAAGGTGACAAGTTTAAGGGGAACATGAGGGGAAACTTCTTCACTCAGAGGGTGGTGAGAGTGTGGAACGAGCTGCCAGCGCAAGTGGTTAATGTGAGCTAAATTTAAATATTTAAGAAAAGATTAGATGGGTACATGGATGTTAGGGGTATGGAGGACTCTGGTCTGGATGCAGGTCAATGGGAGTAGGTAGTTTAAGGGCTGAAGGGTCTGTTTCTGAGCTGTATTTTTCTATGACTGTCTGACTCTATTCCCTAGTGAGCTCATCCACAAGATTCTCCAAAAAGCCATCTTGGAGGCAATCCACAAACTCTCTCAAAATAACAAGCTCATGGAGTCAGAAATTTCTGTAAAACTTGAAGTTCAAATTATATTAAAACAAGTGGATGTATTTTCCATTACAAACTGTGGAGATAAGTAACGTGCTCATTATACTTGGTCTGACTCGCTCCTTAACACACAAAATCTCTCTCATTGTTTGGTTACCTCTCTGAAGTCTCTGCAGATTTCCAACACTGCCCATTAACCCCAGGCCTGCTACTTTTTCCTGAACATCTCTCCAAGAGCTTTACTGATTTGTTTCCTTCTCTTTACTATTTTGCCTGCATCTTGCCTCTATCCTAATTAACCTACAATGCCACTTCATCTTTCTCTGCTTTGTGAAGAATCTTGTGGCAGTTTATTACATTTAGTAAGTCAGTAACCCAAGGAAAGAATTTTAAATCATGGAATTGTATTCCAGAGGGACATCCCATCAGTTAGAGAGCTTTATGCTTATATTCAAAGAGTTTTTGCATTGTATAGCACATAGGCAGACTCCCTGGCTCACCATCTACTACCTACTGAATGCTGGTAAATCTGTAGCCTTCAATATGTTGTTGATTCAAGTTCTTATCTAAACTCTTCCTAAATGTTATGAGAGCACCTGCTTCACCATAAACTCACTGCGGAAAGATCCTGCAAGTGTGAAGGAAGTGGATTCAATAAGAAACTTCCAAAGGTTTTTGTATAGGTTCTTGAGGATGAGGAACCTACAGGTTACTGGCAAAGCCTGCTAATGTGCTATAACCTCAGCTGTTCTCACAATGAGCCAGCCTAGGTATGCCAGCTGTTCACTGGTTTCTGAGCTGTAAATTTTAGAGATTCTATTTCATGATTCCAAATATAATGTACAAGTTTACATGCTTGAATAATTACCAGTAAGAACACATTATATATTTTTCTGAGTTAATACAGGCCATGATCTGGATGAAAAGAATAAACCAAGTTACTCTAAAAGTTTAATTGCATTCTAGGGTCATGCTGTGGATCAGCTGAGACAACGGGAATAAAAGGAATTTTATGGCGAGGTAGCAAGGCTCAGTCGAAACAGTGTAAGCGGAGAGGAGTAATACAGGGATTAAACACAAACTCAATCATTCGAATAGCCGAGATGAATACGAGTACTGATTGGAATCTAAGCTCTCGTTGCACTAATCCTTGCGCATAAAGAATACAAGATTGTTTTCAATGAAAGCGCAAGGAGGGCTTATTTGACCAGTTATATTATTTTATTAACAAATTAAATCACTAGATAGTGGTATTGGATTGCTGATTGCAGACCCTGATTGCAGTCAACATTCAAGGAAGTTAAGAAGTACTTCTATTTAGTTGTGAGTCTCCCAGCGCTCTCACAGCCCAGGAGAGAGGCACTTTTAGTTCAGGGAAGTAGTGCAAAGTGTGTACTGCCAACCTTTCATAGTGCGAAACTTCATAATTATGCTGCAGTTTCTGCATCAATGGAAAATTACTTCAGTTTTCAAAGGGGCAGATGTGGCAGTGTAGCTGTGCTATTTTGTTATTGGTTCAAGGGCAAGTTGACGTGTTTGGGAGCATGTAATCTCCTCAAAGTGCTGGCCTCACAACCATTTTGCTCCGTGCCAGCTGGAATGTAATTTTTGTACAAATTTTCTCCAGCTCCTCTGCTGATGTCTCCCAGTTTCATTGGGTGGTGGGGTCCTCAGGAGTCTCCCACAGGCACCCACTCTCCAGCCGCAGTGGGAAATGAAGGGTGCACAACTTAGCTCCACAGAAAAGTGGAGACACAAGGGACTGAAGATGCTGGAATCTGGAGCAACAATCAGCTGGAGGAACTCCAGTTCATTCCCAATGGAAATTGGAGATATTTTCGATATGGTAAAACTCTGATAATCTGACACCCTCTGGGACTTTGGTGGTGTCATACCAGCAAATATTCCAGACTATTAGATATGCTCCTACCAAAAGCCAAACACACTTCTTTCACTTGTTTTTGACACAGTATATTATAAAATAATAAACTTGATGAGATTAAAGAGCATAATAGACAAGGGAGCAGAATTAGGCCATTCAGCCCATCAAATCTGCTCTGCTATTTGATCATGGCTGATTTATTTTCACTCTAAACTCCATTCTCCTACCTTCTCCCCATAGTCTTTGATAAACTTACCAATCAATAACCTATCAACTTCCACTTTAAATATACTCAATGACTTGACCTCCACAGAAACATCCTCTCCATGGCTTCTCCATCTAGACCTTTCGATATTCAGTACGTTTCAGTGACCTCTCCCTTTATTCTTCTCTCTCTCCAGTGCAAACACGTCCTTTCTTCAATATGGGGCCCAACATACTCCACATGTGGTCTGACGAATGCCTTATAAACCCAGCGCACATCCCTGACTCCTGGTGTTCCAGATCCAGTCTGCTCTTGTTGCAGACTCGGGCAAAATTCCAGACCCCACCCTAGGCCTCCAGTTCTCCTGCACACCCTGCTCACACTCTGGCTGCCTGGCTCACATTCCAGACTGAAGAGGAAGCCAGGTATGGCTTGTGGGTAATGCCGAAAAGAGGGTTCAAAGGAGGTTCATGAAAATGATTCGGGAGTAAACAACTTGTCACATGAAGAGCGTTTGATGGCTCTGGGCCTGTATTCACTGGCATTCAGATGAATGAGGGGTGACCTCATTGAAACCTATCAAATGGTGAAAGGCCTTGACAGAGCGGATGTAGAGAGGATGTTTCCTGTGGTGGGAGTGTCTAAGACCAGAGGACACAGCCTCAAATAGGGGGCGTCCTTTTAGAATGGAGATGAGAAGGAATTCCTTTAGCCAGAGAGTGGTGATTCTTTGGAATTTGTTGCCACGGGCAGCTGCAGAGGCCAAGTCCTTATGTATATTTAATACAGAGGTTGATAGATTCTTGATTGGCCAGGGCATGAAGGCATACCAGGGGTGAGGGGGGGGGGGAAGGCAGAAGATTGAGGCTGAGAGGAAAAATGGATCAGCCACGATGAAATGGTGGAGTAAACTTGATGGGTTGAATGGCCTAATTCTTCTCCTACATCTTATGGTAATACAACCAAAGGAACTCGACTACCCCAATCCCCAGCCAACGTGTGAACATGCACAGTACATCATTCCTGGTCATTATGCTCCAATTCTGCAGCAGTCCACCACACTATTTACAAATTAAACTACAGAGGGCCTATTTGATTAGATCATCTACTGTCACCATACATGCACGAGGCAAATTCTTGCACAAAGGCCACTCTGCCAGAGGAAATATAAAGAAGTTATTTGGCTTACTGAATGATGTTTACAATGCCAGTTTCTAGTTGGAGGAACCATTATTCAATAAGCAGTAATGTGTCAACATCTCAGAGGTTCAAAACATTGATGCAATCATGAAGAAGGCATAGCAGTGGATATACTTTGTTAAGTGTTGAAGAGAGTTGGCATGTCACTGAAGACTCTAGCAAATTGCTAGGGATGTTCCATGGAGAGCTTTCTGATGGGTATGGAGGCTCCAAAGCACAGGATTGAAGAACATTGCAGGGGATAGTAGGCTTGGCCATCTCCCATCATGGACATTAGCTTTCCCACCATTGTGAACACCTTCAAAATGTGGTGCTTCAAAAAGGTGGCGTCCATCATTAAAGACACTCATCATCTAGGACATGTCCTCTTCTCTTTACGCCCACCACGGAGCAGGTACTGAAGCCTGAAGACTCACTCTTAACGTTTTAGGAACAGCTTCTTTCCCTCCACTATCAGATCTCTGAACAGTCCATGAATCCATGAATACTACCTCCCTGATTTACTATTAATTTATTTAATTTTATATTCCTTATTGTAACCTATAGTCATTTTAATTGCACTGTACTGCTACTTCAAAGCACTAAATTTCATGACATTTGAAAGCCAAAATGCCAGCTAGTTGAGTTTTTGCTGCAGCCTTACATTGGGTGGGTTCTACACGGAGTCACTGGCCGCTGCACCCTCCATCCAGGTTAATTTCACAGCTGAGCTACTGAAGTTGTCCTCCAGCTTTTAAACCCTGGACAAGCCCTTTGCAAAGTTGATGCCAGACCATTCCACACTTCCTGTCATAGCATGCAAGCTCTCAAACATGTCGATCTTGCTGGTCAAACTGCCAAACAGTTTGTCCCAAAGAAGTGCTCGCCCGGTTCTCAGCAGCACAATATTAGCCCTCTGTGATTCGTACTGTTTACATTCACTCGCCGAGAGTATGTCTGCAGTAGCCCATCCACTTCAAGCATCAATGTGTTGTGTGTTCAGAGATGCTCTTCTGCACACCACTGTTGTAACTCATGGTTATTTGAGTTACTGTCGCCAACCTGTCAGCTTGAACCCGTTTGGCCATTCTCCTCTGACCTCTCTCATTAACAACGCATTTTCACACACAAAACTGCCTTTCACTGGATGTTTCTTTTTTTTTGTTTCCCACACCATTCTCTATAAACTCTAGAGACTGTTGTGTGTGAAAATTGCTGGTCAGTAGTTTGCGAACATACTCAGACCACAAGTCTGGCACCAACAATTGTTCAATGGTCAAAGTTACTCGAATCACATTTCTTCCCCATTCTGATGTTTGGTCTGAACATCAGCTGAACCTTTTGACACTTCTGCATGCTTTTATGTATTATGTTGCTGCCACACGATTGGTTGATTAGATATTTGTATTAATGAGCAGGTGTACATAATAAAGAGGCCATTGAGTGTAGCTTGAGGAGTGAGGTGACTGAACTGCTAATAGAAGAATAATAGTGGCCACTGTATACATCAATCACTTAAATTCAAATACAGCAGGATGGTTTAGGAATTTCAATCCTTTCTCCTCCTCCTTTGGTGAGTCCAGCTCTCTTGTATGGAGCTTTTATAATCAATCAATGGCACTCTCAACACAGTTATTACTGCTACTGTTGACTTAGAGGTCTTACGGCATGTTATTATTATAAAAGGATTACCAAGTAAAAATTGATTATGTTTTTTAAATTCAAAAGGAACTAATACCACCTTCTCGGTTTGGGATCTTCTGTTCTAGACATATAATCACTCATTAGCATTGGCAAAGCTTGTGCATGTGCCAGCAAGGCCTTTTTGATTGTCAACATGACTACAGTTGATATCACACACTGTGCACAGAGCTTCCAGGGTAACCAGGTGCCATTTTGTCCCGTCCCTTTGCTTACAGTGGCACAGTCCCTGCTGAAGAACCATCATGCACAACGCACACAAAATGCTGGAGGGAGTCAGCAGGTCAGGCTGCATCTACGGAAATGAATAAATGGTCGAAGTTTGCAGAATTTCCCGTGTTATTGCAAATGTTGATATTTCTTCTGTGCTTTTTGTTCAATTACTTTTGTTTCTTAAGATGCTGTGTTTACTACAGACAGGCTGAAGTTATACCAAGTTGCGCCAGCTCCTAGTTTCATTCAATTAGCAAACTTAAAAACATCTTTATTCATCAAGTGATTTTTTGTTGTTGATTTTCTCCGCCTGTGATACTGCTGCAAGTACTTTACTGTATCTGTACCACATCAAACATGTGCATATATCAATAAACTCATCTTAATTTGTAAGGTATGTACAGAAGCATGGCTTCACACAGCCAATGCAAACTTTACAGATAAACACAAAAAGAGCTGCTAGAACATAAGAAATCATTTTACTGAATCCATTAATTATCCTGCTAATTGTGCACATTCTGTGCACACATCCCTTATTTACATACTGTACACTACATTCATAGATAATTAGGCTGACATCTAAGATAGTAAAGCTAAAATCTGGGACAGTGAGGATGAGTTTAGGGGCAGGGAAACTAAAGGTCTAGGAAAATGACATTAATATGCAGGACTGTATGACTGGGCGCCCAGGATAGCAAAATAGAAACAGAGCCCAGTGAAGCTGGGCTCGGGATCATCAAACTGCAGTCAGGAATATTGGTCAACGACCTCCAGAAACAAAAGTTAGGGCTGCAAATGAAAGGCAAAAGTTGACTTAAAGAATAACGTCCTCACTGGGGAATGAGAGTCAGCGCCACTTGCTCCCGCAATTTGGAGAGCTCTGTGTTAAGGCAATTGGCAGATGGCATGCGTCATTCTCTGGCTAAATATGCAAAGTCTGTGGAATCTGTTGGGGGAAAGGAATTATCAATGTTTCACATTGAAATCCTTCATCAGGCCTGAGAGACCTGAGAATGGGTGCAGGGGGGACTGAGAGGCCTGGGACTCCTCGGTCTGGGTGCAGGCCCTTGACTGGAAACATTAACAATTTCTCCACTACCCCCACAACACAGATGCTGCTCGACCCACTGAGTTCCTCCAGCATATTGCTTGCTGCTCCAGATTCCAGCTTCTGCGGTCTCTTGTGTCTCTTATGAACAACTACAATGTAAATGGGCTGGTAATTGGATTTTACATTTGTGCCTGCAACGGAGCAATGAGGTGTGGCCTATAACTGGATAGATAACTGTAATGAAATGACCAGTTGCAAACAAAAAAGGTTGGAACAATGGAACAGTGCCGACTTTAACAAAGTGTTGGAGTGTCAGTTGTAGCAAGGTGATTAGTTCAATGATGTCTGTAATGGGCTGTACCAGATTGGTTAGTACTGTCTGTGATGGACTGAGGTTGGGACTGACTTTGTTGGGCTACTAATGAGGTAGTGAAATGCTTACTTTTATAGACTGGTGCAGTTCTGATGTGAGAGGCTGGTGCATTGCTACCTGTAACAGATCACTATACTGCTGACTGCCACAGACTGCTGCTTTTCTGGCTGTAACAGGAAGGTGCAGTGCTACCTGTAATGACAGGTGTCCAGCCAACAGCAACAGAGGTGGGTTGCTGACTGCCAGGCCCATTGTGGGCTGACTGCAACAACTTGTGGCGGTTGGGTCCACTGGTGAAGAGTTTTTAGCGAATCACTGCAGCTGCGGGCTCACACTTGCTTACGCATCTCCTACTGGTCCCCAAACTTCCGATCTCACACGTGAGTAAAGTCTTCCCAAGCCCAGCAGAGAGAATTTGAGCAAGTTCTCAAAGGACAAAGATACAATTAAACAAACATGAGAACCATCAACATGTTATTTCTAGAATCTAGCAGGCACAAGGCATTTTCATTTATCTCTTTTTATAATATATATATAGACATAAAATCAATAACTACTTATCCTGTATCATTGTTCAGTTGAACCAACAGTCTTGAAAGCAACCCATTTTGGAATGTTAGTTCAATAAAAACTATTAAGGTAATTTAACAATTTCAAATAGTCCTTCATATTGTCTTTACTTCAAACATATTCTTTCTTTCCTTCCTTTTCCAGTTTGTCTTTGAGTTTTTTAAAAGTAGGACGTTTCCCAGGATCATGCTCCCAGCAGGATTTCATCATGTCGTACACTGGAGTGGGGCACGTATCTGGCGATTCCATCCGGTACCCCTTCTCCACTTTTTCTGACACATCGGTCAGCGACTAGGAGGAAACAGAGAGAGCATTTTATTATCTTGTTTTAGGAAACCAGGTCCCCATTAAAGACAGCACCAGTGCCTGGGTAAGTGATGGGCAGCATGAAGAAGATGGACTGAAGGGTCTGACTCAGCGTTGATGACTCTGAGACACAAAAGGCTTGGAACTTCAAAAGGAAACTATGACCTGTGGTGAATTGAGACAATTAGAATATTTCAGCAGAAGAGAAGGGCATTTCTTGTAAAAAAATGTTAACGTGAGCTTTTCCTGTGAATGATGCAATATGCCAGTGATGCTGCTGCAGGTAAGCTTTTCAATGCATCCGTGCATAGATACACCTATGCATATGACAATAAACTGGTCTTTGGCTTTGACTCAGTCCAAAAGGCCCATTGCATTGTTCATAGGTAGTGGGGATGTTGTTGTTACCTGTACTTTGATATCTTGTTGTGGGTGTGAGAGGTAGATTTCGAACACAAACAGCAAACTATGGCTTTGGGAAATTCAGAGATGTGTTGGGGTTGGAGAATTGGGAATTGGGGAGGTGAGTTCAGTGGGTTGGAGTCTGAGTCAGTTAGTTGCTGGGCAAGTGAAATCAGTGTGACAATAGACAATAGATGCAGGAGTAGGCCATTCGGCCCTCCGAGCCAGCCTCGCTATTCAATGTGATCATGGCTGACCATCCACAATCAGTACCCCATTCCTGCCTTATCCCCATATCCCTTGACTCCGCTATCTTTAAGAGCTCTATCTAACTCTTTCTCAAAAGCATCCAGAGAATTAGCCTCCACTGCCTTCTGAGGCAGAGCATTCCACAGATCCACAATTCTCTGGGTGAAAGTGTTTTTCCTCAACTCTGTTCTAACTGGTCTACCCCTTATTCTTAAACAGTGGCCTCTGGTTCTAGGCTCCCCCAACATCGGGAACATGTTTCCTGCCTCTAGCGTGTCCAATCCCTTAATAATCTTATATGTTTCAATCAGATCCCCTCTTATCCTTCTAAATTCCAATGTATACAAGCCCAATTGCTCCAATCTCTCAACATTGAGAGATTGAAAGATTCTCAATGACAGACCTGCCATCCCGGGAATTAACCTTGTGAACCTACGCTGCACTCTCTCAATAGCAAGAATATCCTTTCTGAAATTTGGAGACCAAAACTGCACACAATACTCCAGGTGTGGTCTCACCAGGGCCCTGTACAACTGCAGAAGGACCTCTTTGCTCCTATACTCAACTCCCCTTGTTATGAAGGCCAACATGCCATTAGCTTTCTTCACTGCCTTCTGTACCTGCATGCTTACTTTCAGTGACTGATGAACAAAGACACCTAGATCTCATTGTACTTTCCCTTTTCCTAACTTGACACCATTTAAATAGTAATCTGCCTTCCTGTTCTGGCCATCAAAGTGGATAATCTCACATTTATCCACATTAAAATGCATCTGCCCACTCACCCAACCTGTCCAAGTCACCCTGCATTCTCCTAACATCCTCCTTATATTTCACATTGCCACCCAGCTTTGTGTCATCTGCAAATTTGCTAATGTTACTTTTAATCCCTTCATCTAAATCATTAACGTATATTGTAAATCGCTGCAGTCCCAGCACTGAGCCTTGCGGTACCCCACTAGTCACTGCCTGCTTTTCTGAAAAGGACCCGTTAATCCCTACTCCTTGTTTCCTGTCTGCCAACCAATTTTCTATCCACGTTAGTACCCTACCCCCAATACCATGTGCTCTAATTTTGCCCACTAATCTCCTATGGGACCTTATCAAAGGCTTTCTGAAAGTCCAGGTACAGTATAACCACTGGCTTTCCCTTGTCCATTTTCATAGTTACATCGTCAAAAAATTCCAGAAGTTTAGTCAAGCATGATTTCCCCTTCGTAAATCCATGCTGACTCGGACCGATCCAGTTACTGCTATCCAAATGTGGGAAGGTGTTATTAGACTTCGGGATTTGTCCTGTGGAATTTCCCAAATGGAAGCCTAAGGCTGAACAAGCATTATGAAAATGTTGTAGAGTAACTAATGATGAAACTTATAGGAACAAGGTTGGGAAAGAATATTTAAAAACACTCCAAAAGACTTGTTCCAAAGGGAATGAAGACTCCGGACCTAGTGCAGAAATCCATCAGGTTTGCAAGTGTGACCAGAGACACCCAGTCAGTTTCCAGATTGATGCAAAACAACTTGGAAATTGGTGTGAAAAATAAATTTTAAAATGCTGCAGGTACTGGAAATCTAAAATAAAAACAGAAAATACTAGAAATACAGAGCAGGTCAGGCAGCGCCAATGGAAAGAGAAACATTAATAATTTATGTTGGAGATCATTCATCAGAATTAGGAAGGGGAGAAAAGAGCTTGCTTGTTGAACTGGAGGGAGTGTCTCTGACAGCTGAAAACTGGTTTGACCGTGGTGATAAGACTGTTGGGTGAATGAGTGGAATAGGAGCCTTTAGAGTGAGAACAGCATAACAAAAGCCGGCAGGAGTTAGAAAATAAAGAGTAGAAAGGAATACAGTTAGCTTGATGCTAGAAAATAGTTTGAACTCTTAATTTAATGCAATGTTGTTTGGATGGAACGGCAATTGGAATGCTTCAAGTTTTAGTCACGGTGTCTTACAGCATGCAAACAGGCCCTTTGGGCCAACTCACCCAGGCTGACAGTGTTACCCAATGAGATGGCCCTATATACCAGTGTTTGGGCCATAACCCTCTAAATCCCTCCACGTACCTATCTAGATAGTTTTTAAACACTGCTAACGAGCCGGCCTCAGCCACTATTCCTGGCAGTTCATTCCAAACATGCACCTCCCTTTGCGTGAAGAAGCTGCTCGTAATGTCCCTTTTAAACGTCTCGCCTCTGACTTAAACCTATGCCCTCTTGTGTTAAGCAGCTTCTCCCTGGGAAAATGAATATGTGTTTTCACCCTGTCTATGCTCCTCATGATCTAAAATACCTCTATCTGGTAACCAACCCCACTCTCCTAATCTCCAGGGGATAAAGTCCTAATCTATGGAACCTTTCTTTGTACCTCAGTCCCCCAAATCCAGTCAACAGTTATGCATTAGTATTATACATTAATACATTAAGTACTTATACATTAATATTTATACATTATGCATGTTATGTATTAATACATTCACCAGATATGGGTGAGAAGAGCCAATGAATATGGTTCCTTTTAAAAATGACGAGAAACAAAAGTCTTGGGTGGGACAGTCAGGTAGGACGGTCTCCAGCTCTCCAGCGTGATTACTTCTGAGTAACACATTAACCTCTAGTTGCGATTCTAGAAAGAGCAGTTCCAATTTAGCAAGTAATTAAGTGTCACATGAGGATAAAGAGAGGGGGCTTGCAGGTGGGGAAGGATAATAGGGATTACAGGCAGGAAGTTTTAATTCCATAGCAGCAGTGCTGCCAAGAGCACTCTGAGCTGAGAGCAGGCACTAAATAGGCAGCGAAGCTCAAGCACATTCGCCACAGTTTGGATATTAACTCATCAAAAACATCATCTATTTGACGAACGATTCAGGGATTGGGGTGGAGGTAGGAGTTTTGCATAGGCTCTTGCATTTGGTTACATTATTTTTCGGCCTGATACTACTTAGTGCCAGAGTCACTTAATTGGGCCTTTTGGCCCATCACATTCATGCTGACCCTTTTGCCCACCTACACTAATCCCATTAGCCTGCATCAGGGCCATGTCCTCCTATACCTTGCCTATTTAAATGTCCATCTAAATGCATCTTACATGTAGGGATGGTATCTGTTTCCACCAACTCCTCTGCAACCCATTCCGGATATCAATGACTCTCTGTGTAAGCCACTCTCTACACCTACTTGTAAAGATGGAAATGAAAAAGAGAGTGTAAATATCTATATATCTGAAATAAGACGATTAATCGTGGGAAGTCTGCGATCTGAAATTAGTCAATTTTGAGAGTAATCTCTTAATTAAAAGCCACACAGGACACGTGAACCCCAACTTCATCATTCAACCAGTATGAAGAGTTGAAGGAGTACACTTTAATGTTACACTAATGTGCTAGTTACATTTCCCCCTATATTGAGAATTTATGCTGAAAGTGTTCGGTTTTATGAAGACCGGATTTGTCGGCTCTGTCCAAACAGAATGATTTCCCTCAACAATGTGAGGCCGAGTGGTCATCCAGGACATGAGCAGGCCTTCAGTACAGATGTAACACACCTGGGAGGAATGGGCAGGCTAGGGACAACACACACCTTATACACTGTTCAATTCAGTGTGAACTTCAGGTGATCGGTGAGGCTTAGAGGGGGAGGGATGAAGCAGAGTTGGGAAGTTGATTGGTGAACGAGACAGAAGGCCATGGAAGAAAGGAAAAGGGGAGGGAAGGAGGGGGAGCGCCAGAGGTAGACAATGGACAGGCAAGGAGATAAAATAAGAGAGGGAAAGGGGAATAGGAAATGGTGGGGGTTGAGAGGCATTACTGGAAGTTTGAGAAATCAGTGTTCTTTCTTCCATGGCCTTCTGTCTCCTTCACCAATCAACTTTGCTGCTCTTTGCTGCATCCCTCACTGTTTATCTCCCCCTCCCCCCACTTTCAAATCTACTCCTCAGCTTCTTTTTCTCCAGTCCTGCCGAAGGGTTTCGGCCTGAAATGTCGCCTATGCTTTTTTTCCATAGATGCCACCTGACCTGCTGAGTTCCTCCAGCATTTTGTGAGTGTTGCTCTGATTTCCAGCGTCTGCAGATTTTCTCATGTTTGTGACAGTATAAACAACATAGGGTGAAAAATGAGTGATTGACTAGAAACCCCCTCCCTCATTCCTGTGGCTGGGTTAGTTAGTTTAAAATCAGAGCCTTTACAACAGAAAGTGCTGAGAAAACGCAGCAGGTCAGGCAGCATCAGTGGAAAAAAGAAACAGTTGGTCTACTCAGAAGTAAGTTTTCAACCCATTGTTCTGTCTCCCCCTCTACCACAAGATACCAAACATGCCTGAAACTCTCACCCCATTCCACCCTGACCATTCCCGTCCTCCGCTTATCTCAGCTGTGCTCTTCATCTGTCCCTTATTTCACACAACATCTGCTTGGCTAATCGCTTATCAGCATCATCTTCCTGTGCTGGTAAATAGTCAGGATTCTCATTCCTGCTCAGCGTAGACTATGTTGTCTGAGGACCGAGGACCAACTTTGTTCGCCGTATACATTTACATGTATTGGGAATTTACTGTGGGGTGATGGTGTGACATGCAACTAAAAGACACTATTCAGCAATTATAATAAAGAATTATGTAAAAAGAAAACAGAGGTTAAAGTATGGATATACTTTACGGAGATGGGAGTAGACTCTCACATGGTGGATTGGATAGTGGACTACTTGACAGATAGACCTCAGTATGTGCGGTTGGGAGACTGTAGGTCTGACACGGTGGTCAGCAGCACAGGGGCGCCGCAGGGAACCGTACTCTCTCTGGTCCTGTTCACCCTGTACACATCAGACTTCCAATATAACTCAGAGTCCTGCCATGTGCAGAAGTTCGCTGATGACACGGCCATAGTGGGGTGTGTCAGGAATGGACAGGAGGAGGAGTATAGGAAACTGATACAGGACTTTGTGATATGGTGCAACTCAAACTACCTGCGTCTCAATATCACCAAGACCAAGGAGATGGTGGTGGACTTTAGGAGATCTAGGCCTCATATGGAGCCAGTGATCATTAATGGAGAATGTGTGGAGCAGGTTAAGACCTACAAGTATCTGGGAGTACAGTTAGACGAGAAGCTAGACTGGACTGCCAACACAGATGCCTTGTGCAGGAAGGCACAGAGTCGAATGTACTTCCTAAGAAGGTTGGCGTCATTCAATGTCTGTAGTGAGATGCTGAAGATGTTCTATAGGTCAGTTGTGGAGAGCGCCCTCTTCTTTGTGGTGGCGTGTTGGGGAGGAAGCATTAAGAAGAGGGACGCCTCACGTCTTAATAAGCTGGTAAGGAAGGCGGGCTCTGTCGTGGGCAAAGTACTGGAGAGTTTAACATCGGTAGCTGAGCGAAGGGTGCTGAGTAGGCTACGGTCAATTATGGATAACTCTGAACATCCTCTACATAGCACCATCCAGAGACAGAGAAGCAGTTTCAGCGACAGGTTACTATCGATGCAATGCTCCTCAGACAGGATGAAGAGGTCAATACTCCCCAATGCCATTAGGCTTTACAATTCTACCGCCAGGACTTAAGAACTTTTTAAAGCTATTATTAATGCTTTTTGAGATGGTGATTTAGATGCATATCATATTTTTTTTTTACTGAGTTAAGTATTGTATGTAATTAGTTTTGCTACAACAAGTGTATGGGACATTGGAAAAAAGTTGAATTTCCCCATGGGGATGAATAAAGTATCTATCTATCTATCTATCTATATGGAAATATATATATATATCTGTGGATTGCTCTACCACAGACTGCAGTGGAGGCCAAGTACCTGGGTATATTTCAAGCGGACGTTGATAGTTTCCTGATTGATCAGGGCATCAAAGGATATGTTGTTTCCACTGGTAGGTGAGTCTACAACTAGGGGACACAGCCTCAAGATTCGGGGGAGTAGATTTAGGACAGAGATGAGGAACTGCTTCAGAGGGTGGCTACTCTGTGGAATTCTCTGCCCAATGAAGCAGTGGAGGCTGTCTCAGTAAGACAAGGTTGGATAGATTTTTGCATAGTAAGGGTATTAAGGGTTATGGGGAAAAGGCAGATAGGTGGAGATGAGTCCATGGCTAGATCAGCCATGATCTTATTGAATGGCAGAGCAGGCTCAATGGACCAGATGGCCTACTTCTGCTCCTATTTCTTATGTTCTTATGGCGAGTAGGCAGGTGTATGGGTTGAGTGGGATCTGGGATCAGCCATGATGGAATGGTGGAGCAGACTTGATGGTCTGAATGGCCTAATTCTGCTTCTACATCTTATGGTATAAAGACATAAATACCAGCATTATAAGAGCTGGTTTAAAGTGCAGTGACTGAGGTAACAGACCTCCACGGGTGAACAGATTTCCCTCTTACTGCTACGCGGCATCTGCACCCAGTCAGGAAGAATTTCAATCCAACCAGCAAGTCCATCTGAAACGCAGACCCGCACTTTCCTTTCAGGCGTTGACGAGGCTCGATAACTCAACCTTTGCAACTGAAGGAAAATTCTGCTTGATGCTGCTCGTATACTGATCCGGAAGTGGGGAGTGACTTTGAGAGAAAACACAGGCAGCTGTTTGCCCTCCAGTGTGCTCCAGTAAATGAGTTAACAATGACTCTGGAGAGAGCAGCATCCTGTGCGGTTACTAAAATCTGGCTCATTATAAAGCAGACGGAGTAGGCTCACCAGCTTAGGGTAGGGTGCTCGACCATACGAAAAAAGCTCCCAAAGGAGAATTCCATAACTCCAGACATCTGATTTGGTGGAGAATTTCTATTTGAAGGAATCAGAAAAGTTATTATGGATATTACCCGCCTCTTGATAATTACAAGTTAAAATCTTAGTCTAGGAAACAAGCCGGTGGGCCCTTCATTCACTCTGAGATTGGACACACTTAAGGATGAAGCCCTGTGGGGCTTAAGTGTACAATTCAATCAGGGGAACGGATAGAGTTACCAGGGTCCCTGACAGCTGTCACTCCATTTGCCCAGACCAATCTCTGCACACACAATAGATGAATGGAGCGCAGTTCAGAAAGAAGGGGAGAGGTACAGGGGAAGAGTTAGAATATTTCATGCCTGACTGTAATTTAGAGGAAATCCTAGATGAAGGCTGTTGAAAGGACGCTGGCAGGTTTGAAAAGGCTGAGGCACAACAATTGTAAGGTTAAGTGTCACTATTGAAACTCCCAGGTGCTACGTTTAAGGAGGAATTTTCTCACTGATTATTGGATAATCTTGCTTTGCCACTCAACACCACGTGGATCTAAGGTGGAACATAGTGTGTAGGGACAAAGGATGACTTGCCTGACAATTTACGCCTGCTGCCCCCAAAAGTCAGATATAACTTTCTGAGGACACTGCATTTTGCCCAGCACACGAACGCACGTGTGCATGTGTGTGAGTGAGTGAGTGAGTGTGTGTGTGTGTGTGAGTGTGTATGTGTGTGAGTGAGTGTGTGTGTATGTGTGTGAGTGAGTGTGTGTGTGTGTGTGTGTGTGTGTGTATGTGTGTGAGTGAGTGTGTGTGTGTGTGTGTGTATGTATGAGTGTGTGAGTGTGTATGTGTGTGAGTGAGTGTGTGTGTGTATGTATGTGAGTGAGTGTGTATGTGTGTGAGTGAGTGAGTGTGTATGTGTGTGAGTGAGTGTGTGTGTGTGTATGTGTGTGAGTGAGTGAGTGTGTATGTGTGTGAGTGTGTGTGTATGTGTGTGAGTGAGTGAGTGAGTGAGTGTGTGTGTATGTCTGTGAGTGTGTGTGTATGTGTGAGTGAGTGTGTATGTGTGTGAGTGAGTGTGTATGCGTGTGAGTGAGTGTGTGTGTATGTGTGTGAGTGTGTGTGCAATACACATTCATGAATGGCATCCCCTGCACACAAGTGTTTGCACACGTTTACAGGGGTTTCCTTGCTGTACCCCCCCCCCCCCACACACACACACAGCTCAGTAATCAGCCATTACTCACTGGCTAGGCTTGTGTGAGAAAAGGTCAAAGGAATGAGGTACTAGAGCTCAGTTCATCAATCTCAGAGTAAAGCGGGGTGGTAATATGTAGGAAGAGTGTACTCCTGCACTGACAGGTCACGGCCACGTGTAGCGAGGGGCTCCATCCACCCACTGACAAGTCTACAAGCTCTGACTGCGGACTCACGCTCCCGTCCTTACGTGATGTTTCAGTGCTTCCGGTGCCGTCCACTTCACCGGCAGCTTCGCCTGGTCCTGAGTGCTGGACACCCCTTTGGCCAGTCCAAAGTCACTCACTTTGGCAATGTTTTCCTTTGAGACGAGAATGTTCCGAGCTGCCAAGTCTCGGTGGACGAGCTTTTTCGATTCCAAGTACTCCATCCCTTCACAGACGTCACTGGCCATAAGCAGGAAATGGGAGAGAGAGAGTGCACACATTTCAGTTACTGAAGACAGAAGGAAAGGGCTACCACAGCTTTTAGTGTCATCAGGACAGCTGGAGATTATTCCTAACACTCCACTCTCCGCTCTGATATCCATACACTGACACTTGGCATCTGGGCTCATGTGGTTACAAACTAGACAAGATAAAACCCACATATTTCTGTTTATTAGTTTTAGTCAAATTAGTTGCAAATTCTGAGGTTAGCTTCACCCCAGAGAGAAAATGATGGATTGAATTCAATCCAGTCTCTGATCCATAACTCCTGTTACAAACTGGGCTCACCCATAGCTGCCAGTTGTCTGGGCGTTCACAGGAGGAGTTAACAGTGAGGAAGGCAGATCCCCATTGACCCAACTTCATTGAAGATCCCTGCCTCTTGATATTAAGTGAGAGAAAAAAGTGGAATTTGTCTCAAGGCCAGGAAGGAAACACCTAAAGCCATCTCATTAGGCAAAACGTTGACGTCCATAGGCTGAACTTTGACCTCCACTGACCTCCGTGGACTGGCCAGCAGCTTCCAGAAATGCCACCACAAAGCAAGGGTTGTGGGATGACATGGAACGTGGAACTGGGAGGGCAATTGTAAGAGACTTCAAATGGATACAGAGGGGCTGGTGGGAAGGATGGATGCGTAACACAAGGGATTGCACATAGAGCAACACTGTGCTTAGAAGGGCTTCCTATACTTAAAAGCACAATTCTAAAAGGGGTAATGAAAGAGGGGTCTGGTGTATATCACATAAATTGTTGAAAGTGGCAGGACAGATTGAGAAAATGGTTATAAAATCATTTTGTATCTTGGGCAGAAAGCAACAGATAGGAAATCCCAAGGAACTTTTTCTAAACACCAGTTTGCTCACAATTGAAGCATGTGACCTGTTCTGGGAACTACAGTTTAGGCAAGATATAAAGACTTTGGAAGGGGATGCAAGCAAACATCCATCCTAATATTCCATCAATGTGGGATTTTAGTTTCATGAGTAAATGGGAGAAGCTGGGCTTATACTGGTTAGAACAGGGGAAGCTGAGAGGTAATCTGACATAAATATCTAACATCATGAAACATCAAGACAAGAAGAAAATGTTCACGTGGATAGATAGATTTGGAACCAAAGGAAATAGATTGGCAAAAGAACATAAATCACATGAAGGTTTGTTTTTATTCCCTTGTGTGATGTTTCAGTGCTCTGGTGTGATCCTCTTTATTGGGGAATGGTGGAGGCAGATTCAGGTGTGGTGAAGAGAACTGGACAGCACATACTCAATCAGTCAAATCACCTCTTTGACTGGGATACATTTGTGATTCATCTTCCAGTTGCAGCTTTCACAATCCAGGCAAAATCCACAGAGGTAGTTTTGAAGTTGTACATTTTTATTTTCTTTAATTACATTTGTTTATTCATTATAAAAAGTACTGAAGAGGAGACAGTGTTTGTGTGGGGTCAGGTTCTAAAACTACCAGGAATATGTCATAATCATACCTTTTTCCTAAACTGAAACTTTATTCATCGATAAAAGATCTAATTCCTAAAGAGGGTGCATGAAAATAATGAGCTGGTCGTTATTTCTAATTAGCCAGAACGAGAAGGCAAAGTTAAGAAGATAACCTTCATCACCCGCCCGCTGTGCTGGTTGGGGCTTATTCACCTCAATGGTTTCTGATCGCTGCTCAGGCAAAGGACCTTTTCCCTGGATGCAGGGAGCTACCTTCTACGAGCAATCCAAGTAACAAGGGCAATAGTTAACACACTTCAGCTTCACACCTGCAGTTCTGGGCATTTACAGGAGATTCACAGAGGAGAAGAGTGCTCTTTAGAAATTGTTGTCATATTTTGCTGAGGTAATGAAGATTTTTAAGGTAATGAGGCAACTGGTTGTTTTCCATTAAGGCCCACAAAGTTACAGTCACCATTAAATAATCCACTAATTCTGCAGTCAACTAATGTTCTGTTTAATCCCAGTCTATTTCTGAACAACGATATCTCATTTATATAGTTATAATCATCAGTTGTTGATAGTAGGACAAGTGTCTGGACCGTGGCAATTGCAGACAAATGAGGCTTCATCAGGTAGGCAGTCTGGTTGGAATGGAGGTGTTGGTTAAATGGCCTGTTTCCAAACTGTACGAGTCTGTGACTATATCAGCAAAATTCAACTATGGTTCAGTCAAGACCAACTACAGAGACTTGTGCACAAAACCTAGGCTGACAGCACAGCTCTTCCTCAGTACTTCACTAGTTATCAAAGATGCTGTTTTTTTGCCTGAGAAGAACAAAAAAACAAGACTCTTTGAGGTAGACGTAGAAGATCTCAATCTTCCTTTAAAGAGCAACGGTGTCCACCAAAGTACCCTGATCAATATTCATTATGCAACAATATTATAATTACTTGGTGATTGCAATGATGCTGTTTGTGGAACTTGCTGTTGGCAAATGAGCTGCCACATTTTCCACCCAGCGACTACCTTTCATTTTATTGGCTGTGAAGTACTTGGGAAGTCAAGAGTTTGTTAACGCACTGTAAAAAACGCATTATCACAGGAACACGGGAGTTTAGGAGCAGAAGTGAGCTATCTTGCCTTAACATTCAATGTGCTGGTGGTTGATTTACCCCAGATCATAACTCCTCCTCTTTACTTTATCCATGTCCACTTTAAATATATCCAAAGATCTGCTTGCGCAATTCTCTCTTTCTAAGAATTCAGATTTAAATGCCCAGCCTCTATCTTGTCCTTAAATCCATTGAGACAAATCTCTAACGATCATCTTTCATGTGATTTATAGGCATTCTTTGAATAACGCGGGACTTCCCCTGCATCCTTTAATGCCAGGAGGGCCCAACCAATAATTCCCACACATTGTATGTTACACCAGAGATTTACCATTTCACATCTGCACACTGATTCATAAGTTTATTTCAGGCCTTGTAATGTCATCGTCACTGGGGATGGTCCATCTTATTGGTTTGTGTTCCTTTGGAAACATTAGTGTTGGAGTTTCCAAATTGATGGACTCCAATAAAATCCACTTTAACCGATGTGCCTATACCATTGCAGTCTAGGCATAGACCAGTGGCAGATGGTGTTTATGAAATGACCTTAAATCAATCGGTGTCTGAGCAGAGTAGAGAAAGTAGGGAAGGAATGAGGGAAGTGGAAACAAAACAGAATTTGGAACTCACAGCCCAAATTGGATCAGCTCTTTTGTTTTGATAATCGATCTTCCTCTGGTTCTCAAGTAGTTGACAAGGTTACCCTGGGCAAAAGTAGAGAAAAGAATGTTTACAGATGTTGAAACTTTCCCACTGGACATTTGGTTCACTGCCCCTTACAGCATCCTGAATGCAGACTGTCACATGTCCTTGTATTACCAACACTGACTTTTAAAAATATTCTACTGGCTGTGAAGCACCTTTGGGCATGAAAAGTGAGATTAAAATCCAAATATTTACACTATGGAAAAATCTAAGCACTGTTTACCTCAGATGAAGTTTAAGCAGGACCTTGGATGAAGGTCCTAGTAATGAGTAAATCTGATTACAATGCAATGACCATTTCTGTGGATAAGAGCTACATTTCAACATCTGAGCCCATATACCGTCTAGTGTAGCTGATATACTAATCAAACAATGTTCTTTCACCAGGTTAAAAGCCAAGATTATGAATCTAGTTACTGCTCATAAATGTGTTGTGATACACGTTGAACCCTTTCTGTTTACCATTGTAACCAGAAAGATCACCACCAAAAGGTTATTCTAACTACTTGGCAAAAATATAACTTATAGACCAGGTAGCTTGTTTGATAAGCACCAATTAAGGTTAGATTTTTTTTCCTACTTAAGGGGTGAATGGCAAATCAACAGATTTGTAATTTTCAGACAAAAATCAAAGAATTGTTGAGTTTGGAATTCAAAACTAACAGAAAGGTCAGTAATGGAGACACAAGAGACTGCAGATGATGGAAATCTACAGCAACACACTGGACAGTCGACATTACAAGATGATAAAAGAGACTAATTCAGGAAGTCAATAACATACAGTCCGCTGGAGGTACTCAGCAGGCTCAGTGGCATCTGTAGGGGAAAGGAATTTCCTATGATTCGTGCCTTCCAGCAGGTTGCTTGTTGCTCTAGATTCCAGCATCTACAGTCTTCTGTGTCTCCAAAGGAAGATTAGTTTGATGTGGATCCAGTACTGGGTTGAAACTCCAGAGCAGCTAAATTTTGGAGTTTATTTTGGGGTTTGTAATATCCTCAAAGTATGGGATAAATCCACACATGAAAAATGAGTTTTCAAGACACTATCTGAATCAGAATCAGGTTTAATATCATTGACATATGTTGTGAAATTTATCGATGTTTTGTGGCAGATGTTGGATTTTCTTTAAGAAAATAGAACAGACTTGATAGGAGTAGGTAACATTTAAAGCACTTCGGGAGATTTGAAGAAGAGAATTTTGCAGAAGGAAGATCTTTCAAAATCCTTTCAAGAAACTTGCATAGGATAGTCTCTCATCTGCATTAATTATCTGGATCTAATATTCTCACAATAAATCCCTTCCTGACAGATTCCAAGTCACAGTGTGGGGCAATAGAATATTTAAAAAACTACACTGTTACCCAGGGACCAGTCTCTACATGACAAGGCGATGGTAATCAAAATGGGTTGTAGACATGAGAGTAGAATAAAGAAGTCATACCTTGCTCATGAACTCAGTCACGATGTAGAGCCCATTGTCCACGATAACTCCTAATAATTTCACCAGGTTCTTGTGCTGCAGTTTACTGTTAAAATAGGAAGTGAAGTGAGATTGTAAAATCTTCCTCTGCTGGGTCTGTTCTCTGACAAGTTGTTTTATGTCAGGGAGAAGGAAGAATAAAACCCAAGGTTTCTGTTCTTGGTCTTTATTCAGTGTGTGAACAAATTAAAGGAAGGCTGGGAGAAAGTTAGGGCTAGAGATGTTGTTCCTTTTCAATCACTAGAGCTTATCTACCACATGGCTTTTGCATTTACTTAATATCAAATTGTTGGGAGTGAACATGCAACACTGGTCAAGTTAGGCTTATGTCATATGCTCAAGTACCTGTATGTGTATGTAGATGCAATGAAAAAAATTGCAACAGCATTACAGGCACACAACATTAGCGCACAATAGTCAGAAGAAAAACATAATTAACATCTCTACAAAATTATACAAGAAAGAACACAATTAGAAGCAAAAATATAAACAAAGGTTATTGTAACACACAGTGGTCAAAGTGCTATTGTACTGAGGTGCCCTCACAAAGTGCTGTGATTGGATGTAAATGAGGTAAGTTCATTATAGGAGCAAGATGTCCCTGTGCTGTGAGACCTGTTCTGATGGACGTTCATTAATTTGAAGTGTTATCTGTGTTTGTCTCTCCACAGTTGTTGCCTGAGTTGCTTCTCTTTTCTATGGCACTTTGCTTCCAATGGAATTGTGACATATAGCCAGTAACTCCATACTCTAGGGTCCTTCCGTTCCAGATTCCAGGTTGTGTTGGAAGCGGTAGCTTCCCACATTGCTTTGAAATGCAGAGAAAGCATTCGGAGAGGAATGGAACTGCAATCATAGTGCCAGGTTGGATGGTCCCTTGCAAGGTATGGGGAAGGTTGGATCCACCACTTTTAAGGTCAACTTCATGGAGCTTTAGACCGAGACAACTATTCACTGATTGTGACGCTGGGCAAACATAAGGATTCCCAAAAATGATTGCACAGCGATTTCTTCTTCTTAGGCAGTCTCAGGCAGTACAAGATGATAAGAGGCATAGATAGAGTGGACAGCCAGAGTCTTTTTCCCAGGGTGGAAACGTCTAATTTGAGGGGGCAAAATTTAAGGTGATTGGAGGAAAGTTAAGGGGAGAAGTCAGAGGCAGATTTTTAACGCAGAGAATGGTGAGTGCATGGAAGCCCTGCCAGGGGTGGTGGTAGAGGCAGATATATTAGGGACATTTAAGAATGTCTTAGATAGGCCTGTAGGTGATAGAAAAATGGAGGGCTATGTAGGAGGAAAGAGTTAGATCGATCTTAGAGTAGGTTATAAGGTTGGTATAACATCGTGGGCTGTATGGCTCGTACTGTGCTATAGAGCTCATCAGAGAAGAGATAACTTGCTTCCGCTTTGGTTCTGAAGATACTGGAGTGGTTGATGAGTTAGTTTGGGGTCCTGGTTTCTGCCACCAGAAGATGCTTGGGGTGCAGGTCGGTGGGTCACACAGGCAGTGTAAGCTGATTCTCCTGCCAACTGTGTGCTATTTCTCCATTTACCGATGCCATGCCAAATGTTTCTTCTCTGTTTTGAGCATCGATGGACCACGAGTCACTTAATGATATGTAACCATGGTGCCTGTGATGTTGGATTCAGGGTAGCCCACTTTGGACACAGGTTGCCTGAGAGGCACTGTCTGATAATGGTGCCTTTGTAAGGTTCTTACGAGCTTCAGTACTGATCTCCCTGTAACAACATCTCCGCTGGTGCTGATGTCTTAGACCAACGGTGGAGATAACAGAGGAAACAAGATGGTGGCTGGTCCAATGATCATTGATCCTGTCATGGCACAGGAGATGCAGCCTTCCCACTGGTTACTCAATCAGACTATTGTAATGACCTTTAGGTGTCAGAGCTTGGACTGGGGTACAGTAAGATGTCTTTGTGCTTGTCCCTCTGATGAAACTGTGTATTGGTTATGACAAGGCTAATCTCCAAGCACTTTGTTAAGAGAAGAACCTTGTTGAAGTTGGCCTTCTCTACTTCTTCCTACTGATGAAGCCTTGCACTTTTGGCACCCCGACTCTGAAGTCACTGAGGAGGATCAGTCTGAAAAACCCCACTCCACATTCCAGAGGAAGACAAAATTGGAGTGGAAGACCTTCTTAGCATTCTCTGTGGTGAGCATGCATTTGCACATCTTTAGAGGAGAAGCTCCAAACTATTGTTTACGTGCAGATAAAAGGATGGGTGTTACACTCAACATCTGCAAGACCAAAGTCCTTCACCAACCTGACCCTGCACCACCTCACTGTCCATTGTCTATAAAGATTCAGGAGACCCTGGGAAAACATGGACTTCTGCGTAAAGTCAGAAGCTATCTCTCAGCATTGCATTCAATGTGCCAGCATAGTCCTTGGTCGACTGAGCAAAAGAGAACTTGGTCAAAACCTCAGACTTAGCACAAAACTCACAGTATGTAACCTCTACACTTCTATTTCATTCTAAGATCTGGATTATCTGAAGTAGTCAACCCAGGCTGCTGGAAAAATATCAATGTCATCTCTGCAAACTTCTACAAATTCACTAGAAGGATTTTGGAGGCCAACACCAGCAGTACTGAGCTCCACTCACACTAAGTCAGTTGTATGCCCAACACCAGATTCCCAAAACAGACACTTTATTCTGAGCTCCGTCACAGGTGGAGAGAGGAAAATCTTCAAGGATGTGCTCAAGTCTTCCTTGAAAATATATATTTTTGTATAAAATGCTAAGAGGCATAGATAGAGTGAACAGCCACTGTCCTTCTCCCATGGGGGAAATCGCTTAATGTGAGAGGTCATAATTTTAAGGTGATTGCAAGAAAGTATAGGGGGAGATCAAAGGTAGGGTTTTTTACATGGACAGTGATGGGTGTGTGGAACGAGCCACCAGAAGTGGTGGTAAAGGCAGATACATTAGAGATATTTATCAGTTAGGCACATGAATGAAAAAAATGGAGGAGTATGAGGAGGGTAGGGTTTTTGGGGTTGGTTAAAAGGTTGGCACAATGTTGTAGGCTGAAGGATATGCAGCATCCCCACTGATTCTTGAATAACCTGGCCCATGCCTGCTCAGTGCAGACAAACATTTGGGTCATAGTGAGAATCACGAATCTATGCCTGGAAACACTGCAGCACCTCAACACCAAGCAACCTGCCCACCAGGTCTGGCGCATTCAGCCCTGACATGCTCCTGCCGCAGTCCGGTTGGAACATTGTCCACGTTGTGGAAGCGAGGCAGCCTTAATCCTGACAACAACAGCAGGCGGCATAACACTGGTGTACTGATACTCAGCTGGTGGGTCTTTGGGTGAATACTGTGACTACTGCTCCACCTAGTGGCCATATCTCAGAACTCATAACCACCATCCAGAACTTGAAAATACAGTTTTTCATCACATCTGCACTACTTTTGTATTGACCTTGGGGCAACAGGTCTACCAGTTAACCCACCATCACACTTGTTGGATAGATATACTGCCACTGAAGTGCATTCATTCACATTCAACCCAATTAAAATTCAACCAGCTCCACCTCACCCCTCGAAGTATCACCACCCGTATTTTAAAACAGACAGATACTTCATTTTTTTCCACTCGAGTCAGCTGGCACAATGTGAATCTTGGTAAAGTGTAGAAGCTGAAGTCCCACATCTCAGAATCCCTGATAAAGGATTTTGTTTCATAACCTTAAGGGAGGGGAAAAAAATCACTTCTGCTTTCCTCTTTAAAATGCAACTTGTTAACACATTAGAAAGAAAATGTACTCTGTGTCCACTGGTGGTCAGTCACTACACTAAGTCACTGGGCAAAGACTGACCTCACTCAGGGGGTTAACTGGACCAATATAAGTGGCATTACATGCAATTCTCAGTCAGAACTCTGCCTCCTGAATATTACCCTGCACTGAAACCTTCAATGGGCGAGATGGTGATTGAGAAATAAGCTATAACATGGCAGACGTCAGCATTCACAGGAAAGGCAGGGATGGAAGGAGGAAAAACCACACTTACGTCATGACAGAAGTTTCCTCCAAGAAGGCCTGAGCCATGACATCGCATTTGATGTTCTTTACAGCCACCTCCTCCCCGATGTATTCCGCTTGAAACACAGCTACGCAAATACAAAGTGCAGATTAGACTGTGCTCCTCTGAAGAACTTGTCGACATACTTGAGAGTCGTTTCAGAATTTTGACTCAATGGTTCACAAGGGAAGTAAACAGTATTTGTCTGATGACTTGTACAGCCTGAGACACTTATAGGGGGATTTCTTAAAAGCAGAAGCTGAATCAGAGAAACCAGGAAATAATACTAAATGATTGTTTGAAATAAACTATAATTAAGTTTGTTAAAGGAGGAAAGAGGTGGAACTGCCAGAAGTTTAGAGAAATACACTCGGTGGTCGCTTTATTTTGTACCTTCTGTACCTAATAAAGTGGCCACTGAGTGTATGTTCATGGTCTTCTGCTGCTGTAGCCCATCCACTTCAAGGTTCTATGCATTATGCATTCAAAGATGCTCTTCTGCACACCATTGTTGTAACATGTAGCTATTTGAGATACTGTTGCCTTCCAGTCAAACATTCTCCTCCAACCCCTCTCACTAACAAGGCATTTTTGCCCACAGAACTGCCACTTGCTAGATGTTTTTCTAGTTCTCGCACCATCCTCTGTAAACTCTAGAGACCTTTGAATGTGAAAATCCCAGGTGATCGGCAGTTTCTGAGATACTCAAACCTCCCCATTTGGCACCAACAATCATTCACAGTGAAAGTCACTTAGATCACATTTATTCCCTATTCTAATGTTTGGTCTGAATAACCACTGAACCTCTTGACTATGTCTGCATGCTTTTAGGCATTGAGTTGCTGCCACATGATTGGCTGATATTTGCATTAATGAGCAGGTGTACAAGTGTACCTAATAAAGTGGCCACTGAGTGTAATTTGAGAGAGTGAGGGCAAGCTAAATGCTAATAAAGGAATAAAGGGACGGGTTTAAAGACAAAGATTAAAATTTCTTGAGGTTTTTCTATGCTGGGAGCTAGAACAGGTAGGGAACAGTGAACTGTGATGGTTAAACTTGAAGTGGAAAATACAGTAGCCATGCTTTAAATAGACTGACGACAACAGAAGGTGGAGTTGGTGACAACAGCCACAGTGTCTTTCTAGCATTTGCTTCTGAGTACTGGACAATGGTGGCAGTGAAACCACAAAGTCACAGGGTTGAATGGGTTGTTCAAGCTGTGTGCAATCTGGTTAAAAATTAGGTCACAATCAAGGTGAATAAAGAAACCATGAAAGAGCTTTCAGCAGAATCATGTGATGATGACTTTGATCTTCTTGATATTAAGGCAAGTGTAGATATTGGACAAAGATTCTAGTGGAGACATCAGAGGGGTCAAGACAATGGTGAAGTTAAAGAGCCAGGTGTCATAATGCTGCCAGTCAGGTACATGTGGTGGGGAAGGGGAGCAGCCCGAAGATGGATCCTAAGGAAGTAAAAACAGATCGCTTAAATAAATTCAGTGGATCAAGCAGCTTCTATTGTTTCGGCTGAGACCCTGCATTGTGACTACAAGGGAACATGGCTGGTTACACTAATGTGCCTGGCAGGAGAACTTGTTGCTGGTGATGGTGGATTTTGCCCAAACAATAGCCCTGGGGGTGGGACAGAAAGTCTGCCATATTTAAAAAATGAACTTAGTTTGTTTAAGAAGGGAGCGTTTAAGGAGGAGGCGGCCCTCTACAGGTCAGCATGGGTCATAGATGTTGAGTCCAGAGGAAGAGCAGAGACTGATACAGTTTGGCACCAGTGGCGTCGCACGAGTCGCCATTCAGCGTTGAACTCATTTAGGATCGCCCTATCGGGACAGCGAAGAGTGAGCTTTGTTCTATGCCTAAACCAGGTTGTAACTTCCATGGAGCATACTGCAGATGGAATTGTTTCCCATTAGTTCTCAAAGTTAGCTTCACTCCCATGGTGAGTTTGTTGGGGCTGAGGTGGAACGTTACAATGAGAAGAGATTAAGGGAAGTGTTTCACCCAATGACGCAGGAACTTCTGACACAAGCCTTCAGTGCCATTGTGTAACATTGTGGCAGGAAGGCGAAGATAATTGTCCGAGCCCGCAAATCTGAGGCAGGTATTGCACAGTCTGTCTCGATGGATTAAAGTTTTAGTAAGGTTCAGAAAAGGCCAAATGTGGTGGTTGGTGCTGGTCCCAGCCCACTGGAAAGGTGAGTGAATCATAGTCAGTGCCCTTTTCCTGGAAAATATAGGCCCTAGTTATGGTCTGTCAGTTATGTTGAATACCTCATATTGTACACATGCCTGTCTAGATACTCAAAACAGTCAATCCACCCCAGGCAGCATCGGGGTAAGAGGTCACTGGGTGGAATGAGGAAACAACTCAAAGAGGTATACAAATGTCTCCTTAAAGAAACACAACGTGACTCATTACCATTCAGGAAGGAGGAGTAGGAGTATTCAGGATAACATTGAGGATCTCAAAGCCATGCACCAGGACCACATTGAGGTCCTGCTTAAGTAGCAGAAACTAACTATCTGCCTACTCCATCAGCTACCTCCTGCCCCTCTTTGGAGGACTCTACAGTCACCCCATTAGCTTCAACAGCCACTTCAGAGCTCACAAGACTGAATGTTACATTGCACAAAATGCTGGAGGAACTTGTGGGTCAGGCAACAAAATGACCAGTTGATGCTTTGGGCCGAGACAGGATGTGATAAAGGGTGTCAACCCGAAAAGCTGGTTGTTAATTTTCCTCCATGGATGCTGCCTGACCCAATGAATTCCTCCAATATTTTGTGTGTTGATCAAGATTTCCATCATCTGCAGAATCCCCACAAACTTATCCATAAACAATTAAAAGAATAGAAATTAATTCATTTATCACTTACTCACCTCCAAACTCCCCTTCTCCTATCTGATCTCCTATGTTAAGTTGCTCCATATTAAGTAGCCAGCCAGCTGAAACAAAGCAGAGATAGAGTCAAGAGAAGGGAGAGTATACCCAGTGCAGTTTGAACAAAGTCTCACAGTTCATGATTTATTTTATTCTCCAACGGGAGTCTTTCCTGAGAAGACTTAAAGACATCTCAAACTACCGTGAGAAGGACAACCTTTTAGAACATTGCTGAGGCTGTAGGAAATGTACGCCTGCAAGCTGTGGAGTCCCAGGATGGTGATGTGCTGAAGGAACACATGTACATTTCTCAGTCAGACTGTCTTGTGACCTGGAAGGGATCTTGAAGGTAACATTCCTCTGGCCTGCTGCTTTTGTGCTTCTGTGCAAGGCTGCAGAAGGGACTTGGCAAACTGCAACAGTACACTTTCTCAGCGAGACACACACTAACTACACCAGCACACACAAAATGCTGGAGGAACTCCGCAGGCCACGACCTCAAGACTTCTTCAGAAGGGTCTTGGCCCGAAACGTCAACTGCTTACTCTTTTCCCACAGATACTGCCTGACCTGCTGAGTTCCTCCAGCATTTTGAATGTATTACTCTGAATCCCCGGCAACAGCAGATTTTCTCTTTTGTGTTTGTGATACTGTAACCACAATCCACCACATGAAGAGGGAACAAAGACTACGAGTGGGGAAGGTTGGGCACATAAAGCAGTTGTTTTGTTCCACACCTGCTATATAATTCGTTCCCTGAAGACTTCTCTTTAAAGCATTAGACTCCAACCACAGAAAGTGGGGCTATGTCTGCAAATAGTTAATGGTCCCTATAAATAGCACTGGTGGTGGTAGGGGGTGGAAGGAGGCGCCTTCTCACTCTCGTTGCTCATTCAGCTGTACAAGGTGAGCATTAGCTGAAGCATTGGGCTCCAATTTAGCCACCTGATATTAAATCACTGGCAATGCTAGCTGTCTTTATGTTTTCCTGCTTTGCATGCCTCCAGCTTTGGCATCATACCAACACTCTTGCCCAAGTGTGGCAGGTGTGAATCACTGCACTAATGCGTGAATTCTCATCAGTTACTTCAGTGGAAATGATTTAGCTCTTGTCAAATGATGAAAGCAAGGGAGTAAGGGAACGTAGCCGTTGTGTATAGAGCTGTCAACCACAGTCAAAGCCACAGAATTATGTACATTCAGAGGTGGAATGCATCATTTATATAGTTCACTGCAGCAACTTAACAAAGCTTCATCAACAGTATATCCCAAACCCACAGCCTCCACTACCTGGAAGGACAAGAGCAGCAGACACCAGGAATTTTGGGAATATTGGAGCTTGCATGTTCTCCTCCAAGTCATATTGTGATTCTACTTTGGGAATATGCCTTTGATTATTCATTACCACTGGTTCAATTTCCAGGAAATCTGTACTCTACCTCTCTAGGGGAGTACGTTCATTACAGGGACTCCAGCAGTTCAAAAAATCCAACTCACACGACCTTCTCTTGGCCTATTATAAATCACCATCATGTCTTGGCCTTGTCATCAATGCCCACAGTTCGGAAATGAGACAAAAGATGGCAAGAGAACATGCTCAGGATTTTTTTCTTTAAAAATAACACTACAGCAATGTAATTTCAATGAGGGTAGAGTAAAAGTTAAAAGTAGCGCAGAATTAAGAAGATGAAGAAAATAAGTGAATGAGAGACAAGGGCCTTCTGGTTTAAGATGGTGCTGCAGAATACATTTGACAGCTCATTGGTAGTTCACTAAAACATTACTAATAACACATTTTCTGAAGTAAGTCGTGATAAACTATCACTGCAAACAATGAAGAAGCAAGTGGGGGTGAAGCTGATTAGAAGGTGCATCGCAAAGTCGAGGTGCAACGTGTTCAAGACGGGGTCGCAGACGGAGCTGGTATCACTGTTGGAGTTGGAGTGAGCAATTTGGAGAGGAGTCAAAGTTAAAGAGTTTTGCTGCCCGTCCACCTAACCCGGGTGCAAGGCTGGATCACTCCATGCGCCGAGCCGATTTGCAGAGATCGAGAATGGCTTCGGGCTATGATGAACTGAAATCGAGGCTTGGGCCTACTCTGGCAGGACTCAGTCTGGCTTGAAATACTGGTGTGTGCGTGTTTTCCCTCTTTTTCAATGCAGTAGTGTTATGGTCTTTCTTAGTTCTTAATTAGGTTCTTCTGGTCTCTTGCTTTGTGGCTGCCTGCAAGCAAACAGACCTCAAGGTGTACAATTTATACATTCTTTGATAATAGAAGAAGAAGAAGAAGAAGAAGAAAGCCCTTAACTCCGAGCGGAGTCATCGGGATGCCATCGTGACAGCGTTTTCTTTTAGCAGGCTTTCTTATTTTTACGAGGTCGAGTTGCTAGCTCGACGCTCAACCCAGCACGGATGGAAAGTGTGCAAGGGAGGGAGCCGGCTGGATTCAAACTCGGGAGCCTTCGCTCCGAAGTCCGGCACTGATGCCACTACGCCACCAGCCGCAATTCTTCAATAATAAACGTACTTTAAATCTTTGAAGTAATCCACAGCCAGAAGGGAGAAAGGGGAAGGCTTGGTGAGGAAGAATTAATGGTTAAAGGAGTGATATCATGCTGTAGAAGTTAGGATAGGTGAGAGTGGGTGGGGTAGTGAAATGTTCACTGGCTAAAGCAGGGTAGCCAAGCAAGGAGGAGTAATGCTGCAGGAGGGAGTGATCTCAAACGCATTCTTCGATATTAGTCTGCTATATTGGCACCTTTCTGTTATTACCTGCTTTGTTAAGATGCAAACCCACAGCTGGAAAGCATGATGAGAAAGCTTCAGTAAGAAGGCCTATGTATGGCAGTGCTGGTGTGAAAAGGTTGGTAATGGCTGTGTTGTTCTGTGCAGGATGTATCTACGTGGACATACAAGCACAGAAAGACAGAGGAAATGGTTGGGAAATCACCAGCTTTTAAAGAAGAAACTTGTATTTGAGGAAGTATGAATTCCAAATGGCTTCAGAGCTGGCACACTCAAACAGTAGGAAGGGGTCAACATATTGAATCACGAGGAGGCCCTGAGTCAGAAAAGGGTGCCCATAATCTAGGCTATGGTGATGATATATGATGAGGCATAAACACAGGGAGGAGCATAAAGGAGAAGGACCACACAACATTACTGACATATTTAGAGAAGACTGAACCCTAGGGGACTCAGGGGGAAAGAAAGGAAACCTTGGACAGAAATCTTGCTGTGTACTTACTGTCTTTATTGAAGGTTTACTATGTTTATCTCTGTAATACTCAATAAACTCTCCGACTTAAGTAAAGAAATTGAGTTTGGACCTTGCAGACCACAATTTGACAATAGCATGAGCTAAAATGGGTTTGTTTTTTTCTCTTTCTCACTCAGGTTGATTCATCAAAGAATACAAAGAAAAACCACTGGTGCTGGGATTACAGTTCCTAAAACACTAATCAACATCCATTGGCTCCAGCCTCCTGATATGGATGCAATCATTCTGGGAAGCCCCGATGTGGCATATATATAGAATGAACATGAAACTTGTATAAATGTGACTGACTCATGCACAGTATTTACCTTTTGACAATTCCTCTGCAGCCGACTTTGTGCCCTCCTTAAGTTTAGGTTTTGTTAACCTCGTGATGAGCCCAGATGCATCTTTCATATAATACTAAACAGAATAGACAAAAATAATAGATTTGATGAGATATTTATCACACTGAATGGAATCGACCAGCGAGTCTTGAAATTGTGTCCTTGCCAAGAACCAGCACTGCAACATTACCACCAACGTCCTGAGCATTTACTGTCAATTATTTTGCTCTTTGCAAGCTACAGAAACTGGTGCACGCTTGTTTAAGTGTTTAATATTAGTGAGCTGACTTAAGGTACAGAATAATGTCTTTCCTGCCCATCTGTACAAAGTACCTTACCACTAACCTACTTACCCATTTCCTTTCTTTAGTGATATAGCATAGAACAAACGCTTCCATCCCAACGATCTACACTGCCCAACAACCCACCTATTTAACCCTAGCCTAATCACAGGACAATTTACAGTGACCGATTGACCTACTAACTGGTACGTCTTTGGAATGTGATAGGAAACCCACTCATTCATGGTAGGCTTACCACATAGGTAAGCCTACTAATTTCTAAGGTCGGGACGTGTTCGGCACAACTTTGTGGGCCGAAGGGCCTGTATTGTGCTGTAGGTTTTCTGGGTTTCTATTTTTCATGGGGAGGACGTGCAAACTCCTCCCAGACAGCATTGGAATTGAACTCTGAACTCCAGTGCCCCAAGCTGTAAAAGCATTGTGCTAACTGCCACGTTACTGTGCCCGCCCAGCAGCTCGTACCCTCTTGTACAACCTACCCTAGGCTTGTTTACAGCACAGCTCTGAGTACTACATCTCCGAGCCTGGTTGAAGAGAATGCAGTTTGGTTCTTGTAAGGCAGATTCGCAACCTTCATTTCTTTAGAGGTTCTGCAGGCTGTTTCTCACAACGCCCATCAAAAATCCACAGGTGTAGGTACATGGAATCAATGTCACCTTTCAGAGTTCTGCAGCACGGGGAGCATTTCAACAAGGGTTGCTATCAGTGTAATCCTGTGCTTCAGGGACGAGCCAAGTCCATTTTCCCTAGCTGCCTTGGAAAGTTAATTTGCTTGCTTAAGTCATCAAAATCAGCCTTTAAATATCTAAAGGGTTTCATCCCTCTGAAACAGATGAAGGCCAATCTACATAACTCTGGCGGGACAGGTATCTTTCTCTTGAGCATGATATGGTCTTGTGCGTCGGGCTTTAGTACAATATTCAGAATTAGTAACCCAATGCGACCTTCATCCCGCAGCTAATAGTACAGTTCCGGGCAGGGATTGGTGGGTAATGGTCAGTGCTATAACCTGACAGCTTCTTCACCTTTTTTTCCCCACCCTAATAACACGTGTAAATGTGGTTTCTATTTAGCCATTATTGTTATCTATAATACCTAAACAAGCTACCAGGGCTGGGATGTACAAACATATTTCTGTGACATTTCTGTATGCAAGGGTATCAAATTTTGCATTCAGCATCTAAAATCATGACTAACTACTTCTGCATACTTCTGTACCCTGAGCAAGCTGGCACCTGTGGCTAACCCATACGACGTTTAATCAAATCTGAAAATTATAACCGTTAACCACAGCTTCAGATGTTTTCATTTCGTCATGCTTATTCCATCAGAGTGTGCTTCCTTCACTGCGAACTTTCTGCCTTGACCTAGAGCCGTCGTCCAAACTTCTATTATTTCCATGCAATTCTGTCACTGCTGACTCTCTCTTTTTACACTGTTCCTTGACAAAATGAGGTTATCGGAAACTCACATAATCCACATCCTCTATCACCACACCGTCTTCACCCATTGCCATTGTGTTGCTGAGATTCATTGAGAAATAATTCCACTTTAAAAGTTGTATCTGCTTTTTCTTTCCGAAAACTTCAAAGTCTTTGCCTCACCATATCTATAATCTACTGCTAGTCATAGAACGGCACAGCACAATACAGGCCCTTCAGCCCACAATGTTGTACCAACCTTTCAACCTACTCCAAAAACATTCTACTGGTTCTCTCCCACACAGTCTTCCATGTGACTATCCTAAATGTCTCCTAAATGTCCCTAAAGTACCTGCTTCTACCACCACCCCTGGCAGTGCATTCCAAGCACTCACCACTCTGTGTAAAAAGAAAAACTACCTCTGACATCCCCCTATACATTCCTCTAATCACCTTAAAAATACACCCTCCCATATTGTCCATTGCCACCCTCGGAAAAAGACAGCAGGTGCCCACTGAGTTATTCCATCTTTGACTGCTGTGACCTCAGTGGCTTGCACCTTAAACTTTGGAAACCTGTTCTTAAAGCTCTCTATCTCTCTATTTACTCCCCTCCCCACAGAACCTACAAACCTCCCTCTGAATCTAACTCCTCTACAGTATAGTTTCTGCGGTGGGAAACCAGTCCATTCACACTGTTTATCAGGTGCAACGCTTCCCTACACCATTTTCTTGTCTTCGGAATTTTTTTCCCCCCAGTGGGCTGGACCCCTGAGTGAACAAGGAAAACTATAAAGGCAAAGTGATTAAGTAAGAACAGAGGATGATGTCAATACTCAGCAGGTCAGACAGCATCTGTGGGGAGGGAAACAGAATGAAGAACCCAATCAGAAAGCCATCAGGATCTGAAGGACCCCCTACCTAAAACATTCACCATTTCTCTTACCGGAGACATGTCCTGACCGACTGAGCCTTTCCAACATTTTATGTTGTTATTAAAGCAGTGCCACTTTCACTAAAGTTAACAAGAATAGAGGAAATATATTTCTAAATTTTTTCCCCTGCATAAGCTTCCTAGTTTTACTACATCAGCTTTAAAAAGTCTGTTAGAAGGCAACTTATCTTCCCTTTTCATATCCCAGAAAACCACAGCCCCCTTCTCTTTATTTAATTTTGCTGAATGATGCTTCACTGAATTTAAACTTCCTCTGAGTTACTTGGTTTACTTAATTTCACAACACTACTTCTCAATACTTACACTCAGACATTGTTAATGTTTCCATTACACTCTTCGTGACAAATTTAGACTGTTTAAATTTAGGGACAGGAGATGTTGATGATATTTAAATCACAGTGGTTTAAGTAGCATTGTAAATAAAGATAAAATGCTTCTCCTCTTGTCACCCACAAATTGGGGTCTTGGGTATGTAAGATGGAGGTTGATTACAGTGAGATTCCTCCACTTAGAGTACAACTGTTTCCTGTGGCTTAAAACAAGCAGAATATTTCCATCCAGGCAGCACTGGTATACAGCCAACATCAGATCAGTCAGTCAGTACAGAGTTCCATTGACTTGCATATAAATTGTTCTCAGAAAGAGGAATTTCCTTCATCGTTCTGAGATCCAGCAAGTCAAAGGAAAGAGTCATATTCTGGTGCACAATCCTTATCTCATCTTCAAGCTCCGGTTTCTCTCCTTAAGGGTTGTGTTTTAAGGAAGTTATAGAGTCATAGAACACTGCAGCACATAAACAGGCCCTTTGGCCCATCTAGTCCATGCTGAACTATTATTCTGCCTAGTCCCATCGACCTACAGCTGGACTACAGCCCTCCCATCCATGTACTCGTCCAAATTTTTCCTAAATGTTGAAATCAAACCTGCATCTACCACTTCTGCTCCTGCTCGTTTCTCACTCTCACCACCCTCTGAGTGAAGAAGATCCCCTGAAATATTTCACCTTTCACCCTTAACCCCTGACCTCTAATTCTAGTGTCGCCCAACCCCAGTGGAAAAAGCCTACTGGCATTTAGCCTATTTTCTCCTTACATCTGTTCACTGTACTTCTTTCTATGAGTATTCTTGTGCGTTATAATCTCCAGAGATAACACCGTCTTCCTTCTCCATGGCTCACAATGCTGTCTCTCAGATACATCCGTCCAGGGACTCTTCTCCCCACCTTTCTCCTGCTTCTGAGACCATCAGCCTTTTAAAGTCCAAGATTGCCAAAAACTCTAAAGACAGTAAAGATCATCTCCGTGACCAGTAGTTTACAAAATCACTATAAATGGTTTAACCACTTCACTTTGATTAAGGATTCAGATTCAGCTGAATGTTTCTTGTGAAATAACTTTTAAATATTGCATAATAACTGTTGAAATAACATGATGATCAGATTGAGTTTCAGCCAAAGATTAAATTGGTCACTGAGCAGAAGGTAATGTGTTTGATCCCTAGATCTGACACAATGACCTTGGATAGAGTAGGACATCACATCTGGATTAGGGAACGAGATTAATTGGGGATCCTATTCCTGACTGTCAGATACTGACTATTGCTGGAGATGAGGACTGGATCAGGCGTGATAGTGATGCCTGATTTCATTGGTTAGCCTGCCTAGAGAAGACAAACTACCAGAGTAAACTCTTGCACAGTGTTCTGTTCCTTGCTGTACAGCATGAGGCATAGAGGAAGTGTTACTTCATGCACATTTCCTCAGATGTCTTGCTGTTATAATCTTACGTTGTGTAATGCAAAGAGGCAGCATGGACAATTGGATAACCTACCTCAATGAGTTCAATCAGGTTGTAAAAATAGTTTTCTTCATCAATTGTTAATTTATTGTCTTGATAGATAACACGATAGTGACTGACTTCCTCCTTTGTGCTCACACAAAGCACGTAGTCACCAGGATGTCGAATGGACTCCCGCACCAGGAAGAGGCCATCTTCTGCGGGCTGGAGCACCTTCACTGCATCTTCGCCACTGATCTTCCCATGGAACCACCTCACAAAGAGTGAAGAACAAGCAAGTGTAAGCCAGGAACCCAAGTCTTTTGTCAACTGCCTCTTATGTAGCTTAGTGCCATATTTCCCCATGAAACAGGGCCTAACAACTGAATGCATCCTGTTGTGACTACAGAGTGGAAAATGGAAAGAGTAGATGGTCCAGACTCCATCTACCAAAGACAAGGCTCAATGAAAGGACATGAATAGAAACTCAAAATTAGAGGGTGCAAGAGTGAAGTAGGTAACCTTAGAGCACAACTTGGGACCAGTCCATATTCCCTTGTTCACAGCTACAGATACACGAGATAGACAAACCAGCAGCTGACACTGGGTAGACTGAAAATAATTTGGAGATATCCGTATATTAGCAGGTAAGTATATTTAAATGAGATTTTAAGATTGATGCCGTTATAGTACAATAAGAAGGTGAATCATACGGCTAACTTGGTAACATTTATGTGTCATGCTTCATCTCAGTTTAAAGACAACTGGCATGATAAAGATGCTCCAAAAGCAGGTGAGTTTATGCTTCATTCCCCACTACAAATGCATGAATAACCCAATGGGCTGTAAATAAAACAGCTAAAATAACTGACTGGAGTGCGACTATGAGAAACTCAGCTGTTCAGAGTATGACGATTCCTTGATTAATGTAGAAAATGTTGGAAGAATCATACGTTCTTGAACCACGGAGAGAACTTATTTGTCCCACTGTGGATATACCAGTGCTTTGAAAGACTGGTTCTCCTGCTCCTGCTCCTCCAATTCTCCTGCTCTTTCTTCTGGTGATGTAAATTTTATCATTAAAATTATCAGCTCTACTTTGAACTTTACTACCAAATTCAGTTACACCAATCGTTCATGCAGTGCATTCAGACCATAATATTATTATATTAATTGTCTGAGTAAAATATACTTTCTCCTTGACTTTTATGCCAATGTTTTCCTGAATCTGTGTCCCTGTTTATCAGAGTTTTATTTCATGACTGTGAAGGAGGCAGCAGCCTCATTTAAAACACTTCATGTAGCTTTGGATCATTGATTAGAGAACAAGTTCGCAAAGGGTAACTTTCCTTAAAGAACTTATTTGAATTCGAGATGGGCTGAAAGCAGGAGACTCTCTGAAATAGACTGTCACCCAACCCCTGAACCCAGCAGAGTTTTCAAGCCCAGCGACATTGATTCGTCACTAGGCACTATCATTTCTTCCACTCAGTTGAAGATAATTGGATCTACCAGGTGAAAGAGCAGTTTACTTGGAGATGTTTCAAGTTTGTTAAACTGGATAACTGTTCTCAGTGTTATGCTCTCTTCAGTGGGGAGATCCATCTCTATTCACTTTACAAGAATAATCCCTAGCTTCAGGTCACCAGTTTTTTTAATCCTCCTCCTGACCTTCACTCAGAGCCCCTGCTGCACTGTTCTAAGGAAGCTCAATGGAAGATCTAGGAAAGGGATGGACCCCTTTTGATTGGCCACATCACAGCATTCTGGACTCAGCATTAAGATCAGGAAGTTTTTTTTTGTTACTTGTCAGGCAAATGAGGGCAAGACTGCTTTGGAAATCTCTCTAAGCCCATACAGAATTTCTTCATGCATCTGATGATCTACTTCTCTTAAAAAAAATCTTTTTCTTCCCCTCCACATTACTGACTTTCCATTTTTATTTCTTCTTCCCCTCTCTCTTTTTTCTGAATGTTCTAAAATCTGTCACAGCTTGTTCTTTTTTCAATTCTAATGAATATTTATTCAATTTATTCATCTGGTGTACATCGAAACATACAGTGAAATGTGTCATTTGCGTTAAAAACTAACACACTTGAGGATGTGCTGGGGACTGGAAAAATTATGCAGACCTCTGTTTGTCTCCGCTGGCTTCCTTTGCTACCAGCTGGGTAAGCAGTAGGAAGTGTCCTGATGCCCTGTGCTCTGAAGAGGAACATTTTCAGCTAATGTGAACCGGTCTGTATGGAGGGACAGCTTCCTGGACAGTGCATGGGACGGAGATCTACGTTCTTGTTAGTTTTTCCATAGTACTTGATGCACCATCAATAACTCTCAGAGACGGGAGGCGAACAATAGGCTTTTATTAGCAGCAAGAGACCACCACACAACATCCTGGAGACTGAGGGAGGAGCAGTGCCTCCAATCGCCTTTAATACAGGGGTCTGTGGGAGGAGCCACAGGAGCAGTCAGCAGAGGGGCGTTTCCAGACAGGTATATGTAGTTTACCACATTCACCCCCCCTTTGTTTTAAAAGAGAGTCCCCATGGGGCAAAGTTTCTTACAAGTATATTTACAGGTTAAGTCTATCAGGCGGTCGAATCTGTCGCTGCGATTTATGCAGCACCAGTGATGATTGCACCGGAGACGGTGGTTGTGCTGGTTCGGGCCTAACTGGAGGTGTCAGCCCATTAGGCGTCAGTAATCCCTCATGCGTGTGCGAGGCACCCGGTATGGGAGTGTCATGAGGAGTCTGTGTAGGGCTTGGTGTGCGCGGTGTCTCGTGGGTATACACCTCAGTGGGTACAGGGTTCATAGTGGAGTGTTCGGGGTAGGGGTCTGGTGCTCCTGCGGGCGCCAGGTCGCGGACGGAGACCGTGTCCTCCCGCCTATCAGGTAAGACCATGTAGGCATACTGGGGGTTCGCATGAAGTAGGTGAACCCTCTCAACCATCGGGGAGTATTTATTGCTCCTCGCATGTTTCCGGAGCAGCACTGGCCCTGGGGACGTCAACCAAGCCGGTAGGGTGGTCCCAGTGGCAGACTTCCTGGGAAAAGAGTCACTCATGAGGGGTGGCATTGGTGGACGTGCATAACAGGGAGCGGATGGAGTGGAGTGCCTCGGGGAGGACCTCCTGCCAGTGAGAGACCGGCAATCCCTTTGACTTAAGGGCTAAGAGTGTGGCCTTCCACACAGTGGCATTCTCCCTCTCCACCTGTCCATTTCCCTGGGGATTATAGCTCGTGGTCCTACTAGTAGCAATACCCCTAGCCAGCAGGTACTGGCGTAGCTCGTCACTCATAAACGAGGACCCATTATCACTGTGGATATAGCAGGGATATCCGAACAGAGTGAAGAGCTGGCACAGGGCTTTTATGACAGATGCGGCAGTGGTATCGGGGCAGGGGATGGCAAAGGGGAACCGCGAGTACTCGTCGATTATGTTGAGAAAGTACACATTGCGGTCGGTGGAGGGAAGGGGGCCCTTAAAGTCGACACTCAGTTGCTCAAAGGGGCGGGTGGCCTTGATAAGTTGTGCCTTTTCAGGACGGTCGAAGTGCGGTTTGCACTCAGCGCAGACTTGACAGTCCCTGGTCATCGTCCTGATGTCCTCAAGGGAGTAAGGCAGGTTCCGGGCTTTCACGAAATGGTAAAGTCGGGTGACCCCCGGGTGGCAAAGATCTGCATGGAGGGCGTATAGCTGGTCGAGCTGCGCGCTGGCACACGCTCCCCGGGATAGGGCATCAGGGGGCTCATTGAGCCTTCCAGGCCGGTACAGGATATCATAGTTGTAGGTGGAGAGTTCTATTCTCCACCTCAAAATTTTATCATTTTTGATTTTGCCCCGCTGTTGGTTGCTAAACATGAATGCAACTGAGCACTGGTCGGTCAGCAAGGTGAACCTTTTGCGGGGCGAGATAGTGCCTCCAGTGCCTAATAGCTTCCACTATGGCCTGGGCTTCTTTCTCCTCCGCGGAGTGCCGAATTTCAGGGCCTTGAAGGGTACGAGAGAAGAATGTTACCAGCCTTCCTGCCTGATTGAGGGTAGCAGCCAGCGCAAAGTCAGAGGCGTCACTCTCTACTTGAAAGGGAATGGTCTCGTCCACCGCTTGCATCGTTGCTTTGGCAATGTCCCCTTTAATGCGGCTGAAGGCCGCAGGGGCCTCGGCTGAGAGGGGAAATGCGGTGAACTTGACTAGGGGGCGGGCCTTGTCTGCGGAACATAAGAACATAAGAGATAGGAGCAGGAGTAGGCCAATCGGCCCCTCAAGCCTGCTCCGCCATTCAACAAGATCATGGCTGATCCAATCTTAACTCTAGTTTTCACCGAATCCCACAAGGCAACAGTGCCAACCAACAGGGCACCATGCCGCCCATTTTATTTTATTATTCATCCCGTCCAAACCCATGTGATCACCCGGGGGAAAAAAACCAAGTTGCCAATTGAGGAGAAAAAATCTGGAAAATTCCTCTCCGACCCATCCAGGCTATCGAAAACTGGTCCAGGAGATCACATGGCTGATCTAAACCTAGCCTCATGTCCACTTACCTGCTCGCTCACCGTATCCCCTAATGCCATTTTTATCCAGGAAAATGTCTATCTCCATTTTGAATTTATTGAGTGTAGTAGCTTCCACAGTTCTCTGGGGCAGTAAATTCCACAGCCCCACTACCCTCTGAGTGAAGAAATTTCTCCGCATCTCAGTCCTGGAACGGCAACCCCTTATTTTAAGATTATGCCCCCAGTCCTAGTTTCACCCATCATTGGGAACATTCTCCCCGCATCCACCCGATCAAGCCCCTTCACAATCTTATATGTTTCAATAAGATCGCCTCTCATTCTTCGGAACTCCAATGAGTAGGGTCCCAATCTACTCAACCTCTCATCATACATCAACCCACCCATCCCCGGAATTAACCTAGTGAACCTTCTCTGCACTGCCTCGAGAGCCAGTATGTCCTTTCTTAAATATGGACACCAGAACTGCACGCAGTACTCCAGGTGTGGTCTCACCAATACCCGGTACAACTGCAGTAAGACCTCCCTGTTCTTATACTCCATCCCCCTAGCAATAAAAGCCAGCATTCCATTGGCCTTCTTGACCACCTGCTGCACTTGCATACTAACTTTTTGTGTTTCCTGCACCAGGACCCCCAGATCCCTTTGCACAGAAGCACTTTCCAGTTTCTCTCCACTTAGATAATAACTTGCTCTATTATTTTTCCTGCCAAAGTGCAAGACCTCACACTTGTCAGTATTATATTTCATCTGCCAAATGTCTGCCCAATCACTCAGCCTATCTATGTCCCCTTGCAGGGTTTCAATGTCCTCCGCACTCATTACACTCCCTCCCATCTTTGTGTCATCAGCAAACTTCGATACGTTGCACTTAGTCCCTTTCTCCAAATCATTAATATAGATTGTAAAGAGTTGGGGTCCCAACACCGACCCCTGCGGAACACCACTAGTCACCAACTGCCAGTCTGAGAATAAACCATTTATCCCAACTCTCTGTTTTCTGTTAGAAAGCCAATCCTCCACCCATGCCAGAATATTATCCCCAATCCCATGATTTTTTACTTTAAGTAATAATCTTTGGTGTGGCACCTTGTCAAATGCCTTTTGGAAGTCCAAATACACCACATCCACTGGTTCCCCTTTATCTACCCTATATGTTATATCCTCAAAGAACTCCAACAAATTTGTCAAACATGACTTCCCTTTTGTAAAGCCATGCTGACTTTGTCCTATTAAGCTATGTTTATCCAAATGCTCTGTTACTGTTTCCTTAATTATCGATTCCAACGTTTTGCCAACCACAGATGTTAGGCTAACTGCCCTATAATTCCCAGCCTTCTGTCTATTGCCCTTTTTAAATAAAGGAGTTACATTAGCATTTTTCCAATCTGCCGGGACCATTGCCGAGTCCAGCGAGTTTTGAAAAATTATCACTAATGCATCCACAATCCCAACCGCCACTTCCCTTAAGACCCTAGGATGTAAGCCATCCGGTCCAGGGGATTTATCCACCTTCAGTCCCATTAATTTATCAAGTACCATTTCCTTGGTGATTTGAATCGTAGTTAGCTTCTCTTCCCCCAGAGCCCCCTGTTTATCCAGTGTTGGGATATTTTGAGTGTCCTCTACCGTAAAAACTGATGCAAAATATTTGTTCAGCGTTTCCGCCATCTCCATGTCCCCTACCATTAATTTCCCGGTCTCATCTTCTAGGGGACCAACATTTACTTTAGCCACCCTTTTTCTTTTTATGTAACTATAAAACTCTTACTATCTGCTTTTATGTTTTTTGCCAATTTACTTTCATAATCTATCTTCCTCTTCTTAATCAATCTTTTTGTTATTTGCTGCTGATCTTTAAAAGCTTCTCGATCTTCAATCTTCCCACTAGATTTAGCTACCTTATATAACTTTCTTTTTAGTTGTATACTTCGCTTTATTTCTTTACTTAGCCACGGATAACTATTTTTTTCTTTTACACCCTTTTTTCTTCAGTGGAATATATTTTTCTTGATAGTTGTAAAATAACTCCTTAAATATACACCACTGATCAAGTACCGATCTACCCTTTAATCTATTTTCCCAATCCATCTTAAGCAATTCCGCTCTCATACCATCATAGTCTCCTTTATTTAAGCTCAGTATGCTTGTTTGAGATCCAACCCTCTCATCCTCTAATTGAATATGGAATTCGACCATGTTATGGTCACTCATTCCAAGGGGATCCTTTACTAGGACATTTTTAATTAGTCCTGTCTCATTACACAGGACCAGATCTAAGACTGCTTGCCCCCTTGTCAGCTCAATAACGTATTGTTCAAGGAACCCTTCCCGAATACACTCAATAAACTCTTCTTCAAGGCTGCCGTGTCCGACTTGATTAGTCCAGTCAATATGAAAGTTAAAATCCCCCGTAATTATAGCTGTTCCCTTATTACAAGCCCCAACTATTTCCTGATTTATGCTCCGACCAACTGTGAGGGACCCATTGGGCGCAATAGGAAAAGAAGCCCAGGCACCGTTTGAGTGCTCCGAGGGTGGTGGGAAGAGGTTGTTCCAACAGGGGGCGCATACGGTCGGGATCAGGGCCAATGACCCCGTTCTCCACGACATACCCAAGGATAGCGAGTCGGGTGGTTCCAAACACACACTTGTCCCTGTTATAGGTAAGGTTAAGAGCTTTGGCCGCTTGGAAAAATCATTGGAGGTTGGTGTCGTGATCCTGCCAGTCGTAACCACAGACGGTGATGTTATCCAGATATGGGAACGTGGCCTTCAGTTGGCACTGGTCCACCATCCGGTCCATTTCCCTCTGGAAGACAGAGACACCATTCGTGACACCGAAGGGGACGCACAGGAAGTGATAGAGCTTGCCGCCCGCCTCAAAGGCGGTGTAGGGGCAGTCCTCCGGGCAGATGGGGAGTCGATGGTAAGCGGATTTCAGGTCTATGGTCGAGTACACCTTGTACTGAGCTATCTGATTGACCATATCCGTGATGCGGGGTAGGGGGTACGCATCAAGCTGCGTGAACCTATTGATGGTCTGGCTATAGTCCACGACCATCCTATTTTTTTGCCCTGTCCGAACAACGACCACCTGGGCCCTCCAAGGACTTGTCCTTGGCTCAATGATCCCCTCCCTGAGCAGCCGCTGCACCTCCGACTTAATGAAGGCCCTGTCCCCCGCGCTGTACCTCCTGCCTTTAGTTGCCACAGATTTACAGTCAGGGGTCAGGTTGGCGAACAGCGGTGGGGGAGGGATCTTGAGGGTGGAGAGGCTGCAAGTGGTGTCAGTAGCGCGACTGTTGGCATGGTGCTGGGTGGGATGTGTGGGTCGGTGTGTGTGTGTGGTCAATAGCGGGGTATATGACGAAGCCCCACAAAACTGAGGATTTCTGACAGTGATTGGTGGGAGGGGCCCGTCATACTCCATTGTCACACTTTTCAGGTGGCTCTGGAAGTCGAGCCCCAATAGCACAGGGGCACACAGTTGAGGCATGACCAGTAACGCAAAGTCCCGATATTCTGTGCCCTGCACCACCAATGTCGCTACACAACCCCCCCGGATGTCTGTGGAATGCGACCCAGAAGCCATGGTGACCCTCTGGCTTACTGGCTGTGTCACGTGTCCGGGTGAATAAAACTCTCAGTGCTGCCCGTGTCAAACAGGCAGCTAGTCCTGTGCCCCTCCACCAGGATGTCCATCATTGACCACGAAAGCTGGTGTGGAGCGCTTTGGTCGAGGGTCACGGAGGCCAGAGTTGAATCACCGTCTTGGTGCCCGGTAAGCACCCGTGGGTCGGAGGCGGGTTGAGGTGGCGCCGACAAAGATGGCTGCCTCCATGTCACGCACGAGGCGAGCAGGCAAGATGGCGGCGACCAAGATGGCAACCCCCATGCTTCGCACGCGGCGCTGCTCGACCCTGCTCGTGGTTTAGACTTACAGGCCTTGGCGAAGTGGCCCTTCTTTCCGCAGCTGGAGCAGGTAGCTTCTCAGGCCGGGCAGCGTTTTCGGGGGTGCTTTTTGAGTCCGCAGAAGTAACACCGCGCAGACTTGCGACTGGCAGCAGCCGAGGTCAATTCGCCGGCGGGTTGCAGAGACTTCACGGGCTCGCGACTGGCAGCAGCCGAGGTCGATTCGCCGGCGGGTGGCAGGGTCTGCAGCGTCCATGGGACCGGCGGAAGATCACGCAGCTGGACAGCGTCAGCGTTGTGCAGAGCAGCCTCCAGCTCGATCGCCGACTGTAAGGTAAGATCGGCGTTTTCCAGCAGCCGCTGGCGCACGTACACAGACCTGATCCCCGTAACGAAGGTGTCTCGTACCAGGAGCTCCGCATGCTGTTCTGCTGTCAGTCCCCTGCAGTCGCAGGCCCGCACGAGTGTCTGTAGGGCCCGGACAAACTCAGCGCTCGATTCTCCGGCCCGCTGCTGCCGTGTCGCTAAGCGATGTCTTGTGTAGACGGTGTTCACCAGCCGCAGGTACTGTCTTTTGAGGGCATCCAGTGCCCCTTGGTAGGTCGGCAGGTCCCTGATTAGGGAGTATACCCGTGGACTGACTCTGGAGAGGAGAACTCTGTGCATGATAGCAGGCTCAGTCACGCAAATCTCTTCCAGGTACGATTGGAAGCATGCAAGCCAGAGTTCAAAGGCAATAGCTGCTTTGGGAGATTGAGGATCAATGTCCAATTTGTCTGGTCGTGAAATGCTCTCCATGTTTTAAAATTGCTGCTAATAAAATTGATGCACCATCAATAACTCTCGGAGACGGGAGGCGAACGATAGGCTTTTATTAGCTGCAAGAGACCACAATTAGCAGCAAGAAACCACTACACAACATCCTGGAGACTGAGGGAGGAGCAGTGCCTCCAATCACCTTTATACAGGGGTCTGTGGGAGGAGCCACAGGAGCAGTCAGCAGAGGGGCGTGTCCAGACAGGTATATGTAGTTTACCACAGTACTACTGGATAATGAAGGGAAGAGTTCTCCTGACCTTCAGACCAATTCTTAACCTACCATACCCAAAGCTAGTAAGCGGAAGAGGTACTTACGGCATGAGGCTGATTTTGGGGTCGACCCGAATGGCTTCACGCTCACGTAATTTGTTTCTGGATATCAGCCCTTCCTCCTGGGTCTTGTTATTCTTTGCCCGAAACAAACCCTTATTCTGCTTAAAATAAATGGAACACTCCCAGTGAACTAATGAAATTAGATGATACATTTAGTTCCTTTCTGTCATTCATATGCTCTGAAAACCATCATTATTTCTGTCACCTTCCCCCTTCCTTTCCAGTCCTGAAGAAGTGTGTTGCCTGAAAATGTCGACTGTTTATTCATTTCCAAAGATGCTGCCTGGCCTGCTGAGTTCCTCCAGCATTTTGGGTGTGTTGCTTTGGATTTCCAGCATCTGCAGAATCTCTGTGTTTAGTATTTCTGTAATCCTAGCTCAACCACGCATTGGTGCTGGACATTTCCATGTGTTCATTCTAAGCTCTCAAGACCCAGATTGGACTCTCCTCCACCTTCCTACATGTCCACAGTTTTGAAATCATTGCCACTATTTTTTTTTTTAAACTTGATATTTCCCAGTAGCTCCTCACTTTTCCCATCATCTGGTAATTCTTTGGATCGATTGGGATGTGTAAATAGGCGAGCTGACTCAAACAAACTGGAACTGGGATCTCTGAACAGGGATACAAGTGCAGAGCTCATTGGAATGAATTGGGTATTTGACAGGGATCTATGAATGGGAAAGTTGATGGGATGTGGAAATGGAAGAGTTGATGGGGAAGTATGATTGGGAGGGATGCACAGATCCTTGTTGGAATATTTGGCTCATTTTGAGAGGAGTCCGGGCTGGAGTTAGGGAAGAGGAAGGTGTGATAAATAAAAGATCTCCACAACCATTTTCTTGAGGTGGATCTCTACAAAACAAAGAGCACGTGCTCAAAAATGCAAAGCATTAAACAAATGCTCCATTCTCTGTGTGTCTCAGTCAGCACTCTTTACATCCCAAAAACCTCCCCGAACTGAATGCAAAGTTCTGATCCCCTTCCATTAGGTGCCATTTGAACCACTGAGTATTTCCAGTACTTTCTCTTTTTATTTCAGATTTCTGTCATCTGCAACACATGGATTTAGTATTGGAGAAGAATGCTCTTTGGTTAACACATACTCACATTAACGACCTCAATAATTGTCAGGATATCTCCTTTGTGAAATGATAGCTCATCTTTCTTAGAGGTTTTGTGATCACATTTAGCTATACATTGTGTGCCACGATCCCAGCCTTTCTGCAAAAATAAAAAAGATTTTAAAAACAGAATTATTAACTGTATCTAAAAGGAAAATGCACCACAGCTCATCCTGATTGCATTGCTGGGATGCAAGCAACTTCTGGGAAGGCCTAACGTCAGGATTAAACCTTCACATCCCAAAATTTACCATCACGTGCAGGGAAATCTGTGACTCTGAGCCCAACTGCTCCTCCAACACTGGAATGAGAGAATAAACTTGTCTAAACTGCTTCTTCCAATTGTTATCCAATACAAAATACTTGCGTATGGGCACCTGCATTGATGTTTCCAGGACGATAATGTGGTAAACTGGATGAGCAAAGTTGCAGGTGGCAACTTTGGGGGTGTAGTAGTCAGTGAGGAAGACTATCAAAGCTTGCAATCAGATCTGGACCAGCTGGGAAAATGGGCTAAAAAAATGGCAGATGGGATTTAATGATAGGTCTAAGGTGTTGCATTTTGGGAGAACAAACCATAGTGTAGGACTTACACAGTGAAAGGTAGAGCACTAAGGAGTGTGGTAGTACAGAAGGATCTGGGAATATAGATCCATAATTCCTTGAAAGTACATAAAGTCGTAAAGGGAGCTCTTGGCACACTGGCCTTCAAAAATCAGAATATTGAGTTGGGATGTTATGCTGAAATGTATAAAACTTTGGAGAGGGCAAATTTGTAGTACTACTGTGTGTAGGTCTGGTCATCTACCTACAGGAAATGCATCAATAAAATTGAAAGAATACAGAGAAAACTTATAAGGATGTTGCTGGGATTTGAGGATCGGAATTATAAGGAAAGGTTATTTTTATTTCTCCCTGGAGCGTAGGAGAATGAAGGGAGAGTTGATGAAGCTATACAAGATTATGAGGGGTATAGATAGGGTAAATGCAAGCAGGCTTTTTCCACTGAGGTTGGGTGACGTTACAACTGGATGTCATAAGGGAGAAGGGGAAGTAGTGAAGATGAGTAGGATCTGAGGGGGATCATCTTCACTCAGAGGATGGTGTCAGTGTGGAAGTGGTGGATACAGGTTCAGTTGCAAGACTTGAGAGAAATTTGGATAGGTACGTGGATAGGAGAGGTATGGAGGGCTATGGTCCAAGTGCAGGTCAGTTGGACTAGACAGAATAAGAGTTTGGCACAGACGAGATGGGCTGAAGGACAGGTTTCTGCAATGTAGTGTTCTATGACTCTATTTATGTGATAGTTAAAGAAACATTTCACAAATTAGTGCTGGACACAAAGGATATTATAGCACCCAGTCCTGTTTTACCCAAACTTTCACGCACACATACTTCAGCAAACATTCCGAATGTTCCTGACCAGCTCCTTTCACAGGTTCACCGAGTCAATCAACAGAGAGGATACTGCAGAACTCCAACTCACCACAGACATTTCACTCCACCTCTCTCCTCATGGACCAGCTCAAAGCACAGACAAAATTATTTTCCTGAGGGAACAAATGAGAAAATAATTGAGATCTACGTACATTGATTTATCTCTAATTATATTAGCCGTTAAGTGAAGCTGTTATTTTAAAATTTGTGACTACTAGCTTGAGAAACTGCGCTATTCTGTGAAATAATCTGTGAAATACTTTTAGCATCAGAAATCAGCAAATAGATTGTAATGTCTCCCCTCTGGCTGTGAAACAGGGACACCTTTTTCCCTTATTCGGGAGAGAAAGAACCTGTGGTATGTCAAATTACCAGGAGCATGAGTAGTCCTTGGGGTACTGCAAGTCTGTGTCTTTATTGATGCATTTCTGCACACTTCAGCACTCGGAGGGTGCCGATGCTTTTTTGCTGGTGGGGGGGGATTGTTGCCTTGGGGCTGCTTGTGTGGGGGGGGCGAGCTGGAGGGGGTTGAGGTTCAAACATTTCAATTGTCATTCATGCTTTGGGGCACTCCTCTGTTTTCATGGATGTTTGCGAAGAAAAAAAATTTCAGGACATTTATTGTATACATTTCTGACATTAAATGTACCAATTGAATAATGAACATTGATCAGCTACTGCAATCAACATTTCTTTAGAATTCTTAATCTAAGTGATTTATGTAACACAGCGAATCTCAACACAAGGAAAAACAACTTAATGCAAATTCTCCCATAGCTTTTTTAAAATATTTTTTGAAGACAGCAATAACAATAATAAAACATTTCATTGTGTTCATTAATGACTGGATCAGTATCAGAATCAGGTCTATTACCACTGACTTGCGACATGAGTATCGTTCTGCAGCAGTGGTACAGTGCAAGACATAAAAGTTATTATTATAAGTTACAATAAATAAATATTGCAAAATGAGGTTATGTTCCTTGGTCATTCAGAAATCTGATGGCAGAGGGGAAGGAGCATTGAGTGTGGGTCTTCAGGCTCCTAAAGGTAGTAATGAGATGGGGGCATGTTCCAGATGTCAATGGTCCTTAATGATGGATGTCACTTTGTTGAAGGATCGCCTTTTGAGGATATGGTACACAGTCTATTTGTTTACTTATGGATGGTGTTAGGGTGAATATTCATGGAAATAAAAGAATTATAAAAAGTGGAAGTAAAGCAATGCAATATGGATGGCTATAAAGAAATGGATATTTCTGACTTGTGGACCAAACATAGGCAAAATTTCCTTCTCCATCCATGATTGCCTGTTGGCTCATTTTCCACTTCCTCCTCCACTGTTTGGCACTTCCTCTGCCTGCGTTGATGTCTTGTACCTGCTTTATCCTCTGATGAGGAGAGGTTGCTGGCTCCTGCTCGCTACCCTGCCCTTTTCTTTCTGTTCCTTTTATTCTTGGCAGCCATTTGTCCCCTGAATGGTGTCTTCTGAGACTTCTTCCTCATCACCAGCCACCATTCTCCTTCCTGTCTCTCTGCCCTCCACTCCTCCACAGACTTCTCTTTGACACGTGGAGGGGCCTGGATTTTTTCAGCTGGAGGTTGGGAGCTCGAGGTGGTTGGGCTTTCCAAAGTTGCAAACTGTATTTTGGTGTTGGCCGAGGCCTCTGTGCTGCTGGTGGGTGTGTTGGCGCTTGCCTAGGCATTATCAGTGCCAGCTTCCCCTCTTATTGCTTGTGTATAGGTGCTGGCGTATTTTGGGCAGACTTTGTAGTTGTGGCCTGCCTCTCCACAGCACTTACTACCCTAGCAGTCCAAATGGTTCAGAGGAGAAGACCACGCAGATTTAAAACAATCATCATAACTGGAATGTCAACGCTGCAGAAGGCCCGTCAATAATGGGGAAGACACCTACAGGCACAATTTGGGCCCTATCCACTGCATTACTGTGCATGCTCTCCAAAAAACAGGAGCACAGATGACTGGCAAAATGCTGGAGGAACTCAAGAGGTCAAGGCAGCATCTATGGAAAAGAATCAACAGCCAACATTTCAGGCCGAGACTCTTCATCACATTCAGTGATCTATTCCTTTCTACAGAGGCTGCCTGACGTGTGTGTGTGTGTCTGTGTATGTTTGTTTGGCTTGGATTTCCAGCATCTGCAGATTTTCTCCTGTTTGCTCAGAAGGGGGACTGATCAGCTGATTATCATGGTGACCACACCTGGAAATCAACAGCACTGTGTATGGGCTGGATTGGAAGCACATCACTGCGCTGCGAGGGCAAACGTACCATTCTCCTTCCTCCAGAATCACTCAGCCTGTACTGATCATTAAGTAAGGTAGAGAGAAGAGATAGAATTCCCAGTAAAATAACGGTATAAAATGAGAGAAAACGTGTCTGAGAGGATCAAAAGCAAGAACACATTCTGCAACAGGAGGAGAAGAGGCTGTGAGAATGGTGCATGGTACAGAGTTTGGGGAAAGCTTGAGGAGACATCACTCAGTCTATTACAGGACCTGAAGGAGAGCATTCAAAGCTGCAGGGATCACCATGCGAGGGAGCTGATATTCAAAATTGCTGATTGTGATGACTTTGAGGAGCCAGTTTTTTAAAAAATATTTCCCATGACAGAGAAGGAGACCATTTGGCCCATTGTGTCTATGCTGGCTCACACATCAGGTCCATCAGTTCCATCAGTTCCATCCTCCCACTCGTTTCTCTGCAGCTTAACTTCATTTGCATGTCCATCCCAACTCAGCTGCCACCCACCTGCACTATGGGGAATTTACAGTGGCCAATTATCCTGAGACCCAGCGTGTCTGTGGGGCTTGGGAGCAAACCGGGGCACCCAGAGATATGGTCACAGGGAGGGCATGCAAACTCCACACAGCACTACCCGCTGCACCCCTACACTGCCCTCAGTAATGGTGTACAGTCTAGTGATATCGTCCCACAGACAAGAACGGATGCCCTCTCTTCCAAAAGCCCGTTGGGAATCTGATCAAAGGGAAAAAGAGCAAGGATTTAAAGAAAAGGATGAGAAGCCCCCTCAGGAACAAAGGACTTGCAGTCAGACATGTGGCAATGGAGTCTGAGGGAAGAGTTTGAAGATGGGAAACTTCAATCAGTAATGCTCAGAGCGTTCATTTGGATTATGAGCCAGGCGATCACAGACCAGCCACTGGGAAGACTAGAAGCACAAAACTAATGCATAAGATTTACATTATTTGAAGAACCATTAAAGTTGATCAATCTGCTTTGAACTGTGTAATTTTATATCCTGCCTTTCCACTCACTAAGACTGATAACAGTTGACAGGAGGGACTTTAAAACCAACAATAGTAGATACTTGCAGATTAATAAATAAATAAGTTGTTTCGACAATATTGATCAAAGGAAGTTGTTAGTCAGACACATTGTAAGTTGAACAGAATATTGCCTGAAACTTAGGTTGGAACTAGACTGCATGATTAACCCTTGCTATATGAACAGTGCAGGATGCTTGTAAAATTTATAAACTATCTCATTACAATGACCAGAACATTTATCCAGTGCTATCTGCAGCTTTGTGTGCAACACATGACAGTTATCTATCACCACACCCTTGGTGAATCCATCTCTCAGTGTGTTTCTTTTCAGACATGGCACATTTGCTATAAACACAAGTGGTGTAGGGCCCTCTGGTCAGATCTTTTTCTCCTTATGCTTACACCATTTCCTTTCCCAATGACCTTCCCTTCTCACATGACCTAGTCATCCCTTTTCTGCCAACCTGACCTTCTTTTTGGACCCTCCTAGTTAATAAACAAGCTAGGGGCTCAGGAGAATGGTCAATTGTAGATACATCTTAATAGATGCAGATTATCATTACAGATATAGATTCAGAAGCACAAAAATACTGTATGTACAAATAACACGTATTATCTTCCTCAACCATATGACTCAAAGAACATTTTCCTAAGGTCCCAACCTAACTTCGGAGTATCAGAAGTGAAATCTGTGTGAGAGCTGGAATCACTGAAAAGAGCAAGTCTTGTTGTGTGCGAGATTCATTCGGGCCAATAATAAGAAGCGAGGTTCAAGCAGAACAGCCATTGTGTGAGTGCACACATTTAGAGAGGTGAAATGAGGCTTTGGTGAGAAGAGGTGGGGTCCAAGATCTGAGGCTTTGGCTCAGATAGTTCAGCAAGGAGGCACAGGTCAGTAGCATTTAAAAGCAGATAAGGTTTTTCTTTGTATATAGTAAATCACTAAAAAGATACCAAACTGCAACAAATTAAATAAAATAGGCATGCAGGATCGGGTGATGTGCTGTAGCTGCACGATGTGGGAGCAGGTGCACCCCATTGTGGTTCCTGCTGAACACATCCACAGTAAGTGTTGTTTGCTTGAGGAGCTCAGGTTCAAACTTGATGACCTGAAATCTGAACTTCAAACTCTGCGATGCATCATGGATGGGAAAGTTAGCTGGACACTGTGTTTCAGGAGGTAGTCACACCTATTAGATTAACTACTACATATTCATTTTGTGGCCATGGACAAGATGATGTGACTGCTGGTGAAGGAGGTAGAGGGATCCATGAGGTAGTGCTGGAGGAGCCTCAGCCCTTGAGCTTGTCAAACGGGTTGGAGATTATTGCTCTCTGTGACGATGTGTGTGGGGCTGCAGAAAGGACGAACAACTGAACCATGGCATTGTGATTCACTGAGCCGTTCAAGAGAGTGGAAAGAAGAGAAATGCAGTTTAATTGAGGATAGTATGGTCAGGGAATCCAATTTTCAGTCACAAGAATCAAGAGTCCCAAAGGCTGTGTTACCTGCCTGGTCCCCAGGTTCAGGACATCTCATCTGACCTGCAGAGAAATTTGGACTGGGAGGAGGGGAAAGATCCAATTGTCATGGTCCATAAATAGGAATGTGGATCAGGCTTAAAAACTAAATAGTGGGGGTGGAGGCAGGGAGTGGTTCCACAGTTTGGAGAAGTAAAAGAGAAGGAGAGGTTACAGTAATCTCTGGAATAAATACTAAGACATAAAGTCCAGAAAGAAATAAGAATTTAACTTCAGGCAAGATAGAATCAAAATTGAGAAGGGTGGTGAATACAGGACTCCAAGTGCTATATGTGAATGCACGCAGTACAGTATAAATAAGAAGTAATATAATCTTGTAGTGCAGTCAGAAATTAGAAGGCATGATATTGTGGTTTCACTGAGTCATAGTTGAAGAAAGATCACAGCTGGGAACAATGAACCAGAAGGATGGGCAAGTGATTAGAAGATGTAGAAACCTTGTGGGTAGAGTTAAGGAATTGCAAAGGTAGAATGACCCTGATGGGAGTAATAGATAGTCCTCGGAACAGTAACCAAGATGTGCCATACAAATTACAACAGGAAGTAAAAAAAATGTAAGAAAGAGGTAATGTTACGATGGTCTTGGGAGATTTCAAGGTGCAAGTAATTGGGAATATCAGATTGGTTCTGGGACCCCAAGAAGTAATTTGTAGAATGGTCAAGTGATGGCTTTTCAAGCTTGTAATTAAGCCCACTAGGAAAAGGCAATTTTGGATTGGGTATTATGTAATAAACCAGATTTGATTTAAGGAGCTTAAGGTAAACACTGACATTTGGTTTTCATCAGCTATATCATTGGCTTCAAAATACTGTTCAATTCATTCAGTGCACATCACTCAGTTATCAATTATGCAATTGAACACACCTATCTTTCTGATGTAGCCAGCCATTTCTGCATTTTTTTTAATGTATTATTATTATGATCTGGTACTCAAGGTTTATGAAACTGTGGCTGTACTTGTTGCTTGTTAATTTCATCTGTTTTCTGCCTTTATTTTAATTTGAACATCTCTCTCCCCTTCCGGAGAAAAACATGCTGTGCTTCAACAGGTAGGTAGCTGCCTTGGGTTTGTTTTGAAATTTCCATGTCACCACTGTTATCTTTTGTATCTCCAGAAAATAAAAGAAAGAAAAACATGGGAGCCTGTATACTTGGCAACTGTGTTTTTCCTTCTCCCTTTTTTTAAAGTGAGGCACTCACACATGACATGGTTTCATAATGACATATGTAATTCACTTAATTCCTACATATAACCCGTAGTGTATTATGTAAACAAAGAATGCTTAATCAAATGATATATTTACAATACTACTCAAATATTACTGAAATTTTGAATACACTACAGGAAGGAATGATCATAAATTATAAAACTGACATTCTTGCTGTCAGGTTGAAGATTACACAGAAAGAATATGAGATGTTACTCTCCAACCTCAGAGTGGCCTCATTGTGACAGTAGAAGAGGTCATGGAGCGACATGTCAGAAAAGGAATGGGAAGTTGTATTGAAATGGGTGGCCACCAGTAAAATCTTTCTTTTGTGGTGGGCAGAAAATAGGTGCTCAACAAAGCAGTCCCCCAATCTACATCGGGTCACATCGATGTACAAGCTTCACCGGGAACACCTAATACAGTAGACGATACCAAAAGACTCACAGGTTAACTGTCGACTCACGTAGAAGGAATGTTAGGGACCCTGAAGGGTGGTGAGGGAGTAAGTGTGGCACTTGTTGTGCTTGCAGGGGTAAGCGCCTAGAGGAAGATCAGTAGGGAGGGACAAGTAGACAAGGGAGAGTGGTGGTGAGGGAAAGATGTGGGACAAATTAAATTGGCAATCAGCAGCCAAAAGATACCTTCACAGATGGTTTTGAACCAGACTAGTTTACTATAATCTCTGTTTAAGATGAATGTTTTATAATTATAATACATTAAGTTAATTGCCTGACATATTACCTTCTCTTATCCATTGATAGGATTAAGGAATGAATAATTACAACAGAAATTTTTTAATTGATATAGTGTGCTTCTAAAATAGACCTTCAATTGGTAACTAAGCTGTTTTTTCAAATAATATCTGAGGCATATGGAAGAGAGCTTTCTCTGAGAGAAACAGTCATGGTCAGCAGGGATACAGGACATTCAGCCCAATGTCCAACCTAACTGAAGATGATGGGCTAAGGTGCAGAGAATTGGATATAACTAATGGCAAAATGAATGGGAGAGAAGGTAAGAAGCAAGAAGTGGTCCTTATTAATGGAAGCCAGACAGGAAGGAAGCTGAGGAGGCAAAGTGTTTCATGTATATAACTGCGACAGCATTAGGAGCATCTTAGGTTCCAAACTATAGAGGTACTTAAGGGCTGCTAAAGAAAGCAAAGTGAATTCTGAGGTGATCCACCATTTGTGGAAGCTTCATTCAGTCAACAAGACTCCTGTCTCTATCAGAATGGTAAGTGCTCTGGTTCCACTCCATCAAACCTAGGCTGATGATTCAGGGAAGTAACAAGAGGATTTATTACTGCTGGAGATTCTGACTTTAAGCTAAGAGCTCATCTGCTCCATCAGATAGATTGGTTTGATGAGCAGTATTGTTAGCCCTGGTGTCTTGGTTAATGTATATGCCTTACTTTTTAAATTTATTCATGTATAGGATGTGGGCGTTGCCAGCTAAGCCAACATTTATTGCCCATCCCTAGTTGCCCTTGAGAAGGTGGTGATTAGCTGCCTTCTTGAACCACTGCAGTCCCTGAGGTGTAGGGACCCCCACAGTGCTGTTAGGGAGGGATTTCAATGATGTTGACAATGAAGGAATGGTGATGTTTCCAAGTCAAAATGCTGAGTGACGCGGAGGAGGATTTCCAAGTGGTGATGTTCCCAGGTACCTGTCCATCTAGATGGTACTGGTCGTGGGTCTGGAAGGTGCTGCCTTAGGAACTTTGGGGTGCTGTTGCAGTTCTTTAAAAGATTAACCCTTTGTAGGAGCTTGTTCGGATCAAATAAACTGTTGCATTTTCTACGTGACAACAGCAACTTCAGAAACAGTTTGAAGTCATCATTGAAATATTGGAATTGCAACAGTTTAAATACATAGGAGTTTTGGAGTGTCCTATACAGGTTATAAAAAGCATATAGATCAATATCTTAGTATATAGGAGCTTATTAACTCTGAGAATAAGCAAGAGTGAGCTACCTATTCAATCAGGTCAGCAGCCTTTCAAAGAAACTGAAAATAGTATTTGAAAAAAAATCTAACCATGGGTGGATGAAGGAAGTTAAAAAAACAATGTTAATTGCTTTCCTTAATGCTGTCTAATGAGCCTTTTATGTTTCCTGCATGCCGTGAAAATTACGTGCTGTTACAGCGGTAGGACTGTACCACCCAGTATGTACGTGGCTCCAAAAAGTGATGTTATCTCCCTCCTGAAAGCTGGACACACACACACAGAACTTGTTAGCAAAGCCTCCTAGGGACAAAATTACCTCCAACAGCAGAACTTGGTATCAGATTCAAAGATTTATCTCACAGTACCAAAATGTCACAGCAATCACTAAAGAAGGATTTCCAAAAGAGGATCTGCTCTGAAGGAAAACAGGAAGAAGAAGATATCTAACTTTAAACACAGAAGGAGCACCACGGGAAGAAGGATGTACAGATTCTGAAGGGTTCAAACTGTGAGTCTGCCTTCAATATACTGCCGTTGTGGGCCGTGTATTCCCACCTTTTCTGAGTACATTTGACTTGCAAGATAAGCACTGCTAGAGTGGGTCCTTTCAGGTGGCCCAGCTGCAAGCTGTGTCAATGTTGTCTACTTGTTCCATGGGGAAAGAGGCACAACTTTGGCATTTTTCAATGGCTAAGGAGCCAGTTTGGCTTTACTATCTCACCCTAGTAAACTCCTAAAACATTTTACATTCTGTTTTTCTCTAAGCCGCCCTGCACGTTGAAAGTTTGACTCACCACATGGTCCCCTACTTTAGATATCAAAACTGTCCACTTTTCAAAGAGTGGGCCTTTTACAAACAACAGGCACTTAAAATACAATTCTGAAATCACATAACCACAGCTTCCTGATTTTTGTTATCCAACACCAAAGACTTCACATTAAAAAAGCAGAAGCAGGTCAATCATTTCAAAAGAGATGGATTTTCAAAAGAGATGTGGATATGGGCTTTGGGTAGCTCCATGGTAGCTTTGGGTAGCACAGCTAACAGAGCAATTAGCTCACAGCTCCAGTGTGTAGACCTCCGTTACGTAAGTTTCCAGGGCGCAAGCCTGGGCAAGGTTTTCTTTTAATGGAAGACCGGCAGATGCCCAAGCTGCAAGTCTCCCCTCTCCATGCCACCAATGTTGCCCAAGGGAAGGGCATTAGGACCCATACAGCCTGGCACTGGTGTCATCGCAGAGCAATATGTGGATAAGTGCCTTGCTCAAGGACACATACGCAGCCTCAGCCAAGGCTTGAACTAGCGACCTTCAGATAACTAGACGGACGCCTTAACCACTTTGCCATGTGCCACAGCTCCAGTAACCCCGGTTCCTATCTGACACTCGGTGTTGCCTGTATGGAGTTTGCATGCTCTCCCTGAGACCAAGTGGGTTCCCCTTCAGGTGCTCTGGTTTCCTCCCACATTCCAAAGGCAGGATGGTAGGTTAACTGGGGTAAACTGCCTCAACTATGTAATTAAGGGGCAGAATCTTGAGGGAACTGATGGGAAAGTTAGGAAAGCAGATTACATGGAAAATTAGTGGGAATGGATGGCTCTATGAGCTGGCATAGCCTGGATAGTCAGAAACATATGTCCTTAGAAAATATATTTATTATATGATGTGGTAAAACAAGAGCAGGTTATTATCTTGAAAATACAATAGAAGATACAGTAGATTTCTAGCTCAAAATAGCATTGTTTTTTGAAGAAATAACTTGAATTTATGAACTGCCTTTTAGGAGATCTCAAGATATCTGAGAGCCAGTAATACACTTTTGACATCTAAACACCACAAAGATATAGACCTTTTACACTTTAAGGTTTCAGATCAGCAAGTTATACTGAGCGGCAAATCCTACAGAAAGTAGTGAATTTGGCTTGTATAGCACAGGTAAAGCCCTCCCAACCAACGAGCACATCTACATGAAACACTAGTAGAAACTCAGCATCCATCATCAAAGATCCTCACCCCCAGGCCATGCTCTTTTCTTACTGCTGCCATTAAGTAGAAGGTATAAGAGCCTCAGCACTCATACCACCAGGTTCAAAAATAGCTACTACCCCTCAACCATCAGGCTCTTGAACAAAAGAGAGGAACTACACTTATCTATTGTGATGTTTTCACAACCAATGATCTCACTTTAATGACTAATCTTGTTATTTTCTGCTTGAATTATTTATTGCTCTTTATGTATATTTGCATTTACACAGTTTGTTGTCTTCTACATTGTTGATCTTGTTTAAAGTGACTGTTCTATAGATTTGCTGAGAAAGAATCTCAGAGTTGTATGTGGTGACACGTATGAACTCTGACAATAAATTTTACTTTGAACTTTGAACTAACTACTTGCTAATCAGCTCCAGTAACTGAGAGATTGACAGATAAATGGAGGGCCGTAAATCTTTCTTCTTTTTGAACATTACATACATTATTTTTGAACATTTGAACATGACGTCCGTCCGAGAAAACAGAATAAGCCGTCACCAGAAACCACCTCAAACACCTTCAAAGAGAGTCCCTTGCCTTCTCTTTGCCGCAGCTTGTGCTTTGCTTGTACTGCAAAGCAGCCGCATGTTCTGCCACATGTACAGCCCAGCTAACCCTGTAAGCACATATCCAATTTGCTGCAACTTAAATCAATTGCATAAGCTGAGCAAGCTGTTGCATAGAAAGCGTAAATTTTGTTTGCGAGTCACAGTGGCTACCATCCATGAGGGTGGGCTAGAAATGTGATCAACCTGCCTATCTGTGAAGCACAGTTAATGTCTGCTTCTTAGTGATGGAGTTTCTGGATGCCACTCTTTAAATTCATCTTTTCAGGAGCTGTGTATCACTGGCAAGGCCAGCATTTATTTCCCATCCCTAACTCCCCTTGGGAAAGAGTTGGTGAGCTACCTCCTTGAACAAATGGAGGGCAGTAATTCTTTCTTCTTTTTCAACATTACGTACATGGGAGCTTTATGCTTGTCTGGCAAAACAGAATAAAGCATTTCTCCTTCTGACCTTAACTTCAGTTCTATGAAAAAAAATGGCTTCTCCAGTCCCAATAATGGTGTTAGTTCACTCTTCCTGGCCACCAGTCCTTTTCCTTGGTTTAAATACACCACTGTGCAACTGGGTGTTGGACAAACTTCAGATAGTCAGGATATACAACCACACCCCTTTCCCCACATCCTCAAAATGTATGCCCCTCAGGGCTGTGTGCTGACCCAATTGTTGGATACTCCGTTCACACATAACTGCATGACCAGACACCCAAGTAATCACATTGTCAAGTTTGCCGATGACACCCCTGTGGTGGGGCTCATCACCAACAATCAGACAGCAGGTGGAAGAGCTCAAGAACAGGTTCCAGGCAGATAACCTCCTCCTCAATGTCAACAACCCAAGGGAAATGGATATCTACTTCAGAAGAACTTGCACTGCCCACACCTTTCTTTATATCAGCAGCACAGCAGTGGAAACAGCCAGCAGCTTCAAACTCCTGGGAGTGCACATCTAGCCCAACTTCTCAAGGTTCCAGAATGCTTTCTACACAATCAGGAAAGCTCACCAATGCCTCTACTTTCTGAAGAGAGTTGGTCTATGCATATCTATACTCATTCCACAGAGGCACAGCAGAAAGCATTCTAACAAGCTGCATCACCACATGGTACAGAAACTGCACAACGGAAAACAGGAAGGCTCTACAATGGGTAGTCAAAACGGCCCAACGCATCACCAGCACCAGTCTACTCACCATGAAGGACACATATGCAGAAAGATACCGGAAAAGGGCCAGGAACATCATGAAGGATCCCTGCTCGTGCACTGTTTGTCCCAATCCCATCAAGGAGGAGGCTACATAGCATCCACGCCAGGACCACCAGATTCAAAAACAGTTACTTTCCCCCAAGCAGAATGGCTGATCAACACCTCCACCCACTAACTCATCCCTCTACACCACTACTTTATCATTTTACTGTCAGCCACGTTATGCAGACACTCCTGGGCCTAGGGTCACCTCATGGACATATATTCAATCTATGTACAGTATAGAAACAATCTTTTTAAAAATATTTATTTGGTTATTTTTATCATTGTGTTCTTTATCTTATCTTTTTTTGCAGAGTAAGTGTTATTTTGTTCTCCTTTAAACTTGTGTACTGGAAATGACATGAAACAATCTTGAATCAGGTCTCTTCGATAGCATACTCAGTCAAGTATTGCTTTAATGTCAGTGCAGTCACTCCCCATGGGCTGTTTGCAGTCATGAGGTCGGTCACCCAAAACGGGCATGGTATGCAGGTTATCGGTAAGTAAATGCACTGACGATACCTTCCATCATGTTTGGTAAATGAGAGTCTACTAATTACGCAGTATTTAGTCAAGCTGACACAGTGTTGGAACTTTAATAGGACAACTTGGCTGGAGGGACAACTAGTTCCTGATTATTCTACTTCAGTCCCACATTTGAGATATTGTCTGGATTCACAGTTTTTGCTACACCTCAAGAGCAGGCAGTGATGAAGCATTTATTCTGTACTTCCAGCTGAACATGGCTTCTAGTCTTGCTGTTATGTACTGGGCTCCGCCACCATTCAACTCCAACAGCCTGGCAAAAGTCACAACTCGTTGCTGAGCGCTGGTCTTCAGGACTGCAGAAGGGATGGTGCTACCTTGCTGTGTCCAGAGCTCTCAGCCTTTCCTTATCTCACATGGCTGAGACTGACCTCTGTGACGGAGAGAATTGCAGGAAGAAGCAGAAATTAATCGGCTTCTTTGGCATTTGTGGTTTATACAGTTGCAAACACTTTGCCCTTGATGGTAGCACCACTGTTGTTAAAGACGTTAGCTGCTTACTTGCCCACCACACTTCTGGATGTGCTGGACTGAGGAGCATTGATCTGCTCCGTTTTTTGCAACAGCCCTGCCTATTACATGCAGCTTTTCCTGTAGATCTGGGATGCAACTTTATGAGACCGGTTAAGGGGTCCTGATGCTATCCATCTACACTCGTCATTGATCAAGGGCTGATACCCTGGCTTGAAACAAACGGCAGACTGAGGGCCACACTGAGCCCAAAGGTGACACATTGCGGTGGAGAACATTTCTGCTGCTGACGATGAATCACAGCACTTCTCGGACATCCAGTTTTAACCTATTCTGAATCTGTGTCATGTAGCACAGTAACCGTGACACACAACATGATAAGAAGCTGGAACTCTGTCATCAGAAGGACTGTGTGGCTGCTTCTACCCTTGTGGAACAGACATACTTTCCACAGGTGGGCTGATCAGAAGAAGATGAAGCAGATTTTTCCTTGTGGCGATTCGCTTACTGTCTGCTACAGACCTAGCCCTTGGTTAATGAGGAGTGCTGAAAGCCAGCACTAAGGCCCAATCTAGCAGCAATATCTTTCAGGAATCGGGCAGCTCTACACTGAAATCTACCTATGCCTCTTATACACCTCTATCTCGTCCTCCTTTGCTCTAAAGAGAAAAACCCGAGATTGCTCAGTCTTTCCTTGTAAGACATGCTCTCTAATCCAGGCAGCATCCTGATGAATCTCCTCTGTACCCTCAGGGGAAAGGTGAGGCAGGGGTCAGTGGTTGATCGCAGAGGAGCAACGAACTGATACTCTTATTCGAAGCAGAGCTGGCAAGTTATATCGCATACTGGGTTAACCATCACACATTGGTAAAAGGAGGCAGGCTGTGATACCCCAGTGCACTCACCAATCACAGTGCGGATTCCAAGCTTTGAGAGTCACACTGCACAACTCCAAAGAGCAGAACTGCCATCTTTGCATGGCTATTCTTGATCATCAGTTGGGAGGGACTGTGAAACACCTCCTCAATTTCAACTGCCCACAGAAGTTCATCAGCCAATCTCAGTGAAGGCTGGTGTTTAACAAGGATGTCTCTGCCCCCAATACTTTTCTTAGACTTTGATGTCATAATGTATTGCCTCACCTACAACCAACCTCTTGTAATCTTCAGAACTAATGGAAGCACTTTTTGGCTACGCTCCATACCCAAGCTCACTTGAATATCAGGATGCCAGAATGCGGGCTCTTGGCTTTTCTTCATGTTTTGATACTGAAATCCAATCCATTGTCTGCATCACCGCAAGAATATGAGAGTACAGGTATTACACCCAACATCCATAAGACAATGGTTCCCTCCCAGCCTGTCCCTACTATATCAGACTGCCTTCAGACAATAAAAGTGCATGGCATTATCCTGGAGAATGTGGACCATTTCCCACCTCTCAGCAAAGGTGGACATCCAATAAGATGTTATAGGAGTCATACTGGACACATTGGAGGCTGTGGTAGAACAAGGAAACTTATTTGAATATCCTGGCAATTCCCGACAATGTTTCTCATCCCTCTGCATGCCACCTTGGCTGAACAGTGAAGCACTTTTAGTAATAAACTAAGACAACTGCATTTTATGGGGTCATTTTTACCCTCAACCATTAGGCTCTATAATGAGTCAACCTATAGCCAGGGAAGTGATGACCCCCTCCTGTTAGACTGTTTGTGGTAACTTATTTTTTATATTTTCTACGTCTCTCCTAATATTTATGTCTGTGTATTCGCAATGCTACTGTGCCACTGTAACTTCCTTTGGGATCAATAAAGTATCTATCTATCTTATCTATCAAATGAAATTGTTACCAGTAATGAATATTGCCTTCAATGTACTAACTCAAATATGATCAATTGAGGCAAAGACTATTTGAAGATCAAGACCTCAGACTTGGTAAAATCTCATTGTCCAGTGGGCAGCAGTGATCTCTGTCCTTAATGTTCCTGAACTGGAGCGATACCACCACTGTCTATGTAGGATCCTTCAAATTCACCAGAAGGATAAATGATCCAACATCAGCATCTACTCCCAGGAGAACATCTTCATTGCTAACATTAGATCAGTTTTCCTTCCATTGAATTTGCAGGATTCCGCATAGACAGTGGTGGGCTCTTTCCTGTTCTAAAGACTTTGTCAGCCACAGCATTTGCATGCTCACGCCACACTCCCACAATAGACACTGTATTTTGAGCCCTGCGATGGGAAAAGAGAGGTGGGCAGAGCAAAAGATTCAAGCCTGTGCTAAAACCCTCTCTGAGGGAATGAACCTTCCCCTGGGCCACTGAGAATCTCTGACCCACGAGCTCTCCGGATGATGTTGGGAACTTTGACATCATGCATTAGGAGCCTGCAGAATCCTTGTGTAAATGGTGGAAGCAGCACAGTAGTTTGGAGATTATCTGTTCAGCTGTGCCATCAGATACAGCCTGCTCCTTATATGGACAAGACCACAGTTCCCACATTGATCTCATCAACTACCTCAGAACCAACAAAACCAGAGTGGAAACAAATCATTTCTTAATCTCAAGAGACTACTGTTGAAGAAGACTTTGAAACTAACAAACATGCATGCATAAACACCACAGTTCTCTTTAGCAACAAGTTCTACGCAACAATTGTGAGGAAACAGACTTGAGATACAGGATCAATTAAAATCTTACTGAATACTGAGATTTGAAGGGACATATGATTTTCTTATGGTCTCATGCAGAAGGATTGAATGGACAAAGGTCGTGACGTAGCTTCCAAATAATGCTCTGGATCAGATGATCAGAAATCACAAGTAAATTGATACTTCGACAGAGGGGATCAAACTTTGGTGAAATGTTATCAGACTAGATTTCAAAGCTCTGTGAAATTTGAACCTGGTCTAACAATTTTCCTGATAATTGATTGAGGTTGGATAAGCTGGGTTCTGGCAGGCTACCCCTCCAACTCTCTGAATAGGGTACTATGTGCAGAGTGACCCTACAGTTGTGCAGAGAGGAAAGAGGTGGGGAATTCCTCAGCCTAAAATGGAAGTGTGTCCATAAAGCACCGTTGTGGCTCCAGATTTATACTTGATGGTACTTCCAAGTGATTCATTCTAGTTAGGTAGATTGTCAGGATATCAAAGCAGAAATACAAGAACATGGAACATAAGAAAATAGGAGCAGTAGGCCACTTGGCCCCTCAATCCTGTCCCACCATTCAATGTGATCTTAGCCGATCTGCTTCTGTGCTCCTTCCCCACAGCCCTCAATTCCCTGATTTTTCAAAAATATATCGACCTCCACTTTAAAGATACCCAGTGGTGCCGGCTCCACAACCCTCCAGGGCAGAGAATTCCCGAGAAGCACTAGCTTCTGCACAGAGTTACTATGCTCCTCAGTTTGAAATGACTGCCTCCGAGTCCTGTATTTACGTCCATCATTTGAGGTTTCCTAGTAGAGGAAACAAACGTAATTTTCTAATTCAGGAAAATGTAGTCCTACTAAACTAAGTCACTTTACAAACAGGTAAACATTAAGGATAATAGTCCATGAAACAATTGTAGAAATATCAAATAACAGGAAGATGTAGAAACTCAGGTACTCAGATTTCATAAGTAATACTTCTCTAATTTTCCATCCCTTGTTTACATTGCCTGATATTGTTCCTTCAATTGTACATTGCGCAGATTACCCGATTATCACACTTCCTCAAATATTGCATTGATTTACCTCTGGAGTTTTTCCACCTTCATTGCTCTGCTCTCCTCCAATAACATTAGACTTCTAAAATTCTCAGAGTGGCTAATCCGAGTTCACCACCGACTGTGGTGGTTACCTTGTGTAGTAATAGCTTCATTCATAGAGTCCAGGTCTCATAACCTATTATTTGAGGCAGCTAAAGGAAATGACAGTACAGAGAGATTGGTACATGAATAGCACTAGAATACTGAAGAGAAGTATAATGTTAAAAAAAAGCAAGAGTCAGCTAATGTGGGAAAGTGAAACCTGATGATAGGACATGCTGACTGGAGAATGGAAGCCTCACAAAGGACACAAAAAAGGCTGCATGATTCTTTCAATCTGACCATTTGTGAATCTCCTTCCTATCACTGGGCACTCACCTCACTGGACTGGACTGGGCAGAATTAGATAACTACAGGAATAGAAATAATCACACAACATCAGGAGATTTACTGTTCGAGTGTCACGTTGCAAGAATTTGCTGTTACAGTATTTGTCCCTTAGAAACAGAATATCAGGAAATTCTCTCATTAGCACTAAAGCTATAAATGAGCGACCATCTGAAGAATTCAGACATAACGTCAAGTCAAACTGCAAAATGCAATTTATCTAATGAGTTACTGCACAGTACTATAGTAATCTCATGTATTGCACTATATTTTACCACACAAAAAAAAACACAAATTTCATGACATATGCGAGTAATGATAAACCTGATTCTGATATTGTGGGCTGAGAGGGGATCATGGTTGGGAAAGGGGGGAGCAAGAGGGGAAGGATTGGGAAGCACCAGAGAGACATTCTGTAATGATCAGTAAACCAACTGCTTGGAATCAAGTGATCTTGCCTGGTGTCTCAGGGCTGGGTGTGTCTGCACCACCCCCTCCCTCGGCACTCCTCCTCTGCCATCGGTCCCACACCTTCCCACAGCACCCTATCCTTAGGCAGGTGTATATATATATATATATATATATATATAAATAATGTGCCTAAAACTTGCACAGGACTGTATAAGTTCCTAAACTACCATACAATTCGTTGCTATCCTGCACTGCCAGATTATTGAGACATTTAACGGTGGTTCCAATTGTTGTCCTCTTCATGGTCAGCAAAATCTTGGTTTGTGCATCCAGTGCTGCATTGTGGGAAAGCCACATCACTAGAAATGCCATCTTCGGTTTGAGACATTAAACCAGGCATTTGCCTGCCACCCTGGGAAAGACCCATGGTACTATATTGAAGAAGGTGCAAAGGAGCTTTCCCTCAAGTCTTAGCTTATGTTTATTCTTCATTATTCTAACACCATCAATCCTTGGTCTTTATTTCATTGCTTCTTTTGAGGGGACTCTGCCAAATGGCCTTCATTAGAAAATAACATTTTAAATCTCCCAAAGATGGGTCACAAATGCTACGTGAATCCAGATTTTCCTCCTTTCAACAAGTGTACATGTAGATTTGGTATCAGAAGGTATTTGGGATGAAGGGGGGCATATCAGAGAAGGGGGATAGGTGTCAGAGGAATTGATGCACAGTAGCAGATTTACACTGCTGATAGCGTTAGACTACTGACCTGGTTGCAAGTTCTTTGGCATGTTTGAATTTGTAGAAGGAAGTAACTGTGAAAAGCAACTGCAAAGAATGTCTTTCTCGTGGCTTCCTACACAGAAAGGCTTTGGGGTTGTTCTAGCTGTTCTTTAGCACAGTATATGTATTTAAAGTTAGAGATAAATAACAGCACTCACAGGCTTAGATCAGTGTCCGTGGATTTTGGATTCCTGCAGTGAAGTGGTCAACTTCCTCACATTTCACTCCAGCAGCCTGAAAACCTGCTAATCCATCTCAGCTTAACTCACTCAAATTAGAAGAGAGCCTTGTCACAAAGCAGGAAGTGCTTAAGAGCAGACAGAATGAGCACATGATAACACGTACATGCGCAAACTCACAGGGCACAGAAGAAAAGCACTTTTGCTCTGACACAGCCTGCTGTCCATGTTTCATACGGTCTATTCATTAGACTCAGAATATTTTCTATCCCTGAGCAGCCCATCTACAATTCCAGGTGCGGAGGTGCACTCAGTCCGTCGAACTCCGTTGAAGCTTTTCTTATTCTTGATGGCAACTACATATTTCCAACTTAGTATATAGAAAAACTTAAAAGAAATTGAATTGTCCCATCTAGTTTGTCCCTCCAGAAACAGGCCATACTATCTCCAACACAACGTCCATTATTTTTAAAATAAATTTCAAGTCTCCTGTTTCCACTCAAAATTCCAACCTACACGCTGTTCACTATCTGGAGAATATCCTAACCTCGATCCCTTACGTGCGTTTTGCCAATTTCAATGTATTACATTCATTTGATTATACTTTGTTTTGAAGAAATGCTTCACAGTTACAATACTGTGCAAAAGTCTTAGGCATATATATAGCTAGGGAGCTTAAGACTTTTGCACAGTACTGTAGTAATCTTATGCATTGCACTATACCACTGTCACACACAAAAAAATCATGACATACGTGAATGATGATAAACCTGATTTTGATATGGGTCTCTATTGTGAAGTGAAAGTAGGAAGCAGGCATGGAGAGGGGAATCATGGTTAGGAAAAAAGGAGAGGGAAGAGGGGAGGGAGTGGGAAGCATCATAGAGACATTCTGTTATGATCAATAAACCAACTGTTTGGAATCAAATGACCTTGCCTGTTGTCTCAAGGCTGGGCGCATCTGCACTCACACCACACCACCCCCAGCAATCCTCCTCTACCACCTGCCCGCACCCCTCCCACGGTGCTCCATCCTTGCTATTCCAAGCATCCTTCGCTCCTGATAGATTTACAGACTTGCTCTCCACTCCACGTTGACAAATACAGCGCTGTACAAATGTCTTAAGCACCCTAGCAATATATGTGCCCAAGATTTTTGCACAGTACTGTTTGTTTTCTGTGTCTTATACACCTACAAATAGAAAAGTTGCCAGAACATTAAGTTATGATATTTACTGCATCAATTTCAAAGCATTGCACTTAGAAAGAATAAATAAATAGGCAGGGTTGAAGGAGACTAAGGTTGTTTAGTAGTCAGTGGAGGTCATGATGAAATGAAATTGTGGTCTCATAAGATCATACCTTTAGTACTATATTCACTTCTGTGTACCAAGTTTCTTGATGGTTAGTATGGATTCAATAAGCTGAATGGTCTGTCTCCAAATTGTATGTCTATATGACTCTATAAAAATGGCAATTTGAACCAGCATCAAGACTTCATTATCAAATGTCTTGTTATTCAAGAAGGTTGGAAAAACTTGAGTTTGCAGCATTGAATTTAGGTGACTTTGTGAAGATATTATAATGTACCAAAAAGTAATTCTTGCTAAATTAAAGGAGTAGATCAAAGACTCACAATTTCTAACTGGTAATAGAGGTTTAATACAAAGTTTGATTTGCACATGATTAATTACTTTTCTTTAAATACAGGATCACATGCAGAGGATCCAAGTTGAAGCTAGCTGCTTCCCAACTGATAACATATTGTTCAGGAAATGAGAGCGACACTGGTAAACCCAAGCTCCTTGCCCTGCCAAAGGATTGGCATGATAGAGATACCATTATTAAGAACGTTATTCTTTTTGGTTCTGCAGATCAAATTTTATCAGGGTAGCTGTGTGAAGTTATTAAGAAAAATTCTAGGAGCCAAATGTAGAAACATAAAATATATGAATATTTAAAACCATAGAACATTACAGAACAGAAACAGGCCCTTTGGCCCTTCTTGGCTGTGCCGAACCATTTTTCTGCCTAGTCCCACTGACCTGCACCTGGACCATATCCCTCCATACACCTCTCATCCATGTCCAAGTTTTTCTTAAATGTTAAAAGTGAGCCCGCATTTACCACTGTTATGACCGCAGCCCCCTCCTTTGTGAGAATCACAAGAGCCCTAGTGGAGGGGGGGGGGGTCAGTAGACCCAGGAAATGGGAGAGCGACGTGCTGGATGTCTCGTTCCCCCCGGAGATGCAAAATAACGCGACATTGGCCATTGTTTCTTGGAGACACCTTTGTGGATTGGGGACTGGGCTATGTGCACTCCCTCGGGCAATGTGGGCTGGAGATTGCATCACCCCACCCTGATTGACATCTACAACCTGGCAAGTCAAGATAAAAGAGGGGCTGCAGGGGGCAGTCCCCTAGCAACGCACCAGAAGGAGACACCATCGCTCATCGCTCCCGTGATAACGGGAAGCTATTCGGAAGCCACGTGCATTCCGTTTCCCCTGGCCTGGGGAGCGGGTGGCTGATAACACCGAAAAGGACTTCGAACTAACAACGGGGAACCAACGTTCCCGATTCAACGGTTTTGCGTCCTAAAAGACTGGGCAAGTTTCTCTCTCTCTCTCTCTCTCGTGAAACCCAGCGGTCCCCAAAAGGCTAAAGCCTGCATGAACTGGAGAGACTTTATAGTTTTACCCCTAGACAAAACGATAGAGCTACTTCTTATTGATGATTATTACTATACCCGCGCTTTAGATTGAGTATTGACGACGTATATTATCTGAATGTTCGTATTAACCTTACTTTTGTGCCCCTTTATAAATAAAAACTTTTAAAAATAGTACCATCAGACTTCAACAGACCTCTCTATCTTTGCTGGTAAGTGACCCAGTTACGGGGTATGTAACAACTTGGGGTTCTCGTCTCAGGATCTGACACCAAATTGGGAGGCCAGTGAATCGGGATTGTAAGTCCAAACTTGGATCTGGTACGCGGGTAGCCAGACGAGAAACCAGCAAAGATGGACGTGGAGGAATTTATGGAAAACCCGACTCTGGGGGCACTAGAGGCGGCCACCAAATTAGACTTGGTAAATTTGGCGAAGGGGTTAAGCCTCACAGAGGTGAGGTCGTCAATGAAAAAGCGGGAGATGCGAAGGGCCATATCTCAGTATTACATTGGGAAGAATGTGTTTACAGCTGAGGTATTGGAAAATATCCCTGAAAAGGTACTAGCGAGTGGGACGGATCAGTTAGAGTTGAAGAAATTAAGGTGGGAACATGAACTTAAGGTAAAGCAGCTGGACAGCGCTGAGAAGCAAAGAGAGCATGAAATGAAGTTAAATGAGCTGGAAGCAGCTGAGAAAGAGAAACAGAGGCAACATGACTTGGATATGGAGAAGTTAAGGCAAGAGCGAAGAGCTCAAGGGCTAGACCGAGCGGAGGGGTTTGATGTTAGTCGGGCGTTGAGGTTAGTACCCCCGTTCGAGGAGACGGATGTTGATAGTTATTTCTTGCTTTTTGAAAAGGTAGCAGTGAATCAGCAGTGGCCCAGAGAGCAGTGGGTGGCGTTGTTACAAAGTGTGTTACGAGGGAAAGCAGAGCGGGCATATGCAGCGTTGCCCACGGAAGGGGAAGGGAATTATGACCAAGTAAAGGCAGCCATTCTCTAGGGTTATGAGCTAGTACCTGAAGCATATAGACAAAGGTTCAGAAATTTACAGAAAGGGTGGAATCAGACGTATACCGAGTTTGCCCATGAGAAGGGGGTGCTCTTGGACCGTTGGTGCATCGCAGAAACAGTGGGCGAGAATCAGGGGCGTCTCAGGGAGTTACTTTTGATTGAGGAATTTAAAGGTTGTGTTCCGGAGGAGATCAGGATGTATTTGAATGAGAAGCCGAATAAGTCCATCTCAGAAATTGCTAGGTTCGCAGATGAATATGCCCTAACCCACAAGACAAAATTTCCCTCGAATAAAAGTACCCCGAGAGACCGTGGGAACGATCGAGAAAGTCCGCCGGCTGAGGCAGAGGTCCCGCCGGGAGCTAGTGGTAAGGTTGAGGGGGAAAGGCCAGGCGGCCAGAGATTTCCGAGCTTGACCTGTTTTAATTGTGGGAAGAGTGGGCATGTTGCGTCTCGGTGCTTTGCTCTGAGGAAGGAGCCAGAAAAAGGGAAAGCAGCGGTCCCTATCGGGTGTGCAGTGGTAATCAGTAAATCGACAAGAGAGCCCCGGGTAGACAGAGTACGAGAAAGGTCTGAGATTTGTCTGTCACACGGAAGCGTGTCTTTGAGGGAGGGGGACCCACCAATTCCCGTACGAATCTGGAGAGATACGGGGGTTGAGCTGTCGTTGATCTGCCGTAAGGTACTCGAGGGTAGTCGAAAAACGGGCATGATAGCGGTGAAGGAGATAAATAAAAGGATAGAAATGGTGTCCTTACATAAGGTCATTATGGATTGTGAGCTGGTGTATGGATCAGTTGAAATAGGGGTGCCATCAGAATTCCTGAGAACTGACGTGGACATCCTTCTTGGGAACAATTTAGCCGGGGGTAAGGTTTGGTCAGCCATGACGATGACCCGCCGACCGGTGCGTGTTGAGGCCCCGCCCCTAGCGTCCAAGAGCTATCTCGCATGCGCGGTCACTTGCAGCCTATCGAGAGCGGCAGCTGAGAACGAGAGCAGTTTAAATCTGGCCAGTGTTGACTTGGCCGAGACGTTTTTACCAACCCTGTGCCACGAGGGTTTAGAGGGTGGTAAAGCGAAGAGTAGTAAAGTGCAAGAGGGTAAGGGAGAAGAGGTAGATCTGCCCTTAAAGGGGGCAAGGTCCTAGAGGTAGGAAATAAAGATGAGAAACAGATAAAGCTGCTAAAAGGTCCAGAGTTGGACATGGATGATCTGTCTGGTTTGGCAGAACTGTTTGAAGAAGTTGAGAGTTCTAAAGGTGTTCCCGATAATGAGATGAGGGCAGTCCTAGATGAAAAGGATGCCAATACCTTGGAGAGGTCTGCTGGGTTGGCAGATGAGGTTGTTTCAGCCCGCGGGGTTGAGTTTACTCCGGAAGGGAGTTGCCCAGAGAGTAGCTGGGAGGAGCAAGGGAATTTGGAATTTGAAAAGGGTATGGGTATTGAAAGCCTGGAAGAGGTCAATGTCCCGTTTGAGTGTGTCCAAGATGGGGATGCACGTGGTCCTGAACCTAGTCACAGAGCTCAGAAAAGGTCTGAGGTATCTGATTCAGCTGAACGAGATGGCTGTCCTTTTGGGTCGGATAGACTGGGTTCAGTGAAGACAGGGTTAACCTTGGTAATAGGGGGAAGTGAGAGTACCCCGGGGTTTGTACTCGAAGGTGTGGTGAAACTCAAAGCGGAACTCAAAAATGGGGAGATAAATATTATTATTGAAGGAAACGGAAAATTTGTAGTTCCCAAATCGAATGAAGAAATTTTAAACCCTGCAGATCGCTTACAGATTAAGCCGGGAGATGCCGGGGCCTCACACCCACCTTGTTATTCAAGGGTGTGGTGTGAAAAAGCAGAATTTGAAATGCTGTTTGAACAAAGAGGGATCGCTTGCAGATCTTAAATTGAAAACTAATAGCATGACGGGTCCTAAAGAGAAAACTAGCAACTTGCTTAAAATTAAAGAATTGGGTGGAAATGGACTAAGTCTGGGACACGGTGTTGGTAAAATAACTCCTATGAACGAGGCGGGCGGGAGTTTACCTCGCCAAACTACCTGAGTTCCTCCCGTAGGAACTCACCGGAAAAGAGACAACGGTTAATGAAGGGCGCCATTTTTAAATAGCCCAGCCGGTTGTACGGGATTTCAGCAAGGCATGTGAATAATAAAGACAAACCCCTTGGAAGCCTGCCTGGCTCCCCGTCAGGGATCACAACTCGTTAGATTTGTTAAAAAAAAATATAGGTGGTTATTAAGTTGAAGTCTGATGCTATAAGACTTTAGTAAGGTATAAGATGTTAAGCTAGTAAAGGAAGGGACACTGTAATCGTTAACTGTTTAGATGCTGAATTAAATGTATAACTGTATGGCTCTGTAGTTAAAAGAAAAACTTTTGTATTGTGTTAGATTCTAAAATCCTGTAAGACTCTGTACAAATCCGTTTTAACCGCTGGTAAAAAGGTTTTTAAGAGGGGAGGTGTTATGACCGCAGCCCCCTCCTTTGTGAGAATCACAAGAGCCCTAGTGGAGGGGGGGGGTCAGTAGACCCAGGAAATGGGAGAGCGACGTGCTGGATGCTTCGTTCCCCCCGGAGATGCAAAATAACGCGACATTGGCCATTGTTTCTTGGAGACACCTTTGTGGATTGGGGACTGGGCTACGTGCACACCCTCGGGCAATGTGGGCTGGAGATTGCATCACCCCACCCTGATTGACATCTACAACCCTGCAAGTCAAGATAAAAGAGGGGCTGTAGGGGGCAGTCCCCTAGCGACGCACCAGAAGGAGACACCATCGCTCATCGCTCCCGTGATAACGGGAAGCTATTCGGAAGCCACGTGCGTTCCGTTTCCCCTGACCTGGGGAGCGGGTGGCTGATAACACCGAAAAGGACTTCGAACTAACAACGGGGAACCAACGTTCCCGATTCAACGGTTTTGCGTCCTAAAAGACTGGGCAAGTTTCTTTTCTCACAAAACCTCTCTCTCTCTCTCTCTCTCCAACAAGTGAAACCCAGCGGTCCCAAAAAGGCTAAAGCCTGCATGAACTTGAGAGACTTTTATATTTCCATCGGACAATAGTTTTACCCCTAGACAAAACAATAGAGCTACTTCTTATTGATGATTATTACTATACCCGCGCTTTAGATTGAGTATTGACGACGTATATTATCTGAATGTTTGTATTAACCTTACTTTTGTGCCCCTTTATAAATAAAAACTTTTTAAAACAGTACCATCAGACTTCAATGGACCTCTCTATCTTTGCTGGTAAGTGACCCAGTTACGGGGTACGTAACACCACTTCATCTGGCAGCTCATTCCACACTCCCACCACTCTCTGTGTGAAGAAGCCCCCCCCCCATGTTCCCTTTAAACTGTTCCCCCTTCACACTTAACCCATGTCCTCTGTTTTTTTTTTCTCCCCTAGCCTCAGTGGAAAAAGACTGCTTGCATTCACTCTATCTATACCTGTTATAATTTTATATACTTTATCAAACCTCCCCTCATTCTTCTACGCTCCAGGGAATAGAGTCCTAACCTATTCAACCTTTCTCTGTAACTCAGTTTCTCAAGTCCCGGCAATGTCCTTGTAAACCTTCTCTGCACTATTTCAACCGTATTTAATATCCTTCCTGTAATTAGGTGACCAAAACTGCACACAATACTCCAAATTCGGTCTCACCAATGTCTTATACAACCTCACCATAACATTTCAACTCTTATACTCAATAATTTGATTTATAAAGGCTAATGTACCAAAGCTCTCTTTACGGCCCTATCTACCTGTGACGCCACTTTTAGGGAATTATGTTTCTGTATTCCCAGATCCCTCTGTTCTACTGCACTCCTCAGTGTCCTACCATTTACCTTGTATGTTCTACCTTGGTTTTTCCTTCCAAAGTGCAATACCTCACACTTGTCTGTATTAAACTCCATCTGCCGTTTGTCAGCCCATTTTTCCAGCTGGTCCAAATCCCCCTGCAAGCTTTGAAAACCTTCTTCACTGTCCACTACACCTCCAATCTTTGTATCATCAGCAAATTTGCTGATCCAATTATCACATTTCTCAAGTCTTTTCTGCTAACATGCCTGTTTTGCTGCCGCTGCTACAGTGCGATTGAAAATCTCTGGAGAGGAAGGCCCCGAATCCTCGGCTTTGCCTGTTGCTTGGTGGCCGGGGCCGGGGTCAAAGCGCTCGGCAGAGATGGTGCTCGGTGCTCGGTGTCGGAGGGCTGGTCGGAGGCTCGAAGTTTTCAAACGGACTCAGAGTTGGCTGTGGTCGGGTGCTTCCAGAGGCTGCATCGGGAAGTTTTGCCGCGTTGAAGGTTCATGGCAGGAAGAGTTTTTCTTCCTTCTGCCGTCTGCATGAAATGATGGGCTATTGGGGACTTTGAGACTTTTTTTTTACCGTGCCCATGGTCTGATCTTATCAAATTACGGTATTGCTTTGCACTGTTGTAACTGTATGCTATAATTATGTGGTTTTTCTCAATTAGTCTTGGTCTGTCTTGTGTTTCTGTGATATCATATTGGAGGAACATTGTATCATTTCTTAATGCATGCATTACTAAATGACAATAAATGAGGACTGAGTGTCCTCATAATCTAATCAAATCTAATCTAACTGCTGCAACTTTCAGTAGAAACACAAATTACACGTGTAAATTGGTTTCCCCCAAACTTTTTCAAGGAAAATTCCAAGAAGTTGAAACAATGTAGAAACAAGACTTTTAATTCCCAACTCACATAGATCTAATAACGCACACTGAACTTATCGGGTCCAGGTACAGTAGCAGATCTTTAAATAAAGGATTCCTTCCAAACAAATAATGTGATTCACTTGATTACATCCACTGCAAATCACACCTAAAGTCTTTGTAGTGATGGAAATGATCATACGTATGTTGAATGTAAGTTCAGTAAAGAGGCTTCAGAAGTTGTAAGTTTTACTTTGGCCAAGAGAATACTTAAGGTCAGCTAAATGAAGTATACAAAGTTCTGAAGCAACTGGTAGTCCAGGAAAATTAAACTCCATTGTGAAATATAAACAAAGTAATAGATTTTGAACTGAGGACAAAGGATTAAAAAGTCTTAATCAAAAGGGTAAACAGAACATGTTGAAATTATTGAGCAGGTCAAGCAAAACTACAGAGGAGCAAAATAGAGGTTCATGACACTTCAGCAGAATTGGAAATGTTAAGGAATAAAATGGGTTCTAAGAAGTTGGAAAAGAATGTTTTGAGATGGACAGTGGTTTAATTGGGTGGTGTGGTGAAGATACAACTCTACCAAAGGAGGTGTAAAGCACTCCTACTAGCCTGCTGGTCACCCTCAGGAAATGGCTTAGACCCCCGATCAGGGTCACGTGAAGCCATGGGAGCAGGTGGTGGATGGTCATATGAGCAGCTGGTGCACATCACAAGTTCCGGTAATGTGACCACCGACGTCAGGCAGACAATCTCTGAAGAATATTGATAATGGCTGGGGTCGCTTCCCTTGTAAAGACACTGCCCAGAAGAAGGCACTGGCAAACCACCCTGGCGGAAAATCTGCCAAGAACAATCATGGTTATGGAACATGACGGCCCACATTATAGACACAGCACATCACACACGATGATGATGAGTGGCTTAATACAAAAGTAGGTAATGGTCACAAGGTGCGCTGGCAATGTTGGCACCCAAGTGGCGAGGAAATACAGACTCCAATGTAGAGATTGTGACCAGAGCTTATTCATAACAATTCCAATAGAACATCAGCAGCTCGGCCAAGTGGTACGTAACACGTAACTCATCTAGGACCCCACAATCAGCATTAATCAGATATTCACTTAAATAATACAAGTAACATGGAATCCCCAAGCCTATCAAAAAAACTTAACAAGTTTAAACGGAAAGCACCAAGAGACCACGTTACAAAGAGAGATTCGCTCGAGAAAAGTACAAGCAAATCTAAATGATTTTCAACTCTTGTTAAACTCCATTATAGCGCAGTGCAGAGTTGAACCTAAATGAGAAGAAGGCACGAGGGTGAGTCTTTCTGTCCAGTCCTCGCTGGGAGAGGATGGCCCCAGCACCCATGTGTCCACCTCTACCACGAAAGGTCTGATGGTGTTCCGATGAAAGAGAATGAGAGTGGTGGTGAAACATCTCTTGAGCTCTTTGAAAGTGCAGTCTGCGGCAGCAGACCAGGTTATCCGTGAGGTAGGTGATTTGGTGATGGAGGTGAGAGGAGCAGTGATTTGGCTGTAATTCCTGATGAAACGACAGTAGAAGCTGGAGAAGCCCAAGAAGTGCGGTAGCAGTTTGAGGGGGCATGGTCAGACTTATTCAAAGATGGCGTGCACTTTCTCCGGGTCCATGTTTATGTCTTGAGGTGATAGGATGTAACCCAGGAAGAAAATGACTGGAGTGTGGAACTGCCATTTTTCCAACTTGCATTCTAGCTGGTTCGTGAGGAGATGCTGAAGGTCTGAACGGACCTGTCCTCGGAGAAGGTGAAAATGTCATTGACCAAGATGAACACATACCTGTGTAGCATGTCCAGGAGGGTCTCAGATCACCTGGTGGGTGCAGATCAGCGTGCAAGCACTCCGGGTACCACAGAGTTTTTTGAATATGCTATCCTTCGAAGGGAGAGCCTGGCATTTCTTAATGGTGATTCTGTGGAGCCAACGGTAGTCGATAGAGTGACAAAGAGCTTTAACTTTTAGAGAAAGAAGAATCCTGCACCAACCGGCCACTGGGATGGACGAATGAAGCCATGAAGTAGTGCTTCAGTGAAGTAGTCATTTGTGGCTTGGATCTCAGGAGGTGAGAGGGAGAGCAGACAACCTTGGGGAGGAGTGGTGCCCAGGAGGAGGTCAATCACCCAGTTGTGTGATCTGTGAGGTGGCAGGGTGCTGGCTTCACTCCTATTGAAGGCATCGGCTAAGTCGAGGTATTCTTGTGGGAGTCTGGTGAGGTCATAGGTTTCCTCTGTCTTCGTGGATTTATGGGGTGAATCCAACTGAGTTTGCAGCTAGGAGGGGGTCCCCTAACTCAGCAGTGAACCAGATCAACAGGCGAAGTGAGGGTTGTGAATGGAGAGCAAGGGGGTAACCCAAGATGAGAGGAGTGTTGGTTGAGTCGATAAGGAGGAATTGGGTAGACTCGTGGTGCTCTCCAATGCACATGTACGCAGGTCATGTGTGCGCAAACTGACCATGTCAGGGCCAGAGGGGCATCCGTCAATGGCCATGAAGCAGAGGGTTGAGAGATAGGCTTGGTAGGGAGTCCAGGCTGCACATACAGAGTCCAGTCCAGAATGTTGCCACCAGGGCCTCCTGTGTACGTAGAGCTGTCGGGTGGGTGGAGGACAGAAAGAGTGAGTTGGGCCAAGGTACTGGAACGAGAGTGCAGGGTGAAGACCCCTAGCTCTAGTTGGTGGTGCTATTTTCCTGGATGGAGTGGGCATTTGAAGAGCGGGTGATTGGCAGTTCCACCATAAGCACACAAGTTGTTTCTCCAACAATGCTCACGCTCTCGAGGGGTTAACGGCGCTCTCCCTTCTTGTGTGAGCTCTGGAGGCATTGATGCATTGATCTCTGCAACCTGAAATGGTTCTGGGATCAGAAGTGAGGCTCTGGCTGATGAACTGGAAGTTTGTTCCTTACACGCACACCCATTTGGAGGGCCAGAGTGATGAGGCTTTCATTTTATTGGGCCATCAGGGCTAGCTTAGCCATTCCATCATGGCTGATTTATTATCCCTCTCGACACCATTCTTCTACCTTCTCCACGTAACTTCTGACACCCTGATTAGTCAAGGACCTATCAACCTCTGTCTTATTTATAACCAATGATTTGGCCTGTACATCTCTTTGTGGCAATGAATTCCACAGATTTACCACTCTCTGGCTGAAGATTTTTTCCCTCATCTCTGTTCTAAATGGATGTCCCTCTATCCTGAGGCTGTGCCCTCTGGACCTAGACTCCCCCTCTATAGGAATCCTCCTCTCCACATTAATTCAATCTTAACTTTCAGTATTCAATACATTTCAATGAGATCCCCCCCTCCCCCTATTCTTCACAACCCCAATGAGTACAGGCCCAAAACCATCAACTCCTCATTTATTAACCCTTCATTTCCAGAGATCATTTTTGTGAACCTCCTCTGGACCCTTTCAAATGCTAGAGTGTTGTTATAAATTACTATGATTGCTCATTGCTAATTTAGATACAGACATAACATGAAGATTTTTACTCCTCGTGTATGTGAAGAATGTAAGAAATAAAGTCAATTTGATTCAAAGATAAGGAGCCCCAAACTGCTCACCATACTCCAATGGCAGTCTGGCCAGTGACTTGTAATGCTAGGGCTTTATATCTTTGCTTTTGTATTCTAATCCTCTCAAAATTAATGCGAACATTGCATTTGCCTTCCTTACCACTGACTCAATATACAAATTAACATTTGGGGAATCCTCCACGAGAATTCCCAAGTCCCTTTGCACCTCTTGAATTTTCTTCCCATTTAGAAAATAGTGCACAACTTTATTCTTTCTACCAAAGTGCATAACCAAGCACTTCCCTACACCATAATCCATCTACCCTTCTTTGCCTGTTATCCCAATCTGTCTAAAACTACCTCCAAATATCTTTGTATCATTTGCAAACTCAACCACAAAGCCATCAATTCTGTCACCCAAATCAATGCCATATAACGGTGAAAAGAAGCGGTCCCAACACCAGCTCCTGTGGAACACCACCAGTCTTTGGCAGCCAACTAGAAAAGATTTCCTTTATTCCCACTCTTGCCTTCTGTCAGTCAGCCAATCTTCTACCCATGCTAGAATCTTTTCTGTAATACCATGGGCTCTTACCTTGTCAAACAGCCTGATATATGGCACCTTGTCAAAGGACTTCTGAAAATCCAAGTAAACAACATTCACTAACTCTCTTTTGTCTATCTGGCCAGTTACTTCCTGAAAGAATTCCAACAGATTTCTCAGGCAAGATTTCCCCTTAAGGAAGCCAAGTTGGCTTTAGCCTATTTTGTCATGTGCCTCCAAGTACTCCGAAACTTCATCCTTAATAATAGACTCCAACATCTTTCCAACCACCAAACTCAGGCTAACTAGTCTATAATTTCCTTTCTTCTGCCTCCCTCCCTTCTTAAACAGTGGAATGAAATAAGCAATTTTCCAGTCCTCCGGAAAGATACAGAATCTAGTGAATCTTCAAAGATCATTACTAACGCCTCTACAATCTCTATAGTTACCTCCTTCTGAACACTGAAGCGGAAACCATCTGGTCTAGGTGACTTATCAACCTTCAGACTTTTCAGCTTCTCAAGCACCCTCTCCCTAGGAATAGCAATGACACTCACTTCTGCCCCCTGACATTTTGCTAGTGTCTTCCAAAGTGAAGACTGACACAAAATACTTAAGTTTATCTGCCTTTCGAGTTTGGTGGGCATTTGCCGGGTAGACAGCTCGTCTTTCAAACAGTGCAAGAGGCTGTGATGGTAATGGACCAGCAGTGCTTCCACATTCAAGCGGCACTCCGCCACAGCAGTTTTGACCCAAATGGAGAGCAGCGGAGATGATTGAGCGGTGAGCAATAACTTCCATCGCCAGCTGGTGGCATAGTGACATCAGCGCAAAGGCTCCCGAGTTTGAATCCAGCCGGCTCCCTCCCTTGCACACTTTCTATCCGTGCTGGGTTGAGCGTCGAGCTAGCAACTCGACCTCGTAAAAATAAGAAAGCCTGCTAAAAAAAAATGCCGTCATGACAGCGTCCCGATGAGTCCACTCGGAGTTAAGGGCCTTCTTCTTCTAAAAACTAACTTTCATAATTAATTGCAAAATAACAAGCCACAAGGAGCCACAAAACAGGAGAGAACTGATAGTCAACACAAGGCGACAAGGTAACAGAAGGCTAGGAGTAACTGGTTGAGGCTGGTTGGTTTAATGGGTAAACGCGTTTAAAAGGGGTGCAGACGATGAATTGGAAACGAGTGGCAAGTAACTCCTGATAGCTGGTTGGACTGGGGTGGGCCTGGCCCAAGGTTCATAGGACACAGCCAGGTCCTTCATGTAAACTATGGCTTAGATACCAAGGAAGGCACCTCCCATCTACCCCCATCAAACATGCTGGTTCAAGTACAATATAGATTGAATACCAGCCACATTTTAGTATCAGAGGCAGATTTCAATCGTCCCTACTGTTCAAATTCTATTCAAATAGCTCTTTTGGTGAAAAGTCTAAAATGACAAGCTAAACATTTCTTCACTCACTTATTCTCAGATGGTGAAGGTTTGTTACAGCAATACACATTATAATTAAATAACAAGAGTTAATGGCAGAAATACCATTCAGAAGGTAGGTTGCAGCATTCTTATTTTAACCAGAAACTTGTGGTTCTTCAATCGATTTCCTCCCTGTTGAGTTTAAGAACATAACACATGCAGGTGTGACCACCTCCATTGCTTTGTCTGAGTTTAGTCACCCAATTCAGTTTAGTGCAAAATTAATACTTCTTCTTTCATAAGCAAGGTGCCATGGGCACCAAAAATGAGAAATAAAACAGAAAATGCTAAAAATATCTTGAGCTTAGATAGTATCGATTGAGAAAGAAACAGATTTGTGACTGTCGAGTCCAATAAAAACAATCAATCTGAAATATTTCCTCTGATGTTCAGATGCTTGAATATTTCTGACCTGCTGAGTATTTCCAGTATGTTAAACTTTAATTCATTCTTTGCAGTTTTTTAACCATCTGGGTTTACCCAAGTTTGTCCAAAAATTGGTTTACTTTCAATTATTTGGCTCATTTTAGTCTCTTAGAGAAAATATCGGAGTAGAAATTTACCTTGAAGTGTAAAAAGATCAAAGCTGGATTGACATCGCATCTCACTGTCTGCTTTTAGCTTGTATTAACACTTGAAATGAAAGTGTTTTTATTATCAGCTGCTTGGATCTGTTCTTCTGTAGTATAAGCTTTCAACTAGAATCTCAGCACAGTTTGTACGCATCTCGACATCAAGGCCCCATAAAAGCAGGGAGAAGTTGGGCTAACAGAAATGCAGTGGTAACACTGCAAGTGCTCTTTGCCTCTGCAAGATGTTCTGAGACAGGAGATCTAATTGTTGGGTGTGCATGTTGTTATTGAAGCTTCAAAGGTTTCCTTCTAGATTGGTGGAGACATAAGAGACTGCATGTGCTGTAAACTGGAGCAAAGAATTAACTGCTGGAAGAATTCAATGGGTCAAGCAGCGTCTGTGGAGGTGAAGAGATGCTCCACATTTCTGGTCTAGATCCTACATCTGGTGTCCTAACTAACAGAAATGGTAGGAAATTGAAATCAGGTTCCATTCACTGCCGTGTGGAGACAAATGCATTAGAGAGCCTACAGAACAGGATGCTGGAATGATCCCAATGTAGAGGGCACCTTGCAGTAAGGAGTCTATTTCTAGGGAAGGTCATCCCTTCCTGCTGCCTTGAGCCTGCAAAGAGGAGCAGTGGTGGGAAGAGGTAGTGGTTTCACCAGAACAGCTTCAAACAGGTCATTAGTGGTCCTGTCCTTCTCTGCTGCTGCAGCCCAGTCAGTCTTGAAGCAAGAGTTGTCTCCATTGAAATAGGTGACATAGCTGCCAACAAACAGGAGCTCACCTTTCCCCTTTTCAGCCAGTGTGCTGCGATCGGCAATGGGAGTCTTGGTTTTGCTGGGTTTACCCTGGTCATAACAATGAGGTGAAGGCAGCAGAGGGGATCAGAACTCCCTGTAGAACTGGTTTGGATGGAGCTAAAATGCAGCAAAGGGCAGAAAACACCACTGCAAGTAAGCTCTAGCAATCACTCTGGAAGTCAGTTGTTTCTAAAATTTCTAAAGCACTTCAAATTAATTTACAACCTAACAAATTAACTGTGCTTTTTGGAATAATTCCTCAAAATATCCATGGTATTTCTTTGTCCGACCAACATGTTAGTACGTTTGTTACATTGATAGCTAGGAGGGCCATTCTGTTGAAGTGGAAGGACACATCGGCTCCCATTCTGTCACAATGGTTCTCTCAAGTGATGCTATGTCTTAGTTTGGAGAAAATTAGAAGTCGAACCTTTGAACCTATGTTTGATTTTGAGAAAAGATGGGGTTCATTTGCTCGTTACTACCACTTCAGTTAATTGATAGATTTCCTCCACGATCTAATTGTAAATTTGGGTACATTTTTTTTGCTGGCGGTTTGATGTTTATCTTTAGAAGCTTTTTGTAAGACGCATGGCTCCGCGGTTGAACACCTAATGGGTTCTTCTCCTCACTTTTCTTCGCTTTTTTTTCTTTTTTTTGGTCACCAAAATTTTTCAATCTTTAAAGCAATGTTTATTTTTCCTTGAGACATTGTAAGTGTTACCTACTTCGATGTACTCCTGTTAATTTTGGATAATAATAATAAAAAGATTTGCAAAGAAAAGAAAGAAAGCAATCAGTGTTAGTCCAGACCAACAGGAAAGCCTGCAGACAAGCAATGCTGTATGAACGGGAAACATTAGATTCTGATAAATAGTTCAAACAAACGCAAGCTATTAGTTATTTATTTAGAAATTACACCCATGTGACCATGCGATCTCAGAGAGAGTGCCCAAATCCCTCACAGTGTTGGAACTGGCACTGTAATCATACTACACTAACTGCTATGTATGCTACTGTGCCACTCCCTACCGAGAGAGAATGACTCCTGGAGTACAATTGAACAATATATTGTGAATTGAAAAGGGAACAGATTATTTTAAATCTAGAATTGAATTATAAAAACAAAGTAATTATCAGTTTCATACTACAGAATCCCCTTGGATCAAGGGCAAACGTGTAATGGAATTTCATATTGTTAGACAGCAATGCTGCTAATTGAAATATAACCCTAAGTTAAAACCAATCATAAATTTAGTTACCGCAAATTGAGGACGCAGATTAAGAGGTACAGTAGTAAAAAAACAACATACACGTGTAAATACAAACAAAAAAAAATCTAGCCCTGTATCTCCTTCACCAATCAGCTTCCCAGCTCTTTACTTCACCCTTTCCCATCCTCCCAGTTCACCCATCCCTTTGTGTTTCTTCCTCCCCTCCCCTCCCCTCACCTTCTGACTCTGACACCTCATCTTTTTTTCCAGTCCTGATGAAGGGTCTCGGCCCAAAATGTCAACAATATTCTTTTCCATAGATGCTGCCTGGCCTGCTGAGTTCCTCCAGCATTTTGTGTGTGTTAGACATTTAAATAAAAGTGTATTTTTTTAGTTTGCAATAAATTCCCTTTAGGAATAAAAACCCTACAGAACAAGTGGTCCAGCTCTTATGACTAGAGAGCTTTTTAATTAGAATAAAGGCACACAATATGGACAAAAGTTGCAGATTGGCCAATTTTTGAAAAATAAGGAAGGAAAGATGGCACTAAACGGCAACTCCTTCGCTTGCATCTTTGGAAACTGCTCTATTTCTATCGTTGAGATCTCTTTTTTTTCCTTTTCAAGGTTCTTTTGAAGACTCTGACCCGGAATCTGGACATCGGTTCTTTGCAGGAATGCGACCCACTCTCAGGGCCTCACGACCGGCCTCTCTTTGATATCCCAATGATGCGGACTGGAAGATCAGGGTTCCGGATTTTTGTGGCTCTGGAGATGGGCCGAGTCAAGGCCAGTGCCCCTGACTGAGGCGTCGCGGGAGAACACGGAACATCAGGAGCAGCAGGTTAGGTGCTAGCTGTGTGTCCAGAGACCTGAACCTTTCTGGGGCTGACTCTCTGGGCACAGAGCTCAGAAAAAGTGATGCAACAGACTTTTAACATAATAAATCTGTGAGTTGTCTGTTATGTTTCCCCTCTCGCTGTGAAACTCGCTTTTTCCCTTATTAGGGAGAGAGAGAGACTGCTGTATGTCGAATTACCGGGTGAACGAGTAGTCTTTGGGGTACTGCAAGTCTGTGTCTTTATTGATGCTTTGCTGCACGCTTGAGTGCTCAGTGGAGGGTGCCGATGTTTTTTTGCTGGTGGGTGTGGGGGGGTGATTGTTGCCTTGCTTGTGCATGGGAGGGGGGATCTGGGGGGGGCTTTGGGGTTCTAACATTTTACTGTCATTCATTCGTTGTGGCACCCCTGTTTTTGTGGATGTTTGCAAAGAAAAAGAATTTCAGTATGTATGTTGTATACATTTCTCTGACATTAAGTGTACCTATTAAAATGATGAAATATGACATGAGAGTAAATTAAATATACACTAATTGTAAGAACTAATACAAATATGCAAAGAGGGACTGGTAAAAGTAAACTTCTCCATTTTTGAAAGATTTAGGGATAAATTATAATGGAGAATAGGGAAATGGCAGAAATACTAATCTCTTTTGAGTTTGTCTTTCACAGAAGAGAAACAAGAACATGCTGGATATCGTGGAGAACTCCAAATCCAATGAAAGAGAGAGAGAGAGAGGAGCATGGAATACCAAAGGGGGGAAAGCTGAAAAATCCGCATATAGCTAAAACAAAAACAGAAGATGCTGGGAATGCCCAGTACATCAGGCCAATCTGTGGGAAGAGACAGAGTCAGTGTTTCAGTGGAAGATCCTTCATCAGAAAGGAAAAGGAGGCAAAGTATGTTTGTAGAGCTGCAGAGAGATGGGCGTGGGGATATGTCTCTGATAGGGTTAAACTAGGACGACTATCGGGTTAATCTATAAACAAGTTTACAAGACCATAAGATATAGGAGTAGAATAAGGCCATTTGGCCCATCCAGTCTGCCCTGCCATTTCATCATGGCTGATACATTTTCCTCTCAGCCCCAATCTCCTGCCTTCTCCCCGTATCCCTTCAGTCAGTGAGTGAATAGGAGCACTTGGTGAGACAATAGACTAAAGTACCAGGAGTTCAGGATGACCTCATGTGTATTTAGTTTCTTCAGTAAGGAGCAGACACATTGTGAGCATCGATGCAGTGGTCTAGACAGGAAGGAGCTTCATCTGGAAGGATTGTTTGAGTGCCAGGTTGGAGGGAAGAGATACTATAAGGGAATGGGTGTTGCATGGGAAAGATGCTGTGAGCCGGGAAATGCTTAGCGTAGATGGAAGAGTGAACCAGGGAGCCGCGAAGGGAAAGGTTCTTTTTGAACGCTGATACACAAGGGGAAAGGGTACAGTCTGATCGGTGGTGGGACTTCACTGAAGATGTCAGAAATTGTAAATATGATCCATTGAATGCAGAGGCCGCTGGGATGGAGAGTACGGACCAAGATAACTCTATCCTTCCTTTGTCCAGGAGTAGACGGGGTGAGAGCAGTGGTGTGGAAAAAAAAAGAAATCGTTGAGATACGGCCATCCCTCTGTTCTTCTATAGTAGAGGAAGCCATGGCTCAGAAAGAAGAAAGGATTCTCAGAGAAACCTGTGTGGATGTTCTCTTCAATGGAAAAACAGGAAAAATGGAATGGAGTCCTTACAGGAGGTAGGTGGGAGAAAGTATCATCAAGATGGCCATGGAAGTTTGTGAGAACTATGGGAGTCCGAGAATCTGAATCAAGTTTATTATCACTGAATTATGTGATGTCAGGTTTGTTGTATTGTGGCAGCAGTATGGTGCAAGGACATGAAATTACTATAAAAGTTAGAAAAACAGAGAGTTTGTGCAAAAATAAAAAAAGGAATAACAAGGTAAAGAATTCATGGACCATTTAGAAATCTGATGGCTTAGGAGAGGCTATTTCTGAATTGTTGAGTATCAGTCTTTAGGCTCCTGTACCACTTCCCTGATGATGGCAATGAGAAGACAGCATGTCCCAGATGATTAAGGAATTTAATGATGGATGCTACCTTCCTGAGGCACCTCTTGAAGATGTCCTGAAAGGTGAGGCTGGAAATTGTGCCCATGATGAAGCACTATAACAAATGAATTGGTCATACCCTTTCAGAATTCCATGGATTCCAAAATGTCCATGGATTGGAAGAGAGTGAACAAGAAAGAAAGGAGAAATGGGAACAGAGTTAACAGAGAAATGGGAGCAAGTTAAGCTGGCATCAGTTCAGACTGCTATGTGGAAGCTTCTATGGGATATCTATCCATTTCCTATTCATTCTCCTTTTTTTAAGATTAAACTGATGTTTACCTCAAATTGAATGGATCCCAGAAGAGTTTATTTCATGAGCTCCCATCTTCATTCACATTGGTCCTATTACCTAATATTTTAATAACTAACAAACAACGGAGTTTACACAAAAATGAAAGAAGGCCATCTGCATTGTTCCCCACCCCCCAATAATTTTTTTTGGACTGCCTGTCTGTCCAGAAAATTAACTCTTTAATTTCTGGAGTTCTTTGGGACTGTGGTGGACCTGCAACCCCCAAAACCAACTCTATTAAATTGAATTGACCAACCTGGGCCCTGCACACCACTACTGGTATCAATTTGAAATTGCTGATAAATTTGCACACACTCTTGTCCCCTCTGCAGTGGCTGGAAGTCACTAAATGCCAGTTCCACTCCATTTTACTTGAGTTCTGCAGTTCTTTACTGCAGTTATTTCCCTGAAAATGTTGCTTCTGTAGAGAAGCTATTTGTCACACCACAAGTTCAGCACACTGGGTCAACACTCCACCGCAGACAGCCCATTTGTTGTCAGTCATTCTGCAAGCACCAAGGTGACTTGCCAGCCATTAATTAGCCACATGCAATCTTCCAAATGCAGTTTTTCCACAAATGACCATGAACATTGCAATGACAGACTAGTTTTCTGAGTCCTTGTGGTGAACTACATATACCTGTCTGGACTGCTCCTGTGGCTCCTCCCACACACCCCTGTATAAAGGCGATTGAGGCCTGAGCCCGGCCTCATTCTCCAGGATGTAGTGTTGTTCATTCTTCCAGTCAATAAAAGCCGATATCTCGCTTCTTACGTCTCAGAGTGAGTTATTGATGGTGCATCAGTCCTGTTCTAATATTTCTTAATGGCTGAAATACTTGTATTGGCTTTATCCAGCTGACAAAATGGCCAAACTGAAAATAGCCCATATCTGCTGAACTGGACATTTTCAAACCCTGAAATGATTTTCGTCTTACTAAAAATACAAGTTAAAAATGCCGATTCATTAAGTTATAGGCAATTATACTTCAGCAGTTCACCAACATTTACAAGCTGCCAGTGAGTTGGATACCAAACAAGGCTAAACATCTCAAGTTACAAACAATCTCCAAAAATCTGCTCGAATAATTCAGCAGGTCAGGCAGCAACCGTGGAGGGTGAGGGGCAGGGAAGGAAGTGGCAACGCATTAGGTCGAAACCCAGAAACAGGACTTAAACAGCAACAATTCCTTTCCTCTTCGACCAGCTGAGTTCCACCAGTAAACCATCTGTTGCTCCGGAGTTCGGCACCTGCGCTCTGGTGTCTCCATTTTAAATTGTCCGATTTAAGTGCAATACTCTAGACACAGGAGGATTACAATATTCGCCTCTATCACCTTTCCCGAAATTTTAAAACTGTTTTACTGATAACTTTCTCGGGTCTTCCCCTCTATGAATTCTTCATAAATCGATGCTTAGCACTCTATAACAACATCTTTCAAATTTACATCAGTGCCATTTTGACACTCTTAGCTCGCAATTTATTTTACGTTTCGAAGTAACTCTCATTTCAAAGAGTTGGGCCCCTCCCCCATTTGCCAGTCGACCACACAATAGAAAGAACTGAAATCCTTATTACAGCAGCTTCAGCAAAGACAAGCTTACAAAAAGTCTGTTTCTGTTATTAATCTTAAAGCAATCTTCTTTTAATCAGCTAATCGGAAAACACAAGAGATTACCATCAACAAGGCTCAATGTGTGAACTTACCTCAGGCGGCTTTTTTTTGGGAGAACCAACGATTAGAAAGTCAGCACTGAAAACTGCTGGCATTCCGAGGAAGCATTTCGCCACTTATTTTGTGCTGTATCACTCTTGAGCAACAGCCAGCAGGGCAAATACTGTGCAGAATTTCTATCGTTTCATACCAACTCACATCAATGCCTTCTCTGAGGCACACAGCTAATTAGCATTTCCACACCACATTTACCCAAGAGGTATTCTTCCTATTGGTCGCTGATCAGCTAGATCACTTCTTCTGATCTGAGCTCCAGCAACGAAGGATATTTTTGAATTTATCACAGGAAAGCTAGCATACTTTGCATATAAACATTTGTCAGAGGCACTGACTCAGACAGATTGATCTGAGATTACTGCCTCCACCTAACTCAAGTTTACCAACATGACGCTTGCAAGGCAATGTCTTGTCTTGTCCACACTGCACCAACCGCCGCCGCTGGGCTACAGTGTTTCAATGACCACACTAGGTTTAAGTTCCTTGCATTCCCAGAAAACTGTTAGTCTGATATAAATTCCCCGTGTGTGTAAGAAATTTGAGTTTACCAGCAATATTCCCTGTGAACCCATTTCCTCTGCAACGAACCACGCCCATCTATTCTATAATTAGCATTATCTTCCTGCCCCCTCTGAAATTTAGTCACCTCTGTCGTGCTTCTGAGAATAATGCATATCCTTGCACAATGCCCACCTGAGCAGGCTGCCGTCTTAACGTTGCAACTCCTATCATACTGCAACACTCTCTCACACTGCACTGATATCAGAACCTACAAATAGCAGCATGACATTTCATAAGGCATAGACATTTTTTTTAAGTTACTTGCAGGAACCAACAGGGATTTCCACTGGTGGGCTTAGTGGTAATGAAACAAGTCCGTCACTGAGTCAAAAATACTTGGATTTTTCAAGTAACATTTTGAACACTGTAGCTTGTTTCTCTCCTTCCCTTTCTTAGTTGGGAGTTGGCATTGGATGTAATGTACCTTTAGTCTATGGAGCTTTCTGCAATGGATATTTATCTTCTGTAGGCTGAATAGTTAATCTTGCAAAACTGTTCAACCGTGAGAAGCTCAACGGTTGATTCAGGAGCTATGAAAAGATGTTTAAAAACTTCCCTGTAGAGGAAATGGGGGCTGCAGCTAAACTGAACACAAACAAAAATGTTAATAAAACTGGTTTGAATCAAATTATCTGGATGATTTATTAATTCACTGATGTGAATTTCTTCCAGGAAACATCAGACAGTTCAAAGAACAATGGTTTTGCTATTAAAATATTTACACACCATTACAAACAACACATACATTGAGGGAGTGAAAAGCCCAAAATGTCCACTGTTAATTCAATTCCATAGAGGCTGCCTGACCTGCTGAGTTCCTCCAGCATTTTCTGTGTGTTGTCCTGTTGCAGTGAGCTTGACTCCTCAGTAGGAGTTTGTAAATCATCACATTTGCAATGAGTCACTTCTCAGTAATGAGGAAGCTAATAACCCCATGACGGTAGGTGGACCTGATTCTGAAATGCTGTGAGGGTTGATTAATATCTTTGTATAGATATCCCAATATTATTATGACTTACATGACAGAAAACCCTGGCAATTCTGGACAATGTTTCTCACCCTGGCTGAAGAGGAGCACTTTCGGTAATAGACTAGGACAACTGCCCTGCTCCAAAGAGCACTATATGAGGTCATTCTTACCCTCGGCCATTAGGCTCAATAATGAGTCAACCCACAGCTGGGGAAGTGATAACCCCCTCCTGTTAAAATATTTGGGGTAACTTATTTTTTATTCTTTCTTACTTCTCTTCTAATATTTGTATATCTGTGCACTTGTAATGCTACTGTGACACTGTAATTTCCTTTGGGATCAATGAAGTAGCTATCTATGTCAGAACATTACAAAACACCGGAGTTGACTAAAGCACATAGAGCACGGTAAGATGAACAGAAACCTGACAACGATCGACTGAGTCACAGTTATACATATATTTTACTTCATGGATGTTCATTCAAGAAGATATGAGGGTGTGAAAAAAAATTAGGAATTGATTACAAATTCTGTCAAAAAGCAACATTGTGTTTACGGAACAAATTTAAACAAAGGCATCATAAATGAGACTTGTAGGTTTGTCACTTGATTTGTTTCATACTATATTTAGGAAATTTATAAAGAGAACTGAGTCATAACACTACAAACTGTGAAAGTTTCTTCCAAATTTTACAAAAGCTTTATAATTACTTAAGTGAAATTGGTGCTGAAATTAACAGAATTCTGGCAATGCACATTATACCCACACTGATTCACAGCAGGGTTACTCCACAGAAGGGGCCATTTAGCTAAGAACAGTTGAGTTAGTGCTGCTCTCCAACACTTTCCAGCAGTACTGCAATGTTTTTCTTTTGAAGTACTTACTATTCCATCAAAGGATTCTCTTCAGTTGTCTACACCTCTTAGGATTGTAAATATTTCCATCAGATTCCCTTTCAGCCTTCTCTGTTCCAACTCCAACAACCCTAGCCTCTCCTGTCTAATAATGTAACTAAAATCCCTGATCCTAAGGTTTACACATCTTTCCTAACATGCTATTGTAACCAGAGAGGACATCATAGCTTGCTGCTTCTATTTACAAACCCATAATTCTGTTGATTTAAACAGCTTTCTTAATCTGCCCTGCCATTGTTAATGGTTCACACATACATGTAATAGTGCATTGTAATCCTTTTAAAATTGTACTTCCTGTACTAACTTTATCTATCCAATGTCCACTTTTCCACCATTCTGTCTTAGAGCAGGGGTTCCCAACCTTTTTCATGCTACCAGGTTGGGAAATCTTGTCTTAAAGCCCCTTACAATCCTCCTCATAATTTATTATACTTTAAAATTTTGCATCATCTGTACATTTGGAAATACTACCTTTTGCACTCAAAGTCATCCCTTATATTAAGACAAGTAGTGGTCCTAATATCAAACTGTGAAAAGCACCACTGTACGCTCCAATCTATCCCAAAAAAAAGTCACTATTACTGTTGGTTTCTCACCCCTAGTGAAAATTCTGCCCTTGCTGCTATTGCCCTTTCCATTTCATGGAGAGCCTTTTATCCAGAATTTTATCAAGATCCTTTTCAAAATCAAAATACACCTCAATCACATTTCTGTTATTGCAACAAGAAAACCCACTGAGTTAAATAAACTTGATTTCATAAATCCACGCTAAATTTCAGCAATGAATCCAGAACTGTCAGAATGATTGCCAATTCTGTTACTGATTATTTTTGAAATGTTCATCTCCATCTAGATTAAATTGACTCAATCTTGTTTTGGAGAAGGGCATAATATTTGTAATCTGAATCCTCATTAACTTTTGAGAGATGAAGACCAATACCTCAATTTTCACCCATAACCCTCAATAAACTAGAATGCTGCCTGTCTGGACTATTTAAATACAGTTTACCTTTCTCTTTATCTATTTCTTCTTTTGCTGAGACTCCTGAAATGGCACATTTACTATTTCTTAATTTAAATAGATTCAGTCCTTGAAAGTTAAAAAAAACACAAATAAGAAATAAACATAAAGTGCTGAAAACACAAGGCCAGGGGGCAAACGTGAAAAGAGAAACAGAGTTAACTTTTCAGGTCAAAGACCACCCTTAACCTTTCTTCCACACCACATTTTTCCTGAAAATAAACACCCAGAAATTAGTACCTAATCCTGTCTCTCTTTTAGAACCATTCCTCCATAATTGTCATATCACACTCTCACGTGACCACAACCTTGTTGTTTTGCTTGCACTGGAAACACATCTTAAGAGTTCCTACACTTTTAGAGTAGGTAGTGACAGAGGCAGATTATTTCTTGCTCCGTACTTACTTCTCTATTCTTTCTGCATCACTTTCTCCCTTTCACTGGTACATCCTAGAGCACCATCCTCCTAACTTAATCCACCCCGTTCCCTCACTCTGACTTTCCATCACAGCACCATCAAGCTACCCTGTAAGTGGAGTACATGGATTCCATTGTCATGCAGATGAAAATAGGAAAAAGCAAAATAAAAACAAAATCTGCTGAAAACACACAGGTCAGGAAATGTTTGGTAACAAAACTCATCCTCCATCTGGGCATATTATACGTTTCTGGATTCAATATAGACTCTAGCAACTTCAAGTAACTCACTTTCTGTTTGAGTCAGTGTTACCTTGTTCTGCTCCAGTTCATCTAAAATCTAAAATTTTCCTTCATTTACCTGTCATGCAGTTGATCCTCACACTAACCACATCCTATCAAGGTATTCTTCCTTTGTCCTACACATTGGTCCCTCGTCTCCTGAACGCAAAACTAACTTGTCTACTTTCTTTCCTAACTCTGTCAAAAGATTGTTTAGTATGACCTATTAAGTTTCCTTTTAAAAAGAATGCTGCCTAATCTGTGATGTTTTCTCCCACTGCTATTCCACGGAGTTGCAACCAGTCTGTCCTGTACCTGCCCCACCTCCCCCAGACCTCTCTCCAATGCCAGAAGGGTCAGAATAATTTTCACCTACATCACGTTTCCAGACATATATTCACTAAAACACCAGCAGGGAGCAAGTAACTTGGAGAACTTGTTCTGCTCTAAAATACACTTGTAGGATTTTGTCTCTTTTTCTACTTGCATTGTTGGTACTGACATTATCAAATCTTTTAGATAGATAGATAGATAGATACTTTATTCATCCCCATGGAGAAATTCAACATTTTTTCCAATGTCCCATACACTTATTGTAGCAAAACTAATTACATACAATACTTAACTCAGTAAAAAAAAATATGATATGCATCTAAATCACCATCTCAAAAAGCATTAATAATAGCTTTAAAAAGTTCTTAAGTCCTGGCGGTAGAATTGTAAAGCCTAATGGCATTGGGGAGTATTGACCTCTTCATCCTGTCTGAGGAGCATTGCATCGATAGTAACCTGTCGCTGAAACTGCTTCTCTGTCTCTGGATGGTGCTATGTAGAGGATGTTCAGAGTTATCCATAATTGACCGTAGCCTACTCAGCGCCCTTCGCTCAGCTACCGATGTTAAACTCTCCAGTACTTTGCCCACGACAGAGCCCGCCTTCCTTACCAGCTTATTAAGACGTGAGGCGTCCCTCTTCTTAATGCTTCCTCCCCAACACGCCACCACAAAGAAGAGGGCGCTCTCCACAACTGACCTATAGAACATCTTCAGCATCTCACTACAAACATTGAATGATGCCAACCTTCTAAAGAAGTACAGTCAACTCTGTGCCTTCCTGCACAAGGCATCTGTGTTGGCAGTCCAGTCTAGCTTCTCGTCTAACTGTACTCCCAGATACTTGTAGGTCTTAACCTGCTCCACACATTCTCCATTAATGATCACTGGCTCCATATGAGGCCTAGATCTCCTAAAGTCCACCACCATCTCCTTGGTCTTGGTGATATTGAGACGCAGGTAGTTTGAGTTGCACCATATCACAAAGTCCTGTATCAGTTTCCTATACTCTTCCTCCTGACCATTCCTGACACACCCCACTATGGCCGTGTCATCAGCGAACTTCTGCACATGGCAGGACTCCGAGTTATATTGGAAGTCTGATGTGTACAGGGTGAACAGGACTGGAGAGAGCACGGTCCCCTGCGGCGCTCCTGTGCTGCTGACCACCGTGTCAGACCTACAGTCTCCCAACCGCACATACTGAGGTCTATCTGTCAAATAGTCCACTATCCAATGCACCATGTGAGAGTCTACTCCCATCTCCGTTAGTTTGTGCCTTAAGATCTTGGGCTGGATGGTGTTAAAGGCACTAGAGAAGTCCAGGAATGTAATCCTCACAGCACCACTGACCCCATCCAGGTGAGAGAGGGATTTGTGCAGCAAATACGTGATAGCATCCTCCACTCCCACCTTCTCCTTATACGCAAACTGAAGAGGATCCCGGGCGTGCCTGGTTTGTGGCCTCAGATTCTGTATTATCAGCTTGTTCCCTTCTCTAGCAGAATGTGCTACATACCCTCACTGACACGGCACATAATGAACAAACTCTCATTGATGTCCTTTACCCTCTACCAAGAATACAATATGTTGGCTGCATATGTGCCTACAGCTCCCAAAACACATAATCCTTTTTGAATACCGTGCTTTCATTATTTGTTGCTCCCCTGAGCAGTGCAGTGCTTACTTGCACTGTATTAGTGACCAGTTGAGAGTGGAATATAGCTTTAAGATTCATTTTCTTACAAATAATCGTCTACTCATTATCCTAAACTTAGGCTGCAGAGGGGCTAACATCTGAAGCACAGGATCTATTCAAGGAGAAGCTCCAACCACCTAATATTTAATAGTGACTCTGAAACCTTGAACCCAACACTTCTTGCACACAGTTCCCCAGAACTCTCAAAGCACCCTGGCAAGATCCCATATAGCACAGGAGTTGCAGGTAATATGCAAGTCTCAGCTACCTGTACAACACTCCATATGCTTGTTGCTAACTTAATTGAACTCTCAGCCTCAGCTTCAGTTGCTTCGACTAAATTGTTTGGAGTTAACAATCACATTTTTTTTCTTTTAAGCACCAAAGAACAATATCTAAAACAGGGAAATGGAAGGTTGCAGTTTCTTTTTTAGAAAGCAGACTTTGGTTGGAGTGGAGGTACAGTGACAAATGCATCTGCATTGGGGCTGCTTCAGGCACCTATGCTGAGCGTGTCAATTTTATCAACTTTGTCTCCATCCTCCACTCTGCCCTTAAATTCACTGGAACAATTTCTGCCATCTCTCTCTTTTCTTGATCTGTCTCCATCTCTGGAGGCAAACTATCTACTGATGTCTTTTATAATTATCGATTCCCACAGATGTCTTGACTATACCTCTTCCCACTCTGTCTCCTGTAAAAATGCTGTTAGCTTTGTCTCTGCTACATCTGCTCTCAGGACAAGGCATTCCTTTACAGGACATCAGAGATGTCCTCCTCCTTCAAAGAATGGGGTTTCTCTTCCTTCACCATTGATGCTGCCCTCACCTACATCTCCTCCATTCCCTGGCCATCCACACTCATCCCAGCATCCTGCTGTTAACAGGATTTAAGTTACTCTTGTCCTCGCCTACAATCCTCCACATCAACTTCCACGAACTTCAAAAAGACCTCATTACCAAACACACCTTTATCCCACGCCACTCTCCTCTTTCCAAAGGGTCGCTCCTTCTGTGATTCACTTGTGGCATGTATGCCTGAGACAGAAATGCTATGCATGCCCACTAACCTCCATTCAGGGTCCAAAATTCCTTCCAGGTGAGGAAACACTTCACCTGAGAATCTGTTGTGGTCATCGACTGTATCCAAAGTTCGTAATGTGGCCTGCTCTACATTGGCAAAACCTCACTCAAATTGCGGCACCACTTTGTCAGGCACCTTCACTCCATCTGCAAAAAGTGGTATTTCCCAGCGGTCAACGATTTTAATTCTCATCACCATTCTCGTTCTGACACGTCGGTCCATATTCTCCTCTCAAGCATGATGAGGCCACTCCCAGGGTAGACGAGCAACACACATCTAGGTAGCCTCCAACCCGATGGCATGAACATTGATTTCTGTTATTTTTCCCTCTTCTTCTATTCTCCACCTTCCAATCATCTCACTTTGGTGCCCTTCCTCCTGTCATCCACTCTCTGCAGCCTTTGCATTTTTCATCTATCAGCTCCCAGCTTCATAATTCATCATTCTTCCCTTCCCCCACCTGGCTTCACTGATCACAATCTAAGCTTGTTCTCTCTCTCCCCCCCCCCCCCCCCACCTTTATATTTTGTCATCTTCCCCCTTCCTTTTCAGTCCCAATGAAGGGGCTCAGCTCGAAACATGAATTCAATTCCATAGATGCTACCTGACCTGCTGAGTTCCTCCAGCATTTTGATTGCATATACAGCTGTGATTCACAACATATAGCCTATTAAATTGTTTCCTTGTGAGGAACCATAGAGCTTGTGATATAACCATAAGGGCCAAAATTTCCCACTGGTCTACTAGTGAGAAATTTAGTGTTTCAGCACTAAGCTCTTTATGATCCAGATAACATCCAGTAGCAACCCTGTGCATTTTTAATAGTCTCTGTTTCCTCTGTTAACTTGTACATAAACTCGTCAGGTTATGTTAAGAAAAAAAAAGAAAAAAACATTTAGCAAATTAAAATTTCAGGTCCATCATTTTTTAGGCTATTTTCAACATAAAATTCTATCCATTTTTTTCACCACAGACCTACGCAATTTAAAGTGTTTGTAATGGTTTCTGTTTTTATTTCAGATTTTCTGAAACACTATTTTGCTTTTTCAAACCTGTGAATTGAGAAGACCAAAAGATGGATGGGTGAGGATGTGTACCTAAAGAAGTTTGAGCCATAATGTATGTTTAACATCAGTAATATCACAATATCAAAACATAGCTCACACCCTTTGTTAATTACCAAACAAGGACTAGACTGCATTTCTAAATAGAATACACTGCAAGTTCTAACAAGAAATAAGAGGTGAATTTTCATTTGAAGCTCTTTAGATTTGCAGGAAATTAAAAATACTGGAAATTTTCTGATTTGTGATTGCATCATTATGGAGTCTTCCATGAAAAGTTCATTCCATTTCAAATGAAAGGAGGATGACACAAAAGAATAAACAAGCACTAAATATAAGTTGGAAGATTGTAGGATCAAAATGTTTTATTTGAAAATGAAGGAAAATGTATACTTTGCAAACAAGTACAGTATTTATCAGGCCAATATTTGAAATCCATGATTTGATAGTAGTAGCATCAAAAATCAGACTGAGTCTCCAGGACTGTTCTGGGATTCAAGTAATTTCAAGCAAATCTTGATGTCAAAGACAACCATGCCAGATATTATTCATTTTATTGATTATAGGGAATCTATCACTGCCTTACAGACATTTGATAACAATCTGAACATAATCCAGAATAAAAATCTTCAGAATATGTCTTCATGTACATAACTAAAATAGTAATTTCTGGTAATGTTAGGTTAAAGTACGTTTCATGTGGATGGAATGTCAAAAGTGATTTAGATTGTCAACCCCATCTTCCATGCAAAAAGAAGCTGTGCATCTTTAGTATCAATTATACCAAAAATATCCTGCCTGAATGCTGAGCGTAGCAACATTTAAATAATATTCCTTCAGCTATCAATATTCCTTGCTTAATAGATTGTATTGCTATCAATAAGGGCAGCTGACTGTTGTCAATGTTAACTGAAAATCAGCTTTCACCGTCTGCCTTGTTATGCTGGCGTCCGGATTTTAGTAACAGCAATTTCAAAACTTTAATCCAGCAATCTGTGGAGAACAATAAATGACCACACAAATGACCCTTTGGTAAAGGGATATCATGTTGAAGTAACTTTATTAACTTACCAAAGTATGCCTTGCAAACAAATCCCGCACTTCACAGGGAAGTTGGTCACTATGCAGTGAAATTCAAAAACATATTTACAGAAATTCTGAATGCAACAAAAAGCACCATCAGAACATGCAGTCATTGAGTAAGGATTTTATTTCCCAGTTATCTTCTTAAGAGTTGCAGTGTTGTGAACAGCTACCTCAAAACATAAAAAGGATCTTGGTACACAAAGATCCCCTACACTGCTCTCTTTCTCATTTGCACTTTCACACTATTTCAGTAATGTAATACATAGCCAACAAAAAATTGAATACACTTTTTTTTAAAATACCACAGAGCTGAGGACAAAGCCACATTTCCATAGAAATAACACTTCAATAGGTAAAACTTAGTTGGATACGTTTACAGTGAGAGGCATTTCCTACCTATACAAATGTCAATAGTGTAACCAGTTTAACTGTACATTTTATGCACAAAGGACTTTATAGTTGAGTGCCAAGCAATTTTGGTGGACAAGCTGTTTTGAGTCAATGATATCACCCAGTGTCAGGACAATTTAGCACCCAACTAATTGCTGGAAGGATCTACTCAGAGGTGTGATAGGTGTCACAGGGCAGACATGGCCTTCTACGACATGAGCTGGAGATTATTTAAAGAAAAATGTTCACACCCTCAACTCCAGCCTCACTACCCAATCACCTAGAGAACTACATGTAACCCAGTTTTTGATTCCCATCTAGTCTAGGAAACCTAATTCACAAAGAAGTCTTCAAATTAGATTTATCAGTAAATTTTATAGTTAGGTCCTTTAGTATTTTTAAATACAAGAATAGTGAATTATTTCATTGAACTAGAGAATTACTTGTGGGTTTGGCCAGAAAAAAGTTTAAAGAAATTTTTAACAAGCTGAATGTCTGAATTTCCAAAATTTAAAAAAAGATGGAACAAAAAAAAACTATTCAAAAAAGCTAAAAGAAAAGGTATTTTAACAGACATGCAGATGGTAATCATTGCTGAGAAAATACTATATGCAGAAGAGTTGTTGGAAGAATTCTCTTTATTAATTGAGCTACAAAAATAATTCAGTATCTAGCCAAACTTCATTCCAAGTAGTTGTGCTTTGGAAAAGTGAAGTAAGCTATTAGAAATAACTTACTGGTGATTCTGGCACCAATAAATAACAACAGATATGAAACAGGTATTTTCCAACCAAGTCGAAGAGCCAAAGTAGGAGGTGGGCCAGTCAAACCAAATTTTCCTAAAGCAATTTCCAAATTGAAATTCTACCTGTCTGGTTTGGCAAAAGGTACACCATGTATCAGTAAACAGCAATGTAGTGTACACAATGGATTGCCTACTGGACTCCATGATCCCCGTGGAAGGCCTTGGATTTTCTAGTTTGTCATTATGCCACAAGTTTGATGTATGTTAGCCACATCCAACTGAGAAGTTTCTGATGTTCATACAATTATTTCAACAAGACCCAAAGGGCTTCAAAAAGTGCTTACGTAGAATATAACAATGAATAAACCATGAGGTACTTCCAATCAGTTGCGTTTAGCAGCTCTTGGCACAGAAAAAAAAGCAACTGCACTTAAATGGTGACATATATATGTAGACACCCCATCTTTTATCTGAATACATTTAAAACATCTTACCAATTTTAACAACTTCATGACAGAAAGCAGTCTCATTTGATTCAAGGAAGCATGGAGTCAGCTTTGGTTTTTAAATCATGAAGAGGTGGGTTTCTGGATCAGGCCAATTCACTTGCCGAGCACTATTTGCTGGGAGTGGCATAGAAAGAAAGTGATCGAGGAAAGAGAAAGAGAGCTGTTGCCATGGGCAACATGATCTTCATGGAATGATGCAATTTATTATTCAATAAGCAATATAAAACAAATCTACAGTACCTTGTTATTCAAGTAAAACACTAAAATTGCAAATATCTCAGACTAAACAGCAACATATAAAAAAACTGCAATTCTGAAAATTTAGCATGACTTAGAACAGGTCTAGACATCTCCCGTGTCGCTGTCCTTTTTATCTTTCTTTCCATCCCCTTCCCCTTCTGCTGTTTCGCTGGTATCTCGTCTCCTTTTACGATTTCGCATATTAAACCGTGGTTTCGGCTGGGGCAGTGGGTCCATTCCAAGAACTTTGTGAATCTGCCTAAATGCGAGCAATCTTAATGCGTGCTGGGAGGAAAAAACGTACAATAAACATACACGGACAATTGACATGATAGTCCAAATGTTTAACGCTAACAAGAAAACATCTAAAATCCCCCAAAAATTGTAGTCTCTACCTACAGCATAAAGTTTTTCCTCTATTGATTACCAATGAACATATTGTGCTCTTTCAGAATCTTTCTTACTTTGTATTTTTAGTTTTCAATGTCATTTTCTTGAAGTGATTAATTAATTTTATTGTAATTACAAGCTATATGTTTAATTTCAAAATAGTTGGACAATATAAACCCACCCAAAATAAAGATTTTGTCAAATCACCCTTTGAATATAGACAGTAATCTAGCTTGATTGTAAATCAGAAAACTACGAATGTCAGAAAACAAACGAAAACAAGAAGTGCTGGAGGTACTCAGTAGGTCAAGTGCTTCTGTGGAAGAGAAACAGAGCTCGCATTTCCAAGTCAAAGACCCTTCTTCAGAACTGCTCCAATAACTGTTCAATAAGATCTTCTTGGACTGTGAAGTATCAGAGAACTGACTATCCACAGAGAACTGTGGCGATTGCATTTGCTTCAAGTCGGTACCACAAGTAAAAAATATCCCTGAGAGCACAAGGAAAAAACTCTAAACTGGCCTCATCTATCTATACATTAATAAAATTCTCATTCTGTTTATCGGTTTGTCTGTTTGTGCCCTCAAATTAGCCCAAACGGTGCATTAAAGCAGCACTTTTCTTTGACTAAATGGACTTAAAATGTACTTACTTAACGAATGCATGCAAAGGTCAGGATTATATTCATATAAAACTGCTCACTCGTCAACAGGCCCCGCTTTCCACACCAGATTCCAGCTTTCATGGAAACCGCGATGCGACACCACGACGCATGCGCGCGGCCAGCCTCAGCAGCGCCTCATGATGCTCACAGCAGTGACTCCAACCAGAGCACAAGGGCAGGGCAACTCTATTTTGAGCGGTCACATTCTGCTACTCACCATCAGCACGTGCAGGATTGGGACAGATCAAACTGCCACCCATCAATAAGAGATCATTAAATCTTATTGTAATGAAGTACTTCAAAAGACAGCAGTGACTATATCACATCCATTTAGGAGAGCGCCAAACACATCATCAAGAATAATCAGCATCCTGGAGGCTTTGGTGCTACTGCTTCATATCTTCTATCCAGCATTAAGGTAAAAAAATATGGACAGCCTAATTATGCCGCATGGAAAGAGAAGGGGGACATTATAGTCAAGAGATTACGCCAAACATCATCGGGAAGCGGCAAGGAGAGGGAGAGAACAAGAATTGGATGAGGCCAGGGCTGCACGACTCCAGGATCAGAGAGAAAGAACAAATGGTAGAAGTGATGAAGAGATGAAGGATGAAAGGACTGCGCGTCTCAAGAATGACAACAACTGGCATAGGAGGAGGAGAGAGGAAGAGACAGAGGAGAAAAGGAAAGATCCACTCGAGAATATGCGGCAAACAGTAATTATTGCGAGAGTTGCTGATGACCACTATGCCCACTTTCAATGACAATACCTCAACAGAGAAAGAGCAAAGCAAAATGCGCGACTCGCACGCTGTAACATTTCTGCTGATGTTGGTATGATGACCAGAGTATGCTCTCACTGTCGTGCCTTCCTATTCACTGGAGAAACCACAAATTTCTGCTGATTGAAGGGAAAGGTCAGGATAGACAATTTGCAGCCTCTACCCAATGAACTCCTCAATTTATACAGCAATGAAGAACCTATTGTAAACAAGTTCAGGAAGAACATCAGACAATACAATTGCCTCTTCCAAATGACACCCATTGGTGCCAAAGAAGTCCTTCCAATGAGGAATGGATGGAATCCTCCTGTGATTATTCAAGGCCAAATCCATCATTACATTGGACATTTAGTGCCAGACCCCAATCAGCAAGCCCAGTTCCTTCAAACTTACTTTATGGATCCTCAAGACAGTATAGAATTGAGAATGGGGATATTATAGAATGATGGAATTCAACGTGAGATTGTTGAATTATTGGAAAACCTACTACGACAATGAAACCCATACATTGCATCTCTTTGACTTGCAAAAGAACAAATTCGAGGCATGCCAGAGACGTCAATTGTCATTGATCCTGACCAGAGATTGGCATTTGAGCACGAGAGAAAATTTAATGCACAAATTGCCAACAAAGTCACTGTCGTTATACTTAACAGCACCGAAAGTGAAGCAAGATCACAGCACATTGCGTTGAAAGAACGAGGAGGTGATTTGCAAATAATTTCAGAGTCCCATCGCTCATATGACAGCTTTCAATACGTACTTTTCTTTCTACTTGGAGACGTCTACTCCGAATGACCAATAACAAGAAACTGACAGCAACGCGTTATTATGCGTATCGAATAATGAACAATGAGAATGAGTTTAATGACCTTCTCAGAGGAGGACGTCTATTCCAACAATACTTGGTTGATATGGCTGCTAAGATTGAAGGCGAGAGACTGAGCTACATCTGAATGAATCAAGCAACTTTAAGATCAACAACATCCAGAGGCCTGATTGATGCATTGAATGATGATGATTTCAGAAACATCGAAAGGCACATCATCCTCTCCTCGACATTTGTCGGTGGACTGAGATAACATGATGGAACGATGTCAGGATGCCATGATGTGTATACGCAGGTATGGTAATGCTTCATGTTTCATTACAATGACATGCAATCCAAACTGGCCCGAATTCCGACAGCATTTTTTTTTGCATCAGCAACCAAACAATCGGCCGGATTGAATCGCAAGAGTGTTTGACTTGAAGAGAAAGTTGTTTATGAAGTACCTCACTGGAACAGATGGTCTCTTTGGTAGGTGTATCACTTACATTGTAAGTGTGGAATACTAAAAGCAGGGTCTGCCTCATTTGCACTGTCTGCTGTGGCTCGATGAGGCATCCAAGCCGAGACCACAAGATTATGATAGATTCATGCAAGCAGAAATACCAGACCCAAAAGAAGATCCCGAGCTGCATGAAATGGGCTTGAAGCACATGATAAATGGTCCGTATTGCACCACTTAAATCACCATGTTGGCAAAATGGTACATGCAGTAAGAGGTACCTGAAGCCATTCGTTGAACATACAAGGTGTGGGGATGATTCATATCCTGTGTATAGGAGACGGTCTGTGGAAACGGGAGGACTCGAAGGTCAACAAGTAGGACGACAAAGTCGAACTATAACTTCTGAATGGGTGTCTCCTATAATGCCCAATTATTGAGGCTGTTCAATTGTCATCTAAATGTAGAAATATGCTCATCTGTCAAGTCCATCAAATACGTGATCAAGTATACCATGAAGGGGAGTGATCGGGCAATTTTTGCAGTGAATAGAGAAGATGAAATCACACAGTATTTGACAGGCAGATATATCGGGCCCTCTGAAACTGTCGGATCGATACTTGAATTTCCAATTCATGAGAGGGAACCAGCCGTTATTCACCTTCAAGTGCACCTTCCCCAACAGCATCAAGTATTCTTTTGAGATGATGCTGCTCTGCAACTAAATAATGATATGGCAAGAACCACTTTAATGGAATTTATGGATCATTGCACTCGCGATCCATTTGCAAGAACCCTGTACTATGCGGATATTCCCAAATTCGACACTTGGATTAATAAGAGATGGGAAAGAAGGAGAATGGGGAAAAGAGTGGAGGAGTACTCCAGGATTTTTGAAGCAAATGTTCTAGGTGGAGTGTATACCGTTTCTCCACACAGTGGTGACCCTACTATTTGAGACTTCTTCTTCATCACATAAAGAGGCCAGTATCTTTCGAATCATTAAAAACACAAGATAGAGATATCCTTCCATCATTCAAAGACTTCTGCAGAGAGAGAGGATTGTTGCAAGCTGACGATCATTGGCAGCAAACTACGGATGAAGCAGAGAGAACAAGGATGCCCAAAGCAATGAGAGATTTGTTTGTCATCTTGCTAACAAACACTGAAATCAACAATCCACAGCAATTATGGAACCGGTTCAAGAATGCAATGTCTGAAGATTTCTTACAAATGGAGAGTAGAACCATCAGTGATCCTAATATCATGATCGATGAGAGGCATCATGGACAAGCTCTTCTGTATTTCCAAGAGAAACTTGAGAACTTGAAGAACATAACTTGCCGACACCAAGAAATGGTACAATTACTCAAAGTGCTGGCAATCTGGAATTATTGCGTGAACTACAATGCAACAGAGACGAAAAGCAGGAATTTGTTTCACAGAAGGAGCCGCTATTGAATAATGAGCAAAGAGAAATATATCAATATGTGTGCGACTGCTTGGAAAGGAATCTCTCAATGATTTTCACTGATACACCAGGAGGAAAGGGCAAGACATTTATCAGCAACCTGATCCTCGCTGAAGTTAGGGGAGATGGAGGTGTTGCTATTGCTGTAGCATCATCTGGTATTGCAGCAAACTTGATGCCTGGTGGTCGGACAGCGCATTTAAGAATAAAGATATCCCTCAAAGACAATGAAGATGTCCTTTGTAACATCGATAAAAACACCAATACTGCAAATTTACTCCAAAATGCGAGGCTTATTGTCTGGGATGAGTGCCCCATGATTAGGAGGGAGGGCTTCGAAGCCGTGGACTGGACTCTTTGTGATGTATGCGGCAAGAATGAGGCCTTCGGGGTATTTTAACCATTTGCTGTGGCGATTTCCATCAGCTTTTAGCAGTTGTGAAACAAGGAAATGATGCTGATGTGGAGAATTCATGCATAAAAACATCCTACTTATGGAGAAGCTTCATCAAGTTTCAACTGAAGAGAAACATGTGATTGAGTGAGGGAGAAGGATGATATTCTGAGTTTCTATTGGATGTTGGAGAAGACAAGATTGAGAAAAATGAAAACAATGAAATTGAATTACCTGAAGATATGATTCTGCCAGCAAAAACTATGGAAGAATGTACTGATTTCATCTACCCGACTTTCGACAATCCTGCAGAACTGTTCTCGAGGAATTCGGTCTTGGTTCCTCTCAATGAAATGATGCGAAAAATAAACTTCACATGCATTAGACGCTTCCCTGGAATCATGAAAGAATACTGTTCCTTCAATGCCGTAAATGAAGGAGCTAACGCCACTCATTTTCCAACAGAATTCCTTGATTCAGTCGAACTCTTTGGATTGCCACCACATAAACTGGAATTGAAGAGGGGATCTCCCATCATTTCAATGAGGAACTTGGATCCACCAAGGCTTTGCAATGGAATGCGAATAATGGTGGAAGAACTGCATGACAATCTCATCGTAGCAAAGTAACATTGGTGCATTCAAAAATGACATTGTCATGATCCCAAGAATTACTCTCAGTTTATCAAAAGGGGAAGATGTCCCTCTTCAGCGGAGTCAGTTCCTGATACAGTCATGCTTTGCTATGACTATACATAAGGCGCAAGCCAAACCATGGAAAATGTGTTGATTATTCTGGAGAAACTTGTATTCCAGCATGGTTAGCAGTATGTGGCTTTAAGCCAGGGAAAAAGAAATGCAAACTTAAGAGTATTCTTGAAGGGTGGCAGATCAACCAGAAATGTTGTCATCAAAAGTGTCCTTCGTTAAACGAGTAGGAGCTATATTTGTCCTGCTACGCTTCTTTCTTCCTTAATAAACTGAGTTTTTCTTCTTTAATTTCCAAAGCAAAGCGATACCAATAGCATTCAGGGAAATTTAACGAGCATTCTGGTCACATCAGACTGCACTATCTTTCTCTCAAAGGGTGACCCAATGGGTCACCCGGTTGTCTAGTACTCTTTTAAAAGGCTGATGAATTTTCCGTTTCCTGCTTTAATTTCAGATTCTGGACATTGGCCTTTTTATTTTCACCTCACTCTGGATGTTTGAAAGTTGGTTTTAAAGAGATGGATGAAATGGATATATGCCTGGCAAAGAAATCTTACCTGTGCACTGGCTGTAATATCCTCTCTTTGCTGATGGTTCATGGAGGAAAGGGCATCTGAGTGATCTTTTTCACAAGGATCTAGAAGTCCAGGGCCATCTGTTGCAAGCAAATACAAAATATGGTCAGACACTATAACCAGACTTGAATTTTAAAATAAACAACTGATCTCATCACATAAGTAAAACTGTTCGATACAAGAGATACATCATCTACCATTTTCGTGGCATCAAAAGTGTTGCTGTGCATATTCTATTCTTGGGGAAATTGCACATAAATCAAAATTGATTTGGTAAATTATGGAACAAGCTTCCAAAAAAAAAATCCAGATCACCCATCTTATTCTTAAAGGTTATTCTATATCCTGAAAAATCTAGACAGCAAGAGATAACAACACACTCTCCTTTGCAGTGAAGCCCCATCATCTACAAGCTACAGTTTCAGTCTTTGGGGACTTACAGTTAGTTGCAAAATTTTGCACTGAGGTTAATAGAACATGTTAAAATCATAAGGCTTTGAAAGAGCCTGGATGTAGGAACAACAGGAACCTATCTTCCAACTTAAATTCTATTAGAACTTAACACAAAAATCAGGGCTTTACTTCACCTGTTCAGTTTTAAATAGTCAATATAAAGAATATTTGAGAGAGATTCACTTTTGCTAAAATGCAGAATGAAACCAATAGGCATAAGTGCATAGAAGTCACAGTGATACAATGACATGCTGGAGTCTATTGCTTGAGTTTCTTTTAAAAAATTGAGACAGCTGGTAAAGCCTTCAATATGAACTTAAAAGTACTAAGATTCATTCACAATTGGGAATGATAAATAATTCAACTTCTCTTTTAATTGCCTCTTCTATACCCGGTACTAGGTTGTAGTAGAAGGCAGCCATTGCTGTACTATAGGTGAGACTTTGCTCTTTTCATCTCCTGGGCCTTTATTCACTTGAATTTGAGTTTAGTTCTGCAGGAAATGACCTAGTTTACTATCTGACAAGGTCTTTAATTTGGCTTAATACTGGAAATCTACTGTAGTTCAAAATGGCCACAAAATACTGATATAGTCACAGAAAAATTATCACAATACACCACTTGGGAAAGTTAGAGATAACCTCATCACTGGAGCAGTCAATTCTATAAATAAGTGCTGAAACTGACTTGGGAGTGCTGGGACACAGTATTGTGAACCTTAAATAGTAGGATTGCTATACTTGACCGAAGTGCGATGATGCTACGAATGGGGGCACAAACAGTGGGCGGTCCATTCTCAACAGTGACATCCTTTAACTTGAGCAAAAAAAAAAATCATATAATTTTGAAAGGGGGAAAAAAAATGCCTTGCACAAGAAGATACAGGCCAAAAGACGATTCACTCCCAAAACAAGCAAGAGTCACCAACCTGGAAGAAGAACTCCAGAGGCAATAGATTCCAATACCCTCCGCATTGCATCACCAGGACTCAATGGGCCTGAAGAACTGCTAATGGCTTTCTCCACAAGCAGCTCCATAGCCTGTTTTTTTTCAAAAAAGCAATGGGGAATTAAAATTGATCTGAACCTACTTTCAAAGTTGTGAAATACAGTATATACAAAGAACGTTGACATTTTCCTCCAGAACAGCAGTCTGTATCTAAACTCAAATTCAATCTAAAATATCAAGTGTAAAAGAACTAAAGAACTGGAAATGCACATCTGGAAGAACAAAGGCTAGTTCAATCTCTGAATAAAGCCAACTCACAGTCTAAAGTGGAAGAAAGGAGGAATGCTACAGAATAGGGAGAAGGAATTAATGGCTCTGGCAGCAAATGAAAGAAATCAACAGGGTAATGGTCCATTCTGAATGATTACATCTATCAACCATAGAAATAAGCTGGAAGAACTACAGTGCCTATAAAAGTATTCACCCCTCTTGGAGGTTTTCTTGTTTTATTGGCTAACAATATTGAACACAGTGGATTTAATTTGGCTTTTTTGACACTGATCAACAGAAAAAGACATTTTCATGTCAAAGTGAAAACAGATCTCTACAAAGTGATCTAAATTAATTACAAATATAAAACACAAAATAACCCCTCTCAAATCAGTAATTAGTAGATGTACCTTTGGCAGCAATTACAGCCTTGAGTCTGTGTGGATAGGTCTCTATCAGCTTTGTTCATCTGGACACTGAAATCTTTCCCCATCCTTCTTTACAAAACTGCTCAGGCTCTACCAGATTGCATGGGAATCATGAGTGAACAGCCCTTTTCAAGTCCAGCCACAAATTCTCAATTGTATTGAGATCTGGACTCTGACTTGACCACTTCAGGACATTAACTTTGTTGTTCTTAAGCCATTCCTGTGTAGATTTGGTTTTATGTTTGGCGTCATTGTCTTGCTGGTAAATAAATCTCCCAACTCACAGTTCTCTTGCAGACTGCATCAGGTTTTCCTCCAGGATTTCCTTGTACTTTGCTGCATTCATTTTACCCTCTACCTACACAAGCCTTCCGGGGCCTGCTGCAGTGAGTCATCCCCACAGCATGATGCAGCCACCACCACGCATTACGGTAGGGATGGTGCATTTTTGATGTGCAGTGTTTGGCTTACGGCAAATATAGTGTTCAGTCTGATGGCCAGAAAGTTCAATTTTGGTTTCATCAGACCGTAGAACCTTCTTCCAGCTGACTTCAGAGTTTCCCACATGCCTCCTGTGAAACTCTTGCTGAGATTTCATGTGAGTTTTTTTTCCCCAACAGTGGCTTGCTCTTTGCCACTTTCCCCATAAAGCTGCAATTGGTGAAGCACCCAGGCAACAGCTGCTGTATGCAGTCTCTCCTATCTCAGCCACAAACTTGCAACTCCTCCAAAGATGTCACAGGTCTCTTTGTCTCCTCCCTCACTAGTCCCCTTCTTGCACAGTCAGTTTTGAGGACAGCATGCTCCAAGCAGATTTACAGCTGTGCCATATTCTTTCTATTTCTTGATGATTGACATAACTGTGCTCCAAGGGATATTCAGTGACTTGGAAATTTTCCTGTATCCATCTCCTGACTTTTGCTTTTCAATAATTTTTTGTGGAGTTTTTTGGAGTGTCCTTTTGGCTTCATGGTGTAGTTTTTGCCAAGATACTGACTCACCAGCAGTTGGACCTTCCAGATACAGGTGTATTTTTATTACAATCAATCAAAACACCTTGACTGCACACTGATCTCCAAAGCCAGATATCCATTTAACTAGGTATGTGATTTCTAAAACCAACTGGCTGCACTAGTGATGATTTGGTGTGTCATGTTAAGAGTGGGGTGGGGGGGTGGGTGAATACTTATGTAATCAATTATTGTTTTATATTTGTAATGAATTTAGATCACTTTGTTGAGATCTATTTTCACTTTGACAAGAAAGAGTCTTTTTCTTTTGATCCGTGTAAAAAAAAACAAATTAAATCCACTGTGTTTCAATGTTGTAAAACAATAAAACATGAAATCTTCCGAGGAGGGGTGAATACATTTTATAGGCACTGTAAATCTGAAGTCTCCAAGGCCAGAAGAAATTACTAAGCAAAAAATAACTAAAGGAGGAAACAATGATAAAAATCAGTAAGAGTTGCCAGCTACTGGTAATATCTGAGGGGTGAAGAAATGATATCTTTTTAAAATTGGAAGACACACAATTACTACTACAGCTTCAAATGTCTTATAAAAATAATGAATTGCTGCATTTGGAATGGAACTCACAATGGAATCATTTATTTGGAATGAAGTCACAGCAATGAATCTTTTTTAGAACCAGTTACATGGACAAAATATTTACAATTGTAAACTGGCTTAATTGAAACAAAGCATCTACTGGCCCCCTTATTGGCAATGATACACTGGCCATTTTTACCAGAGGCAGAAATGTGCCTGAAAGGATTGAGGTGAAACAGCTCTAGAACTTGCCTTAATATACTGAAAAGGGAAAAGCACAAGGTTCCTACTCTTGAGGGATTATCTAATGATTTGCACAAAGCTGCTTGATAAAGAGGCAAATCACCTTAGCCATATTGACCTCCAAGAATAGTTGCTAAAATTCAAACATGCAGGCTGATGTAACTAACTTGGGTGAGTACCCGGGAGCTATCATATCCATAGAATCATAACACTAAATGCTTCTAGGGGGAAAAAAACAGGGTTAGAAAGGATAGGGAAAAAGAAAACACATAATTTTACTAGGATCACCTCACATAGAATTTGCATACACACCCAGTCTGGTAAGGCTCCCCACGTTGGCACACGCTGGCACAGGTCACGTAGTATTCGTATGATGATCACACAGGATTGTAAGCCATTAGCCCTCGCCTTCCATTTGCAAAGGAAATGATATTTATTTATGTTTAAATTCATTAATGTTGAAATGCAGATATATTATTTAATTCACAACATGAGATTCAATTGTACACCAAACTTGAAGAACAGTTAACTATGAAAGAGTATTAGTAAATTATACTAGAGACATTCAGAAGTCAATCAGCATCTGGAGAAGATAAAGCAAAGTTAACAGTTCATATGGATGAGGATTCATTAGAATTAATGAAACGTCATTCACCTAAAATGCCAATTCCGTTTCCCTCTTCTCAGATGCTGTCTGACCTGCTGAATATTTCTAGCATTTCTTGTTTTGCTTGCAATTAAAAAATACAATGAAATATGGAATGGAACTTATTCCTCATGCTAATTATAAAATCAGAGCAGAAATCATTAATATTGGTCACTAGAAAATGTAAATTTAAATGTTCTGGAACAACAACATTTAAATAATAAAACCGCCCTTTAAAACTACAGCTTTAGAATAAAACATCCTTGTAGATCAAATAAAGACTTAAAGAACAAGCAACATGTTTATCTAGTTTAGTGATGGTAACTGCACCATAGGAATTAATTTATTCAATGCAATGTTCACAGAAGTTATCCTAATGTAAGGATATTCCAGCTACACATTACCATTCTTTATTTGCCATCCTGTTTCCATTTCATATTTCATTTCACATTGAAGGCTTTCCAAATATCAATCTCAGATCTACAGTTACTTTGACTTACGGCACCTCTGTACTCACCAAAATGTACAGAACAAAGTGCACATGTCAACATAAATTTCTAAAATAGAAAAGGGAAATATGCCCTTAAAAGCCTCAGTTATAAGCTAAACCACCTGTGTTCAAGTTGTGGTAAAAAAGATTTTAATCAGAACAATGATTGTGACCAATGCTTGATTTCTGAAATATATTTAACACTTCTGAAATCCCACATATTAAACAGAAATTTAAAAAAAAAATCACTGTTGGTGAACGTCATCAACCGCTATCAAGCAAAGCAGCAAGTTAATGGCTTTATTAACTTCATTGCTCTAGTTAGTCCAAATTCAGTTTAGTTTCAAATTCTAAGATAATTCTTCCAACTCTGTAACTACTTTATTTCCAGCTTTCTCGCTTTGTCTCCTTTAAGAAAGTAAATGAATTTGATTGAGTCAGTCAGTGTAAATTCATGATCTTTATTAAAAGGACCGAGCAATCAGTAAACAATCACTAATGAAGATGGCAGTAAACAGTCATAAAATCAATGGTCCCACCTAAAAGCTAATGGATACTGAAAAATAAACCACTACACAATATATTTTTACCTGGAACCACTTGGCATGACGAAGGGCAGCTAGACCCTCAAGGCATTTTTGCTTGTTCAATACATCTGATGGATCCTGCACTGGGGCAGTTGTTGCATCTTAAAAATAAAGAGGGGATAGTCCCAAAGCAACAGTTAGTTTATAGTAAATGAGAGCTAAAATACTGAACAAGCCGCCATTTTAGCTAGTTTTCTACAGATACAAATTGGGAATCTGAGGGCCGACCAGAACTAAGGATAACAGAATTAAATGAAAAAAACACCATGGGAAAAGTCGTTTGCATTCCTTCTTTAGGACTAGGTTGCAGTACACTTATAATAACTCCATGCCATTGGGAAATTTTGTGGCCAAACCCCCTCCAGCCCAGTGATTCAGGTAAATGTCAATGACACACAAATTTCCACCCAACATACGGTTTTTCAAAACTTTTGAATGAATCTCACCCTTGTCTTTCAGAATATCATCTCGCATTACAGGAGAGGTCAGCGAAATTTTGACCTGCATCTTAGGCTCTTTATTCGTAGTCAGGAAAATGCAAGATTCATCTGGGCAGGTTTTCAACTCATATAATTCTTCTGTTATAGTCTACAAATCAAAAAATAAGACCTTATATGAAAAGATCTGAAGAAAGATTAGAAATCAATTTCATGAAAATTGTTCAGATGCTGAGCCTTCTTTTGTTGCATAATGCAACAACACAGAACTAGTAACAACAGAAATAATTCTAGTGTGCAACTTCAGCCGATTTCAGTTGTGAGAAAAAGGAAGTGGAGAGGCAGTTAAATCACTAACCATTATTCAAGAGTTAAGAGAGTTAGCAGAGAGTGGCTAGGTGCCAACAGGGCTTTGTAGCCATTTTTCAACCTCACAGTCAAGACCACTTTTTAACCACTCAATTTGACTTGCATGTTAACAATAGGCCAATGTGCTATACTGTGTTCATTAAACAACATCCAAAAATAAAAAGGAGTCAGCACCTTCAGAAGTAGAAAAAACACCTTCCTATCGGGTCCTTTGGTTGCTTTTCACCAATCTGCATAGCTTAAAACAATTTGGTTTGGACTTTAAAGTCTAAATTGGAAAGAACTCCAGCAAAAAATGACTTCAAATCCTGAGAACTGCACTGATTTCCTTAAAATAAACTAAATGACCCATAAAGACACTATGCCTTGCACACATCTGAAATTGCAATAACTATATCTGACATAGCTAAGACCCCCAAATTTTCTTTAGTGTTAGTCAGAACACTGAAAATAGTTTCAGGAAGTTCAATTAAATTCAGAAGGATGGTTACCAAGAGCTGTTTAGGCAGGTTGGCTGAGATTTTCTCCAGAAGGGTTTTGGTGGGTTTGTGGGCAGAGAGCAGGATAAGATTAACATTCCGATCTCCACGTAGAAGCAATCCTTTCGCCAACACACCAACACGCATAACTCCTTTTAACACTCGTGATCCAAGGTCACCTTTCCTGTGAAAATATGGTAGAAATTTTGAACATGTGTTTCTTGGAGTTCAGCTGCAGTATTGTGACATTAGTTCAATTCTGACCTCCAGTAATATGTGGAATTTGCATACATATGATCACATGGATTTTGCCTCGATATGTGAGTTTCTTTCCATGTCTGTAAGATGTGTGGCTGTCAGGTTAATTGACTGCTGTAAACGTTCCTGTCAAAACTCTTAGAGTGCCTTCCCATCAGAATCAAAGATATACCTTCACCAAACCACCTACTGTAGTTCAGGAAGTTGACTCACTACTATCTTCCCAAAAACAATTGGAATTGAATGAAAAGTGCTGGCAATGTTGGTGATTACCAACATACTGTGTATAACAAAAGAAAAATGAACAGACACTTCGCAAGATTTCATACGCAATAGAGTTGGAGGCCATTTGGCCCATCATACTTTTGTCCTTGTCTGGAACAGACCAAGACTATATTGAGCCAAGATGTCCAAGCAGAACCATTGGTATTTTTAAAAAAAAAATTTTTAATTGAATTTTCAAATAGGTTACAGAAAGAAAAAAGAAAATTATCGGCCCTTCCCCCCTCCCCCCTAACATATCCTTATAGAAAAAAAAGAAGAAAAAAGAAAGAAAGAATGCCTGGATTTCAGAAGATCCCCACATGCTCCATGGAGTTCATAATAGCTTTAATATGTATATTTATTTATTTCCCCAGATATCCAATAATTTTATCTTCGAAGCACCTATATATTTAATCCTATTTTTTGTAAATAAGGGCGTCAAATTTTCAGAAATATTTCATATTTATCTCTTAAATTATAAGTAATTTTTTCAAGTGGAATGCAGCTAAAAATTTCATTCTTCCAACGATCTATATGAATCCAATTTCTAAGTAACTGCAATAGTCTTTTTGGCTACTGCCAATGCAATTTTTATGAATTCTTTCTGATATTTATTCAATTTGGATTTCGATTTTATCCCTTCAATATCGCCTAGTAAAAATAATGTTGGATTATATGGAAGTTGTATTCCAATAATTTGTTCCAGTAAAACTCTTAAATTTGTCCAAAAAGGTTGAATTTTAAAACAAGACCAAGTAGAGTGTAAAAAAAGTACCAATTTCTTGATTACATCGAAAACATTGATCAGATAAATTTGAGTTTAATCTATTTATTTTTTGTGGTGTAATATATATTTGATGTAAAAAGTTATATTGTACTAATCTTAGTCGAACATTTATTGTACTTGTCATACTGTCAAGACATAATCTTGACCAACTTGTTTCATCAATTTTAATATTCAAATCAGTTTTCCATTTTTGTCTTGACTTATGAATTCCTTGTTTAATTGCCTGATTTTGAATCAAATTATACATACCAGAAATTTAAAAATTTTTCCTTTATGAATTAAAGTTTCTATTTCATTAGGTTTCGGCAATAACATTGTTTGACCCAGTTTATCTCTTAAATAAGCTCTTAACTGGAAATAACAGAAAAGAGTGTTATTTGATATTTTATATTTATTCTTTAATTGGTCAAATGACATTAATATACCGTAGATGTCGGATTATAAGCCGCTACTTTTTTCCCACATTTTGAACAGCTTTGAACACTGCGGCCTTTACTACGGTGCGGCTAATGCATGATTTTTTTCATGCCGCCAAAAACATTTTGCCTCGTAACAGTAGACCAATAAAATTGATGAGTAGTTCACAGAGGTCCAATGAAATTGTACGATAAATCAAGCGCACTTTCACAATTATTGTAAATCAGTCATTTGTACTCACCCTCATCAACATGGAAAACACTCGAAGAAAAGCATTGTGCTGCCTTTATGGCAGTTATTTAGTTTATAATATTTTCGCTTAGTAATTCATTTTCTAGTTAAAGTTAGAAGTGTTTTAACTATATTTGTTTTCTGTACTACATCGCGGGATGCTATGACGTCACACCCGGTTTCGCCGCGTCTTGTGGGAAAAATACCAGTTTGCGATAAACGGGAAGGAGGGGGCGAGCGCATTACGCGAGCAGCATTAGATCTGAGCGAACGCTGCTTTTAAGTTAAAGGCGATCAATAACTTTTCCTGGTAGGCTGCAGTATATATATTTTTTACCAGTCGTTAGGAGATATTGGAATGTTGTTCAGTAAAAAAGTATACGCAACGTATATTTAAAAGTAGCCGCGTAACAGGCACGGTTCGAAAAAAAGCATTTTTAATATGTATTTGTTTATGTTACCATATGGATTTAATTAAAAGTTAAAAAATCCTCACGTGTAATATCTTTCTGTGTAAATATCTCATATTACAACGTGGGACACCTGCGGCCGAAAATCCGGTGCGGCCTGTACAAGTACAAAATTGATTTTCTTTCTAAAATTAGAGCCAGCGGCTTTTAATCAGGTGCGCTCTGTAGTCCGGAATCTACGGTACCTCCTTCAAAACAGTCTCCTATATATCTAATCCCTTTGTGAATCCAGTTATATAAAAGTTGATTATCCATTGTAAAAGGGATGTTTATTTTGAATTAAAGGTCTCTTTGCTAATAAAGATTTCTTTATCTTATCATCAACATTTATCTTATTCCATAAATCAATCAAATGTTTTAGTATAGGAGATTCTTTCTTTTCCCATATCCATTTAGATTCCCATTTATATATAAACTCTTCTGGTATATTTTCTCCTATTTTGTCTAATTCTATTCTAATCCATGCCGGTTTGCCTTCATCAAAAAAAGATGCAATAAATCTAAGTTGATTTGCTTTGTAATAATTCTTAAAATTTTGTAATTGTAACCCTCCTAGGTCAAATTTCCATGTCAAATTTTCCAACGATATTCTTGACATCTTACCTTTCCAAAGGAATTTCCTCGCACATTTATTTAACTCTTGAAATAATTTCTGCGGTAATTGTATTGGTAACATTTGGAATAAATATTGTAATCTAGGGAATATATTCATTTTTACAGCATTGATTCTACCTATTAATGTTATTGGTAACATCATCCATTTATCAAGATCCTCTTGAATTTTTTTCAATAATGGCAAATAATGTAATTTATATAAATTCTTTATATCATTATCAACTCTTATACCTAAATACTTTATACTATTTATCGGCCATTTAAATTGAGTTATTAATCGACATTGACTATAATCTCCTTTAGTAAGAGATAGAATTTCACTTTTATCCCAATTTATTTTGTACCCTGATATTTTCCCATATTCTTCCAATCTAGAAGATAATTTACGCAACGATTGTAATGGGTTAGTTAGATAAATCAGAACATCATCAGCAAATAAATTAATCTTATATTCCTCCTGATTAACTCTGAAACCCATAATATCTGAGTCAGTTCTAATCAATTCAGCTAATGGTTCTATCGCCAACACAAATAAAGCAGGTGATAATGGACAACCTTGTCTAGTTGACCTTGTTAACTGAAATGTTGTTGAAATTTGGCCATTTGTCACCACTTTAACTTTGGGGTTAAGTATTTAAGGTTTTAATCCATTTTATAAAAGTTACTCCTAATCCATATTTTTCCAATACCTTAAATAAAAAATCCCATTCCAATCTATCAAATGCTTTTTCTGCATCCAAAGCAACTGCTACACTCATTTCTTCCCTGTTTTGTGCCAAATGAATTATGCTAAGTAACCGAGTTACATTATCTGCCGATTGTCTATTTTTAATAAATCCTGTTTGGTCCATGTGTATTAATTTTGGTAAGTATTTAGATAATCTGTTAGATAAAATCTTTGCTATTATTTTATAATCTGTGTTCAACAAAGAAATAGGTCTTTATGATGTTGGTTTTAAAAGATCTCTGTCTTTTTTTGGCAATACTATTAAAATAGGTGTCGAAAAAGATTCTGGAAGTTTATGCGTTCTTTCCGCTTGATGTATTAACTCCATAAAAGGAGGAATTAATAAATCTTTTTGTAAAATTCAGGCGGAAAACTATCTTCTCCTGGAGATTTGTTACTCTGAAGTTATCCTAGAGCTTCTTCGACCTCTTTTAATGTAAAAGCCACATCTAATCCCTTCTGTTCTTCCAAATTCAATTTTGGGAGAATTATTTGTGATAAAAACCTTTCTAACTCAACAATATCATTTTGTGATTCTGATTGATACAACGCAGAATAAAATTTTTTTAAAGTTTCATTGATTTCTAAAGGCTTATAAGTAATTTTATTTACACTTGTTCTAATTGCATTTATCGTTTTGGAAGCCTGGTCTATTTTTAACTGCCAATCAAGAATCTTGTGTGATCTTTCACCTAGTTCATAATATCTCTGTTTAGTTCTCATAATTGCTTTTTCTGTTCGGTATGCCTGAAGTGTATTATATTGTAGTTTCTTATTAACAAGTTGCCTTTGTTTTTCTTCTGTCATATATCTTTGAGATTCTTTTTCTAATTTTATAATCTCTTTTTCCAATTGATCTATTTCTACCATATATTCCTTCTTAATTTTAGAAGTATAACATTATCTGGCTTCTCAAATATGCCTTCATCGCTTCCCATAATATAAATTTATCATCAACTGAATGTGAGTTTGTATCTAAAAATAAAAATTTTTCATAAAATCACAAAAATCTTGACGTTTTAATAATATTGAATTAAATCTCCATCTGTAAATCGATTCCTCCTTATCCATCATTATCTTTGTCATTATCAAGGGGGAATGATCTGACAATATTCTTGCTTTATATTCCATATTTTTCACTCTGTCTTGAATATTCGCTGATAGTAAGAAAAAAATCTATCCTTGAATAAGTTTTATGTCTATTTGAATAAAATGAATAATCTCTTTCTCTTGGGTTAATTCTTCTCCATATATCAATCAAATTTAAATCTTTCATCAATGATAAAGTTAATTTTGCTACTTTTGGTTTTGTAACAACCTTTGTTGACCTATCTAAAACTGGGACTAGACAAAAGTTAAAGTCTCCACCTATTAATATTTTATCGTGCGCGTCAGCCAAATTCAAAAAAGCCTCCTGTATAAATTTTACATCGTTTTCATTTGGTGCATAAATATTCATAAGAGTCCATAGTTCTGAAAAGATTTGACAATGTATAATTACATATCTTCCCGCAGAATCAATTAATAGATTTTTTATTTTAATTGGTAAAGTTTTGTTGACCAAAATTGCAAGTCCCCTCGCTTTTGAATTAAATGAAGCTGCTATAACATTTCTGATGTTCTATCTCTGTTAAATGTGTTTCTTGTATAAAAGCTATATCTATTTCCATTTTCTTAATGTATGTTAAAATTATTTTTCTTTTCACCGGTCCATTAAGCCCATTAACATTAAAACTTTAAAAATTCAGTAAATTAGTAATTATTTTTAACGGGGTTACTCCAGTCTATAATAATACATAATATTTCAACTCTCATAGTACCTTGGGGAATTATTTTAAAATTCTCCATGTTGCTATGTGTCTCCCCTCCAAATATCCAGGCAAAGAAAGAAAGATAAAAGATAGATTATAAAGAAAAAAACCCAAAAAAACTCCCCTGCTAATGTTGTGAATGAAAAATAACACAACATTACCCCCTTCAGTTGTGCGGGTCATGGCAAATGCCATGATTACACACATGAATCCTGTAGCGATCGATCCGAAGTTTCCCCAGCTCCCCCGTAACATGAAAAAAGTATATATAAAATAAGAAAAAATATCACTACTCTTGATTAATATTTCTCAAATTTTTACCTTTCTGCCCCGTATCATATAATTAAAAGTATATTTAAATATCCTTCTGTCTTTAATGTCCATCAACTCACTTCAGTGTCCCCGTCTTCATCTTTAATCTGTTTCACTTTTAAATCTTTACTGTGACTAGTGAATATTTGGGAATTCTTGTGCAAACTCCTCTGCATCCCGATGATCAGTAAAAAATCTTCTTTTCCCGTCATCCAAAAAAATTATCAGGGTTGCCGGGTGGCGCAATATAAATTTATAACCCTTCTCCCATAAAACTTTTTTCACTGGGTTAAATTCCTTCTTTCTCTTCAAAAGGTCATAACTTATATCAGGATAGAAAAGAACTGTTTTCCCTTCTATCATCAGTGGCCCGTTGGGCAGCCGCCTTCAGGATCTTTTCTTTATCTTCATATCTTAAGCATTTTATCAAGATTAATTGTGGGTTTTGATCAACTTGAGGTCTTGATCTTTTTAAAGCTCTGTGGACCCTTTCGATTTCAATCAACTGGGTTCCCTCTTCCATTTCCAAATTTTCCGGGATCCATTTTTGAAAAAAATTTATTGGATCCTCTCCCTCTATCCCTTCTTTAAGACCAACAATTTTAATATTATTTCGTCTACTAAAATTTTCAAGCATGTCTATTTTTCCAACAGTTGTTTTCTTTCTGATGTCCAGGCAAGAACATTATCTTCCATTTTATTCACTCTCTCAATAGTGGCTCACGTTATTTCTTCCAGATTTTTAACTTTCTTGTCCATTTTCTCCTGTTTTTTCACCATTTTATCAAACATAGCCTTTTTTTAAAAATATCTTCTTGTATTATTTTTAATTTTTTAAATTCTTTTAATTCATGCATTATTTGCACCAAAGCTTCCCTTATGTCTCCAGAGTATCTTCCACCTCCAATCTCTTCCTGTTGTTCTTCTTTTACCTCCTCATCTTCATCTGTATGCTCCAGAGAATCCAAATCTACCTCGGGTTCATTTTCACTTCCGCTTCCAATCGTAGCTGGGATTTGTAGTTCAAATTGTTCACGTCTGCGCATGCCCTTTCCTGCGCGCACGCGCAGTTCCTGTTGTTCCTTCTTGGAGACTGTTGATACTGCGGCCGATTTCCATTCTGTGTCACCGGAGGTAAAATGCACATGAGTCTGAAGCTTCTTCATGGTGGCTGGCTCAACTTGTACTATCTTCAAAGTAGAAGCTTTCTTCTTTGTCTGTTTAGGAGGCATATCTAAGGAAAATCCTGAGTAGTTTAGACGTAGTTTTTAGAAAATATTTACTAACTTTTCTTCACTTAAACATTAATTTATTAGTTTTTTTTAACGGGAGAGCTGGATATCCGTGTCTCGATCCTACGTCATCATGTGACATCCCCCAGCAGAACCATTGGTGACAAAAGTGTTAGTGAGCAATGTCAATACAAACTTCTGGGGATTTGACAATTTTATGGTCACAGGAAAATAGTATGAAGTCTGTGTTGGCCAGAAAGAATGACAATCTTCAAATCAGTGAATTCAAATGAATCAAGGACAGTGGAAGCAGTCTTTGTTCTTGCTGTGTGCTTGGGGGATGGAGGCTACCATTTTGTGAAGACACTCAATTCTCCATTTTGTGAGCTTGACATGCTGGACTTGATTAGTGTTTTAAAGAAGACACAAAGACTTTAGGTAATCTGCTGGACTGGAGGTCATTTCCAAATAAGGAGTTGTTTGTGAGGTATTCTTTGGTTGGCTATAACATGCAGACTTGTGAATGCCTGAGGTGATTCGAGCTCATTGCTGACTGAGAACAAAGAGCCATGAGTCAGCAACTGTCCCTTGATGGGAAGAGGACAATAGATGGATGCTGCTTTGGACCAGAGCCAATGACCAGGTGTTAAAGGCCAGACACATGACCTGCGGCCAATGACACCGGAATGCGACATTTGAATTGATAAGCAATGGATATAAAAGTGGATGCTTTGTGTGCGCCGGTGGCGGTAAACTTCGAAGTATAACCATCGCAGACACAAGCGAGAAGAACCCTGCGTGAAGCACTTGGAGAGTAAGTCGGGACCACGAGGAACAAGGAGTGCCTGGCCAGCGTAAATTCCTCCACCCGGGTAATACCTTTGTTTTTCTTTGACTATTCAGGAGAGTCAGGGACACTTAGCAGGTGTGCGCACAGGGTATTTAGTGTATGAATTCACGTATTAGTTAGTTTGAACAATAAAGGTAATTGTCAGTAAATACAGATCTCTCTGTGCCTCACTCAGAATCGTTGGAAGAGGTAGAAGTGGTATCTCTCTCGCTCTCTCTTTTTTCCAATATCTGTGTACCATATACTCTGGATGTGGGTTAATTAGGACCAGTACATTTTGGGTTGTGTCAATTAGCTTAAGTTTAATGGAAATAGTTTAGAAAAGGCATAAAAAAAGACAAACTACCTTTTAACTGAGTAACAAAGAAAATATTTAAATGAAATACAGAACAAATTAGAACACTGGTAAAAGTTCTACAGTAGCATAAAAATGAGTATTAGTTCCTAATAGCTATTGATGGAGGAAATCATCCACCGTGTTGTGTTGATTGACTGTAAATGAACAAAATCAATACAAACAACTAGTACAAATAATGGGCTGCCTTCATACCATGCTTTTGATGACAACATTCTCCAAATCTTCATTTTCATTGTAATATTTAAGATGATAGTTGATACCTTCTTATTATCTTGTTTTTGAAACTGTTGAAACTGTGACTTACAGTCTGTTGTTCAATTGAGTGAGCTAAACTCCGGGAGAAGAATGTGAGCACAAGCTACCATGAAGAGAAGCTCAGAGACTAAACAAGGGGCCATGATTGACTATATTTCTTGCTGATTAAACCGTCAAGGAAGATTGAAACACGAAGGCAAATGTGGAGGAGAGCAAGTGGTTCTCAGAGGGGCCACTGGGTTTGAGTTGCTGCCCTCTGGAGGGGCCGCAGGGTTCAAGTTGCTGCCCTCTGGTTCGAGTCGCTGCCCTGGGAAATGTTATCGAAATTCTGAGATTTTGTTCAAACTAACTGTAGCTCATATTGCCCTCTTTCAGTTCTGTTTTTTCGTGTTTTTGCCCATTCTTTCTTGGTACCGATTGTCAGGATGAAGGTTTGGGGTTTGATGTTTTTGTTGTTTCTCCATGTGGGTGATCTGTTAGCTTTTGCGCGAAGGAGGTTTGGAGTTTGCGAGGTTTTGCTTCTTTTTCTTTTCGTGGAGGTGAGGGGATTGATGTCTTTCTTTCATCTACTATGGTTTTCTGTATTTAATGGCTATCTAGAGAGGACAAATCTCTGAATTGTATTCTGCATACATACTTTGATAATAAAATGCTTAGAACCTTCGTAAATCCTAACTTGTTGATGCAGTGAAATTGTTCCATTTTCACTCGTTTCTACTATCTCCAAGTTTGAAACAACAATGAGCAAAACTGTTCTACATTGCCTTACTGCTCATTTCTCACCATCAGTGACAAAAATCACTGGATTTTGAACATATGCTCATAAAACCGATGCTATTTGAAAACTGTTTGCTCTAAGCAACCGCAAAAGTTCATGCAACTGACGCTAGTTAGAAACTGTTCAGCAGCAATCTCCTGTCCCAATTTAGCAGCATTGTCCCTAATAAACAAAGGAAATCCCAGCTATTTTCTCCATTAGCTTTTGTTCTTTAAGAGTTGTCCCAAATAAGCGACTGCCCCAATTAGCTCATGGCCCAACTAACTACAATCCACTGCAGTTCAAAAGTTAATACATCGAGTAATTTCAAACTTGCATTATACAATCTGTACAGTTGTTTCTCAACTAATACAACTCCATAACAAGTCAATTACCTTGGCCTGCTGAGTTCCTCCAGCATTTTGTGTGTGTTGCTTTAAATTACATTCATTATTGTATCATTTCAATATTGCCAGCAGAGGGCACAATTGGACAAAGAATTGCATACAGTTTTTAAAAAATTAACTCAGACTTCATATATTTTCTAGCAAAACCATAGAATTTTGAAACAAAATTTTTGAAACAAATGTGAGAAGTTTACATTCATCTATTTATCCATTTAATGTGGTTTATTTTAACAAGTAAATGCGGCCTTGGTTTGAAAAGCAGGACTGTGGCATAACTTTTGAACTGAAGCAGCAGCTTGCATTGTAAACATGTGGAGTTTAAACTATCCTCATATTTATCTACTAGGCTAAAGCAGTTAGCTTCATCATCAACACCGATAATGCTTACCATTCTTCATTTGGCAATAAGGAACCAAGCACTAAATAATATAAACTTTCCAACAAACACAGGAAGTATCAAACAGTAGATCCAAAGAATACAGATACAACAGTGCACGGTACAATCTGAAAACAGAATAAACAAATACCATGGCTGATGGAAATCTGACATTAAATACAGCAAATACTTATCAGATCTGGCAGCATTTATGAATAGAGAAATACAATTTCTGATTTTATAACAAAAGGGAAAAGTGATGAGAAAACTCAAGTTTAGGAAGAGGAGAGGGAAAAGTACAAAGTTAAGGACTCTGATGAAACAAGCCCCAGGAGAGATTAAATCACAAAAAAAAGTTGTCAAGTGCAAAGGATAAATAATGTGAACTCTACAAACAGCTAACAGAAGTGGCATTCTGATATAACACTCCCTAGAATTTAACTGCACTTGACACAACAGAACAGATTTGTAAGGACATTTAGTTGTAAAGAAGCAAAAGCAGTATTTCCTTTAATAGAATTGTTAATAATGAAGGGACATTAATTGAAGGGTATTTGAGCAGAAGCCATTTTCACAGGGAGTTGTGCGACGTGGAACTCATTCCCTAGGAAGACTTTAGAGTAGAAAGCTGCATCATTTACTCAGATATGCGCCTCCCTCAAGGCAACAACTCAGAGCTGAAAAGTGGGATTAAGTTGGATAGATTTTTTGTATGTTGAAGTCTAGTGCTTATTCAATGCACAGAGTAATTTTTTTTCTCCTAAAGATTTGAATCCCTTGTCAAGGATGGGGTCTTCAGTTGTGTAACGATATCAAAGAAGCTGATTTTCTCTTCTTAAAAAGACAGAAGTTATGTAAAATTATTTATCTGAGGTTTTGAGAAAAGGTGAAATGATTTCCTTTGGTGAGGCTATAATACTGAATTCTACGCAAAAGAAAGAAAACTAAACAGAGTAAGCCTCAATAATGCAGTACACAATGGGGTTTTGGTGGTGCCAGACTGGGAAATTCCTATTAACAATCCAACATACTGTTACAATAAAAAGTTTTGAACCCTTTGCAAATACCTGGTCTTCTGTATTAATTACTCATAAAATGTGGTCTCATCTTCATCCAAGTCACAATAATAGATAAACAGAACCTACCTAAAATAATACACACAAAAATTGCACTTTTCAAATCTTTATTGAACACACTGTTTAATCATTCACAGTCCAGGCTGGAAAAAGTATGTGAATCTTCGTATTTAATAACTGGTAGTACCTCCTTTAGTAGCAATAACCTTCACCAAACATTTCCTGTAGCTGCTGATCAGACTTGCACAAAGGCAAGGAAGAATTTTAGAGCATTGCTCCATACAAAACTGTTTCAGTTCATCAATATTTCTGGGATACTTGGCACGAACAGCCCTCTTCAGGTCATGCCACAGCATCTCAATTGAGTTAAGATGTGGACTTGGACTTGGCCATTCCAAAACACAAATTGTCATCTACTTAAACCATTCTGTTGTTGATTTACTCTTGTGTTTCAGATCACTGTTTTGTTGCATTATCCAACTTCTATTAAACCTCAAGTGACAGACCGGTACCCTGACATTCTCTGTAAATTGTCTTAATACAATTTTGAATTAATTGTTCCTTTGACTGCAAAGCAGCCCCAACCATGAACTCTGTCCACCACACTTCACAGCTGCGATGAGGTTTAGGTGGTGGTGTGCAGAGTCATTTTTCCTCTAAACATAGCAATGTGCATTTCTGCCAAAAAGTCCAACTTTTATCTCATCTATCCACAGAACACTGTCCCAGAAGCATTGTGGAACATCCAAGATGGTCTTTTGCAAACTCGAGGTGGGCAGCAATGTTTTCTTTTGGAGAGCAATGGTTTCGTCTATGGCATCTTTCCACGGACACCATTCGTGTTCAGTGTTTTTCATACAGTGGACACATGAACAGAGACTTTAGCAAGCTCTAAAGATTTCTGCAGGTATTTTGCTGTTAGCTTTGGGTTCTTTTGCACCTCCTTCAGCATTGCACGTTGTGCTCCCAGTGTGATCTTTGCAGTATGCCCACTACTAGGGAGAGTATCAACAGTACTGAATTTCCTCCATTTATAGACAATTTCTCTTACTGTGGGACTGGTGAAAATTCAGATCTTTAAAAATGTTTATGTAGTCTTTTCCAGCTTAATGCATCTCTACAATTCTTCTTCTAAGGTTATCTGTAACTTGTTTTGATTGAGGCATGGTGCCTTAAGCAGATCTTTCTTGAGGAGAGCAGGCTCTGTCAGTAACCTGACTTTGTGAATTTTTTTTATATAGGGCAGGGCACCTCTACAACCCAAACCTTCAATCTCATCTCACTGACTGGAACACCTGACTTCAAATAGCTTTTGCAGAAGGCACTACTTCAGAGGTTCAAACATATTTTTGTACTTAGACTGTGATTGTTTAAATGGTGTACTCAGTATTGACCAGAAGTAGTACAATTCTTTGCATGTTATTAGCTTAGGCAGATTGTGTTTGTCTATTATTGTGACTTAGGTGAATATCAGACCTTATTTTATGAGTAATTAATGCAGAAAACCAGATCATTGCAAAGGGTTCACAAACTTTTTCATTAAGTTGCTACACAATATTAATTTTCCAGTGAACTCAATAATCAAAATTATAGAACTGCACACCACAGCTCTTACAGCCCAACTTGTCTATGCTGACCGAAATCCAATTTGCCTGCATCAGACCCATATCTGTCTTTCCTACCCAAGTACCTGCTCAAATGCTCCCTTAAACAATATAAATATTCTTGCCTGTATTATCTACTCTGGCAACTCATTCCAAATAAGCACTGCCTTGTGTGAACATCTTACCCTTCAGTTAATTATTAAGGTTTAAGGGCGTGTAAGACCGGACAACATTGGCATCTACCTGACAGCAGTGGAAAATTGGGCTGGTTTGTTATGCCCAAAATAAGCAGGGCAGATCTTAAACACAATATTGGCAGATTGCTCTATTGTGCCTCACTCAAACATTAGCACAATAATGAAAGGAGTTGCCAAAAGTATTATTGAGCACAACTTACCAATAATCGTCTCACCATTCAGCTTCATTACAGTCTTTAGTTCAAACATAGACAAACTAGCTGAATTCCAGAGGGTTGATCAGAGTGACACCAAGACCTAATAAAACTGAAGTTAATGGAAATCTCAAAGAAAAAGTTTCAATGGATCGAGTCAAGCTTAAATGACAGCAAGTAATTAAAGACCAATTATCTAAGTCCCAAAGTATCACTGCTAAAGATTCTCAGGACAATATCTCTATTACTTCAAAACAGTCAAAAATAGCAACATTTCCTAATGATGACAGACTTCCATGGCACAGACAACTTTCAAGAATCACACCATCTATTTACATATAGGACATTCAAGCTTGGGCCAATAGGCCAAGAAATTCCATCAACAATAAAAGTAACTTTCATCTGTCAATGCCAATAGAAAATCTTCTACCATTAACATACCGATGTCACCACTGATCAGAAATTCAATTTGCTGATCTACAGTAAAAATTCTATGGTTAGAAGAGATTGTAGGCTGCATCTGAAGCTTCAGAAAACTGTCTAAAAACGTTTTCATCACCTATAAGTTACATGTCAGAAATGTAATGTAATATTAATATTCTTCAATCATCAGGAACGTACAGCTCCAACAACCCAGATTATTATAACAGACTGGATTAGCACCCAATCCTTTATCCAAGCATTCATCCATCACTTATTTATCACAGCTGTAGGATTGTACCATTCACAAGGTGTACTGCAGCAATGGGAAAGACTCAAAATATGCAACTTCTCCTACCCAGCACAAGGGGAGCCCAAAAGACAGAATATTTCCCTTTAAAATGCACATAAACTTGATTTGGAAATATTCCTTTATCATTTCTGGGTTAAACCACACTACCACATAGCAATGTGAGAGAATCATTTTCCCACACTATAGTGGCTTAAAGTTTGCAGCCAATGAAAAATTATGAATGGGCTTTAATGCTGATCTTGCCTCTGGCACCCGAAAATATTTTCCTTGGTGCTGTTGCATTTCATTCACTGCCAGCTGCTTAGGTTGTTAGCTCAGCAAATTGGTAATATACCTCTTGAATCAGCAGCTTGTTAGTTTACATCCCACAATCCTTTGCTACACACACAGCACAGACAGTAAGTATTTGAACTGAGGACACATTTGGCCTTTCACCATTACGAAAAGGTAGGGTGTTCTGGTGTCCTGCTAAACATTCCGGCACAAGATCAACAAATTAGTGATTGAATCATTTTGTCATTGGGATTTTATAATATGATAAATGTTTGGGAGATTATACTGTATATTAATTACTGCATTCCATTATTTATTTTTATCATACTGCAATAGAGTCAACTTATATGTATTCTGTTCTGTCATTTGACTTTCAATGTGTTAATCATAATTAGCAACTGGTATTATTTTCTTTCCTTTGAAAGATACAATCACTTCTTCCTTGTCCAGCTTCCACCCCTCCCCCCACTCCCAGTATAGGACTGTCCTTATTTCTTGGAAAGTTTAGTTCAGACAAACATTCCACAGTTAAGTTTTTCTTCAGAAGGCTTTTGTTAATCTATTGAGATCTCTGTGCTTCCTTGATAATAGAATATTTAACTTAAGTACTTCCAAGTTCTTTTTAATAACAGTTTCATTCTCACATACAACTACCAAGGGCTGAAACTTTCAGGACCGCATATTCCTTCAGGCAGAAGTGCCAAATATCTTGGCTTGCTCCTGATAAAGCAAACAGTGTGCAGTAAGAAGCCATCCAAACTACAATACTAAAAATCTATACTCCAGAACTAGCTACAGCTCTAGTCAAAGTGTCCCAAAACAAGCATTACACTGGTGTCTTCCCAATAATGTGGAAAGGAGACTACGTATGTCTTAATTCAGAAAAAGCAGAACATAGTCTGGCTACTTACTGATCAGTCATCAGTACAATGATAAAAGCATTCTTCTTTGCAAGTTGCTCTAATCACTGGAACCCAGCTTGGGTTTTGTCACGACTGTATGGGTCCAGATGTCAATACTCCAAAGGTTCAGAGAGTATGAATTCCCGGAAAAAGGTGAGAGTTATTGCCTCTGATATTAAGGCATGTTGGCAAATTTCAACTCTATGGGCAAGGTGAAATCACTCCAATGGTTGCATTCATACCTTGCAAAAAGGAGATGGCTGTGATTACCAGAGATCAACCATCCTAGCCTTAGGACGTCACTAAAGGAATTCCTCAACTGCTTTAAAACTTTCATTCCATCCTAAAACGGGGATATCAGTACAATATTTAAATCCAATTGTAACTCCGCAGCAAATGAAACAGTCTACCCCTGAATGCAGAAATACATAGACAACACTAAAGCATGGCCTAATGAGTGCCATGTAACATTTATACCAAAATGTCCAAAATGAGAATATACTATATCCTACTTTTGACATTCAATGTCATTACCATCACTGAGACTCCCAACATTCTGAGAGTTACCATCGACCTGAAACTCAACTGGGCCTGCCACATAAATATCATAATTATAAAAGTAGATATCCTGTGGTGAAGAACTCTTCTTCTCATACTCCAAGGCCTTTCCAGCATCTACAAAGTAATATACTCTCCACTTGCCTGTGTGTATGTACACCAACAACTCTCAAAAAGCTCTGCAGTATCCAAGGCAAAACAGTCCACTTGATTAGGACGTCATCAATCAACCTAAATATACATCTCCTCCACCACTGGAGCAGTGGCTGCCCATCCAGCCATCTAAATGTAACCCAGGCTACTCTGACAGAACCTCCCTTACCCACAACACCTGCCACTGAAGCCAGATCAGCTGATGCACAGGAGCACCATTACCTGCACATTTCCATCCATGAACCCTTCTGATGTGAATATCAGCTCCTTCATTGCCAATGAGTCTAAATCCTGGAATCCCCTGCCCAATAATGCTGATGGAGTATCTTCACAAAGACTAGCATAAGCAGGCAATTTACTACCCCCTTCTGAAGACAATTAGGAATGGGCCAATAAATGCTGGTCTTGCCAGCAACACCCAGTTAATGGAAAAACAATAATTAAAAGTATTAAAAGCAAATATGCCAATTTGATAACAATGGCATAAAGTGCACTGCCTTGCTTCATTAAACACATTTCTTACCCCTTTTCTTTATTCTCCCCATCTTTAAGGCCTTCTTGGTCGGAAATAACATCAGACACCAGTTTGAGAGCCCGTTCTGTCTGAGAGACGATCCTTTGCACGGCCTGCAATTCTTCTTCTGTAGGATATATGTTAGCATGTTTTGCCATGATGTAGCGATCATCTGAGGAATCAGGACGACGAGGAGGCTGAAATATTTAAAAACAAGATTTACAATTATTTACACCTTCCCCTTGTTTTTTTGACAAAATGGCAAGGCTATGAACTGGAGTTCTCTAGCAAACTGAAGTTTTAACTTTCATTCACTGTTTTACTGATTTATGATGGGTTACAAATATACTTGAAAGAATTTCTCACATGCATTTAACATTGTACCTTTAGTTCATGCAGATTGAAAAGTAAAGATGACAATGCTCTAAAAATGTTATTAGCTACTTGCGCACTATGACAATTACTTTTTGCTTCCTGAATTCAGTGTTTCAATGCAATTGAAATTGTGCAGAGGTAACTAGTGATATCCGCAGTACTTCTTTGGAATAGAAGATAATTTAAGACTGAACAGCTTCTACAGAACGTTCGATATTTCACAATAAGATGCTCCTTTTGAATAGATGTTATAATACTATGGACGTAAACGTACCAGGGGTGCAGGTGCTTGTGGCATGCCCAATCTTCCCATGAGCGGTGGTGGATGCCAGTCTGGTGCTAACCTACGGCGCTGCTCTTCCCAGTAAATGTGTTCTTCCTCCACCCTCCTCCAATACATCTCTTCTTCATAACGTCTGCAACAGTGTACAGAAGGCATTTTTTTAAAATGGGATACATATTTGTTTTGCCTCTCAAACATCCCCAAGTATTTCACATGTATTTTACTATTCACCAGTACATTTATGCAGATGAACAAAACAGTAATATTATGTACTACATTCCACAAACAACTGAGATGAATAAACACAATGTGTAGTGCTGCCTAAGAAATCTTGATTTCCTATTATAAAAAATGGTTAATGTCAATTATGGTAGAGCAGTCTGACAATGCTCATTTCTTAATGCGTCTAAGCAACATTTCACTGCACAAAATCTCAACTCATAAAAAGCTTCTATTTTCTGGGTTTGGTCAGATATAAAGATCATAAAGTGCCAAATCTGAACAACACAGCACAATTTCATCAGTTTCATAGGCTACCTTTACCATGGATGTAATACTTTTAATTAATTTCAAAACACATCACAAAAACATTATGAAATTTTAAATTACAACAGCCACACAATTCACATGTCTGGCAAGATCCTACAAAATGAACAAGAATTGTTTGGCAAATCAGTTTCCAGTCAAAATGCTGCATTAACCTCATTTCCATTCGCCAGCGCTCTTCCTCTTCTCTCCTTCTCCAGTACTCCTCCTTCTGCATTTGCTTTCGCATCTTCTCCTCGTGGATTTTTCTGGCACGGATACTTGGTTTTATTTCAACCTGAAGGTCGGGGTTTACTTTTTTCTTTAAATCAAAGAGAGAGAATTAATTGCCTAAAACAGCAACAGCTTTTAAGTTAACTGTACTCAACCACAACTAAACATTTTTTAAAATGCAGAACATCAGAATCCGGCACGCTCACAGTTCAGTAGGAACAGAATGCTTTTAGGTCCATTGATTTGAAGGATTGCCTAAAACTAAATTTAACCTAAATCCATTCCAAAACCAGCATTTATTTCATCTACTTTCCCTTTGGTTACAATGAAGGAAAAATTATAAAATTGCAAAATTACAATAACAAGTCAGTTGTCCGACAGGCTAATGCTTCAGATTAAATTTACAGGAATCCACCTAAAATCTTAACCTGTGTATTTTTTCCAGATGTTGAAAGGGCAGCTTTTGTTTCCAGCAGTGCTAGTTTTATTTCCTTGGGCCTACTTATTTTAATTCCCTATGTCTCCCTAAGCCAAAATCTTTAAGACATCTAGATCTTCACTTGAATTCTATCTCAGTGTAAGACTTTTCTCCGCACGTCCCCCCCCCCCAGCAAAGTGAACAAAAATACTTTCATCTTTAACTGATAGAAAATACAAATGCAAAGGTTGATCATTGTGCAAGCATAATTAAAGTCATCGACAAGCTAACAAAAAAGTGAAGACGAACATGTAATTGGGTACAGTGATTGAGCGCTTTCATTTGTCACCAATAAAGGAGTGCTTTTTTTTTTTACAGAAGCTGCATGATTAGAGAGGTCAGAGTTGGTCTTAAATATCTGCCAAAATGTTTAGACAGAAGGAAAGGACTTAAAAATCCAAACAAATAGACCTCAGGCACCGGTGGATGAAGTAGATATGGAATTCCCAGCATGGAGCAGGTCCATGGAATGAAATGGCCTTATAGCTTGGTTTAGTCTGATAAAAAAAGAGAGAGAGAGGTTGCTGGCACTTAATTTAGATTTGTATTTATCCTGAAGTACCATTTTAAGTACCACTTTAAGTATTTCAAACAGAAGTTTTATATACAGCTAATGCAGATGCCAGTAAGCTTGAACTTTAGGTATGTTATTAAGTAGATTAGCTGCATCATTTACAGCAGGGCCAAACTCAGCTTTTACTCAGTGCCTTTGATGGCACTTGCTGATATTAAAAATGAGCAAGATTTTGGTGGCAGAGAAAACCCAGATTGAGATTAGTTACTTGATCTAGTACTTTTAGTCCTGGCCAGTAAAGGTGCTGGAAAAACTTGCATCTGTGGAGAGAGAAATAGTCATTGTTTTAGGTCAATGACCTTTCAGAATACTAGCAACCCAAAATGTCTAACATTTTCCCTTACTCATCTAAAGATAGATAAGCTGTAATTAAAAGCCTTCACCACTCCTTATCAGTTTACACTACAAATTCATCCAGCCTTTTGGTCTCCATCCTATTTCAAATATTCCTTTGTTCTCTCTATGCCCCTTTTCTCTTCCACTTAAAATGTGTTTCATTTCAAACATTTTCTACCTCTTATGAAAGGTCATTGACTCAAAATATTAACTGTTCTCTTCATAGATGCTGTCTGAACTGAGTATTCCCAATTTTATTTATAATTCTGATTTATATTTCAGTATTTTTTTTGCTTTTTAGATATGCAAAGTCAATCTTGTAGGCCTGTGTTCTCCAACTGTATCAAAAGAGCACCTTGGTCTTTGCAAAAAACATGCACAGAGCGATTCAGCATTGAAAGCAGGGCAAGCCACACTCCGGGATAGAATCAGTAGGGCAAAGTACACCTATACATTTCTTTAAAGTATTGATGTTCAGCTCTTCTATGTTCCAAACAGAACATATAATGTATTCATACATTTACAGTGTGGCATTCTACACTTGCTTCTGCAATCATCTCAGGTTTGTTTGTGGAACATATGTGATATCATCAAGGGAAAGACCATTTAAACTAATATTAGAGTACAAAATAGTCACTACAGGTTATAATCAAAATTGTGAGCCACTTACTGTATTAATCTAACAAGCTTTTCTTTCCACTAGTGAAAAGTGATTGCTGTTTTAAATTATAGAAACTGAAACAAAACATTACAAAAATTTAACGCTTTTCCTTGATTTCTTGTGTAACATTTAAAGACCAAAAATATGGGACAGAAAACAGAGACTGTTGGAACTAAATATGTAGCATGTAACTGAAGTCATGGTTAACATGTAATATGAGGAGATGGATTTAAAATTTTGTAGCAACAAAGAATGTAACTGAAAACACAAACAGCGCACTGTTTTCACTCTATGCAATCTGCAAAGAAGAGCAATGGTCAATAAGTCTTATTCAATAAACCCAAAATAAGTCTGTTCTTTTAGGTATCTGCTATCTTAGCATTGAAACTCATGTTCACACGTTGCTTAAATTAGACTTGCATGATTTGTACACCTGTATATAACAATAACTGATTGGCAAAATTACAGTATTCACTAAAATGAAAAACAGGATAGCTCACTGAAATTAAACATACAATAACAAGGTTCTTACCTTATATTGCAGTCTATGCCTGCGACCTTTCAAATGCATGTCTTTTGCATTAGGGTCATTGAAGCTACATTCACAAAGTTTGCAATGAAATCTGATCACTTTTCCTTCATCATTATGGACCTAGAAAAATACAATTAAAGAAATTATGTAAGCAAGGTAGAAAATAATGAAGGCTGGAAAGGGGAACAAATAGACAACCAAACAAAATATCAGAAACCCTTGACATCAAACCAATCAATAACTTTTCAAAAAACTTTACATAATCAATCGTTTAGTTCTTGTCATATTGGTCTATAACACTATCCCAATCAATGGAAATTAAGACTTGAAAAACCAGGAAAATCAGGAGATGCAGAGACCTGAACAAACACTTACTTGCTTTCACAACAGAACACAATAAATGTGTCCGTATAACAAGTTTAAGCTTTTCCTTAGTGAAAGTAATTACTTTGACTTGCTCCCTTTTAGCCAGAATTTTCTCTAGGTCTAAAGGCTCATGTCTCCAGACTACATCCTGGGGTTTTAAATTCTCAAGATTCTGGGATAGGTCTTAAAAACCACAAATGTGTAGTCCCTATTCAAGGAATGAAGGAGTAGGAAGCTAATTAGCCTGACAGCTATAATAGGGGAAATGCTTAAATCCTTTGTAAAGGAAGTAGTTGCAAGCTTCATATTAAATCAAATCATAATAAAATCAAGAGGTGTCCACATTGTATAATAAAAAGAAAATTGCACTGCAGGCAATAGAAGATAAAATAAACAGGGCAGGGACAAATCCAGCAAATGTACTGTATTTAATTTTATCGATGTTGTCTACTACAGAATATTCAGATAATTTTCAGATTTGTAAGTCATAACTAGCAGTATGGCAGAGGGATCAAAGTTTGGCCTCAACTGTTTATAAGCTACTTTAAATTACTTAGTTGAAAGGATTGAGTGCAGTGCAGTCAAATTCGTTGACAATTCAAAAAGATTGGACTGCACTCTGCGAAGATGCTGATTCTGCAAAAGGTGACGAAGAATGTTGTAGATGAAGTATAGTGCAGGGAAATGCCATGTTAGGCACTTTGGTCGGAAGAACAGAAAAGATCATTTAAATGGACAGAAATTCAGTATTTTGCAGTACAGGACCATCATGATGTCCTCACATATAAAACGTGAAGTTGATGTCTCCCTAAGGGAAAAACTCCAATTTGAAAGGAGAGCTTCAAAATAAGGGATCACCCATTCAAAGCAGAAGTAATTTCTTTCTGGATGATTGCAAAATCCCAGAATTCTGTAACTCAGATACCAGACAACTGAATTATTGAATATAACTGGAGAATGAGAAGGGCACGAATTTTGACTAAGTGGGAATAGAAACTTATGAGAAACAGACAGGAACGAGGAGCTGAAAAAAAAAGTCTATCGGCTATGATCTCAGACAATGTTTGGGGAACAACCTAGCTTGCTCCTGCTCTATTTCTGACATTGTATTGTGCAAGTCATTTTGCCACCTTGTCCTTGAAAATGATTTTTGAATAGATTTTTTAAAAATCTGCTTCTTTTGGCTAAATGAAATATCTAATTCTGAAAATAATACTTAAATCAAAGCTTTTTTTGAAAAAACATCATGAAATAGCTAAGCGCCATACTCTCTTTCGTCCTTTTAATTATTTTTGTTATTTGAAGGCCACAATCTGCTTCAAGAAAAAAAAATCAACACCTTCATTTCCTGGGGTATCATTAACAACACTTTACATTAAACTGCATCTCTGTAATTGAACTGTGTTCCTTTAGCTTCGTCTGTCAAAATATTTTGAAAGTTACTTAAGCAGATAATCGATTTCAAAATTTATGGAGGTTAACATTAGTGAATTCTTATAAAGTTTGTATATACAAGTCTTCCTCAATTTAAGAAAGTTTAAATTGTCAATATTGGACTATATCCCAACCCAGCTCCCCTCCGCACCCAATAAAATTGTTATGTCTCTGATTTACAAATCTCTTATTTGCTACAATGAACAGCGTTCTACTCTCGGACATTACGAATACACTACCACAATACAAATAATATTTTAATCAACATAATTTAATCTAACACTTTAATCAACAAAATTTAATCTAACAAATTGTTTTCCAGGAATGCTTTCAGTTTGTAAACTGAGAAGTGGCACAGTTCCAGGGCCAGCAGAATTTGAGGTGATTAGGTAATTAGGCATGGTTGATGACAACCTCCGTTCTTTAAATTGACTTTGCCTTCCAAGTAAATTTATTTTTGTAAAAAATTTGTTAATGGGAGCCATACATCTGCTTCCATCTCCATTTATATGGTCACCAATAAATGCTCTACGTTAGAATAGATTGAGCAAGGTATTTTAATTTCTCACTTTTACACTCACTATTAATTCACTTCAGCTTTGAAAAAAAAACATTTGATATTGAAAACAGAGAAATTGAATCATCTTTTGTTGATATTTAATTCCAACAACATGTGGGGAGGGGTTACTAGTTGAGGGCTGAGGTGATTTCTAGGCATGGCCTACATGAAAAGGATGGGCTGTTTAATGTTAAAATGGGTGACAGTGAAATAAAGGGCAATAAAGTGAGATACAGAACCACACAAAATCAGAGGTAGGCAAGAGCATTTCCTCTGACGTATTACATATAATGCTATAGGAGATGAATTAATAATATCACAATATGTGCTTCCACTTTGTTAATATAATCAGTACATTTGTATACTCGTATAAATCAAAAACTGCTATGTAGGCTTGTCATGCAATGACTAGCGTTGTTAATGGTGGGAAATTTAAATACTGTAGAGATTTACATAAATATCCATAATAAATTTGGAAGCAACCGTTTATAATGGAAATTAAAAGTATAGAATACATGATATCAAGATGAAGTAGGAGTTACATCTGCTCACCCTGGACCAAAAATCCCAGCTTCTAACCCCACTTCACCCAAAGACGATTTTTTCATCTCGACTTTGAACAGGATTATGGGTGCCTCAGTCCAGCATTTTAAGCCCATTCCTAGTTGCCTTGTACAGGTGCTGGTGAGCCAACTTCGGGAATAACTGAAGTTCGAAGGTACTCCAGCAGTGTTGTTAGACAGGAAGTTCCAGGATTTTGACAAAGCAACAATGAAGGAATTGATTTTTGCATCCAAGTCAGGATGGTGCAGAAATTGAAGTGCAACTTGGGAGGTGGAGGTGTGCATCTGTGTGGTTGCTACCTTTGCCCTTCTAGGTAGCAGAGGTTTTGTGTTTGGGAGATTCCGTTGAAGACGACTTGGCAGGTTCCTGCAGTGCATCTTGGAGATGGTACACACTGTAACCACTGTGTGCCTGTGTAGAGGGAATGAATGTTTAAGATCTATGGATTGAGCATGGCATATCTCTGAAGAATAAGGTAGTCTACAAGGCTGGCGTACTGCCTTTGCTGTTGTATGGCTGAGAGACATGGGCTATGTATTGCTGCCACAATTCAATACTTTTCTTCTGAATTGCCTTTGAAAAAGAGCTCCTAGAACATGGCAGCAAAAGGATCCAAACCATTCCGGAAGTGTGTAGCATCCCGGGCATCAAAGTGATGCTCATTTCATCACAGCTATGCTGACTAACCATGCTGGATTTATGCAAAATTAAGCATTCCAATAATTCTACTGTACAGTTAACTACAGCAAGGGCAGTGCTCCAAGGAAGTCCAAATAAAGATACACGGACAAACTCAAGAAAGCTAACCTGAAGGTTTGTAGTATTGGCAGAAAGACACAGAAAATCACAAATGACAGTTAAATGGGACACAGCTAGCGAGATTGCAACTTATAATTGATTAAGGTTCACCACATGAAAATCAAAAACGTTAGCCAGGCTCCTTCAGTGTCAACACACAACTGAACTATCAAAGCAATAACCAGGGCTATATTTGGAGGTCATTGATCAACCTTGCAGCATAAATGTTTGCAGATAAGCAGAATCTTTCACATCAACTGCTCAATGATTACTTAAAGTGTTGGTCAATCATATCAGTTTGTCCTAATCAAACTTCCCTTCTACAGCTAAATTCATTCAGGCAAATGAAGGAAATACAATCATACTTTTGACATGATTTGTAAATGGTGCAAAAGGATTGTCAAGCGAATACCTAGCCTTTGACCTACTGCATCATCAGTAGTTATATGGTCTAGTTAAGTTTATGGACAAAGGATTCTACGTTGGGACATTTCAGCAAATATAATGCTACTGAATGTCAAGGGTAGGTGTTTGCTTCTTTGGTTGAAGGATGCTGCCTTGAATGTATGTGCAGTAAAAATTACTTGCAATTTTCATCCTAAGCTTGAACATTATCTAGATTTGGATGCATATAAGCCAGATTGCTTCATCATCCAAATTGCAAACAGAACTGGGAAGTGAATCCGCTAACATCCCCATTCCGATCTTCTGAAAGAGGGTATGTCTTGGTATATCAGCTGAAAACAAGTGTCTCGAAGAATAACTGCAATGATCTGATTTGAGATCATTGACCTTAACAACCAAAATCATTATGTGTGACTCCACCAATTCCCATTGACTTCAATTTTAATAGGTTCCTTGGCACTGTACTTAGTCAAATACTACATTGATACCAAGAGCAGTCAGTCACCACACCTGCACAATTCAGCTCTTTTGTCCTCATTTGGACTAAGACTGCAATGAGACCTTAAGTTGCCATAGCAGCGTTGAAATTATTAGCTGACTAAATAGAGCTTGAAAGCATTCTCTAAGCCTTGTTCATTTTGCAATAAACATGAATAGACTGTTGGGGTAATATTTGCTGCATCTTTAGCCAGACAATTTTCTATATTGGTGAAGCTACGCAGTGTTGTACTGTAATAGTTTGGCTCGAAATTTGGGTAGATTTGAAATACACACAGATTCAGGGAGTAGATATGTGTGAATTATATGCAATGCAAGCTGGGCAACATAAATTATTTGGGAGTTATTCAAGGAGCTTCTCAAACTTCTCCTGACTCTCACTCAGTTATAGCTACCATTATCTCTAAAACTTCGCTACACATCTCCTCAGATGATGACAATGATGGTGAAACCATTCAATTTGTGCTTAGCAATTGTGTCCCACCCATGCTCCCACAAGCTCACAACCAAATGTGTAGTCTAACAACCATCTGCTTGTTACAGGAGTTCTTAAAGAAAATCAAGAGTTAACAAATTTCAAAATAACAACATTATGTAATCTTTAAATTTTTTCAAAAGAGCATAACTTTAGTTGCAAAGTTTAGGAAAATGTTAGTCATTAGAGTTGCAAATTTTGATAGAAGTATGCAACAAAGCAAAGGCTAATTATAAATAAATTCATAAATTCTCCCCAGGCTCTCTCCCTTCCCCCCCACTTTGGCAAATTATTTTAAAAGCTTTTATAAAACTTGAAAACATTCTCTAATCATGATTCAATGTTGCCCTTCTCCAAATTGTTTAAGAATAAATATCATAGAAAGGTTTTTGACTAAGATACCTCTTCTACATAATCGTGGCCTACAGGCTGTACGTCATTCTGAAGCTGTGCCGGTATAGTAGAAGCTGGTACTGATGCTGTGACCTGGTCGGCCTTGAATTCCTGTGTCTCAGACTCTGGCTTGGCATTTGAGACTTTAGTATCCTCCATTTTGTTTCCCATTGTCTGCACTTTGTTTCCTCCTTTGAATTCAGAAAAGTTTTTGAATTTATTCAAATATAGACCAACCAGAAGACCGTATGCATTTATTACTACACGCAGTAATAATAATTAATCTGAAAATTAAAGATTAAGCATGCAGCAGTATAATTATAGCACCTGTACAAACCAGTGTAAAATTGAAGACAATACCAACATAATTCCAAAGCACTCCTATTCCATTACCATGAAATCTAAGTCTTCCTTCATTAATATAATTTAAATATAAAATCCCCTGTGCTGTCTGCTTCGGAATTTAGAACTCAACAATAATGATAAACAATGTTATATTACCTCAATTTTATTATGAATTATCTGTTGAAACCTTACAGTACAACTTTCAAAGCACCACTGATTTAACAATATTCTGCAGTTTGATTACCATGGAGGTCACTTAACAAATTGGTTTCTTCCATGAAAGAGCAATTAAGCTGATAGTTCTCACCGAAGTGTCAATTTCAAGACAAATGCCTGAGTCACATATACCAGTTAATTACACAAACTACAGGCATCAATAATAAAATTAAAACTTTCTTGTTAAAGGACAAAACCATTCAATGAAAGATAATATTGAACCTTCTACAGCTCTATACTAAACACATCTTTTAGATGTTCCCAGTGAAAAAAATAAAAGATATTTGTTAATTTTAGGATAGGAGAAATTAAACTTTTAAAATAAATAGGTGCTATAAGGAAAGAGGAGTGAGGAAAGACGGCGCAGACACAGGCGACTTCATCCAGTTTGTCCATGAGACAACTTATTTCTCTGATATCTTCACTTTCAAGATGATTGTGATTGTGTTGGAGTTCAAACTACAATTATTTGTATGCGTGGGGTTTCGGACTGATTGTGTGGCCTAGTACTTCACTATCCCCAGGAATGGCCTGAAAGGGGGGAGGGGGAGTGAGAGCGAGAGAGTGAGCAAGAGAGAGTGAAAGAGACTGTTAGTCCTCGAGACAGGGGGTTTGGAGAGGCAATGCAGAAGATTGTAACATCACAACAGCATGTTGCTGGTCTCCAATCTTGTTGTTGCAGGAGCAATCTCTCTAATCCTCGCTGCAGAGAGAGCCTGAGATACCAATGTGCTCGTTTGTGGAATGCAGTTTTAATGGATTCTGGATCAAGGACTCTTTGGGGCTTCTGCTGTTGCTTATATGGTGGGGGTGGGGGGTGGGGAGTTATGCTTCTGGCATGGTTGGGGAGGGGGTCGATGCAATTCCTGCTGCTTGTGCAGTAGTGGTGGTGGGGGGCTTCAGGGCTTTGATGGTTCTGTCATTCATTCTATGTGCTTTCTTTTGTTTTGTGGATGTCTGTGAAGAGTATGAATTTCAGGTTGGATACTGTATACATACTGATATTAAATGAACCATCGAACATTTATTCATAAAATGACTGTACAATGCAGATCTTCCCCAGGTTCTGTATAGTTCGCAAGTCAGAAATGTAGTCATAAACCTAGTTTACACATGGCATAAAATGCCTGCAGCCCTGCATCAGCCAGCAAATCCACCAGGCCAGTCTCCCAGACGCTTGATCATATGTACAAGTCAGGTGTTCAGAAGCTGGGGAAGATCTGTAAAGTTTATGGCATAGAACATATATAAAAACCCTCATGGATTAAGAAACTAACTGCTAGAGGAACTTAGGAGATCAGACAACATCTATGAAGGGGAAATGGACGGACGATATTTTGAGTTAAGATCCTTCAACAGTCTAGAGACCCTTCAAAGATGACTGCCCATTTCCTTCTATAACTGCTGTCTGGCCTGCTACAGTAGTGCAGCAGTTAGAGCCACACTATTATAACTTGGAATTCAGAGTTCAATTCTTACGCTGTCTGTAAAAAGTTTGTACATCCTTCCAATGAGCACGTGGGTTCCCCTGGGTGCTCTGGTTTCTTCTCACATTCCAAACACTGGCTAGTAGGTTAATTTGTCATCATAAATTGTCCTGTTATTAGGCTAGGATTAAATAAGTGGGCTGCCGGGCGGTGTGGCTCATTGAGCCAGAAGGCCTGTTCTGTGCTGTATCTCTATATAAACAAACATTGACCGTTCACTTTCCTCCATAGACATTGCCTGACCTGCTGAGCTCCTCCAGCAATCGGGGTGTTGCTCCAGTTTTCCAGCATTTGCAGTCTGTCTTGCATCTCTATAAAATTCTACTAGTTGGATAGTTTCACTTTAAGTTGCTCCCAAGGTCTGACACATTAGAGTGAAATACCGTTTCCAGTACTTTGAAGGGAGGCAGACTTTGGCAAGGCAGGATAATTCAGCAGGAGGTGGAAAGCTTCAATATAGCTCTCGATGGAATGGATCCAGCAACTGCAAAAGGGCTGACTGCTTCACAGCATCAAATGATGCTTCATAAGATTAATTATTAGATGGATGTGCAGCAGAAAGCTTTCAGCCCTGTTTCACAATGCATAACAAATTTGCACTTACGAATACTAAAACAGATGACATAACTGGCATTATAAGACATGGCTGCAGGGTGATGAAGACTCAAATATCCAAGGATATTTAAGGAAATAGGAAGGACATGCAAAAAATGATGTGATTGTGAAAGATGAAATAAGAGCAATGGTGGGAAAGAATTTGGCTCAGAACTTGCAGTTATAGAATCTGTCAGGATGGACTCAAGAAACAAGGGTCAGTAAACATTGGTAGTTGTCTACAGGCATCCAAACAGTAGTGGCAATGTAGGGGATATCAAAGTGAAAATTAAGAATGCATGTAATAAGGGTACTACAGTAATAAATTGTTTTAATCAACATGTAGAATGATCAAACAAAATTATCAATCATATTGTGGAGAATGAATTCCTGAAATATGCATGGAATGGTCTTTTAGAACAGTGAAGAATGAGTCTATTAGGAATACACACAAAATGCTGGTGGAACACAGCAGGCCAGGCAGCATCTATAGGCAGAAGCACTGTTGACGTTTCGGGCCGAGACGCTTCGTCAGGACTAACTGAAAGAAAAGATAACCTCTTACTATCTTTTAGTAAGATCTCTTTTAAAAGAAATTAGCTTTTCTTTTAGTTAGCTCAAAAATAAAGTAGCCCAACCATTGTTAATAGAAGTTAAAGTTATATAGCCAATATAAGTAGCAAGAAAGAAGATTTGGAGCATTCTACAATCCTGCAAAAGGAGAGCAAACTTGCGAAGGAACATTGAAAAGAGATTGTAAAAAATACACAAAATGAAAAATATTACTGAAAACAAAAATAGGTCCCTTACAAGCATAACAAGGATTAAGAAATGACAAAAGAATTAACAAAACACTTTGGCTTTGCCCACAGGGAAGAGGACCTAAATAAATGCCAGACATGTGAGGGAACCAAAACTCCAAAAAGAATTCCAGGAAATTAGAAGCACTGAAAAAAAGTGCTGGAGGGATAAATGAGACCGAAAACTGATAAATTTCCAGAGCCGCCTTCTACATCATAGAGTGCTAAATGGGCTAGAATAGAAATGTACGCATTGGCTGTCAACTTCCAAAATTCTAGAGATTGTGGAATCATTACTGCAGATCAAAGGTGACAATGTAACTCTATTCAAAAATGAGAAAAGAAAACAGGAAGCTCTATTAGTAGTAGGGAAAACACTAGCTTATTATTATAAACTATGTTGTAACAAGACACTTCTCAAAGTTTGAAGTTGAAAGTAAATTTATCATCAAACAAAACATCGCAATATACAACCCTGAGAATCATTTTCTTCTGGGCTTAAATCAACTTGGGCTGTCAACTAGTGTGCAAAAGGCAACAAACTGCAAATACGGAAAGAAAGAAATAAAAATAAACAAACAATAAATACTAAGAACATGAGATGAAGGTCTTGAAAGTGAGTCCATAGGTTATGGGAACATTTCAATGATAGGCAAGTGAAGCTGAGTGATGTTATCCCTTTGGTTCAAGAGCCTGACTATTCCTGAATCTGGTGTGAGTCCTGAGGCTCCTATGGCTTCTTTTCTTGATGGCAGCATCTAGAAAAGAGCATGTCCTTGGCATTTGGTGGGGTCTCTGGTGATGGATGCTGTTTTCCAGCAACAACATTTTGTGATGATGTGCTCAATGGTGGGAAGAGCTTTACCCGTGATGGAGTGGGCCATTTCCACTAATTTTTGTAGAATTTTCCATTCAAGGACATTGGCATTTCCATACCACGCTGTGATGCAGCTAATCATTATACTCAGCAGTAAACATTTATATAAGTTAGTCAAAGTTTTAGATGTCATGCCGAATCTTCACGAACTCATAAGAAAGTATTATTTTCTTTGTAATTGCACTTAAAATGCTGGACCCAAATGAATAACACCAAGGAATTTAAAGTTGCCGACTCTCTCCACCTCTGATGAGCACTGGCTTATGGACCTGGTTTCTAATGCTGAGTCAATAATCAGCTCTTCGGTCTAAACAACTTTGTGTAAGAGGTTGTTATTATGGCACCATTCAGCTAAATTTTCAATCTTCCTCCTTTATGCTGATTCGTCACCATATTTAATTCAGCCCAAGACTTGAAATTGGCACTGGAGCTCTGCTTAGCCACAGATACAAGTGTAAAGCATATAGAGCAGAGGGTTAAGTACACATTCTTGTGGTGCACCTGTACTGATGGAGATCCTGGAGATGTCGCTGCCAATCCAAACTCACTGGGGTCTGCAAATGAGGTTCCAAGTGCACAAGGAGGTCTTGGAAGCTTATTGATTTGTTTTGAGGGGATGATGGTATTGAATGCTGAGCTGTAGTTGATAAAGAGCATGATGTATGCATCTTTGTTATCCGATGTTCCAAGGTTGAGTGAAGAGTTAATGAGATGGCATCTGCTGTGGACCTGTTGCTCCAGTAAAATTGGAGTAGATCCAGGTCACTTCTTAGGCAGGAGTTGCTATGCTTCATCACCAACCTCTCAAAACTCTTCATCACTGTACATTAAATGCTACTGGATTATAGTCATTGAGGCAGGTTACAATCTTCTTCTCAAGCACAGGTATAATTCAACACTGCTTGAAGCAGGTGGCTATCTCAGACTGCTGATGTGAGAGGTTAAAGATCTAAGTGAACACTCCAGCCAAATGACCAGCACAGCTCTTCAGTACTTGGTTAAATACCCCATCTGACCTGTATGCTTTTCATGGGTTCACCCATCTGAAGGCTGCTTGCACATTGGACTTAGAGACTGAAATCACAGGACCATTGGGGTCTGTGGCAGTTTGTGATGGTTCATTCATGTTTTGACGATCAAAACAAGCATAGAAAGCATTGAGCTCATCCTGAAGCAAAGCCCTGTTGTCACTCTATGTAGCTTGATTTAACTTGCTCAACTGTTAAGCATCCTTCATTGATTGAAGTTAAGTCCAGAGTTGCCACTTCACCCATGAGATAGCTTTCCAGAGATCATATCTGGACTTGTAACTTTCTTGGTCACCAGATTTGAAAGCCTCTGATCTGACCATCAGCAGATTATGGGTCTTATGGTTCATCCAGGGCTTCTGGTTAGGGAAGACTGAATGACTTTGTGGGGACACACTTGTCTGCAACTATTTTTATAAAATCCATGACAACCATGGTGTATTCATTCAGATCCACAGATGAGTCCTTGAACATGGCCTAGTCCACTGAATTGAAGCAATTCTGTAATCGCTCCTCTGCCTCCCACAACCAACTCTTTGTTATCCTAATCTCTGCAGCAGCCTTGCTTTTTACCCTCTGCTCGTATGCAGGTAGGACAGCCAAGTGATCTGATTTCTGAAATGCAGTCTGGGCATTTTTGATCTTAGTGTAATTGTGCAGTGGTCTAGTATGTTGGGGTCTCGGGTGCTACAAGTTATAGGCTGATGGTAATTGGTCAGGGTTTTCTTCAAACAAGCCTGGCTGAAATACCATACTATGATTTGAAATGTGTCTGGATGGACTGCTTCTTCTCTGGAGTCAACATCGTGCAGTGTCTCAAGAGGTTGATTATAGTTGGCTTCTGGTAGAATGTAAACTGCGGTCAGCTTAAAATTCTAAAATATCAATGGAATGAGGTAATTAAATATGGATTTATTAAAGGAAAATGGCAGTTCATGAGCCTACAAACTTCTGACAAGGCTCAACAGACTAGATGTTCCGCTCATCCCCCTTGACCCTCGAAAAGTGGGTTTTGCTTAGAACCAGAGGTTACAGTCTCATAATACAGAACAAGACTACTTGGACTGAGACAAGAAGAAATCTCTTCACACAATGTAATGATTCTATGTAGTTCTCTACCACATAAGGGTAGAGAGGCTGATTCACTGAAGAAGTATAATAAGGTCGAAGAATTTAAGATGCAAAAAATATCACAGTCTACGTTAGAGACTGGAGGTATTTTAGGATAGACTAGCCTTGATCTTATTGAATAATGGAGCAGGCACAAAGGGTCAATTAGCCTAATGCTACCTCGTTAGGTTTTCTGTATTTACAGACTGAATTGAGAAAGTAATGACTGAACAGTTACAATCTTCAAATTTTCAACAGGTCAAAGTTGGGAAAGAGTACGTTAAACACAATTCAAAAATTAACATACCAACAAATGTTATTTTGGGTGTTACTGGTTTCTTCACTGTCACTGTAGTTGGTTTGCTTGTACTGTTTGTGAAGGCTACAGCAGGCTTGGGAGGCATTTGGCTGGCTGGTGGTATAGTGGCTGTGGTAGTGGCAGCACTACTTGTTATTTTGTTCATCGCAGTTGAAGTTGAATTCACTACAACTGGCTCAGTAGAGGGAATTGGCTTACCCAATTTGGTGTGCAATTTCACAACCTGCAAAAAGGAATACAGAACAGTTAAAATACATTTAACCCCTGCATCACAAGGGAACTCTAGGTGAACAAGGATCGTAATCAGTTATGAACAGTACTTGATTTTCCAAAAGTATTTCACATTCTTTAAATGATAATAGAACTACAAAAGTCTTTGGATCCTGGAATACAGAGCAACATACACAACGCTGGAGGAATCCAGCAGGTCAGGTCGGATCCATAAAGGGAAATGGACAATTGGAATTTCAGGTCAAGACTTTCACCTGGACTGCGTTAGGATGGTAGTTGAGGCAGGTGTGATAAGAGTTAAGACACCCTTAGATGGGCAATGAACATGCAAAGAATGGAGGGATATGGATTTGTACAGAAAGAATGAACTAGTTTAGAAGGCTTTTAATTACTAGTTTAATTAGCCCAGCACAACCTAAATGGGCTGAAGGGCCTGTTCTTGCTATAATATTCGGTGTTCTATTGATCTAACAATATGTTCTAGATTAACAAAAGGACAGTCTACATTCAGTTTAATAGCAAGCCAGAATTATACCCCAGCCCAACTTAAACTAACATGTAAGAGTGACAACTATGTATTCAAAATTAAGCAAGTAGAAGTGTGCGTTGCTTCAGAAAATTCTGAGCTTAACTGAACAAGTTCAAATCAGACTCACAAACTGATGTTCTTACATATCAAGTTTTGTGCTCTTTATTAATATGTACATAGATACAAGATAAACTCCTGAAACTTGAGCCACTTCCCTTTTATATTAGTCCACAAATGACTCGAGCCTGCTCTGCAATTCAAAGATATTAATGATTTTGATCTGAACTCTCCCCATCCAAATGTCTTATGCATTGACTCTTCATCCTTAAATTTACACCTCTTGAAAATCTGCACTAATCGAATATAAATTCCGAATATACAATGCTCCAAATGACTCCACAATGCAGTTATAAATGGCTGCTCCCCTACCACGAGACTAGAGACCCTAGTTCTATACTCTATATAAAATGATGCTATCTTTTGCAAATAAAGCTTTTAAAACCCGTATGAAGTATCATTTAATAAGGATTCTAGAAGTAGGGGCCCTAGCACTAGAGAACAAGCAGAATGTCAGAAAGGGTGGGTAAAGTCTCACATACTTAACAAAGACTGTCTCTACAGACAAAGGAGTTGCTTTGGAATATTGCTTCAGCCTGCAACTTTTCCAGTTGCCCAGTGATGAAGCAATCTTAAGCCAATGCATTAGTAATAAACAAAAAATCAATTTGTTGGAATTATACAGAAACACCTACAACATTTAAAAGTTTAAAAGTATTATCATCACTAAAAATCATAAAGACCTTTATAAAGCTGATTTGGTTTCTTTAGTAGATTTTATGAAGCAATTATTTTGTAGATGGAATCCACTTACACTTTTGTTAGCCGGCCGAATTCATGTAGTTAAAATGATAATTTTACCAAAATTTTTATATGCATTTCAAAATATCCCTTTTTTTAAACTAAGAAGTTTGTCGATCAGGTTGACTATTATTTCGTCTTTTGTTTGGAATGATAAAAGACCAAGAATTGGAATTTATTCCTTCACGGATTTGTTCCAAGATGGCCAATTGATGTCTTTTGAGAAAGTAGTAACTAAATACTCTCTTGTATTCACATTTCTTGCAATATCTTCAGGTCAGACACTTCTTACAAAAATACTTAAATAATTTTCCATATATACAAGATTCTGACCTGTTAGATATTATTTTAAAAATGAATCCTTTAGTGAAGGATTTTATCGAGAAAACTTATAATTTATTGTTACAACAGCGCAATTACCCTTCACTTAAGATTAAGCATGATTGGAAGAGAGAGCTTAACATGACCCTGATAACAGAAGATTGGTTGCGGATTTTGAAGTTGGTTAACTCTTCTTCGATTTGTGCCAATCACTCTTTAATTCAATTTAAAATTGTACATCTTTACTATTTGACAAAGGAGAGACTGTCTAAAATGTTTCCTAATGTTGATAGTCAGTGTGACAGATGTAAAACTGAGACAGCCACATTGACACATGTTTGGGTTGTGTTCCGTATTGAAACATTTTTGTAAGTCTATTTTCTCTACAATTTCTAAAGTTTTAAAAATTAATTTACAACCTAATAAATTGACAGTTTTATTTGGTATAATCCTCAATATATTCATGGTATTTCTCCATCAGACCAACATGTAATTGCATTTGTTACATTATTGGCCAGAAGGGCTATTTTGTTGAAATGGAAAGATGCTTCTGCTCCTACTTTGATACAATGGTTTTCTCAGGTGATACTATGTCTTAGTTTGGAGAAAATCAGAAGGTGAACTTTTGATCCTCGATTTGATTTTGAGAAAAGGTGGGGTTCATTCGCCCACTACTATCATCTGATTTGAGTTAATTAATACGGTTTCCTTCTGATTTTTCTTTAAGTGGATTTGAGTTGGCGGATTGATGTTTTTTTTAAATGGAAGCTTGTATGATGTATAGCTCCGGGGTTGTGCTCCCAATGGGTTTTTTTTTGGGGGGGGGGTTCGGTTAGTAGGGTTTTTTTTTAGTTAGTAGGGGTTCTTTTTTTCCTCCTTTTTCTTTAAAAAAAAATTCTTAACATTTTATTTTTTTCTTATTATTATTGATATATTGCTTAGCTTTGTTAATCAGTTATTTGCTAATTTAATTCCTTATTGTACATAATGACATATTGACTAAATGTATCTTTTTTTGTTAATCTTCAATAATAATAAATAAAAAGATTATAAAATGAAAATAAAAGTTAAAAAAAATAACAATCTGACTGACAACCATTATCAAAATTGGAGTCTAGAAATATTAGCCCACCCTTTTAATTACTGACAGACATACTAGTATACTTTACTACCATGTACTTTCAGTACTTAATGAATCTTGACAAATACCTTTTGGTGCTTGGCACCTCGTATATGTGCAGCATAGGCGTCTGCACCTGTACAAGACACATCACACAATTCACATCGCAGCTGGCCTTGGGCACCACGTGGTCCACTGGTAGCCTGACTTCCACCCTTTAAAGCTGCCTCTTTCTTCTTGTGCTTCTGACCTTCCAAATGTTCCCTGTAAGTCTTGGAGAAAAGCAGCAAAAAAAAAGGTAAAAATTAAAAGAGGAGATCTGTTTGGACATTCACATTCATTTTTCCAATGATACAATGTTCCAAAATTAAATTGGCCAATTTCATGTTGGGGTGAAAAAGAAAATGTTTTTCAATTGTCAAACTAAGAGCAGTTTTTCCCCACCTTTTTCCACTCAGAAAATCCAAAACTCAAACTTTTAATTTGAAGTACTAAAATCTGGACATATACAAGTCTTAATCTGCTGAAATGTCAATATTAAAAGTTAAGCATGGAAACAGTGACTGCATTACTAGCTACCAAATAGGCTAGTTCATTTAACTTGTCAAAGCACCTTTGCACCAGCCACCAAGTGCATGACTTCCTCAAAAAAATCCAAATTATCAGGTGCAGTAGAACACCATCACCAACAGGTTAAAAGGTTCAGAAAAAAAAAACTGGCTTTACTGCAGCATACATAGTCTTTACAAGGCTCACTACGTACGTGAGGATCGAGGATTGAAAAACTAGTCAATACAGTTTCAAAATAAGAGATAAACCATGTAGGATTGAAAAGCCAGATTGCTTGCTCTGATCTTATTTCTCAAGTCCTTACATGCTATCTTGACTTCAACATATCCTAGGATCTGCTTCGTTGCTGGATCAAGATTCTGGAATACTCTATTTCAAGTTGTAAGGGCTCACTTACTTACTCACTTACTGCATCTGATCAAAGCCCAAACCATCTTCAAAGCCATTAGGTTTATGCAAACTGTGCCAATCCTATCAGCACCAAACACATCCTGAAGAATTGAAGACAAAGCCTAGTATGTTATTGAGCCAGACTGTCCAGACAACAGCAAATTTGTTAACAAATTTCACGACATATTCCGGTGATAATAAACCTGATTCTGAATTTGCATTCTGACATATTCTGCAATGTTCCATGGTCAACTCCAACCAACAGAAGGCCTCAAAAAAAAAATATTTAACATACTTTCTTCAAAACTTATTACCTGTGGACCAGCACAGCTAATTTTACAGACGTCACAATAGTGGAGCTGCGGCTGTTTAGGTGGTGGCTTTGGTTTTTGCTGTTTGTTCTGGAAGGCAGGTTTTTTGACGAAAGTGCTTCCTGTATTGGCACTGTTTCCTGTTCCAGTTCCAGTGCTAGTCCAGGTGGTAGCCGGGGGCTTCTGTGGTTGCTGATAATATGATGTAGCAGCAGGGTATACAGCAGCTTCATAACCAGAGTAACTTGATCCTGATAAAGCAAATAATTATTATAAACTACTTCATTATAAGAACATTGGCCATTATAGTTCAATTATCAGCATTCATGCATAATAATGATAGAACAGCAACTCTTAAAATACTGCAATCTTGCCATGTTTAATTTTTGTTTTCATTTTCTTACAAAATGATATTTCCTAATGTTGCTCTACTTCGCAGTCCGGAAACAAAAAAGATGGCAAATCAGAAAACTTATTGCATGTTGAAAAATATGAGTAACAACTGGTGATATGCAACTTTGCATTCATGAAACTTCAGCTTGACCAGGAGAGAAAAGTGCTGAGAAAACAGAGGCAGGACTACATACACTGCGTGAACATGACAGAAAAGGGACATATTGATTTGGCTTGAAAGTTCAAGCACAGAGATGAGCGCAGCACCAAAACAATAATGGATAAATCGAAGCAGTAACTTACCTGAATAACTGACAGGTGTTGTATTGTATGAGGGCGTCTGTGTATAAGATACAGCAGCAGTGGCTACTGCTGCGGTGGGTTGAACAGTGGGTTGCACAGTCGTTACCACAGGATACACTGTATAACTAGTTGTAACAGGGATTGGAGTGGGTGCTGGCTTTATTGCAGTAACTTGCCTCGACTGTTGTGTTTGCGTGTATGGTGTAGTAGTCTGGCTGAAGCTAGTTTTTGGAGCTACTAAAAGACAAAAATCAAAAGGAGATAATGTTATTTGACCTGATGGAACTTGATTACACAGAGTTTTAATTTCAGCTTTGACAATAATGCATTTAAATATATTTGTTCAAATTTGCACAAGCTTGAACAATAAACATCTATGATTACTACCAAAATATAAACTAGTATATAAATATTGTTCTTGTCCTTGAGGAAGGACACTTTTCTTCATTGGAATACAGGTAGTCCCCGAGTTACGAACGTCTGATTTACGGACAACTCATACTCATGAACTGAGGAAGGAGAATGCCGTCCGCCATTTTAAGTCATTGCCGTTGACACTGTGTTGAGTGTGTAACTTTATATTTGGCTTAAATTTTTCTTAGTAAAATTCACCTTGACCCCCCCCCCCCCCCACCCCTCCGGTTGGCTGGTGGCGCAGTGACATCAGTGCCGGGCTCAAGAATGGAGTTTCCCGAGTTCGATCTAGTGACAGACCGCTCCTGTGCTGGGTTGATGTTGATCCAGTGACTCCCGTACCATCCATGCCAGGTTGATGTCGAGCTCGCAACTCGACCTTGTAAAAAAAATACTACCACCTCCAGTTTAAATTCTCACGTGGAATATTGTGGAGGATCAAATACCCAAACCCAGTACAACCTCCACTTGTCCCATTTAACCTGTCTCAGTGCGGTGGTCCTTAGGACCCAGCAGAGCTTGGGACCCGCCGCCCGCAATGTTTTTGTTCCATTCATGGGAAGCGATCGCAATTGAAAACAAAGTGGAACTAATAAAGCGTTTGGAAAGGTGAAACACCATCGGTCATTGGAAAAGCATTAGGCTACAGTCGGTCAACGATCGGAACAATTTTAAAGGATAACGGATAAAGTGAGAATAATGGAGCATGTGAAAGGCCCTGCCCCGATGAAAGCTACAATTATTACTAAGCAACGCAGTGGTTTAATTATTGGAATACAAATAATTAGGTACAAATCCGACTTAAAGACGGACTCAGGAAAGGAACTTGTATGTAACCCGGTGACTGCCTGTATACAAATGCTTACTAATCTCTTGTCTCCGTTTCTCACATTCAGAGTTTAGAACACTGGAAGAAATAACTGGATGGTTAGGTGGCATACCTACAGAGAGTTGCTAGCTTGCTTCAGTACCCATGTATTTTTTTCTCCAAACTTTTGTGCTGATAGAGAGTCAGCATGTTCCCAATGAATCTACTGGTACTCAAGATACTGATCTGAGAGGACAGACTGCCTCAGCCTATTAAAATATTCTTATTTGTTCTGACTAGATTCAGGACAGTAATGAATTACAAAAGGCAGTTGAAATCATACAAATTTCAGGAGACAAATCATTCTGGGTTTTGAAAAATAAAACTTTTTATCAGTAAAATTCCAACATCTGGAGTGAGGCAAAACTTGAAAATTGATTGGATCTTTCAAAATGTTTCTTAGTTTAATTCATACGATGTATTGGAACTAAAGTTTAAAGGTCAAAGGAATGAGAGGGACACAAGACCACATATTACACATTGCCTTACGAAAAAAAGTGAAATCTATTTGCTATTCAAAACTATAAAAGTAATTTTTATCTATATTCTTCATCTGGTGTTCCTGTGGAGATTATTTTTTTGTTTTCACCTGGAATCAGGTAGCTCAGGACAGTCACAGAACTTTTCCCTGCTATATGGCCCAAGTCTCCCTAGCTAGGTCATCAGGAAGCCAAGTTCTAAATTTTACCTAATTCTCACTATTAGGCTTAATTTTGGAAATGCGGCACTTACTTGTCTGATAGTAGGAATCTGTGGCGGTATGCTGAGGTTGAGCAGCAGCTGAGACAGGTTGCTGATAATACTGTTTATCGTAAGTTGGAGCTGTTGCTGTGGAACGTGCATAACTGTAATTGTCCTACATTTCAGACAAGGAAAATACATTAATGACAATATAACAAATAAAAGTCTTCTCCAACAAAAAGCATCCAACTTGCCAGCAAGAGCTGTTGTCATTTTGAAAATAATATGAACACTCTGGCACCTGCATTGTGTGTGCAGTAAAGGTAAAGGTAACATTATGCTTTGGCCATCACTCAGGAGGATTGCATCTTACAGCAAAACTCTAAACTTTTTTTTTATTAACAAGGGAAAAGGTGGGATATTCCTTACATTTTTTTTCGCTAAAAACATGAGTTGAGCTAACAATTTTGCAGTGTGGGATTTGTATGCTTCTTACAAACCAGAGCAACATGGCTCAAATGTTAAGATGTAACACTATGCAGTGTTTGGAAATTTAATAATGTCTATGTGAAATGTTGGAAATGGACTGGGAAACTGGGGAGTTGGGGAAATGAAATGAAATATTCCAGTGAATTTAAACATCTTAGCCTACCAACACAGTGAACAGAAGCAGTGTTCAGCAGAATTACAAAGGCAGTTATGAAAACAAAGTGCTGCTTTGAATTAAGAGCATCACACACCATTAAGGGTATTGAAACATATGCAATGTTTTCTTGGAGTGTATGGATTCCATTGTAATAAACATGTCTAACGGCAATGTTGACCAGCCACTAACGTTGTATAGGTACATCCGTAATATAAAAATAAGGATGGTCTAAAGCCACAAAAGTAATACTTGAAAATTTTCAAAAAATTTGGACAAGTACAAATGCACACCTATCACGTGCAATTTTCATACCACTCGTGACCTGGACCAGCACTGTCAGCTTTATTGCTGATTACTTAGATGGTCAAGATCACCACTGGTATAATAAAACCAGATTATACTAAAACCAACTGTATACCTTCTATCCATTTTACAATTACATATTTCTCTTACAATAAAGACAGAAGTATTTTTACAAAATGAACAAAACTCAATTCTTAAACTTTAATCTGCTATATTCTTTACACTAATTTTTAAAACTACATTAAAAAGGAGATACGCGATGTTCTGAGCTGACAGTTTAGAAGCTATCTATCTTACATACAAAGTTAATTAAGCTTTCTCCACAAGCACCTTAGATGAACCATAGATCAAGTCTGTCATCCAACCCCACTCAGTCTTGTCCGAATTTCCTCCTTGTGCGTAGTACTGCTGCAGAAAGAAACTTTGTGATTCATTGTGGCAATATCAATGCCAATATATATATATATATATAAAGATATAAACACACAAACTAAGATTCAGTAAAAAAAAGTCTTGAGGTGGGTTATAAGTTCTTTTGTTTGGTGCTTTTAATAAAGATCTTTTCTGGTAACACTTGTGTCAAAATCTGTAACCAAGGAGCCTATATTGACAAGAATCTAAAATAGCACAATTAAGCAAAATGAATATTTACTCAAATTAATCTGATTTTACCTTTGTAGCATGATTATAATCTTCAAATAATTGATTTAGTTTGGGTGGATGAATGGACGATGGCTTGGAAAGACTGGAATTCAATAACTTAAATGTTTTTGAACAAAAATGTTCCCATTTAGCATGATCTGCAATCCTGATGTGCTTGAAAATTGAGAGGAATTTCTGTGCACAAGTCTACACACCTAAAAATACACAAGTTTCTGCTAGCCCATGTAACATTCACTCATTTACAATGGAGAACTATTTCATCCAAAGGTTGCACAACAAAACTAAGGACACCTTACTAATACATGCTGATTCACATGATGAGGGACCATTGAGAAATTCAAATGAAATAAATTAATCAGCACACAGAAATGGATAAAATTTACACTACCTTTCATAAGAAGCATCCCTGTATACAGCTAACTATAAAATATAAATATTCACACTGGAATACTGAATCCAAAGTTGTGCAAACACTATTGGGGTAACGGTGCTAACACACTGCTCGCTTCCATGCTGGGTATCCTGATCTGCAGGTGAAACATTTGGCTCCATATTCAAACAACGAGGTTCACTTTGATAACCACATTTAGGTATGCACATATAGAAATAGAATTCTTTCGAGATTAAGTACTTCACAACAACACTGAGCACTCCTGATAATATGCAAGATTCATCTTTTGAAAAGAATCTTCCTTTGTGATACATCACCAAATAGTTTTATATTAGAAAGCATAAATGCCACATGAAGACATTTTACATTGGACCCTGAACTTTCAAGAAACCGATGCTAAACAACTTTACTAGTAATTTACACTCAATTAGCTTGATCCATAACTAAAAAGGTATAGGAAACATTTACTTTCTGGAAAACACCATCAATACTGGTCTTGAAAGATGGGTTAAGTTAAGAAAAACTGCACTAGTTAAATATTCTGAAGGAATCCAATGACACAACTAAACATGCACAAAGTAAACCATTTTTCTAGGGCGTACCAGCCCCCGGGAAATGTGTGTGTGGCTCAAGCAAAAACTTTCAATTTGAGTTCCCCAAAGTGTCATGAAGAGTAGCACAGCATCCGATTCTTGGTTCACCCTTACTGATTGAAAAAGCTCAATGCTCATCAAAAAGGCACACACAAGAATAGCAGCTTGCATAAAGTAACAGAAGCCAATGGCCATCTGCAGAAATATACTCAGGTATAAATCACTTCTTTCTGAGAAGGATAAGGAGAGGGAAGCGGAAGAGGATGGAAAGACAACCTTTTCTGGAGCAAGAATACTGGAGTGAAAATTTACCACTTTCCCAAATTAATTGCTGCATTGGATGTTGAAACGACTTCAAATTTGGAATTTCTGTAAAACTGCATATTTGATTAGTTTTCTTATAACAACTGCAAATTAATTCCGACAGACTGCCACACAAATGCCTGCAATAATTTTTCCAAAGGAATCAGACAATTTGAACAACTGTATCTTCCACTTTTCTGAAGCAGGAGCCCCTCTGACCGGATGCGATTTCAAATGAGTTTCTTCCCACAATGTATTCACTTGGCACAGCCAGTTTCAGATTTTAGATATAGAGACACAGCACAGCAACAGACCCTTCCATCCCAACAAGCTTCACCAACCAATCGCACCCATGTTACCAATTAACCTACTAACCAGTATGTTGTTGGAATGTGGGAGAAAACTGGAACACCTGGAGGGCACCAGTCGGTCACAGGGAGCATCTACAAACTCCTTACAAAAAGCAGCCGAATTGAACCCAGAATGATTTTTGACCAATCCAAGTCTCCACTAGCTTTTGCATGCCATCATAATGCATCCCCCTTCAATTATCACACAAGTTTCAGTAAAACATCTTTTACAGTGTTGAGATGTTAATTGAATTCTATACATTTTTATAAAAACTGATACTTAATCAACAATTGAATACAAACTGCACTTTTTCTAAGGCGTGAATTATGAAAAGAGCACCATTTCCATGAAATTTTAGAAGTCACTACAAGTTGTTGAGTTTATCAGAAGGATGCAGCTACCTCTGCAGAAGATTTAACTTTCGTTGCTGAGAGTTTTAGTTAAGATTGATAAAACTTAAACTGGCGCCATAACTTTGAACTTTGAATAGGATATTAAGCAATTTTAGATTAGCTCTTCATACACGTATTTTTAGATGAAATAGTTCCTATAGTTCACCTGGAATCACAGTGGTTAAGGCATCAAATTAGGAACAATATTGGATCTAAGGAGGAGATATATAAATTGGCCCAAGAAAGCAACAGTTTAGAACTCAGCAAAAGAGGTAAATTAGGAAGGGAAAGAGAAGAGTAAGTTTGCAGGAAACATTAAAAACTGATTGCAAAAACTTCAAAAGCTAAGTGAAGAGAACAGTGAAGATAAACTTACGTTATTTTCTGCGAATAAAGGGGAATTTATAATGGATGAAAAAGCAGATAATTGAATAAATATTTTACAAAGTAGGGCAGAAATAGCACGTCAAAGGTTACAGAAGGCAGGAGAATGGGGTTGAGAGGGATAATAAATCAGCCTTGCTGGAATGGCAGAGAAAACTCAATGGGCTGAATGGCCCAATTCCGCTGCTAAGTCTCATGGTCTGAAATGGGCCTTTTTCCAAGTATAAGTTAGTGAATAGTAATATACCGAAGGATTCAGTGCTAGGACTCCTAGATATCCATAATACTAATGATTTAAACAAGAAAATCAAATGTAATATCTCCATGTTTGTGAAAAGACAAGTTGGATAGTAATGTGAGCAGTGAGGAGGATATAGAGGCTTCAGTGTGATTTGAATAGGTTGAGTCAGTCGACAAAGGCAAGGCAGATGGCATATAATATTGAAAACTGAGGCTTTAACCACTTTGGTGGCAAAAAACAGGAAGGCTAATTGCTACCTGAGCAGTGAGAGATAAGGAAAGGACAAGGTGCAGACACCTGGGCATAATTCTACAATTGTTGATGTAAGTATGCAAGCAGTTACATTAGGCAGTTAAGTTGGCAAACGACACATTGGCCTTCATACTGACATAAGTAAGGGAAGATAGCAAAGGTTGACCATGCTGAAAGTAAATTTATTACCAAAGTATACCCAATACAACTTTGAGATTCATCTTCTAGCAGGTACCCACAATACAAAGAAACACAATAGAAAAATCACACATAAAGACTAACAAACATCCAATGTGCAAAAAAAGAACAAATAGTGCAATTTTTTTTAAAAACAAGTAATATACAGAACATGAGGTGCAGAGTCCTTGAAAGTGGGTTCTCAGCTGCAGAATCAGTTCAACACTGAGGCAAATGAAGCCCTGCTGGCTTCAGGGCAATAACTGCTACCCAACCTGGAGACGTGGACCCAAGACTCCTGCACCTCCCACCCAATGGTAGTAGGCAGACAGGACAGGCTCAGGTGGGGTATCCTGGCTGACATGGAAAAGTGAGCTCAACGCCAGTTTGTCTTCTGCTCTTGGCCTTGATGCTTTAATCAGAGCTCTTGGGCTTCAATGATTTAATCTGGCCTGAAGTCTGCTCCAGCAATGGCTGTGGCAGCGATAGTCATACCTGCATTTTTGAGAGTTTAGTTCACCGAATAGTGATAGTAAAGTTGCTTTGTTGATTTAGATGTTTCAAAAGTACATTTCTAAAAGGGAAATTACAGACGGCAAATTGCAGTGTAAGCATATTCAGTAGAACAGCTAGTAGTTCCTTGAGCTGCCTGCAAAACGCCACCGTATATTGCCAGTGCCATGATGATTCCTGGGCTGATCAGACTGACGAACAGAGATTGAGACAACTGAGTTTACACGTTCAGAAGAATAAGAGGGGGCCTCCCAACTTATAAAATTCTGACTGAACAGACCAGATTCAGGATGGATATGAGATTCTGCAAAAGCTGGGTATCTTGAGCAACATACACAAAATGCTAGAGGAATGCAGCAAATCATGCAGTATTTATGCAGGTACAGCAGGCAGTGAAGAAAGCTAATGGCATGTTGGCCTTCATAACAAGGGGAGTTGAGTATAGGAGCAAAGAGGTCCTTCTGCAGTTGTACAGGGCCCTGGTGAGACCACACCTGGAGTATTGTGTTCAGTTTTGGTCTCCAAATCTGAGGAAAGACATTCTTGCTATTGAGGGAGTGCAGCATAGGTTCACGAGGTTGATTCCTGGGATAGCGGGACTGTCATATGTTGAAAGATTGAAGCGACTGGGCTTGTATACACTGGCATTTAGAAGGATGAGAGGGGATCTGATTGAAACATGTAAGATTATTAATGGATTGGACATGCTAGAGGCAGGAAACATGTTCCCGATGTTGGGGGAGCCCAGAACCTGAGGCCACAGTTTAAGAATAAGAGGTAGGCCATTTAGAACGGAGTTCAGGAAAAACTTTTTCACCCAAAGAGTTGTGGATCTATGGAATGCTCTGCCTCAGAAGGCAGTGGGGGCCAATTTTCTGGATGCTTTCAAGAAAGAGTTAGATAGAGCTCTTAAAGATAGCGGAGTCAAGGGATATGGGGAGAAGGCAGGAACGGGGTACTGATTGTGGATGATCAGCCACGATCACATTGAATGGTGGTGCTGGCTCGAAGAGCCTAATCCTGCACCTATTGTCTATTGAATAAGCAGTTAACGTTTTGAACTTAGACCCTACATAATAACTGGAAGGAAGGGGGCAAAAGCCAATTAAGAAATCATGAAGCAATTTGTGAGGGGAAGTAGTACAAATTAGTAGGTGACAGGGAAGACTATTTGAGGGAGAAAAGGGCGGATGGGGAGGAGACACGGAGAAGCTTTGGTGATTGGAGGAAAATGTAAAAAGCTAAAGGAGCAATCAGTAGGAGAGGACAGTAGACCATGGAATAAAGGGAAAGAGAAGGGGAGCTAGAGGGAGGCAATCAGAGAAAGTGGGAAGGGGGGGGAAGAAATGAGGTTGGGAGTAATTACGAATTAAAGTCGTCAATATTTATGCCATCACATTGGAAGCTACCCAGATGGAATATGAGGTGTTGCTCTTCCAATCTCAGTGTGGCCTCAACATGGCACTAGAGGAGGTCATAGACAGACACGTTGGTAGAATGGGAAATGAAATTGAAATGGGTAACCATTGGGGGATCCTGTCTTTTGTAGAGGACAGAGCTAAAGCAGTTGATGAAGTGATCCCCCAATCTGAATCAAATCTCACCAATACTGAGCAGGATGTACCAGGAACAGTGGATGCCTCTACATCTCCTCCCCCACCACTCAGGAGTGCTCCTACACCTCCTCTCTCACCACCATTCGGAACCCAAACAGTTCTTTGAGTTGAGATGACACTTCACCTGCAAGTCTGTTGGAGTAATCTATTGTGTACGATTCTCCCAATGGCTACCCATTTCTAATCAGAATCCAACTGAAATCAAACAGATTCTTTTCCAAAGTAAAGAAAGATTGCTTAATCTAGCATCGCAACATTCTCGGATTGAGAGTTCATTTTGCATGGGAAGAAATCATTTCAATTTTCTAATAAAGCACATTGGCCAATTATTTGCAACAAATATCCAGAACTAACCAAACAATAAGATACTGCATCATTATGCCAACATTACATGGCATATGCACCTACCCAACTATTAGTCTCACGATATTTCTTTAAGACAATTTCTGCTTCTACTGATTTCAAATCCAGGGGCCTGATTGGTACTACATATCTCTCTGGTTTGTTAAAATAAACAATTCCATTAATTATTTCAAAGAATTATCTATTGATGCTTTTTTTTTTGCAGAAACCAGCAATTCATTTAATAGAATCTTGAAATTACATCCTACATTAGGTTAAAAAAAAAATCCCATACCAGCTCTGATTCCAGCTGTACTCTGCTTTACTACAGAATTAAAAGGTGCTTAAAATTGAAAAGAAAACATGCATACTCTATCATGCAGATGGAAGCAATAGACTCCAGATTACTCCATGGTTATTGCTCAAATTTCAATTATGGCATTACTCAAACTGGAATCAGAAATTATGTGAACACGACAATTATTATCTACCATAGGTCTTATTACAACAAAAAAACTAAAATGTAGCAAAAATACACGATGACATCAAAATCAGGGCAGCCCATAAAAACTTACTAACACTGCACACGTGCCATTTCTTAAGAAAGCAGAAATGACATGAATATAAGCATTCCAGATTTCAGTTCTTTAAGCAATTTGAGACAAAGCAGTCTCAAGAATCAGTTTTTTTTGGCGGGGGGAGAGAAAGAAAACCAAAAATGAGACATACAAAGTAACTGGAATGAACTGACAATACAAAATGAATCAACAGGAGTAAGCCATTCAGCCCTTGAACCAATTCCGTCATTCAATTAGACTACTGGTAATCTTCAAAGCAATGCAGCTATCTTCTGTTAAATAACATATCCTGATAAATGCTCATTGTACAGTTTTAAAACTTCCAATTGATACAGCACCCACACAGATTTATAGAAATAATTCCAGATTTCAAATAATCTTTTCAGGTCAAAATGCTTCTTGATTTCATTCTTAAATACTTTTGTTTCTATTTCTATGGTAAGCCCAAAATCTCCCATATGAAATTTTTACAGGTACAGATTGAACACCCCTTATCCAAAGTGCTTCAGACGGAAGTGCTTAGGATTTCCGACTTTTTTTTTCAGATTTTGGAATATGTGCATCTACATAACAAAATAGCTTTGGGAAGGGACCCAATTCTATAACGCAGTATCAATTTACATTGAATACAGATAATAAATACATCTACCCTGAAGGTACAATTTTTTCATAATTTTGTGCATGGAACAATAATGTGCATTTTGAACCATCAGAAAGGTAAGCTATCACCATCTCGGCCGCCCAGGTGGACAATCAGTGGCTTCATTCTGACTCCAAATCGGTAAGCAGTCCTTGTCTTACATTTGTTCATCACACACATGTACTGATCCAACGTGTTAAGATTATCATCAGCAACAATCTTGGCAAACTCAAATGAATTTCTCTGCTGCTTCATGATCAGCAGACACTTTATCACCACAAGTCTTTTAACAATTTTATGTTGTGCCTTTTCTTAAATTTCTGCAACCAGCCTGCTGAATATTCACAATTACTTTCAATTTTCAGTTCATCGTGATAGATCTTTGCTTATTTCATGATCAACATGCCATTAAGCAGCATATGTTCACTCTTTCAATACATGTTTGACATCTTCAGTTTCCAGTTTATCAAGTGCTTTTCTATTTTTCATTAACTTCTGTTCATTACTTTCAGCATAGACCTTTAAAAGTTTGTCCTTCTTTCTCTTCAGGACGTAGATGATAGTCATTTCAACATCATACTCCTCTACCAGATGCTTCACACTTGCACAGCTGTCAAGTTTTTCCTACAACTCGACTTTGGGTTATAGATAAACATAAATGTTTTCTTTTCCTTTTCATAGAGGTAACAACAGGCCTTTAGACATTTTCAACAATATCTTCACAGCACAGAGCAGAGAATAAACACAAAACACTGAGAGTGATGCACAAAGTCTTGCTGTGATGCCTGCTGAAAACAAACTGCCTGCAACAGGGGCCCACTCAGGCTATGTGAGGTCACGTTTCAGATCTGTCTGGTGCACAGAGATCTGCACAATGTCTTGTAGGACTTTCCATTTGTGGTGTCACGTCAGCGCTCAAAAATTTTTTCAGATTTTGGAGGTTTTCAGATAAGGGGGTGCTCAACCTGTATTATTATTTTACCTAAATGTTTGTATCCCCCAAGGAAAGCAACCATCAGCTAGGGAAAAAAATCCATATAAAAAGAAACAAATAGAGCCAGTAATTTGCACTCAGGCTCCATATCATTATTTTCCTTAAAACGTGAACTGCCACTTTTTGCATTTATTAATACAGCACTGATAAATTATTTCAGTGGGTAGCAAAATGCACTAGCTTTACTTTTCAATGACGTTAGCAAATTTTCAAGCATCAACAAGTTCTCTCAAGTGGTCTAATCAAAATGACTGCATTGAGCTACAGATGAATCAGTTTAGCATTTCCCATTACAGAGTAGAAAACACTAGAACAGAACATAATTTAAATACCTACCTCCTAAACACAGGACTCCCTCAGGGAGCCCTGCAGGCAAAACTCTGCAGCAGGAAATGCTATATTGGTTACCTGGTAGTTTTGTGTAGTTGCCGGTGTTTGTTGAGGTGTAGATTCAGGCTGCCTCTGTCCATAGCTGTAGTCTGCCACAGAATGTGCTGTTGGATAACTTCCGTAGGCTGCTGAAGTCACTGGTCTCACTGCTTGTGTGGCAGGCACAGGAGCATAAGCTGCAGTGACTGCATGGGCCGTTGGTGGAGCTTGCTGTACGGTGTAACTGGCTGGCGTGGATGGATGTGAATATGCAATGCCAGTGGCGGGTTGTGTGCTAACGAAAACAAAATCAGAAGAGACAGTTTAAAAAAAAGGAGATGGCACCACAGTTGGGCGATTCTTTGCATGCTACTCTTAGAAGATCTACTCAAACAATCGAGAAATTAAAACCAGGCTTTGTCTGCAAAGGACAGCAGTGGTACAAATGGTAGAACTGCTGATTCACAGTACCTGAACTTTTGTGCTCTTATGCAGAGTTTACACATTTTCCCTTTGTGAGGACGGAGCTTTCCTCAGCACTCATTTCCTCCCACATCCCAAAGATAATGCAGTTAGTACTTCGGTTGCCAACGTGTAGGTGGCAGGTGGAATTTGAGGGAAGTTAGTGGGAATGTGGAGAGAATGAGATGAAATTAGCATATAAAGTTTGAGCAAATCGGTGTCTATCTCTATGCAAATGACTTTTCTTGCCCCTTGAAAGGTTCTACAACATGCTTTGGAACTTTTTTTTAAAGGACAAAAGCTGCCTGACAACACAGTACAAATAAATTCTATATAGTGACAAAAAAATTAGCTCATTTGTCAAGTTCAAGCTCTGTGGCGCAAAAGACAGTTCTTGATATTATTTTCTTACTGGTGTACATATATCAAAAGTTAAAACATGTTAACAACAACTGCTTAAGTTCTATGGAAGTTAACAGTAACACTCAGTTCTCGACTTCACTGCATCATACCATTACTAGTGACAGCAACTGCTAGTAATGACACTGGTTCTCCACAGCTTCCTTGTAACAACGTTTCTGAAAAAGTTCAGAAGACTGTGGATTCAGATCCCACAGAGGAACATACAAGAGATGTTAAAAGATTAAGCTAGTCTAACAGGTTCAAAATTGGCAAAGGGTGTTTTTTTTTAAATTTAATTTTTCTAGAACATAGTGTTGATAAGAACCTCCTGAAAGGGTGATGTTTCACCTGTTACAAGACCCTCAAACAGTTTTTTTGCATGTTAAGTATTAACTCTTGACCTCACAATCTACCTCATCATGGCCCTTGCACTGAATGTCTATTTGGTAAATGTGACAGTATATTCTGCATTTTTCCTTGTACTACTTTAAAGTACAGATACAATGAAATTATGCACATGGTACATGTGAAAATAATAAACCAATACCAAGCCTTTGAAAAAAGAACAAATACTTGGAAAGGGAAGCAGTCCACTCGCAGAAGGATGCATTGGCTAGTACTTTGACAGAACCAGTATTGGCAGAATTGGGCTCATTGGTCTGCTCTTGCATGGTTTTAAAATTCTAAATTTAGTGCATGCACACCAGGAGTTTATGCTTTTGTCTTGTACATAAAAAATTTAGCTCTAATAGATCTGCATCTGTCATGATGTTAAAGGTAGACATATGACATGACAGATTTCTACATTCCACATCCATCACACTTGGGTAAATAAAGTTAAAATGTGAATAGCAGAAGTCCAGATTTTCACATTTGAAAATTGTTAGTGTAACACAACACCACAGCAATGAAACTTCTAACTAGAATTCATCAGTATATTGTAAATAGGAAAATAGGAATAAAACAGGATGCTGCAAGAGAAACAACATTTTGAAACAATGACTTATCATCTGGACCAGCAACAGGGAAACCAAACATACTTTAAATTGCAAAGCAGTGTGAGTGGCGCAAAGGCCAAAAGCAACACAAGACCACAAGATATAGGAGCAGAATTAGGCCATTTGGCCCATCAAGTCTGCTCCATCATTTCATCACAGCTGATCCATTTTCCCTCTCAGCCCCAATCTCCTGCCTTCTCCCTGTATCCCTTCTTGCCCTGCCCAATTAAGAATTTATTAACCTCTGCCTTAAATATACGTAAAGACTTGGCCTCCACAGCCGCCTGTGGCAACAAGTTCCACAGATTCACCATTCCCTGGCTAAAGAAATTGCTTCTCATCTCTGACTAAAAGAACACCCTTTATTTTGAGGTTGTGTCCTCTGGTCCTGGATTCTCTCACCAGAGGAACATCCTCTCCACATCCACTCTATTAAGGCCTTTCAACATTCGACAGGTTTCAATGAGGACATCCTTCATTCTTCTGAATTCCAGTGAATAAAGCCAAGAGCCATCAAACACTCTTCATATAACAAGCTGCTCAATCCTGTGCTAAAGGGCCTGTACTATGCGGTACTGTTTTTTGTTCTATGTTTAAGCATATTTGAGTCGGAGAAAAGTTTCTGCAGCCTCAATCAATGGCTATGTACATCAAACATGGTAGTGGAGCAGAGACTAGCAATCTGATCAATCATCTTACTGATTGAGAACATTTACTGAAGTACATCATGTATGGACAGTCTGCAAAGTATTTGCACTGTTTTTCTTTCTTAAAATTTTGTAAGAGCATATAATTGGCAAGTCCAGAATTTACATCTGTCTCTAAATAAGCTCAAGCTACTGGGCACCTGCCTTCTCGAAATGCTGTTGTCCCTCTTTGAAGGTACATCTATGTTTTTGAGCAGGGAATTCCAGGATTTGTTCCTTCATTTAAATAATACTGGACCAGTGGGATGATAATTGAAAGGAACCTGCGGTTGGTTCCTTTTGATGGTTGAGCACAAGTAGGAATTTCTGTTGTAGTCTTAAGGATAGCTCAGAGTTCAAAGTAAATTTATTATCAGAGTACATATACAGTACTTCACCATATACTACCCTACCCTAATTTTCTTGCAGGTATTTGAAGAAAAACAAAGAAATATAATAGAATTTCAGAGAAACTATACAAAAAGACATGTGCAAAAGACAAATAGTAAATAAATAAAGAATATAAGAGAACAAGAGTTGTGCACTTCTTGAAAGTCAGTCCATCGGTTGAGCAATCAGTTCAGAGTTCGCATGATTCAAGTTAGCAACGCTGGTTAAGGAGCCTGACTGTTGTAACTGTTCCTGAACCTGGTGGCGTGGGAACTAAAGCTCATGTACTTCCTGCCCAATGCTTGTAGCAAGATGAAAGCAAGACGAAAGCATGGCTGGGGTGGACAGGGTTCTTGATGATAAATGCTGCTCTCTTGTGGCAGTGGTCCTTTGTAAATGTGCTCAATGGTGGGAAGGATTTTGCCTGTAATGCTCAGGGTTGTATCCACAAGTTTTTGTAGACTTTTCTATTCCTGAGCATTCGTGTTTCCATACCAGACAATGATGTCACCAGTCAGGGTACTCTCCACTGTGCATCTATAGAAGTTTGTCAAAGTTTTAAGTGACATGCTGAATTGGTGCAAAACTCTAAGGAAGTCGAGGTGCTGTCTTGCCTTCTTTGTGATGACACTCAAATGTTAGTCCCAGGATAAATCCTCTCATATGTTGACCCCCAGAAATTTAAAGCTACAGATCCTCACTACCTCTGACCCCCAATGACCACTATCTCATGGACCTCTGGATCCAAGTCCTTGATCATGGAGAACTGAGTGATTATCGAGCATAGGCTATTAAACTCTTAATGAGTCTCCAAATCATTATTCTAAGCCAGTTCTCCTCAACCTGGGGTCCTTGGACCACTTGCTTTATGGTATTTGTCCATGGTATAAAAAGGATTGGGAACCCCTGGTCAAAGCTGCTTGCTTTGCTCAATACCCTAATATCTTCTTAACTAGGGCAGCATTTCCATAGGAATACATCATAGTCTTAACAAATGCTTGTTGTAGCTGTACAATTACAAACTCCTTGCATTTGGTTCCTTCATGTTTCATCCATCTGTTTTTTAATTTTGTACTTTACATATACGTACATATAATTCTTTTGATCACTAACATTTAAAAAGTTTTCCACCACATTAAAGACTGGCTTTCATTCTTCCTCCCAGCAAACCATTGAAATTTCCCTAAATATACATCCGTGCTTGCTTACTCACTTTACCTGCCAAAGAAAAAGTACCATTCTCACAGCTAACTTTACCACTTAGCAATTTTAACAAATTGCAAATTAGCTAGTTTTAGCACTAACACCAACACAGAACAGCCTGACAATTTGAAAATAATTCATTGATTCTAACTCAATTTCTCTTAAATACCTTTTCATTCTAAATCATAAGATCCCTATGAGCTATTATATAAGAGCTTCTCAGATGGCATCTTTAGAACCACTTGAAGGCACGTAAAAGAAACAAACAAGCAAAGATTGTGCATCTTGATAACACAGATGAGGTTCTAGCATTTTCCATACAACAGCACCAACTGCTCTGTAGTTTACAAATTTGAACAGAAATTTTACGGCAGCAGTACATTGCAATACTTGATTTAAAAACTACTTAAAAACTACAATAATATATACAGTGCATTCTGTTTAATTAGGACACATTGGGACCATATACATTTAGGTACAACTTAGCGGTTGCCCCAATTATCCGGTTTCATGGAAATAGTTTACAAAAGACAAACTAGCGATTAACTGAGTAATAAATTATGTATTTAAATGAAATACAGAACAAATTAGAACACTACCAATACTACAATAGTACTATAAAACTGTGTATCAGTTCTTAGCTATTGGGAGAAAAATTGGCCATCCAGGTGGATTCAACTGATGCTTGTTAGAAACTGTTCGGCAACAATATCCTGTCCCATTTAAGCCAGCATTTTTCTCCAAACAAAGGAAATAACAACAATTTTCACAAATTGTTTTTGTTTGTTAAGAGTTGTCTCAAATAAGCGGCTGCCCCGATTAATTCATGGACTACTTAACCGGAATCCACTGTATATAAGAACATTAGTACAAAAAGATGACCAAAAAATGGGTTCAATGTCCATTCAGAAATCTGATTGTGGAAGGGAAGAAGCTGTTCCTAAAAGATTGAGTGTGTGTTTTCAGGCTCCTGTACCTCCTCCTTGATGGCAGTAATGAGAAGAAGGCATGCCCTTGGTGATGGGGGCCCTTAATGATAGAGGTCTTCTTTTTGAGGCATCGCCTTTTTGAACACATCTTTGATGCTGGGAGTCTAGTGCCCATGATGGAGCTGGCTGAGTTTTCAATTTTGTGCAGCTTTTTCTGATCCTGCACTACTAAATGATCAAAGAAAATTAAATAACCAGAAAAATACAAGAATGTTTATATCGTGCAAGGCAAAGCGCTCCTCCCCCCCAAAAGAAACACAACACGGAACTGTAGCATTGATAGCATAGATAAACAGCCTATAATTAGCTGGGAACCCAAAAACTGGTACTCAACATCCTTCACCTCTTAGACTTACATACAATAACAGGCTCTGTCTTTACCTAACTTCAGATAGCAGAATTCAGAACATTACCTTTTGGATGAAAAAATATCTCAATTCTACTTTAATTAAAATATAGAACAGTACAGGCCCTTCAGCCTACAATGTTATGTAGACTTTTAAACCTATTCCAAGATCAATCTAACCCTTTCCTCTCACATAGCCCTTTTATTTTCATCCACGTGCCTTTCTCTTAAGACCTTAAGACATAGGAACAGAATTAGGCCAACTGACCCATCGAGCCTGCTCTGCCATTCAATCATGGCTGATCCTTTTTTAATCTCCTCCTCAACCCCAGTTCCCGTCCTTCTCCCCGTAACATTTGATGCCATGTCCAATCAAGAAACTATCAATCTCTGCCTTAAATACACCCTCCAGTTTTACTGGCCTTTTGGTTAAAGAAAACAGGCCTATCCTAGCCAGTAAATGGACTGTTTAGAATGCCTTGCCTCAATTAAGTCACTCCTAAGCCAAATAAAATAAAAGCACTTTCAATAAAACCAATCTTCCCCAGAAAGCTCGAGATTACAGTTGTTAGATAAAATACAAAACAAAAAGACAAGAAAAATAAATTTCTTCCAACTTTTATGTAACTGTACAAAAGGGAACAGAGACAATAGGTTTATGGATAGACCTGAAATTAACGAGAATCTTTTTTCCCCTCCAAGAACTCCTATTCACTAAATGCAAACTAGCCTCTATAATTACACATTTTCAGAATCTGAAAACTTTGGGGATTTACACTTGGGTAATTAACAGGAATAGATTAAGCCAAGCATGATACACAATGTAATGGTTAATGCATGCTCTATAATTAAATTAATATTCTTAAAACACAAAAAATTAAAACAATCCTCAATTTATTATGAGCAGTCCCTTTCATTTCACAGGATCTGTATAAGAATGTATTGTTCAATCAAAGGTCACTCATAAACACAGAAAATTAATGCAGAGTACAATTACTGGGCAAGATTAGGAATCTTTCCCTTGATTTTGTAATTTTGTCTTGATCAACTTAATTCTTAGATCATAAGAAACAGCAAACACAATATTTAAAATTGTAGTTTTCTGCAAACCTTTACCTTCTTTCTCTTGTAGTCAACAACTTTCTTGAGGAAGCACTGAAATTGAAACCCAGTATTCTCTCAGGTGGATTTAAAAGCTTCTGTAGCACAACAATTTTTACAGATCAATTATCCTCATGCACCCTCATAAAAATTTGTCCTTCAAATCACTGACAACCTGTGGCACTCAAGTTAATGATCTCAATTCCCTTACATTAACAGCATAAGGTACTATATTGCCTGAACTATAGGAGACTTTCGTTGATAGTGGTAAGTGCTATACAAATGGAATCTGTGCTCCCCCCCCCCCCCACCTCCTCAGCAATTCACTTGTAGTAGCATGCACAGTCAGCCCTCCTTATCTGCGGGGGATCGGTTCCAGAACCCCCTGCGGATACCAAAATACGTGGATGCTCAAGTCCCTTATTTAGCCTGGCCAGTGCTGAGGTCTTTAGGACCCAGCGGAACCCCGGACCTTATTTAACCTGTCTCAGTGCGGTGGACATTAGGACCCAGTGCAGCTCTGAATCTGCAGTGCTTCTGTTCATGAAAATAGTCACGATCACGACTGAAAATAAAGTGGAAGTAATAAAGCAATTGGAAAGAGGTGAAACGGCATCGGTCATTGGTAAAGCATTAGGCTACAGTCGGTCAACGATCGGAACAAGTTTAATGGAGCATGTGAAAGGCCCTGCCCCGATAAAAGCTACAATTATTACTAAGCAAAGCAGTGATTTAATTATTGAAATACATATGTTTCTTAAATGTTTTATATGCATAGAAAGGTGAAACGTATACTATATACAAAGACAAACGTTTGACTAACTGACGCTAAATAATACCGGATGTACCTGTTCAAACTTCAAATCCGACAAAGACGGACTCAGGAACAGAACTCGTTCATAACCCAGGGACTGCCTGCACTCTAATTCATCTCTAGATTACTTATAGTACCTAAAACAATGTAAATGTATGTAAATAATTGTTATACTGTATTGTTTAGAGAATAATTACAAGAAAAAATAGTCTGTACGTGCTCAAATGACGAGTGCTGGAGGGAGAACTTCCGGGTTTTCCCGATCCTTGGTTGGTTGAGCCCGCGCATGTGGAACCCGCAGATAAGGAGGGCTGACTGTATGTGGTAACCCTGCTATTCAAGTCAAGTCAACTTTTATTCTCATTTCGACCATAACTGCTGGTACGGTGCATAGTAAAAATGAGACGACGTTTTTCAGGACCATGGTTTACATGACACAGTACAAAAACTAGACTGAACTACGTAATAAAAAAAAGAGAAAGCTATACTAGACTACAGACCTACACTGGATTGCATAAAGTGCACAAAAACAGTACCAGCATTACAATAAATAATAAACAGTACAGTAGGGCAAGGTGTCAGTCCAGGCTTCAGGTATTGAGGAGTCTGATAGCTTGGGGGAAGAAACTGTTATATAGTCTGGTCGTAAGAGCCCGAATGCTTCGGAGCCTTTTCCCAGACGGCAGGAGGGAGAAGAGATTGTATTACGGGTGCATGGGGTCCTTCATAATGCTTTTCCCTTTGCGGATGCAGCGTGTAGTGTAAATGTCCGTGATGGTGGGAAGAGAGACCCCGATGATCTTCTCAGCTGACCTCACTATCCGCTGCAGGGTCTTGCGATCCGAGATGGTACAATTTCCGAACCAGGCAGTGATGCAGTTGCTCAGGACGCTCTCAATGGAATCCCTGTAGAATGTGATGAGGATGGGGGGTGGGAGATGGACTTTCCTCAGCCTTTGCAAAAAATAGAGACTGCTGGGCTTTCTTTGCTATGGAGCTGGTGTTGAGGGACCAGGTGAGATTCTCCGTCAGGTGAACACCAAGAAATTTGGTGCTATTTACAATCTCTACCGAGGAGCCGTCAATGTTCAGCGGGGAGTGGTCGCTCCATGCCCTCCTGAAGTCAACAACCATCTCTTTTGTTTTGTTCACATTAAGAGTCAGGTTGTTGGCTCTGCACCAGACTGTTAGCTGCTGCACCTCCTCTCTGTAAGCTGACTCATCGTTCTTGCTGATGAGACCCACCACGGTCATGTCATCGGCGAACTTGATGATATGGTTCGAGCTGTGTGTTGCACCACAGTCGTAGGTCAGCAGAGTGAACAGCAGTGGACTGAGCATGAAACCCTGGGGTGCCCCCGTGCTCAGTATGATGGTGTTGGAGATGTTGCTCCCAATCCAGACTGACTGAGATCTCCCAAGCTTCTGCAAGCGTTCCAGTTTTATTACCCAATCAATACTGCTTAATCCAAGTGAGAAACTCTGAGCATGACTTTAATTTCAAACTCCAATTCAATGAATGAAACTGTTCCAGATACCCACAACACAGCTCACATTACAGAAACACTAGATATAGGCTAAGAAAAAAGGAAAGAGATTAAAGATGACCTTTATTTGTTACTTGCACATTGAAACATACAGTACAATACATCATTTGTGTCGACAACCAACAGCCAAAATATGTGCTGGTGGCAGCCCACAAGTGTTATCATGCTTCCAGTACCAGTATACCATGTGAGTGGTGGGTGTGTGGAACGCCCTGCTGGGGGCAGTGGTAGAGGCCGATACATTGGGGGGCATTGAAGAGACTCTTAAGATAGGCTCATGGATGACAGAAAAATGGAGGGCAGTGTAGGAGGGGTTAGATTGATCTTGGAGTTGGGTAAGAGGTCAGCACATCATGGGCTGAAGGGCCTGTACTGTGCTTTACTGTTCTATGTTCCAAGCATAACACAAGTCCACAGCTTACTAACCCCTAACCAGTATATGTCTTTGGAAGATGGTAGGAAACTGGTGCACTCGGAGGAAGCACACGTGGTCACAGGAAGACCATACAGACAGACATACTTTATCGATCCCGAGGGAAATTGGGTTTCGTTACAGCTGCACCAACCAAAAATACTGTAGAAATATAGCAATATAAAACCATAAATAATTAAATAATAACTTAATCATGCCAAGTGGAAATAAGTCCAGGACCAGCCTATTGGCTCAGGGTGTCTGACACTCCGAGGGAGGAGTTGTAAAGTTTGATGGCCACAGGCAGGAATGACTTCTTATGACGCTCAGTGTTACATCTCGGTGGAATGAGTCTCTGGCTGAATGTACTCCTGTGCCTAACCAGTACATTATGGAGTGGATGGGAGTCATTGTCCAAGATGGCATGCAACTTGGACAGCATCCTCTTTTCAGACACCACCATCAGAAAGTCCAGTTCCACCCCCACAACATCACTGGCCTTACGAATGAGTTTGATGATTCTGTTGGTGTCTGCTACCCTCAGCCAGCTGCTCCAGCACTCAACAGCAAACATGATAGCACTGGCCACCACAGCCTTGTAGAACATCCTCAGCATCATCTGGCAGATGTTAAAGGACCTCAGTATCCTCAGGAAATAGAGACGGCTCTGACCCTTCTTGTAGACAGCCTCAGTGTTCTTTGACCAGTCCAGTTTATTGTCAATTCGTATCCCCAGGTATTTGTGATCCTCCACCATGTCCACACTGACCCCTTGGATGGAAACCCTCCTCAGGTCCACCACCAGCTCCTTAGTCTTTTTCACATTAAACTGCAGATGATTCTGCTCACACCATGTGACAAAGTTTCCCACCGTAGTCCTGTACTCAACCTCATCTCCCTTGCTGTTGCATCCAACTATGGCAGAGTCATCAGAAAACTTCTGAAGATGGCAAGACTCTGTACAGTAGTTGAAGTCTGAGGTGTAGATGGTGAAGAGAAAGGGAGACAGGACAGTCCCCTGTGGAGCCCCAGTGCTGCTGACCACTCTGTCTGACACACAGTGTTGCAAGCGCATGTACAGTGGTCTGCCAGTCAGGTAATCAATATAAACTCCTTACAGTCAGTCAGGAATTGAACCCTAACTGCTGATCACTGACCCTGTTGCAATAACTGCTATGTGTACCATGCCACATAAAGGCTTTCAGAGTGACCAGTGAGTCTTTCCTTCCTCTTAGAAATGGCCTCACTGTACAAAATGTATACACAAGCATGCTTCGTCCTTTCAGATAGAATATTTGCTCACCATGATATATATGTAAAAAGCTTTTATTAAAATACACCATTTGGCAAAAATAATCTGAGCCAAATTGTTTCTTCAGACTCTTCAAACTCTTACAATTAGTACTGCAGGGATTACAACTCATTGAAAACTGGATTAACACCAGCTAACATCCTGGACTAATCAATTCTAACAAAGCAATATTCTAAGGAGGATCTCAAAATTACTTGCGCAACATGTTTTAATATAAAGTTTGCATGAAAAGCACTGCGGAAGAAGAACTTAATCATCACACTCTAATAATGAAATGTTAGCTGTAGTTCACGTGTGGATTCCAATCGGGTCTGGATGCAAATCCACTAGGACAAATGTCAAAGGGCTAAGGGAGTGCTGAACCTTCACAGGTCCTCTGTTTTACCTTCAATCAAGGACAGTTCTACCTGCTCAAGAAGGTGCAAGTGATTACGTGGAAATGAAAGCTGAAGTATCCTGTAAACTATTTCTGCACAGAGATCACTAAAATACTTTATCCATAACAATTTTCCATATACTTGCTTATGATAGGGATCAATCATGAATTGTAATTTTTACATGCAAATATTTTTAATTAATAAGATATAATGAAAGTAAGTACTGGGTTTCAGTGGAACAGATTTGACTATCTGTAAATATTTATATTGTGTGACATTTTATCTTTATTCCATCATCCTCCCTGTCAAGAACCTCTCAATGGATACATGCAGGAATTTTACAAAAATACTGACAGCCTCGCTTGATCATATAAATATCAAAGTATTCTGTACTAAAAGTGGAATTTACAATGTTGAATCACTGCTAACCCAACAGCCTTGACTATGATTGGGCATATTACTAAATATGTAAGGGGAGTTAATGGTGAATGCAGAGTTATGGTAATCAATACAAAACACTGAATGCACAACTCTGGTCTCTGGTCTTCATTAAGATATTGAAAATTTTAAGCATAGGTAGGCTAGAAAGACATTTGCAAAATGGAAAGAATGTAACTACAGAGAGATAACTGCTTTTCATCTCTAAAAAAACAAAATCTCAGGATACTTACAAAGTTTGAGAAAAAACATTCAGATTAATGGAAAGCGGGAAAAAAAACTGCAGATGAAAATCTGAAGTAAGAACAAAACCTCAGAAACACTTATCCAGTTAGACAGTATCCACGGAGAGACAAAATGCAATCAATTTGGGAAACTTGGGAAGTTATTCAGAACAATGGGGTAAAGAAGCAAGTTTGCACACTAAAGGAGAAATTTCAATAAAGAAAGTGGCAAAAACATGAAACATAATCCTTGAGTCAATACCTGATTTGGAATTGATACATAAACAAAATGCTTGACACATGAAAGAAAAAGTGATGTGGATGTTTTAAGGAATGGAGGTAGGAAGAAAGAAAATTAAAATCTGAGGAGGCTTATCGAGAGTATGAAAACCCAAATACTAACTGCCTACTCTGACACTGAATGTGAACCTAAACCACCATCAAAAATCCAAAAGTCTCATGTGAACCCAATCGGACAGAAAATTCTAATTAACTGTCTTATTATTCTTGTGCTGCAAAGTACAAGTGCTTCTTAGTATTTTTCACTTTCTTATACAGATAGCAGGTTTTTGAAGCCCAGACACTGCATTAACTAATAACACTTATGATTTAGTTTGCCTATGCTTCTACTGTCAAGGTCTGCAGTGAAAGGCTTTCCCCTTCACAATTTTTCCACAAGCAGTAACCCTTCAGCTCTGCCAATATACATGCCATTATTTCATTTCAATTGCATGCTTGTTACTGGATTGTTGCTATTAAACATGCAGAAGCAGAAAGCAAAAATATCTCTATTGTTAGTGCAGAATGATGAACATTTTGGTGTGGTGTTGTGGTACACTTATGAAATGTTCATATTCAGTCATATTGGGATCTGTGAAAATTATAACTTTTGGATGTGCTGAGATTGGGAATGAACAATGACTAGGTAACCTTTAACATATGGCCTGCCGACTTCCTCCAGCATTGTGTGTTGCTTTAAAATATGTGTGGCATGTTATTGCTTTGAGCGTTGCATTGAAACTCTGACATGCCAAAATGAATACAGTGAAGATACATTTACTCTGGAACTTTAGAGAAGCTGTAACACAGTTTTCATTTCACATTCACAATCAATCCCGGGTGTTAAATTTAACTGGGATGACCAAGGAACCTTACAAAGCAAATCATCTTGATTTTGACATCACTGAATACAGTGCAGGGTGAAATCATTCTTGATTTTGACATCAGTGCAGGGTGAGCGGTGAATAATCAAAATTAATCTGATGTTGCACATTATAGATTAAAGTAACATCAGAAACACAGAAATGATTTGCACCTAACTGTACTAAGATATCCATTATTGCTGAAGCATCATTATAGTCAAAAGAACTGAGAACTTGATGACTGCAGCATTTACTTTTCTGCATCCACAATCAAATTAAAAAAAAATACATCCACAATAATTGATAAAGTTTCAAAACATATTTCCTACATTTTGTTTTCTATTTAGTCTACAAATTGAAAATCTGTTGCAATAAAGTGAAAAAGTATAGGAGATGTAAGCAATAAAATTGGGGAAAGCAGTATTCCTATTTTAATTCTGAAAATCTAAATTAAATACCAAGATTTCAGGCTTAGGAATCCAATTTAAATTGGACAAAGCAAAAACAGTTGAGATATGTCACTGGAAACAAACTGCTGCCTTTTACAACTCAATTTCATTAGGAAAAAAAACACTACATAGACACCAAAATCCTTCAGTCAGATAAACTTTAATTCAACACAGCTCACACATCCCATCCATTTCTTGGGGAAAAACAAAGTAGGCCATGAAATTCCCACTCAAAGAAAAATACCTTACTTTCTTCAAATCATTAACACAAAGATTACAATTGAATCAAGTGCTCAATTCCAGTCTTAGAGTAAAATTTAATCCACAAATCTACAAAGCAGTGCAAAGGTAGCTTCTGAGAAATGGAGACAAAGAAACTGATTACAAGAATCACACTTGCAAAACAGTTCTTGCATTCAAACAAGTTTCTTGTAGCATCTTAAAATCTCCTACTGTCCAACATAATACTCAAAGACAAACTGTAGCCCACTCATTCTAGCAAAAGACATTTTAGGCAAATTCTGACATCGACCTTCTCACCTAGAGATTAAGCTGTACTTTCGAGGTTTAAGGTGTAACCTGAAAAATCTAATTCCCCAAGCACCTCAGCATCTCTTAACTCAAAATTACACCGTATAATGGATGTGTCTGATGAGCAAACTAATTTGATGATTCCCTGAGTAATCAAAACATGAGAAACAAATTTACAATGTGCAAAAGAAACTGGCTTTATTCAAAAGAATTGCAAACAAACGGCATGCCCCTCCCTTAAAGCATAACGGTGCAGCCTCAGAGCAGTAATATCTCCAGTATATCGGTCACAACACTATGGAGGGATCAACATTTAGACATGATCACCCCCCCCCCCCCAATCCCTTCACCGCCATCCCCCTCACAAATTCCCGTCAGGGCCGCTGCAAGACCCTCCTCCGTGGTTGGGGTCTCTCCCCACAGGGATGGGTTACCGCACAGCGATTCCACACAGTTCATGGGGGTGTGCGGTGCCCGAGACAGGGGCCAGTGCCGCCACGTTGCTCCCACACGGGGTCCCAACGTTCATCCGCCCCTTTACCCCGAGGGTAAAGCGGTGGAGGAGGGGGAGGGGGCGACATTCGTGGTCGCCCCTTGTGAAAGAAGGATGGTTCGGGTGAGAGGAGAGTGGAAGAGGCGGTCACGATTTGTTTGGAGTCTCCATCCACGGCTCCGCCAGACCCCGCCGTACCTGTACTGGGCGCCGCCATGCGCGAAACCGTAGTAGTTACTCGCCGCCATCTTGGCGTCTTCGCCCAACCGGCCGGGCACTGGTCACGTGGGCGGGAGGAGAGAGCGAGAGAGAGAGAGAAAACTTTATTAGCACCGAGTCGGCGAACAATACAAGCAACAACAGACACGAAAATGCTCAACCTCAGCAGTACGGTTCCAAAGCGCCGCTCCCCACCGTAAATCTGTGCGAAATAAATCCGGAGCAGCCTGGGGCAATAGATGAAATGCAACTTTCGGCGCAGATTCTTTTGGCGTTGAGTTTATTTTAAAACGCATAAGAATCACAGTTCACCACGCATAATGCCAATTCAAAGCTGGGCTTGTGAAAGGACGAGTGCCAGTGGAAAGGCGGGATAACAATCCCACGAATGAACGGCTTAACATGTGATAAAGCGTTTGATGTTTCTGGACTTGGACTTGAACTTGACTGAGTTCGGGGGGGGGGGGGGGTGGTCCTCATTGAAACCCACCGAATCTAAAAGTCGACTGAAAGTAGACGTGTAAAGAATGTTTCATTAGTACGAGAATCTAGGATTCCAGGGCATAGCCTCAGAATACAGAGATACTAAGGAGCAGTGATGAATCTGTGGGATTCGTTGCCACAGAGGACTGTGTCAATGGGTGTATTTAAGGCAGAGATTGATGGATTGATTCTTGATTGGTAAGGAGTTCAAGGGCTAAGCGGGACAATGAGACTGAATAAAAATCAGCCATGATTGAATGGAGCAGTAGCGATAGGCTGAACGGCCTAATTCTGCTCCAGGAACTTCTGGTCTCAGTATCTTCATTAACTACCTATTTAAATAAGGAAGGCTGGGACCGGAAGTTCACGCCCACTACCGCTCCATCCATTGGTTGACGACTCTCAATCATGGCCACTTCCGCTTGGAGCGGAAGAAGAGGAAAATTCCGCAGAAAGCAGTGCTGCAGTATCCGCGGCAGGACCGGCAGTGGCGGGGCGAGAACCCCGGCAGAGCGGCTGCGATCTCCACTGACTCCCGTCTATCGGCTGACCATCAAACCCCAGCCAACCGCGACTTCAGACCCAATCGGCTGAAGCGGTGGCGAAGCCCCTTGACGGCCTCGATACGGGGCGGCGGACGGGGTGCGTGCGGCCCCGATGCCCCTGGTACTCACCGTAAGCAAAGGAGACTATCGGACATATAGGAATCATGGGCTTCCCTGCGTCTGACCGCGACCTTTCACCTCACCGCGCTCCCTGTACACACACTCCCTGCGTGATGACGACGCGAGCGGGGACGCGCATGCGCGCCCTCGGGTCCTGGCGATCATTCAGGAAAGGAGGAGCTTCCGTTTGCGATCCAGTTGGGGGCGCTGTTGGGCCCCATTAGGTGGCCTTTGGGTAACTCAATGGCCTTGAGGGTCCTAATAGACTCCTCACTCTAAATCACAGCCTTATAAAGCCCTACAGCATACAGTACTGAGGGTCTTAACAGATGGACCAAATCCACCCTCAACAATCAGCATTTGAGGGTCCAAATAGATGACCAACCCCTCCCCCATATAGCCTTGGTGGTTTTTCCTAATTGACCAACCTCCCAACAGATGGAATCATGCAGTAGCCAAGATATTAAGGATTTGCCCCCACCTCACCATAGAACATTACAGCACAGAAACAGGCCTTTTGGCCCTTCTTGGCTTTGCCGAACCATTTTTTTGCCTAGTCCCACTGACCTGCACCTGGCCCATATCCCTCCATCCACCTCTCATCCATGGACCTGTCCAAGTTTTCTTAAATGTTAAAAGTGAGTCTGCATTTACCACTTTTTCTGGCAGCTCATTCCACACTCCCACCACTCTCTGTGTGAAGAAGCCCCCCCCCCCCCCCTAACTTTTCCCCCCCTTCACCCTTAACCCATGTCCTCTGGTCTTTTTCTCCCGTAACCTCAGTGGAAAAAGCCTGCTTGCATTCACTCTATCTATACCCTTCATAACTTTATATACCTCTATCAAGTACAGAGAAGGTTCACCAGATTGATTCTTGGGATGGCAGGACTTTCTTATGAAGAAAGACTGGATCGACTAGGCTTATACTCACTGGAATTTAGAAGATTGAGGGGGGATCTTATTGAAATGTATATAATTCTAAAGGGATTGGACAGGCTAGATACAGGAAGATTGTTTCCGATGTTGGGGAAGTCCAGAACGAGGGGTCACAGTTTAAGGATAAAGGGGAAGCCTTTTAGGACCGAGATGAGGAAAAACTTCTTTACACAGAGAGAGGTGAATCTGAGGAATTCTCTGCCACAGGAAACAGTTGAGGCTGGTTCATTGGCTATATTTAAGAGGAAGTTAGATATGACCCTTGTGGCTAAAGGGATCGGGGGTATGGAGAGAAAGCAGGTACAGGGTTCTGAGTTGGATGATCAGCCATGATCATACTGAATGGTGGTGCAGGCTCGAAGGGTCAAATGGCCTACTCCTGCACCTATTTTCTATGTTTTTCTCCCCTCAATAAAGTCCTAACCTATTCAACCTTTCTCCTGAGGCCTCCCGTCCCATGATCCTTTCCCTTCTCCAGCTCTGTATCACTTTCGCCAATCACCTTTCCAGCTCTTAGCTTCATCCCACCCCCTCCGGTCTTCTCCTATCATTTCACATTCCCCCCTCCCCCCACTACTTTCAAATCTCCTGCTATCTTTCCTTTCGGTTAGTCCTGACGAAGGGTTACGGCCCAAAACGTCGACAGCGCTTCTCCCTATAGATGCTGCCTGGCCTGCTGTGTTCTACCAGCATTTTGTGTGTGTTGTTGGCCACACTTTTTAGATCCTTTCTCATTTCTTCAAATTTGACCTTTTTCCAGTTTAGAACCTCAACCCGACTACCAGATCTATCTTTATCCATGATCAAGTTGAAACTAATGGCGTTATGATCACTGGAACCAAAGTGTTCCCCTACACACACTTCCGTCACCTGTCCTAACTCATTTCCTAATAGGAGATCTAATATTGCGTCCTCTCCAGTTGGTACCTCTATATATTGATTTTGAAAGCTTTCCTGAACACATTTTACAAACTCTAACTCATCTAGACCTTTAACAGTATGGGGGTCCCAATCAATACGTGGAAAATTAAAATCCCCTACTTTCACAACTTTATGTTTCCTGCAGTTGTCTGCTATCTCTGCAGATTTGCTCCTCCAATTCTCGCTGACTTTTGGGTGATCTATAATACAACTTCATACCTTTCCTGTTTCTCAGCTCCACCCATATGACCTCTGTAGACAAGCCCTCTAATCTGTCCTGCCTGAGCACTGCTGTAACATTTTCCCTGACTAGCAATGCCCCCTCCCCCCAACCCTTCATCCCTCTGCCTCTATCACGTTTGAAACATTGGAACCCTGGAACATTAAGTTGCCAGTCCTGCCCCTCCTGTAGCCAAGTTGCACTAATGGCTACAATGTCATAATTCGATGTGTCAATCCACGCCCTCAACTTGTCAGAATTCCCCACAATACTCCTCGCATTGAAATGGACACACCTCTGAAGATTATTACCACCACACACAACCCTTCTATTTGTGACTTTGCATGAACCTTTAACATAATTTATTTTCACCCCCGCTCCACTATCTACTCTGGCACTCTGGTTCCCATCCCCCTGCAAATCTAGTTTAAACACCCCCCCCCCCCATAGCACTAACAAACCTCCCCGCAAGGATATTGGTCCCCTGTAGTTCAGGTGTAACCCATCTCTCTTGTACAGGTCCCACCTGCCCCAGAAGAGGTCCCAATGATCCTGAAATCTGAAACCCTGCCCCCCTACACCAGTTCCTCAGCCACGTGTTCATCCTCCAGAGCATCCTACTCTTACCCTCACTGGCACGAGCACAGGTAGCAATCCTGAGATTACCACCCTCAAGGTCCTGCTTTTTAACTTCCTACCAAGTTCTCTATACTCACTCTTCAGGACCTCCTCACTCTTTCTTCCTACGTCATTGGTACCGATGTGTACCATGACATCTTGGCTGCTCACCCTCCCATTTCAGAATGCTGTGCACACGATCAGAGCCATCCCTGACTCTGGCACCCGGGAGGCAATAAACCATCTGGGAGTCTCTGTCGCGACCACAGAACCTCCTGTCTGTACCTCTAACTATCGAGTCCCCTATCACTACCGCTCTCCTCTTCTTCCCCCCTCCCTTCTGCACTGCAGAACCAGACCACCAAACAAATGAAGTAAAACTGATTAATCAGGCTCTCAGTCCTTGGACCCAAAGGTGGAAAATATTCTGCAGTATACCTTTTCATTCATCTTTTTATAAGGTTACACAATATTATAGTAAATTTTCCAGTGAATGTCTTGAATTTAAAAAGGGTGTTTGGGAAGTGGACCTGAGCTGTATAAAGGCAGCAGGGGAACTGAAGTTTTGGTGAGTTTAAAAGGATAATGGGAACTGGAGAAGGAAGCACAGGAATTGGGGTCCAGGTGAATTGTAAGGAAACATGCAGACATCACCAATTACTCAAAAATTAGAAATGAGAAAATCTGCAGATGCTGGAAATCCAAGCAACACACACAAAATGCTGGAGGAACTCAGCAGGTCAAAGGTCTTATTGATCAAAATTTTGAAATAGGTTGGCGATTATCTGAATTTTACTCTACAGAGAGGACTGCACTTCTGTGCCATTAATATTTGGAGGACTGCTTTATAAAAATATTAGGGATATGGCATGATTTTTAACCATTGTAAGTAATGCTGCTAAGCCTGAAATTACTGTCGGGATTTTAGCTGAAATTATAAATTTCAATTAGGAGTAATTTAACCTAACCAATGCATGTCAAAGGAAATGTGTTTATACAGCAGATTTGTAAAGCCTTGGACACCGTACAGACTAATAATTCTGTGATATTCTGCACATGCTTTCAGTTTCCAAACACAAAAATCAATATGCCAGTTTTTAATCCTTTTTAATATTTCTGGCATTCTTGATATGTTGTAGTAGGGAATGCAAGCATTGAACTAAATTGACAATGTGTGGCAGTTTAATATTTGACATAAAATTGGCAAAATATTTTATTTTGTGGTGTTATATGAGGCTATTACATATAATCTTCTATGTAAATATACCCATGATGTATCGCTCAATGCTTTTCAATGCAAAGAACTATGGCCATCTTCCTTCTTTCCTTCTCACATGGTCCATCCTTTCAACAAGTGTCAGAGGTGGTTCAATGGGAGCATTATCAACTCTTGACTCAGAAAATGATGGTTTCATGTCCTACATCAGAGGTTAAACCATAAGATCTTGTAGTATTTTTGAAGAACAGTTGTCCCTCAATAAACATCCCAAAACTGACCATCTGATAATTATTACATTGCAGTAAGAGAGCAATGTGTGCAAGTTACTTATTTTCAAGAATGAGCACTTCAAACATATTTCACTTTAGAATGTTCTAAGAGCCGTTTTCTGTGAAAATCCATATCGCGGGTGCTGGGAATTTTCGATGGAAACAAAATGCTGCAAAACCTGAGGAGGTCAGACAGTATGTGAGGAAAGAGAGATAGTTAATTTTTCAAGTCAGGGACCCTTCTTCCGAACTGAGAAAGAAAGGAACAGGTTAGTCCAGTTAGTAGAGAGGGTGGAGAAGGGTGATGGATGGACTTAAATAATCAATTATGCTCTTGGTTTGCATTCTTCATCCAAACTTCTGCTACCCATACCTGCATCGTCCTGTGCTTTTCTCACTCCTGTGTGTTCTGACTTAGGTTTGATTCTATTAACCAATATTCTCATTTTAACATTGTAATCTAGAGTTATATAATACTCTGTAGCTAATATTGCGTTTGCCTTCCTTACCGCTGACTCAACCTGCAAGTTAACCCTTAGGGAATCCTGCACGAGGATTCCCAAGTCCCTTTGCATCTCTGATTTTTGAATTTTCTCCCCATTTAGTAAAAAGTCCATGCTATTATTCCTTCTGCCAAAGTACGTGACCATGCACTTCCCCACCACTTTGCTCATTCTCCTAATGTCTTAAGTCCTCTGGACACTCCTTTTCTCAACATTACCTCAACCTATCTTCATATCATCCACAAACTTGGCCACAAAGCCATCAATTCCTTCATCCAAATCATTAACATGTAACATGAAAAGAAGTGGGCTCAACACCGAAACCTGTGAAACACCAACAGTCATCAGCAGTTAACCAGAAAAGGCCCCCTTTATTCCCACTCTTTGCCTCCTACCAGTAAGCCAATTATTGCTAATATATTTCATGTAATACCAAAGGCTGTTATCTTGTTAAGCAGCCTCTGTGCGGCATCTTGTCAAGGGCCTTCTGAAAATCTAAATAAACAACATCCACTGACTCTCCTTTGTCTACCCTGCCTGTTATTTCCTCAAAGGATTCCAACAGATTTGTCAATCATGACTTACTCTAAATGAAACAATGCTAACTTTGACCTATTTTGTCATGTGCCTTCACATACTCTGAAACCTCATCCTTTAGTAATAGACTCCAACACCTTTTCAGGCATCTCATCCTTTAGAATACGTCTTCATCTTTGAGATGTACTTTCCTGCACCTTCCAAATTGCTCTCAGAAACTCCAGCCATTGCTATTCTCCTGTCATCTTTGCTCCTTGCAATCAACTTTTGCCAGCTCCTCTCTCATGCCTCTGTAATTCCCTTTACTCCACTGTAATACTGATACATCTAATTTAAGCTTTTCCTTTTCAAACTGCAGGGTGAATTCTATTGTATCATGATCACTATTTCTTAAGGGTTGATTCAACTTAAACTCCCTAATCAAATCTGGGTCATTATGTAACACCCAATCCAGAATTGCCATCCCCCTAGTGGGATCAACCACAAGCTCATAGGCATTCTACAAATTCCCTCTCTTGAGATCTAGCACCAACCTGATTTTCCCAATCTAGATGTATTGAAATCCTCCATGATTACCACAACATTGCCCCTTTTGCGTGCCTTTTCTATATCCCATTATAAGTTGTAGCCCACATTCTGGCTTCTTGAGGCTTACGTATAACTCCCATCAGAGTCTTTTAACCCTTGCAGTTTCTTAACTCAACCCACAAGGATTCTACATCTTCCAGTCCTATACCACCATTTTCTATTGTTTTGATTTCTTTTTTTTTACCAACAGAGCCACCCTACTCCCTCTGCTCTACTGCCTATCCTTTCAATACAATGTGTACCCTTTAATGTTAAACTTCCAACTATGATCTTCTTTCAGCCACGACTCAGCGATGTCCACAACGTCCTACCTGCCAATCTGTAACTACGTTACAAGAGCATCTACCTTATTCCATATATTACATGTATTCAGATATAGAATCTTCTGTCTTTTATTCATAACCCTTTTCAATTTTGGCCCCTTGTTACACTTTAACTCATCCCACTGGCTGCAAATTTGCCCTGTCATCTGCCTGTCAGTCTCACTGCACACTGCATCTAGTTGTATATTAACTGCCCCATCCTCAGCCCTATAACTCCGGTTCCTATCCCTCTGCCAAAGTTGTTTATACCCTCCCCAACAGCTCAAGAAAATCTGCTCGTAAGGATATTGATCCCCCTCGGGTTCAGGCATAACCTGTCCTTTTTGTACAGGTACACTTCCCCAAAAGAGATCCCAAATCCGGAAATCTGAAACCCTGTCTCCTGCACCAATTCTTCAGCCACACATTCATCTGCCAAATCATCCTAACTGGCACATGGCACAGGCAGCAATCCAGAGATTACTAGCCTGGAGGTCTTGCTTTTCAGCTACTGCATAACTCCCTGTGTTCTCTCTTCAGGACCTCCTCTCTTTTCCTACCTATGTCGTTGGTACCAATATGTACCACGACTTCCAGGTGTTCACCCTCCCCTTTAGAAAGCTGTGGACCCGATCCAAGACAACTCTAACCCTGGCACATGGAAGGCAACATACCAATCGGGTATTTCTTTCACGTCCACAGAATCTGTTGTCTGCTCCTCTAATTATAGACTCCCCTATCACTAGGGCACTCCCCTTCTCCCCACACTGAGATACACAACTGAATTTAAGGTTGGGCCAGTGTTGGGATAAACAGACATGGGCTATTTCAGAAGTTATTTTCAGTAAATGTTTTCCAATTAGTCTCATCAGGACAGAGCAGAGGAAATGAGAAGCAGGTTTTTTTTTTACATTATTGAGTGAGTAGCATTATCTGTCATGCATAAGAATGAGTACTCTGCCAATCTTTAATTCCTTTTGTATATGTTTCTTCTGGTCCTGTGCCATTTTCATGTTGAGGACACACTTGGCAAGCCGTGAAGTGATTGCTGGACATTAGCAGCATACACACAGCAGTAAGGACTGAAATCGTGAACGTGGAACAAGGAGCTCACTGTCTGTGAAGCCCATTCAAGTGAATATTCATGGCTCCAAATTAAAACATCTGGAGGATGCACAGTATTCAGAGAATACTGACTGACTGCAGTGGGCAAAGAATAGAGCGTTTGTGTGTTTCGCACAGCCATCACTCACTTCCTCCTAGCCCCCATAAATGGAGAAAATATGAACAGTGTCTTATTTATCAACCACATCACTAACACAGTATTTCATTTTGATGCCTCTCATCTAATGACAGGAACAAAAAAAAAATCGCCTGCCATTTCTGTCTCTGAAAATGCAAACCCAACCACCCTATAATAAAACTGAATTTTCACATGTCTCTGCTGACCCTATATCTTGTTCCCTTTCTCCTCTTGCACCTTTTCAATGTAATCCCTTAACGTTGAATGTTTTTTTCTGAACTAACTCTGGAGGTACAATCCACAACTTCACAACTCTCAATGGGAAGCTGTTTTTCTTGCTTGCTGTTGTAAATATGTAATGTTTAATGTTATGTTCATGCCTTGTCATTCCTGATGCTTAAGTAGCGTTATCGGACTGCTTCAATCAAATTCACCCTACTCACTAGCAACTTGCATCACCTATACCTTCTTCCTTCATAAGCTGATAATTTATAAATTTAAAAATGCCCAAATTGCTCATCTATCCAATGATTCCTGAGGGAAATACGTATATACGGTAAAGACAGAATCAGGCCCTGTTCTTATAATCAAATATATTGTGGAAAATCCCTATCTGGCAATATACAGATGGAGCATTAGAGACTTTGATGCCAAGAGAAAGCCTCTCACCTTGGACTGCTACCCCAATAGAAAGTGAGACTGAAAGACAACTGGATGGGGAATGAGATGCATGATTAACAAGAGCGTTAGGCTGAAATGCAGACAGAGTGTTTGCTCACAAAGATTTAGGTGTCCAACCAATGTGTGTCTCTTACTAGTGAAGACATGTATTCCTTCCTTCCAGCTTCCTGACCACTATCTTACCTTGGTGCCTTTCTCCATTAAGATAGTGAAGAGATGCTACCTGGCTATGCAGTGGTGGAAGAGCAAGAAGGCAATGTAAACAGAACTTGCACTGTGTGTAATTTATGTATTTATTTAGCGATGCAGAGCAGAATAGACCCTTCCAGTCCCTCGAACCACTCCACAACCCCAATTAACCCTAACCTAATCACAGGACAATTTACAATGTCCAGTTAACCTACTCAGTATGTCTTTGGGCTGTAGAGTGGAAACCGGAGCACCTGGAGACAAGTCACGCATTCCATGGGGAGGATGTACACGGACTCCTTATAGACGGCCTCGGAATTGAACTCTGAACTCTGGAATGCCCTGAGCCGCAATAGAATCATGCTAACTGCTACGCAACCTTGGCGTTTTAGCGGATAGCTTGGAGGTTGACACCCAGTGATTTTGCCTTTTGTATCCTCACCTATTCTCTCCAAGTAGCAAATTTCCCTACTTTCTGTCCTATCTGCAGTAAATGGGGAGCTTAGACTGTATTTACTGGTATCATACTGAATACCAGTAATTGTATAGACAGCTTGGGCAGAAAGAGATTTCTAGGTTACCTCGATCTTTCACATTCTTCTTTTCTGCTTTATGAATAACTGGTGGAAAGGGCTGTCCCATCATAACAATGAAGGTGTTTCGCTTGCAATAGGTCATTGTGAATCTTAATAGTTGCTATTGCAAGTACTGTACAGCTTCTATAGAGGGCTCCAGGCCCAGTACAGTGGTTTACCTTGTTAGGTACCATGTTGTAATCTGGGTTTACAGTATGTATGTAGTAGGTGTGTGTGTTCATATATATGTTACACAACAGAGGTAGGAGTCATAACATGAGCAGAAAGTCCCTGTCACAGTAACCACTCATTGTCCATGCAGGTCAAGAGCAGCGGGCAGAGTGGATTGACATAGAATACAGTATCATAAAATGCTGCCAGAATACCGGACGTCAACCAGCATGGTTTGCTCCCTGTGGTCAGAAAACAGCAGGAATGGATGTCCCTTTCGGTTCCAGTCTAGGTAAACAGTACTGCAAAGCAACGTGCATTCTGCAGCACTGGGAAGCCGACAATCTTCTCTAAATGATTCACACTCTCTACCTGTTTGTCTTTAGGAAGAGAGGCGTAAGGCCTTTTCAGATTCTACAATGTAGCAACGCACTCCAACGCAGCTTGACCTGCCTAGTGAACTTGCTTACGGTAACCTCTATGTTTACTTCAACCTCTTCATCTGATACACTATTACGCTGGGCTCCAACCCCTACTAAACTAGTTTAAACCATCCTGAGCCTTAGTGGCAAATCATCTTGCAGGGATATTGTTCCCCTTCAGTTCAGATGCATCCTGTTTTCTGTTACACATGTGACCTCTGCTCTAGAAGAGATCCCAATGGTCCTTCCCACCTGCACAAGCTCTTCAGCCACACATTTATTCAGTCTATCCTATTTCTACCCTCACCAGCTAGTGGTACTGGAAGTAATCCTGAGATTGCAAGAAGTACGGTTGTGCCCTTTAAGCTGTTGCCTAATTCCTCATCTCACTTCCTTCCAATGCTGTTAATATCATGACCTCTCACTCTTCACCCTCCTCTTTCAGAATTTCTTCCACCCATCAAAGACATCGCTGATCCTGGCATCAGGGAGGAATCACACCATCCTGAGCCATAGAAACCCCTATCTAGTGTCCCTGACTATGGAGTCCCTTGTCACTACTGTTTGCCTACACTTTAACCTTCCTTGCCATTTGTTGTGCTGTTGCTCTCAGTGGCACTAGCTTGTGGCATTTTTCCCCTGACATGCTATAGGCCTTAACAGTATCCAAAATAGTATACTTGTTAGTGAGCAGAATAGCCACATAAGATTACTGTGTACCTGCTTGTCATTCCTGGTAGTCACCCATCTATTTGACTGAACCTACACTGCAGCTCCTTTCCTAAAACTGTTATCTATAGCATTTATGCCTCCTACATACTCTTCAGTCAGTCTACTGCTGTTCTAACTAATCCATGTGATCTGAGATGAGCTTCAAATGTAGTTATCTAAGACTCTTGACTTCTCGATCTCCCGGATATCACAGAGGGAGCAAGGCTGCCTTCTCAGTCTCTTTAGTATACTCCTTAAACACTTAACAGTGTGTGGCCAAATTCTGCTGTAATTCAGATGACACTACCGTAGTGGGCTGGATCTCAAACAACGATGAGGTGGAGTACAGGAAGAGGATAGAGAGCTTTATCACGACCTCTGCCTCAGTGTCAGCAAAATGAAGGATGGTTCATTGACTTCAGGAAGAGGATTGAAGTACAAGTCCCTGTCTATATCGATGGTCCTCAGCTGGAAATGTTAAAGAACTTAAGGTTCCTAGGTTTAAATACTACCAACAACTTAGAACCATAGAACATTACAGCACAGAAACAGGCCTTTTGGCCCTTCTTGGCTGTGCCAAACCATTTTTCTGCCTAGTCCCACTGACCTGCACCTGGCCCATATCCCAACATACACCTCTCATCCATGTACCTGTCCAAGTTTTTCTTAAATGTTAAAAGTGAGCCCGCATTTACAACTTCATCTGGCAGCTCATTGCGGCCCACCACTCTCCATGTGTCTTCATCCAGCAAAATTTATACTCTGGCCAAAAAAGGACAGCAAAGCCTTTACTTCCTCAGACAGCGAAAGAAACTCGGCATGTCCCCAATGACTTACCAAGTTTTATAGATGCACTATAGAAAGCATCCTATCTGGGTGCATCACAACTTGGTACAGAAACTGCTCCATGCACCTGCAGGAAAATGCAGAGGGTGTGAATGCAACCACTCTCCCCTCCATTGACTCTGTCTACACTTCCTGCAGCCAAAATAATCAAAGGCATCTTCAGCTCATCTTTCCTCTCCCGTTCAGCAGAAGATACAAAAGCTTGGAAGTGTGAACCACCAGACTCAAGGATAGCTTCCATTTCACTACTATCAGGCTCCTGAATATGCTAGAGATGAATTCTACGTCTACGTCTACGTCCCAGTCTACGTCTTTGTGCCTCAGTACACTCAACAATAATTACATACCATATCTTCCAATATGTTTCTGTCTGAGAGAAACTTGTTTGTACAGAACCAGTAAAGTCAGTAGCAGTTCTTCCACACCTGGTGTATCTTTTTGATTTTGTTTTTGCAGCTTGAAGCCAATGCAACATCTGTAGAGCTGTAGCAACTGCCAAAAGGTATCAATTGGAAAAGAGATAATCACCTGTTTACTTAGCAACAGGCTGGGTACGAACTGCAACTGAGCCCACACTCAGCCGTGCAAGGTTCAGAATAGACAATAACTCTCTGGTGGTAATTCAGCATTGCACCATGACTGATGTGATGATTCAACTGCTTTGGATCATTCTAATGGAAGTCATCTGCACCCGCTTATGTCCTGAACAATGTGACACCCGAGCCAATTCATGCTACAAATCAGTGTGTGGGCATGATGAACATTTGAGCGGTAAACTCACAGGCAGTACTGAGCTCAGTTTATCATTGTGTTCTGTATCTCCAAGAGAGGGAAGATGAGAAATACCGAATTTTTGTATGCATAATTACAGCAGCGTCTTTTATCTGCATCTGAAAATAGAATCCTTACAGAGATTGTCTGCTGGCCTGGGGCCATATTCATGCTGTGCACACATTTGGCAACTGTCTGATATATATTGTACAAACCTCTTACACCACACAGCATTTACACCCTCTATCAAAGTATTGTTCAGTGAAGGGAATTGTTTGTACGTTGGAGGAAGCAGGTGTACTGTATTAAAAATAGAGTAATAAAGGGAAAGGATGCAGATAAAACAGATCAGACATGATTAAAACAAGGAAAGGTGAGATATGGAAACAGATTGAATAATATATTCAGATTTCTCCTTTTGGTGATTGGATGGTGTTTGCAGATTTCATCACAGTGTACCACCAATCAGAATCAGGCTACTGTTGCTGATGTGTGTGCCAATCTGGTAACTACCTCTCTACGCAGCACCATACCTAACAGGAGTCTGCAAGCAATGAAAAAAATAAACCTCTGATTGGCATCTGCATCCATAATGTTGCTGAGAGCAGACCCGGCAGAGGAAGATTGTCGATCAAGTGTGGGGCTTAGGACCAGCTGCCTCAGCTGCTGTTTTTAGAATTAACAATTTACGTCGTCGGCTTGAGAACAAATAGAGGGAGGAATACATAGGAAATGGACAAAAGGACCATTTCTTGTTAAAATAACGAGCCACGAAGAATAACACAAAGAATGTAAGTATTCTTTTCACGTTGCCATTTTTGTTGTTATTTTGATGCTGTCCTGATGGAGCCTTGCTATGAATTTATGCAGTTGTGTTGAAGGTTTTTTTTAACAGCAGCTAATAAATATCAATTATTGTATCTGTTTAGTTGCTGGATGTTTTTGTGCCCTCCATCTTTGGGATTCTGATGGGGACCAGCGAGGCAGCACTTCGGATGGAAAATGTTGAGCTGAAGGAGGAGTGGCAAGATGATGATTTTCCCAGGTTAGTTATCCAGATGTTTGCATATCTACTCATTTACATGAAAACTGACAGCCCATCAATTTCCAGTGGGATCACTCTTGTGGAAGCCGTGGGCCCTCAGAGACACAAAGCCGTGCTGCAGATATTTATGGTGTTAACTCTTTCACTGCCTGCCTCACCACAGTGGATTCAAATTCATTGCATAACCTTGCAGACTTTCAATAACATAATTTTAAACCTCGGCTTTCAATGTCTTAGCTGAATGGATGGCAATCTTGCCGCTGATCTAAAGAATGGTGGAGGATTCAGGTGGGGAAAGAGATCAACTGGGTCCCTAATCCTGATTTCTGGGATCCCTGCTGGGCAATCTGCTCTCTGGCTGTGAAAGCAAGAGAAAATATTGTAGCTAAGTATTGCAATATTCATGCAGCTGAATAGACTCTGTCATATATCAAAGAAGAAACTGGCTTGGATAGGCTAGTTCGACAACTATTCATATCTTCATGAGAGAACGAAAGAACAATTTTGAGTAAAAAGTAATTAATAAATTAAAGGTAGTGTTTGCAGCAATGGGTCAACTACTGTATATAGCTCAGTCCAATAAGTGCATGTAAAATGTTAATACTTAAATTCCTGTTATTCCTTTTGAATCAAATTAACTTTATACAATCACAGGGGTCAATCTTTTATAAGCTGTTGCAGCCAAATACTCCAATAATAATGCCACAAACAACTCTTTAACTATGAACAATTGCAGAAGGAATGTTGACTTGGCAATGAAATGGTTCTTGCAAAATTAAGGTAGGAAATGCTGATCAAAGTTGTATCAGTCAGGAGTAGAACAGTGTTGATCAGAGAACAATTAACACATTCCAGTTTTGATGAGGAATCCCTGATCTGAAGTCAGATCTGCTTTTGCCCCTACCGACGTTGCTTGTCCTTCTGGGTGCTTCCAACATTTTAAGATTTGTTTTCGGATTTCAGGCATTTGCAGCTTTTTACTGCAGTCAATGCTCGTCCAGTTAGATCTCTACCAGTGGAATTGCCGGAAGATAACATAGTGTTAGCAGTTCAGAAGAAGCCTGCTAAAAATACCTGGGGCGGGGGTCCAGGGCTTTATAATGTATCACAGAATGCAAAAGTAAGGTATTTAGCTACACCTTTATAATCCACTTGAAAGCAATTAGCCAGAGTGTTGTGTCTTTCTTGAAAGACCAGAATATGGTAGGAAAGGAAGGGATTTGAATTTATGATAGTGATTGATAGCGCAAATGAGAAACTGTTTCCACTGGCACAATTGTTGTTAATCAAAGACTAGAACAGTGATTTAAAAAAAAAGAAACAAGGAAAATCACAGCTCAGAAAGTCAATGGAAGAAACAAATACAACTTTTGGAAGAGAATTATAGTCAGTGGCCATTTTATTAGGTACACCTGCTCATTGATGCAAATATCTATGTGGCAGCAACTCAATGCATAAAAGCACACAGATGTGGTCAGGAGGTTCCACTGTTGTTCAGACTAAGCTTCAGAATGTGGAACAAATGTGATCTAAGTGCCTTTAACCGTGGAATGATTGTTGGTGCCCAATAGGGAGGTTTGAGTACCTCAGAAACTGCTGATCTGGGATTTTCATGCACAACAGTCTCTGGAGTTTACAGAGAAAGGTGCAAGAAACAAAGAAACATCAGCGAGCACCAGTTCTTAGGCCAAAATGCCTTGTTAATGAGAGAAGTCAGAGGAGAATGGTCAGACTGGCTCAAGCTGGCAACAGTAATTCAAATAACCATGCACTACAACAATAGTGAGCAGAAGAGCATCTTTGAATGCACAACACGTTGAACCTTGAAGTGGATGGGCATGAGCATACAGAAATACATTCAGTAGCCACTTTATTACTTATCTTCTGTACCTAATAAAGTGACCACAGAGTGTACTCCTGTGTTTGAAAAGGAAAAGAATATGGGAACTTTGAGCAAACAGCCAGCTTCTAATAGAGCCAACTAGCTGCTTTCATGCCTGAATTATTATCAAACCTTATCTGGAGGATGAGAGCTCAGTGCTGGGCTGGGTTTCATGTTAAATCCTGGAGTGAGACCAGTCCCCTAAATTTCATATTTCCTTATATGACTGGAATTGGGAGATTTCATAGATTTGTTCTAGAGAACCACCTGGTGGTTGGAATCCAGAACTACACCATGATCACCGAAGAAATTTTAGCACTAGAATAATACACGCTGAATCAGAATCAGTAAAGGGTTTATTATCACTGATATATGTCATGTAATTCATTGCAAGTAGTGCAAAATAGTGATTGTGAGGTAGTGTTCATGGGTTCATGGACCATTCAGAAATCTGAAGAAGCTGCTCTGGAAACATTGAGTGGGCATCTTCAGGCTCCGGTACCTCTTCCCTGATGATATTAATGAGAAGACAGCATGTCCTGAATGGTGAGGGTTCTTAATGATGGATGGCGCCTTCTTAGGGCACCACCTTTTGAAAAGTCCTCAGTGATGGGGAGGGTTATGTCCATGATGGAGCTGTCTAGGTCTACAACCTTCTGTAGCCTCTTGCAAACCTCCATACTAGTCAGTGTGTTCTCCACAGAGAGACATCTATATATATTTATACATCTGTAGAAAGTTGCTCTAGAGTCTTTGATGACATACAAACCCGCACAAACTCCTGAATGAAATCTAGCCACTCATGTACCTTCTTTGCATCAATGTGTTGGGCCCAGGATAGATCTTTTGAGATGTTGACACCCAGGAAGTTAAAGCTGCTCATCCTTTCCATTGCTGACCCCTCAATGAGGACCAGTGTGTGTTCTCCTTCCTTACGTCCATAGTGAATTCCTTAGTCTTGCTGACATTGAGTGCAAGTTTGTTGTTGCGATACCACTGAACCAGCCGATCTATCACTCTCCTGTTCACTTCCTCATCACTATCTGAGATTCTGCCAACAAAAGAGGTGTCATCACCAAGAATGTGTTCGACTGCAGACTGCTGAGATGTTGATGGACTCAGGGTCCTGGACTGTATTTTTTTGTGTAACTGTATTTTACTGATATCTTATACATGCTATCTGTGCCCTGTGCTGTGTGTGACTGTTGGTACTGTGTTCTACACTTTGGCTCCAGAGTAACACTGTTCTGTTTGGCCGTATTCATGGAATTCATGTGTGGCTGAATGACAATTAAACTTGAATTTGAACTTGAAATTGAATTCATAGATGGTATTTGAGCTGTGCCTGGGCACAAATTCATGAGTGTAGAGGGGGTAGAGCAGACGGCAAAGAATGCATCCTTGAGGTGTACCTGTGTTGATTGCCAGCGAGATATTAATATCAGTCTGGACTGACTACGGTCTGGATGAAAAGTCAAGGACTCAGTTGCAGAGGGAGGTACAGAGGCCTCAGCTTTGAAGCTTGTTGATTAGTACCAAGAGTATTTAGAACATAGAACATAGATCATAGAATAGTACAGCACATTACAGGCCCTTCAGCCCACAATGTTGTGCCGATCCTCAAACCCTGCCTCTCATATAACCCCCCACCTTAAATTCCTCCATATACCTATCTAGTAGTCTCTTAAACTTCACTAGTGTATCTGCCTCCACCACTGACTCAGGCAGTGCATTCCCGCACCAACCACTCTCTGAGTGAAAAACCTTCCTCTAATATCCCCCTTGAACTTCCCTCCCCTTACCTTAAAGCCATCTCCTCTTGTACTGAGCAGTGGTGCCCTGGGGAAGAGGCGCTGGCTGTCCACTCTGTCTATTCCTCTTAATATCTTGTACGCCTCTATCATGTCTCCTCTCATCCTCCTTCTCTCCAAAGAGTAAAGCCCTAGCTCCCTTAACACCAAATCTGTTAGGTAGGAAGTGCCTATTCCATACAAAGTATTCCTACTGTATCATGGTTAGTTCTCTGATCATTGCTTGAAGTGACCTATTGTGGTCTGGAACTCTGATCGCTTGGTGCTGAAATTAACAATCATTAAGAATGCACTTAGATGTTGAGGAGCACAATTTTCAGAATTATTTTACTTCACATAAAAAAACTTGTCTAGGCTCTTTCTGATATGAATTGCATTTGTATCTCTGTTTTAATCGCAATCTCAAGGCAATGGTCCTCTTTGAGGGAAAATTAGTCTACTCTATCATGAGAATGAACCTCTCTCATAATTGCTGGGATAGTTCTGTTTATTTTATGCAATGTGTGAAGACCAGCCAGATTCAAAACCCAACCTTCCATCTTTTGACTCCCCATCTGAATGACATCGATGTCTTACCTCAGAACCATGAGATGGATGGAACACCTGTTCCCAAAAGAACATTATTGAACCATTTGAAATTCATTTTATCATCGTGGATAGTAGCTATTTAATCGACTGAAATTAAATTCTGCAGCTGTGTTGGATTTTGAACACATTTTCTATTCCCTCTTGTTGCTTTGCTGTCCAATAATAGAAACAAGGAATAGTATTGCTTTTATGTAGTGCTTTTCATTGTAGTAAGATAATCTTGCAGCCAATGAAATACTTCTCAATTGTGGCCTTACTCGAAACTCTGACAACAGTGAGTGGGTGATGCTGTTAGAACAAGAAAGTGAAGTTCTCCCATTACCCACTAGCAATTGGAAAGTGGCTTATTAAATTAGTATTATCCAAAGCAAGGCTCCAGAAATCAGCTCACCGAGGCAACAGTGAAGGTAGGGAAATTGTGGATGTGGACCTGCAGCTGATCCCAGCTTCCCAGATGATGGATATTTGGAATATTGTTGGATATTCTCACTGTGTCATGAAGGAGAAAGAAGGAAAATGAGCATTTCAGGTCTCCACAAAATATCATTAAACTGAAATGTTAACTATTTTATCCGTCCAAAAAAACTGCTAAGTATTTCCTGTCAATATTTTAGCTTATCCCGGCAAAGTACCCAAGAGTAGCTGAGCCAGTGTGATGATCCTATATACCTTGAGGCAATTTAATGTGAATTTTCTGGAACTGTAGAGACAATCCAGTGCCCATTAATTACAGGATGCAGGTGTTTAAATTTCTATTGTGCTGCATATTTGAATTAGAGACAGCAGGTCAATTCCAGATTCTAGACAACTTCTATAAAATCAACATTCAGTGTGAAGAAAGAATGAAAAACTGAAAGCAAAAAATAGCCAAACATAGAGTGGGCTGAAATTTTCAGAAACCCATGGATTGTTACAATACATATCTCTTTGGAATGTCACAGCAAATTCTTTCCCAAACCATTATATGTGCATCCTTTCCACAAAGCTTTAATTATACTTTGCTGTTAAGGTCACAGACATCAACAGATGGCTGCCCTGTCTGTATGAATGAAGTGGAAATATCAGCCTCATGAAGTTGACGACAGGAGCTTGAGACCACTGTAGATAGGACTGACATGGCAGCATTCAGGATGCAATTTGTTACTAATACAGTGTCCTCTAATTCAATTGTAATTCCAAATAGACTATTTATTAATTATATATCATCTAGTTGATTTCACCTCTAACCTAGATAATGTGGAACCATTCACTTTTTTAAAATGGTATAGTATCATAGAATATTGTTGAAACAATCATAGGATTGTCAACATCTTTATGTAGTACTGGGTACTGGCTGCAAACTGGATTATATAATATGTATGAAAGTTGACTGCATTATAAAGGGAGAATATGAAATGTCAAAATTACAAATAATACTTGCAGCCATCCAATTTTATTCCTTGCCCTTGGAAAATGGTCCCATTCAGTATAGTTCGACTCTGAAGTACGAACTGATGATGGTGTCAGTGGAACCTATGCAGCAGCAAGAATTTAGCTTCCTCTTTCTAGACAGATGGAGGAAACCTTTCAGTAGCTAAAATTGCAGTAATAAAGTATATTTCCATCTGAATCAAAAACATTTTTTATATTTTGCTTCCAAAACATAAATGATTTAAAAGCAGGTGTAAACAAAATCATTCAGTGTGTGCCAAAGTAAGAATACTTCAAAATATAGCAGATAGGTATAAAACTGTGCCCTTTTGTCCAGGATTAATTCTTTGTTCCTTTCAGCCTAAAGAGAAGTCGATCCCCATGGAGATGTTGGACATGCTCAGTGTGCATCTCACTTATTGGAATTGCTTAGCTTGTTCCATTCAATTCACAAAGGGGGTGTGAGTTTACTAATATAATATTCCTTACATGGAAACTTACCTCAATCATGTAACAGATATATCCAAAAAGATGGTGATAGGACTGTAAATCCCAACTGTTTTGCCAGACATGTTTCTGCAAAGGAAGGATTATTTCTACACGTTCTTTTTACTTGTGCCCTGATGTCAATAAATCCTTGCCAACAAGGTAAGATACCATTTTGATCTGAGTGCGATGTCCTGAATAGTTGTGTAAAAATGAAACAAGATATTAATATTTGAACAAATTTAAATGTGTTTACAGTCCTTTGGTTTGTTTGCTGTGCTTATAAGAATTTGAATCTGCTGATGCTTGAGGTGTTATGCATATTTGATTATATACCGGTGTTTAATTATTAGATCAGTGCAACAAAATGCAGCACTGCCCAGCTCTTCACTCGTGCACTTCCATTTTGAATCCAGTTATCCTGCAGCGTTTAAACCTGGATTCCCATGGTTCATGCTGCCCTGTACTGCTGCAAGTGTGTGAATAAAACAGCACAGTCTGAGGATTAGTGGTACAATTTCCCCACACCTAGAGCAGCCTAAAATACCAGCTGATGTGCAGTGTAAATAATATTTTGGACTCATTCTGGCACCTACAGAACTTTGCTGTGTCGTTCTCTGTAGGTAAACAGACTGCCCAGTATGACATTGAGCACTGGGCCTGCAGGTCTTGGCCTCAGAGAGAGAAAAAAGCCCCAGGCTAGAGATCCTGGTCCCAGTCATTTATTATTTTCACTTTTCATAAACGGTGAGTGTGTTCCATGAACACAGAGCCTACCCCCTGAAGGTTCCTTGGTTAGAATAGCCTACTAACACTCTCTGCCTCACTATTAACTTCAAATATGATGCCCACCAATGAGTAACCTAAGATTACCTAAGATCACAAATAAAGAATGGCAATTTGGCAAGATAATGGAGGTTAGTAAACGTTAGGCTATTCAATAGAAAAAATGGACAAGAGTATTACAAAAAAATCATGATGATTAACTTGTAGGATGTTCACAATAGAAATGCCAGGATTTGAATACTGAAGCAGAGAAAATATCTGGCTATTATATGTCTGCAAGAGTGAGCTGAAATCCAAATCCATTTGATGAGAAGCAAAATAGTTACTAAGGCAGCACCTTGGCAATGTTCCAATATGTATTATTCACTAAATTACTTTTCATGTATAGCAGATTTATGCACAAGAAGATTCCAAAGTTGCAGTGAAATGTATGACCAGTGGAAATCTTCTCATGTTGTGAAGTGGGATCTTAATATTCACCTGAATCTTTATTGATAATTTTAAAAGTGAGATTAATTTTGTTTTTGAATACTGAGTATATTAGTGCATATAAAATCAAGGCAGTGGATGGAGCCAGTGTACCTGTAGTTAATCCTCAGGTCACTGACCAACCTACTGTGTAATGTAATTAAGTTTCGATCAATTACTGTACAATAATTTTATTTTACTCTACAGACCAATACCAGAGGAACAAACGATGGATGTTCTCGGACGATTACCAGCTCTGGAAAACAGAACATGTGAGTCAATCTGTTATATTTTGTGGTAAATTTGAATTCATCAGCATTAAACCTGTTAGTGCTAGGGAAACAAAACACTAATCACCAGCCCTGTGGTTTAACAAAGGACAGATTGTAAAGATATGGGTTAGCTTTATTTTTCACATGTTCATAGGAAATGCATTGTTTCCAAAGTGTGAAATCGACAAGGATTGTGCTGGGCTGCCCACAAGTATGGCCACGCTTCTGACACCAACATAGCATGCCCACAACTGACTAACCCTAACCCTATGTCCCTATGTCTTTGAAATCTACCTGGAAAAAACACATATGGTCACAGAAAGAATATATGGACAGCAGCAGGAATTGAATTCCACTTTTACAGCTTGTGCTGTAAAGTGTTACACCAGCCACTACGCTACTATGTCTACCTCCCACAAGGGCAGTTAAACTGCCCCATTTGAGGCATACTCCCATTTCCACCTCATCAGCCACCTGTTTAGTTAGTGGACAGGCCCTTGACAGCTATTATTTTCTAAATGGGATCAATGGTGTGTGGATTAATTGGATGAAGGTCTCTTTAAATTTGTTCCCTGTTGTCTCTTGCAGCCAACAGAGGGAACTTCATCCTTTCTGTCTGGGTTAGAGGTAAACCCACATTTATTAAGCAAAAGATAGATCTTGATTTCTTGTGCCACTCAACAGACTATCATTGCCGTTATACCTAGAGGTGAAAAGACTTTTGTTACCCACTGAACAATGCACTTCTGCCTCTATTTAGAAAATGTTGTTTTCTCTGTTATTTTTCTTAACTCTTTGTAGCTCCACCAACCCCACCCCCCCAGAAATAATGGTGCAATGGTTATATTTTTACAGTAGAAGTGCAGAAAATATACTTAAATCCAATCATGCCTCTTTGAAAATCTGAATTCAGTTTGAAAAAAGACATCTGGATGTCGGAAATGTGTTGTCTTTTAAGCCCATTTGACTCATTTAAAGAAGATTTGGGCACTGGACCCAAATCTTAGAAGTAAATAGCCAACAAAACTGTTGCAATGCATCTTCCCCAAAAGGACTGGAATATTTCATGAAGGTGCTCACTGTCACCTTCTTGAGGACAATTAGGATGGACAGTAAATGCTAGCCTTGTCAGTACGACACTAGGAATCCAGTTATACCAAACTACTGCAAAAGATTTCAAGAAGATAACCTCCGCCTACTGCCATTTCATGGCATTGTCACTGACACCCAGAATGAATTTATAGAAATATTTAACAGCTATGTATTAGACAGATCAAATGTAGGTGTGATGGCAGTGACCAAGTACATATTATTACAAATCCTCACAAGGTATTTTGATTCCTTTTGCAAAATGTCCAACTTGGGTTTCAGAGGTTAAAGGGCCATGGGCTATAATGAAGTACAATTTAATTTTGCTTGTTAATGTACATTAATTGATAGGTACATGGAACTTAGAACAATAGAGGGAATGCAGTAGGGAAATTCCAGTCAGTTTCTAGAGTAGGATACATGGTTGGCACAAAATTGTGAGGCCGAAGGGCCTGTAATGTGCTGTAGATTTCTATGTTCTATGTTCTATTAAATGAGGCACTCACTTAGTAATGCTAATAACGGTTTCTTCCTTGCTTCCAGTGCCCCCTAACACATTGAATATTAATGGGAATAATCCAAAGCGCAAAACTCTTGTTGCACCAGAAATTAACATCTCCCTGGATCAGAGTGAGGGCTCCATCCTGTCTGATGACTATCTGGACACACCCGATGACCTGGACATTAACGTAGATGATCTGGAGACTCCGGATGAGACAGACTCCCTGGAATATTTGGGAAATGGAAATGAGTTGGAATGGGAAGGTAATTTTGAGAAATTGCTTCGGGTTTCAATATGATTTCCACCTATCTGAACTGGGAAATGCTTTTGAAAGCAAATCAATTGTGGACGTGAATTCATACTGTTAGACTACATTTTTTTTATATAGGCGAAGGATCCTTGAGGAACTCACCCAAAGGTTTTGTATCCTTATAACATTCACTCGATGGCCACATGATTGGGTACACCTGCTCATTAATGCAAATATCAAATCAGCCAGTCATACAGCAGCAACTCACATAAAAGCATGCAGACATGGTCAAGAGGTTCAGTTGTTGTTCAAACTAAAGATCAGAATGGGCGGAAAAATGGGATCTAACTGACTTTGACCATGGAATGATTGTTGGTGCCAGATGGGGTAGTTTGAGTATCTCAGAAACTGCTGATCTCTTGTGATTTTCACGTACAACAGTCCTAGAGTTTACAGAGGATGGTACAAAAAACAAAAAAAAAACTAGAGAGCAGCAGTTTTGTGGCCAAAAATGCCTTGTTAATGAAAGAAGTCAGAAGAGAACGGCTTATCTGGTTCAAGCTGACAATAAGGCAACAGTAACTCGAATAACCACGTGTTCCAACAGTGGTGTGCATCCCTGAATGCACAACACGTCAAACCTTGCCGTGGGTGGTCTACAGCATCAGAAGACCATTTAGATATACTCAGTAGCCACTTTATTAGGTACAGGAGGTACAGTACCCAATAAAGTGGCCACTAAGTATATATTACTTTGACACAGGTTTTTAGGAGTATCCATAATGAGGGATTAAAAGTCAGAGCACCAAGCATTCAAGTCCTAAAAATGCTCAAAAACAGTGGGTGAGCTATGGTGTAGAAGAAATCTTATTGTTTAGTTATCCTACCCAGAGCTCACTATTGATTACGCCTGTGCAGTTTGCCCTGTAATGGGTCCATTGTTGTCTGCTAGATATTTGGCTCAGAGTGGATAGGATGTCTTTCCCCAAGTAAAGAGCAAGACTGGTATAAAGACTAATTCTGCAAAAATCCACAAGTTAGAGATTAGAAGATTGTAGGTTCAGTTTTCTCCCCAGTGTTTATCACTAATAAGGCTTCCTGCTGGCAGGGTAGCCTTGCAAAACGCAAGGCTATGCAGTATAAGTAATGTCAGTGTAATGTGAATAGAGCTTACCAGCTGTGGGATAGTGTAGCTGTCTCCCATGGATATGACAAGTATTCATTTAGTAATGATGCAAGCATTAAGCATTGTCATTAAAAGGTAATGATGGGTGTGTGAATCTTTCCTGCTGTCTCCAAATAAAGCCTGGAAAACAGTTTGATTTTGTGTCTTCTTCCAAATGGCAAAGTGACTCGTGGAATATTTTGTGTAACATTAAGACAAAATACTAATTCTAATACCAAAGAGAACAAATTAAGCGAATAGCTTCAGGTTATCATGCAAGTGAGTTGCAATCTGTTGATAAATTTAATCTGCATTGTGACTACAGAACCTTTTGAATCCAATCCCAAGAGCAATTTGATCTCACTGTTGAATACATGGTGGATGATAACGTGCAGGGATTAAATCAAATAGTAAAATATATTACAAAAATGTGATAGCAACAAAGTGCATTGTAAAAAATACAGAAGGAACTAATTGTGACACTGTGCAGTAGATAAAAAAATCTAATATTTATCTTTACAAGTTCTCTCTTTATATCCATCTTGCTATAATGTGATCGTCCACAGCAACTTCCGGCATGCATAGCCTATCTTCCTGTCCTGTCTTTCTCACATTTTATGAAAAGTTTTTTCGGTATGCTTTTGTGTTCACACCTAAAATGGGACCTATTTATGTAAACAAGTCATTTGTGAACATGTATTCACCACACCCATTTGAAAGTGAGCTGTACATTGTTCTGAATACAGCAAACTTATGCACAAGTATCCAAGGCAGGTGATCACCAAGGTTTGTGCTTCTCAGATTATCTTAAAATGACTTTGGAAAATGAGGGGATAGCTACATGTTGTATATCGAAGTCTCAGGGAGATAGACCTCGCAAACTATTTACCTCTACCTAACCCAAGAACTACCTGAGAAAAATGATGAATCATGGGATGATGGCTGTGATGACTAAGTCTCACAAGTGAACTCCTCTTCCTGTATACCACCATGGAGGTTAAATTTTGTTGGCATTTGCTTTAACTGAATCTTAAAAACGTTCTCCTTCAGTTTATCTGTTGCCTTTTTCAGTGAATCAAGGCAGGATTCTCTTCTGTAAGCGATGGGCTGAAGAGAGGCATGTAATACTTGCCTTATGTACCAATAACTTCTAAATCAAAACAAGGGTTATAGTGAGATCCAACTGTGACCTTATACAACCTCACTAATAATCTATTTCTGTTCATACTCAGTTTTCAAAAACTATGATTAGGTATATATTTCAGATGACTAATTGCATTGGTTGAGAGAGACAGGGAAAGGAGTAAAAGAAGGCTCAGTGGAATAGACTTAAAATTAAAAGGGATTGAAATATAGAAGGATTATGAAAGAGACTGAGGAGCAGATGGCCATTGGTGTCCAGCAGAAAGGGCTTGAGAGAGGAACCTGGAAGAGAAAAAAGAATTAGTTTAAGATGGAGAGCCTACAGAGAAAGACGCCAATAGATTAAAATGTAGATAAATGACCTACTCGTTGAATTGGCATTCTTTTACACACACAAAAATTGCATCCAAACAACACTTCTGGGAAAAACCAATACAAAAAAAAACAAACAGAATGGTGAGAGGATGTAGAAAGCTGCTTGAATGTAGAGACTATCCAGCCTGTGAACTAATAAGTGGAGTGACGGGAGTGCTTGGAGGATTAATTAAAGATGAGGTGAGCAGTGGAGATAGAGGAGATGGATGCAAAGTGGAATAGAAATTCAAAGGGATAGAAATTTTGTAAGTTGTAATGGGAATATTGGAAAAATAAAGAAGAGGTAGAGAATAAAATCAGACTGGGAAACTAGGGAGAGAGTTGGCGAGGGCATATTTTTCAGACTTCTGCACCCAAACTGGTCTGAATGTATTGCTGGCTCCTTTCATTGGCATTTACTATCCAGAACCTCTCAACTGAAGTGAAAGGAAGAGGAACAGGATGGAACAGAAAATAAAGTATCTACGGTAACTGACAAGCAAAGAGAACAGAAAGCCAAAAAATAAGTAAGAAAGACAGTGAGAAATCAATACCGTAATTTACATTAGAGATACCACTTTCTATGCTATCACATTATAAAGATAATAAGATTGAATAATAGCACAAGTTTCCCCCACTATCCGAAGGTAGAGCATTCCTATGAAACCTTTCGTAAGCCGAAATGGCGTGGTGAAGAAGCAATTACCATTAATTTATATGGGAAAAATTTTTGAGGGTTCCCAGACCCAAAAAATAACCTACCAAATCATACCAAATAACACATAAAACCTAAAATAACACTAACGTATAGTAAAAGCAGGAATGATGCCGACTAAAAGAGACCACTTTGCTACAAGCAGAACCAATAGTAACATCAGCAGCTTTCAAGATTCTTTCTCTCTGCGTGTAAATAGTACAAATGGTGGATGCAGGCAAGTTCAATGCACTCACAATGTCTTTATTTCATTCACCACGATCAAAACGCTTAATTGCATCCAGTTTTACGCTAAGCATAGCTCCCTTATGAGCTCTCTTAGGCTTTTCTGATACTTTAGGACACATCTTGCTAACGGATGCACAAAATAAATTGAGATAAAGCACAGATGCTCACAGACTCAGTTCAAAGCCATGGCGGCTTGATGCCGAGGTGCTGAGTGTAGTTCCTGGGCAAGGAGCTGGGCGGCGCCGCTCACACTGAACGCTATTTTTGCTTTTCGCCTTTTTTCGTAAAAGCAAAAATCCTCTTTATATTTCTTTCGGTTAGTGAAAACAGGTACTAATGTAGGTCTTTCTTAAAAGCGAAGTGGCATAAAGCAAACTTTCGAAAAGTGGGGGATACCTGCACTCTAAAATCACATCCTAGCTACAAAATCTTGCTCCTAATTTTTATGATTTATTGCCACTCAATGTTAACACCTTCCATGACAAGGGGTCCAGTGATCTTCTATGTAAAGGAAGATGCCTATCTAACCTATTACACTGTATCATACTCTTGTCTGTCGTGGAATTGTAATACTTCTGGTTTGCTGCAATGAGACTACTATATGTATATAAATTGCAGAATTCAAACAATCAAATGAGGACCCTGCTCCATATATCCGCTGTTCTCCAACCCGGGCCACTATATATAATCTTGACTGAGATTGACTTAAATTAGGAATGTAAGGTCAAAGTTACTTTGATTACATGGAGTTTATGGAAGGCATGTTTCAATATGTCAGGGTTTCTGAGCATGGTTACTTACACCAAGCAACATGGGGGTAGAAAGTAATTTTTAGTCTCTGTAGTTTGGCTGAATTAATGAATATAGCGACAACGTTTAACACTGACCTGCAATCATTGGAATAACAGTCTATGAATAGTTCACTGATGCTGCCTTACTTTCTCTCCTATGTGGACCTCCCATTTCTATTAGTAACACAAGAGATTCTGCAGATGCTAACAATCCAGAGTAGCACACACAGAACTCAGCAGGTCATGCAGCTTCTATGGAAGGGAAAACAGTCGATGTTTAAGGCCGAGACCCTTCATCAGGACTGTAAAGGAAGGGGGAAGAGCCAGATTAAGAAGGTGGGAGGAAGGAAAGGAGCACAAGCTAGAAGGTGAGGGGGAAGGTAGAAGGTTACGAAGGGGGATGAAGTGAGAAGCTGGAAGGTGACGGATGAAAAAGGTAAATGGCTGAAGAAGAAGGAATCTGTTAGGAGAGTGGACCATGGGAGAAAGGGAAGGAAGAGGGGAACCTGTGGAAGGTGATGCACAGGTGAGAAGAGAAGGGGTAGGAGGGTAGCCAGAATGAGGAATGGAAAAAGAGCGAAGGGGGAGATGGAGAAATTGCCGAAAGTTAGAGAAATCAAGGTTCATGCTGTCAGGTTGGAGGCTACCCAGATGGAATATGAGGATTTGCTCCTCCAACCTGAGATTCTGTTAGTAGCTTTGACAGATGCAACAAGGAATGTCACGTAGCTGATTATAATGCTTTAGTTTAACTCTTCCAACTCATTGATATAATTTTTTAATGGATTCCTTTGAAAATGTTTGAAAGGAGTACGAAATATCAAATGACAATGGCTGTCAATAAATTGGTTATAGTTTTGCTGTCCAGTATGTCAGAATTACATGAATGGATCTTTGGTCTGTGCGAGCTGGTTACTGGGTTATATATAGTAGCTATGTTTGGTGCCTATGTTCAAATCATCCGGGGTCCCAGATGCCAGCCCGTGTCACCTGTGGCTCTGATTTTTACATCTGGTCAGTTTAGGTACCAGACTTTACCCAGTGTTTGTGGAACACTGTTTAGAAAAGAGAAGAAGGGAGAGAAAGTGTAGGGAATGAAAGATTGATCAAATGAAGATGGTCACGTAGTATTTAATATTTAGTATTTAATAGTATGGTCACATAGACTCATGAAGGACATTCACAATGCACTCACTGCCTGTCTTCCAGATGACACTCCAGTTGCAAGTGCTAAAAATTCTCCCAGTGGAAAGGGGGGCTCCTTTGAAGATGGTACAGCAGAGGATGGTGAAGCCACCAATGGGAGGCTGTGGAGGACAATCGTCATCGGAGAACAGGAGCACAGGATTGACATGAAAATCATCAGGCCATATATGAGAGTGGTAACACACGGAGGTAGGAACGATCAACCAGTCTGATGGACAGTGAAGAGAGTTTTAATCTGTTGATTTAATAATCTTATCAGAGACATTTTAAACACATTCTTTGCCAAAACTGGACTTGCAAATTTCAAGCCTAAATATTCCCTGTGATATCTTTGATGGAGAGGTTCATTACATCAAATGCACTGGGTTCATAGGAATCCTGCATGTTGTGTTGCACAGTGGCGTGCTGGGATTGAACAGGTAAAACATATAACTGAACAGGCAAACTTCCACTCTAATGCAGAGCCTCAGCTGGGGGAGGAGGCAAACCACTAAGAAATAGGAAGAGGGAATGAGGGCATGTGTAGATAAGAGGCATCACAGTTACAGAAGTAGAAAAATGTTCAAATTGAGTTTGGGAGTCTGCTAAGAAAAAAAATATTCAGAAGCTCCACTCACTCACTCACTTCGTCACAGCCCACACACAATCTACAATATTATGTTCTCTGCAACATTAATTTAATATTATTCTACACCCTACTTACTATTTACATTGTTACATATTCTTCTGTGTATCAAAGAAACAATTTGTTCAAGCACTCATTTTTGCTAAATATATGGAAATTAATATTTATTCATCCATTGCCCATGTCACTCACAAACTATACCACTTTTCACTGCCCACTCTACCTGTCATTGCCATACTAGAAAAATAATTGTATCAAATATTTATAGTCTTAGTAAACATCATTCTCATTCCTAACCAGATATTTAGCAGTTCATTCATTAACTCAGCAGGACTCTCTATCACATATTCTAATATTGGTTGGTGGTTTTCCGTCAGTAACATTAAAATTTCAGTAGAATTCTTTTCTAATTATCTCATTCTAAAGTCTGTCTTCCCATTGGCATAACCAAGGTTAGTTCTTTAAGTGTAATTATGTTGAAGGACCTTGTTGTGCCCCTTCTAATTCTAGCATCTACAATCCCTTAACACCCACTTTTTGAAAGTGTGTATATCCCAGTTAAAAATGTTTCTTTTCTTTGTAGGCTATTATGGTGAAGGATTGAATGCAATCATTGTATTTGCTGCTTGTTACCTGCCTGATAGTGGATGTGCAGACTATACCTACATCATGGAAAACCTCTTCCTGTAAGTGTGCAATCCATATCCATTGGACTGCTTTACTAGAACCATTAACTTCCAACCTACTCTCCAGCTGTCAACAGTGAGAGAGCAATAGCTAGTTCACCCTCATATAACATTGTTAAGGACATATCCAAGGTCAAGGTCTGAAGCCCCTGTGCAGAATTATACCAAGACGAAAAAAGGAAGTAATCCCAAGATTTGCAAAATTCAAGTTTCAGAAGCCAGTGGGTGGATGGGACCAAAGTTTCAGCTTGTGAATGATAATGATAGCAAGTTTCGCAATTGCACCTTTCAGACTCCAGCTGGGAAGAAAGATAAGTTTAATGATATTATGTTTTGTAAATCCAAAACATAAAACTAATTGAAAGAAAAACACAAGGAGACCGGGAGAATGTCTATGTTTCATTTCTTTACTTTAGCGAAGTGTACACTCATGATGTGGTGGCGTAATGACATATGCCATTAATGTACTTTTACATATAACCCATAATTTAAACAAAGCATGCTTAACCTAACAATATATTTACAATATTACTCAAATATTACTGAAATATTAAATACACAGCAGTTCTCCCTGTTTAGCTATAAACTCCAACTCAATATAGAATGCATCTCAACTTACAGTATAGACAGTACATATATTCTATACAACTGTTATATAGACACCTACAGCATAGTAAATTTTAAATTGTCCCATTCAGGCCTGAAGACTTAATCACTGTGGAGGATTTCTTACTCTTGTGGGATAATGACGATGGGTAGGGATAGGGTCACTCTGCTTGGCAGGTGAAATTTGTGGAAGTGAAACAATCTCAGGTTCCAGTGTCTTCTCCATGGTGGCTGAGGAGTTGACTGGGACTGCAGGAAATGGCTCTGACAGCTCTGACCACCTTTCTTCTCTAATAATTGACCCTACTGTCTTCAACTGATCGATGTGTCTTCTCACAATCCGCACTGCATAAGAGAATGGTCCAGTTCCATCCCTAATCTTTCCAAGCACCCACTTTTTGATCACCTCTGTAGTATCTTGCCAGGACTGCTTGTCCAGGAGTGAAACATCAAAAGAGCCCTCATTTGTGTCAGCTGTTTGCCTTACATACTCTTCCTGAGATTGAAGAGTGAAGTCAAGGGATGTCCCAGGAACAGATTAGCTGGTGCGTTGTTGGTTGTGGAGTGTACTATATTACAATATGCAAGAACGAAATTTGTGAGCTTCTGGTTCAGTGTCAGTGTAGTGTGTTCTGCTGACGTTGCTTGCAGTGCCTTCTTTGGACTGGACAAACCTTTCCAAGAAGCCGTTTGTAACTAGATGGGACAGTGCAGATACAATATGTCTCATTCCATTCATTTTCAGGAATGACTGAAACTGTTCGGCAACAAACTGTGGCCTGTTGTCACTGACTAAGTGCTCTGGAACACCAGTCTTTGAGAAGAGAATTCTCAACACATCAACAGTGTGCAAAGCTGTAGTGGAGTCCATTAGGAACACTTCTGGCCACTTTGTAGTGCATTCACTACTACAAAGAAATTGGTGCCCATGAACAGTCCACATGAATCCTCTGCCAGGGTAATTCAGGCCATTCCCAGGGACGGAGAGGCACTGCTCTTGGCATGTTCTGGACATGTTGGTATAGTGAACTGCTCAATTTGCTGATCTGTCCTAGACCAGTAGACTAAGCTTCGAGGTGGCCAGCATGTAGCTCCTCCAACACTCTCAGCTTGGGTGTTATCACAACTCTCAATCCGTGCACACGGCAACCTCCATCAAGAGCAAGTTCATCCTGGAGTTGGTAAAAATGGGGCAACTTGACTCTGCTTTGGGGTGTAAAATGTTTCAACCAAAACTTGTATGGGAGAGAGTTTACCCTCATTACTGATTATCAAGTGTCCATTTTCAATCTATAGAAGGGTGTTCCATTAACAGCAACAATACGAATTCAGAGATGTGGCTCTGTTTCCTGGTGGACACAAATACAAGATTGAATTGAGGCTGACAATCATGGAAATACTAGCAACACACACAAAATACCGGAGGAACTCAGCAGGCCCTACAATGATGGCCCTCCTGTTTTTACCACGATGCAGCTTGTTCTTGGTAGTAGTGGAATGACTGAAGTATCGGAGCACATGTCCAATTTCATTTTAATTAATTTGCCATTCACTTCTGGTGTAAGCCACATTGCTTGTCTGTTGTTAGTTTTAACATTTAAATCTCATGGCCACCCAGTCCTGTGTCACTCTCATCATTATCAGATGTTCCATCATCAGGATGCAAATTATTGCTCTTTTTGAAATGGCAACTTGACTTTTTAGCATTTTCTCTTCCCTATGCAAACCATTTATTTTTGTCTGCCTGACATACTCTTTGTATGTGCCCTACTTTGTTGCATTTTCTGCATGTTTCACCATTAAAGCTGCATTAGTCTGGTGTATGTGAGCCACTGACCCAACACAATTTGTTTGGCTGGTTTCTGTTCAGATGTTGCAATTTTGCTCCTGCTTACGTTCATTCCTGACTGCACTCAATTGTGTCTCTATCTGTTGTTTACATCAATACAGTAATTTCAACTGTTCTTTAAAATATGAGTTGTGCTTCAGTTAGGAGCCACTTTTGAATACTTTCCTGTAAGATTCCACAAACTAAACTCTGTCAGTACATCATTAAGCCCATGACTGAACTCATAACTCTTGGACAATTTCTTCAAATTAGCCCCATATACTGAAATGGATTCCCCTTCCTTTTGAAACCTAAAGCTTTCTGCAATCAACGATGGGTGCAGTTCTAAATGTTCTTGCTTTACTTTCACAATATCAGCAATCCTCATTTCAGCTGGTTTGGATGGAGCTATTAAACTTCTAAGCAAACTACATGCTTTCCCACCTTTCCATTTGCTTTAAAACACTGCCCAATTAGTTCTTGTGCAATTCAATGCATCTATCTTTCTGATGTAGCCAACCATTTCTGCTTTTTTAAAAATTTATGATCATTATCACCTGGTACTCACTGTTTATGAACCTGTGAATTCATCTGTTTTCTCCCGTTTTATTTTAAACTTGAACTTCTCTGTCCCTTTCCAAAGAAACAAGCTGTGTTTTTAAAAACCCTAACATTTTGCTGCAATTTTTATTTAAGTGGAACATCTTGCTGCACATTTTTTTACTTGAACATTTCACTGCACTTCAACAGGTGCATCATCTCAGATTTGTTTCAGACTTCTCCTGCACCACTTGTGATGTTTTGTAACTCTAAAACATAAAATTATTTGAAAGAAAAACACTTTAGCAAGGCATACACTTATGACGTGGTGGCATAATGACATATGCCATTCACATACTTTTACATGTAACCCATGATTTATTTAAACAAAGAATGTTTAAGCAAACAATATATTTACAATATTACTCAAATTTTAAATACACAAATGGGAAAAGTACAAGGTTTATAGCAGGAGTTGGAAGTTTTCAATAGCCTTTTCAAAACAGTAAGGGTAGAATCAAGCAAGGTGATTGCAAAAGGATGATGTGGGGCTGGACTGTGATGAATACAACAGATAGGGCAAGGATGATGATGACAATATTTAATGAACACAGAGAACATGATTTTTCCATTTAGTTAGTGCTTTCTTGATAATGTAGCAAGTTAGAGATTTGGAGAAATTCATGCAGCATCTTGAAAAAGATAAAAAGCATTGGGAGGCAACATTATTTGCAAGGGAAGTCCTTGATGGGTGGTAATCTGGGTGGCATATTAATGGCAGTTCTGAAGCAAGATGGAGAATACCGAAGAGAAGAAATCATATCAATATCAGCTGCATGGGGTTTGTGCTTCAAAGTGTGCATTTGTGCAGTTGGGTGCTCTTGCCTTGCGCATAGTAATTCTTTTGTGTGAGTGTAGGGATGCATGTGGACGTGTGCCTGTGTGCAACTCTGCTACATCCAGTCAAATGCGGATAAGAAACTGATACTTAAGCAGGCAACCTGAATATTGTTGATACATGTAGAATCAGGACCCATCTAGTGAACATTAAAATGAAAGTTAACTGCTTGGATTTTGGCCATGTGATTCTTATTCTAATTCTTTTTCTTTTCCTGTCTCTCAGGTATGTGATCAGCATCTTGGAGTTGCTAGTTGCTGAAGACTACATGATTGTATACCTGAATGGGGCTACACCTCGCAGGAGGATGCCAGGCCTGGGATGGCTGAAGAAGTGTTACCAGATGATAGACAGAAGGTAGGAGTAAAATCTATCAGTCTGTTACTACTCTCTTGATAAAGAAGTTAAGACTAGTAATGGCATTAAGGCATTATCTCCAGCTTCCTCCCCTACTTCCGTCTCAGCAAAGCATATCTTTGCTCCTTCTCATGGAATTTTCAATTAATCTCTGGTCAAGCTTGCAAAGTGATCAAATGATTTGTGTTTGTTAGTATTCATCATTGAATTCAACAAGTGTCTATAAAAAGCTGACATCTCCATGACATCGGTTTCACTTCCCTCAATGTAAGTTATTGTCAGGTAGCTGTTCCAGGGCATCTGTGGGACCCACCAACAGATTTCTTCATCAAACAAACAGAGCCGACCAAATCAAAGAGCTCTCAGTAACGACAAACTGGAAACTAAAGAAACACATTTTAAACGTTTTTAAGCACAAAAACTAGATCATACATATAGGATTAAGATAGAAGATGAAATATCATGAACAATTAATGTATTATTTTGAAAGGCAAACATTTTGAAATAATTATTTCAAGGAATGACAATCCACACACATACAGATGTTGGTGCATTGACTTCATTTCAGTATTAAGCAGATGGGAATTGATTTTTCCCAGAGACAATGTGGTTATACATCTCCCACATCTTATCGGATCCAACCTGGGCCCCAGACTCTCTTATTTTCCCTTGCATTCTCTGCAATGGTGCAGGCCATTAAGGATAAGAAATGGCTCTTTGTGTGGTTGATTCACTGGTGGTCACGAGTGCTACTGAAATCTCAGGCCCTAGATCCAGAACACCAGGATGGAATCAATTAAAGCAGCTCACTGGTCATTGATCAGTTTGTAGACTTAGTTTTTCTGGTGATTGAACACTGCAATTAAATTCATTTTACAGAAAAGCCACAAATCAGACCATGCTTTTTAATTTCAATAATTATAATAAGGTTCTTCATGTGCACAATTATTTGGTTTTGCATCAGTTTTTTTTCTTAATTTAAATGTTCTGAGGTAATTTTATTTATTGCTTATTTTCTTTATGCATTTTTACTTTTAACTGTTTATTTTATATTCCACAGCTTTTAAACATTTCTGAACATCAGGACCATTCAGATTAATTGAAAACTTGCAAGCTTGACAGATGGTAGACCTGGCAGCTTGATTTTGCCATCTGTCAAAAGATGCTCTCAATGGCTTCATCAGTTAGTGTGGTTCTGCCCCATCCATGTGACTTGATTATATCCTCAAAACCCTTCCACTATGCAGGACCTGTCAAAGACATCCAGGATGCTTTCATCCAGCAAGCTGTTCTGGAAACACAGACAGTTAGTGCAGTAAAATCCAAACCAAGTTGTACCAGTTGTCATTAATAAGCAGCATTGATTATTTACTATACCTAAGTGCAGCAACACTGTTAATATGAAAATAAATCACCTAATGAAGCATAATGTCTACATTTAAAGAATAAAACCAGCCAATATTAATAAATTGCACCAATCTCTATAAATGAAGTGTTTCACTATTGGTGAATCTATTGGAACACCATGAATAATCTGAACTGGCCACTATCACTAAGCACTAATCACTGTGAACAATATCCAGTACCCCTTTGTGAAATATTACACCATCAATAATAAACACTTGTATCAAAATTAATAATTGGAATTAATATTAATCATTTGTTCAAGCCACAATTCATGAATTATATCAGTTGCTACTGAAAATTCCTGTCTTTGTAAGTAACTTGGACTAAATCCAGATGTCAAATATACAAATCATTATCAATAAATTGCAAGGGTAAATTGCATTGATGACTGATAAAACAATGCACCAGCTTTTCTCAGTGTATTTCCACTGATCTTCAAAGAGAAAATCAACCTGCAGATCACAATTAACAATGAGCAAACTGTGTGATCACCATAACAGATTGCATCAAATGAGTTTGGATGAGAAGTGCATTATCTAAGGGATAAATGGGTGAATGTTATTACCAGTGGTTGGTATAAGAAGATCCACTCTGATAAATTTTGCATGCCCAAGCACAAATAAAAAACCTCTTCACAGAATCAGTAATTTGTCTACGATAATCAACCAGGCAGGAAATGGGCTTAAACGTATGCAAAATAGAGTGTGACAAGATGTAGTGTAACTAACAATAAGTAGTTCCAATGGACCAAATGTTCTCTGGTTTGACATTTCTCTTCTTCCCTTAATGTGCTTTAAACCTTTCAAACAGTGGGATTTTCTTACATTTTGCACCCATTTTCATGTTCAGCAAATCATTGCTGTGAATGCCATTCTAGTCCAGTGTTGAGTAAATAGGGAGTCTGCAGAAGGGACAGATTAGGAGAATGGGCAAAGAAATGGTTGATGGAGTGCAGAGTAGGGAACTATGTGGTCATCCACTTTGGTGGAGGGAATAAAGGCACAGACAATTTTTTAGATGGGGAGAAAATTCAGAAATTGGAGGTGCAAAGGGACTTGGGAGTCCTGATGCAGGATTTCTCTGAGGTTAACTTGCAGGTTGAGTTGGTAGTAAGGAAAGCAAATACAATGTTAGCATTCATTTTGAGAGTACTAGGATATAGAACATAGAACATAGAAATATACAGCACATTACAGGCCCTTCAGCCCACAATGTTGTGCCAACAATGTAACCTACTCTAGAAACTGCCTAGAATTTCCCTACTGGATAGCCCTCTATTTTTCTAAACTCCACATACCTATCTAAGAGTCTCTTAAAAGACCATATTGTATCCATCTCGACCACCATCGCTGGCTGTGAATTCCATACACTCACCATTCTCTGTGTGAAAAACTTTACCCCTGACATCCCCCTTGTACCAACTTCCAGCACCTTAAAACTATGCCCCCTCATGTTAGCCATTTCAGCGCTGGGAAAAAGCCTCTGGCTATCCACATGATCAATGCCCCTCATCATCTTATACACCTCTATCACATCACCTCTCATCCTCTGTCGCTCCAAGAAGAAAAGGTTAAGTTCACTCAACCTATTCTCATAAGGCCCACTCTCCAATCCAGGCAACTAACTTGTAAATTTCCTCTGCACTCTCTCTATAGTATTCACATCCTTCCTGTAGTGAGATGACCAGAACTGAACCCAATTCTCCAAGTGGAGTCTGACAAAGGTCTTATATAGCTGTAACATTACTAAAGCTCCCTCATTATTCATATCTCTCAGCCCACAACATCTGTTCAACGTCTCCAGAATAAGCGTTTTCCTAATTCCTCTGTGGTGTGCTCCAACTCTCAGTCCATCCTCTACTGTCTACTTACCCAATTCAATACCCTGCTACTGCCAACATTCACACACAAGCTTCAGTTTTACCTTTTGGCAATCATTATTCCCTCAATGTTGGTAACTGACCATTTCCCAGCATTCACCTGGAAAGAACAGGTCTGCAAAGGACAAGAATTTCAGGATGTATGTTGTATATATTTCTCTGATATTAACCGGAACTATTGAAAGGATCTCATTTGGAGGTTGTCACTTACTACAGCCTGCCTGGTGTATTATCTCTGATGAAAGCAAGGATTTAATGTTGAGGCTTTATAAGACCTTGGTCAGATCATATTTGGAGTATTCTAAGCAAGTTTGGGTCCTTTATCTAAGATAGGATGTGTTGGCTTTGGAGAGGGTCCAGAGGAACTTTATGAAAATGATTCCATAAATGAAAGGGTTAACATATGAGGAGCATTTGATGGCTTGGCTCTGAGCTTGTACTCGTGGAATTTAGAAGGAAGAGGGGGATCTTATTGAAACCTGTCGAACATTGAAAGGCCTAGACAGAGTGGACGTGGAGAGGATATTTCCAGTAGTAAGAACAGAGATGAAGAATTTCTTTAGCTAGAGAGTCGTGAATTTGTGGAATTCTCTGCCACAGATGGCATGGAGGCCAAGTCATCGGGTATATTTAAAATGGTGGTTGATAGGTTCTCTTTAATCAGGGTGTCAAAGATTACAGGGAGAAGGCAGGAGAAAGGAACTGAGAGGAATAATAAATCAGCCATGATCGAATGTCAGAGGAGACATCATGGGCTGAATGGCCTAATTAAAATTGAAATAAGCTGCAACATTATCTTTCAAGGGAGAGTTAAAATCAAGGCCCTTTCTAATCAAATGACATCTGTTTCACTCATAACATTTCTGATGGGCATCCAATTTTCTCTGTTCTGGGAAAAAAATCATCAAATTACTGTAGCACAGAAAAATTAACATCTGATCTCATGACTTTTGTGGAGTTGTCTGTGAGAGTTAGCTGCTGTGGTTTCCTATTAATGCTGCGGAGTCGGGTAAAATGTAGTTAGATTTTTTTGAAGTGAAACTCTCTTTGAAAGATTGAACTAATGGAGCCAAGATACCTCCCAAAGTTCTGTTTCTGTTTAGGGACTTATGTGAAGTATAACACTGACCACAGATTTTCTGTTTCCAACCAACAGGTTAAGGAAGAACCTAAAGTCATTAATAATCGTTCACCCATCGTGGTTTATTAGGACTGTGCTGGCAATATCCAGGCCATTTATTAGGTAATGAGTTATAACTGTCACATATCTATTTGACTGTGGTCATGCTATGCTAACAGTAAAATCCCCATCCATGGCTGTTGCCAGTAGCTGTATATCATAATAGGCTACTAAGTTAAAGAGAACATTTCCAAGATTGACATGTATAAAGGTTGCAGCAGTTGATCAGAGGATTAATGTCATAATGAACTAATACATAAATATTCCAGTCTAGTTGGTAAATTGCGATTCCTGAGTAGGGTGAAGTTTAGTACTAAGGCTACAATATCGCTTGTTGGAGGAGGAGAGATACAATCAGACCGAGGGGCATCCTCGATGAGTGTCATGGCAGGAGGGGGATCAGGGAGTTTTGCCTGGGGACTTAACAGGAGAGATCAGCCTTGGGCAATGGTTTGGGTTGGGGACGTGGACAAGATATAGATGGTGCTCATCAGAGGAGGTTATTTTATTTATGTATTTAGAGATACAGCACAAAGAGGCCCTGCTTGGCCCTTTGAGCTGCATAGCCCCAGCAAACCCTGACTCAACCCTAGTCTAATGACGGGACATCTTCCAATGACCTATTAACCTACCAACTGGTACATCTTTGGACTGTGAGAGGAACCTGGAACATCTGGAGAAAAATTACACATTCTATGGGGAGAATATATAGACTCTTTACAGAGCACATTGGAATTGAACTCTGAAGTTCTACACCCTGAGCTGTAATAGCGTCATGCTAACTGCTGACACTGCCATTATTGGGCTTCAGCTGCTGCTACAGAGGTGTTCACCTTTGTTGTGTTAGAACATATTACATACAGCACTGTATAGGCCCTTTGGCCCATGATGTTGTGCTGTTGTTTTAACCTACTCTTAAGATCAATCTCGTATAGCACTCCATTTTTCTTTCATCCATGTGCCTATCTAAAGAGTCTCTTTCTGATTCTGAAATGTCTCGACTGTATCTGTCTCTACCTCCACCACCGTTGGCAGCACATTCCATGCACCTACCACTCTGTGTAAACTAATCCTGCTGCAGCTGAACTGCCACAATATTTAACCAAGTAAACAATGAAAAAAAAACAAACCGGAAAATAAACCCTACTAATGAAACAAGCAAGATTTGTGCTATTAAGCTATGGAATGTTTCTGCATTCTGAGGATTACAGTCAGCTCTATCACCAGCAGCCTTCAGAGAAACATTCCTATGGTAGGATTTTGTTTATGTTTTCATACTGATAATCTAAAGCTCTGAACTGATGAATTGGAGTCATGTGCTATAAAATACCAAATACAGAAGTGGGGGGAATTTAAATTATAGATCCACCTGATTCACCAATTCCTTTGTAAGTAATTATGACATCATTCCCCATTCTGGTCCACCTATAACACAAAACAACATGGTTGACCCTTAACTACTCTCTGAAATGGACAAGTATGCCATGTTCAGGAAGCAAGAAGAGGTAGGCAATAAATACTGGTCTTGTCAGCAATGACATGGAATAGCACAGCCAAGGAACAGACCTTTTGGCCAACTAAATGATGCCAATCTAAATCAACCTTATCTGCCTGCACATGGTCCATATTCCTCCTTATTCCCTGCCTGTTCATGTACCTGTCTGTATCAGCCTCTTAGACATTGTTATCGTACCATCTCCCTGACAGCATATTCCCAGGCACAAAAAATATGTACTGCAAATCTCCTTTAAACTTTCCCTCTCTCACCTTAAACCTACACCCTCTAATGTTTGACATTCCCACCCTGGGAAAATGACTGACAATCTCCCTAATCTATGCCTCTCCTAATTTTTTTTATTCTTGTATCAGGTTTTCCCCTCAGCCTCCGATGCTCCAGAGAGAACAATCCAACCTCTCCTTGTAGGTAATACCCCCATTCCAGGCAACATCCTGATGAACCTCTTCTCGACCCTCTCCAAATCTTCTCAATGAATCTTAAAAGAAAGCAAACTCTTTATCAGACTGAAGGAGCGTACTGAGATATTCTTTAGCCATCAATGCTAGGTTCACTGTTTTTGACATCAGCTGCTGCCTTGGTTTAGGGTACATGAGGTAAGATATGCAAGTGATGCAAACATTGGAAGTGTTATAAACTATGAGCAAGATAACAATAAAATGTTAGAGGGATGAATGGATGAATAAGTGGCAGATAAAGTTTATTAATTTAACATGATACATTATGCCAAATAATGAGGACTAATATGAACTAAGTAGCATAGTTCTAAAGCATTCAATATATGGAAGCCTGGTTATTTGAGTGTATAAATCTTTGATGTTTTGAGAGATCAATTAGTAAAATGTGCCTTCATAAATAGGAATACAAATACACGAGTGTTGAGACTACAGTATGCTTGACACTAGTTAGGCCACAACTGATGTATTGCACCCAGCTCTGACTGTCAAACTTTGGGAATGTTCCAAGAGTGCAGGATGCAGGAGACTTAGCCAAATGGTTCTGGGCATGAGGGCATTCAACTGTAAGACTAAACAAGAATACAGTCAGCCCACCTTATCCTCGAGGGATTGGTTCCAGGACCCCTTGCGGATACCAAAATTTGCAGATGCTCAAGTCCCTTATTCAACCTGTGTCAATACGGTGGATCTTAGGACCCAGCGGAACGCCAGACCTTATTTAACTTGTCTCAGTGCAGTGGACATTAGTACCCGGCGGCAGACCTCTGAATCCGCAGTGTTTCTGTTCACGAAAATAATCTACGATCACAATTGAAAATAAAGTGGAAATAATAAAGTGATTGGAAAGAGGTGAAAAGCCATCAGTCATTGGAAAAGCGTTAGGCTACGTCGGTCAATGATCGGAACAATTTTAAAGGATAAAGTGAGAAAAGGCTCTGTCCTGATGAAAGCTACAATTATTACGAAGCAATGCAGTGGTTTAATTATTGGGTTTTGGGTTTTTGATCCTCCACATCAACCCGGCACGGTGGAGAGTGCACTTGGGAGTGATCTGTCATTGGATCAAACTCGGGAAATCTCGTTCCCGAGCCCGGCGCTGCAACATACGTTCTTAAATGTTTTATATGCTTAGAAAGGTAAAATATATACTATATACTAAGACAAATGTTTGACTAACTGACGCTAAATAATACCGGATGTACTTGTTCCGAATTACTTTGTAAGAGAACTTATGATTTTTTTCGATCCCGATCCATGATAACCCACGCACATCCTCCCGTATACTTTAAATCAGTTCAGATTACTTATAATACCTAATACAATGTAAATGCTATGTAGAATAGTTGTTATACTGCATTGTTTATGGAATAATGACAAGAAAAAAAAGTCTGTACATGCTCGAACAACAAGTGCTGGAAGAGCACTTCCGGGTTTTCGCAATTCGCGGTTGCTTGAATTCACGCATGCGGAATTCACGGATAAGGAGGGCCGACTGTACTTGTGGTTGTTGTCCGAATGGAGACAAAGGCCAAGGGGAGATCTGACAGGGGTGCAAATGGCCATGAGGGATTGATGGAGTGTCAATAGAGAGAACCTACTCCCAGTAGTGAGTGGGTCAGTGATCAGATGATAGGGAAATGATGCAAGGTGTGGAAACAACACATTACCTTGAAGTTGAAACTGGATACTGGATATGATTTGGAACCAACTACCTGTACCGGGATTTCAAAAAGGAATTAGAGAATCACTGAATGATTATAGTTAGGCCCATTGTGCCAGTGCTGGCTTTCTATCCGAGCAACTCTTGTATTCCACCCTCTGGCCCTTTCTCCATAGCTTTGCAATTTATTTTTCTTGTCTGTATATTTATCCAATTCCCCTTTGAAGACTATAATGGAAACTACCTACTTAAGAAAACTTAATAACAATTGAATTAACAGCTGAGTGGAATTAGTTTGTAGGACTGCAGAGCAGGGGAATGAGACTAATTTGATTTGTCTTTAAAGACTATCATGGAATCAATGGGCTGAATGGCTTGTGGTTAACAGTACAATGATTCTACTACTGGATGTAATCTGAGGTCTATGGCAAATGAGATGCAATGAATTAAGGGCTTGTTTGCTGAGATGCATTGATGGAATTAATTCTATTGAACATCTTTAATTGACCTGTTTCTGCCTGCATTGTTTTTCAGTGTTAAGTTCATGAGTAAGATTCAGTACGCTTACACTCTGTCTGAACTGGAGCAGGTCATTCCAATGGAACAGATGCAGATCCCAGAGTGTGTCTTACAGTACGTATGAACACTGGTCACATCCAACAGACTTTTAAAAACGTTTTATGTCTTGTTCTGAGAAGCTTTGTGAAGGTTCCTTCAAATGGCTCAGCTTTGAAGGCGTTGAACAGTGTGATACCAAGTTTATAGGCACTAAAAGGTCAGTTGCAAATCTGTACTCACTTGTGGTTATACAGCAATAAACTTTAGTACACGGACGAGAAACAGACTTGGCTCCCAATCCAAGTGTCTGTTCAGTGACCTGACTTTGTAATGGATGAGAATTGGATGTGGTAGCCAAGCAGTCAGAATACTGAACTGGAGTCAGGAGGCATTTGGTGGCCTGCACTCAAATACCCTTAAGCAACTGAGGAATTCAAATTTAAGTACTTAAATAAATCTGGAATTAAACACAGTAACAGTTACGAAGAACCTACCACTTGTATTAAAGCCCCATCTGGCTCATCACTGTTCGTAGAGGAAGGGAATCTATCACCCTTGTCAAGTTTACCTTTTGTGTGACTCTAAACCCACAGCATTGTGGTCAACTCTAAAATGCCCTCTTGAGGAATAGCTAAGAGAAGGATTAAACACTTACCTTGCCAATAATGAACACCAGCATAAACAAATAAAAAATAAAGTTGATCTATTTTGTCCTCCCCCTTTTATTGAAGGATCCAGCACATGACCTGCAGTACATGCAGGACTGAAGCCATTGGCTAGCACTCACCACTCATTCTTGTACATGCAATTTCTTAGCAAAGATACAGAGAGAGCCACAAGCTGCACACCCACTGAGAAACTATGACTTAGCAAAGGTCAATGCGTTCAGAAGAAAAGGGAAAATGACTGGATGAGATGGAACTTTGGCCTGGTTTACTGGTTTGATATATGGATTAACTTGGGATCCTGTAGCAATGTGGTTGTGTTATTGAATTTATGATCAGGAAAAGAGTTTTCACCAGAACCACACAGGATTTGACCTCAGCTTTAAATACGCTGGTTTTTCACTTAGTGCTCAATCCCAGGAGTGAGTGTGGTAATTAAATCAGAACTAATAAAAGGTTAACACACACAAAATGCTGGAGGCACTTAGCAGATCATGGAAATGAATAAATAGTCCATGTTTTGCGCTGAATCCCTTCTTTAGGACTGGAAAGGAAGGGGAAGATACTAGAATAAAAAGCAAAACACAAAAAAACACTGGAGGAACTCAGCAGGTCGGACAGCATCTATGGGAAAGAGTAAACAGTGAACGTTTCGATTTACTAGAATAAAAAGGTGGCGTGAGGGGAAGAAGTATTAGCTAGAAAGCGATAGAGGAAGGTGGGAAAGGTTAAGGGTTGGAGAAGGAGGAAGCTGGTAGGAGAGGAATGTAGACCATGCGAGAAAGGGAAGAAGGAGGAGCATCATGGGGAGGTGTTAGGCAGTTGAGGATAAGAGGTAAGAGGCCAGAGTGGAGAATAGAAGAGGGAGGGGGTAAGGGAAATAAGTTTACCAGAAGGAGAAATCAATCTCATGCCATCAGGTTGGAGGCTACCTAGACGGAATAGGAGATGTTATTCCTCCGTCCTGTGTGTAGCCTCTATGGCAGAAGAGGAAGCCATAGACTGACATGTCAAAACAGGAATGGGGATAGGAACTAAAGTTGTTGGCCACTGAGAAACTCCACGTTTGGTAGATGGCTGCTGCCTGACCTGCTAAATTCCTCCAGCATTTTCTGTGTGTTGCTCTGGATGTCCAGTATCTGCAGAATCTCGAGCTTATGATAAAGGTTTATGTAACGTAAAGGCTGCTGGGAATGTGGCATGGATCTAGTGTACAGAGACTGCTTGTGGGAGTTGATGCTGTATGAGCAGTCAGTGGAGCAGCCATTCAGTACTGAGATGTTGGGCTTGGGGCGGCAGCCTACCGGCACTGTGACTGTAGGCCTCTACTATGGACTGGCAGGGCTTGCCCACCTTGACAGGCTACCCAGATCTTGCTGTCTCTCTCATCATCACCCGTTGGATGTGATGGAAACTGTCACTTCCCTCTCTCTCAGTTTGGCTACACAAACAGAGCACTAGTGTTTGCAGGGTTTTTGTTCCAAGTCTAAATACATGTGAAGTGGTTTGATAAGTTTCACAGATCTGATGAAATAATGGATAAATCCCAGCTTTTCTAACTTTCAGATTTGAAGAAGAAAGAATCAAGGCTAAAAAGAACAGGTAAATAATCACACTGCTTCTTTCATTTCCTTATGATGGTTCTTGTATTAGTTTTTATTTAAGGCTGGTATGATTGTTTCACAGTAAAACTTCACAATACAACACCTGCAGATTTTGGTTGTGCCGGATTAGCAGATTTTTGAGATTACTAGACATCCAAACATTTTCATTTCACTTTTCTTTTACACATTATGCAGTGGTATAATAGATTTGTTAGTGAACCTGATGACTATGAATGGAGTGGGAGATAGAACTACACATAAAATGCTGGAGGAACTTAGCAGGCCAGACAGCATCTATGGAAAAGAATAAACAATCGACGTTTCGGACCGAGACCCTTCATCATGACAAGAAGTCGACGGTTTACTCTTTTCTATAGATGCTGCCTGTCCTGCTGAGTTCTTCCAGCATTTTGTGTGTATTGTTTTGATTTCTAGCATCTGCAGATTTTCTCTTGTGCAGGGAATAGAAATAGTGAGTTTCAGATTGTAAAGGGCAGTTATTATGTTTCTACTGCCCAAAACAAGCTGAAACATGGAATAATTACAGACCCAGCTCCAACCACTAGAGTACCATGTTCCAAGATATTCCCAACCCTGATCATGGCTCAAGCTATAGTACTGTGCAAAAGTCTTAGTCACATATATATAGGTAGGGTGCCTAAGGCTTTTGCACAGTACTGTAGTAATTTTATGTACTGGACTGTACTGTTTCTAAAAAAAACTTCATGACATTTGTGAGTGATGATAAACCTGATTCTGATAAGGGTCTCTATTGTAAACTGAGGGTGTGAAGGGGCAGGAAGAGGGGAATCATGTTTGGGAAAAGGGAAAGGGAGATGGGAGCAAAGCACCAGAGAGACATTCTGTAATGATCAATGAACCAACTGTTTGGAGTCAGATGACCTTGCCTGGGTGTCTCAAGGCTGGGTATATCTGCACCTAGGGCACCCCCTCCCCTGACAATCTGCCACCTGTCCCACACCCTTCCTGCAGCACTCCACCTTCACCATTCCCAATATCCTTTACTCCCACCAGATTTACAAACTCACTCTCTGCTCCACGTTGACAAATACAGTACCGAACAGATGTTTTCAGCACCCTAGCTATGTCTATATGACTTTAAGACTTTTTCACAGTACTGTACACACCTGGCCTAGACTTCAGACCCCTAGCTCATGCTCTGGACTAATGCACAAACCATTTGACATTGTTACCATCAGGACGGTGGTACAGAAGCCTGAAGGCACACACTCAGTGATTCAGGAGCAGCTTCTTCTTCTCTGCCATCTGATTTCTGAATGGACATTGAACCCATGAACAGTATCTCACTACTCTTTTATTTTTATTTATGCACTATAAACAATCAGGTGGCAGATTATCAGAGTTTTACTGTGCTTCCACTGATGATGTGTTGTATATTGCATTAAAAAAAGTTTTCATAATGGAATACTAACTAGCTTGCCCTTTAATGAATCAGAGCTCTTTCCAATTTACTTTGCTCTTTGCCATAACTCTCATTAAATTCTTCTCTCCTCAGGTTAAATTATTAGCTCATGAATGCTTTCTCTGTTTTTCTGATATAGTTCACAATTCTTGGGCATTTTAAAATTTGTTAACCAGCTCAGAGTAGAAACACACGTTTCTTTTTCAGTTTTATTTTCCCCTTCCTGTCCTGACTTCAGCTTGGAGACAGATTCTAGACATTTGTACTTTTCCAAGTGCCTTACCTGTGGCCACGTTGTACTCAGCCAGGTTGGCAGATTATTACAGTGTTGAGGGGATATACCAGTACTAGGCCACAACTGGATCCTATTTCTCATGTAATGCCCATACTATAACATAGGTCACTGAGCCACCAGCAATTTAGGCAAAGGATTTGAGATCCTGTTGAATATCAGCCTTCTGTCCACGAGTTCAGAATCAGGTTTAATATCACCAGCACACTGTGTTAAATTTGTTAACTTTGCGGCAGCAATACGATGCAATATAATGATAATATCGAATGAAACAGAATTACAGTAAAAAAATATATAAAATAGTTAAATAAATAGTGCAAAAATAAAAATAAAACAGTAGTGAGGTAGTGTTCATGGGTTCAAAGTCCATTCACAAATTGGATGGCAGAGAGGAAGAAGCTGTTCCTGAATCACTGAGAAGCCTTCAGGCTCCCCTACCTCCTTCCTGACGGTAGCAATAAGAATAGGGCATATCCATATTAAGGTGGAGTCTTTAATAATGATGCCTCTTTGAAGTACCGCTCCTTGGATAATATAGAGGCTAGTGCCCATGATGGAGCTGACTGATTTTACAACTCTCTGCAGCTTACTTTGATCCTGTGGAGTAGCCCCCCACCATACCAGTGATGCACTCAGTTAAAATGGTCTCCATGGTATATCTGTCGAAATTTGCAAACGTTTTAGGTGGAATGAATGAATTTTAGTAATTTTCTAGAGCAGAACACAGCTGGGAGTTGGAGTGAAAAAAATGTAAATGTTGTTGATGTAGTAGATTAAGTGGCATCACCCTGACATCAAGGCAGCATTTCCTTTCATTAATGGAATCCTTCTTATGTGTTTTCTATTTTAAAGGACAGAAGATGATGAAAACACAACTGAGAAGAACAGGTGATACAGTAATTTTGAAAGTACAGGTTTATAGAACTTTTACAGTTTGTGACGAAAGAAAAAAAACTATGTTTAATTTGAGAGGAGCTAGGAGCTAAAGATTCAAAATCAAGATTGTTTAATGTCATGTCTGAAGGAGAAGTAGATTAGATTTTGCAAGTCATTTCTGTAGCTTGATTATGTAGAAACTAATAAGATACTGTTTTCTCTCAGATCTGGAACTGCAGCAGAAGAACAGCAGGAGTGAAGGTCTGTACCTAGTGGTATTAAGAGTGAGCCATAGGTCAAATGGCTTCTTTCTGTGCTAGTCCATCATAAAATTGAATGAAGAGCAGTTCAAATTGCTGCAGCTTATATATGCTTGCTGTAATTCTGCTCCTGATTTCACCACTGCCACCAATTTGACCTCCAATTTTAGTAAGCTCCATTAACCCATGCTGTATTTAATCTGCCTACCCTTTTGCTCATTGTCACTGATTTTGATTGTCCATCTGGCCACTGGCACATTGAATTACGAAGTGCTTTCAAGTCCACCTGCAATCTTCCTGTATCTCATCTGTGCAATTCTTTAGTCCTCTCACTCTACTATTGTGAATCCTACCTACAGCCACCACTGCTCCACAGTAGCAGATCATTCAGGAACTTTGAACCTCTGAAACTCCCTCTGCCTCACCTCTTGACTAATCCTTTAATAATCTTTGCAAGTCATTTATTCAATCAGGCTTGATGTCACCTCACTTGACTCTCTCCATTCCTTCATGTATTTCTATTTCTAATTCCTCAGTGTTCATTCAAGGATATCTTATAAATTGTTTTAAACACATGTGTTTCTTCAGCACAATTTAGATTTTGCCTTAATTTAAATAAATTTAATGTTCTGTAAAGTTTACTCTCATAAGGTATTCTTTCATCAATTATTTTAATTCTCAATTATTTTAAGATCTGAATATGGTAGTATCTTGCTGAGCTAATGAAGCAGTGATATGTACAAATTCCCAAAGCAACAGCTAAGGAAATGGTATCATGTTAAATAAACATGGTATAAAAAGCAGTTATTAGTAAGAGACCTAGAGAATACTGGATTATAAAATTCCATCAGTTTCTCTAATACCATTTCAGGATCGAAACTTGGAGCTCTTACTGTGATCAGACTCCACCCCTATAGCAATATGTTTGACTCCTAACATGTCCTGAAATTGGTTAGCAAGTTACTTGTTTGAATCAAACCCACTGCTACTGTCAAGAAAGTGACTCACCACCACCTCCTTGAGAAGAAATGAGCAATAAATCTGAATTGATTTTAAACATTCAAACAAGTTCTCATTCAATCTGAGAATTGACTGAAAATTCTCAGCAAGTCAGGCAGCATTTGTTAAGGGATGAACAGTTAATATTACACAGTGCTATCTTTGACACAAGTTTTGTTAAAAGAGCTTTGACCTAAATTTACCGAATTACCAAAGGTTAATACTGTTTCTCTCTCCTCTCTCCACAGATGCTGCCTGACCTGCTAACTATTTCCTGCATTTTGGGTTTTCTTTTTCTGCAGTACTTTGCTTTTGTTAATGAGAGAAAAAAATAATTACTGGCAGTATTAAAGGATTTTGACAGTGTTGTGACTTCAGCTGTGGATAGTTTATCACCTTTCTGTGCTCGCTGACTAATATTTAAAGCTGCATTGCTCTTGGCTTTGGCAAACGGATGTTCTACAGAGTCATAGAGAGAGATACAGTGTAGAAACAGGTCCTTTGGCTCACTAAGTCCACACCTACAATTAAGCACCCATTTCCATTGATCAGTTCCCAACTCATTCTCCTTGAAATTCTTATCAACACAATTCCCCCTCTCCCCTCTTCCCCCATCTTCACCCCCAAACAAGCTAGATTCTACCATTTCAAGATCAAGATTAGCTTTATTTGTTACACGTACATCGAAACAGACAGCAAAGTTCATCATTTAGCATCAACGGCCAACGCAGTCCGAGGATTGTGCTGGGGCAGCCCACAAGAGTTGTCATGCCTCCAGCACCAACATAGCATGCTCACAAATCACTAACCCTAACCACGTGTCTTTGGAATGCGGGAAGAAATTGGAGCATCCAGAGGAAACCCACAGGACCACAGGGAGAATATACAAACTCCTTACAGACAGCGCTGGGAATCGAAGCACAATCAATGATCAGTGGCATTGTCAAGCTATTTCATTAACCCACCCCATAGTTCACTAGGGCAAATCACAGTGGCCAACCACTCACACATTTCTGGAATATGGGAGGAAACTGGAACAGATCTACTGTTGTGGATCTGTATTTTGTTTACCTTCATGCCCCACAACCCAGATATTCCATTGTTTCTCTGAAATATGTTTGTGTTTGATAGACATCTGAGGTCTAAAAAGGAGAGGACAATTCCTCAATAATCATCTCAAACAAACCAGACAGCTGGTTCCATTCCTCCTGCCTCCTGTACTCTCTGAGTGAGGGCAAGTTGGCAGTTTATACCCTCCAGCAATAGCTAACCTGTGTTCACCTAAACAGAGTTACTTCACAAATGCCTTTCGTGAAAATCCAAAAATCAGACCTTCCCTGGCAAGGTACAGATAAAGAATATAGTTCATACCCTATATCTCTTTCTGTCTCCCACATATAAGACTTTAAGACAAAAGAGCATATTTAGGCCATTTGGCCCATCAACTCTGCTCTGCAATTCCATTACAGCTGATTTATTATCCCTCTCAACCCCATTCTTCAACCTTCTCCCCTGAACACAGGGGTTCCCAACCTTTTGCACACTGCAGACTGGTTTAATATAGACTGGTTGATGGGTGGGGGGGAAGGGGATGTTTCATAATACACTCAATTTCGTTTCTAAAATGGTTTATCTAATGAATTTAATATTAAACACACAGTGCATATTTTCCTTGTGGCCTGGTATCGCATGCTTTGGGGCCCAGTGTTTGGGGACCACTGCCTTAACACCCGCATCCTCCGCTGCTCCAAGGAAAAAAGGCCAAGTTCACTCAACCTATTCTCATAAGGCATGCTCCCCAATCCAGGCAACATCCTTGTAAATCTCCTCTGCACCCTTTCTATGGTTTCCACATCCTCCCCGTAGTGAGGCGACCAGAACTGAGCACAGTATTCGCAAGTGGGATCTGATGAGGGTCCTATTTAGCTGCTACATTACCTCTCGGCTCCTAAACTCAATCCCATGATTGATGAAGGCCAATGCACCATATACCTTCTTAACCACAGAACCAACCTGCACAGCAGCTTTGAGTATCCTATGGACTCAGACCCCAAGATCCCTCTGAAATTCCACACTGCCAAGAGTCTTACCATTAATACTATATTCTGCCATCATATTTGACTACCAAAATGAACCACCTCACACTTATCTGGGTTGAACTCCATCTGCCACTTCTCAGCCCAGTTTTACATCTTATCGATGTCCCGCTGTAACCTCTGATAGCCCTCCACACTATCCACAACACCCCCAACCTTTGTGTCATCAGCAAATTTACTAACTCACCCCTCCACTTCCTCATCCAGGTCATTTATAAAAATCACAAAGAGTAGGGATCCCAGAACAAATCCCTGAGGCACACCACTGGTCACTGACATCCATGCAGAATATGAACCATCTACAACCACTCTTTGCCTTCTGTGGACAAACCAGTCTGGATCCATAAAGCAATGTCCCCTTGGATCCCATGTCTCCTTACTTTCTCAGTAAGCCTTACATGGGGTACCTTATAAAATGCCTTGCCAAAATCCATATACACTACACCTACTGCTCTACCTTCATCAATGTGTTTAGTCACATCCTCAAAAAAATGTAGTCATTCTTGATGTGTGAGCTAAGATAGAGACCTCAACCACTTCTTATCAGAGATCTTTGCAAAATTATGATGTGTAGAAATAGTCAGTGCCCTCACTAGTTGAGGAGTCACACAATAAGATAGTTGAATTTGAGTGGGTGGGTGCAAGGTAATTCAAAATACTCAATTGGTTCCTTTTATTCGGATCTTTTTTGCCTGTGGTGCTGTGGAATCTGAAGCATGAATTTAATAATAGTTATTGAAATAATCATTTTGACCATTAAAAAGATCTAATTATCTTTCTGTTCTAGGAAAGTTAACCTTGGCATCATTGACTGGAATTCTGAGAAAAATGGATGAAGTTCTTGACAAGACAGTTGTTTTGAAAGTTATGACACAGTTGCAGGTTATAAAATACTGATTTTCACTCTCTGTTACTGACTCCAGGATACAGGCAGCGGATACTGGGCCACAAATCTTTTTTTTGTCTTTAATCAGGTGATTCAAACAGTACATGGGGCTTCGTGGCTCAAAGTGTCAAATGAAAAATGTGTAGGTTAAGATTAATTCTTTTTCCACAAGATTTCATTTTAAATAAGTCATTCAGTATCTTCATTTTTGCTAATCGCCCCATAATCCCCTGAAACACTGTCTATTGCTGGGCTGTTAGCTCCTAAGGCACCAGTCACTCTGGAACTGCAGCCATTTTTCACACATCATCTTAAATGGCAAACTTCAGCATGGCCTTCTCCTGCAGGTATCTCAACACCTGAATACCTAAAACTCATACTTTATGACAACTTCAGGATAAAATCCACCACTGATTGAAGGCCCTGCATATATTCTTAAACCACTTCCCTTTTATTAAAAGGAGAGATTCCCAGTTCTGTTGACCTCAAGGATCACTACTGTGGAAAAGTTATCGGTCCATTTTGGGTTGGAATTTAGCCAGATAGGCATTGTTTCACAACAATTCACCCATGACTATACGAGAATAGTTTTGTTACATTCATCAGCATCATCACCCGATTACTAATATATTGACAAGACTATGATTTAACAATACACCAACCTAGGATTCTGGTGATGGAGAAAGATTAAATGGTAGTGAAAATAAAATTACCCCTGCTGACCAGGATGGTGCTACTTAATGTGATCAAGAAGTTTTCAAATTCTTCCAGGAAGTATTTGCTCCTTTGGGATAATGGGGAAGGCTATGGATTCAGTCCCCGGCTTATTGAGTTAGCTGATCTCAGTCGTGGTAACTGCCTTGGTGTGCTACAGTTGATAACTGTGTGCTCAGGAGCAGAGTGGCATGAGGGGGAATACTTGGCAAAATGGTCAAGAACAGCTGTGATGCCCCCAATGATTGGGTAACCTGCCATGACTTGAGGACAGTGCTCACAAATGAAGAAGGGGCAGGAAGAATAATTGTGGAGAGTATGGGGACGACAATAGAAATGCTGTTTTACTGGATCGGTTACGCTGAGAGTGAAAGGCAGATCGAGTGGAGCATAACTCACTATGGAGGCAAAGAATGAGGCCTGGCTGACAATCAAAAGTTTAAAAATAGCTGTTGGATGAGTCAGTTCTTGAAAGTACTGTTTTTATTTTGGTGAATCTAGTTGTAATTGTCCTTCATGGTTAACACATGTACAGGTTTAAACTGTTTTTTGTTATGTTCCTTCATTGCTAAAATTTTCACACAGACAAGTTAAATTCTAGCTCTCCAATAAATGCTTACTCCCAAACAGCAGTGTGAACAGCTTCCTGTGTAATCACCAGCTGCAGAAATGGTGTGTTCATTCTGGGTTGTATAATCTCAAGCATGACACCTTGATGACCTTTTGCCTATTCTCTATTTCAGGATTTATAGAAAACTTGATTGAAGTCTTTTGCTATTCTTTCTGGATATCCAGATTCTTCATTTTATGTCATGGGCATTTCTACATGCAATACTGGGGAATGTAGTGATTGCCCCCAAATGGTCATGTTCTAATTGTGGGAAATGGATAGCTCTATTGAGTCTCTAAGTTCTTGAATTCCATTAAGGATTTTGAGACCCATATTTTAATATCATCTGGGACATTTTCATACTGAACACAACTGAATCTTAGATTTGATGCTACATCCCAGTCTTTGAATGGAGATCCAATGTTAGAAGCAGTATCGAAAAGGCAACTTATAGATCAAATTCGAAGTTCTCCTATGTAGAATTGACTTTGTAGGGTGTTAGAAACAATTTAAGGAACTGCTGAATGACATTCATATTAGGCAGCAGTGTTAAAATTCTGGAAAAAGGTCAAAAGTGAATGGGCTAAAGTTTTCTCCCCCCCCCCCCCCCATACAAATCCACCTCATAGCCATCAGGCAACTTCATATTCTGATTTGAAATTTATACTAAAATTCTCTAATTAGGCAAAACACCATCAAATTGATAACTTTGAAAATTTAAATGGTTTTAAGTGGAAGGTCTAGAATTACACCCACTGAATAAGCTTAGCTAATCTGCATGTTAAGTCCCTTTGCTCTGTGGATTTGATACAATCAAGCTGACAGAATCTGATAAACTCGCTTTTTGGCTATTTCATTACCTATATTTTGTCTACATGATGTGATTGAATAAAATTGTTTGTTACATCAATGTGCCATTGGACTCTATACTGAGACCATCAGCAACTCCCCACTTCCTTCTTTTTAATATCACTTCATCTCAATATCTGTTGTTAAATACTTACCCATTTTTGTAACCTCAAGGCCTAGTTATTCCAGTATTCCTTTGGCTATCCTAACTTTTATATTCCATAAACACTTATCTCCATAAAAACACTGCTACCTACAGTGTCTGTAAAAAGTATTAACCGCACTTGGAAGTGTTCATGTTTTATTGGTTTACAACATTGAATCACGATGGATTTAATCTGGCTTGTTTGACACTGATCAACAGAAAAAGACTATCAAAGTGAAAGCAGATCTCTACAAAGTGGGATAAATTAATTACAAATATAAAACAAAGAATAATTGATTCCTTAAGTAATTCACCCCCTTCAAGTCAGTATTTAGTAGATGCACCTTTGGCAGCAATTACAACCTTGAATCTATGTGGGTAGGTCTCTATCAGCTTTGTGCATTTGGACACTGCAATCTTTCTCCATTCTTCTTTACAAAACTGCTCAGGCTCTATCAGATTGCATGGGAATCATGAGTGAACAGCCCTTTTCAAGTCCAGCCACAAATTCTCTATTGGATTGAGGTCCGGACTCTGACTTGGCCACTCCAGGACATTAACTTTGTTGTCTTTAACCCATTCTTATGTAGCTTTGGCTTTATGCTTGGGGTCATTGTCCTGCTGGAAAAGAAATCTTCTCACAAGTCACAGTTTTCTTGCAGACTACATCAAGTTTTCCTTCAGGATTTTCCTGTATTTTGCTCATTCATTTTACCCTCTACCTTCACAAGCCTTTCAGGGCCTGCTGCAGTGAAGCATCCCCACAGCATGATCAGCAACCACCATTCTTCATGGTAGGGATGGTGTGTTTTTGATGATGTGCAGTGTTTGGCTTACACCAAAAAGAGTGTTCAGGCTGATGGTCAAAAAAACTCAATTTTGGTTTCTTCAAACCATAGAACCTTCTGCTCGATGATTTCAGAGTCCTCCACATATATTCTGGCAAATTCTAGCTGGGATGTCATTTTTTTTTCAACAATTGTTTACGCTTTGCCACTCTCCCATAAAACTGGGATTGGTGAAGCACCCAGGCAACAGTTGTATGCACACACAGTCTGTCCCATGTCAGCCACTGAAGCTTGTAACTCCTCCGGAGTTGTCATAGCTCTCTTGACAACTTCCCTCACTAGTCCCCTTCTTGCACGGTCACTTGGTTTTTGAGGATGGCCTGCTCTAGGTAGATTTACAGCAGTGCCATATTCTTTCCATTTCTTGAGGATTGACTTAACTGTACTCCAAGAGATATTCAGCGACTTGGAAATTTTCTTGTATCCATCTCCTGGCTTGTGCTTTTCAATAACCTTTTTGCAAAATTGCTTGGAGTGTTCTTTTGTCTTCATGGTGTGATTTTTCCCAGGATACTGACTCACCAGCAGTTGGTCCTTCCAGACACAGGTGCATTTTTACTAGTCAATTAAAACACCTTGACTGTACACAGGTGATCTTCATTTAACTAATTATGTGACCTCTAAAACCAATTGGGTGCACCAGTGATGATTTGGTATGTCATATTAAAGGGGTGAATACTCATGCAAACAATTATTTTGTGTTTAATATTTGTAATTAATTTAGATTGCTCTGTTAAGCTCTGTTTTCACTTTGACATGAAAGAGTCTTTTTTCTGTTCATCAGTGTCAAAACCAAATTAAATCCACTGTGATTCAGTATCATAAAACAATGAAACATGAAAAATTCTGGGGCAGGGAGGGGAAATACTTCTTACAGGCACTGCATATCCCATCTTACATCAGCCTTATAACCTATTTTCATTGCTTTTTGCTGACCTTGTTTGTTCCTCATCTGGCAACACATCAATGCTAAAGTTTTCATTCTTCTTTCAAATCCCTTCATGGGTTTTTATTTATTCCACTGAGAACTATGTACTTCTCCAATCTTGAATTCTGACTTCTTGTACATTCCTAATTTTAACTTCTGTACCCAGGGCAATTGTGTCTTAAGCGGCTTCCACCCCTTAAACTCTGGAGCTTCTTTCCAATTCTCAAAGCCACAACTAAATGCGTATAGCTCAAACCTGCCTGACCGTATTGTTAAAATAATTAATTTTTCAGTCAAAATATAAAATAAAATAAATTTGATATTGCCTTGGCCAATCAGCAGAGTCTTGGCACAAGTTTCAAACCTGTCTCCTCCTTTTGGAGATCTCATGTGGCTTATTTTTGCTTTTTCACAAAACACTTGAGGAGAATCTTGGAATGCTTTGCTTCATTAAAAGTGCAATGTTACCACTTGTTAAATGTTGTCATTGTGACCTCACACCGTGCTTATTCAGCCTGCTTAACAGTTAATTGTAGCTGGCTGACATTATCCTGGTTTAAACCACATTAACTATGGGATCATTGTTCTGATAACATTGACACAGCTGGAAGAGCTGTTACCTCACAGCTCACGTTCAATCCTGATTTCAGGTGCTGCAAAAGTGGAGTTTGCCAGTCCTTTGGTTTCTTCCAGGTGTGCCGGTATCCTCCCATATCCTACAGAAATGCAGCTTGGTAGGTTAATTGGGCATCATGAACTACTGCTGAGTACAGTTATTAGTCAGCTGGCAGTTGGCAGATTGAGGAAAATAATATGACACATGTTATTATCGCTTTCTGTCTCTGGAGACAGCCTATCCACCGATGTCTACTACAAACCTACAGACTCTCACAGTTACCTAGACTATTCCACCTCCCACCCTGTCTCCAGCAAAAATGTCTCCACCTCCCACCCTGTCTCCCTTTCTCTCAATTCCTCCGCCTCTACCGCATCTGCTCTCAGGATGAGGCCTTTCATTCTAGGACAAAGGAGATGTCTTCCTTTTTTTAAAGAAAGGGGCTTCCCTTCGTCCACTATCAACTCTGCCCTCCATCGCATCTCCCATATTTCACGCACCTCTGCCCTCACCCCATCCCCCTGCCATCCCACCAGGGATAGAGTCCCCCTGGTCCTCACCTATCACCCTACAGATCCAACGTATAATCCTCCATAACTTCCACCACCTCCTACGAGATCCCACCACCAGACACATCTTCCCCTCCCCCCCCACTCTCAGCTTTCCGCAGAGATCACTCCCTACGCGACTCCCTTGTCCGTTCATCCTCCCCATTCCTCCCCACCGACCTCCCTCCAGGCACTTATCCCTGCAAACGGAAGAAGTGCTACACCTGCCCCCACACTTCTTCCCTCATCACCATCCCAGGCCCCAGACAGTCCTTTCAGGTGAGGCACCACTTCACCTGCGAGTCAACTGGGGTGATATACTGTATCCGGTGCTCCCGATGTGGCCATTTATACATTGGGGAGACCCACCACAGACTGGGAGACCGTTTCGCTGAACACCGGCGCTCAGTCCTCCAGCAGTGGCGGGATCTCCCTGTGGCCACACACTTCAATTCCACAGACCACTCCCGCTCCGATATGTCTGTCCATGGCCTCCTCTACCGTCAAGATGAGGCCACACGCAGGTTGATGGAGCAACACCTTATCTCCCGCCCAGGTAGCCTCCTACCTGCTGGCATGAACATTCAACTCACAGACCTCCTTTGATACCCCTGCCCCCCCACCCCATCCCTATCTATAATTTTAGTCTAGTTCTCTTTCTCTCTCTCTTCTCCCCTCACTATAATCTCCCCCCAGCTGTACCTTTCTTTCTCTTTTATTTCCCATAATTCTCCACCTTCCCCCTAGCCCATTTCCCTTCAGCCTATCACTTCCCAGCTCTCTACTTCATCCCTCCCCCCACTTCTTATCCCCCCTCGACCATCCCACGTTACTTCACTCCTGATGAAGGGTTTCGGCCCGATACGTCGCCACTACCTCCTCCCATAGATGCTGTCTGGCCTGCTGAGTTCTGCCGGCATTTTGTGTTTTTATGACACATAATAAACTGCATTTCAGTCGCAGACCAGCAAAGATACAGAGTTTCGAAACTGAGGTCAGTAGTTTTGGGTGCTACAGGTATTGAGAATAAAGAAATTTCTTCCTCCTCCCATTCAGGTGTATGCTCCAACATATTTACTGCTGGAAGACATTTATTCAAGCCTAGGGAATATTAACTTGGCTTGGAGTCAATGCGTTCCTTCCCTATCCAAAGATGATGTGAAGGGAGGGGCAAGGCATCCCAGCATCTCTACAGAGCGAAAGAGTTCTTAATAAGTTCCACTGAAATTGAACTATTATGTCTGTTGTATTCTCTTCAATGTATAATTAAAATTCCAATCAATTTAGTCTTTCTAAAGACCTATATAAATAACTACACCACAGGACAGAATCCAGGACTCGAGGAAATCCTTGAGGTGGGTCTATCACTTCATGAGCCTTGAGTTGTAGCGTTCCCCTGGGTTCCTTTGGTGAATTACTGACTGAGATGGGGACCCTGATTCCAAGGTTAGTGGCATTGAGGACATTTAACCATTTTTGTCTCATGTAATGACTACTCCTTATTCTCAGTTGTTATATAAATAAAGAGTTGGCACATCTTCTGTGTAATTGCTGCTAAGATGATGCTTTGCTTCTGGCAAAATTCATCGTGTCCATGTTCACTTGTGGTTCAGTGCCAATTAACACCCAAAAGAAACTGATGCGTAACTTTAATATACAAAACTCTTCTTATTATCTAGTTTTGATTGCGTTCACAGTTATGTCACCAGCATTCATCAGTATTTGTAGGAACTACTGAATGAACACATTAACCAATTCCTTCTGATTATCAAAGTCTAGAAACAATATTAATTACCAATGTAACATTGATTGCAATGCAGTTCCTGTAACATTTCCTTCAAAGTAGATACTTGTTAATTAAAATACCAGTCAAGTTAGTCTTTCTACATAAAGAACTCATATTTTCTGTTTGCACTTGCAATGATTTTGTGCTATTCCTTATGCTTCCTTTTTGATATTTATTTCTCCTCCTCTGATATGTTCAGATATTAATGCAGTTCAGGAAATACCTTTATTTCTTTTACATTCCATTTGGGGTTTGCTTGTCCCACTCATAGAAACTCAGAACAGTGCTGAAGCAATATCAAGGATGGTACCTCCATCAAATCCCTGGTCAGCAAAGCTACAGAGTTGTATTAAGTCTGTCTTAAGTCTAGAGTTCTGTAGTGCCCAGTCACATGAGATGAATCATTGACCCTACATTGAGTTTTGTTAGAACAGTATAGGAAGCCAAAGTCCAGGGGTCAAAATGAGAATAGGGTGAAGTTATTGCAGCTGCTGACATTTCTGATTAATAATACTGAGTGAAGGATGTTTGCGGCTGGATGGTGTGATGTAATACAGATTCACAATTTAAAATGCATTGTTCCAGTATCCTGTAATAACTACTTGTCTACATAACAATCCCACTTTGCAAGGAACAACTGTTTAGTTTGGATGTTATTTTGTAGATCCGGTTTGTAGGTACTTCCTGGGCTTAAAAGTAATAAAAACTCCAAGTGGTGTCACTAACAAGTGGCATGTTACTGCAGGCAGTGGAGCAGCAGCCACACAGATCCAGCATTCCAAGTCTAATCCTGACTTCTGACACTGTTTGTGTGGGATTTGTATGTTCTCCCTATGACCGGCTGTGTTTCCCCTGAGTTTTCTATCACATCCAAAGACATGCAGGTCCATGAGTTAATTGACCACTGTAGTTGCACCTAGTGTAGAGTTGAGTGGTAGAGTCTAGGGGAGGGGGAGTTGATGGGAATCAGGGAGGATATAATAAAACTCGTGCAGTAATAGTGTAAAAGGCTGCTTGATGGTTGGCGTGGCGTGGTGGTTGAAGGGCTTGTTTCCCTGCCCTTTGACTCCATGACAAAACTTTATGGGGTGCAGCCCACCAGAGATCTCTGTCGAATATACTGCTCCAGGCACTCGAGGGCTATAGGATCCACATCAACATCAAATTTATTTGCAAACAGATGATGTTGTTGAAGTATCCAGTTGAGGTCGCCCACTCCATAAACACAGACTGACCTTCGATGGGAACCAGTGCACCATGGGTAGGGCTTCCCTTGCAACATATCGCCTTCAAAATATTTCCACTTCACCAGCCTAGCTACTGACCTCATGTCACTTACGTCGTACTTAGGATGTGAGGGTTCGGAACCAGGGACACCAGGCATCCTTTGCAGAGTGGCCCAGATGAACTCATCAGGACTATATGTATCTTTCGACCATTCCATTAATTGCTTTGCCTTTGGGTCTTTGAAGATGTGTTCAACAAATGCTCTACTAACCACCATGTAGGCACTACCTGAGAACATAGTGGTGAAAGATGGTTTCTTGATCTTATTTGTCTTTACTATTTTCCCATTGATCACCTCAAAATGATACTTCCAGCGCATCTGCTTCTTCTCTGAAGGTACTTCAGACTCTAAACTATTCCTTCCTTTCAACACCTGTAATTGGCGGACTATCTCTGAATTGGTTTTGATGGGAAAATCCATGCCACACAGGTTGATGAAATACCTCCAGGTTAGATGTCGTGCCAGCAGTTCCTCCATGCAGTTCAGGTCTGCCTGAACTCTGGACCAAGAGCCATAAACAATATTCTCCAATCTCTGCACAATAAAAACATTTGGGAAACAGGATGCAATGCTGCGGATCGCGATTTTGAAGTTAGTGGATGATTTGTCATCAATATGCACACAGTAAATATTCTGTGGTGCGAAGATTGTTCTCAATAATCTTTCAAACTGGTCAGCTTTCTCATGAGTGACTATGGAGTAGGCAATTGGAAATAATTTCTCATTTTCACTGAGAGGAAGTGTGATGTACTTCCTGTTTCTTATGAAATTTTCACAATTGTATGTGACCTTAGTAAAATAAGAGTCATTGTGCCTTATAGCATTATACTGTGCTTTTAAAAATTGGCTTCTCTTGATTGCATTTACATCTCCTTGCAAAAGCGCAGTACAGTTCACATCATAAAGTAGTTCTGTGGAGATTTCCAACTTTTTATCACAAGCACCGATAGTAGGAGGGTGGCTTTCATTAGGCATAAGGCCCTCTCTGGTAAAGATCTTCAGTAATAAACAGATGGCACAACTCAGGGCAAGGGTTAAACAGGAACGTTGTAGACATCGTTTACGTTTCCATATCATGATGGAATGGACAACAAGCTTCAAACGTCTGAGTTGCAAATGGATGACTTTGATTGATGTTTCAGTGTCCTTCTCATTGCCAACTGAATTAAATGAAGTATATTACAGATAATGTTCCTGGTTTTAATTCTTTGTTCATGCAAAGCTGAAAGAAAGGACAATATTTTACAATTTTATTGATGCTGACAATTCCTTGGATATTAAAGATTAAATAGAAGCAACTTTCCTGTAATTTTGGAGTTTGCCCACTCTCCCTGTGACCAGCTAGATGTTCTGTTTATTCTCACATATCAAAGACATGATGGTTAGTACATTAATTGGCTACTATAAATTGCCCTTAGAGTAGGTAAATGTCAGTAAAATCCATTTGGAGGTGGTGAGGTTGGAGGAGGGAGCCGATGGGAATTTGAGAGAAAAGATTGAGAAACTGTTGAAGAAAGGTGCTTGCTGTGGACATCCAGCACATACACATGTACAATGTCCTGTGTCTGTTACTCAAAATGGCTTCTTTGGTTTGTTAAGAGTAGGAATGCTTCTTTGTCTGATAAGTGTTTCTCTCGCAGTTGTTTAGCTTTAGATTTGCTGATATGGGGATTGTATTCATTTGTTAACCAATGGGGAATGTTATTTTGTCTTGTGAGGCTGGGAGCTTGGGGGGTTTTTGCGGGTTTTCAGGAGAGTCGGGAAGAAGACGCCGAGGAAGGTGGACGTGCGCTGCACTGCTTGGTTGACCACCGGGGGTGGTCCCAGGTGCGAGGACGTGGAGGTCGGAGGAAAGTGACGAGGGGTCGAATGGTTCGATGGTTGAGCTCCAACGATGTGCACTAAACTGACTGAACTTTGATAAGTTGGCACCTTTTGCTTTTTCTTTTCTTTCATATATATTGTATTGCCTAGTACTCTTTTAGTTTTAGTAAAATCTTTTGAAGTGTTTTTCATAATGGTATCTGGTGTGGATTTGATACTGTGTGCGTGCACGAGGCATAAACTTGATTCCCACAGCACCTGCGCGTACGGGAGGTGGGGGTGGTGTGTGGCTGGATCTCATTTTCCCCTAGACATATACCAGCCTGTTGGGTGAGTGTTACGCGCAGTTGGCCAAGGGACTGTTTCCATGCTATTCAACTTTAAGATCTGGTAAATTCAAATATTCTAATGTGATGTTGATAACTGTGGCGGTTTGCAAACAGAAAGTCAAAAGCTTTGCTAAGAAGTTCCACCTACGGTTATGCTACTTTGTAAGATTGATAATATCTGTGTAGATTTTAGGATAACAATAAGGGTTTATAAGTGCAAAAAAAAATAAGGAAATGGTTAAGAAATAATTGACTTGCAAATTTCAAGTAATATTGAGGAAGCGTACATTTTAAACCTCTCCAAAAGTGAGGCACAGAAATTAAGTGAATGGACTCCACATGCACTATCAATATGAAACCATTTGTAGTCAAGGCAGTCCATGACCACATGTAGCGAGGCTGGAAGAAGAGGGAGAAGCTATAGGACATCATTAGCTCATCAAGACATGAAGAAAGACAACAGTCAACATAACATAATGAGAACAGAAAGCTGTATCCTGACAGGAATAGAAGACAGGGCTATTGGCATCACATCTCACTGTTTTCCTAACATCTTTGTTCATTGTTGAATTTGTATATCTCTATAAAATTCAAAATAACTCATTGCCTTAAAGACTGAATCTGTAAATATAGATCAAAGTTGGTCAAATAACCAAACTGATAATGGGTTGGGTCTTACTTAAGTCAGTATATCAAAAGAGGAAAATTTCTCACCGCAATATTGTCAGTGTTCCTTGTGACTTTGATCAACACATCAAAATCCGTCTTATTCTTTGTGGGATTTTGTTACATCTAAAATTGCTCCATAAGAACAGTAATTGGGACCCAAACAGTATTTATAGCACATAAAGCACGTCTAAGGTGTGATTGGGGTCCCAGATGTTTTTTGCAAGACAATTGAATTATTTCATCTGTTACTAATGCTCTATTGAAATTGCAGGTTGAAGTTACCGAAACTGCAGATGAGTTATGAAAAGGTCGACAAAATTAAGGAAAAGTAATGTTCTCTTTCTGTTGATTGAGGAAATGTATAAAAGGAAGACAGAGACCATGGAGGTAGTAGTGGTGATCTTCTGAAACATGAGGTCAGTGGATTGGATGGTTCAGACTATTCTGGTAGAAGCTTGATATTGTGGGATCTGCAATTTTCAAATTAAGTCATGTCTTTCCTGTTAACGTTTGGGGTGGACTCTAAACGTTGTAGAGGTGATGACAGATGAGTTGGTATTGTTAAAGCCCTCCTTTCCAAGTGCTTTTCTTGGCTAGAATCTCTATAGACTTTTAAAATAAACTATTGATCTGAAAGCCATGTATGTGTTTGTGCCCTCCAAATATATTCTTCAATGAAAATATCACAGCTTGAGCAGCAAACTACATTGACATGGAAACCAAAACTTTCAGTGCACAAGGCTGATGAAACAACAGATTAGGAGCAAGATGTTATCACATTAATGTGCAGCGAGCCTCTACTTAAAAAGAAGTTTGTAGGCACAATATGATGTCAGCAAGTCTCGTTGAGGTCTCCTAGCACGTCCTCCTCTTCGCAGAGGCCAAAGAATTGGTTGTGTATTTCTGACTGAAGTTCCTCTCTGCCAAGTTTTAGAACCTCAGCAGGGTTCCCACCTGTGCGCTAGACCTCGCAGTTTACAATGAGTATATGGCATTCGCTTTCTTGTTGATCTGGCTGATGGTGAGAGTGTACTAGATAGATTGGTGAGGGAGAGTTAAGGACATTTATTTCAAGATCAGAATCATAGCTGCAGAGATCTTGGGAAATTTCTTATTTGTCACCGGCTTTCACTGAATTGGGCTTTTGAGTCTTCAAGACACAAGACAACGTTGATAACATTAAAGCACTGGTGTATGTCATGGTTAATGGTGCATTGCCACACATCCTCCACTCTTTCCCCACCATCTATTATGGCCTGAAGCTTGCGGTAAATAGGTAACATTTCTTTCAGAACAGAACCTCATGAAATGATGGTTTGCTCATCACTACCCCATATCCCCCAACATGTTTAGACCATAAGACATAGGAGCAGAAGTAGGCCAGCTGGGCCATTCAATCATGGCTGATCATCTTTTTCTTTCTCCTCCTCAACCCCCATTCCCGGCCTTCTCGTAACCTTTGATGCCATGCCCAATCAAGAACCTATCAATCTCTGCCTTACATACACCTAATGACCTAGCCTCCACAGCTACATGTGGCAACAAATTCCACAAATTCACCACCCTTTGGCTAAAGAATTTTTTCTGCATCTGTTTTGAAAGGGTGCCCCTCTGTACTGAGGCTGTGCCCTCTCGTCCAAGACTGTCCCACCATGGGAAACATCCTTTCCACATCTACTCTGTCTAAGCCTTTCAACATTCAAAAAGTTTCAGTGAGATCCCCCCTCATCTTTCTGAATTCCAGCAAGTACAGACCCAGAGCCATCAAACATTCCTCCTACGATAACCGTTTCATTCCTGGAATCATCCTTGTGAAATTCCTCTGGACCCTCTCCAATGCCAGCACATCTTTTCTAAGATGAGGGTCCCAAAACTGTTCACAGTACTCAAGGTGAGGCCTCACCAGTGCCTTATAAAGCCTCAGCATCACATCCCTGCTCTTGTATTCTAGACCCCTTGAAAAGAATGCCAACATGGTTTTTGTCTTCCTCACCACCGACTCAACCTGCAAGTTAACCTTCAGGGTGTTTTGCACAAGGACCCCCAAGAACCTCTGCATCTCAGATTCCTGGATTTTCTCCCCATTTAGAAAATAGTCTGCACATTTATTTCTACTACCAAAGTGCATAACCATGCATTTTCCAACATTGTATTTCATTTGCTACTTTCTTGCCCATTCTCGTAATCTGTTTAAGTCCTTCTGCATCCTACCTGTTTCCTCAACACTACCTGCCCCTCCACCAATCTTAGTATCATCTGCAAACTTAGCAACAAAGCCATCTATTTCATCATCTAAATCATTTATATACAGCATAAAAAGAAGTGGTCTCAACACCAACCCTTACAGAACACCACTAGTCACTGGCAGCCAACCAGAAAAGGATCCATTTATTCCCACTCACTGCCTCTTACCAATCAGCCAATGCTCTAACCATGTTAGTAACTTTCCTGTAATACCATGTGCTCTTAACTTGGTAAGCAGCCTCATGTGTGGCACCTTGTCAAAGGCCTTCTGTAAGTCCAAATATACAATATCCACTGCATCCACTTTATCTAATCTTATAATCTCCTCAAAGAATTCCAACAAGTTTGTCAGGCAGGATTTTCTCTGAAGGAAACCATGCTGACTTCGTATTATCTTGTCCTGTGTCACCAAGTACTCCATCACCTCATCCTTAGCAGTTGACTCTAACATCTTCCCAAACACTGAGGTCAGGATAACTGGTCTATAATTTCCTTTCTGTTGCCTTCTTCCTTTCTTAAAGAGTGAAGTAACATTTGCAATTTTCCAGTCCGCTGGCACCATGCCAGAGTCCAATGATTTTTGAAAGATCATTTCTAATGCCACCTCTTTCAGAACTCAAGGGTGCAGTTCCTCTGGTCCGGGTGACTTATGTGCCTTTAGGTCTTTCAGCTTTTTCAGCATCTTCTCCCTTGTAACAGTTATTGCATCCACTTCTCTTCTTTCACACTCTACATTTAGTTTATTTCCAGCTAAATTATATCTATTTTTCCTGACACCTTTATCCTTCAACTGACTACAGTGTATATTTGTCTTCAGCAAACCATCATTCATGATCTTAGTGTAAGTATGTTCTTTAGAATTTATTAATAAAATTGTTACATTTATTTAATGCTGTTCACAATCCCAGGACAATGTAAAATACCATAGAATCCCTGAAACATGTCTGCAGTGCTGACACTGTTACACCTGGATATTGTTACGAAGAGCAATGTGATGATCAATGAGGGATAAATTCTGAGCAGGATATCTGGTATAACTCTTCTTCCATTCTTTGAAATGATGCACTAGGCCAGGAAGGGTTGAGGACATTGGATGCAATAAATCAACAGGATCAGATATCCCTGCTGAGGTCCTGAAGACTGACGTGCCAGAATATTGCTCACCTCTAGCTGAACTGTTCCAACACAGGTCCAAACACGAGAAACTACCGAACTATGTCCAGTCCACAAAGGCAGGGAAAAATATAATTCCATAACTACAGTCAGATCAGCCTGTTCAATCATCAAAACGATGGCAGGTGTCATCTACAGAGCTACCAAGTAGCACTGACTGTCGAATTAGATGCTCACCTAAGCCCATTGTGGTTATGCCAGGGCCACTCTGCTCCAAGTCACACTTTAGCCTTGGAACAAACCGCTGAAATTTCAGAGGAGAGATGTAAGTGAGGACTTTGAACATCAAAGGAGCATTTGACAAGAGTGCAGCTCCTGAAGCCCTCATAAAACGGGAACTAATAAGTATCAGGAAGAATATCCCAATGGTTGGAGTCAAACCTTGCACAAAGGCACTTAGTTATAATTGTTGGATGTCTAACATCCCACGCCTGTGCATCACTGCAAGCATTCCTCAGTCCCAAGCCCAGCCAGCTTCCGTTGCTGTATCAGTGTAAAGGTGAGAAGTGAGAATGTTTATTAATGATTGAATAGCATTCAACTCCATTTTCAGCTCCTTAGAGAACGAAGCAGGGGCAAGACCGAGACCATATTCAGGCTTGGGCGGCCAGCCCTCAGCACATCCATAAGTTGTTTTGGTTCTGAATGCAAACAATGGATTTCACTGCATGCTTGATGCACATATGATAAGTAAATGAATCTGACCTTCCATATTGCAAACGTGACAGGATTTAGAACATAGAAAAACTACAGCACACAATGCCGTGCCAAACATGTACTTAATTTAGAAATTACCTAGGTTACCCATAGACCTCTATTTTTCTAAGCTCCATGTACCTTTCCAGGAGTCTCTTAAAAGACCCTGTCATACCGCCTCCACCACCATCGCCGGCAGCCCATTCCACACACTCACCACTCTCTGCGTAAAAAACCTACCCCTGACATCTCCTCTGTACCGACTTCCAAGCACCTTAAATCTGTGCCCTCTCGTGATAGCCATTTCAGCCCTGGGAAAAACCCTCTGATCATCTTATGCACCTCTCTCAGGTCACCTCTCATCCTCCATCTCTCCAAGGAGAAAAGGCCAAGTTCACTCAACCTACTCTCATAAGGCATTCTCCCCAATCCTTGTAAATCTCCTCTGCACCCTTTCTATAGTTTCCACATCCTGTCTCTCTCCCCAAAAAGGGGAAAAGAGACATCCCCGTCCCTGCCTTGGCTTAGTGTGAAATAAGGCATACCGGATGAAATATTCCCCAGTACCTCACTGAAGAGTCACTGTAAACGTTTGTGCTGAGCTCTCTGCAAGAGTATTTTGCATTCAGAATCTCTGAATCCTCCTGTGCATGATGTCAGTGATACTTGCTTTCCACAACAGGATCTCACCTGAGCAAAGGGCTGCTGAGTCATACTATTGAGTCCAATTTACAACACTAATCATTTCCTTCTGAGTTGCTGCCTGACCCACTGAGCATCATTTCAAATTCCAAGTTTCATTCTGATTCGGATCAACAAAACAAATATCCAAAGCAGTTTAAAGCTGGGTCAATTTTATGGTGCACATGAGGATTAGATCATAACACAATCTTGCTCCTTACACAATACTTTTATTTCTCTTTCTAGGTCAAGCATTGAAACATATTGACATATGCAAACAAAAAGTCAGTTTGCATTCAATCTTCATTTCATTGTTCACCAAGTACACTATGTTCTTCTAGAATATATGGAACATTATGGCACAGTACAGTGCAGACCCTTCAGTCCATGATGTTCTGCTGAACTTTTAACCTACTCTAAGATTAATCTACCTCTACCCTTCTGCATAGACCACCATTTTTCTAACATCCATGTGTCTACCTAAAAGTTTCTTAAATGCCCCTAATGTATCTGCTGCCTCTGGCACTGTTCCTGGCAGCATGTTCCATGCACCCCCAATTCTCTGTATAATAAACTTACCTCTGACATCAGACCCTATATTTTGCTCAAATCATCTTAAAATGTTGCCTGTTTTTTTCTATTTTGCATTCACATTTATCTATGATTTATAGGTCATCATACACAGTAGCTGCTAATTCCTCCTCTCCAAGTATACTCTACAAAGTGCATTTCAGTACTTTTACAGATGTTTCTTAGTGTTATTACCATTTTTAAATACAAGGAACCTAAACTTAAGCAAACTTTAACAACTGTCCCATATGCCTGTTACATAGAAGCAGAAGTTGGCTGTTAACAAACTACTAATCTTAAAGTGCTAGTTCAGCTGTATTGGAAACCCAAGTTATAAACTAAAAAATATAAAGACAAAAACCCTACTCTCATATTTTTAAGAAATGATAAATTTTGATATGAGCCCACTTCTTTGTCCTCCAGTGTAAAGATGCATGCTAAATGTGAAAGAGTACTTACTAAAAAAGTTAAACCAGCAAGACAATCCAACTCCAAGCTTGTCTTTACAGAACGCAGCAAGCAGACAGATCCCTCCCCACTAAATGATTGGACCAACCAAAACCACATGGTGAATGATGAATGGCTTGTTGTGGTGTCAATCACTCTGAAAGCAGATGTTCAAGTGCAACATTCCTGAACATCTCTGGCACATGATAATAAAAGAGAAAGTAGTGAGAATCTCTTGGCCATTAGGAAAATATTAATATAATTAAAATATTTACATGGATCCCAATTATAGTATTTAGCAACTTACATTAAATTTAAGTGCTAGCATGCTGGTCCAGAAAGTACAGCCAATATAGTGATCACTGGTCCTGGGACGCCTCCAGACACCGCATACTCTCTCTCCAGGGATGCCTAAGCACAGATCTGGAAGATGGCAGACAGTCAGCTCAGATTCAAGGCCACACATCAGGAGCAACCAGAAGTCAGTAATTACAGAGTGAATCATTTCCTCCCACTTTACACAATATTTTTAGTTATAGAATCATATTATGGAGAGATGATGCACAGAAAACTTACCAAATCCAGGCCAACCATCAACCACCCATTTATACTGAGCCAGCAGGAGGCACCAAGTTAAGGTGAATGGTCACAGTCTTTTTTCCAGGGTAAAGGAGTCTAAAACTCGAGAGATAGGTCTAAAGTGAGAGGGGGATATTTAAAATGGATCTTTATCACACAAAGAATGATGAATACATGGAAGTACCAGAGGAAATGACAGAGACAGTTACAAGACACACACTAAGCAATTCAGGAACAGCTTCTTCCCCTCTGAAATCCGATTTCTAAATGGACATTGAGACCTTGAACATTACCTCACTACTTTTATTTCAGTTACTTTGCACTACGTATTTTAACTTAACTATTTAATAGACATATATATAGTATATATATACTTAATGTAACTCAGTTTTTCTCCTTTCTATCTTTATTTATCATGTATTTCATTTTACTGCTTCTGTAAAGTTAACAAATTTCACGACATATGTCCATGATATTAAATCTCATTTTGATCCTGATTTACTATGTCTAAAAACATTTGGACAAGTGCACAGATAGGAAAGGTTTAGACGGATATAGGTTAAATGCGATGAAATGGGACTAGGTCAAGTAGATAACTTAGTCAGCATTAATGAGTTGGGCCAAAGGACCTGTTTCATGCTGTATAATTTTAATATTCTACATTAATTCCATTGTTTTTATTCTCCCCTCATTCTCATCAACTCGGCCCAGATTTTCACACTCAATTACACATCAGGATGGAAGTGGCCACTTAACCTATATATCTTTGTAGAGTGGGAAGAAACTGGAGCACCTAGAGAAAAGCAATACACTCACAGGAAGAACATACGAACACCATACATCATTACCTGAGGTCAGGAGTGAACCCTAGTCAATGGTGCTGTGAGGCACCACTCATTCTGTTGTCCTTTTTGTTCTGTAGCCATTCTGTAGTTTCTGTGTACCTTGTATATACTCCTAGAAGATGACCAGAAAATTAGATGATTTCCCTCCTTGCTTCTCTTAACAAACCTGAATATACCTTGTATATTCATAGTATATATTGCACATTCCCAATGAATCATCACGAAGTTCTCCTTTCCAAATTTACTTTCTGTTTCAATGTCCCTTTTGTTAGGCCTAATTTTAAAAGATGCAGAACAACTTTTTCCATATTTTCATTTCACCGTTGTTATCCCATCCAAGATATCGTACACCTTGGGATAGGGGTTGGTAGGCAGAGATGCTGGGCCAGAATCGATTGGCTTAGGGGCTTGGGTGAGGGTCAGCAGGTTGAGTGGTTAGGACTGAGGAATGGCAGAAGGATTGTTGGTGTAAACACACTAAAATAGTCTGAAAGTTCCTAGCAATTGAGAAATGAATGTGCTAAGCCATGTCTGCACCTCAAGTTTTACCAGCTTTAGCTGAGAATTTTAAAAAATTAATAATAACAATAACAATAATAATAATAATTATTATTATTATTTATTTATATATAAGCAATAAGCATCAAGAACATGCGATGAAGAGTCCTTGAAAGTGAGTCCAAAGGTTGTGGGAACAGTTCAGTGATGGGGCAAGGGAAGTTGAGTGAAGTTAACCCTTTAGTTTAAGAGCCTGATGATTGAGGGGTTAATAACTGTTCTTGAAGCTGGTGATGCATCCCTGAGGCTCCTGTACCACCTTCTTGATGGCAGCAGCGAGAAGAGAGTAGACCTGGGTGGTGTGGGTCCCTGGTAATGATGCTGCTTTCCTGCGACAAGAATTCATGTAAATGTGAGGAGGGCTTTACCTGTGATGGACTGGGCTGTATCCACTACATTTTGTAGGATTTCCCATTCAAGGGCATTAGTGTTTCCATACCAGGCTGTGATGCAGCCTGTCAATTTACTCCCCACTACACATCAAAGTTTTAGATGTCATGCTGAATCTTCACAAACTCCTTAGGAAGTAGAGGCATGGCTGTGCTTTCTTCGTAATTGCACATACATGCTGGGCCCAGGACAGGTCCTCTGAAATAATAACACCAAGGAATTTAAAGTTGCTGACTGTTATGTTTTGTAACTTCAAAGCTTTAAGCTATTTCAAAGGAAGACATAGGAGTCCAAAATGTGTGTCTAACTTCGTGCTTACTTTAAGTGAGTTGCGTATTTATCATGTGGTGACGTCATGACATAGGCAATTCACGTATTTTTACATATAACCGGGAGTGAATTATTTAAACAAACGAGAGTGCTTCATCAACCAATATATTTACAAAATTACTCAAATATTACTGAAATATTAAATATACAATACTCCTCCCTGCTAAGCTATAAACTCCAACTTAATATTGAATCTATATTGGATGCATCTCAACTATAGACACAATATATAATACAATACATCTACAATACACAGACGTCCACAGCATATTAAATCTTATTTTGTCCCATTCAGGCCTTAAGATTTAATCACTGTGTAGGATTTCTTACTTTTGTGGGATAGCGTCTTTCCTGACAAGGGAGGTCTCTCAGCTTGGCAGGTAAGACTTGTGACTGTGAAAACAATCTCAGGTTCTGGGGCCTCCTCCCTGCTGGTTGTAGGAGTTGACTCTGAGACTGCAGGAAGTGGTTCTGACAGCTCTGGACACCTTTCTTCTCCTTCCTTTTTCTTCTTCTAGTCTGTGTATGTTGATCTTGGGATGGTCCATTTAGTTCATTGGAGTACTCTCTTATTAATCCTTCTATTACTCCCTTTATGATTTGATCTCTCCTCTTGGTTTCCTCATCCACAACATTATCTGCCGATTCCTCTGTATTGGTATCTCCATTGACTCCTTTCTTTATTTGTCCTTCCATTCTTCCAGCTGGGCTTTGGTCTTTGCATCAACTTTTACAAGCAGCTTTTGGTCTCCTACTTGAAGTTCATACAATAACCTTAATGTACATAAAGTAGATTCTGGTTCTTTATATGCACAGAAGTGAAATGCTTGCAATTTTCCTGAAGCTCCTTGAATTCTCTTCCAGTTTAAAGCATAGCCACATTTTGCAAGTAATTGCCTGATTAAGATATCAAAGGCTTTCTCAGATATGTTACCTACAAAAAACTGTTGTAGTCGGACCTCTGCTTTCATCACTTTCACATTTCTTCTAAGCAGCATTGTCATTCCAAGGTCCAATATGCTTTCCAACCAGAGGCACAGAGATTGGCATCAACACCAGCTTGCCCTTTGTTAGGCAACAGCTCATGGTGTACAGCATGGAGACAGTTATGGCATCATCCAGTACTTTTCTTAATTTGCTTTCAGTAGGCTTCATTGCAGGGAATGTGGCATGCAAATGGTGGATGGATCTCCAACCAAATTGCAGTTCTCTGAGCCAATCATGCCCCCATGATGTTGGTCTTTCTGGTTTCTGTCGCTACAAACTCATTGTGGCTTGTTGGTTGTTGGACTTCACTGTCATGAATGTCATTCCCACAGGAGTTATCTTTTCTCCAGTATGTTCTTCATTGGATATCTGCAGACTTCAGCTTAGTATGTTTAAAATGCTGTTTAAACTCATTTTGTAGAATGACTGAAACAGCCAAACCAGTGTCTAATTCCATTTTAATTAATTTGCTGTTCACATCTGGCATAAGCCATATTGTTTGTCTATTGTTAGTTTTCAAATTGTAAATCTCAAGTCTAGTCAGTCCTGTGTCTCGAAGGTTCGAAGTACATTTATTATCAAAAATGTATAAGTTATATAACCTCAAGATTTGTTTGCTTACAGGTAGCCACAAAGCAAGAAACAAAATTCAACTGCTCAGTCCTGTACCACCATTCATCTGGAACAGGGTTCATCTATAAATCCGCTCCACTTTAACAGACAGACAGACAGACATACTTTATTGATCCTGAGGGAAATTGGGTTTTGTTACAGCCGCACCAACCAAGAATAGTAAAGAAATTTAGCAATATAAAACCATAAATAATTAAATAATAATAAGTTAATCATGCCAAGTGGAAATAAGTCCAGGACCAGCCTATTGGATCAGGGTGTCTGACACACTGAGGGAGGAGTTGTAAAGTTTGATGGCGACAGGCAGGAATGACTTCCTATGACGCTCAGTGTTGTATCTCGGTGGAATAAGTCTCTGGCTGAATGTACTCCTGTGCCTAACCAGTACATTATGGAGTGGATGCGAGTCATTTTCCTAGATGGCATGCAACTTGGACAGCATCCTCTTTTCAGACACCACCGTCAGAGAGTCCAGTTCCACCCCCACAACATCACTAGCCTTACGAATGAGTTTGTTGATTCTGTTGTTGTCTGCTACCCTCAGCCTGCTGCCCCAGCACACAACAGCAAACATGATAGCACTGGCCACCACAGACTCGTAGAACATCCTCAGCGTCGTCCAGCAGATGTTAAAGGACCTCAGTCTCCTCAGGAAATAGAGACAGCTCTGCCCCTTCTTGTAGACAGCCTCAGTGTTCTTTGACCAGTCCAGTTTATTGTCCATTCATATCCCCAGGTATTTGTAATCCTCCACTATGTCCACACTGACCCCTTGGATGAAAACAGGGGTCACCTGTGCCTTAGCCCTCCTCAGGTCCACCACCAGCTCCTTAGTCTTTTTCATATTAAGCTGCAGATGATTCCGCTCGCACCATGTGACAAAGTTTCCCACCGTAGCCCTGTACTCAGCCTCATCTCCCTTGCTGATGCATCCAACTATGGCAGAGTCATCAGAAAACTTCTGAAGATGGGAGACACAGGAGACTGTAGGTGCTAAAATCTGGAGAAAAAAATAACAAAATGCCAAAGGAATTCAATGGGTCAGGCTGCATCTGTGAAGAAAGTTGCAAGACCAACATTTTGGCTCTAGCTACCTCCTCTCTATCTTCCCAAAATGTTGACTGTGCATTTCCCTCCAAAGATTCAGCTTGATCCATTGAGTTCTTCCAGCATCTTGTTCTGTGGCTTTGATTACCGTCCATGATACCCAAAGCTAACGAGTGTATCAATCAATTGAAGTGTAATCTTCAATTAATGCTTTGAGAGTAAGAGTGCTTGATTTCCAGTTGTCAGTGTGAGAGGACACTTCCTGCTTTTTCAATGATCCACTTTGGGGTGTTGAAAAGTAAGGTTTAATAACAAAGTTAAATTATCTGTGTGACTAAGGATACATGGATCTTGCTATCAGTCTAGTCTGGAAGGATGAGAGCAAATTATATATTTTTCTCAAAGAACACCATCACTTTGAAGGAAGATGGGAAGGGATTGGAAGGGAATATCAGAGAATGAGTCTTCCATTTTGTAATTCACTGATGTCATCCCTATTCTTCAGAAAACGAGGGGAAGTTCCCTCAATAACTTCACTTATCTGTGAAGCTTCACTATCTGTGAAGCTCCTCTAAAAACACGACCTCTTACACTTTGCAGAAGTAAGTGGTATGGAAATAGATCAGCCCTATATCTGATTTGCTTCTGTGGCAAACATTTCTAGTTGTGGTATTTTTAGCCTAAACTCTGCAAAATTACGATAAGATGTCTTCCCACATTAACAAGTTTACATGAGCCCAATAGGTACCCATGTAAAAAGAGATTTGTTAACAAGTCGTCGAAATTCAACTAATTCACTCAATTCCTTAAATTTTTAATGATACTTCTCCTGTTGGAATATATTTTGATTAGATTATATGTGCTGAAAATAAACTCAGATTACTACAGGGGATCAGTCTGACACCAGCTAGGTTTGGAGAGAAACATGAAGTTTCAGCCAAAACAACAACTCACTGATTCAGTGAATCACAAAAGACTGTGTGCTGCGTACACTTTGATAGTTATACATTACCAAAGGACAGCTAGAATTAACTGAAAGATAGTTGCAGGAAGAAAACATTTTATTGTGTTGATACACAGCAGATTATATTGATACTCTGTGAGTACCACAAGCTTTTGTTTGAATTGAATTGCATCTCATTTCCCACGCTCTTTTACAGTACGCAGTCCATAAGGGCAGTTCTTTCATAATGCCTCCAAATCTTCAGGGAATTACACCAAAAAAAAACCTCATTCTTTTGAGATCTGAATAGATATTAGAGAGGGGAGACTCTCGTCTCACCCCTCTTGGCTGATTTTGAACAGAAGCAACCTTCAAAATTTGGAATAAATTATTTTAGATTTCCTGGAAATGATAATGAGAGCATCCATCTCACGTTTACTGCTTTACTTGGAATTTCAAATGTCAGGTGGACTCCAAGTGGATTGCGTTTCAGTGGAACACTGAAGTTTTAGACAGTGGACCACTGATTGAAACAGAACCCCAGGGATGTGAAGCCAATCCCATCCTTATACTTTTACCAGCCTTCTTTGTTTTCACTTAAAATAAAACTAAAGTTTATCTAACCAATTAGATGACACATTGAAATCAGTAAATGAGTTACTGTGAGCGTGGTTTGATGCTTTCTGTAAACAAAACCTTTAATTTGTGGTATTGAGTTTTATAACCTCAGTGATAACTATAGGGAGATCAGTTTATGGAATTGTATTCTTTATATATACTGTTTCTGCATTTCCTTTTCTGATTGTATGTATCTCCACAGTCAATTTTAATTTTCTGCCTCACCCATATTCACACAGTGATATACCTCTTTCTTCCGCCTGATGCCAATAATTTCCCAACCAATCTCCCTTGCCTCTCACAGCCTTGTCATTCTTCTTGTGAGAAGGTCTGTGGCTGGTTCAGTTAAGATGGCCCACAGTTTCTGATGGAATGGTCATCATTGATACAGGGTGAAAAGTTAAAGGAAGGTGGATAAACTCTCTTGTTGGAGATAATTGACTGGTGTTTGTGTGGCATTAGTGAACCTTAACATTTATTAGGCTGTGTCTTTCTTCCTGTGAGATTGGACCAGTTTCTCACTGAGGAGTTGTGAATAGAACAAAGTACTGTCCAGCAAACAGACTCTGGGCTTTATGTAGGAGAAAAGCAAGTGAAAAAGGCTTGTCCAATACATGGCACTGAGAGCACCAACAGTGATAACCTGAGATGGGATTATTTCCTTTCCAGCAATCATAACTATCTCCATTCGTGCCAAGGATGCCTCTATCCAAGGCAGCAATGTTTTCCCCTTGAATCGCACCAGCATTAATTTTACCAAGGCTCTTTGTTGTATATTTAATCTTTCAGTAATGTTTGAGTAATATTGTAAAAAACTTGTTTGATTAAGCATTCTTTGTTGTTTACATAATTAATTCTGGGTTATATGTAAAAGTACATGAATGGCATATGTTATTATTAACCGCATTATAAGTGCATACCTTGCTGAAGTAACACTAAATGTACATGTGTTCTCCATGGCTCTGGTGTTTTTCTTTCAATTAGTTTTATGTTTTGGAGTTACAGAATATACAAGTGGTGAGGAGCAAGTTTTAAAATGAACTTGAGCTAACTACCTACCAGTATTTTTCTTCGAAAGGGAAGAAAGACGGTTGAATTTAAAAAACCGCAGAAAACAGAAGGAATTCACAGGATCATAAACAATGAGTACTGGGTGACAATAATAATTTTAAAAAATTAAAAAGCAGAAGTGGCTGGCTGCATCGGCAAGATAGACATGTTTGATTACACAATAGATAAATGGATAACGTATACTGAACGAATTCAGCAGTATTCTGAAGCAAATGAAATTGCCAGTGAAAAGTGAGTGCCAGTTTTGCTGAGTGTAATAGGTTCCTTAAGGTTGTTATACCCAGGGGTGGTAATGGGGACAAGCTCCCACGACCTATTAAATGCTCCAATGGAGTGTGCCTCAAATAGCCTCTGATAATCAAGTCCAGCTCCTGGCCTTCACGTGTGACATAGCCTCTAAACCCGGCAGAACTGTTTTTACTGATAGGGGAAGGAGAAAAGGAGGTTAATTGATGCCTTAAAACCAGTCGCTTCAAGCAGACAGGACTCATCTGGGAGAAGGAAAACTCTGATCTCATACTTCCACTGCCTTGTGGCTACACCATTGATAGGGAAGGCTTCAAGAGTAAACCATAAGGAAAACAATTCTGGAGCTGGAGTCTCCCAGGCAGCTCTACATTGAGTTCAATGCTGACTAACAATTCCTGAGACACTGCTGGTACCGAACTGTATCAGTCTCTGACATACCTTTGATATCAGATGCATAGAGAGGGCAAGCTTGCTACATGGGCAACTGCTTGCTCTCCATATCGTGCTGCCTCAGCTTGCATATCTAGACAGCTAGGACGCAATATCCATGGTCATCTTTGACCAACGGAGGCCTCACTCACTCAATAGGTGCAAAAGCATACAGTTTGCTTAGAAGTTTGACTGTTACAACAAAACCAGCCAGATATCATGAAAGTAATGCAGGAATATTTACAGCCAAATCCATTGCTGATTGTGGAATGTTTCATAAGTGGAATCAAGAGGAAGGGGAGTCCATTTCAGCTTATGTGGCTGAATTGAAGAAATTGTTGAACTTTGTCAGTTCAGTAATGAGGTTAATGATCCACAGAGAGATCATTTACTTTGTGAAATCTTACAAGAAAGCATTCAAAAACTGCTTGTAACTGAAGCACAACTCACATTTAAAAGAGCAGTTGAAATCGCTTTATCAATGGAAACTGCAGCCAGAGATGCAAGTGAGTTGCTATCAGGAATGAAAGTGAGCGTGAAATAAATGGCAACATCTAAATATAAACCTATCTGCCCAAATAAATTGTGTTACTTTTGAGGCAGATGCTAGCATACACCAGACCAATGCAGATTTACAGGCGAAACTTGCAAAAAATGCAACAAAGTAGGACAAATACAAAGAGCACATCCGACAGACAAAAACAAATGGACTTCACAGGGAAGAGAAAAAGATTAAAAATCAAATTGTAGTTTCAAAAAGAGCACAAATCTGCATACTGTTGATGAAATATCTGATAATGATGAGAGAGACACAGGACTGGGTAGCCTGGAGATTAACATTATGAAAACTAACAAAAGACAAGCAATATGGCTTACACCAGAACAGCAAATTAATTAACATGAAAGTTTCACTCATTTCACAAAATGGGTTTGAATGAAATTTCAAAGATACGGAACCGAAGCCTGCAGATATCTAACTAAGAATTTATACTTGAGAAAGTATAATTCCTGTGAGAATGACATTCATAACATGAACTGCAACAGCCAACAAGCCACAGTGGGCATTAATGTGATTAAAAAAACAGAAGGGCCAGCACTGTAGGGCCATGACTGGCTGGGACAACTACAACTTGATTGGAGATCCATCCACCATTTGCATGCCGCATCCCTGCAATAGAGTCAATTGAAAGCAAATTCAGAAAGGTACTAGATGGTGCCATAGCTGTGTTCAAGGATGGCATTGGAAAACTCAGACATAGCAAAGGTAAAATAATGTTAAATGAAAATGCCACACCCAAGTTGTACAAAACAAATTCTGTTCCTTATAGGATCTGTGATAATGTAGCCAGTGAACTTAATTGCATGGAGGTTGAAGGAATTTTTTTCAAAGTTGAGTGGAGCCCTTGGGCAATGCCAGTTCTCCCAGTAGCCAAGAGGAATGAGTGTGTCAGGATCTGTGGTAATTTTAAGGTCACCATCAACCCAGTACTAAAAATAGATCAATGCTCTCTGCCCAGGGCAGAGGATATCTTTGCAAACCTTTCTGGAGGGAAACACTTCAGCAAAGTGAGCAAGAAACACCCAGTCAGCACTAGATATTCTCAAGTGGATGCTGACCTTGTAGTTGAACTGGAAGAGCTTGGCTAGAGAAGCTGCCAATCTTTCAGCTCAAATCTTCCCTTCTATAATACGATGCTACCAGGTGCCAGAACCTCTTCTGTATCCAGTCAACTCATCCATTTCTTGACTTCACGTGAACCAGGTCACATCCACTTCAGAGATAATGAGGACCCCAGAAGAAGGGTAGAATGATCTGCTTGACAATTCAAGTTAATACTGGTGGTAAATGGTTCAGCCACACTTTTATACAACATCCTAGAAGTTAGGAATGCTGGTGGTGCTTTTCCGTTCCGTTGACCTTGAAACTCCACAGTTTTATGATACCGACCATCTCATCAATCATTCTTATCATTTGACTTTTTGGCTTCAGGAACCTGAGGGAGAGCAAATACCCCTCAGTCTACACTGGGGGATCAGTGGTGAAAAGAGTCAATAGTTTTAAATTCCTGAGCATTAACATATTAGATGAGTTCTTGTGTGCCAAGCACATAGATGAAGTCACATGGAAGGCACTCCCGCCCCTTCACTTCCGAGGAGGTCAAGGGGGTCAGCTTGTCACTGAACACTCTAAAAACTTCCACAGAAGTGCTGTTGAAAGTTTCCTGACTGATTGCATCATGGTCTGGTATGGCAGTTTGAATACACAGGGGCATAAGGCGCTGCAGAAAGTAGAATTTTAAGCCCAATATATCACAGGCACATCCCTTCCCACCATCAACAGTAGCTACAGGTGACACTGCCTCAGGAAGGAAGTGTATGTTAGGCAGGAGGTACAGAAGCCTGAAGTCCCACACCACCAGTTTCTAGAACAGCTACTTACCTTCAAACATTTGGTTCTCGAATCAAATCATGATCACTACACTTTAGCAACACCATGTCCATTTTGATCACTTTGCACTAAAATAGACATAGCATTTTTTTTGCTGTAATTGTTTCAGTCTTGTAAGAATGTTGTATAATTTGTGTTTAACTTGCTATTAATATGATGCCATGTGACTGTGATGCGGCTGCAAATCTGTTTGACATTGCACCTGGACCTACATGTTCTTGTACGCGTAACAAAATACTAGACTTTGACTCTGACTTTGACCCCCATAGTTATCCGCTTTCTTTTACCTTCTGGACATGGGACAAATTTGAAGGCAAGCTACGTTAAAGAACAAAAAAGAACATGTTTTGAAGCTAAAATTAAGGGAGGGGTATATTTTTCAATATTAAAATCAAGATCTACAAAAGCGTGACTGATCATGTTTAACTATAACAGGCACCATGTTGGCGTGACTCTGTTACAATTGGGGGCGTTGAAGTTCGGAATTCTATTCCAGCATCATCTGTGGAATACGGGGTTGCTGCAGCTTCCTCCCACAGTCCTAAGATATACCGGGTAGTTAATATGTCATTGTAAGTTGTCCTGTAATTAGTTTAGGGTGAAATCGGGGTTGTTGTGGGTTGCTGGGGTAGCCTGGCTCAAAGGACCAGGATGTCCTACTCTGTGCTGTATCACTAAATAAATAAACCGGAGAGGTGTGGTCATTATCATCTCCCAATGCTCAAAGAATCACTTCTAAAACAAAGCAACTCACCTCTCATTGGAATGGTTCAGGCCTGGGTAAACATCAATTCATACGTTTTGGAAGAAGGTTATACGATCATCTAAGCCAGTCCAACATTTACAGAGATACAAGACATTCTGCTAGCGTTGGAAATCTTAAAGAATCTCAGCAGGTTGAGGCAGCACCTATGGAGGAAAAAAGTTAACTGTTTTGGTTCGAGAACCTTCATCCAAAAGTCACAGGCAGTCTGAGGGCTGGTTTGAAATCTAGCATACATTATCATACATTTTACAATCATTTAGCATTTGGAAAAATACTGCAAACTCTCGACTGGGCCACTAGATGGAGTACTTTGTGAAGTTAGAGGATTCAAGAGAGATCTATTGGGCAGATAGACAGTAAGGAGAAATAGTTGATAGTCATCTGAGCTCTGTATGATATCCAGTGCGTGACCTGGTGACGTGGCAGTGCAAGTAATGTTATGGCTATTTATCATTGACTTTAATGCTGGTTCTCCATGGAAAAGTTGTAATTTATTGGGAGCACCTGATCTATGAAGCAGAACACAAAATGGAACTAAAAGGAGGAAATTAGACTGACTGGGATATCTAAGCATTGTCTGGTCAAAATGACAATAAAAAGTGACTTGACTTGACAAGTTAATCTACTAACCCTTTTTATTGTCATTTCGACCATAAATGCTGGTACAGTACACAGTATAAACGAGACGTTTTTCAGGACCATGGTACTACATGAAACAATATAAAAACTACACTGAACTATGTAAAACAACACAAAAACTACACTAGGCTACAGACCTACCCAGGACTGCATAAAGTACACAAAACAGTGTAGGCATTACAATAAATAATAAGCAAGACAATAGGCACAGTAGAGGGCAGTAAGTTAGTGCCAGTCCAGACTCTGGGTATTGAGGAGTCTGTTGGCTTGGGGGAAGAAACTATTGCACAGTCCAGTCGGGAGAACCCGAATGCTTCGATGCCTTTTCCCAGATGGCAGGAGGGAAAAGAGTTTGTATGAGGGGTGCATGGGGTCCTTCATAATTCTGTTTGCTTTGCAGATGCAGTGGCTATGAAGAGAGAAATGGGTTTGTGGTAAACCATGTATATCTGTCTGGACATGCCCCTCTGCTGACTGCTCCTGTGGCTCCTTCCACAGACCCCTGGATAAAGGTGATTGTGTCACTGCTCCTCCCACAGTCCAGGGCAGTCATCCAGCATGGACGTGCTCCATTTTACTGCTACTAAAAGCCTTTCAGTATTTACTCTACTTCCAGTCTTTTGGAGTTGTGGTGTAAATGTCTGTAATGGTGGGAAGAGAGACCCTGATAATCTTCTCAGCTGACCTCAGTATCCACTGCAGGGTCTTGTGATCCGAGATGGCGCAATTTCCGAACCAGGCAGTGATGCAGCTGCTCAGGATGCTCTCAATACAACCCCTGTAGAATGTGATGAGGATGTGGGGTGGGAGATGGACTTTCCTCAGCCTTCGCAGAAAGTAGAGATGCTGCTGGGCTTTCTTTGCTATGGAGCTGGTGTTGAGGGACCAGGTGAGATTCTCCGCCAGATGAGCATCAAGAAATTTGGTGCTCTTAACGATCTCTACCAAGGAACCGTCAATGTTCAGCGGGGAGTGGTCGCTCTGTGCCCTCCTGAAGTCAACAACCATCTCTTTTGTTTTGTTCACATTAAGAGACAGGTTGTTGGCTCTGCACCAGTCCGTTAGCCGCTGCACCTCCTCTCTGTAAGCTGACTCGTTGTTCCTTCTAATGAGACCCACCGCGGTCGTGTCATCAGCGAACTTGATGATGTGGTTCGAGCTGTGTGTTGCAGCACAGTTGTGGGTCAGCGGAGTGAACAGCAGTGGACTGAGCACACAGCCAAGGGGGGCCCCCTTGCTCAGTGTGATGGTGTTGGAGATGCTGCTCCCAATCCGGACGGACTGAGGTCTCCCAGTCAGGAAGTCTAGGATCCAGTTGCAGAGGGAGGAGTTCAGGCCCGGTAGGCTCAGCTTTCCAATCAGTTTCTGAGGGACGATTGTGTTGAATGCTGAACTGAAGTCTATGTCACATGGGTGCAATTGGGCAGCTCGGGTTTATTGGGCTAGAAAGGCCTGTTACCATGTTGTATCACTCAATATTTTTTTCCCCAGTCAATTTTTTGTTACCTGGCAAGGAATTCTGAAATGTTTTATCTTGTTTACTTCAAAAGGGGCCATGCTAATTGTCCTTTGAAGATTCAGTTAGTAAGTGTGCTGTCGAGTGTGTTACAGAGCCCCATTAGATCCAGGTTTATGCTCAGTGCTGAGGAAAGGCTGAGAGGGCTACATAAAGCACAGAGAAGAAGCAGAAAACCATAGGCTGCTGCTGCTAGTCATTATTCAACAACTTCCACTGGCAAGTGTATACATGAGCAAGCCAGAAGAGATGAGATCAGGCTAGCCTTGAAACTTCTCCCTCCGTTATCAAGTAGCTAGCTGCCATTCAGAAGCCATTGCGATGTGGCAGAAATACCAACCCATCCCTATCCTCCTTACCGGAGACTGGCACATGTCCTGAGGAAGAACTCAAAGCAACCATTCAAGGTTCAAAGTTCATAGTGAAGGATGTGTGTGTCACCATATACAACCCTGAGATTCATTTCTTGCAGACGTTCACAGCAGAGCAAAGAAATACAATAGTATCAAGGAAACTACACACAGACTGACAAGCGACCGATGTACAAAAGACAAACCGTACAAAAATAAATAAATGAGCAGCTAGCTAGATAGATAGATATATAGATAATACTGAGAACATGAGAATAGCCAATGTTATTCCACTGTTTAAGAAAGGCTCTAAAAATAAACCAGGAAATTATAGGCCACTCAGCCTGACATCAATAGTGGGAAACTTATTGGAAGGTGTTCTAAAGAACTGGATGTATGAGTATTTGGATAGAAATAGATCTACTAAGGATTGACAGCATGGCTTTGTGCATGGTAGGACATATCTGACCAATCTTACAGAGTTTTTTGAGGAAATTACCAGGAAAGTTGATGAAGGCAAGACAGTGGATTTTCTCGACATGGACATTAGCAAGACATTTGACAAGGTCTCGCAGGAGAGGTTGGTCAAGAAGTTTCAGTTGCTCGTCATTCAAAATGAGGTTGTAAATTGGAGTAAACATTAGCTTTGTGGGAGAAGCCAGAGAATGGTAGCAGTCGGTTGCCTCTCTAACTAGAGGCCCGTGACTAGTGGAGTGCTACAGGGATCGGTGCTGGATCTGTTGTTGTTTGTCATCTATATCAACAGTATAATTTGGTTAACTGGATCAGCGAATTTGTGTATGACACCAAGATTGGGGGTGTAGTGGACAGTGAGGAAGACTGTCATGGCTTGCAGCAAGATCTGGACCAGCTAGGAAAATGGGCTTATAAATGGCAGATGGAATTCAATGCAGACAAATGCAAGTGTTGCCCTTCAGTAGGACCAACCAGGGTAGCTCTTACATAGTAAATGGTAGGGCACGGAGGAGTGTGGAGAACAAAGGGATCTGGGAATACAGGTTCATAATTTATTGGAAGTGGTGTCACAGGTTGATAGGGTCGTAAAGATAGCTTTTGGCATATTGGCTTTCATGAATCAAAGTATTGAGTACGGGAGAGAGTTGTATGAGACATTGGTGAGGCCTAATTTGGAGTATTGTGTGCAGTTTTGGTCACCTACCTACAGGAAAGATGTAAATAAGTTTGAAAGAGTACAGAGGAAAGTTACAAGGATGTTGCCAGATCTGTAGGACCTGAGTTATAAGGAAAAAATAGAATAGGTTAGGACTTCGTTTCTTGGAAGGTATAAGATTATTAAGGGATTGGACACGCTGGAAGCAGGAAGCATGTTCCCGCTGATGGGTGAGTCCAGAACTAGAGGCCACAGTTTAAGAATAAGGGGTAGGCCATTTAGAACAGAGATACGGAAAAACTTTTTCACCCAGAGAGTGGTGGATATGTGGAATGCTCTGCCCCAGAAGGCAGTGGAGGCCAAGTCTCTGGATGCATTCAAGAGAGAGTTCTTATAGATAGCTCTATAGATAGAGAGCTCTTATAGATAGCAGGGTCAGGGGATATGGGGAGAGGGCAAGAATGGGGGTACTGATTGTGTATGATCAGCCATGATCACAGTGAATGGCGGTGCTGGCTAGAAGGGCCGAATGACCTACTCCTGCACCTACTGTCTATTGTCTATTGTCTAAGACTGAGAAGATATTTGTTAGAGGTATACAAAGTTATAAGGGGTATAGATGGGATAAATGCAAGCAGGCTTTTTCCACTGAGGTTGGTGGGACTATGAGCAGAAGTCATGGGTTAAAGAGAAAAGTGAAAAATTTAAGAGGAACATGAGGGGAAACTTCTTCATTCAGAGGGTTGTGAGAGTGTGGAATGAGCTGCCAGCACAAGTGGTGCATGTGAGCTTGATTACAACGTTTAAGCGAAGCTTGGATACATACCTGGATAATAGGGGTATGGAGGGCTATGGTCACAGTGAGTGCTGAGTGCATGGAATGCCCTACCAGTAGTGGTAGTAGAGGCATTTAAGAAACTCTTAGGTAAGCAATGGATGATAGAAAAGTGGAGGGCTATGTAAAGGGAAGGGTTAGATTGATCTTGGAATAGGTTAAAGATCAGCACAACATTGTGGGCCGAAGAGCTTGTACTGTGCTGTGGTGTCCTATGTTCTATGTTCTATGCTAAAGCAGACTAGAAAAGGTCCCACACCACCAGGCTGAGGAACATCTATTATCCTTCAACCATCAGGCTCCTGAATCAGCACGGATAACTTCACTCACCTCAGCACTGAACTGATCACTGAATACAACCTATGCACTCACTTTCAAGGTCTCTACAACTCATAGAGTCGTAGAAAAGTACAGCACAGAAACAGGCCCTTCAGCCCATCTAGTCTATGCTGAGCCATTTAAACTGTCTACTCCCATAACCCTCTGTTTAAAAATTTACCTCTGCCATCCCCTATACTTCCCTCTAATCACTTTGAAATTATACCCCCTGTGTTAGCCATTTCCACCCTGGGAAAATGTCTCTGGCTATCCACCTGATCTATGCCTCTGATCATCTTGTACACCTCTATAATGTCACCTCTCATCTTCCTTCACTGTAAACAGAAAGGCCCTGACTCACTTAACTTTTCCTCAAAGGAATTCCTGGTAAATTTCTTCTGCACCCTCTATAAAGCTTTTACATCCTTCCTATAATGAGGCAACCAGAACTGAGCACAATATTCTAAGTTGGTCTAGCCAGGGTTTTATAGACCTCCAACATGACCTCACTGTTCTTGAATGCAATCCCCAACAAATGAAGGCCAACACACCATAATCCTTCTTAACTAACCCAGCAACTTGTGTGGCATATTTAAGGGATCTATAGATGTAGACCGCAAGATAGTTCTGTTCCTCCACATTTCCAAGAATCATACCATTATCCCTGATTTCTACCTACCTCCTCTGATTCCAGGCACATATGTCCTCTCATATCCATGATTGGTCCTGTCCTCATTCTAGTCATCCTCCGGTTCTTCACATTTGTGTTAAGTGCCTCAGGGTTTTCCTTAATCCTACTTACCAGTGTCGTGGTTTCTCGTGCCCCACAAATGACCAGGAGACGCAGAAGATTCTTCAAGAAGTATTAAACTTTAATTTGCAAATCAAAGCGAGACAGTCATTGAGTTAGTCGCTGATTGCCCACCGATCCTTGTACATAGCATTTTTTATAGCAATCTCCTGGTTTAGTTGCATTAGCATATCCAATCGGTCTACAGTTGCGTATCACAAGTACATCCGCCACTATTGTTTCTACCCATTGACTTAATCCTGTTCTAATCTACATCTCTTAGCTACCTCTCATTAACACACCATTGTCTTCTACATTCTTAAGATTTCATTCTCCTACTAAATTGGATACATGCATAGCAAATAGCAAACTCAGACTACATAATCTACATCAAAGCTGACTACATAGTTTTGGTTACACAGCAAACAATGCAACTTTTATACTCCAATACCAGCAACTTCTCATGCCCCCTTCGAGCTTTCCTAAGTCTATCTTCAGTTCCTTCCTGGCTATCTCTCTGCAGCTCTGTCTGATCGTTGCTTCCTAATCCTTCTTTCTTCCTCTTGAAAAGATGTTCCACTTTGCTTGTCAACCATGTTTCCTTCATCCTTTTCCTTTTCCTGCCTCAATGGGAGAAACCTATCCAGAACCCCATGCAAGTTCTCCCTAAAAATCATCCACATTTCCATTGTGCATTTTCCTGTGTACATCTGTTCCCAATTTATGCTTCCAATTTCCCGCCCAATAGCATCATAATTCCCTATTAAATGCTTTCCAATACCATCTGCTCCTATTCCTGTCCAATGCCATGGTAAAGATCAGGAAGTTGTGGTCCCTGTCTCTGAAATGCTCACCCACCGAGAGGTCTGACCCCTGACCTAGCACCAAATCTAATATGGCCTCTCCTGCAGTAGGCCTTTTCTACTTATTGTTTCAGAAATCTTTCCTGGACACACCTAACAACTTGCTTTCCATCTAAACCTGTTGCACTAAAGAGGTTTCAAACAATATTAGGGAAGTTGAAGTCAAAGCACTGTTGGACAGAAGAAACTACAGTCTGATTAAGGACAGGGGAAGTAGACAAGCCAAGGCAAACACGAGGAAATCTGCAGATGCTGGAAATTCAAGCAACACACACAAAATGCTGGTGGAACACAGCAGGCCAGGCAGCAGCTATAGGGAGAAGTGCTGTCGACATTTCGGGCTGAGACCCTTTGTCAGGACTAACTGAAAGGAAAGATAGTAAGAGATTTGAAAGTAGGAGGGGAAAGGGAAAATGCAAAATGATAGGAGAAGACCGGAGGGGCTGAGATGAAGCCGAGAGCCAGAAAGGTGATTGGCGAAAGTGATAGAGCTGGAGAAGGGAAAGGATCATGGGATGGGAGGCCTAGGGAGAAAGAAAGGGGGAGGAGAGCACCAGAGGGAGATGGAGAACAGGCAGAGTGATGGGCGGAGAGAGAAAGAAAAAAAAGGAGGGGGAAAAAAAACTAAATATATCAGGGATGGGGTAAGAAGGGGAGGAGGGGATTTAACAGAAGTTCTGCTAAACCTGAGACCATTCTCAAACAAGTAGCTTTTTGTTATGCAAAGGTTTGGAGTCGGAACTGATTCTTGACGCTGGGACAATCTAATCAGAGCAATAAACCTGAGACCATTCTCAGAGGAGTAGCTACTTGTTATGTTAAATGCCAGACCTGCCAAAGAAGCGATCTGCAATCTCATTAGACTCTGTCTGGGTCGCCTCATTTAACTGATTTGGACCAGTCAGAGTTGAAAGGCACAAATACACCAGGCTGGGCTGGGCAGAACCATGAAACAACATTGGTTGTAGCCCTGTACAATGACCAGTACAAAGGTGACCCAGGTAGCTCAGGTGACCTTGAGCCAATGGAGATCCAACAGTTCAATTGATAAGCAACAGTATAAGACTCAGGAACTTCAAATATGCAGAGGGGATAACTCTCCAGCAGCCAGAGACCGACCATTGTGGATAAGGAGGACCCCATGGACATGTGGAGATTGAGACCATGAGGAATGTCTGGCCAGCATAGACTCCTTTCCCGGGTAATACCTTTTCTCTTCATTGACTGTTCATGGAGTGTCAAGGGTTCTAGTAGGGTGCACACAGGTAGATAGAGTGTGAACCCAGATGATTTTTAGTTGAAATAATAAGTTATTGTCGGTAAATACAGATTCTCTGTGCCTTACTGATCATCATTACAAGGGGCGATTCTTGTAACTGTATTGGCATCCCTGTTGGGGGCTCGAGGATAAATCTCTTCGTTCAGTGGGAGACTCGAGTCGGACCACGTAGGTGAGGTACGGAGAGATCTGGGACTGGGTAGTTAGTGGTTACTGACCTGGGATGAAGAATTCAGGAAACTTTGCAAGTCCAAAGGGCTTGGATCATTTTGATTGGAGGGGATAGGTCCAGAAATACATATTGGCCACAATATGAGGAATTTGTCGGTCACTCTGGCTGTGAAGGGAAAACTACTGGTGATACCCTATGGAAAATTGCCAAAGGAAGCCGTTGAGCAGGAAATTTAAACAATTACAGAAGAACAGTAGCAGTTGGTTGTTTAATTGAGGATTTGATAGAATTATAACAAAATGCTAAGGCAGAATGACATAACGTACACCAGAAAAATGCTATAATTGATAGCAAGATAAAGGATCAAATGTAGGGGGATGATTTTCATTTTAGCTTTTGTGCCCAATATCACGTCCGGCATTGAAGTCATGATGGTGGCATAAGCTAGTCAGCAGAATGTCACACATCCAGTTTTCCTTTCCCACTTGCCAACTTTGCACAGGTGCATCAGCCTAGAAAATCGGCCCCTGGTTGACTGGGCTCACATGCAACTCGGGCAGGAAACTTCAAAATGTCCCGTGCTATAACTTCAAATGAGGAGGGGAGGTGGGAAGGCAAGGGCCAGGAGAAATTTCCATATCTCTCAACAACTGTATTCCCAGAGGAATTCAAATTGGAACAGACAGAGGAGATCAGACTGTCTTTTTCAAACACAGCTGCCCGTGAACACGGTCTATAAACAAGTGCTATATTTATGTGCTATGAGATTTTTCACATTGTTTCTTTCTCCCTTGTTTCCAAATAAAGCTGAACATCTTTTATATACATATCCATTCTCTTATCCTTGCTACTGCCTCTACACCTCCTCCCTCACGACCATTCAAGGCTCCAAAGAGTCCTTCCAGGTGGGGTGACACTTCCCCTGTGAGTCGGTTGGGGTCATACACTGTGTCCGGTGCTCCCGGTATATCGGTGAGACCCAACATAGATTGGGAGACTGCTTTGGCAAGCACCTATGCTCCGTCCATTAGAAAAAGCAGGATCTCCCAGTGGCCACCCATTTTAATTTCACTTCCCATTCCCATTTGGATATGTCTATCCATGGCTTCCTCTACTATCGTGAGGCATGAACCTGAGGCCACACTCAGGTTGGAGGAACAACAGCTTATTTTCCATCCGGGCAGCCTCCAACTTGATGGCATGAACTTCAATTTTTCAAATTCCGGTAATGCCCCCCCTTCACTATTCCCCATTCCCATTTCCCTCTCTCACCTTATCTCCTTGCCTGCCCATCACCTCCCTCTGGTGCTCCTACCCTCTCCCTTTTCTTTCTTCCAATGGACTTCTGTCCTCTCCTATCAGATTCCCCCTTCTCCAGCCCTGTATCTCTTTCATCAATCAACTTCCCAGCTCTTTACTTCACCCCTCCCCCTCCTGGTTTCACCTATCACCTTGTGTTTCTCCCTCCCTCCAAATCCACCCTCCCACCACCACCACCCCCCCCCCACCATTTAACTCTACTCCTCAACTGTTTTTCTCCAGTCCTGATGAAGAGTCTCAGCCCAAAGCATTGACTGTTTACTCTTTTCCATAGATGCTGCCTGGCCTGCTGAGTTCCTCCAGCATTTTGTGTGTGTTACTACTTCAAATGCCAACGTTGAGCTCAATTGATTGAGACAGCTACTGGTGTGCATTCTTTACTTTCTGTCATTAATGTTCCATTTCCCTTAATTTTTTCTGAATTACTTGCTTGGGCCTGTAGCTCCCAGTGGAGCACTGGCCATCAATGGGCTCCCGCCTCCATCGCCCTCTGAAGCCGATAGTTTGGTTGGAGTTCATCAATGCTTCTGCAATCCATTGTCTCCACTGTACATAGGATTGGCCGATACTGTTTCACCAGAGCCTTGTTGGCTAGCCTTGCCCATTTCCACCTTTCACAACGGGTGTGTAGAGTTGCATTTTGAGAGGCAACATTTTCTGAAGGCAGTGCTATTTGCTGGTTTACAAACTCTGCAGCTTCCAGCTTTCTTTTAGTGGACCAAATGCCTTTTGATACTGATGAACCTGCTGTGGATGAATAAACTGGATGGTCAAACACTGAAATTGGTTCTGATCCAATGAAAAGTTACTCACTTCTTGCCCCAGTACCTACTTTTAGAAGATAGTTATTTAGCATTCAAGGGCAAAACATCTTTCTGGTTTAAGATGTCGCTTCCGAAGATGCAGACAGCTTACTGGTAAATCATAAGGCAAGAGAATCGACTAAAAGCATTACTTATAAACATCTTTCATGAAGCAAATTGTGGTGAATTTTTGCGGCAGAGAGTGAGGAGGCAGGTGGAGGCAATGCTGGTTTGGAGGATGAGCCCTGCGGGGGCATTGCAGGACACATTGTGTTCCAGTCGAGTTTGGAGACAGAGTTCGTGTCACTACCGGAGATGGAAAGAGCAATCTGGAGAGCAGTCAATGCGGAAGAGTTTCGATGCCCGTCCACCTAACCCAGGTGTGAGGTTGGATTGCTCCGAGCGCTGAGCCGATTTGGAGAAATCGAGAATGGCTTCGGGCTGTGTGGCCCAAGCATATTGGGGGGCCAAGATCCAGGTCCTAGAATGAGTACTTCTTGGTGCTTGGACAATTAAAATCCTGGCACAGATGGACCGGAAGCCCAAGTGTCGGGTATGGAGGCGAGGGTCGGGCTGATTTCACTCACTCCCCACCCAAACTTGAATTTGTATGTGGTAAAAACAGGAGGGCCAGCATTGTGCATTGATAATACAACTGTAACTTGTTCGGACCATTTGCATGCCACTTCCCCTGCAATAGAGTCAACTGGAACCAAATTAAGAAAGTATTGGATGATGCCACAGCAGTGTTCAAGAACAGCACTGGAAAATTCAAATACATCAACGGTAAAATAGTATTGAATGAAAATGCCAAATCCAAGTTTTATAAAACCCATCTGGTTCCTTATACCATCCGTGATAAATTGCCAGTGAGCTAGACTGCACAGAAGCTGAAGGAATTCTTTCCAAGGTTGAGTGGAGCCCATGGGAAGCACCAGTGATCCCAGTAGCCAAGAAGAAGGGGTCCGTCAGGATCTGTGGCGATTTTAAGGTCACCATCAACCCAGTACTGAAAGTAGATCAATATCCTCTGCCCAGGATGGAGGATATTTTCACAAACCTTTCTGGAGGGAAACACTTGAACAAAGTGGTCTTAGCTGAGGCCGACCTACAGATTTAGACAAAAGAAGAGTCCAAAGTGTTTCTCACCATAAACTTATTTTTGTAGTAGCATCTGCACCTGCACTCTGGCAGAAAGTTCTGGACCAGTCGCTGCAAGGTTGCCCAGGCACTCAGTGTTACCTGGACGATGTCATTGTGAGGATGACAAGGAATATCTCCAAAGTCTCAAAGATTAGAAGATTTTGGGCTCAGAGCATAATGCAACAAGTGTGAATTCTTTAAACCAAGCATCTCTTACCGTGGTCACACCATTGATGCACAAGATTTGCACACGTGTGCTTTGCAAATTCAAACAGTGCTGGATGCCCCAAGACTAAAGAACATGTCACAGTTGAGGTCCTTTTTATGATTTCTCAATTATCATAAGAGGTTGCTGCCAAACCTGGCTACTGTGCTCCACTCCACTCAATTCTACTAATTGGGAAGAAATGGCAATGGACAAAGCAGCGTGAGGTTGCTTTCCAAAAGATAAAGGAAATGGTGATGTCAGACAGTATCCTCACACATTATGATCCACAATTTTCAGTGAAGCTTGCCAGTGAGGCCTCCACTTATGGTATATGGGCAGTCGTGTCACATGTGTTGAGTGATGGAAGTGAACACACCATAGTGTTTGCATCATGTTTCCTTATCGCTGCAGAGAAAAATTACGCACAGATTGACAAAGTGGTCCTGAAGCTGCTTTGGGTTACAAAATGTTTCATCCAGTACTTGAATGGGAGACAGTTTACATTCATTATTGATCATCAGCCACTAGCATCCATTTTCAATCTGCAGAAAGGTGTTCCGCTAACAGCAGCAACATGAATGCAGAGATGGGCTCTGTTTATTTCAGGACCCAATTACGAGATCGAATTCAAGAAGATGACTAATCATGGAAATGCTGTGGGATTGTACCTGAAAAATTTACAAAAGAGGACACGCCTCTTGACTTATTCTTCTTAATGCAAGTTGAAAGTCTCCTTATAATGGCAGAGATGAACCATAGAGAAACCAGAAAAGACATTATACCCTTTAATTTACTATGTGGTAACCTAAAATGGCTCAAAAGTGCTGCGGAAATTCCAGTTCCCCCAATTTTACTAATGTCAGATGCACTTGCCCTTGATGGGGTTACCGTATGAGGGGATTGGAGAGATCCAAGCTAAGAACGAAAATGTTGGATGACCTTCATGCCAGTCATCCAGGTGTGGTCAAAATGAAACATTGGTTCAAAGCTTGGTCTGGTAGATCAGCTGATCAACCAGCTGCCATGCATTGTTCCAGAAGCCAACGCATCCAGAAGATGCCAAGAGCGGTGCCTCTCCATCCCCGGGAACGGCCTGCATTGCCCTGGCAGAGGATTCTTGTGGATTTTACCAGACTATTCATGGGACCAGATTTCTTGGTGATAGTGGATGCAGCTACAAAGTGGCCAGAAATGCTCCCAACAGCCTCCACTACAGTCTCACACACTGCTGACGTGTTGAGAAGTCTCTTCTCAAGGACTGATGTTCCCGAACATTTAGTCAGTGACAATGAACCACAGTTTGTTGCAGAACAGTTTCAGTCATTCCTGAAAATGAATGGAGTAAGACAGATTAAATCTGCACCGTAACATTGAGCTACAAGTGGTTTAGTGGAAAGGTTTGTCCATAGACTAAAGAATGCACTGCAAGCAACGTCAGCAGAACACATAGACACTGAATCAGAAGCTCACCGATTTCTTTGTATATGACAGTGAAATAAACTCAACATCCAAGGATTCACCATCTAGGCTTTTCCTGGGCCGTCCCTTGTGCTCATGTTCGATCTGCTCAAACCCAATCTCAGAAGGAGCGTGCAGGACAAACGGCTGAGACCAGTTGAGGACTCCTCAAACAAGGAGGCTCGATGTTCCACTCCCGCTCAAGCAGTCCTGGTAAGGAACTACCAAGGGACACGGAAAGATTAAGGACAGAGTTGGACCACCCTCATACACAGTGGAGGTTGTGCTTGACCTGTTCTGTAGACAACACATTGATCAGTTGAAGACAGTGGAGTTAATTATTAGAGGTGTCCAGAGCTGTCGAAACTACTTCCTGCGGCCCCGGAGTCAGCTCCTGTATCCACCACAGAGGAGACCTCAGAACCTGAGTTTGTTTCACAGCCTCAGGTCTGTCCTGCCAAGCAGTCTGACCCCTTGTCAGGAAAAACGTTATCCCACAAGAGTGAGAAATCTTCCACAGTGATTAAATCTGTAAGCCAGAATGGAGCAAGTTAAAATTTACTATGGTGTGGATGTCTATATAGCGTATATGTATGTAAGTTGATATGATTTCTATATGGAGTTAGAGTCTATAGCTCTGCAGGGAGGAGTGTGATATATTTAATATCTCTGTAATATTGGAGTAATATTGTAAATATATTGTTTGATTAAGCATTCTTTGTTGTTTACATAATCCATTACAGGTTACATGTAACAAAAAGAGAATGGCGTATGTTGTTATGCCGTTACGTCATAAGGGAATGCCTCACTAAGAAAAACTAAATGTACAGGAGATATCCCTGGCTCTCCCACAGTTTTCTTTCGATTAGCTTTTGGAGTTACCAAACATAGCACTGCTGACTTGCACACTCTCTGTCATTAATGTTCCCTCAACCCACTGGCATGAGGGACTGAATCTTCACTTGTGAAGCAGCAGGATACCTCAGCCATGGGTGCGGATGAATTCTGACATGGGAGAGACAGAGTAAGCAGTCGGAATCTTCTGCCAAGACTGGAAATGTCAAACACTAGAGGGCACAGCTTTAAAGTGAAATTTTAATGAAGGTTAACAATGGATTTTTTTTACACCCAGACTGCTATGTGCCTGGAACACACTGCCAGAGGAGGAGTCTGGTGGGTACAGATACAACAGCACTGTTTAAGGGTCACCTGAGCACATTGTACTTTCTTCCCAATTTCATTCTGCCGCACAACAACAGCCATATGAGTCACGGACAACGTAAAACATAGAACAGATCGGCACAGGAATAGGTACTCTGGCCCAATCGGGTCACAGAGAGGTAGGAAATGGAAGGATATAGAACATGTGCAGACAAGTGTAAAGTGTATACTTTCAAAACGATTGGCCAATTTAAACTGCACATCTGTTGCATATAGTCTACATCTCTGTTCACAGCCTGTCCTTGTTATAGAGTCATACAGCACAGTCATATAGCCCATCTAGTCCATGCCAAAACCATTTAAACTGCCTACTCCCATTGACCTGTACTGGGCCCATAGCCACCCCATACCCCTACCATCCATGAACCTATCCCAACTTCTCTTAAACGTTGAAATATAGCTCGCATGCACCAATTGTGCTGGCAGCTCATTACACACTCTCACGAACCTCTGAGTGAAGAAGTTTCTTCTCATGTTCCCCTAAACTTTTCACCTTTTACCCATAACCTATGACCTCTAGTTGTAACTTTGTAACATAACCTCTGTAGAAAAAGCCTGCTTGCATTTACCTTATCTATACCCCTCCTAATTTTGTATACCTCTATCAAAGTTCCTCTTAATCGTCTACATTCCAAGTAATACAGTCCTAACCTATTTACTTTTTCCTTATAACTCGGGCCCTCCAGACTCAGCAGCATCCTTGTAAATTTTCTCTGTACTCTATCAATCCTACTTACATCCTTCCTTTAGGTAGGTGATCAAACCCGCACACTATATTCCAAATCCGGCCTCTCTAATGCTTTATATGACTTCAGTATACCATCCCGTCTCCTGTACTCAGTACATTGATTCATGAAGGCCAAATGTGCCAAAAGATTTCTTGACGACCCTATCTAACTGTGACACCACTTTCACTGTGTTATGGAATTGCATTCCTAGATCCCTTTGTTCTACCACACTCCTCAGTGCCCTACTCTCGCTGTGTAAGATCTGCCCTGGTTGGTCCTACCAAAGTGGAATACCTCACACTTGTCTGCATTGAATTCCATCTGCCATTTTCAGCCCATTTTTCCAGCTATCCCAGATGCCATTGCAAGCCATGGTAGCCTTCCTCATTGTCCACTATGCCCCCAATCTTGGTGTCATCTGCAAATTTGCTGATCTAGTTGACCACGTTATCATCCAGATCGTTGATATAGATTACAAACAACAATGGACCCGGCACCAATCTCTGTGACACGCCACTTGTCACAGGTTTGTCTATATATCATCCTAAAGCAGATCTTTTCAGAATGGGAGTAGGGAGGTCTACATTGAAACAGAAACTTCCAAACTCTGAGTGTGTGTGTGTGTGTGTGTGTGTGTGTGTGTGAGAGAGAGAGAGAGAGAGAGAGAGAGAGAGAGAGAGAGAGAGAGAGAGAGAGAGAGAGAGAGAGAGAGAGAGAGAGAGAGAGAGACCGGGGGGGGGGGGGGGGCACTGAGCACAATAGTACAATAGCCAACTGAAGACAGAGTAATGTTTCCATTGTTCATTAGGGAATCTGCTCATTACATAAAACATGGCCAGCAATCAAGATACCAGATGGTCTACACCCTTATAAATTGTTCCTAGCAACAATAGAAAGTTCAGGTGAGGAAGAAGCTACTTGCCATTCACGCATGTAAATGATATTGTGATATGTACCCCAATTTTTCTCATATCTTATCTAATTTTTCATAAAAGCACTGACTGTTATGTGGGCATGAGTATATTTCAGAAAGTGCACCAGTGAATTTGTTCATTTGTGTGAGGTAATTGACCTGAGTTTTCATTTCATTAGACTTTGGGATTATCAGTGATGCCCGGTCCTGTTTTCACCTGATGTGGATACACTTTTCATCAGGATTCATTTGGAGAGAAGAGCAGAGCTTCTTAGGGATGGGCATCCCTGGAGGGGAAGCACCAGAAGTTTAAACGGTACTTCAAGAATAAAATATTGCAGATGTTGGAGATCTGAAGTAAATATGTAAAATGTGAACACCCAAATTCTTGAACCAATCTCAAATTTTACTCACCATTTATCAGACCACGGATAATTCGATGCAAACTACTTCAGACCTAATCCACACTCGCAGATTTTCAGTTCTCTTACTGTGAAACCTGCTTCGGACCTGTGCCAGGTTAGACCTGGTGCAAGTACTACAGCCCCATTGAAATGAATGGGGAGAAACTGCTAATGGACGAAGGACAATAGAACCCTTCATTTGATTTATTTTACTGGGTTTAGTTATAGTTAAATGTTAATTAGTAATTCTGTGTTTTAATTTTTTCAACCAGTACTTTTTAACATTTTTGTTTTTTAATGTTTTTATAATTTCTGTACGCACGTCAGTTGTTGCGCATTGTCAAATATTTATTAAAGTGACAGCTTTGACAGGTGGGGTTAGGGACTGGGCCTCATCTACTAAAGATACCTTTCTGAAACAACAGCTGAGTGAGACTGTGGGCTGAACATCACTGGGTCATCCTAAAGGTTCGGCGGAAGCTGGGACTGTACCAGAAGCAAAAGGAGGAATTGGGTGCAGGCAGTCTGTTATCACTGGCTCAGCAGAGGTTTGGCTTGGTATATTTGCTGGAAACCAATCCACCGCCCCCTCAATTGACTGCATCTACATTTCCCACCACCTGAGGGAAGCAGCCAGCATAATCAAGGAGCTCTTCTGCTTTGCTGCTCTCTCTTCTCCCTCCCTTCTGGCAGAAGATACAGTACAAAACCTTGATAGTACCAGACCACTTTTATCCCATTGTTATCAACCTCTTATATGCTGAACGATCAGCCAGCTGGTGGATTAGTGGCATCAGCACCAGACTTCAAGGCCAATGGACCCAGCTCCTTGCACGCTTTCCATCCATGCTGGGTCGAGCGTCGAGCGAGCAGCTCGGCCTTGTAAAACACAAACAAATGCTAAGGAAATGGCAAAAATTGCAGCCTGATGCGCCACAAGGTGTCAAAAGGAACAGCAACAATGGTGAAAGAAAAATCCTTGATCTTCCATTCTACTTCATCACAGCCCTTACTCTTCACTTGTCCACTGCACTGAACCATGTATTCTGCTTTCTGTTGGTCATGTGACTGCCTGGTACTACAAGCAAAAGTTTTTCTATATACCTCAGTCCTTGTGTCAATAATAAACCAACTCTAATTCCAACAAGTCTATCGACTAATTTCTTGTTGCCTACAGCAATCTGGGCCTGACCACCATCACCTGTGGTGTGAAATCATTTTAACGTACACCACTATTTGAAGCAGGCAGTAGGGGACGCAGAGGACGCTGGAATGTTAAGTACATGGGTGGGTGGTCAGGAGGGAGAAACGGTTAACGTTTCAGGTCTGGGACCCTACGTCAGAAATCAGAACCACATTAGAATCGTGATCATAGAGCATTAATCCTGGATTCTCTCTTCACGGCTGCTTCCTGACCTGCTGAATGTTTCCAGCATTTTCTGTTTTTACTTCAGATTTGCAATATCTGCCGTTTGTCTGGAGACTACTCTGGTCTGCAAGGCACTGTCGGCAGCTCAGCTGCACTGTGATGACTCACCCCAAGCTCACGTTGCTGACGGTGTCATTAGTTTGTGTCCTTGTGTGCCTGAGCAATGACCACCAGTGAAAGCTGAGGGGGGGGGGGGGAAACGAATCAGGGAAATGCCTTGTGTAGGCTTCTAAGAAGGTGAGAGATATGTACATTTATAACACCTCAGAGCAACCCAAAATGTTTTTAAAGCTATTAAAAAATGTATTTGAAGTGCATTTGCAGTCACAGTGTAGGATATATATAGTTCACTTGCACTTTGCAAACTCCAACGAACAGCAAGGTAACAATAACTGGGTAAGTTATTCTACTGACGGTGGTTGAGAAACAGCTGTGTGCCAGGACATTAGGGAAGAGTTCACCATTCTTCTAAATTGCATCTTGAGGTACCTTATACTTGTTTAGAAGAAAAATCGCTCTTTATTTAAACTCCCATTTATGCTGCAATGATTCTCTCAGAACCATGCTAAAATGACAGTTTCAATTTTTACCTTCAAGTTTCCTTAGAACTTGCTTATAACATTCAACCAATTTACTCTGGGAGACACAAGGAAATCTGCTGATGCTGGAAATTCAAGCAACACACACAAAATGCTGGTGGAATGCAACAGGCCAGGCAGCATCTATAGGAAAAAGTACAGTCGACGTTTCGGGCCGAGAACCTTCGTCAGGATGAACTGAAAGGAAAGATAGTAAGAAATTTGAATGTAGGAGGGGGAGGGGGAAATCCGAAATGATAGGAGAAGACAGGAGGGGATGGGGTGAAACTAAGAACTGGAAAGGTGATTGGCAAAAGGGATACAGAGCTGGAGAAGGGAAAGGATCATGGGACGGGAGGCCTAGGGAGAAAGAAAGGGGGAGGGGAGCACCAGAGGGAGATGGAGAACAGGCAAAGAGTGATTGTGAGAGGGGCAGAGAGAAAAAAAAAAGGAGGGGGGACGGGGGAAATAAATAAATAAGGGATGGGGTAAGAATGGGAGGAGGGGCATTAACATAGTTAATCCATGTTAATAATGTAGATATCAACTGATATCTACTATAAGCCTGCTGACTGTCACAGCTACCTGGACTATTCCTCTTCCCACCCTGTCTCTTGCAAAAATGCCATCCCCTTCTCACAATTCCTCCGTCTCTGCCACATCTGCTCTCAGGATGGGGCTTTTCATTCCAGGACAAAGGGGATGTCTTCCTTTTTTAAACAAAGGGGCTTCCACCAACAACTCTGCTCTCAAACGCATCTCTCCCATTTCATGCACATCTGCTCTGACCCCATCCGCCCGCCACCCCACTAGGGATAGGGTTCCCCTTGTCCTCACCTACCACCCCACCAGCCTCCGGGTCCAACATATAACTCTCTGTATCTTCCACCACTTCCAACGGGATCCCACTGCCAAGCACATCTCTCCATCCCCCCCCCCTTTCTGCTTTCCACAGGGATCACACCCTACGCAACTCCCTTGTCCATTCATTCCCCCTTTCCTTTCCCACCAATCTCCCTCCTAGAACTTATCCTTGTAAGCGGAACAAGTGCTACACCTGCCCTTACACTTCCTCCCTCACCACCATTCAGGGCCCCAGACAGTCCTTCCAGGTGAGGCGACACTTCACCTGTGAGTCGGCTGGTGTGGTATACTGTGTCCGGTGTTCCCGGTGTGGCCTTTTATATATTGGTGAGACCTGACGCAGACTGGGAGACCGTTTCGCTGAACACCTACACTCTGTCTGCCAGAGAAAGCAGGATCTCCCAGTGGCCACACATTTTAATTCCATGTCCCATTCCCATTCTGATATGTCTATCCGTGGCCTCCGCTACTGTCAAGATGAAGCCACACTCAGGTTGGAGGAACAACACCTTATATTCCGTCTGGGTAGCCTCCAACCTGATGGCATGAACATTGATTTCTCTAACTTCCGTTAATGCCCCCCTCCCCTTCTTACCCCATCCCTTATTTATTTATTTTCCCCCTTCCCCCCTCCTTTTTCTCTCTCTGCCCCTCTCACAATCACTCTTTGCCTGTTCTCCATCTCCCTCTGGTGCTCCCCTCCCCCTTTCTTTCTCCCGAGGCCTCCCGTCCCATGATCCTTTCCCTTCTTCCAGCTCTGTATCCCTTTTGCCAATCACCTTTCCAGCTCTTACCTTCACCTCACCCCCTCCTGTCTTCTCCTATCATTTCAGATTTCCCCCTTCCCCTCCTACTTTCAAATCTCTTACTACCTTTCCTTTCAGTTAGTCCTGACGAAGGGTCTTGGCCCAAAATGTTGACTGTACTTCCTCCTATAGATGCTGCCTGGCCTGCTGCGTTGCACCAGCGTTTTGTGTGTGTTACTCTGGGAGATCTGCTGTGTCTCAGATAGGGGATCCACCATCTAACAGATAGAGGGGCACCCAGAAACCATTCATACAGCACACTTATGCATGCCCACAAGTTTCACATGGAAAAAAATTCAGGACATCAAAGCAAAGAGCAAAAAAGCCTTAATCAAATGGTTGAATTCTAATGTGGTTGGAAAGGCTGAAAGATTTAGGGAAAGTAGTTGAACTTCAATGCTTCAGTTTGACACAAGAAAGCTAATGTTGAAAGGAAGTAACTGGGTGAGGAATGAGAGGACATATGTAGCCGCAAGCAAAGTTAGCCTCAGCATTCGCTCCAGGCAGAAATCAACCCAGATTTTCATTCCTGGCTGCTATACGTAGATCCAGATTTAGGCATTGCTCACACGTCGAGGAGATACAGGGGATTTAGTTCCTACACCATCAGGTTCAGAAACAATTATTACTGTTCAACCACCAGGCTCCTGAACTAGATAGATAGATAGATACTTTATTCATCCCCATGGGGAAATTCAACTTTTTTCCAATGTCCCATACACTTGTTGTAGCAAAACTAATTACATACAATACTTAACTCAGTAAAAAAATATGATATGCATCTAAATCACTATCTCAAAAAGCATTAATAATAGCTTTTAAAAAGTTCTTAAGTCCTGGCGGTTGAATTGTAAAGCCTAATGGCATTGGGGAGTATTGACCTCTTCATCCTGTCTGAGGAGCATTGCATCGATAGTAACCTGTCGCTGAAACTGCTTCTCTGTCTCTGGATGGTGCTATGTAGAGGATGTTCAGAGTTTTCCATAATTGCCCGTAGCCTACTCAGCGCCCTTCGCTCAGCTACCGATGTTAAACTCTCCAGTACTTTGCCCACGACAGAGCCCGCCTTCCTTACCAGCTTATTAAGACGTGAGGCGTCCCTCTTCTTAATGCTTCCTCCCCAACACGCCACCACAAAGAAGAGGGCGCTCTCCACAACTGACCTATAGAACATTTTCAGCATCTCACTACAGACATTGAATGACGCCAACCTTCTAAGGAAGTACAGTCGACTCTGTGCCTTCCTGCACAAGGCATCTGTGTTGGCAGTCCAGTCTAGCTTCTCGTCTAACTGTACTCCCAGATACTTGTAGGTCTTAACCTGCTCCACACATTCTCCATTAATGATCTCAACTCTGAGCTGATTCCACAGTCTATGGACTCACTTTCAGGGGATTGTAGAACTCATGCTCTCAGTACAGTATTCAGTTATTCATCTATCTGTTTGTTAGTTTATTTATTTATTTATTGTCTCTTCATTTATTTATTCATTCATTCGTTCATTTAGTCACCTGCTTATTTATCTATTTGTACATTTATTTATCTATTTCTTTCTTTACTCATTTATTTATTTACATATTATCTATCTATCTATCTATATATATACACACATATATCTATCTATCTATCTATCTATCTATCTATCTATCTATCTATCTATCTATCTATTAATTAATTAATCAATCAATTTATTTATTTATTTATTTATATCTACAGTTTCTCCTTTTCCACACAGGTTGTTTGTCAGTCTTTGTGTGCAATTTTACAGATCCATTGTATTTGTTCGTTCTACTGTGAATACCTGCAGGTAATTGAATCTCAGGGTAGTATATGGTGACAGAGACATACTCCTTTAATAAACGTACATTAAACATTTAACGGTGCTGGTATCTGAGTAAGAACAGAACTATATCTGTCTTACTGCCCTCCCACCCCGGCAACAGCTGGAAAACATTACGGAAAAGAACACTGGTGTGAGACCCTGTCTGGATATTCAAGCGGGATGCAGATCTCAGTTCCAGATTCATTGAAGTCAGTTGCAGACCCCCCAATGCAGGTATTGGTGAGCATCATCTGTTTCGTTCAGGCGCTGCACTTAGGGGAGCAGAATTCTTAAAACACAAATTATCGACTTCATTTTCTGATTTTTCTCCTCACTATACATCTAGAACTTCGATTATGAAGCAAGCGTTTATTATTATGCTTTTAGAAAATTTGCTAACACCGGGCCTTTGTATGAACATTTGTAATACATTTTGCAAAGCCTTTTGAAACGTATGCAGGACACGACACATTCCAGCTGGGCCTTTGGCATTGACATGCAATATGCAGACAGCATGATGCTACCACGTCAGTGTTACAGGACCAGTCTCGGAATGCACATGTGAGTCATTGCACACGACTTATCCATGACCTTTTCCGAAAAACTCTGAGCCAGGAGAGGACCCCAGTCTGGCTGCCCAACAGCTGCCTGTTTGAATTTGAAATGGTGCACTTTTCTTCTTAATATTTGAATGCTATCCCATAGATAAGTCTGACTTTGCACTGAATACACTGCTCACTTCCCCAATCTCGCTCTCACTTTTTTAAATTAATCTTACAATAACCAATAATTTACCTCATTGATGTTCCTACCCCCCCCCCCCCACCCCACACCTCCCATTTTTTCCCATCCTCTCCTGAAACTACCATTTTTCAGGGAGTTCCAGCTTGTTCAAAGAACCTTTGTTAAGTCTGAGGTGTTTCAATTTTTATTTCATAAGTATTCATTAAAATATATATACAGTATAGGAAATATACTACAATCAGTACACACCTTTCTTTACCCTCATTGTGTCATAAAACTGTAGGGTTCTGTAATTGATGGAAATGTACATAATTCACAGCCCCCGGCATTGAGCTGAGGTTCACTTTAAGAGGCCGGTCTGACGTGATGATGTAATTACAAGAAATACTGTTACCCGCACTTTTATGTTCAGTGATGGAGTACAATTAATGAGTTGTTATGGTTTTTATTAAACATAAAACACCTCACCCTATTTTATTTGTTAAAATCTACATTGGTGACCCCTCATGCTCTCGGATGATTCCAGAGTTATTGAACATGTTGGCTAAAGCAGTCGCTTTGAAACTGCCGGAGTTTTGGGAGCAGAGTGCCATTGCTTGGTTTGTTGAAGCTGAGACCCAATTTGCGCTGTGAAAAATCACCACTGACAACAGCAAAATTTCTATATGGTAGCATCGCTCAGCAACTCTATGCCTGTGAGAGTGGTGAGTCTGCTAGAACATCCGACTGAATGTGATAAATATCGATCTCTGAAAACTCACTTTTTACAGACTTCTGGACTTTTGGAGTCTGAGCGCACCAAACAACTGGTCTCCGTGTCCAGTCTCGGCGATGCTAGGCCTTCGGACCTGAGGATCATGTTGTGTTTGCGACCTGGCTACACAACAATGCTATTAATAAAAACACTGGAGACGGGAGCTAAGCTTCATGGTTCTTTACTGGCAGAATCCAAACTTAAAACACACGTACAGATCAATACACGCCTAATAGTGCATGCTCAATATGCGCCTAATAGCGCATTCAACAACGTGTTACTAAAACATAAAGTAGTCCCTTATTATACTGTAGGCCATACGGTACACTCCTCCTCTTTTAATTTAATAGTGCATCAACTGTTTTTTTTACTTTGGTACAATGCTAAACATATACATTTACCCTTAACATACAAATGCCCACCATTTGTTACTTAGTAACTTAATAATATTAAATTATAACAAAGTAATGTAGTAATATCAAATTATAATAAACCTTTTTTTTTTACTTTTGGTCTAAGACCCATTTATAATTCAAGTCGGTGGGGGGGGGGGGTCATCTCTGCCTCTCCAGGTAACGTCTGTCAATAACTTGTTTGTTTTAATACAGATTTCCATATAAAGGTCATGAAAAGTTGACCTCTGAGCACAGGGAGTTAAAAAGATGTGCGCCTCCAACTTGCTAAGAGTTCTAGGTGGCAGATTGCCTCCGTATAATGAAGACTCCTCTGTGCAGCTGTCCTAGATATATACACATCTCTGTGCTGTCACTTGCCTTCCTTACCCATATCTCATTTGATCCAACTGAGCTAATTACACAGCCAATCTTCGTATCCTCCTTAGATTCCAAATAGATAGCCTGACCTTTATGATGCCATCTCTTATCGTCATATAACTTTCCATCTTCCACTCGTGCTTCATATCTTTGTGCTGGCGATTCAGCAGGAGTGCTGGGAAGATGCTCAGGAGAAGACAGAGATGCTGGTCTTTTTGGAGATTTGAGCTTATTGAGAGTTTGCAGAACTTCCATTATCTGTTCATCTGTTAACAAGTAATTTAACAGCACAGGTGCAGGTTTTTGTCTTTTGTTTGTCATTGGAACAGGGTCATTAGGTCTCCTCTTTAGTTTTCTAGTCATTATTTACCTCCATAGAATCTCCTGTGAGTTCCATTGTTAGCCTCTCATTCTCAATAATCTTTTTCTTTTCTTCTAACTCAATCTTTTTATCTTCAAATTCCTTCACTGCTGCTTTCTTCTCTTTAATATAATTCCTTTCCACTTGTTCTGTCTCCAGTTGCAGAACAAACTCTGTATTTCATATTCCTTCCTTATATTGTTGATCTAATTTCTTCCTCCTTTTCTGATACTCCTGCAGAGTGCCTTCCTGTAACTGCTGTAGCTGTCTTGAGAGATGTCAATTTCTCCTGGTACATCTGCTCTTTTACTTCCAGGTAGTCTTCGTCATCCTGCTTATTGGCAATATCTGTCTCCCTTGCATCCTCTGTATCTTCATCCACGTCACAGCCACGGATACAGCATTCATCCTCATCGTCGACGCTGTCTAGCTCCTCCTTGTCATTGTCATAGTCAACAATGGGTGAGAGGAGAGCTGCGGGCATCTTCCCTGCCGAGCTGCCCTCTTTTGCTGACACACCTAGTGCCTTGATGGTGTGCCAATCCAACTGGATTTTCCTGAGCCATTCACGTCCCAGTAATGGTGGTCCTCCATTTTTCAGTACATAGAGGTCCAGCTGCTGTGTTTTGTCTCCGTAAGTCACTGTCACTTTAATTTTACCTTCAGGACGCACTTTCTGTCTTGTGTAAGTCTTTAACAGTAGTTTAGTTCATTTCAGAGGTATGTGAGAAAACAGTCATTTGTAATCGTGTACAGAGATCACTGTTAATGCTGAGCCTGTGTCCAACTCCATTTTCAGTCTCACGCCAGCCATTTGTGGAGAGATCCATATTACTCTTCGATCATCTGTTTCTTTCACGCTGTGAAGTTGCAGACAAGACAATTCACTTTCGTCTGAATCATTTTCATCAGAATTGCTTTCTTCCATTTTGTGTACATTGTTGTGTTTTCCTTTCTGGGGTTTCTTGTTTCCCTGTATTTTGTCCTTTTTCTGCTGTTGACTAGCTTTGCATACTCTGCCAATGTGACCCTGTTTGCCACAGTTTCTGCATTCTTTGCCTTTAAACCAACAGTTATCAGGGTCATGTGACATGTTCCTACAACAGTAACATTTCTTTCCTTCATTTCTGCTCAGGAACATTTTATTTGTAGCATATCTCAGAGATTTTTGTTGTATCTCTGAAGCACCCCGTGCTGTTGTTTTGCAATGTTGATATTGCAATGTTCTGTGCCTTCTCTAATGTAAGGTCATTTCACCCAGGAGCTTCTTCTGTGTGGTTTCACAGTGCATGCCACACACTAAACTGTCCCTCAATGCGTCTGATAGACCAGCTCCAAATTGACAATGTTCTGATAATTTGCGCAATTCAGCACAATATTCAGAAATGCTTTCATTTTTTCTCTGATTCCATTCGTGAAATTTAAATCTTTCAGCAATGACCAGTGGTTTTGGATTTAAATGCTGTTGGAGAGTGTCTACTACTTGCTTGAACATTTTGTCAGCTGGCTTTTCAGGGGTTAACAAGCTCTGTAGCACCCCATATGTTTTTGCTCCCATAATACTGAGTAAGATGCTGGCTTTCTTTGTCTAGATGTGTGTGTCGCTTCTTTTTATCTCCCTTCTGGGGCAGGCAGACCCTCAGCCCCTGGGGGTCAGCACCAGCTGTGGTCTTGCCTGGACATGCTGCGGCTCCGACTGTGTCTCTTGGTCTCCCGACGTTCCCGACCCCGGCTGTGCCCCTGCTTCCTTTCAGACTCGTGGCCTCGCTCTGCCTCCTTCTCCCGCTCCTTGGCTCGTTCCTTGTGCTCTTCTTCCAAGTGTCATTATCAATTAAAGCACAGAGTTCCGGTACGATGTAGGTTCATTAACCTCATTGCCAATTTGTTGTGTATGTGGCCAGGTTACACAACAATGCTATTAATGAAAGCGCTGGAGACGGGAGCTAAGTTTCATGGTTCTTTGCTGGCAGAATCCGAACTTAACACACACGTACAGATCAATACACGCCTAATAGCACATGCTCAATATGCGCCTAATAGCGCATTCAACAACGTGTTTCTAAAACATAAAGTAGTCCCTTATTATACTGTAGGCCATACGGTACAGATCACATGCTGTGTCTCCTGCGAAATCACCATCCCTGTTTGATCATGAAGCAAATGCCTGATCAAGTTTGCATAGCTCTCACTAATGCACCCATGGAGGACCATAGAGAGCTTGCTAAAATGGCCAATAGTTTACATGGAGCTCAGCAGCAGTACATCATTCCTCCTCCTTTCTCTACCTCGATAAGCTTGGTCAGCAAGACTCCCAACGTTAGGATGCCCGCGGCTGCAAAACCGATTATGCCCAGCCTGTACTTTTACCATGCTTGCTTTGGTATGAAAACTAGGAAGCGCCAATCGCCTCGCAGCTTCAACAGTGGCAGCGCATCGGGACATCAGAGGTCTGTGAACACCGTGGGTTCCAACTGCCCGGGTTGTCTACTGTTCATTACCCCTTCAGGAGACGCTTCCTGTGTGACGGGTGCTCACTTGAGGGTGCGGCCGGCATCTCCTATCGATGAGAAGGCTAAGAATGACAAAGCCCTGCTGGAGGCCACCACACGCAGCAGAATCCAGACTCATGGGACATGACGGGTGATGCTCTGCTTCAGTCAGCGACATTACAGATGGGACGTTGTCCTGGATAAAGTGAATAGACCTGTGCTCGGTGCAGATTTCCTGCATGCCCAAGGACTGTTAGTTGATCTTAAGAACTGCTGTCTTGTGCATGTGAAGGACTTTGGGTCGTTACCCTCACCCCCAGTCAGTTCCTCACAACGACCCAGTCAAACGCATGCATATTAGTTTACTTGACTGCTGGGCAAACTCCCAAACCTCACCAAGCCCACAGTCTCCAGTCACAAAAAAGTGGGACTGAGCATTGCATTTCCACAATGGACCTGCCAGTCCACGCCCGCGTGCTTAGACCCAGAACATCTGGCAACTGTGAAGGCTGAGTTTGCCTACGTGGAAGGACTTGATATTGTATGCTCATTGAATAGGCCCTGGGCTTCGGCACTCCATATGGTCCCCAAGTCTGATGGGGGTTGCCACCCATGTTACCAATGCCTGAACGAGGCCTCCACCCCCGATCGTTACCAGGTCACACACAACCAAAACTTCTCAGTACGTTTAGCTGCAAAGTTAATATTTTCCAAAATCAACTTAGTTAGGGGCCACCATCAGGCGCCTGTGTGTTCGGAGGACATTCCCAAAATGGCTGTGATAATCCTGTTTGTCCTCTCTGAGCTTCTGCGTGTGCTGTTTGGGCTGAAAAATGCAGCACCGACTTTCCAACGGCTGATGAACTCTGTGTCAAAAGACTTACCTCTTCTTTTTTGTTTACCTCGCCAATGCATCCAAATCTGAACATGCATCTCATCTCCACGCACCTTTTGAGCACTTAAGCCTACATGTGTTGTTTATTAACTCTGCTAAATGCCAGTTTGGGTTGCCAACCATTGATATTCTCGGCCATCGCATCTCTGCAGAAGATGCAAAACCCCTATAATCAAAATTAGCCACTATTACAGAATTCCCACGGCCACTGTCTACTAAAAAACTACAGGAGTTTTAAGGTAAGGTGAATTTTTATCGCTGTTTCATTCCACGTGCTGCTGAACTTATGTTCCCCTTGTATTGTATACTTAAAAGCAATACTCCTGATCGCGACAAGAACATTTGATGATAGCAAACAAGCTCTTTCCAATGCGACCCTACTGGCACACCCACTCCCCACCGCATTATTAGCCATTGCTACTGATGACTATGCTGTGGGTGCTGTGCACAAACAGTTGATCAGAGGGTGTAGCAGCTTTCTTCAACCGGCAGCTCCTTCTCCCAAAAGGAAGCACAGCATGTTTGACTGTGAGCTTCTCTGTCTCTGTTTGGCTGTATACCATTTTTGGTTTCTTCTGGAGGGTTGCCAGTGTTCATTGACCACAAATCCCTCATGCCCATGATGGCCAAAATATCATTCCCTTGGTCTGCACGGCAGCAATGCCAACTGGCCTACATATCAGAATTCACAACTGATATATAACATATCAAGGGGAAAAGTAATCCCATGGCTGATTGCCTCTCATGGCCAGCGTTGAGGTCATATTCATAGGGGTTGACTATGCCAGCATGGCAGCCAACCAAGAGGCCCAGAGGCCCAGGCTTACTGAACAGCAGTCACGGGCTTGTGGTTAGCTGACCTTAAGTTCAGGGAAGCTGTGGTTTCTCTCCTGTGTGATATCGTAACCGGTGGCCCTTGCCCCATAGTGCCTGCAGACTGGAGGTGGACTGCTTTTGACTCCAAAAGGAGCCTCTTACATCTGGGTCAGGAGGCCTCACAAAAGCTGGTTGCACTAAAGTTTGCATGGCACAACCTTAGAAAGGACGGGCATGATTGGACCACAGCCTGCTTGGAGTGCCAACAGGCAAAAATTAACCGTAATGTTCAGGCACCATTGGCATCTTTTTAGGTCCTTGAGTGACTGTTTGACCATATCAATGTGGACCTTGTTGGTCCTCTTCCCCCTTCCTGCAGTTTCATATATCTTCTTACTATGGTAGACCGTGCCAGCAGATGTCGGGAGATCATCACTGCAGCATCAACCACAGCCGCAGATGTGGCTTAGGCGTTCATCAGCACCAGAGTTGCTTAGTTTGGTAACCCATCTGATGCTGCTTCTGTCCACGGTCCCCAATTCATTTCAGACCTCTGGGCTGTGATGGCTCAGAATCTCAGTGTTAGGCTACATCACAGCATGGTGTATCACCCGCAGTCCAATGGCCTATGTGAGCCGTTTCTGCGCTCCTTAAAGGCTGCTCTGAGGGCTCCTTGAAGGATGACCTGCAGTCGCCCGCAACTGAGTTGGTATACAGGTAGCCGTTATGAGTTCCAGGTGATTTTATTCCCAACTCCACGACTGCTTGGTTGGCCTCTCCATAGCTTTCTCCATGGCCTCCTCAGTAAATTCAATTCCATTTTACCCATTCCTACATCCCATCATGGTGTACAGCACTCTTGGGTACCTGTTGACCTATATTCTGCCTCGTTTGTGTTCATCCGCCATGATGCACAACAATATCCCCTTGAGCTCCCTTACGATGGCCCATTCCACATTTTGGAATGGGGAGAAATGACTTTTATCGTGGATAAGAAGGGTGAACCTGAATGTGTCTCAATAGATTGCCTTAAACCGGCCCTTGTAGATTTGGAGGATTCCGCTACTGTGCCCCTGCCATCATGACATGACCGTGAGCACGTCAACACAGCCCTGGATGAGCCAGAGGCATCTGCTTTCCTCCACCAACGGAGCACAGGACCTGAGATCCAGACAGGCTCACAATGCCGGTTACAATAAATGCGGGGGTGGGAGGGGGCGGTGTAGGGTCAGGTAATTGGTGGAGACATACATAATTCACAACCACCGACATTAAGTTGGGGTTTACTTAAAGAGGCTGGCCTGATGTGATGACGTAATTACATGAAGTACTGTTACTGCACGTTTGTGTTCAATGCTTGGAGTAGAATAAATGAGTTGTTACGGTTTTTCTTAAACATAAAGTGACTCACACCATTTTATTTGTGAAACTCTACAAAACTAATACATATTCTTATGAAGCATCACTTCTACTCATGTCCGCCTTTAAACAATATACCCCTGAAGTGTCTGAGATACTACGTATGCAGGGCCAACAGAGACGCCCCATGGGATCCAGTGCCTCTGTGTCTGGTGGGGACAGGGGTCCCTCTCCTCCACAATAGCTGTACTGAGCATTGGTGCATTCTCCAGCTAGCATTGTGCCTGTTGGCACCGTTTGTTTACGGACACTTCACATGCAAGTCCAGGCTTGGAGTAGCATCAGGCTATTCAACAGCAGAGGGCATCAGTGCTCATTTCAGTCCTGGCATCATCTAACATCCGCACAGAACAACCACGGGGATGGTAGGACAGTGATCAGAAAGAGCTGCTCATCAAAATTAATCCATCATGGTGATCTGAAGCTACTGATCAGGCAGCAGTGAAGGAAATGGGAAACAGTGAGCAATCATGAAATGCGTCTTCACTTCTCTCACCTAAGAATGCTAAGACTGGCTGAATTCCGTCCATCCCTCTTCCCCCATCGAACCTAGCTGAAATTACTATGGGTGCATGTAGTAACAAGCTCTCCCAGCCAGACTGCAAATGAATGAATCATTGCCCTACCAATCAAATATGAAGAGAAACTGCTGTAGTTTCTGATTATACAGACTGAGTAATTTGTTTATCTTGGCCAAACAGCAGATTGTTTTCTGGGGGTAATACGTCCCATACACCCTCCAATTAACTGACAAATGCAGTGTTTTCGATAAATATTTGGAACTGTGAAATTATGCATTTGGTGATTGAACCAGAGCTGAGTGCACTGTTATCAGTGTCATGAGGGATTTAGCTGTTCAGAATTTCTCCAATCCCGAACTTTAAAATTATTTATTAATCATATTCCTTATTATTTTATTGCTTATTTATGAGATGTGGAAATTGCTGGCATTTGAACTCCAATTGATCTTAAGAAGATGAGGCCAGCTACCTTCTTGAACCATTGTAGATCTCTAATGACATTGGGTGAGAAGTTGCAATACCATTGGCCAATGATGCAACAATCACAGAAAGCCAATATCTTTCCATATCAGGATGATACATTACTTGCAGGGAACCTGCTGATGTTTGTGTTTCTCTGCGCTATCCTTGTTCGTTTTGGTGACAGGGTTTGGAGATGACGTTAACCTAGCCTGGCAATAACTCATTGTAAACGATATGCACTGCTGCCGCTGTGCAGTGGAAGAGGACTTGAATGTACGGAGTGGTCAGGGAGGTGCAAGTCGAGCAGAATACTTTGTCCTGGGTGGCGTTGAGCTTCCCGAAAGTTATTGGAGCTACACTCACCCATGCAATGCTGACTATTCAATTATTTTTCTGACTTACGCCGTGCAGATTGCGGAAAGACTTTGGATTGTCAGGAAGTGACTCACTTGCCACAAAGATTCTTTCAAATTTCTACAGATGTACCATGGAGAACATTCTGGTTGGTTGCATCAAAGGCAGACCTACGTCGAGTTCACTGCTGACTAACAATTTCTGCGACGCCGCTGGTTGCAAACTGTATCGGTCCCTGCCATTCCTCTGGATTTGTCGGCTGCATGGAGAGGGGGCGCCTGCTGCGTGGGCCACAGCTTGCTCTCATATCTGGCTTTCATATTGTCTTGAATACGATTCAAGAATTTAAGCTGCAGGAGTTCGTGCTGAGGGATGCACTGAAACTCGCAGCAACTATGCTAGTGGCTCTGTGGAGGGCGAGGACCACAGTCATTCAGCATTGCACTTGCTGTTGTGGTCAGATTAATTGTGCAGTTGGTTTAGCTGATCTTCTGGCTGTGGAAACACTAAGGAAATGCAAGGGTAGATGTATCAAAGCTCTGTTATTCAAGTTGGCCTCCTGTAGTGTGCAAATGCTCAATAAGGCGCTGCAGTAGCATAGCGGTTAGCGCGGCACTATTACACCTCAGGGTGTAGGAGTTCTGAGTTCAACTCCAGCAGCGTGTGTAAAGAGCTTGTACGTTCACCCAGTGACTTCATGCGTTCGCTCTGGATGTACTGGTTTCATCCCACAGACCAAAGACATCCCAATTAGTAGGTTCATTGGTCATTGTAAATTGTCCTGTGATTGTAGGCCCTCTGTTGATTGGGGGCAACCAGGAGTTGTAGCTGTCTACACAAGCCAATATGATAGCCAGACATGAGAGCAAGCTGTGGCGCACACAGCAGGCTCCCCCTCTTCACACAGCTGATGAATCCAAAGGAATGGCAGAAACCCATACAATTTTCAACCAGCGGCGTCACAGGAATTGTTAGTCAGCATTGAACTCAACATAAGTCTGCCTTTGAGGCAACCAGCCGGAATGTTTTCCAGGGTACATCTGTAGAAATGTTCAAGAATCTTTGGTGACATACCAATTCCCCTCAGATTCCGAATGAAGTATAGCCATTGGCATGCCTTTGTTGTGGCTGCATCAGTATGCTGAGCCTCTGACGTGTTGGCATTCAGGAATTTGAAACTCTCACCCCTCCCACCTCTGACCCCCCCCCCCTTTGAGGGCTGGTATATATGTAACTCCCGGTTCGACTAGCGACTGAGTGTAACCTTACAGCGCATTACACTTCCCCCCACCCCACCATATTTAGTCATCTCCTCATGATGTTGAGATAATTCACCAACCCTTCCTGCAAAACACAAAGTCCAATCCAGCTGTAATCGGCATTGACATAGCTCCCCAACACTGTAGGGGTCAGATTCTGTTCCCCTGGTGCTAAGTAGGCCAGCCTATCTGATGGTCTACTAATTCTCTGAAACTTCTGCAGCCCCTCACCTACCTCTCCAGGCTCAGACACTACTGGGGATACTTCCGGTCTACCTGGTGAGGCCTCCCCGACCAATCACTCATGCCCACCTGCAACTCAGACCCCTCTGTCCCATGGCCAAGCCCGCTTCATCCCGCTACAACCCTAGCTATCCACAGATAGCCGCCCCCCCCCCCCCAATACACCTGACTCAGCAGTCAACTTTCCCCTGTTTTCCAATAGTTTCTACCCAGCTTGTCTCACTGAGACGCTAGACATAATCGTCACCGGGAGCAGATGCGCCAGGGGCATCCCCCCGCTTGAAGGTGACCTCCCTCTTCATAGTGTTCCTGACGATCACTGCCATCCTACTCACCTGTACAACTGAGGGCTTCTGCAATTCGGTCCTCACCAGTACCCCAACAGGAATTCCCAACTCCCTGTTGTGGTCTTCCAGAGCGTCCAATAAGAGGTCCTCCCTCAGGCACTCCGGGAAATTTGGGGGTCCCCATCACTCTCGCTACTTCCTCAGGCCATGCCACCATTGGCTTCGACTGGGTGAACCACGCAGTCCCTCGTCTAAATTTGGTATCTGGCCCAATGCAGCCACGCACCCTCAAAAGCAGCTCGAAACACCGGGTGCATGGACAATGCTCCCAGAAAGCTCTTGCCAGCATCCTTGCAGGCCCCCATGAGCCTCCTCACAAGAGGGATGTTGGTCCCCACCAAATCTGAAACACCGCCCTTCTCAACAGGGCCCAGACAAGCCAGCACTAATATATCAAGGACCTCAAACACTCTCACATCGGCTTCTGAGAACTCCAGCTTCACTGACAAATAACTATCGTATAGATAATCACTAGCACTAAGCTCCCAGGTCTCTAGTGCCCTGAATGGGGTCAAGGGTAAATACTTCAGATACCGGTTGTACAACAACGTGACCTGTGACCCACTGTCGAGTATGGCTTTAGCATAAATTCCTCTATCTGTAGTGACACACTGGAGCATGGTCCCACTAAGCCTTCAGGAAAAGGGCCTTTCGCTTTTGGGAGTTCCTTGGTATATTGCTGGGAATGTGTTTCCCCAGAGACATCAGGCCGTTCCCTCACTGGGGCTCCTCTAAGTTTTCCCAACGACCCTCTCTGCTTAGCTATCTGCAGGCTCACTTTCGCTCTGGCATGACACCTGCTGCCAGCAGCCTTCCACATTGTTCGTCCCCTCGGGGAATCTGCCCCCCATCAGCTCCATCATGTGGGGGGGGGGGGTCACACCCCCTGATAACAGCCGACATATCTCCATTCTGAACTCTGCCACAATCTCCTCTACCACTCCCCAGGGTAGGCTATCCATGGTCACTTCACCGCAGGGGACCACTACCGAGGACTGTACCCTGCTGATGGAGGCCTCTCGCGCCTCCGATGCATTCTCCTCTTCCTGTAACCTCTCTGATCAGCTCAACAAAAGATGGAGGGGAGCACGTTTTACGAGACTGTCAGAGACCCCAAGCAATCAGGTCCTGGGACTGGGCGCCACTGGCTATCTGGTCCACTCCTCAAGTCCAGCACACTGAACCACTTTGCACCGCTCTGGGAGGTCAGCGCGTCTTCAATCCTCGTGACCGTATACTGGTCAGGGACGGTGCGCCTCTTCAGAGTCCTACAGTCCACACACAACTGTACCTTCCCATTCTTCTTTCGGGCCACTACTATTGGGGACTCATAGGGGCTTCGTGACTCAGTGATGATCCCAGCTTCCTTCAACTTCCTTCCACAAATGTTGCCGAACGTCCTCCAGCTCTGCAGGGGCCAACTTCAGCGACTGCTCTCTAAGCGGGGTGTTCTTGGTCTCCGGGATATTGTGACGAGTGCTCTTGGAACAACCCATATCAAACTCATCAATGGAAAAGACACATTCCACCTTCACATCTTCTCTACCAACCTCCTCTCCCAACCCGCAGGAACCAGAGAGTCCCCGAAGTTGAATGACCCTTGGTTCACCTAGCAGCTTAATCTAGTGGAAGACAGCCCTTGGTCTGGCCAAACTTAAGAAATCTTGTTTGAGTGGATGCTGTGTGATGTGTCCCCTGCTACAAATCAGTACCACAAAATAACAAACAATAAACAATATGCAATTAAACGATTGAGCTTCACCATTGTTAATTTGACTATATGGTTAGTAAAGAAACAAAAAAAAAAGAAGAAAAGGGCCCATTCTCATGAATCAGTCCATTGCACAACATTGGAGCTCACGGTTCAGTCCACTGGTTTCCCGTCAACCTCCTCCGAACGTAGCTAACCCTTGGACTCTTGCTCCAAGTCCACTCCATCCGGCGGTCTACCAACTCTCTCCATTTGTGTCTTCTCTCCTCATCTCTCCCTGGCAAAAGACCACAAGATCCCTGCTCCCAGACCCACAAGAAAGAACAACATATGTCTCATTGGATGGCGCACATTCCAAGCCCTGTTACCTCTAGCAATAACCCAAACATTGCTGCTACAGAGAAACCATTACATTAGCAGTGAAACATTACAGTATGTTACATATGTTCTTCCGACTTCCTTCAGTCATTCTTTGGTCTTACTAACATTGATTGCAAGGTTGTTATTGTGACACCACTTGACCAGCTGAACTACTTCGCTCCTGCATGCCTCGTCGTCACCATCTGAGCTTCTGCCAAATAACAGCGGTGTCATTGGTGAATTTATGGATGGTATCTGAGCTGTCATACAGTCATGAGTGCAGAGAGACTAGAGCAGTGGGCTAAGCATGTCCCTAAGGTGACCCTGTGTTGATTGTCAGTGAGGAGGAGATATTATCACCAATCCATGGTGCGGTCTCCTGATGAGAAAGTCAAGAATTCAGTTGCAGAGGGAGGTACGGGGGAAGTCTACGTTTCAAAGCTTGTTGATTAGTACTGTGGGGATTAAATGGTTATAGCACTGATTAGGATACTTTCCATCAATTTTCTGATGATTGAACATAATAAGTCCTAATATAAGTTTGAGGACTGGACAGTCTTCCATTTAAATATGTTGCAGTCTAAGAGACTCAATATCAAATTCAACAATTTCATCTAACCTTCTTCCATCCATCTGAAAGAAGAACTGAGCTTTTCCCTCTCCTGTGCCATTTCCTACCCTAGTGTGGCATCTCCTGGCCTGTTCCAGCACTACCTTTCTACAAGCCTCATTGACCCAGGATTGGTCTCCCATCCTGATGGTGAAGAACAACCTGACTACGAGCTGGTGATGGTCTACAGCACTGTGTGGATGTCTAGTTTTAAGCTCAAACAAGAGAAAATTTGCAGATGCTGGAAACCCAAGCAACACACACAAAATGCTGGAAGAACTCAGCAGGCCAGGTAGTATCAATGGAAAAAAGTACAGTTGATGTTTCGGGCCGTGTTTTTCAGTGTCAGATTGTCATGAAGTACACATTTGCAAAGGGGTAGGCTTGTGAGAATGCAGTCAAGTAGTTTCATATCTTGTTTATTCAACACTTGCTGAAGGCACAAGAAATCAATTATGCTTTTCAGGATGTTGTGTATTAAGTATTTCAATTATATTTGAGTAATCTTGTATATATGTTGGTTGATTAAGCATTCTTGTTCAGTTAAATAATTAATATGTAAAAATACTTTATTTGTATACATCATCTTGCTTCCATATAATACGTGTGCATCTGGCTTAAAGTAAAAGATGAAAGTAGACCTTCAGTTTGGACTCCCGTGTCTTCCTTTGAATTAAGTTAATGTTTTGAACTTATAAAACATAACACAGGACATTTCCAAATTTCATATTTTTATTTTTATCCAATAAAGGCAGGCCAATCAGCCCTTTGAGTGTATACCAGCTCTCAGAGCATTCTCATCAATCCCGTGGTGACCTTGCTCAGTGGCAGTGGCACAGAAACAGGCCCTTTGGCCGATCATGTACATGCTACCCTGTTTTGCCCAGTTACACTAATACAATTGGTATGCATTAAGACCATATCCTTCTCAGCTTTGAGTATTCAGGTGTCTGTATAAATACTTCTTAAATGTACCAATGGCATTTGATGGCATTTGATTCTACTACCTCCTCTGGCAGTGCATTCCAGGTCTATAGCACAAAATAAGTATTCACTTATAGACAGAGTTCGGGACAATAGGTGATACCTCCAACAGGTTTCCTCACCCCTGCTGGACCAGATATCCTGGAAGTTCATGGGTTTAGTGTCAATGCTAGGGACCTCCAGTGTTATTTTCTTCCTGACAATCCTGTCACATGCAGTTGGCTGATCTTGTTGGCTGAACACGATGAGCCCAGGGATTATGAAGTGGAGGCAAGAATGTTAATTGTAGGGTTTGATTCTGCAGGTACAATACTTTCAGGCTTTTGTTTGATTAGTCTCTGGTACAGCTCTCCAAAATTAGACACTAGCGCCTACGTGCAAGTAAAGAGGACTCTGCAAGGTCAACTGAGATGACTGTAGTTTGTAGAAATCCAGTGCCTAGGCCAATGCCAATCTGGCTTTATCCAATTGCCTGTTCATGCAGTGGTTTGAAAAACCATGAACATCTAAAGCAGGGGTTCCCAACCATTTTTATGCCATGGAGCCTTACAATTAGCCAAGTGGTTCATAGTCCCCAGGTTGGGAACCCCTTTTCAGAAATCAATTCTGAATCATAAGTTATGAGTCAGTCACATGAGTGTAGGTTTGGGGTCATGTATAGGTCCATCTAGGGAAGAATGGGAGATTTCCATCTCTAAAGGACATCAGTAAATCAAATTGTTTTCTCCAGTAGTTTCACTGTTGCCAGTATTGTAACTAACTTTAAAAAGAACCCAGATTATTCAACTAAATAAATAATCTAGAAAATCAGTGCTGAAGATTTTAAACCTCCCTTACTGATATTTACTAAAATTAGTTGAAGTTTGGAAGTAGTCTACTTCAACAGTTCCCTATGATAGGCAATGACTTGTCTCCACTCTGGTTCCAGAGTTTCAGAGGCAACAGAAAAATCACAAGGATTCTGCCACAATGAAATATCAGAATATCTCTCTTCATTCCCAAGATATGCAAATAATCTTTGTTTTATAAGCTCTCATCAAGAAGATTGATTTTCAAGGGACAGTATTGCCTTGTTGTGGAAGGACTCTTGGATGTCTGGTTATAATGGGCCTTCTATGATTAGACTATGATCTATTGTAACCAGAACAACAGTGTGCCGGGGTCAGCTAGGGGGAAAGTCTCCCTGTATTATCTTTGTCCTCAAAGTTTAAGTCTCAATATTCTCTACACTCCTGAGGTTAGCTCACTAACTACAAGACCAGTGGGAGACGGTGCAGCAGGAATGATGCATGAAGCTACTCACTGCAAGTGTACTGAAAATCTATATGAGTATTATGAAACTAACTTCTTCCATTACATTTGGTCTTTGTAGCCAAACTGAAAATTGGACATGTCAACTTTAATATTTCTGGTTTGAGAAGTCAAGGACATTGTGACTGGATGCCTACAGTAATGGAACTAAGAATCATGAAGTGAAATCAGTGATGAAAATAATGGAAGGGCTGAGAGAGTAAATATATTGCTACTTAGACTCCCAAGCCATGCAATCATGCAAGCCATTCCATGCAAGTGCAGGAACCATGCAATCAATCACATTATCCAATGAGCAACGCACACAAACTGCCTGAGGAACTCAACAGGCCAGGCAGCATCCTCCAGCATTTATATTTCCAGCATCTGCAGAATCCCTTGTGTCTACATTATCCACTATTATTGAAACTTAAAATAAAATTTGTTTAATGATCAATGTTGAGAAAGGTAAAGTGCATCTACCAACTGAGTAAAATATTAATTTCATGGTTAGGAAATGCTGGCTGAGGAATTCTGCTGTAGTTGAGTGATGCTTTTGGTTGGCTTATGACATGAATATTATGAAAGATCTGACTGCTCTGTCCCATTGAGTACTTCAATATGCAAAAGCCTTTCTGGAAGCCTGATCCAGGTCCACTGTGCTTTTGGCATGCGCAGGCACAGAGGCTGCCAACGTACACAGTGTTATCCAACCACATGCAATGTGGCTTTTGACATCACCTGCACAAACTCTTGGGCACACGTGAGTCCCATGAAGGGTATGGGCCCCTCATGTGGTATTAGGTCCTGGAGAATTGCGCACTGCTTTGCCATTAGCTAAGAGCCAGGTGATCTGCAGCCAGAGATCTTTAAGTCCTTTTCAACATTTCCCCATTTGTCACCAGATATCCACTGCTTTCTCTTTTTGTGTAACTAAAGCAAACCACCTTATTTTTTTTCCCACACTATCTCACACTAAGAAAGGGTTAACATAAACTCGAATTACCACTTTGAAGCAACCCTTAAGAGCGGCTGGTTTCTTAGGGGTGTCGTTTTGACCGGCCATCCGGAATTACAACAGAAACGGAACCTCTGCCTTTGGGCATGATGATGCATTGCATCACACACTGAACATCCTGAACTACGGGTTGGCAAATGTGCATGCGATTGGAAGCCAATATTTTTGGAAAGATATTAGAACACAACAAAAGATTTAGAAACATTAATGAGCAATGAATAGAATGTGTCACACATTTATGCTTTGATTGAGAGCAGTTTAAAACGTTAATCACTTTATCGCTATCATTCTAAGTTGCAGCGGTGGAATGAAGGGAGGGTTATGGGGAAGGATCCCTGGAATCCATTTTATTACTGATTTAGGAAAGGAAAGATTCCAGACTATAATTGGATTGGAGAAGGGATGAGTGATGTCGGACAGCTGCACTGTAAGTACGCCTGCTTGCAGGCTGAGAGGGTGATTGGCTGTGAACGGAGGTAGCGTCAATGATGACACGGGGAGAGAAAGTATAAATAGAGCAGCAAGTGGCGCCTGATTTGTGAATGAACTAGTAGCTGTCGGTGTGTGGCAGTTTGTTGCAGGAGTCAGCTGCGGGCGGGCCACTTTGCAATATGAAGTATATCATAGGTATCGGAGGGTAAGTATTGCAGGTAACACGTTACGTGTTGGTGAAGAAACATGTTGAACTTGTGTTGAAACATTTTGCCTAATATTTGAGTTCTTGGGATGTGAAATGGATATTTTTATTGGACTTTTAAAAGTCATACGTTACAAAGTAATTTCATGATTGATAAACGTTTTTAAAATGCCAATTTATCTAATTAAATGTGTATTTAAATGTAACATTGATGGGTAAGAGACTATGATTAGCCACGTTTAACCACAGTTAACCACAACAGGAAACTGCTCTAGTTAGTTAAATCGGTGGTACATTGTTTCTCTCTGAAAAGGAGTAATGAACCTCTGTCAAGGTCAGACTTGTCTGGGGATTTGCCTGTCCTCTGGTCTTTTCACTGAAGGGTCTGAGGAGGGGGTGAGAATTGGTTTCCGTTTTGTTTTCCCGCGCTGTTGCCGAGTTTGATTCTCCCGCTCAAACTCCCGTTTTTTTGTGGCGCCAAGTTCATGTATCACGCCTTTTGATTGCACCCGTCAACTAGTTTTACTTCTCTATGAAACTATTATAGACTATTTAATATACTTACATTCCTATGTAGAATTTTTCCATCAAAATATTATTTGAATTTCCTCCTGTATAAATACCAGTAAATCAGTCGGTGACTGGATTATTTTAAGGACAGGCTAACTAGTTAACTCGCTGTAAATTCGTCTGTATTTGTTTTCATTGCATTAAATCGGGGGATTTTCCCCCTTGATTTGGAAAGGACAATTTAAAAGTCACCCCCTCGTGGAAGTCAATGTGCGTTTAAATTTGGCGCCCTTTCTGAAATGATCGATTGCGGAAGTTTAAACTGCCGCTTCTCAAGTTCTTGCAAGACTATCGCTCTTGCTAAAATTGAGTGATTTTAAGCTCAGATCTTGCTCCAGCATTTGGATTTAATGGTGGGACTTGGGGCGATGTTCTTGCTTTGTCAATCAATTCTCTAATGATTTTTCAGTGTGACCAACGGTGGCAAAACCACTTTGACGAATAGAATTAGTCAAGTGTTACCAAATTGCTGTGTCGTACACCAAGACGACTTTTACAAGGTGAGTATAACATTTTTTCTATTTCAGCGGGGAAGATAGATGCATGTTTATTGTAGTAGTAATTAACATTGCCTAAAGTCTAAGTGTACAAAGTGAAATGTCTGGCTATGATTACATTGGTTAAAGTTTTAATCCATGAAGAGCTGTATGATTTGTAATGCATGGGAAAGTTTGTAATTGATTAATACACAACAGATGGGTGAATTTGTGCCTACCTTTCAATTCTGTAACTATGTAGTCCACTAATCTGTCACGTTGCTGGTAACATAATTAGCTATAATTTGGCAATGCTCCAGGACATTTCACTAAATGTACATCTCAGGGCTGGTTGATTTGGGTAAAATACAGCTGTTGCATTGTTGCACCTGTTTCTGATCTACCGTGACTAAATTTGGTGGATGGTGGGGTATTCTAATTGGCTTTTGATTACTTAAGTACAAAATTTTGTCATGTGGAATAGGGGTGGTTAAGAATCTTGCATGTACAAATTGTGCTGCATAAATGGTTTTTGCTGGGAGCTGCACAATGAATGCAGTTTGTGATTAACCATGCTCTGAAGGCATAGCCTCTGAACACAATGTCAGCCTCTTGACTGAGGAATGGCCATTGGTGAGGTCTTGCTTACAGTGGAGTTGTGGTCCCAGGAAAAATCAGGGATTTTGGGCAAGCAAATTTAAAGATTGATGTGATTCCCATCTTGTAAATGTTTGTAGCCTTGTTTTTATGACTATTTCAGACACCAGATCAAATAGAAGTTGGGGAAGATGGATTTAAGCAATGGGATGGTAAGAATGGTATTGGTTGTAGGCAGTGACATTTTTGTAACAAAGAACTAGTTGACATTTATTTAAACTTGTGATAGTCCGTGCAGTAATCTGCTGGGTTCTTCTTTGACCTTCAGTGATCACAGCCCTCGACATGGAGGCAATGATGAGTACTGTCAACGCCTGGATTGACAACCCAGTAAAGTTTGCCCGATCGCACGGAGTGAACGTCACTCCAGCCTCCGATGAGCAGAGCGATCCAGAGAAAGGAGTGCAGATATTGATAGTGGAAGGGTTCCTGTTGTATAACTACAGGTGCAGTTTTCTGGAACTCCCTATTTCAGTTTGAGAAGGATGGGTTTATAAAGTGCTGTGAGACTTTCATGCTGCTGCATGGATATCAGTAAAAGATAATGGAGGCTGTGGGCCTTTTTGTACTCTTAACTGGAAGTGTCCAGTAGGACTCTAAAATACAAATTTGCTGGATAGCACACAGACTGTAGAATCATGTCAGGGTGATTTGTGGTTACCAGCCTGTTATTGGCAATAATGAGGTGATTAAGGGCATTGAACAATAACATTTTGCCAGTATATTGGTTTGTGAATTTTAAAATGTAGAGTAATTGCAAATGACAATCAATTCCCAAAGTAATCTGTTCTAACACTTGACGTTTAGAAAGATAACATTCTTTTGGTGTTACCAATTAAATTCAGCTGTACAAATGTATCTGTTTTGGCCACAAACCTTTATACTCATTACTCCTGTACCGAGAATTGGCATTGGAAACATTTTGCCCAAGTTACATCTACAATTTTGTCTTGTCGGAAGCCATGTGATATGGATGCCGATTTGTAATCGTGTAAATACAAATTGTAGGTAGAATAATTCTGCCAGTTTTTCAATTAACTATTGTTTTCTTCCTTGCTCCAGGCCTTTGGTTTCACTGTTTAGTCGACGTTACTACTTGTCCCTTCCGTATGAAGAATGCAAGAGGAGGAGGAGGTAAGTGGCCTCTTCATATTGCTATGCAGTTAATTTATGAAGCAAAAATCTCTGCACAAATTCAGCCATTAACTGAATCTGTTCATTTCTAGTACAAGGGATTATACAGTTCCTGATCCTCCTGGCTTGTTTGATGGCCACGTGTGGCCGATGTATCTAAAACACAGGAAAGAGATGGAGGCCGACAATATTGATGTTGGTAGGTGTCTTTGCATTCCATATTAAAAGTTAGCGATTAAACTGGGCTGCTCCATCGATGGAACAGTGAGTAGTAGTGCCTACACTGAGACTTCTGAAGAAAGGAGAAGTGAATTTGCTGAAAACAAGATGTGGGGTTGATGTTGGAGGAGAGGGTGTTGAAATGTAGGAAGTTGAATTTGGGGAAGGAAATCAGTGACTTAAAACATGGAGGACTTAAAATTTTCCTTCCCATGGAACTACAGCTATAGGGGTCACTATGTCGATTCAAAGATGTAGCCACTTGAGTTTTGAACTCTGAAGAAATAGTGGATTGTCTGGTGGTGAGGTGAGGGTTGGCTAAGAATTATCTGTGGGACTATAGGTCAGGCCAGCCACAACCCAACTGAATGGCAGTGGAGATGTGTTCCACACCAGTTTGTAAATGTGGCAAGATTTTGCTACTGGCTAAAAGCAGTATTTGATGATAAAGAATTAAACATCCAGAGCTGAGATGATTGAAATCTCTTCCCTTCAGGATCCCACTTGTGGTTTACTTGCTCTGTTCTGTGACAGAAATTGCTGTTTTCAGGAACTCGTGTGAGCCTGCTGCTTAGTTAGTCATCACATTGGCTTGCTTGGCTTTCCAGCTCTGTACAGAGCTGTGAACTCTCAGCTCAGCATCCCAGTGATGATCTCTTTAGCTGGTGCCCTTGCAGTTCTGCTTCTGGATGCTGATTTTTGATGTGGTGTGGGGGGAGATGGTTTTGGTTGGTCAGACCAGCTGGGCTAATGTCTTGTATGACTTATCCAAGCTAGATGGAGTAAATGCTATAATTTAAAAAAAAATGTATTTCTAGTGCATCTGAATGGTTCGAAGTCGAGGGATGAAATCTATCTACAAGTGTATGAAGAGATTCAAAATCTCATCCTGAATTCATAGGTAATTACAGATTCACTTTTTGGATTCATGGTTTTGATTATTGATTATTTCACTATTAATTTCCTTCAAATCTTTCTTTCAGGGGTAGGTGTACTGAAGACTTGAAGATCAAGTTGAAGTTGTAAATAGTTGTCCGAAACTTTGTCCTCGTAGATTAGTTGATTGTATATAGACTGGGAATGGTTTAAGTTATTTCAATCTGCCTACAAAGGCAGTTTTTGATGCTTTATAATTTTTTATGTGGGATTTTCTGTAACTTTTTACTCAATGTTTAATCCTGTATAATGAATATTGTAAACTATTATTGATGGAGTGTTGTATTTGCCCACTTGTGTAACTGTCTTCTGTTGCACTTGTGCTGTCTGCTCCTCTGCACTGTCTACTTGCCATTACAGAGACTTGGCAAAGCCTTGTCTTTTAAAGTGATGTTAAATGATGTTTTTCTTAAGAACTGCAGGTCCACATTTTACCTTTCACATTTGATGAGAAGAGTGGTTTAAGATTAGCTCAAATTATGTATATAGTGATGGGGACCACGGGGTAATTTCTGGTGTGGAAGTATACTCCATTTTCCACAAAATTTGACTGCCAGTGCTAGATGTGAATTGTGTGGGGTGCAAGTCTTTTTATCTCCCATTCTGTTTGTTCTTAGCAAATTTCATGTTTAGCTGTTTTGTTTAAACACTTCAACATTGAAGCTTCCCTTATACTGTCTATCAGCTGTCTCTTTTCTCTCCAGATTAAATTATTTGCTTTGCTTTTTAAAGTGTACTTTGCTAGTTTTACACCTTTCCCTCTCCGTTCTTCAATGAGGTAGAAACGGGGGAAAATGGAAAGCTTCAAGGGGTTGGACAACAGCTGGAGAAAGAGAAACAATGTTTCAGAGGAATGTTAATTCAACAGACCCTGTCTGAGCTGTTAATCTGAGCATTTTCTGGAGTTTCTGATGAGAAATGGCTGTCCTTGACTTATCAAGACTCCACTTTCTTACTTTGACTTCTCAATGTTGATTGTTCACTCTTTGTCATAGATGGTGCATGACCTGCTGAGTTCCTTCATTTTGTGTGTGTGTGTGTGTGTGTTGCTTGGAGTTCTACCATCTGCAGATTTTCCATCAGTGCCCATAAATTTGGGTGCCCCTGCACTCCTAACAACTGCAGAGCATTGTGACATGTATTTCATTGCAGTAAATTTTAGGAGGTTGGGGGCATTGTAATGTAAATAACACAATGTTTACAACAACTGGCTGTGCTTAATTTCTAGCTGCTTCCACGTTTAGGGCAACTGCTCTCTTCATCTGTAGAAATTTGTTCAGATTTCTGAAGTCCCTTCTCCTTGATATTAACTATACAATACAAAATGAAAGTGGTCAGCAGTAAACTAGGCTGTGTGTAGTAACCAGAAAATAAAAGCTGGTGGGCAGGCAGAGGCCTGCTTCATAGCCAGCAGCTTAAATCTATTTCACATTAAATCTAGTCACTGAGGGTGCTGCTACCCTTAATTCATAGTGCCAGCAGGCTCCTAACAAGTAATCTATTTTAGAGGAGCTCTGGAAAAGTCATAACTAGTTTTGACTAAATGAGGCAATGATAGTTAATGATGAGTGAAATATTTCTAGATGTAATTTATGAAGGAGAAGGACTGGGCAGAGGATGAAAGGCAATATACCATAAGATATAGGAGCAGAATTAAGCCTTTTGGTCTAGTGAGTCTGCTCTGCCATTTCATCATGACGATCTCCTCTTTCCCCTGCCTCCTTTCTCCCCCTTCCCCCACTATTCCTTCATGCCTGATCAATCAAGGACATAGCAGTGGATTGCACAGATTTACCACTCTCTGTTCTAAATGGATGCCCCTCTACTGAGGCTGCATCCTCTGGTCTTAGACTCCCACCTTAAGAAACATCCTCTCCACATGCACTCTATCAAGGCCTTTCACCATTTGATAGGTTTCAATTAAGTCACCACTCACTAGTGAATACAGGCCCAGAGTCATCAAATGTTGTTCATTTGGTTAGCCATGCAATCCTGGAATCGTTTACATGAACCTCCTACGAATCCTCTCCAGTTTTAGCACATCTAAGATAAGGGCCCCAAAACTGTTCCCAATACCTCAAATGAAGCCTCATCAGTGCTTTCTAAAGTCAATATTACATCCATAGCCTCAACTTCCTCTAAACTACCTGACCCTCCACCTATCTTTGTATTCTCTGAACTTTGCAACAAAGCAATCAATTCCATCATCCAAATCATTGACATGAAATGAATCAGTACCAACACAGACACCTGTGGAACACCAATGGTCACTGGCAGCTAACCAGCAAAGGCTCCCTTTATTCCTACAATTTGCCTCCTACCAATCAGCTAATGCCTTATCCATGCTAGAATCTTATCTGTAATACCATGGGCTCGTAGCTTATTAAGCAACCTGTTGTGTGGCACCTTGTCAAAGGCCTGAAAATCCAAGTACACATCAACTGATTCTCCCTTGTCTATTCTGCTTGTTATTTTTTCAACGAATTGCAACAGATTTGTCAGGCAAGATTTTCCTTTGAGGAAACCATGCTAACTGGCCAATTTTATTGTATGCCTCCAAGTACCTTGAAACCACATCCTTAACAATCAACTCCCAACAACTTCCCAAACACTGAGGTCAGATTAACAGGTCTATAACTTCCTTTCTTCTGTCTCTTCCTTTGTAAAGTGTGGAGTGACATTTGTAATTTTCCAGTCTCCTGGATCCATTCCAGAATCAGGTGTTTCTTGAAATATGACCACAAATGCCTCCACAATCTTCAGCCATCTCTTTCAGAACCCTGGGGTGCACACCATCAGGTCCAGGTAACTTATCTACCTTCAGACCTTTCAGATTCCAAGAAACTTTTTCCTAATAATAGCTTATTGCATTTCATCACCCCTGACACCTAGAACTTCCAATATACTGCTGTTCTCTTCCACAGTGAAGACTGATGCAAAATGCTTATTCAGATCGTCTGCATTTTCCTGCCCCCCCCCCCCCATTACTACCTCTCCAGCATAATTTTCCAGTGGTCTGGTATCACCTCTCGTCTCTCTTTTACACTGGAAGAAATTTTTTGTATTTACTAATGTTATTGCCTAGCTTATTTTATATGCCATCTTCACCTTAATTACTTTTTTTATTTGCCTTCTGGTGGTTTTTAAAAGCTTCCCAATCCTCTAACTTCCCACTAATCTTTGCTCAATAATGTGCCCTCTCTTTGGCTTTTATGTAGGCTTTGACTTCTCTTGTTAGCCACAGTTTTGTCATCCTGCCTTCAGAATTTTTCTCCCTCTGGGATATCCTGCATTGGTCCCAGATATTCTAGCCATTGCTGCTCTGGCATTATCCCTGCCAGTGTTGTTTTTCCAATTAATTCTGACCAAACTCCTTTCTCGTGACTAATTCCCTTTACTCCACTGTAATACTGACTCTTAACTTCTCAAATTTCAGGGTGATTTTGATCACATGATCACTTCCCCCAAAGGTTTTTTTTACCTTGAGCTTCCTAATCAATTCTGATTCATTGGACGGCATCCAATCCAGAATAGCTGATCCCTTAGTGGGCTCAACCACGAGCTGCTCTAGAAAGCCATCTTGTAGGCATTCTAGAAATTACCCCTCTTGGAATCCAGCACCAACTAGCCTGATTTTCCCACTCTACCTGCATATTGAAGTCCCCCAAGACTATTACATTACCCTTTTGGCATGCATTTTCTATCCAGTTTAATTTGTAGATCATATCCTTACTACTGTTTGCGGCTCAGTATATAACCCCTATCAGGGTCTTTTTTACCCTTGCAGTTCCTCAGCTCTATCCACAATGATTCAACATCTGACTCCAAAGATTTGATTTCATTTTTTACCAATAGAGCAAGGCTACCTCCTCTGCCTTCCTGCCTGCCCTTTCAATACAATGTTTATCCTTTGATATTAAACTCCCAGCTTTAATCTTCCAGCCATGATTCAGTGATGCCTACAACATCATACATGCCTTCCCCAGAAGAGATCCCAATGATCCATAAATCCGAACTGCGCCCTGCACCAGTTTCTCAGCCACACGTTCACTTGCCAAATCATCCTATTCTTACCCTCACAGGCAGCAGTCCGGAGATTGCTACCCAAGAGGTACTGTTTCTCATCTTTCTACCTAGCCCCCCTAAAATCTCTCTTCCAGACCTCCTCACTTCATCTACTTATGTCATTGGTACAAATATGTACCAAAACACCTGGCTACCTACCCCCTCCCTTGAATATACCATGGACCCAATCCAAGACATCCCTGATCCTGGCACCAGGGAGGAAACATACCATCTGGGTGTCTATCGCGGCCACAAAACCTCATCTCTGTTCCTCTGACTAAGGAATCTCCTATCATCACTTTAGTCCTCTTCACCTCTCTGTTCTTCTGAGCTACATCACCAGACTCAGTGCTAAAGACCCAGTCGCTAGCACCCCACCACCTGGTAGGTTGTCCCTCTCAATAGTATCCAAATTACTTATTATTGAGGGGAATGGCTACAAAGGTACTCTGCACAGACTGTTCACTTCCCCTCCTCTTGACAGTCACCTGTCTCCTGTAATCTAGGGGTGACTACCTCCCTGTAGCTTCTGAAATACAGAATAACTTGAGAAGCCTTGAACTCCAATGGTTTTGTGGGTGAATTCCTCAGCAGTGTAGCATTAATCTTTCAACACTAAAGATTCCCAATTGACTAAGCCGAAGTGAGTGCAGGAGGAACCCAACCTCAGGACCAGATTGTTTCCTGCTGCAGTTAAATCCTTCTGATCACTGGAACTTCTAAGTCACTGGGTATCTGAAAGTTCCAGTATATTTTTGGTCTGTGCTCAGCTCATGGTTCTATGCTGAGGAAGTGTGTGCTTCAATGACCCAGGTGGCCTCTGACTTGAGAAGAGAGATAGAGTCATCTACAGACCTAGCTGCCCATCATGTCCATGTCTCCCGTTAAGTACCCATCTACACTAAACCTGTTTATACTCAATCCTGTTATCATGCCATAGAAGTGCTCTTGCTAAAAATGCTGTTCAGTGTCACAATGAGTTCATGTATGCTTCCACCCATATAAAGAATGGCTATTCAGTACACAGAAAATTCAAGGAGAGGCAGAGAAAATAATCATTTGAGGCTGGAATCAGACTGAACCTGTTTTTATCATGAATCCTGTCATCGTATTGAAGCTGTTATTGTTGGAGTTCAAGATTTGCTTTATCACAGCAGCACATGATGGCAGAGGTATCTTGTGTTACACCAATGGAATTTTGAATTTCTATGTCAAGTGAGTTAAGATCTGGCTTTGTAATGCAAAACTATAACTTTTTTTTCAAGACAACTGCCAACACTCTAATAATTATGCCTTTGGTTGTTATTTTGGGAATGATTCAGAAGCAGAATATAGACAGGGAGCTGCTCTGCTAGGCCAGTTAGTAAAGGTGGCAAGTTATATCTGTTCATTGTAAGTATTTACTTGCATGTCCAGATTTTTGCCAAGTGAGTTAATCTGTGATATTTATTTCAAATATCAATTTTTCTAAAATTATGTCATCCCTGTTCATTAGACTAAATAACATTATGGTATTACATATAACACCACCCTAATTCCTTCAGACGAGACTCAATGACCTCTCGATATCAATTGCCAACTAGTAGAAACATGTTTTCAGTATTAATTCCCAAACACCAGATGTCAATCAGATAGTTTGAAAATAATCCATAATGCAAACAGTTTTGAAGCATTTTGATACTGTAAAGGCTGAATTATCTTAATCAGTTCTTGCCCTCAAGCAGAAGCCAACAACAATGTTTCTTATACAGATTGTTTCTCGGAAGTTTTTAATTGGTTCTGAGCTTTTTAGGAAACCTTGAGTAGGTGAAGGATAGTATATCAATCACACAGTTTCAAAGGGACTCATTAAGGCTGTTGTACCTGAGCCAGTTACTCAATTAGTTCAATAACCCTGCTTCTTCCACATAGCCTATAATTTAGCTTATGTATTTATCTCCTGCCTTTTTAGCAATGCATTCCAGATCTTGTAGAATAAACAAAAACAAATTTCATCTTGCTGATTTTCCATGAATTAGCTTAAATTTTGTCTTCCTATTATAAAAGGTTGTGTAGGTTCCTAAGTTCACAATTTTTTGGAAAGATAACGGTAATATTACATTACCTTCACTTCTGGTTTTGATAACTGCTGTGCATCTCACATTATATTCACTCAAATCTGCATAAACCCAACATTTAATTTGACATTCTAGCCCTGGAGACCTAAGGAAGCAGGCTTGAGCTAAACCTATTCACAGATACCTATGGACAAGGTGATTCTTGGTGTTTTCAGGATCTCCTATCTCAAGGAAATGGGTCTCTGTAGCAAGGCTGGAGTTTATCAATATAACGTTTCTGTTTCACAGGCTGCCATGTCCGATTTTCTCAAGTGCAAAGATGCAGTACACAAAATGAATATCTAACTGTAGAATAGTAGCTAAGGCAGAAATTAACCAATCTAAGTAACTGGCCTTTAGTGATTCAATGCCAATAGTTGTATAGTGGCAGTAGATTTATTGGTAATTCATCAGGAAAGTGGGTCTACAATCTAGTGAATGTATCCAGTGGCTTTTTCCAATGTTGTTAATATAACAATGATGTAAAAATGTGACCTTTAGAGGGTGGGTCAATTTTCCGTGGATCACGGTTAATTTACTGTGACTCAACAGCAATCCATTGCTGACCAGTTAGTAAACTATATACAAGTGGAGATATATTTACTCTTGACACATGAAGCATTAAGTACACAAGCAAAAATAGTACCATATCTACTTAATCCCGAGGTACTGTAAAGTCTGACTGTGCATGAGCTAGAAATAACTTGGTTAAAGGCCAATTGGCTTAAACTCTGATCCTAAAGTTATAAAAATTAGTAAGAAAAGTATGATTAAATTGGAAACAAGAGTAGGGAAAAGTAAGGAATTTGTGTAAGTTTCTTCAAAGACAGCAGCAAGAAACATCTCTGATGAGAGCCCAGTATTTGGGCCATAGTCAGGAGATTACTGGGGTAATTAGTGTAGTTTACCTTCATCTCTGCTGAGATTGGTGGAATGCCTTGCCAACCACCATGCTGGCCAACACCTGGGTATCCACCTGCCCATGAAGTTAGTTGTTCACCATGCCAGTGGGGGATGGGCAGGGAGGGGGGGGGGGAGGAGTGGAACCTCGAGGCCTTGACATCAGTGGGAAAGCCCTGCCATACAGTGCTTCAGCACCACTGAGATCTTTCAGTATGTATCTCCAAGGCAGGAGGGTGAGCGAACCCCAGTATCTCCTGGGGTGACTGACTCATTCTGGGACTAGCAGCAGGGATGAGAAATTAATTTGGATAACATTACCCAAAATATCAACTAGCGATGCCGGAAATATCAGCTTATGAGGAAGGGATGTTCTGGACATCTCAACTAATGAAAAAGAAGTCTGAAACTATTTGGAAAGGATCTTATTAAGCATATAATTTTTATGTATTTAAAATTCTCAATCCACCTTCTGGAAACTCCAGTAAAGTGTCTATGAAGAGTGGGATGAGGGTGTGTCTTGACAACCCAGAACTGTATGTCATCCAGAAACATCACCAAGAATTTCCATGTTAATCTCCTGTGGAACAAAGGAAGTGACATCACTGCTGCAGGGAAGAGCTGATCACCTGATCGCTCACCACCATCCTACAGGGTGCATCATGGCACTGGCCTGTTTAATTCTGATGCGCCCATAGAATTCCCAACAAACAATGGGATGTCTTGCAGCTACAACTTCCCAGTAGGTGATTGGTGAATATCAGGTTGGACAAACGTGATATTCAGTGACCCAAGGGTTTCAGACTCTCTCTGCTTTCTAAACAGCTCACAACTGTTCTTTTTCTGAACCTTGATATATCCCTGAGTTTACTGCAACTGATGACATTATTTCATTTACAGTACCAATTTTTTTAACTTAGCAAAGCTTAAGCTACAGTTCTGACCTGAAACCTCTAGCCCACAGAAGAATGAGGATAACTTTAGCATGAGGATTTTACTATCAGTGGGATTACCTGAAGGTGTCATGCTATTCTGATTTAGAAATGATTTGCCAAATCTTTATTATTGCTAGGCCTAAGTACTGCAGCTCCCTGCTGCTGGAAGTACTTTCACCACATAGACAGTAGGTATTCAGAAATATAGTTCACCACTACCTCCTCAAATACAATCATGGATGGGCAATTTTAAGTAGGATATATTTTACAATAATGCATAAAAATGCTCCAAACATTCATGTCCTGATCTTTCCCTTGCCTTCCCATGTTACGTACCCCGTAACTGGGTGTCTGACCAGCAGAGAAAGAAGAATCTGTTGGAGTCTGGTGGTACCAAACTAAAAGTGTTTATTAGTAAGCTACACAATACAATATCAAAAACGCAAATATACATATAAAACAAGTTAGCAGTAATAAACCTAAAAGTGTAGGAATAATAATAATCAATAATAAACAAGCTCTATCGATGTCTAGGGGTAAATGAATTGTCATAGGAAAGTACAGAGTTCCGTTCATAAATGCTGAGGTGGTTATGGTTGTTGTATTGAAATTGTTGGAGAGAGAGAGTGAGCGAGATGTAACAGCTACAACAGCCAAACCTTCCGTTGCTTTCTTAATCCGTCGGATCATTGTGGACATTCAGTTATGACCCCTCTGTTCTTCAGCTAGACCGTTCTTCTGTGGTGGACTCGTCACTCTGGCATGAGTGGACAACACACAAGTCCCCACCGGCCCTGCTGTAACACTGTGAGCTTTATTGACCGATCTCCTGGTTCGGTCTCCAAAGCCCCCACCTTTCTGTGGGTTCCCAACACTCAGTCAGTGTCCACTGGTGTGTCTGAAGGGTGTCTCTCCAGACCTGTCTTTTATCCCTACTCACGGGGTCTCAGCTATCCATCAACTCTGAACGACTGTGTCCATCAAATCAGGCCACTCCTGCTGTCTCCTGAGGAATGTTAACGAGCAAAGTAAAGTCCTTGTAGTGGAAGGTAAATAATCCAGGAAGAGTCAAAATACAATAAATCAACAGTCTCTCTCCCCCTCTTATCTGTAGCAAATGTTATTGCTTGGGCTTTATCTCTCTCTTTCATGAGCAGCATAACAACAGCAATAGTTCGTAGTTCTCAGGAGGGGGGTTGGGAATGGTTAACTTTGCACCCCATTGCCCATCAGGTCTGTTCATCACTCATAAGACCTATACCAACCTGTCAAAACTATTCTGCTGAGGACCTCAGACACCCAATGCACTAGCAGGAGAAGGAAGTTATTTTACTCTACATGCAGGACATTTCCATATTGAAATGAAAGTAGTGGAATATAGCATCGATCAATATTGATAGGCTTAATTAACAACAGAATTTGCTCATATCAATGTTAAAGACATGAAGCTTGACAATTACGCATTAAACCAACTGGGTTTCAGAACAGCAACACAATAGCCTAGTGATTAGCATAGCACTATGTGGTGAACTACATATACCTGTCTGGACACGCCCCCCCCCCCCCCACCCCCGCTGACTGCTCCTGTGGCTCCTCCCACAGACCCTGGTATAAAGGTGATTGGAGGCACTGCTCCTCTCTCAGTCTCCAGGATGTTGTGTGGTGGTCTCTTGCAGCTAATAAAAGCCTGTCGTTCACCTCCTGTCTCCGAGAGTTATTGATGGTGCATCACACTATTACTGTGCCAGCAACCCATGCCCATGTGTGTTTTCTCTGGGTGCCAGAGTTTCTTCCCACATTGGTTAGTAGATTAATGGGTCACATGGGTGTAACTGGGTGGTGCGGGCACATTGGACCAGAGAGGCTGGTAACACTGCTCTATCTCTAAATCAAAAGTAAAAGCAGGGTAGGATTCCAGCACTGTCATATTGTACTGTCCTTGAGCGGATAAAATATGGGTATAGTTGAGGAATGTAACTTCACTACGAATGATTCTTATAGTATTTGTCCTTATCCATTCATGAAGAAGCTGTGAAATGGCTTTGAGACTGGAACGCTGGAGACTTGAAAATAGTAAGCTCAATCTGCCAATATCAGTGTCTCTATCAAGTTAAAAGGACCCAATATTTTATTCTGGCAAAATGATTCCAGGGCTTCACCACCATGATCTTGCGGTAAGCATCTCTCAATATTCTCAAATTACAATATCTACTCTATCAGTAAACATGATCAGATATTCTTTCCTGCTCTGCTTCAGTGAAATCATGGAAGCTTTAATGAAAAGTAATGTCAATGTCAGAAGGAACGGATAATTCATTATGTGTTTAAGTAACGTCATCATATATGTGGATATACTTTATGTGTGAGACACTCCTGTAATCCACAATTTACCCTTACTAGCAATCCTTTTCACCCTTATCCTTCTGTTTTAGTCATAGAGAAGTACAGTTTAGAAATAGGCCCTTAGGCCTATCTTGTCCATGCTGAAATCATTTAAACGACCAGCTTCCAACAACCTGCACCTGAATCATAACCCTCCATATCCCTACTATCCATGTACCTATAAAACTTCTCTTAAACATAGAAATCAAGCTTGTATGGACCGCTTGTGCTGACAGCTCATTCCACACTCTCACATCCCTCTGAGTGAAGCAATTTCTCCTCATGTTCTCCTTAAACTTTTTACCTTTCACCCTTTAACCATGACCTCTAGTTGTAGTCCCACCCAACCTCAGAGGAAAACGCCTGCTTGCATTTACTCTATCTATACCTCTCATAATTTTGTATATCTTTATCAAATCTCCTCTCAATCTTCTATGTTCTAAAGAATACAGTTCTAACCTATTCAATCTTTCCTTGTAACTCGGGTTTTCCAGATCCGGCAACATCCTTGTAGATTTTCTCTGCGCTCTTTTTACTTTATTTAAATCCTTTCCTGTAGGTAGGTGACCAAAACTGCACACAATACTCCAAATTAAGTCTCAGCAATGTCTTATACAACTTCACCATAACATCCCATCTTTGGAACTCAATATGTTGATTTACAAAGGCCAATGTGCCAAAAGCTTTCTTTATGACCCTATCTACCTGTGACACCACTTTCAATGAATTATGTACCTGTAATCCCAGATCCCTCTGTTCTATCACACTCCTCAATGCCCTACTGTGCAAGGCCTATCCTGGCTGGTCCTACCAATTTGTAAAACCCTGCACTTCTCTGCATTAAATTCCATCTGCTATTTTTCAGCCCTTTTTTTTTCCATTTGATGCAGATCTCTCTGCAAGCCATGGTAGCCTTCCTCACTGTTCAGTACACCCCCAATCTTGGTGTCATCTGCAAATTTTCTGATCCAGGTAACCACATCATCATCCAAATCATTGATATAGATGACAAACAACAAAGGATCCTGCACCGATCCCCGTGGTACACCGCTAATTGCAGGCCTTCAGTCAGAGATGCAACCCTTTACTACCACTTTCTGGCTTCTCCCACAAAGCCAAAGTCTAATCCAATTTACTACCTCATCCTGAGTGCCAAGCAACTGAACCTTCTTGACCAGCCTCCATGTGGGACCTTGTCAACTGCCTTACTTCAGTGTGAACAATTTCCACTGCCTTGCCTTCCTCCACTTTCCTGGTAACTTCCTCAAAAAACTCTGTAAGATTGTTTAGACATGTCCTACCATGCACCAATCTCTGGGAGAATTTTAACTTCAGAATGAGAAGCATTATACAATCATAGAATTGTACATCATAGAAACAGACCCTTTGACCCACCATATTTAACTTGCCTACATTAATTCTATATTTACCCCAACTTGTCTTTAGTAGTATTTACATTCTTTATTACCTAACCTTATTGGACTAACATTCTATTTCTATCTCCCTGATAAAAGTTCGCCTTTTACTTTATATAAACATCTTACTGAAAAGGATGTGGTGCACGAGGAAATTGTCATCAGAAACCAGTTTTATTGAGGACAGGTGGGCAAGCCTAGATGGAGTTGATACAGAAGACAGCAGTAAGAACCAATTCTTGACACCAAGAACCGTCTACTGCAATAACAGAACAGATCTGTAACTTATTAGTGGGAATAATTAGATACAGGTTGATGCTGTTGTTGGGATAATTGAGACATGGATGGGAGATCCAAATGGGAATCATGAGATACAGCTGGAAGATATGATTGGGATTAATAAAATTCAACTAGAAAACAACTGAATCCTGACATAGAACAGAGGACACCTCTGCAAATTCAAAACTGAAGTCAGTTTCTTCAGAGTTAAGTATACCTGGAAGTGTTGATGGTGAAAAATGTGACAAATATAAAACCAGTCATTTATAGCCCTGGCTTTAGTAATTTGAAGTAATGAAGCATTGCTGGAAGCTGGCATTGGGAATTACAGGATAATGCTGAAACCCATTATTGAGAATGATGGGATATTACTGGAACCCATTATTGAGAATAGTGGGTAAACCTGGTAATTAGAATGGTTCAGTAAAAATAAAATTTGTGCCAATGACTTTTGATGTTGATGAACCATAACAGCCCACATCCATCCCGTTAGGTCCGAATTTCACCTGAACTGCGTGGTTACAAGTGAGCTTCCAAAATGTCAAAAGGGAATGATGGAAAGCCGGATGAATTTTATCCTGTTCCTCATGGCTGGTCTGGATACCAGCACCACTGTGCCATAGGTGAACTAAATCTGCGCAGAGTGGGGGTCGAGGTCCTCCTGTCTCTACGGCACGTAGCTCTTTATCAGAGGCCATGGTCATTCTGTCGCAGAAATGGTGAGTAGCAGATGCTGAACTGTGAGCAAATTTTATGCCCTATATATCTGAGGAGGAACATGCTGGCCTTGGAGAGGGTCCGGAGGTGGTTCACAAGAGTGATCTCTGGAATGAAAGGCTTAATATATGAGCAGCCTTTAATGCCCTGATGGAGTCCAGAACGATAAGAGAGCATCAGAATCAGGTTTATTATCACTGACATGTGTCATGAAGTTTGTTGTTTAGTGGCTGCAGTACAGTAGAGGACAAGGAATATTACAATAAAAGTGAATAGTGCAAAAGAGGAATAGTGAGGTAGTGGGGTTTCAGGCTCCTATATCTCCTCCCAGATGGTGGTAATGAGAAGAGGACAGATTCCAGATGGTGAAACTTACCAGATACTGAAAGGCCTGGATAAAGTGGATTTGGAGAGGATGTTTGCATTAGTAGGAGAGCATAGAATCAGGGGGCACAGCCTCAGAATAAAGGGACGTCACTTTAAAACTGAGATTTTTTCATGTTATGGGGACCTTCTTGGAACTACTTTCACAATCTTTGACTTGTTCAGCAATGATGATAGCTATTATATGTTTGAATTTATGGCTATATGTCCAGGATGTTTTTTCTTTACTTTTAACCAAACAGCTGCTTTTTTCCCCTCTTTTTCTTTTTTTTTTGTTATGGGGTTTTGATTTTGTTTTAGATTAGAATAAAATATACCTTTTCAATATTACGTTTAATTTACCATACACAGATATGTGGCATTTCAACTTTGTTTCTGTTTTCATAATATCATAATGTATTTTGTATTCGTCTATGCAAGTAATCAATAAAAATATTGAAAAAGAAAGAAAACTGAGATGAGACCTTTCAGCCAGATGGTGGTGAATTTGTGGAATTTGTTGCCACAGAGGGCTGTGGAGGCCAAGTCATTCTGTGTGGTTAGGGTTCTTGATTGGTAAGGGGGTTGTGGGTTATGAAGAGAAGGCAGGAGAATGGGATTGAAGAAAGATCAGTCATGATTGACTGGTGGAGCAGACTCAGTGGGTTGAATGCTTTATTTTGCTCCTGCATCTTATGGTCTGTGGTTGTGGATTGGCTTGAAATCAGTTACAATTTATTCCTAAAAGCTAGTTTTACATTAAAGATCCCAGTGGTTCAGTTATTAAAATGGTCCTCGAAGGGGGCATGAGAAGGCCTTGGTGAGTAGGGTAAAGGAAAACCCCAAGGCATTCTTCAATTATGTGAAGAACAAAAGGATGACAAGAGTGAAGGTAGGACCGATTAGAGATAAATGTTGGAAGATGTGCCTGGAGGCTGTGGAAGTGAGCAAGGTTCTCAATGAACACTTCTCTTCAGTATTCACCAATGAGAGGGAACTTGATGATGGTGAGGACAATATGAGTGAGGTTGATGTTCTGTAGCATGTTGATATTAAGGGAGAGGAGGTGTTGGAGTTGTTAAAATACATTAGGACAGATAAGTCCCCGGGACCCTGGTGGAATATTCCCCAGGCTGCTTCACGAGGTGAGGGAAGAGTTTGCTGAGCCTCTGGTTAGGATCTTTATGTCCTTGTTGTCCATGGGAATGGTACCGGTGGATTGGAGGGAGGCGAATGTTGTCCTCTTGTTCAAAAGGGTAGTAGGGATAGTCCGGGGAATTATAGACCAATGAGCCTTACGTCTGTGGTGGGAAAGCTGTTGGAAAAGATTCTTAGAAATCTAAGGGCATTTAGAGAATCATGGTCTGATCAGGAACAGTCAGCATGGCTTTCTGAAGGGGAGATCGTGTCTAACAACCCTGGTAGAGTTCTTTGAGGAGGCGACCAGGCATATAGATGAGGGTAGTATAGTGGATGTCATCTACAAGGATTTTAGTAAGGCATTTGACAAAGTTCGAGATGGTAGGCTTATTCAGAAAGTCAGAAGACATGGGATCCAGGGAGGTTTGGCCGGGTGGATTCAGAATTGGCTTGCCTGCAGAAAGCAGAGGGTCGTGGTGGAGGGACTATTTACGGATTAGAGGGTTGTGACTAGTGGTGTCCCACAAGGATTGGTTCTGGGACCTCTACTTTTCGTGATTTTTATTGACGACCTGGATGTGGGGGTAGAAGGATGGGTTGGCAAGTTTGGAGACGATACAAAGGTTGGTGGTGTTGTGGATAGAGTAGAGGATTGTCGAAGATTGCGGAGAGACATTGATAGGATGCAGAAGTGGGCTGAAAAGTGGCGGATGGAGTTCAACCCGGAGAAGTGTGAGGTGGTACATTTTGGAAGGACAAACTCCAAGACAGGGTACAAAGTAAATGGCAGGATACTTGTTAGTGTGGAGGAGCAGAGGGATCTGGGGGTACATGTCCACAGATCCCTGTAAGTTGCCTCACAGGTAGATAGGGTAGTTAAGAAAGCTTATGGGGTGTTAGCTTTCATAAGTCGAGGGATAGAGTTTAAGAGTCACGAGGTAATGATGCAGCTGTATAAAACTCTGATTAGGCCACATTTGGAGTACTGTGTCCAGTTCTGGTCGCCTCACTGTAGGAAGGATGTGGAAGCATTGGAAAAGGTACAGAGGAGATTTACCAGGATACTGCCTGGTTTAGAGAGTTTGCATTATGATCAGAGATTAAGGGAGCTAGGGCTTTACTCTTTGGAGAGAAGGAGGATGAGAGGAGACATGATAGATGTATACAAAATATTAAGAACGGAAGATATTAAGATAGAGTGGACAGCCAGCGCCTCTTCCCCAGGGCACCACTGCTCAATACAAGAGGACATGGCTTTAAGGTAAGGGGTGGGAAGTTCAAGGGGGATATTAGAGAAAGGTTTTTTACTCAGAGAGTGGTTGGTACATGGAATGCACTGCCTGAATCAGTGGTGGAGGCAGATACACTAGTGAAGTTTAAGAGACTACTAGACAGGTATATGGAGGAATTTAAGGTGGGAGGTTATATGTCAGGCAGGGTTTAAGGGCTGGCACAACATTGTGGGCTGAAGGGCCTGTACTGTGCTGTACTGTTCTATGTTCTATGTTCTGGTGCTGAATTACAAAGTCTGCAGATTCCCAGACTTTATAACTCAATATTCCTGCTGTAGAGTGTTATTAGAATTGACCTCAATTCCCATAGATCAGAGAGTGGAATAAACCTAGCCAGGTCATTATCAAATGACCTTCTTCTGTCTTGCATCTTGCACCTCCATTGGAAAGTGCACATTTGAGACAACAAGATAGAGCATTTCTGCGAATGGCTTTGCTACTGTTGTCTGATGACTGTGATCATCGGTGACCAAGCATTAAAAATAGGTTTATTAACAAAATACTAGTGGGGGAAGTGATGTGAGTGCTGTCTTCTAGCAAGTGTTAGTAATAGAGGGAATAAATTTTATTGCATCTATCAGAACAAGACCTAAAAGAATCAACTTTGTCTGGCAGGATTCAAATAATTCTGACTTCTTCAAGAATTCTAGGTTGTCAGTCAAATAATAGTAAATATTGAATCAGGACAGGCTTTGGATGTGCACAGTTTTCTTGTTCTGTATTGTTGAACAACTATGAAGTAAAATATATATAACACTTACCAGAATTTGAGGAAGTCCTGGATGTGCTGCATCTCCTGTTCAAAGTTCCGATTTGCATTGCTTCTGTGTTCCTAGGCCCGCTGAGTGTCCTCTTATGGAGGAACAGGGCCCTAATGTTCCTTGAAGACCAATCCTTTTAAAACTGCTGTTCTTTTCTCCAACTTACACCCATGGTTTTAAACCGCTGATAGAAGTCCTGCGTCCTTTGTGCATCCCAGCACTTAAGAAACTTTGTGACTGGGAACTGAGTTCAAAGCTGTTATGATGCCAAAAGAGATTCATGTTTGTATTTGGTGTATTTTTATTAATACACTTTAATTCCCTGTAACTTGGTGTCCCATGGATTTCTCTTTTATCTCCAGTTTCTGCCCCTTCCTACTTCCTGTGCAATAAAGACATGTTCGTTTATGCAGGTGAAGTGATTCAGTACATCAGTAAATGAATCATTTTCATTCAGAGGGATCTTTTAGCTGCTCTAGGATTAACACAAATTGTTGTCTTAAACATTCGATATTAGCCCAGTGACCTATAAAAATTGACAGTGCTTTACTTTGACTGCAATAGCTCTGGCAATAAGATTTCCTAGTGGGTTAAATAAATCTGGTGCCAGTGAGGCAGGGAACTCACCTGGGATTTATCTTTACAAGCAAATCAGAATGCAGTACGAAGTATCAGTGTCTTTAAGGGAGAGGTACAGGCGCAGAGGAAGAACCTGGTTGTGTGTTCAAACCACCTGTAAGATCCAGCAAAGCAATTTTTTCTTCTGCAGGTTTTCCTCTGCTAGGGAGAGTCCATCGTCAACAAGTGAAATCACAATTTGCAACAAATTTGATTTTGGGTTGTGTGAATTAACCATCAATCCAGTTTCTATCACGTAGATCCTGAGAAGAACTAAAACACTTGGGACCTTTTATCCAGGTGTTTGGATTGGCCATAAAAGTGAAGGGATTTCCCAGCGTGGGCCTTAGCGACCTGTTGGCTTGGCTTTATGGTCAATTAGCTAATTGCAACCATGTTAAAGCAATACAGCAAAAGCCTTTTGAGCAGTCAGATATTTACCACTGTCTGTCTGAATGACTGAAATAAGGAGAGCATTGATGATCAGTTTGAACACAGTGCACTTTCAGATTTGAAACCCCTGGATTAAACCTATTGCGTGCATGAAAAGCATTTAGGGTAAGGGTCTTGGAGAAGAGAAGTACGTTGTTCACAATACGTTTCTTATCAACAACATTTGGATTATCGCACATTGGACGTGCAGCATTACAAAGGTTTGGTTCAGGCAAGTGGGATGAAATGACCTGAAGAAGGGTAATATGCGATTTGTAGAGAACTAGAGGTGGTGAAAGTTATCAAAAAACCAGCCTGTAAAGTAAAGCTCTACAAGCACACTTGACTCTTTGTTGTAAAATTCTGCAAACTTGCCTGAACAGCTGTGTTCTTTAGCAACCACTTACACCGATTAGATTCAGCCCACTTGTAAATTTCATGTCAAGTTCAATGTTAAGGTGAAGAAGAAGAAGAGCCCAACAGTCAGCAAAATGACTCCAGTAAAAATAACCTGAGGGGAAATCGATCAGTGTGGAATCATTTTGGAAATTTAACTTATTGACAGGACAGTGGTAGCGGGGGCAGGAGGCAGAGGGGAGTTGACAGTCACTTAAACAGAGATTTGACTGAATGAATCTTGAAAGAAACTTTTAAATTGGACAGAGAAAATGAAACAGGTTAAGAAAGTCCATGTTCTGAACACAGAAGCTTTTAATTTTAATTTTGATTTCAAAAAGAATGGAGGCATGAATTAATAATTAAAATACATATTTTGAGCGTTCAAAAAAGTACTTTATCGACATCGATGACACAAAGTCCTCCCTATCAGCTAGAACCAAAGACAGGACTGTTTATTACATACAATGGAAATATCTCTTTGACTTTTCTCTGTTGCAGGGGAACAAGTTGCAATCTGTTCCCGGATTTCTGCTGTAAGTCTCTTGAGAAAGGTTGCTTCTTATAAATTGGATACGCAACCAAGTTTGAGAAGTTTGACAAACGTGAGAGAATTATACAAACTGAACATCAAAGTATATTTGTAGTGAACACAGGTTGTTTTAATGAACCTTTATTTTAAAAGATCCAATCTTCCCCAAACTACTTTTTGTTATTGTGCACTCTTCCATCTTGCTTTTTATTGAGACATGTATATGAATTAATTATCTTGAAAAAAATTAAACAAATCTCCACAAGTTAAAAACAGGCCTAAAGTCATGCAAAAAAATTTCACTTGTGTATTGATGCAACTTTTCTGTGTCACTTTCAGAAAATAAATCAACTTCACGTTAAGAAAACTTTCGGTTTACTTACTTTTCTTTTGATTAGTTTTTGTGTTTAGTGTTCGGTCTGTTGTAGAAATCTTGTGCCGTTTTAGAGTGAGCGTGTGACACAGTTATAGGCAGGAGATCCACATGGGAAAGCTATTGATAGAAAAGGAATCTCTCTTTGCCCAGATAAGGTTAAAAGCTTAGGACTGGCACAGAGTCAAGAAACAGCCAGCATATTTGAACCAGCTGCACATTGCTGCACAACCCACTTAAGGTCAGTGCCTGATACTGGGGTATTATTCATAGGCATCAGAATTTACTCATCGATTTTGCTACTTTGCAAAGGAGAGGAAATATTGTTCAGAGCATTAGTCTTTGAAGGAAAAGAAAGGCAATGAATGAGAAATTCACCACTACCTCCATGTTAAAATTGTCCAGCCGCATCAGTTATATTCCCCTTCACTTATTCAGTGGCATGGATGTCAATGGACTGTGATGTGTAGCAGAGAGTAGAACTGATAACTGTTTAGTATCAGGGTCAAAAGATGATTTTTACCCACCCCGATTGCTTTAGTGCCTTTCATGATATTTTGATCTCTCATGAACATTTTTGACTAATGATGCACCTCTGAAGTTTAATCACTGTTTTATGTAAGAACTAGAGCAACTGATTATAGCAAAACATAGTCCCACAAGTAACTTTGGCCTAAATGTCAAGGACATCTACCTGAGGTTAAAAAAAAATACAGGTGTTGTAAATCAGGCAGCACCTGTGGAGAGAACAATGGAGTTAATGTCTGAATCTGCTTTATTACCCATGATTTAGAAACACCTTAGAATTAATGTGATGCATACTTCTTCTTAATTAAAAAAAACCTGAGACTAGATGGCTCCAAACATCCCAAAGTTTGCAACAAAAGGTAATGAAAGAAGAGGTTGGTTAAGAAGGAGTGTTCATTTGGCACTGAGCCCAGGACTCAAGTTTAGGTTGTAGCAGGAAGTGAAGTGCTGAAGGTTGATTCATTGGTAAGTGATTAGAATAGAAAACTTGGTTTAACTTCAATGCAATGAAAATGCTGAAAAGATAAAAAAACTGTGCAGTTCAGGATTTTTGGAAATTGAAGCAAATAAATAAAGATCAGGAAAATGTAATTGGTGGGCATTTGGAGAAGAGTACCAAATGAATTCTGGCAGAGTACCACAAAGAAATTGCAGATAGATGTCTTTAATAAAACCCAGTCAGGGTCTGTTTCACTGCTTAAATTGATTGACATGGTGATGATAGAAACATAAAGAACTAAATGAAAGGTACACCAAACTTAAAGAACAGCAAAGTTTTTTATGTTTTGCTATCTTATCAATAAACTAATCACATGAAAATTATTGCCTAATAGTTTAGATTTAGTAGCTACTTAATTGAATACCATGGAGCTGTGTTCTGGAGGGATTCGTCAGCCTACTGTGAAGATAAAGATCGCTTTAGAATTAAATATTCCTTTTATTTTATTAACTATTCAATAAAGGGAGAGAGAAAGCTACATAGATCTAATGCCACAATTAACTGGAAAGATCTTGGCTGAAGGATAAGTTTGAAATTAAGAACATGTCTTTGTGTCTTGTGGATCATGTAAGCAAAGACATTCTGTGCTATGAATTGCACTTGAACTGCAGTTAATATTTGCATATAAGCTTGGCAACCATTTTATGCATTGCAAGAGCACATGAGTTATAAATCAAGAGCTGCCAGTGCACCTGTTTTTCTTTGATGGTTTATAAGAGAATTAGGGGATGAAACAAACCATTTAGTGTGATTCAAGACATAGATCCCCTGCTCCTTCAACACACTACAAATGATCTTATCTTTCTCAGTGAAGCTAAATTCCAGAATGACCATGGAGACAATGCCCCAGGAGGAACTTCCTTGCCTAGACAAGGATTTGGGCTCTCCTATAGCCCCCTGCTTTGCTTGCCAAGTCATCAGCATGTTCAGCATGTTAGTACGACCTCAGTACCGTGGGCCCAGCCTACATTATGTACCTAGATGTTGGTGTGGGATTTGAACCAAACTTTCTGACACTAGGACTAATATGCTATCAATGGCCAATTACTTCATGGTGCTTGGATTCAAGGTTGATGATTCACAGGTTTGCTCTTCTTCGCTAATACATTCCTGTAATCTTGATTCTGATGGGTCTCTCCTGCTGATGGGACAGGATGCAGCCAGGGTTCACGTCGGAGGAGTCAGGCCCGCTTTCTGTGAGGTAGGAGTGTGAATGGCATTCTGTCAGGCTGTTGTGTGACTAGTCTTTGGGAACGAGTGTCTCAGTGTAAGATGCCATTCACTTGATGTTGGTGGTGACGACTTTATATGTTTGCTTTCGCTTACAGTGAGTTGTCTGAAATTGGTGACAAAATCATTGCTGGGTGACCTAGCAAGTTTTATTTGTTTCCGGATTTGAGTAGCCAGTATGATACTAGTGGGTGGTTTCTAGGTTATTTCACAGGCCAGTGACAGCAGGGATAACGTACAGACCAGGTAGATAAGGTCGTTAAATTTCCTTCAGTGAACCAGATGGTGTTTCACAAAACTCCAGCTGTTTCATGGTCACCTTTATAAAGAGTTTTTGTTATAAATTCTGGGACAAACTCCACGGTATCTGAACACATACCTCTCAATTAGACCATGTTTCGCCCCAGTAACTTGAGCACTGGGCCAACAATGTTTGAATATTAGAAATTCCGTAAGAGTAACAAACCCATCTCGCATTGCACAATGTGTTTTTTTTCAATAAAGCTCCCTTGTCAGTTAGAATAGCTAATTGTTGCCCAGTGCTTTATAGAGAGAGGGGAAGCAACTGGTAAGCGAGGGTAACCAGTGAGGGAGTGGAGGGGTGTGGGGTGGGCAGGTTAGGCCCCTTGACCACTTGTGTTGTTGAATGAGGCTTTCACAGCTGGATATCTAATCCTCTTTACTGTGTCTGCAAGGGAAATGATTCTCTGTTAATGGACAACTGCACTCACAAAATGCTGGAATGAATCAGCAGATCAGGCAGCATTGATGGGGGCAAATGAACAGTTGACATTTTAGGGGGAGACCTTCCATCAAGGCCCTTCATTAGATCATGGCCCAGAAAATTGACTGTTCATTCCCTTCCATGGAATGCTGCTGAGTTCCTCGAGCACGTTGTGTGTTTTGTTCAAGATTTCCATCATCTCTTGTGTCACTTTTCTGGGCAAGTGCATCACCTAGAGGACATGTATGGTATCACTACCACTAATACTGCTGTCCCCTCAACTATGAGCCTCTCAGGTGACTACCAGCAGATTGGATGGCAAATCAAGAAGGGGAGGAATTCCTCTAATCTTGTCTTCACCGGATGGCCACTAACATAACCCTTTTGGGAGGGATCAGGTGACAGTAATCTGTCTCACACCAGTTGCGCTCCCTACAATTTTCCACCATGCTCAAGTTGCACAAAGAATCTTTAAATTTCATGCTGAGAGATTCCATAGCCCCTTGTTAACTCTGCGAGTCCCAAGAAGACCAGCATAGGTGTGGGAAAATGCTGGGTGTTTCTAAGAACAGTGAATGTAAAATTTCAATATTGCAGAACAAAGCAGAATTAAACAGAACTCTTGTCTGTGTGTCGACAATTGTGTTTTAAGCTCCTGTCCATAGAACTGAGCGCACAATCCTACTGGCTCTCCTCTGTAGCTTTGTAGTAATAAAGCACTATTGGAGGTATATATTTTATTTGGATGAGATAGTAAATTGAGGCCCTTCTGTGTGGATTTTAAAGCCCCCATGACATGATGATCTGGTCTGTTTACCTCATCGTGCATCATGTATCATTAGATCTTGCGGTCAATCATACAGTTGCCACTTGTGCAGCCTTGCTGTGAGATCTCCCACACTATACAGTAAGAGTGATTGCCTTTGCAAGCTATCACATTGGTTATTAAGGATTTAGGGCTTCTTGAGTTTGAGAAGGAGACTATATAATTGCAGACCTTGCTTTAAAATGAAAAGAAAGGGATTTGATATATGACCAGGAATCGCTCAGAAGCAATGACAGCTCAGATTACAGAATTTCCAGAATGAGAAATACCAAAAGTGATGCATATGGAGCCTTGTAATTACTGAAGGCAGAAATGGCACAGTAGCCATGTGTTGTACATGATAGCTGGATTTTTGGATTATAGAGATGGTGGCCACTGTAAATATCAGAACCCAGATGGGTCTGGAAGCTCCAAGCTGTCTCTGGTGCTGGCCAGCTTCATGGGCAGCATGGGTGTGGTGAAGGCTGACTCAAATTCTAACTCCAGCATCAACGTCCAGGAGCTGCTCACCTCCATCACGAGCAACCAAAAGCCCACTCAAGAGTTGGTCAGAGAGCCAGAGTGTTCAGTTAAAATCAGGGAAAGGTTGTCTGCCTCCCTGCTCACCTCTACTTGACTGATGATCATGCTAATGACTGTCAACCAAGTTAACCAATAGCTATGATACATGCCTGAAGACTATAAAGATGTCAAGAGTCATAACAAAGATGAACGCTCTATATGGCCGATTTCAAATGTTATACCTATCTACACCTTGGGCCTTTCTGCTAACCAACAGCTGGTTCACCAAGATATGCCCTAGAAACAAAGGCTAGCAACAGGGTCTGTTTAAAAAAAAAATACACACCAAAAGAAAACCAAACAGCAATTGACAACCAACAATTGAGAAAAACCCATGGAATGCAATATTTCATTTTGTAAAATTAGTCTTGCCTTTAAAGACATCAATGACATCCTAAATGTTAACAGCAGAAAAATTTTGATCCTTTGAGACTGCAAACCACCTATTGCGAAATTTAATTCCTCTGATGCTAAGACACGTTGAGACAAAACTCAGATTGTCATTGGTGTCTTTCAGCCACAGCTACATCTTAGGATATAACACTATCAATGGGGAAGGAGAATGGATCAGAGTTGGTGGGTGAAGCAAAACCATTTGGTGTGACACTTGACGGGAATCCTCAGCTCTTTCAACATACTATGCTGGCAATAAGCTTGCAAAAGTAATTCCATCTTTCTCTTCCCACTTCAACTGTGTGGCTCTTTTCCTAGCCTCCTGACTGTTGACAATCATCCCAAGGATCTGTGGCTGCCTCTGCCTGTCTACTAGCTCAGCAGGCTATTTGGCAGATGGTATTTCCGTAATACCATTCCTGGCAGTTTCCTGCTGCTGTGTACTTTGTCCATGTCCTTCCCACTTCCTTGTAAGTGGTAGGGCTGTAGAACATAGCACGGATATAATTACTGGGTACCAACAAGCATTTTAATTCCCTCTACTGCTGAAGCAGAGGAAAGACATGAGAAAGCTAGGCATGGTCAAGGTGTGTAGGGTACTTTCTGGACCAGGTTAGAAGATACAACCCAAGCATGGTCCTCCCTTCTCCAGTGCTTGTACCTGGTAGTCAGCAATCAGTACAGTGGAAATCTGCTCCACTCTCCAGGACTTGACCTTTGAGTAATGGTATGGTGTATCAGGATTGTGTGAAGGCCAGGAAGGAATAGAGCTTAGTAGTATAATGGTTACATTACTGGGCTAACAGCCAAAGTTTTAAATTCCAAGTCATGAGTTAACATCTCAGCATGATATCCAGAGTATTTGAATTTGAAGTTCTTAAATTTAAAAAAAAGAATTAAATAAAAGTAAAAGTCATTGAATTCCATAAATCTTAACTAAATCTTTACTATTTTCCTCTGAATCCACGGAGGAGAGAGAGCAGAGAGCCAGATAGAATCATGCTCCGGAACTCCCATTGAAAACGGTACCTGAACTTGTCCATTCAGTCTGTCCTTTACAGTTACAGTTCACACACTTTGGTAACAGCAACCATGGAATTCTTGGTCTGTTGTTGAAACCCACTTAGTTCTCCAATGCTTCTCAAAGAAGGGAATGTTCCCTTACTAAATAGTCATTCCACCGATTCCTGCTTCTTAGAACAATTCCACGAAATCATGTTCCTTCACTTAATTCCCTGCAACCCTATTCTCTCACATATGCCCCTTTACACACTGCCAACTGTCCAACCAGTCATTACATTACAGAGTCTGCCAACTCACACTTCTTGGTGATTTGGGAGAATCATGTCAGTCTAAATAAGCTCCAGTCTCAGGACTTGACCTTTTGGTAATGGTATGGTGTGTCAGTGTTGTACGAAGGCCAGGAAGGAATAGATTTTACACAGTCTCCACATAGTCAGCACGAGTTGTTAGAAAGGAGCTGTGAGATAGCTGCACTACCTGCATGACCCACCTGCCGGACTCAAATGTAACTCTGGCTCATATCATGGTATCTCTTTCCCTTCCCCCACCTTTTCTAAATGCTCATCACCCATACACTGCACCCCCCCCCCCCCCCCCGGTCTCCACTGCTCTCCACTTTCCTCCCATTATTCTAAGGTCCAGAATCAGAATATATGTTACACATATAGTATTGTGCAGAAGTCTTAGTCACCTATACATAGCTAGGGTGCCTAAGACATTTGCACAGTACTGTAGTAATTTTATGTATTACACTGTAGCTGTAAAAGCAAATTTCAGGACACATGTGGGTGATGATGAACCTGATCCTGATATCATCAACTGAGATTGGGAAGGGGGCAGGGAGAGGGGACTCATGGTTGGGAAAAGGGGAAGGGAGATGGGAGGGAGTGGGAAGCACCAGAACAACATTTTGTTATGATCAATAAACCAATTGTTTGGAATCAAATTACCTTGCCTGGTGTCTCAGGGCTTGTTGTGTTTACACTCGTGCCACCCCCCAGCCCCTGGCACTCCTTCTCTGCCACCTGCCCCACACCCCTCCTGCAGTGTTCCACCCTCACTATTCCCAATATCCATTGCTCCCACCAGATTTACAAGCCTTGTCTTCTCTCCACATTGACAAACACAGCACTGTGCAGAAGTCTTAGGCACCCTAGCTATATATATGTGCCTAAGACTTGTGTACAATGATAAGAGAGCATGTCCTGGGTGATGGGGGTTCTTAATGATGGATGCCATCTTTTTGAGGCATTGCCTTTTGAAGATGTTCTCACTCCACCATCTTCATCTGTCAGATTCCCTTATCTTGAGCCCTTTGTCACTTCCACCTCTCAGCTCCAGCTTGTACACCGTCCCCACTCTACCTCTTCCACCTTTTGTCTTTCAGCCCCTCACCTGGATCCACCATCACCTGCCAGTTCTTGCTCCACCCCTCCCACTAACTTTTTATACCAGTTATCTCCCCTTTCTTTCCAGTCTTGACCCAAAGCATCAACTGTCCATTTCCCTCTATAGATGTCACCTGTCCCAGTGCCTCCTCCTGTGCTTTGTGTGTTGCTCCACGATAGTTGACTTTTAACTGCAGGTAAGGATAGAAAATTACTACTGGAATTGCTGGCAATGTCTACATCTTGAGAATGATTTAAAATATGGCAAATAAATCTGTTTCAATAGGTACATTTAATGTCAGAGAAATGTTTACAATATACATCCTGAGATTCTTTTTCCTCACAAAAGAATGAATGACAGTTAAATGTTAGAATCCCAAAGCCCCCCCAGCTCCCACCCCACGCACAAGCAGAAACAAAGCAACAACTCCCCCTCCCCTACCAGCAAACAAGCATCAGCACCCCCCACCAAGCACCCAAGCGTGCAGCAAAGCATCAATAAATACACAGACTTGCAGCATCCCAAAGACTACTTGTTCGCCCAGTAATTCGACATACCACAGGCTCTCTCTATTCCTAATAAGGGAAAAAGAGGTGTCCCCGTTTCACAGTGAGAGGGGAGACATAACAAGACACATCAGGCAGGGGCACTGACCTCGAATCTGCCTGTCTCCATAGCCATGAAAATCTGGCACCCTGAAGGCTCGCTAGTCTTCCAGGCCGTGTCCTTAGCATATCGAAAGGTGATTGGTCGTGAGGCCCTGATGTCGATTTCCACAAAGAACCGAAGTCAGCACGTAATTCCAGGTCAGGGTCCTCAAAAGAACTTTGAAAGGGAAAAAAAGAGATATTAAAGATAGAAACAGAGCAGTTTCCGGAGATGCAAGCAAAGGAGTCACCGTTAGGTGCCATCATCCTAAGCTCCAGCCTCCATTTGTGACTAAGAGTATTTAGAAAGAGAAACATGACTGGTATCCACGCAGACACCTTGTGAAAAAAGGGAAGATCTGAATGTTGATTCCATCTGCACCAGTATAGTTACTGAAACATATCCATCGACATACCTCCACTGTGAGGGTGTCTCAGTTTTTATATATTGGATAGCACAATTTCAGAAGTCCTGCTTTACACTATTCCCTCAAATAACCACGACAAGCAAAGTTTTCTAAATGTTTTCTGGCCACTCCATTGGTCTGGAGCATAGACCAAGGCTACTACTTTGTGTTATGTCCTTCTACAGTATATAGCAGATGGTGAACCTGGTGTGATGGTATTGGGCTCACCCTCCACAAATCCCTAAACTTGAAAGGAGATTTTCAACCCTAACTGCTATAGGTATCTATGAGTACCCTCACTATAGGGTGTCGACTAGCTTGCTTCCCTGTCTAGCCTCTGCAGTGAGGTCTAGCTGCCAAAACCTTCAGTCTGAGTGCTGGATTCCCCCTCCCTACCAAAGAGGAGATACTTCCAGCTAACAAAGTAGTTTAACACGGTTTGTTTTATTTTTAATGATACATGGTTAAAATTAGACAAATAGTTCTTAATACAGTTTAAAACTCACAGAGGATTTCTGATTTATAAAAAATTCCCAATTTCTAAAAGTTGTATAAAGTAAAAAGGATTTCCAAACACTTGTTCAATTCTTATGAACAAAATAAACATACCAACGAAAAGCAGACGAGTGAGTTGTCTGTTGCAGAAACGATGATTGAGGAATTAATTCTAGTTCTTCTTTCTGTCACCTCCATCTTTCTATCATTCTCCTTCTTATCTGAAACAATTCCAAATGCTTTCTAACGTTTATACTGTCTTGCTATTAGTTGACGTTATCTACGTGTGATGTTTTTCAGATGTGTTTCCTGGGACAAAGTAATTCAAACAGATGGTCTAAAAGCTTCTGGGGACAAAGATCCCAGCCATCCAAAGTTAATTCTTTGAGGGCTGACTCTCTTGAATACACAGATATCCCAACTATGGATTGATCAACTATACCTGTAACCATGTTTGATGTGGTGAGTGACACAATCAGACTGGTTTGCAGCTTCCTTGAACTCAGTCAGAATGGTGCAAATAACTTATCCAGTGTTGTCTGGTTTGATACAGGCCAATTAACATAACCCCATTGAGATATGTTGATTAAATATGGGTCTACAAGACTTCATTCTTTACTTGTTGATGACAAGAAGCTGAGCAAGTAGTACTGGTTAGAAGTTTAACTTTGTCACAAACAACTCTGCCCCTTTGGAAAGATCATGCTGCTGTGCTAGAAAGCTGGGGTTAGCAATGAGTTTTTTGGGTGAATATCTATCATGTGGGGATAAACACAGACTGACCAGTAGTGGAACAGCCAGTCTAAGCTTCCCCCTACTGACAAATAAAAGGATCACATGCAGCACAATATGATTCCCATAACAATAAACTTCCATCTCTCTCTGAGATGCCGTAGGGTGGCTCGTGGGAGCCAGATAAAGAGTGGTTTTCTGATGCTACCTGACAATTCCAAGACTGCGACACAATAGTAATCAGCCAATTACCTGGACAAATTAAGATCAGCTGAAATGGGCTTGAACAGTGTTTTCTAGATCACCCCCTCACTCTTAATTAACCTGCTGTTTTATCTGCGTTTCCACTTCTCCCAGATGAAGTGAGAGACATAACTACAAAGGACAGACTGAATGGCCAAGTTCAAATACAGTTTTCAATAGCAGGTCAGGAATGTCACTCTGTCTGATTGTCTCTATTCTCTCCTCCATAGATTCAGATACAAGAGGTAAAGATTTACTTGAGATTAGCTAAAGTATCAGAGACTGCTTTATTGTATCAATAAACATTTCTGATCATTATTTCTCTTTCATTTCACTTGTCTCCCATTCTTACCTCTCTCTCTCTCTATTGTTTGCTCTCAATTCTCTTGCCTTCCCCACTCTCTATCTCCTTCTCACTCCCTCTATTTCTATTAATTCTCCCTCTTCTCATTTCTTTTTTTTGCTTTCTCACTCTCTCTCTGTATCACCCTTTCTTTCCTTCATCTCTTTCATTGAACCATAGAAAGATACAGCATAGAATCAGGCCCTTCAGACTATCTAGTCTGGGCTGAACCATTTAAACTGCCTACTCCCATTGACCTACTCCGAACCCTTACCATCCATGCACCTATCCACTCAAATCGAGCTTGCATGCTCCACGCACTGGCAGCTCATTGTTCTCATGCCCTCTCTTTGTATTTCAACCCCCTCTACCTCTCTTGGCCTCATTTCCTCTACTGTTCTCTCATTTCTTTTTCTTCTCTCTATCTCCATGACCATCTCTCTCTCCCTCTCACCCTCCCCTCTCCCCTCTCCTTCTCTCTCTTTCCTTCTCCCTTTCTCTTTCCTTCTCTCTCTCTCCTTCTCCCGCTCCCTCCCTCTCTCTCTCCCTCTCTCCTTATCTCTCTTCCCTCTTTCCCTGTCTCCCTCTCTCCTCTCCCTTTCTCTCTCCTTCTTCCTCTCTCCCTCTCTCCCCCTTTCCCTCTCTCCCTCTCTCCCTAAGTTGCACCCCTTCTTCCCTTATGGTGGCTTAATTATGCTGAAATTAAATTCTACTTTTATCCCGTAGATTTAAGTAATTTTCCACTGTTTTAATGGGTTGTTTTCTAGAATTCCACTCCAGTTTTTTGAATTTAGAACAGTGCAGCAAAGGAAAATGCCCTGTAGCCCACAATGTTGTGCCAAACTAATTAAACTAATCTCTTCTGTCTGTACACAGTCTATGTCTCTCCGTTCTCTGCCTATTCAAGTGCTTTTCTAAAGGCCTCCTAAACAGCTCTATTGTATCTGCCTTAACCACCATCCTAGACGGTGCATCCACCATTCTGTGTAAAAAACATTGCCTCACACATCTCTTTTGAAATTCTCCTTCTCACTTTAAACTCAGAGCTTTTCAACTCTGGGAATGCTGGGGAAAAAAGATACTGGCTATCTATCTCTGCTCTCATAATTTTTACAAACTTCTACTAGATCCTGCCTCAGCCTCTGCTGCTCCAGATAACACAAACCACAAGTTGTCCAACCTCTCCTTAGAGCACAGAAATGATCCGGAGGAGGTTCATGAAACAGTTAACATCTGAGGAATGTTTGATGGCGTTTGGCCTGTACTCACTGGAATTTAAATGAATGGGGTTGGGGGGGGGGGGGATCTCATTGAAAACTGGTGAATATTGAAAGACCTAGATAGAGTGGATGTGGAGAGGATGTTTCCTATAATGGGGGATCTAGGACCAGAGGGCAGTCCCTCAGCATAGAGGGACATCCATTAGAATAGAGATAACAAATAATTTCCACAGACAGAGCATGGTGAATCTGTGGAATTCATTGCCACAGACGATTTGGAGGCCAAGTCATTAGGTATACTTAAAGCAGAGGTTGATAGATTCTTGACTAATGTCACGCAGGTGAGAAACTGCTAGAAAATTCAGCAGTCTAATGAACAAGGAGGCAATTAAAAGAGAGAGAGGACTCTGACTTGGTTTTGATAACACTTTTAATTGTGACCTTGAGAGAAAGAGTATGGCGCCAGCTGAGACACGAGCTGGGAAGTCGCCATGGTAACAGCTCAGAGCGGTTGAGCTAACGGACAGTTGGAATTCCGGATGGAATATAAAAAGTTGAGGCATTTGGTCTGATAACGGCAGAGGAGACACGACACGGGAGAATTGCGGAAGCTACCCGAGAAACCACTGGTGGAGTTTAAGACCACCACGAGGGTGGAGGCCATGGACCGATTAATTTCAACCCATGATTACCAGTGCGGGTAAGAGCTTGCCTGTGGGGGTCTGCTGTTGGTGAACCCGTGCCGTGGGTTAGTAGACCGTTCCCTGAAAGGGGCTCTGTCCATCTGTGTCTGTGTGGGGTTCACACGATGTGACTCTAAAGACTTCGGAAGCAAGAACAACTAAAGCTGCCAACGTAAACATCAGTAGTAGTAATAAATATAGTCTTAATTTATAGTAAACCAGACTCCAGGTGTGTTCCATTTCTGCTGGTCCTTTTCAACTTGTCATGGGATTCATGACAGTAGTCAGGGCATCAAAGATTATGAGGAGAAGGCAGGTGAATGAGGCTGAGAGGGATAATAAATCAGCCATGTTGGAATGGTGGAGTTGACTCAATAGGCTGAATGACCAAATTCTGCTCCTATGTCTTATGGTCTTGCTGTCTAATGGTCTTATGAACCCTCTCTATAGCCTGTATACCCTTTCTGTAATGGGGAGGCCAGAAATGAATGCTTACTCCAGATGTGCCCTAAGCAGAGTTTAATAAAGCTGCAACAAAACTTCTGGAATCTAGAACTCCATGTCTGGAATAATCACCCCAGAAGCTTCCTTTGCCACCTGTCAATTTGTTCAGCCACTTTCAGAGAGCTAAGGACTTGGTCACTAGGATTCCTCAACACTGGTCCAGTCCTGATGGAGGGTCTCAGCCTGTTTATTCACCTTCATAGATGCTATCTGACTTGCTGAGTTTCTCCAGAATTCTGTGCGTATTTCTCTGGAATTCCTGCATCTGTAGAATCTCTTGTGTTTACTGTTAAGAATCCTGGCTGATCTCCCAAAGTGCAATGTTTCACATTTGTCTAGATTAAACTCTATCTGCCGTTTCTCTGCCCATTTCTGCAACTGATCCATATCCCACTGTATCCTTTGGCAACCTTCTACACAATCCACAGCACCAACAAACTTTCTAACCCACCCATCTACATTTTCAGCCAAGTTATATGCTGTTCATATATCTCTTGCCTTGTCCATACTGCACCAATCGCTGCCGCTGGTCTATAAACGTGCAGTCCCTCATGCATGCAGTTGTAATTTAAATTGCGGTGTTTAAGGGCAGTGACTTGAAAGTTTTACTATCAGTGGCAGATTTAATGTGTGGCGGCAGGGAGTTCCAAACTGGAATGGTCCTCGGGTACAGTGAGTTGCAGTAGCAGGCCTTGTTGGTCTGGATGGTCTTGTAGTTCAGGGATTGGTTTTGTCAGGTTGCTGGTCTGTTGTTCTGGTTACACAAAAGGTGACTAATGTTGGATGGAGTGAATGAATGAGTTTCCTTGTAAATAAGCCTGGCTATTGTGTGGCGTCTTTGGAGAGTATCCCATTTGAGGTCAAGAACCATATCTGTAACACTATAGGTCTTTCTATAATCACTGGTTACAAACCTCACAGCTCTTCTCTGGACTTTCTTAAGGTTATTGATGTGAATGGTTTGGTAGGGATCCCAAATGGCACTACAGTATTCAAGTCTTGGATGGACGAGAGTTTTATAAGCAATTTCTTTTGTGGTTTTTGAGCAATTCCAAAAGTTACGCTGTAGAAGGCCAAGGATTTTGTTGGAACTTGAAATGGTTTGGTTGATGTGTTTTGCCCAGCTAAGGTTATCTGACAGTTCAATGCCCAAGTAGGGGTGATGTTTTACTTCCTGGAGTACAGTGTTTCCCATGAAGTACTGATGATGGTAAAAAAATTTCTGGTGGGTCATTCTCATAATGTAGCACTTTGAGATGTTAAATTTCATCTGCCAGGAGGACTCCCACTGGCACAGTGAGTTAATGTCTTGTTGAAGGGTATTGCAGTCATTTGGAGAATTTATGGGTCTGTACAGAATCAGGTCATCTGCAAACAGTCTGACTTCAGATATAACACAAGTTGGAAGGTCATTTATATAGGTTAAAAAAAGTAGTGGGCCCAAGACAGTGCCCTGTGGTACTCCTGGAAACACTGGACAGCTGGATGAGGATTGCCCATCGATTAATACCTTCTGGTGCTGTTTAGTTAGAAAGATTTTGATCCAATCCTTGGTAAAGCCTCGGATGCCAAGATGGTCACGTTTAGCTAACAGGCATTGATGTGGAACAATATCAAAAGCTTCACTAAAATCTCACAAACAGGGGATGTCCCAGTATAGATTAATCCCCATGGAACACCACTGGATATAGACCTCTCGTTGGAATAAGACCCTCTGTATTCCATGGGCAAACCAATTCTGAGTGCAAACAGCCAAATCACAGTGGATCCTATACATCTTAAACTTGTGGATGAGTGTACAATGATGGACTTTGTAACAAAGCAGTGGCCCATGAAAATTCCAAACCCTCTTGTTCCCAAGTCTGAACCCATCCCTGTTTTGAGTCTGCCCTTGTCTATTTTTAATAGGAGGGAAAGAAAGCTTCCCAATATAGATACTAAGGTTGTGAAAGGAGTTAATTAAATATCTTAGGAAATTTAAAAAAATCTATTTGAATCTCTCCTTTGCAATGTGGCCACAACCCGGATGGCAGACAGTCAATGATTCTTTAATTTATCAACACATGGCTAGCAAAACCACAGTCTGTCAATGTGTGATGAATTTGGTTTACTTTTGTCTGATAAAGTATAAAAGGCAGACTCAAAAGAGGTGCCTAACATCCTCTTCAAGAAGATTAGGCTGTACTGAGCCAGCCAAATGTATCCGACTTTCAATAACTATTTGTAAACCTGCCACTGGAGTGAACTTTCTGTATGTTGCAACTAGCTCCACGATAAGGACTTTTACCATTACTAGGAATGAACTATTTTAAATGGTGACTCAGTAAAAAGTAAAAGGAATAACGCCAAGGTCTGTTGATTGCTTTAAAGTCATACAACACAGAAACATTCAAGTAGATGCAATATCAAAATCTGCTTAATCTTATATGGAGAAGGTAAACACATACATAGTATATCCTCACATTGAAAACTCCTTACTATGTAAAATTTACAATAAATCAAGGTTATAGTTGTATTTGTCCATTTATGGTGGTAATTTATTACTGTCAGATATACCAAGATACAGTGAAAATCTTTGTTTTACGTATAGTCCATACAAATTATTTCAAAAGGTAAGTTAATAAAGGCAGAACAAAGGAGAAAGCAATAACAGAACACAGAACATAGAGTTATAGTTACAAAGGGGCTGCGTAGATTGACAATACGGTGCAAGGACCATTAGAGGGAGAATTGAGAAGTCAAGTGTCCACCTTTATTGTACAAGTCCAATTAAGAGGATAGAAGCTCTACTTCGACCTGGTGATGTGTGTTTTCAAACTTCTGCATTTTCTGCCCAATGGAAGGTGGGAGAAGTGAGAATGACCAGGGTGGGAGGGGTCTTTGTTTATGTTGGCTGTTTTCCCTGTTATGAGATGCACCCAACTCTGCCAGCTTCTGGGGTTTAGATGCTCTAACTCTCTGCAGTATGGATAGCTGGTGTGGCCCCTGCAAGGGTTAAGGACCGTCCTGCTAATTGGCAAACATGTTTCGGCACCAAGAATTGAGTATTTAAAGAGCACCTGAACGGAGCTTCAGTGCTCAATCGTAAACTCAACTAGAGATATTGTCTAGTATTTTGTTTTGTGCTCAGTTCTCGTTCCAGTTTTATACTATGTCTTGATCCCTGCCTCGGATACGCCACCATTTGGGTCCTAACCATCCCTGTCGAGGTCTCTCGTCACAGTACGATTGAGCCAACATGGACCCAGTAGGCAGGCACAGCGAGAGGATTTCCAGACAGAGCTGGGAGATACATGACCTCCGGGTAGCCATTTGTTAGCTTTTGCAAGGAGGAAGCCAGAGTCGCTTGGGAGAGCTGGTACATCTTCTGACTCTGGAGAGATTCGATGGGAACCCGGGTTCTGGTGGTGGCTTCCTCACTCAACGCCAATTAGTGTTCGAACTTCGGTAATCCCTGTTCCCTTCGGAGTTCAGAAAGGTGGCCTTCATTATCTATCTTCTGACTGTAAGAGCCCTGGCCTGGGCCACTGGATTGAGCATCATGTGGAGAACATTAGTTTTTACATTATTGACTTGCCACTCATACCCCTGATCCTTGGGTACCCTCGACTGTCCCAGCATAACCCATCCATGAATAAGAATGAAGGGTGTCTTTGTAAGGGGTATGGTTGAGGCATGGGGATCCGACCCCCCAGAATCTCCCGAGACCAAAGACCAGCAAGGGGGCAGATTTCAGTGTGAGGTAACCTTAAGCCTTCTGGAGACCTAGTGTTGCCCTCAAAGACAGACAAGTTGGTCCCGGCCAATGAAATTGTGTCAATTCCATCCCTAGTCAGGGGTGCACTGGAATTAGAGAGGGGGGATCTCTAGTTCCGGTGAAGACCAAGGAGGTGCCCAAGCAGTTGGGAACTCTTGCGGCGAAGCCTAAGGAATCCAGCAGCCAGGTCCGAACCAATGGAAAGGCTCCTGAACACAGGCCCTTGGATCCTGTTCTGGGGGGTGCAAGGGCCATCACTTTGCCATTGCCTGAGGATACAAAGGAGTCTAGTAAACCTGGGGAGGAGATTTGGAGGTTGGTTGTACTGTCCCTGCCTCCTAAGAAGCCTTAGGAGTTGTCCTTGAAGGAAAGTTTGGAAGAACTTGCAACGCCCAGACTGCTCAAGGACTTGAAAGAGGTCTTCAGCAAGGGGCAGGCCTTGATTCTTCCACCACACTGACCCTATGACTGTGCTATAGATCTTCTCTCTGGTACTTGTCCTCCGTGTGGTAGATTATATGTGCATGCTGGTCAAGAGAGAAGTGAAGTGGAGGATTATATAAAGGAAGCTCTTGCTATGGGATTCATTCAGCCCTCCATCTCACCAGCCAGTGTAGGCTTTTTCTTTGTACAAAAGAAGGATGGGGGTCTGCAGCCGTATATAGATTATAGAGGATTAAACCTCATAACAAACAAGAATTGTTACCCCTTTCCACTCGTGAATACTGCCTTCGAGGCAACTGTATTCGCTAAGCTAGACCTGTGGAGTATGTAGAATCTGGCCCGTATAAAGGAAGGTAATGAGTGGTAGACTGCATTCAATAACCTGATGGGGCACTATGAGTACCTGGTTATGCCTTTTGGTCTTGCAAGCACTCTAGCAGCTTCTCAGGGTTTTAAAAATGACGTGCTCTAGGATACTCTCCGTAAGTATGCCTTCATCTACTTGGATGACATCAAAGTCCATGGAGGAGCAAGTTACTCATGTCAGGGGCATTTTAAAGTGGCTTCTGGATGATGGACTTTATGTCAAGCTGGAAAAGTCTGAAATTCACTCAACAACCATTTTAATTTTGGGTTTCATCATCTCCAATGGCAATCTTACGATGGACCCTACGAAGACCCAGGCAGTCAGAGATTGGCCACAACCATCCAGTGTCAAACAAGTCCAATGATTCCTCGGGGTTTGCTAATTTTTACCGGGGGTTCATCAGGAACTTCAGCTCAGTGGCAGCTCTGCTGACGGCTATAACTCAGAAATCCACGGGCCCCTTTGTCTGGACTACTGAAGTTGAAGCAGCATTTGTAGAGCTTAAAGAGTGGTTCATATTAGCTCCACCAACCTTGCCTTCATCATGGAGGTGGACGCCTCGGTTAATGGAGTGGGTGCAGTGTTGTCTCAACAGTCACCTTTGGACAGTAAACTGCATCCATGTGCATCCTTTTTTTAAAAAACTTTTTTTATTGCATTTTCAGATAATTACAGAATGAAAGAATAGTGGAAAAAAAATGTATATTACCCTTCCCCCTCCCCTTAACCCCTCCCCCCTAACATCCCTATAGAAAAAAAAAGAAGAAAGGAAGAAAGAAAGAAAAAAAAAGGAATGCCTGGATATTGGAAGATCCCCACATGCTCCATGGAGTTCGTAATAACTTTAGTATATATAATTATTTCTTTCCCCAAGTAACCAATTATTTCATCTTCAGAGCAGCTATATATTTAATCCTGTCTTTTGTAAATAAGGGCGCCAAATTTTCAAAAATGTTTCATATTTCTCTCTTAAATTATAAGTAATTTTTTCAAGTGGAATACAGCCATAAATTTCTTTCCTCCAACAATCTATACTTAAATATGTATCCGATTTCCAGGTAACTGCAATAGCTTTTTTGGCTACTGCCAATGCAATTTTTATAAATTCTTTCTGATATTTATTCAATTTGGCTTTCAGTTTTATCCCCTCGATATCGCCTAGTAAAAGTAATATTGGATTATGTGGAAGTTGTGTTCCAATAAAACTCTTAAATTTGTCCAAAAAGGTTGAATTTTAGAACAAGACCAAGTAGAATGTAAAAAAGTACCAATTTCTCGGTTACATCGGAAACATTGATCGGATAAATTTGGGTTTAATTAATTTATTTTTTGTGGTGTAATATATAATTGATGTAAAAAATTATATTGCACTAATCTTAACCGGACATTTATTGTATTTGTCATACTATCAAGACATAGTCTTGACCAATTTGTTTCTTCAATTTTAATATTCAAGTCACTTTCCCATTTTTGTCTTGACTTATGGACTCCTTGTTTAATTGTCTGTTTTTGAATCAAGTTATACATACAAGAGATGAATTTTTTAATCTTTCCTTTTTGAATTAAAGTTTCTATTTCATTAGATTTTGGCAATAACATTATTTGACCTAATTTTTCTCTTAAATAAGCCCTTAGTTGAAAGTAACAAAAAAGAGTGTTGTTTGATACTTTATATTTATTCTTTAATTGATCAAATGACATTAATATACCTCCTTCAAAACAATCTCCTATATATCTAATCCCTTTTTGAAACCAATTATATAAAAGTTGATTATCCATTGTAAAAGGAATAAGTCTATTTTGAATTAAAGGTCTCTTTGCTAATAAGGATTTCTTTGTTTCATCGTCAACATTTATCTTATTCCATAAGTCAATCAAATGTTTTAATACAGGAGATTCTTTCTTTTCCCATATCCATTTAGTTTCCCATTTATATATAAAATCTTCTGGTGTATTTTCTCCTATTTTATCTAATTCTATTCTAATCCATGCCGGTTTATCTTTCTTGAAAAAAGATGCAATAAATCTAAGTTGATTTGCTTTATAATAATTTTTAAAATTTGGAAGTTGTAACCCTCCTAAATCAAATTTCCATGTCAATTTTTCCAATGATATTCTTGACATCTTACCTTTCCAAAGAAACTTCCTCACATATTTATTTAACTCTTGAAAAAACTTCTGGGGTAGTTGTATTGGTAGTGATTGAAATAAGTATTGTAGTCTAGGGAATATATTCATTTTTATGGTATTTACTCTACCTACTAATGTTATTGGTAATATCATCCATTTATCAAGATCTTCTTGAATTTTTTTCAATAATGGTAAGTAATTTAATTTATATAAGTTTTTTATGTCATTATCAACTCTTATACCTAAATATTTTATACCATTTGCCGGCCATCTAAATTGAGTTATTAATCGACATTGACTATAACCTCCATTAGTAAGAGGTAAAATTTCACTTTTATCCCAATTTATTTTATAACCTGATATTTTCCCATATTCTTCTAGTCTATAGGATAATTTACGTAATGAATGCAATGGATTTGTTAAATAAAGCAGAACATCATCAGCAAATAAGTTAATCTTATATTCTTCCTGATTAACTCTGAAACCCTTAATGTCTGGGTCCATTCTAATTAATTCAGCTAATCCATGTACATCCTTGTCCAAGCAGCTATCCCCTGCAGAGCGAAACAATGACATCTGAAATTAGGAGCTACTGGTGGTTAAATTAGCTTTGGAAGAATGGCAACATTGGCTTGAGGAGGCCAAGAACCCTTTTATCATTTGGACAGGCCACAAGAGCCTGCCTTATATTCAGGAGGCCAAGAGACTGAGTTCCAGTCGGGCCAGGAGGTCCCTTTACTTCAGCCGCTTTAATTTCATCCTGAACTATCGACAAGAATCTAAGAACCAGAAGCCAGAGGCCTTATCGCATCAGTTTGATGGACTCCAATGAGAGGAGCAGCCTATCACCATTTTGCCCCAAGCAAAGGTGGTAGCACCAACTCATTGGGGAGTTCATGCTTTTGTTTGCAAGGCCCAAGTGTAAGAGGAGATTCCCAAGAACAGTCCATTGGGTCATTTGTTTGTCCCAAGTTCTATCCAGTCTCAGGTACTCCAGTGGGAACATTTGTCAAGAATGACCGCTCACTCTGGAGTTGCCAGAACCCTCCAGTTCATCAAGAGAAGGTATTGGTGGCCCAGAATGGTGAATGAGGTTCGGTAATACATGCAGGCATGCGAGGTGTGTGCCCGGAACTAGGAGCCCTGTACCCAACCTCAAGAGCTCCTCCAACCTTCACCTGTTCTGGACAGACCACGGGGGCCCATCTCCATGGGTCTTTCTTCCACCATCCAAGGAGAAGACCATTATCATGGTAATTGTCGATTGGCCTGCAAATTTGAAGGCCTGCAAATTTATTGCCTTGGACAAGCAGAGATGGCTGAAATTGCCCTGGACCAGGTCTTCAGGATCTGGTGGACATTGCCACTGATCATGGTCCACAATGCACGTCACATTTCTGGAGGGTGTTCTGTAAGCTGACTAGGACAACAGCGAGTCTTTCGTCTGGGTTTCACCCACAGTCCAATGGCCAAATGGAGCAAGTCAACCAAGATTTGGAATAACCCTAAGATGCCTGGCCTCAGAAAGACCTGATAAGTGGTACGACCGTTTGACCCAGAACACCTTACAGCATTCCGGACATGGGATGTCAACATTTGAGTGCCAGTTTGGGTTTCCTCCACAACTCTTCTTGGAATAGGAGGCCGAGGTTGGGGTTCCTGCAGCTGAAGATCTTGTCCAAAGCTGCAAGCAGGAATGGTCTAGGGCAACAGAGATTTTGCTGGACTCTACGCAGAAAGTGAAAATCAAGGCTAATTAAAGGAGAAGCTGGGGACTTGCTTTGCAGCCTGGGCAACAGGTCTGTTTGTTCACTCTGGATTTGCCTCCGAGTGGAGTCTAAAAAGTTGGTGCCCAAGTTCATTGGACGTTTCAAGGTCCTCAAGAAAGTAAACCCAGTGGCTTTCACCTTGCAGCTCCCCAAGACCCTGAAGATAAATCCCACTTTCCACAACTTTAAATTAAAACCTGCCAGCATCAGTCCCTTAGCCCCACCACTAACAACCCCGCTGCCACCGAGGTTTATTGATGGGGAACAGGTCTTCACGGTGAGAAGAATTTTGGACTCATAAACTGTTTGGAGTGTCCAGCCATACCCTATGGGCTGGGGAGGATTCAGACCCGAGGAAAGGTGCTGGGTGCCTGAAAAAAATATCTTGGATCAAGTTCTCATTCATAACTACCATTACCATCTCTCCAAGCAGCCAGGGCCATCAGGAGTCAGCTGTAGGGGAGGGGGTTCTGTTATGAAACACACCCAACCGTGCCAGCTTCCAGCGTTTAGACGTCCTAACTCTCTGGAATATATGTAGCTGGCACATCCCCTTTAAGGGTTCAGACCTGTTCCACTAATCGGTTATCATGTTTTGGGGCCAAAAATTCGGTGTTTAAAGAGCACCTGAATGAAGTATCAGTGCTCAATCGTAAGCTCGCCTAGAGATATTATCTAGCGTTTTGTTTTGTGCTCAGATCTCAACCAGCTTGATACCATGTCTTGATCCTTGCATTGGATACTCCGGCATTTGGGTCCTAGTCACCCTCGTCAAGGACTCTCGCCACATTCCCAAGGCAGCAAGAAGGTCAGGCTAGTTTTTGTGATGGATTGATCTGTGTCTGCAACTCTCTGCTGTTCCCTACGGTCTTCCCATGTGTAAGAGTTAGCTGAATTTAAGTTTATTGTTGTCAAAGGCATCCATGCACAGGGTATAAATGCTGAGAAAGTTATGAAAAACTAATGGGTCTAGTTGGCCTTATTAGTCTCTGAAGGTGCTCTGTCAACAAAGATACCAGCAAAGAGCATCTACTAACAAATCCACCATCAGATCTCTGAATGGTCCAAGAGCTCATTTAACACTATCTCACTATTTTGCTCTCTTTTTGGACTAGCTATATATTGATATTTTCTTATCATAACTTGCAGTAATTTTTAATGTATTGCGCTGTACTGGAACCGCTAAACACCAGATTTCATGACGTATGTCAGTGATAATAAACCTGACTCTGATTCACTGTACAACACCAACACCCCACCCACCCAATCATAATGGTCCATATCAGGACCCTGAAGTTGTGAACCAATTTCCATCCTCGGCAGTCACCTCTTGGTTAAGGCTGCCACTGATTATGAAATTCACCATTAACTTCAGTGATCTAGCAGAGTCTTTAGCTGTCTGGGGAAAAGGAGGTTGAAGGTCATACCTCAAACCCAGCACAAAGCTTATAGTGCAGTGGGTAGCAATGGTCCCTCGTTCTCCATTGTGCGTCAGAGATATGGACTGCCTGTAGCTCCTCACCAGGTTACAAATGGCTGACTTGTGTTTGGCAGTGCATATGAATAGGCATTTGGGAGGGATGGAGTTGCCAGCTGCTTTGGGGCTGCAGGAACCTTCTGCCACCTGGGAACTCAGTTCAGTCATCGGACTTGGTGAACTGTCCTGGTTACTAACAGTTCTCAGGAATGCAACCCTTTCCATGTTCTGGGGTGTCCCAGCACAGCAAGCACCTGGAAGCACTGGAAATCCAACCCCAATAATGCCTGTGCAAAAGCCTTCAAACCCTCTTGTGGAATAAGTGAGGCAGTGTCGATGGCCAATCTCTCAAGTCAACATCCCCAGCACTAAGGCTGTAATTACATTTGGCTGGTTCTGAAGGTCAGACTACATCACTCATCTGACTCCCAAAACCAGCATTATAATCTGAGCTCCATCACAAGATATCACCAGGGGAAAGATACACTTCAAACATGTTCTCAAAGCCTTCCTGAATAACTGCAACATCCTCATCAACTCATAGGGATTGTTAGCCCATGACTGAACTAAATAGGGAAAGAGCACCTAGGATCTTCAGAACTTTTGGTTAGCACCTGCTCCCAAACCATCCCCACACCCGGCCTGTAAAACACCTCCACCTGCACCTATGGGAGGGAGGGTAGGCCTTCCACTCTGCCACTTTGCTTTCCTTTTGGGTTGCAGCTAGATGTACAGTTCTCCATTCTGAAGGCTATGTAAGAACAAACTACAGAATATATGCACAGGTCTATATAATCGCAGCAGAAAAGACAAACCTGAAGAACACTGAAGTGAGTTGGTGTTCCAGTTCTGTGGCTTGATATCTTTGAAACCAGCTTTCAGTTAGAGTTTGCAATGGTAAATTTACTTACTAGAAGTAACAGATGTACAGGTTGGTAGAGGCTACTGTGCTAATGGCAGTATTTTAACAGGCCATGATTATCTTGTCACGTGCTGCCAGGGTTGGAAAATAAGTGTCAAGCTGAGTAGTGATACTAATATATTAAAAGACGAGCAGAAACAGCCTTATCAGCTGATATTGTGTCCATTGGTATGGTTAAAGCCCTTTATTCCTCCAAAAATGATCTTTATCTGTAATATGTAATCTTAAAGACTTTTAACATGGATTCTAGGAAGTGCTTTCAGCATTGCTGGCAGTGCTGACTAGTGAGATTTTCAAGTTCCTGTCTTAAATCTCGTCCTCACTGAGTGATGTCTGGACTGGGTACCTACTGGTTCAGCAACAGCAGCGTGCAGTTCTCCTCTGACACTCGATGCCTGATGGCTTATGTTTGCAAAGACCTCTTTCAAATTCAGTATCCAGTTTTGGAATCCTGTGACTTTTGGCAGTAGTTAGTTAGTTCACTGCACAACAAACAAACCTGCTCATCTGTCAGCCCCAGAAGTCAGTCACTGAGACTACGAAAACATTAACACCTTACTGTTAACGGATTTTGTGTTTCCGGAAAGGTGGATGGCCTCTTTGAAATTGTAAATAACAAGATGGTGGCATTGGGGGGGTTACAGTTACAGTTAACTCATTTACCATTACAGTTGACATATACTACACTGAACTGAAGTTGCCTTTTATAGATTATTTACACAGTTTAAAAATGGAATGCATCCTATTATCTAAGACCACTTCCAATTTGATGCTGCTAATTCCTCGCTAATATTCTCGAGTAGCTTTTCCTTCACATATAATATTAAAACAATGACTGTCCCCAGGAGTGGAGATCTCACTGCTGAATACTGTGCTGCCTTCACATGGATTCCCTGATGTACTGTTCAGCATGGGGATATATTGGTTATTTATAAAGAGCCTTGTTTGATTCTTCTCCTCTCAGTAAAAGGAAATGAACTCAAAGCTGGTCTCCCCAGGGTCACCTCTTTCAAGACATTGGGACTCCTGTGCAAATCAGGTTTGAAACAGTTTCCTGTGTTTTGCTGCTTATTGGTGATTAGCTTTGTGGATATCCCAAGGCACCAAACTATTTCAGCTTTCAAACATATTAAATGGGATTTAAAGCAAAACATTTTCACAAGGGATTTGTTTACTTGCCCTATCCCAGGGGTAAAGTAAAATGAATGATTTTAATATAAATAAAATAGCAATCCTGAATAGGATAAAAGAACTGAAAACAAATAAATCCCATGGATTTGTTGGTATTCATCCTAGGTTTCTCAGAGGGTCTAGGGAGCAGATTAAAAAAGGCACGCATCATTCATTGTGAGGAGATCACTGCAGTGCAGCAGATGGGAAACTTTGAAAGAAAGATTTGCACTCATATGGTGCTTTCCAGCATATCTACACCGCAGAAGTGCTATGGAAGGGTAGCCTGTATTGTAAAGAGGGACATGCCACAGTCAAATTACACGCCAAGCATTTCTCATACTAACACTCCATCCTCTAACCACCCACAACCCCCAACAGGTTCAGTACTGAGGCCTTGTGGGATAGAATCTGTCATCTGAAACTGTAGAGGCTTTCTGGATTGGTGAATTAATTTGGATTCCCATGTATTTCCCATTTTAATGGCAAAATAACAAATCTGATATCAGCGATGATAAATCTGATCCTGATCAACTTGAATTTCTTGTATTTAAATTGCATTGTGACTTATTATTCTGGCCTTGGTTTCAGAACATACATACTTTGGTGTGTTAGTACATCCAGTTGTTTCTATATTCCCCGCAACACCTAACACAATGGCAGTTTCAAATGAAATGACAGTTCTAATAAAGAATTCTATTTGATTGCCCTTTTAAATGTGATTTTATTTATTTTTTATTAGACCCCAACTTCAAAGATATCATTGTTTGGTTACAAGGTAGGACAGTTGACATCTAAGAAATAGTTAAATTGGAAAAAAGACTGGAGAAACAAGTGGTAAATCTGCTGAACACCCATTGTGAAATGGAATCAGAATGTCAATAATCTCACATGGTAAAGGGTATTCAATATTTGAAAGAAAATTAGCCTGCCTCAGGACGTTGAAATGGGCTGCTAAGATCTCCATAAGAACAACTCAGGTTGTGGAGGAAAGCTGGGAATCCACGGGCCAGGCCAAGATGTTGTGATGATATTTGGCTCACAGTCCACATAGCACTAACTAATATAGGTATCTGTGGATAACTACACTATAGGGAGGTTATATTGTATCAACCTATTCTTCAAAGACTAGCTTACTTCCCTGTCAAGTATCTGTGGTAAGGTCTAGCTGCCAATATACACCATTTGAGTGGTTGGATCCTCCTCTATACCAAGAAGGAGATACTTCCAGCTAACAAGGATGTTTAAGTATAGTTTGTTTTGTTTTTAATACTTAACAAACATTTAAAATTCACACATGATTTCTGATTCATAAAAAATTTCTGAATTCCAAAAGATTTATATACTACAAATGATTTCCAAAGTACAGGTACAATTCTTACAATCTAAAAGAACCTGCCAACAATTTACAGACAAATGAGCCACCCGTCACAGAAACCGATGGTTGAGGAATGAATTCTAGTTCTTCCATCACTCAGTCTTTCTGTCATTCTCCTTGTCATTCCTAACAATCCACAATACTTTCTAATATTTATCTGCTTTGTCACTAGTTGAAATTATTTGCATGTGGTGTTTTTTTTCCCCCTGATACCTTTGCTGGGACAGATGATCTAAAAGCTTCTGGGGACAGAGATCCCAGGCTCCCAATTTTAATGGTGTGAGGGTTAACTCTCTGAGCACACAACTATTCCAACTATTGATTGATTATAAACTGTGACCATGTTTGATGCGCTAAGTGACAAAATAAGTGGGTCTGCAAGCTTCAATAATAGATTTGCCAAATGAGGAGACATTGAGGAAACTATATTCTTTGAAGTATGAACAAAATTCTTGCAGGGTCCAATGTGCTTTGATACAGGGATATTCTCTCTAGATGAAGAGTCCAGAATCAAGGGTCACAGTCTCAAAGTAAGGAGTGGGCCATTTGAGGCTGAGACAGAGATGAGAAGCAGGGGATATTTGGAAATCTTTGCTCCAGGCTGTGGAGACTGAGTCATTGAGTTTATTTAAAACAGAGACCAATATATTACTGGATATTAAAGAAACGAAGGCATTGGGAATAGCGGAGAGAAATGGAGTAGAATTAGATTAGAAACAAGAGAAAATCTGAAGATGCTGGAAATCTGAGCAACACACACAAAATGCTGGAGGAGCTCAGCATTTAATGAGTGTTGCTAGAATTAGATCAGCCAAGAACTTGTTGAATGGTAGAGCAGGTTCAGAGGGCTATTCCTGCTTCTAGTTCTTTTATCAGGGAATATTGATGGCTACCTTTGCCTTAAGACGGACAATATCCATTGATATTGTGGCAGGGGTATTCATTGTAGTGATGAGAAATTGACACACAGACACCGCAAGGCTCTGCCATTCGGGGATGGTTCTGAACAATCAAACTTGTCCCCAAGGGCAAGGCCGGCAAAACGGTGGCAACCCTGAGGTCAGGCAGTGCACGAGATAAAATACTACAGTTGCTGGAGCTCTGCAATAAAACCCGAACTCAGCAGTGGTGGAGCTAAGGACAGTTTCATTAACCTAGACTTGCCTCTCTGCCGCTACTGCCCGATCTGCTGAACATTTCCAGCATTTTCGCTGGTACTTCAATATTACCGGAGGATCATTACGCTTCGATATAAAATGGGGTTGAGAAGGTTGCATTGGGCAGCCAGTTATTAAAGGAAGTAAGATTTTGCATTAGATTTAATTTTATTGCAATTCCGAACAAAAACAAATAGAGACACAAGAGACCGCACATGTTGGACTCCGGAGGAAATCATCGCGTCTGGCAGCATCTGTGTGTATGTGTGTGGTGTGGGGGTGGGGGGTGGTGGTTGAGGGGAGGTGGACAGCGCCGTTTTGGGTCGACGCCGATGTAAGCCTGTTTTATTAAAATACAGTATGTTACACCAAAATCAATATTCGATCAACATCAAACCTTGAGCTTTGATATTTCTGTCTAAAACTTAAACTTTAAGATGTGAGTAAACTCCACTTCAGAACTCTGATGGGAGAGAGTGGATGCAATGAGCTCATTTTCCACCGGGGCGGTCGTTGCTAATTTAGGCTCGTGTTCAAAGGGTTAAACTATCAGAGCCCTTCAGCCCGAGCAAACTTAAAGTAAGATACGGAAACATTTATTTAAGCTGACTGCCCTCTTCCACTGTGAAGTGCAGGTGGTAGCGAGATCAGCGTCCCGACTGAAATATCACAATTATTTTTGATTCAGACTTTTTTTTTCTACTTGGGTGAAGGACAATGAGAAATATCCTTGTAGTTTGTTGCTGTTGGATTTTGAGCAGTGAGAGGAGTTGTGTGGAGGGACAAGTGGACCCGAATGGGTTGTGGAGACAGATAATTCAGTGGGAGAATAACGGGCATGTGTACAGCTTATTGAACAGCGGCCCGGCTTACCGACAACCCACTCGCCTCAGCGGAGCGGGGCAGCAGAGCATCTACCTGAGCAGCAATGTCGAGATCCCGCAGAGAAGCAGCCGGGTTCCAGCTCGCTACCCTGTCAACGCCGTCCCATCTGGGATCATTCCTGAGCCGCGGCTGTATCCACAGCGCCCGGGGAGAACGACCACATCCCGCCACTTTCAGGGATCCCGGGCTGTCAATTTAACGCAGGGAATCCCTCGGGGTGGACACAATCCCCGGACCGGCTACAGCCTCGTCTCACCGGGGGTACGGGTGGCAAGTGCTGGCAGGTCGTCCGAAATACAGTCAGACGATCCGCGGAATCCCTTCGAAAACGCTAACAGCGTGTTTTACAATGTCTATTCTTCGTCTTCACGGTCTTCCTGGCCTGGGACCCGGAGGAGGATGGGCTATGGGACCAGATACTTCCAGAATGGTGAGTTCCTCCTGTCGATGTGCGGTGAGGATGGGAATGGGGAAGGGGTGTTCATTGCACTTTGAGCAAATGGAGGAAATCAAATATCAAGGGATTCGCAATGAAGAGGATTTTTTTTTTGCAGTCGCTCTGACCTGCCGAAGTAAAACTCCGTCCCCTAGTGTCCTCTAATAATTTGCTTAGGGCTCGCACCCCGAAGCCACACCGGGCTTCATGGACTTTAATGGAGTGAGAATTGATTGACATATGTTGATAGCGGATCCATCACCGCTGGTTTTGCACCTCGCCCACCATGCATCCTAACCCCTCCTCTCCAGAATGGGGATTATTCTCTTTCTTGGCACAATTTAGACAATTTCGATTTACATCTTGTCTCAGTAGTGGAATGGGAATCGAATTGTTTCAAAGTGGACGGTACAGTTCATTAAAGACAATTGGCGATGCATAATTAACGTACTAGAAATATTCAGTCGGTTGGGTAGCATCTGTGCAGAGGTGAACAAAGTGAATGTTGCAGGATACTGGCCGATTTACAAGAGTAGTGGACAGTGATACTTCAAAGTTCTAAGCGGAGAGTGAACTGTTCAGTGATATGAATCATTATTGGTGTCAGGAAGGTTGTCTGGTTTGCGTGCGATATACATATCACGGGACTGACTGTTCTTGTAACATCTCACTATGATTATTGTGCCAGTAGTTAGAATTCACATAATTCTGGCACAGGTTCATCTCTCTCTGTCATCATGGCTTGAATTCTTTCCTTCAATAAACACAAAAGCATACTATAGCTGCTTGATGATGCTTTTTGGATTACCTTGTGGTTGTGGGACAAATGATCTTTGGTGTGACAGGTCACATAGTTGGAGATGGTCCCAATTTCAACCCCCAGGCTTGATGTTGCTTGTAGGTGGACAACAATTGGACCCATGAATTGTAGGCCAAATAAAAATTACAAAATAAATCAGATGGAGGATTTCTGCTTTCCTTCACTGTTCAACTTCATCCACTGAAGTTATGCTGCATAATGACTGACGGAATGTTTCTGCCTTGGCTTTGAATGTTGCCACGTTTAAGATGCAGTCTCCCAGCTGATGTAAACCTGTAGCTTCAGCATGAAGTCTCTCTTTTGTAGAGAGAAATAGGACAAGGTAGGGAGCTTTGAGGGAGAAGAATATGCTATACAGGTATCATTGGTGAATGAGAAATACATATCACAATCTCCTTAAAGGATCGAGAACAGAATTAACAGAATGGCATTACCGGGCTACTCTGTCCTATATGCCAACCACTTATTGGTTTGAACACAGTAAGGGCTTCATTATGCATAATTGGTTATTTTCTGTCTGAAATGGACAGGGCCAGTGATAGATACATTCAACTTATAAAATTAACAATTTCATTTTCATTAATATCTCATCACTTATATAATCATGTATGCATTTAGGTTTAACTAAGCTCTCCAATTACTTAAGAATAACACATTCTCTTTCATTCATGAAATCAGGTTATTACTGAGGACATTTGGCTCAGCACTGACATTCCTAGCACATTGAATGCAACAGCAGTCTGAATGAGTCATACCATACAGAATGAAGTATTCCATATCCAGTTGATCTGATAAATTAAACTGATCTCACAAAAACAACAAAGCGAATGAGCCGATAATCTGTTTTTGTGTGTGTGTGTTACGGTAAGACAGTTGGTTAGGAGTCAGAATGGTATGTGCTATGTTGGAGTAAAGAAGTGATTTGTTACTGGTGTATTTAGTTTACCAGACAACAAAATTACATGATTCTTAGTCAGCTATCTATTGTTCTACACATCTCATTGACTTACAATAAACTTCCAGGAAACTGTTAAGATATTGCTAAGGTGTGAGACTTTATGAAAACTATTAGCTGAATCATAAGATCTTCTCTCTCATTCTCCTTATTGGGCTTGAATCCATACACAAGGTTGGATCATAACACCCCAGAATTAACTGTTTGCACACCGGAACACAAGAGTTGTGTATTTTTGTTAAGAACCTAATTGAAGAATTCACATCAGATATTGGTCAAATCCTTCTGTGGCCTGATGGCCACACTGAAACCTCACAGTGATGCCAGTGGTGTATCTGGCAGCTGGTGATATCAAAATACAATTGATTAAAGTAATTACAAAAAATGTTTCTACTTCTTTTCCAGGACTTCCTGACTTAGTTCCTGATCCCTATTATATTCAAGCTTCTATATATATCCAAAGGGTGCATATGTATGCACTGAAGTGCGCAGCTGAAGAAAATTGCCTCTCAAGGTATTATCTACCAATTATGGTAATGAACTATTGGATCTTGTGGTCACAATAATGATCAGACATCACAGATATAAATCTTATTCAGATCCTTTAGGGAGTGCTTGTGATCTGTTGAGATACAGAATGCAAACATTTTATCTGCATATGCCACGGTAGTATAGCAGTTAGTGCGATGCTATTACAGCTTGGAGTGTTGGAATTCAGAGTACAATTCCATTGTCCTCTTTAAAAAAGTTGTTATGTTCTTCCCCTGAGCAAATGGATTTCCTCTGGCTGCTCTGACTTCATCCCACAGTCCAAAGATATACCAGTTGTAGGTTATTGGTGAATGTAAATTGCCCTGTGATCAGGCCAGGGTTAAATAGAAGGGTTGCTGGGTGGTGTAGGCTGTTAGGCCAGAAGGGCCTGTTCTATGCTGCATCTCTAAAATAAAATAACTTAAACTACAAGACTTATGGTATTGTGTAGCCTATTGTATATATTTATTTTAGTTTCTCCTCCTTAAAGCATATTTTTGTTATTTGAATGTTCAAATGCTAGAGTTGATGTAATTTCTTCCCATAATTTTTCATCACTGTTGTGAAGGACCAGTGTGATGTTCAAGCCACAGATTTAAAAAATATGCAACTAAACCTTATAGTGAATTAGGGGAGCTTGGGTTTTAGATTTTATTTATATAATTTCAGTACTGTCTTTCATCTATAGACAGTTTCAAGTTGGGTTGAACCTTGTAATTATTCAAATGTCCCTTGCATTAAATATTTTGTATATAGTTTGAAAGTAGGAAGTAGATTAAACATTGTTGTCAGAGTTGATCATAATTGTTATATTTTAAACATTTAGTTGAGGAAAATATCTTTGGTCAACCAATGGTTAGTAACACTGCAGAAATCTCTTGGAACTTGTGGCTCTACACAGCTCTCCATTTCCTCAATTCTCTCCCCACCCTCTCAACCTACCAGTAGCTCCAGTTGAACTTTGTCTTTTTGTGTGTTTTCCCCCTAGCCGTCAGTCTGGGGTTTTGTATTGCCACGTGTTCTTGTTTGTTTTGATGCTCCTGCTCTATTCTGGCCCCTGTATCACTGAGTACTCCGCCTCTCACCTGTTTCTCATTTTTACCTGCTTTGCTGCCACTTCTGTCTCATTGTGCTCCACCTTTCATCTGCCTCTCTGTTTATTGCTCAATGTATTATAGTCCTGTGTTTTCACCTGTTTGTTGCCAGATTGTGCCAGTGAGTTTTCCTGAGCCTTTCCAGCATTCGTATCTGAACTCTGTCCGTCCGAATATTGATACTGCCTGTTTCCCGATTCTGGTTTTTGGATATCTCTGGAATTTTTGATCTCTGCCTAAACTTTGACGTCGACTTTGTTGTCCCTCTGGATTTATATCACAGTGTGCATGGTACTTGGTCTGCAATTGGGTCCCTGCTTCAGCGCCCTGACACAACCACCCATAAATTGTTTGCCTTCATGTAATTTGCTATAACATATTCTTTCAAAAATGCACTTGATTTACTAAGTTTGAAACAATTTATTCAGATATATTAGAATGCTCATTAGAGTACAGAAAACTCTAACTGGGCAGGTGTTGTTCTGTTGTTACAATGTAAATCAACTACAAGGAAAACTGAAAAAACGTAACTGTCTAAAATGAAGGACTAAACAGGGAAATTTCTCTTGTTTGAGCAGCCTTTTTCCTTTATCCTATATACGTTATGATATTAATAAGAAAATAAAAATAAATACAGTATAAATGGTGCCACACTGAATCTTTTGAGATATATCTTCATAGCATAAAACATTATAGTGGGTTGGTAACCCATAGTACCTCAGCTCTCACTGCCCACCTGCTTCCATCTGTTGCCCAATGCAGAAAAGCAAAATCTATCATGGACATTATTAGTGGAATACTGCAATTTTTAAATAAACACTAAACACTATTATATGAATAATTTAAAATGTATGTACTTGTACATCCTGTGACAGTATTTTCTTTCTTCCTTGTTTTTTATTACATTGATCAATGTATTGTTGAAGAAAATAAATTCTAATAACATCTCCCCTCACTTTCCCCACTTGTCTTTACTTCCTTCTTCTCCTGTGCATGGATAGGGGAAAGACTGAAAGAACAGTTATGATGTATTGAACAGATTGAAAGAAGGTTTGGAGGAGGTCCAGGAATGAAAGGAATATGGCCCAGTAAGGGACAAAATAAAGAGAAGAAAAATTGTTGGCTGGTGTGGCAACAACATAAGGAACATCTGTCTGGCTATGTGGCAGCTATTGCATCGAGAATTGGCAGTTATGATTGGCATGAAGTGTGCATAGCTGGTATTTTGCTTTGGCACTGGCCAACACAGCTGAGTATTGTGAACTAGGATTGATGGCAGCTACATGCCTCACAGCCAAACCAAATCTGAGTCTCCTTTTCCAAACCTTTCTCAGGGCAATTAAAGAGGTTGGGTATCAAGCTTGAAAAGTGAGGTCCATGAGCTGTGATGAAGCAATGATCTTTTTAAGAAAATATGCAGTGATCTCTAGAAGTGATGTTGTGTGATAAAACATTGTTTCCTTTCTTGTGCTGTGTTTTTCTAAACTTTGATGTGGTACAGGTCCAGTCCCTGTCTTGAATATGTGCAGACCTAGATGGTGAGTATTGATTAACTATTCAACTGTGTAGGGAACCACGTCTGAATTTGATCCCTCACTAGTTCACCTCCCCTCCTCCCCCCCACCCACCCTCATCACACATTAAATTGAGACTCCTTCTGGTGGATATAGAGATGAAGTTTAGAGTCAGGATGTTCTTCTTGTGCCCATGTTGCCAGTTATCATTCAAATGGCATGACTAAAGTCAATTAATCATTATAAATCTCATTGTCGTTTGTAAGTCTGTGCTGTGTGCAGTTTAGTGATATTTTCCGATATTACGGCAATAGACGTTCCAAGTATTTCATAGGTGCCTAGGGAAATTATAATGAGTGCTTTCTTCTTGGCTTTAAAACAAATTGCAATAGTATCAGAACAGCCATAGTAGTTTCATTTCTCCTTACCTATTTACAGTTACTGATACCTCACACTCTGCCGTCTCTCTCTTCAAGCAGCTGAAAAATTGTAAGAGCAGGAGACACAGGAGTAGTTAGTAATTGTTTCTTCTGAGCAAAGATTTTAGGAACGTAATCTAGAAGACTTCACATTGCATGGCTGGTTGTTTAAGACTGCTTGCTAATTCGTACTTCAGAAGTTTTGGATCGCTTTGTACTAACTGGGCCAAATCTCACATATGAAAGAAATAAATTTTATGAATTGTGTTTTCTTCATTATGCCCTGTTTTCGCCTGGTCCTCTTTACATTCCAAGGAATTATTTCAGTTTGCAATTCAGAATTTTCTGCTTTGGACTAAAAAAAAGCAAACTTCTACTTAGAAGAGCTAACATTACAACAGTAATGTTAAATCTGAGCTGAACCTTTAAATAGTAATTTAATGGAAATGATAATAGAAGAGAATTTATGTAACTCAAACAAAAAAAAACTACTTGGCCTAAAATTTCTACAATAGATATCCTATGAAGGAGCTATCAAATTGTACAGCCCTACTTTTCCCCTGAATCCTTTGCATCCCTTAAAGGAATGTTGTATTCCTTATCAAATAACAGAGTGCTGAAATAAGGGAAATTATCAAAGGAATTACACATTCCTATTGGCTGATCCATTTCACAATACCATCTTAATGCTGAAAACCCACAACAAACAAAATACTGAATCAAACATAGTATCAAATTTATCCCAATATTTTACAATTATTTATTTTAACAAAGATGGCAGTAAGCAATACGCTGGCAGCAGCATAACTGAAATGAGATGAGGATGCATAAGGTCCAATTCCAAACTTTGGTGGAAGTCTCCTTGTGAGGTTTCAGGTGGACTGAGAGGAACGAGTTGGTTTAGAGTTGGGTGGGTGGGGTCAGTGGGAAGGGATCACAGTTAGTGTGTTTACTATGTACAAACGTTTGTAGTTCAATACATGACAAATACCTACCTAAGTTTACACATGGACTGGTCCTGTATCATATCAAGGTAGTTTAGGAAAGGCAGCAATAGAAAGAAGAACATTTCATTGTGTAACAGCAATGCTGGAGATTAGGCATGTTTTCTTTTAAGAAAGTGTTGCCTCATCATTGTTCACTTATCACATTCAATTTTGGATGCCCAACCTCTTTAATTGCTTTTAGTGAGGTTTTGAAAAGTAAAATTACGTTTGATTTGGCCATTGGCAATTTCCTTTCATGAATCAGACTTGGCCCAAAGTGATCCAAGGCTATTGAAGTAGAAATCAACAAGCAGTCAGCCACAAATTATGGTGCCTTATATACTACATTCCTAAAATCTTTGCTCATGAGAAACATAATTACCAGTACTTCCTGTATCACAGTTACACTTCTTTGCTATGTAATGAACCAAGCTTCACTGTGCAAGAGATCAGCAAAATTGATAGGGAGGTAAGAAATGAGGTAGCTTTGAAGCTACTGAGCTCTGCTTTAAATTCCTGCTGAGGCACCTTTTATAATTTCAGGATTTCCTCAAAATACTTCCAAGCCAATCAACTGCTGTGATTTGGGAAACGTAGTCACTAAATTGCACACAGCAAGGAAACACAAAAAAACGATGAAAGCTATGATAATTATGGTGTTAGCTCAGTGATAATGTTGACCTCAGCAAAGGACAGATTTCCTCTTCCTTGTATTGAGATCTTTATATCCACCTGAAGTCCAGACAGGGACTCAATTTAACATCTCAATTGAAAAATATTCTGGCCAACATTCCATTCCAAACTGCAATTTCTGCCAGTTTTGGTTGAATATGGGGAAGGTAAATACGGCTATTACTGGATGTTGCTGTATTAACAAGAATTTTTCTTTCAGAATTAGGTTTATTGTTATTGACATAAATCATGAAATTTGTTGGTTTCTGGCAGCACTATAGCACATGCATAACAAACTACTATAAGTTATAATAAAAAAGAGTGCAAACAAAGAATAACAAGGTACTGTTCATGAGTTCATGGACCACTCAGGAATCTGATGATAGAGGGGAAGAAACTATACCTAAAGTATTTAATGTGGGTCTTCAGGTGTCTGTACCCCCTCCCTGATGGCAGTAATTAGAAGAGAGCATTTCCCAGATGGTAAGGGATCTTTATAATGGATGCCGCTTCCTAGAGGCACTGTCTTTTTAATATTTCCTGTGGGTGGGGAGGCTTGTGCCCTTATGGAGCTGGCTGAGTCTGAAGCCTCTTATGATTCTGTGCATTGGAGACTCCATGCCAGACACTGATGCAAACAGTCAGAGTGCTCTCCATGGTACAACTGTAGAAATATGCCAGAGTCTTTGGTGACAATAACAAATATCCTCAGAATCCTAATTAAGTACAGCCACTAGTCTGCTTTCATCATGATTGTATCAATGTATTGGGCTAGGATAGATCCTCTAAGATGTTGACGCTCAGGAACTTGAAACTGTTTGCCCTTTCCACTGCTGATCCCCTCAATGAGGGTTGATGTATGTTCTCCCAACTTCCCCTTCTCAAAGTCTACAATCAATCCTTTGGTCTTGCTAGCATTGAGTTCAATGTAACACGTGAATGGTTCTTGAAAAAAAATATAAGCTTTGAGCTCAACCAACTTAATTCTGTACCTATTCAAATAACTGTCATGCACTTCTTCAAGCTCACTTCAGTAAAACTTGTTAGGGCTTGGGTCATTTTCTCAAACCGTGCACCTTGTGTTAGCAGCAAATACTCTGAGGTCAGGTACAGTATGAGTTGGATTCTTCTCTGCTCCATCTCACCAAGGACATCAGGTGAAGCACAGGATACAGAGTGAAACTTCCTTTACATAGTCTAGTAGGCCCTGTGCAGTACATGGTTGCAGCAGAACAATATTCCATAAATTTCTAAAAAAATGTCAGAACATTGGAAATTCCCAGCAGCTCAGGCAACATCTATAGAGACAGGTGCAAACTTACCATTTCAGAGAATATTTCTTGAGCAATGTTTCAGCATTTTTAATACTAGTACTAAAAATTCGATCCAAGTATTTTATATGCACATTGCAATGATTCATGCCTACATTCTGCTTCTTACAAGGTGCATTACTTCACAGGACTGATGTCAGGCGTGTGTCTAACTTCAGTCAGTACTGCAGGTTAAGTGAGATATTGCTGCCACTTAGTAGAGCCAAAACCAGAGTAAAATTGTTGTTGAGGTTGTTGGGAACTATCTTCTCAGGTTAAGGGCTACTTTGCATATAATACCTTAGAAGTAACGTTAGAGGGCCAAACCTTTTCCTCCCCTGCTTACATCAATGGTGTTGAGGTCAAGTGGTTGAGACCTTCAGTTTTCTGGGCGTAAACATCAGCAATAGCCTGAACTGGTTCAAACATATAGACACCAAGGCCAAGAAAGTGTGCAAGCACCCGAATAAATACAGAAACACTTGTTACGACAGTTTAACAAACTGACGTCATATTTTGTTTTATTCGTGTTCTTTTTTAAATAAAAATGTGTATAATTTAGGTTTAATTTAAGATATTATTGTGTATGCTGCTTATCTGATTCTATGTGCCTGTGATACTGCTGAAAGTAAATTTTTCATTATATCTGTGCATACATGTACTGTAGTTGCGTATGACAATAAACTTGGATTTGACTTTGACTTCCTTAGAAGGTTAAGGAAATTCCACAAATCCCTGCTGACTTGCACCAATTTTTATACATTCCTGTATTCCTTTGTAGGAAACTGCTCTGCCCAAGTCTGCAGGAAATTGCGGGGGTCGTAGACACAGCTCAGCACATCACATAAACCAGCTTCCCTCTCCCCCCCACCCCCCACCATGGGCTCTATCTAAACTTTATGCTGGGCAGCGTGGCTTGAAGGGCCCCTATTCCGTGCTGTATCTCAATAAATAAATAAAATAAAAAGTATCCAATATAATCAAAGATACCCCCTATTCTGGATCTTTTCTCTTCTCCCCCTCCCACTAGGCAGAGGACACCTGTTACTGAAAGAACGTACCAGGTTCAAGGACAATTTCTATGCACCGTTATATGGCTTTTGAACAGACCTCTTGCGTGATAGGATGGACTTTTGTCCTCGCAATCTATTTCGTCATGTTCTTGTACTTTGTTGTTTCTCTGCACTCGCACTTTGGAGGGCTATGGTCCCAGTGCAGGGCGATGGGAGTAGATGGTTTAAATGGCTTGACATGGACTAGATGGGCTGAAGGGCTTCTTTCAGTGCAGTACTTTTCTATGACTCTATGACTTTCTCTGTAACTGTAACAGTTTATTCTGCAGTCTGCTATTGTATTCCCTTTACTACTTCAATAACAGATGTGATGAAATGATCTTTGGTGAGCAAAACAAGATTTTTCACTGTACCTCTGTACAGTGAAAATAATAAATCAATTTACTGGATCTTCTCTTACCTAATAATGACAGTTTATCAGCCAAATCACTTTATGGAATTTGTGCAGCCATCAATGAGTGGCACTGTGTAAATGTTTCAGTTTTATTTGGCTTAAATTACGTAACTCAGCACAAATATTTATTAGAATCAAAGAACCATAGAACACTACAGCACAGAAAACAGGCCATTTGGCCCTTCTAATCCATGCCAAAACTTTATTCCACTAGTCCCATTGACCTGCACCCAGTTCATAACCCTCCAGACCTCTCCCATCCACGTATCTATCCAATTTATTCTTAAAACTTAAGAGTGAGCCCACATTTACCACGTCAGATGGCAGCTCGTTCCACACTCCCACCACTCTCTGAGTGAAGAAGTTCCCCCTAATGTTCCCCCTAAACCTTTCCCCTTTCACCCTAAAGCCAGGTCCTCTCATATTTATCTCTCCTAATCTAAGTGGAAAGAGCCCACTCGCATTAACTCTGTCTATACCCCTCATAATTTTGTAAACCTCTATGACACTACTGCTTGTTTCCCTTCCTTCCATATATGCTATGCCAATTCCCTGAGTAAATACTGATGCAAAAAATCTGTTTAAGATCTCCCCCATCTCATGAGGCTCCACACATAGATGACCACTCTGATCTTCTAGGGGACCAATTTTGTCCCTTACTATCCTTTTACTCTTAATATACTTGTAAAAACCCTTCGGGTTTACCTTCACATTATCTGCCAAGGCAACCTCATGTCTTCTTTTTGCCTTCCTGATTTCCTTCTTTAGTATTTTCTTACATTTTCTATACTCTTCAAATACCTCATTTGCTCCTTGTTGCCTATACCTGCTATACACCTCTCTCTTTTTCTTAACCAGATCGCCAATATCCCTTGAAAACCAAGGTTCCCTATCCCTGTTAACTTTGCCTTTAATCCTGGCAGGAACATGCAAACTCTGTGGTCTCAAAATTTTGCCTTTGAAGGCCTTGCACTTACTGAACACATCCTTGTCAGAAAACAACTTATCCCAATCCACTCTTCCTAGATCCTTTCACATTTCCACAAAGTTGGCCCTTTTCCAGTTTAGAAACTCAACTCGAGGACCAGACCTATCCTTATCCATAATTAACTTGAAACTAATGACATTATGGTCACTGGACCCAAAATGTTCACCTACACATAGTCACCTGACCTGTTTGGTTCCTAATAGGAGATAAAGTATTGCATCCTCTCTCGTAGGTACCTCTATATATTGATTTAGAAAACTTTCCTGAACACATTCAACAAACTCCAAGCCATCTAGCCCTTTCATGGTGTGGGAGTCCCAGTCAACATGTGAAAAGTTAAAATCCCCTACTATTACACCTTTCTGTTTCTTACATTGGTCTGTTATCTCTCTACAGATTTGCTCCTCCAATTCTCTCTGACTATTGGGCGGTCTATAATACAACCCTATTAGTGTGGTCACACCTTTCCCGTTCCTCAGCCTTACCCATATGGCCTCTGTAGACAATCCCTTCAGGCTGTCCTGACTATGCACAGCTGTGATATTTTTCATGACTAGTAGTGCCACTCCTCCCCCTTTCATCTCTCCACCTCTATCACGTCTGAAACAATGGAACCCTGGAACATTAAGCTGCCAGTCCTGCCCCTCCTGCAACCAAGTCTCACTAATAGCAATAATGTTGTAATCCCATGTACCAATCCAAGCCCTAAACTCATCTGCCTTACCTACAATTCTCATTGCATTGAAATAGATGCACCTGAGAACATTTCAATCACGTACAAACCTTTGATTTCTGTCTATATGTGCAGTCCTTGCATGATTTTTATCCTCCTCCACCTCACTATCTGCTCTAACATTCTGATTACCCTCCCCCTGCAAATCTAGTTTAAAACCCCTGGAGCAACACTAGCAAATCTACCCACAAGGATGTTAGTCCCCCTCCAGTTCAGTGACAAATTCACCACCCAAATAGTTTTAAATCACCAATTTAGGTTCTCTTAGTGGAGGTCACTATAAGTTTCAATCCATTGATTTGAATGGCACCCAACAACTTCCAAATTAGGTGATTTGACTCATGCTCCAAATGTTTAACCCAGGTATGTTTGCTAACTTCTGACATGGATGTTGAGATTCTCATTAACGAATTGAAATATCTTGTCTTTCATTTACTTTAATGCTGATGCTTAAATTTACAATCCACTTTCAATAGCAAAGGTAAGACCTCAAACCACAAAAATCTTTGCTTTTTTTCTGTATGTCTACATCTGGATATGTTTGCAGCTGGCTGCATTTCTGTTCTTAAACAACTATTGCCTTTTCAGCTATGTATAATTATGTAGAGAAACAAGATGATTTTCAAATACTTGGCTCAAATTTATCATACTGAAATAACAGTTATTCTTTGGAAATAATTCTAAGCTTAAAGCATGTCTGTCTTTTTGCTTTAGGTCTGCATACAGTCCCAGAGTGAATGACCTCAGCATTAGGGTACTCCTAAGGTTCCCCCAAAGGGTCAAGAATCAAGGAACTGCTGATTTCCTCCCCAACAGGCCACGCCACACCTGGGAATGGCACAGTTGTCACCAGTAAGTACGTTGTATGTGAGCTATTTCCTACACAGGGAAGTAATCACTTGTGTGAGCTACACATGACGATCTTAGCCTTTTCAACTGATGCTTGGGCTTATGGTAAAACTGAATCCTTTGGGCTGCCATTACTATTGTACTATTTTATTAAGAGCTTTTACCAAACAAGATTTTGTTTACACAATACAGTAAAAATTATTCATAAATTATGCATTATAAAAAGATGAGTGGCATCAGTAGAACCTTTTCTAATGTTGCTGCATAGCTTTGCTACATCGGAGTCTCTCTTTTCACATTTTCATGACCAGGAGAGGACAGAGAGAGAATGGGGTGAGATTCTAGCTTCCTTATAAACCCACAGTCAGACAGTCTAACAGCAGATGCTCAGCAACAAATTTGCAGAACAACAGTGCTCACTGGTCCTGGTTACAATTATAAATACTCCTGCTGCTTCACAGAACATCCTACTTGACAGTGTGGCCACTTGCTGTTTTCAGGAAGATCTCATACTTCTATAATATGGTAAAACATCTGGCTGACTTTTTTTTAATTGATGGAGTGACTCATCTTGGATAGTCTCCTCTAGCTGAACATTTTAGCAGTACTGTCAGTGATGCCACTAAAATTGTCCTGCATAGGCTGGATTTCAAACTAGCTATGTGGTCACATAAAATTCTGATTGTCTTATTGGTGATATTTTACTGGAGTTTTCATTTCAATGTTTTCTACAAATTCCTCTGGAAATCAATAAATGTTCCCATTTCATTATTAACTCATGTATTTCTATAGGCAGGAGAGTAGGACATTCTGGGTTGGGAGATAATTTGATAGTCAATATTTGTTGAGCCACATGTTACTTAAGAATCCACTGTCTAATGTTCACTTGAATCATTCTCTTTACTACTTCCTGTATCCACAATGGAATACTGTGTAACTGCAGGTGATTCCAGTTAAGTAGTGCACCCAGGGTAAATCAAAATTTATTCATTGGGACCAAATACACCATTGTTGCCAAGCAGACCTGCATTGTGTGTTCAATCAAGAATTTTGGCATTCCCATATTTAAACATTTGAGAAGAAATATGACCTTCCTTGAGTTATGAATCGGCAAACATTGAGCTCTGAAAAAAAGCATTGGTATTCACATGAACAGCAAAGCCAAGAAGGTACTGGAGAGATGACAAGCCTTATTTCTCATGGATTTCTGAAAAATGCAAAACTTTGAGGAGATTTCAATTTTGCGTTTCTCTAAGTGCACAGAAATATGGTTGTCTGCTTTAAAATGTAATGGTGAGGCACTACTATCCCATTACCACTAAATTTCACTAGATTGCTAACATGGTGAATGATGAGCAAAGAATTTAATTTGAGTTAAATTAAATAAGTGTTTTACTAAACCATTCTATTATTTAAAATTTTAATGGAATTCCATCATTTTGAACCTTAGCTATGATCTAGTGACAAAATTGTAGAGAAATGTCTCTGTCATTGATAGGAATCATCCCTGATAGAACAATGACTGATCAAAAATTGAGGAAGGTTTAGGAATACACATTCAGGTAGGTGCTGATGCTAGTCCATTCTGTCCTGGAACAATGTTTAAGGAGGGATTAAGATTGTATTAAACTTTTACACACTTTGAACAAAATCAGCATATATTAATCACATTTTCTTCTCAGGAGGTTAATGGTTCTGTAGTCAGTTGTAACAAGAATCAAGCGAGTGGTATGCTCCTTCATGACTCATGTCTTACTTTATGTTTCATCCATGATCCCATTTGACCATCCTATTGCATATCTGCATGTAGTTGTCATTTTATTATTAACTGCATTATGCATCACATGGCCTTGGATTTTATGCATCTTTGAGCAAGCTTCTGCTCTAATATCTTTTGTAACTGTATAACATTTTGTTTTCTGTTTTGTTTAAATCATTGTCCTGTACTGCTCTAACCTTTCTGTAATCAGCTCACGTTGTTTTCCATATTAAAGAGGGCCCACGAAGGCAAGTTTTTGTTATTGAATTTTTTTCACTTCAGGCACTATCACAGCATGGATCAGTTCAGCCATTATGATCTGTTAGAGGCGATGTCACAGAGAAAAGTAGCTGAAGGACACAAAGCTAGCTTCTGTCTAGAAGATACGATGTGTGACCCTGGCATTCAAAGGAGATATGCATGTACAGCCCATACTCAGGTAAAATGATGCAGTGACTTGTTGGGTGGTGTGGTTTGGAGACACTCCAACAATGGGAAACTTATTAAACTTCTGGTTATGGAACCATTATCTTCTTCTGGCCTAGAGAGAGAGAGAGAGTGAGAGAGAGAGAGAGAGTGAGAGAGAGAGTGAGAGAGAGAGTGAGAGAGAGAGAGAGAGAGAACATTTTTATATATATATACATACATACATGCCAGAAGATCTCAGCAGGCAGTGTGCATATATGGAAAAGAGAACAATTGACATTTCAGGCCAAGACTCTTCATCAGGACTGGGAAAAAAGGATGACGAGTCAGAGTAAGAAGGTGGGGGGAGGGGAGGAAGAAACACAAAGTTATTGGGGGCGGAGGGGTGAAGTAAAGAGCTAGGAAGTTAATTTGCACTTTTTCAGGGTTGGAGAAGGGGGAATCTAATAGGAGAGGACAGAAGGCCATAGAAGAAAGAAAAGGGAGAGGAGCACCTGAGGGAGGTGATGGGAAGGTAAGGAGATCAGATGAGCAACGGAAATGGGAATGGGGAATGGTGAAGGGGGGGCATTATCGGAAGTTCGTGAAATTGATGTTCATGCCATCAGTTTGGAGGCTACCCAGGAGGAGTATAAGGAGTTGCTCCTCCAACCTGAGTGTGGCCTCATTGTGACAGTGGAGGAATGGGAATGGGAAGTGGAATTAAAATTAAAATGGCTGGCCATTGGGAGATCCCGCTTTTTCTGGCAGATGGAGCTTAGGTGCTAAGTGAAGCGGTCTCACCAGTATGCAGGAGGCCACACTGGAAGCACCGGATACAGTAGATGACCCCAACAGACTCACAGGGGAAGTGTTGCCTCACCTGGAAGGACTGTTTGGAGCCCAGAACGGTAGTGAGGGAGGAGGTGTGGGGGCAGGTGTAGCACTTGTTCTGCTTGCAAGGGTAAGTGCCAGGAGGGAGCTCAGTGGGGAGGGATGAATGGACAAAGGAGTAGTGTAGGGACCGATCCCTGTGGAAAGCAGACAGTGGCAGAGGGGGGAAGATGTGCTTGATGGTGGTATCCTGTTGGGATTGTAGGAAGTTACGGAGAATTGTGTGCTGGATACAAAGGCTGGTGGGGTGGTAGGTGAGGACAAGAGGAATGTTATCTCTGGTGGGCTGGTGGAAAGATGGGGTGAGGTAGACGTACATGAAATGAAACAGCTGTGGTTGAGGGCAGCATTGATAATGGAGGAAGGGAAGCCCTTTTCTTTGAAGAAGGAGGGCATCTCCTTAGTTCTGGAATGAAAAGCCTCATTCTGAGAGCAGATGCAGCGCAGATGGAGGAATTGAGAGGAGGGGATGGCATTTTTACAAGTAACAGGGTAGGAGGAGGTATAGTCTAGGTAGCTGTGAGAGTCCGTGGGTTTATAGTAGACATCAATAGATAAGCTGTCTCCAGAGACAAAGACAGAGATATCGAGAAAGGGGACGGAGGTGTCAGAAATGGATCAGGTCACCGAGCACCTAAGCTCTGTCTGCCAAAAAAACAGGATCTCCCAGTGGCCACCCATTTTAATTCCACTTCCCATTCCCATTCCAACATGTCAGTCTGTGGCCTCCTCCACTGTCACAATGAGGTTACACTCAGGTCGGAGGAGCAACACCTTATATTCCACCTGGGTAGCTTCCAATCTGATGGCATTAGTAATGCCCCCCCGCACTTTCACCATTCCTCATTCCCATTTCCTTCTCTCATCTTACCCGCCCATCACCTCCCTCTGGTGCTCCTCCCCCTTTTCTTTCTTCCACGGCCTTCTGTCCTCTCCTGTCAGATTCCCCCTTCTCCAACCCTGCATCTTTTTCACCAACCAACTTCCCAGCTTTTTTCTTCACCTTTCCCCCCTCCCATTTTCTCATATCACCTTGTGTTTCTTCCTCCCCTTCCCCCACCTTCTTATACTGACTCTTCATCTTTTTTTTTCTCGAGTCTTGCTGAAGGGTCTCAGCCTGAAATGTCAACTGTACTCTTTTCCATAGATGTAGCCTGGCCTGCTGAGTTCCCCCAGCATCTTATGTGTGTTGCTTGGACTTCCAGCATCTGCAGATTTTCTCTGGTTTGTGAAGTGATAATCACATATTGTTACCTGATGGCATCAGTTTCCCCACTTTCTTTGCCGTAGCCTTTATGGACCATTTGAATGATGGCTAGTCCACTGATGGAGCAATGAGGACTATATGCAGATCTTCTTACTCAGAATACAGTCTCTATGTTACCATAAAAACTAGATAAAACAACTTACCAATTGGACTTAGGTAACAAAGAAAATTGATTTATATCTACAGTGGCATTCAGCTCCTTTACAAGAATAAAAACATTGGCAAATGAACCAGAAGGCAGACGAGGAGGTATTGATTTATGTAGTGATCCAGAAAGCAGATCTATCTACTGATAGAGGCAGATTGTACGATAACTTTCAAAAAGAAATTGGATATATTATTGGGGGAAAAAGATCTTAGACTAAAGAGGCAGGGAATGCAGTTCATTTTCTAAAATCTCCTGCTCACACAAAAATAGAAGTCCTCCTCTGCCATATCATTCTGTGCTTATAATGGAAAATCCTTGCAGTTTAATGGGAAAATGTGGAATATTAGGCATACTGCAGCTTCATTTGGAATAAGCTGTGTCTCTATGTATAATTATCCACTGTAGAATTACACCAATTGTTTTTGGATTGCTGGTATTTTTCTTGTTGGAGACATTGTTGTGACAAAGGGGTTAAGTTTGTGCTATGTGGAAGGTAATTAGAAACCTTCACTAATTTTCCAAGTATGGGTCACAGACTCCAAGTGAAGCTTTTCTAACCTACACCTGGATGACAGCCACTTTTCACTAATAGTGTTCCCTGAATTCCTTACCACTCACTCAATCAACTGTTTCAGTTCACATTTCTTTAAGTTGCTGTTTGATGTGCGGTACTGTTGAAAGGTTATCAGTATTTCATCATTTGGTCATCCTTCATGAATAAACTTGGACTCTGGAAACAGTTGGTGGACTTTGGAAGTAATTAAGGTCAAACCTGATTCAATTCTCACCCAAAATATAAGAACATAAGACATACTATCAGATTGAGGCAATTTGGCCCATTGAGTCTGCTCTGCCATTCAATCATGGCTGATTTATTTTCCCTCTGAACCCCATTGTTTGCATATAGATACAGACCCACATAGTTTCAAAAAGGGAACCATGTTGGATAATAATCAGGAACATGGGAACCCAGGCTGTCTGGTTTCCCTGCCTCCTTTCTTAGAACATAGAACATAGAAGTTTATAGCACATTACAGGCCCTTTGGCCCACAATATTGTGCCAACCATGTAACCTACTCTAGAGACTGCCTAGAATTCCCCTAGCGCATAGCCCTCTATTTTTCTAAGCTCCATGTACCTATCTAAGAGGCTCTTAAAAGGCCTTATTGAATCCACTTCCACCACTGCCGCCAGCAGTGCATTCCACTGCTCTCTGTGTGAAAAACTTACCCCTGCCATCCCCCATTTCCAAACATCTTAAACCTATGCCCCCTCGTGTTAGCTATTTCAGCCCTGGGAAAAAGGCTCTGGTTATCCACATGATCAATGCCCCCTATCATCTTAAACACCTCTTTCAGGTCACCTCTCATCCTTCGTCATTCCAAGGAGAAAAGGCCAAGTACACCCAACCTACTCTCATATGGTACACCCTCCACCTTCGTAAATCCTTCTTTATCCACATACTCCTCAAACCTCTAACCACTAATTGCTAGAGACCAAGTTGAGAGCTAATGCTTTTGGCCATGACATCTTAAAGAAAACTAACATGCATACAATTCCAGAGTTTTATTGACTCATTGATTAAATGTTCATGTTTTCTAATAGGGGTTAGGTCCTGGATGTTATGATACATACAACGCGGACATTGACTGTCAGTGGATTGACATTACAGATGTTGCTCCTGGCAACTACATATTGAAGGTACTGAAACCATGTTATTGGCTCTATCACTATGACAGTATCATTAAAACAGATTAGAAGCACAAGTTTATCTAAAATAGATCATGCTCTCAATCCAGCTGCCAGTTCTCATTTTGCATCTCTTGCACTCTTTTCTGCTCCTTAAGAGTCTGTGCCTCTCTCTTTATTTCATCTCTCCAATTACAGTCAGTGGGACTGAACATCTCCCCATGCTCACGCAATGCTCTGGTTTCCTTGTCCTAAACCATGCTTCTTTTCCACATTTTCAGTATGTTCAAGTCTAGACTTGTTGGACCATTTGTAACAAGTTCAGTGCCAGGATCTCAAAATGGTTCAACAACTTTCTGTCTTTTCTCATTCCTAGGAGTTCTCATCTTTCAAAATCCATGCTTAAGGCTATTAATTATGATTTACTGTTTTTTATTTCATTTTTATGAACTTGGTTTCTCAAAAACTGTAATTTAATACACAAGTTGGTTAAATTGGGTAACTTAATTAACAATGAACGGATTCATTCTTTCATTAACTTTTACTCAGGTGGAAAATACTAAAGTAAAGAAAAATGTATCAAGTCCAAAAAATCAGATTTAGAAAAGTTATTTTAGCAATAGAGAAAGAGAGTAACATAACTAAGTGCAGTAGATAAGATGAAGAGGGATATGAAAGGTAATGTTGGAGAGCTTTGTAATAATTCAACGCTTTTACTTTTTTCCTGCTTTTTTCTTTTTCTTTTCAAATCTTTATTATTATTATATTATTATTATTGAAAATAACAAGAGTACATCAAAGTAAGTTACACTTACAATGTCTCAAAAGAGAAATAAAAACAATATTAAGGATTGAAAAATATGGTGACACAAAAAAAGAGAAGAAAAGAAAATAAACCCTACTAAAGCAAGAAAAAAGTGAGAAAAAAAAGAACCCATTGGGTGTTCAACCCCGGAGCCATGCATCATACAAAAAGCTTCTAAAGATAAACATCAAACCGCCAGCAAAAAAAATTATACCAAAATTTACAATTAGATCATGGAGGAAATCTATCAATTAACTCAAATGGTAGTAATGAGCAAATGAACCCCTCTCAAAATCAAACATAGGTTGATTTTCCTGCTTTTTTAATATTAAAAACTATAAAATTATGCTTTATTTCTGTTTCAATAATTCAGAGTAAATTTAAATAACACATAGTTTAACTCTGCTTTAGAATATGTTATTAATATACAAATTATGTTTTTGTTTTGGTCTATTAGCTAGAACAAATAAAATTGGTCAGGGCAAGGAGAAAGGAACTTTCATGAACAGATTGGCCATCTAATGATTAAGATGGGATTTTACTGAATTTAATTTTATGTGAACTTATTCTTCATATATAATCTGCTCTGCCTGACAGCATGTTCTGGTAACTGGAAAAGCAAACTCAAAAAATAATTATAGTCTTGTCATGAACTCTGGTTTGAATGATGGGAAGCTTGAGTTGGAGACGCGTCTGTATTGGGGGAAATGTTTTTTTTGATTTAGAAAAGTGTGTTTTTTTATCCTTTGGACTATAACAAATTCTGATTTCAGAGGACAGAGGTGATGACACATTGGACAATTTACTCTCCCTTTGCCACTCCTTGTTTCTCCGCATCTATTTGTAGCATTCCCTACAAACTTGTCTAATTCATTTTCTTTGGGATTGTAACTGCGCAGATGGAATCATATACCATTCCAGGACAGCAAGTTATGTAGAAAGTGGGGAAAAATCCTGTTAAACTTATTGTAGACTTTTGATTGGCATTAACAAGCTGATGTTGTCTCTTGAACATGTGGTGTGAGGAATTTCACGTTGATTGTCCACATTTCTGCCTGTTCAAAAAGAATTTAACAGGACGATGACAGCATGCCAATTCTTTGTTTTTTTAAATTACTTCAGTTTCCTTTACTCTCCTGGACGTTTGGATTCTAAATCAGATGTTGGCTTTCATTCAGCCTCATGCCCAAGTGTTAGTTCATCGAAAGTGAGCCCAGCTAGTGAACATTGGCAGGTTATTTCTCTCTGATAAAATTCCATTTGAGATTAATTCTGTCCTCACATCGAATCCACATATAATTGCAGCTGCAGTCACTGGACAGTCATCAGAAGTGAGAAGCTTGGCTTATGTTTATCTTTGTATAAATATTTCTTGATTTCTGCCAACCCCCTTTTGCTGACCTAGCTAACATTAACAAAGGAATGGCAGGCCTTCAACAAGCTTTGAAGCTCAGCATAGAATAAGATGGTATCTATTCAGTCCTTGGCCTAGATGGCCCTGCACCTGATTTATATTCATAAAGTGAATGTTTACCATTGAATCTGGTGGATTTGTGTACAGTGCTGTCACTTCTATGCTGCCACATCAGGACTGCACTATTAGGCATGCAGGGTATATATTCAAGACAAAGGTCAATAGAATTTTGGATATTAAGATAATCAAGGGATATGGGGTCATTCAGGCAAGTGGCACTGAGGAAGAAAATCAGCCGTGACCTTACTGAATGGCAGAGGAACCAAATGGCTTTCCCTGCAACTATTTCTGATGTTCTTATAATGCCTATCTAAAATTGGCATCACAGCCATTGTGAATGGAAATGTTCATCCTAATGCTCTTTGCTAAGATAGTCTGTGAATGACTGCAGCTTATTCTGTGAAAGCTGTGATTCTAAAAGTGGCTATTTAGAGGTTGCTCATATCCCTTACTAAGGAATGTCATAAATGTCCTACCCAGACATTTTCTCTTTTCCCCTCTCCCATTGGGAGTAATATACAGAAGCTTGAAAGCAGGTGCTACCAGGCTCAAGGGCAATTCTATCCCACTGTTATCAGGCACTTGAATGGATTTCTTATACAATAAGAAGGACTTGACCTCACAATCTCCCTTGTTATAATCTTGCCCTTTGTTGTTTACCTCTACTGCACTTTCTCGGTAGCTTTTATATTTTATTCTGCTTTCTGTTATTGTTTTACCTAGCTCTAGTTTAATACACTATGTAATGATTTGATCTGTATGTACAGTATCCACTACCTTGGTACATGTGATAATAATAAACCAATACCAAAACTGTGGTAGCTTCTACTTTACAAAAGGACCACTCGACAACTTGATGGCCAAAAGAGCATCTTTATCGGGGATGGCAAATGATATTTACAATACAGAGGCTTCCAGGTACCTCGTGCGGCCTGGGTGGAGGAACTATATACAATGCATACTGGGAGTAAAAAACCGAAAGTAAAGACCCCGCCAACCCCGGATCCCGCCTTTTGCTACCAACAGCTTCCCGATTAGTATTAACTTACTTTTAAAAATACTCACATTACAATACTTCTCCCCCTTTAAAATCCAACATTCCCCAAATATAGAAGAACTGGGAAATAAAAACAGTGGTATCATTAGCAATAGGTTACCAATACAAAAACACCTAAAATACATGGCAAATTCAACATTCAATCTAACAACAAAAGAAATTATCCAATCAAAGATTCAGTCTGTCAGGAGGTTTGTGAGGGTGCTGCGATCTACGTATTACCCCCGGTGACCCAGCAGGCACCGCTGGTGAGGATGTTTTGGGTGGATCTAGTGTTGGGGACATGAGAGGGGTCTGTGTGTCCGCATAAGAATGTCCATCCTCTTCAGGGGACTCTGCCCCCTCTGCCAGTGTCTCTCCCTCTAGCAAAGTCACTGGTGAACACGCTTCCCCAGTAGTCTGTCTCACCATTGGAAACTCCATGGAACTATCTACCTCTGAGCCGGAATCATGATGCAGGCGCACATGGTCCTGATGTCTGCGGAAAACACGCCCATCAGTCAGCTTAACAACATAGGAGACTGGACCACTCTGCTTAAGAATAACACCAGGTAGCCATTGCTGATTGTTTCTCACATAGACATTGTCATTCGGTTCTAACTGTCTCTCTCGCACATGTTGATCATGTCCCTCCTTCTGCTTTTCCTGCTTTCTCTCCACTTTTGCCTTCATGTCCGGGTGCAGTAGGTCCAATCTAGACTTAGGCCTACGCCCCATCAGCATCTCTGCTGGAGTGCGTGCAGTCGTAGTCTGTGGCGTGAGGCGGTATTTAAACAGGAAACATAAAAGCCAGGTACCAAGAGAGTCCCCTGTCATCTGCTTCAGGCCTTCCTTCACTGTCTGAACAGCCCGTTCAGCCAAGCTATTTGAGGCTGGGTGGAAAGGGGCCGTCCAAATTTGGCGAATGCCATTCTGCCGCATGAACTCACTGAACAGCTCACTGGTGAACGTTGGGCCATTATCAGTGACCAGAGTGTCAGGCAACCTGTGGACTGCAAACACTTGCCTGAGTTTGTCTATGGTTGAGGGGGCTGTGATGTTGCTCATGATGTGAGCTTCAATCTATTTGGAATGCGCATCTACCATTACAAGAAACATCTGTCCCATAAAGGGGCCAGCAAAGTCCACATGTAGCCTAGACCAGGGGTAGACTGGCCACTCCCATGGGTGCAAAGGAGCTGGTGGTGGCATGTTCTGATTGGTCTGACATTGCGTGCATGATTTTACCTTGTTCTCCAAATCCTGATCCATTCTTGGCCAACAGATGTAGGATCTTGCAAGGCTTTTCATTCGAGACACCCCTGGGTGAGTCTCATGAATTTCCTCCACAATCTGTGAACGGCCAGGGGGAGGCACAATGACCCTCGACCCCCAGAAAATGCAACCATCCTGCAGACTCAGTTCGGTCTTGCGTTTGGCATAAGGCCTCAGTTCCTCTCCTTCCACAACTCTGGGCCAATCTTGTAAAAGAAAAGTCATGACGAGACAGGACTGGGTCCCTCTCTGTCCATTGCTTGATCTAGGTCGCCCTTACAGGTGTCGCGGACAGCCTCTCCAATGAAAACACAGTCTATGGAGGCACATATGTAGTAACAGGTGTTTCAGGTAAAGGGAGTTGACTGCGACCCCCCCCCCCCCCCCCCCAATATCCTTTCTGTATATCCTTGGCATTATTAGCAGCCAACTCCATGCCTTGAGCAACCTCTAGGGCTTTCTGGAAAGTCAACGGTGGGGTTTCCCCCAACAAGCGGCGTTGTACGGCAGCATTATTAATGCCGCATACTAATCTGTCACGGAGCATGTCATCCAAAACGGCTCCGAAATTGCAATGCTTCGATAACTGCCGAAGCTTGGCCACAAAATCACCCACAGACTTACCTGGCTTCCGGACCTGGCTGTGAAACTTGAACTGTTGAACTATCACTGAAGGCTTCGGATTGTGGTGGTTCCCCAGGAGCTTGACCAGTTCGTCGTATGGAATTTCTCCTGGTTTCTGCAGCGTAGCTAAGTTCTGTATCAGCTTGTACGTCTTTGCCCCACACACACTCAGGAGAATAGAGCACTTCTTAGCATCCTCAGTAATTCCATTGGCACAGAGAAAGTGGCCCAACCTTTCCTCGTACTCCGGCCACTCCTCGATTTGCTCGTCGAACACGCTGACCATTCCAAACGCAGCCATCCGAACACGAGGCTCCTTGCCTGCTCACAGCTCCTGATCGAAAATGGGGCTGACCCGTCCACAAAACCAGTTTACCTCGTCGCCAAAAATATGTGGTAACTTCTACTTTACAAAAAGACCACTCAACAACCTGATGGCCAAAAGAGCATCTTTATCTGGGACGGCAAATGATATTTACAATACAGAGGCTTCCAGGTACCTCGTGCGGCATGGGTGGAGGAACTATATACAATGCATACTGGGAGTAAAAGAGCGAAAGTAAAGACCCCGCCAACCCCAGATCCCGCGTCTTGCTACCAACAGCTCCCCGATTAGTATTAACTTACTTTTAGTAATACTCACATTGCAACAAAAACCATCACGTACAGCAGTGATCCTCACAGCTGCATTGCTGAACTCTTCTGTTGGTGCTTCCCTTCCACCAACAATAAATTTGTACCTTCAGATGGTGCCCATAGCTCACTGCCACAATGAAGGTCTCTGAGGACCTTCAATGCACTGTATTGATATCTTTACCTAATTCATGCTTCATCCAGATTCTAGGACCTGGGATCTGCAGCACTGGAAATCTAATTCCATGTTGTCATTCTACTTCTTAAATTTACTCTGTCATCCTGACTCCCGGGGAGACAGAAAGAGTACATGATATATGTGTCTCTGTTTGTAGAAACATGACAAAATTAGTTGAATCACCAATAATCTTAAGGATATTTTTATTCTGCTTTGAAGCCTCCTCATTTTTTCTCATAAGTACGGTGCTCTACTCTACTTTCGAGGGCATGGATTTGCTTTGGTGCAAGGGTATTTGATTCTTGTTAGGTGCACTTTCTTGTTGGCTAGGTTTTGTTGAGACTTGGATTCGAAGAGTGTTAGCCACCTTTTGTAAAGATACTTCATGTGTTCCACACCCAAAGGGTTGATTTTAAAGATCCACGCCCAAAGGGTTGATGATCCTTCATGATCCACACACAAAGGGTTGATTTTAACCATGAGGTTTGATGGGTCTCTGTTTAGAAACTCACCCAAATATTCTTTCTATTTGTTTGTCAGAGTATAACATGAATGGCTGATTACCAATTTGTCCAGTTGTTCAGATTAAAATTGACTCAAGTTTAAGCATTGCTGATAATATTCACCATTGAAATGCTGACTTCATATAATCAAGCATTGAGGAAGCTTTGGCTACCTTTTAATGAATATGCCTGTTCCCTGTACAGCATCTTTATTGAAATGCTTTAATGAATGTGCTTGTTCCATGTACAGAACCTTATATTAAACATAGCTGAAATTAATTAATTTGACTTGGAACTTTTCCAATTAGTGTTATGCTAGTATATTCAGCGATTGATCAATTGGGGCTGAATGTTCCATACTTATATTTTTGTTGAATTATTTCAGTCGAATAATTTCTATTATTTCCTTTGTAGGTTTCAGTAAATCCAGGATTCTTGGTACCAGAGTCAGATGTAACCAACAATGTGGTTAGATGTGATATACTTTATACTGGGAGCTATGTGTCAGCCAGAAATTGCAGAATTACAAGGTTTGTGGTGGTTTGTTAAATTGCATGTGAAAGTTGTAGTACTCTGAATGTCAAGGCCTAACAGATGACAGATGGAACTTTCACTTACAATATTTGACCCATTTTGGGGAACACTAGTGTAACCACATAAAATTCAGGACAGTGGTAAATAAATTGTCCTATTGTGTTTGTACAGTATCAGTAGATTCAATGGAAATTTTACATAATTTTCCAATTCTCTTTACTTTTTACTTTCCAATTATTTTTAATTATTTTAATTGGCATGGTTCTAATGACAGTTTGGGAAAATAAATTACATAACCTAATAATCGTTGAGTGAAATAATGTCATTTTCTTGTATAACTGCTAAGTCTTTGTCTTCCTACGACTAATTCACTGGCCAGAGATAATATTCTCAATATTTAATCTTTCATCATTTTGACAATTTATTTAAACCCACCCCCTTCCCCTGTAATGTTCCAGGAATTTCATGTTGTTTTGTCCAAGGTCTGGCTGCTCTTAATGGTGTTCTACTTTAACCCTGAATTCAAAATTGAGCCCATCATCTCCCTGATAACATTTTCTTAGGGAATCATATTTAATTGTGGATTAAGGCCAATCTCAGCATCCTTTGCCCTGTGTCTATGTTTTTAAGGCTATGGGATGCTACCTGAGCTGGAATCCAGTAATGCTCCCTTTCTTCTTGATTTGCAATGTATAAAACAAAACTACAAACTCTATCAAAAGGAATATCAATCCTTAATCTAGTAAAAATAAAAGATGTCCGTGAAAAGAGGGCATAGATTTTCCATAAAACAACTTACTTCATCTTCCTGTGTAAATGTACAGTACTTTTATTTGGTAATTGCACAAAATGAAGTAATTTATAATACTGGCTCAGATCCATTGTCCTAAAACTTTGCCTCTCAGTAATGGTATTGACGGCACTGAGCACATTAATACCAGGATAATGACTAACGATCTTAAATTCTTTCTGGCTTCCTTCAATTTATTTATAATATTTTAAAAATTTCTCTTAACAGATTCTGAGGATGAGACCCAGTGAATGGTCAGAAGTGTGTGAAATCTCCTGCTTTTTGCTTCAGTTTTGTGTTTGTATTTAACAGTTTATGGTGGAAGTGAGCAATTTTATTCCTGCTTCGGAACCACAACATATATATATCAACTTACAATATTCGTTACACTTCTGCAGGGAGTTTTATGAAAAACTAGAACTAAAAAAATAGAATTAATCTAATTTTGGGGTTCCAGAATCATGATCTATCTTGCTTTCTGTCTGTCTTTTAGCTCCTGCTGCAGTTTTCCTCCAGTGATCTTCAATAGATGCAGAGAGCTTGTCTTTAACCAAAATATAAGTAACATTATCTTTCTTTTATGCCTGTTCTGAAATTTTGTGACATATTGTCTGGTAACTAAAAGCTTGTCAAAGAAGATCTAACTATCCATTTTTAAGAATGTAAATGTGTTTGGCTTGCTCCATTATACTTCCACCCAATAACCATTCAAGGTGTCCTGTGGAATTGGGAGACCAATGTTCGCTGAATATCAAATGCACCAAGTTAATAGAACCTGGCCCCCTTGCTGCAATTCCCCAACCAGTGAGCTCTTGGTTTGAACAGTGATATATACGGCAATCAATAAAAGGCTTTTCGGTATTTTAAGTGTTCAAGAGTCTTGGAAATGGTAGTTTTTTTAACTGAGATATTTTTGCTGATACTTGGAGTATCCTCCTCTCACAAATTTGATAACAATTTTGTTATGGCAAGAATTTAATATTACTTTTGAAGTGGTCCCAAGTCTTGACAATTATTAATTAATCTCCTTTTAAGTACACATTCAACTTTTATTCCTTCATCCTTTCGCAATTTTGAAGTGGTTAATATGAAAATTGGTACTTTCTAAAATTATTTCCTCCCCTTCACTCTCAAGTTTTCAAACCATGGTTGTTCATGACATAACACAACTGTATCTCTTTATCTTTCATCGTTTACCTTGATATTTCAATTTAAATGAAACTCTATTAGCTAGTCTAGTGGAACAATCTGCACCCATTCAATCCTTCAAGAATTTCTCATAAAGTTTTTTTTGGAAGGAAATTTGAATTCTTTGAGCCTATATTCTAAAATGCATTGTGCATTGAAGAATACATTCCTTGTTTTTATGCTATTGACCCTATGACTAGGACATTGGGTAGAGAACAGAGAAGGTAGTTTTAATGAAGATAAGTTTGATATGAGATCAGAAGGATCTCAATTGTCTGAAATAAATCATGGCATCTCTGATGTTTGCGGGAACACAATGGGAAATTGTTAAAAATCTAAATTTTGCTATTGATTGAATGTTAGTTTAAGTTCCAATAAAACATACTGTACCTTCCTTTTGATAGGAAATTGTAAAGCCGAGTCTATTCCGATATAGAACTTGCTATTAGCAAGAAATTTAAAACAAATACAGTAGATCTATTAAAAAGGCCAAGGAAGAGCAAGAGACTGAATTTTAACAACATTAAATATGATTAGATATAAAAACACATGGTGTTTATGTTGTACTAGAATGGTCATATCCTCAGACATTGATTTATTTTTGTAATGAGCCTGTTGCTGCGTTTTGGATTTTAATTTTGTTCTGCAAACTCAGTGATAAACTAAGGCTTGAAATGTTTGAAAGCTGCATTAATATTTGCACTAAGGGCAGAGATCTATACTGAGCTCCCACGGTTCAAGGACAAAAGAATGTTTGAGCCAGATGGAAAGAAACAGGAATTTGAATCTTCTTTGATCTTCAGAATTTGAAAACTGAATTACATCAGTTAGGTTGGTATTATACAGGGATTCTAAAAGCAAAATCCCTGAGAATATATATTAGAAAATAGAGGTTTGATTGAATATAGGGAAAAGATATGACACTTCCTTAATTTCACAAGAGCTGGCTTTGAAATGTTTAATAAAATTCCGCATGGCATTGTTGATGTTTGCTAAGTTACTTAAGAGCTCCTATAAAATTTGGTTTGTAGTTTTATGCAGTTTTGTAAGGTCATCTATTCAGCAACTCTAAAGTAGGATTTGTAATGTATTCATAGTGGTTTAGCATTATTATACATTTATTCTTTTGTTCTAATGAAAAAGATATAATCTTATTTGATCCAAATGTAACATGAGAGATCTGAGAGTATTTATAAAATTAATCCTGGTAGAAATAGGCAGTCTTTGTTCTCCAGCTCCCCCAGTTTGGTCTTTAAAATGTTAGTAATAGTTAGTGGTGTTTGAGCAACTCCAATCAGTGTTGATCTTAGTCTGAAGATTGACCTTAGATCAAAATTAAATTAAAAGTCTATCCTACCTCCTAAAGATGACCCTGAAGATGCTGTTATGCTTTGGAGGGCTATGGATGTTGCATACATTTAGGACTGAGGTCAGTAAAGTTGGTGAGTTGTTAGAGTTTGAGACATATGATCTACTCCTACTCCTCTTGCTTGTGTTTTTACATTTGTGTTAAGGATTGAACATTCCCATTTACCATAATATATCTAATTGTGTCCATCCTGCATTTTCCAGATCTTTCATTACACAGGAACACAAGAAATAGAACCAGAACAAGGCCATTTACTCCCTTTTGCCTGCTGTTCCATTCAGTGAGGTCATGGCTGATCTTTTACTTCTGTGCCACTTTCCTTCACTGAGCCCATATCCTTTATTTCCTTAATATCTAAAAATTGTTGGATAGTCTGACTAAGTCTCCACAATCTTCCTAGATGAAGAATTCTGGAGATACTGTGGGGTGGGGGGTAAGGGGAGGAATGGGTTGAAAATGCCTTCTTACCTCAGTCCTGAACCGGTAACAAATTATTTTGTGAGTGTCCAAAAAAGCTGGATGAACTCAGCAGGTCGGGCAGCATCCGTTGAAAGGAGCAGTCAACGTTTCGGGTAGAGACCCTTTGTCAGGACTAAAGAAGGAGGAGGCAGGGGCCCTATAAAGAAGGTGGGGGGAGGGTGGAAAACCAATCAGAGGAAAGATCAAGGGGTGGGGGAGGGGATAGGCAGGAGAGGTGAAGAAGGAATCTAAGGGGAAAGCACTATGGGTAGTAGAAGAAGGCAGAGTCATGAAAGGTGATAGGCAGCTAGAAGAGGAGACCGAGTGAAGGTGGGATGGGGGAAGGGAATTACCCAAAGTTGGAGAATTCAATGTTCATACCAAGGGGCTGGAGACTACCATGATGAGGCCAAACTTCGGTTGGAGAAACAACATCTCATCTACCGTCTGGGTAGTCTCCAGCCCCTTGGTATGAACATTGCATTCTCCAACTTTGGGTAATTCCCTTCCCCCATCCCACCTTCACTCTGTTTCCTCTTCTAGCTGCCTATCACCACTAATGACTCTGCCTTCTTCTACTACCCATAGTGCTTTCCCCTAGATTCCTTCTTCACCTCTCCTGCCTATCCCCTCCCTGCTTCCCCTCCCCCACCCCTTGATCTTTCCTCTGATTGGTTTTCCACCCTCCCCCCAACTTCTTTATAGGGCCCCTGCCCCCTCCTTCTTTAGTCCTGATGAAGGGTCTTGACCCAAAATGTTGACTGCTCCTTTCAGTGGATGCTGCTGATCTGCTGAGTTCATCCAGCTTTTTTGTATGTCTTGATTTGACCACAGCATCTGCAGTGCACTTTGTGTTTACTATTTTGAGAGTGTGATCCTTGGTTCTAATACACCAGAGCCTCAGGAAGACATCAACTCTATATCTATCATGCCAAGTCCACCCCCCAAAGAAAAATTAGTTTTGTGTATCTGCCAAGTTGATGCCAGTTCTGTGCTACCTTTAGGATCTGGGTTGAGCTATTTCACAGAAGACTATAATGGTCCAGCCTGAAGACTTTCATTCCCTTACCTGGCCTCGGTTGAATTTGGATCTAAGTGATAAAGAGCTTGTTTCTCAATAACCAGATACCCTGATTTATGGACATTATGGCCCAGAAATTCATTTTTACCAATTTTTGGACACTAAAATGGTGAAGGCATATGGTTAAATTACCAGACTAGAAAGGGCCTAGATTCAACAATCCAGAGATTTAGGTTCAAATCATACCTTTGCAGCTGTGGAATTAATTTTCAGTCTAGGAGTTGTCATTACGGCCATGACCACAAAGCCATTGGATTGTTAAAATAGCAATCTATTTGATTTGTGTCTAAAGGGAGAAAATCTGCATCTCCCACCTCATAAATTACTCCAGACCCAGTTAGACTGATTCTTAAAGGCTCACTGAAATGATCCAGAGAAACAATTCCTTTAAAGTCAGTTGACAATGTTGGATCTTGGGTATTTTGGAGAATAATTGCTGGCTTCTCTAATGGTGGCCTGATCCTGAGAAATAAATAAATAATAGAAATAAAATCTTCCTAATGCTGTTTAAAAGCACCCATGAAACATTAATTTGAAAACACTGCTAGTGGACTTCCAAAAAATAAACAAATATGTTTAAGGATCAGGAGGTATTAGGGATCAAATTTCCTGCACTTGTAGTTTCTCTGACAGTTCTGATCTTCAGAAATGGCCCTTAACGGCTCACAACACAATAATCCAGCAACTTTGCTGCTGAGGACTGTTGGCTAGGAATGATTACATAATTGTGTGATAGCAGGGGTGGTAGTTATTGTAGGAGAGCAAATGAAGTTGCACAAGCTCCTGAAGAACAGTACATGCAGGAGGTACCTTCCTTACATGCTTAGTTGCCAGGGGAAGGTGTTTATAAAGACATGTGACCCCTTTTTGCCTGTCTATACTTTTAAGTGAATGCAACATAGACAAATGTCCCTCAATGTGAGTGCAGAAGTGTCTTGACAATGCAGAAGTAAGCAACAAAGTGTCGTATGTGGATGGCAGTCTGCATCCTGAGAATGAGAGTGATCCTGAATTTGACTTTCTGAGCAATACAGAGTGAAGTTTTACTTGAGAATTTTGGAAATCACAAATTTAATTGAGGAACACCTTTGGAAGAGTAGATGTTCCTCTTGCTGTAGGTGTTGATTAGAAGCTACATCCGTGTGTGGAAAAGGTTTTGGGTGCCACCTCCTTTATCAGATGTCAGTCATCAGCTTGTCACTCATTTTCTGATCTAACAGAATGTTACCACATTGTTTTCAAGATTTCTTTGTCATTTAATTTTGATGGAGGAAGTTGGTGAGAAGTGTAATAACTGGGATTCCTGTCAGGATCAGTCTACTTCAGTTCTATAGGTATCATCTTATGATTGAAGGTAAAATATGTCTAATGCTTTGAATAACATTCGGTTTGAGCATCATTAAAAGCTGGTTCTTCCAGGAGGAATGGCATTTACCTCCAGTGCATGGGAGGGATGTGACCAGTCCTGATATTTGTCAATATTCAGCTGTTTTCCTTGGTGCTGTGCTGGTGCTTCCAGGCCTATGTTTTCATTGTTTGAAGAATGATTTAAGCAAGAATTCCCACTTTTTCTCTAAGCTTTTGCATTCATGTTCAACACCTAAATGTGACGACTTTTCTTGCAGGCAACTTAAAAGGAGACTTGAAGGATTTTTAAAAAAATACTCTGCGGGATCTAATAGTTTCCATAGGATTTAATTTTCATTTATTACTATTGTAACCCACTTCCTTTCTCATATTTATAGTATGTATTTTTGTGAAAGGAGTGTTTGTATAAATATTATGTTGAATAAAATCATTTTGGAAAAAAATAGATTTTCCTTGTCTTTAGTATTTCTGTTATTTTTCACCAATGATAGATAACTCTTTTAATGATCCATGGGATCTGGAAGTCACTGAATATGTCTGAGAATATGGAGATAAACCACAGTCTTGAATTGCTGCTATCTTGGTTAGGATCCTGCATTACTGTCCTGTGGAAATAAGAATTGAACCTGGTGACAAAGGGTTAGTAATAAAATTTAAAATCAGTTTGGTGAGCTACTTGGAGTAGGACTTGAGGGTAGTGAATTTCTCATGTACCTACAGCATTTGTTAAGTGGTGGAGGTTGCAGGTTTGGGTTTAAGAGGCCATGGAGTTCTGTTCAGGCCCACTACTATAGCCACTGAAAAGGAGTGAATGTTTAAGGTGGAGTGCAAGGTTTTTTTTGGCTAGCATTGATCTTGTTTTTATTGCTTTGAAACTGCTTTAATCTATCATGGTGAAGAATATATATTCTTGGACAGAGAAAGACTTTGGGGGCTTGGGAGGTAAGTCACTTGTCATGACATTTGACCTGTTGTGCATGAACACTGACCTGTTCTTGCAGCCTTGACATTTTATCAGCTTGGTCTGTTAGAGATTTTAAGTGAACTTGTATGCTAGTAAATAAACTTGATGGTAATAGCACTAAATATCATGGAATGGTAGTTAAACTGTAAAACTTTTTCCTTTTGGAGACAATCAATGCCTTACACTTGCTGCAGAAATGTCAGATGTGCACCTCAGCCCAGGTCTAAATGTTATTCAAGATTTACAGGAAGTGAGCATGGACTATCTTATTATTTGGATTATTAAAGAGATCATGATAAAGAGAGGATCACTGATGAAGCATGTTAAGTAGGTAGGCCTAGACACTGCATTGAGAAACACTTGCCACATTCATAGGTATTTGGGGCACAGAAAGAGACCATTTGGCACAGTGTTTGTTTGAAAACAAGCTCCCCACTAACCAGCGCATGGCTAGTGGCCTTTCGACTACTTTTAAATGGGATGAGAGTTTCTGGCTCAACTGCGTTTTTAGACTGTGAGTTCCAGACTCGTATCCTTTGATTTTTTTTTCTCTGTCTCTCTTGCTCTCGTAATCTTACTATCAATGACCTTAATTTGGTGCCCTGTGCCTTCCTTTGTTCTCTTTACAAACTTGTCAATTGTCTCCCTTGTGCCTCCTCCTCCATTTCAAAGAAAACAAACTCTGTCTATCCTATCTCCATAGCTAAAATTTCCAAGTTGCAATAACATCCTTATTAATCTCTACATCATCTCTAGTGCAAACAGATCTTTTCTATAATTTCATGATATAAACTGCAATAGTTTCTTAATCTGTGTTGTATACCAGCTGTAGCAGAACTTCCCTACTCTTGTATTGTCTTAACTAATAAAGGTTTTCTGATATTTAACTATTTTATCAATCTACCTTTAAGGATCTGTGGACATAACAGTCCAAGGTCTCAGTGTCCCTTCACACCTTTCAGTGTTGTCTCAATCACTGTTTTGCCTTATTAGACCTCCTGAAGTGCATTACATCACACTTTTCTGGACTGAATTTGTTGGCTAACTGACCAGAGCATCTAAATCTTCCTGCTGTCTAAAACTTTCTTTCTCACTTTCACTGTCAAATTATATGTACATATTTTCTAATCGCCTACAAATTTCTTTATCGTGAAAGTTGCATTTAGGATTTAGTGTTTAATATATATTACAAAAAAAACATAGAACCAAGCAATGACCCCTAAGGAGCTACACTGGTTCCAGTCACTAGAACAGCTGATTATCATTATCCTTTGCTTCCAGACACTCAGACAATCTTGGATTCAATTTGATATTCTCCCTTGGGTTCCACTGGCTTTTACTTTTCCAACCAGCCTGCCATATGGGATCCTGTCAAAAGTCGTGCTAAAATCCACATAGACTACATCAAACACACTACCCTCCTTGATTGTCCTGAAAATGTTTTTGTTTGCCTTTTGGGAAATCGATGTTCACTATGCTTGATTATTCTTTGCTTCTCTAAATAGAGATTTATACTATCCCTCAATGAAATATAATAATGTGCCCACCAGCTAGGTTAAACTAACTGATCCACAAGTACTTTGTTTATTCCTTCCTCATTAGCAAGTCTCCACTTGCCTGGCATGATTCCTATTACCAGGGAGAAGTTAAAAATTATGGTCAGAAACTCAGCAATTTCCTCCCTTCTGCAGCATCTGGAAGGGGTGATTGATTTTCAAGAACCATTTTTGTAGCTTAATTTAAGAAACAGGCCCCTTGACCCACAACGTCCATGTCGACTATCTATATTAATCGTATTTATTGGCACTTAGTTCTAGCCTTTTCTGCCTTTGCAATTCAAGTGCTCAACTAGATGTTACTTATCAACCATTCCCTGGTTTAAAAGTATTTCCTCAGATCCCCTTTAAGCTGCTTATCCTTGCCCTGATAGGCTTCAATTACTTAAAAAGTTCATTTTAGCCTTCACTTTTCTCTTTAGAAAGAAATGTAAAGATGACAGGTGAATATGCTTGTAGGCGATGGTCCAATAATGGAAGAAGTGATGCATTGGGAACATTTTAGTGACAGTATTCTGGAAAGTTTGCCATCACTGTGATATTGACCTGCATTATTCTTCCCTGGAGTCCTGAACTCCTGGAACTTATTTGACTTTGCTAGTCTTTCCTGTTTTCATTTCTATCTGTCTTATCTCAATCAGCTTTTTGAACATTCTGTCTTATAAATTCCTCTGATTAATCTTACAATACTTCCCTTTTTCTAGTGTATTCCTATCTGTGTGTGTTTGTTTTACTGTCCCCCACATTTCCCTTATTAAATTCCTTTTCGATTACTGTTGATCTTTAACATTGCCCATTCTGGATAAGAGGTCAACAATGAAATTTGTTCTCCTCAGACATATTCTGACCTGCTGAGTATTTCATTATCATCACTGCTCCTTTGAACTTTCCTCTATTTTCCCATGTCCAAATTATGTTTGGCTACAAATTCCTCTTCCTTGTTGTGTTGAAATGGAGGCCCAGCATAAAACCTCCTACTCTTATTCACGCCAAGGATCCAAATACTGAAATTACTCAGTTGGCAAAATTCCCTTCAGCCTACATTCTTAAGTCTATCAAATAGTCCTAAAGAGCAAAACCCTGATTCAAATCAAATATCTTTTCATTTTGTCTGTAATGAACATCAAATTACAAACCTTTCATTTAGACCAGAACAACCTTTTCTTTTACTAATTGCTTTATGATGTTGAAGTGAGATTGGAGTCATTTGTTGCTTAGACTCTAAGGGTGACAGGTTAGCTTTGCTGAAGGATGTTCAGAACTTTTATGACACTATCACAGTTTTTATAATCATTTTTTAGCTCACAAGTAAGACTATAAAACATTGGAACAGAATTAGGACATTCAGCCCATCAAGAATGCTCCACCATTCCATCATGGCTGATTTATAATCCCTCTGAACCACATTGTCCTTCCTTCTCCTTGTAATCTTTGATGCCCTTACTAATCAAAAACCTATCAACCTCCATTTTAAATATACCCAATGACTAGGCCTCTACAGCCATCTGTGGCAATGAATTCCACAGATTCACTACCGTCTGGCTAAAAGAATTCCTCCTCATCTTTTTCCAAAGGGACATTCTTCTATTCTGAAATTGTACCCTCTGGTCCTAAACTCCCCCAAATAAGTCATATTGACTTAAATTTCACAACTTATTGTGTGGAATATTAACTCTTCAGGGAAGAATAAGAATAGGTAACTATGCATCATGATCTTTTATTACCAAACAATGGATCAGCCTGATATGTGAGGGAATAAATAAACAATAACCCTTTGGAATGACTGTTCATTAAAACTGCTGTAGCTGGAAATCTGAATTTGGAAAATGTTGGAAACACTCAGGAGATCAGGCAGGATTGATGGAAGGTAAAAAACAAGTAATGTTTCAGGTATTATCAGACTTTATCAGAACTGGGAAAAGAAAAAACAAGTTAGTTTTTAGTAGTAGAGAAGGTGGAAGAGGGCTGGGTAGAATAAAAGGTATATCTTTGGAAAGGTAAGAATGTTGTGTATTTAATATTTCAGTAATGTTAGAGTAATCTTGTATATATATATAAAATTTGATTAAGCATACTTGTTCATGTAAATAATTAATTATGGTTTATATGTAAAAATACATACATTAATTGCCTACATCATTACCAAATGATAAATGCCATACTCTACCAAATGATAAATGCTTGAAGTAAACTTGAAGTTACACCCGTATTTTTGGACTCCCCTGCCTTCCTTGGAATTAACTTAATGTTTTGAAGTAATAAAACATAACATTGGTGACAAGGTATTTTTAAAACGAACTGGCGATGGCTACCAACATTTTGCAACACAGCGAGACGTCCGAACTTAAAAAAAGAGCATGCAACAGCGAGTAGACAGCCCAGCACATGGAGGCAGTCGAGGTTTATGCAAAAAGCAGTGCAGCAAATATTTCTCGAAAGGAAAGAAACAATCCAGATTTTTAAAAAAAATCAGAAAACAGAAGAATTCACGGGTTTATAAAGAGTGAGGGCTGTGTGATAATAATCATTAAAAAAGCAGAAATGGCTGGCTACATTAGAGAGATAGATGAATTTGGTTATACAATAGGTAATTAGCTCACTTATACTGAACAATTGGAACAGTATTATGAAGCGAATGAAATAGCCAATGAGAAGCAAGTGCCAATTCTGCTGAGTTTGTTGGGTTTAAAGGCATACAGTTTGCTTCAAAGTTTGACTGCTCCAATCAAACCATCAGAATAAGGTTTGCTGCTATTGTCAAAGTGAAGCAGGAACACTTAGAACCGAAGCCATTGTTGATTGCAGAACACTTCAGGTTTCATATGCAGAATCAAAAGAAAGGGGAGCCCATTCCAGCAGCTCAATTGAAGAGATTGTCTGGCCATTGTCAGTTTGATAATGGTCTTAATGATACACTCGGAGATCATTTAGTTTCTGGAATCTTAAAAAGAAGTATTCAAAAATGGCTCCTAACTGAAGCACAGCTTTCATTTAAAAGAGCAGTGGAAATCGTTGTTTTCAGTGGAAACCACAGAGTTGCAAATGTGTTGCAGTCAGGAATGAAAGTGAGCATGAATAAAATGCAGCCTCTAAACAGAAACCGACATGGTTGAACGAGTTGTGTGTGGTTGTCCTGACGAAGGGATTTGGCCCAAAACGTCGACAATACTCTTTTCCATAGATGCTGCCTGCTGAGTTCCTCCTGCAATTTGTTGCTTGGGTTTCCAGCATCTGCAGATTTTCTCTTGCTTGAAATTGTGTTATTGTTGTGACAGGGCTTACATACACCAAACAAATCAGATTTAAAGGCGAAATGTGCAGAAAATGCAACAAAGTAGGACACATACAAAGAGCATATTTGGCAGACAAAAATTAAGTGTCTACATAAGGAAGAGAAAATACTCAAAGGTCAAAATGCGATTTCAAAAGAGTACTAATTTGCATGTTGTTGATGAAAAATCTGATAATGATGAGAATGATACAGGACTGTGCAGCCTTGAGATTTAAAATGTAAAATTAATAATAGACAAGCAATATGGCTTACACCAGAAAAAATAGCAAATTAATTAAAATAGAATTGGACACTGGCTCTGCTGCTTCAGCCATTCCACAAAATGAGTTTGAACAGCTTTTCAAAGATACCAAACTGAAGCCTGCAGATTTCCAGCTAAGAATTTATTCTGGAGAAAACATAACTCCCATGGCAATAACATTGGTAACTGTGAACTACAACAACCAACAAGCCACAATGAGCTTGTAGGTTCATATCCTCACAATGCTGGTCCTCCTTGTGGTAAAAACAGGAGCACCACCATTGTGGGGATGTGAACTACAACTTGATTGGAGATTCATTCACAATTTGCAGGCCACATTCCTTGTAATAAAGCCAACTAAAAGTGACTTTAAAAATGTACTGAATGATGCCACAACTGTCTGAACCGAACAGCATGAACCACTGCCTAAACAGAGGACAAGCAGGTGTTGGTGTTTGTGCCTCTGCTTGGAAAACATATTGGACCCATGAAGGACCATGTTGCTTAGAGGAATCATAAAAGTGACAAAAGCATTGGTCCAACTAGAACAGTTTTTGTAGGCAATGTATCTGAGAAAGCTTCTGATATGTTAATTAGGCAGTTACTTGCAAAATGTACTTTGGTTTTAAGCTGGAAGAGTTCAATGACCTTCAGGGAAGTTGCAAGCTGTTGGCTTTTGTGAGTATAAAGAACTAGGATCTACTCTGAGTGCATGAAGGTTATTGCATGAAATTCAAGTGTGAGACAAAAAGAAGATGCAAAGACCAGAGATGAGCTGGATGACAGGGGATTTGTCAGATGACGCTGTGAATGAGGAAACCAAAAGGAGATATTGAATCATAAAGGGAGCAATAGAAGGATTAATAAGAGAATACTCCAGTGAACTAAATGCTCCTTCCCAAGATCAAGATGCCCAAACTACAAGAAGGAAAACATAGAAACACAGAAACATAGAAAACCTACAGCACAATACAAACCCTTCAGCCTACAAAGTTGTGCCAAACATGTCCCTACCTTAGAAATTATTAGGCTTACCCTTAGCCCTCTATTTTTCTAAGCTCCGTGTACCTATCCAAAAGTCTCTTAAAAGACCCTGCCGTATCCGCCTCCACCACCATTGCCGGCAGCCCATTCCATGCACTCACCACTCACTGAGTAAAGAATTTACCCCTGACATCTCCTCTGTACTTACTCCCCAGCACCTTAAGCCTGTGTCTTCTTGTGGCAACCATTTCAGCCCTGGGAAAAAGCTTCTGACTATCCACACAATCAATGCCTCTCATAATCTTATACACCTCTAACAGGTCACCTTTCATCCTCCGTCACTCCAAGAAGAAAAGGCCGAGTTCACTCAACCTATTCTCTTAAGACATGGTCCCCAATCCAGGCAACATCCTTGTAAATCTCCTCTGCATCCTTTCACATCTTCCACATCTGTCCTGTAGTGAGGCGACCACAACTGAGTACAGTACTCCAAGTGGGGTCTGACCAGGGTCCTATATAACTGCAACATTACCTCTCGGCTCCTAAATTCAATTCCACGATTGAGGAAGGCCAATACACCATATGCCTTCATAACTATAGAGTCAACCTGTGCAGCAGCTTTGAGTGTCCTATGAACTTGAACCACAAGATCCCTCCGATCCTCCACACTGCCAGGAGTCTTACCATTAATACTATATTCTGCCATCATATTTGACCTACCAAAATGAACCACTTCTGGGTTGAACTCCATCTGCCACTTCTCAGCCCAGTTTTGCATCCTATCAATGTCCCGCTGTAACCTCTGACAGCCCTCCACACTATCCACAACACCTCCAACCTTTGTGTCATCATCAAACTTACTAACCCATCCCTCCACTTCCTCATCCAGGTCATTTATAAAAAGCACAAAGAGTAAATGTCCCAGAACAGATCCCTGAGGCACTCCACTGGTGACCAACCTCCATGCAGAATATGACCCGTCTACAACCACTCTTTGCCTTCTGTGGGCAAGCCAGTTCTGGATCCACAAAGCAATGTCCCCTTGGATCCCATGCCTCCTTACTTTCTTAATAAGCCTTGAATGGGGTACCTTATCAAATGCCTTGCTGGAATCCATATACACTACATCTACTGCTCTTCCTTCATCAATGTATTTAGTCACATCCTCAAAAATTTCAATCAGGCTTGAAAGGCACGACCTGCCCTTGACAAAGCCATGCTGACTATTCCTAATCATATTATATCTCTCCAAATGTTCATAAATCCTGCCTCTCAGGATTTTCTCCATCAACTTACCAACCACTGAGGTAAGATTCACTGGTCTATAATTTCCTGGGCTATCTCTACTCCCTTTCTTGAATAAAAGAACAACATCCACAACCCTCTAATCCTCTGGAACCTGTCCTGTCCCCATTGATGATGCAAAGATCATCACCAGAGGCTCAGCAATCTCCTCCTTTGCCTCTCATAGTAGCCTGGGGTACATCTCATCCAGTCCCGGTGACTTATCCAACTTGATGCTTTCCAAAAGCTCCAGCACATCCCCTTTCTTAATATCTACATGCTCAAGCTTTTTAGTCTACTGCAAGTCACTACTATCACCAAGATCCTTTTCCATAGTGAGTACTGAAGCAAAGTATTCATTAAGTACCTCTGCTACTTCCCCCGTTTCCATACATACTTTCCCACTGTCACACTTGATAGGTCTTATTCTTTCACATCTTATCCTCTTGCTTTTCACATACTTGTAGAATGCCTTGGGGTTCTCCTTAATCCTGCCCGCCAAGGCCTTCTCATGGCCCCTTCTGGCTCTCCTAATTTCCTTCTTAAGCTCCTTCCTGTTAGCCTTATAATCTTCTAGATCTCTAACATTACCTAGCTCTCTGAACCTTTTTTAAGCTTTTTTCTTCTTGACTAGATTTATTACAGCCTTTGTGTACCATGGTTCCTGTACCCTACCATAACTTCCCTGTCTCATATCTATGCAGAACTCCACACAAATATCCCCTGAACATTTGCCACATTTCTTCCGTACTTTTCCATGAGAATATCTGTTCCCAATTTAAGCTTCTAATTTCTTGGCTGATAGCCTCATAATTCCCCTTACTCCAATTAAACACTTTTCTAACTTGTCTGTTCCTGTCTCTCTCCAATGCTATAGTAAAGGAGATAGAATTATGATCACTATCTCCAAAATGCTGTCCCAGTGAGAGATCTGATATCTGACCAGGTTCATTTCCCAATACCAAATCAAGTACAGTCTCTCCTCGTGTAGGCTTATCTACATATTGTGTCAAAAAACCTTCCTGAACACACCTGACAAACTCCACCCCATCGAAACCCCTTGCTCTAGGGAGATGCCAATCAATATTTGGGAAATTAAAATCTCCCATCATGACAACTCTGTTATTATTACACCTTTCCAGGATCTGTTTCCCTATCTGCTCCTAAATATCCCTGTTACTATTGGGTGGCCTATAAAAAACACCCAGTAAAGTTATTGACTCCCTTCCTGTTCCTAATCTCCACCCACAGAGACTCCGTAGACAATCCCTCCATGGCGTCCACCTTTTCTGCAGCCGTGACACTATCTCTGATCAACAGTGCCGCACCCCCACCCTTTTGCCTCCCTCCCTGTCCTTTCTGAAACATCTAAAATCTGGCACTTGAAGTAACCATTCCTGTCCCTGAGCCATCCAAGTCTCTGTAATGGCAACCACGTAATATCTGCAAGTACTGATCCACGCTCTAAGCTCATCCGCTTTGTTCACAACACTCCTTGCGTTAAAATAGACACATCTCAAACCTTCGGTCAGAGCGCGTCCTGTCTTTATCACCTGCCTATCCTCCCTCACACACTGTCTCCTAGCTTTCTCTATTTGTGAGCCAGCTGCCTCTTCCCCAGTCTCTTCAGGTTGGTTCCCACCCACTAACAATTCTAGTTTAAACTCTCCCCAGTAGCCTTAGCAAATCTCCCTGCCAGCATATTAGTTCCCCTGGGATTCAAGTGCAACCCGTCCTTTTTGTACAGGTCATACCTGCCCCAAAAGAGGTCCCAATGATCCAGAAATCTGAATCCCTGCCCCCTGCACCAATCCCTCAGCCACACATTTATCCTCCACCTCATTCTATTCCGATTCTCACTGTCGTGTGGCACAGGCAGTAATCCTGAGATTACTACCTTTGCGGTTCAGCTTCTCAACTTCCTTCCTAACTCCTTGCAGTCTTTTTTCAGGACCTGTTCCCATTTCCTACCTATGTCATTGGTACCAATATGTACCACGACCTCTGGCTGTTCTCCCTCCCACTGCAGGATATCTTGGACACGATCTGAAACATCCTAGACCCTGGCACCTGGGAGGCAAACTATCATCCGACTTTCTTTCCTGCGTCCACAGAATTGCCTGTCTGACCCCCTAACTAAAGAGTTCCCTATCACTACTACTGATGCACCATCAATAACTCTCGGAGACGTGAGGCAAGAGATAGGCTTTTATTAGCTGGAAGAGAGAGCACTATCAGCAGCAAGAAACCATCACACAACATCCTGGAGACTGAGGGAGGAGCAGTGCCTCCAATCGCTTTTATACCGGGGTCTGTGGGAGGAGCCACAGGAGCAGTCAGCGGGGGGGGGGGGGGGGCGTGTCCAGACAGGTATATGTAGTTCACCACATTCACCCCCCCTTTGTTTTAAAAGAGAGTCCCCATGGGGCGAAGTTTCTTACAAGTATATTTACAGATGAAGTCTATCAGGTGGTTGAATCTGTCGCTGTGATCTACGTAGCACCGGCGGTGATTGCACCGGTGCCGGTGGTGATTGCACCGGAGACGGTGGTTGTGCTGGTTCCGGCCTGACTTGAGGTGTCAGCCCATTAGGTGTCAGTGATCCCTCATGTGCGTACGAGACGCCCGGTATAGGAGTGTCGTGAGGAGTCTGTGTAGGGCTCGGTGTGCGTGGTGTCACCTCGGGTACAGGGTTCGTAGTTACCGTGGAGTGTTCAGGGTAGTGGTCTGCTGCTCCTGCGGGTGCTAGGTCGTGGACGGAGACCGTCTCCTCCCACCCATCAGGTAAGACCATGTAGGCATACTGGGGGTTCGCATGTAGAAGGTGAACCCTCTCGACCAGCGGGGAGTATTTATTGCTCCTCGCATGTTTCCGGAGCAGCACTGGCCCTGGGGATGTCAACCAAGCCGGTAGGGTGGTCCCAGTGGCAGACTTCCTGGGAAAAGAAAAGAGGCGCTCATGAGGGGTGGCATTGGTGGACGTACATAACAGGGAGCGGATGGAGTGGAGTGCCTCGGGGAGGACCTCCTGCCAGCGAGAGACCGGCAACCCCTTTGACTTAAGGACTAAAAGTGTGGCCTTCCACATGGTGGCATTCTCCCTCTCCACCTGTCCATTTCCCCGGGGATTATAGCTCGCAGTCCTACTAGTAGCAATGCCCCTAGCCAGCAGGTACTGGCACAGCTCATCACTCATAAACGAGGACCCTCTATCACTGTGGATATAGCAGGGATATCCGAACAGAGTGAAGAGCTGGCGCAGGGCTTTTATGATGGACGTGGCAGTGGTATCGGGGCAGGGGATGGCAAAGGGGAACTGCGAGTACTCGTCGATAATGTTGAGAAAGTAGACATTGCGGTTGGTGGAGGGAAGGGGGCCCTTAAAGTCAACACTCAGTTGCTCAAAGGGGCGGGTGGCCTTGATAAGTTGCGCCTTTTCAGGACGGTAGAAGTGCGATTTGCACCCAGCGCAGACTTGGCAGTCCCTGGTCATCGTCCTGATGTCCTCAAGGGAGAAAGGCAGGTTCCGGGCTTTCACGAAATGGTAAAATCGGGTGACCCCCGGGTGGCAAAGATCTGCATGGAGGGTGTATAGCTGGTCGAGCAGCGCGCTGGCACACGCTCCCCAGGATAGGGCATCAGGGGGCTCATTGAGCCTTCCAGGCCGGTACAGGATATAATAGTTGTAGGTGGAGAGTTCTATTCACCACCGCAAAACTTTTATCATTTTTGATTTTGCCCCGCTGTTGGTTGCTAAACATGAACGCAACTGAGCGCTGGTCGGTCAGCAAGGTGAACCTTTTGCTGGCGAGATAGTGCCTCCAGTGCCTAATAGCTTCCACTATGGCCTGGGCTTCTTTCTCCACCGTGGAGTGCCAAATTTCAGGGCCTTGAAGGGTTCGAGAGAAGAATGCTACTGGCCTGCCTGCCTGATTGAGGGTAGCAGCCAGCGCGAAGTCAGAGGTGTCACTCTCTACTTGGAAGGGAATGGTCTCGTCCACCGCATGCATCGTTGCTTTGGCAAAGTCCCCTTTAATGCGGCTGAAGGCCGCGTGGGCCTCGGCTGAGAGGGGAAATGCGGTGGACTTGACCAGGGGGCGGGCCTTGTCTGCGTAATGAGGGACCCATTGGGCGTAATAGGAAAAGAAGCCCAGGCACCATCTGAGGGCTCTGAGGGTGGTGGGAAGAGGGAGTTCTAACAGGGGGCGCATACGGTCGGGATCAGGGCCAATGACCCCGTTCTCCACGACATACCCAAGGATAGCAAGTCGGGTGGTACCGAACACACACTTGTCCCTGTTATAGGTAAGGTTCAGAGCTGTGGCCACTTGGAAAAATCGTTGGAGGTTGGTGTTGTGATCCTGCCAGTCGTAACCACAGATGGTGATGTTATCCAGATATGGGAACGTGGCCTTCAGTTGGCACTGGTCCACCATCCGGTTCATTTCCCTCTAGTAGACAGAGACACCATTCGTGACACCGAAGGGGACGCACAGGAAGTGATAGAGCCTGCCGCCCGCCTCAAAGGCGGTGTAGGGGCAGTCCTCCGGGCGGATGGGGAGCTGGTGGTAAGCGGATTTCAGATCTATGGTCGAGTACACCTTGTACTGAGCTATCTGATTGACCATATCCGTGTTGCGGGGTAGGGGGTACGCATCAAGCTGCGTGAACCTATTGATGGTCTGGCTATTAGTCCACGACCATCCTATTTTTCTGCCCGGTCCTAACAACAACCACCTGGGCCCTCCAAGGACTTGTGCTTGGCTCAATGATCCCCTCCCTGAGCAGCTGCTGCGCCTCCGACTGAATGAAGGCCCTGTCCCCCGCGCTGTACCTCGTGCTTTTAGTTGCCACAGGTTTACAGTCGGGGGTCAGGTTGGTGAACAGCGGTGGGGGAGGGATCTTGAGGGTGGAGAGGCTGCAAGTGGTGTCAGTAGCGCAGCTGTCGGCATGGTGCTGGGTGGGATGTGCAGGTTGTTATGTGTGTGTGGTCAGTAGTGGGGTATATGACGAAGTCCCACAAAACTGAGGATTCCTGACAGTGAGTGGTGGGAGGGGCCCGTCATACGCTATTGTCACACTTTTTAGGTGGCTCTGCAAGTCCAGCCCCAATAGCACAGGCGCACACAGTTGAGGCATGACTAGTAGCACAAAGTTCCGATATTCTGTGCCCTGCACCACCAATGTCGCTACACAACCCACCCGGATGTCTGCGGAATGCGACCCAGAAGCCATGGTGACTCTCTGGCTTACCGACTGTGTCACGAGTCTGCAGTGTTGCACCGTGTCCGGGTGAATAAAACTGTGTCAAACAGGCAGCTAGTCCTGCGCCCCTCCACCAGGATGTCCATCATTGACCTTGCAAGCTGGTGTGGGGCGCTTTGGTTGAGGGTTACGGAGGCAAGAGTTGAATCGCCATCTTGCTGCCCAGTAAGCACCCGTGGGTTGGAGGCGGGTCGAGGTGGCGCCGACAAAGATGGCCGCCCTCATGCCTCGCACGAGGCGGGCAGGCAAGATGGCGGCAACCAAGATGGCGACCCCCATGCCTCGCACGCGGCGCTGCTCGACCCTGCTCGTGGTTTAGACTTACAGACATTGGCGAAATGGCCCTTCTTTCCGCAGCTGGAGCAGGTAGCTTCTCGGGCCGGGCAGCGTTTTCGGGGGTGCTTTTTGAGTCTGCAGAAGTAACACTGCATGGACTTGTGACTGGCAGCAGCTGTGGTCGATTCGCTGGAGGGTTGTGGGGAGTTCATGGACTCGCGAGTGGCAGCAGCAGAGGTCGATTGGCCGGGTGGCGGGGTCTGCGGCATCCACGGGGCCAGCAGGAGATTGCACGGCTGGGCAGCGTCAGCGTTGTGCAGAGCAGCCTCCAGCGTATCGGCCAGCTCGATCGCCGAGCGTAAGGTAAGATCGGCATTTTCCAGCAGCCACTGGCGCACGTACACTGACCTGATCCCCATAACGAAGGCGTCTCGTACCAGGAGCTCTGCATGCTGTTCTGCCATCAGTCCCCTGCAGTCGCAGGCCCGCACAAGTGTCTGTAGGGCTCGGACAAACTCAGCGCTCGACTCTCCTGCCCACTGCCGTTGCGTCGCTAAGCGATGTCTTGCGTAGACGGTGTTCACCGGCCGCAGGTACTGTCTTTTGAGGGCGTCCAGTGCCCCTTGGTAGGTCGGTAGGTCTCTGATGAGGGAGTATACCCTCGGACTGACCTTGGAGAGGAGGATTTTGTGCATGATAGCAGGCTCAGTCACGGGAATCTCTTCCAGGTATGATTGGAAGCATGCAAGCCAGAGTTCAAAGGCAATAGCTGCTTCTGGAGCTTGGGGATCAATGTCCAATTTTTCCAGACGTAAAATACTCTCCATGTTTTAAACTTCCAGCTAATAAAATTGATGCACCATCAATAACTCTCGGAGACATGAGGCGAGAGATAGGCTTTTATTAGCTGGAAGAGAGAGCACTATCAGCAGCAAGAGACCATCACAGAACATCCTGGAGACTGAGGGAGGAGCAGTGCCTCCAATCGCCTTTATACAGGGGTCTGTGGGAGGAGCCACAGGAGCAGTCAGCGGGGGGGGGGGGGCCTGTCCAGACAGATATATGTAGTTCACCACAACTGCCTTCCTCTTCCTTTCCCTACCTTTCTGAGTCACAGGGCCAGACTCTTATTGTCAAACAGGAGTACTTATTGTCAAGGGGTACAGCCACAGGGGCACTCTCTAGTACCTGACTCTTCCCCTTCCCCTTCCTGACTGTGACCCACTTGCCTGTCTCCCATGGCCCTGGTGTGGCCACCTACCTTTCACTCCTCTCTATTACCTCCTCGCACTCCCTGACCAGGTGAAGGTCATCAAGCTGCATCTCCAGTTCCCTAACTCGGGAGCATGGAGCCCTTAGGAGCTGCAGCTCAACACACCTGGTGCAGATATGGCCGTCCGGGAGGCTGGCAGACTCCAGGACCTCCCACATCTGACACAGAGCACAGAAAACTGGCCTTACACACATACTACCTCCTTTCCACAAATAACACAGGTAAACCTACCTTGCCTCATCCCGTTACCGTCTAAGCCCTTTGAGTCAAAGCCCTGTCACTCTGCTGCCTCTCACTCCACTGACCGCTGGATATGGCGGTCTTCTTTTTAGAAAAGGAAGAAGAAATATGGCTACTGCTATCAAAACCACTTTCTGCAGTTTCAGAGTCAACTCCTACAACTGGACGGAGGAGACTCTAGAACCTGAGATTGTTTTACATTGACAAGTCTCACCTGATAAGCAGCGTGATCCCTCTTGTCAGGAAAGACATTATCCTACAAGAATAAGAAATCCTCCATAGCGATTAAATCTTAAAGCTTGAATGGGACAATTTAAAATTTACTATGCTGTGGATGTCTATATATAGTAGTTGCATTATATATCATACTGTGAATATAGTTGCGATGCATTCTATATTGAGTTGGAGTATATAGCTAAGTAGGGAGGAGAGTTTTGCATTAATATTTCAATAATATTTGAATAATCTCGATTATGTATTGTTTAATTAAGCATTCTTGTTCATTTAAATCATGAATTACAGGTTATATGTAGAAGTACATTAATTACCTACGTCATCACATTAGCACCTTATATGTGCACGGCTAACTTAAAGTAAACTTAAAGTTACACCTGTATTTTTAGACTCTCCTGCCTTCCTTTGATTTAGTTTAATGTTTTGAAGTTACAAACATAACAGAGACCAACGGGTTCATTTGGCAATTGGAAGCACATTATGTTTTTTTAATCTGTGTTGTGCTGTTAACAGCAAGTGTTTCCAGGAGGGTAAGTCAAATCATGGATGGATGATTGGCAGAATTGGTTGATGCTGAATTTGTAATGGGTTGTTAAGCATGTGAGGAACCTTAGTAAAAGGTCAGTGTCTTCAGCAGAGGAGAAAAAATTATGGATGAAAACAAAGCTGGAATGTATAAAGTTGAAATAAATAGTCTAACATTATGAAAAAAATATATAAAAGCAAATGTTCACATCTGATGTAAATTCCAGCTTAAATATACCATTACAAATCTTCTGATCAAACAGGAATAGCATTTTATACATACCTAATGCATTGGTGAAGTAGCAAGGTGCTGCTACTTGTAAGTTTTGGCAGTCCACTGCATGAAGTCACTGCACACATAAAAAGAACAAGTTTTGCTTTTAGAGACTTACAATTGGATCTTGTTCAGTTAATTTGGAAAATGCTAGCACATCTGTTTTTCTTCTATTTCAGGCTCATGAGCATTTGTTATGCATTCAGATGGGATATAACATAAATCAACAGCACTTCTCATTGAAACAAATTCTGCAGCTTTAAGAATTACCGAGCCACCTTGCACTGGGTTGCATGGAGGAGCACAGTCTCTGGATTATTATTTTTCTTATGCAGAGTTAGCCGGTCTCAATCATGATAACTTGATGTCAGCACCACAAAGGTGGACAGAAGATTAAAAATACAGAATGGGTTCCCAATTCTAGACTTGATCTAACAATTTCTACTTGAACTGTATGTGTACACATCAGAGAAGACCATAATGAGACTAAACAGTAATGGCCCTTTAATTAAATAGTCTGCCAAACTCAATATTTATGGCCATATATTAAGATTAGCTGCTAGGTTGATTTATTTGAGGGGAGAGGCATGCTATAGCTCATGAGGACCCAATATTTTTAAAAGAATAAGAAGGGGGAAATTGGGGAATAAAATATATTTAGGAAGAAAAGTGAACTTCTTTAAGTTCTCTACAATAACTGAAAAACTGGCAGATCAGCTGTTAAAAAAGTGAAGCATATTTTCATAAATTTATCAAGGTATTATCTATTAATACTACCCATCTGTTAATCTTCTTGGTTCTTGTGATAATGTTATGGACAAGGGTTGCTGGAAATACAGTCACCTTTGCACTGTGGTGATTTGTAGTTCTGATATGAACACCAATGGGTCCTATAAGCAACAATACAACAATTGTTAATAGGTAGTTTAGATCTGATGTTGCTTGTTGATTGTAGCTAGGGTATCTGGAAATATTGTCTGCTATTTTCCAAATAAGGCTATACAAAAACAATTGCTGAGACATTGTCAAGTCAGATTAATAATTTCAGAGCAACTGCAGAGTATCAGCTCAGAGATTTCATTTAAATAGTATGATTTAGGAGTAAAACTCAGCTGTGAAATTTCTGAGTTATTTTCATTAGGGCTATGTAGGCATTTAGTTGGGATGTTCACTTTGCCTGTTATGGGCATGTACACAAAGGTGGGACGGTGGAATGGTGGATAAGAAAATGGAACCTTAGGCACTAGATGTGAATGTTGCAAGCAAAGTAGTTAAAACAAAAGAAAATCTTGTCTTTGTTGTTTGAACATTGACAAAAATTATCACTAATTATAGACCTCAAGCTCCCAAATGACACTGGCCAAAATCACCTTGGTCATCTATGTTCTATGCAGCAATCTCTACTTTACAAAACTCTGATTACACCATATAGGAGTTACTAGTCAAAATCCCAGAAAAGGATGTTTAGATTTCTGAGCAAGCCATCCTATTTTCCTTCAATTTATTTGTTCATGAATTATTTAGATAAAATCATCAATCCAGTCACAGATGCAGAATAGTTCAATGCAATGCCAAAATGTATTCTTTTTTTTAAAGCAAATGTAATTCTTTTAAGACTTTAAGTCAGGTTGGCAACTATATACAGTACTACCACTCTCTGACTTCTCCCACTGTTGAATCCTATTGACTACTTCAACCTGAATACCAAGGAACTTAACTTCCTGTGCCAGCTTCCACACGGGATATTGTCAAAGGCAAAGGGATATTGTAATAGGGACTGTTCACCACCTTTCCTTCATCAACCTTCTTAGTAACCTCTTTGAAAAACTGTAAGATTGGTTGACTATCCCTAATCAGGCACTGTCTATCCAAATACTTATACATTCTGTCCGTTAGAATACATTACAATAGATCAAAAAGATCAAGAAATAGGCATAGTTTTGGAATAACAGGCCATTTATTTAAGGCAGAGATAAGCTGGATTTTCCTCCCTCAGTGGGTTGTGAATCATTAGAATTCTTGAGCTGTGGAAGTGGAGTCATTGAATATATTCACAACTGAAATAGAGTGATTTTTGAACTATTGGGAAACAGGCAAGAAAGCTTTAGTGCTAAAAGATTAGACTTGTAATCTTGTAAAGACCATAGTGCTTTTTCCTGCTCCTATGTCATATCAATACTGAAATTGTTGTCCATGAAACAGAGAAGACCTGAATCCAAAGGTATGAATGGGTTTCTTCCATATTATGCTATTCTAAGATTATAAGTGTTCCTGTCAAGTTTCAAAACAATGTACTCTATTGATCAGATCTGTTGAACAAGATCTCCAACTAGAATCAACTAATATCAATTATACCTCACTAAGAAAAAAATCCCCAAGCAGAAGCTATACACCTAGCAACTGGGACATTATACAGCCATGGAAGTTAACAGTCAGGGAATTGCAGTCAGATGAAATTCTGTAATTCCAAATTGGGATGACTCACCAAAATCTAAAGGACAGGACAATTTAAATATGACAGAACTTACAAGGTAGTTTATGTTCACTTAGCAAAACTTACATTTACATAGTACATTGCCTAAAAATGGAGAGCAGATATGTCAAGATATTTTAACTGTACAAATAAAAGCAAGATTATTGAAGTTATTTCCTGCTTAACATGGGTCTTCTAATTTAGAGGTATCCTCTCAGACATCGTTTTAAGTAGAATCATTTGGTAATTTGCTAAAAGCAAAATGTTCACATTTACACTAATTTGAATATATTTCAAAATGTTCAAATTTAGAGAATCTGATTTCAGATTATCAATAGGTTCAACAGGTACATTTAATGCCAGAGAAATGTATACAATATACATCCTGAAATTCTTTTTATTCACAAACATCCACAAAAACAGAGCAGTGCCCCAGAGAACGAATGACGGTTAAATGTTAGAACCCCAAAGCCCCCCCAGCTCCCACCCCATGCACAAGCAGCAGCAAAGCAACAAACCACCACCCCCAACAGCAGAAAAGCAATGGTATCCCCACACCGAGCAATCAAGTGTGCAGCAAAGCATCAATAAAGACACAGACCTTCAGGACCCCAAAGACTACTCATTCGCCCAGTATTCGACATACCACAGGCTCTACCTCTGCCTAATAAGGAAAAAAGAGGTGTCCATGTTTCACAGCGAAAGGGGAGACTAACAAAACAATTCACCGAGTTATGGTGTTAAAAGCCAGTTGTGTCGCTTCTTCGAGCTCTGTGTCCAAAGAACTTGAGTCTCTGGGCAAACAGCCAGCAGCCAGCTCACTGCTTTCGACCTTCCATCTCCCATGACACACCAGTTTTCTGCAGCAGCACCGACCTCAAGTCTACCCGCCTCCAGAGACACAAAATCCCAGAACCCTGAAGGCACTCTCGTCTTTGAGGCTGTATCCTTGGCATATCGAATAGCAGCCAGTTGTGAGACCCCAAGCAAGTTCCATTTCTGCAAAGAACTGAAGCCAGTGTGTAACTCTGAAAGGGAAAAAAAGAGATATTAAAGATAGAAATAGAGCTGTTTCTGAAGATGCAAGCAAAGGGGTTGGCGTTAAGTGCTATCATCCTCCTAAGCCTTAGGCTTATCACCACTGACATATGTCGTGAAATTTGTTTTGTGACAACGACTAATCCAGGAATAAAAAGAAATAAATACAACATTGTCTGGAAGAAGTTGATTACAGATATTCTATGGCTCATATGGCTGCTTGGACTCTGGGCGGCCCAAGAAACAGACTGCTTTGAGAGGTATGCCAGGTCTCCATTCCTTCCTTCCTTAATAACTTATCAAGGTAAATTGGAGGCTTTGTCCCTTATGAAGTCTTCTGGAATCTTTGGCTGTAGGTTGCAACCTGGCAAATCCAGGTGTGAAACTAATTTTAAGTCATTTTTACTGGAATCCCTGTGGTTTTATTTTGAATAGTACCTAATTTAATCATATTTTGAAGAACTTCTTGAAAACATACATTCTTCATTTCATTTCAAGCATTAAATAAGCTGAACATAAACTATCCTTTACAATTTGATTGACCAGTGTGATTCTCTGCTTTTCATGGAAAGAGTGCACTTATTTAATACTGAAGTTCATTTGAGTACTAATTAAATGCACTGAAGGAGCAAAATATATTGTTGAACACGTAAATTGATAATGGATTTGGGAAAAGAAGTATTGTCCCTTTATTAGAAAGTAACTGAAGCCCAAGGTAAATATTGTTACACATAAAACATGATACCACTTTTAGGAGTTGACACCACAGGAACAGCTTTTTCCCCTCTGCCGTCCATTTTCTAAATGGACACTGAACCCTTGAACAGTATCTCAATGCTTTTTTATTTCTGATTTTGCACTAATTATTTTAACTTAACTATTTAAGATACACATATATATATATCTGGGTATGACTCTAAACTGCAACCGGTGATGTGGCTCTGATTGGGGACTTTCAGAGCTTTGGGGAAAGTGGAGTTACCCCTTAGTCATTCACTGCTCCCAGGGCCGCTCTGACCTGGAATGGTAGCACTTGCAAGGGTTCCTGCTCAGGATACGAGCGAAGGCCAGTGGCAGATCCAGCAGGTTCAGTAACTGAACTTATGATGGAGAAGGTGGATGAGCTAGGACCTCAAATGACAACGGCTATAGTACAGGCAGATGAACATTTGGGAAGAGAAATGGCGATTTCTTCAGTTCGCACAACAGAAGGCAATAGCAAACCACCGTTGCTAGATACTAGGTTTCCTGTGCACCCACAGGAAGGTGGGGAATTCAGGGGAATCGATCAGAGGCTCACAGGGTGTGAAGGCAGACCGGTGGGGGCTTGTGTGTGTGTCCACCCCCGCCTGGGTGACAGGCTCACCACTGAAGAACGGTCTGGCCTGGTACAGAGGGGTCACAGTCAGTGACCACAACAGGACAAGAAGACCACAGAAGGTTTGCCTGCAACTGCATCACCTCTCGCTCTCTCTCTCTCTCTCTCTCTCTCTCTCTCTCTCTCTCTCTCTCTCTCTCTCGCTCTCTCTCCAATGGTACAACAGCAACTACCTCAACTTAAACTATACTGAACTGAACTGAACTCTGCACCATCATAAGACTATTCATTTACCCCTAGACTTCGATAGAGCTTGGTTTTGATTCCTATTTCCACACTTCTGTATATATCATTGCTAACCTGTTTTATACATATTTGCATTTTATAGTACTGTATTACTTAGTTTACTGATAAACACTTTTAGTTACAGTAATACCAGACTCCAATGTATTATTCCATTACTGCTTGTTTGATAACCTGGTCACGAGGTACATGACAAATTGGGGGATCGACCGCGATTTGTATGTCAAATTGGGGGGCTGTTGAATTGATTGGGGTATATTCCCTTATTTGATTTGGTTGTGTGGAAAACTAAGAAGGAAAACAGCAGAAATGGATGTTGCGGATTTTATGTTAAGACCAGACCCTGCGGCCTTAAGGAAAGCTAAAAAGGATGAGTTGTGGGAAGTTGATAGCGCATTAAAACTTAAGGCACAGAAGAGTATGATGAAGGTGGAACTCCAAATGATAATAGTGGAGCACTATATTTCTACAAAGCATTTTAGTGAGGAGGAGGTAGAAACGTTTCCGCTAGAGGTCCAGATACGTCTAGAAGAGATGAGGATAGAGCGAATTAAGTTAGAGGCTGAAGAAGCAAAAAGACATAGAGAGGAAGCAGAAAGACAGAGAGAAGAAACACAGAAACAGAGAGAGAAAAGGGAAAAACAGAGACAATTCGAGAAACAGATGTGGCAGCTAGAAGGTCCAGTGTTGGACACTGATGATTTATAAAGCTTGAAAGAGCTGTTTGTAGTTGAAGCATTTAAGCAGTGTGTTCCTGATGATGTAAGGGCATTCTGAGATGAAAATGATGCCGCTACCTTGAGGGAGTCTGCTGGGTTAGCAGACGAGGTTGTTTTAACCCGCAAGGTTGAGTTTACTCCGGATGGGAGTTGCCCAGAGAGTAGCTGGGAGGATCAGGGGAACTTGGAATTTGAAACTGGGACTGGTATTGAAAGCCTAGAAGAGGCAGATGTCCAGTACCTGTGGATTCACAGGGTACTGAACCCTGTGTTGAGTCTCAGGAAAGGTCTGAGGTGTCTGACTTGGTTAAAAAGGAATGCAGTCCTTTAGTGTCAGATGGACTTGGTTCAGTGAGTAAGGGGTTAACCCTGGCACCAGTGGAAATTGAGGATTCTCAGTCACTTGTGTTAGACGGTGTTCTAAAAGTTAGTGATGAGATGAAAACTGGTGATGTGAATTTTATGGACAATCGTGAGAAAGGGGCTGTTGTTCAAGATGACAATGTAGAGAAGAAGGATTGTTTTGGTTTTGAGAGACCACCTGTCTGGGTTACTATGGGGACGAACCGAAGTAAAGGTTGAAAAAGTGGAATTGTTGGACTGTTTGGGAACTTTCAGAATGTAAACATGGTCTTCCTAAGTTTAATGATGGTGCTGAGTTTGGTAAACATTAAATTGGCACCTATCCAGGGTGAAGTTAATTTAACAGTTCAGCTCACGAGTAAGCCTATAGGTGCTGAGGACCCGCCTACAAATTCTGAAGTTTATCCCGCTTGCTCAGTAACCCGAAGCATGGCGAGAAGGGCTGCTGAGACAAATCCGGATGTCGCTGAGATGTTTTTACCGTCCCTGTAACAGAAGGGGTTAAAGGACAGTGAAGCTGAGGAGATAAAGAGGGATGAGACGGATTTACCATATTCGAGGAAAGAATTTGTGAGGGAACAGAGGAAAGATGAGGAACTTGTGGCATTGAAGGAGACAGCTCTCTCGGAGGAGGGAATTATAAAGGAACCAGTGGGATTCTACATTAAAGAGGGAGTATTAATGAGAAAGTGGAGACCGGCTACAGTGCCTGCAGATGAGGACTGGGCGATTGTACACCAGGTGGTTGTTCCGAAGGTTGATTGGGACGAAATATTGAACTTGGCCCACAAGATACCCGTAGGTGGACATTTTGGAGTAAGGAAAACGGTAGATAGGGTTATGAGAGAATTCTACTGGCCAAATATGAGGAAGGACATTATTGATTATTGTAAAAGGTGTCACACGTGTCAGGTGGTAGGAAAGCCGAATCAGGACATTCCTAAGGCCCCCCTTCGGCCGATACCCGCCTACAGGGAACCTTTCTTCCGAGTCATCGTAGATTGTGTGGGTCCCTTGCCTAAGACCGTGGCTGGGCATCAGTATGTACTGACTATTATGTGTGCAGCCTCTAGATTCCCAGAGGCTGTACCTCTGCGGAGCATAAAAGCTCATGCTGTGGTAAAAGCACTTGTTAAGTTTTTCACTATGGTAGGATTGCCTAAAGAGATTCAGTCTGATCAGGGGAGTACATTTACGTCCCACACATTCCAACGGATGATGTATGTGATGGGAGTTAAACATATCTTGTCCTCTGCATACCATCCTGAGTCCCAAGGGGCTTTGAAGCGGTTTCACTCAACTCTGAAAAACATGATAAAAACCTACTGCAAGGAGAGTATCAGAGACTGGGATGATGGATTGCCCCTTTTGCTGTTCGCAGTGAGGGACACGGTTCAGGGGTCACTGGGGTTCAGCCCCTTCGAGCTTGTTTTTGGTCATAGGCCCAAGGGCCCTCTGACCTTACTTAAAGAGAAATGGTCTAACCCGACAGTGCATGTCAATGTGATTGACTATGTTCTAAAATTCCGTGAGAGGCTAAATAAGATATGCGACCTTGCAAAGAAAAATTTCCAAGTCTCCCAAGTTGAAATGAAGTAGTGGTATGACAAATGAGCACGAGAACAGGTGTTTCAGACTGGTGATAAGGTCTTGGTATTATTCCCCTTGGTGACCAATCCTCTACAGGCGAGATTCCAAGGTCCATACAAGGTAATTAAGAAGATAGATTCTTTGAATTATGTTATTGAAACCCCTAATCGGCGCAAATCAACTCAATTAGTCCATATCAATATGCTGAAAGCGTATCATGATCCTAAGGCCGCACCAGTCAGTGCTGTCACAAAAACAAATGAGGCTGTGGAGACTGCTAATGAGGGCAAAAGCACTTTGAAAAGATAAATATAGTGCCCACCAGACTAGAGAGCTCTGTTGTTTTGGTCGACTTTGCTGATAAGGTCTGTCATTTGAAGTCTGAGCAGAGAGAACAGCTAACAACACTAATTAACCGGCATACAGATTTATGTCCAGATGTTCCTCGGAAATGTACGGTCACAGTACATGATGTTGTTGTTAATGCAGCCCATCCTATTAAGCAACACCCCTATAGGATGAATTTAGAAAAGAGCAAGCTAGTGGAAAAAGAAATTGAACAAATGCTAGCTACAGGTATTATCAGGTGATCTTCCTCAGACTGGGCATCTCCGTGTGTGGTTGTCCCGAAGCCTGATGGTAGTGTAAGGTTTTGTACAGATTACAGAAAAGTAAATGCCATCACAAAGACTGATGCTTATGCTATCCCAAGGGTGGATGATTGCATTGATAGAGTGGGGAAGGCTAGGTACATCACGAAGTTTGACTTACTAAAAGGTTATTGGTGTGTTCCTTTAACTGACAGGGTTTGAGAAATTTCAGCATTTGTCACACCATCAGGGTTACATGAGTATAATGTCTTGCCTTTTGGAATGAAAAACGCTCCAGGGACGTTTCAAAGGATGATTGACTCAGTGATTAAAGGGTTAAAGAAAACAGGGGCTTACACTGACGACTTAGTGGTCTGGAGTGATACGTGAGACGAGCACATTGAGGCTGTGGAGGAACTGTTTAAACAGCTGTCTGAAGCCACTCCCACAGTGAACCTCACCAAAAGTGAATTTGGCCATGTTATGGTCACATACCTGGGGTATGTGGTAGGACAGGGGCAGCTGGCTCCTGTGCAGGCTAAAGTGCTGGCTATTTCAGAAGTTCCCATCCCGACTGATAAGAGAGCTCTGAAAAGGTTTCTGGGAAGGGTGGGGTACTCTCAGAAGTTTTGTAAAAACTTTGCAGATATTGCCCTCCCTCTTACAAAGCTCTTGCAAAAGAATGAAAAATTTGTGTGGAATGACCCTTGCCAACAAGCCTTCAAGAGGCTGAAAACTATTTTGTGCTACCATCCTGTGTTAAAAGCGCCTGACTTTTCAAAACCCTTCTCCCTAGCAATGCATACTAGTGACGAGGCTGCAGGGGCAGTGTTGCTGCAGAAAGATGAGGACGAAATTGAACACCCAGTGGCTTATTTCTCTAGGAAGTTTAATGTGCACCAGAGAAATTATTCTACTGTAGAAAAAGAATTACTGTCACATATCCTGGCGTTACAGCATTTTGAGGTTTACATTTGTCCAGCACAGAAGCCATTGATAGTTTATACTAATCACAATCCATTGATATATTTGACTAACATGAAGGATAAGAATAGGCGACTGCTAAGTTGAAGTCTGATGTTACAAGAATTTGATATAAAGATACAACACGTAAAGGGGACTGATAATGTAATTGCTGATTGTTTATCTAGGTGGTAGATTTGAAATTATATCTGTGTTACTCTGTTGGTTAATGACTACTTATGCATTGTATTAGACTCTGTAACGTGCCATACTACTGAATTTCTCCCCCTGTAAAAATTCTTTTAAGGGTGGGGGTGTGATGTGTGATGAGCAAACCATGGGGTCCAGAGTTGACCCCCCTGTGAACTATGCTGCTAACGAGAGAGAGAGAAGAAGAGGGGGAGGCATCCTGCTGCAGATGCTGATAATGAGAGAGAGAGATGATTTAGTATTATGGCTTCTTCGATAATTGTTTACTTTACTCCAAGGACGCTTTCTTTGCCTGCTTGCGTGGATTCCTGCTGAGACAGCAAGGCGGTACCAGGTGATGGACAGTTGATGGATGGCTGGTACCCCATCAGGGGAGATAAAAAGCAAGTCTGCTGAGACACAGGCAGACACACCACGGGACACTGAAAGAGCATTGTGCACCCACAGGAAGGTGGGGGTTTGGAGGATCGATTCAGGGGAATCGATCAGAGGCTCACAGTGTGTGAAGGCAGACCGGTGGGGGCTTGTGTGTGTGTCCACCCTCGCCTGGGTGACAGGCTCACCACTGAAGAACGGTCTGGCCTGGTACAGAGGGGTCACAGTCAGTAACCACAACAGGACAAGAAGACAACAGGAGATTTGCCTGCAACTGCATCACCTCTCGCTCTCTCTCTCTCTCTCTCTCTCCAACGGTACAACAGCAACTACCTCGACTTAAACTAAACTGAACTGAACTGAACTCTGCACCATCATAAGATGATTTATTTACCCCTAGACTTCGATAGAGCTTGGTTTTGATTCCTATTTTCACACTTCTGTATATATCATTGTTAACCTGTTTTTTATATATATATCTATATATATATATATATATATACATTTTATAGTACTGTATTACTTAGTTTACTAATAAACACTTTTAGTTACAGTAATACCAGACTCCAACGTATTATTCCATTTCTGCTGGTTTGATAACCCGGTCACGGGGTACGTGACAAAACAAAGAACAGATGCAAATCTCAAGATTTTGTTATTGTCATGGGAGATGTAAATGCTAAAGCAGGACAAGCTGCTGATGGAAATACCATTGGAAAATTTGGACTAGGGGAAAGGAATGAAAGAGGCAAGAAATGGGTAGCATGGTGCAAGATGAATAATCAAGTCAGCTTTAAAAACCATCCAAGATGCTTGTGGACCTGGAAAATTCCAGGTGATAACACCAGAAATCAAATTGACGTTATTTCTGTAATCCAAAGGTTTAGAAACTCAGTGACTCAATGCAAAACGTATCGAGGTGCAGACTGTAATAGTGACTATAACCCAGTAATATGCCATGTAAAAGTAAAACTTAAGAAGCAAAAACCTAAATAATCCCTTGACTACTTGCAATTAATTAAAGAAGAAAACTTAAGACAAAAATTTACAATTGAAGTAAGGAATAGATTTCAAAGTCTAGAAATAAAATCCATTGAAGATGATAGCAATCATGTAGAAATGAAGTTTAACTCTCTAAAGAATGCCTTGGTAGAATCAGCAAAGTCAGTGATTCCTAAAAAAGAAAAAAGCACAAAGAATAAATGGATGACAGATGAAATCAAAAATCTAATGGAAGAAAGGAGATGGAAGAAAGCAAATCATATAGAATATAAGTCCTTAGAAAAAAATGTTAAAAGCTTATGTCAAAAAGCCAAAGAAGAATGGTTAAACCAGGAATGTGAGCAACTAGAAAGAATCCCTATTACTGATCCAAAAAGGATACATCAACAAATCAAGAATATCATTGGTAAAAAAGCTCCTCTGTTCTTCAGGTGGACGTTTGAAAGCAAAGGACAGTACCGTTATCATGGAAAAAGATGAGATTATGAACAGATGGACTGAGTATATTCAGGAATTGTTTGAAGATGATCGAGGTGAGAAACCAGAAATTAAGAAGAACATTGAAGGTCCAAGTACTTTAAAATCTGAAGTTCATAATGCAATAAATAAGATGAAGAAAGGAAAGGTAGCCAGTCCTGATGAATTAATAATAGAACAAATTATCACCCTTGAAGATTATGGAATTGAAAAACTTATTGATTTAATCAATGACATTTATAAGACTGGAATAATACCAGAGGAGATGAAAAAAAAACCCAGTATTTATCATTCTTCTTAAGAAACCTGGAGCAATAGAATGTGAATTACATAGGACCATAAGTCTAATGAGTCATATCACCAAGATACTTCTAAGAATTTTGATGACAAGTGCTAAAAGTAAGATACAAGCTGAAATAGGTAAAGAACAATGTAGTTTTGTGAAAGACAAACGTACAAGAAATGCAATACTGATGTTAAGAATACTATCAGAACGAGCTATTCAAGTGCAAAAAGATTTGTTTATTTTATCGACTACACAAAAGCATTTGATAAAGTGAAGCATAATAAGTTATTTGAAATATTACAGGAACCTCTAGATCTAGATTCGAAAGACCTCCACCTAATCAGAAATCTGTACTGGGAACAAACTGCCGCTGTAAGAATAGATGGAGAAGTGAGTCAGTTTACAAAAATCAAGAGAGGCGTTAGACAAGGTGTGTTTTCTCCCCTGATTTGTTTAATGTGTACAGTGAAATAACATCACAAAAAATAAGAGATATCTTGGGAATCAAAGTTGGCGGTGAAAACATCAATGATTTCAGATATACATATGACACTGCATTAATTGCAAGTATGGAGGAAGAACTACAAAGCTTAATTGATATAGTTGTTGAAGAAAGTGCAAAAATGGGTCTATCTATCAATTGCAAAAAGACAGAATGTATGGTGATATCTAGAAAGAAGGGGAATCCTATCTGTGGACTGAGAATAAACGGGGAAGACATAAAACAAGTACGGAAATTTTGCTACTTCGGAAGCTGGGTGACATCAGATGGCAGGTGTGATATGGACATCAAAAGAAGAATAGGGATGGTAAAAGACACCTTTATGAGAATGAAGAGTATACTGACCAACACTAAACTAGGCATGACAACCTGCCTCAGAGTACTGAAATGTTACGTTTATCCAGTTATGTTATATGGCTCAGAATGTTGGACAATATCTAGTAACATGAGGAAACAAATTGAAGCAGCAGAGATGTGGTTTTTGAGGAGCATGCAAAGAATATCATGGATTTAATGAATATCTAATGAGGATGTCATGAACAGAGCAAGCACAAAAAGGGAAATAATATATGAGATCATGAAAAGACAGCATAACTTCATTGGACATGTAATTAGGAAAGAGTAGTTAGAATGCACGGTAATTATGGGAAAGATTGAAGGGAAGAAAGCAAGAGGAAGGCAAAGACAAATGATGATGGAGGCAGCAGCCAGAGAACTGGAAATGAATACCAATGAATTGATCCACATGACCTGAAACAGGAGTGTGTGGGCCATGGCAGTCAAAGCTCAATCTGGGCATGGCACCTGATGATGATGATATACAATTACAGTAATTCTGTTTTTTTCCTGTATTTATAATGTATTGCATTGTACTGCTGCCATGACGTTAATAAATTTCACAACATATGCTGATGATATTAAACCTGATTCAGATTCAGCCATAGTCAAAAATTGTGGAATTGTAAACAGCAATCTTCTCTATAATTTTTCATGATTTATGGTCTGGAGGGTAGTCCAGGGCTGCTCCTAACCTGCCCACACAACACAAATGTGTCTTTCAAATCATGAAAATATGATGGTTCTTTTATGGGTGTCAATAAGCTGAAGGGCAAAGAAAAAAATCATGGGCAAAGTATTTTCCCAGTTGCTCAACTTCCTATTCATACTCATTCATATTCATCTATCGATATGGAAACTTTTGGTTTCACATGCAGTAAGATTATCCAGAAAACTGCTCTGGATTACACCCCTCAGTTTAGGTTAGTAGAATAGCAGAAATCCAAGAAATTTAGAGCAGCAGTATCACTTGCTTGTTTTGATATACACAAATAATATCACTTATGAAATTGAAAATCAAAATGGGATGTCAAGAACCATTAATTTCTATGTCCTGCATTGAAAATGCACCATCACATACTGAAAAGAATTAGGCAATTCATTCCTAAGTACCTATTGTAATATAACAGACAAGCAAGACATTTGGGATATGGAGACATTAATCAATGTTTTGTTTGTGATTCCTGTCAGAATGGTTTTCTATCAAGCTTCTATTTTGCTTGGACACAAATTTTCATGCATTAGTAACGGTACTGAAAGTTCAGTTACACTTCCTTTAAAAACATTATCTTGGCATATTTTATTTTTATGTGATTTTAAGTTAGCATTTTCTACTGTAATATATACAAATTCCTCTATCACCTACTAAAATGTAATCTCATTTAATCTCAAGAAATGTGGTTTCTTTTCCAGTGGATTCTGCATTAGTACAGCTTACACCCTTTGTGATCCTCTAGCTTTTATGCTTTATATTGCAGAGCATCTCAGGATAGTCATGGGTCAGGGGGAAAGGCCACACTTAAATGCACAGAAAGTGCTTCAAGGACAAATACAGATTTCTCAATGATTTATGGGAATCTCTGGTCCATGATCACACAGTTCAAAGCTTCATGCATGAAAAGAAGGAAGGAGACCATTTTTGGAACTGAGTATCAGCAAGGAAAGTTAAGAACATGTCCAAAATAGGCCTTCCTTGTAGACTGACTTTACTTAACTAGCATTTTCAGTACATTCAATCCTCTCAGAAAACCTGTAGACAAGCCAGTTTGACATATTACATCAAATCTGAGGTTGCAGCACCATAAGCACAACTATATTAAATGGAGTGCCTGCTCTTTCATCAGCTTTGGTAAAAATCAACAAACCCTGGAGATTAGTCAGCTCCTAATGTACTCTCAATTTTGTAGGGTTTAAATTGCCTCCACTTCCCTCAACTCATATCAAAATGAAAGCATTGAACATAACATTGACCACACACCAACTGGCTGGTGTGTTCATTGAGATCTTTAACCTCTTGCTTTGGCAGTGTGTGGTACCCACATGCTTCAAGCAGGCTTCGATTATACTGGTGCCCAACAAGAGCTCAGTGACCTGTCTCAATGATTATCACCTGGCTGCATTTACATCCAGTTATTTGCATCTCAAAACACTTCATGTTGGTGATGAAATATATCACTTTCTGCCTGAGAGGTGACTTGGATCTGCTCCAATTTGCCTCCCAGAACAACAGGTCCACAGCAGATGCCATCTCATTGCCTCTTCACTCAATCCTGGAACACCTGGACAGCAAAGATGCATGCATCAGGATGCTCTTTATTGACCACAGCTCAGCAATCAACATCATCATCCCCTCAAAACTAATCATTAGGCTCCAAGAGCTTGGCCTCAATACCTCTTTGTGTAATTGGATCCTGGATTTCCTCATGTGTAGACCCCAGTCAGTTCAGATTGGCAACAACATCTCCTCCATGGTCTCCATCAGCAAAGGTGCACCATGGGGCTGTGTGCTTAGCCCCTGCTCTACTCACTTTACACACATGACTATGTGGCTAAGCACAGTTTCAATGCCATATTCATGTTTTCTGATGACCCCACTGTCGTAGGCTGAATCAAAAGTAGTGATGAATCAGCATATAGGAATGAAAATCTGGCTGAGTGGTGTCATAACAATAACCTCTTACTCAATGTCATCAAGACCAAGGAACTGATAATAGACTTTAGGAGAGGAAAACCTGAGGTCCAGTCCTCATCAGAGATGGAAAGGGTCAGTTGCTTTAAATTCCTGGATGTTACTATTTCAGAGAACCTGTCCTGTTCCCAGCACATAAGCACAATTGCAAAGAAAGCACAACAGTGCCTGAACAGTTTGTGAAGATTTGGCATAACATCTAAAACTATGACAAACTTCCATAGATGTGTAGTGGAGAGTATATTGACTGGCTGCATCATAGCCTGGTATGGAAAAACCAATGCCTATGAAAGGAAAATCCTACAAAAAGTAGTGGATTTAGTAAAGTCCTCCCAACCACTGACCATATCTACATGAACGCTGACATATGAAAGAAGCATCCATCATCAAGGATCACTCAGGTCATGCTCTCTTCTTACTGCTGCCATCAGGTAGAAGATACCACCAGGTTCAAGAACAGTTACTACCCCTCAACCATCAGGTTCTTGAACAAAAGGGAATAACTACACTCACTTTCACTTGCCCCATCATTGAAACGTTCCCACAACCAATGATTGAGACATCTTTATCTCATGCGTTCTCAATATTTATTGTTATTTGCTTATATTTGTATTTGCACATTTTGTTGTTTTCTGCACTTTGGCTGATGTTTCTTTGACTGTGTTATAATTACTATTCTCTAGATTTGCAGAGTATGCACACAAGAAAACAAATCTCAGGGTGATATATATGTACATTGATAATAAAATTTACTTTGAACTTTTTTTCCTCCTGTTGAAGGAAATCATGAAAATCACTAAAAGGTGACTAAGTGACACAATATGAATTGTTCAATTTCAATCACAAACTATCATCACAATGTAGTCCTAGTCGTCTCTCCATTTCACTGGTACGGGAGGGGGGAGGTCAATGATGCAGACTAAAACAGACTTAAACTTTGTTTAACAGCTGTTTGAACATATTTTCACTCTGTATGAGGGGCTCTTATTTGTTCCAGCTGAGCATGTGAAAAAGAATCTCCTAAAAGCTACATGTAAACTAAAGTGCATGGATCATCTTTTCAAAATCCAACAAATAAACTTGATTCATATGTTCTGCAAAATGGATTCATTCATTAGAATTTCCATATGGACAGGCCAAGGTTTTATTGACATCAAGGAATCTTGATACAATTACCCTAATTACTAATGCACTTGATATTGAGACACAGAAACAATAAGGTCCTAGGTTGAATTTTTGTCTTTATAGCTAGGTTACACAGGCACTTTAATTAACTAATGTTCCTGGTAAAGGGAAGTGGAAAATATGGGAAACTTCTGCACTCTTGTTCATTATCTAATGAGCTTAACTAGAATGTACTTAAATGAATGGGGGAGGAGATGGTGAAGCAGGTTGGTTTAGGGAGTGAACTCCCCTGTCCCCTCATGAAGCTGCAATAAACTGTTAATACTAAAGTCTAGTCAAACAAATGAAAAATGAACATAGTGCACAAATACAGCCAGAGCTCAAAGGACGGTACGCCAAATAACAGAGTATTTACAGGACAACAGCAGAGGTTGCAACTGAAATGCCAAAAGAAAACATGGAATAAGAATGCTGACCCAGAATCCTATAGCTTTGTGGTGAACTACATATACCTGTCTGGACACCCCCCCCACCCCCCCGCACCCCGCTGACTGCTCCTGTGGCTCCTCCCACAGACCCCTTGTATAAGGGCGATTGGAGGCACTGCTCCTCCCTCAGTCTCCAGGATGTTGCGTGGTGGTCTCTTGCTACTGATGGTGCTTTCTTCCAGCTAATAAAAGCCTACCTTGACTCACGTCTCCGAGAGTTATTGATGGTGCATCAAGCTTTATTTAGTTCTTTGTTGTATCTATTATGGTGATTGAGCGGTAATTAGTTGTATTGAATTTGCCCTGCTCTTTGTGAATTAGGTAACACACTGATGGGTAGATACAAGTATTGAACAGTTTGACTAGGGACATGGCTAATTCTGATGTGGAGGTCTACAAAACTACAGTAGGGATGTTTGGTCACATAGCTTTTGCTGTATCTAGTGCTCTCAACTATTTCTTAATATTACATGGAGTGAGTTGAATTAGATGAAGCCTGGCTTCTGTGATGGTGGGAATCACAGGAGGCAGAAGTAATGGATGAACTATTCTGCATTTCTAACTGAATGTGGCGGCAGAAGGGAATGGTAATTTCTACCAGTGGGCAGAAATATCTGCCACAGATAGATTGGTGGGGATTTGAAAAAGTAGGTGCATCTCTTGTATTGGTTCACTAATTTTCTAACCACCAGCAATGTCCTTCAGGAATTTACTAAATTGTTCAGTGCCGGTGCTATTGAGACAAGCTTACTGATGGATATTGGATAGCCTCTTACTCACTACATTTTGTCTCCTTGCTACTATAATGCAGATTACAGAAACACTGAATTATTTTGATGGGATGCTGATTGAAAGCCTGTGACAGTTTTAACAGTACATATACATAGTACTAAATTTAGCAAAGAAACAGACAATTCAGCTGAACTAATTTATGTAAGCATTTATGCTCCTTTTGACTTATCCCTGTCTTTCCGCATCCAAATATATCAATATAAGCTTCTATTTCCTTCTCCCTCATTTGCTTTAAGACCTTTATTCTGTACATAATCTTGTTGTGTCATGAACCTCTGAGTGCCTGATATGTACTAATTTCCTATGTAAATATCCCTCACCTTTGGAATAGAACAAAGAAAAATAATTACATAATCTTTAATATTGCCAAGGTTTTTTTGAATTAACTTTGATCACCAGAGAGAACATACCAGAAGTACAATTTCTTCTCAGTAATTCAGTATTACATGTGATATCGAAAAGGGTAATAATTAAAGTTTTATACTTAGTCATTTTTAATAATAATGTTGGTGGATTTTTGTGTAGTTGTTTTACAGTACAGTATGTGGTTTGTTACTGCCCCCTTGAGGTTTACAATGTTGATTGAAAATACATGGACTGGAAGGCAAAGGAGAATCATTGTTTCAGATTAAAGAGTGACTCAGAAATTAGACAGAAACATAAAAACATACATATGTTTAAATCGTAAGATTCTTTATTATAACTGCAATTTGAAATAAAATCAAATACTAATTAAAGAGAATATCAAGAGGGTAGACAACTGTTACTGTTGCAGTGATTTATATAGTAGTTAAGATTCAGTATTTTTGCCTGCACTGGGGTATCAGTGATACACTGAAATAATTTTACTTTGTAAAGAGGTTTTATTAGTTGGTAAGGTAGTCCTTTGGCCCAATGAGTATGTTCCAACTACCAAGCACCAATCCATGCTTTTTTCATTCTCTGTACATTCCCATCCCTGAAGATTCTACTACTCACCTACTCTGGAGGGAATTTAAAGTCATCAATAGATTTATAACCTGCATGCCCTATGAAAGTAATTCAGATTCACCTTTACTGCGCACCTCATTACTTTTTATAATGTATCTTCGTATAGTTAATGTGCTTGGAAGTCATACTTCAACAAAAGTGAGAGCAATACTCAAGCCAGTGTCGGCATATGGAGAATGGTATCCGACTAAGCATATATGTCCATAGACCTGTGTCCCAGCAAAAGTCAATGTCTTGGAAACTCTTGAAAAAGCAGACACTTAGTATATAGGAATTGCATAAGAGTTAGTACTTTCAGGAATGAAAGAAAGATTATGAAATTGATCTTATTGATCTTTAGAAATTGATCTTATATTAATTAGATAACTGAAGATATGATCTGAAGATGTTTCTCCTCAGCTAATGCAGAAGTTCATTGGGTACAGAAGGGTCTGGGTATATGTGGAACGTAAGGTTAAAAGAAATACGTGTCTTAAATAATTGCTTGCCTTGTTTCAGACTTGCCTGGAAAATAACTTTCTTTGGAACTCATTAAAGACAATTAAGCTGGCTGATGTTCTGCCCAGTAATTTAAAGTTATAGATTATTAGGTAAAATCTTTTACTGACATAACAATTTTATTCTGTAGACAACTATTAGCTGCCAAAACAATTTCAGACTTGCAATAACTTAGTATTATTTACTGTTTAAAGAAGTTGTGAACTTGAGTCCAAATCCAGTTCAGATACATAAAATAAGAATCACTTCTATCTACTGGTCATGTCATTAAACAAACCCAGGAGCATCATGCTAAATTCCTAATTAATCCTAATCAGGAGCAAGTCAGTAACCTCATACAGAATAGGCCATAATTTGGTGTGTTTGGTGCAATACAAGATTCTTCAATTAAGACAGAGTAGGGGGAATTTCAGTTTGCTTCCCATCCATGCTGCACTTGACCTGGGAATAGTTGATACTGGCCACAAATATCTTAAATTAGTTATGTTTCCTTCCCCAGCACTAAAACTTCTTGCCTTGTTATTTATTGAAGCCAAGTTCTGGAATTCTTGCATTGTGTATATTGCTCCTTGATAAAATTACATACTTATTTAACAAATAATCTGTTTCCTAATATCCTGTTCTTTGTGCCAAATGTTTGTTTTAATACACTCCTACAAAGTAGCTGGAAACATTTCTCTGAGTTTATTCCAATAATATTTTCAAACCATTACATCAAAGGATATAAGATAAAAAACAAGTAAACAGAAGTACTGATCCAGCATGATCTAATGGAAGAATGACATTGGGGGCTGGAAGGCCCAGCCTTGTTCTTCTGGGATCCAGATATCTGCAAGTTCTTCAACACAACCAGTTTTACATGGTTTTGCTGTTATGTACATAAACTAGTAAACTAAAACTAAAACTGAAGCCAGGGAAACAGAATCTGTGGAAAGAGAAAACAGTTAAAGTTTTGGATTGTGGCCCTTTACCTTCAAATCTGGGGAAGTACACAAGGGAATACAACACAGAGCTGGAGAAAGTAGTGAGGTAAGACAAAGCACTACGTGAAGATTGGTTAAGAGCAATCAGGTGATAAGGCACATGAATATTGACTATTAGGGATGAATTTTACAGAAAAAAACAATGAAATGATATGAGGAAACAATGATAATCTGCTTTTGAACATGATAGCTGGAGAAGGAATGTTGACCAGAACCACCAAAAGAAATCCAAGACATTTCTTTGACGAGTTCTATGGATTGTTTAGATCAGCTGAATATATGCCTGGACTTTGTCTCAAGTTTAATTTCATCTCCAAAAATGCAGTACCCTCTCAGTGCCACAGTGAGTCATGCAAGATTTTGGTTTACAGCTTTAGGAATATTGCAAACAAATTTGTTATAGTTATAGATCTGGGCTCAGTATGTGTGAAAATGACACCAGACAACAGAGAAGGGTATATTTAACTCATTCCCGAACTGATGAATAATGAAAGAGTCCTGAAGTTAGTTTGTGATGCGTAGACCAATAAAAATATGCAGTAAATAACAACTAAATATGACAAACAATGAAAATCATATTAATTCTATTTTCTGCACACTTGAGGCTATAAGCAGCACATCCTCCATAACGGTGCTTTACATTCTACATAATGTGAATTCCATTATTTAAATATTAGCAGAGATCTTTTATTTGAGTGGGTTCTAGCTTTCTTTAGAGTAGATGGGTTTGGCTTTGCATCCAGTTGCTTATCACCTTAATTCCTTATCCAATTCCCAATCCAGCTTTTCTGTCTTTGTTCTATGTTTTAGGACCTGGATGGAGGAATTGATAGTACTGTGGCCAGGTTTGCAGCTAATACTAATATAGGTGGAGGAACTGGCGATGTCATAGATGCAGGGAGTCTGCAGAAGAACTTGGATAGGTTGGGAAAGTGGGAAGGTAGCAGTGGATGGAATAGAGTGCAGGAAAGTGTGGGGTTATGCACTTTGGTAGGAAGAATAAAGATTTTGATTTCTAAATGCAGAGAAAATTCAGAAGTTGGAGTCGCAAAGGGAGTTTGGAGTTCAGGATTTCAAGGTTAACCTGCAGGTTGAGTTGGTAATAAAGAAGGCAAATGCAATGGTCAGACTGCATTTGGAATATCTGTGAACAATTTTAGGCCCCGTATCTAAGGAAGGATGTGATTCTCCTGGAGAGAATCCAGAGGAAGTTCCCAGGAACAAGAATGATCTCAGGAAAGAAAGGCTTAATATATGAGTGTTTGATGTTTCCAAGCCTGTACTTGATGGAGTTCAGAAGGATGAGTGAGTATTTCATTGAAACCAACTGGATACTGAAAGACCTGGATAGAGCGAACATGAAGAGGATCTTTCCATCTGAAGGAGAGTATAGGATCTGAGTGCACATCTTCAGAGTAAAAGAGCAACCCTTTAAAACTGAGGTGAAGAGGAATTTCTTCAGCTGGAGGGTACTGAATCTGTGGAATGCTTTGTGCAGAAAGTACTTAGGGCAGAATTTGTCAGGTTTCTGATTGGGAAGGGGGTTAAGGATTATAGGTGGTGAGGTGGGAGAATAGGGTTTAAAAATAAATCAGCCACCACTGAATGGCTGACTCAATGAGCTGAATGGCCTAATTCTGTTCCTATATTTTATGAGTTTCTATCTGGGCATGCTGTGGTACTGGAGATCAAATAAGATTGTTTCCTTTTTGCTAAGTGTGGGGGGGGGGGGAAGAATTGGCAACACTCAGGTAGAAAGCCTACATTAGTCTTAACGCAGGTTTTCCAGTGCAACATAGACAATTCATTTCCTCCCACAGATGCTGCTCAACCCACTAATTTCCTCCAGAAGATTGTTTTGTTCTGCAGCCCAGTATCTGCAGTTTCTTGAGTCTCCTCTCCCTTTTCTCTTCTGTCATTAATTGCCAATATTTAAAAATTAACAAATTCCTCAATAATTTAGGTCTACATCCCAACACAGACATTCCTTTTCTCAAAGTCAGTCAAAACAAATTTATGATCAAAGTACATATACGTTATCATATACTACCTTGAAATTCATTTTTTGTAGGCATGTAAGGGGAAAATATAATGAAATTTATGAAACTATGCATAAACAAAGACTGCTATAAATAACCAATGTGCAAAAGAAGACAAATTGTACAAATAAAAAATTATAGAAGAGATTTTGAAAATGAATCTGTAGATCGTAGCATCAGCTCGGAGTTGTAGTGGCTAAAGTTATTCACTCCGGTTCTCCACCTGCGCTTTTGAAATATGCCGCTTGGAATATGTGATGTTATCTCAAATTTCCAGCTATGATGAAGGGACTGTTTTTCTTCTATTAAAGTCGCCTGACCTGAGTGCTCCTGGCATGCTCTGGTTTTATTTCGGGTTTGCAATAATCTGCAGTTTTTGACTCTAATTCACCACCATCGGCCCGAAATCTCACAACAGATTCGGATTTCCCAGGTGGGTGAGAAAACGCCGAGAACAAGTGCTACTTGCTGATTGGCTGCCAAGGCGGCCGGCCGCGGCGGCTGCGCAGTCGTGACAGCCCTGGTTCCTGACGGCACCCGTCGCTGCGATGGCGGGAGTGGGGCTCAGGCGCGCGCTGCTGGCCGTTATTTTCGTTTGCGCGCTCGGCTCGAGCTGCGCTGAACGTTCGCACACGGGGGAGTTCGACGTCAGGCCCGGGGGCCTGGTGCACTCGCACAGTGAGACACTGGTAAGCGATCGCCGGCCGGGTTGAGGGTTGGAGGGGAGAGGAGGGGGAAGGTTTGGGAAGAGTCTGCCTTTGGAAGCGAACAGATAGCCAGGTGGTGAGAGCGAGATAACGGGCTGACGGTGGAACGCTCGGGGAGAGATTCTCAGATTAGGACGGCGAGGAGCCGCCACGTCAGCCGTGTCCAGGCGATGGAGTCGAGTGAAGGCATTCGGTATCAACAAGGGAGAGCTGTCATCCGGTAAACCACCCCTCAAGCGTCTCTTTCACTGCATACCTCTACCTTTGGGAAAGCATTGTGGCTTCAGCACTGCTCTGACCGGGCACTTAACGCGGAACACCGAGAAAGACCGAGCGATGCAGGTTGTAATTCACCAGTTCACCTGTAGAGTGCGGGCTGCAGTTCTACGCACGCGCAGTTCCAGCCACACACTTCCTGTCCAACCATCCGCTACTCGGTTCTTGCAAACCTCTGAACTGCTTCCAACGCAATATGTCTTTCCTTGCAGAAGGAAAGACATAAATCACGGATGTGATCTCCCCATTGACATATTTATCTGAAACATATCGTCCCTGCTGGTTTCTACTCAATTTCCCTAAATGATGACATTACCAGTACCTCTAATAACTTGTACCTGAATATCAACCTTGTGTAAATCATCCTATATCTTATAATAACGTAGGAAGCTGACCTACAGTGGAGCATTTCCCTCCATCCTTGTAATTCTTTTTTTCACATGGTTTATCTGTTCCATCAAAGGTTCATTTTGCTGTTGACAATTGTCATTGGTCTTTAAATAAGACATAAAATAGAACAGCCACTTAACCTACTTGCATGTCTTTGGTAAAAGAGTGCAAACAAGTGCACCTAGTGTTAACCTGTTCAGTCACAGACAATGTGCAAGCTGCTCAAGGTCAGGATCAAGCATAGAACAAAGACAGCAGCATTTTCTATGTTTCTATCTAGATTGCTTTTGGCCATGTTATGTCTACTTCACAATTTAATCTATCTTGTATGGTCATCAAATTTAGAACTATCTTCACTGTCTTCACTAATGAAAAGTGTAAAAAGTTGAGATCCTGGCACCAATCCCTGTGCACACTACTTGTTATATCTTATCAATCAGAAAAGGACCCATTTATGCCTCCTCTTTTCTTTCCTCCTTTTACTGATCGTATTTTCTATCTCTATATGTCATATTTGTTATTTCCATACATCACAAGGTGCTATTTCTGCAATAACTTTATCAAATACTTTTGATAATCTGTATATAGTGTATTCATGTTCTCTATTTTAACCCCACCCCATGTTTCTTCAAAATACTGCACTTCCAATCCTTTCAACTTTTTAATTTGCTGAAAAGTTTTTTTGGATATTTTGTCTACTGGGCCTGAAATTGCAAAGTTTTTCATTTTGCCTTTACCTACATTTTTATAGTAATATTAAAGTTATATTAAGTTAAATTAGTATCAGAAGGACCATATATTATATGCTTAAAGAATCAGATAATTCATGACACAGGAGGAAAATAATGGTATGTCATGTTTGTGCTGATTCAAATAGCTTGACTCAATCCTGTCTATTGGTACTGGGTTTGTAGCTTTGCAACCTTGCACATCATTATAACTGTTACTGTACTATGTGGGTTTCTGCCTTTGTGAACTTTTTAATGTAAATCCACATCCTAAAGAATCAACAAAAATGCAATAGTTTTGTGATAGTTTTCCACCTCTTCTTTCTTTGTTTTTTTTTTATATTTCCTAATAATATAACTAACAAATCAAAGCAGCAGGAGCTGGGCCCAAGAATGCAGAATGATCTGTAGCTTAGCAGATTTAAGTGCTAGGCCAGGTTGAATAGGTCAGGGTGGTGGAGTAGAGGTGAGAGTTGGGCCAGTGTTCAGCTTGCTGCTCTGTGAAGTTTTAATTGTCTCTGCACTGAACTGAGACTGTGGCCTCCAACTAATGGGCTTCTGAATTGGCTGCAGTGATGACTGCACTTCCAATACTTTCAACTTTTTAATTTGCTGAAAAGTTAGTTTGGATATTTTGTTTACTGAGCCTGAAATTACAAAGTTCATGGCTGTGGACTTTTGTGAGCTTCAGTTCTGAATGTTGTTTGCACAGTTTTATTCCCCTGCTCATAGGGTGTTTGATGTTCTTTCAAAATAGGTTTCTTTGTTTTACGGTTGCCTGAAACACGAATCTCAAAGTTATAGATAGTATACATACTTTAATAAATGTACTTTGAACAATTTGCAAGTATTCATTAGAGCAAGCAAGATTAAACTGCAATTTCATGAAGATAAATTTGCAAAGCTACATTCACTATTCGGTAAATTGATATGATCCAAGGCCAAAAGAATAAGAAATAAAGGATTTTCTTAAATCTATTATTATAAACTAGTGGAAGAATTAGAATCCTTAATGTACAAAGGAAAGTAGATACATATTTGAGAAAGACCCATTCATGCTTCATAAATGAGCTCAGCTGGGAGAAAAGTTGCATTAAAATCATCTATGGTGTAAGCTTTATTAAGTCAGGTTGAATTTGATGTAATTTGCAATTGCTTCAGTATTGACTGTTGCATTCATGTACTGGATTCCATTATTGAGGACTGGAATGATTTCTCTTACCTTTGTTTTTTGACTGCTACTGTTCACAGCTGGATGTTCAGGACTTTGGAGTTTTGATTTGTTGATTGTGAGATTGCTTAATGTTGATGATATATTGCTTCTGCAACTTACAGTGCATGTTGTCCTCATCAAGTTGACATGTTTGTTTGTGTGGAACTTTTCCAGAAGTTCATTCTTTTGATCCTGTATAAAAGCAGGGCTAGTCCTGTATATTACTGAAAATTGAGTAAGCAATTCACTGTTTGTTGTGGATGCATCTCTGCTGCCTTTCATAGATGTTCAATTTTGAACTGGATATATATTAAAGCACTCTGTTGCTGGCAGTGCTCCATAATGGAAGGTCTATATTGATCACTAACCTGAGACATGCGGTAAATAGACAAAAAATCTTCTTGTGTGCTGCTCCAGATTCCAGTATATGCAGTGTCTTTTGTCTTCAGTAGTTTTAGTATGTTTTACCATAGAATTAGATTGCTCCTCATCTGTTCCAGGCAGAATCTGGAATCAGTATTCTTTGATGTTGTGCTACTGAACTGTTAGGTCATAACATTGAAGTTCTGCAACAATCCCTCAAAAGAGGGAAAGTAATGTAGTTCCAGTGTTAGTTTTGAGGAATTGTAGGACTATTTCCTTTTTGCTATGCTATTGTGTCACCACTTCTGCTGGTCCTCTCTTTGAGTGAAAAATACTTGAGGATGTTCTTGGAGGAATGGCTGAAAGGTATTTTGAATGTAATTATGTAAGGCTATTGTTTTTGATTAAACTATGGAATAGCTTTCCTGACTTTGGCATATCTTTGTGTTGGATATTAGTGAGGTGGTCTTAGATTGCATGTGCCTTTGATCAGCTGTCTAATTTGATCTGTCAGTTTTACTTTGAACTCTGTTGAACTCTGTGGCATGAAAGACTAATTATGAGCTATTTAAGAGTAAAATGCTGTATCAGCAAGATTTAGTTGGGATAGTAAATAAACTCCTTTACAAAATGGAACATGTAAATCGGATGATTTTTAATGCCAAACTTTCACTGTTTCCATTAATGATACCAGTTTTATATTTCAGTTTAGATAACTATTTTTAAAATGCTCCTGCTGATGTGCTAGAATTTAAACTAGGGTGAAAAAGGATTTTTTTGTACTTTTAATATTAATTGCACAATAAAAAAAAAGCTAATTGGATATTAATCACTCTTAATTGCACTGTTAAGCAATAATAGTGCACCACTGCCATTAGTCCAATGGAAAATGTTTTTCATTTAAAACCTCTATTATAATTTCTCATTTACAATCTCTGTTATAATTTCTTATCGTGTTCAAATCCGTCTGGGTTTGCTTTTAGCATAATCACCTTCAGTGTTCTGAGTTCTGTGTTCTTCATTCTTGTTCACTTCATTTCCTATTGGTGACAGTGCCTCCAATTCTTCAATAACTTAATTAGATTCACAACTAATTAGTGATAAGTTTGTCAGGATGGCATGCTGCATGAAGAGATGAACCCAGAAAAGCAAGCTTGGGTGGCTGTGATTTTGGCTTTGATTTTCCTTTACTCTCTAACTGCTGTTGCTGTTCCACTAAGCTGAAATGAATTGTAGTCAGTTCATGAAGAACAGAATGAGTGTAAACTGGATCATACCAAAATACAGGCAAACATGCAAAAGATTTGCCTCTATTTTGATCTTGTACAAAACCAATATTTGCAAAGCAGATAGTCAATCAGCCAAGGTCCGCCCTTTAATTAAAGCAGGCAATTCAATCTGGAGAGTGTGCTTTGAGATGTCTGCTTCATTCCCACCCTCAGGATTTTGCTGCTCAGGAGATCACACGGTGTGAAGATTTAGTTAAATGTTGCCTACAGAAAGGATGATAAATCAAGAATATTAATACTTTTTAAGTATTTTAATGCTAATAATACTGAATAAGTATTTTGTGTCAGTCTTCAGTGGAAGATACTAGCGGTATGCTAGAAATTCAAGAGTGTCGGGCAGAAGGTGCTTAGGAAGCTGAAAGGTTTGAAGGCAGATAAGTCACTTGGGCCAGGAGTTCTGAGAGAGGTAGCTGAAGAGATTGTGGAGACATTAGTGTGACCTTTCAAAAATCACTAAATTCTGGAATAGTCCCAGAGAACTGGATATTTGTAAAGAAGGGAAGGAAGCAGACAAAAAGAAATTATAGGAGAGTTTGCCTGACTTCAGTGGTTGGGAAGATGTTGGAGTGCATTATTAAGGATGAGGTTTTGGGGTACTTGGAAGTGCACAATAAGGTAGGTCAAAATCAGCATGGGGATATATTTCTTGACAAATCTATTGGAGTTCTCTGAGGAAATAACAGGCACAATTGACAAAGGAGAGCCAGTGGATGTTAGTTACAGAAGGCTTGTGATAATGTGCCACGCATGAGGCTCCTTAGTAAGATAAGGGCCCATGTTATTATAGAAAAGATATGGACAGAAGATTGGCTGACTGGCAGGAAGTAAAGAGTGGGAATAAAGAGAGCCTAATATGATGGGCTGCTGATGACTAGTGGTGTTCCGCTGGCGTCGGTATTGTGACTGCTTTTTAACAATTTGGGTGACATAATTGATGGCTTTGTGGGCAAGTTTACAGAGGTAGGTGGAGGGGCAGGTCATGTTGAGGGAAACAGGGAGTCTGCAGAAGGACTTGGACAGATTGGGAGAATTGACAAAGAAATACAGATAGAATATAGTGTAGGAAGCTATATGGTTACGCACTTTGGTAGAAGGAATAAATGTGTAAATTGATTTCTAAAGGCAGAGAATTTTTTTAAAATCAGAGGTGCAAAGGGACTTGGGAGTCCTTGTGTGGGATCTCCTAAAGGTTAACTTGCAGATTGAGTTGGTGGTAAGGAATTCAAATGCAATGTTAGTGTTCATTTCGAAAGGACTATAATATAAGAGCATGGATGTGATGCTGAGACTTTATATGGCATTGGTCAGACCACACTTGGAGTATTGTGAGTAGGTTTGGGCCCCTTATCTAAGAAAAGATACGCTGGCATTGGAGAGGGTTCAGAGGAGGTTCATGAGAATGATTCCTGGAATGAAAGGGCTAATGTATCAGGAGTATTTAATGGTTCTGGGTCTGTACTCGCTGGAGTTTAGAAAAGTGAGGGGGGATCTCATTGAAACTTATCAAATATTGAAAGGCCTAGACAGAGTGGATGTGGAGATGAAGACAGAGAATGGTGAATCTGGAATTCATTGCCACCGATAGCTGTGGAGGCTAAGTCACTGAGTATATTTAAATCAGAGGTTGATAGGTTCTTAATTAATAAGAGCTTCAAAGGTTATGGGGAGAAAGCAGGATAATGGGGTTGAGAGGGGATAATAAATCAATCATGAAGGATTGGCAGAGCAGACTCAATGGGCTGAGTGACAGAATTCTGCTCCTTTGTCTTAATGGTCTTATATTGGTTAGCAGATGCGAGTTAAATCTGTCACTAGTTCTGGCCTGTGGATTATTGGTTCAGATAATATAATCACTATGCACTGTGCCAAATAGCTTTTCTAAATATCATAAATCGTTCATAATCTGAATGAAAATTGTAAACCACTATAGATATACAATTTGTTAAAATGTTCACCCTTTCTTTCCTATTTAGGGTGATCATTCATGCATATTTACATATGCATCTCAAGGTGGAACCAATGAGGTTAGTGATAAACGAGATCTTAATTATACCTAATTTGAATTTAATTAGTGCTTATATTGGGAGCAGACTCCTGAAAAATTTGGAAGCAAGCACACAGTATTTTGTTCTGGTTCTGCCTTATCAATTAAAGTTGATTTAGTACTATGTTTAATTATTTTTGAGCCTCTGCCTAGTAGCTTTCAGTAGTTTGTGTTTTTAAGGAGCTACAAATGGGAGTGAATGCCAGGGCAGTGTTGTGCTCCTCTTGTATCAAGTGGGCAGTCAGGGAGATCTCCAGTGTCCTGGATGAACATACCTGCAAGAAGTGCATTTGGTTGAAGCTCCTGACAGACCATGTTAGGGAGCTGAAGCTTGATGACTAACATATCATTTGAGAGATTGAGGGGTTGATCTTGTTGTAAGGCAGATGATCTTAGAGCATGGTTCCTTATGTGGAATTATGATGTTGCAGCCATTAGTGAGACTTGGTTGCAGTACGGGCTGGACTGGCAACTCACTGTTTTAGAGGTTCCATTGTCTTAGATGTGATAGAGGAAGGGTGGCATTATTCTTAATGGAAAATGTCACAGTGTGCTTGGGGAGGACATACTGGTGTCTCTGCCAACCAAGGCAACTTGGGTGGAACAGAGGGATAAAAAATGGCTGAACATGTTGATGAGACTATATTATCAACCTCACAATAGTCAGTATGATTTAGAGGAGTAAATTTGTGGAAAGAGAGAGCAGACAGTTGTGGGAAATATAAAGTTGTGATAGGTGATTTTTATTTTCCATAAATTGACTGGGACTCCCATACTGAAAAAGAACTGGATGGGATCGAGTTAGTTAGGTGTTCAGAAAAGTTTCCTTAATATGTAAAGGTCCGAAATAGAGCACAATACTGGATCTCCTCTTAGGGTGTGATACACGGGAGGTGACAGAAGTGAGTGTAGGAAAGCACTTTGGATCTAGTGATCATAATTCCATTAGTTTTAAGAAAAAAAAGGATAGAACTGTAGGACTGGTCCTCTGGTTAAGATTCTAACCTGGAAGAAGGCCAATTTTGATGGCATCAGAAGGGATCTGGCAGGTGTTGATTGGAGTAGTTAGTTACTGGCAGAGTTGTCTTTGGTAAGTGTGATGCTTTCAAAGGTGAATTGTTGAGAGGGAAGAATCTGTATGCTTTTATAAAAGGCAAGGCTAATAAGTTTAGGGAACTTTTGTTATAGAGGAATATTGAAGCCCTAGTAAAGGAAAAAGTAGGATGTGCATTATCAGGTATAGACAGTTGGGATCAAATGAGGTACTTGAGTACAGGTTTCCCCCACTATCTGAAGGTAGAGCGTTCCTATGAAACCGTTTGTAAGCCGAAATGTCGTAAAATGCAGAAGCAATTACCATTAATTTATATGGGAAAAGTTTTTGAGGGTTCCCAGACCCAAAAAATAACCTACCAAATCATACCAAATAACACATAAAACCTAAAATAACACAAACATATAGTAAAAGCAGGAATGATATGATAAATATACAGCCTATATAAAGTAGAAATATTGTATGTACGGTGTAGTTTCACTTATTAGAATCGGGAAGACAGTGAGTCAAAATCGATTTGGAGAATAAAAATCGGCATATACACGCATGTGCACACAAATGCCCGCACAAGGCTTCACGGTCAAGGTAGTCTTTCTTGGGGTAAACACACATAAGGCGGGCATTTTTTTTGTAAAAGTGAAAATCCTCTTTGGTTAGCGAAAACAGGTATTAATGTAAGTCTTTCATAACAGCAAGCTGTCGTAAAGTGAATGTTCAAAAAACGGGGGCCACCTGTATAAGAGATACAAGAGAACACGAAAAATCAGGAGGGCTAAAAGAGAACGAGGTTGCTCTGGGAGGCAAACTGAAAGAGAATCCCAAGGGCTTCTATAGCTATATTGAGCAAAAGATAGCAACCAAAAAATTGATCCACTTGATGATCAGCTATGCATAGAGCTGAAAGACATAGGGAAGATCTTAAATGATTTTTTTGCATCTGAAGTTGCATGGGAGATACGCAGAATCTACAGATCTGAGGAAAAAGAGTAGTGAGGTCAGGACCATATCTGGATTATAGATGAGATGCTTGCTGTCTTGAGGTGAATTAGGGTGGATAAATCTTCAGGGCTTGAGGAGGTGCCCCTTTGGACCTTGTGGGAGGCTAGTCCAGATATTGCAGAGGCCCTGACAGAGAGATTTAAAGCATCTTTAACTATGAGTGAGGTGCCAGAGGGCTGGAGGATAGCTATTGTTGTTCTGTTGTCTAAAAATAACCTGGGTGAGCCTGATGTCAGAAGTGGGTAAGTTTCTGGAAGGTATTCTGAGGGACTGTATATGTAAGGATTAGATAGATAGGTCCTGATTAAGGATAGTCAACATGGCTGTGTGTGTGACAGGTCCTGTCTAACCAATCTTGGAGTTTTTCAAGGAGGTTACCAAGGCGGTTGATAAAGGGAAGGCAGTGAGAGTTGCCTATGTAGACTTTAGCAAGCTACGAAGTCCTGCATTAGAGGCTAGTTCAGAAGATTCAGTTGCTTGACATACAGGATGAAGTAAGTCAGTTGGATTCAACCTTGGCTTAGAGGGAGAGCCAGAGAGTGGCAGTAAATTGTTGTCACTCTGACTGGAAGCCTATGACTAGTGGTGTGCTGTAGGGATCTGTGCTGTATCTGTTTTTAATCATATGTACTAGTGATTTAGATAATGTGGTAAACTGGGTCAGCAAATTTGTGGATGACATCAAGATTGGGGGCATAATGGACAGTGAGGAAGACTGTCCAGGTTTGCAAAATGATCTGGACTAGCTGGGAAAGTGGACTGCAGTGCTCTATAACTCTTTGATATTGTGAAAATATTAGATTGGGGAGTTTTAAAGGGAAGTGGATTAATATTTCAGTATGAATGATTTTTGTCTCTTTTTTTCATGATTTTAGTGGATTTCACCTTTTCATTTTTCAAAGATGTCTTGAACAGCAGCTTTAAACTTCCAGGTCTTGTCCTTGCTGTGACTTCTGTAATTGAACTTATAATGACGTAAAAATAATGAAGGTTTAATGAAACATAATTGGTTTCTCTTTACAGAGATGGCACATGAGTGTAGGTATCAGTGAAGACAGTAAGTTATTTTCTTGCTCCATTTGGCGGTAAGTAAATAAGGAAGTTTTTATGACACTACTTGTAAGTACAGAGCTGTTTCAGTCATTAGATCTGGGTAGCTGCTTAAACCCATGTAGAGTTCAGTTAATCACTTGCTGTACAAAAGTAAATAAACCATGCATAGGAAAGTTTTTGTTACTTTCTTGTGGCATCAGATTAACAAGGTAAAGAAAGAACTTTACATCACACAGCTTTCCCAGAAGGGAGAAAGAAACTAATTTTCCTTATTGCAGTATGTGTATTGGTAAGATTATGGATAAAGGTAACTGTATTTGTATAAAGTTTCATTTCTGCAGCAAGTAAATAGTAATGTGTGCACATTTTCAATAACTGATTAAGAGCAGTGATGTATACCCAGTAATTTTAGTATGCACTGATCAAGTCTGTGCAAAATTGTGAAAAACTGAGTTTTACTTTAATGTTCATTGGGGGGAAAATCTGTGTATTTTGCTGTTATCTTAAAACTGACTAGCAAAGAAAGATCCAGCAGGATGATTTTTTTTGAATTAGTAATCAGCCATCCTCTCAAATTGTTCCTACAACTTCTTGCATCACTAGTGAGTGGTTCATGTTGATTGGTACTTCTATCGATCCTCCATTTCCTCACTTGCGGACCCCAGTCAGTTTGGATTGACAACATCATCTCCTCCACAGATCTCCATTAGCACAGGTGCACCACAAGGCTGTGTGCTTAGCCCCCAGCTCTACTTGTGTTGCATTTATGGTTCTGTGGCTAAGCACAGCTCCAATATCATGTTCACGTTTGCTTATGACACCACTGTCATAGGCTGAATCAAAGATGGTGATGAATCAAATGAAAATCTGGCTGAATGGTGCCATAACAACAGCTTCTTACTCAATGTCAGCAAGACCAAGGAGCTGATTATTGACTTCAGGAGAAGGAAACAAAAGTCCATGAGCCAGTCCTCATCGGAGGATCAGAGCTAGATGGAGATAGTCAGCAACTTTAAGTTCCTAGGTGGTATTTCTGTGGACCTGTCCTGGGCCCAGCATTTAGTGTAAGGACAAGGAAAACATGGCAGTGCCTCTGCTTCCTTAGGAGTTTGTGAAGATTTGGCATGACATCTAAAACTTTGACAAACTTCTATAGATGTATAGTGAAGAGTATATTGACTGGCTGCATCATAGCCTGGTATGGAAACATCAGTGCCCTTGAACAGAAAAGCCTTTTATTAAAAAAAAAGTAGATATGGTATAGTCCATCACAGGTAAAGCCCTCCCCACCATTGAGCACATCTACACGGCAGGGAACCCCATCACCCAGGACATGCTCTCTTTTTGAGCTGCCATCAGGAAGAAGGTGCAAAAGCCTCAGGATTCACACCAGCAGGTTCAGGAACAGTTATTACCCCTCAAGCATCAGACTCTTGAACCAAAGGGAATAACTTCACTTGCCCCATCATTGAAATATTCCTACAATCTATGGATTCACTTTCAAGGACTCCTTATCTCATGTTCTCGATATTTATTGCTTATATTTTTATTATTATTTCTTATTGTATTTGCACAGTTTATTGTCTTTTGCACACTGGTTGAATGCCCAAGTTGGTGCAGTCTTTCATTGATTTTATTAAGGTGGTTATTCTATTATGGATTCATTGAGTATGCCTGCAAGGAAATAATTCTCAGGGTTGTATATGGTGACACATAAGTACTTTGAACTTTATGTGGCTTAAAATGATGGTGAAACAGCAAATATTTGACATTAAAATCAATAGTTTAGATTTTTTCCCACTGCAATTGGCCATTTCATGCAATTAAATTTCATTGAAATGTTAATGATTACTTACAGTACCGAAGTATAGGTTGGTGACTTCTGTGATGCTTTAAAGACCTTGGATTTAGTTCAACTGCCTTTTCTATTTGGTAAGGAATAATATAGACATACTTTGTTGGATGGTTATGATGAGATTGAAGGAAAGGTTAAAACGGGGGAAAAAAGCATTTTCAAGGAGAAAAATGACTTAAGCAAACAAGCAGAATGTATTTTTCAAATGAGTTCCCTTCATTTTTGTTTCTTTGCAGACCTCAGGGAAAATCCTATCTGTTTTTTACTCAGTTTAAAGCTGAAGTCACTAATGCCAAGATTGAATTTGCAAATGGTTTTGTAAGTAAATTATTTTTCTCTCCTTTTGTTCTTTTGTAAAACAATATAAATCAACTAATAAGCTACTATGCCTGGATTTTAAAGGATTCCTTGTTGTTGTGAGTTGTTTATACCTTTACATCAATGAATACTGAATAGAGTAATGAGGCTGTAAACATTTTCAAGAGTAAGATCCAGACATGAGATTACCTTCTGGGGACAGTCTTTGTTGAGTTTCATATTTGAATTTTTATTAAAGAAGACTTCATCTGCTTTTATGGGAAAAAGTACAATCTATTTTAAGTTAGAGCCCCTTTATATATTTATTGTAAAATTGATTTTGTTTGCTAATATCAGAGTAGAATTTGGTTTGTAATTAATTATGATTCAGTCTTAGAGATTCATATCTAATCCAAGAGCTATGATTAGATTTGATCTTTGTTTAAGAGGGTAATTTGTCACAATCTGTTAACTCCCAGTATAATTTTTCTTTAGTTTCTTTTCATAATAAAGCTATTTGAGTAATCAGAGCCATTATTTGTTTTTGTATCTTGTGAAAGATGCACCAGAATTTTCCATTTTGTTTCATGGATGTTCCTTTAGCTGGTGGGTATCAGCACATATTGTTTTTCCCTAAACAGAAGTAATTTCCTCCCATTCACTAACCAGTGCAGAGTTGAGATTCAGTCTGTACCTGCAATGCTTATAACTTCTGAGTTTAAGTATTACATAGGTAGGATTTGAGAAGTAGCTGCAATGCTGAACTCAAAACAGCCATCCATTGGGGAGACTGCAACTTGTGCCCAGGTTGGCACTGCTGACAGGAGGTTAACACTTGATCATATTGAAAATTATGAATTGTGGTTCCTGTATATTTTATACTCTAGGTATTTTATCATTGTGATTGACTTTACAGAAATGTCTGTTTCTGCACTCTTTGTAGAATTTCATCACTTGACTGCTTCTTAGTAGGAGAGGCAAGAATATTTTACATATTTATTGGTCAAGCTTGGGAGCAAGTGGGATACAGCAGAAAAGGATATTCATTGTCCATTATATGCACAAGTTCACATCTGTGAAGAACAAGCAAAGGGGAGACTAAAATGTAGTTGCATCTTCTATACATTGATAATTCTAGAATTGTCAGTGCCCAAGTATTTGGGGATTAAAATCTGTTTTGCTTTCATTTCATCTTGTCTGAATAAGCATTAATCATTTTATGATAATATTTAAAGGTAGATATTTGATTTGTTCTTCCTATGAATAATTTTTGAAAGATATGTCTGCTATAACAAGTAATACTACAGATAAGTGCAGATGGATCTAATGAAATTATCAGCTGTGTCTTGGTGTTGATGTTCTCTGTGGCAAGAGGTCATGAGTTCAAGTCTCTCAGTGCCATTTCTGATACTTTTCCTTGCTGTTTGTGCACTTAGCTACCTACCATATTACATCAATACTTAACTGTGCTTTGTTAATTGTAAAGTACTCTGGATTGTCCCAAGGTCATTAATGATGTAGTGTGAAAAGTGAATTCCTTCGCTTTCATTGTTATATTTGGCCTAAGATAATTTACTGTGATTCATTGCAATAGACATTACATTAGCTCCTTAAAAAGGATCATATTAGTAATGACAGCCAGTATTGAGATGTGGCGACAAAGTTAATGTTCTTGCAGTTCACCAATGTGGTGCACATGAATCCGTCATCATCATTCAATGGTATAATTGAGTGAAACGAGTTCATCAGCTTGTCAAGTTTCAAATATCGTCTGGTGTATACTCGGGGAACTATAATTTAAGAAAATACCACTGCAATTTAAAAAGTACTTTTTTTTCCATTTAATTTTATTTCACTGAAGATTTTCTTGTGAGAAAACATCTTCAGTAAAATAAAGACCCTTAATACTCCATTATAACCAAAGCTGATGTGAAATTCTGATAAGCTTATCTTTGATTGAGGATATTGCGGTGGTGTGCCTGTGCTTTTACCGCTCATTTTTACTAAAAAGTAAATCTATCATCATCTGGACATGTACAACTAAATGTGGATCTAACAAAGTTGCTGTCAGAGATTACTTCCTTCATGGATTGTACTGATTAAATTTACCCGTTGATTCTACACTACAGACATTTAAAAATGTTTGTTCTCCTATAGGCAGGATAGAGTTTTTAATATCATAGTAAATGATCATTTATACTTAAAGCTGCTTTAATCTTAAGGATTAATGTTATGGATGCAGTGTCTTCTCTTTGAAAAATTGCAGATCCAAAAGTGTTTCTGTTTTTACCTTTCACTTTTTCTTTAAAGTTTGTTTCGCTTAACATTATTTTCTAACTTCTATTTTACCTTCGCTGCATAATTTAGATATATTTAACTGAAGGCCATTGCTACCAAATTAGCTCATCAGCTATATCAAGGACAAAAACTGCTTATTCTCGTTCCCTTTTTCTGTGTCGCTATTGTCAATGATAGAAATGTTGCAGATACAGATGGCCCCCAGTTTTTCAAACGTTTGCTTTATGACAGGTCGCTGTTACGAAAGACCTACATTAGTACCTGTTTTCGCTAACCAAAGAGGATTTTTGCTTTTACGAAGACGCTCACTTTATATGTGTGTTTACCTCAAGAAAGACTACCATGACCATGAAGCGTTGTGCGGGCTATTGTGTGCGCATGCGTGTATGTGCTAATTTTTTTTCTTCTCCAGATCGATTTTGGCTCACTGTCTCCTGATTCTGATAAGTGAAATGACACTGTACATACAATATTTCTACTTTATATAGGCTGTATATTTATCATATAATTCCTGCTTTTACTATATGTTCATGTTATTTTAGGTTTTATGTGTTATTTGGTATGATTTGGTAGGTTATATTTTTGGGTCTGGGAATGCTCAAAAATTTTTCCCATATAAATTAATGGTAATTGCTTCTTTGCTTTACGACATTTCGGCTTATAAACGGTTTCATAGGAACGCTCCACCTTCGGATAGCGGGGGAAACCTGTATATGCTTTGGGGCTTCCTAAGTTTGTCTCTAGTGATGCTCTTCCAGAACAGTTGCAAATCTGGTGTCCATCTGAGAATCTGGAAAATCCCTCAATTGTTACTTGTTTCTGTGAAATGCAGGACACGTATAGTCCTTCATGATCAATACTCTATTTGTCTACTCTTGATTATCTGAAAGCTAATGAAATGTATCTTCATCATTGCTCTTAAATAATATTTATTTAAGAGTAACCTGCTCCCCAATGCTTTAAGAATTTTGCTAAGAATATTTGAGTCTAGATCTAGATTGCAAGGAAATAGCAGATATTTGTAGTAAGTACAGGGTTGTGTTTGTGGGAGATTTTAATTTTCCACACATAGACTGGGAAGCCCATACTGTAAAAGGGATGGATGGTTTGGAGTTTGTAAAATGTGTGCAGGATAATCTTTTGCAGCAATACATAGAGGTACTGACTAGAGAAGGGGCAGTGTTGGATCTTCTGTTAGGGAATGAAATAGGTCAGGTGATGGAGGTATGTGTTGGGGAGCATTTCGGGTCCAGTGATCACAGTACCATTAGTTTCAATATAATTATGGAGAAGGATAGGACTAGACCCAGGTTTGAGATTTTTGATTGGAGAAAGGCTAACTTTGAGGAGATGCAAAAGGATTTAGGAGGAGTGGATTGGGACAATTTGTTTTATGGGAAGGATGTAATAGAGAAATGGAGGTCATTTAAAGGTGAAATTTTGAGGGTACAGAATCTTTATGTTCCTGTTAGGTTAAAAGTTTGAGAGAGCCATGGTTTTCAAGGGATATTGGAAACTTGGTTAGGAAAAAGAGAGATATCTACAATAAATATCAGCAGCATGGAGTAAATGAGGTGCTCAAGGAATATAAAGAATGTAAGAAGAATCTTGAGAAAGAAATTAGAAAAGCTAAAAGAAGATACGAGGTTGCTTTGGCAAGTAAGTTGAAAATAAATCTGAAGGGTTTCTACAGTTATATTAATAGCAAAAGGATAGTGAGGGATAAAATTGGTCCCTTAGAGAATCAGAGTGGACAGCTATGTGTGGAGCTGAAAGAAATGGGGGAGATTTTGAACAATTTCTTTTCTTCAGTGTTCACTAAGGAGAAGGATATTGAATTGTGTAAGGTAAGGGAAACAAGTAGGGAAGTTATGGAAACTATGATGATTAAAGAGGAGGAAGTACTGGTGCTTTTAAGGAATATAAAAGTGGATAAATCTCCAGGTCCTGACAGGATATTCCTAGGACCTTGAGGGAAGTTAGTGTAGAAATAGCAGGGGCTCTGACAGAAATATTTCAAATGTTATTAGAAACGGGGATGGTGCCGGAGAATTGGCGTATTGCTCATGTGGTTCCATTGTTGAAAAAGGGTACTAAGAGTAAACCTAGCAATTATAGGCCTGTCAGTTTGATGCCAGTGGTGTGGTAAATTAATGGAAAGTATTCTTGGAGATGGTATATATAATTATCTGGATAAACAGGGTCTGATTAGGAACAGTCAGCATGGATTTGTGCGTGGAAGGTCATGTTTGACAAAACATTGAATTTTTTGAAGAGGTTATGAGGAAAGTTGACGAGGGTAAAGCAGTGGATGTTGTCTATATGGACTTAAGTAAGGAGTTTGACAAGGTTCCACACAGAAGGTTAGTTAGGAAGGTTCAATAGTTATGTATTAATATTGAAGTAGTAAAATGGATTCAACAGTGGCTGGATGGGAGATGCCAGAGAGTAGTGGTGGATAACTGTTTGTCAAGATGGAGGCCGGTGACTAGTGGTGTTCCTCAGGGATCTTTATTGGGTCTAATGTTGTTTGTCATTTACATTAATGATCTGGATGATGGGGTGGTAAATTGGATTAGTATGTAGATGATACTAAGGTAGGTGGCATTGTGGATAATGAAGTAGGTTTTCAAAGCTTGCAGAGAGATTTAGGCCAGTTAGAAGAGTGGGCTGAACGATGGCAGATGGAGTTTAATGCTGATAAGTGTGAGGTGTTACATTTTGGTAGGAATAATCCAAATAGGACATACATGGTAAATGGTAGGGCATTGAAGAATGAAGTAGAACAGAGTGATCTAGGAATAATGGTGCATAGTTCCCTGAAGGTGGAATCTCATGTGGATAGGGTGGTGAAGAAAGCTTTTGGTATGCTGGCCTTTATAAATCAGAGCATTGAGTATAGGAGTTGGGATGTAATGTTAAAATTGTACAAGGCATTGGTAAGACTGAATTTGGAGTATTGTGTACAGTTCTGGTTACTGAATTATAGGAAGGATATTAACAAAATAGAGTACAGTGAAGATTTACTAGAATGTTACCTGGGTTTCAGCACCTAAGTTACAGGGAAAGGTTGAACAAGTTAGGTCTTTATTCTTTGGAGCGTAGAAGGTTGAGGGGGATAGATAGAGTTGACGTGGATAGGCTTTTTCCATTGACAGTAGGGGAGATTCAAACAAGAGGACATGAGTTGAGAGTTAGGGGGCAAAAGTTTAGGGGTAACATGAGGGGGAATTTCTTTACTCAGAGTGGTAGCTGTGTGGAACGAGCTTCCAATAGAAGTGGTAGAGGCAGGTTTGGTATTGCCATTTAAAGTAAAATTGGATAGGTATATGGACAGGAAAGGAATGGAGGGTTATGGGCTGAGTGTGGGCCAGTGGGACTAGGTGAGAGTAAGCGTTCAGCACGGATTAGAAGGGCTGAGATGGCTTGTTTCCGTGCTGTAATTGTTATATGGTTATATCTCATGACCATGATCAAATTACCAGCTTAATATACAGTGCCTTGAAAGTATTCAGCCCTTAAACTTTTGTTCACATCCAGGGATTTTGATCAATTTAACTGAGAATTTTTATTTGTGAATCACATGCTACTTTTTTCACACTAGAGCCCAAAAACTGGGAAAATTGTAAAGCATGAAAAACTAAAAATTCAAAAACTGAAATGTCAGCAGTTCAGAAGTATTCATCCCCCTTTGCTCAGTACCTTGTTGAGCCATTTCTCGCAGCTATTATAACTAGTAGTCTTTTATAACTATTGTAAAAGATTTTATAATATAAATATAATTTTTATATCTATTATAACTAGTAGTCTCTATTAGCTTTGCACGATGTGATGGAGAAGGATTTGCCTATTCCTCCTTGCAAAGTTGTTCAAGCTGTGCCAGGTTAGTTGGGGAGCAGTGGTGGACAGCAATTTTGAGGTCTTTAGAGATATTAGATGGGGTTAAGGTCAGGACTCTGACTTGGCCACTCAAGGTCATCTGTTTTCTTCATTTGGAACCACTGCACGGTTGCTCTGGCAGTTTGCTTTGGGTTGTTGTCCTGCTGAAAGTTGAACTTCCTCCCCAGTTTAATGTTTCTGGCAGAGGCTAGCACATTTTTATTCAGGATCTCTGTATTTAGCAGCATTTATCTTTCTATCAATCTGAACCAGATTTTCCATCCCTGCTGCTGAAAAGCATCCCCATAACATGATGCTACCTCCGCCCTACTTTACAGTAGAAATGGTGCTACCTGGCTGATATGTACAATTAGATTTGTGCCATACGTACTACTAAAAAAAAACATTCTTGCCTGGAAAGACTTTGCAAAGCGTCACTTGGAAAATGCTGTGAAAATTTGGGAGAAGATTTTGTGTTCGGATGAGATTAAAATGGAACTTTTGGCCTCAACACTTTAGTGTAAATCTAATATTCTGGATGAGCCTTCCATGTAGTCAAGATCCTCAGCGCGACTTCATGAATCACCTTTGTAACCTCTTCAAAAAGTTCATTCAAGTTAGTAAGACAGGAGTTCCCCTGCAGAGAGCTGTACTGACTGCCCCTTATCAGGCCACAATTATTCAGATACTTGAACTCTATCCCTAAGAATCCTCTCTAGTAACTTCTCTACTTCTGATGTGAGACTCATTGCTCTATAGTTTCCAGGATTATCCCTATTTCCCTTGAATAATTAAAGAACATTACCTACTTGCCAGTATTCTGAGACCTCGCCAGTGGCTGGAGAAGAGAGACAAATATTGGTCAAGGTCGAATATCATCTCTACCTTTCATAATAACCTGGGGCACATCCCATCAGACCCTGGGGACTTGTGCAGCCTAATGTTCTTTAAGAGACCCAAAACAGTACCTCCTTTATCTCAATACCTTAGCATGCTCTGCACTGATGTTCATTTCCTCGATAAATACTGATGCAAAGTACTAATTTAGGATCTCTCAAACATTCACCATCTCCAAGCATGTGTTTCTTTCTGTATCCTTTAAGTTCAAAGTAAATTTATTATCAAAGTACATAAATGTAACTATATACAGGTGTCCCGTTTTTCGAACGTTTGCTTTACGACACCTCACTGTTACGAAAGGCCTACATTAGTTACCTGTTTTCGCTAACAGAAGGTGTTACAAACTGTTACAAAAAAAGGCAGTGCGCACGCCGAACGGCCAAGCTCCTCCCCCGGAACTGCATTCTAGCCGGCATTGCTTAAACATGTGCCTGTGAGCATCTGTGCTTTATGTTGATTTATTTTGTGCATCCGTTAGCAAGATGAGTTCTAAGGTATCGGAAAAGCCCAAAAGAACGCATAAGGGTGTTACACTTAGCGTAAAACTAGACATAATAAAGCGTTTCGATCGTGGTGAACAAAGTAAGGATATAGTGAATTTGGCTAAGGGTTTGTGGAATTTGACGAAGATGATGTTGAAGAGGTTTTGGCATTCCATGACCAAGAACTGACAGATGAAGAGGAAAGGATAACAATTGAAGCCGAACGCAGTAGCAAACGGCCCAAAAGTGAAGTTGTCCAGAAACTGAACATGAAGCAATTGCATGAGATTTTCGCTGCAATGGTTGCAGAAAAGTATGACTTTAATTTTGAAAGGGTACATAGGTTTAGGGCATATTTGCAGGATGGTTTGAGTGCTTACAAAGAACTATGATAGAAAAATGCATGAGGCTAAGCAGTCAAGCATACCGTCATTTTTCAAGCCTTCCACATCAGCCACAGCAGACGACGAAACTCGACCTTCGACATCGAGGCAGGCAGACATAGGAGAAGGTGACCTGCCTGCCCTGCTGGAAATAGACGACAATGAGATGACACCCCAGTCTCCTCTACCTCCCACCACCCCAACCTCCGACAACTCAGCCTAACACACCATCATCAGCGTCCTCACTGTCTTCCCGATTCCAGTAAGTGAAATTACACTGTACTTAAATTATTTCTGCTTTATATAGGCTGTGTATTTTTATATTTTTTGGTATGATTTGGCAGCTTCATAGCTTAAAGGTTACTGGAAAGAGTGCTTCTGCTGGGAGCGCTTGCGCCGTGTGTTTCTGCTTAGAGCACTTGTGCCGAGTGTTTTTGCCGCAAGTGCTGTCGAGAGCGCTTGCGCCGAGTCTTTCTGCCGAGAGTTCTTGCGTGAGATTTTTGCTGCGGTGGACATAACTGCAATAATTGCAGAAAAGTATTCCTACTTTATATAGGCTGTGTATTTATCAGATCATTTCTGCTTTTACTATATGTTACTGTTATTTTAGGTTTTATGTGTTATTTGGCATGATTTGGTATGTTTTTTTTGGGTCTGCGAACGCTCACAAATTTTCCCCATATAACTAAATGGTAATTGCTTCTTCACTTTATGACATTCCGGCTTACGAACCATTTCATAGGAATGCTCTAAGCTTTGAATAGCGGGGGAAAACTGTACAATCCTGAAATTCATTTTTTTTGTAGGCATACAGCGTAAATCCAAGAAACATAATCGACTCAATGAAAGACTACACCTAAAAGGATGGATAAATAACGAATGTGCAAAAAACAGGCTGTGCAAATACAAAAGAAAAACATAAATAAATAAATAAGCAAGAAATATTGAGAACATGAGATGAAGAGCCCTTGAAAGTGAGTCCATAGGTTGTGGGAACAGTTAAGTGATGGGTGAGTGAAGTTATCCCTTCTGTTTCAAGAGCCTGATGGTTGAGGGGTAATAACAGATGATGTGGGTCTTGAGACTCCTGTACCACCTTCCTGATGCCAGTAGCAAGAAGAGAGCATGGCCTGGATGGTGGGGGGGGTTCCTTGATGATGGATGCTGCTTTTCTGCAACAGAGCTCCCATTTTGATGTACTCAATGGTGGGGAGGAATTTACTTGTGGTGGTCTGGGCTGTATCCACTACTTTCTGTAGGATTTTCCATTCAAGGGAATTGGTGTTTCCATACCAGGCTGTGATGTAACCTGTAATATACTCTCCACCACACATCAATAGAAGCTTGTCAAATTTTAGATGTCATGCTGAATCTTTGCTGCCATGCTTTCTTTGTAATTGCTCTTGTGTGATAGACCCAGGACAAATCCTCTGAAAAGATAACAGAGGATTTTAATGTTGCTGACCTTCCATCACCACCTTTAATTCCCCAATGAAATCTGGGTAATGGATCTCTGGATTACTCCTTCTGAAGTCAATAATCCTACCTATTCCCTAGTTATTCTCTTGTTCTGATATATGTATAGAATGCTTTGGATTGCCTTTAATTCTATTTGCCAAGGATTTTCATGGCCCCTGTTGGCTTTCCTAATACTCTTTGGAGTTGTTTTCTGCTGCCTTTATAATTCTTAAGCGTTCTATCTGATTTTTAGCTTCCTAAACCCAAGCTTCTGAAACCCCCTGGATTCCTTGGCTGTGTAAGTCTAGAGAAGATGCTCTCTGGTCCTGCCAAACTCGTGAGATTGAGACAGCTCTCCCACCCCAAATCCTGGTTTGTGTGGATGCTGCGTAATTTGCTACCCTGTTACAAATTAGTGCCATGAAGTAATAGACAGTACACTGCATGCGATTAAAGGAATTATATTTATGAAACTTAATCAAAGGGTTAGTAAAGAAAAACAAAAAGAAAGGGGCCCATTTTAATTAAATAGTCAAATGTGCATAAGTTGGAGCTCATCTTGATCTCCTCTGTCACTCACATGCTGGGCCCTCGGTCTGCATGAAAGCTTACATCTCCTTCCAAACCTCGCTAACAATCCATCTCGAACAAACGGTTCTCCCACCAGATCATATCCTACGACTGGTTCTCCACAGCGTCTTCTCTTCATCTCCTGCTGAACAAAAGCCCCAAGACCATCTATCTTAGTGTCCCTCACCAAAAAACACTTTCCCCCAGTTCCACCACCTAATTGGATGGCACACATTCCTCATCATCCTTTATCTTCAACAATAACCCCAAAAAGGCTGAAAGTAGAACAGACTGTTCTTACATAACTGCTAAATGAAATACCTACAGCATAACACTAAAGATGTGAAACAGGGCATTACATGCTCCCCCCCCCCCCCACACTACAAATAGTCATGCCCTGATGACTTTAAAATAATTTGTCATCCCATCATTAATAACACCGTTTTCAAAGGAATTTCGTGATGTCAGAACCTCCAATCCATTTGTAAATGGTAATGACATATCTCACTAGAGGGGTATTCACAACACCCTGTTCCCCTGGTGCTACATAGTTCAGCGTGTCTGGGGTCTCCTGACTCTTTGAGACCTCCTTACCCCATCATCTACTACTTCAGTTATAGACACTCCTTGGGATACATGGTGGAGTCCTCCCCTGGTCTATCACTCGTGCCTTCTGGCAACTCAGATCCCTCTGCCGCTTGGCTGAGCATCATTCTCAGTTACTTTAGAGCCCATCCCCCCCCCAATGGTCCAGTTGCAAGCCTGCCTGTCCACTGCTAGTCTTCCCAATTTCACCTGCCTCAGCATGAGAATGGTTGGGAATCTCCTCTTCAATTAGTGTGGAGTTATTGAAAGGCAGTATATACCGCACCCCTATTTCCTCATCCTCTGAGTCCGTATCCCATTCAGGGGTGGGGGCCAGCCTAATCCTTTCTGCTGCTAGTCCATCAGTGTCGCCTTGTTGCTGCAGAGTCCACTTACTATGTCTAGGGTCCAAGCCAGCTTCTGGGTCAACACGCACCTCTTGTCCCAGAGGTAGAAGGTGGTTCTGATAGAGAATCTTGACAGACCCATTCCCATCCTCAGGTTTCACCCAAAAGTCTGGTACATTTGTTATCTGATCCTCCTACATAGGGTGTACAGTTGTAGCAGTGGATTAGATGTCCAATATCTTGACTCCACTTGGTCTTTTTGCTGATCTACAAGGTTCTGAGCTTGTCTAGCAAGGTCTGATTGAACCTATCGGGCTGGGGGTCATCCTGCGGGTGATAAGGCATAGTCCTTGACTCCATGCATGCTCAGTAACTCGTGTATGAGCTTACTCTCAAAATCCTGTCCCTGATCACCATGTATCCACTTGGGGAATCCATAATAAATGAAATACTTCTCCCATAACATTTTGGCCACAGTGGACGCCTTCTGATTCTTGGTAGGGAAGGCTTGTGCATATCTGGTGTAGTGATCTGTAATAACCAAAGACATTCATGTTTCTGGCATCTAGCTCTAGTGCCAGGAAATCCATACATACCAGGTCAAGTGGCCACGCACTCTGAAACTCTTCCTTCGTATAGATCGAGTGCACGACTGGCAGTGCTCTTCGACCTCTGGCTTCATTCAGGGCCAGTAGATCTGATCTCTGAGCAATCCGTAAGTCTTGTCAACCCCAAATGGTCAGAATCATCATGAGGTGACTTCAACACAATCCTCCGATATTTTTCAGGCAGAACCAGCTGGGAACGTCGAGGCCAGGCCACTGGCGACGTGACCCAGTGTAGGATCTGGTTCCTCAACTCCAATCTGGGCCATTCTCTCAATAGTAGAGACACCTCAGAGTGTTTCATCTTGTCTGCTTGGGCTATGTCCTCTTTCACGACCACTGATCAAGCAGTACCAATATGCGGGTCATCTCGCTGAGTGGCTGCCACCTCCCCAGGGCTCAATTCTGGCAACTGTTTTGTCTTCAGAGCAGTCAGGTTGCAGTAAGCTTGTGGAACGGCACCATCAGAAGCTCCCAAATGTTCTACCGCTTGATTCTGCCCTTGCCTTTCCTCTGCCTTCCCCATGATGGAAAACTGGCACATGACTTTGACTCCAGGGGCAGGAACGCTTTCCCACTCTCCGTCCCTGTCCAGCCCTTGTTGTGCATGTTGGAGCAACACATCAGCATCAATGTTCCGATTCCCCGACTGGTACTTCAGACTGAAATTGTAGGCAGACAACACCGCTGACCGCTGTTGGTCTGTGGCATCCAGTTTCGCTGAGGTTAGGATATAAGTTAATGGATTATTGTTTGTCCTCACCTCCAACTTGGCACCATATAGATAGTCACTTAGCTTATCCAACACAGTCCATTTAAATGCTAGGAACTCCAATTTGTGTGTGCATAGAGGGTGACAGACTCCGGCTGACAAATGCAACAGGTCTTAACCCTGTTCCCTGATCCTGATACAGAACACCCCCTAAACCCTCTTTGTATGTATGCAATACATAGGGAACTAGGGGTCTGCAAAAGCCAGCACAGGCATTTTCGTCAGCAGTTCCTTCAGCAACTGAAAGGCCTCTTCACATTTAGCATCCCATCATACTCCGAAGGGCTAAGATCTTTACCATCCTCTCCTTTCATCCCCAAGGGAGGGTAACTGCACAGAAGCTGATTTAAAGGTGGACTCATTTTAGAGTAGTCCTTCATGAACCTTCGATAGTACCCACAGAATCCAAGGAACGAGGCCAAGGTACTCACAGTCTGGGGCCTTGGCCATATGATCACCGCCTCTATCTTAGTCTCACAGGGTGGAGTAGCTACGGATCCATCTCTGTGCCTAACATAGCTGACAGATGTCTTACAGAACTGGCACTTGTCTAGGGAAAGTTTTAACGATTCAGCTTTCAAGGTGCCCAGCACCTCCAGTAGCCTTGTTTCATGCTCCTCCAAGGTGGACCTGAACATTATGAGATCATCCAGGTACACCAATACCTCAGGCAAGTTTATATCCCTCACCGTTTCCTCCATGACACGCTGGAAAGTCGCAGGGGCTCCTGGAGTGCCCTGGAGCATCCTTTTGAACTGGAAGAATCCCAGTGGACATACGAATGCCGTCTTCTCTTTGTCAGCCTCACTCATGGGGATCTGATAATACCCACTCCTCGTCTAGCACATTGAACCACTTTGCACCACTCAAGCAGGCCAGCACATCTTCGATTCTCAGGACCGTATACTAGTTGGGGAGGGTATACCTGTTCAGAGTCTGATAGTCCACACACATCTGTACCTTCCCATTCTTCTTCCTGGCCACTACTATTGGGGATGCATAGGGACTCTATGCATGATGATCCTGCTTTCTTCAGCTTACATAAATGCTGTCGATCATCCTCCACCTCTGCAGGTGCCAGTCGCCACGACCTTTATCTGAACGGAGTGTCCTCTGGTAACCGGATGGTGTGGCAAATGCTCTTGAAGCAGCCCATGTCAAACTCATCAGTGGAAAAGGCATCTTCCAGCTTCAACATCTTCTCTATCAGTTTCTTACAACCTCCAGATACTGGGATACCAGGGAGTCCCCAAAGTTGAATGACTTGGTAGTCAACTTTACCTTTTTCAGAGAGGGTTTCTCCTCGCCATTTTAAAAAAACCTCCGTTCCATAATCATAACTGCTTCTACTGCTTTAATGGTACTTAAAGTTCAAATTACAATTCATTGGGGATGCAAATGTCCACCTCACTTAATACACTCACATTTGTTACCGGTAACCCCGTGGAATTGTACCACCACTCAACACCAGTAAATCTCTTGTTTAAAAATCTGGTGTATGTGTACTATTGGTGCTAGGCCTAAGTCAATTTGTACAAAATGACAAGGTTCAAGTGAATCCTCTTCTCCATTTGCATGTCCAGATGCCTACTCTGGCTCAATGCTCTAACTGCTCATTTTCCCTTGGGGAAGAAAGTCATTTTCCATGCATACCCTCCACCGTGGAAAGCTAATGTTGCCTGTTCAGTGCTGGTTCGTGATGGCAGGCTATGGCACTCTAGTGCTTTTAAGCGACTAGGCCCACTGATAGTCAAGGTACTGTTAGGCAATGAGAGGAGCAGGGACAATCTACTCCCATTTTTCAGGAAATCGGGAAATTCTTACCTCCAGGTTCAGGGACAGTTTTTACCCTTCTACCATCAGGCTCCTGAACCAGTGAGGATAACTTCACTCCCCTCAACACTGAACTGATTCTACATCCTATGGACTCACTTTCTAGGACTCCTACTGCTCATGTTCACAGTATTTTTACTTTTGTACTTGCACAGTTTGCCTTTTGCACTTACTTTTGTGTAGTTTTCCATTGATTATATTCGTAACCTTCAGGTTCTGTCAGCTGCGTAAGTCTAGGGAAGATAATCTCCGGCCCTGCCAAATGGGTGAGATTGAGATGCGAGTCCACCCCAGTTTGTGTGGATGCTGTGTGATTTGTTACCCTGTTACAAATCAGTAGCACGAAATAACAAACAGTACGCCACATACAATTAAACAATTTAGCTTTATAATTCTTAATTTGACTACAGGGTTAGTGAAGAAAAACCAAAAGAAGGCGGCCCATTTTAATGAAACAATCTAATGTGCACAAGTTGGAGCTCGTGGTTTCCCTCTCGCTGACCCTGCTTCGGTTCCTCCAGCCTTTGGTGGGTCATGGCTCTGCTTCAGCATCTTCTCTCCATTTCCCGCCGAACAAAAGACCCAGATCACACGGCATGAAAACACCCTCCCATCACTGAATGGCTCACATTCCAAAGTACTCGTTATCTCTAGCCATAACCCAAACACTGCTTCTACAGAAAGAACGCTACATTAGCAGTGAAAAATTTCCCAGGGTGTTATATATTTTATTTTGTTCTTGAAATGTCTTCAAGAAAATGAATCTTAGGATGGTATTTTGATACTTTGATAATGAATTAACTTTGAGCTTGATACTTTGTGATTTCTATCACAAATTAAATTTTAAAAATTCAAATTTTCTTGTGTATTGCACAAGGTACTTTGCCAGCTAACATACTTGAATTGTACAATTTTACGTTGTGATGCTAGTTAATGATTCTATGTACCTTAGATGTTCACAGCCAAACTAGCCTATTGCTTCTTATAGATTATAACTCCTATAAATTTAATTTGTTTTTGTGGCAGTTGGACTGGATGTTACTGTTGGTTGTTCATTTATCTTCATTAACATTTTCACAATAAGAGTCAGATGGCAATCTTTAGATTTCAAAAAGATTAAATATTTAACACGATGCAGTTGGCAGAAGATTAACTATCCAGTGTAAAAAAAACTTTAAAGTAAGTGCAGCTGATTTCTTCAGTACATTCAAATGGAATGCTAACAGAATTTTCCATGAAGAGATTGAGGATTTTGTTGCAGTGCATTTTGTAAAAGTAACAGGCCTCTGCTGAGTCCAGGGAGTATGTGATAGAATCATTCTGCAAAATTTTAAGTACCATGCGTATCATAATACATTGCATGTTTAAGGTTCAGCATTCTCATTGGAACTTGACCAGAGGGGCCTTGATTTTTGTGTAGTTTAGAATAAATTATAACTTGCTATTCTGCAAAATATTGAAACAAAAATTCTGATATTAAAGATTTATGAATTTTTCCTATGTGTCATCATGTTCTTTGATCATGGGAGACATTAAAGCCTGATCTTGTCCTCTAACATCCACACCCCTGCACATTTTGCCTATTGAATAATGATTAGATTTAATAACCTCTTACTCTAAAGCAGTAATGAACATTTTCTAGTAGAATGTCAAATATTGAGGGGATATTCAGTGTATTTTAAGTAAACTGCATTTATATGCATTCTGTAGAGATACTTAAATACATTTTCATAACCCCAAACTACCTCTGTAGTGGCAGATCTGTTAATTTGAAAGAATTTGTGCATATTTCTAGAATACCTAGCCATTCTGAAAAACTTGTAAATCACTTTTTTTAATTTGCAGAAGTGATTTGCCATTGCCACCTTCTGGGTAGTGTGTTTACAAGATGGGTGACCCCAGCCATTATTGATACTCTACAGAAATTGTCTGATTGGCATTAGTGGTTACATAAACCAGGACTTGTGATCTGCACCAGCTGCTCATATGACCATCCACCACCTGCTTCCATGGCTTCATGTGACCCTGATCAGGGTGGGGTGGGGGGCTAAGTAGGTGCTGCACCTTGTCCAAGGGTGACATGCAGGCTAGTGGGCAGAAGGAGTGCCTTACACCTCCTTTCAAGACTCATCTCCACCCCGCCAACTAATTTATTAGATAAGTTTAATAAGAGGAGTCTGGGAAATAAAACTGCATCTCATAATGTACATTATCATTACTTCAGACTCTGACTAATGCTGGAGCATTAAGCAATCTTAAAGTAGTTTGAGCACTAAGATTTGCATGTGTAAATCACAGAACAGTGTTGTAAATGGTAATATGATGTCACTTAGGTTCCATTTGCTTCTTGTGTACCTTCTATTCTTTTGCTTTAGTAAATGATTTAGTAAGTGACAATTTCATGTGTTCCTAGATGAATGTTCAATACCAGTAGAATATTTAACAGGGTGACCTTCCATTGCTGATCCATAGTCCATTATTCTCTTCCTATGATGGATTATTTTGTCACCTGTATCACACACCCGGTGCACTGTACAGAAGATGCTTTTTGTGCATTTGTAAACCAGTGCAGGCTATTTAAGAGTTAGTTTAAACTCAGTACTTTCGAATGTCACCAGTGATGAATACCAAAATATTTTGAAACATTTTATTTTATAAAATAGTTTGACAGTCATGTGTAACTTATGTGTATTTCTTCTATGGGTCTGAATTGCAATTTACAAAACTACTTTAGGATCATGGATTAACTGTCCACAAAATGGCCAAGGATGGTGAGTTGCCAAAGAATCTTGGGTGCAAAAACCTTTCTCTGGCATCCTTCCACTTACGGAGGGAGAGAAAAGTATTGGGAAGAGAGGTATGCAAGAATTAAGTAATAATTTGCCAGTGTTTTTCTGGCTCACTGGTCTCCTTCCAGGGGTGCTCTGATCAGATACTGGAACATTTCCCTGTATTTCACAGCAGGAGAGGCAGGGAGTAATGAGGCTGGAATCCAGTAGTGTGTAATTACCTTTCTAATTGGAGGAAGGGAAGCACTTCTGAAGGCGGTCTCCTTCCTTAATCCTGAAAAATTTTGTCACTTTAAAATGGAGTTAATAATGGGTTTTGATTTGGGGACGGGAAGCTATGATGCCATAGATTTTTATTATTCCATTTCTTTTATAATTATAATATCATGAAAGATTAGCAAATGTTCAGTTTTGAAGTTGAAATTACTTTAAGCATGTATGAATGTATACGTACAATGTTTTGTATCATCAATGTTGATACTAGCTATTTAATATTTTTAAATAAGCATTGGGCCATTTTTGTATGAAATATTTTACTTTACCAATGATGAAAATGCCTTGTATTTGATGCTTCATGGAGAATTTATTTGGTTTTATCAGTGCTTATTTCCCTTGGGTGGAACGACAGTTCTGATTTGCTAATAATTCACTTTTCTCTCTCCTTTCTAGTCTCAAGCAGCAGTAGACGGCCGAAGTGATGTTCCTCTGAAAGAAAATGAATATGTGATCAGTGAGAATACTGGTTAGTATAGCTCACAAAACACAATCGGTTTTTTCCTTTATTGCTTTTACTTGAATGTATCTTTGAACAACATCTCATCAATTGATTTTAAAATGATTGAAACAACAACTTAGGCTCCATAAACTGCAGAATTCCTTTAGCAGCTTCATTGTTTCTTGTTAACATGTATGTTACCCTACTCCATGATTAATATTAGAAAACATGATTAATAAAGCTCTGACAGGGTATTAATGTTCAATTATTGCTTTGTTGGTAATGTCTGCTTTTCTTTTTGCAGTGACTCACAAGGATGGAGTTTTCAAATCACAGCTGTCCAAGCTTATCATAGTTGCTCGCACAGGACATGATGAACTGTAATTAGAAGACCATTATAAGTAACCATTGAAATAAACCTTAAATTTTATTACTATAAATTCATTACCTTAATTCAATTATTGGAAACATTTTCATCCCCACCCTTGTATTTTTCATTTTGATTTTCTCCTTTTAATGACAGAGCAGAATTAATGTGTACTGTTGCTTGCTGTTCTATCAACCATCTTAAATGAAACACATTTTGGTTTAAAAGTGACCTTTTGTAAATGACAAATGTTCTTGTTAATCTTTCAAATCTTGAAGAGATCCTTGGTCCTATCAGGGTGTCTCATTTCAAACGCAAAATGGGAAGAAGTAACAGAGCACTCTTGGAAGATCAACTGTGGCCAGACTACACTCAGTCTTGCACTGTAACAAGGACCTTTGTTAAATCCTGTAAATCTGATTAAATATCAAAATTATAAACTGAGCATAATGTGTGCCCATCTTTACAACACTGATTTTTTTTGTATTAATGCAGGTATATTTGATTAGTTAATATACACTGGGTGCTGTTTGTAAACCAAAACTGAAACCTGTCTACAACTGTAAGAATGAACTTTGACTTGGTGTTAACTTATAGAGCTTATCTGTACAGTGCTGTTGTTGAAATGCAACATGATTCTTATGTCTGGAAGTCCTCTGTACTTTTATATTAGGTAACAATTGTTTATGGGGACCATATGCCTTTATATTTTACAATCAATTGCAAATAATTTGGTAAAAGCTTAATGTATCATCTACAGTTAACCTTGTATTTGGTTTTGTTATAGACCTATGCCACAAGGGGAATAAATTACTAATTTCAGTTCATCTGTACTTTTTCTGACTGCTTGAATTTTATTATTTGTCAAATAACTTGATGTGTTTGTAGCACAGTATATGAGCTTAAAGTATTGAATTGGATAATTGTTAAGGGATTCTTGACAAAAATGTAACATTTGAAAGAGTGATCAATGGAGTTCAAGAGAAATGAGAACAAATTAATCAGTAATGATAACACATGAACAGTAATAATTGAATATTGAAAGCTAAGATAAAGGCAACACTAAATGCATCAAGGGAAAGGATGGCAATGTGGAAATTAGAACTTGGGAAAATTGAGACTGTGGGAGGGTAAATATGAAGCAATTTTCAAATAACAGAAGAAATATCAGGATTGAGGTTTAGTTGAAGGAATTTCACATAAACTAAAAGCTGAATAAGAACAAAATGGAAGAGATATTCAGTAATTCGCCTTTTTATTTACTAGGGAGCCTAGCAAGGTGGTTACGAAAGTTGAATCAAATATACTATTAAGATAAGTGATTATGGTGGTGCATGTCAAATTTAGAACAAAAACATGGTCATGATGAATTGTGCTTGCTCATTAAAAGTTGGGAATGAAAATGCAAGAGTAGAAGTAGATGTAAAGAGAATTTGAAATAGAGAATTGATCCTGGGCTTTAAGTTACTATAATAAAGTTTATTTGTAGAAGTGTGAACCAAGCCATTCAACAAGTAGAATTAAGAATATGCTGGTGCAAAACTGTTGTAGACTATGGGAGTATTCCACAAGCTGCAGTGCTGAGACTACCTGTTTGCTATGTACATAAATGATCTGAGCTCTAGAATTAGAAGTTCAATTTCAGATTTATAGATGGCATCAAATTGGAGGATATAATTCATATGGAGAACTGTGATCTGATACAGCTGGTATTTGTGATCTTATAAGTTAGTGGTGAAGTTTAATACTGGACTTAAATACAAACATCTTTGACAGGAAGGATATTGAGCCCTTGATAATTTAAGCACAGTAGAATAGTAGAGCACATTGTGGTACAAATATTTAAATTGTAAAGTTGAACTTACAGTTTGCTAACGCTTTGCAATTACCTGGTTTGCTGCATTAACTACCCATAAAATCTGGTCTGATGTTCATCTAAGTCACAATAATAGATACACACAATCTGCCTAAACCAATAACACAAACAATTGTACTTCTTGTTAAAACTGAATGCAAAGACCTACAGAAGTCTCTAGAACTTGCTAAGGTGTCCACTATAAGAAAAATGTTCATGGAAGGATACCAGGGAGGCAACTATTGCACTCCAAAAAAAAATTGCTCCAAGTGTCAAGTTTGCAAATGACCACCAAGATGTTTCACAATGCTTCAGTGAACAGATGAGATAAAAATTGTACATTTTAGCAGAAATGCATACAGTACTGCTCAGTTTGGAGGAAAAGTGGCACTGCACACCAACACCAAAACCTCATCTCAACTGTGAAGCATGGTAGAAGGAGCATCATGGTTTGAGGCTGCTTTGCTACCTCAGGCCTGGACATCTTGAGAGAACAATGAATTCAAAATTGTATTGACACTTTACAGGAGAATGTCAGGGTAGCAGTCTGCCATCTGAAGCTTAATAGAAGTTGGATGATGCAACAAGGCAATGATCTGAAACACGAGTAAGTCAATAACGGTTTAAGAAGAAGAACATTTGTGTTTTGGAATGGCCAAGTCTGAGTCCAGATGTTAACCCAATTGAGATGCTGTGGCATGAACTGAAACAATTTTGTATGGAGAAATGGTCTAAAATTCTTCCTTGCCGTTGTGCAGGTCTGATCAGCAGTTACAGGAAATGTTTGGTGGAGGTTATTGCTGTTAATGGAGGTTCTACCAGTTATTAAATACAAGAGTTCAGAGACTTTATCCAGCCTGAGCTGTGAATGATTAAACAAGGTGTTCAATAAAGACATGAAAAGTAGAATTGTTTGTGTGTTATTAGTATAGGCAGATTGTGTTTGTCTATTATTGTGACTTAGATGAAGATCAGACCACATTGTATGAGTAATTAATGCAGAAGACCAGGTAATTGCAAAGGGTTCACAACCTTTTCTTGCAACTGTAAATGAAGCATGTTGATTTCTAGAGATTCCTTAGAACAGATAATTCAGAATTGAGTATTGTAGAGCAATTAAACCACTGTTAATATTTCTGATAGTCAGGTTCTTAGAAAAGAAAAAAAAAGGCTATACTATAAGATAAATTTTACTGGAAAATTATAACTGAAATGCTGCATTTTTTTCCTGACCTATTTGTGGAGCTTTATCGCTTGAGGAAAGGTTGGGATTGTGACTAAGGCTCATAAGTACTACTTCTAAATGGTTGAAGGTGGTGATTATTTCACATCCAGAGCAAGTGATCTTTTTGTTCATCTTGGTTTCTTGTGCTTTTAATTTTGTTTTGTTTACAAATGATTGTAAATAATAAAATAAAGTATTAATGGCACAATGCAGATGTTTCTCAATGCTTGTGCCAAGGGATGACACAATGTATTTAAGGAGTTAATAATATAAAAAGGATTTGAGTTTATTTGGTGTCCTTCATGTCATTACAAAATGTTTTCCATCAAATTACATTTAAGTAAGGTCATTGTTATAATGCTGGAAGCATGACAGCTAATTTGTTTCCAGCAAACTCCTAAGGACACCAATATGGTATTGATTCAAAAATCTGTTTGATGTTAGTTTAGGGATAAATTTTGCCCAGGATGTCAAAGAAATTTGCTCTGCTGGAAGCTGTTTAATGCTCACCTGTGTGGGCAGAGAGATTAAAATGCAACTGTTTGGATTATTTTTGAAGAAGTCTTTAAGATGATGAATGAAGGAAACCTGTTAAACATTATGTGCTTAAATATTGTAGCTTATCCCTTCTAAACTTAAATCATAACATTTTAATTAATGAATTGGTTCAACTTGGATTCCTCAGGGACTGACCCTATGCTTACTCATTTTGATGAGAACTTAAGCTCAGCAAGTTGAGAGCTGACACCAACATTTCTGCAAGGGTTAAGATGAAAGTCTAACAAAATTTTAAAAGAAGTTTTAGTGCTTTAGGCATGTGGAGCTCAAATGGCAAAAACGTGTTAATCTAGAATGCAGTTTTACACATTTTTGTAGAGCAACACTCAATATGACTCGGGAATAATGTGGCGAAACCAACTGAAAAGTCTGAGCTTCACTTGAAATTGCATGTCAAAAGATTATGACTATAAAGGAGAAGCTAGTTAACATTAGTAAGAAATTGTGTTGTTTCAGTAGAAATGTACACTCTGTTACATCTCTAAATAAAAGAAAATAATTGTTAGACACCATGAATCAATAGTCAGAAAATTGTATTGCTTGGGTTTTAGAATAAATTTAAGAACCAGATGCTGGCATTTACCTCTGCAAGCAGCACAAGTGCTATGCTCACCTGTTCAGCTCCTCCCTCAACAGCATTCAGGGCCCTAAGCAGTCCTTGCAGGTGAGGCAACAGTTCCCTGCAAGTTTGTTGGCTCCCACTACATTGGTGATTCCTGACATAGATTGGGGTACTGCTTCATCTAGCACTTTTGCTCCTTCAGTAATGACTCCCATTCTGACATGTTGGTCCATGGCCTCCTCTACTGCCATGATGAGGCCACTCATTTGGAGGAGCAACATCTCATATTCTGACTTTGAGATTCCAAGCATGAAAATTGATTTCTTCAACTTCTGGTGTTTTCTCCCCTCTCCCCCTTCTCTCCTTTCTCATTCCCCATTCTAGTTCCTCTCTTACCCTTTCCCTTCTCCTCACCAGCCTATCACTTCCCTCTGGTACCCCTCCTTCCCTTTCTCCCATGGTCCACACTCTTGTCATATTAGATTCCTCCTTCAGCCCTTTATTTTTTTCATGGTCTGAAATGCAGACTCTTTGTTCCTCTTCATAGATGCTGTCTGACCTGCTGAGATCCTCCAGCATTTTGTGTGTATTACTTTGGATTCACAACATCTGCAGAATTTCTTGTGTTTATTTTACCCCCCTGCCATTAGTTTTATGAATAATACAATAATACAAATGGCCCATGAACATTATCTCATTATTCCTCTTTTCACAATATTTATGTATACTTTTATAACTTACAGTAATTTTTATTTCTTGCATTGAATAAACCTAATTCTGATTACTTTAGAGCAATAAGAATTTTAAAGATAATTTGACAAATCTATAATTTGACTAAGTAGCTGAATAGTGCAATATTATTCAATTTCTGTCTTGTTTAGTTGACTGGAAGGCCTGGGAATGTGCCGTTAAACATTAGACCATTTCTGGTTGGCATAATGGGTGCATTATTATTTTCAACTTTAACAGGGAGTAGGACTATTTCTTACCTGGAACAAAGTTTGCATCACAGTACATTGTATCCTTGTTAAAAATTTTGATCTAGAGTAGTATTGATTTTTAAAGGAAATCGTAAGGTTATTTTTCAGTATATTATTTTGCCCTTGCGTCTCAAAAAGTTACCAGGCTATATGTGTTGGGAGGTGATGGGGAGGAAGCATTTAGCTATGAAGGTTTGACAAGGTGTTGGACAAACTTGGTTCATGAATTGGTCTTTCCTGTCCATAAATTTTAAGTTTATGAAGTGGTACCATAGAACAGGCGTGAAGTCAGAAGGGTAATGTGCCAACGCGTAACAAGTATATAGGGCGGCACATCTCACACATGGGCATGAAATCCCCATTCATCCTAATAATAGTACGTCAATAAACAAAAGTTTAGTTAGATCGCAAGTTCCATATGGGCACTGATATGCAGGAAAATTAGAGGCCCTGGTAGAATACAGTGTTAATTTTCACATAACAAAGAATAAATTATGAAGAGTAGTTAGATTAACATGGTTCATGTTTTGAGTTTACAACATTGTTTAAAATTACAAATATGAAACTCCATTTAGTAATTACAAAGAACCTATTATGTCTGCTAAAGAATGCATCATAAGGCCAAAACCTTACAAATTAAAGTTAGACCCTTTAGCAATTAAATCTGAAGCCACTTTATCAGACACAAGCTAGTGGAATCCAGAGTTGCCTTTTTCCAGAAAGCTGTGAATGGTGAGTCAATGTAAACTTTGACACCGACTGATCTTTGTTAGGAAGAGTATCAGGAGGTATGGAACAAGTTGTAATGATTGAAATTGAAGCATAGAACACCTTTGATCTAATTGAAAAACAGGTCTGGCTGCTGGATTTGACTGTTTTCTAGAGGCTTTATATTCTGTTTGGAACTGTCACTTTAATTATATTTATTTCCTCAATTTATTATTAGGTATACATTGAGAAGCTTTCAATAATTTCTGCTACTTATTAACCTTAGCTGGAAGTATATGCCTGGTATGTTGAATGGTCATCTATGCATGGAGCTGAACGAGATGGGGATATTTTAAATTGATTTTTGCATCTATATTCCCTTGGGAGATGGACACTAAGTCTATAGAACTGAAGCAAAATAGTAGTGAGATCATGGACTGTATATAGAAGAGGAGATGCTTGCTGTCTTGAAGCAAATTAGGGTGAATAAGACCTCAGGGCATTTCAGAGTATCCCTTCAGACCTAATGGGAGGCTAGTGCAGAAAATGTAAGGGTCCTGGCAGAGTTTTTTTTAAAACATCCTTAACCACAGGTGAGGTAACGGGTGAATGGAGGATTATTAAATTGTTTTGTTACTTAAGAAAGATTCTAAGAATAACCCAGGGAATTAAAGGCCAGTGAGTCTGATGTCAGTAGTGGGTAAATTATTGGAAGTTCCTTTAAGAAACAGGATATATATAGGTATTTGGAGGCCTGATTAGTGATTGTCAACATGGCTTTGTGTGTGGTAGCTCAAATTAACCAATTTTGTATTTTTTTTTGAAGATGGTGCCAGGAATATTAATGAAGGAATGGCAGTGTACATTGTCTACATGGAATACACACAAAATCTTGGAGGAACTGAGCAAGCAAGGCAGCGTTTATGGTCGAGATCCTTCATCAGGACTCGAGAAAAATGATGAGAAGTTAAGAGTAAGAAAATGGGGGGAAGGGAGGAAGACTCAAGTGTGAGCCTGTTGGGGTCACCTACTGTATCTGGTGCTCCCAGTGAGGCGCCCTGTATATCGGTGAGACCCAACATAAATTGGGAAACCGCTTTGTGGAGCACCTACACTCCGTCCACTAGAAAAAGTGGGATCTCCTGATAGCCACCTATTTCAATTCTACTTCCCATTCCCATTTTGACATGTCAGTTCATGGCCTTCTCTACTGCCGTGATGAGGCCACACTCAGGATGGACGACCAACACCTTATATCCCATCTGGATAGTCTCCAATCTGATGGCATGAACATCGATTTCTGGAACTTCTGGTAATTGCCCCCCCCCCCCCATTTCCCATTCCTGTTTCCCTCTCTCACATTACCTACTTACCTGCCCATCACCTTCCTCTGGTGCTCCTCCCCCTTCCTTTTCTTCCATGGCCTTTTAAACTCTCCTATCAGGTTCCCCCTTGTCCGGCCCTGTATCTCCTTCACCAATCATCCCCAGCTCTTTACTTCACCCCTCCCCCTCTCCTGGTTTCACCTATCACCTACCACCTAGTATTTCTCCTCCCCTCCCTCCACCTTCTCTCTGACTTTTCATCTTTTTTTCACCAGTCCTGATGAAGGGTTTCAGCTGGAAATGTTGACTGTTTACACTTTTCTATAGATGCTGCCTGGCCTTCTGAGTTCCACCAGCATTTTGTGTGGTTGCTTGGATTTCCAGCATTTGCAGATTTTCTCATGTTTATGATTGTCTACACAGACTTTAGCAAGGGCTTTGACAAAGTTGAGCATGGAAGGCTAGTCAAGAAGGTTCAGTTGCTTGGCAATCAGGATGAGGTTGTAAATTTGATTCAACATTAGCTTCACAGAAGAAGCTGGAGAGTGATAGTAGATGGTTGTCTCCCTGACTGGAGGCCTGTGCTAGTGATGTGACACAGGGACTGGTGCTGGGTCCATTGTTATTTGTCACCTATACCAACAAACTGGACGATAATGTGGTAAATTGGATCAGCACATTTTGAAAATGACACCAAGATAGGGACCTAGTGAACAGTAAGGAAAGCCACCAAAGCTTGCAGTGTGTTCTGGGACAACTGGAAAAATGGTTGCAAAATGGCAGATGGAATTTAATGCAGATAAATGCGAGTCATTACACATTCGGTGGACAAACCAAGGTAGGACTTACATAAAGTGAACTTTCATCAATTAGAGTATTGAGTGCAGGAGTTGAAATTTTGAAATTGTATAAGACTTTGAGGGTAAACTTATAGTATTGTGTACAGTTCTGGTCACCCCCATCCCCCTATAGGAAAGATATCAATAATATTGAAAGAGTGCAAATAAATGTTACAAGAATGTTACCAGATCTTGAGGGCTTGAGTAACAGGGAAACTACAGGGAAACTTTTTTTTAATATACAGTATTTCTGTTTTTGCACATTTTAAAAAATCTATTCAATATACATAATAGATTTACAAATGTTTGTATTTATTTATTATGTTATTTTATTTGTTATTATTATTTTCTCTCTCTGCTATATTATGTATTGCATTGAACTGCTACTGCTAAGTTAACAAATCTCACGTCACATGCTGGTGATAAAACTGATTCTGATTTTGATTCTGAAGATTGAATAGGTGACTACATTATTCCTTGAAGCATAGGAGAATGAGGGGAGATTTGATAGAGTTATACAAAATTATGAGTGGAATAGATAGGGTAAATGCAAGCAAGCATTGAGACTGGAACTAGAGGTCATAGGTTAAAGGTGAAAGGTGAAATAATTAAGGGGAACTTCTTCACTCAGAGGATGGTGCCAGTGTGGAATGAGATGCCAGGGAAACTGGTAGATGCAGGTTCAACTGCAACATTTAAGAGAAGCTTGGATAAGTACATAGTTGGGAGGGAGTATGGATGGCTATGATCCAGGTATGGGTCAATGGAACTAAGCAGAATAACAGTTTAGCACTGACTAGATAAGCCAAAAGGCCTGTTTCAATGCTGTAGTGTGTCATGATTCTGATTTGATATGAAGTGGATTTATACAGATGAAGGAGACTAATTGATTTTTGATTAATAGTTTACGATACATTTTAAAACTAAATCTAAGCAGCTAATGACCTCTTAACTGATAGTGTAGAGCAGGGGTGTCAAACTCATTTTAGGTCACGGGCCGGATTGAGCAAAATGCAGCTTCATGCGGGCCGGATCAGTCGGACGCGTGCGAACGCAGCTTTCGTTGCCTCCGTTTTTTCAGCCTGCTCTCATGTGTCTCAGTCTCTGCTATAACTACAAAGTGTTTCACTTTACAAATTCCATTTCTTATGAAGAAGACTGCCGAATAAACACTAAAAACCCTGAAAACCTGGTACCTGAATAAACTCAGCATTAGCCATATCATACGCCATAGGCGGTTCGATTACTGGGGCCAGTTTTAATAGTAATTAGATATTATCTCGCGGGCCAAAGATAATCATCGGCCTTGAGTTTGACATATATGGTGTAGAGAGTTGAGGCCACATTCTTCGTGGATTATGAATTTGTCCAATAGTTCAACACAATGCAGTGCTTATTCAGCCTGTGGGTCTGCACCTCTTTTATTGGAGGTCCATGCCTGTATTTCTACTTTTCTTTTGTGTCCAACAATCACTATAAATATTTTTGGTCTTGCCTCCATATTCTTATCAAAATTTTGCACACTTTGTTGAAATGAATTAATCTGCTCTATGTCCACTTGATTCAACAGATAACCTATGCCTTCTCATCCATCTGTCTTGAGAAAATTACTATTTCTTTATTGTTTAGTACACTGACCAGTTGAGTTATCTACAAATTTCCAAAAAGTTCCTTGCCCTCCAATCCATTAATGTATTGTTACAAACATGAGTGTTTCCAGTATGCTACTTCAGATGTCCATGTATATCCCCCTTCAGTTTAAGCAACAGCCATTCACCAAAATACTTTTTTTTATGTGACAGCCAATTCTTAATTTGTGCATTTTATCCAATGGGTTTCAATTTTGATATAGCTGCTGTTTTTGTTTATTATGTATTGCAATAATTGTTGGGAAAGGTGCTTATGCGGTTAGGAATGTGTTAGTCTGAGATGTGGTCCACAATTAAGTAGCCTGTAAATATTTAACATTAATTCCTCTTGTTGGTTGCTTTCCAGGCACATGCACTAAGAAAAAGTACTTTTGTAACAAACACAACCAAGAGTACTGGATGTAGCAGGAAAAGCCAATTCTTCTCCTCCCCTCCATTTCTTTTTTTTTGCTTTCATTCTAGTCAGAAATAGTTCAGCTGTATTAACACCAATTTATGAACTGAAATGGGATTAAATTACTTGCTTGTGTTAAGAGATAACAGATTAACATATTACTTTTCGAATGGGGTTTTTAAATATATTTGAATTACTTACCTTCTTGAGGTCTCCTCTGTCTTGCTCTATTGAATGCTCCGAGATGTCAGATAATTTAATCCCATTTGATTGATGTTTGGGGAAATTGTTTCCAAATGTACAGTTCAAACTGTAGTAGAGGTAGGCTTCCTGACTGTTGATTGGGGATGTTCTGGATGCGATGCTGTTGTTACATTTGTTGTGGAAATGTTGCTGTTACAGATTTTCAGTGGTCTTTGATGAAGGCAGGGATTGAGTTGTGATCTGATGCAGCAGCCACATACATTAACATTGCATGCTTTTTGCTGTTGAACAGGTTGTTCAGGTTTGTTTGTGGAGCTGGTGTAATGGCCAACGGGAAGAGAGTTTGGTAATGGTTTGGCCTCATCATCATCTTCCAGTTGATATTGTGGCACCCACATTGGAGTATCAGAACTTGCACTACACTTTTCACAATTGCCCTCCAGATGGTCCGTAGTTGAATGTGTTCCATTGTGCATGAGAGTGCCGTTTATGTTGTAATTGTTATTTGTATAAAATGACTTTGCTGAATTTAACACCCTGACTGGTGTCCTCCTTGGGGGTGGTGGTGGGGGTTTGGATTTACGAATCACCGTTAGGATAGCAGTTGATGTTGCCGTAGATCTGGTAATCAGTTTTGGCCTGTCTTTAGATTTCTCCAGAGTAGACACTGTTACTCCACTAGAACTGCTGTCAAGGGTATCACTTTTGTAACTTTCATTTGTATCATCACACAGGTTTAGATTAGAGGTCAGTTGGTCTATTTGTCCCACCACCTGTCAGAAAGGAAGGGAAAATATTGTCAATCTGTGCATATTGTCTTACAACATAAAAGGTAGCCATCCAATCTACTGGGTGTATGCCAGCTCTCAAGAGCATTCTATTATTATCATTGTCCCACTTATTTCCCTGTAACTTATTGTGTCTCTCATGACCATCACTTCCTCCTGATTCCCTGCCAACTACTTATATTGGGGCAATAGTTACGTCTCTCCTTTTCCACTCCCATTTTTAAGTATCTCCACCTAATTCAATAGCCATTCTAGATACCCTTAGTTTGCTTTTCATCATGTTGGAAACTTATTTGATCTGGTGACACCTCAGGAATCACAGTATATGTCACTATCCCTTAAAACCAGTGATGCTAGGTGAGGAGCAGGAATACTAAACGTGTGCCCAGTGCTATCCAAAGTGAGATCAAAGCAAGCACAAGCTGTTACTCTGCACTAGTATGCACAGAATCATAACTGCAACTAATTGGATGGACCATCCAGGATGCATACCTAAAATAGGTGTGGCTTAATGTCACAACTACTGCTGTGTTAACTGTGCCTTAACTTTAGAAAGAGAATAAAAAGTTACTTGCAGATTTTTCACTTGCGTGACCATAGGTGGACTAGATCTGTCAATTCCAACTAGTTATTTCTTTCTTATGCTACATTCTTGTTTATTCTTGGGAGAAGTAGTGATGCAACAATTTGGTTGTAGAGAGTTCATTAATGATGAAGGAAGAAAGTATTCTTTGTACATGGATTGTACATATTGGACACTAGGTGCTATAATGAAGGACATGTCAAATTGGCTTGAGAAGGATGTTTCAGGGAGAAGTGATGATTTTGGTTTAGGTTGGGAAAAATATCATCAAGTATTCCAGTTCAAGAGGTAGGTACCCAGATTCAGAAACTAAATTTTAAAAAAAGAGCCACTAGAGTTACATTTTCACATAAGAAAAGTTTTACTTTCCGTAAAAGGTCTATAGCAAAGATTTGCAAGATTAGTTCCAGGGATGGCAGGTTGGTCATTGGAGGAGAGCTGTGGAGACCGGGACTTATTTTTGAATTTGGAAGAATAATAGAAGACCTCATTAAAATGTACAAAGCTTGACAAAGACTTGACAGGCTAAACGCAGAGTATGGTTTCCATGTATGAGGAGTCTAAAACCAGGAGCCGTTTCAGAATAAGTAGTAGACTGATCTGAAGAATGTTCTTTAAACTTTGGAATTCTTTATCCAGGTGGGCCCTGCAGGCTAAGTAATAGAGTTGATTCAAAGTGGTCAATAGATTTCAGAATATTAAGAGAATCAAGATTTATGCTGATGTAGCAGGAACATGGTGCTGAGATAGATTTGCATGAGTTTATTGAATGGCGTAGCAGACAAAGAGATTTTGTCAAATGCCTTACAAAAGTCCATACAAGACCATGAGACATAGGAGCAGAATTAGGCCATTCAGGCCATCGAGTCCACTCTGCCGTTCCATCATGGCTGATCCCGGATCCCATTCAACCCCATGCAGCTGCCCTTTCACATTCTTCCTTATTTCTGTTCTGAAAGGTTGTCCCTCAATTTTGAGGTTATGCCCTCTAGTTTTGGATACTCCCACCATCCTCTCCACATCCACCTTTTCTAGTCCTTTCAACATTCAAAAGTTTTCAGTGAGATCCCCACGCATTCTTCTAAATTCCAGACAGTGCAAGCTGAAAGCTGCCAAATGCTCCTCATACGTTAACTCCTTCATTCCTGGAATCATCCTCATGAACCTCCTCTGAACTCTGTCCAGTGGCAACACATCCTTTCTGAGATAAGGGGCCAAAATTGTTGACAATACTCCAATTGCAGCCTGACTAGTGTCTTATAAAGCTTCAGTATTATCTTTTTTGTTTTTATGCTCTATTTTCCTTGAAATAAATGCCAACATTACATTTTCCTTCTTTACCACAGATTCAACCTGTGAATTAACCTTCTGGGAGTCTTGCACAAGCACTCCTAAGTCCCTTTGCACTGCTGATGTTTGAATTTTCTCCCTGTTTAGGTAATAGCCTGCACTATTGTTCCTTTTACCAGAATACATTATCCTACATTTCCCAACACTGTATTCCATCTGCCGTTTTGTTGCCCATCCATCCACTTTGTCTGAGACCTACTGCAATCGCATTGCTTCCTCGACCCTACCTACCCCTCCACCTATCTTTGTATTATCTGCAAACATTGCCGCAAAGATCAACTCCACTATCTAAATCACTGACAACCAATGTGAAAAGTAGCGTTCCCAATACTGACCCCTGAGGAACACCACTAGTTACGGGCAGTCAATCTGAAAAGTCCCCCTTAATTCCCACTCACTGCTTCCTGCCTGTCAGCCATTTCTCTATCAATGCCAATATATTTCCTGTAACACCTTAGGATTTTATCTTGTTAAGCAGCCTCATGTGAGGCAACTTATCAAATGCCTTCTGAAAATCTAAGTAAGTGCCATTCACTGCCTCTCCTTTGTCCACCCTGCTTGTTACTTTCTTGAAGAATTCTAACAGATTTGTCAAGCAAGATCTCCCTTTACAGAAACCATGCTGACAGATAGACAAAGTCCACACCATGCCTTAGTCATTCTTCTTCGTTACCACCTCCAAAGACCCTACCACTGATGTAAGGTTCACTAGACTGTTGTTACCTGACATTAGTTATCCGTAATGCTTCTGGCAACTCACTGTGGATAATGAAGGTGCAAAAATCTCTGTCAGGGAACTTACTTCCCATAAGATCCTGGGATAGATCTTATCAGGCCCTGAATTTATCCACCCCTCTGCAGTTCATGACTTTTAACATTTGCTGCTTCTTAATAGTGACCTACTTCAGATTGTTCAACTACCCTTCTCTGAACTCACTGTCCTTCCCCTTGGTGAATACAGAGAAAGACTTAGTGGCTGAGTTCATATAGATCTTGGCTAGATATAGAAATCCCTGTAAAATGAGCAAGTCGTAACATAAATGTTCAACTCAAAGTTGTATTATAATTGAAAATGTGTGATGTTGCTGAATCTCCTTTAAAGTACACCATTCTTTATGATTTTATTAATGAAGGAATATTACTGAGAAAACTGAATAAATGGGCAAATTTTAATGTTATCAGACCAATAGCCTTGTGTTTTATTATTAAAAGAGATGATTAAAAGTGAGAAAAGTGTTTGGAACTAATGGTTAATGCTGAACGCCTTAAGCACAAAATGAAGTCCTAATCTGAGATGGTTGGATAATGAATATAAAGGATATTCTTTTAATTTGAAATGCTATTTGTAACTTACCCAGGATAAAATGAAATAACTTCAGAAGTAATGGACTCTTTTGAGGACATCATTAAAATGTATTATCCTGAGATATTAAACTTACTTAATTCCATATGTGTCATCAATGCTTATCAAATAAATATCTTTGTGGAAATAATAAATGTTTTAAAATGTTCCATATACTGGTTTTCAAATCTAATCAATATTCCATGCTGCTTTTGTAAAGAAGTAGAAGTGTTTCATAACCTCAATAGTTGTTAAATCGCTGAATATTCAAAATTTAGTTAAATAAGCAATATGATATGAGAAATTTAATTACTAAATGAGCACTCACTGCATTTTGACTTTATCTCACCCATACCCATCTTTAATTCATTTTTGTATTTTACAGTGAAGAATGTCTGTGCTATGAAATTTCATAAGTTTTGTTTCAGTAGTGCCTTACATCCACCATTCAACATATTCATTTTGAACTTCTTACTTGCAAAATGATGATTATGCCAAACAGTGAGCTGAAAGTAACTTGATTCAAGATAACTTCAAACAACTTTGGCATTGGATTCAGAGGGGGATTTAGAATGGAAAATATCCTGCAAATCCTAGGACAGAATTCTATATGAATTAAGAGACGACAATGTATAATGGCAACATTATTTAGTACTTGCATTGAAACTCACATTATATAAATGATGTCTAATTCGCCCCTACTTTAGTTGGTGGAATAGTGCAATGGTCTTATAAGTGAATGAAAAGTTGCAGACCTCATCAAACTGCTTGGTACAGACTAATGCTCACTCTTTTCTACTCGACTGTGCAGCAGTCTCAGGAAAACACCTTCCAATACACCAATGTGGCAGTTTTCCATTTGTTATATTAACTAATCTGTAGCACTCTCTGTTAAAGTGATGATTCCATGTAGAGGTAGCTCTCTCACATCAACAATCTTAATTTTAATTGTGGGGGAAAAATAGGGTCCTTTATTGTGCATCAGTTTTGGACAATATCCAAAGGGACTTGCACCACAACCTGACGATAAAGAGCTACAGCAACAAAGTTGAAGGCCCTTTGTCTAAATACATATACCATTTACAACCAGGTGGGTGAATTAGTGGCATTCATAGGCGGGTACAATCTAACAGCCATTCTCGAGAAACAAACATTAGGAATGAAATCTGTTGTGATATTTAACTTTTGTAAGAGATAAACTAAATAGAAGAGTGGTGGGCAGTCCTGATATTAAAGAAAGGGGATAACAGAAAAAGAAAGGATCATAGTTCAGGAAATCAAGTAGAACTCGCTGGTGAAAAGTGAAACAAGATAGGATAGAAAACATTGGCAGTTGCGTATAGACATCCAGATAGGAAAAAATAATGTTGGATGCAACATAAATCAGGAAATTATAGAATTATGTGAAAATCATGTGGACTTTAATCTATATATTTGAACTAAGCATGAATATCAAGAGTAGCAAGGTTATTTATAGGTTGAGAGGCTGTGTGTTTAATGCCACAGATGTCTGCGAACACCTAGAAAATGAGAACAATCTATTTCAATTAATTAGGTAGGATCAAGTTAGTATAATTCACTGATAATTCATTGTATAGGCTGTAGAGAGGCTTCAGGGATATAGATAGGCCAAGTATATGAATGGCAAGTGGAAAATATTGTTGAAAAATGTGAGATTATAGAGATTATATAACATAGAAAGATTTTTTTTAATAGGAGAAATTGAATGGTATTGCTGTGCTTCTATCAAGTCGTTGAAAAATAACGTGCAAGTTCAACTGGCAAAATAAGGGAAATAGTTGGCACTTATTGCAAGAGGACAGACACTTCAGTTATACAGGCCCATAAGCAATGTTCCCTCTAATTTTTAGTCAGTGTGTGCAAAAATCTTATGTTGTGCAAATTATCTTCCTGTGACAAAAGTACGTGCACACTGAATGCACACATGGTACAATTTATGTAGGTTTACAAAATATTTGACATAAAACTGCACAGAATAACAACAAAATAACATACATATTTAAGTCACTCAGTTATTTTTTTCTCTCTCCTGTCTTTGCCATTTACCCATTCTTTGTAAACTCGATCTAGACTAATAGAACTTAAATGCGATTTACTTGCCAAATGGTGCTTCAAAAAGTCAAGTTTCCAAATATCATCCCACTTCTTTCCACTGGCAAATTCTCCAGCAACTTTTGGATCATGACAATACAAACAGATAACTCCAGTTTCCGAATCATACATAAATACTTCTCGTAGCTGAACGTCCATGACCTCATGAGCTTTCGGTGTAGCAGTTTCTACTATTTTGTTAAGCCACTCAACTTTAAGCAAATTTGCAGTTCTTTTGCACTTCACGCCCTTCGCTTCTTTTGAATTCAACCTAGTGAATCAATATTTTTTTCAATAAAAACTTAGTAAGCTATCTACAGGATTTGAAACAGATCTTTGTAAACTTTACGATATGAACACTGTCCGCCAAAGATGGCTGCCGCCATGATGCAGCTGTACAAACCGGAACAGGAAAGGGGAGGTGATGTAAATTAGTGATGTGCATTGTGGTATTTGAAAAATGGACTAACTTGTTAACAGAAACATTTAGCTAAAAGATTATTTTCAATAAGTGTAATTATGAATTACTACATTATTTTAGGTAACTAACCTTTTGTGTGCATATTAATTTCCTTTGTGCGCTGGTTGAAAATGTGTGTGTGCACGTGCACAGCTTCGAGGAAATGTAGCCTATATGCAAGTTCATATCTAGAAAATATTTATAGGTGTGTTCTATCTGCCTACCAAAGTAATGATATACTTAGGATCGGACTGTTCAGCAAATTGATTTCTCTAACTGCAGGGTTGTTACATGAGGACTTTATAGGATGAGAGGTGATCTCACTGAAATGCACAAAATTCTTTTGGGCCTTGATAGAGTAGACTGGTCTGATTTAAGATGGTGCTGGTGAAGCACAGTGACAATTTGCGGGCAGCAAACAATATTACTGTTGATAGCTTGTAACTTCCTTCTCAGAGTTGAGCTTTTGAACCACCTGTTCAACTTGGCAACTTATTGGAGTGAACTGAAGTTTCAAAGGTGCAGGATGGTTGCAATGTGGAGTGTCTGGGGTGAATTGAGGTGGCGGGGCCTGGGCCCGAGAGCAGGGAATGAGCCCACGTTTGGCCATTGTTGGAGTGGATTTGGAGTTGATTCGAAGTGGCAGAACCAAGGCGAAGCAGAGTTAAGATGATGGGGCCTGGGGCTGAGAAGAGAACAAAGAACCGAGGTCTGTCTGATTTAAGTGCTGGGCAAGATTGAAATGGTCAGGGTGTCGAGGCAGGAATAGGGGGACATGACAGTGTTCAGCTGGCTGCTCTACTGGTGATGACTGTCTTTGTGGCTGTGGATTTACTTTCATGAACTGCACTTCTGAATGTTATTTGCTTACTTTTATTATTTGCAAAATTTAATTTTTTCTGCACATTGGGTGTTGGATGTTCTTTTTTAATGGGTTCTGTTGGGTTTCTTTGTTTAACGGCTGTCTGTAAGGAGGCAAATAACAAGGTTGTATATAGTATGCATACTTTGATAATAAATGTACTTTGAACTTTTGAACTTTGAGATGTTATCCATGGGTGAGGTGTCTGGAACCAGGGGTCATGGACTGAAACAAGACATTTCTTCAATAAAGTGTGATGAATCTTTGGAATTCTCTGTCCTAACTGGCCGTGGACACTCAGTTGCTAACCATATTCAAGAGAAAGTGATAGACTTTCAGATGTTACCAGACACTTAGAAAATATGCATGTTGCAAGTCACAGGTATGTGGAAGGGTGGAAAGAACAAAGGATTGCTTGTTACAGGATGGAGACCAAAAGCTGCCAAATCCCACAATTATTTTCTTGCCATCTTTGAGTGGGAGCTGATCTACCTAGAGGAGTGCGTGAACAGGAGCAGTAGAGAGAGAACACATAATCATGTTGGACCTGAGAAAACTACAGCGAAAGAGGATGCTAGAAAGATTCAATGTTCGGACAACATCTTAGAGAGAAAGAGAAACTGAGTTAATGTTACAACTAAATGACCTTACTTCTGAACTGGCTAGTTCTGACACAAGCATAAAATGCTTGTTCACAGAAATTGCTGAATTCAATAGTGACTTCAGGGATCTCAAAGTTCTCAGATGGAAGATATAGTTCTTGTCCTTGAGCTTATGTTAGAAAAGTGGAAAAGTGGAAAAGAGTACTGTTTCTAGATAAATGGCGACGTGCTCAGACAGAGCAACCTCTCGGCGGACAGCCAAAAGTGACATTGTCTTTTCTATATATCTGTCTTACGGTCACAAGACAATACTGGACGTTAAGAACTTCAAGTAATGTAGTTCTACCCCATTAGCAAGTTGCTCATTGGTGGAGGAGCTGGATTTGATGAGGACCATGTTGCTGCCTGCTGCAGAAAGGCATCAGAACTGGTGTGTGAAGGCAGTGTGCAGTTTAACAATGAGCGATTGCCTCATTGGAAAGATACTAGCATGGACAGAGACGGCAAAGAATGGTAACAAAGGGGAACTTTTCCAGTTAGCTGATGGTGGCTAGTGGTGCTGCACAGGGGTTTGTGCTATTTTTGTTGTTATATGTTAATGATCTGAATGACAAAACTGATAGCTCTGTGGCCAAGTTTGTGGATGATCCAAAGGCAGGTCGAGGGGCAGGTAGTATTGAAGAAGCAGGGAGTCTGCAGAAGGACTGTGACAGATAAGGAGAATAGGCAAAGAAGTAACAAATGGAATACTGTGGAGTAAAGTGTATGGTCATGCACTTTGGTAGAGGAGTAAAGACATTGACTATTTTCTAAATGAGGAGAAAATTCAGAAATTGGGGGTGCACAGAGACTTGTAAGTCTTTGTGTAGGATTCCCTGACGGTTAACTTGCAGGTTGAGTTGATAGTAAGGAAGGTAAATGCAATGTTGGCATTCATATCAAAAGCACTAGAATATTAAAGAAAGGATGTAGTGCTGAAACTTTAGTACTGGTCAGATCGCATTTGGAGTATTGTAATCAGATTTGGTCCTCATTTCTGAGAAAGAACATGCTGGCATTGGTGAGGTTCCTGAGCAGGTTCACAAGAACGATCCTGGGAATGAAAAGAGTCAACATATGAGGAGTGTTTTATGGCCCTGGGCCAGCACTCACTGGAGTTTTGAATAATGGAGGGAAGATCTCATTGAAATCTGCTGAATATTGAAAGGCGTAGTTAAAGTGGGATTCCTTAAGGGGATCATAGTTGGGGGAGGTATTGGAGGGATAAGCTCCCACTACCTATTAAATGCTCCCAATGGTGTGCGTCTCATATAGCTTCTGACAATTAAGTCCAGCTTCTGGCCTTTACATGTGGCTTAGCTACTAAGCTTGGATTCTACTGATAGGAGCTGGGCTACTGGCACCTTAAAACCAATTGCTTTGGGCAGATGGGGCTCATCAGCTGTGGTTGGCAGCTCATCTAGGAGCAGGCAAACTCTGCTGCCTTGAGGCTGTACCCACTCACGGGGAAGGCCTCGGGAGTAAACCCCGAGGGAACAATCCAGAGCTGTAGTCGCCAAGACAGAGTTACACTGAGCTCAATGCTGAATGGCAACACCGATGATGTCACTGGTGTCAAACTGTATCAGTCTCTGCCATTCCCTCGAATTCATCAGCTGCATGGAGAGAGGGAGCCTGCTGCGTGGGCCACAGCTTGCTCTCCATAATGTACTGGCCTGGCTTGCATATCATGTAGACAATTAGGATGCAATATCCATGGTCAACCCTGACTGACGAAGGGCCTCAAAAAGATGGAATAGACATGGAGAGGATGCTTCCAATAGTGGGGGAAGTCTAGGACCAGAGAGGACAGCCTTCTGGAATATCTGTTTGGAACAGAGGTGAGGAGGAATTTCTTTATCCAGAGGGTGGAGAATCTGGGGAATTCATTCCCATAGGGAGTTGTGTAGGCCGAGTCATTAGGTATAGAATCTGTGGAATTCATTTCCATAGGTGGTTTTGAAGGCCAAGTCACTAAGTATATTTAAAGCAGAGGTTGATAAGTTCTTGATTAGTAAGGGCATCAAAGGTACAGGGAGGGGAGAAGGCAAGATAAAGGTATTGAGAGGGAAAATAAATCAGCCATGATCAAATGGCAGCGATGGGCCAAGTGGCCTAATTCAGCTCCTATGCCTTATGTATTATGATCTAGAACACCAGTTTCTATTCTCTCACATTACTAATGGATATTGATGAAGGAGTCTGAAAATAATGCTGCTAGCTTTTATCATAAGCAGTATAAAACTTGTTGTAAACTTTTCTAATATATGATCATATTTTATACATTAACTGTTGAGAAATACAAGAAAAAAAAGTAGCATTTTTTCAGTTTAGTCTTAGAATGTGTATTCAGTAGCAAATAGGTTAAAATTTAAAATAACAAGTAACCAATTTGTAAATATATCATAAGGAAAAACTAGAATATTGTTGTCCATGCTTCAACTTAAAGAAATCTATTTCGATATCAATATCAGAAATTTATATTTCAAAAGTAGCTGCAGGAGGATATGGTTATAACTGCTGAATAGTTGTCTTCTGTAGTGGTGCCACTTTGTCTGCAAATTTCACTTAATTTAAAAAATTAAAAAATTCCATTAAAGATCAACCTCTAAGAGTCAAACTAGATTTCTGTAATGTCTGCCTGTCTATTTAGTAAAGAAAGTAACAGGAAACGTCATGGCAAAGGCACTCAATGTTTGCCAAGATTGTGGAGAAGGGATTCTGTTGAAGTTGAATGCCAGCAAGTAAAATAAGAGGACCTACTGTCAACTTCCTGTAGCCATTTAACCAATGCTGCTTCACCTTATTATGAACAGATCACATTGTTGCAAAGATGCCCAGTGGTTAGTGGAGGCTAAGGGCAAGGCAATGACAAACTTGTGTTAGATAAAGAAAAAATGTTTAAATATTATTATTTTAAATCTAAAATAAAACTTGAAAACAAAGCCAGGAAGAGAACATTTCAGGTTGATATCTGTTAATTACAAGTCTTGATTATATGTTCTGCAATTGGAAACCTAGACCATTATTAAGTGTTACTATCAATGGCTTTCTTTACTAACTCTTCTTTGCCAGTCCTCTATATCACTGTCCGCAATAGATTTCACACTGAGCTAGGGGATCCAATGCCTTACTTAGCTGTAAACCACTCAGTTTCCCTTATGCAGCAACATACACTCAGTAGCTATGTTCTCCTAGTTCTAATACAGTGGCACTGAGTTTATGTTTGTGAATCTTCTGCTGCAGCAGCCCATCACCTCAATGTTCAATGTGTTGCGCATTCAGAAATGCTCATCTGCACAACACTGCTGTACCACATGGTTATTTGATTTACTGTTGCCTTCCTATTAGCTTGAACCAGTCTGGCCATTCTCCTCTCATCTTTCTCATTAATTAAACATTTTCACCCACGGAACTGCAGTTCGCTGCATGCTTTCTGTTTCTTGCAATGTTCTCTCTGAACTCTAGAGACTATTGAGTGTTAAAATCCCAGGAGATCAGCAGTTTCTGAGATACTCAAACCACCCTGTCTGGCACCAACAATCATTCCATGGACAAAGTTACTTTTGTCCCCATTCTGATGTTTGGTCTGAACAACAACTGAACCTCTTGACCATGTCTGAAGCTTTTATGCATTAAGTTGCGACCACGTGAATGGCTGATTAGATATTTGCATTAACAAGCAGGTGTATGTGTGTACCTAATTGTTATGTTTTGTAAGTTCAGAAATTAGTCAAAAGAAATACACAGCAGCCCAGGAAAATATGTTTAACTTTAGTGAGGCACTGACTTTTGACTTGGTGGTGTAATGTCGTATGTCACTCACGTACTTCGTACAGGTATAACTCATAGTGAATTATGTAAACAAACAAAGAGTGCTTAATCAAATAATACATTTACAATATTACTGAGATATTAAATACAGAACACTTTTGCCTGCTTAGCTATAAACTCCAACTCAATATAGAATGCATCTCAACACAAACACATAAACACACACAAATAAATAAAATATGGTATACTATGTAATGCAACAACTCTATAGACATCCATAGCATAATAAATCTTTAATTGTCCCATTCTGGCCTAGAGATTTAACCATTATGGAGGATTTTTTAATCTTGTGGGATAATGACTTTCCTGGTTGGGTGGGTGGGGGAAGAGAGGGGGTCACTCTGCTTGGCAGGTGAGACCTTTGGCTGTGAGAAGTTTCAGGTTCTTGGGCCTCCTCCATGGTGGTCGTAGGAGTTGACCCTGGGACTGCAGGAAGTGGTTCTAACAGCTCTGGCCATCTTTCTCATCTAACCATGGACTCTGCTCTCCTCAAATGGTTGATATGTCATCTCCAGATGACATCAGACACAGTCTCCACTGTGTAAGAGAGTGGTCCAATTCTGACTTCAATCTCTCCAAGCCCTCGCTTTTGATCACCTCTGTAGTCCCTTGTCTGGACTGCATATCCAGGAGTGAAACATCAAACCTCCTTGTTTGAGGAGCCCTCAATTTGTTTTAGCTGTTGCAAACTCCCTCTGAGATTGGGTTTGAGGAGATTCAAATGTGAGTGCAAGGAGTGACCTAGGAACAGCATAGCTGGTGAGTTATTGGATGTGGAGTGTGCTGCATTGCTATTTATTTCCTTTTCCAAGGGTAAACAGGACGATCCATCAGCATTTCCATGAGCAGTTGTCCTATTGAATATTATCTTGTAATTATGTCCTCCAAGAAACCGAGCTCATCTTTGTATCTGTGCTGCTACTGTAGATTGAAAATGGACACCAGTGGTTGATGATCAGTAATGAAGGTAAACATCCTCCTATACAGGTATTGGTTGAAATGTTTTATACCACAAACCAGGCTCAAAGCCTCTCTGTCTATTTGTAGTAATTTTTCTCTGCAGCAGTAAAAGACTGTGATGCAAAAACGATGGGGCGTTCACTTCCATTTCTCATAAAATGTGGCATGACTGCACCTATACCTTAAGCTGAGGTGTCACAGGCGAGATTCCCCGGGCAATGTCTGATATCACCATTTCCTTTGCCCTTTGGGAAGCCAACTCACACTGCTTTGTCCATTGCCATTTCTTCTCGATCTATAGTAATGAGTTCTTGGGGTGGAGGACAGTAGCCAGGTTTGGCAGGAACCCCTTTCAGCAATTGATAAGCACTAAAAAGGACAGTGACTATGACATATCCTTTGGCCTTAGTGCATCAACCATTGCTTGAATTTTCTCAGCACTCTTGTGTAATCCTCGTGTATCAATGGTGTGACAACAGTAAGTGATGTTTGGCTAAAAGAATTTACATCTGTCATGTTGTGTTTTGAGCCCATAATCTTCTAACTTTTATAACACTGTCTTGAGATTTTTGAGATGTTCCTTATTATCCTCACTGGTAACAATAACATCATCCAGCTAATACTGCGTGTCCAGGCAGCCTTGCTGCACCAGGTCCATAGCTTGCTGGCAGAGTACAGGAGCAGATGCAATTTCAAAAATAAGACTATTATAGCAATAAAACCGTTTGTGTGTGTTTATGGTAAGAATCACCTTGGGCTCTTCTTTCATCTAAATCTGTAGGTAGACCTCAGCTAAGTCCACTTTGTTGAAGTGTTTCCCTCCAGAAAGGTTTGCAAAGATATCCTCTATCCTGGTGAGAAGGCAGGAGAAAGGGTTTGAAAGGGAACTGGATCAGCCATGGACCCAATAGCCTAATTCTGCTCCTATGTCTTATGGTTTTGATCTACTTTCAGTACTGCGTTGATGGTGACCTTAAAATCACCACAGATCCTGACAGACCCTTTCTTCTTCTTAGCTACACGGACCACTGGTGTTGCTCATGGGCTTCATTCAACCTTGGAAAGAATTCCTTTGGCCTCCATGTGATCCAGCTCACTGGCTACTTTACCATGTATGGTAGAAGAAGCCAGACAGGTTTTGTAAAACTTGGGCATACCATTTTTATTTAACACTGTTTTACTTTGATATGTTTGAGTTTTCCAATGCCATCCTTGAATAATACTGTGGCATCATCCAGTACTTTTCTTAATTTGCTTTCAGCTGACTCTTTTGCAGGGGATGTGGCAGGTAAATTGTGGATGGATCTCCAGTTGTGTTGCAGTTGTCTCAGCCAATCATGGCCCTACAATGCTGATCCTTTTTTTTAATATAACATACAAGCCCAATGTGGCTTGTTGGTTGTTGTATTTCACTGTGACAAATGTCATTCCCACAGGGATTATTTTTCCCCAGTATAAGTTCTTTGTTGGATAACAGCAGGTATCAGTTCAGTCCCTTTGAAATGCCGTTCAAACTCATTTTGTGGAATGACTGAAACAGTCGAGCCAGAGTCCAATTCCATTTGAACTAGTTTGTCTCTCATTTCTGATGTAAGCCACATCGTTTGTCTATTGTTAGTTTGCACACCGCAATCTCAAATGCCCAATCCAGTATCATTCTGATGGGGAAGACTTTGGGTGTAAACCCCGAGGGAAAAATCCAGAGCTGGAGGCTCTTCTAAATTCAACGCTGACTGGCAACTCCTGTGATGCTGCTGGTACCAAACTGTATCAGTCTCCGCCGTTCCTTTGGGCTCATCAAATGCATGGAGAGGGGGAGCTTGCTACATGGGCAACAGCTTGCTCTCCATATTGTTCTGCCCAGGCTTGCGTATCTAGACAGCTAGGTCACAATGTCTGTGGTTGACCCTGACTGGCAGAGGCCTCGCTCAATGGTAACATAATTTAGAAGTGGACTTGGCATAATTTAAAAGCCCCCTTCTCAATTAAATGTCAGTTATAATTGGATGCTGACTCAAGTCAATTAAATGGAATCCACAGAAGGGGTATTTCTAGTAATTAACTTTGATCGGTTGGGCATTGAATTGATTAATCTAATCTTTTACGATTGTAAATCATTGGGATTTTAGACAATTGATCTTGAACTTTAACTTTGATTTCTTTTTAAAAAGAAGTGCGTTGTAAATCACAAGAGCAATATCTTGATTCACTGCAGATGTCACAGGAACCACAAATTATATTATAGCTTTCAGCTCTCTGTTCAGGGCTATCAATGTTTTTGATATTGTTCACTGCATTCGGAGAATAATGACTGTGTAGCGATGTGCTACACACAACGCTGAAATAACGACATGCAGTCGGTAAGTCGTTGGAGACTAGCTTATTCAAACTTCACTGCGCTGGTATTTAATCCCTAGCGCCCGCCCTCTCCGGGCAGAAATGACGTCAGAGGTGCATTACCAAAGTCTCCCCCTGCGCGCTGGCTATTTGTGAGCCGGTTCGCCTGCGCAGAAAGTGAGTCGCCACATAACCCCTCCCCCCCCCACCCCCCCCAGAACCGGCGATACACCCAATGTCCACAGTCTGGATCAGCCTCTGTTTGGGAGGTCTGCCTCTGCGCCGCGGTGCCTGAACCTCGACCGGCTGCGCCAAGTCCACATGGACTGGTTTGAGTCAGTCCACCGTGAAAACCTCCTTTCTGCCCCCCCATGTCCAGAACGTACGTGGACCCTTTGTTGTTGATCACCTTGAATGGCCCCTCGTACGGCCGCTGTAGCGGTGCCCGGTGTCCGCCCCTTCGTATAAACACAAACTTACAGTTCTGCAGGTCTTTGGGTACATGAGTCGGGGTCCGTCCGTGCTGTGAAGTCGGTACTGGGGCCAGGTTGCCGAGCCTTTCGCGTAGCCTGTCCAGGACTGCTGCGGGTTCTTCCTCTTGTCCCCTTGGGGCTGGTATGAACTCTCCTGGGACGGCCAAGGGTGCACTGTACACCAACTCGGCCGACGAGGCGTGCAGATCCTCTTTGGGCGCTGTGCGAATTCCAAGCAGGACCCAGGGAAGCTCGTCCACCCAGTTAGGTTCTCTCAGGCGGGCCATGAGAGCCGACTTCAAGTGACGGTGGAAGCGTTCCACCAGTCTGTTCGACTGTGGGTGGTAGGCAGTAGTGTGGTGCAGCTGCGTTCCCAACAGGCTGGCGGTGAACTGGGCGCCTCTGTCGGAGGTAATGTGGGCCAGTACCCTGAAGCGTGCTACCCAGGTTGCGATCAGTGCTCGGGCGCAGGAATCGGCAGATGTGTCGGTGAGCGGGACCGCCTCTGGCCACCTTGTGAACCAGTCTACCATAGTTAGGAGGTACCGAGCTCCTCGGGACACTGGTAGGGGGCCCACGATATCCACATGAATGTGGTCGAACCTCCGGTGGGTGGGTTCGAACTGCTGCGGCGGGGCTTTAGTGTGCCGCTGCACCTTGGCTGTTTGGCACTGCGCGCACGTTCTGGCCCATTCACTGACCTGCTTGCGAAGTCCGTGCCACGTGAACTTGCTGGAGACCAGCCGGACAGTTGTCCTGATAGATGGGTGCGCCAAACCGTGTATGGAGTCGAAAACTCACTGCCTCCAGGCTGCCGGGACGATGGGGCGAGGTTGGCCGGTAGCCATGTCGCACAGGAGGGTCCTATCACCTGGGCCTACGAGAAAGTCCTGCAGCTGCAAACCCGAGACTGCGGTCCTGTAGCTGGGCATCTCGTTGTCTGCCTGCTGCGCCTCCGCCAGTGCTGCATAATCCACCCCCAGGGACAGGGCCCGGACAACTGGTCTGGAGAGTGCGTCCGCCACGACGTTGTCCTTTCCCGAGACATGCTGGATGTCTGTCATGTACTCGGAGATGTAGGACAGATGTCGCTGCTGGCGAGCCGACCAGGGATTGGACACCTTTGTGAACGTGAAGGTCAATGGTTTGTGGTCTGTGAACGCGGTGAACGGCCTGCCTTCTAAGAAGTACCTGAAATGCCGGATTGCCAGATACAGTGCCAACAGCTCCCGGTCGAAAGCACTGTACCTGAGTTCGGGTGGTCGTAGGTGCTTGCTGAAGAATGCAAGGGGTTGCCAGCGCCCCTCAATGAGCTGCTCCAGCACCCCACCGACTGCTGTGTCGGATGCGTCCACCCTGAGGGCGGTCGGAACATCCGTTCTGGGGTGCACCAGCATTGCGGCATCTGCCAAGGCTTCCTTGGCTTTAACGAAAGCGGCTGCGGCCTCCTTGTCCCAAGTAATGTCCTTGCCTTTACCCGACATCAGGGTGTACAAAGGGCGCATGATACGGGCTGCTGAGGGGAGGAAATGGTAGTAGAAGTTCACCATACCAATGAACTCCTGCAGGCCTTTGACCGTGTTGGGCCGGGCAAAGTGGCAGATCGCATCTACCTTGGTGGGCAGAGGTGTTGCCCCGTCTTTGGTAATCCTGTAGCCCAGGAAGTCGATGGTATCAAGACCAAACTGGCATTTGGCCGGGTTGATTGTGAGGCTGAAATCACTCAGGCGGGAGTACAGCTGGCAGAGGTGGGACAGATGCTCCTGCCGACTACTGCTGGCTATAAGGATGTTGTCCAAATAGATGAATGCAAAGTCCAGGTTGCGTCCATTAGCCGCTGGAACGTCTGTGCAGCATTCTTCAGGCTGAACGGCATTCGGAGGAACTCGAACAGGCCGAATGGGGTGATGAGTGCTGTTTTGGGGATGTCTTCAGGGTGCACCGGGATTTGATGGTATCCCTGGACGAGGTCTACTTTGGAAAAGATTCTTGCCCTGTGCAGGTTTGCTGCAAAGTCCTGTATGTGCGGCACAGGGTAGCGGTCTGGAGTGGTAGCCTCGTTCAGTCTGCGGTAGTCGCCGCATGGTCTCCAACCCCCAGCTGCTTTGGGCACCATGTGCAGGGGGGAGGCCCACGGGCTGTTGGACCTCCATACGACCCCCAATTCCTCCATCCTCTTGAACTCCTCCTTCGCCAGGCGGAGCTTTTCCAGGGGGAGCCTTCATGCGCGGTTGTGGAGGGGTGGTCCCTGGGTCGGAATGTGAAGCTGTATCCCCTGTCTGGGCATGGCTGCTGTGAACTGTGGTGCCAGAACTGATGGAAAGTCCGTCAGGATTTTGGTGAATTTGTTGTCCGACAGCGTGATGGAGTCCAGGTGTGGGGCTGGCAACTTGGCTTCACCCAGGGAGAACGTCTGGAAAATCTCGGCATGTACCAGTCTTTTCTCTTCAAAGTTGACCAGCAGGCTGTGAGCTCGCAAAAAGACCGCTCCCAGGAGTGGTTGGGCCATTGCGGCCAGTGTGAGGTCCCACGTGAACCGGCTGGCGCCGAACTGCAGCTGAACTATGTGGGTGCTGTAGGTCTGTATCGTGCTGCTGTTTGCGGCCCTCAGGGTGGGTCCTGGCTTCCTGTTGCGGGTGTCGTACCCCTTCGGGGGCAAGACGCTGATCTCCGCTCAGGTGTCGACCAAGAAGTGGCATCCCGACTGTTTGTCCCAGATGTACAAGAGGCTGTCCTGGTGGCCATCCGCCATAGTCATTAGCGGCAGCTGGCCCTGGCCCTGGCTCTTGCAGGGTGGGCGACAATGGCGGGCTTCTGTGCCCCACCGCTGGTGGTAGAAACACCACTGTTCACTGGTTTCCTCACTCCTGCCTCTGTGTTGTGTGCCCCCCTGCCGGGCCTGGTCTGGTCTGCTGTTGGGCGCGTGGCCTGGCAATCTGACCGACCAACGCCATGCTCTCCCCCTTGGCTTTCCACAGCACGTCTGCCCGGGCTGCCACCTTCTGGGGGTTGCTGAAATCTGCGTCGGCCAGCAGCAGATGTATGTCCTCGGGCAGTCGCTCTAGGAACGCTTGCTCGAACATGAGGCAGAGGCTTGTGTCTATCAGCCAGGGACAGCATCTTGTTCATCAATGCTGACGGCAGTCTGCCTTCCAAACCGTCCAGGTGAAGCAGGCGGGCACCCTGCTCACGCCGTTGGAGGCCAAAGGTCCCAATGAGATATTTGCCTTCTTCCGGGGGCAACTGTATGAAATCCGCAACCTGGGTGGCTGTCTCCTGGTCAAGGGCGCTCACCACGTGGTAGTAACGCGTGGAATCAGAGGATATCTGCCGAATCTGGAACTGGGCTTCTGCTTGGCTAAACCACACACGTGGTCGCAGCGTCCAGAAAGTTAGCAGTTTTAGCGAAACTGCATGAACAGATGAAGCTTCGGTCATCTTTGGTCCAAATCCTGTTTGGACTGTCACCGATGTAGCGATGTACTACACACAGCGCTAGAGACGACACGCAGTCAGTAAGTCGTTTCGAGACTAGTCTATTCAAACTTCGCGGCGCCCGCCCTCTCCGGGCGGAAATGACATCAGAGGTGTGTCACCGAAGTCTCCCCCCCCCCGCGCGCTGGCTATTTCTGAGCCGGTTCGCCTGCGCAGAAAGTGGGTCGCCACAACTGTATAAAATGTGGAAACAGAAGGAAATTAATTGAGCAATTCTAAAGAGATTCATAGAAGGTGTGTAAAATTAAAAGTTATTCTGTAATTGCAAGAACTATGAGAGAATTAGTAATGTGGTGAATATTACAGTAAAATTATAGAAAAATTACAATTCTTGTACTGAAGCATTTGTCCTCGAGTCTGCATTATTTAGTCACTAGGTGGCAGACCAATACAAAATAAGTGTAAGTCAATTAATTCAGAGCCAGGATATTTAAATCTCTGCATGATTGCAGATGTGTGGATACTATGCAGCAAATGTAAACACATCAGATTTCAGACTTCAGCTGCCAAAAAAGTCATTATCAGTGTAGCTCCAACTGAAGGAACTGCTGAGTCTACAAGTTTGCCACAAACACTTAATCATCCTGAATGAATGAATTGTGAATCAAATTGGATGAGAGTGTTCACTGCATAAAAAGAAACAAGATGCACCAAGACTAGTTAAATCTAATCTGATTTATGGGAAGATACCAAAATCCATTATTAAGGAAGTAGTACTAGAAGACTTGGAAAATCATTATATGATTAAGATGTCAATTTTATGAAAGGGAACTTTCTTTTGAAAGTTTTTTTTTGAAAGATTTAACTATTTGGGTAGAAGAGGAGGAAACTATGTTTTATGAAGGGCATTTAATTAGATACCAAGTGAAACATTGTTGCACAAAACTGAGCTTAGAAGTAATTCAAGTATATTAATTTAAGACCATGGAGGAGGAATAAATGGGATATATTCAACACTATAATCTGGTGCCAATAAGCTGTGAATAAATTACTTGTTAGACCTCAATTATTTACCTTTTACATTAATGATTAAGTAAAGACTCTGAATGTCAAATTAGATGGGGAGAAAATTTTCTTGCTTTTACCCCCTACCCAAGATCCACACACCTGACTGTCCGGGTAAGCCTATTGTCTTCTGCCTGCTCCTCACCCACTGATCTCACGTCCACATACCTCAACTCCATTCTGTTCTGTCCCTCTTGGGTCAGTCCCTTCCCACCTACATCTGCAAAACATGAGCTAGACGGCAAGTGTACAGGGTGAAGGATCAGACATTTAAACCAGAGAAGAGAATGAACTTGTTCGGTAAGGGGGCGTAAATCCTTCAAAAGATCTACCCAGATATCTGTGGCTTCTGCATTTATTCAAGGCTGAGATCTATGGATTTTTAACTTTTTAAAGGGATGTGGGGATTAGGAAAGTGTTGGGTTGAACACGTTTGACTATCAGAACAAACTTGAAGAATCGACGCCTGCTCATTTTTTTAAAAATACAGCTAATTTTTGTTTCAATCAGGTTAATTTCCAGGAAAGATTGTAGAAGGAAATATCTGAAGGAAATTTTGTGAAGCACATTAACCAGAAGAAATAGCAAACAAAATATCTTCAGCATTGAGGACACCTTCAGCATGTGGTGCCTGAAGAAGGTGGCATTCATCACTCAGGACCCTGATCATGTAGGACATGTCCTCTTCCCATCACTACCATCAGGGAGAGCAGAGCCTGAAGACTCAGACTCACTTATTCAGAGAGAGCTTCTTTCTCTCTGCCACCAGATTTCTGAATGGCCCATTCATACTTCATTTTTCCCTTTTTACACTATTTATGTTGCAGTTTTTAGTAATATTATGTCTTTGCACTGTTCTGCTGCTCCAAATAACAAACTTCACATCACATAAGACATTAAAAACAAACCTAATTCTGATTCTGAATCCCATCCTTATGACGCTTGTAAAAATACTGACATCGGAAACAACTAAATCAGAATTCCATTTACCCAGCTATCCTCATCTGGAAACTTAGTTAGATAGAAAAATTAAATTAATGCTACACTAAACGAAATAACAGAACAAAAGAATAAGGAGCATAGACAACCACTACTTAGTTTGGAGCAAATTGAATGTTCTCTATTTTTGGAGCAATGTTCCAGTAATAAATCAATTTCTGCTGTTCAAGCAGATTTATGAATCTACTATCAATGTTTGTTCCAGTGTCACAGTGCATGGGCTGAAAATAAAACTGATCATCCCAAAGAAACCAGAAAAATCATTAGAGGCTCCATAAATCGACTTCACAATCATTACAAGCTAGTAGGCTTCAGAGTTTAAAATTAATCTGTTCTATTCTTCAGTCAGACTAGGTCTGACTTATTCTGTACCATACACAAAAAGCCATTTACAACATGCTCCTTGCTCACCACAGCTGAGCTTGATCTCAATTTTTTTATATAAGGTCAAGTACTAGCATTTGTCTGCATGTATCGCAGATAATGACTGAATAATGGGACTTGTACGATTTCACCCCATGAAACTCGACTTTTATGATCTGTCATGGAAGCCTGTCTACTGCCTCAAGTTAAATAACCTAAACAAATTCAGATGGAAGTATAGACCAAAGAACAATGGAGTCTCCTGCCAGTCTTGGAAATAAGAACGGAGAGTTGCAAGTGTTGTACTCAGGTTCATCAAAGGCGAGAAAGTAAAAGAGACAATAACTACAGGCCAATCTGAAGAAGTTGGGTTGGAAAAAGTTTTAGGGACAATAAACTATAGCAAAGTAATAATAAATTTGAACATTGTGGGTTAATGAAAGGCTGTGGTCATGAATTAGTTGTTTGCCATATAGTCAATCTTATGAAATAATGGAAGTTGTTTAAGAAGGCACCCATATTCTCTCCATATACATATTCATCAAGTAATTCCATCCATAATTTTGTCTGGCAGTTTCCATTACTTCATCTAATAATTTAGACCTCTTTTAAATCTCCCTAAACCTTTCCTGTGAGAAAGTGAATTACTTGTGAAAATGGCATTTTCTTCTTCTCAAAGAGAAGGTTTTAGGAGATTTATCAGATGTCTGAACTACTAGAGGTTTGGATAGAGTGAACAGGACAAAATGTTTCCACTGGTAGGAGTGTTGGTTACCAAAGATGTTGATTTGAGATAAATGGCAAAAACCCACGGGGATAAGAGGAACTTTCCTTCCCTTGCAGGTTATGCATCGATCTGGAATGCACTACACCAAAGGGTAGGTAGAATAATATATATATATATTTTTTTTAAATTAGTTTTTCAAAACATTTTACAAAATTAAAAACCCCAAATCCCAATTAGGAGCATTAATACAGAGCAAGGTTAAGCATACAATAACAATATGCTACAGAGGAAGAGAATTTAACAAAAAAGCACCAAAATTAAAGACAAGTGAGCTTAGTGTCCTCCCCAAACCCCACAACACAAGAAAAAAAACAACAACTCCAGACCAACCACCACACAGTATAGAGAGTATAAGTCCGGACAGTCAAACTCCCAGACTGTAAATACACTTAGCAACAGAGGATAATAATGCCTACTACCAGAAAAAAAGGGAGCTGAAAGCAAGGGACCGAAAAGAAAAAAAAACCCTAGTCAAGAGGAAGGTTATGAAAGTACTCGATAAAAGGCCCCCAGATCTTATGGAACTTTAAATCCGAATTGAGAACTGAATAATGAATTTTTTCGAGGTCCAAGCAGGCCATAATGTCGTTAAGCCATTGCGCATGAGTGGGCGGGGCAACATCTCTCCATCTAAGGAGGATCAAGCGTCTCGCCAGGAGAGAGGCAAAGGATAGTATTTGGCATTTGGTCGGACCCAGACATAAATCTGTCTTGCCCCAAAAACCGAACAGAGCAATTAAGGGATTAGGTTCTAGGTGCTGATTCAGAATACCCGATAGTGTAGTGAAGACATCTTTCCAGAATTTCTCCAAGCTAGGACAGAGCCAGTACATATGGATGAGAGAGGCCACGCCCCTCTTGCATTTATCACAGAGCGGACTAATGCCAGGGTAGAATCGAGATAGTTTAGATTTAGACATATGGGCTCTATGAACAATCTTAAACTGTAAGAGACAATGGCGAGCACAAAGAGAGGTTGAGTTAACCAATTTGAGAACTGAGTAGGTAGAATAATATTTATACTTTACTAATATTTTAAGGGGAAGTTGGACTGGAGGGTGAAAATAAATAGGTCTGAAATAAAACAAATAGAAAAATAGAATAAAATTGTGCAAAATTATGAGGAGTATAGATAGGGTGAATACTTGCAGGCTTTTCCCCCTGAGGTTTGGTGAAATCAGAACCGAAGGCCACCAGTTTAGGGTGAAAGATGAAATATTTGAAGGGAATCTGAGGAGTTTCCTCACTCAGAGGGTGGTGCAAGTGTGAAATGATGCTGGAAATGGTAGATATAAGTTCCATTGCACAATTTAAGAGAAGTTTTTATAGTTACATGGATGAGAGGTATGGAGGTCTATGATCCAGGTGCAGGTACATGGGACTAGGCAGAAAACCATGCTGCCAAAGACTAGATGGGCTGAAGGGTCCATTTCTATGTTGTACTGCCCTATGACCAATCTCATTCAAAGAACTGACACAGACTCAATGGGCTGAATGCTTTGCAAACCTTCCAGGAGTGAGACTGGGTATTTACTGGTTAGTGTTGCTCTTTCCATACCGGTAAATTATACAGAGGAGTGAGCTACTCTAAATATTAAGTGGACAACATTTTAATTGCTAATAGCATACTGTTTGCAGTACCTGAAAAATTAATAACATTTTGTTTATGCATTCATAGATTCCATAATTATTTCTGAAAAATTGACATGAAATGAATCTTAATGTTAAAATGTTCTTCTGCTTCATGTACAAACAACCTTCTAGGAAGGTTCATGAAAAGGAAATATTGGCTGGCTGATATGGGAATAATGACTAAAACTGAGTTCAGTCAAGCTTCCACCTAACGATTCTCAGCAAACACGAGGATGGGATGTCACTTGTCAGTCTTGGTCCTGCTGGCCAATCTTTAACAGGACCAAAATGGTCCCTTAAAGCAGCTAGGTTTCACTTTTGAATGAATATCATGGTCATTCTACAGATATGATCATTCTCAAAATATACTTGATAGCAAGATGACACAATAAAGTAGTTTCAGGGCTCTGAAAACATACTGCTTTTGGCTTGGCTTAAAAATGGAAAACAACTAGGGGTGGATGAATAATTGCTTTCGGACAAAAATAAAAAAAGTAAGTCTTTTATATTTGTTGATGACATGCACAATGTAAAATTTCTAAATTTGGTGATGTGGTAAATGAAAAATAGGAATGTAGTAGGATGCAAGGGGGAGTAGACAGGCTACACAATGAAAAAGAAACAAAAACAAGTGGCAGATGAAATTAAATTAGTGTGTGGTGATGCATTCCCACAGAAAACAGACATGCAATGTCAGATGATGGCCTCTGTTTTGGAGGGTGTGTAGGAATGGGGAGACTGAGTGTACATGTGCAGGCTATAAGGAGGGAGCAGGCATGAGATCCTGTGCTTTATGAGAACTGTGGAGAACAAAAGCAGCAAATTGTGCAGAATCTCTGGAAAATGTTATGTGCTCTGTGACTAGATAATCTCTGTGACTAGATATTCGCCCAAGATTTAGGAAGGCTTCCAAGGCCCTTGAGAAAGGGCAGTAAAAATGTGTTGGAGTGGATACGGGAATGGGGATTCAGGATTTCAAGATTCAAGTTTATTTATCACACTGACAGCGAAATGTGTGGTTTGTGTTAACGACCAACACACCCAAGGGTGTGCTCAGAGCAGCCTGCAAGTGTCACCAACATGGCATGCTCAAAATGCTTCGCTGAACAGCAAGCCACAAAACAACAGCAAAACAATTCATAAGATTATAAAACCACAAGATATAGGACCAGAAGTAGGCCATTTGGCCCATCAAGTCTGCTCTGCCATTCAATCATGGGCTGACCCAATTCTTCCAGTCATCCCCACTCCTCTGCCTTCTCCTCATATGCTTTGAAGACCTGGCTATCAAGAACCTATCTATCTCTGCCTTAAATACATCCAATGATTTGACCTCCACAGCCACTCGTGGCAACAAATTCCACAGATTTACCACCCTCTGACTAAAGTAATTACTCCGCATCTCTGTTCTAAATAGGTGTCCTTCAATCCTGAAGTCATGCCCTCTTGTCCTAGACTCCCCTACCATGGGAAATAACTTTGCCATATTTAATCTGTTCAGGCCTTTCAACATTCAGAATGTTTCTCTATGATCCCTCCTCATTCTCCTGAACTCCAGGGAATACAGCCCAAGAGCTGCCAGACATTCCTCACATGAAAACCCTTTCATTCCTGGAATCATTCTTGTGAATCTTCTCTGAACCCTCTCCAATGTCAGTACATCCTTTCTAAAATAAGGAGCCCAAAACTGCACACAATACTCCAAGTGTGGTCTCACGAATGCCTTATAAAACCTCAACATCGCATCCCTGCTGTCATATTCTATACCTCTAGAAATGAATGCCAACATTGTATTTGCCTTCTTCACCACTGACTCAATCTGCAGGTTAACCTTTAGGGTATCCTTCTCAAGGACTCCCAAGTCCCCTTGCATCTCTGCATTTTGAATTCTCTCCCCATCTAAATAACAGTCTGCCCATTTATTTCTTCCATCAAAGTGCATGACCGTACACTTTCCAACATCCTATTTCATTTGCCACTTCTTTGCCTATTCCCCTGAACTATCTAATTTTCTCTGCAGGCTCTCTGATTTTTGCCAATTTAACAACGTATTTTACTGTTAGTTAATACAGCAGTAGAGCCACCACTCTTGCCTTCTCCGATTGAGACTGAAACACATCAGGACTGTGTTCCTAATCTCTATCAGGAGTTTTCTCTCATTGGCATTTCACATGGTTATCAGCTGTGCATCATAATAACCACATGCAAACAGTTGGAAATGACTGACAATTTAACCATGTGCAGCTCTATGTTAGAAGTTATTTTTAGTTTGTATTGATAACAATAGGACCGTGGTGAATTATGTGCACGAGTCCCTGATATATTGCATCCCTTCCTTCCCAAACTTGCACAAATAATTTTAATGAAATGGTACACAAAGTAAAATTTATAAAGCTGACATTTCCGTAATTACAAATTCAAGCAATCCAGTAGTTTTTACACTTGTTGCAAACAATACAGCAGAATTTGTGCTGAAGTATCACACATGATAATACCTCATTTTTAGCTGTGCTATCTACCCCTAGATCAGCTTCAGTGGAAAGTGAAGAAACTTCCAGGTTGCTCACATATTCATCTAATTTGAAATAACGATAGATCACCAAACTGCTCCTTGATATTGCTCCTTCTGTTTCACACAAAGAAGGCATGCCAGTGGCTCAACTTCATTAGGAATTTTTAGGAGACCTGGAACGCCACCAAAGACCAGTAAACTTCTACAGATGTACGGTGGGGAGCATTCTGATTGGTTGCATCATAGCCTGGTATGAAGGCTCCAATGCACAGGATTACAAGAGGATGCAGAGTGTTTGATTAGATAAGATTGATTTATTAATCACACATTCGTCAAAACTTACAGTGAAATGCATTGTCTGTGTTAAGCACCCAACACAATCAGAGGATGTGCTGGAGTATCCCACAAATGTTGCTGTATATTCTGACACCAATGTAGCATGCCAACGTAAAACTAGCAATAAAAAATAAACTCCCATCCCGCCTCCAAACCCACCCACTCAGATGGGCTTCCAAACGTAGGACAGGCGGGCTCCAGGTTTCCAACCTCCACACAATGGCCCTGGACTTATAGACGTCAGGCTTCTGACCTCACCAACATAGACATTTTGACCTAGGACTCACTGATCACAGACTCCAGTCTCAGGATTCGCCTATCGACCTTGGGCTTCCAATCTGGGACTCGCTGACCTCGGATCTGACCCTATGACTCGTTGACCTTGGGGAACACCAGACATCATTGCTGGGGTTTGCTGGCCTCCAACCTTGAAGCACTCTGATCTGAACTCCAACCACTGGTTCGTTCTCCTAACTCGTCATTTGCTGCTCCTGACCTCTCACCTCCTTCATCCCTGTCTCTACCCCTAACTTTTATGCCTTGCGACAAAAAAACAAGTTTCACAACATATGCCAATGACCAGACACATTCTGATTCTGACTTGTTTGGTTTCACCACATCCAAATTCTGACCATTAGTAACTGCAGAGGTCAGTTCAGTGGTTGTATGTAGAATATTCTTGCAGTGAAAGGAGAAACATACAATTTTTGAATAATTTTCACATCTTTTCAGTTCTGATTTTGCAGTCTTAATTGCCCATTAAGACCACCATTAAGCATTAAGCATTAAGATCACCATTAAGCAGGGTGATAGGGACCGCTGTGCATGCACTTTCCTTCTGAGGAATCTGGCAAAATCACCTCTGGTGAATTTGCTTCCATTGTGCATTATGCATTGTGCATCAAAGTATGCACGGAATCTGCATCTGCCACAAGAGTGGTTATTTTTTTCCATAAACAGACCTACAAAAACTGTATGCATCCTTGACTATGCTCTAGTTGGCTAGGGCCATGAGTTGACAGCAGCTACTGGTGGATCCTTGTTAAGATACAAAACGGGTCAGAGATCATATCAGTTGCATATTCCAGGCCAGCTGCCAAATATTCTGACAGCTTGCTAAGCATAAAATATCAGCAAAGGTACCTCTTGCTATGTTAACTTAGATCAGTTGCATTGTCGTCCTGCTGATTTCAGAACGTAACCCTTGAATTCACTCATAAGATCCCCTGTAGCATGCACGTACTGTGGAAGTTTATCACTCTGGTGATGATGGCTAAGCCTTGCTTCTCTAGTTACTGTACATGTAATCTTGCTCTGCTTTGGAAGGAGACTTTGACAACTCATCATCTTCTCCATGTGATGTCACAGAACAAAATCAGTGACTTAAGGTGACAGAGCAATGGATTCACTAGATCTTTATAAACAGGAGTTTGATAATTCAGTGTTGACTCCTGGAATACTTTATTTCTTTGTGCACATCCATGTTTTCTTGTGATTCTGAAACTCATGCAGAGTACATGAAGGAGATAGAGTACATGAAAGAGATCATGGATGATCAGCCATGATCATACTGAATGGTGGTGCAGGCTCAAAGGGCCGAATGGCCTACTCCTGCACCTATTTTCTATGTTTCTATAGAGAACATCCAAGATAATGAAGAGCATGAAGTCCTTCCGCTTTGTTATTTGGCCACACTAGGTCCAGCTGGCACAGCTTGGATGGTTGTCTCCAGATGGCTGGAGGCCTTCCAGCACAGATCTAAAGCAGACTAGGAGACATAAGTCTTCTTTCATCTGTCATTTTGCTCCTTGAAATCAAATTTCTGGATTCTCTTCGTGCTTCTGTTCCATCTTTCCAAGATGGCATATGACAACTCACCTTGATTCACTTCAAGCAAAAAAATCCGGCAGATGCTGGAAATCCAAACCATAAACTGAAGATATCAGAGCTACTAAGCAGGTCAGGTAGCAACCATGGAGAGAACTGTGTTGTGGGATCTGGAAACGTTTTGATCCAGAGACTCTTTGGAAGTCAAATAACGTTTGGTTGTCATGGCTGTTTATTAGGTGTTCATAACATAGAAAATACCAGTAACCAACTTGCTCTACTGTAAGGAAGGGAGAGAATAAAGAATGAACAAAGAAAAGTAAAGAAGAACGCAGAACAAAGAACAAAGAAGTCATCCGTGTCTTACACCAGCTCGACAGATAACAAGACATTTTGTGATAAGAGTTAACCAATGAAATGGTCAGATTCAATAGCATGATTCCAGATGCAGAGAACCTTCTAGAAAAATAAAGAATCAGCTCTGTTACAACTACTGAAAATTTACTGAATTACACACATATATAACAAGTTATTATGTAAAAATATAAGCAAGCATAGAGAAAGTTGAACTACTAGAAAAATAATTTTTTTTCACTCTGTTCCAAGTGTCAACCTTTCAATGAAGGATTTATCAGAAGTGGAAAGGTGATCAATGGAGTAAATTATTTATAGACTGGAACATAACTATATCTGATACCAACCAAGGGGATTTGTTTTGTATTAAAACAGGTCAAGATTAGAACCTAGTCCACTTGATCTACTGGTAAGCCTTTGACTTATCAAGGCACATAAAGGATTCTTGTAAAGAACTATCTTTCTTTGAGCTGAAGAAATATGTCTTTACCCAGAGAGAAAGGGAATTTGTCCACCTTCTCGGTTGATTTTTATTTTGTATTCTCCACATGTCCTAACACTGTCATTTATCTTCACTAAAAGAATGAATGGATCACTCATATCAGAAAACTCAACCAGTTCAATGATACCTCCTCTAAGTCTCTTCAGTTCTTTCCCAAAATATACTATAGTGCTAAGTCCATGTTATGTATTCATGAACTAAAGTACACCATCCTCCTTCATATGAATCTTAGCTTCCATATCTTGAATGATACCAGGTTCATCTCAAAAAAACCTCAAGTACTAACGTCCTCAAGCAGGATTGGAGCGATATCATTGATAATATTTCAGGCTATCAAATTAGATCCTTGCTCTAAAATAATCAGGATTGCTTTATTCTACTTCATTATCCCATCATCATGATCCTTTCCCTAGCTTAATGTATGGAATGCAACGGATGACTCTTTGAAGTTCACTGTACCACCAGGCTAACATCGCTCAAATTCTTGCCCTCACATTATGAAATCCAATTCGGCTACATTAAAACATGATGCTTCACAACGTCTGCTGAATATCATTCAAGCAACCAAGCTGTTGTTAATTATTTATTTATTGAGATACAGTCCGGAGTTGGCGAGTGGCCTAGTGGGCAAGGCATCAGACTAGTAATCTGAAGGTCACTGGTTCGAGCCTCAGCTGAGGCAGCGTGTTTGTGTCCTTGAGCAAGGCACTTAACAACACATTGCTCTGCGACGTCACCGGTGCCAAGCTGCATGGGTCCTAGTGAACAACATCGGTGGCGTGGAGAGGGGAAGGCCTGCAGCTTGGGCAACTGCCGGTCTCCCATACAACCCTGCCCAGGTCTGCGCCCTGGAAACTCCAGGCGCAGATCCATGGTCTCTCGAGACCGACGGATGCCACCACCACAGTCTGGAATAGGCTTTTTGATTGCACTGCACAGCAACTCACGATTTAATCCCATCCTAATCGCAGGACAGTTTACAATGACTAATTAACCTACCAACTGGTATGTCTGGACTGTAGGAGGAAACCAGAGTTCCTGGGGGAAACCCATGCATTTACTGCGAGAACGTATAGGCAGCGGCAGGAATTGAACCCTGGTCGCCTGCACTGTAAAGAATTGTGCTAACCACAATGCTACCATGCTATCTTTCTTTATCCTTACAATTATCATAAAGTTAATGTTTAATGTTTTCAAACAAGCAAATGCACATACAATTTAGCAATTTAAGCTATACCCTCAGCCATCCTTTTATCTGTGGGTTCATTAATTATAAGCCATTGCTAACAATATAATCATTTCGGGTTATTTTGAGTCTTATCATGGATCTTAGTGTCTTTAAGTATTATCATACTCCCATTCATTAATTTATGAAAATAGCCACAGTCAATTTTGCATCTGGAGAGCAAATGTAGCAGACCATAGCTTGGTCATATTCTGTCCTTGTCCATTGCTCCTGACCTCTGGTGCCTCAGGTTCCTCCCACTTCCCAAGAAACATGTGAGTTGGCAGATTAATTAGCCGCTGTAAATGTCCCCGTGTGTATCAGTGGGAGACAGAATCTGGAGTGAGTGGATGGGAATGTGGAATAAATCAAATGGATTGATGCTAGTGGGTAAACACGAGGAAATCTGCAGATGCTGGAAATTCAAACAACACACACAAAATGCTGATGGAACACAGCAGGCCAGGCAGCATCTATAAAGAGAAGCACTGTCGACGTTTCGGGCCGAGACCCTTCGTCAGGACTAGCTGAAAGGAAAGGTATTAAGAGATTTGAAAGCAGTGGGGGGAAGGGGAAATGCGAAATGATAGGAGAAGACCGGAGGGGGTGGGATGAAGCTAAGAGCTGGAAAGGTGATTGGCAAAAGTGATACAGAACTTCCGTTAATGAACATTGACTTCTCTAACTTCTGTTAATGCCCCTCCTCCCCTTCTTACCCCATCCCTGACATACTTAGTTGTTTGTTTTTCTCTCTCTCTCTCTCTGCCCAGCATTCTGCCTGTTCTCCATCTCCCTCTGGAGCTCCCCCCTCCCCCTTTCTTTCTCCAGACGCCTCCCGTCCCATGATCCTTTCCCTTCTCCAGCTCTGTGTCACTTTCGCCAATCACCTTTCCAGCTCTTAGCTTCATCGCACCCCCTCCGGTCTTCTCCTATCATTTCGCATTTCACCCTCCCTCCACTACTTTAAAATCTCTTAGTATCTCTCCTTTCAGTTAGTCCTGACGAAGGGTCTCGGCCCGAAACGTCGACAGCGCTTCTCCCTATAGATGCTGCCTGGCCTGCTGTGTTCCGCCAGCATTTTGTGTGTGTTGTTGTTTGATGCTATTGGGTGCCTGGTGTCAGCATGAAGTCAGTGGCAAAGGGTCTACATCTCTCTGTGAATCTTCCATCCATAAGTGGCCATTGAATTTGGGCATGGTCAGAAAGGAATTGCCTGATGATCTTGCTCTTCCCAGATCAAATTTGTTGAAACAATTTTGCAACAAGCATAATGACGTGGGGCCAGGACTGTGTAACTCATTACCATATGGGGATTGTGGATGAGATTTGTTTTGGCTGACCAGGTAAAGAATACACTTGATTTCTAAAGTAATGGAGAACATGATTCATGTCTCAGAACTCAGCAACATTTCAGTTTGCATCATCCCATGAAATCAGCAGAATAATTTATTTAAAAATACGCCATTATATTCCATTTCCCACTGATTTGTGTAGTATAAACCTAATTACTCTCAAAATGGATAAGAGCTTCTTTGTAAAGAAATCTTGTTGCTACTGGCCTTTAAATTAAAAATTTTAGTTCTGTTGCATTTAGTAGAAGTCCCTAGCTTAAGTATTTTTTAATATATGAAAGACTTTGATTTAAGCTAAGTGAAAGTCTCAGACATCTGTAAATGCAACCTCAAGAAAAGACAAACAGGTGAGTTAGATTCACAGCTCATTTATAATCAGCTGCCTCTATTTCCATTGCCATTCCTATTGCAATCACCTCTATCACAAAGATCACCTAGTGATCGTCTTCCCACTGGGGAAAATTCAATACAATGTTTCCTTACATCTCAGCTTTCTTCACTAATGATTACCATCCCAACAGCTAGGAGACCATCTCGATGTATGGCGCATTCAGTTTTCCCAATTGTACCAGTTCCAGGGTTTGACCTCCGAGACAAATCACAACTAATGATTTGAACAGCTTTGTGAAGCAGTATCCATCTTATCCTCAGCTGTTACATTCAGAGTCAAACCTCCAACAGAACATCTACAATATAGAAACATAGAAAACCTACAGCACAATACAGGCCCTTCGGCCCACAAAGTTGTGCCGAACATGTCCTTACCTTAGAACTACCTAGGCTTACCCATAGCCCTCTATTTTTCTAAACTCCATGTATCCATCCGGGAGTCTCTTAAAAGACCCTTTCGTATCTGCTTCCACCACAGTCACTGGCAGCCCATTCCATACACTCACCACTCTCTGCGTAAAAAACTTACTCCTAACATCTCCTCTGTACCTACTTCCAAGCACCTTAAAACTATGCCCTCTTGCGCTTGCCATTTCAGCCCTGGGAAAAAGCCTCTGACTATCCACACGATCAATGCCTCTCAATATCTTGTACATCTCAATCAGGATAAAGATGATAACTATGATAAAGATCATATTTTTAACATTACCCAAATTCCACATTGATACAATTGAAGGATTTGAAACATACCCTTATAAAGTTAGCTATAAATAAAAGTAGAATTATGGAGGCCTTTGATTGCAGCTTAGTTGGTTGTGATATTGCCCCTTTGTAAGACAGCCATGTTGGTTCCTGTCTTAGCTGATCTCAGCAAACGCACTGTAGAGGATATTGAAAGTTTTGGACAATCCGACCTGGCTTGGGAGAAAAAGAATCAGGCAGACTTCTACGTGTAATTGTTAAAGACCACATATGTTGGAAGGATGGAATAGAGCCCAGTTGTGATTCCTGATATAGAGTCCTCAACATTCGGTGCTTAGACTTGTATGACTAGTATATAAGCAGAGTTAAAATAAATCCCATTTCTTATCTGCCTGATCAAAATTAAGACATTATTCTGCCTAGATTCTTCTTCCTATTCATATTGTAAAACCACTCCCAGCTCAAGTTATTCTGTGGAGCTGCTGATTTGTTTTGTCATGTCTATCCACAATTGTACCGGTCCCTTTAAGTTTGTAACAACACACCTTTCTTGTACCGAGGGAAAGTTCTGACAGGCCATTAATACACAATCTGAAATATTGGCTTTCCTGGGAAGGTTGAGGAGGGCATCTAATTCCAGCCAGAAAATGACAGACAGCGCATTCACTTACATTTGCTGTTGGTGGATCTCAGTCAACAAAGACAGCTACACATAGCGGAGGCAGATGGTGCTTTATACTGAGGGAAGGGCTTCTCTCAGCAGTCACCAGAGGCAGCATCACAAGGCTAATGGGGAGTAAATTGTAGATTTAAAGCTCTGTCATGTGCAAACTAAATCTAAGCTCTAAGCGGCTCAATGACATCTCTCCCAGGTCATTCTTTTCTCCAGTGGTCAGCTCTCACTTTCTCTTGAACACTTACAATTGAAACAAAAGGTATTGTACTGTAAATCTCAGTGCTCCCATATATTTTTACTGCCAAAACAGTTTTATTTCATGCAGTTTTCATACTGAGCAGAATACATCCCTAAGCAGGAGAGATTTAAAGTTGCATAAGTGACCATACATAGAAAGAGCAACAGTTAAAAGGTTGTGACACACCCAAATGTTTTCTAACCTTACAATCACCTGATGTAAATGTTTCCTTAGAGTCATAGTTCAATTTTAATAGTGGCCTGGGACAATGACGGTGCTCAACTTGTCAGTATTAAACTGGCATCAGCTTTAATATTTCTGTTTTCTCCCATTGTCACAATAGCCACAAATATCATTGTTGCAGCCAGAGAGAGAGAAAAAACTAGGAGTAGGAAACTCTGCAGTGGCTGCAGATGGGAAGTATAAAGTCGGGATAGGACCAAGGCTAGCTGTGGTTCACATTGGCACCTCACACACACACAGAAATAACCTACTGATAATGCCAACCAAGCAAAGAAAGCCTATTTTGCCAATTGTACAGGGGAGGTAGACGACATAAAAAGAACAATAGTGAAAAAAGCAGGGTTATTTAAATCTACTTCACAACAGCTGTGATTTACTTTTGATTGCAGTTTGCAGATGCCAGCAAGTTTCAATAAATTATCAAAAATTCTTAAATGGGATAGATTACTCTTAATCTGATCAACATGAAATAAGTCTGTGTGCATCCTGTCCAACAACTAATTCAAAATTACTCTAAGCAATCACATCAATTACACAGTTCTAACTAAAAAAAAACAGAGAAAATGCTGCAGATGCCCAGCAGATTTGTCAGCATCTGGAGAGAGACCAGTTAGTGTTTCAGGAAGAGATGCTGTTTTAAAGCTTGAAATAGGTGCCTCCAGTATTTTGATTAATTTCACAATCTTTTTCAGTTTCTCTCCGTACAACAACATTGGCTGTGGTTGTAACAAAGCAAATTTGTCTTTTTAAGAACACCAGCTAATTTCAGAATGGTATAAATAACTGGACAATACAGAAGAAACCTTATCTGTTATAAAGAACTCATTCCCAAATCTTTGTATAATACGAGAACAAAATACTTAACTTTAGGTAAATTACATTTAGAATTTGACTTTTTTCTACAATTCAAACAGATTCAAAAGCAAAAATAAAGGAAAAAATTCAGCCCAAGACATTATTGAAATGAGACCGGTAACAATGAAAACTACAATTTCTTGACCAAAGTGGATATATACTCACTTCTTTCATCTCAGTAGAAACAGTCTTCAGTTCCCCTAAAACCAGCTCCAGATCTTTAACAATACACATAATTTGCTCTTTCACTTTGGATTGAGAGTCCTGAGTCTTTAAATCCTCTCCATTCCCGCTCTGTTCCCCAGACATTACGAGCTTTTGGTTTATCTCCCTCCTCTCTTTTCTCAGCTCTCACACTCCCATTCCTTGTTGGTGCATGAGGCAGACTGCCTTACTGTCTGCAGCAAAGACCTCTCTCTGTCAGTGCCAGAGTTATATCCTGCATATTTTAATATTCAATCAGATCTGAACTCACTTAAAGCCAATCCACTGCCACTAAACACATTCAGTCCCAGTGCTCTGTAGGATAGATGGTATAAATAACAATCACACTTTACTTGTGCATCTTAAATATACAGCTATTATTTGTACAAATGAAATGGGATATTTAACACTGTACAATGCAAACCTCCTTACACTCAGACTTCCATTGATAGAACCATGGGACAAAAGTCCTGAGGCACAGGAATAATCTTCCAGAATTTGCTCCCGTTGAGAATGTCTCTAGGCAGGTAGAGATTTTATCAGGCATCTTTTGTTTTACTTATAAATCAGCCTTTTGCTGCAGTGTGGATGAATGAAGTCAAGGTTGCGGCTTTGTGGTGAATTGAAAAATAGTGAAGCAAAGTTATTTATTACCACCCTCATGGCTCAGTTCATTGATGCCCTCCCCTGTTAATACGAATTTACATCTGGACCAAAAGGCATAGTACTCAATGAACTGTGGTCTTACATGGTAGTACTGCCACTGCCATCAGCATTTCTATACAGTGAAGTGAAAATAATTTAAAAAAATCAGCAACTGCAACAGCTTGCTGCTCTTAATCACTGTCACACTACATATACAGGTGAGAACAGGGTTGACTACTAGAAAATGAAGCACCAAAAACCCATTCAGATCCTTGTGCCTAATCCATTATTCAATAAAGCATGGCTGTTCTTCTGCCTCAGAACTACGTTGCTGTACCAAGTCTCTTATTATCTAAACATCGATCAGCCTCTGGCTTGGATCTACTCACTGAACTTCCATGGCCTTTCTGAAGAGAGTTCCACAGACTCAGTGTCCTCTGGGTGAAGAAATTTCTTATCCAAATGGCAGACTCCATATGGTGATAGTGTAATCCCTGGTTCCCAGCAATCATCTCACGTCTACCTTTGGTTAAGCCACCAAAAGATTTTTGCACATTTCAGTGAGATTCTCTTTCATTCTTCTAAACTCAGGAGACTGTGGCCTAGTCTGTATCATCTCGCTATGCAATAAACCCAGCATATGATGGCATCCCCACTGCTGAATACAAGGTATGAGCTCAGCTAATTGGGCACATTAACACAATGGACTTGTAAATAATATTCATACATGAAGACCGGAAATTAAGCTATGATAAATAAGTAGGGACTCTTTTCTTCTTTAGAGTATTATCCTTCCCTCATCCACTATCCTCAATTAAAAGAAAAAAATACCTTTATTCATCCTTGCCCAATATATCTACTGGACCATGAACTGCAGCACCTCAAGGAGAGCCTCAATATCATGTCTAGCAGAGCAACTAAGAATGGACAATAAAGGTCAGCTTCACCACAGTGTCCATGTCCCAGGACTGATGAATAAAGTATGACCAACCATACCTTAGGCTTCAAAGTTGCTGAAGTTGTCTTATCTGCATGGAGCAGAAACAACAATTTCTAGGCAGCTACGTACCCTGTTACACCTTCCATTGGAAATCATTAACAGCCAGCTCATGCAAATAACTACTTGTTCTTGTTGTGACACTTAATGGCATTTTGCAGACCAACATAAGGTGCATTACCGCCACCTACTGAGCTGGAGTGTGGAGCAAAGAGACATGAAGTATATCCACCAAATTCCCCCTCCCTCAAAATATCAAATAATATCAAAAAGTCTAATGCTTTTCAGAAAGTCAAATACACACTTATGTACATTATGATGGCAGTGATAACCTAACAGACTTTTCATGTTAAACCATATCTTTCCCAAGGATCTCAATTTAGCAATTAGATGTTTCCTTTGTACCTCACGAGAACTGCATTCAAACAATACATGCTGCACCATTTCTTGAAAAGTGCACTCCCTACAGATGCCCATATCATACACATCAATTCTGAACAGGGAATTATTCAACCTAGTACGTCCAAAACGTAAACATGTAATTATAACTTCTTCCCTGCCATTATACCCATCTCTAAGTTGAGTTCCCACCATCCCCTCAATTTTACTTTGCTGCACTTTCTTTTCCTTATCTCAACTTAGTTACCACAGTGATTGAATAGAGTTTTTAATAATGGCTTTCATCTCTGCTTTCTGGAAAGGCACAACCAAATTTATATTCTTAAATTTAAGTGATTTCTTGGCCAGAATGTCTGCTACCATGATTCCTTCAACCCCAACGTGGGCAAAAATCCATAAAAAAAGGATACATATGCCTAGACCCTGCTACCTCAACGGATGTTGTCCAGTCTCAAGAAGATTGTCTGGCCTACAATTTGAAATACTTGCTTTAATAGATGTCAAAACCGAGAATGAATCAGAGAATCAAAGAATGAATGAGAACACAGAAATACATAATCAGGGTGTATTTTTCTGGCCAGTTCCAAGGCTAAAATGATAGCAGCCACCTTCAATGTGAATATTGATACTTTGTCTGATAATCTTTTCTTAATAGTCACCCAAATCTTCGGAAGATAAATGAAACAACGAATGACCTATTTCTGGATCATTTGAGCCACCTTTATAGATATGTAATAAAGCATAATATCTGTCTTGCATATATTGCTGAGTTACCTGTACCACTGATATACAATCAATCTTCATCTTGATCATTTTTGGTTTTCTTAAATCAACCACAGGCAAAGGAAAAACCATGGAGGAGTGATAGAAGGAGTATATTGGGACCATTTTCCACATTAAACACCCCAAGATTTTGTGCCCATTTATTTCCCAACCACGCAGACCTTATGAATGAAGTGCTTCCAACACTCTAACACTCTTCTAATGTTGGCAACTTTATGCCATCTTCTGTTAACCCAATAAACCATTGCTAACAGCAGCCTGTATAAGTGTAAAGGTAATTCACCCATTTCTACCAGTAATGCCGAAATTGGAGATGATTTCCCATTTAAAATGGCGCTACTGAAGTTGTGTGGCAGTGTATCGGCAATTCAGAAGGCAAGATATATGGCTGCAAGCATTACGAATAACATCTTTTCTGAAGTAAATTGTGGTCGACTATCACCGCAAACGATGAAGAAGCAAGTGAAGGTGAAACTGATTTAAAGGATGAGCTGTACTGGTGTATTGTAAAGCTGGAACACAATGTGTTCAAGACATGGTCACAGACAGAGTTGGCATCGCTAGTGCTATTGGAGTGAATGATTTGGAGAGAGGTCAATGCGGAAGAGTTTCGATGCCCGTTCACCTAACCCGGGTGTGAGGTTGGATCGCCACAAGCACTGAGCCAATTTGGTGAGATCGAGAACGGCTTTGGGCTGTGCAGCCCGGATGTGTCACTGCACCGGGACCCAGGTCCTACAGCAAGGAACTACCTAGTGCTTAGACAATTTAAACACCAGCCTAGGTAGACTGGAAAGCCCGAGTGCGGAGGCAAGGGTGGGGCTGATTTCCTGTGATGTTCATTCCACTCTCCAGTCGCCTCTGTGAGTTTTGTGCCATTTTTGCCCTGCTAACATGATGAACTGAGATTGAGGCTTGGGCCTACTGTGGCTGCTCTGGAGAGCCGATCTAAGGACTCAATCTGCTTCAGAAAGCTGTCGTTTGCGATTATTGTTTGCATGATGTGTGTGTTTTTTCCCTTCTTTCTCTTCACAATGGTCATGGTCTTTAGAACCATAGAACATTACAGCACAGAAACAGGCCTTTTGGCCCTTCTTGGCTGTGCCGAACCATTTTTCTGCCTAGTCCCACAGACCTGCACCTGGGCCATATCCCTACAAACCCTTCTCATCCATATACCTATCCAAGTTTTTCTTAAATGTTAAAAGTGAGCCCGCGTTTACCACTTCATCTGGCAGCTCATTCCACACTCACACCACTCTCTGTGTGAAGAAGCCCCCCCCAATGTTCCCTTTAAACTTTTCTCCCTTCACCCTTAACCCATGACCTCTGGTTTTTTTCTCCCCTGGCCTCAGTGGAAAAAGCCTGCTTGCATTCACTCTATCTATACCCTACATAATTTTATACACCTCTATCAAATCTCCCCTCATTCTCCTGCGTTCCAGGGAATAAAGTCCTAACCTATTCAACCTTTCTCTGTAACTCAGTTTCTCAAGTCCCAGCAACACCCTTGTAAACCTTCTCTGCCCTTTATTTTTTTAAATTGGGTTCTCCGGGTTTCCTGTTTTGTGGCTGCCTGTGAGCAAACAGATCTCAAGGTCAAGTCGAGTCAAGTCAACTTTATTGTCATTTCAACCATAAACTGCTGGTACAGTACACAGTAAAAACGAAACAACGTTCCTCTGGGACCCTGGTGCTACATGAAACAACACAAAACTACACTAGACTTTGTGAGACAGCACAAAGCTACACTAGACTATGTAAAACAACATAAAAACTGCACTAGACTACAGATCTGCACAGGGCTACATAAAGTGCACAAAACAGTGCAGGGCAGTACAAAATTAATAAACAAGACAATAGGCACAGTAGAGGACAAATTACAATATAATAATAAATGATGTAGATGTCAGTCTAGGCTCTGGGTATTGAGGAGTCTGATAGCTTGGGGAAGAAACTGTTGCACAGTCTGGTTGTGAGAGCCCGAATGCTTCAGTACTTTTTACCAGATGGCAGGAAGGAGAAGAGTTTGCATGAGGGGTGCGTGGGATCCTTCACAATACTGTTAGCTTTTCGGGTGCAGCGTGTAGTGTAAATGTCTGTAATAGTGGGAAGAGAGACCCAGATGATCTTCTCAGCTGACCTCACTATCCACTGCAGGGTCTTGTGATCTGAGAGGCTGCAATTTCCGAACCAGGCAGTGATGCAGGTGCTCAGGATGCTCTGAATACAACCCCTGTAGAATGTGATGAGGATAGGGGGGGGGGGGGGGTGGGAGATGGACTTTCCTCAGCGTTTGCAGAAAATAGAGACGCTGCTGGGCTTTCTTTGCTATGGAGCTGGTGTTGAGGGACCAGGTGAGATTCTCCGCCAGGTGAACACCAAGAAATTTGGTGCTGTTAATGATCTTGATGTTCAGTGAGGAGTGGTCACTTCGTGCCCTCCTGAAGTCAACAACCATCTCTTTTGTTTTGTCCATATTCAGAGACAGGTTGCTGGCTCTGCACCAGTCCATCAGCCACTGCATCTGCTCTCTCTATGCTGACTCGTTCTTGCTGATGAGACCCACCACGGCCACGGTGTATAATTTATGCATTTTTTGATAATAAATGTACTTTGATGTTGATGCTGTTGTTTGATTTAATTGCTCTGCAACATACTCACAATGCTTGAGTCTGAGGGAAGGGTTTCCCAGCCTTTTGTGTGCCATCGATTCCACCATTCACTGACGGGTCCATGGTCCCCAGGCTGGAAACCCCTGATCCAGGGACTTGGAGATCGCTTGTGAGGCTGACCCATAAGCAACACTCCATAATCAAAGATTTAATTAAAGCAATATACGTTTGTTTAGGGCGACCTCCTACTCACACCCCAATCACATCCAACTAAGCACCTCAGCACATTAACGGCATTTTAACTCGTCTCTATAATTTTATTCACATGCACCTTCCATGTTAGCCTTGTGTCCATCCACATGCCGAGAAAGTTTACCACTGATTCCTGTTTAAGAGATTGGCCATATAACTTGAGATCAATTGTGAAAGTAATGTTCCTTTTGGAAAAACAAATAACTTGAGTCTTTGCAACAGAAAATGTAGCACCCCCACCAACGTCCCCATTCCTCCACTTCATTAATAGCTGCCTGCATTGTCCTAACTCTGTAACTTATGTTCCTGCCTCCCTTCACCATTATCAGCATCTAATGATTTGGAAGTGTCTGAGCCAAGAAAATATCATTAATCATAATATTAAAAAGAAGTGGGCTACATACACTCCCCTGTGGCATCCCACTCTCTGTCTCATACTCCTTAGAGAATGTTGTGAATTCCTATCACATAAAAAATCTTGAATCCAATTGAACATTCTATCACCTATTCCCATCTTTTCCAGTGCAAGCGGCAACCCTCGTGTCCATAACATATCATAAGCTTTTTCTACATCAAAGAAAGCTGCTAATGCTGATTCTTTACTAACTTGGGCCTTGTAATATCACATACTAAACTTAATAATGACTCAAGCCATAACTACTTATCAATGAATGAGCTGATTTATATTGACCACTTGCTTCTTAATAGAGATGTGAAAGTCCTGAGCTAATTACTTTGAATTGATCCATAGTTTTTAATGCTTGACTCATTGCCATATTTACATGATTGCTATAAATGTTAAGAAATCCTAAAGGTTCTCAGGGCTTCGCATAGTTTTATGAACTGAGATCAAAACAATGGATTGAATCAAAGCTGCAAACATCATAAAATGCCCGAGTTCAAGGTACAAGGTAACTGCACACATTTCAAGCAATTGTGGAAACTGAGGAGAGACGATTCCCTTCATTTAGGAAAGAGACCATGATTAGCTATGAATAGCTAGTTTAAAATTTAGCCCATCAACGAAAATGTGCTTATTTAATTTCCCTCATCTACTTTAGCTGATTCATCCCTCAATCTTACATAATGGCTTTCTCTATGAATGATGATGTTTTTGACTATGGTCTCCGTTCAGGTACATACAATATTCTATCATATTGTGATCGGTGTGTTCCAGAGCAGCTGCCTGGTTATGAAGAAGTTAACAATTAATCCTGCCTCTTATAATTTATGGTCTAAGTTAGCTTGCTCATACTTCAGTTCCACGAGGTATTGCTCCAGAAAACAGTCCCAGACAAATTCTGGAATGTACATTCCAATTTGGTTTGGCCAGCTTACAAAAAAAGATTAAAATCTCTACATGATTATCTTTGCAACAAATTTTTCCCTCTCTCTTCTTAATTAATTCCCCCTTTGATTGTATATCAAAGCCGAGCAGGAGAAGAGACACCAAGGCTGTTGTGGGTTTTGTGAACCATTCGCACAAGTATATTTGTTCCTTCTTCTTATCCACACCTGTTCTGATTCATAAACCTTCCTCATTGCTGCTCCTTGTTTTCTGTTGTCTTATATCTTGTACTGTCATAGCATTAAATACCTAGGAGTATTTTATTCTCAAATTTTGTCACCATGCTATTGCATCTCTAACAGTTACAAGGTAAGAAATCAAATACTAGTATGTATTAAATATTTAGCATCTCTCACAAAGTCTGAATTGTTGATTATCAAGTTCAAAGTAAATTTATTAAAAGGTACATATACAGTATGTCACCATATACTACCTTGGAATTTATTTTCTTGCTCTTATATGTTTGGGTAGTTCATGGACCTATGTTAACAAAATAATCATGTTGTTATTATGCTGACCAACTATAGAAATTAACGACTCAAATCCCCCGACACAGTCTAATAATCTGGTATCCATTGTGGGTGGATAGTGTGCAGTGTGAGTGATTGTCTTGGACATTTTTATTGAGATCACAAGACCACGTTGGGCATTGGTACATAGAATACTGTAAGTTCGATTCACTGGGTCAATGGTGAGACCGACTGCGAGGGGGCTGCGTTCCTTTTGCGGTGGCAAGAACTAGGCCAAGGCCACAGGGTCCCCTGTTGCAGCCGATCAGAAGAGACGCTGAGGCTGTGTGGGAGAGCCTCTGTAGGGCACGCTGGAATCCAAACTTGGGTTGGGTGTTGGGCCCTCCCATTGGTATTGCCCTTCAGTGCTTGCTTGGTGCTGCCCTCTGGTGTTCATTCAGTGAAAGAACAAGCTACAGCGGAACAACTTGCCATTAATTCTACGGTCATGACATTCAGGGACTTGGGCTATATTATTATTTTTCTTTGTGACAGTATCTTTTTCTGAAATCGTAACCATATGTGTTCTTTGTGCTATGTGCTGTGTGTAGTGTGCTGTGTGTTATTGGTAATGTGTTTTGCAACTTGGCCCCAGAGGAATGCAGTTTCATTTGAATATATTCATATATGGTTGAATATTCACATATGGATGCTGTCCAAGTTGCATGCCATCTTGGACAATGACTCCCATCCACTCCATAATGTACTGGTTAGGCACAGGAGTACATTCAGCCAGAGACTCATTCCACCGAGATGTAACACTGAGTGTCATAGGAAGTCATTCCTGCCTGTGGCCATCAAACTTTACAACTCCTCCCTTGGAGTGTCAGACACCCTGAGCCAATAGTCTGGTCCTGGACTTATTTCTACTTGGCATGATTAACTTATTATTATTTAATTATTTATGGTTTTATATTGCTATATTTCTACACTATTCTTGGTTGGTGTGGCTGTAACAAAACCCAATTTCCCTCGGGATCAATAAAGTATGTCTGTCTGACTGATAATTAAACTCGAACTTGAAGCTGAACACTTCACCCACCTACCTTGTGCTCTCTACCCTTCATCTCTCCCTTAATGGTTCCCATTTCCTCCTTCCTTGTCAGATACCAGGACCAGTAGCCTTTGTGTTCCTGCTTGTCACTTCCCAGCCTCTATCTGCAGAACCTGCTGCCTCCAATGCTGGCAGGCAGGGATGTCTCCAGGCCATGACCCCTGCTGCTGATCTCAATGGTTCTAACAATCCCAAGTAGATTCAAAATCCAGACTCCATCGCCATCAATGTAGGTTCCAAGGACTTTGGACACCTTCAAAGTGCTGATTGCTCAACCTCTAACTCCGACTCCAGGCCAGGTCTTCATGTGCTGACATTGTAACCCCCATCTCCCCATCCCCCACCACCACTCTGCAATCCCATGTCTCAAAGGTTCCACCGCCAGCTCTGGGATCCTCGGAGACTCCATCTTCCTCTCACCCCACCTTCCCTGAACTCCCCAACCCTCCTCTCTCCTCTGACACTGCCAGCCCCTTCCTCCCTCTGATCCCAGCTCTCATCCATGCTGGGTCTTCACCATCCTGCTCTTTCCTCAGTAAGGACCTCACCTTTGTCCTCCCGCACCCACACCTCACTGAGTTCTGCACCTGCCATGACACCGAGCTCTCCTTCTGCCGCCTTTGTCTCTGGGCCTACTTTTTCGGCAAGGACTCTCCGATGACATAGAAACATAGAAAACCTACCACACAATACAGGCCCTTCGGCCCACAATGATGTCCACAAGCACCAGGCCATTATCTCCCACGCCATTGACCTTATAACTCTGGGGATCTCCTATCCACTGCCACCTACCTCGTAGTTCCCTCACCCTGCACGTCCCATTTCTACCTCCTACCCAAAATACACAAACCTGCTTGTCCAGGTAGACCCATTGTTTCTGCTTGTTCCTGCCCCACTGAATTTATATCTGCATACCTCGACTCTGTTTTATCCCCTCTGCTTCAGTCCCTACCTATCTACATCCGTGACACTTCACGCGCTCTTGATTTTTTCATTGATTTCAAGTCCCATAGCTCTGATCATCTTATTTTCACTATAGATGTCCAGTCCCAGTACATCTCCTGCCCTCACCATGAAGGCCTCAGAGCTCTCCATTTCTTTCTGGACGCCAGAACCAAGCAGTTCCCCTCCATCACCACTCCCCTCTCCTCCGTCTAGCAAAACTTGTCCTCACTTAATAATTTCTCCTTCGGCTCCACAAAAGGTGTAGCCGTGGTCACTCACGTGGGTCCCAGCAATGCCTACCTGTTTGTTGGCTACATGGAACAGTCTATGTTCCAAGCCTACACTGGTATCACTCCCCAACTTTTCCTACGCTACATTGACAACTGTACCAAAAACGACCATGGCTGCTTCCTGCACCCATGCGCAACTTGTCAACTTTACCTCCAACTTCCACGCTACCCTCAAACTTACCTGGTCCATTTGCGACACCTCCCTTCCCTTTCTCAATCTCTCTGTCTCTATGTCTGGAGACAGCATTTCTACTGATGTCTATTATAAACCCACTGATTCTCATAGCTACCTGGGCAATGCCTCTTCCCACTGTGTTTCTTGTAAAAATGCTATCCCCTTCTCTCAATTCTTCCTTCTCTGCTGCATCTGCTCTCAGGATGAGGCGCTTCATTTGAGAACTAAAGAGATGTTCCCCTTCTTCAAAGAAAGGGGCTTCCCTTCCTCCCCCATCAATGCTGCCCTCAACCCAAGACAGGGACAAAATTGAGTCACGATTCACAACGAATAGCATATGTGACTTATGGCGGGGGTTGCCTACCATCACAGACTTCAAAGCCAAATGGTGTGGTGCCGCCAACTTCACAGCCTCTCTCCCAGATGAGCTCAATCGCTTTTACACTCAGTTTGATGTCGCTAACTCTGAGCCTCCAAGGAAAGCCACCGCTACAACCTGCAACCTGGTCATCTCTGAGGCCGAGGTTTGCAGATGTTTCCAACGGGTGGACAGTCGCAAGGCTTCGGGACCGGACGGCATCCCAGAGCGGGTACTTAGGATGTGCACAACACAACTGGCAGGTGTGTTTACAGACATTTTTAATCTCTCCCTCTCCCAGTGTAGAGTGCCCCCCTGCTTCAAATTATCCACCATTGTCCCTGTACCAAAAAAGACCAAGGTTACATACCTGAACGACTGGCGTACTGTCACACTCACCTCAATAATAAGCAAATGCTTTGAGAGGTTTGTCAAGGATTACAAGGTTTGTCAAGGTTTGTCTGGAGCTTGCTACCACCCACACTGGACCCTCTACAATTCACCTACCGACACAACTGATCGACAGATGATGCAATAGCCACTGCTCTACATACTGTCCTTACACATCAGGAGATGAAGGATTCTTATGTGAGAACACTGTTCTTGGACTACAGTTCGGCATTCAACACCATAGTTCCATCCAGGCTTGACAAGAAGCTCAGAGACCTCGACCTTGATCTTGCCTTGTGCAGCGGGATCCTGGACTTCCTGTCAGATCCCCAGCAGGTGGTAAGAGTGGGCTCCCTCACCTCCACCCCTCTGACTCTCAATACAGGAGCCCCTCAGGGCTGTGTACTGAGTCTCCTCCTTTACTCCCTGTATACCCATGACAATGTAGCCATCCACAGCTCTAATCTGCTAATTAAATTTGCCAATGACACTACATTGATGGGCCTTATTTCAAACAATAATGAGGTGGCTGAAAGGGAAGAAGTCATCTCTCTGACACAGTGGTGTCAAGAAAACAACCTCTCCCTCAAGGTTGCAAAAACAAAGGAGCTGGTTGTGGATTACAGGAGGAATGGAGACAGACTAACCTCTATTGACATCAACGGATCTGGGGTTGAGAGGATAAACAGCTTTAACTTCCTCGGCATCCACTTCACCGAGGACCTCACGTGGTCTGTACACACCAGCTGTCTGGTGAAAAAGGCACAACTACGCCTCTTTAACCTCAGACGGTTGAGGAAGTTTGGTATGGGCCTCCAGATCCTAAGAACTTTCTACAGGGGCACAATTGAGAGCATCCTGACTGGCTGCATCACTGCCTGGTATGGGAACTACACCTCCCTCAATCACAGGACTCTGTAGATGTAGAGAGTGGTGTGGATAGCCCAGCGCATCTGTGGTTGTGAACTTTGCATGATTCAGGCCATTTACAATGACATGTGAGTAAAAAGGGCCCGTAGGATCATTAGGGACCTGAGTCACCCGAACCACAATCTATTCCAGCTGTTACGATTCGGGAAATGGTACCACAGCATAAAAGCCAGGACCAACAGGCTCTGGGACAGCTTCTTCCACCAGGCCATCAGACTGATTAACTCACGTTGATTTGAGTGTACTCTGTGTTACATTGACAGTTCTATTTATTATAAATTACTATGATTGAACATTGCACATTTAGACGGAGAAGTAACATAAAGATTTTTACTCCTCATGGATGTAAAGGATGTAAGAAATAAAGTCAATTCAATTCAAAACCGCATCTTTTCCATTTTGCGTATGTCTGTCCTCACCCATCCTCCCACCTCCCCACCAGGTATAGTCTTCCTCATGTCCTCACATGCCACCCTACCAGCCTCTGCACCCAGCACATAATTCTCTGTAACTTCTGCCATCTCCAGCGTGATCCCACCACCAAGCACATCTTTCCCTCCCCTACTTTCTGCTTTCCTCAGGGATCGCTCTCTACGCAACTCCGTTGTCTGTTCCCTCCCCCCCCCCCCCCCCCACTGATCTTCCGCCTGGCATTTACTCTCGTGAGCAGAACAAGTGCTACACCCGCCCCTACACCTCTCTCCTCACTACAATTCAGGGTCCCAAACAGGCCTTCCAGATGAGGCGACACTTCATTTATGAGTCTGTTGGGGTCATCTATTGCATCCAGTGCTTCCAGTGCGGCCTTCTATATCCTGGTGAGACCCAGTGCAGACCGGGAGACCGCTTAGCTGAGCACGTACCAGAAAAAGCAGGATATCGCTTAGCCAGAAAAAGCAGGATCTCCCAGTGGCCACCAATTTTAATCCCAATTCCCATTCCCATTCTGATGTGTCTATCCATGGCCTCCTCCACTATCGCAATGAGGCCACACTCAGGTTGGAGCAGCAACATCTGGGTAGCCTGCAGCCTGATGGCATGAGCGTCGATTTCTCAAACTTCTGGTAATGCCCCCACTTCTCCTTCACCATTCCCCATTCCCATTTCCCTGTCTTACCTTATCACCTCCCTCTGGTGCTCCTCCCCCTTTTCTTTCTTCCATGGCCTTCTGTCCTCTCCTATCAGATTCCCCCTTCTCCAGCCCTGTATCTCATTTACCAATCAACTTCCCAGCACTTTACTTCATCCCTCCTCCCCCTCCCACTTCCACCTATCACCTTGTAGTTCTTCCTCTCCTCCCCCTACTTTCTTTCCCTGACTCCTCATCCTTTCCCCCCCAGTCCTGCTGAGGGGTTTTGGCCCAAAACGTGACTGTACTCCTTTCTGCCTGGCCTGCTGCGTTCCTCCAGCATTTTGTGTGTGCTGCTTGGATTTTCAGCATCTGCAGATTTTCTCTTGCCTGTAATATAAATCAACTCATTCATTGATTAGTAGCTATGACCATGGACTCGCTGTTAAGTTTAGTATGTGATACTCACAAGGCCCAAGTTAATAAAGAATCAGTGTAGCAGTTTACTTTGAAGTAGAAAAAGCTTACGATATGCTTTGGACACGAGGGTTGTTGGGAATCCACAGGGGAGCATGTGCAGCCAACTTCTTTTTAATATAATGATTAATTATATTTTCTTAAATGTTGGCTCAGATATTTCCACATCACTATATTTCCAAGTCGGAAATGGATGATAATGCAGTCAAGGAAGTCAGGAATATAAATTACAGAGCTAGGAAAATGCAGACAGCTATTAATGAAGTGGAGGAATGGGGGCATCGGTGGGGTGTGTTACATTTTCTGTTGCAAAGACTCAAGTTGTTTGTTTTTCCAAAAGGAACATTACATCTACAATTGATCTCAAGTTATATGGTCAATCTCTTAAACAGGAATCAGTGGCAAAATTTCTCGGCATGTGGATGGACACAAGGCTAAGCATGGAAGGTGCATGTGAGTAAAATTCTAGAGACGTGTAAGAAAAACTCTAATATACGCAGGTGCTTAGTTGGGTGTGATTGGAGTGTGGGTAGGAGGTCACTTAAACAAATGTAAGTTGCTTTAATTAAATCTGTTTTTGATTATGTATCAAGCCCTGCCGAAGGGTTTCAGTCCGAAACATCAATTATACTTTTTTCCATTGATGCTGCCTGGCCTGCTGAGTTCACCAGCATTTTGTGTGTGTTGCTTTGATTATGGATGTATTTCCTATGGATCAGCCTCAGCTGCGGTATTAAAGCCCCTGGATAAACTTCAAGCTCAAGTGTTGAGATGATGTTGTGCTGCTATTAAATCATCCCCAATTTCAGCATTACTGGTAGAAGTGGGTGAAGAACCTTCTCACCTACGCAGGTTAAAGTAAAGCATGTCGCTTGTACAGAGAACACAGCAATACAGTACAGATCCCTCAGCTCATGATGTCTGTGCCAACCATGATGCCATTTAAAACTGATCCCATCTGCCTGTACATAGTCAGTATCTGTGCATTTCCTGCCTGTCATGTTCCTGTCTAAGTGGTCTTAAATATTACCTTTGTACCTGCTTCCAGCACCTTCCCTACCAGTGTATTCCAGACACCGACCAGAAAACTAACAGACGTTGTTGAATTTATATATTATCTACACCTCCTTGCCAATAAATGTACTTTTAAGTATACATATTGACGGAGGATTTCCCCTGGGCCTACTCAGAGCTGAGCTGAGCTGGAGTTTTGAAGGAGCACAGGAAGTAGTTGAATATCTGTTCGGAATATTTACCTTCTTGCAGAGACAAGAATGGTTTGAAGTCCTATCAGGGAGTTAGAGGCCTGACACTGTGAAACTAATTCATTTCCTGTTCTTCCTGCGTGGAGTCATTCAAAGGCTGGAGGGATATCAGTACTCAAGGCCCCACATGTGATATACAGTGGTGTCCCAGGATGCATTCATGACTCAAGCTCTTCTCTTAGTGATGCTGGTATTTATGAGGTGCATGTGAATGGTTTGACTTCATCTGATCCGGGAGATGGTCAGCCTCTAGCACAGCTGGGCATAATCCTAACAGTGGCCATACTACTGGAGAAAGGCTGCAGATATTCAGGTCCAGTGTTGCAGTGTGAAGATCATATTGCAACCATCAATGAAAAGAATGTTAATTCTAGGGAAGTGAACTGTCTGTCCTTTGCCAGCGTTCTAAATCGGTTCATACCGAGTCATTCCACAGTGGCCTGCAGACCGATATAGAACTTAAAACAGCATTATCGATGATAACACTGCAGGATGTCAGTAAGAAATACATACAATTACCTAGAACCTTTAGCAGATCTTGGAACCACCCCAATTGCTTCATATGCACTCAGTGGCTGCTTTATTCGGTAGCACTCAATGCATAAAAGCAGGCTGACGTAAGACCATAAGACATAGGAGCAAAATTAGGATATTCGGACTATCAATTCTGCTCCACCATTCCATCATGGCAGGATCCTTCTTAGCCCCATTCTCCCGCCTTGTCCTCAAAGCCTTTGACACTCTAACTCAAGAAGCTGTCAACCTCCATTTCAAATATACTCAGTGACTTGGCCTCCACAGCTGCCTGTGGCAATGAATTCCACAGATTGACTACCCTCAGGCTAAAGAAACTCATCCTCATCTCTATTCTGAATGGATGTTGGTCGTGTATTTAATATTTCAGTAATTCTTGAGTAACCTTGTCTATATAATGTTCGATTAAGCATTCTTGTTTATTTAAATAATTCATTATGGGGTATGAGCATAAATATGCGAATTGCATATGTGCGCACCTCGCTGAGTGTAAGCACAAAGTTAGACCCACATTTAGTGCCTTCCCTTGAATTAGTTTTAATGTTTTGAAGTTACAAAACCTAACAGCGTTCTTTTAGTCTGAGTCTGTGTCCTCTGGTCCTAGACTCACCCAATATAGGAAACACTCTCCATACATCCACTCTATCCAGGCATTTCAATATTTGATAGGTTTCTTTCAGACCATAATATATAGAAGCAGAATTAGGCCATTTGGTTGATTGAGTTTGCTTTGCCATTTCATCATGACTGATCCATTTCCTCTCTGCCCCATTCTCCTGCTTTCTCCTAGTAACCTTTCATACCCTGACTAATCAAGAACCTATCAACCTCCACCTTAAATGCACCCAATGACCTGGCCTCCACAGTCACCTGTGGCAATGGATTCCACAGATTCATCACCTTCTGGATAAAATGTTCCTCCTTATCTCTGTTCTGTGAACGTCACTCTATTCTGAAGTCCTAGACTCCCGCACCATAGGACACATCCTCTCCACATCTACTCTATATAGGCCTTACATCGCTCGATAGATTTTAATGATATGTCCCTCATTCTTCTAAATTCCAGTGAGTCCTGGCCCAGAGCCATAAAACGCTCCTCATACATTAGTCCTTTCATTTCAGGAATCATTCTCATGAACCTCCTCTGAACATTCTCCAATGTCAGGACATCCTTTCTTAAGTGAGGGCCCAAATCTGCTCACAATACTCCAAGTGAAACATCACCAGTGCCTTATAAAGCCTTAGCATTACATTCCTACTTTTATATCCTGGTCCTCTCAAAATGAATGCTAACGTTGTATTTGCCTTCCTCTCCACTGACTCAGCCTGCAAGTTAATCTTTAGAGAATGCTGCACAAGGACTCCCAAATCCCTTTGCACTTTGGATTTTTGAATTTTCAACCTGTTTAGAAAACAGTCTATACTTTTATTCCTCCTACAAAATTGCATGACCATACAGTTCCCGACACTGCATTCCATCTGCCACTTCTTTACTCTCACTCCTATTCTGTCTAAGCCCTTCTGCAGCCCCTGCTTCCACAAAACAAACTGTCCCTCCAGCTATCTTTGTATCATTTGCAAACCTGGCCATAAAGCCATCAATTCCTTCATCCAAATTATTGATATACAATTTAAAAAGAAGAGATCCCAACACGGACCCCTGTGGAACACCACTAGTCACTGGCAGACAATCAGAAAAGACTCCCTTCATTCCCACTCTTTGCTTCCTGCCAATAAGCCCATGCTCTATACATGCTAATATCTTTCCTGTAATACCATGGGCTCTTATCTTGTTAAGCAGCCTCATGTGTGGGACCTTGTCGAGGCCTTCTGAAAATCTACGTACACCACATTGACTGATTCTCCTTTGTCTATCTTACTTGCTATTTCCGCAAAGACATTTTCAATTTTCCAGTGCTCCAGAACCTTGCCAGAATCTATTGTTTCTTGAAAGATCATTTCTAATGCCTTCATAATCTCCTCAGCTACCTCTTGCAGAAGGTAGGGAGTAATCCACCTGGTCCAGGTGAATTAGCTACCTACAGACTTTTTAGTTTCCAAAGCTCCTCCCCAATTATAGAAACTGCACTTGCTTCTGAACTCTGATACTCTTGCAACTCTGGCATACTGCTATTGTCTTCCAAAGTGAAGGCTGATTCAAAATACTTATTCAGTTTGTTTGCCATTTCTTTATTTCCCATTGTTACACCTTCAAAATTACTTTCTACAGTCCAATATCGACTCTCACCTCTCTTTTACTCTCTATATATCTGAACAATAAACTGTTTGGTATCCTCTTACTTTCATGTCTAGCTTACCTTCATATTTTGTATTTTCCCTCCTTGTGGCTCTTTAGTTGCCTTCTGTTGATTTTTAAAAAGTTCCCCAGTCCTCTAACTTCCCATTAATTTTTGCCCTTTTACATGCCCTTTCTTGCTTTAATGTTGGCTTTGACTTCCCTTGTTAGCTGTGGTTGCACCATTCTGCCTTGAGAATACTTCTTCTTTGGGATGTATGCATCTCTCGAATTTCTCCCAGAAACTCCAGCCATTGCTGCTCTGTTGTCATTCCTGATAGTGTCCCTTTCCAACCAACATTGGCCAGCGCCTCTCTCATGTCTCTGTAATTCCCTTTACTCCATTGTAATACTGATATGTATGACTTTAGCTTCTTTCTCTCCAGTTGCAGGGTGAATTCTATCATATTATGATCACTTTTTCCTTCGGGTTCCTTTACCTTAAGCTCCCTGATAAAATCTGATTTGTTACACAACACCCAACCCAGAATTACTGATCTCCTAGTGGGCTCAACCACAAGCTGCTCTAAAAAGCCATCTTGTAAGTATTCTACAAATTCTCTCTCTTGGGATCCAGCAGCAACCTGATTTCCCCAATTTACCTGATATTGACAATTGTAACACTATCCCTTTGACATGATTTTTCTATCTCCTGTTGTATTTTGTTGCCCACATCCTGACTACTGTTTGGAGGCCTATCTAGATCTCTCATTGGGTCTTTTTACCCTTGCAGTTTCTTAATTCTACCCACAAGGATTCTACATCTTCTGATCCTATGTCACCTCTTTCTAAGGATGTTACTTAATTTTTTTATCAACAGAACCACACCACCACCTATGTCTTCCTACCTGTCCTTTTGATACAATGTGTATCCTTGGATGTTAAGCTCTCAACAATAATCTTCTTTCAGCCACGACTCAATGATGCCCACAAAATCATACCCACCAATCCCTAACTGCTCTACAAGATCATCTACCTTATTCCGTATACTGCGTGCATTCAAATATAACAGTTTCAGTCCTATATTCACCACCCTTTTCAATTTTGTCCCCCTTTTACATTGCAACTCATCCCACTGACTGAATTTTTATCCTATCATCTGCCTGTCCTTCCTGGCAGTCTCACTACACACTGCCTCAGCTTGTAAACCGACAGCCGTATCCTCTGTCCTATCATTCTGGTTTCTGACCCCTTGCCAAATTAGTTTAAACTCTCCCTATCCGCTCTAACAAACCTGCCTGTAAGGCTATGGGTCTCCCTCTAGTTTAAGTGTAAACCATCCCTTATGTACAGGTCATAACTTCCCCAGAAGAGATCCAATGATCCAAAAATCTGACACTCTGTCCTCCGCACCAGTTTCTCAGCCATGGATTCATCTGCCAAATTATCCTATCCCTACCCTCACTGGCTTGTGGCACAGACAACAATCCAGATTTTGCTACCCTGGCAATCCTGCTTTTCAGCTTTCTACCCAGCTCCCTCAATTCTCTCTTCAGGACCTCCTCATTTTTCCTGCCTATGTTATTGGTGCCGATATGTACAAAGGCTTCTGGCTGCTCACTCTCTCCCTTTAGAATATCATGGACACAATCTGAGATGTCCCAGATCCTTGCACCTGGGAAGTAAAATATCATCTGTGTGTCTCTATCACATCCACAGAATCTCGTGTCTACTCCTTTGACTATGCAATTCCTGATCACTACTGCAGTCCTCTTCTCCTGCCTTCCCTTCTAAGCCACAGCGCCAGAGACTGGTCACTGCAATAACCAGCCCCCCCGGTTGGTCATCTCTCTTAACAGTATCCAACACAGGACACTTATTGAGGGGATCGGCCACAGAGTACTCTGTACTGACTGCCTATTTCCTTTCCTTCTCCTGACAATCATCCAGATACCTGCCTCCTGCAGCCTAGGGGTGATCACCTCCCTGCTCTGATCTATCACCTCCCCAGTTACAAAGAGACCCCTCATTCCTCTAAATTCCAGTGAGTGCAGACTCAGAGCCATCAAGTGTTCTTTGTATGTTAACTCTTTCATTCCTGAAATCATTTTTGTTAACCTCCTATGGACCCTCTCCAATGCCAGCACATCTTTTCTTAGATAACGGGCCCAAAACTGCTCACAATACTCCAGGTGTGGTCTGACCAATGCCTTATAAAGCCTCAGCATCACATCTTTTCTCTTACATTCTAGTACTTTTTGTTACCTGGTTCGGATATGGCCCCAGTGTGAAGTGAGAGACACTGAAGCAGGTCGATAGTTCACAGACTTTAATGAGAACAGTGTTAAAGGGAAAATAAAACAATAAATGCTTGGCCAAACAGGGCCATTAACTAAAACTCTCAAGTGAAAAACGAAGCCTACACTGTGGTTGAAAAGAACATCTTAACATTAAATGAATGTCTTCAGAGTCAGTTGACTTGACAATCCAGTTTCTTCAGGAAGGCCGAATGCAAACACACAGCGAAGCATTGCTGTGCTCTGTCCAAGTCTCAACAAGCACTATGACGACAAGTATGGACTTTAATACTATCACAATTAAATAATAATGAGCTGACATGTGCTTATTCACAAGCTCAATTGGTGTATCTACTGCACTGCTGAATCCGTAGTTGTGACATTTTTGAAATTAATGCTAACACTGCATTTGACCTCCTTTGCACCAACTCAACCTGTGGGTTAACATTTAAGGAATCCTGCATTAGGACTCCCAAGTCCCTTTGCACCTCTGCTTTTTGAATTTTCTCCCTATTTAGAAAATATTCTCTGCCTTTATGAATGAACGAGTGATCTTTATTGTCATTATACATAGATACAATGAAACTCTCTTTAGCTTTCTCTCAGGCAATTAAATAAAGCAGTAGATAAAAACAAGACAGTAATAGAAAAACAATATTAAATAGATAAGTTACAGCAACACCAGAATATCACAGTTATGCACAAAGTGCTGTTAGTGCAAGTATTTGAGTCCTCGTGTGTGCTCACAGTTTCAGTCATTTTTCTGTGGGAGTGGTGTGATGGAGGCCACAGCTCTGGGGTAGAAGCTGTTCTTCAGTCTATTTGTTCTGGTTTTTAGTGTCCTGAACCTTTTGCTGGACGACAGCGGGTCAAACAGGGAGTGGCTGGGGTGTGTGGTGTCTCTGGTTATGCTGATTGCTTTCCTCCTGAGTCTGCTGGAATAGTTTGTGTCCAGTCCTGGGAGCTCCATCCTGACAATTCGCTGGGCCGCCTTCACCACATGATGCAGGTCTTGTCGCTCAGCAGCTGTGCAGCTGGCATACCACACTGTGGCGCTATTGGTCAGGATGGTTTCAATTGTGCTTCTGTAGAAGTTAAGCAACAGCTTTTGGGGGAGTTTGGCCTGTTTCAGCTTTCTGAGGAAGAAGAGTCTTTGTTGTGCCTTTTTCATAAGCAGCGAGGTGTTGGTGGTCCATGTCAGCTGTTTTGACAACATAACTCCAAGGAACTTTATGTTCCTTCTGTTGTGACAATGAACAAAGACCCTGGAGAGGGACTGAAGCTTATGGATATAGACGTGTTTATTTAATAAAAATGAGCAACACACATCATATTCGAGACACTCTTGGAAGAAGAGGCCTGCCTGACCCAATGTTACATGACATTGTTACATGTTAAAGATGAATGGTAACACCAGTACAAATTTATAGTTACAATGTACCTACAATGCTTCCTTTGAATTACATATAATTTTCAAATGCCTCCTCCTTCACACCCCCAACATCCAAAATAATCAGCATTGTCCCTCCCTAGCTGCATTTATGCATATGGCATCAAATGAATGGGTGTTTCCTGGTTTGCAATCAACCCCAATCTGCAGCTCCAGGGAGACTATTGTTCTGAGCTACATTTAAAATTCAGTCTACCATCCACATTCAAATCTGAAGATTGGTTATTGTTGCAATTAATATTTGCTATATATACCCTAACTCCAGAACATGCCTAACATCTTCTACCAATGTGCATGACCACATACCTCCCTACACTACATTTCTTCTGCCACTTTGCCCTTTCTTCCAATCTGTCTGAGTATTTCTGCAGACTCCCAGCTTCCTCGACCCTATTTGCTCCTCAAACCATATTTGTATCATCTGAAATCTTCCTACAAAACCATCAATTTCTTTATCCAAATCATTCACATATAACTTGAAAATAAGCGGCCCCCTGTGGAACACCACTAGTTACTGGCAGTCAACCAGTAAAAGCTCTCTTTATTCCCACTCTTTGTCTCCTTCCAGTCAATGCTAGTATCTTCCCTGTAACACCATGAACTCTTACCTTGTTTAGCAGCCTCATTGTGGCACCTTGACAAAGGCTTTCTGAAAATCTAAGTAAACAAATCCACTGACTCACTTTTGTCTATTTTGCCTGTATTTCTTCAAAATATTCCAACAGTTTTGTCAGGCAAGATTTTCCCTTGAGGAAACCATGCTGACTTTGGCCTATTTTATCACGTGCCTACAAGTACCTCATAAAATAGTTAAGAGGTCAATAAGCATGGTCAAGAAGTTCAGTTGTTGTTCAGACCAAATGTCAGAATGGGGAAGAAATATGACCTAAGTGACTTTGGCAATGATTGTTGGTGCCAGATGGGGTGGTTTGAGTATCTCAGAAATTGCAAATCCCCTGGGGTTTTCATTCACAACAGTCTCTAGAATGGTGTGGAAAAAAAAAACAGCGGGCGGCAGTTCTGTGGGCAACAATGAGAGAATTGTTCACAAGAGAAGCCAGATTGGTTCAAGCTGACAGAAAGGTGACAATAACTTAAGTAACCATGCGTTACAGTAGTGAAGTGCAGAAGAACATCTCTGAATGCATAACATGTTGAACCTTGAAGAGGATGGGCTACAGCAGCACCAGGTTTCATAAAGTGGCTCTGAGTATATAATAAACTCTGCTTTTGACGGCTTCAAGCCTAGCTCTGAAAGAAGGAGGTTTGGGCATGGGCTAGCAACCCCCATCCGTTAAAAACACAGTGTTGCGTTAACGCCAACAGAAGCACCAAATACCTCATCCCTGGGACAGGAAGAATCTTTGAGGGTGGATTACACCTGGTGACAACACAAGAGACTGGCCCAGATCAGAGGAGGTCAGTGTGCTGCTGTCAGCAGTCTGTGCTCCCTTAGGGTGATGTGCTTAAATATGAAAGTAAGATTGTATTTGTTAAAGTGCAATCACTCTTATAGATTCGATAGCTCTTTCATTTACTTTAAAGACCTGAAAAAGGAATGAGCTGAATAATCAATTTGCAACTCCTCTGTTGCTCAAGTATGATCAGAACAGAAGTCTGAAAATTACACGTCAAGTTGAGTTTATTACCATGTACACACATACAATGAGAAACTTGCTTGCTCAGCATCACAAACACTTAGTTACAGTACACACAGGGTATAAACCATTCATCACACACAAGGGGCTGAGGGGTTATTTGACCATAATGTAAAATGGACCCTGTGAGGAAATAACAAAGAGATAGTCATCCAAAAATATTAATCACTCAAGTGATCTAGTAAATGTCTATTTGGATGGGTGATATACAGTAATTGCACCACACACATTCACACACACACACACACACTCACACACACACACACACACACACACACACGCACACACACACACGCACACACACACACTCACACACACACACACACACACACACTCTCTCTCACACACACACACATACACACTCTCTCTCACACACACACACACATATATATATATGTTGAGGATGATGAGGGTGGAGTGCCACAGGAGGGGTATGAAACAGGTGGCAAAAAGGGAGTGCCAGGGGCTGGGGGTGGTGGGGGTGCAGACACACCTAGCCCTAATACACCAGGCAAGGTAATTTAATTCCAAACAATTGGTTTATTGATCATTACAGTATATCCCTCTGGTGCTTCCAACTCCCTCCCCTCTCCCTTTCCCTTTTTCCAACCATGATTCCCCTCTCCCTGCCTCCTTCCCACTCTCAGTCCATGATACAGACCTATATCAGAATCAGGTTTATCATCACACACATGTCATAAGTCTGTTTGCTTTTGGCGGCAGCAGTACAGTGCAATACATAAAATTACTACAGTACTGTGCAAAAGCCTTACGTACGCTAGCTATATAATGTACTTGCACAGTTCTGTAATATAGGAAAAGGGTGACCACCTTAATTCATCCATTTGAGATTACTCTAAAGATGGCCCACTGTAGTCGATGCAAAAAAATCCATTTGGCCTTTGTCCAACAATTATCACTCACCCAGTCAGAGAATATGGTCATTTCTCACCTTGTTACATCTGGGGCCTGGCTATGTACAAACAAGCACTGGGTTTCCCTGCATTGCAGTGTGACCATACTTCAAAAGTGCTTGATGGTCGTGCAAACACTTTGGTGTGTGTTTGTGAATTCCGGGCTTTCCCTTCTTTTATGTATCTGACTTTTTAAAAAATCACCGATGAAAAGAGTGGCAGTAATTTGTTAGCAGTCTGATCATGAAGCCTGTTATTTCTTCTCAATCAGATAGGCTTCACCACTTGGTGCCATATTTTGAGGAGCTCAGTGTGTGATATAATGCAAATTGGACTTCTATTCCCATTTGGTCATCTGATTTGTTGAGTCCTTGAGACAAACTGAGCAATCAGCTTGGTATTGATCTGAGCCACAGCAGACTTTAGCTGGAATAGCATGAAATTCTAGAAGAGCGGTAAAAATCTAGATCAAAAATTAGTCCTGCCTTGGAGTAGATCCCTAATGGTAAATGTAAAATCATCTTAAGAAATGAAAGCAAAAAATCACTGATTGATCAGATACCAGGTAGGGTCTTGCTTATTCAGCAGCTGAATGGAGAAAATCAGACCTGTAGGTCCATGGTGTAATGATGTTGTTGGATACTAAGTTGTATATTAGAACAATATGTTTCAAAGTTATTGGTTATGAAACAATTTGGGACTTCCTGGTATCATGGAAGGCTGCATTTAAATACAGACAACAACACACACAAAATGCTGGTGGAACACAGCAGGCCAGGCAGCATCTATAGGGAGAAGCGCTGTCGACGTTTCGGGCCGAGACCCTTCGTCAGGACTAACCGAAAGGAAAGATAGTAAGAGATTTGAAAGTACAGAGTTTGATTAGGATTAATTTAAAAGCTTGGGCATAATCCTGAGAGGATCTGAAGAATGTCGGCGGACATTACTGCAGGAAGTGACTGGCTTTGCGTTTGTGGTTCACCCACTTTTCCTCCAGATTTCAAACATGTGGCTGAAGGTAAAGTGGAGTGTTAGTCCTTCAAAACCCCTCATTATTTGAAGATGGATATGCCAGCAGGGCTAGATGGAGAGCAGTTTGAGGAGGCATGAGCAGAATTAAATTGTAAATGTCGAACAGGTAGCTCAAATTCCCCTTTCTGACCTGTGAATAATCCTTAAACATATTAAGGACATTGGATAGTATGTATGCTTATAATAAGTATTTAATTCCTCTAAATATCAATCAAATTTAAATTCTAACACATGCCCTTGTGGGCAGTTCATGGAACTCAGCACCTTATAAAAGAATGTAAACTATACAAAAGATAGAATAATTCACCACTATAACAATCGCTTATATTTGTTCTTGGAGAGGAGGCTGCACAGATTGAATCTGTAATGTTTCTCACTGTGGACTTGCTAGGTTCTTTGTCACTCTCAATATCCTTTGGAAGAGAAACAGTAAAAACTGATTAGGTCTTACAAGCCTATTGCTTTCTTATAGTATTCAATCCACTTGAATCACATTCTCAGCAAGTCCTTCAGTCTCAACAGAAACACATCTAATTGCCCCTTGAACCCATTTATATGGTTTTCTTCAAAGTTCTTTCATCTCCTCAGGGAAGAAAGGCATTTATTTTTGCAAAGCAGATGCTTTGTCTGCCCCATTATTTTCCCTCCTTTCCAATGGATCAGAATCAAATCAGTTTTAATATCGCCAGCATATATCGTGAAATTTGTTAACTTTATGGCAGCAGTACAATGAAATACAGGAAAAGTAGCTATATTAAGTATATATACATCTATTAAATAGCTAAGTTAAAATAAGTAGTGTAAAAAAATTCTCAGCAAGTTTGGAGATGTTATTTCCAATCCCCATAGATTGTGATCTGCTGGTTAGGAAGTCGATTTGTACTGTGGAGAGCATTCTGACAGGCTGCATCACTGGTATGAAAGGACTACTGCAAAGGAACGAAAGAAGCTGCAGAAGGTTGTAAATCTGGTCAGCTCCATCTTGGGTACTAGCCTACAAAGTATCCAGGACATCTTTAGGAAGCGGTGTCAGCACCCAGGGCATGTCCTTTTCTCACTGTTACAATCAGGTAGGAGGTACAGAATCCTGAAGGCACACACTCAACGATTCAGGAACAGCTCCTTCCCCTCTGACATCTGATTCATGAATAGACTTTGAATCTTTGGATACTATACCTCACTTCTTTTAAATATACAGTATTTCTGTTTCTGCATGTTTTTTAAAAATCTATTCAATATATGTAATTGATTTGCTTGTTTATTTATTATTTTTTATCTCTGCTAGATTATGTATTACGTTGAACTGCTGCTGCTAAGTTAGCAAATTTCAGGTCACATGCCGGTGATAATACAGCGGATTCTGAGGATCCAGTTGCAGAGGGAGATACAGAGGTCTAGGTTCTGTCGCTTTTTGATCAGGATTGTAGGAATGATGGCGTTAAATGCTGAGCAATGGTCAATAACCAGCATCCTGACAAAGGTACCTGCATTGTCCAGGTGACCAAAGGCAGCATGGAGAGCCATTGAAATCATGTCTGCTGTAGACCTATTGTGGTGATAGGCAACTTGCTGTGGGTCCAGGTGTTTCCTGAGACAGGTGTTGTAAACAAGTTGGGGCAGATGATGGTGGTGAGGTGGGTTGCAGTTCCTAAACTACCTCTATGACTTCTAGTAGATTGCAGTTTTTAATTTGTAAAGTGAGATAGGTCAGGAATTTATTAGCACCAGCTCGATTCCAAAGTCCGTGACAACTCCATGTCCTCAGGGGAAGTCACTAGATAGTGTGAAAAGCAAGAAGCCAAGCTGATTTGTTTTTCTGCTAGGCTAGGAAGTCACCATTCAACTATCGTATAGGACAGGTTATATAATGTGAATTCCTTTAGCTTCAGTCATCTATATTTCTTTAGTTTGGTTAAAATAATAAGCCAGTGAATTCTAATAAATTTAGGTAAATGTTTTAAAACACTCAGAGTTTAACTTAAAACATGTACTGTGTAACAAGAAACAAGAAGACAATTTTCCTGATCCTTACAGCAATGACTAATTGTTCTTAGTAAGTAGCTATTATGAAAAAACTCTTCTTGGGCTTCCACCAGGGTACAGGTATCGATTTTAAATAACGTTTTGATGACAAACTGCCATCTTCATCAGGGTTGATGCCTAGGCTTATTTAGTCTAGTAGTATATATACCCCCGTCATCCATCCTTTCTGATTGGTTAGTCCTAAACCAATCAGGGTTCTGCTGTCCCACCTTGTTTACAATAATATTCCAGTTCTTACTTAGAGTGGGATATTTGTCTTTGTTAAAATTCTTATTCTCTAACAAAGATGAAGGTCTCACTTTAAGTAAGAACTGGACTATGATTGTAAACAAGGTGGGATAGCGGAATCCTGATTGGTTGAGGACTAACCAATCAGGAGGGATGGACAACAGGTTTGTATATACTACCAGGCTAGATGTGCCTAGCCAACATCCCTGATAAAGATGGCGGAATTTGTTGGTTAAAATTGACACCTGTACTTGGCTGGAAGCCTGAGAAGAGTTTATTCATCATATGTGCTGGGAAGCCTCTAGATCCTTTATCAAGTCACTATTAGTTTGGAACGGAGTTGCCTTCCCAACAGAGTAGGTAACAAATTTAGGTCTGTATTTCATGCTTTAGTATCTTTTTATTGACTGTGCTCTGTATTTCTCAGTTTTAACTTTATTCACAATGCAGTAATGGTGCCATTAACAGACTAAATACAGCTTACTGGATCAATGCACTAGTTCAGTTCACATTATTGATTAAAATTCATTGGATATTATAGAGAGCAGGCTGTACCAAACACCAGTCTACCTTCTTAAGCTAGATTTAAGTGTCTCTGTGTAAGTGCCCGCATCTATCTGCTAGTTGGTATATTAAGGAACTGAGATATGTGTTTGCACTAAACTTAATTCTATGTAAAATATTTAAGGTTCTCTTAAACTCCCATCTATTGGTTGTGATTTCCTGCCAAAAGCATAATAGATACTCAAGTATTTCAGGGTATCTACTAATGTGATATGGGATGATTCACTTCTGTGGGCTATATTGATTTTGATGATCTCAAGTGCAGGAGTAAGCACACTACCTCAAGCTCCCATCCTCCATAAAGTGGTGAGGAAGCAGAGGTATTTGATAAGGCCAAGATTAATAGCCATGTAAATTGCTGGGACACATAGTATAGATTTGTCTATGGTTATTAGACCTATGGGAACGTTCAGCATATTCAAATATATTACTCACTGTACAGAAGTGAACTCCCAAGTCAAAGAAGAGGAGAACTTGGTCCACTGGCTATGCAAGTGGCCTGTAACTTACTTAATATTATCTTGAGACCTTTGAAGGACGTTCTCTCTCCATGGACAGATAAATGAGAGTTAAGCTAATCCACCCCCACATTCCCAAGATGTAGAGGTTAGTAGATTAATCGTTCACAAAGGTGAGCTCATTGGGCCAGTAGGACCTGCTACCATGCTGTATCTCTAAGAATACTAAGAATTCTTGATCACCTCCTGCATCGGTGGGACACAAGGTCAACTACTTGTCACGCCCACTGCAGAAGAACAAATCATAAAAGCAAGAGAGAACTGGAAGGATTTTTATAGCAAATAATGCCGACGATGTTAGCATCTAAAAATCTGGGTTATATTGGTCTGAAATTGAATTGGGTTTAAAACTACATGTGACTTTAATTTGTTTGAAACTTAAATTTAATTCTATCATGATCCACTAACCAGAATAGTTTGTAGCACTAACACTCACCTGCTGTGCCTGCTAAGTACTTGAAAATGACCAGATTGCACTTAAAACAGCATTTTACACCATACCCGTACTTCTAACATTTTTATTTAATTCTTTATTCTTTATTATTGTTGAATGTTTTTTTTTGTTGCATGTCACACCAATACACCACAACAAATTCCTAATTAATGAATAAAGCTGATCCTTGATTTGTGAAGTTGGTATCCAGAAGCATGCAACACAATGGGCCTGGGCAGTTACTGACGATAGCACTTTCAGCTGTCTCTTACCTTGAGAAGTCTCAGCCCTTGAGGGCACACTTCCCCAGGTCCTTAACACACTGGTAACACATACTATGGCTGCCTGAAGAGTCAGAGGCCTTGGTGGAATGGGAAAGAGCCCCTAAATATAGTGAATGATATTTGGGCATTCTTATCGTGCTAAGAACGAGGTCCTGTGTGTGGACAGAACCAATACACAAATAATCTAGCAAAAACTGGCTCCATCTGTTCCCTCCAGGTGTGAGAATCTCACCCGTTATAGCAATGAAAAACTAATTTCATGGTCCTGTTAGATATGTTGGCACACTGCTGTAAACAATTGTAGTGAGCTATTTCAGGGAGTCGTTTTCAAGTTCTTTTTGTATGAGGGATTATTATCTTCAATGAGCTTCCACAGCTGATTCCTGGTCAGTTCTGTTCATGTTAAGGGTTGGCATGTGCAATAGATCAGTTGGTCTGCATTAAGGAGAGTGCGTTACTTTGATGAAAATCTTCTCCCTGTCCTTGTGCTCTGTGAAGTCAATGCCTTCTTCTTCCACTCTGTGGGATATTAACCTGGTGGAAACCAGCTGCAATATCCTCTGGGAGCCTCCCTCATCCTCCTGGTCTCTTTGCTCCTGCTGCTCCTTGGCCTGGGCCGCTCTCTGTGAAGGTAAGTGTCACGTTGACCCTCTATTCCTTCTCCACGGAATCCCTCCAAGCAGCTGACTGTCACTTAAAACAAAGTGCTGGCTTAAGCACACCTGGTGGACTTTGAACAGTCTTCAGCAAACTCTGAAGCTACGCACTCAAGATCCTGACAGTGTCCTTTTAAATTACAAACAACATAAAAAACTGCATGATGTGCTCCTAATGGTAGTAAAACTGTTCAGCAACTGTCGTAGATTACACTCAAAAATTCCAGTGTATGTGGGTATGGGTATACTGTAAATAGTTGCCACATTAGATACACTTTTCTCCTGGTAAAACATTAGACCTGCAGGTTCAGGAACAGTTATTACCCCTCAATCTTCTAGCTCCTGAACCAGCATGGGTAACTTCACTCACCCCAACACTGACTGATTCCACAACCTATAGACTCACTTTCAAGAATTCACCGAAATTCATGTTCCCTGTGTTTATTACTTATTTATTTATTGTCATTGTTTTGTGTTTTTTTTATTTGCACAATAAAAATATCTCAATATCACCAAGACCAAGGAGATGGTGGTGGACTTTAGGAGATCTAGGCCTCATATGGAGCCAGTGATCATTAATGGAGAATGTGTGGAGCAGGTTAAGACCTACAAGTATCTGGGAGTACAGTTAGACGAGAAGCTAGACTGGACTGCCAACACAGATGCCTTGTGCAGGAAGGCACAGAGTCGACTGTACTTCCTAAGAAGGTTGGCGTCATTCAATGTCTGTAGTGAGATGCTGAAGATGTTCTATAGGTCAGTTGTGGAGAGCGCCCTCTTCTTTGTGGTGGCGTGTTGGGGAGGAAGCATTAAGAAGAGGGACGCCTCACGTCTTAATAAGCTGGTAAGGAAGGCGGGCTCTGTCGTGGGCAAAGTACTGGAGAGTTTAGCATCGGTAGCTGAGCGAAGGGCGCTGAGTAGGCTACGGTCAATTATGGATAACTCTGAACATCCTCTACATAGCACCATCCAGAGACAGAGAAGCAGTTTCAGCAACAGGTTACTATCGATGCAATGCTCCTCAGACAGGATGAAGAGGTCAATACTCCCCAATGCCATTAGGCTTTACAATTCTACCGCCAGGACTTAAGAACTTTTTAAAAGCTATTATTAATGCTTTTTGAGATAGTGATTTAGATGCATATCATATTTTTACTGAGTTAAGTATTGTATGTAATTAGTTTTGCTACAACAAGTGTATGGGACATTGGAAAAAAGTTGAATTTCCCCATGGGGATGAATAAAGTATCTATCTATCTATCTATCTATTGATTGTTTTTTGCACCTTGGTTGTTGGTCCATCTTTGTGTGTAGTTTTTGATTGATTCGATTGTGTTTCTTCATATTTACTGTGAATGCCTGCAAGCGAATGAATCTCAGGTCCAAAACATTGTGGCGCTCCAGGGGCGTGGTCGGCAACTTGCCCCAGCTTTCCTAGCGGGCAGGGCTACTTACTGTTTTTGGTTTACAATGTTCGTGGTGTGTGTGTTCAGTAGACTTATGGTGAGATGTTCAAGTTCATTTATTTTAGCCCGGGTTACACCGTTATTCACTTGTGTGTTTGTGGGTCACCCTGTCTGTAACCGGGGTGTGCAATAATCACCTCCCCCGTCCGTATGTGAGTGAGAGGGTTCTCACCGAGGTATCGCGCTCTGTCTGTTATTGTGCCTGTCGCAATAAAATTCGCAGTTGAGATAAATGAGCTCCTCCTGTCTGTCATCATGGGCTGAATTCCCACCACACTGGTGTCAGGAACGGGATCAGAAATTGACAGCGAAATTGAAGAGCTGTGATGTCGGATAGAGTGCGATAAGACCCGTGAAGTAAGTCAAGGGACTGAGCAGTATGCCTCCCCCACACCCCTGGGCCGGGCTCCTGAGGGCGGTGAATCTGAGGGAAGACTTGGGAAGTGCAGCGATGGGAGGGAAGAGGTGGCTCCACAGTGCAGTGGAGGAAAACACAGCGGAGCACGAGGTGTGGCTAGCTGACGTCCGAGACTCCTGCATCGTTGGCTTGGACCTGCGGTCCCACTGGGGTCCCGTGTGGATGCGCCGGGGGCAACACTTTACCTCGGCACTGAAACCGTGGTTCTCCACAGGGCGCCTCCAGGAAACGGACCAAGCGGGCCCAGCACCAACCACCACCAGCCTCATAGCGGGCCGCTGCAGTGCAGCACACCCCACAGAGGCCTAATGCACCACAGAGGCCTAATGCACCACAGAGCACCATTCCAAAACCTGCGACAGGGTGTTGTGCACCATCACCGGCCATCCCAGTGCAGCTCACCCTGCCCCTGTCATCAGTAGCGCTACTGCGGCACCCTCTAGTGAGAATGTCCAGACGTGGCAGCGGAGCAGTGAGGGTTGGATCAGGACCAGCATCTTGACATCTTCGCAGCCAGGGAGGAGGACTGCAGATGCACGGGGCTGGTCCGACACTACATTAACACCAGGGATGGCTGCAGCCTCATTGCCTGGCCCTCGTGGATCAAAGAGATGGCAACGGCTAGCATCATCGAGCCCTCCGACAGCCCGTGGGCAGCCCCAGAGGCATTGGTCAGGAAGAAAGACAAGTTGTGGAGGTTCTGTGTCGACTGCTGTCTTCTCAGTGCTGTGGTCCAGAAGGACTCCTGCCCACTGCCCCAAACTGATGATGTTCTGGACTGTATTGCAGGTTTGGCCTGGATCTCCGCAGTGGCTACTGACAGGTGGGACTGGCCCCAGAGACCCAGTCCAAGACTGCTTTCACCAAGGGCTGTGGCACTTCCATTTGGCCTGTGTAAAGCTCAGGCTGCATTTGAGAGACTGACGGAGCGGGTGCTGGCTCACATTCTGCGGAGTTGCTGTGTCATCTATGTGGATGATCTCCTGGCGCACGCCAGGGCACGCTGGGTGGTACACACCACCAGGCCAGGCTCTTTTTCGCTGCTGAATCAGGTAGAGGGTACAGGTGCATGAGGACTTGCATCACCAGGTTCAAGAACCGTTACTACCCCTCAACCATCAGGCTCTTGAACAAAAGGGGATAGCTACACCCATTTAAGGACTTTTATCTTGTTATTTCCTGCACATTATTTTTATTTATTTATTTGTTTACAGTTTACATTTCCCGATGTTTGCAGTTTACAGAATCTCAGGGTTGTATGTGGTGACATGTTTGTACTCTGATAATAAATCTTACTTTGAAAACCGGAAAAGGTCTTTGCTGCCATGCACGAGCTAAACTTGCACCTCAACCAGCAAAATGCTGACTGGGGAAGGAGTGGTGATGGACCTTGAGAAGGTGGTGGCAGTCAGGGAATGGCCCACCACCTCCGTGATTTCTCCGAGCTTCGCAGCTTCCTGGGGCTGGCATCATACTGCCACCACCTTATTAAGGACCTCGCCACCATTGCCGGTTCCCTGCACCAGCTCATCGAGAATGGAAGGCCCTTCCTGGACCGACTCCTTTGCTGCCGCCTTCGACCAGCTCTGAGCTGCGCTCACCCAGGCCCCGGTGCTGTCATTATCCGATCCAGCGCCCCCCTTCATTTTGCCAACGATGGGAGTCTCCGTGCAGTTCTGTCACAGGAGGGGGACCAAGAAGAACACGTTGTGGCTCACTTCATCCGCCCTAAACGGAACTATTTTGTCTCCCGCCGGAAGCTCCTGGTCGTGGTCCAGGCCCTCTGCCACTTCCGCCCCTGCCTCTTTGGCCGACGGTTCCTGCTCACGTGGACCACGTGTCGCTAACCTGGCTGTTGAGCTTCCGCAGCCCTGAGTGGCTGGAAGATCTCCCAGACTACGATGTTGAGATCGGAAGGCAGCACCTCAATGCTGATGCCCTCTATTACTGAACCTGTGAGGCCACCAAGTGTTGGTACCGTTGTCGCCTTGCGGAGCAGAGTCAGGGGGCAAACAGTGGTCTGGAGCTTCGGGTGGCAGCCAGCAGCAAGGTAGACCTCCCTACCGTTGACCGGCAGTTGCACTGCAAGCAGGGGTGTGATCCCGTGCTGGCCCAGGTGCGGGGAATGACTGAGTGTGGGTCAGCGGCTGGAGTGGGTAGAGATCTCCGCCCTGGATGCAGAGCCCAAAGTAAGTGGGACACACTGGAGGAGTGCGACGGGAGGCTGTTCGTGCGGTGGCAGTTTTCCAACAGCGACAGACGTCTTCTGCTGCTGCTGGTCTCTGGGGGCTCCGCTAGCAATGGTGCTGTGGTTGGTGCATGTGCTGATGGGGTCGGCCATTTCGGGGTTGCAAAGACTACGGGCAAACTCTGCGAATGCTTCTTCTGGCCTGGGCACAGGCAGGACGTGGAGCTGTTCGTGCACTGCTGTGACGCTTGCACGTCCCAGAAAGGGCGGAGCCCTCCTCTTGGGCGTCATTGCTGCAGTACCTGGTGGGGGCCCCAGTGGAGTGTGTAGCGGTGGACATCCTGGGCCTTTTCCTATGCACCGACGCCGAGAATCGCTATGTTCTCTCGACCATGAAGTGGCCAGAGACATATGTAGTCCCAGACCAGAGTGCTGCCTCCGAGACTTGTGGTGGAGTTCTTCTGCCGTTTCGGTGCCCCTGAGGAACTCTGTAGTGACCAGGGGTGCAACTTTGAGGGACAGGTGTCTGGCGAGATCTGCAGGCAGACGGCAATCACCAAAACGTGGACCAGCCCATTTCACCTGCAAAGTGATGGAGAGCTTTAACCTCACCTGGACTATTCAGCTTGCCATCCTGGTCAGCCAGCACCGGCACGATTGGGGTTGCCACCTACCCCTAGCATTGTGGGCACACTGGACGGCAGCTTAGGAAAGCAGTAGGTGTACACTGGCTGTGCTCCTGTTCAGGTGGGAGCTGTGCCCACCGGTGGATCTGGTGTCTGGCTCCCCTTGCCAGCCAGAGATTCCTGGGGAGGCTGGGCTGGAGTGCCTGTAATACCCCCGGAGGCACGTGGCAGCCGGGGACAGGGCTTGGGCACTGAATATGTGTCTACTGCCCCACGCAGAAGGGACTAATCCCCAAGCTTGGAAGGGGCTGGGAGAGGTGCTGACCTGGATCTCTGATGTGATATACCGGCAGTCGTGCTGTACCGGAACCAGCTGGCACCATATTGGCCCTTGGCCACCACCAACCCAGCAGGGCTGAGGGAAGGAGGTGAACTCTCTGGGTAGCCTGCCTCCGGCCTCAACAAACAGTGCCTTCCCTGTGGTGGCTACAGACACCCCTAGCACACAGGCAGCATCTTGACCACCACTGGGACTTTTGGACTTTGTTGTGGTGCCTGGGGTTGCCAGGGACGGCTGACCCCTCGGGTGGGGGCACTGTGGAGCTCCGGGGGCATGGTTGACAGCTCGCCCCAGCTTTCCAAGTGGTCTGCGCTACTCATGGTTCTTGTTTCAAAATGTGTCCGTGGTGTGTGTGTTCAGTAGAATTGTGTTTCAAGTTCATTTATTTTAGCTCGGGTTATACATGAAACACCCCGGTCTCCTTGGCTGCGTAAGTCTAGGGAAGACTATCTCCGGCCCTCCCAAACTCATGAGATTGAGCCACACAAATCCCAGTTTGTGTGGATGCTGTGTAATTCGCTACCCTGTTGCAAGTTGCTGCTGCGAAATAACATACAGTTAATTGCATACCATTAAAGGAATTATATTTATGTATCTTAACTAGAGGGTTAGTAAAGAATAACAAAAAGAAAAGGTCCCATTCTAATTAAACAGTCAAATATGCATAAGTTGGAGCTCATCTTGAACTCCTCTGTCACTCGTGCGCTGGGCCCTCGTCAGCACGGATACCCACACCACCTTCCGAAGGTCGCTCGCAATCCACCTCGAACAAACGGGTCTCCCACCGGATCGTATGCTACGACCGGTTCTCCCCAGCTTCTTCTCTCATCATCTCCTGCCGAACAAAAACAAAACCCAAGACCAACCTAATTGTCCCTCTCTAAGAAAACCTCCCGCTAATTGGATGACACACATTCCACCTCATCCCTTATCTTCAATGGCAACCCAGACAAGCTGCTCTCACAGAACTGCCAAAGTGAAATACATGCAGCGTACAGTTATAATACGGCCCAGGGCATCACCTACAGTTACTTGCTCGTGTGTCTGTGTGCCACTCTGAATGTAACCTGGGTGAGTAATGGTCACATTTCCCATCCGTACGTGACTGAGTTCTCACCGAGCTATTGCGCTCCATCTGTATTTGTGCTTGTCACAATAAAACCGGCAGCTGAGATAAACAAATTTTTCTTGTCTGTCATCATGGACCGAATGTTCGCCACATTATGATGAAGTACTGCATATGTACTTCGATTATAATACTTACTTGGAACTGTGATTATGAATAATGTACAGAAGTAAAGGTCTAATTTCCTGATGGCTGCTATTTTGCCCACAATTGATCATTATAGTATGATTTAATGTTGGTTATAGCTTTTATGCATGACTTGGACATGTAAAACAATGTTAACCAATCTGATTTTCCAGATAATTTTGCCATTATTGTTATTGCCATTTAATATTTAATGAACTTGGAACATTTTGTATAATGTTTGCCACATTCCCAGTCCCCTATGGAAGCTCATTGCATTCTGATGAAAGGTTTTCAGCCTGTCTCCTTTACCCCAGACATGTCTGACATGTTTCCAGCATTTTCTGTTTCTGATTCTGATTTTACTGGGGTCAGGCTCACTGATACAATCTTGTTCTTTTCTTAAACTCATTTAATGGTTGTCAAGTTCTGGGAATAAATCACAGAGAGAAGGTGAAGAGAAAAGAAGATTTGGATTTATATTTCATCGGGAGAACACAACACGCTTTACAGCCCATGAAACTCCTCGGAAGACCCGTGGTGACTGTGGTACAGGAAACGCAGTGGCAAATTTGCACACAGCAAATTCTGAAAAACAGCAATCAAATAAATGTCAAGAGAACTTGTCTTTGGTAGTGATGATTGATCTCTGAGCAGGACAATCTTGTACTGAGCGGGCAGGCAGCTTAGCCCTCAGTTGTGTATGACTGTAATGTGGCAACACAGATCCCCAATGGGGAGGAGTTAATGCAGCAGTAATCTTATCACTGAGCTAGAAACTAGTTAAATCACCTTCTGCTTTACATTCTTATTAGGATATATAGTAGAAAGGTCCATTTGGTCCCGTTGGACCATCCTGTTTTCCAGTGGGGCAATTTCAGTCTTGTTTCCAGTCTCCTTATTTTCCTTTAGTCATGCAACTTATGCTCTCTAACGCATGGCCATTAATTGCTCTTTTTGGTTCTTTTTCCCATAAACTTGCAATCATGTGGTAAATAACCAATGAACCTACCTCCTCACTTGGGATGCAGGAGGAATCTGGAGCACCCACAAGAAATCTACACGGTCGTGAAGGAAATCTGCATGCTTTGCACACGCTGCACTGGAGATCCCGGAACTGTAACCAGTCTGCTGCCCTTTCTCATTTTGAGAAGTGCCAGAGACACAGAAGGCTGCAGATGCTGTAATATTAAGGAATTTTTTTTAAAAAAAAAAGACCTGCTGGAGGAACTCAGCAGGTCAGGCAGCATCCGTGGAGGGAAATGAACAGCTGACATTGGGCCATCTGGACAAAAATGGCACTTGTTTGGTTGAAGGGTCCTGATGTAAGATGTCAGATGCACCATTGCCATATATTGCATTCAACAGCCATCCTGTCAGCACTGACTTGAGAATGAACTCACAGAGACGAAGAGCCTAGAAATCTGCCAACCTTGCTTGGGACAGGCTGTCTGAAAGACAAGCTGGTGAGATCATGCTCGGTACTGCCTGGCTTTTAGCTATTAGGGACAGGATTAGGACACCCAAATGACCGTCTGCTGGTGGGTGGGTCATCCCAAACACAACAGTTGTGGGGAAATTGACACTTGTGCGGTGAATATTTGGTTGGTTGGTCATCCATCGTCGTCAATGCAGACCTCGACACCATGATGATGTTGGTGTCGAGACTAGCGCTTGATTTGAATTTAAGTGAGGGAGAGTTGCATAGCGTCAGCCTCACTCTCTCTTCCCAATTCCCATCTGGATCCAGTGGCAAGACCAGAGTCGAGACGGCTGGAGATGGGACTAGGCGCAGTGGATGACCAGGACATCTTCTGTGTCTTCTCGTGCTCTACGCTTTCCACAATGCTTGCAGAGACCGCCGTCTTGACCATTGGACCTTCCATTGGTCTCGTCCGCTCAATCCGCTGGAGTCTGTCTTCACGTGCTGGGATAGACAACTCCCTATCTCACCGAGGGTTTGAGGACCCGTCAGCTACCCGCACCTGGTTTAGCCGGCTTGTTGAAGCCGTTGCCTGGGGTGTGGTCGCTGTCGCATGCAAACAGCTACAGGGAGCCACAGGTGAGAGCTGAGTGCCAGGTGGGGACTAAAGGTGGACAAACCACCTGAAAGGGATGCGATGTGTTCCCCCACCAGAGGTGCTACCCCTCCCTGACAACCCATACATGTTTAAGTACAGAACAGAGACAGAATCTGACATCACTGAATGCGCCGTGTCAGTCTGATGCTTGGGTCGGATGAAACTTAACACTAATCCATTCATATACTTAGCACAAGAAGGACATGCCCCATTATGAATTCTGTCCAAATAGCTTATCAACTACTTGTACGTCAGGTCCTGTCTGATAGAACAAAATATAAATGCTTGGCCTCGAGTTTTTGAAAAAGCTGCTGAAGAAAGTAGACACTGCTGAAGGATATTTTGCCAAATTCAAGGCTTCTGCACCAACATGAGAGTATTTAGTGGAGAGCATGCAGAGCAGAAGGAGGTCCTGCTCAAGTGAAGACAACGTTCTCAGCAGGAGAGCATCTGACTAGGATGTGGTAGGATCGATGTTCCTATTCGGAGCACAGCGCAATCCGGAATATAAACAATTGCTTTGTCCTCTCCTGGAATCTGATATCTGCTACAAAAACAATTTCATGGCCCAAGTATTAGAGGGCATCACTTTAAGTTGAGAGAAGAAAGATGAAAGGAGGTGTGTGGAGTAAGTTTCTTTTCTTCTACACAAGTGGTAGGTGCTGCCAGGGGAGGTGGTAGAAGCAGATATGATAACAATGTTGAAATAGCATTTGAACCGACACACGGAAAATGATATGGAGCTTGTACAGCCAGATGGGATTAATTTATTTTGGCTGCTGCAGACATTATGGGCGAAGAGACTGTTTCTGTGCTATTCTGTTTTATGATTAGTGTAAATGGGTATTTGATGATCAGGTTGGACTCAGTGGGTTGAAAGACCCGTTTCCTTGCTATGTGACTCCCTGGCTTCCATAATATTTTTTGCACTGCCTTTTCAGTGCATCAAAAGAGGCTCTTGGTCCCCTGAGGGCAGAGCATACCTCCTTTGTGCGTCCTCCACCAACTCCTACAGGGCTGTTTACGGCTGTGTTTTTCTCCTGCGCCGTTTCATTCTCCGGTATTTAATTCCCTACATGACTCCCAATGCATTTTCCAGCCATTGTATACCTTGCCTTCAAAGATGTCCTTATGTCGTGCAGGTTAATTAAACTGTGGTAGCCATCTTACTATTGGCACCCTCCAAATGATGCCAGCCAACCATGACATTATCACTGAGGGGATGTTGACAACACGTGGCAGCTTCATTGACTGCATTGTAATCCACAGCAGCGGGCTCATTGTGCATAATAATCCTTCAGCCTGCTTTTAGGAGCATTCAAAACTTGCCTTTGAATTCTGCACATCAGCAGGGATGAAAATGAGGATATACTGTAGTTAGAGTAAAGCTAGGAGTAGAAGGCATTGATACAGAAAATGCTGTGAGCTCATCAAATTCACATGCAAGATAAAATACATACACTTTGATAGCTCCCTGTATCAGTGAAAGGAATTTGTGCTGATGGAATTGCTTCTACAAATAGCTTGCTGGAGACAGCAGGCTCGGTCTGAGGCTACATTTTAAAATGGGTGACCTAAGATAAAAAATGGTAAAAAGCTTTAGGAACTGGTTCAGTCTGAGTAAACCAGCTTTTAAAGTGGGACAATATATCTTGATCTATTCTGTCGAGATAAGGGGTGAAGTTGGTAGCAGGAGATGGGCAACAGTATGGATAAGGGCAGGACCAAGAGTTGGTAAAGGAGCTGGGGTAAGGGGTGAGGGGTATAAAGAACCTGGACAGAGAGAGGGGTGAGGTGCGGTAAGGTTAGAGATGGTTTAGGTTTAGGGGCAGGAGGAAATATTAGGAGAAGTAGGAGACTCTGGTGATGGAATTGAAAGGATTCCTTGAGACCTTTCTTGCTACTTTTGAGCATTTCCTCCGATCTTTCTCTCATTTTATTGAATGAACAATTCAGAATTCATGATAGGGCTGATTCTGCCTGGACTGCAGGTGAAGATTGAAAGGTGAAGTAGTGTCTAGGCTAGAATATTGTACGTGCCTTAAAACTAGAATGAAAGCATTGATAGGGTAGAATGCCTCTGGCCTAACTGATGGGTATAATGGCTTAGCTGATACTTTGTTTTCTTAGCTTTCAGCGCACGATGGCAGATTATCAGAATCACTAATGCATATCTAGTGACGCAACTCTCAGTTAAAATTCACTGAGCAGCTAATCATCCCAGAGTACTACCGAGCTCTCTGTCTTGTGGATGTGAATGGCAAGGTGCCTGTAGCATTACCAATATGTGCCATCATACCCACTCATGCTGATGTGTATGATCTACCTGTCTTCCAGTTCATTCCTTGTTACCAACACTCGACAGGTAGAATCCTATCTTATATGGAGTTCAGTTACCCCAACAGAAGTACCCCAGTGCAATTATACTGACCAGGCTATTATTATTCTGTGAATTGAGACTTTGACAATATTATCCATTTTACCATTCATCCAATACAAATTAAAGAACAAAAGCAGCTTGCTATCTTCACGTGGGAAGAGATAGATGTATAAAACCACAGTCTGTTTGAAATTTTATATTGTCCAATTTTCATATTTTTGTGTCAACTACATACAATGGTTATGATTCTATTCTAAAGTTGCTCCCCGTAACTGATCTGAGCATAAAACAAAGTGCAGTTTTGCACTGTTTTAGATGCTGTCTTTCAAGTGTGATATCAGATCAAGACTATAGTTGCAAAGTAGTATGGGAACAAGGTGAAGAAGAGATGAAATCAATTCTCTTGAAATCCTGGTCAACTTTCATTCCTCAGTTAACCCAACCAGAGAAAGTTGAATAATCATTGATTGGATTTTGTCATTGATATCCTTCATGTCTTGAGGAAGAATTTCTTTACCAGAAGGAGGTAAAACTGAAATTCATTGCCACAGGCAGTTGTGGAAGCTGAGTCATTGGGTATATTTAAAATGGAAGTTGATATGTTCTTGATTAGTAAGGGTGCCAAAGGTTATAGGGAGAGGGTGGGAGAATGAGGTTGAGAGGGTAAGAAAAAATGAGCCGCGATCAAGTGACGGAGTAACTTGAGCTTATTTCTGCTCCTTCGTCTTATGGTCTTACTTGCTTTACCAACTGGTATTTCAAATGCATCTTTGTTGAATGAGGCTACTATCAAGAGATCTAACCACATCTAAAAGAATGCACCATATGCAGTACATTAGTAGCTCAGCAATAATGACGTCGAAAGTTCACATATTTTGAGGTTCACTGGCAAAGCTGTAGGCATTTTGCCGTCCAGAGACTGGTGACTCAACTCTGCCTCAGTTTTTGGGATAATCAGCTGCCTTGCTAGCTTGGCGATTTCCCCCTTTGATCAAGAAAGCACAGCACTGAGTCCACTTCCCAAGGAGATAGAGGTGAGTGAGACTCCCTTCCCCTCCCTCCTCCCCCATTCTAACCAACTTTTACAGGCGCGCCATTGAGAACACCAATAGGAATTGCAAAGTGTCTGACTGCAAGTCCCTACAGAGGATTGTGAGGACTGCTGAGAGGATCATTAGGGTCTTTCTTCCACCCATCTAAGATATTTATCAGGAAATCTGAATAAACAGGGATCTTAGCATTATCAGTAATCCCGCCCATCCATTCACCAATCTCATTGATCCCTTACCATCAGGCAAGAACTGTTGGGATGGGAAACAGCTTCTTCCCTCAGGGTGTGAGACTAATAAACTCCCCGCTGCCACCCAGGTCTCATCATGTGTGAAGTGCCAGTAGCATTGTACTGTCTACTTTTTAAACTTGTGTTGTGAATGTACTTATTATTTGTTAATTTATTTGTGATAGTATTACTTTGTGTTGTGTATGAGATGTACTGTAGTGTGAACATTGGTCCAGGACATAAGAAATAGGAGCAGGAGTCAGCCATCTGACCTGTCGAGCCTGCTCTGCCTTTCAGTAATACCTTGGTCAACCTGGCCATGGACCCATCTCCACCTACCTGTGGGAGGAACGTTGCTTTGTTTGGCATTTATACGTGTAATGTCGAAGGACAATAAACTTGAACTTGGAGTAAAAGTGCTGAAAAAGATGTATGCTATTTTCCTGTATGAGAGTTGAATGCAAACAGATTCCTGTTGGAGAAAGTGTTATTTATCTGGGAAACAGTGTCACTCTATCAAGAAAACAGTGCTATAGGATGAAAGCAGCGGTACTAAATCATGCAAACTCTGTCACGTTATCAGTGAAACAGTGTTAAATAGGAAAACAGCGTCACTCCCTCAAAAGTTCAGGTGTTACCCCATCAGGCAGAGATCAATATTCAAAGTAAATTTATTATCAAAGTAAATATATGTCAGCATGTACTATCTATCCTGAGATTCATTTTCTTACAGGCATTCACAGTGGAACAATGACATGCAATAGAATCAATGAAAGGCTACACATAAAGACTGACAAACCAATTGAAGTCAAACTGCACAAATAAAAAAGTAACTAAATAGTACTGAGAGCATGAGTTGTGGAGTTGTTGAAAGTGAGAAATAATGAAAGTATTAGGATGTCAAATATTTGATATTAAGTATCAAGTATTTGCACTGGCTTGGGTTGTTCCCAGTGGAGTGACGGAGGTGAACCTGGTAGAAGTTGGAACATTAAGAGAGCCACAGATAGAGCAGACAGTCAGTATTTTTCTCTCAAGGTCAAAATATCTAATGTTAGAGGGCATACGTTTAAGGTGAGAGGAGGTGTGTGGGGCAAGGTATTTAAAAAGGGGCTGGTGAATGCCTGGAATGCACTGCCAGGGATGGTACTGGAGGTAAATAGGACAGAGGTATCTGAGGGTCTCTTAAATAGGCACACGCATGTGAAGAGATTGGAGGGATTATGGGTATTATGTAGGTGCAGGGGATCAGTATAGCTGGACATTTGATTATTAATTTAATCAATTTAGTGCAACATTTGTGGGCCAAAGGGCTGTTTTCTTCTGCACTGTACCACGTCCTATTAGGAAAACAGTACCATAACATAAAAGGAATGTCATGATGTCTAAAATAGTCACCAGGAGCTAACAAGTTCCCAAGAGTGAAATACACTGAATTAGAATTAAATGGTGTGGTTGTAACAAGATGTTTATAGATGTAGAGCAACCATTTACCTTTGAAGACACAAACGTTTGCAGATGTTCTAGGCAGTCTCTAGAGTTGGCACAACATTGTGGGCCGAAGGGCCTGTGATGTGTTGTAAATTTCTATGTTCTATATTGGAATCTGCAGAAAACAACTTCCTGGAAGAACTCAACAGCCAGGCAGTATTTGTCTGGTCAGTTGATATGTTGGGCTCTCACATTCCAACCTCTCTCCCTAGCAACACCCTTCCTTTCCTACCTGACTACCATGGTCAAAGTCCCTCTCTTCATGTGCATGAACCTATCACTTGCTACCCCTCACCTCTTTAAAGTAGCTATCTGCCCTCGGCACTCTCAGTTCAGATAAAGGGTTTTGACCTGAAACATTGATAGTCCATTTCCAAGCTGTCCAAGCTTTTGTCTTGATGCCTCCTAAAACCCACAGATTAAAAATAAATATCAGTTAGAAAGCATTAACATAGTATCTCTGAGAAATCAGCATCAGATTTTATGTAACTCACTTGATGATGTGTGGTGGGTTTGTCTCAATAACATGATTAACACCCCACATGTTTTGATCCATTAGTTGGGCAAGGTTGTGGGATGGTTGTTTAATGAGAGGGAACAACGTAAGTGGAGCCCTTTAACTCAAATCCTTTTCAAGAGAGAGTTGAAATTATGGCTTTGAAAAGTTTGACAAAAACCATGTTAATATATGAATGGGTTCTGTGTCCCCAAAGTCTGTATCACCATGTTCTGTGCATGGATCAAGAAATGCAAGTTGGAAAAATAAATTTGTGTTTAATTATTTACATTTTTCTACATAAAGAGGACAATTTATTCTGCGTCTCAGGTTTCTGGGGATTGAGTTCTGAAATCTGTAAGGGTAAATTTCTGTAATTGGAATGGCCATAATATGGGGTTTGCCTGTATAAAGATTTTGCAAGAAAAGCAAAGCTATGAATAGAACCCCTTAAAAAAATCAAAAACAGTGGTCTTTATCTCAAGGTGGTTACAATACAAAAGCAAGCTTTGTCTCTTCATCTTTTTAAAACTTTGGTTAAATCCCAGACAAAGTTATGTATTCTGTTTGCCAAATTTCAGGAGGGATCTGCCTTGGAGAGTTAAAAAGTCAGATCAAACTGTTTTCCTTTTAGAATTCATGGGGAGAGAAGGAGAATGTAATTGAATAGCAGAAGATGTTCGAGGGTCTGGATGTCCTGATCATTTTGCAATGATAAATGTTAAACTAACATAGAGATCTTAAAGTTAAACATAAATAGATAACTTAGAACATGAGATATATTTACTGTAAAACTTGTACAGGGAGTAGGAATCTGAGTGAAATCAGATTGCAGAATTAATCTCATAAAACAGAGTTGATACAGAAAAACTATGGAGCATAAAATAAAACTATCATTTGTTAAAAAACACATCGAATCAAAGAATTGTTAGGAGATGGAAGAGAGTACTTGGTCTCTCAGGACTTTTGTGGTTCGTTGAAGAGCAATATTTTTCACCCAGTGCCACAGCTTGACAATTTTTTTTCTTCAGGTTCTCATCTAATTTCTTTCCCAAACCCTGGATTGAATCTTTCCAACTCTTCAGGCAGTGAATTCAGGATCGTGACCTTGCAAGCAAAAGTGTTTTCTCATGTAATTTTGTTTTTTCTTTGTCATCTCCCCGTAAATTTCTAGGCTCTGACCAATGCCTCAACTTCCAAATGTCCCAGGACAAAAAATATTCTAATGTTATTGTGAAACTTGATTTAATATTGTCCCAGTAGCACCCATTGTTTATTCATTTGTGGACAAACAATGTGGACAAAACTAGGATTTATTTTTCATCACTAACGGCTCCTTGGAGAGAGAGTCTGTTAGAAAAGAGAGTGTCATCTGCTGATAACACAAAGGTTGGAGGTGTTGTGGTTAATGTGGAGGGCTGTCAGAGGTTACAGCGAGACATTGATAGGATGCAAAACTGGGCTGAGAAGTGGCAGATGGGGTTCAACCCAGATAAGTGTCAAGTGGTTCATTTTGGTAGGTCAAATATGATGGCAGAATATAGTATTAATGGTAAGACTCTTGGCAGTGTGGAGGATCAGAGGGATCTTGGGGTCCGAGTCCATAGGACGCTCAAAGCAGCTACGCAGGTTGACTCTGTGGTTAAGAAGGCGTATGGTGTATTGGCCTTTATCAATAATGGAATTGAATTTAGGTGCCGAGAGGTAATGTTGCAGCTATAGAGGACCCTGGTCAGACCCTACTTGGAGTTCTGTGTTCAGTTCTGATTGCCACACTACAGGAAGGATGTGGAAGCCATAGAAAGGGTGCAGAGGAAATTTACAAGGATGTTGACTAGATTGGGGAGCATGCCTTATGAGAATAGGTTGAGTGAACTCGGCCTTTTCTCCTTGGAGCGAAGGAGGATGAGAGGTGACCTGATAGAGGTGTACAAAATGATGAGAGGCATTGATCATGTGGATAGTCAGAGACTTTTTCCCAGGGCTGAAATGGTTGCCACGAAAGGACACAGGTTTAAGGTGCTTGGAAGTAGGTACAGAGGAGATGTCAGGAGTAAGTTTTTTACTCAGAGTGGTGAGCGCATGGAATGGGCTGCTGGCAACAATGGTTGAGGCAGATACGATAGGGTCTTTTAAGAGACTTTTAGATAGGTACATGGAGCTTAGTAAAATAGAGGGCTATAGGTAAGCCTAGTAATTTCTGAGGTAGGGACATGTTCGGCACAATTTTGTGGGCCGAAGGGCCTGTATTGTGCTGTAGGTTTTCCATGTTTCTAAGTCGATCACTGGTGTCAAAACTTCTGTCAATGGAAAAACTTTCTCTTTTTATTTATGAACATTCCTGATTTTTAACACACTGATTAAATCTTTTCTTAAACGAAGGAGAATAATTTTAGCCTCTCCTGTTGATCACGAGAAGCCCTTATCACTGGGTCCTTTCTAAAAAGTCTTATCAGAATCAGGTTTAATATCACCGGCATATGTTGTGAATTTTCAGAATCAGGGTCACGTTTATAATGCAAACATGAGGAAATCTGCCGATGCTGGAAATTTAAACAACAACACACACAAAATGCTGGTGGAACACAGCAGGCCAGGCAGCATCGATAGGGAGAAGCGCTGTCGACGTTTCGGGCCGAAGTTTCAGGACGAAGGGTCTCGGCCCGGAATGTCGACAGCGCTTCTCCCTATAGATGCTGCCTGGCCTGCTGTGTTCCACCAGCATTTTGTATGTCACGTTTATAATCACTGGCATATGACGTGCAATTTGTTAACTTAGCAGCAGCAGTTCAATAAAATACATAATCTAGCAGAGAAAAAATAATAATAAATAAGTAAATCAATTACAGTATACATAATTGAATAGATTAAAATATGCAAAAAAAAAGAAATACTGTATATTTTTTAAAAAGTGAGGTAGGTTCAATGTCCATTTAGGAATCGGATGGCAGAGGGGAAGAAGCTGTTCCTGAATTGCTGAGTTTGTGTCTTCAGGCTTCTGTACCTCCTACCTGATAGTTACAGTGAGAAAAGAACATACCCTGGGTGCTGGAGGTCCTTAATAATGGATGCTGCCTTTGTTAACTTTATGGTAGCAGAGCAACGCAGAACATAATAATAGAGAAAACGGCCTGTGAACTATGGTACGCATATATAGATTAAATAGTTAAACTAATTAAGCAGTGCAAAAAATAGAAATAAAAAAAGTTGTGAGGTGGTGTTCATGGGTTCAGAAATCAGATGGCAGATAGGAAGAAGCTGTTCCTGAATGGCTTCTGTAGCTCCTTTCTGATGATAGCAATGAGAGCAAGGCATATCCTAGGTGATAGGAGTCCTTAATGATGGACACCACATTTTTGAGGCATCACTTCTTGAAGATGTCCCAGATACTATGGAGGCTTGTGCCCATGATAGAGCTGACTAAGTTTATAACTATCTGCAGCTTACTTTGATCGTGTGTAGTCAGCCCCAGCCCCCATACCAGACGCTGATGCAGCAAGTTAGAATGCTCTCCGTGGTACATCGGTAGAAATTTGCAAGTGTTTTAGCTGACATACCAAATCTCCTCAAACTCCTAATGAAATATAGCTGCTGTCTTGCCTTCTCTGTCACTGCATTGATATGTTGGGTCCAGGTTAGATCCTCAGATATTGACACACAGGAACTTGAAATTGCTCTTTCCACTTCTGATGCCTCTACGAGTATTGGTATGTGTTCCCTTGTCTTACCTTTTCTGAAGTCTACAACCATTTCTTTCATCTTACTGAAGTTGAGTACAAGATTGTTGCTGTGAAACCACTCAACCAGCTTGTATATCTTGTTCTTGTACACCCTCTCGTCACCATTTGAGATTCTGCTAACAATGGTTGTATCGTCAGCAAACTTTAGATGGCATTTGAGCTGTGCCGAGCCACACAGTCATGGGTATAGAGAGTAGAGCAGTTGGCCAAGCAAACATCCTTGATGTACTCCAGTGTTGATTGTCAGCGAGGTGGAGACGTTACTTCTAATCCATACAGATTGTGGTCTTCTGGTTAGGAAGCCAAGGATCCAGTTGCAGAGGGGGGTACAGAGGCCCGGGTTCTGGAGCTTTTCGATCAGAACTGTAGGAATAATGGGGTTAAATGCCTAGCTGCAGTCAATATACAGCATCCTGACCTAGGCATTGGTGTTGTCCAGGTGATCAAGGTCGCGTGGAGAGCCAATGAGATCACGTCCGCCATAGACCTATTGTGGCAGTTGGCAAACTGCAGAGGGTCCAGGTCTTTTCTGAGCCATAACCAGCCTCTCGAAGCACTTGATCTACTGACATTACCTGGTGTGGACGATTGTTCCACAGATCCCAGAGACAGATACAATTTAGATTCATTTGAATTCTCATAGCAGGTCCTTTGCTTTAGTGTTCAAGGAGAGATAGTTCAACGTGAATCACATTTGTGTGTGAAATGATTTTTTGTGCAGAATTGCATCAAATTACTTTATTCCACATGCTATACTCCTTTTAGACTTGTTGGGGGATTTAAACCTCATTGTCTCAGGAATCCTCTTGTTGGGCACTCCAAAACAGCCACATTTCTTTGCATAGTGCTGGATTGGGATCTCATTGTCCCATTATCTATCTGCTACCCTTTTGGAGTTCTCCACAGTTGTAGCAAGCCTTCCCCGCCACCACTCCTATCAACCGCCTACTCTTGGACACTCTGCAAGCTCTTTTGTCTACCCTCAATCAATGACTCACTGACCCCCCAAATTCCCCATGTAGGCCTCGATTTCTAGATAGCCTTCCCCCAACTCATCTTTACCTTCCAGGGCCTCATAAATGCAGCATCTCCCACCTAGATTGAAATGGTTTTCAGTGCAGCTGAGCTCTTACCCCATTCTCCAACTAAAGTAGCACTTCCATCAGGCCCTGAACAGCCTCCAGTGCAGCACCCATCCCCCAACATGTCCTGTCTGAAGCCCCAATAATCTCTGCACTCCCAATCTAGCCGCTTCCCGCTCCCTCTGCCTATCCCACACCTCTGCAATGCTGAAGCCTGTTCATCTGAAATGGGCATTGGTTCACACTGCACTCAGAGTTTTAGACCCAGACCTCAGTTTATAAAGCCCAGAGCCCTGTGTGCAAATTTAACCGATCTCACAACAAAGTTCCCTGAGGTTCAAAGTTTGCCGCCCTTGCCCTTTGGACTTTCTGCTCTTGCACTTTCTTTGGAATTGAGTGCTAGTTCTTCCCAGCAACATAGTCTTTATTTGGCCGTTAGATATGAAGATATCTGCATCACTAATTGCTCTTTGAAAGAGGGGTTGATAAGAATCAATTGCGATGTTGTGTGCCTTGAGTCACACTCGGACTAATCTGGGGCAGGACATCAGATTTTATCCTCTAGAGGATTTATGGAGTGACTTATTTGTTTTTACAATATCTTAATAGTTTCCTGGTCATAATTTCTGATTCTAGCTTTTAAAAAAAATTCCCATTTTAATCAATTGACTACATTTAAATTCCCTAGCTACTTTTGTGGGATTTGAACTCATTGCTTAAACCACTACAATGCTGCTCTTTTACCACCTTGTGCTACTCAGCATTAAATACCACTTGCTTCATGTTTGGCTATTCAACCAGATTGTCTCAATCCTCTGAAAAACTATTCCCTTTGCTGTAATTGCTAATGCATTTATCCTCATGTGACTTTTGCTGTTTCCGTTCCATTAGCCCCATATCAAACAAAAACTGAAAGATTACTATCGGTACCTCCATAATTTCTGTCCTATTTAACCAGTTTAAATTTCAGGTATGAATTTAATTAGAATTAGAAGATGCTACAGACAGTCAGAGTATATATCAGCAATGGACAGTTCTCTGTGCCACGACAACTATATTGTATTGCCGAATTCAATGGTGCAACATTTGCTTTACTCTCTTCCCTTAAAGGCACTGAATTGTTGTATACAGTTCTATTGGATGCTAACTGTGCAAAACAGATGTCTTTCGTTTGTCATCACGGCAGGCAGAGCTAGCAGAATATTTGACTGTGGAAGATGGGAGATTATCATTCAACTTGGTTCCACTTGTTTGTTTTCCAGAGTACTGTTCATTAATTGGACTTGCATTCAAAGACCTGTGCCTCAAAACGTGTTGTTTTTTTTCTATTCCTGTATCTTTATGCCACTTTGTTTGATAATTGATAAAGTATTGTACACAGTGAATGATATACTATGAAATATGATGCTTATGCTTGGAATTTCCTACAAATACAATATATTTTCTAAGTAAAATACATTTAACCTTGATTATTCTTTTTGGCATATGTTATTTTTGCTATAGATATTCTATTCTTTATATTGCTTAGCTGGTAAATATTTAGCCTTGGTTTGTGATGACTGTAGTTATTTCTCTTAGTGACAGCACACAATGGATGATATGATGTTAGTTATTCCTATAACCACGGAGATAAGGCTCACTTTTGTTGACATTGCTGCTGTTGATGAATTTCCCTTTTCCATCAGCTCTGGATAGATTTAGTTCTGTCTTTTCATCTTCTTGGTAATTCAAAAAAAGTAAACTGCAGATGCTAGAAATCTGAAATTAGAACAGAAATGCTGGAAGTATCAAACACTTTGTTAAAACTAGGATAATGTATCTAACAACACGATCCCGAACACCCAGTAGAAACCTACATGGTCACAGTAAGAACATGCAAAGTCAGACATCACGGGAAGTCAACTGAAGCTGTGAGATGGTTACTTGGTCTGAGTTGGAGCTAGGTACTTTACCTTTCCCTGTACAATCATGTAGCAATTATTATTAGTCTGTCTTTTGTTCTATCATTGCTGTTTTTACACTGCATCAGCCTTATTCCCTCTCTCAGGTGAGTATTTAGAGATTTAATCTGGCCAGTGGAAGCCTCCTGCACCCTGCCTGTATTTGCATTTTGTGCTCTAAAGCTTCCTGTACCTCTAGGTATGCTTAGTCAGTTCACTAACCAACCCTTGGGGAAACCCAACTAACTACAAGGTAGAAGCAGCTAAAGGCGCAAAATCTCACAGCAATAAGCATTTGGTTAGGCAGCGTCTGTGGAGAGAAAAACAGAGAAAGATAAATTGTATTAAATTGCAGAGGAGGGGGAGGGGATGCAGTAGGAAAGGGAGTGTTTGTGAGAGGGTAGAATCAAAGATAGTCCCTAAGGTGCCAGTATTGAGGGTGGTGAGGTTTATTTTAATCATAGCTGATTGGTCTCGAGACAAATGAGAACACGGGAGAGAAAATAATATTACTGGAACTGAGAGAAAATAGCTGGAAAATAGAAAAAGAAAATGTAGCATTGTCTGTGATGTTAATTAGAGAGAGAGAGAGAGAGAGAGAGAGAGAGAGAGAGAGAATATGAATGAGAATTGACATTACAGTTTCATGATCAAATATTTGAACTGATATGTCCTGACACAAGCTGGAAAGGCTGGCTGTCTTAATTTGCCACTTTCAACATTATGTCCCAAAGGCTGTATTGTCCCAAGATGGAGAGTGAAGTACTGCTTCCTGAACTTATGTTGGACTTTGTTAGAGAGAGTTGTGGATAGTTCTCTCAAATGTGAGGGCACAGTGGAAATTGGTGGCAAAGGTGATGACATTTTCATGTTCTTTCCAAGAGCAGGAAGCAGCAGTACTGTGGTCGTCAAGGCAATAAAGACGGTTCCACGGATCCTAGACAAAGAAACACCGTTTTGACTCGTGTGAACTCTCATCGCTAGGCATTTGGCCTAGTGGTGTTAAAGAAGAGGTTGTTCAATGTGAGGTGAGTCAGACAAGGGTAGGGGAAGGAAGATCTTCTGAGGGAAAAATGCCCTATTCTCTTCTTGCTTTCTGGTCCAAATTGGCTCTTGTTCTTCATGGACACCTAGTCCTTCTTCACTTCTTTCCCACAGCAGAATGGCCTGCGAGTCCTTCCTTGGGCAAAGGTCCAACCAATCTCCCTCCACCAAAACATTCCATGCCAGGTTAAACTCATCCCCATGTTGAGAATCGTCTCAACATCAGCACTGCCACTGAGCACTCAAGTGTGATCAAAGCATTAGCAAAGACACAGACTTGCAGTTACCCCAAAGACCGCGTTTCACCCGCTATTCGACATAGCGCAGGTTCCCTCTCTCCCTAATAAGGGAGAAAGAGGAGTCTCCATTTTCTTAGCGAGTGGGGAGACGTAACAAACAACTCACTGGTTTACGATGTTAAAAGTCCGTTACGTCACTTTTTTCGAGACCTGTGCTTGAAGATCACAAAGATCCCGGGTCTCCAGACACACAGCAGATATCCTGATTTCCCTGATGACACACGGGTCTCCTGTTGTGACATCGGACCCTCGATCCACCCGTCTCCAGTGCCCTGAGATCGTAGGCTTCCGAATTCGAGCCGGACTCTTAGGCCGAGCTTTTGGCGTGCTGAACAATAGCCAGTTATGGAACCCTGAGAGCAGGTCCCATTCCCACAAAGAACTGTAGTCAGCGTGTAACTCCAGGTCAGGATCTTCAAAAGAACCGTAAAAGGGAAAAATAGAGATATTAAAGATGGAAATAGAGCTGTTTCTGAAGATACAAGCAAAGGAGTCGCCGTTGGCGCCATTAACCCTCCTAAGCTCCACCTTTCCAAACCAGTAGTTTGGGGATGAAATCCTCTTACCTTGATCATGACATTCCCTCTGCTATTGCTGACAGGATTCTCGACCATGCCTATTCCATTTCTGCTCTCGTCCGTCTCCTACTATTAATGGTGTGGATAGAGTTCTCCTTACTCTTCACCTCCCCCTCCACATTTTCCTCTGCAATTTCTGCCACTTTCAAGTCAAGTTCAAGTTATTTTTTATTGTCATTTCAACCATAACTGCTGGCACAGTACACAGTAAAAATGAGACAATGTTTTTCAGGACCATGGTGCTACATGAACAATACAAAAACTACACTGAACTACGTAAAACAACACAAAAACTACACTAGACTACAGACCTACCCAGGACTGCATAAAGTGCACAAAACAGTGCAGGCATTAGAATAAATGAGGTGCCATTACAAGTCCCTCATTCTTTCACCCCCACTAATAACTACTCCCCTTTTCATGCCTCCTTCCCTTGCAAATGCTGGAGATGCAACACCTGTTTATATAACTCTTCCATGCCTTCAGGATGAAACAGAACTCCATTCGCACTTCTCCCAGTTTAGTGTACTGCATTCAGCGCCAGCATTGTTGCCTACTCCACCCTGGAGAAATCAAACACAGATTCTACGATTGCTTTGTGAAACTCTGAACTGTGCGCCTGATTGTGTCTGAAAGTCCTGTTGTTTTCCACATCTTTCTCCAATTTGGACTTCTTACATAGTTCCAATGAAGGCCAGTTTAGGCTTGAGGTAGATAAGTGGTACAGTCTGATGTAAGTTGATAGGAATGTGGGAAGAACTTTTAAGAAATGAGACCAATGTTGAATAAGCAGAAATGAGTGATTGATGGCTGCCATGGACATAGCGGCCATTTTTCTATGACACTATGATTCTTAAATAAAGTTGTTCAAATGATGACCAGAAATTATAACTCAGCATGCCATTAAGAACTCTAGAGGCGGTGGGGGGGGGGGGGGGAGGGGGGTGTTGTTCTTTGCTGAGCTTTCCAAACAGCCTGTAGACTGAGAGAAAACGTTAAATCCTAACTCATGAGTAGCTGAAAGGCCCCAGTCGATATGGTTCTGTTCACAGAAGTTTTTGAAACTGTTAAACATCAGGACCAGCACCGGGGTAGAATTCATTCAGCAACCTTTTAGAAAAGGTCAGACCTTCTCTCCATCAAAATAACACACACAGATTGCTAGTAAAACTCAGCAAGTCAAGCAATCATTTAATCATTTCTATGGAAGTGATTGAACAGTCAATGCTTCATACTGAGACCCTTCTTCAGGAGTTGAAGTACAAAATAATCTGCCTGCACATCAAATAATGAACATAAAATAATTCTATATCAAACAGTTTGGCATCGTTAACTCTGTTGCCTCTCCACAGATGCTGCCTGACCAGCTGAGTATTTCCAGAACGTTCTTGTTTTAATTGCAGATTTCCAGCATGTGCAGATTTTTATTTTATAATGAGTTTACAGACATTGGAACTTCCTGGATACACTTGCCAGGCTAAGCATTAATGAGGGAATTATATTACAGTAACATTGACAGTCCTGATGACTGTGCTTGTCTGGCAGTGGGGTGGAATGGATACACAATTGACAGTGAAAATGTTCGTACTATTAGTGGAGATGATTGCATCGTGTGAAGCAACTAATTATCTTACTGCATGAATGCCATAGGTAGTTTAAACACTTTCTTTTCTGTAACTAACTCTTGAATCTGCACGTAATGCTTTACCTTATACCTACGTCAATGCACTGTTATAATGAATTGATCTATATCAATGTGCAGACAGCAGACATATTTTTCACTGTAACCTGGTACATGTGACTACAATAAACTAAAGTACCAATTTAAAAAAAATCATTGATATAAATTTAAGAAAAAGCATGGTAGAATGGTTATCAGTAATTTAAACAGTTATAGATTGTGGTTTGTACTGGATCTAGAAATAATAAGTTTTTATTACCAATCCTGTGCCATTTCCTGGAATTATTTGGTCTTTCACAGCTGTAACCTCCTAAACTCATTGGATACTCACTCCTAACTTTGCAGGGTCATCGCTGAACACCTACGCTCTGTCTGCCAAAGAAAGCAGGATCTCCCAGTGGCCACACATTTTAATTCCACGTCCCATTCCCATTCTGATATGTCTATCCATGGCCTCCTCTACTGTCAAGATGAAGCCACACTCAGGTTGGAGGAACAACACCTTCTATTCCGTCTGGGTAGCCTCCAACCTGATGGCATGAACATTGATTTCTCTAACTTCTGTTAATGCCCCCCTCCCCTTCTTACCCCAACCCTTATTTATTTATTACCCCCTCCTTTTTCTCTCTCTCTCTGCCCCTCTCACCATCACTCCTTGCCTGTTCTCCATCTCCCTCTGGTGCTCCCCTCCCCCTTTCTTTCTCCCTAGGTCTCCCATCCCATGATCCTTTCCCTTCTCCAGCTCTGTATCCCTTTTGCCAATCACCTTTCCAGCTCTTAGCTTCACCCCACCCCCTCCGGTCTTCTCCTATCATTTCTCCCTTCCCCTCCTATTTTCAAATCTCTTACTATCTTTCTTTCAGTTAGTCGTGATGAAGGGTCTCGGCCTGAAACATCGACAGTGCTTCTCCCTATAGATGCTGCCTGGCCTGCTGTGTTCCACCAGCATTCTGTGTGTGTTCCAGGGTCATTACTTCGTTGAGCACAGGAAACAATCTGAGATTAAGTAGAAGGTTAAAAGTCATAATTTGAAATTATCAGGAAGATCCTTGCACATTGTGTAATGAATGTATTGAATGGATTTTCATTGGTATTGCAAATATTTAAGGGACATTAAATGCTATGGTGGGACAGGAGAAGAGATTAAATGGTTTAACTTACTTGGGATTGTTCTGCAACAATGCAAAATTATATTTTACCCTTCTGTTCCGGTTCTAACTCATCCAGGAATGGCTGATGAATTTACAAAATTAACCAGGTCTGAAATCCCTGTAGTTGCACTGCTTTCTGGCTAATAGCTCCTCTTTGTCAAAAGGAGTAAATGAACACCTTACAATGAAGTTTAATCATTCTCATTTGAGTTGGTGCCTGGGGTGATGTACCTCACACAGCTATGATAAATTGTTGCATTTTTATCTATACTGCCATAGCAAGTAGTAATATTTGAAGCATCTGGCATTTAATATGGTGACCAATATGATGTGATGTTAAATGGTTGAGACTGTGGACAGAGAAATGATGATTGCTTCTTTCCTGCCAAACTGTTGCTTCATTGTTAAATATCCCGGAGTAATTCTCAACAGTCTTAGCTCTAATGATCCTGAAAGTGTCAGATTGAAATCACATTTATTGTCTGGAAATTTCTTCTAGCCTTCATCTTTCTCTTGGAGATGCTGATTGTTCATCAATAACTAGTTCCAAGAAGGTCAACAACCATTTAAAGTGGCTTTACTCTTGAGTGTGTTTTGCTCTGGGCATTTGACTGGTGGAGCACGTTAGTCAGTACTGTAACATCGAGGTCATAGCTTCATTTAAGTTTAGCAGGTGATCCGTGCAGCGGCAGGATTTTGACCCAAAACATTGACATATTTTCCTCCCACAAACGCTGCTCGACTCTGAATTCCTCCAGCAGGTTGGTGCTAGACTGGCTCAAGCAGCTGAGGACTCCAACAATAAATATAAAACAGTCTTCTGATGGCGGCATTAAATTGGGCTATTATTTGAAACACAAAGACAATTTAGACAACTTGTGATTGACTGCTTTTAACCTAGATACTGCTTGCATTCCCTGTATTTCCAACGCTATATTGAGAAGATTGCTACTCTGCTAACTCAAGGCTCTCAGTATGGTCTCCTGTAGAATAATCAGTGTTTGGGCTGTTCAAATTCTAGTATGTACCAAAAATAAATTTACACGTGCCAGTGTCCGGGAAGTTCAGGGGATTGGTGGGAGTGGAAATCGTAACACAGGAACCCTGAATAATTTCCTTCCCCTACCCACCACAAACCAATAAAGTATTGAGACCAGATAATGGTGAGAAATTATTTCCTTTGAGTTATTCATTTGTACGTATCATAGTTAAGTTCAGAATCTGATAACTGTTCCTAATTGCCCTGCAGAAGATGGTAGTAAGCCACCATTTTGAACCACTGCTGTTCTTCCAGTGTACTGGTCTGTTTCATTTAATAACCTTTCCTGTCCTTGCAAGCTTTATCACCAGTAAAATCCAGTTAGATCACCATCTCCTCCAAGTCACTGCACTGATTTGATTATAGATAATTATTTTCCAATTGTACCATGGGAAAAGTAATTGGTACAACCCAATTTATATGGTTGTAGGATAGTCTTCAGGACTGATTTTTCCATGTGCAGTCCCTCCCACATCATTCATAGTAACTACTGGAGGTTATAAGTGCTTCCCTGTCAGTGTTGTTGATATCCCAGGATTAAAGAGCTAGAAGTTCAAAGTCTTAGGAACTCCAAATAAGTGGAGTCCTGAACCAACTAAAAAAGAAACTTCTGTGCAAAAGCATCATCAGGCTCCGTGTTGCTTCTCAACACCAGCGGTTGATTTAAAATAACCTCAGGGTTCATCAACAGATCTCGAGTTTGTAAAAAGAATACTGCTGACCAGCTAGCCACATTGTAAAATTAGTGCACATTTCACAGTGATTATTCCTTTGTGCAGGGCCCCACATTAAGTATCTCACATAGTGTATTTCTGCCCAAAATGAGGCAGTGTCTTTTATTATTACTGATTAAAGTGCAGTGGCAATCGATAATACACACCAATAGTAAGCCTCCAATGTTTGGCTATTTAGGATTAATTTCCACAAAGTAACAAGACTGAGGCAGATTTTCCAGGCTCTCATTCCAAGTGGAAAGGCCCTTGAATTGACATTACAGAAAGGCATCCACATAGGTACTACGTTAAGTTCTGTAAAGATGCTGAATCTATCTTCGTCTTGAGCAAAGCTGATGTTTGCTCAGGTGGACATTCACGATTTGGAGTCTAATTCTTAATCTAGATTTCTTTGCAGATGTGACAATAGACAGTAGGTGCAGGAATAGGCCATTCGGCCCTTCTAGCCAGCACCGCCATTCACTGTGATCATGGCTAATCATACACAATCAGTACCCCGTTCCTGCCCTCTCCCCATATCCCCTGACCCCGCTATCTATAAGAGCTCTATCTAACTCTCTCTTGAATGCATCCAGAGACTTGGCCTCCACTGCCTTCTGGGGCAGAGCATTCCACATATCCACCACTCTCTGGGTGAAAAAGTTTTTCTGCATCTCTGTTCTAAATGGCCTACCCCTTATTCTTAAACTGTGGCCTCTAGTTCTGGGCTCACCCATCAGCGGGAACATGCTTCCTGCCTCCAGTGTGTCCAATCCCTTAATAATCTTATATGTTTCAATCAGATCCCCTCTCATCCTTCTAAATTCCAGTGTATACAAGCCCAGTCGCTCCAATCTTTCAACATATGACAGTTCCGCCATTCCGGGAATTAACCTTGTGAACCTACGCTGCACTCCCTCAATAGCAAGAACGTCCTTCCTCAAATTTGGAGACCAAAACTGCACACAATACTCCAGGTGGGGTCTCACCAGGGCCCTGTACAGCTGCAGAAGGACCTCTTTACTCCTATACTCAATTCCGCTTGTTGTAAAAGCCAGCATGCCATTGGCTTTCTTCATTGCCTGCTGTACCTGCATGCTTGCTTTCATTGACTGATGTACAAGAACACCTAGATCTCATTGTACTTCCCCTTTTCCTAACTTGACTCCATTTAGATAGTAATCTGCCCTCCTGTTCTTGCCACCAAAGTGGATAACCTCACATTTATCCACATTAAACTGCATCTGCCATACATTTGCCCACTCACCCAACCTGTCCAAGTCACCCTGCATTCTCATAACATCCTCCTGACATTTCACACTGCCACCCAGCTTTGTGTCATCAGCAAATTTGCTAATGTTACTTTTAATCCCTTCATCTAAATCATTAATGTATATTGTAAACAGCTGCGGTCCCAGCACCGAAACTTGCGGTACCCCACTGGTCACAGCCTGCCATTCCGAAAGGGATCCGTTAATCACTGCTCTTTGTTTCCTGTCAGCCAGCCAATTTTCAATCCATGTCAGTACTCTGCCCCCAATACCATGTGCCCTAATTTTGCCCACTAATTTCCTATGTGGGACTTTATCCAAAGCTTTCTGGAAGTCCAGGTACATTATATCCACTGGCTCTCCCTTGTCCATTTTCATAGTTACATCCTCAAAAAACTCCAGAAGATTAGTCAAGCATGATTTTCCCTTCATAAATCCATGCTGACTCGGACTGATCCTTCTACTGCTATCCAAATGTGTCGTAATTTTTATAATTGACTCCAGCATCTTTCCCACCACTGACGTCAGGCTAACTGGTCTATAATTCCCTGTTTTCTCTCTCCCTCCTTTCTTGAAAAGTGGGACAACATTAGCCACCCTCCAATCCGCATGAACTGTTCCTGAATCTATAGAACATTGGAAAATGATCACCAATGCGTCCACGATTTCTAGAGCCACCTCTTTAAGTACACTGGGATGCAGACCATCAGGTCCTGGGGACTTATCAGCCTTCAGACTCAACAGTCTATCTAACACCATTTCTTGCCTAATATAAATTTCCTTCAGTTCATCCTTTACCCTAGTTCCTTTGGGCACTATTACATCTGGGAGATTGTTTGTGTCTTCCCTAGTGAAGACAGATCCAAAGTACCTGTTCAACTCATCTGCCAGTTCCTTGTTCCCCATAATAAATTCACCCGTTTCTGTCTTCAATGGCCCAATTTTGGTCTTAACTATTTTTTTGCTATTCACATACCTAAAGAAGCTTTTACTATCCTCCTTTATATTCTTGGCTAGTTTACCTTCGTACCTCATTTTTTTCTTGGCGTATTGCCTTTTTTGTTATGTTCTGTTTAAAAGCTTCCTAGTCCTCCGGTTTCCCACTCATCTTTGCTATGTTATACTTCTTCTCTTTTATTTTTATACTGCCCTTTACTTCCCTCGTCAGCCACGGCCGCCCCTTACTCCCCTTAGGATTTTCTTCCTTTTTGGAATGAACCAATCCTGCACCTTCTGCATTATTCCCAGAAATACCTGCCATTTTCGTTCCACTGTCTTCCCTGCTAGGGTATTGTTCCATTGAACTTTGGCCAGTTCCTCCCTCGTAGCTCCATAGTTCCCTTTGTTCAACTGTGATACTGACACATCCGATTTTCCCTTCTCCTTCTGACATTTGTTTTCAGGGGAAGCAAACTATCAGCTGGGATTTTTCAGGATCTTCAGTTGGACAATTTTCTCAAAATGTGCAGCAGTCTGATATACGTTGAGACTGCATTGTGACCTGTGCCACCCAATGTTTGCAAATTCATGGATCTCCTTCCTGGTTCACTCTCAGGATGACATTCTGGGTTTGCCCTGTGCACAGGTTGCCTTACTCAGCCCGAGCTGAGAGAATCAGACATACTTCGTGAGTCTCAGTCACTCCCACTCACTAGGTGAGGATATTTCATGATCTTCATCTCAAGACTTAGAATATCAGCAACATATAGATTTTGCTTCAACCATCTTCCCTTCTCATGTGAAGCATTTTCCTGAGCTAATACACATGCCAGCCACATCATACAGATGGTGTACACCCCTTTCAGAAAAGCAAGGTTGTTCATTGAGTTAAAATAATACCTTTCAACAAGTTTATAATTTGCATTCCAGTAGCAAGGAAGATAGACTTGCATTTAAGCTATGCACTTCATCAGCTGCACAGCCAAGGGTGTATTTTTGCCGTACTGTTGCTTTTGTAGGAATGCTGGTGGCTAATTTGCAAGTGAAAGCTATAAGTGACCAGATAATCTTTTATTTGACTGATAACCATTGGCCAGAGAAAATGGAAAACTTCCTTGGACCTCTAGATAGTGTTGTAGATACTTTTTCCACAGCCTGAGAGAATGAATGGGGCTTGGGGTGAATGCGTCACCTGAAAGATAACACTCTGGTTACACTCAATTAGACTCAACTGGGGTCTAAACTTATATTTCATCTTAAGCCCTGACCACAGCCTAATGACACTAAAAGTGCTTTCAGGGTCCACAGTCAATGTTTTATTTGAGGCAATGTTTGGACGAGCATCTTGTTTATAACTGCTGAGTTTCTTCATTTTGATCTGGATTTGATTAGCATGCATGGGTTTTGAAGCCTCAAAACAATCCTAATAATTCACCCAACACAACTATCTCCAGTCACACTCCAATGAGCCAATAGTGTAAGGAGCTCGTCTTGAATGAGGAAAGGACGACTTTCCCTGGTATAAGAGGCTGCTTGGGGTGACATATCAAGAAGGTCATCTGGACATAATGCCAGGGTAAGTAGACAGCCTATTGTGAAGTCAGCAGCTTCAGGGGAGTACAAATATAAATCCATTGCAAGCTCCTCGGCCTGCAAATAAATTACACCTCACGTAAAATGACTGCTACCTTTATGATCCACAGCTTAGGTCTGTCTGGAGAGCTACATGCTTTCAAATGTGGATTTTTCAAGTGTGATAGATTCTTAGCTGGAAAATGTCAACTTGATTTCATGGGACATCTTCTGATATTGCTCCCAGGAGCCAAAGCTCATTCTCAGCCTCGTTCAGCATTGAGGGGTTGTCACATTCTACCTGAAGAAAACAGATGACAGACACCTCGTGCAAATAAAACGTTCAACCTTTCATCTGAAATGTATGAAGGACATTAATCAAAATAATGACTAATGCACCATTTGTATTCAGTGATGTCTTTCCCCTACACAAGCAAAAGAACTGAGCAATTAAATATTATCAATCTTTTCAGGGAGCTCGAGTCTCAGTCATGTTAGCTGAATATATGCATTTTCTGAAACTTGTAAAATTAAAAGAAAGCACATTGTTTTACATGGTAAATGTACTACTTGAATATTGTAGCTGTGCTAAGTCATAATAGAGCATTTATAGAACTGATATTAAAGCATAAGAGACCTAGGCAATGGAATGAGGTGAGATATTCTGCAGATACAAAAGACTGCAGATGCTGGAATCAGTCCTGATGGAGACTATTGAAACATCGATAATTACATTACTCTCATAGATGCTGCTCTACCAATTGAGTTCCTCCAACAGACTGGTTCCACACTTTGGGATTTTGTTAACAACTATTAGTTGAATCACAAACAAGAGAAAATCTGCAGATGCTTGAAATCAAAATAATACACGTGTACCCTCCGTGCCCCTGGCTGACCCCCGGTTGCCTAGGGTGAACCGCCGTTGCCGTGCAATACTTTGGTGTAAATACAGAGTAATGCCCCCCCCCCAGTACACGCTTGCAGGACAAATAGCAGACAATACACCCAAAAGCGAGTAAGTAATTGCAACTTTATTGTTATCTCTTGGTGATGGGTTAGTAGAAACAGATAATCTAAAGGCGCCAAATATGTTTATCAGTTTGTGCACGTAATATTTTAATACATTGCAGCTCACGCCTCCCGTTCCATCCACAACGACCTTCTGGGCCTTTGGCCACCATCTGAACCACCAACGTCCAGTATCCGTCGCTCTGGAACCGCTGTCCACTCACACGTCCGTCCTCCTCGCTCTCCTCCCGAAAAGACCACGAACTCCTGCTCAGCTTACACATACAAGATAGCATAACAATTCTCCATTGGTTAGTTCCCCCCTTATCGGTAGTCATAACCCCAACATACCAGACACAGAAACCCATTACAGCATTACAGTGAAGCCATTTCATTATAACAATACAGAGAAGCCCATTTTTGTTAGCCTGAACAGTTAACACCACTGTTACTGGTACTGACAGTCCTACACATGTAATGTTCATCGATTTCTCGATGTAATTGGCCCCCCTCTCTCCTTCTCCATTCCCATTTCCCTCTCTCACCTTATCTACTTACCTGCCCATCACCTCCATCTGGTATTCCTCTCCTTTCCCTTTCTTCCATGGCCTTCTGTATTCTCCAATCAGTATCCCCTCTTCCAGTCTTTTATCATTCACGTATCACCTATGACCTTCAAGCAACACACACAAAATGCTGGTGGAACACAGCAGGCCAGGCAGCATCTATGGGGAGAAGCGCTGTCGACGTTTCGGGCCGAGACCCTTCGTCAGGACTAACTGAAAGGAAAGATAGTAAGAGATTTGAAAGTAGGAGGGGGAGGGGAAAATGTGAAATGATAGGAGAAGACAGGAGGGGGTGGGGTGAAGCTAAGAGCTGGAAAGGTGATTGGCAAAAGGGATACAGAGCTGGAGAAGGGAAAGGATCATGGGATGGGAGGCCTAGGGAGAAAGAAAGGCAATGGGGAGCACCAGAGGGAAATGGAGAACAGGCAAAGAGTGATGAGCACAGAGAGAAGAAAAAGGAGGGGGGATAAATAAATAAATAAGGGATGGGGTAAGAAGGGGAGGAGGGGCATTAACGGAAGTTAGAGAAATCAATGTTCATGCCATCAGGTTGGAGGCTAACCAGATGGAATATAAGGTGTTGTTCCTCCAACCTGAGTGTGGCTTCATCTTGACAGCAGAGGAGACCGTGAATAGACATATCAGAATGGGAATGGGACGTGGAGCTAAAATGTGTGGCCACTGGGAGATCCTGCTTTCTCTGGCGGACAGAGCATAGGTGTTCAGTGAAACGGTCTATGACCTTGTCTTTTTTCCAGTCCTGATGAAGGGAATCGGCCCAAAATGTCAACTGTTTACTCTTTTCCATAGATGCTGCCTGGCCTGCAGAGTCCCTCCCACATTTTGTGTGTGTTACATTATTTTAAAGTAGTGGTTTCTCATTTCTGAGTATGTGCCATATTGTTTCCAGGCCATTATTCAGCTCTGTCCCATTGCCACTGGACACTGAGGGGCTAGGCCTCATGTAACAGCCTCTCAAATGCTTTATGGTGCAAGGTTTAAGAGGAAACATGAGAAGTGTTGAGATATATATTAGATGTGTTGAACTGGTGGTTCAAAAAAGGTAGAGAAAGAAGTACCTAATTGTTTTTATTGCAAATGTTATGAAAAATGTATATTTTGGGGAAAATATTTAGCATAAACTTTGGTTTTCTCATGTCCTTTCTCATTTCAAAGGTACAAAGGTCCAATTTAATGTCAGAGAAATGTATACAATATACATCCTGAAATGCTTTTCCTTCGCAAACATCCAAGAAAACAGACAAGTGCCCCAAAGAATGAATGACAGAAAAACACAAATGTCAGCGAGCAATGTTTTGAGAGGCTCGTCATGAGGCATATCAAGACCCTGCTGCCCCCCTCACTGGACCCCTGCAGTTTGTGTACTGTCCCAACCGCTCAACAGATAACGCCATTGCCACCACCCTCCACCTGGCCCTAACCCACCTGGACAAAAAAGACATGTACGTTCGGATGTTGTTCATAGACTTCAGTTCAGCATTCAACACAATCATCCCTCAGAAACTGATCGGGAAGCTGAGCCTATTGGGCCTGAACACCTCCCTCTGCAACTGGATCCTAGACTTCCTGACTGGGAAACCTCAGTCAGTCCAGATTGGGAGCAGCATCTCCAACACCATTACACTGAGCACGGGGGCCCCCCAGGGCTGTGTGCTCAGTCCACTGCTGTTCACTCTGCTGACCCACAACTGTGCTGCAACACACAGCTCGAACCACATCATCAAGTTCACCGATGACACCACCGTGGTGGGTCTCATCAACAGGAATGACGAGTCAGCTTACAGAGAGGAGGTGCAGCGGCTAATGGACAGGTGCAGAGCCAACAACCTGTCTCTTAATGTGAACAAAACAAAAGAGATGGTTGTTGACTTCAGGAAGGCACGGAGCGACCACTCCCCGCTGAACATTGACGGCTCCTCAGTAGAGATCGTTAAGAGCACCAAATTTCTTGGTGTTCACCTGATGGAGAATCTCATCTGGTCCCTCAACACCAGCTTCATAGCAAAGAAAGCCCAGCAGCGTCTCTACTTTTTGCGAAGGCTGAGGGAAGTCCATCTCTCACACCCCATCCTCATCACATTCTACAGGGGTTGTATTGAGAACATCCTGAGCAGCTGCATCACTGTCTGGTTTGGAAATTGCACCATCTCGGATCGCAAGACCCTGCAGCGGATAGTGAGGTCAGCTGAGAAGATCATCGGGGTCTCCCTTCCCGCCATCACGGACATTTACACTACACACTGCATCCGCAAAGGAAACAGCATTATGAAGGACCCCATGCACCCCTCATTCAAGCTCTTCTCCCTCCTGCCGTCTGGGAAAAGACTCCGAAGCATTCGGGCTCTCACGACCAGACTATATAACAGTTTCTTCCCCCAAGCTATCAGACTCCTCAATACCCGAAGCCTGGACTGACACCTTGCCCTACTGTACTGTTTATTATTTATTGTAATGCCTGCACTGTTTTTGTGCACTTTATGCAATCCAGTGTAGGTCTGTAGTCTAGTGTAGCTTTCTCTGTGTTTTTTTATTACGTAGTTCAGTCTAGTTTTTTGTACTGTGTCATGTAAACCATGGTCCTGAAAAACGTTGTCTCATTTTTACTAGGCACTGTACCAGCAGTTATGGTCGAAATGAGAATAAAAGTTGACTTGACTTGACTTGACTTGACAACAATCCCCACCCCCCCCCCCCGCACCAGCAAAAAAGAAGCAAACATTGGTACCAACGAGCACTCAGTGTGAGCAAAGCAATAGCAAAGGCACAGACTTGCGGTTACCCCAAAGACTTCACATTTCACCTGGCATTCAACATACCACAAGTTTCTCTCCCTAATAAGGGAGAAGGAGGTGTTTCCATTTTCTCCCCAGTGAGCGGGGAGACATAACGAACAACTCGCTGGTTTACGAATTTGAAAGTCTGTTACGTCACTTTTTCGGGCTCTGTGCCTGAAGATCGCAAAAATCCTCGGGCCCATAGTAGATATTCCAATTCCCCTGACAACACACGGGTCTCCTGCCGTGACACCGACCTTCGATCCAACTGTCTCCAGAGCCCCGAGATCTTAGGCTTCTGAATTTGAGTCGGACTCTCAGGCTGAACCCTTGGCGTGCTGAACAATAGTCATCCTGAAACTCTGAGAACGGGTCCCTTTCCTGCAAAGATCCAAAATCAGCATGTAACTCCAGGTCAGGGTCTTCAAAAGAACCCTGAAGGGGAAAAATAAAGATATTAAAGATGGACATAGAGCTGTTTACGGAAGATGCAAGTCAAGAAGTTGCCATTTAGCGCCATCTTAACTTCACTCTGCCCGCCCCCCCCCCCCCAACTTTACATTATAGGCATTAAATTTTTTGTGGCTGTTTAAACTGCTGTCTTTATGTCAAAGTGACAAAGTTTAAAGCTGCAAGTCAGCTTTAAACAGCAATCAAAGGCTGCAGATGAATGTTGTGCTGGGTCACCCGTCTCCCATTTCCAGTTTCTAATACTTCAGCTGAACTGTAGTCCATTCAATTGGCATCAGTGCCTCTAGATTAGGATGCCGGCCAGTGTCCCCAGAAGGATTTGCCATGCAGTGCCTTTCAGTGGAAAATACATCTGTGTGTGGGTTTCACTGTGATGGACAATGAGACTGAATAATTAATAATGTCTAGGTTATAGAGATCAAAAGTAATCTGCTGATGAGTGTAAGATTAACTCAGGGACCTAATAGGCTGTTGTTCAGTTAATCAATCTGCACTTTAAGAAGGGATGAAACAAGAATTAAACTAAAAAGCTTAATTGTAGGCTGATACTTCTCCTTTACGACCTCTATATTATAATATTTAATTAGAACTTGAAGAAACAGCAGCAGAGGGTCTTTAATTTCTGGCCAACTAGAACTTGCCTTTTTGGATCAAAAGTGAAATGGCAGCACAATAAAGGGTTTAACTATTGGCTGTTACTCTATAAGGGATGTTACATGTGCGCATTGAAACTGTAGATGACATGTTGGGCATTGCCTCCCTTTACCAGACAGCAAAGGAATCCGTAAAAGTGCAGAAAGAACATGGTATTGATTGCTGGTCTAATCATTATTATCAGGATTGAACTCTGTAACTAATTAAGAGAATAAAGTGTGTGCTCCCTGGAAGGCCAGCTGAGCTCAAATAAAACAGTCCCCTCTTCCAGCCTCTTGAAGAGACAGAATAAATTTGCCATTTTGCCAGGGAATATCGTATTCAATTCCACACTAACCTCTTGCCAAATGCATTATAGTTAATACCAAAACTGCTCAACTCAAAACCAATTGCAAGAAATGTTTAATCTTTTAATCTACAAGAGAATAGTGACAGTAATTTTTGCCTCTTGACATCAGAAAACAAAATTTATACTATAGAAAGAGAGAGATAGGATTAATATTTCAGGTTGATGAAATTACATCAGAATTTTTCTTAATTTACATTGAACTTATTGGCTATTCAGCTCATGGTGACTGTGCTACAACCTCTCCACCATTAACTTCCTCTCCCCATAGACCCCGAAATAGATTCAATTAATTTATTGTCATAGACACCAGGGTACAAAGATCTTTTTTGTTCACATGAAGCTCTCATGGTTATATTAAATACAATAACGAGTGCAAAACAACAGAATGGTTCAAAGACTGTCGTACACAAGTGTCAGAGCTTTGAAAGGTCTGTTCCTGTTTCTAAATTAAGAATAGAAAATGTTGAAAACACTCAGCAGGTCAGGCAACCTTTGTGGAAAGAGAAACAGAGTTAATGTTTCAACAGAACTGCTTTTGGTTCTAATCCTTCTGTTTGCTGTCAATTTTAATTATGCAATTATGATCAGAGATTGTCTGAATTCCTGTCCCTTTTTCTTCTGAGATCTCGAGTATCCTGCCCTACATAACCTTCCAACTTTGTGTTGAAGTTTGTGCTGTTTCTTTCTTAGATTTATTCCATTGTTCCCCTTGAGATCGGAAGGCATAGAACATAACAGCACAATACAGGCCCTTTGCCCACGATGTTGTGCCGACCTTTTTACCTGTTCTAAGATCAATCTAATCATTCCCTCCTACACATCCTAAAGGACGTCCTTGTAGCACAGTGTATATTCTTGTTTTTCATGCTTGAAAAGAAATGCAATATAAAATGTCATGGGATCAATTCGTGGCTGATAAGAATGAGTGTTCTCTGGCATTCTGTGTTCTTTGAAGTCTGGGTGATGTCACTGAAGCAAACCAAAATTCACGAGCTTGACTGAGTTGGCGTGAAGAAGATATTTCCCCTGTCTTTGGAGTCAAGAACACAGCTCAGCTCGGGTCAGCATAGGATATTGACCTCTCCACAGTTGGCCCAGTTTTTGCATGCAGTGAAGAAAGAGATTGACACGTTTAAACATTAAGGGAATCAGAGGTTCGGGTGGGCAAATTAATCAAGAAAATTGATCTTTTTGAAAAGCACAGCACAGAAACAGGCCTAGTGGCCCATCTAGTCTGTGCCAAAACACTTAAGCTGTCTACTCCCAGCAACCTGTACCTCTACCATCCATGTACCTATGCAAGTTTCTCTCAAACGTTGAAATCAAGCTCGCATGCAACCCTTGCGCTGGCAACTCATTTCACACTCTCACAACCCTCTGAGTGAAGAAGTTTTTCCTCATGTTCCCCTTAAACTTGTCACCTTTCACCCTTAACCCATGACCTCTAGTTTTAATCCCACTCAAACTCAAGGAGAGAGGCTGCTTGCATTTACCATATCTATATCCTACAGAAAACTCAGTCAGCCAATGGCCTTTCCCCACTCCTGTTACCAATGCTTCCACATTTACTTCTATAATCTCTCAGGACTTGAAAACCTTGATGCACCATCAATAACTCACGCTGAGACTTAGGAAGCGAGATATCGGCTTTTATTGACTGGAAGAATGAACAACACTACATCCTGGGGAAAATGAGGGAGAGCAGCAGCCCACAGTCGCCTTTATACAGGGGTCTGTGGGAGGAGCCACAGGAGCAGTCAGCAGGGTCTGTGGGAGGAGCCACAGGAGCAGTCAGACAGGTATATCTAGTTCACCACAAACCTAGGCTTTGTCCTGTTTACTAATCCCTTCTCAGTTTGTCATGATTTCTTATATGTTGGTGGTGTTCTGATTTGTGACCCTGAACTTTGTTACTAAATATTAAAATAGAGCACTTTTTCTTTCTTAGTGTGATTAATGAGGACTTTATAGTCCTTTTCTGGTGACTTCTTACCCTGTATTTTATAATTTTAGAGTCATAGACATACAATAAGCCTACACTGACTATCAAGCATTGTTTTCTGCAAAGCACATTGTATCCCACCAGATTTTACCACTCTCCCACATACTAGGTGCTATTAACAAAGGGCATTGAAGTTACAAACCTGCATGCCTTTTGGGATGTGGGGGGTAAGTGGATCATCTGGGGAAAGTCCTGTGAGAGAATGTGCAGATTCCATACGGATCATGTCTGAGTCAACACTACTACCTGACAGGTGCAGGGTGTGATTCGGACCTCAAACTGATCCCGACCTCAACTGCTATGTATTTGGGGTTTGCACTCCCTTAGGCCTTCAGTGCTCCAGATTCCTCTCACATCCCAAAGATGTGCTGGAATGTCTAACCTAATCCCGTAGGTTCGGTTAATGACAAAAAGAATCGAAGGGGGATTACGGACACATGAGAGAGTATAAGTATTGATGAAATTGCACTGCTGGGTGCTGGCATGTAGCCTATGGGCTGAATGTCCTCCTTCTATGCTTTAACAGGGGAGCAAGCATTGTAGGTCAATAAGCTGGGGTTTGCAATGTTCTATACACGTCCAAATTTGTTACATATAATTTTGGCACAATCTTCATACAGCAGTAAACTATGCAGCATTTCTTTCTTTAGTTCTCTCAAGAAGGCAATGATTTCAGTCTGGCTTCCTCTGCACCATCCACTACCCAGGAGGCTCCTGACAAACCCTTACCTCTGCACACAGGCCTATGACTGTGATGCATGTTCCCAACTGAACAGTGAGATCCCAGGCCAATCCCCTTCGCATGTAACTGACAGGATCCGTTCTCAAAGTATCAGCAGAGCTATTAAACTGGTGACCCCAGTCTTAGAGACTATCAGATCTATCATAGAGGTCAAAATCAATGTCTGGTATTCACAAACATTCCACAACGATACAAAATTGATAAAAAAATGAAAACTTTAATTTTAAAATTAAGTATTAAAGCCTTTACCAAAACAATTAATAGCAATTAAATATATTTAAATCAACTGAACTAAATTATAAAAGAGAATTTACCATATAGTTACCCTATAGTTACCATAGCTGCTTCTCCCCATTAACAAGAGGTTCTGTTAATTTAATTAATTTGGTGCATATTAAATTGTGTTTTCAACTTAAGGCTGGAATCCATGGTTTTTACTATAAATAATTCATCAGTGGAACATATTTCCCAAGATCGGGTAATCAGTTTGGTCATTATTGTGAAGTCAAACTTTTGCACGGACATTAATTTCCATCCAATCACATGGACAAAAAATATCAATACTGCCAGTTTATGATTAGAAGATCAAAATCCTTGAAAGGCAAACTGTAGCAGCATTTCAGAGAGAAATTACATATTTGAGATCAGATGGGATACATCCTTGCATTTTGAAGGAAGTACTGGAGGAAGTCATGGGAACTTCCAGTGCTCTCAGAGATGAGAGTCATGTCATAGGACTTGGAGCAGCAAATCAGTTTCAGTTTATTGTCATTTAGAAACCACAAATGCAATGCAGTTAAAAAATTAGACAACGTTCCACCAGAATGATATCACAAAAGCACACGACAAAACAGACTACACCAGAAAATCCACATAATGTTTGGTAATCCCCAAATCCAGAGTCCGGAGAGGCTGCTGCATATTAATATCATGCTACCATCCGCGTTCCCCGGAAAGGAGCTCCAAATCCACCAGACAAAACAAGACTACCCAGACACATCAAGTCAGGAGACCAACTCTACCACCCAACAAACCAAAAACTAAAGCTACAAGACCTGCACAAAACCACATAGTTACATATAGTTATAGTTAACATATAGTTACAACAGTGCAGACAATACCATAATTGATAAAAAAAAACAGACTATGGGCACAGTAAAAATAGTCCAAAGATATTAAAAGACTATAAGTTTGAAAGAAACCACCACACAGTTTCCACAAGTCCTCAGCGTCCCGATAGACTCATCATCCCATGCAGGTGGCAGAAGGGAATACTCCCGCTATGGACTTCCATGGCGCCAGACTCAGCCTCACAGACGCAGCACACAGTGAAAGCGCCACGACCGCAGCAAACTCCGAGTCCGTCCAACATCCAAGCCTCCGACCATCCCCTCCGGTACAGCCTCTCTGAGCACCATCCTCTGCCGAGCACCCTACGACGTCCCCACCAATGGCCACCGGCAACACAACCCCAAGGACTGGGGGCCTGTTCTTCTCAGCAGAGACCCGGACCTCGCAACAGCAGCTGCAACGAAGAAGGCCTTCATGGAGATTTCCAGATGTTCCTCTGTGCTGCCACGTCCGTTTTTCATCAGATTAGGATTGTGCACGGCACACCGCTTAACAAATAACAGATATCAACTCTGGAGTGGCTGCTGCAAACTGTGTCGCGATGCCATCTTGGTCATGTGATGTTTCTCCCCACATATATCCTCATATTAAATGACTTCTCCTTCAATATCATTAACTTCCTTCAGATCAAAGATGTAGCTATGGACATTTACATGCAACCAGTTATGCCTGGCTTTTTGTGGGATATGTAGAACTATTTGTATTGATGCAACTCAGGGCCCATTGCTCCAATTCCTTTTCCAGTGTACTGACAACTGCATTGGTTCTGCTTCTGGCATTCATGCAGATGTCATTGTTCTTTCAGTCAATTTTTCATTTTTATGTGGTCCACCTGTAATACCTCCCTTCCTTTCCCTTCTAGGATCTCTCTATCTCCATCTCAAGGAATAAACTAATCACCATCATTCACTCATGTTCACAGGCACTCACAGCTACAGAACTGTGCAAAGGTCTTAGGCACATGCCAAAAACAAAATCTGTAAAGCAAACTTGATATCAAAAATAATGAAATGAACAGTTTCTAAATATCAGAACATTTACTATAAAGAGCAGTAAACAGTAAAAAAAAACTAAATCAGATTAATAATTGGTGTAACCACCCTTTCCCTTTTAAATTGCATCCATTTCCTTACACTGTCGTGCAGTTCTATAAGAACATTGCTGGTAGGTTGTTCTAAGCACCTTGGAGATCTGGCCACAGTTAGTTTGCAGATTTTGGCTGTCTTGCTTACTTCTCTCTCTCTCTCTCTCCAGGTAATCCAGAAAACCTTGATGACGTTGAGACCAGGAACCTGTGGAGGCCATACCATCTGAAACCATATAAAAATCTAGGGGGCTTAAGAGTACTGTAATACTTCCTCCCACCCTGTTGCCTGTAAGGATTCCATTCTCTTGTTTCCTCCATCTTATTTGCCCCAACGATGAGATATTTTGCACAGGTGCCTCTGAAATATTTCCCTCCTTCCTTAAACATGGCTTCCCCCCGCACCCGTGTGGACAGAGGTCTTGACTGCATCTCACTTGCTTTCTGCTGCCCTCATCTCCTGAACAGAGCAAACAGAACAGTGTTCCCCTCATCCTTACCTTTGTACCCATGAGCCTGTGTGGTCATTGGGTCACCCGTTGCAATATCCATGAGATCCAACACAATTTCACTATTAGGCAAGAATTCCCCTCCCTGGCTCCTTCAGCATTTTGAAGGGGTCACTCCCACTGCAATTCCCTGATCTAGTCTTCCATCTCTGCCTAGAACTCTCTATCATTTGACACGTTCCCACTTAAAACAGGAGGGGACCATCAATCTTTTTAACCTCTTCCCTTCCTAACTGCCATGGATCCAAACGGTGTTTGCAAGGGAAGTAGTGATTCACTGACACTTCTCATTTGCTACAGTTGGGGTTCACCTTTTGGCAGCTCTGAATTGGAGAAATTGAATGCAGATTGGATAATTGCTTTATGGAACACCTGCATTGAATTTGCAGGAGTGACCCCAAGCTCCCAGTCACAATAATTCAGCATTTGCCCTCTGAGTAGTCACACTCCCATTCAGTCTGTTGTCTCCTGCATGATACAATGAGGCCTAACGTAAGCTTGAGGAAAAACACTTCATCTTCCATTTGCACAACTTCAGTTGCAACTTACAGAACCCAGTATCAAATTCTGCAACATGAGTGAATCTGCAGATGCTGGAAATAAATAAAAGTTCTGCCAGCATTTTGAGTTTTTATCAAATTCTGCAACATTCCTTTCTGTTCTGTTTGCATGGGCACAGGCCATGTTGGCCTCCTATCCTTTTCTCATTGTTGACATTTTGGGTTGAAGCCCTGAATCAGGACATAAGTGGCATCCTGTTTCGAAACATCAACAATTACTTCTCTCCCACAGATGCTGCTTGACCTGGTGAGATCCTTCAGCAATTTGTTTGTTGCTGCAGATTGCAGCATCTGCATCCATTTTGCTTTTGCAGGGTCAGACTGTACAGCATTTCACCCATAGGGCAGCATCAGCAACATACCACACAAATAAATAAACTTAATTAATCTTAAATAAGCTTAGTTAATCTTAACTACCCCATTATTTCATCCCATCAGAGAAATTACCTTTGTTCAACCCTCCGGCCTCCCTCGCCTTTGCTGCTATCTGGACTAGTTTGACTCTTTCAGTTCTGACAAAGTGTCTGAAATTTTAACAGTTTCTTTCCACAGATTCTGTCTGAACTGCTGAGTTTTCTGTGTCTACTTCAAATTTCCAGTATCTGCAGTTTTAAAAAGCTATTTTAATGTTATTTCCTTCTCCCAAGGAAGGAAGCAAGGATAAACTGAGCAATTTGATGTTGGGAAAACCTTTTGAGACATCGATCTGGGACAGGATTAATAGTCACCTGGAGGAAAATGACCTAATTAAGCCAATCCAGTGCAAATTTGTAAAAGGCAATGCATGTTTAACCAGATTTTTTTCAGAGGTAACTGTTAATTGGCATTAGATTATTATCATCACATCTCCTGAGATCCAATGACAAGCTTCGTTTGGCATGCCATCCAGATGATCATTCCAAAAATATATTCATTGAGGTAGAGAAAAGAAAAAAGCAATAAGAGAATGTAGAATGAAATGATGGAGTTATGGACAAAATGCAGTGCAGGTTGACAAATACGATGCAAGAGCCTTGGGCAGGTAGACCCAGAGTTCAGGAGTTCGTCACAACCCCACTCCACCACTACTTTATCAAGATCTGCCAGTCCTGACTCTCCTGTAACTAGCACCACTAATATACATATAATCAACGGATGTACATAAGCTAGCTTACGTATTTATATAAGTTTACTGTGAGTTTTTCTGTGCTGCACGGGACCAGGAGAAACCCTTCCAGCCGAAGGGTTTTGGCCCAAAACGTCGACTGTACTTTTTTCCTTAGATGCTGCTGAGTTCCTCCAGCATTTTGTGTGTGTTACTCAGATTTCCAGCATCTGTAATTTTTTCTTGATTGTAACAATTATTTTGTTCTTCTTTACACCCACTTGTATCTTAAGTGGGTGTGTTCTCATGTTTTTGTATCTTCTGTCCAATGGGAGAGGGGGGTAAGAGAGAATGACTGGTGTGGGAGGGGGTCTTTGATTATGTCAGATGCTTTCCTGAGGCAGAGGGAAGTGCAGAGAGAGCTATTGGAGGGGAGGCTGGCTTTCTTTATAGACTGGATAGATGGAGTTGATGAGGGTAATGCATTTGATGTAATACTTATGAAATTCCAGCAGGTTTGAGGTAATGTGCCAGATAACCATCTTGTTAACAAAGTTGAAGTGCATGGCATTAAAGTGAAATTGAGAGCAAGGATCCAAAGTTGGCAGAGTAACAGGCAGCAGAGGGTCATAATAAATAGTTGTTTGATGAACTGGGGGATTGTGAACAGTGGTGTTTCCCAGAGATGAGTGTTAGGGCTGTTTTTATTAACTTAAAACTAATGACCTGTACTTGGGGGTATAAACCATGATTTCTAAATTGGTGTATAACAAGAAACCTGGCAGAACTGTGAATGGCAAAGAGATAGTGATAAATTAGAGCACGATATATAGGTCGGTGGAATGGTCAGACGAATGGCAGGTGAAACTTGATGCAGACAAATGTGAGCTGATACATTTTGATAGCAAGAAAACAAGATAAAATAAAGGGTACAGTTCCAAAAGCAATACATAGAAGCCTGGGGGCAAGTGTGCAAAAATAATTTAAGGTGACAGTGAAGTTGAAAAAGTGGTGCATAAGGCATACACAAACCTGGACTTTAACAATAGAGGCAAAGAATATAAAAACAGAGGAATTATGTTGAACCTTTATAAAACACTGGCCTATCCTTAACTGAAAAGTTTTAAATTCTGGACATCATGTCTTTAGAAGGTCATGAGGACATTAGATAATAGAGAAAAGATTGATGAGAATGGTGCCTAAAACAATGAGCGCAGTTACAAGGATTAATTACAGCAACAAGGACTATCTTCAGAGAAGAGGCTGGCGTGAGATCTAGTGGAAGTAATTAAAGTGAGGAGATGGCTGAAGAGAGTAGATACAGGAGGCTGTACCCTTTTGTGGATGGTCTAGGACCTGAGCTCCCAGGTACAAAATAAATAGGAAAGGAACTGAGAGTGTTCTGTAAAATAGACATTTTACGCAGTGCGCAGTTTGAATCTTTATATTTTAAGGCGGTATGCTCCAATTGAATTAGATAGATAAATTTGGGAGAAGATCTGTAGGCAGATGGGAAAAAGCAAACGTGTGGAATGAGAGATGCTCTGGTGAAGTGCAAGGCAGACATGATGGTGCAAGTGGCCTCCTCCTGGGCTATAGCCATTCTAAGATTCAATGTTAATCTCAGAATTCTTAGGCATATTTCAAGAAACCGGGGGGGGGGGGGGGGGGGGGGGGTGTGTGTGTGTGTGTGTGTGTGTGTGTGTGTGTGTGTGTGTGTGTGTGTGTGTGTGTGTGTGTGTGTGTGTGTGTGTGTGTGTGTGTGTGTGTGTGTGTGTGTGTGTGTGTGTGTTAGTTATCAAGATGATCTACTCAGGACTGTGGTCACACTAACCTGCCATCTTTAAATAACCTGTAAGTACCCATTACTCATGCCTAGTGTGGAGATGGAGGGCGGCATCTGCATCATGCGTTCCTGTAAGAATCTGTGACTTCCAGAGAGGTTTACTCTTTATGTAATTATCACAAAACACACCAGGGATGGAACCTGAATCACTCCTTGTCTGTACTGCCAGACTTACCAGCTTCAGAGAGCTTTTAAAATGTTTGATCTCACTTTCTCCCCTATACTGATGCCTTTTGAGCAGCCAAGATCTTCATTCTGTTATTTTTGGCTCTTGTTATCTGAAAGAGAGAGAAAAAAAATCCAAGTCACTTGAATCAAAGTGCTTTTCTGCTTAATCCATCACTCTGCCTTTTATCTGCTCTGCCCTCACCAGAAATTTTTTTTCTAATTCACTTTCAGAATTCAGGAACAGCTTCTTCACCTCTGTCATCAGATACCTGAGCAATCCATGAACCCATGAACACTACCTAGTTACTCCTTTGTTTCTGCACTCTTATTTATTTTGTAAGTTATAGTAATTTTACGCTTTTGCACTGCACTGCTGCTGAAAAACAGCAAATTTCACGTAATTATAAGAGAATGCTGATAAACCTAATTTTGATTCTTATTCTGATAATGAAGTGCTATAGCCCTGCTCATTTACTGATTCACTGCCTATCTTTCTCTGATGCAATATATGAAGCATCTGTTATAATAAATCATATAGCTGGAGTTTGTGAAAAAGAAAGCTGCATCCCACCTTCTGAAAGACTTGTGGGTTATAGCAAACTGACACAGAAGAGGACTTGAGACCAACACAGATCAGCCATGTTCATATTGAATGTGTTAACTTTCCCTTCAAGTTATCCACAATAAATGGCTCCAACACCAAGTGATTGCATGTTATGCATTCACGCAGATCAAAGTAAATTCCTCATTGGATTTATTAGTGATAATCATGATTGTAGCACTTCTGTTCGTAGCAGAAGAAAGTCATCTAGTTTTTGAGATTCTTACAAGTTTGGGTAGAAGAGGCAGGGTAAAGTCAAGCTGGCGTTAACCAGCAACTCCTTTGCTTGCATCTTCGGAAACAGCTCTATTTCTATCCTTGTTATCTTTTTTTTTCCTTTTCAGGGTGTGGGGGGTTCTTTTGAAGACCCAGACCTGGGGTTACACTCTGACTGTGGTTCTTTGTGGGAGTGGGACCTGCTCTCAGGGTCTCACGTCCGGCCACCTTTCGATATCCCAAGGACACGGCCTGGAAGACAAGCGCACCTTCGGGGTTTCGGGATTTCGTGGCTCTGGGGACATCCTGATTCTAGGCCGGTGCCCCTAACTGAAGCATCATGGGAGTACGTGGAACATTGGGAGCAGTGTGTTAGCTGCTGGGGGTTTGCGTCTGGAGATCTGTGCCTTTCTGGTGCTGTCACTCTGGGCGCAAAGCTCGGAAAAAGCGACCCAACAGACTTTTAACATTGTAAATCAGTGAGTTGTTTTCTATGTCTCCCCTCTCGCTGTGAAGCGGGGACACCTCTTTTGCCCTTATTAGGGTGAGAGCGAGCCTATGGTATGTTGAATTACCAGGTGAATGAGTAGTTTTTGGAGTACTACAAGTCTGTGTCTTTATTGATGCTTTGCTGCATGCTTGAGTGCTCGGTGGAGGGTGCCGATGCTTTTTTGTTGGGGGGGATCATTGCCTTGCTGCTGTTTGTGTATGGGAGGGAGAGTTGGGGGGGGGCCTTTGGGGTTCTAACATTTTTTCCCTTTAAATTTTTTTTATTGAAGGAATGACACATACCGAATACGTAATACATTACATTTTCCTCCATTTTACTTTTAGGTCTTACCCCTGAACAAAACTCCCCTCACCCGCCCTCCCCGAACATACCATGGCAGCTCATGTATTTACAATACGACATTTCACAGCCATACCCCCACATTCCTTCAAGACGAAGGCCCACACACATCCACAACATGTCAGATGATCCAGAATACACTCATACTACAATGCATGAACCACCCTGTGAGGTAAACCATATGCGTCTAACATTTTAACTGCCATTCATTCTTTGGTGCACTCCTCTGTTTTTGTGGATGTTTGCAAAGAAAAAGAATTTCAGGATGTGTATTGTATACATTTCTCTGACAGTAAATGTTCCTATTGAAACTATTGAAGAGGTTGTTCATTTATATTCTTCTCAGCCAGATGAAATTGATCAGCTGTGTAAATTTCATTTCATAAGTGCTTGGCTCTTGCAGACTGTCGTTGATCACGGAATCATATCATAAAACTTGTAATTTGAGTTGTTGACTTTGGTGCCCTCAGTGCCAGTCGCCTGCCCTGTCCAGCTGCCTAACCTTCACTGAACATTTTCCAAGTGTATTCTAAGAGCAGAAAGTGGCTTGCAGTTCAACGGCAAACCGGGTCAAGTCAGGATAACAAATCTGTGGTTGCTGCATTGCTTCACTTGCACCACCAATGTGCCATTTCATTACAAGAGAGATTCATTTCTTTCAAAAACTTAAGAAGTAATCTTTAGTATAAACATTTAGAAAAACAGAGACATGGCTCATAGCCAGGTATGAGGTAAAAGAGCTTATGCTCTATCTACAGCTAACATTGAATGCACCCAGCAGATCAGACAGCTTCTATGGAAGTGGGGAAGAAAAGCTTCAAGACCCATCAAATGTCGCCAGGTTTTTTGCAGCTCATGTTCCTGTGGGGAGTTGCCACTGTTGTAAACCAATCTGCTCTTCATTCAGATTGCCTACACTTCCCACTGTCTCAGGAAAGCAGCCAAAATAATTAATGATCCCTCCCACCCGAGCCAATCTCTCTTCACACTTCACCTGTCAGGCAGAAAATAAAAAAAGCTTGAGAGCATGCATCACTGGGCTCAAGAAAAGCCTCTATCTCACTCTTAGCAGACTCCTAAATGGAATTTTTATCGGAGAAAGATGAACACTTGATCTCCCCATCATAGCCCTTCCACTTTACTTATCTAACTGTGTGAAGGATATTCACTGCCCCTTGCTCATGTTTGCTAAACATAAGCAGCTACCACTTGTAAGATCCAAAATGTCTGTAAGTAAATTTCCAACTAACAGTTTGTTTAGTTTTTAGTCATAAAACAGAAGTCAGACTTCAGTTCTTAAAATGTAAGTAGAAAGCAGCAGTATTCAGATTGAAGTTTAAAATACAGCTTTGTAAACAAGCTCTTTATTTTGTCGGTAGAAAGTCACTACACCTGTTTTATTACTGCTAGAGGTATAGTATAAGACAACGGGTTGTTTCAATCAGACAAGCTGATTCTTAAGTTGTTTAGTTCATGGAAGTTTGCAGAACAGCTGGATAATATCAATTAGCATATCAATAACTTAAGTGTTTATAGTTGTAAAGTCTTTATGTATTCAGAAAAGTTAGTTTCACAACACTTACAGCCTTAGTTGAGGTCTATGTCTCCAAAATGCTTTAAAGGCCATTTGTGTTGAAAGGATATCTGAGGAAGTGTCATATGGAGTTGAAGTCATCCAAGTAGAGAAAAAGTATATAAATACAGAGAACAACACACACAAAATGCTGGTGGAACACAGCAGGCCAGGCAGCATCTATAAGGAGAAGCGCTGTCGACGTTTCGGGCCGAGACCCTTCGAGCAGTTTAGACTTATCAGGAATGGGGTAAGAAGAAACATGGGGTGAACTAGAATCTATTCTTCCAGCTTTAGCTTTTTTGACAGATGACTTGTTTGAATACAGCTCTTTGGTATGTCTTTTTAGGTTACAGGAATTGTACCTGTGTTTTGGAAATCCTTTGTCCTTTGTGCTTCGTGTTTGAGAAACGCTTATGCTTTGTGTTTTGAGTTTTAGAAATGATTTGTAATTTGGAAATGTTTATGATAGAAATCCTCCATGATTTTTAAATGTTTTTTAAAAAGTGATTGGATTTACACGTGCATCACTGAAAGAAAATGAACTGAGTTTTAAGCTATTTTGCTAGCTGAAAGTATCTTCTTCTTGGTAGGGAGAGGGGACCCACCACTCAAATAGTGGGTATTGACAACTAATCTCACTGTGGAGAATAAACAAAGAATTGAACCAGACTTTGAGATTGGGTAGTTACAGTATAATCTCCCTTTAGAAAGAGTATTCATGGCTATATATATCTGATAGGCCTTAACATCTTCATTTGAGTTTAGAACTTTACAGTCAGCACACTCAATAGTATCACACCCTTGTAACACTTTCCTTGTAACTGTTACACTATATTCTGTATTCTATTTTTCTTTCTACTATTCAGTGAAATCATGCATGGCATGATCTGTCTGGACAAAAACAAAAACTTTTCACTGTATCTTAGTACAAGAGACAGTGCCACTAATGAACCAATGCGACTAACTTATTTAAAATGATTTGTTCCTACAAATGTGAAGTTACTTAAAGTCAACTGGGTCCTGATGAAGGGACCCAAACTTGAAACATTTCTCACCATAGATGTTGCCTTCAGTCTGAGTTCTCCCAGCATTTTGTGTATCATTCCAGATTTCCAGTATCTAGTAAGTTTCTTGAGTCTCTGTCTTAGAGAGCAGTCCGGTAATTTCTTTCATTTTAACATCTCATCTGACAGATATCACCTCCCACAGTACAGCACTCTTTCAGTACTTCACTGAAGTGGCAGCCAAAAGCCTTGAGCTCAATTCCCTGAAGTAGGACTTGAACCGATAACTGACTAACGCAAAAATATAAGTGACACCGGGTGAACCAAAGCAAGGATAAGAAACACGCAGAGCATTTTTGATTGATGATCAGAATGTTCTGGTGAAAAGCTGCTGATCTTAAGAGCTTAGCTCTCTTTTTCTCTCTCCACTGCCTAACCTGAAATAAATTGGTAAACTGGTTTAATATTTTCACAAGAAAGAAAGGTTTGCTTTATTTGTCACATGTACATCGAAAACAACAGTGAAATGCATTGAGTCAAGACATTCAGCAAGGTGAGTGCTGAAGGTAGCCCACGTCTGCCTCCACGCTTCCAATGCCAAGACAGAATGCCCACAACTTACTAAAGCCAACCGTACACTTTTGGAATGTGCGAAGAAATTGGAGCACCTGGAAGAAACAGGCAGTCACGGGGAGTACGTACAAACTTCTTACAGACAACAACGGGACTTGAAACCTAGTCAGTGAATGCTGGTGTTATAAAACAATTGTGCTAACTGCTGCACCCTACTAAGGAACGATAAAATACTTGTCTTGCATACCATTTGTCCAGATCAATTTATTACACCAGTGCATTGAGGTGGTACAAGAGAAAATAATAACAGATAATGTTATAATGAGAAAATAATAATGTATTGCAACTACAGAGAAAGTGCATTGCAGATAGGCAATAAAGTGCACAGTCATATCGAGGTAGACTGAGGTCAAAGGACCATCTTATCAATGCAAAGAAAAATTCAGTAATCTGATAACATTGGGACAGATCCTGTCCTTGAGCCCAATGGCGCATACTTTCGAGATTTGTATCTTCTGCCCAGTGGGAGTGGGGGAGATGAAAGAGTAACAAGTGAGTGAGGTTCGTGATTAATCTGGTTGCTTTACTGAGGCAGTGAGAAGTGTAGGCAGAGACTCTGACTTGTAGTAAATGACCCTGTTTCAAAAGGCACCTGGCAGTGTATGTGCATTAATCCTGGAGAAAGGCAAGATGTGTTAAAATAGCAGTTAATAAAGCAAATGGGATCTTCTTAAGAAAGAAACAGAATTGGAAGGAAATGTGTAATGGTGGTTAGACTACAAATAGAAAATTAGATCCAATTCTGGTCACCATTTTAGGAAGGATGTGAACAGTTGTGTATGCGTGCAGAAAAAGAATTACTGGAATTGTTCTATGGATAAATGGGAAGCTTAGACTGGAGTACAGGGGTTCTTCTACTCAGAATAAAGAAAGCTGAGAGCAGATTTGACAGAGATGTACATGGCTGAAGAGGAGTTTAAATAGGAGAAATAAAGGGAATTTGTTCACATGGAAGATGGTTCAAGGAATAAAGGAATACATTTAAAATTTCTGCTGGGGAAAGAAGTGATTTAAAGTCCTTAACACAAAGGGCAGCTGTGGTTTGAATTCACTGCTTGTCTGGCTGCTGGAAGGAATTAAACCTGCCTCTCAAATGGGCATTTGATAGGTATCTGAGGGAAAATAGTTGCAGAATTACCGGGAAGGAGTGTGGGAAAGAGATGGTTGCATTCCTCTTTTGAGAGCAGAGACTCAATGGACTGAATAGCCCTAATCCTGGCCGTAAGATGTTTATGATTCTATAATTCCAATATTTTGCAATTTTATTTCTGATGCTGTAGTTTGCTGGTGACACCACTGTTCTGGGCTGAATCAAAGTTAGCGACAAATCTGCATATTGGAGAGATATTGAAAATCTGGCTGAATGATGCCAAAACCTCTCACTCAATGTCAGCAAAACCAAAGAGATGATTATTGACTACAGGAGGAAACCAGAGGCCCATGAGCCAGTCCTCATCAGGGGATCAGAGGTGGATGGAGTCAGCAACCTTAAATTCTCTGGTGTTATCATTTTGATCTGTCCAGCATCTGGTAGGCAAGAGCCATTACAAAGAAGGCAGAGCTGCACCTCTACTTTCTTAGAAGTTTGCAAAGATTTGGCATGTCACCTAAAATTTGGAAAATTTTTTGTAACGTTCACACGATCGGCTGGTGTATGTCTAGGGGAAAATTCATCCACCCGCCAAACCGCGCCTCCCATATACATGGATGCTGTGAAATGCACACTGGTACAAACTCGCACACACAATACCAAACCACACACCATGTACGTTTACAGAATACGCTTTATAAATTTTACTAGAACTAAGTGATTAATAGTGATACAATATATATGAAAGAAAACAAAGGAAAGAAAAGGCGCCAGAACTTATCAGGGTTCAGTCAATTAGTGCACAATCATTGGAGCTCAACCATAGAAGTCTTTGGTCCACTATTCGATCTTCTCCGACCTCCATGACCCGCGCCTAGGACCAACCTCGGTGGACGACCAGAGCGCATCCAGTACCGTCTGCCTTCCTCGCGATCTCCTGTCCAACTCACCAAAGCCTGCGCAACAACAGCTCACTGACTCACAAGAAAGAATAACATCTATCCCAATTGGTTAACAAATGAATACAATTCTCATTATCAATAGTTATAACCCAAACAAGCTGTGAGAGAAAGCACTCTCTCACCAGTTACCACAACAAAGAAGCATTCCTACTTTTACTTAACAAAGAAGCCATTTTGATTACATACGCAGTAACATAAGAAATCCTTTACACTCTCTCCCCATCAACAAAAGTCATGCCCTCATGACATTAACAGAGTTCCCCAATGCTTCTCGCAAGACACAAAACCCAACCCAGGTGCAGAAAGCCATGACATAACTTCCCAGGGTGGTAGAAATCACACTCGGTACTCCTGGTGCTGCATATGTCAATCGCACTGGGGGGTGCCTACTTCTCTGAGACCTCTGTACCTCCTCTGCTGACCCTTCTGGCTCAGACACGATGGAGGGACACCCCAGGTCTACCAGTTGGACCCTCACCCTCTCCTTCACTGGGATCCCTCTTCACCTGAGAGCACTCTGTCTCGTGTTCGGGTTCCACCCTCTCTCCCCCGAATGTGGGCTGTATCTCAGTCTGCCCCTTACACTTTTATAGACACACAGTGGAGAGTATATTGCCTAATTGCATCAACACCTGGTAGGGGAACCCCAAAGTCCTTGGATAGAAAAACCTACCAAAAGTAGTGGAGATAGCCCAGTCCATCATAGGTAGGGCACTGTCCATCATTGAGCACATTTATGAGGAGTACCTGTTTCAAAAAGGGGCATCCATCATCAAAGACCCCCACCATCCAGGTCATGTTCTCTTCCAGCTGCTGGGATCATAAAGGAGGTACAGCAGCCTCAAGTCCCACACCATCAGGTTCAAGAAGAGTTCAACCATTGGGTTCATGAAGCAGAGGGGATAACTCCACTCACCCCGACAATGAACTGATCCCACAATCTATTGATTCATTTTTAAAGACTCTACAACTCATGTTCTCAATATATATTGCTTATTTATTTATTACTTTCATTTTTTTTCTCTTTCTGTATTTACAGATTGTTGTCTTTTGCACATTAGTTGTTTGTCCATCTCTGTTGTATGTGGCTTTTTATTGATTCTATTGTGTTCCTCTGTATTTACTGTGTATGCCCACAAGAAAATGAATCTCAGGGGAGTACATAAATGGTGACATGTGTACTTTTACTTTTAACTTTGGCTGTATTTGCTTTTGTTTTAATCGGTGTTATTACTTTTATAAACTCACTAAAAATCTTTATTATCAACTAACTCACAGGATCATCTGAGGTATTGATATACCTCTTGGAATTCCCCGCAAACACACACAGACACCTGAGCTGTTCCGTTACGCCTCTGATGAACTTCTCCCCAAACTTTTCAAGAGCCTGCTGTTGGTAAAGGGCCAACGTATGTTGCCACCTTGAGAAAGAACACAAACACTTCTGTTCATTCTGCCATGCCACAGCTATTGGGAAAGTGAAATCTATATAGCTCATTTGCAGTCCAGGCCCTGACCCCTCCATTTGTTGGCAACAACCTGAGTTTCACTGGAACAAGCAAGGGCTCTCTGTAAGACCCCAATAATAGTTGGACTTCCACTGTAGTTGTCCGTGAAGCTGGTGGTGACTGCAGTGACACGCAGCATGGTGCAGGTAGTCAGTTCAACTGTGAATACTGGGGATATGAAATAAAACAGAGCTGGTAAGTAGGATTACTACTGATAGGAACTTGATGAGAAGCATAGGCATGGTAGGCCAAAGGGCCTATTGCTGTGTACTATGGATCTATGACTATGAACATGCTGGGCTTTTAGCTTGATAACATTTTTTGGCCCACTCTATTCCCCAGTAGTCTCACCAATGCTTGCATTTCCTCTGAGGTTCTGGGACTCTCCAATATTTAAAGGGAGGACCCATGAAATCTGGATCCCCATGTGTTTAATCAGGGTGAGATACACCCTGAATTAGATTTCCTGTGTTTTCTGTGATAGTATTAAGTTTGTTGACTGTGAAGTTCTAAACTCAAATGAAGACCTTAAACTCTATCAGATATAAATAGTCACAAATGCTGTCACTAAAGGGAGATTATACTGTAACTATCCAATCTTCAAAGACTAGTTTACTTCCCTGTTTATTCTCCACAGTGAGATTAGCTGCCAATGCCCACTATTTGAGTGTTGGGTCCCCTCTCCCTAACAAGGAGAAAATACTTCCATTTAACTTTGTTGGTTAAAACTCAGTTCATTTATTTTCAGCAATACATATTTAAATCCAAACAACATTCATAAAACACATTTAAAACTTAAAGGATTTCTATCTTAAAAAATTCCAAATTACAACCATTTCTAAAACACAAAGGATTTCCAAAACGCAAGTACAATTCCTATAAACTAAAAAGGCCTACTCATGATGTAGATAATCAAATTGCTGTAGCAGAAATCAAAGCCAGAGAAATGGATTCTAGTTCACTCCATGTTTCTTTCAGGCTTCTTGATGTTCCTTACCTCACTCCTAATAAGCCTGAATTGTTCTCTACAGTTTCTTTACCACTTTGGTGACTTCACATACGTGATATCTTTACACAAATGTTCTAAAAGCTTATTGGAGGCATAGTTCCTAACAACCCACAATTAATGCTGTGAAGCTAACTTCCTTGAGTACATAAAACTCCCAACTTATTATTAGATCACTTATTGCTATGCTAAGTGATTCGGCTCCATCTGGTCTGCAAGCTTTTTTGAACTAAGGAACTTAGCCAGCATTGTCTGTTTAGAAATGAGCCAAATGAAACAACGCATTTTATCCTACATCTCTTGAGCAGCAATAAACCAGGTGCAGTGACCAACATCCTACTTTCTACAGACAATGCATCTGCTATATACAGAGCTTCTTTGCAAAGCTGCTCTATAGACAGTGCTTTGTTTTAACTTGAAGCTGATTACTGCTTTCAATTTACATTTTAAGGACTGAAGATTGGCTCCTGTTTATGACCAGGAGCTAAAGAAATTATGTTGTTGGAAGTGTAGCTTAAACTGTTTGACCTTGGCCAGTGGCTGTCGCTCTGCCTAGAAAGCAGAGTTTGGCAAAAACATGAGTCACACTAGCCCAGAAATTGAAACTCCATCACATTCCCAAGAACCAGTATTACAATAGTTGCAAGGTTTGGACTTTGGGAGAGGCAAGATTCAGAAGGACTCCAAGTGAAGCCCATTTTCACTCAGAGAATTGGCGGGTACCTGAAATGCTCTGCTTGAGTGGTGGAAGTGGAGCCACTGACAGCATTTAAGTAGCTTTTAGGCAAGCACTTGAATCACCTGGGCTATTCAAGGCTACACAGTAAGTGTTGGCCAGCAGTACTAGAAACGGAACTCTTACAACTGGTACAACCTTTCCATAAAGGAACATGGCAGGTAATAATTGGTAGTCTGAGTTTCAAAGGGACAGCAGCAGCTAACCATACAACGGGGAATTGGAGCACAGAAACTCAGGTGCCCGCCTCTGTGTAGTCAGCTTCATAACAGAACACCCCTTCCCCTCCAAGGCTGGCTGCTGATGACCCAGGGCAATCAGGATGGTCTGGGTGAAAGTCCTTTATCAAGATAGGGTCCAGGATGTCCTGTGAAGCAATCCAGCTTTTCCTTCTGGGCCATATCCCCCTCTATTCATGAGGTACTGTCTCTTACTTTGAACAATGTGGGTGTCCTATAGTCACTGGACTATGCAGGCAGGTTATTCTTCAACAGTTGTGAGAGGTGGAGGAGGTTTGGGAACAGGAGCCAAGGAGCTGGCATTCAAGGGCTTGAGGTGGGATACATGGAAGGTGAGGTCAATCCATATGGCACTCAGGAGTTGGAGGTGACGAGTAACTGGGTTGACACATTGCAGGAATCTGAACAGACTGATGTAACGTGGGGCATTTTTCTGGATTCAACCTGCATGGGGAGATCTCTAGTTGAGAGCCAGACCTGCTTGCCAGGAAGAAGTGCTGGTCACTATCTTCTCCAGTGGTTGGCTTGGTCTCGTTGCTGCGAATTGGCCAACAAAGTCTCTCTTGCCTTAACCATTTCTGGTGACATCTCTGAACTAGCTGGTCCGCAGAAGGAATCTCCCACCTCCACTTCTTGATCAAGGAACAATGTAAGATGGTACCCAAATTGGCACTGGAAAGGAACATCCCAATAGACAAATGCTGAAGTGTATTGTGCACAAGCTCCATCCAGATCAGATTGCCATTTCAGGTGGTAGAGTTCCTTGAGGCTAGTTCTTGAGTGTTCTCTCTAGGCCTTGGTGGACCCTCTCTGCTTGGTCTGCAGGTGAAGCAGGGACAACAGACTCTGAGGCCCCAAAGAGCTCACAAAAGGCCTTCCAAAACCTAGAGGCAAGCTGGGGGCTGTGATAACAAACTCAAGGAAGGAGACTGTGGATACATGGAATTCATTCTTCGAGCCGGACGTGTTGGACGTGTTCTCAAGGAGACCAGGAGAGGAAAAAAAAGAGTATATCGCCTAGGTAGACAAAGACAAAGTGGTCTCGCATCTCCCAGAGTACGTCATTGATGAAGGCTTGAAATACTGCTGTCGTGTTTGCCAACCGAAAGGCATGATCATAGTGGCCTAGTGGTGCGTTGAATGCCGTTTTCCATTCATCTCCCTATGAATGCGGATTAGGTTGTAGGTGCTATAGAGATCCAATTGGGTAAACATTGTAGCTCCCTGAAGAATCTCAAATACCATTTATCTGAGGGAGAGGACACCGGTCCTTAACAGTGATCTTATTTATCTCCCTATAGTCTATGAACCATCCTACTTGGTGACAAAGAAGAACCCAGCCCCAGCGGGAGATGTGGATGGTTGAAACAACCCAGATGCCAGAGATTCTTGGATATAATCCTCTATGACTTTTCTCTCTGGGGCTGATAAAGAGCTGGAGCTGTTCACGAGAAGATCAAGTACCCAGTAGCAGATCAATGGTGCAATCGTAGTCCCGGTGAGGTGGCAGAGTGGGAAGAGTATGAGATGGAGTTGGATAGATTCCATATGCTGACCAATTTTGAGTTTGAGCAAGGATGGTTAGTGGTTGATCTGTCCTAGCACCAAAGATTTCCTATCCAGGGCTGTGGCAACTAGATGCTGGCTGTGAAGTGAAAAGGGATTTTTCAATTTTCTGGTCGGTTCAAGGTCAAAAAATTTCCTTGCTGCACTGGAGTTAATAAAGACACCTTGGCAATGTTTTTGGTCTCCCCATGACAGTGACATAGGAAGCACTACTCTGGAGGGAGCTGAACCGGGAGTAAGGCTAGGAACCACTTCACAGCCCTCCCTACACTGGACAGTCTCGGTAGTTTCCTAGCAGCTTGGGACAAGAGGTCTGATAATGTCTATCCTCTCCACAGTCAATGTAGCACCTCTCCCTCCTTCTCTCTTTTGGGTCAAGAGTGCAAGTCTGACCTACTTGCGTAGGTTCCTCCGAGGCTGGGATCAGCAGTGGTCGAGGAAGAGTCCTAGCCCATGGAATAGGAGAGGACATAGGATAGTCAGGGAGAGTGTCTCTTCAGAATCATCCCCTTCATCTATCCCTTCTCCTTCCTGATAATCAGTTATCGAATCAAATTGCCAAGTCCATAAGACTCTCTAGATCAGGGGTGTCAAACTCATTTTAGGTCATGGGCCGGATTGAGCAAAATGCAGCTTCATGCGGGCCGGATCAGTCGGACGCGTGTGAACGCAGCTTTCGTTGCCTCCGTTTTTTCAGCCTGCTCTCATGTGTCTCAGTCTCTGCTATAACTACAAAGTGTTTCACTTTACAAATTCCATTTCTTATGAAGAAGACTGCCGAGCAAGACTGCCAAATAAACACTAAAAACCCTGAAAACCTGGTACCTGAATAAACTCAGCATTAGCCATATCATACGCCATAGGCGCTTCGATTACTGGGGCCAGCTTTAATAGTAATTAGATATTATCTCGCGGGCCAAAGATAATTCCACCGCGGGCCGGATTTGGCCCGCGGGCCTTGAGTTTGACATATATGCTCTAGATCCTCCATTGGGTCTTGGGCTGCAAGGGCAGCCTTTAGCTCATCACTCGATCCCTATGGAATAGAGCAGTTAGTGCTCCCATATTCCAATTGCACTCTGTGCCCAAGGTACAAAATTCTATGGAGTAATCGGTCACAGACCAATTCCCCTGGTGCATGTTGAGGAGCTTTATCACAGACCCATGTTCTCCAGCAGGGTGATAGAACACCCTCCTCAAAGTCTCTGAAAGGATGGCTGCACTGGCATAAACAGGTGAACTATTCTCATATTGCACTCATCCAGTAAGGAGTGAGTTGACAGAGACTACCTTACTGCATTCTGAGGGGAATTTGGATGTCTGTTACTTGAAGGTGAAGGAATCCTCGGCATACTTTGGGGTTACCATCATACCACCAGCAGGTGCAGTAATCCCTCACAAATATTGACAGAGTCTCCAGCTTGACTCAGACAAAAAAAAAACCAAGGCAACACAAATGAGATCCAAAGGCAGAAACAATAGTACTAGAAATGGAACTCCAATGATTGAACACTGCATGAGGCCTTTAAGTACAGACTTTCCATTAAGGAATGAAGCAGGCAATAATTGGCAGTCTGAATCTTAAAGGGACAGCAGCTAACCATACTCCAGGGGACTGGAACACTGAACCTTGGATGCCTGCTGCTGTTCAGTCGGGATCATGAGAGAGATTCATCTGTGGATTTCAGAAGAGAACTGGTAATGAAAAAAAACTGCCAGGGTACAAGGAAGGAGCTTATTTGTTTGACTGTGGACGGTGGCGATAGTTCACTGACAAACCTGACCTGAATCCACCTACAGAGATTTTCCATCAAACTGATACATCAGTGTTGAAGCTCATCTAGAAACAGTGGGAGATGAGTGTGTACCCACCAAATCATTCAGTCTTCCCGAACCAGAAACCCTGGATGAACCATGAGATCTGCAATCTGCTGAAGGCTAGGTTAGAGGATTTTATGTCTGCTCACCAAGAAGGTTACAGGAGGTCCAGGTACAATCTCTGGGAAGTCATCTCACAGACGAAGCGGCAATTCCAGACTAAACTTCAACCAATATAGGACCCTGGTCAGACCCCACTTGGAGTACTGTGCTCACTTCTGTTTGCCTCACTACAGGAAGGATGTGGAAACCATAGAAAGGGTGCAGAGGAGATTTACAAGGATGTTGCCTGGATTGGAGAGCATGCGTTATGAGAATAGGTTGAGTGGACTCGGCCTTTTCTCCTTGGAGCAACGGAGGATGAGAGGTGACCTGATAGAGGTGTATAAGAGAGGCATTGATCATGTGGATAGTCAGGGGCTTTTTGCCAGGGCTGAAATGGTTGCCACAAGAGAACACAGGTTTAAGGTGCTGGGGAGTAGGTACAGAGGAGATATCAGGGGTAAGTTTTTTATTCAGGGAGTGCTGAGTGCGTGGAATGGGCAGCCGGCATCGGTGGTGGAGGCGGATACAATAGGGTCTTTTAAGAGACTTTTGGATAGGTACATGGAGCTTAGAAAAATAGAGGGCTATGGTTAAGCCTAGTAATTTCTAAGGTAGGGACATGTTCAGGACAACTTTATGGGCTGAAGGGCCTGTATTGTGCTGTAGGTTTTCTATGTTTCAATGAAGGATGCTTGACAGCTGTGGCAAAACTTGAATATTATCACCTCTTACAAAGTGAATTCAAGTGCCATAGATGTCAACAGGGCTTCACTTTCAATACCTTCTATGCTCGCTTTGACCATCCAAACATGAAGGAACCATTACAACTCCCACTGCCCCCAATGACCCTGTGATTTCAGTCTTTGAGGCCAATGTGAGGGTGTCCTTCAGGAGGGTGAAACCATGGAGGGCATCTGGCCCAGATGGGGTACCTGGCCGAGTACTAAAGACCTGTGCTGATCAATTGGCTGGGGTGTTCACTGAGATCTTTAACCTCTTGCTTCAGTAATATGAGGTACCCATTTCTTCAAGCAGGCTTCAATTATACTGATGCCTGAGAAAAGCATGGTAACCTGCCTCCAATACTATCATCCAGTATTCACAGTGACGAAGTGTTTTGAGAGGTCGGAGATGAAACGAGGAGTGACTTGGATCTGCTCCAGTTTGCCTTCCGGCACAGCAGATCCACAGCAGATCCACAGCAGATGCCATTTCATGAGCAGTTCACTCACCTTGCAGCATCTGGACAGCAAAGTTGCATACACCAGGATGTTCTTTATCGATTACTGCTCAGCATTCAATACTACCATCCTCTCCTTTCCTCCCACAGATACTGAGTTCCTTCACCAGAATGATTGTTTCATGGAGCATACTAATTGCAGTCAATGGCACCATTCTGTATATGGGAAATGTCTTGAAGTAACAATACTTCAGGTATGCTATAAATTTTAAGGCTTTGAGAAATGATTTTCTTTATATGATCATGCAATATCTACTAGTAAAAGAACCTGGGAGATTAATCATGCAAGTGTGAAGTTAGGCTAATTGTGAAACTGGACCCTGTGACCTCTATGTTCTGCTTTGAACCACTCCTGCACATCTGAGGCTTGCCTTTTGTCAGCACGTATTCAATGATGTCAATCGTCATACAACACGCATTTCAAACTTGATAGATGAAGTGCAGGAGGAAGAAAAAGTTGGGAAATATTTGACAAGAAGTCTGAACTCTGAAGATGGTCTTGCCTGAGGTGTGAGGGTAGCCGTGAATTTGGAAAAGCTGGCGGGAGGAGTTGTTGGGGTGGTGGGGAGGGTTGGTACTGGCAGGTCTGCTGCATCAGTAAGTACATTAGCAGCTAGTACCTGTTCTTATTATGGCTCTGTTTTGGGTCTGCCATTAGCTTAGACTTGCATTTGGATTATTTGAGCATTATGGTTACAGTATTGCGAAGGCATGACTTGGACAATTATTTGTTGACTTTAGAATATTGCTTCAATGCATAACATGAAAGAGATAAATTTTCTTTCCCTTCTATCCTAAGGACTCCCTGGGTTCCCATATTCATTAGAGTGTAATCAATAAACCTGATCAAATATTGCTTCTGGGGAGTGTAAAGGGAAACAAATGAAGCTATGTGCATGTGTGTGTGTGAAAGTATGTGTGTACTTGTATGTATGAGAGTGAGTATAAGAATGTATGGGAGCGTGGGTCTGCATAAGCACGTGCATACCTGTGTATGTGTCCTTGCGTGTGCATGTTGTATGCATACTGTACCTGCATTCATGAGTGTATCATTCATTCCTCTCTGGGTTTGAGAAAAGAATTTGGCTTTTTTGCAAGCATATCCTTACAGGCAGGGACAGAATCCTGCAGTGGATTTAGACTCATGCAGCAGAGGCCGAATAGAAAGCAAAAAAAAGGAAGTGTCAGCGATTACCAGCTACCGGTTGGTGAGCTGGGGAATCTGACTGCCTCTTTGACCAATTGAAAGCATCTATCAATATGCAATTTAGCTTCAAGACTTCGGTCGAATGAGTTCCTTCACAGAATAAAAAGTTTACTCCTATTTTTAATTATTTTTGACACATTTATAAGTACGTAGGATCCTAAGGTTGTCATGATGGGGTGGGGGGTGGTAGTGGGGATAAGTTCCCACTATCTATAAAGTGTTCCAAATGGCGTGCATCTCTAACAGCCTCTGACAACTAAGTCCAGCTCTTGGCCTTCATGTGTGGCTTAGCTACTAGGTCCAGCGGGACTGTTTCTACTGACAAGCGAAGGGGCAAAGGCAGACCACTGTTGCCTCAAAACCAGTTGCTTCGGGCAGGTGGGGCTTGTCAGCCTTGGACGGCAGCCCGCCTAAGAGAAGGGAAACTCTGATTTTAAACTTCCACTGCCTTGTGGCCATACCCACCCATGGGCAAGGCTTCGGGAGTAAACCCTGAGGAAGAAATCTGGAGCCAGTGTTCCTAAGGTAGTTTGATGTTGTTTACAATTTTACTCTGGCAACCTCTGTGATGACACTGGTGCCTAGTATATCAGCACTTGCCCTTCCCTTGGATTACTTGAGGGACGTGGAGAGGGGAACTCTGCTGCATGGGCAACAGCCGGTTCTTCAAATCTTCCCGCCCAGGCTTGCGCCCTGGAGAGGACACGGTCTACCAGAGACGCAAACTCATAATCCCCTGGGATCGACGGCTGCCTACATATAAATCATTAGTGCATGTGAATTATACATCTTTATAGAATCTAGAAACAGGATCATGCAGTATTGTTTTTCTGAGGATCACGTAATCCAAAATTGGAACGGTCAGAGTAAATCACTCCTTTGGTGTGAAGTTAGGCTAATTGTGAAACTGACTCTGTGACCTCTATGTTCTGCTTTGAACCACTCCTGCACATCTGCCGTTTTCTTATTGTCCACACACATTCAATGATGTCAATCGTCACAGAACGTGCATTTTAAATGCCTGTCGTCTTGACACAAATTGGAGTTCCTACCATTAAAAGCAGCTGCCATTTCACAGTTGCAAAATAACCCAAGGAGAAGACACAAAAAGTTCAAAAGTACAATTATTATCAAGTTATGTACATTATGTACATTCTTGAGATTCATCTTCTTATAGGCAGCACAGTGGTTAACGCAATGCCTTACATTACCAGTGACATGGGTTCAATTCCTGCAACTGCCAGTAGGGAGTTTGTATGTTCTGCAGGTGACCATGTGGGTTTCCTCTGGATGCTCCAGTTTCCTTCCACAGTCCAAAAACGGGCCATTTGGCAGGTTAATTGGTCAATGTAAATTGTCCCATGAATAGGCTAGGACTAAATTGGGGGTTGCTGGGCAACCTGCCTCAAAGGGCTGGAAGGGCCTACTTGCACTGTTTCTCAATAAATAAAAGTGTGATTGATATGGTTGTTAGAAGTTTTGTTTCCTGCTAGCAAGTCGACACTGTCTTCAACGGGGACTGCAGATGCTGGAACCCAGAGCAAAGAAAAAGCATACCACTAGAGGAAATCTGCTGGCTGAGCAGCATCTGGGTGGGAAAGGAATTTCTAACATTGTTGGCCAACACACGCAAAATGCTGGAGGAATTCAGCAAGTCGGGCAGCATCAGGACTGGTGTGGAGTGGGAAGGTAGCCAGTATAAAAGGGAGAGGGCAAGGAGTGAGATAAGGGTCAGTAGGTGATAAGTGGATGAAGGAGGGTGAAGCATGCTAGATAGGGGAGGGGAACGGTAGAGTTGGGAGTGGGCGGAAAGGCACCAGCGCTCGAATTTGATCAGTGAGGAAGCTGATAATGAAGAAAATATGCTGCATTCTTCACTTAGGTGCTATTTAAATGGCCATTCACTGATATCAGGCCACTTCACATGACAGTTCCAGATCTGAATATACTCAGAACAACCACTTCCCAAAGTGCTCACAGGCTGCTCAAGTTGATCACAACCCCTTGATTCAGCACTTAACGACTGAGCACCCTATTCAACAGCTACCTCAGTGCTCAACTTGCTGACACCACTGTTAGAACGGAAGTTTTATGTTGGGCAAGATACACAGAACTGCACGTGAGTGAAGATACTCATTCTCAAAGAGTTCACTGAGATACAAGGTCAGTCAAATAAAGGCTTCTACTGCTGAGAAATGGGACACGCGGTAGGAGAGATTCCGGCCACACACTTGGGCCTGGATTGCTCTCGCTGTGGAAGTCAAGGCCATGGTTAATCTCAGCTCCTTGGGATTGTGGCTGCATTGGATCAGTGCAAAGGCTTGCTGCCCTCTGTTAGAGAAGTCACCTGGCTCTTTACTGTCAACGTATGCTTTGATTTTAATGAGAAGGTGGAGGCATCTTTGTTACTGGGACCCCTGCATTTATACATCTATAAGGGCTCCCCTTAAAACTCAGAGCCCTTCATTATTTGAGAGGGATTCCGCGTCCTCAGTCTTTGGATAGTCAGTGATCACAATGAGGTCAAAGGCTTGTTTCCTGGAGCCCATGTGACTGATCAATCCTGCAAGATGGCAGAGTGGCAGCTACTAGGCTCCACTTCCACCACTATCTGTAAGGAGTTTGTACTTTCTCCCTCGACTGTGTGGGTTTCCTCTAGCTGATCAGATTTCCTCCCACTTTCCAGGGGCATACAGGTTAGTCGGTTAATTGCTCATATGAGTGGCGTGGCCCTTTGGGCCAGAAGAGCTTGTTACTGTGCTGTCTCTCTAAATCAAATGAAGGATTCCATTTTCTAAGGGGTTGTCACTGCCTAGTAATGTGTGCTAGAGATGAAGGAGGGCCGGCTACATTTATAGTCTGACCCCTGTGCACACTTGCACCATGTCGGTGGAAGGCCACAACAGCAGCAATGGCCACTGAACAGCACATTCCACTTCCACGTGATTCTTCTGTAAACATCCATCCAGCACCCACTGCTCCGGAAACACCCTGGTGTACTCCTGGCCAACAGGAGGTCATGGAGCCTGCCTGAGGGAGACCAGGAGCCTGTCGGTCATATTCAGGATCAGCAGGAGTTGGAGTTGATGACCACACTGAGGTGATAAGCTTCACCACAACCCGGCAAGCTGGATCTAGTGGTTTGGTGCAAGAGCAACGTAGGACATTACAGACCCTTTGACCCAACTTGTGCCAAACTTTTAACCCACTCTAAGATCAATCTAACCCTTCCTTGTCAGGGTCCGATCCGGGACCGCGTTCCGGGTTTTGATCAGGGGCTCCGGACTCCGGGTCCTGCAGTTGTCCCTCCCGTCACCCATGATCTAGTTAGGACCCTCCTGGTTCAAGGAGACACACCTGTAACTCATTGAGCTGCAGGTGTTTATAAGGGGCCTTGGGACTGGGACCAGACGGGTGGTCGTTTTGTTCTGTTTCTTGTTTCACCGCCGGCTCCAAACTCGTCTCTGCATTCTGTTATCCTGCCCGGGCTCAGACCTATTCTTCATCATGCTTCTCTGCCCGTACCAGTACTGCCAGGTTGGTCCGCTCTCCTACCTTTCTTCCCATGCGCTGGTCCCGCTTCTCCGCTTGGTTGTGTTTTCGCGCGGTCGCGCTGTCTGCCAGTCGTTTCCGAATTTCCCGTTGTCATGTCTGTTGTGTTAGTCCACCTGGACCTATGCCTGTTCCTATCCCTTGCCTCCGTCGGGCGGCTCCAGCCGATGGGTCGTGGCCTGGTGGGGATTCTGCCCCCTCCTTCTCTTCCGCTGGAACTCTGGGATAGTGCCCGCATCCGCCTAGGGGTCCGCGTCGTGCCCAGGCCTCTGGTGTTTCCGCCTGGGAGGCACCCCTACCCAGGATACATGCGGCCCGCCTAGTGAGCGCTCTCCGCTAGCCTATCGCCACCTAGACCTGTCTGCCTGCCTGCCTGAACCTCGAGGACCTGATTGCCTGAACTTCGGGAGCTGCACCGCTCCGCCTGCCTGAACTCTATCTGCCTGAACCCCAGCTACCCTTAAGTGCCATGGCATCCTCATCCTGTCTGCCCCTAGTACTTCAGTGCCTGCGTCCTGCGTTTGGGTCCTCTTGACATTCCTTCCCTCCATTTTTCTATCATTCATATGTCTATTTAAGAGTTTCCTCAAGTTAAATGTCCCTAATGTATCTGTTTCTACCACAACCCCTGATAGTGAGTTCCACATGAACTCACCACTGTCTGTGTAAAAAAAACCTATCTCTAACTTCCCCCTATGCTTTCCTCCAGCCAGCCTAAAGTTATGCCCCTTTGTATTGGCCATTTCCACCTTCTGGCTATGCATTTGATACATACCTCTGATCATCTGTATACCTCAAGGCAAAGTCGAGCTGTATTCTTAGCTATTCTCTTAGAGCAGTGGTTCCAACCTTTTTAATATTATGGAGCTTTAGCATTGACCGAGGGGTCCATGGAGCGCAGGTTGGGAGCCCCTGCCTTAGAGAGAGATAAGCACCCAGCACTGCCATTGACTTTTCTCACACTTAATGTAACTTCCTATATATTAACTCCATTCACCATTAAGCAAATGTGTGATTCTCAATTAGGCATTATCTTACTTCACATACTGTTTTGCAGGTCAATCTGCAGGGCTTCTATAAGCACATCAAAAAATTGCTTTCTTCTTAAATGTGTTGCCATGGTGCCTCTCTACTTCCTGGTTAATGGCACCTTGGCTAAGAGGGCTCTGAGTTCTGTGCAAAATCCACGTCCCTTGGAGAATTTCTGCTCTGCTGACAATGATCAAAAGCTTTTACACTTTGACATATGAGGTACATTGATGGGTAATAATTGTCCTAATAGCCACTGCAGCTGAGAGTAATACAATTTCCATTTACTTAGTCGATGTTCATACAGGAGATGCATTAAAGTGTTATATTCCAAACCAATGAAGTCAATCAGCAAGAAAACATTAGTAAGGCTCACATAAAATCAAGGTTGGTGCCATTGAATCTACTGAGCAGTTCAAAGCACAGAAGAAGCTATTGATGATGAATGATAATGATTCCCTCTGTTCACATAAATCATACATGATTACTACACTGTATTTTCACATTAGTCTGCTCCAGGAGTTCTATCTGCCTATTGCTGTCTCACCTACTCGTGAAACTTCTAATCTAGTGTGTAAACGACAATTCCTAGAAAACAGAAAGTATCCAGGAGATGTATTGGGTCATATTAACTTGCTGCTATTCATCCTTCCATTGGAGTGCCGCTAAAAGGGAGAGGACACACTAAGTAGGAGGGAAACTAGAGAGAGGGATTGACTTGAGGATGCTGGGGACATTCTGCAAGGGTCACCACAAATTCCAGTGCCAACATAGCACGTCCACACAATGCTCAGCAGAACAACACAGAACGCAATAAGCGACGAAGCATCAGCAACAAAACAAACCCCGTTCCTCCCTCTCACCCGCCCACACACAACTACGATCCTCTAACCCCAGCACAGGCCATTTTCAGCCTCCAGCAGATATTGAGCATTCAGCATCCCCAGCAACCCGCAGAGGTCTACTGACTCAGTGCTCTAGCTGTCATCTTCTTGACTTCTGATCGACCTTGGGCTTTGATCTCGACTTCTAATCAACTGACTGACTTTGATCTTCCGTATTAACCCAATATCGCTGATGACAATGAATAAAGGCCCCGGATGGGGAATCGAACTCCAGATGATTCGCATACTTGGGGGGGGGGGTGAGGGGTAACCATCACTAGTGCCTCCTACCCACATGAAATTCTGATCCCAGAACCCACCGATGAATCGCTGCCTGGGTGGGGGGAGGGGGATGAATCTGCCCTCCTTCTCATTCATCTGCCGGCCTGACATCTGACCACATCTATGTTGCTGGACTTCGAACTCAGACTCCAGCCTGTCCTCTAATTCTCCCACAATCCTGTCCCTAAACCTGAAACCAGCCTTTCTCAACCTTTTCGTTTTGGCAGAACTCTTGAAATAATTTTCAAGTCTCAGGGAAACCCTGTGTAAAAATTACTGCATCTACAGCTTATGGGTATGTTAGTGTGATCAGTAAGTTGTAGGTATAATAATCCAAAAATAATTGTCAATGCTGTTTTGCATAGGGAATGAACTTTCAGCCAATCCTTCTTAAAAAAAAAACAGGCAGCTAAGCTTAGCTTACTTTTCTTGAAATTAATCTCTTTCTTTTCCTTCCATAAATTTTAAAAACTGCTAAGGCAAGCATAATAAATTTCTGTTAAATAACTGGCTTAAGCCAAAATGTTCTTTTAATTTTTGTAAAGGTAGGCTTGGTAGATTTAATTTAAGTAAAGGTTGTAAAATGGTTTTAATTAATGCTATTTACAACATGAAAATTTAATAACAATGTTGAATAGTAAAGTCACTAAAAGCCGTAAGCCAAAGCAATATGAATAAAAATATAGCCTAAGACACAATTCTATAGGTGACTTTGAAAAGACGTTTTCTTACTAAGTGACATGACCAGGCTCAAATATTGGCCTGGCCAATGTGAAACCTGCGCTTTTTAATCACAATCTCTCGCAGAACCCCAAGCAACCTTTTGTGAAACCCTAGGGTTTTGCAGAGCTCTGGTTGAGAAACCCTGCCCTAACCTGACCCCCTAACTCCCCCTTCTGTCTTCAAAATGATCCCTACAAACTAACAAAAACCTAATAAATAACTACTCTGAGCCATAACCTTGATGGAGACTACAGCTCGGCACCATCTTACTGTGGTGAACTACATATACCTGTCTGGACTGCTCCTGTGGCTCCTCCCACAGACCCCTGCTGACTGCTCCTGTGGCTCCTCCCACAGACCCCTGTATAAAGGCGATTGAGGCCTGAGCCCGGCCTCATTCTCCAGGATGTAGTGTTGTTCATTCTTCCAGTCAATAAAAGCCGATATCTCGTTTCTTACGTCTCAGAGTGAGTTATTGATGGTGCATCACTTACTACCTGAAATAATATGCGCAGTCTTACTTACCTGAGATTTAAATGCTGTGCATTAGTTATTGTTTGAAAAACACCCCTATAGGCTCTGAGCAATCCACTATGACCTTGGGCCATCTGAGCTGAAAGTAATGCCATTAGTATCCTTATTAAATGAGGCATCAATTAAATGAAGCAATAAAATCCCTGGACTTTGAAATATTTCTCTGCTCCCGCTTTAATTATTACCAGTGATGTTGACTCCCCAACCCTCCAGAGATTCACCAGCAGCCAGCACGTCTTTGGGATGTGGCAGGAACCAGGAGCAGCTGGGTATGGGATGGCCTCTGCCTGGCTCTGCACTGTAGCAGTTATCTGAACCAGCTGGAGAACAGAGTGAAGTCCAGACTCTGCACAGCCTCATATGTAAACTTGATCCATTAGTTAGAGGATTGCTTAGTCCTGCTGTTACATGCTGCACACATTAGCACACATATAATCCTGTGCTGCCACTTCATTAGACTGGCCATCATCTCTCCCTGAGGTAGGCCTGACCACATAATGTGGTGAACTACATATACCTGTCTGGACTGCTCCTGTGGCTCCTCCCACAGACCCCTGTATAAAGGCGATTGAGGCCTGAGCCCGGCCTCATTCTCCAGGATGTAGTGTTGTTCATTCTTCCAGTCAATAAAAGCCGATATCTTGCTTCTTACGTCTCAGAGTGAGTTATTGATGGTGCATCACATAACAAAACAAAACCCTTGGGAGAGCTGGTACCTCAGACCCCTCTTCTGGAATCTAGTTCAGGTGTGACCACTTAAATGTCCCTCAAAGATAATCAGATGTTTTTCTCTCTTCTTCTTGGCAGCAATAATTTCTGTTGCTTCAGGTGTGACCACTTAAATGTCTCTCGAAGAAAACCAGATGCTTTTCTCTCCTTCTCATATATTATCTCTCATCTTCTTGGCAGCAATAATTTCTGTTGCTGCATCTGACTGTCATAGGGAGAACGCCTTTAGAAGCTGACAACCTTCTTTGGTTGGTGCATAGTAAAGTTGAGGCAGCTCTGTTGGATGTAGTCCAGTCCTGCTTCAGCTGAGCTGGTCATGTTTTGCTACTTCTTCCAGGGAAGAAAACACACAAGTAAGGTTGCATACGTGCTTTCCCTTGAAACATTTATTGATAAGCTATGACAATGGCTTTTACAATGCACATGTCTTCAGTGCAACAAAGACGTTATATTATTTTATATGTATTGTTGCATTATTTTGGATGGTGGTTATAACTTTCCTGTTGGATCTCGTGAGAGCCTGATGGTCACTGCGAAAATGTGAATGGGAAAATCAATCGTGGTACATTCCCTGCAAGATGCAGGCTCCCTATGCCATGGGTTCATATGACACTTGCAAAATGCCAATTGAAAGATATCCCCATCAGGACTCTGCTCAAGAAGACCCTGTAAATATAAACACTCTGGAGGCACTTAAATATTAAAATCCACCCAGAGATCTCCAGACATTATTAGTATACTCCTTATAAATACATACAGAGCCCTCATTGCCTCTTGTAAATACTATCACATTGCTGGAAAGCCACTACAAGTACATACAGATCACAGGAAGCACCCCTAGAAATAGACACTGCCTGGAACACACATCACTGTGGTACAGAAACTGCACTGCACTGCGGCAGCCAGGGGGTGGTGGGGGGGGGGGTGCGGGGCTCCAGAGCTGGTAGTTAAAACTGCCCAACAACCCTGCCATCAAGGCCATACATACAGAATGGGGCCAGAAAAAGGCCAGCAATATCATGAAGCTTCTCATCCATGCTGCTCATGGACTGTTTGTCCCACTCCCATCAGGGAAGAGGCTACACAGCATCCTCACCAGGACCACTAGACTCAAAAACAGTTACTCCCCCCATTGTGCAACAAAAAGCCAGGAAAAGTTTGCTTAATGTTAGATAGATTGATCTCAGAGTAGGTTAAGGTTCAGCACAACATTGTGGATCAATGGACCTGTACTATGTTATGTTCTATGAATATTTTACATTGCTGGAGAGACTCTTCACTGTATTGCCACATCCCTGAGACACCTGCGCTTTGTCCGCACATTTGCAGAGTTCCTCCAAAGTATACTGACAATATTCCTGACACCCTCTTCTCTGCAGGCTGTCCCTGGTGTTGGATCTGGTGATACTGTGATCCGAAGATTCTTTGGAAGTTTAGAATGAGACACAGAACTGGGTGGTTACGGCCATTTTGTCAGGTGTTCATAACAAAGAATTAACAGTGACGGACTTGCTCTACTGTGAGGAAGGGGGAGAACAAGAAATAAACAAAGAAAGACAGAAAAGCCAAGAACAAAGAACAAAGAAGTCATGGTCATCTTACAAGCTAAACAGATAACAAGACATTCCATTGATAAGAGGTAACCTATGAAATATTGCATTCAGTGGAGTGACACAGCCTGTGGAGCCACTTCCAGAAAAATACAGAATCAGCTATACTACAATTACCGAAAATTTACTAAACCATGTACCATAATTACACATATATAGGTGATTAAAAATTATGAGCAACCACAAGAAAGTTAAACTGCAAGAGAAATAACAATTTTACACTCTAATCCAACATCCCCCTTTGATTCTAAACTAAATGCTTAGAATCATCACATCAGAAGACTCAGAGGCAGAAGAACTTGTGGAACTGAGCTGTGTAAGTCCTGAAACTCACAGATGCTCAGCTGGGTCTGTGAAGCTAATGACTATTTTACCAGTAGCAGATACACTCGATGGCAGTGTTAGTAACAGAGGTGATTCCGCTGTCTTTGCAGAGATGAAGTCCCTCCCTCATGCTGTGTGGCACTGCCACCGAGCTTCTTTGGATAGATTTAGTTCAGGAGTGGCAGCGAAGGAGTGGGCACAATCTGGAACAGCGGGTGATCAGCAACAGAACTGGAATCCAACCACAGTCTGTAATCCCAAAACAGCAGGTCTTTCCCTCAGCCAATATCTGCAAGCCAGGGGATTGACGAGGAGAGCAGGGGCACTTGCTGGAAGTAGGACCAGATGTAGTTTTACAAAATAGTAGCCAGTCTAATGAAGTGTCAACACAGGATGTGTTAAGCATCAAAAACAGCATGTAACAGTAGGACTAAGCAATCCTGTAAACAAGAGATCAGACCAAAGGTGTAGAGTCCTGTGGGGTCTTGTCATGAATGGTGGTGCACTTTAAATATCTAGTTCAAGTTCAGTCTATTGTACAAATGAAACAACATTCCTCTGGACCAGGGTGCACAACACAGTACATACAACTCACACACATAACACATAAAGTAACATTGCCACAAATAAATTAACAAATTAGATTCAGATTCAGTTTATTGTCATTTATAATAAATACAAATACAATGCAGTTAAAAAATGAGACAACGTTCTCCAGAATGATATCACGAAAAAGCACAAAACAGACCACACAGGAAAAACCACATAACGTTTGGTAATCCCCAATCCAGAGTCCGGAGAGGCTGCTGCATATCGATATCGTGCTACCGTCTTAGCACGTTCCCTGGAAAGGAACTACAAACCCATCAGACAAACCTAAAGCTACAAGACCTACACAAAGCCACATAGTTACATATAGTTATAGTTAACATATAGTTTCAACAGTGCAGACAATCCCATAATTGATAAAAGACTAACTGACAAAGACCACATAATTATAACACATAGTTTCAACAGTGCAAAGCAATACCATAATCTGATAAAGAGCAGTCCATGCACGGTTTAAAAGAGAGTCTCAAAGTCCCGACAGCCCATCATCTCACGCAGACGGTAGAAGGAAGAAAAACTCTTCCTGCCATGAACCTCCAGTGCCGCAGCTTGCCGATACAGCACTTTGGGAGCTCCGACCACAGCCAACTCCGAGTCTGTCCGAAATCTTCGAGCCTCCGACCAGCCCTCCGACACCGAGCACCGAGCACCATCTCTGCCGAGCGCTTCGACCCCGGCACTGGCCGCCAAGCAACAGGCAAAGCCGAGGATTCGGGGCCTTCCTCTCCGGAGATTTCTCCGATCGCACAGTAGCAGCGACAGCGAAACAGGTGTTTCAAAAGTTTCACCAGATGTTCCTCCGTGCTTCACACGTCCGTCTCCATCAAATCGGGATTGTACACGGCCCCTACTTACAGATAACAGATATTCATTCCTGGAGTGGCCACTGTGCACTGCATCACGCCGCCATCTTGAAGAAATACATATATATTGAACAAATAATTTATAAACAAATAAATATAAATTAACAAATAAATTTTATTCCAAGATGGCGGTGCGATGCAGCTTGCAGCGGCCACTCTGGAGCTGATTATCTGTTATTTGTGAAGTGGGGTGCTATGCGCAATCATAATCGATTGAAAACAGTGTGGGAGCACGGTGGAACATCGGGAAATCTCCAGGAAGACCTTCTTCATTGCTGCTGCTGCTGTGAGGTCCGGGACTCTGCTGGGAAGAACAAGCCCCTAGTCCTCGGGGTCGCGTTGCCGATGGCCGTTGGCGGGGCCGTCTTAATACGCTCGGGAGAGGATGGTGCTCGGAGAAGCTGTGCTGGAGGGGATGGTCGTCGGCTTGGAGGTTCGACGGACTCGGAGTCCGCTGCGGTCAGGTCGCTTTTGGTGTGTGCTGTGTCTGTGAGGCTGGTTTCGACGGAGCTTCCATTGTGTGCTGTGTCTGCGAGGATGAGTCAGGTGGCGCCTTGGAAGTCCATAGCAGGGGTATTCCCTTCTGCCACCAGCATGGGATGGCAAGTCTGTCAGGACCCTGGGGACTTGTGGAAACTGTGTGGTGATTTCTTTTGAACTTATAGTCCTTTAACATCTTTGGACTATTTTTACTGTGCCCATGGTCTGTTTTTCTTATCAATTATGCTACTGTTTGCACTGTTGTAACTATGTGGTTTTGTGCAGGTCTTGTAGCTTTAGTTTTTGGTCTTGTTTGTCTGGTGGATTTGGAGCTCCTTTCTGGGGAACTCACTAAGACGGTAGCGCGATATTAATATGCAGCAGCCTCTCTGGACTCTGGATTGGGGATTCCCAAACGTTATGTAGATTTTCTGGTGTAGTCTGTTTTGTCATATGCTTTTGTGATATCATTCTGGAGGAACGTTGTCTCATTTTTTAACTGCATTGCATTTGTGGTTTCTAAATGACAACAAACTGAATCTGAATCTGAATCTGAAATAATAAGGTGCATTTAAGAGACAAGTTAAAAAGGAAAGAGTATATGCTATTGGCAGTTTGTTCGTGATGAGACCTGGATGAAGGAAAGAGGTTCAGTAGTCCTATGGCCTGAGGGAAGAAGCTGTTTTCCATCCTAACAGTCCTTGTCCTGATGCTATGGTGACTCTTGCCTGATGATGTGGGGGGGTGGGGGGGGGGTGGAGATTGCTAGATGGATTTGAGGGATCATTGACAGTACTAAGGGTTCTGCGTACTCATAAATATCTCTGATGGGTGGAAGAGAGACCTTGATAATCCTCTCAGCAGTCCTCACAATCCTTTGTAGGGACTTACAGTCAGATTCCTGTACACACAGCTGGATGGGGCACCCTTGATTGTGCTTCTGTAAAAATTGGTTAAAATGGTGCGGGGGTGGGGAGAGGGGGAAGCCTCACTCGCCTCAATCTCCTCAGGAGGTGGAGACACTGTGATCAAAGAAGTGGTGCTGAGGGAGCAAGTGAGATCATCCAATATGTGCACTCCTAGAAACTTTGTGCTCCTAATATTCTCCACAGAGGATCCATTTATGTGCAGTGAGGCATCACCTTACACCTTCCTAGAGACCACGATCACTTCCTTGGTCTCGTGCACATTGAGATTCAAGTTGTGGTGCTCACACAGTTTCACCAGCTGCTCTGCCTCCTGTCTGACCGCCATCTTGTCATAGTCGTTGATGTGTCCAGTCACTGCTGTGTCATCCAATCCTACAAAAATACTCACCCACTTAGACTGCTGAGATCTCTGGCCACACAATGGGTTACAAACGTATCCTGGACGAGCCCCCAGACGTTGTGACTGTGAATGAAGTCACCAGGAATCTAGATTCAAGTACATTTATTATCAAAAAAATGTATAAATGGTACACCTTGTGATTTGTTTGCTTACAGGCAGCCACAAAACGTAAAAGGAGAAGAAAAAACACACACACAACATGCAAACAATAGAAGCAAACAACAGCGTTCTGAACCAGATTGAATCCTCAGATCTGCTCCCCAGAACAGCCGGAGTGAACCCAAGTCTTCTCATATTAGCCATCTCAGTTCATCATATTAGTGGTGAAACATGCCATGAAACTCACAGAGAGAACAGCCACCGGAGAGAGGAGCCACCAGGAGGCACTGAAGCTGGTGGATATAGATGTCTTTATTTAGCAAAACAAGGAGGCATCCTACTGGAGACACTCATAGAAGAGGCCTCCTGACCCAGTATTACACGACATTTTTTAATGTTAAAGATCAAAGGTAACAGCAGGACAATTCTATAGTTACAATGTATCCACAATACTTCTTTTGACTCACGTATAATTTTCAAACACCTAGATCATCACACCAACACTCCAGACACCCAAAATGAATGTTAATCACCACTGACTCTGGGCTGCATTCACACACATGCAAACACCTCACGTCAATTTGAGTGTTTCTTGGTTTGCAATCAAACCCAATCTGCAGCTCCAAGAACACCATTGTTCTGAGCTGTATTTTAAACTCAATTTACAATCCACATCCAGGATTGAAGCATGTTTGCTGTTGAAATTAATATTTGCTATATTCCCTAACTCTAGAATATACTCTAACAGTTGTTGATACGATCAACTACTGCTCTGTCATCAGCGATGATTTGGCTTGAATTGGAGCTAGCAGTGCCGTCCTGAGTCAGCAGCACGTACAGCAATGGCTGAGCACATAGCCCTGGGGGTGGGGGGTGCCGGTGCTCAGCGTGATGGAGCTAGAGATGTTCCTGCCAACACAGACTGAGAGTGGCCTTTCTGTCAAGAAGTTTTAGTACGACTTAAAGGGAAGAAGAAGGTTCAAACATCTTCAACAATTTCAGAGCCCAATACATCTGTGTCCAACACAAGGTCATAGCATCTGCAAACATCTGCAACCGGAAAATCAAGTCTATGATCCTTCTCAACCTTGTTCCATGTCCTTGCCATCACTGAATTCAATCCTCAATCAACTCAATTCATTCCTGGTTATGTGATACTAAGAAACAAATGAGAGTCCTGGAGGCAGGGTGTCTGACAGGATTGGACAGCATTTCACTCTGAAATGAATATTTGAATATTTGCACTGAAGTATTAGTGTCTAATCTAGCATTTCCAGTGCAATGATGACACTAATATTGAATTGGTAATGTGGGGAACTACCCAGCTCCTTCCTTAACAAGATGCAGGACAAATCTATGTGACTACTTACCATCTCTGAATCATTAGAGTGACTGAATGTGTTGTCAATAATGTTGGCACTTCCTCAATATTCACTGAGGCTCATTTTGGGGTGCAATAAGAACTCTTACTCCAAACCTTACTATAGCCTTGGTCCAAACTGCACACCACTCCTTTGCAGTCACACACTATCTAGACTTGGAAATTCATTGTGGTTCCTTGTGATTCCCTGTAACAGGGACCAGTCACTCTAACTGCTAAATTTAACCCTGTTACATAGAACTCATTTCACGGATCCAGCTTAACCTCTCGTGCCTTGGTACAACTGGGGGAGAGCACAGCTTTGAAGGGGTTGATTCACAGAATTTAACAAAAGCCCATTGAAAATTTTGTTCCAAATATAAGGATGTATAGTTAGAACATATGGCCAGCAAATATGCAACAGTTACAGTAACAACTCATCTAAGCAATGTTTGGCACAGGAAGCAGGCATTTAGACATGGCATTCATTACATACAAATAATCTTTTCCTTTATAAGAGGTTGAGATAATAGCATGTGAGCTCCATCCACTGAATCATTCACAGAATAATAGGACTGAGGCAAGATATGATGTCATGGCTTGTCAGGGGCTGGTGGTACTTTGACCAGTGAGGAAGAGACTGCTGTCAATGTCTTTGTGAGCTGCAGTTAGACTGACAACTAACTGGAAGATCAAAGGAGAAGCAGGTCTTTGTTACAGCTTTAACCGAGACCTGTACTATTTAAACTGATGGTGAATAGTGTAACCTACATTTGAAGGGGAGTGTGCATTTAATAGTAGTAGTAGTAGTAATAGTAACAATAACAATAATAATAATTAACTATTGCTGAGACTTCCAGAGTTGGAGACCTCTTCCTAGATACAGAAGGGTTCCTTGTGGCAATGCAGGGCCAGGTGGTTAACACAAAAAAAAATCAAAAATACATAATAAAAGACCAACAAATTCAAGGCAATAAAAGTACAAAATGCCAAAAGAAACCAGAAACAATCCAACACACCGCCACAGTTTCACTCAATCTGATTACTTACACAAGCACCATCAAGAGGCAAACATCATTCATCAAAAACACACATACAAAATGCTGGAGGAACTCAGCAAGCCAGGTAGCATCATTGGAAAAGAGTACAGTTGACATTTTGGGCTGTGACATCAACTGTACTCTTTTTCATAGATGCTGTCTGGCCTGCTGAGTTCCTCCAGCAGTTTGTGCGTGTTGCTTGGATTTCCAGCATCTGCAGATTCTCGCTTGTTTGTGATCATCCACCAAAACCTTGCTTTAAAGTAAAACTCATAAAAGACACCACACTAGTTTTAGGTCAGAGTCCAGCAAATTATATTATGACCGATCCATTACTACAGATAGGACAATCCATCATAAACATCTGGATATAATATTATAGGAGAAACAAACAAGAACAACTTACTCAATAGATGTAACCACTCCAAATGCACATAGCTTACAGAAATCAATAAGGGAAACACTCCAGAAATATGCTGAATTTGAATTAAAAAAGGAAATTGAAAGACAATGGAACGTGAACAGGATATACATTGTCCCAATAGTAATATCTACCACTGGTATCATCCTAAAGTCTCTTCACAGCAGCATTAAAAAATTAGGCCTGCACAGCAATATTTATGTAAATCTCCAGAAAGCCACAAAACTAAACTTGAATAGCCTGAGAGTTCATAGCAATTGAGAAACGAGTGTGCTTGCCTCTACCCTGCCTCAGGTTTCACCAGCTTGAGCTGAGAAAAAGTAAGAATAAAATAATAATAATAACATTTACAGAGCATGTTTCATACAAATGATGTAGTTCAAAGTACTTTACAATGGGATAAAATGCAAACTGAAAATAAAGGACAAAACGATGTTAATTAACAGCAAGGTTAAATAAATAGGTTTTGAGCTGGTGTTTAAAGGTGTCAACAGAGTCTGCAAGCCTTATAGTTTTTGGTATTGATTTGCACAGTTTAGGAGTGCAGTTTGAAAAAGCTGTCCTGCAAATTATCTTTTGAGGGAAATTGTTTAAGTTAAAGAGACTGGTGTAAGAAGAACTGAGAACTTGAGCAAGATCATAAAATGAAAGCAATTCTGTAATGTACTCTGGTCCCAGACCATCGAGAGCTTTAAAATCAATTTCAAAAGATACAGGAAGCCAATGCAGAGTAGTTAGGATGGGAGTGATGTGTTCCCTTCATCCTGGTTTTAGTTAAAAGTCCAGCAGTTACATTCTGAATGAGGTTAAGTTTGTCAATAGGTTGCTTTGGAAGACCAGATGGAAGATTTGTGAAAGCTAAAGCAAGGGAAATGTTATAAGCAGGAGTCACTTTGTGACAGAATTATTATTAATGCCTGTCTTTCAATGGGAAGGAAGGTCAGTTATTGATTGAACTTCTATTCATAAAGCACATCACTACCAGGTGCTCGGGAAATCCCTAAGCACTTACTGCTTGATGTGCTGTCACTGTGGTTAAGCGACTAAACAGAGTAGTCTTTTCAACATTCTGCAACAGCAAATGAGCAACTGTCATCTGTTCCCTTTCTAGAGTTGTACCTACAGGAGGAAGGTTGAATGGCACAGTCCCTACACTTTGGTGAAATACACAATGGGATATTTTATGTACACAGGTACAGGTAGCTCAACATCTCATTTGAAGAATAATACTTTCTACAATTCAGTTCTCTCCCACACTAAACTTGCCTGGCTAAATACTGGAACCTGGGCTGGAATCTCACCACATAACCTTTATAAAGGCATTTATGTTGATTAAGCCAAGGTACCAGTACAAAATAAGATTAATGAGAAACAGGAATTTGAGGAAGAGAAGAGAGAAAATGTAAAAAGTCTTCTCAGATGGGCTTGTACATTCTCTTCAGAAACAGAGACAATGTCTCAAAGTAGAAAGCCATGAGTATTTGTAGGTATGCAACTGAAAAAAGCAAAGCGGAGTTGGCTGAGGAAGTTACTGACAGCAATGTGAGCATAAGAGGAATCCGAGTGCAGGTGACGGAAATACAGTGGACGTTTCTTTATATCCTTAAATTAATAAGGTACTTTATAAGATGCTAATTAAGAGGATAAAGGGAAATTATGCGGGCAAGTGATCAGATGTTAACAGAAAACAGAGGTTGGCTATTAAATAGGAATCTGAGAAGTGGGTAGAAATATCTAATGAAGGAATTAGCTGAGCCGAGCAAACTTGCCATCAATGAGTGATCATGCTCTGATCCTACAGGTCCTCACTGAACTACAGTTGGTAAGGTCACAAAGGGGCTGGAAGGTTAGATTGCATGGGCGCCAGAGCCTGCAAAATAGATACATACATTAATAGTAGGATGCTGAGGGTGATGGTGTGGAAGCTGAGGTAAGACGAAGACAGTTGCAGTCAAGAGAGATCTTTCAAATGAGACTGCCAGAGATACCTCTGCTTGCTACAAACGGGATAGATGGTGACAGTGTGTGCTCAAGCCAAACAACTGAGACCTCTGTATTGAGACTCTTTCAGAAAGGCCTTCCTGAAATGTAAGGTCCCTTTCCACAACAGGGTGCTAGAGACAGATAAGATAACAGAAAAAGTGAAATGTATCCAACAATTAAGTCTCCATTGACTTTCCTAACTTCAAAATATCATCGACTGTCTGCTTGAAGCTTAGATTGACTTTATCACCTCTATTGTGAATGGTGATTGATCTGGCAAATTAGGAAATCAAACATACACAATTTACAAAAATCAATATCCGTAACTGTTAAGTCAATTCTGAATAAAAATAACAGTTTTCTGTTCACACTTCAGAACAGCGTGGATAACAGGGGCCCATGCTGTTCCTCTTGTGCACAAGTGAAATAAAAAGAATGCTTGAGTCATAATAATGCATGTGTTCTGGGCCCAGTTATTTTACTTTGTGGTAACTTCTACTTTGCAAAAAGACCACTCGACAACTTGATGGCCAAAAGAGCATCTTTATCGGGGATGGCAAATGATATTTACAATACAGAGGCTTCCCGGTACCTCGTGCAGCATGGGTGGAGGAACTATATACAATGCATACTGGGAGTAAAAAGAGCGGAAGTAAAGACCCCGCCAACCCCGGATCCCACCTCTTGCTACCAACAGCTTCCCGATTAGTATTAACTTACTTTTAATAATACTCACATTACAACACTTCTCCCCCTTTAAAATCCAACATTCCCCAAATATAGAAGAACTAGGAAATAAAAACAGTGGTATCATTAGCAACAGGTTACCAATACAAAAACACCTAAAAAAAAATGGCAAATTCAACATTCAATCTAACAACAAAAGAAACAATCCAATCAAAGATTCAGTCTGTCAGGAGGTTTGTGAGGGCGCTGCGATCTACGTATTACCCCCGGTGACCCAGCAGGCACCGCTGGTGAGGATGTTTTGGGTAGATCTAGTGTTGGGGACACGAGAGGGGTCTGTGTATCTGCGTGAGAATGTCCATCCTCTTCAGGGGACTCTGCCCCCTCTGCCTGTGTGTCTCCCTCTAGCAAAGTCACTGGTGGACATGCTTTCCTGGTATGCATTAAGCAGAAACATTGGATTAGAGAACAGGTAACCAGAAGACCTTGATGGTAAGGACTGATGAGCTGAACCTCAGATCTTTCCTGTTTGCCATCTTAAGTAACCAATATCATTATACGCTTTGGGTAATATGGACATCTATTAACTGCTTAAGTGCAGAAGTATCCCACGACACTAATGCTCCTAACGTTCTTCTTTGTCTTAGTTAGAATATGCATTGGTTACTAACAGGTTGTTGGATATGCTTTAGAAAGCATCTATGCATTTAGATGGTGGATTGCCAATGCATTTATGCCCCTGCATCGTAGTGAGTTAGATTCCATGTTTCACCGTGAGAAGTGTAGAGGGAGCACAGGACTTCCCTTCCATAAGAATACCTCTCGTCAATGCAACTATTTAGAGGGTTGGTATCAACTTGCTTACAACAATTGCATAACTCCTTCTCCCTCCACCCTCTCCAAAGCTGCTACGTGGAGATAGGGGTGAAGTATGTTACTGTAACCATCAAGGGATGGGACTAGACTTTGGTAACAGTACATGCATGTTTATACTATTGTTGATCCTCCAAATCCCGACAGGCCTATCACAGGCCACCAGGAGTGCCCCTTCTAAAACGGGATCTTGGCCTGAACTAAAGGCATGGTAGAGTTGTTTTCTGGCCTACATAGTGCCATATATGTATCCCTTGCCCACACTCTCTCTATCCCACTGAGTGGTGCCACCATCACAGAAACTGAGCCTTTCTGGGTGAAGCATCCCCATTCTGGGAACCTGCCATACTGGCTCATGAAAGCATTAACATGGCCTCAACACTGCTGGAGAAATTGATTACTAACACAGTTTTACTGCAACATGACACGAGCCAGGCTATCATTGACATTACTGGTGGAATGCTGGTAATCCACTCAGTGGCAGGAGATCTTCAGGTTGAGCGCCTGTAACGAGTGTTGTGATGTGCCATAGGAATAGGTGCTGGGCCCATTGTTGTTTGACGTTTGTATAAATGATTTGGATGACAATGCAGTGCATGGTTAGAGAGTCCGTAGATGATATTGAAATAGGTGATACCACAGACATTACAGAGGGATTTTTGATGATCTTGGTAAATGGGTTGGGGAACAGCAAATATCTTTCAAATCAAATAAGTGAGAGGTATTTCTTTTTGCGAAGTCAAACCAGGGTAGGGCTCTCACGTGACAGTAGGGGCCTGGGGAGTGTTGTAGAACAGAGGGACCTTGGACTATAAATTTCCTGAAAGTAACATCACGGGCAGAAAGAGTGGTGAAGAAAGCACACTACTCTTCATCAGCCAGGGCACTGAGGATGGGATTTCGAATGTTATTTTGCAGATGTGCAAAATGTTTCTGAGAATTGTGCACCCTTTTGGTTACTCCATTCCAGGAAGGATGTCGTTAAGCTGGAAAGAGTGCAAAGGTTTTCAAGACTGTTGCCAGGAATCGGGCGTCTGAGTTATTGGGAGACGTTTGTCAGGTTAGGACTTCATTCCTCGTGTGTAGGAGTGATATCATGAAGGTATATAAAATCATGAGCAGCTAGATATGGTATAGCGCAATGTACACAGTCTTCCTCCAAAGGAAATGGAATCAAAAACTTGAGGGTGTAGGCTTAAGGTGATAGCAATAGAATTTAAAAGGGTCTTGAGAGGCGACACCTTCATGCAGAGGGTATTCTGTATGTAAGACCATAAGATATTGGAGCAGATATAGACCACTCGGCCCATCGAGTCTGCTCTGCCATTCCATCATGTGGATTTATTATCCTTCTCAACCCCATTCTCCTGCCTTCTCCTCATAACCTTTGATGCCTTGACTTACCAAGAACCTATCAACTTCTGCTTCAACTATACTCAGTGACTTGGCCTCCACAGCCATCAATGGCAATGAATTCCACAGATTCACCACTCTCTGGCTGAAGAAATTCCTTCTCATCCCTGTTCTAAATGGATATCTATCAATTCTAAGGCTGTGCCCTCTGGTCCTGCACTCAAACACTGTAGGAAACAACTTCTCCATATCCACTCCGTATAGGCCTTCCAATATTTGCTAGGTTTCGGAGATCGCCCCTCATTCTTCTAAACAGCAGCAAATACAGTCCAGAGCCATCAAACGCTCCTCAAACATTAACCCTTTCATTCATGGTATCATTCTCATGAACCTCCTCTGGACCCTCTCCAATGCCAGCACATTTTTTCTTAGATAAGAGGCCCAAACCTGCTCACAATACTCCAAGTGTGGTCTGACCAATACATTATACAATGTCAGCTCTTATATTCTAGTCCTCTTGAAATGAATGCTAACATTGTACTTGCCTTCCTTAGCACTGATTCAACCTGCAAATTAACCTTTAGGGAATCTTGCACAAGATCTCCCAAGTCCCTTTACACCTCAGATTTTGAATTTACTTCCTGTTTAGAAAATAGTCTATGCCTTTATTCCTTTTACCGAAGTGCATGGCCATACACTTCCCTACACTATATTCCATCTGCCGCTTCTTTGCTCATTCTCTCAATATGTCCAACTCCTTCTGCAGTTTCTCTGCTTCCTTGACACTACCTGCTCCTCCACCTATCTTTGCATCATCTACAAACCTGGCCACAGAGCCATCAATTCCATCCAAACTGTTGACATATAACGTGAAAAGAAGCGGTCCCGTTACTGACCTCTGGGGAACATCACTAGTCACTAGCACCATCTAGAATAGACCTCCTTTATTCCCATCTTTGTCTCTTCTGAAAATACAAATAAACAACGTCCTCTGAGTCTCCTTTATCTGTCCTACTTGTTATTCCCATAAAGAATTCCAACAGACTGTCAGGCAAGATTTCCACTCTTATCAACCATGCTGACTTTGGCCTACTTGATCATGCACTTCCAAGTCATCCAAAATCTCATCCTTAACAGTGGACTCCAACATCTTCCCCACTACTGAAGTCAGGCTAACTGGCCTATTATCTCCTTTCTTCTGCCTCTCTCCCTTCTTAGAGAGTGGAGTGACATCTGTAATTTTCCAGTCAGTTCGGAACCATCCCAGAATCTACCGATTCTTAAAAGATCATTACTAATGCCTCCACAATCTCTATCTCTACAGCTATCTCTTTCAGAACCCTGGGGTGTAGTCCATCTGATCCAGGTAAATTATCTACCTTCAGACTTTTCAGCTTCCCTAGCTTCTCCTTAGTAACAGTAACTATGCTCGCTTCTGCTCTCTGACACTCTCAAATTTCTGGCAAACTGCTAGTGTCTTCCACAGTGAAGACTAATGCAAAATACTGATTAAGTTTGTCCATTTCATTGTCCCCATTCCTACCTCTCCAGTGTCATTTTCCAGCAGTCCAGCATCCACTCTCACCCTTCTTTTATTCTCTATAGAGTATACCTGAAAAAAAACCCTCAGGTATCCTGATTTATATTATTGGCTAGATAACTTTCATATTTCATCTTTTCTCTGCTAACAGTTTTATTAGACTTGTGTTGGTTTTTTAAAGGCTTCCCAATCCTCTAACTTCCAACTAATTTTTGCAATATTATATGCCCTCTCTTTTGCTTTTATGCAGCTTTGACTTTCTTTGTCAGCCATGGTGACCTCATCCCTCTATTAGAATGCTTATTTATCTTTGAGATGTATCTATCCTTCATCGTTCAAATTGTTCCTAGAAACTCCAGCACTTGCTGCTCTGCCACCCATCCCCCCTAGTGTTCCCTTCCAATCAACTTTGGTCAGCTCCTCTCTCATGCCTCTATAATTCCTGTTATTCCACTGTAATACTGATACATCTGACTCTGTCTTCTCCCGCTCAAATTGCAGGGTGAATTCTATCATATTCTGATTACTGCCACACATGGAGCAAGCTGCCAGAGGAACTGACTGAGGCTCAACAAGAACATTGAAAAGACATTTGACAGTTACTCAGAAAGAAAAGATTTAGAGGAATTTGGACCCATCATGGGCAAATGGGACATGGTGAAATGTGAATCTTTGGCAGAGCCAAAGAGCATGTTTCTGTGCTTTATTACCCTATAACACTGACTTTGTTCGATCAGCATTGACTCTGTGGTTGCTGTCAAGGCCACGAGGCAAACGTTTTGTGGGTTCTGATCCATTCCTTAGAATTAATGCAAATATCTGGAAAGGCTCCCAGTTTGATTTCTGTTCTAATTTAGTTAGCATTGTGTTTGGATCATCTCAAAAACCCTGCGGATGGAGAGAGAGAGGGACGTTTCCTTACTGTCAAGTGTTGTGGCTGTGATCAAAATCACCAGGGAGACACTAAAGCTTGCGATATAGAAGTCTTTATTCATTCCAACAAGCAGGCATTCTGGAGGTAAACTGGGTAAAGTCTCACAAACCCAAAAGTACATCACATTTTTACTTACTTACGATCAAAAGTAACGTGATTCAATATAATTTCAATAGTTACAAGGACATTGTTCACTTCAATATTTTGAGTTGACAATGTTTTCTTTGAATTTCATATCCACAGTGCGAGACACCTCAGGATGTTCAAACACATTTGTCACAAAGTAATTCACACAAATAGTCTAAAGGCAGAGAACAAGACACACAAAATTAACATTGTCAGGGCTGTCTCTGAGGACACAAATATCCTAAATACACACAAAAAACTATTGACTGCCTATGCTTGTGACTATGTTTGATATGATAATGATAACTCATTGCTGTCGTTTTGTCATCTGACATGTCTTTCTTCCCAATGAGTTAATATATCCCAGTTATTTCAATGTTTGCTTTCCTATTTGGGCCTTAGATGGGCTGATCTTAAATCCCTGGTGCTGTAATACTTCCAAAACATTCACTATTGCCCCCCAAGCTCTACTTCGCCATCTGAGGTGATTAGCAAATCATTTACATATTGTGGAATTACACTATGGTATGATGTCATCAAGCTTGTCCAAGCCAATAGTGAAAACCCTGAGGTGGTCTGGTCCATATATACAGTTGTCCCTTTAAGGTGAAAGCAAATCAGTCCTGAGCCTCAGGAGCTAATGCCGATCCCCAGAGTCTATTGGCAATGTCTAGAGTGGCTAATATTCTATGTGCTGGGGAGAGGCTACTGAGGATTGTGGCTGAGCTGGCCACAATGGGATGCCATCAGGGTGTAGTTATACTGAGTACAGTGTAACCTATTGTCAATCAGGATCGATCCAGCTTCTTTACTGGCCACATGGGTGAGCTGGTGATCGAAGAGATCTCCTTCATTATACCCTGTGGTTTCAATCCCTTTTCTATACTTCAAACAGCTACCGGTACGTCAGCCTTTGTGGGGTTTGTGCAGTTCCTCTTCTATTTTAATTGTGTCCTTTCTGACCTGCCCATTGTCTTGTTTTTGCCTGCCCCATACCCCAGGAACTGCTGACAGAGTAGCCCATACATACCTTTCTTGCTCCAATCCCTGTTTGTCAGGACCCAGAAATGAAGTGGGAGATGTACTTCCCCGATTTCAAGCACCTGAGGCTCACTCCTCTTTGCTTTGATTGTACCTCCCCCCACCCCCACCTGTAATATAAATAACATTTCCGGTTGTTGTTAAGGGTAGGTCAGTTATTGATACTGTGTCCACTAACAGATTGCATTGCCGGTGCCCTAACAGTGCTGTTGTGTACATATGTGGGTCACCATGCTGATAATGGGAGCCACCGCCAGCTATTTGTCTGACCTCAAAGCTGTCTTTACTAGTTCTATGATCTGGTCAGCAGTCAGATTGGAATGAGAGGGCTCTGTTGGGGTTGGGGATTTATGTTCTGTTGTGGTCTCTACCTGTCTTGCTTGGTGACTCTCAAAAACACAGGAGATTTTGCAGATGCTGGAAATCCAGAACAATACCCATGAAATGCTAGAGGAACCCAACAGGCCAGGCAGCATCTATGGCAATGAAGCAGTCATGCCTCCTTCTCCTGCTAGAACCGGGGAAATAGATTTCTTTTTCAATCTATTTCCCCGGACCGTGTTACCGTTGTGGAGTAGGTGGATCCCACAGTTATCACCAAATCTAAAGCCTCCTGGTGGGCTGAGCTGTGCCAATCCCTGAACGTTTTCTGGAAGACTGGGTCATCCTCCCTGGATTGCTCAGGCCTGAGTGTTCCTCATGGGCCCGGTATTTTTGCCCTGCATAGTTCATGGCAGGTTCATCATCTTCTCAATAACAGACGCTATCAGTCCCCAGCTACTCTCCTCCCAGTTGCTGCCCCACTTCATCCTTAAAGTTCTGATACCTCTCCTTATTACTGGCATTCTCATTAGTTGCCCTTGTTCCATAGTGCACCCCTGGGGCCATCTGTCCCACGTTTTTCTTGGGCATTTAGCTTTTACCAATATGTGTATGTCTTTAGGGTGCATCTGGTGAATTTTAATTGTTTCTTCTAACTAATGCCACGATTTTGCATTGCCACATGCAACTGTAAGTGAGGGGAGTTCAGATAGGGGGCTGTGCTTTTCCCCTGGGGTGAAGGGCTTGTGATGAGTGTGAGTGGCTGGCTGGGGCATTCGGGGTTCTGAGCCTGTCTCTATCGGCGCAGGCAGTTCTGGATATAACCCCTCCTGTTTGTGGGTGCTTTCCCACTTGTCAGATCCCTGGTCCAGTGCTTCCCAATTTACCTCAGCACCTTCCTCAGCAGTTATTCCCATGGCTGCTGTCCAGTGAGCACCCACCCGCTGGGCCTTGTCCCATTTACCTCTCAGTCTGCCCAGATCGCTGACTAATTCATTCTTGCTTTGCTTTAATTGTTCTGCCTGTTTTCACCACACCTCTCCCTTTGTAAATGTTCCGTTCTTTCAATCTGTCCATCTTTGCTTGTACACTATCTCGTTGTTCCCTGTATTCATCTTTTTCCTTCTGTAACACTGCTATTTGTCCACTATGTAATTAGGCTCTGTGTTTTCTCTTGCAAATATACATGGCATAGAATGACTGCTGCTTTATTTCCCTTCCTCTTTGCATGGCTTTTCCATCACCACCAAAGTTCCTCTGGGTTCCAGGCTTTAACTCACCCGCTCTTGTCCATTTCCTGTTCAACCTTTTCAAGTTCACTGTGAGTTTTCCCCTCTTCATAACTGAACCCCTGATGTTGCTCTATCACTTTTATGTAGAACACTTAATATTTCTGCACTATCACCTGTTTTAGGCATCAGTTCTCAGATTTTCCCCACACACCGGCAGACGCATACAAACAATTCCCTGATTAGCACACCATCTGGCATCCCAAAACTGGTAACTCTGTTTTGACAAACTACTCAGCACTGTCTGTTAGCTGGTCCCTTACACAAAATACAGAAACACACACGCACCTCTTTTATATCTACCAACTGATTTCTCTGTCATGTCCTTTGATACTATGTGATCCTGTTATCATTGAAGTCAACGGAGAGACACTGTATCTGGAGATGCTTAAGTCTTTTTTCATCACAACAATCAGACATTCCAGAGACAAACATGGTAGAGGCTCACAAACTCAAAAGTACATCACATTTATATACCCTTAAGATAAAAGGCAATTCAATCCAATTTCAATAGTTACAACGACGTTGTTCACTTCAATATTTTGGGTTGACAATGCTTCCTTTGAACTACATATCTACAATGGGAGACACCTCTCAGTGAGTGCAGCAGAGGTTTATGAGGATGTTGCTTGGATTGGGGAGCGTGCGTTATAAGAATAGGTTAAGTGAACTTGGCCTTTTCTCCTTGAAGTGACGGAGGATGAAAGGTGACCTGATAGCAGTGTATAAGACAATGAGAGGCATTGATCGTGTGGATAGACAGAGGCTTTTTCCCAGGGCTGAAATGGCTAACACAAAGGGGCATTGTTTTAAGGTGTTTGGAAGTAGGTACAGAGGAGATGCCAGGGGTAAGTTTATCACACAGAGTGTGGTGGGTGTGTGGAATGCACTGCCAGCGACAGTGGCGGAGGCAGATACAATGGGGTTTTTAAAGAGACTCTTAGATAGATACATGGAGCTTAGAAAAATAGGTTATGGGTGGCGTAATTATAAGCAGTTTCTAGAGTAGGTTACATTGTTGGCACAACATTGTGGGCCAAAGGGCCTGTAATGTGCTGTAGATTTCTATGTTCTATGTTGTATGAATGTTCAAGCATCTTTGTCACAAAGTAATTCACACAAATGGTGTAAAGGCTTCTACAGAAAGAGAACCAGACACGTAAAATTAATATTGTCAGGGTGGTCTCTGAGCACACAAATATCCTAAATAGATAAAAACTATTGACTATGTTTGATATGCTAATGACAACATCAGTCTGGTTTGCTAGCTTGAACTCACGTCACAATGGTGAAAATAACTTAGCCCATGTTGCCTGGGCTGATGGAGACCAACTAACACAGCTCTATTGTCTTACCATTTGGCTGATGCGTATACAAATATATCATGGTTACCATTTTGCAAATCATATCTCTTAGTCTATGGGCTTCCAATTTAACTTACTGCTTGTAATCCATAATTAAAACTGAAGGCTATTTCCTGTCTGAATCAACATCTGCCATATTCACACAACTCCAGAATACTCCCTAACATCAGGAACAACTCATGAAAAAGGGTAATGAAAATGCCCAGAGGGCCAGTTTGATGAAAGGTCATCAGCCTGAAGCAGAAGTGATTTCTTTCTGCACAGATGTCAACTCACCTGCTGAGGATTTTCAGCATTTTCTGGATTATTTTAGACTTATTAGATCTGCATGTTTTGGTTTTCCATCATCAGAATGGGATTTATCAAGATATGCCCTTTGATCATGGAGCCTAGTGATGGTAAGCGTTAACTGTGTTATTCCTGAGCATTGGGCCGAGATACTTAAACATGTTTTCTATCTATGGAACTAATTCCCAGAAAAGGAAGAAAAATTAAGATGGGTGTGTGGGAAGGGGAGAAGTCACTTAATTCTTAATGAGAGTATACGATTAGCACTCACAACTAGAGTAATCTTTTGGACCAACATTGCACAGTGTTGACCTTGGACTACTAAATAAATAGCAATGTCACACTATTGGCACAGCAAAGCAGCATTTTGAGATTTCTGCTAAGCTGCTTCATCCAATCTATTCAGATAATGTGCATTGTCAGTGCATTGATTACATGAACTCTGTTTCATTGGCTAACATCGATCTTTGGTTCTCATTAACAACAGATAGGACAATACTCCTGCATGCATCATTGCATTTTACTGACAAAATCCCTGAAAAATTAAGCCAAGAAATACAATAATTTAGCTCTGGCAAGGAAGGCAAATGGAACAAAGCCAACATTTTAAAAAATGGATTGTTCTGCACCAGGTCTGAAAGAAGTTAGAGTGAGGATGATGTGTAATAGTGTGGGGGAAAACTAGAGATTCAGACCAACTAACTAACGCAGCTATCTAGTACTTTCTTGGTGTATATGACTCATAAACTCTTCTTAGGCTTCTGGCTGGGTCCAGGTGTTGTCTAACTGATATTTTGATGTCAAACTCTGCCATCTTCATCAGGGATCATTTCTGGGCATGTCTAGTCTGGTGGTGTAAATAGTCAGCTTCTGCTGTCCATCCCTCTTGATTGGTTAGTCTTTAACCAATCAGGTTTCCACTATCCCACCTTGTTTAAAATCGTATTCCTTATCTTACTTAGAGCAAGACCTTCATCTTTGTTGAAATTCTTATTCTCTAGTCATCAGGCGGTCCCAAAAGCCATTGGCGCAGCGTTGTAGTTGTGTGCCATTGACATCAATCAGGAGGGACAGATGTCGGGGGCTGAGTATATATACTACCGGACTAGGCATCAACCCTAATGAGGATGGCAGAGTTGTCATCGAATGTTGGTTAAATAGTGACACCTGGACCCGGCTCGAAGCCCGAGAAGAGCTTATGTGTCATATACACTGGGATAGCACCAGGTAGCTGTGTTACTTAGCTGGTATGCATCTCTATTTTTGTATCAATTACCTGGTATATTGAGATCCTGCAAAAACTTGGCATTGATATTTTGAATACTAATTATGAGATATTCTTTCAAGAGTAGAACTAGGAGTCAACACCATATTCATTCATAACTGGAATCTGCATTTGGAACTAATGGATCAAAAGTCTTCCCTGTTGGCTATAACGAGCATACATGAAATGATACAGCCCAGGTTTAACCCATTATTGAAAGCAAGATGGCATAAAATGGACAACCACCTTTTGAACTGTCAACTTCCCTCAGTCCTCTTATGTTAAATGAAGAGGATTGGTGGACTGAGAAAAGTTGGGAAATTTAAAACCATTCTTGTCTTGACATAGTTCTTTCTTTTTCACTCAAGGCCAGTTAATCCAGACTCACATGATGAATTACTAATTACTTGAGGTCCATAAGGTGGCCAGAATCTAGGAAATAATACCCAGGTTGAGTCAGTGTCCCAGAAATAGAGTGAAAAATGGTCAATGAATATTTATTTTACTGAAAGAGTGAAGCTACTAAAATACTGTGCAGTGAATATTCAGCAGATTTAATGAAAGAGTTTTTCTTCTTCCCTGGGATGAGTAAGTCAAGAGCTAGAGGTCTGTAAGGGCACAAGGTGCAAATGGATGGGAACATGTTAAAACAGTTGAGAACCTCAAAGGGTCAAAGGTTCAGTTATTCAAAGTATACAACTCTGAAATTATTCTTCTCCAGATAGCCACAAAACCAGGAAATAAAAGAATGGCGGCACTGTAGGCAACCCCAAAATCCTCCATCCCCACACAAAAAAAACAACAAAAAATGGAACAGGCACATCGACCTCCCAAATACCCCTCCCCCGCACACAAAACAAGAAACATCTGGTGAAAAGCAAAGTCCATATCCAAAATGCAGAAAACCGGGGTGACATTCTCCAGGCACAGCGGCAGGCCTTTCCCTCTCCGATAGCAGAGCGATCACCCCGCGATCAAAAGGCAGTCTCCTCTCTCAGGCAGCAGAGTGATCCCCCAGCGATCAAAAGGAAGTCAGCCTGCACTCATCTTCTGCATTTGCCTCGATGTTTCAATCTCCCTTGTTGCTTTAATTGGTGAACAATGGAAGCGTTAATTGGCAAAATGGAGTCAAATCTTGCCTCGCGTCCTGTCCCGCAGCCTGCTCACCACGAGGTTTGTGCATGCTGCCTCTGCCTCCCAGGATCCTCAGAGACTGCAGAGCTCAGAAACACCCAAACGATCTCCAAACTGCAATTACAGGCTCCAACATTTCCTGTATCACATTCAAGATGAAAAATCAGGTGTAAAAGGCAAAAAAGATGTGAAATATATGGTATCATGATCTATCCAGAAGATGCTGACCAAAGGAACGTTGTACGGAGGTGCCACTTTCACTGGAAGTCCTTGAGAATCAATGCCTCAGATAAAAAATTAGACTGTAGCTGGTTTCTCAGAAAAGATTCCATACAGAGCCCCATTGATTTTCTAGAATTAAAACTGAATTGCTTAAATAGATTGAGAAACAAATCTCAGAACAGAGTGTTTATACAGCCATATAGTGTTTAGACAAATAGAATAAGTGTCTGCCCTGAGGGGAGGTTGAATCTTGACCTCTGGTACTGTCTGTGTGGAGTTTGCAAGATTTCCCTGATGACTGCATAAGGCTGCTCTAATTTAGGCCCAATTCTAGAACAGAATGAATGGGTCAGTAGATTATGTTCTACGTTAACGGGCTGCTGTAAGTTGCTGCTGCTGTACAGGTGAATGGTTCAATCTAGAGGGAATTGATAAGGTATAGGAAGTAAAATAAGGGATTAATGTGGAATAGGAGTAACTGGGTGCTTTATGGATGGTGCAGATTTGGGGGATAAATTTCCTGTTTTCATGCCGACTCAAAGAAAACATTTTGTAGATGCTGTCAGAAGCCTGGCCAAACCTTGCCAAACAACAATATATGTGTGAAAGTGACCATTTAGAGGAATTTATTCTGTTTAAAGTAACAGGAGAACTGAAGCCACCGATTTGTTAATGAACTCTGTGCAGTAGAATATAAACAATGACTTAAATAATGAAAATGGCCAGCTGACTGATGAGTTGAACACTGGAATTCCAGTAACGGTATCTCTTCAGCTCAGAATGTTGATGTAAAACTCTTCAGAATCTATAGGGATCACAGGTAACATGGGCTTGGCAAACTGTCACATTAGTTCTTCTTGAAGAGGATGTCCGAACTCACAAACTGCACAGAATATGAAACTAGTTGCCCTAAATTTGGAAAATTCCACTCACATAAGCTACAGAACTATTTTTCTGAGCTTGAAGCACTTAATAGACCAGGTAGAGGGCTGGACCTTGCTATCAGCCCAGGGCTAGACCTTGCTTTTGCAATCCTTCACTTCAATGCACATACGCAGGTAAGCACTGACTGACAGAAATGGAGAACCCCGCTCTTTTCCTCAGGTATCAATAAGATTGAAAGAATATATTGAAATTTTACAAGGATTTTGCTGGGACTTGAGGACCTGAGCTACAGGGAAAGGTTAAATAGGTTAGTACTCTACTTTCTGGAGCACAGGAGAATGAATGGAGTTGATTAATGTATATAAAATTATGAGGGGTATAGTTTGGGTAAATACAAACAGACTTTTTCCACTGAGGTTGAGTGAGAGGTTATGGGTTAAGGGTGAAAGGTGAAATGTTTAAGGAAAACTTGAGGGGAAACCTTTTGAGTCAGAGGATGTGAGAGTGTGGAATGAGTTACTGGCAGAAGTGGTGGAAGCGTGCCCAATTTCAACATTTAAGAGAAGTTTGGATAGGCACATGGATGGGAGGGGTTTGGAAGGTTATAGTCCAGTTGCAGGTAAGCTTGACTAAGCAGGATAATAGTTTGCAAAGAGTAGACCTGCTTCTGTGCTGTAGTGCTATGATCTAATCTGTCATATACCTACAGAGGAAAAATTCTGAACAGGTTCAAAGTCTACTCTATTGGAGGAGACTCTGTGGGAAGCTGGTCAGCATTTATTGGTAATAAGTTTATTATTGTCACATGTATTGAAATGCGTACCCACAGAGAACTCCATATTCCCTAAGCAGCTGCAGAAATGCTATACTTTGTAAGATGTATAAAGACTGTGTGAAAGAGTAGACATGAGCAATAAACATTGTTTATTGCGGGCTTGTTTCTCAGCATCTGGAACATAGGGCACGAGACAGAGCCGGTTGGTGCACCTTGGTTAAACTTGCTTACAGCAGCTTAGAAGATAGGTGACACATGGACCCGGCGAACTCCCCACAGAAGAGGAAAGCAGCAGCAACAACCATGCCTATGGAATCAGGACAATTCCCTTCTCCCCACTACGAGTGTCTGTGCTGTTTGAGAATTGGCCTCGGCAGTGACCTCGATCGCATCAGATGAGCTACACAAGCATAACCATCAGTGTCGAAACTGATGATCAACCATCACTGAGATGCAGAGAGAAACTTTGTTTTGCATGCCTAAGAGACAGACCAGTTCAAAATATATGTATATGGAAGTACACAAAGGGAAAATCAGTAACAGCGTGTAGAATATAGTGTCACAGTTGCCATTACAGAGAAAGTGCAGTGCAGATAGACAAATAAGGAGCAAGGGCTACAAGGAGGTTGACTGAGAGGTCAAGAGTTCATCTCTGACCAAACCAAGTTTGTCTATTTAAACCTAATGCATTCTTTGGGTGGGTTGTGAGGGTTTAGGGGAATAAGACAGAAAGAGTTGTATTTCCAAATCTTAACATTCTACACTGTGATGAGCACAAAATCACCAAAAAGAGGAAATTTTCCTAAATATGATTGATTGTCCCTGCAGCACCATCCAAGAAAAAAGGGAAAGCTATGCATTTACGAGCAGCCTTCATGTCCTTTTTAGAATACCTGAGAGTGTGGCTCGTACAGTAATGCACCCATCACTTTTGTAGTACAGAAAATGCAGCAGACAACCGGACCACAACAAGCATGCACAAACAGCAGCGTGATATCAACCAAGTCTTTTGTTTTAATAGCACAGAAAAGGCATCAGTGTTGGCCTCGATATTAAGGCAGTACCTCTGTTCCTTGAGAATTGTGTCATGGGATCTTAATGTCCGTTGGAAACAGACATCAATTTAACATTTCATGGAAGCAGAGCAAAATCAGTATTGTATTTGAGCTTCAAACTAGATTTTTGAGATTAAATCTCTGGATGAATCTGACTGATGGATTAAAGACCCTAACTCATGGATGTAGTGCTTCTGTCTTATTTGTAAACATTTGCACCACACAACTTCATTAAAACCCCCATGTGCTCATATTTTCATTTTTGGCATTTTATGCCCAGTGTCCCATCTGATAAAGGCAAGTGCTGACTTCACCACCTTGTCTGATCTGAGTTGCCACTTTTTTAGAACTAAAGTACATCGTTTTAGTTCATGGTGTAGGAAGTAACATTTTTACAGGAAGCAAAGAATAGGCAAAAAATGGATTTCTATTTGCTTGGTAAGGTGTAACAAGGTTGTGTGTCACCCTATCACAAGCTTCCAGGATCCTAACTGTTGCAATCAAATTTACTCTTATTTCTCTAAACTCCAGCAAACAAAAGCCTAGACTCACAAAGCAACCTGCCATTCCTGATACTCCTTTCTGGAATTGCTTCAGACACATCAATGTCTTTTCTTAAATTGGGAAATCAATACAGAATTGCACACAGTGCCTCACCAATATCCTAAATAATTGAGGCATAGACCCTGATGAAGGGTCTCAGCCTGAAATGTGAACTTTTTATTCCCCTCCATCAATGCTGCCTGACTAGCTGAGTTCCTCCAGCATTTTGTGTGTGTTGCTCAAGATTTCCAGTATCTGCAAAATCTTTTGTGCCCCTGACTTTTGTGCTCATTTCTCTGGCGATAAATGATAGCATTCTGTCAGCTTTCAACTGGAATCTGAAATCTTGACAATTTATAGAATTGATTTGCATGAAGGTATTGATGTCATGGTAGCTAACTTTGCTGATGACATAAAGACATAAATTGTGAAGAAAACTTAAGGAGGCTACAACGGAAAATGCGAGTGAGTAAAGATCTATCAAAGGGAGCATAATGCGGTGAAAAGTGAAATTGGCCATTTTGTCAGAAAGGTTAAAAGTTAGCTGCATTTCCTAAAGGATGAGAGATTGCTGAGCTCTGAGATGCAGAGGAATTACAGTCTCCTAGTGCATGATTCACAAAAGGTTAGCAAGACCATAAGAGATTAGAGAAGAATTAGTTCATTCAGCCCATCAAGCCTGCTCTGCCACTCCATCATGGCTGATCCATTTCTCATCTCAACCCCATTCTCCAATCTTCCCCCTGTAGCCTTTTATGCCCTGACTAATCAAGAACATATCAACCATCTGCTTTAAATACACCCAATGACCCTTCCTTCGCAGCAGCCTGCATATAAAGCAGGTGTATCAAATAAGTAGGAATGATCATAGAAAGCTTTTTGCTTATTGCTAATGGAATTAAATATGAAAGTGGAGAGGTTATACTTTTTAATATAGGGCGTTCAAAAACCAGTAGAGTATAATTGTGGGCCGAAGGGCCTGTACTGTGCTGTACTATTCTATGTTCTATGTTTTACATAGGGCACAGCACCTGCAGTATATCTTTTAGGAACAGAAACAGAATCAGTTTTATTATTCATTATTATCACTGACTTACATGACGTGACCTTCTTTGTTTTGTGGCAATAGTACAATGCAAAGACATAAAATAGTGGAAAAAAAAGAATAACAAGTTAATGCTCATGGGTTCATGGACCACTTAGAAATCTGGGTTTAGGTCATTAACACTTAGTAAATGGCTTCAGCCACCAGTCTTCAGTTGCTTGGCAATGCATTTCCTAAAAGCTGTGAATACCGGAAAACCAGTCCAGATGCTGCTGGTGAGAAGGTGTGAGGTTTGCATGCAGTTTCCAAGACAGCATTAGCTATACTTTGTAAATATGGATTGTCCTTCATGTTAAGCATGTAAGATACCAAATAAATGTATTGTGGATTAAGTTTGGAACAATGGATTCTTGAATATCAGGCCAGAGGCTGCTTGCCTGGTGGGATGGATGTAATCGGGATGTGTGAATGTTGTATGTAGCTTCAAAAGAAAGCATTGTCTATACTTTGTAAATATGGAATTGTGTGTGTAGCAAATAAATATCGAGCCCCACGTTGGGCAGCAGACCTTTCCACCAAGAGGGTGTCCTTATGCCTGCTGTACCTTGTTTTATCAAATAAAGAAGCTGCTTTGTATCTACCAGTAACTCTCTCTCTGGTGACTTCATTCATGCAACAACACTAATGCAGAGGGGAAGAAGGTGTCTCTGAATTATTGAATCCGAGTCTTGAAGTTCCTGTAACTTCTCCCCGATGGTAGTAATGAGAAAAGGGCATGGCCTGGATGGTGAGAGTCCTTAATGACGGACGCCACCTTCTTGATTCACTGTCTCAGTGGTGGGAAGGACATCTTTACCTATCATTTAAATATAAATTTAAATACACATACATTGAAATATAAATTTAAATATTTTGATATACAGTTAAACTCCTATTTAATGATATACACTCAGTGGCCACCTTATTACGTACACCTGTACACCTGCTCGTTAATGTAAACATCTAATCAGCCAATCGTATGGCAGCAACTCAATGCATAAAATCACTCTGACATGGTCAAGAGCTTCAGCTGCAGGTGTCCCAGCATTTCGGTTCCAATTCCCATTCCCGTTCTGACATGTTGGTCCATGGCCTCCTCTTGTGCCACGATGAGGCCACCCTCAGGGTGGAGGAGCAATACCTTATATTCCATCTCAATAGCTTCCAACCTGATGGCATGAATATTGATTTTTCCTCTCAGTAAAAAACAATATCTCTCCCTCTTCCCTCTTCTTTTGCCCACCCTGACCCCTTATCTCTTACCACCTGCCTCAGTGCCCCTCTTTCTTCCCTTTCTCCTATGGTCCACTCTCTTCTCCTATCAGACTCCTTCATCTCCAGCCCTTTACCTTTTTACCTTTCCTACCCACCTGGCTTCACCTATCACCCTCGAGCTATCCTTCTTTCCCTTCCCCACATTTTTACTCTAGCATCTTCCCTCTTCCTCTCCGGTCCTGAAGAAGGATTTCAGCATGAAATGTCAACTGTTCGTTCATTTCCATGGACACTGCCTGACCTGCTGAGTTCCTTCAGTATTTTGTGTGTTGCTATGTATTTCCAGCATCTGCAGAATTTATTGTTTTTAAGAGGTTCATTTGTTGTTTACACCAAATATCAGAATGGAGAAAAAATATGACCTAAATGACTTTAACTGTGGAATGATTGTTGGTGCCAGACAGGGTGATTTGGATATCTCCAAAACTGCTGATTTCCTGGGATTTTCAGACCAACAGTTTCTAGAGTTTACAGAAAACGGTGTGAAAAACAAAAAAACATTCAGTGAGTGACAGACCTGTGGCCAAAAATGCTTTGTAAATGAGAAAGGTCAGACTGGTTCAAGCTGACAGGAAGGTGCCAGTAATTCAAATAACCAGGTGTTGCAGCAGGGGTGTGCAGAAGAGCATCTCTGAACGCACAACAGGTTGAACCTTGAAGTGGATGGGCTGCAGCAGCAGAAGACCATGAACATACAATTAGTGGCCACTTGATTAGGTACAGGAGATACCTTATAAAGCAGCCCTGAGTGTATGTTAACATGTTGGAAACAGCTCCGGCAAGATGTACTGGACTGATATCTTGAATAGGAAGATTGTTTTAAGAGGAAAGTTTGGACCGACTAGGTTTAGAAGAGTGAAAGCTCATTTAAAATACTCTGGGTTTTGATGGGCAGATGGGGAAAGAATTCTCCATTTTGTGTGAGAATCTAGAATTTGAAGTCAATGTTTAAAAATCAGATTTTGCCTGTTTAAGACAGAGATAAGATGACTTTTTTCAGCCATTGCAACATTTTTCCTCAGAGATCATTGGAAACATAATCATTCTTACAAATGTTTATGCCAACAGAAATTTAGCAATAATACATTTGAAGCATTCATTTAATCATTTATATTGAAATAATTAATTTCTTGTTAAACAAGAAGGCGAAAGGTTACTGAGATAGGTGGGCATACAGAGTCAAGGTTACTTGTAGCTTGGCTGTGATCTTATTGAGGGCAGAGAAGACTCCAAGGGCAGAATGTTTTACTCTTGCTCCATATGAGTTTGTTTCTATTTAGTCTACATTGAATATGTGCATCTTATTAATTTCTATAGGGAGTACCACTAGACTCTTATAGTTTATGAAGTATTGATGCGAACTTCACTGCTGGTGAAAACAATGGCTACTTGACTAATTGCTGGCTCTCATTGAATAAATGAGAGAGCAAAAACAGCAACATAATGAATAATGAATTCATTATTTCCCATAATTCTTCACCTTCCTCCTAGCCCATTTCCCTCCAGCCTATTACTTCCCATTTCTCTACTTTATCCCTCCCCCACTTCTTATCCCCCCTCGACCATCCCATGTTACTTCACTCCTGATGAAGGGTTTCGGCCCGAAACGTCGTTATTACCTCTTCCCATAGATGCTGTCTGACTGCTGAGTTCTGCCAGCATTTTGTGTTTTTTATTTTTCCTGTACGTAATACTTCGATTTATGAAGACCAATGTGCCAAAAACTTTCTTTACGATCCTATCTACCTGTGACGCCACTTTCAATGGATTATGGGCCTGTATTCCCACATCTCTTTATTCTACCAATCTCCTCAGTGCCCTACTGTTCACTGTGTAAGACCTACCCTGGTTAGTTCTACCAAAGTGCAACACTTCACACTTGTCTGCATTAAATTCCATCTGCCATTTTTTAGCCCATTTTTCCAGCTGATATTGATCCCTCTGCAAGTCACAATAGCCTTTCTTGCTGTCCAGTACACCCCAAATCTTGGTGTCATCTGCAAATTTGATGATCCAGTTGACCACATTATCATCTAGACCATTGATACAGATGACAAAAAGCAGCAGACCCAGCACTGATCCCTGCAGCACAACGCTAGTCACAGGCCTCCAGTCAGAGAGGCAACCATCAACTACCACTCTCTGGCTTCTCCCATAAAGCCAATGTCTAATCCAATTTACTACCTCCTCTTAAATGTTGAGTGACTTAACCTTCTTGACCAACCTCCCATGCAGGACCTTGTCAAATGCCTTGCTAAAATCCATGTGGACAACATCCACCGCCTTGCCTTCATCCACTTTCCCTGTAACTTTCTTGAAAAACTCTGAGACTGGTTAGACATGACCTACCAAATGCGAAGCCATACTGACTATCCTTAATCAGTCCATGTTTATCTAAATACTTATATATCCAGTCCCTTAGAATGCCTTCCACTAACTTTCTAACTGACATCAGACTCTCTGGCCTATAATTTCCTGGTTTATGTTTGGAGCCTTTTTTAAACAGCAGAACACATTGGCTACCTTCCAATGCTCCGGTACCTCTCCTGTTGCTAAGGATGATTTCAATATCTCTGCATTTGCCTCCCATAGGGTCCAAGGGAACACCTTGTTGGGCCCTGGGGATTTATCCACCCTAATTTGCCTCAGGATAGCAAACACCTCATCCTCTGTAATTTGTACAGGGTCCATGAAGTTGATGCTGCTTTGCCTCACTTCTATGGGCTCCGTGTCTGTCTCATAAGTAAAAACAGATGCAAAAATTTATTTAGAATCTCTCCCATCTGTTTTGGCTCCACACATGGATTACCATTCTGGTCTTCCAGAGGGCCAATTTTGTCCCTTGCAGTCCTTTTGCATTCAATTGTGCTGAATGGTAGAGCACTCTGGCTCCTAATTTCTATATTTCATTGTATGCTTTATAGCAAACAATAGTGCAAATTCTGGACCTCAACACACACATATTTAAAGAGGAATCTCCTTGGGAAAAAAATCCAATTAACTCCATTGGTTTCCGAATATTCTCTATTGGCAGCTGTTTAGCACAAGTTATAGCTGAGCAGATGTATGATCTGATTTAAGTGCTGGTTCAGTTTGCATGTCAGCATTAAAGTAAAAGGACAGGTTTAGTTTGATCACCATCACCTAGAATGTAGTGCATAGTATAGTCTGCCCACTTCATTATAAATCTAGTTGAAACTCATTTAATTACTTGTGGAAGATCTGTTTGCTTCAAAGCAGTGTTTGCACCCATCCAAAGTTTTGCAATTTTATCACTTAAATTTAACATTCAGTTGAACAATATGCACTTTGAAATTAACGTCTGATATCTGGTCCTGGCAGACGAGTGCAGCTGTTACCTTCACAACCAAGGGTAGAAACATTTTTGGGCCCTCTGCTGAGATACCAGCAGTGAAATAGCATTATCCTTGTGCCATCAAGATTGACATTGAGAGGACCACTGGAGAATTGGGGTGGGAAGGAGACATTGGAAGATTGTTGGCATGGTGTAGGTGATGATAAGCCATCAGAGCATTCATGTCTTAAGTGGTTAAGGTGAGGAGATAGGCAGAAGAATGGGGAGGGGTGTGGTTCATGGCCTTGGATGAATCACAAGGTGGGGCCCTGGTGAATTGGTGAATTTGGGTTTCATGGAATCAGGAGGGAAGGTAAAACATGTGAAAGTTATGGTCAGTGGTATGGGGTGGATCAAAGTTACATAGTAAACCTACAATTTTGTGGCTTAGGATAATGTCATATTACCTATGAACAATGTAAAAACCAATTCACATTTACAAACATGACTTACACTAAGAAATATGTGGTTAAATGTATGGTGTTATAACCCTTCACCCTGGGAAAAGCATATTTTAAAATTCTGATGGAACACAGACAGATTTCTAGGCTAGTACAGATATTAATTTTGCACAATACATGATACAAGTTTCATCTTCATGAAAAATAAATACTTTCTGCATTTAATTATTCCCAAATTCATTGGGAAGTTTTCAGCAGTGCTCATAAAAAGCACTGTAACTTTAGTAATTAAAATAGCTTTCAGTCTTCAAAAGTAAATAGAGACTGGGAATCAATTCGATGCAGATTGTGAATATGCCAGATACTTTATTAAAGCTGATCTGCTTTGTGCTTCTCCTTGACTCTTTGCCAGTGCAAATTTCAGTAAGTCAATGCTTGCCTATCACCTTTGCTATCTCCCATTCTTCTAAATTATTTTGGCTGGGCAAATCATTATTCTGCAGTTTGCAACAATTATTCACTAATGATTCAAACTATACTGTTGATGCAATTGATCTCAAAATTAAAGAGGCCTTTTCATAAAGATTCGAAGGGTATAGCAGTGAAGGGAAAAGGATAATTGATTGAGTTATAATGTGAAGGTTGGTGTTGTTGTGGACAGTGTGGAGGGCTGTTAGAGGTTACAGCGGGACATTGATAGGATGCAAAACTGGGCTGAGAAGTGGCAGATGGAGTTCAGCCTAGTTAAGTGTGAAACAGTTCATTTTGGTAGGTCAAATATGATGGTAGAATATAGTATTAATGGTAAGACTCTTGACAGTGTGGAGGATCAGAAGGATCTTGGGGTTCAAGTCCTTAGGACACTCAAAGCTGCTACGCAGGTTGACTCTGTGGTTAAGAAGGCATATCGTGCACTGGTCTTCATCAATCGTGGGATTGAGTTTAAAAGCCGAGAGGTAATGTTGCAGCTATAGAGGACCCTGGTCAGACCGCACTTGGAGTACTGTGCACAATTCTGGTCCCTCCCTACAGGAAGGATGTGGAAACCATGGAAAGGGTGCAGAAGAGATTTACAAGGATGTTGTCTGGATTGGGGAGCATGCCTTTTGAGAATAGGTTGAGTTAACTCGGCCTTTTCCCCTCGGAGAGACGGAGGATGAGAGGTGACCTGATAGAGGTGTATAAGATAATGGGGGGCATTGATTGAGTGGATAGTCAGAGGCTTTTCCCCAGGGTTGAAATGGCTAGCATGAGAGGGCACAGTTTTAAGGTGCTTGGAAGTAGGCACAGAGGAGATGTCAGGGGTAAGTTTTTTTACGCAGAGAGTGGTGAGTGCGTGGAATGAGCTGCTGGTGCCAGTGATAGAGGCAGATACGATAGGGTCTCTTAAGAGACTCCTGGACAGGTACATGGAGCTTAGAAAAAGAGGGCTATGGGTACCCTAGGTAATTTCTAAGATAGGGACATGTTTGGCACAGCTTTCTGGGCTGAAGGGCATGTGTTGTACTGTAGGTTTTCTATGTTGCTATGAATAATTATGAAGCCCTTTTTTGTCAATGTTTCTGGGGAAAGCTGATTAGGTCCAAAGTCAATTTAGGTATCCAGATGATATCCAAACTAGGTACGAGGATGAGCTTTCCAAAAAGAGCATGTTGAAGGAGTCTTGCCTGCCAGGCCACCCTATTGGGAGTTTGCACTTCACTACTCATAACTTACCAGCTGCCTTTCTTCATTTGTACAACTCGCAGTGAAGGCTTCCAAAGAGTAAATTTTTTTCGTAGGTCTACTCCGTGAATTAATCATTCTCTCCCCTGAGTTCTTACTAGTCTTTTTGTGTGTTATGCAACATATATGTAGTAGACCAAAGAACAAATGCAGATATAAATGTAATAATCATTATTCTTCAAGCTAAACTACATTTCACATATTGTGCATCTTCCCTTACTCCGCAAGGGACTGATAGTGATTTATCACACTAATACCAAGCTAGTCAGTTACTGAACTGACGCATTCAATTTTTCAGTCTAACTGATGTGACCTTTATTTGCTGTACTTAATTTAGTTACTCTTCTATTGAACAGGGAGATGTGAAGCAGGCTAAACCACCAAGAGTACTATGTGATGTATAGCAATGAAAATAATTGGCCCAGCTGGAAATAAACCGGAAGTGTATGTGATTATCTCTGTCGCTTGAAGAGAAAATAGCAATAAAGTGTTCTCAAATGGTTTTGTCAGTTTGCCACCACCTTTTTGTAGTTTTGTTTGACTCCAAGAGTGGAAGGCATTGCTGTGATAAAGTGCACCCGGATCTGCTTGGAGTAAATGTAAGTGGAAGGAGCACAACCCTAGGAATCGTGAAGGAGCATCTGTATAATTTCATCTGCATGAGCCTCTCACAAAATTCCTGAGTGCAATGATGCTCAGAAAATGTATCAGTGTCGCTCTTAGATCCAGAAGGATAACTAACTTTATAACTTTAGGAAAGCTTACCAAGATTCAATGCACATTGAATCCAACCTATTCAATATTAGCAATTTAATATTAAGTCTGTAGAGAGCAAGATAGGCACATGGTACAATTCTTAAAGAAATATACAACCAATATTACATAAGTTACATTCATTACCTCTTCAGTATAAAACTCATATCTACAAATCACTCTTCAATCTGCATTTGCTTTATTTTGGCAGAAAATCTGCTTGATAGCTGAGTTGAAGGATTATCCATTTAAACTCTCTTGTTCCATTCTTGCAAAATCTGGAATTTTGGCATTTGTGTCATTGCTTCCTGACATATTTTGTGCTGGTCTGGTGTGGGCTTCATCCTCACTGTTTGAACCTCTTAATGGTGGCAAGTGTCTGGCCCCTCTGTGGTAGCAGTGTGCCCAGTTTCATTTGGCTCCTAGCAAATGTTGTGCATCCTTATCATTCCCTTGTGTTGGACTGCACTATGTCCAAGTAAAGGAATGAGGTGTTTTTCTGATACTAAGTTGCATATCATCTCTTGATCCTTTAGACTTATCAGTTGGAGAACGGTTTCAAGCAGGTTTCCCTGCTGTCTTGTTCATGAGCAGTGCATGACTTGGTTTCAATTGCATCAGTTTGAAATTGCCTAGGGACAAAACTACATATTGTTCCTGAGCCAAGCTGAAATGTCACTGCTTACATGTATACCAATCTCTTGATATAGGTAGATCCAACATTACAAGTCTGGCTTTGAATTAGATTCAGAGTTTTGCTTATCTAAATTCACTTCTCTTGAACAATGTTTATAATCACCCAGCACCCAATCTCTCAGCTTGCCACCCAGATGTCCCTGAAAGTATGAAGAATTACGAGAGGGCGGTTGGGATATGTGGAGCTACCATTACCTGCAGGCAAGCTGAATTCCATTAAAGGAATATCAACAGATTCTCCCTGCTCTTGGTTGCACAAACAGAACCAGTCAACGATATATATACATACACACACACACACACACACACACATATATGTGTGTATATATAAATATATATATTATATATACACACATATAAAAGAATTTCACTTTTGTCTATTCCTATTTATCATGTTGAGCTGGCTAAATGCATAATATTAAGTTTTCACTGCACTGTCTTCATTCTTCAGAGAGGCTACTTACGTGGATATCCAATGGTTTGGGCATCTTATCACAAACAAGAGTAAATCTGCAATTGCTGGAAATCCAAGCAACACACACAAAATGCTGAACATCTTGGCCCGAACTGTCGACTGGACTCTTTTCCATAGATGTTGCCTCACCTGTTGAGTTCCTCCCAGCATTTTATGTGTGTTGGTTAGTTTGCGCATCTTTATTTGGTCCATGGTGTATAATCTCATTGGAATCATACACCTTGATGTATGCTCATGAAATCCCTATGCTACCTTAATGGCAAGGGATCTGTCCTGCACTCATTGTTTGGATTCAAGGATCAAAATAAATAAATAAAGTGTCTTATTCAGTAAAGGAGCAACATGGGGAGAAAGGGAGCTCATTTTTCAGTATACTTACCAGCAGGCAGATAACTAATGTAGATCAATTGGTGACTACCAATGTAGCAGTATATACATTGAGGGGCATAGGCAATATATAACAATTCATTCAATATTGCCTGGACCACACGTGTAAAATTATCTTACTGGTAACTTTCTAGATGACCTATGACTGGGAAAATGTTTGGAGTAAGCTCTTGATCCGGCAACAGTATGGTGCTGGATGTCTAGCAAACACCTTACACAGCCCGCTTTTGCAGTTTGCTTCAACATGCCTCAGGAATGGCAGGAGATAGATGATGAAGTTATTGTGTTGGCAAGAACCTTCTTGCAAATTGGACCTCGGGAGATAGCCCTTAAGGCTCGGAAGCAGGTTTACTATCACGGACAAATGTCATGAAATTTGATGTTTTATGACATAAAAAAGACTGTAACTTACAACAAAAAAATAAATAAAGAGGAATAGCGAGGTAGGTGTCATTGGTTCATGGATCATTCAGAAATCCGAAAGTGGAGTGGAAGAGCTTGTTCCTAAAATGTTCAACATGCTTCTTCATGCCCCTGTATTTCCTTCCTGAAGGCAGTTATGAGAAGGGGGCATATTCCAGATGGTGAGGGTCCTTAATGATGGGCACCACCTTCTTGGGGAATCAGCCTTTGAAAATGTCCTTGATGGTGGGGAGGCCTGTGCCCACGACAGAGTTGGCTGAGCCTAGAATCCTTGGCAGCCTCTTTTAACGCTGTGAATCCGAGTCTCCATACCAGGTGGTGATGCAACCTGTCACAATGCTTTCGGTGGTACACGGTGCACAGTACTAAAATGCAACCAGCAGTCCTTCAACTACTGGGCAGCATAGGCGAGGAATGGCTGCATATCACAGTGATGGGGTGGCAGCATTTACCCCAGCAGTCAGAAGAAGCTGTACGGGCTGCAGAAAAACAGTGCGTGCACTTGGCATGTGCTAAGGGAACACATTGCAGGAAGTTATCCCGAAGGTGTTTGTAAGGGTGTGAGTGCTCTCACCACAGAGGAGCCACGTGCCTCCGAGGTGTAAATGGAAAAGCTACATTTATTAACAGTGAAAGGTGTCCCACTTTGCCAGCACAGCTTTACTTGACTTCTCAAGACAACAACGTGAGTAACAACATGTCAATTGTGGCATATCTCAGCAGGGACAGACTGCACGGATCCTGGGGGGAGTTTTATGAAGGGGGTGATGAGTCTGACTGTGCGAGCGGCACAATGTGCACTTGCCAATGTGACTTGTTAGTCATGCTGAGAGTCCATCAGATGTCTTTTTCCAGCTGCTCACTTATTTATGATCCAACGAACATAGGTCCATTTCTCTTTTTCCATGTTTCCTTCATGGACTTGAAATGACTTTATTTTGAGAGTAAACGTACGAAAACCACCTGGGGTTCTGGTGATTGAGATCCCAGTCTGGGTCATTGGTTTGGTGGAAAGCAGACAAGGTCTAGTATTATTTATTATGATCATTTTGTATTATTAAAAGCTGTGAGTAAACAATGGCAAGAAGTGTTTAGAATTGGAATTGGGTTATTACGCTTTCATGTACTGAAGTACACTGTAAAGTTTGTCTTGAATACTGTTCACACAGATCACAGTGCATTCAGGTAGTACACGCTAAAACAATAAGAGAGTGCAGAGCAGCATCAACCACTACTGAGAAAGTGCAGCACAAATGAACAATAAGGTGCAAGGTTCTAACAAGTCAGATTGTGAGGTCAAGAGTCTATCTGATCTTACTAGGGAAGTGTTTAGATGTCCTATGACCGTGGTTTTGAGTCTGCCCTGTGCCTGGTGGTATGCATTTTGTCTCTCCTCTCTGGTGGGAGAGGGGAGAAGAGAGAAAAGTCATTGTGGGTGGGATCTTGGACAATGCTGGTTACTGTACTGAGGCAGTGAGAAGCACAGACAGAGTCCATGGAGGGAAAGATGGTTTTCTGTGGTGAGCTGAGCAGTTTCTTCACTGCTGAATCATCACTGGCGCACCTCAGGGGTGTGTGCTTAGCCCACTGCTCTACTCTCTCTACGTTCATGACTGCTTCGCTAGGCTCAGTTCAAATTTTAGATGGTGATGAGAGGGTGTACTGGAGAGAGATATATCAATATCATTAACACCAAAGAATTTATTGTGGACTTCAGAAAGGGTAAGATGGGCCAACACAGCCCAGTCCTCATAGAGGGACCGGAAGTGGAAAGAGTGAGCTGTCAATATCTCTGAAGATCTATTTTGGTCCCAACATGTCGATACAGCTACAAAGAAGGCATGGCAGTGGCTATATTTCATGAGAAGGTTTGGTATGTCAGAAAAAACACAAAAATTTCTACAGATGTACCGTGGAGAGCATTCTAACTGGCTGCATCACCATCCGGTATGGAGGGGAGGCTAGTGTGCTGCCGCACAGGGTCAAAGTAAGTTGCGGTGAGTTGCAAACCTAGTCAGCTCCATCATGAGCACTCGTCTCCATAGTATCCAGGAGTGATGCCTCAAAAAGGCAACGTTCATTATTAAGGACCCTTTTCACCCAGGTCATGCCTTGTTCTGATTGCTACTGTTAGGAAGGAGGTACTGAAGCCTGAAGGCACACACTCAATGATTCAGAAACAGCTTCTTCCCCTCTGCTATCTGGTTTCTGAAAGGACATTGAACCCATGAACACTACCACATTACTCTTTAATTTCTATTTTTGCACTACTTATTTAATATAATTGTTATATATATATATTGCACACATACTGTAATTCATGGGTTTTTTCCTTTTTTATTAATATATATTGCACTGTCCTGCTGCCGCCAGGTTAACAAATTTCATGCCATATGCTCCTGATTCTGAATCTGATTCTTGTGGTCATGGGCAGAGTGGTTACCATATACCGAGTGTGACGTAGCCAGATCGGATGCTTTCTCTGGTGCATCACTAACAATTGGTAAAGGTCAATGGGGACATGTCAAATTTCTTTAGCCTCACAAGGAAATAGAAACCACCCTTCCCTTTCTTCCATGGTCTTCTGCCCTCTCCTATCTGATTCCCCCTTCTCCAGAAATTTATTTTTTTCACCAATCAATTTCCTAGCTCTTTACTTCACCCTTCCCCCTCTCCCAATTTCACCTATCACCTACTACCTATCTTTCTCCCCTTCCCCCACCTTCTCACTCTGACTTCTAATCTCTCTTTTTTCCAGTCCTGATGAAGGGTCTCGTCCTGAAACACTGACGGTTTCCTCTTTTCCATAGATGCTGCCTGGCCTGCTGAGTTCCTCCAGCATTTTGTGCGTGAAGCATTGGCAAGCTTTCTTGGTCGTGGACTGGGACAGGCTATTGATGTTCATCCTTCGCAACCTGAAGCTCCTAACCCTCTCAACCTTATTACCAAATCTGGGGCATCACACCACCACTGACATCACAGCAGGATGAGCACCAGGAAAGAAGTACATTAAAAGTACTTGAACTATTTATTTTGGTACTTTCAACGTAAGTGAGATTTTAATGGTGAAATGATTGCTGCTGGTTGAAAATAGTCTTATAAATAGTTGCAAGGTTTAAATTCTTAATATTCTTAAATACTTAAAGAAAAGGTTTTCTGGAATGTTAACTGGATTAAAGGGTATAAGAAGAGTTTAGACAGCCTTGGATTGATTTCTCTGGAGCTGCGGGGATTAGTCTAATTTGACATCATGTTTAGCACAAAGATGAAGGGCTGAAGGATTTCTGTGCTGTACTGCTCGAAGGGCCCCTGTGATGTACTGCTCAATGTTTTATGTTTTTAAAAACAGTGACATACTTCAAAATAATTTGAATGTGATCCAGTAAATTGCTCTTTAATTTTGTTCTTTCTTTAACGAAGGTTACTGAACAGCAACAATGTCCTTTCCCTTCAGATGGGGAGCATTGATACTCTCAATCCTCAAGATATTTATAACCATCTGTTTATTCATATCCTTTAATGATTTATCAGGACAACAAGGTGCCCTCGCCACCCTGTCTTTGTCAATACTCAAGTTAAGAATAGACTTGGTGCTTACAAGGGTGACAGTGAGAGTGAAAACATTTTGTTACAAAAGAAGAAATAAAGCTTCCTACAAACAACTTGAAGGAGATGAGGCACTTATATTGACATTTGCATAATTAAAAACAGATTGAAGATATTTACTAAAAGAAGCAGGGTGCTTAAATTTTATTGTTTGTAAATGAAATAATGGAAAACAGCCTCTGACAGTAACAGGCAATGTTAATGGTAATTGGCATAGCCTGTTTGTTTTTGTGTAGTGATGGACTCACATCAATTTCTGAACAGTGGTGGTTTCCCAACAAAAACATTTGAAGAGCTGTAATTGGTGTTATCCATTCTGCAGCTCAATACTAAATGCGTCCAACAATTGACCTGACAAGCATTGACGACATTCTGTTAATTATGCTCAGGATTTCAGACTATGATCAGATGTTAATATCAGGTAGATCAATACAGCAATTACTTTAATCAGGGTCACCTAGGAATTTGAATGAAGGCATCAATCCATTCACACAATGTCATTAAAAGGTTGCCTAGCCTTATTTGGTATTGTTAAATGTTACCAGGTCAATTGACAATCTCATTCATAGCACCAGGAGAATACCGATACAAAGGACATAAATTACTAATAGAACAACAAATCAGCTGTTAGGCAGTGAATCAATTATGTTAATATAAGATTAAAGATGTTCCTGATGAAAGTAAAATTTGAGACAAGAAATTCATGGGCACTCAACTCTTCTTACTGGTTCTGTTTTCTCTGTGGAGACTCACAAACAGTGCGACTGCGTGATTTAAAATGCACTTTCCTTTAAACTTATTAATTACTGCCTCACATCAAATGCATTCACAAACATGGTCCATTCAGCCACACTGTGCGGTCAAATGCACCTTTTCAATCCCACTGTACAAATATTCCCACTCACTGCCATTATCCAGCAAGCATAGCCATTCGGCCTCATTAAACAGTCGTCCAAATCCCCCCCCCCCCCCACTTCAGTTCAATTGAACAATCACTCATCAGTCACCATCAAAAACACACCACTCACAAATGAACTTAACACGTTTATTTGAGACCCTGACAACAAAATGCCTAATTTTAGAATTTCATTCAATTTTCAATGTCAAGGTCTGATGTTTGCTGATATGAGCGGACAAAAGCCATCAGCTATTGTTTTAAGACAAGACTGGATAATTTATTTTTCCTTTCAGTTTGATTTTTGTGCTTGCGTCCCCTGAAGTTGTTCAGTCCCGATCAGGTACATTGCTGCAACTGTTTCCTTGCCTTAACTTGCTGACAGTTTTGACGTCTGAAGTTAGCAGTGAGTCTCATGTAGAATAGGTGGGTAGGGGAACAGGTGTGGAAGATACCCATTGAGCTTTGGAATCTGGACATGCAAGGAGCACAGCACTGCAAAGGGGCACTTTGGCCCACGGCCTCTGTGCTTACTGTGCTGCCTGCATTAGGCCCCATACCTCTATGTCGTTCCTATCATAGAACCATAGAACATTACAGCACAGAAACAGGCCTTTTGGCCCTTCTTGGCTGTGCCAAACCATTTTTCTGCTTAGTCCCACTGACCTGTACCTGGACCATATCCCTCCATACACCTCTCATCCATGCACTTGTCCCAGTTTTTCTTAAATGTTAAAAGTGAGCCCGCATTTACCACTTCATCTGGCAGCTCATTCCACACTCCCACTACTCTCTGTGTGAAGGAGCTCCCCCTAATGATCCCTTTAAACTTTTCCCCCTTCATCCTTAACCCATGTCCTCTGGTTTTTTTTCTCCCCTAGCCTCAGTGCAAAAAGCCTGCTTGCATTCACTCTATCTATACCCATCATAATTTTATATACCTCTATCAAGTCTCCCCTCATTCTTCTACGCTCCAGGGAATAAAGTCCTAACCTATTCAACCTTTCTCTGTAACTCAGTTTCTCAGGTCCCAGCAACATCCTTGTAAACCTTCTCTGCACTCTTTCAACCTTATTAATATCCTTCCTGTAATTCAGTGACCAAAACTGCACACAATACTCCAAATTCAGCCTCAACAATGTCTTATACAACCTCACCATAACATTCCAACTCTTATACTCAATACTTTGATTTATAAAGGCCAATGTGCCAAAGGCTCTTTTTATGACCCTACCTATCTGGACGCCACTTTTAGGGAATTATGTATCTGTATTCCCAGATCCCTCTGTTCTACTGCACTAGTCAGTGTCCTACCATTTACCAGTGTCCTATCCAATTATCCGTCTAAACATTTTAAGCCTTTAAATATATTTTCCAAGTAGTAGGAACTAAATAAGGAGCAGATGTGAGAAATTATTCTTTCATTCTTCCCGGGACCCCCAGAACAACTGAAGTCGCTCCTGATGTCCCAACATTTTAACACACCAGGAATTTAGACGGAGCCCCCCGGTCAACAAGAATGGTTCCAACAGTGGAGATGTCCATGAGGCAGTCAGTAATAGGTTATTTTTTTTCTGCAGACAGAAGCTGGAGGTGTTTCAGGAGCATGCATGTCCTTTGAATTTAAAATAAGTCTGCCAGGGTTCTACTGCACGAATTGGTGAAACAAAACTGCATTAGAAAGTAAAATGTTCGGTTAAGGGTGATATAAAATTATCCTCACAAGGGTTAAGTTGTATTTACTGCCTAGAGTAAGTATTAAATTATTTATGGCTTCTGTGTAAAACAGTGATTGCTCATAAATCATAAAAAGACAAACAGACTGCATATCTATCAGTCAGCATCCAGGAGATGACCAGAGCACCCGGCATGAAATCACATGTAAAGAAGATCCATTGTTTTGTCAGAACGGTTGACACATGGAGACTACGGGGAAATAGTTAGATTTGCATAGTTCTGTTTTGAAACCAAGTTGTAGCAGGAGTTACCCAGAATGGAGGGACCTCATTTAGAAGATGAGATTTTGATCTGAGGTCAAGCAAATAAAAAGGACAGGATGCCTGGAAGACCAATAGTCTTTGCTCAGCTTCTGCCACCAAACATCAGATTACCTAAATCTTCATTGACCTTTTTTCCTGTGCGCTCTTGTTTTGATTAAAATGCCTGCTGGGCTTGACCACACACACACTTCACTGTCACTTGAGAAGCCTTGTTCAAAGTTCTGCGGGTATGGATGTTAGAGTGATTTTGGGGTTTAGGACATATACATTTAGTAATGGACTTTGGCCACCAATCTTTGCATCTGAATATGTATTGTGGATTTAATTTGGAGTGCAGCTCTGAACAATGGGTTCCTGAAAGCCGTGAATCCCAGACCAGACAATGCTGATTAAAATTCATTTGGATGCCTGTGGTGTTGATGTGAATCAGGAGGTGTGAAGGTTTTATGTAGTTTCAAAGAAAGCATTGTCCATACATTGCAAATATGGAGTTGTCCTTTACTGGTTGGCACATAAAGTATCGAACCCCATATTGGGCCAGTAGACCTTTCCACTGAAAGCGTCTCCATATGATGCCTGCTGTACCTTGTTTTGTCGAATAAAAAGCTGCTTTGTATCTACCAGTAATTTTCTCCAGTGATTTCATTCACACAACACCAATAGACATATTCAGCTTAAGTTTTATTCTTGTAATTGGAGCGAGTCTTGGACAAAATATTGTGTTCAGTATTGAGTTCTGAATTGCAGGTTCATAGGAGTCAAAAGCATGTATGGGCTGTCAACTGTCAACAGGATTTCAAGATGTGGTGAAGGTAGTGAGAGTTGGGGTTCAGTTTGGAAATCAGATTACCTGAATGTACTAAGTTACTGAATAGGAACAAAACACATTAAATAGCAGCATCCAGAAAGATGTTAAATTTCTGGTTGGACTGGAAGGAAATGAAGAAACAGGGACAAAGAACCAGAGTGAGGGAAGTTCACATGATCAGTTGCAAGTCAGGATACATGAGACCACAGATGAGATGGTTTTATCTCTGACTGTGAAATATCCCACTGAGAGCCAACCAGAGAACAGAACAAGCCATGAGAATGTATTGGGAAGGAACAATCTGATGAATTGCAAAATCACGAACAAACAAAGACTCTGATAATTAGGGAGCCAGTGGCTGAAGTAAAAATGAATGGTGCCAACAGGAATTTGAAGGAGTTAAAGAAATATGTACTTCTATGGATAACAATTAGACTTATAGCCATATTATTGGCAATAAAGGACTAAGCCTTTGTAAGGTATGCAAAGAAATGTACAAATGTTGCCTTATGAGATAACTGAAAGCAGTGACCCTGGAGACCAACCACTGAAAAGGAAGCCCTGGAATTAGAGGGTATTACCTTTGTGGCCATTGTCCTCAATAATAAGTGTACCACTTCAGATATTATTTGTGGGGGTGGGGAATAACCAACCAGGGGGAAGCTGCATCAACCTGATCTCTGGCAATGATTCTGTCAATGAGCTAATTTGGCAGTGGACTGGGAACTAGAGTGATAGGCTGAAGATGGGACTTTTGGTATACAACTAGATGCAGTGCGTGGTGAGAGACTGTGAGGAAGGACAGACAGATGAATGGGGAAAAATTGGGATGAGTTGTAGTATCATAGGGGGGACAAAATTGAAAAGGGTGATGAATACAGGACTGAATGTGTTATATTTGAACGCACACAGTATACGGAAAAAGTAAATCTTGTAGTGCATTTAGAGATTGGCGCATATGAGGTGAGCATCACTGAGTCATGGCTGAAAGAGGATCATGGTTGGGAGCTTAGCATCCAAAGATACGCATTGTATTGAAAGGATAGGCAGGGAGGCAGAGGTGGTGGGGTGGCAGGGAGAATTACAGGAACCTGAGAGAGGAGCTGGCCAAAGTTGATTGGAAGGGGACACTAACAGAGATGATGACAGAATAGCAATAGCTGGAGTTTCTGGGAGCAATTTTGAAAGTGCAGGAAAGATGCATTCCAAAGATGAAGAAGTAACCTAAAGGGAGGACAAGGCAACTGTGTCAAATCAAAGATAGCACAAAAGCAAACGAGAGGACATATAATATAGCAAACAATAGTGGGAAGCTAGAGGATTAGGGAGCTTTTAAAAACTAACAGAATGCAACTAAAAAAAAAACAATAAAGAGAAAATACATGAAATATGAAGGTAAGCTAGCCAATAATTTAAAAAAGTGTTTTTCAGATACATAATGAATAAAGTAGAGACAAAAGTGGACAATGGACCTCTGGAAAATGAAACTGGAGAGGTGATAATGGGGTACAAAGAAATGGCGGACAAGTTTAATAAGTATTTTGTGTCAGTATGCCAGATATTTGAGTGAGTCAGGGGGCAAAAGTGAGTATCAGTCCTATTACTAGGGAAGGTGCTTGGGAATCTGAAAAGTCTGAAAGTAGATAAACCACCCAGATGGACTGCACACCAGGTTCTGAAAGAGATAGTTCAAGACATTGAGGCGGCATTGATAATGATCTTTCAAGAAACACTAGATCCTGTAATGATATCAGAGGACTGGAAAATTGCAAATGTCACTCCATTTTTTAAGAAAGGAGAAAGGCTGAAGAAAGGAAATTACAGGCCAGTTAGCCTGACTTCAGTGGTTAGAAAGCTGTTGGAGTCTACATTTAAAGTGAACTTTCAGGGTACTTGGGGGCCACATGACAAAATAGGCCAAAGTCTGCATGGTTTCTTTCAGGGCAAACCTTGCTTGAAACATCTGTTGGAATTATTTGAGGAAGTAACAGGCAGTATTGACAAATGAGTCAGTGGATGTTGTTTATTTGGATTTTCAGAAGGCTTTTGACAAGGTGCTGCACATGAGGCTGCTTAATTGATTCACTTATGGTTATTATTCTATAGATTTTTTGAGTATGCCCACAAGAAAATGAATATATGTAAGTTGATAATAAAATTACCTTGAAGTGTGAACCTTAAGAAGATAAGAACTCATAGTAACTCATTGTATTGCAGGAGAGAAACTAGCATGGATAGAAGATTGGCTGATTGCCAGAAGGAAAAGAGTGGGAAGAAAGGAGGCCTTTTCTGGTTGGCTGCATGTTACTAGTGTAACCCTTTGGTTCCATCGGCTGTGTAAGTCTAGGGAAGATACTCTATGGGCCTGCCAAGTGTGGGAGATTGAAGTGCAAGCTCCCCAAATCCCCTGGTTTGTGTAGATGCTGTGTGATTTGTTACCCCGTTAGAAGTAAGTACCACCAAATAGCAGGCAGTACACACATACAATTAAAAGATTTAGCTTTATAATTCTTAATTTGACTGAAGGGTTAGTAAAGAGAAAGCAAAAAGAGAAAAGGACCCATTTTAATGAAACAGTCTAATGTGCACGTCGGAGCTCACAGTTTCCCCCTCGCTGATCCTCCTTCAGCCTCTCTGGGCTTCATCGAATTATGGCCCCACTCCAGGTTGACTCCTTTGATCTCTTCTTTCCAGGGTCTTCCCTCTCAAAAGCCCCAAGCCCAACCTTAGTGCCCCTCACCAGAGAAACCTGCCCTGAATCCGTTCATCCCCATTGGATGGCACACATTTCTCCTATCTCTTATCTTCAACAGTAACCCAAACAAGCAGCTCACACAGAGAACAGAAAACATAACAGAGAGAAAATATGAACCAAGTGAACCAGGGCATTACACTAGTGTGCCACGGGGTCGATGTTGGGACCACTTCTTTTCACGTTGTATGTCAATGATTTGGATGGCAGAATTGATGGTTTTCAGGCCTAGTTTGTGGACAATATGAAGATAGGCAGAGAGAGGGGCAGGTGGCATTGATGAAGCAGGCTGTCTGCAGAAAGACTTGGACAGATTAGGAGAATGGGCAACGGAATGGCAAATGGAATATAGTGTAGGGAAGGGTATGTTTATGCACTCTGTTAGAAGGAATAGAAACATGGATTATTTTCTAAATGGGGAGGAAATTCAAACTCAATGATGTAAAGGGACTTGGGAGTCCTAGTGCAGGATTCCCTAAAGGTTAGCTGCAAATGCAATGTTAACATTCATTTGCAGAGGACTAAAGTACAAATGCAAGGATGTAATGTTGAGGCTTGATAAGGCATTGGTCAAACTGCACTTGGAGTATTGTGAGCAGTTTTGGGCCCCTTATCTGAGAAACAATATGCTTGCTTTGAAAGAGTTCCAGAGGAGGTTCACAAGACTGATCCCAGGAATGAAAGGGTTAATATATGGGGAGCATTTGATGGCTTTGGGCCTGTGCTTTGCTGGAATTTAGATGAATGAGGGAGAATCCCTTTGAAACCTATTGAATATTGAAGGCTTAGATAGAGTGGATAGGGAGAGGATGTTTCCTATATTGGGGGAGTCTAAGACCAGAGGGCATTACCTGAGAATGGAGGGACTTCCATTTAGAAAAGAAATAAGGAAAAATTAATTTTGCCAGAGGGTGGTGAAGTCATCAAATTCATTGCCACAGAAGGTTGTGCAGGCCAGTTACAGGGTATATTTAAAGTGGAGGTTGATAGGTTCTTGATTAATCAGGGCATCTATGTTTACAGGGAGAAGGCAGGAGAATAGGATTGAGAGGGATAGTAAATCATTCATGATGGAATTGTGAAGCATATTCAATGGACCAAATGGCCAATTCTGCTCCAATGTCTTATGGTCTTAACTTGCCAAGTTCGAACCTCAGACAGGTTTATCAAGAGTCATTAATATCTAAGTTTAGGTAGTGGGAATGGAGATTATGAAAAGTATGAAGTGATACACTTTAGAAGATCGGACTTGAAGGCAGAGTGCAAGTTTACTGTACCTTGGGTTTTGGCACTATACCTAAGAAAGAATGTGCTGACATTGGAGATGGTCCAGAGGAGGTTCACAAGAATAACCCTGGGAATGAAAGGGTTAACGCATGAATAGTGTTTGATCATTCTGTACCTGTATTCACCGGAGTTCAAAAGAATGAGGGGGTTCTCCTTGAAACCTACCAAGTATTGAAAGGCCTAGATAGGGTGGATGTGGAGAGGATGTTTCCAATAGTGGGTGAGTCTAGGATTAGAGGGCACACTCTCAGAATAGAAGGACGTCCCTTTAGAACAGAGCAAAAGTGCAATTTCTTTAGCCAGAGATGGTGAATCTGTGGAATTCATTGCCACAGATGGCTGTGGAGGCCACGTCATTAGGTCTGCTTAAAGCAGGGGTTGATAGTTTCTTGATTAGTAATGGTGTTAAAAGTTATGGGTAGAAAGCAAAACAATGGGGTTGAGATGGAAAATGAGTCAGCCATGATTGAATGACAGAGCAGAATGTTTGGCTGAATGGCTGAATTCTGCTCCTATGTCTTACAGTCTTAATGACAGGATCTTGGAGTCCACGTCCATAGATCCCTCAAAGTTGCCATGCCATTTGATAGGGTGGCTATGAAGGTGTATGGTGTGTGTAGGTTTCATTAGTTAGGGGATTGAGTTCAGGAACCACAAGGTAATACTGCAGATCTATAAATCGCTGCTGATTAGACCACACTTGCTGTTAGAGTGACTTTTGGGTTTAGGTCATTTAAATTTAGCAAATGACCTTGGCTAAATTTTCTGTTCCTTGATAATGTATTGTGGATTTAATTTGGAACAATACATTTCCTAAAAGCTGTGAATCCCAGTCCACAGATGATGTGAGATGGATGTGAACCAGAAGGTGTGAAGTTTGTTTGTAGTTTCAAAAGAAAGCATTGTCTATACTTTGTAAATATGGAATTGTCCTTTGTGTTTAGCAAATAAATATCGAACCCCATGTTGATCCAGTAGACCTTTCCACCAAAAGCATCTCGGTATGATGCCTGCTGTACCTTGTTTTGTCAAATAAAGAAGCTGCTTTGTATCTACCAGTAACTCTCTCTCCGGTGATTTCATTCATGCAACAACACTTGGAGTATTGTGTTCAGTTCTGGTCACTTCATTATAGGAAGGATGTGGAAGTTTTAAAGAGGTTGTAGAGGAGATTTACCTGGATGCTGTCTAGATTATGTCTTACAAGAAAAGGTTGAGGTAGCTTGTGTTTTATTTCTTTGGAGTAAAGGAAGAAATGAATTGAATTGACTTTATTTCTTACATCCTTCACATACATGAGGAGTAAAAATCTTTATCTTACATCTCTGTCTAAATGTGCAATGTGCAATGTGCAATGTGTAATCACAGTAATTTATAATAAATAGAACAGTCAATGTAACATAGAAATACACTCAAATCAGTGTGAGTTCATCAGTCTGATGGCCTGGTGGAAGAAGCTGTCCCGGAGCCTGTTGCTCCTGACTTTTATGCTGCGGTACCGTTTCCCGGATGGTAGCAGCTGGAATAGATTGTGGTTGGGGTGACTCAGGACCCCAATGATCCTATGGGCCTTTTTTGCACATCTGTCTTGGTAAATGACCTGAATCATGGGAAGTTCACAACTACAGATACACTGGGCTATTCGCACCACTCTCTGCAGAATCCTGCGATTTTGGGAGGTACAGTTCCCATACCAGGCAGTGATGCAATCAGTCAGGATGCTCTCAATTGTGCCCCTGTAGAAAGTTCTTAGAACTTGGGGGCCCATACCAAACTTGCTCAACGATCTGAGGTGAAAGAGGTGCCGTTGTGCCTTCTTCACCACACGTGAGGTCCTTGGTGATGTGGATGCCGAGGAACTTAAAGCTGTTTACCCTCTTAACCCCAGATCCATTGATGTCAATAGGGGTTAGCCTGTCTCCATTCGTTCTGTAGTCCACAACCAGCTCCTTTGTGTTTGCGACATTGAACATTGAAGGAGAGGTTGTTTTCTTGACACCACTGTGTCAGAAAGATAACTTCTTCCCTGTAGGCCACCTTATTATTGTTTGAGATTGGGCCAATTAATGTAATGTCATTGGCAAAGTTAATTATCAGATAACAGCTGTGGGTGGCGACACAGTCATGGGTATACAGGGAGTAAAGGAGGGGACTTAGTACACAGCCCTGAGGGGCTCCTGTGTTGAGAGTCAGAGGGGTGGAGGTGAGGGAGCCCACTCTTACCACCTGCCGGTGATCTGATGAGAGGTGACTTAATAGAGGTGTGTAGACAGAGTGGACAGCCAGGTCCTTTTTCCCGGGGCGGCAATGGTCGATATGAAAAGGCATAATTTTAAAGTGGTTAGGGAAAGGTACAATATAGTGAGGATGTCAGAGGTAGGTTTTTGCACAGAATGGAATGCACTGCTGTTGATGGTGGTAGAGGATGAGACTTTAGGGACATTTAAGAGAGGCAGATGAACGTGGCTATGTGGAAAAATGGAGGGCTATGTGGGAGGGAAGGGTTAGATTGATTTTAGAGTGGGTGACAAGGTTGTGTGCCGAAGGGCCTGAATTGTGCTATACTGTCTTATGTTCCAGGAAAGTAAAAGAGTTTGAAACTAAAGAGTTAATGGGTTGTATTTCAAAAAATGTAGTAAATGTTTGAAATAGCTATGATTAATAAATATGTATGGTTGTTAGGCAAAGTCATATTCTGATATGTTTTTTCATGTGCTATGTTGAAATGGCAACAAAGCTAACATAAAATATTCTTTATTTCTCTATTCTATATCACTAATCATAATCTAATGTTGTTATGTCTTACTAAGACTGATGATCAGAGCAGGCAAGATGTAAGTTAGTACCCTGAAGAATATTTCCCCATTGTTTGTGCTTACATCTATAAAAAATAAGTCATATTTATTTAAGAAAAGAATTAATGTTTCATTAATTAACCAGCAAAATTCTCTTCTTAATCTTGGCTGTCAAAGTGCACTATTTCTATTACAATCAAAGTGCTAAAGCAAACAGTGCTGCCACAATCCCCAAGTTATTCTCCCTATGGTTTCTAGAAAGAAATCATCTGCTGCGGCACTGTTGCATTAGATCTCAAATCACAGTTGTTTGTTAATTCATCAACTTTAGAATTCATCTGTAGTTTCACTGAGCTGAATGCCCCTCTGGCATTGTGAGGGGTATGCCACATTCCGTTAATATGTGTAGCTATGACTCTGTCCAAAAGCCTGTTAAAATAATAACCAAGAAACTCTCCTTTATTGAACTCAATTACTGTTGCTTTCCAACAAGTAGATTCTGTGTAGCTGGGTGATGTACTGTATAATAGAAAGCAATGCTGGAGATCCTTTTGGATAGATATGATATTTCCATGTGGCACTAGAGACTTTATTTGTAATCTTTTTTTCTTGTTGGGATAAATATTGTTGCTAGTGAATGGAAATTTTCCACTTCGAACATGCAGAGTTAAATTCCGTCCACTTCTCACAATCCAACAGTTGCAGAGTAAAGCTTAGAAAAATAGAGGGCTATGCTCTAGGAAGTTCTAGGCAGTCTCCAGAGTAGGTTATATGGTTGGCACAACATTATGGGCCAAAGGGCCTGTAATAAGCTGTAAATTTCTATGTTCCATGTTCTATGTTCTTCATTTCTCAAGAAACTCCTGGTCATGTAAATCAATGGTTAGAGTAAAGCTCTAATCATTTAAAGTAAGATAGAATAGGACCAAAACATAAAATACTGCAGAACTGAAATAAAAACAGAAAACCATGAAAATACTTAGCTTTTGAGTGTACTGAGCAGCATTTGAGTAGAGGGAAACAAAGTTAATGTTAATGTTTGAGGTGAAAGACCCTTCATCAGAAATAAGGAGATTTAAAACTCACACATGACTTAAGTTGCAAAGAAGGAGGAGGAATGCAGAGAATGGAAATGCCTGCGACCAAGGGAGACCAAGAGTAATTTAATTTCACTAGTGGATGTACTGTTGTGCTAGTTGACAGAGAACGGTGGAAACTTATTATTTGCAGAAGATCTGTCTGCAGAGATGTAAATAGAAGGAGGTGAATGAAAACAGAAGAGTGGAGGGAGTGAGAACAAGAAGAAAAAGGCTGAAACTTTGAAATAAAATCTGGAGTTTGGAACTGGAGATTTCAGAAATCTCAAATAAAAGCAGAGAATGGAATCACACTGCAGGCCAGTCAGCATTTGTGGAGAGACAAATATAGCTAACATTTCAGATTTATCTTTCATCCAAACTGACCAATCCTGACCAATCTGGAAAGTCAAGTTATCAATAATAGTTGAATTACATATTAAAAGCATGAAGATTGTAATATGGTAAATTGGATGAAAAGACGCTGTTCTTTGAGCTTTTGATGGGGTTCACCAGAACAATGAAGGAAGACCAAGGTAGAAAGGTTAAAGTGAAAGTGTAATGAACTTAAGTGGAAGCTCAGTGTCACCATTGGAAACAAAGGTCTTCTGCAAGGTCGTCACCTGATCTGCCTGTGGTTTCTCCGCTATAAAGGATACTACATTGTGAGCAAATGCCTTACACCAGCTGTGCACTTGTGCACTGGACAATAAACCTGACTTGACTCGGAAGAAGAAAGCGTGAATTGCTGCTTCACCTGGAATAAGTGTGTACAATGTCCTGTGTATGTTACTCAAAATGGCTTCTTTGGTTTGTTAAGAGTAGGAATGCTTCTTTGTCTGATAAGTGTTTCTCTCGCCATTGTTTAGCTTTATACTTGCTGATATGGTAATTGTATTCATTTGTTAATCAATGGGGAATGTTATTGTGTCTTGTGAGGCTGGGAACTTGGGGGAGGGGTTTTCGCGGGCTTTTGGTGTGGAGAGAGAGTCGGGAGGAAGACGGCGAGGAAGGTGGACGTGCGCTGCACTGCTCGGAAGACCACCGGGGAGTCCTAGGTGCGAAATGTGGAGGTCGGAGGCAAGCGACGAGGGGTCGGATGGTTCAAAGGTTGAGCTCCAACGATGTGCACTAAACTGACTGAACTTTGATAAGTTGGCGCCTTTTGTTTTTTTCCTTGCATATATATTGTATTGTCTAATACTCTTTTAATTTTAGTAAACTCTTTAAAGTGTATTTCATAACGGTATTTGTTGTGGGTTTGATATTGTGGGCGGGCGCGAGGCATAAACTTGATTCTCACAGCACCTGCGTGTACGGGAGGTGGGGTTGGTGTGGGGCTGGATCTGCTTTTCCCCAGACATATACCAGCCTGTTGGGTAAGTGTTACAAGTGTTACGGTCCCTCTACTTCAGCTAACCAAACTATTCAATTTGCAGCAGACCTGGCCAGCTCTGAGGAAAGATCATCAACCTCAAGTATTTCTCCCACAATAGCTGCTGCTGGGCACCCTGAGAATTTCCAGCATTTTATTTCAGAACTCCAGCAGCTGCAGTGTCTCATTTCTCCATTTTTACCTCCCGGTTCCAGCTTTGATTGGATGATGAAAGACAAACGGTAAATGACCACTAGTTACACCTTCTACATTTACACAGGAAGATGCCACGAGGAAGGGAGTGGATATTGGAGGAAGTAGAAGAGTAATCCAGGGAGTCAAAGATGGAACAGCCCCACCCCAGGAAAACAGAAAGTGAAGTGAAGGTAGACAGGGTGCTGGAAGTAAGCAAAGTTACTTAAGGTGCATCACAGGTGGGACAAGAATTATGTACCCTTTAATCCTTTTGAGCCTTATCACATTTCCTTCTGTTCCCATGTTCAGCCTCTATTTCGACTTCAAATGAATGTCACTGTAACATGCTCCATCTCAAGATCATCAGTTAATATTTATACTCTGACTTTGGTGCAGTAAAACAATACAAGGCTTTTCAGAGAAGTAAGTTCAAAGAAGCTATTGTAAATTTAATCAAAAGAGAAAATTGAAGCATAAGTAATGACTAGGAAGCTGAACGTCTTGAGAAGTATTAAAGATTCAGGAAGGAACTTAAATAAGGAATTAGGGAGACTAAAAGAGGATGTGAAATGTGCTTGGAAACTAAGATTAAGGAGGATCCCAAGACATTTGACATGTATATTAGTACCCAGAGGTGGTGAGTGAAAGGGAGGTCAACTCATGGGCAATGGAGGGAATTTATATGTGAAGCCAGAGGAAATAGGTGAGTAAATGAGTAGAGCTCATCAATATTCACACAGAGGAACATAGTAAACTCCTCTATAGCTCAAATTAAAAAAAGCAAGTTTGAAAGATACATTATTTAGTGTTTGGCATACATGTTAACAGTTGAGACTGGTACTGTGTGGAAGACTCTTCCACACCGTACGGGGAAGTCTCACTGGTCAAATTTAGGCTGTTCAATAGATGGCTGGCACTTTGTTACAAGGATGCAACTTAATACAAAGTAGAAGAAAATGGCTGAACATTTCAGAGTGAAATAAGGTCCAATATTGTACTAATGGGATTGATGCTCTTTATAAACGAAGCGTGTCACCAACAAAATGCTTCACACAATGACACAAAATGTAAATTTGCAGGAATCACCTAAAAGATTTTTAATATTTTTAAACATACATGAAGTATGTTTTTAATGCATTTGACTACCATCCTAGGACTTGTGTGGATTGAGAATCCAGACCTTTGGTAAGCAAATCATATACCAAGCTGAAAGGCAACATTTTGTAATTATAAAGTATAGTAAGTAGGAGCATTTCATATGATCACAATTCACTGACCTACTGTAAATGAGAATGATTAGAGGAAATATTCACTCATATTTGACTGGAACTGTTCTTTCTCTTTAGGTCTTGAGGGTTGGTGACGTGAATATTCACTTTGAGAATCAGAATCAGAATCAGGTTTAGTATCACCAGCAAATGTTGTGAAATTTGTTAACATAGCAGCAGCAGTATAATGAAATACATAACAAAAGAAAAAAGGACTGTGAATTACATATGAATTAGCTAAATTAAATCAGTAGTGCAAAAATAGAAATTAAAATATGTAGTGAGATAGCGTTCATGAGTTCAATGTCCATTTAGAAAACAGATGGCAGAGGGGAAGAAACTGTTTCTGAATTGCAATGCCTTCTGTACCTCCTCCCTGATGGTAGCAATGAGCACAAGGCATGACCTGGGTGGTGGGGGTCTTCAATGATGGATACTGCCTTTGGGAGGCCCGGTCATTGAAGATAATGATGTAGGTTTTCAAAGTTTGCAGAGATATTTAGGCCAGTTAGAAGAGTGGGCTGAGCGATGGCAGATGGAGTTTAATGCTGATAAGTGTGAGGTGCTACATTTTGGTAGGAATAATCCAAACAGGATATACATGGTAAATGGTACGGCATTGAAGAATGCAGTAGAACAGAGTGATCTAGGAATAATGGTGCATAGTTCCCTGAAGGTGGAATCTCATGTGGATAGGGTGGTGAAGAAAGCTTTTGGTATGTTGGCCTTTATAAATCAGAGTATTGAGTATAGGAGTTGGGATGTAATGTTAAAATTGTACAAGGCATTGGTAAGGCTGCATTTGGAGTATTGTGTACTGTTCTGGTCACTGAATTATAGGAAAGATGTCAACAAAATAGAGAGAGTACAGAGAAGATTTACTGGAATGTTACCTGGGTATCAGCACCTAAGTTACAGGGAAAGATTGAACAAGTTAGGTCTTTATTCTTTGGAGCTTAGAAGGCTGAGGGGGGACTTGATAGAGGTATTTAAAATTATGAGGGGGATAGATAGAGTTGAGGTGGATAGGCTTTTTCCATTGAGAGTAGGGGAGATTCAAACAAGAGGACATGAGTTGAGACTTAGGGGGCAAAATTTTAAGGGTAACATGAGGGGGAATTTCTTTAGAAAGTGGTAGCTGTGTGGAATGAGCTTCCAGTAGAAGTGGTAGAGGCAGGTTCGGTATTGTCATTTAAAGCAAAATTGGATAGGTATATGGACAGGAAAGGAATGGAGGGTTACGGGCTGAGTGTGGGTCGGTGGGACTAGGTGAGAGTAAGCATTCAGCACGGACTAGAAGGGCTGAGATGGCCTGTTTCCGTGCTGTAATTGTTATATGGTTATATGGTTATAAGATGTCCTGGATACTATGGAGGCTGGTGCCCTTGGTGGAATTGACAAAGTCTTGTGCTTTAATAATATAAACCTCATCTGAAGATTAACTAGCTAGACCTTAGGACCCATTTACTGTCAACATAAGACTCAGCTGATGTTGGTATTTTGATCAAGAGCAGTGGCACTGGAAACTTAAAGATGTGACCATGTCTCTGATTTTGCAAATTTTCAGATATTAGCTGACCTCACATCAAATTGATCCTGGGTTGTCTGGGATATGAAATTTGAGATGTTGGTGCAAAAGTAAACAATGATCAAGTGGTGAAGTGATCTTTAAATGCAAAGGGCCGTAACCAGACAGTCTGGAAACTTGGATCCTAATTGTAAGAATCTGGATTTTTAAAATAGTTTTTCAATTGTAACAATTAATGTCCTGCAGATTCTGCGATCAGCAGCTGATGCGGAACCAAGCTCCTTGCTGATACATCACAAACTCATTATCCTGAGATGATGTTGGTATTACTTCAGAGAAAGTGTGTCCAGATATTTGAATGCAAAGTTTCTCTCAGCACATGTCTGGGAATAATATTTACAGACCAGAATGTAATGATTATATTTTGGGTTAGAATTGCTCTTCTCCAGAAATTTAACTGGGTACTTCCAGTTAAAATTTTAAAGCTAAATTGATTTAAATCCCAACTCCAAATATTCCAGGAAAACAGGTTTAAATAGCACAGTTTTGATGTGGGGCCCCACTAATGCAAGTCCCATACATACTCATTCTTCCTTGTTCACTCCCCTTGAAACATCTCCCATCTACCCTCACCCAGGGTGGACCAAGTCCCCAAAGCCCTCAACACCACCTACCAATCCCCAGAAAACTGCATCATCACCAATCTGACTTTCCACTAAATGGAAATTAGATACGATTAAGGATCTTCAACTCTGTTAAGGGTTAACTCTGTCTCTCTCTCCACAGCTGCTGCCTGACCTGTTGAGCATTTCTAGTGTTTTTGTTTTTTATGCTAATTTCCCAGATGACCACAAATTCCATGATCCAGTTTCCTGAGGTATGCATTGCTGTCGCTCGCTGCCCCTTGACCTCACTCCCCCCTCCCCCATGCATCTTCTATACCGTCACATCATCTTCCAAGGATCAAGGATCAACTTTATTCACCATATACATTACATGGATTAGGAATTTGCTGCAGTGTGTTTCTCAAGGGTGACATGCAACAACAAAAAAACAACATTCAACAATCATAAAAAATAACTATATAAAAATAAAATTAGTGGTTAAAGTACAGATATGGAATAAAATATGCATAAATGCATAAATACCAGCATGTATTTACAATGTATTTACAGTGTTACATGAAGAGGTTTAGAGTGCCTGTTGTTCAGTGCAGTGACAGGGGTAATAGATAGAGGCAATTGGGGGGAGGGCTAACTAGAATGTTTTATCAGATTATCTGCCTGGGGGAAGGAACTTTTAAGATGGCATGGTTTTTTAAATGTTTTATAGTGTTTTCCAGAAGGGAGGTTTTGAAAAAGGCGGATAGGGTCTGCTGACCCGACAGGTCACTGTAGTTTTTGTCATTGTGAGAGGACGGTGCAGCAAAATGGATAGTAAATAGTTGATGCTTTCTATGATGGCAATGTAGAATTGTGCCAGTACATTCCAGGGAAGATAGAATTTTAACAAATGCCGCAAGAGGTCCATCCTCTGCTGAGCCTTTTTGTTACTGAAGGAGACACGGTTCTCCGACGTGAGGTCCTGTGAAGTAATGATGCCAAGGGACATGAACGTTGAAATAGTACTAACCGTAGGGTTGTTGATGATGAGTGGGTGGTGTTGGATCCTGATGCTTTTGATCTTTGGAAGTCAGGAATGAGGCATCAAACTTGATGCTTATGATTGTTTATTAAATGTTACAAGAACAAAGAAGAAGAAGGGAGAAGAAACATGAAAGGAGAGAGAGAGAGAGGAAGCGGGGGAAAGGAGAGAGAACCAACGTGGTGTGGTCCTCTAATACCAGATTGCTGGTAACAGTAAATGCCAATGCTTGAATTAACTGATGAGGCGGCCCTATTCAAATAATGTGATACCTGCCATTGAAACTAAGTTGTTGCCAGAAAGGTACATGGGCAACTGCAACCACTATAAAGTACACGATAATTAGATGTATACAGGTACAGTAATTATATAAAAATACAATAAGGAAATAACAATATACAGACCAATCGAACAATAGAGAGGAAGCACAGGTCCTTGTAAAGCTCTTAATTATTGGAGCATTCCCTTCAATAGCTTCTGAGTGGGTACGTTATATCTTGATTCACTGTGTGGGACACTAGTCCAGTCACTTGAGCCAATGAGGCCTAGTTCCAACTCTGAAGTAAACCCCAATTACTGTAGCTGTATGCCAGCTACCACTCCTCCCCCTTTCCCAGCCCATTCCCCTACCTCTTGTCAGTTTCAGGTGATGGAGATGCTCATTGGCCAAATGCTGACTGCATCACATTGACCAGTGAGCCTGCTATTTCCCTCCAAAGATAAATGTAGAGGGAAGCTTCCAGTGATTCTAAGAGAAAGCAAACTTCTTACCATGACTAATGAAGGAGAATGATGAAATTACATTTCTTAAAGTATTTGCATCAAAGGTGTTGTTTTTTTTCTCTCTCTGCTATCCTTACTTTCCGTTCTGGCATTCACTCAGGGGTCTATGATTTAGGTCACTGTGGCAGTTTATGATCCAATCAGTCTCCCAGTAAGGTCATCTTTCTCAGCTTCAATGCCATGAGGTCCTGTCATGAGCCACTGACATTTTATCTTTCCCTTTCACCACCTCTCCCTTTCCTCATCCATTTTAAAAACCATCCCTCTGCATTATCATAGACTGTACAAAGAGCTTCTGCAAACCAAAAGGCAGAATCAAACAGCTCATATTGCTGAATGTCACTTTTTCAAATCAACTTGCTTTGCTCTTTGAAAACTTAACCCACTTAAGTTTGCCTGTTTATTTCACAGCTGCTATGAGAGAGATAGATAGAGAGAGGGAGAGAAGGAGAGAGAGAGTGAGAGAGAGAGAGAGAGAGAGAGAGAGAGAGAGAGAGAGAGAGAGAGAGAGAGAGAGAGAGAGAGAGAGAGAGAGAGAGAGAGAGAGAGAGAGATTAATGAGAGATTAATATCTCGTGGTTATGGACTGCAATTAGCCAAAGAATTTCCTCCTGAATGTCAGGCTCTTATACCCTGCTCTTCCTCTCCAACAGACAAGCTTCTTTGCAATGTAAATGGACTGTGGATCTTTAGGAATACTCTGTTCCCATTGCTAATGTAGTGACGGGTTTTGCAGAGGTTGAAAGCACAGCTAGGGAAACTGTTTACAGGAGGCAGCTATGCTAATGCACCCTCACCTTAGGAACCAGCCTGGTTTATTATTAGCAGTGGGTGATCGCAAGGAGCAGTCCCTGTCCTCAGCTCTGCTGAATGCAATTTAAAATTTAGCATTGGTGATTCTCGAAGTCTGCAGTGCCATTAGGATGTCGGATAGGCTCTGCCCAGTATCATCTGGGAAGAGTAAACACTTTCTTGTTTGACACAAGTCGTTTGCTTATTGAAAGGAGGCCTCTCCCTTGCAGAAACCTCTCTGAAGGTGGCAGAAGCATAGATTGTCAGCCTTATTGATTCAGTAAGCTTACCAAGGACCTTTTGAGGTTGTGGGTGCCCCACTATCAATGCATCAAATGACAACTGAATCCCTTGTTGTAACTCAGCCAAGAGGGCGAAGAATACAATTAACTGCTCTTTCAGTTCCTGCTGATGAAGTTTACTGAGTGGAGAAAAGTCTGCTACAACTGTCCACTGAGCAACAATGGGCCATGTGTCGATGGCCAGGCATACTGAAGGGAAGTGATGGCAGATTGTGGACTGATGTTGAATCACGGTTAGTCCAAACCTGCCGAATGCCTGATGCCAACACATTCGTCATTCATTCATCCATGTGGAGCCCAATGGCAAGAGCTAATTGTACTAGGATTCCTTAGTATTATAAACCAGAGCATGATGTAGCCCATCAGAATACTTCCAACAGTACATCTGTAAAAGTTTGTTAGAGTGTTTGGCAACAATCCAGATCTCCTTAACCTCCAAAGAAAGTAAAGATGATGGGGTGCCTTACTTGTAATCGCATGAACACATGGACCCCACTTGGACCCCTGTATTTCACTTCGATCCACTTTAAGTCACTTTCAATCAGTACTGATGCACCATCAATAACTCTCTGAGACGTGAGGCGAGATATAGGCTTTTATTCGCTGGAAGAGAGCAGTCAGCAGCAAGAGATCCCCATACGACATCCTGGAGACTGAGGGAGGAGCCGTGCCTCCAATTGCCTTTATACCAGGGTCTGTGGGAGGAGCCACAGGAGCAGTCAGCGGGGGGGGGGGGGGGGGCGTGTCCAGACAGGTATATGTAGTTCACCACAAGTACTACAAAACTGTCATTCCCTTACCCCTCCATAACTGACCTGCTCATGTGACAAATCATTGCAGTAACTGCAGAATGTTTCTCATCTGTACATTGGTCAAATTCTTTCACCCTTTCACCGACTACTCATTGACACATCATAGCACTCTGTCTTTCTGCATCTTGACCATGATTTTCGAAAGCCCTCAGTTTTGTAATTCAACTTTTCGAGTGTTTTTTTTAGAATTGTTGAAAGTGATAATTTATCCAAGAGAACATCTGCAATGTGCTCTGCCTGGAACTCTTGTAGTTGCTTCTATAAAGGTTACTGTGATAAATAGCTCCACTATCCTTCCGTTTATGATGAACCATGGTAATTAGTGATTTGGAAAGTAATGTCAGATGTAGTTATTTATGTTTTCTTTTCTTTGGTTAAAGGATCTGCCATGCAAATTGATGGAATTTCTTGATTCTGAATATTTTTCTAGGAGATCTCTGCTCGTTTGTACTTAATCCATTCATTTATTTCTGAATGCAAGAGGGGTAAGCAATCGAGTTGTTTTGCCTAAGTGTCATTATATGATTTACATAGCACCAACAGCATAACTTGATTCTGCGTGTAGTTGAGAATAAGGAAATGCTAAGATTGCTTTGCATTCATGATGTACACTTTACCTCTCCTTGCTCCATATCCATTTCATGTTCTTTTTCAATGATTGAAGCAAAGATGTGCGGAGGGTTGTAAGATCTGGAAAGAATAGAACATAATACTGCATCATTCCTGAACTAGATTAGCTCCATACTAAAGCAAATTACTTGTTGTAAATACATGCCTTTGCTTTGTTTCCACTTCACACAGTGCTCTGGGAACCTTCACTTCACTGCTTTCAAAATCAGTACTTGTATCACGGGAGAGATCCAAATTTGTGAACATTTTTAATATTGCTAACTCTGCATTCAAAGTTAGCCAAGTAGGTGGAGAAAACAATTCAACATTCACAGTTTGCTACAGTGTGACCTTGTAATCTCCACACAACTATACAGTCTTTATCTTTGTGTCTTTATTTGTGGGTGGGGCAGAAACCACAAGTTAACTTTATTTGTCACATGTATATCAGAACATACAGTGAAGAGCGTAGTTGGCGTCAATGACCGACGTAGTCTGAGGATGTGCTGGGGTCAGCCCGCAAGAGTTGCCACGCTTCTAGCGCAAACATAGCGTGCCCACAGTTTACTAACCCTAACTCTAATGCACGCGTCTTTGGAATGTGGGAGGAAACGAGCATCTGGAGGAAGCTCACACGGTCAAGGGAGAACATACAAACTCCTTACAGACAGTGGCAGAAATTAAACCCAGATCTTACAGCAAGCACTGTAAAGTGCTACGCTAACTGCTTTGCTACAAAAGGGATGGCCCAGTCACTTTTCACAGGCCCACCTTTTTGGTCGTCCCTCTTCATTTTTATACAGGACTTATCTGGGTTTGCAGTAGACCTTGTGTCTGGTCAAATATAAACATGAAGATTGTACTCTATTATCTAAGATTGCCCGAACATTATGACTTAACCTTCCCAGCAGTGTATGGAGGTGATATGTGAAGTGTCAATGAGCAGGACATTTTTTTAAATTAAGTGCAATCGTGAACAATAGCCAGATCAGAAATGTTGATCAAGTCAACTAGTTCCCAAAGAGAACTCTGATAGGCCAATCAGATGGTTCACTGCTGCTCAGCGATAGAACACAAAAAAAATCACATGTACAATTAAGAAACATTAAAAAATAGTAGAAATACTGAAGTTATGATGATCATGATGAAGTCTGCTGGAGAGAGACATTTATACATGTGCTGTCCTCCATAATTCAAAGAGATTGAAGGATAAGGTTGCAGGGTGACAAAATGTGACCGGAGCACTTGGAAATAAAAACTAATCCCACCTGTTCTTTCCTTGAGTTGTCCCTATCAGACGATTTCCATTAAAGTTGGTTTGTTGTCACAGCTTGCTAAGATGATTGTCAACAGTACTCGTTGGCCGTTGTCACGTACTGTATTCTCCAGTTGGACTACTGTCAGTGAAATCTCAGCGGAATAATTCTTTTTGTGCAGTGGTGCTTTCTGCAAGTGTTATCAGGCTGAATGTACTGAAATAAATGTCTTAGCTCAATCCTGAAAAGTTGTGTTAGAATCAATTTACATATCAGCACATTTCTAGAAGGTCTGTCAGTTGTTATTTTTGCTTGTGGCATTACCGCTTGGTATGGAGCGGCCACTGTATAGGGTCAGCAAAAGCTACAGAGGCTTGTAAAATTCAGCCAGCTCTGTTATGGGCACTAGCCTTCCCTGCATCGAGGATATCTTCAAAAGGCGATGCCTCAAAAAAGGCAGCGTTCATAATTAGGGACCCCCATCACCCAGGACGTGCCCTCTTCTCACTGCTACCATCAGGGAGGAGGTACAGGAGCCTGAAGACACACATTCAATGTTTGAGATTCTTCCTCTCTGTCAAAAGATTCTGAACGGACAATGAACCAATCCATGAACACTGCCTCACTGTTTTGTTGCTCTCTTTGCATTAGTAATTTAATTACGTATATAATATATATATCTTATTGTAATTGATAGTATTTTTATGTATTACATTGCACTGCTGCAGGAAAACAACAATTTTCACGACATATGCTGGTGATATTAAACCTGATTCTAATTCTGATTCTGACACAAATACTGTGCAACCCCAGTTCCTTGTTGCCTGAATATAATTCAAACTATGAAGTTCTTCTGTCCATTGTTGTTTGAACTGCAACAAAAATTGCTTACGTTGTTTATTTTTGACCTGGATCTACCGCTGTCAAAGTGTGACCCTTCATTTGACATCTGAAATTGTTTGAAACTGATAAGACTAAGTAAAAGTAAATGATAGCCATTACAATCATAACAATTGACTGAACCGATCTCACCAGTAATCCTTGAACAAATTTTGTTTATTTTTTTAGAGATGCAGTATGACAGCAGACTTTTCTGACCAAGAAGCCCTTGCCACCCGATTACATTCATGTGATCAATTAATCTACTAACTGGTACACCTTTGGAATGTGGGAGGAAGCCGTTTGTAGCCGTAAGCTTTGCTCTCTAACTCTGAACTGTTGGACACAATTCTCTGGCATTTTCCCCATTTGCCATTGATGAAACAATTTTATCTACAAGTTTGGATGCTAGTTTTATGTGCTCATTAGCTTTGACTAAGTACATCCATTTACCAGTCTAGACACATTTATACTGCACAGAGAAAGAAACCATCTAAAATGGCATTTTTTTTAAATGAAGTGTTGCACACACTAATTGTCTCATCCTTAATCTTGTAGCTGTTAGCCATTTCTAATGGAACTTTATTGAAGAAATCTTCTAGCTTCTGGAAGAGATTTTTAAAGAGGCTGTTATTTGCCATGCCTGGTGTAAGATTTGTCAGAACACCACTTGTTTCTGCCCTGTCTCCATCAGGAGCTTTGTTAATTCTACTCTCACGCTTTGCGTCATTTTGTGCCTTTAAGATATCCTTCTATGTCCAGGACATTTTTTGGTTGCTATATAGGCTGAAAGATTATCAAGCTTGGTCATATATGCCTGGTCTCATTCAACAGTATAATGGCTAAACTCTTAATGCCAAGTTCCAGCTAAGAATCAATGTACTTATCCCTTACCAAGGTGGCATACCCTGCTACACACTCTCTTTTGTAGATATAAAAGCCTAGATAAATGAGATTCCCTCAAACTGAAACAAAGCAAAAATCTATTTTGATGTTATCTTTTTATTTGACACTTTCCCATATCCTTTATCCAAAGAAATACAACAATCATTGCCATCTATTTGTAATGTTATAATAAAGGCACTTCGACTTATATCCAGATGGATTGTGGTTTATTATTCTTCCAACTGCACTAGAAAAAGGAATGGATAGCCACGTTCTAGGGAGAAGAGAACAGGGTAACAGAAGGTCATGTCAATATGGATGAGTTGTACCAAAGGGTCTGTATGACTCTGAGCGGGTGGAACGCAGGACAAATTAAATGTTAGAATGGACCACGGTATAAAGCAAAAGACTGCAGTGATGTGACAGGCAAAGAAACGAAGTTAGATCTACTAGAAGTACAAATAGGATTTGAGAATCTGTAATTGAAAACATTCAATGTAGTAATGTTCTGAGATACTAAATGGAGCTATTGAACTACGATGTCCAGTAAATAGCAATGGGCCTGGCCAGAAGGTGGGGCACTATTCCTTAATTTTATGTTGAGCTCAAATAAAATCAGAAGTGCTGGGCACACTTGGCTGATTCTTCATCTGATGAAAGATTATTGACTTTAAATGTTAGTCAATAAAAACGAGCTGCTGAAGCTGTCAGTGTGTCAGGCAGTATCTGTGGTGGGAAATACAGACCTGATGCTCTAAGTTAAGGCTCTTTATTTGGACTGAATGTTAACTCTGCTGCTCTCCCGAGAGATGTTGCCTTGAGCATTTCCAATATTTTCTGATTACTTTTATTTCAGATTTCCAGCAATGGCAGGTTTTTATTTTGCTTTTCAAATTATGTTGAGTTTCATGAAAATAATGTAGGAGCCTGAGAATGGAAAGGTCAGGGGAAGATAGGAATGGAGGTTATGGAGGAAAGGAACGAGGGTTAGGGGAGGCCAGGAATGGAATTTAAGAGGATAGCAATGGAGGTTTGGGGAGGACAGGGATGGAAGTTAGGGGAGGACAGCAATGGAGGTTTGGGGAGGACAGGAATGGAGGTTAGGGGAGAACAGGAATGGAGGTTGGGGGATAGGAATGGACGTTGGGGGATAGGAATGGACATTGGGGGATAGGAATGGATGTTGGGGGATAGGAATGGATGTTGGGGGATAGGAATGGAGATTAGGGGAGGACAGGAATGGAGGTTAAGAGGACAGGGATGGAGGTTGGGGGAGGACAGGGATGGAGGTTAGGGGAGGACCGCAATGGAGGTTTGGGGAGGACAGGGATGGAGGTTAGGGGAGGACAGGAATGGAAGTTGGGGGATAGGAATGGACGTTGAGGGATAGGAATGGAGGTTAGGGGAGGACAGGAATGGAGGTTAAGCAGACAGCAATGGAGGTTAGGGGAGGACAGGAATGGAGGTTAGGGGAGAACAGGAATGGAGGTTGGGGGATAGGAATGGACGTTGGGGGATAGGAATGGACATTGGGGGATAGGAATGGATGTTGGGGGATAGGAATGGAGGTTAGGGGAGGACAGGAATGGAGGTTAAGAGGACAGGGATGGAGGTTGGGGAGGACAGGGATGGAGGTTTGGGGAGGACAGGGATGGAGGTTAGGGGAGGACAGGAATGGAAGTTAGGGGAGGACAGGAATGGAGGTTGGGGGATAGGAATGGACATTGGGGGATAGGAATGGACATTGGGGGATAGGAATGGATGTTGGGGGATAGGAATGGAGGTTAGGGGAGGACAGGAATGGAGGTTGGGGGATAGGAATGGACGTTGGGGGATAGGAATGGACATTGGGGGATAGGAATGGATGTTGGGGGATAGGAATGGAGGTTAGGGGAGGACAGGAATGGAGGTTAAGAGGACAGGGATGGAGGTTGGGGAGGACAGGGATGGAGGTTTGGGGAGGACAGGGATGGAGGTTAGGGGAGGACAGGAATGGAAGTTAGGGGAGGACAGGAATGGAGGTTAGGGGAGGACAGGAATGGAAGTTAGGGGAGGACAGGAATGGAGGTTGGGGGAGGACAGGAATGGAGGTTAGGGGAGGACAGGAATGGAAGTTAAGCAGACAGCAATGGAGGTTAGGGGAGGACAGGAATGGAGAATGAAGGATAGAATGAAGGTCTGATGTACAGTATAAAGTGATCTTGGGGTGTGAAATTCATCACTTCCTAAAAATACCAACACAGGTAAAAGGGTAGTGAAGAATGTGTGCAGGCGGCACAGTTGCCTTCATCAGTCATGGTGTTTAGTATAAAACTTGGGACATCATGTTGCAGTTGTATGAAAGTTTAGTTGGGCCACATTTGCAGTATTGTGTGCAGTACTGGTTGCTGCATTGAAAGGAGGATGTGGAGGCTTTGAATCAGAATCAGAATCAGGTTTATTATCACCAGCATGTGATGTGAAATTTGTTAACGTAGCAGCAGCAGTTCAATGCAGTACATAATATAGAAGAAAATAATTAAATAAATCAATTACAGTATACATATATTGACCAGATTAAAAATCATGCAAAAACAGAAATAATATATATTAAAAAAGTGAGTTAGTGTTCAAGGGTTCAATCTCCATTTAGGAATCAGATGGCAGAGGGGAAGAAGCTGTTCCTGAATCACTGAGTGTGTGCCTTCAGACTTCTGTACCTCCTACCTGATGGTAACAGTGAGAAAAGGGCATGCCCTGGATGCTGGAGGTCCTTAATAATGGACGCTGCTTTTCTGAGACACCACTCCCTAAAGATGTCCTGGGTACTTTGTAGGCTAGTACTTAAGATGAAGCCAACTAAATTTACAACCCTCTGCAGCTTCCTCCGGTCCTGTTCAGTAACCCCCCCACCCCCCATACCAGACAGTGATACAGCCTGTCAGAATGCTCTCCATGGTACAACTATAGAAGTTTTTGCATGTATTTGTTGACATACCAAATCTCCTCAAACTCCTAAATAAGTATAGTCGCTGTTTTGCCTTCTTTATAATTACATCGATATGTTGGGACCAGGTTAGGTCCTCAGAGATCTTGACACCCAGGAACTTGAAACTGCTCACTCTCTCCATTTCTGATTCCTCTAAAGGATTGGTATGTGTTCCTTCATCTTACCCTTCCAGAAATCCACAGTCAGCTCTTTCTTCTTACTGACATTGAGTGCCAGGTTGGTGCTGCAGTACCACTCCACTAGTTGGCATATCTTGCTCCTGTACACCCTCTCGTCTCCATCTGAGATTCTAACAGCAATGGTTCTTTCATCAGCAGATTTATAGATGGTATTTGAGCTATGCCTAGCCACACAGTCATGGGTATAGAGAGAGTAGAGCAGAGGGCTAAGCACACATCCCTGAGGTGCGCCAGTGTTGATCATCAGCAAGGAGGAGATGTTATCACCAGTCTTCAGAGATCATGGTCTTCTGGTTAGAAAGTCGAGGATCCAATTGTAGAGGGAGATGCAGAGGCCCAGGTTCTGCAACTTCTCAATCAGGATTGTGGGAATGATGGTATTAATGCTGAGCTATAGTTGATGAACAGGATCCTGACATAGGTGTTTGTGTTGTCCAGGTGGTCTAAAGCCGTGCGAAGAGCCATTGAGATTGCATCTGCCATTGACCTATTGTGGTGATGGGCAAATTGCAATGGGTCCAGGTCCTTGCTGAGGCAGGAGTTCAGTCTAGTTATGACCAACCTCTCAAGACATTTCATCACTGTCGCTATGAGTGCTACCGTTGAAAGTCATTAAGGCAGCTCACATTATTCTTCTTAGGGACTGGTATAATTGTTGCCTTTTTGAAGCAGGTGAGAACTTCCACCCATAGCAGTGAGAGGTTGAACATGTCTTTGAATACTTCCGCCGGTTGGTTGGTACAGGTTTTCAGAGCCTTACCAGGTAATCCAATGGGACCTTCTGCCTTGCAAGGATCCACTCTCTTTAAAGACAGCCTAAAATCGGCCTCTGAGGCAGAGATCACAGGGTCATCAGGTGCAGCAGGGGTCTTCACAGCTGTAGTCATATTCTCCCTTTCAAAGCGGGCATAGAAGGCGTTGAGTTCATCTGGTAGTGAAGCATCACTGCCATTCATGTTATTGAGTTTTGCTTTGTAGGAAGTATAATGTCTTGCAAACCCTACCAGAATTGTCGTGCATCCGACGTTGCTTCCAAACTCGTTCAAAATGGTCTCTTCACCCTTGAAATAGCCCTCCGCCAATCATACCTGGTTTTCTGGTACAGACCTGGGTCGCCAGACTTAAATGCCACAGATTTAGCCTTCAGCAGACAATGTACCTCCTGGTTCATCCACATCTTTTGGTTTGGAAATGTGCAGTAAGTCTTTGTAGGCACACACTCATCCACACAGGTTTTACTGAAGTTGGTAACAACTGCAGCATACCCATCCAGGTTCGAAGGTGAATCCCTGAACACAGTCCAGTCCACTGATGCAAAGGGAGTGCGGAAGAGGTTCATCATGATGTTGCCTGTATTAGCTATGGGATAAACTTGGATCATTCTGTCTGGAGTGCTTGGAGGAAGAGAGGTGACATGATAGAATTATAAGAGACAGAGATGAGGTGGAGGGAGTCCATTTCCCCAGGGTAAAGTGGCAAATACTACAGGATAAAGGAAGAAGATATGATAGTGACATTTAAGAGGTACTTAGTCAAGCGTGTTAATAGGCAGGGCATGGTGGGAGATAGAGTATAAACAGGGATAAAATTTGAATGCTGATTAGACATGGTCAGCTGAAGGGCCAGATCCTGTGCTATACTGTTCTATTCTCTATGTTCCAGGAATAGAAGTGTTCTACAAAGCAGTCATCCAGTCAGCATTTAACCTCCCACCTCATATGGGTCTACTAACAGAGAATGCAGCAAACACTCAGCTGGTCAGGTGGCATCTGGATTTGTCAGAATTCAGAAAGAGAAAAATCAAATCAGCATTATGATCGAGGGAGGGTGGGGAATGAATGGGTAAAACAAGGAGAATATCTGTAACAGAGTAAGTCAAGCATAGCCTTGAGAGGTCTTGCTGATAGATTAATAGGTCATTCAGGGTTGCCGGCTGGACGTAACAGGCAGGAGGTCAGTGAAAAGTTACAAAGGAGTTTCAAGTTTATTGTCATTAGCGAAACACACCCAGGGTGTGAATGAAAATCAGCTCAGTACTTTACAAATGAACATAAATTAGTGTGAAAGTTTAAAGATGTGGGGCTGGAGGACAGACTCAGCGGGTCAGGAAGTGCTAATGGAGAGAGGGACTGAGTCAATATTACCAGCAAGCAGCAGCTGACAAATACCATTCCAGAAGAGCTCCTTAAAACCATTAAGACCAATCCAGACCACTGAGATTTGCATCCGTTAATGGTCTTTTGAGGAAATGATCTTTGCAGCCTGTTCCTTGTATCTAATTGTCAGCAAAACATTAATGAGATAAACTACAATTTGCAGAAAAGCAGACTTCGCCCAAGCAAAAACTGAAACATTGTAAAGCTAGTAATCAAGCGCTTTGTCTCTTAAGTATGAGTGAAGGCTGGGAGAAGATCTCTTACCCATTTGCTTTTATGGACAGTATTTGGGCACCTAGCAGATGGAAATGCAATCAAAAGTTAAAGAAAGAAAGCTTAAGACTGACAAAATGTTCCATGAACTTCAAAGTCAAAGTAGAATTTATTAATCAGACTCCATACATGTCATCACATACAATCCTTTTCTGTGGGCATATCCTGTGGGTATCCGGGAAGCGGTATCCAACATAAAAACCAGGACCAACGGGCTCTGGGACAGCTTCTTCCACCAGGCCATCAGACTGATGAACTCACGCTGACTTGAGTGTGCTCTATATTACGTTGACTGTTCTATTTATTATAAATTACTATGGTTGCACATTGCACATTTAGGCGGAGACGTAACATAAAGATTTTTTCACCTCATGTATGTGAAGGATGTAAGAAATAAAGTCAATTCAATTCAATTCATGCTTAGCAAATCCATAGGGCAGTAACTGCAAACAAGATCAATGGTCAACAAACTGTGGAAATGCAGATAATAAACAGCAATAAATAATGAGCACGAATCAACAATAGTTATCCCCCTTTGTTCAAGAGGCTAATGATTAAGGAGTAGTAACTGTTCTTGCAGCTGCTGATGTGAGTCCCGAGGCGCCTGTACCTTCACCTGATAGGAGCAGTGAGAAATGAGCATGGCCTGGGTGGTGAGGATCTTTGATGATGGATGCTGCTTTCCTACGGCACTGTTTCATGTCGATTTGCTCAGTGGTTGGGAGTGTTTTACCCGTGATGTACAGGGCCAGATCTACTACGTTTTGTAGGATTTTCTGCTCAAAGGCTTTGGTGTGGCCATATCAGGCCATGTTGCAAACAGACAGCACACTTACCACCACACATCTAAAGAAGTTTGCCAAAGTTTTTTGATGACATGCGGAATTTCCGCAGACTCCTGAGGAAGTGGAGGTGCTGTTGTGCTTTCTTCGCAGTAATATTTATATGCTGGCTCCAATTATATTTATATGAAGCAGCGAGTCGACCTGAAATATTGACTATCCACAGGTGTTGCTTGTTCCATGAGTTACTCTAGCAGTTTGTCTTTTGCTCACCATTCCAGCATTACAAAGTATTCCCATGTTTTTCCAACTCCCTTCCCCCTGTATTCCGTTGCATTAGGTTGCAAGCTTGCAAGAGTCTGACAGGGTTCACTGCCCTAGAGCATCGTGCTGATGCTGTTGCTGAGAAGATCCACAGGGTGAGGAGGAAGACTTACGACAGTCAAAGAATTTTCCCTGTTGAACCTATAGCATCTACAGGAACACCAGAGAGTGGTGGGGAGAGTCTGGTGAAATAACTTTGTGTAGGGAGGGGTTCTTTAAACTTCCAGTGTAGAACCTTCAACTTGTTATTTGTACCTATACTTACGAGTGTTCTTCCGGACTATGATGTTCGATTTTAGTTAACTTGAACCTGTAGCAGCCAGGTGCATATTTGGTGCTTCTTGGTAGCCTTGTTTCCCCTCATGTTATTACCAGACAAGGAAAAGCTAGGCCATTTGCAAGTTGAGAAGACCAAGAGTTTAGGGGTGTGAGAAAAGATGATGAAAGACAACCCTGAGCTTAGGTTTCCGTGAAGTAGAGACTCAAATTTAGTTACTTTTCCAGGTTCATAGGGATAGTTTTAGGGAAAGAGAAAGGGGCTAGGGGTCAGGTTAGGGTTTAGGGACAGGGATTTGGGGGAATTAGAGGAAAGGCTAGAGTCTTAGCCTCCGCTCCACGTTCAAAGACAAGCCGCGAGGGCAAGGTCAGATGTTGAGCCGGCAGAGCAGTGAGAACACTTAGGGTCCCGTCATCGGCAAGGCTGGTGTTTGAGGCCCGGAGTTTGGGTCCTCATTCATCATCATCTGAGAGTCCAGGGTTGATACCGAAGATCAATCAGAACTCTGGATCGAAGACCCAAAGTCAATCAGAACTCTGGATCGAAGACCCAAAGTCAATCAGAACTCTGGATCAAAGATCCAAAGTCAATCAGAACTCTGGATCGAAGCCCCAAAGTCAATCAGAACTCTGGATCGAAGACCCAAAGGTTAATCAGAACTCTGGATCAAAGACCCAAAGTCAATCAGAACTCTGGATCGAAGACCCAAAGTCAATCAGAACTCTGGATCAAAGACCCAAAGGTTAATCAGAACTCTGGATCAAAGACCAAAGGTCAATTAAAGGTCCAGATCAAAGCCAAAAGGTTAATCAGAAGTCCAGAAGCTGAGGCCCAATGATGGGAGTGTGGGTCTGAGAATCTCTGCAAGTCTGCTGGGGAAGTTGGTGGCCAGTGCCTGTGAATCCACAAGCCTATTGGAGGTTGGGGGCCACAGAAGACAGTTCTATGGCATTAGAGGAATGTATATATACATGAGAGGATTGATGGGAGGGTGGGAGGAGTGGAGCTTCTTTTGCTGTTGTGTTGTTGCTTGGTACGTTCTGTTTTGTTGTGTTCTGTGCCGTTCTGTCAAGCATGGTGGGCATGCTGTTCTGTCAAGCATTGTGGGCATGTTGTTTTGTCAGGCATTGTGGGCATGTTGTTTTGTCAGGCATTGTGGGCATGCTGTTCTGTCAAGCATTGTGGGCATGTTGTTTTGTCAGGCATTGTGGGCATGTTGTTTTGTCAGGCATTGTGGGCATGCTGTTCTGTCAAGCATTGTGGGCATGTTGTTTTGTCAAGCATTGTGGGCATGTTGTGTTGTCAGGCATTGTGGGCATGTTGTTTTGTCAGGCATTGTGGGCATGCTGTTCTGTCAAGCATTGTGGACATGCTGCTTTGTCAAGCATTGTGGGCATGTTGTTTTGTCAAGCATTGTGGGCATGTTGTTTTGTCAGGCATTGTGGGCATGCTGTTCTGTCAAGCATTGTGGACATGCTGCTTTGTCAAGCATTGTGGGCATGTTGTTTTGTCAAGCATTGTGGGCATGTTGTTTTGTCAGGCATTGTGGGCATGTTGTTTTGTCAAGCATTGTGGGCATGTTGTTTTGTCAGGCATTGTGGGCATGTTGTTTTGTCAGGCATTGTGGGCATGTTGTTTTGTCAAGCATTGTGGGCATGTTGTTTTGTCAGGCATTGTGGGCATGTTGTTTTGTCAAGCATTGTGGGCATGTTGTTTTGTCAGGCATTGTGGGCATGTTGTTTTGTCAGGCATTGTGGGCATGTTGTTTTGTCAAGCATTGTGGGCATGTTGTTTTGTCAGGCATTGTGGGCATGTTGTTTTGTCAAGCATTGTGGGCATGTTGTTTTGTCAGGCATTGTGGGCATGTTGTTTTGTCAGGCATTGTGGGCATGCTGTTCTGTCAAGCATTGTGGGCATGCTGTTTTGTCAAGCATTGTGGGCATGCTGCTTTGTCAAGCATTGTGGGCATGCTGTTTTGTCAAGCATTGTGGGCATGTTGTTTTGTCAGGCATTGTGGGCATGTTGTTTTGTCAGGCATTGTGGGCATGTTGTTTTGTCAGGCATTGTGGGCATGTTGTTTTGTCAGGCATTGTGGGCATGTTGTTTTGTCAAGCATTGTGGGCATGTTGTTTTGTCAGGCATTGTGGGCATGTTGTTTTGTCAAGCATTGTGGGCATGTTGTTTTGTCAGGCATTGTGGGCATGTTGTTTTGTCAGGCATTGTGGGCATGCTGTTCTGTCAAGCATTGTGGGCATGCTGTTTTGTCAAGCATTGTGGGCATGCTGCTTTGTCAAGCATTGTGGGCATGCTGTTTTGTCAAGCATTGTGGGCATGTTGTTTTGTCAGGCATTGTGGGCATGTTGTTTTGTCAAGCATTGTGGGCATGCTGTTTTGTCAAGCATTGTGGGCATGCTGTTTTGTCAAGCATTGTGGGCATGCTGCTTTGTCAAGCATTGTGGGCATGCTGTTTTGTCAAGCATTGTGGGCATGTTGTTTTGTCAGGCATTGTGGGCATGTTGTTTTGTCAAGCATTGTGGGCATGTTGTTTTGTCAGGCATTGTGGGCATGTTGTTCTGTCAAGCATTGTGGGCATGTTGTTTTGTCAGGCATTGTGGGCATGTTGTTTTGTCAAGCATTGTGGGCATGTTGTTCTGTCAAGCATTGTGGGCATGTTGTTTTGTCAGGCATTGTGGGCATGTTGTTTTGTCAAGCATTGTGGGCATGTTGTTTTGTCAGGCATTGTGGGCATGCTGTTTTGTCAAGCATTGTGGGCATGTTGTTTTGTCAGGCATTGTGGGCATGTTGTTTTGTCAGGCATTGTGGGCATGCTGTTTTGTCAGGCATTGTGGGCATGTTGTTTTGTCAGGCATTGTGGGCATGTTGTTTTGGTGCCAGATTGTATGGCAACACTAATGGGCTGCCCCCAGCATATCCTTAGGTGTGTTGGTTGTTTATGAAAATGACACATTTCACAGCATGTTTTGATATAAATCTGGTAAATAGACCTAAATCTAAATCTGATTCAGGTATGTATGATATAACAGGCAAAAATTCAAGGCAGAAACCAAACACAGATGTGATGATCACTTTGAGGACATGCTTGTACAGTCAACAGGAGTGACCCTGAGATTCTGGTTATCTCCTCTTTAGTTCACTATCCCACTCTCTCTCTGACTTTACCCATGGCCTCTAGCACTGTCACAGTGAGGCTCAACATAAGCTCAAGGAACAATACCTCATCTTTTGTCGATTCATATTGCAGCCTGCAGGATTTTACACAGAATTTTCCAACTTCAGAGAACTTGCTCTTTCTTTCTGTTTGTATCAGGACTGACTATCATGCTTGCTGCTCCTCTCTTCCTATTGGCCTGTTACACCCTCTCAGGAGAGAGGTGTCAGAGTTGGTGTGCTTCACCGCCGTCCAAGCTGGAGTCAGTGCTGCCCCCCAGTGTTTGCTTGGCAGAAGCCAAGCTGTATTGTGTTCAACTCCAGACTGCTGCAAAGCTCATGAACTCAGGGTCTTGGCCTGGTTTTCTATGTAACTGTATTTTACTGTTACCTTATATGTGCTGTATGTACCTTGTGCTGTGTGTCACTGTCAGTACTATGGTTTGTACCTTAGCCCTGGAACAAAGTTGTTTCATTTGGCTGTATTCATGTATGGTCGAATGACAATTAAGCTTGAACTTCCTATACTTTCCGTTATTTGTATATCATGCCCTGCTCAGCACATCCCAATAGGGCAGATTATGCAACATTTCTCAGACTTCACAACATCAACAATGCATTACACAAACAAGGGAGCTCATCTCTCCATTTAATGATTCTCCCTCATCACCGACTTTCCCTTCACTCTATCTATTGCCTACCCCCTCACCTTCCCCGCAATCTGAACATACTGCTTCCTCTCTTTCTCAGTTCCAATAAGGGTCCTTTGACCTGAAATGTTCCCCATTCCACAGATCTTGCCTGACCTTCAGAATCTTTCTGAAATTTTCTGTTTTTATTTCAAAATTACTGAGATTAAACAACTTTATTTTGAAACATTTTGCCAAGTTCTTTCGATAAGTTGTTTCTAGTTCAAGGTTCCATGATTCTTGTTTCTCCTTGGTGCTAAGTGTTCAGAGTCAAGTGGCCAAAACTAAATAAATTTGCACTAAGAACAGGTGAATAAATGTTCATTCTTTTAGTAGTTGGTTAATTTAGTTTGTAAAATAATGAATTAATAAGTTGTTTTCGGGGTACAGACAAAGGCAGCCATTGTGTCTCCTGGACTGGTAATGGCAAAATCTGATTGCAAGCAGATTATTCTGTCAAATACATGGAACATAAAGGAATAATTTTCTACATTTTGAACAAAACAATAATTATTAGTCCCCTGCTTAGTAGTAATAAGCAACAGGAACCAATAAGTTGTAACATTTGTGTCTTCATATAAAAATGTCAGTGTAATTAAGGTACGTTTCATCCCAATATGTCTCTGCAGGGAACTGAATTGTTAGACTGGCTGTGCTTCAAGAACAGGCTGTGTGTCATTGGAAGAGTCTCATACCTTAAAAAGAATTAGACTACTTTGCATCTGCAATTGCCTCTTGATGCTTGGTTTACCTGGTATGCAAGGAACACAAGTCTGGTCCTGATAAGTTCATGCCATAGAAGACCTTCGGTAATGCAGTGATGAGTGGGAAGTGAAAGGGAAGGTTATGTCAGTCAAATTGAATTGTCGGTCAAGAGGGCACAGTGAGAGTGGCAACTTGTGTGGAAACATTGAGAGATTAGCTTTAGTCATCAGCATGATGAGTTCTTTCTAAAATCACCTGGAGTTAGAGGATTCAAGGATTCAAAGTGTATTTATTATCAAAAAATGTATAAATTATACAACTTTGAGATTTGTTTGCATACAGCCAGTCACAAAGCAAGGAACCCAAAAGAAACAATTAAAAAAATGCATTTTAAAAATTAAAAAAAAATTAAGACCAAACCCCAGTGCACACAGAGAAACAGAAAATAAAATCATGCAAACAGTAGAAGCAAGCAACAACAAGCATTCCAAACCAAACTGAGTCCGTAGATTCAAATTCCCAGAATAGCTTGGAGTAGGCCTAAAGCCTTGGTGTTCAGTTCATCATATTAGTGGGCCAAATCGCCTCAAAGTTCACAGACACAAAGCACAGCAGCTGGGGGCAGTCTCACAGCCTTAGCCTCGTGGAGAGAGAAGCCCCCAGACTATGTGAGCCAGCATTTAATTGTCTGAACCTCTCACTACGACCTGGGCCCCACCACAACAAATTGTTCTAGGCCTAGGTTTCACTGCTGGAGAAGCTGTTCTTGACCTCTGTAAATCAGATAGGTGCCCGGAACAATCTAACCTCGCTTGCCTCTCGACACCTTGCCTTTCCAGTCTATCTGGGCTGGTGATTAGGACCTCACATTAGGATCGGGCACCCTGGCGGCGAATTGCTCCGGGTCTAGAATATGCTGCTCAGCGATTCACTTCGGACCTGGATTTTGTTACCGAAGAAGCCATTCTTGATCTCACCAAATCGGCTCGGTGCTTAGAGCGATTCACCCTTGCACCCGGGTTAGTCTGATGGGCATCGAAGCTCCTACATCCTGTCTTCTCCCCTCCAAATTGTCCACTCCTACCAGCACGACACCAACTCCAAGTGAATTGATTCTGCAGCGCACCAGCAGGGCACATCTCTCAAGTTTGCTTTGCCCTCTCTCGCCTCTTTGTTTGGGATGATAGTTTACCACAATTTGCTTCAAAAAAATGTTATTAATAACGTTTTTAATCAAATTCCTTTGCTTTTGAATCACGAGTACGATGTTGTGTGCCTTCGGTAGAGCCATCTACAGATAAATGGAAATGAACACAGAGCATAGATCAGTGCAGCAAAGGATTAGGCACTGTCTTTGCCGACAATGTTGCCAGCTGAACTGCACATCTGCCTATAGGTGGTCTGTGTGCCTCTATTTTCTTTTTGTTCTTGTATTTGCTGAAATATTACTTAAACAATCTCTATTGTATCTGCTTCCACAACTTCCATGACAACATTCCCAGAATGCCGAGGCAGTAACCTGTAGCCACTGGGAATATTCTCCCTCGGTCTACTCTGTCTAGGCCTTAGAGTTTTATATGTTTCTATCAGATCCTTGTTGGCAATTTCTTTTAAAGCTGTTCTTTTGATTTCAGCCTGGGTGAGGAAAATCAGTTGAAGGGTACCGAGCCGTACAACCTGGAGCTCTTAAAATTTGAGCAATGCTGTGAACAAAATAATATAAATGTAAACAGTACATTACAATATAGTGTAAAATTACTCAGTGTACGATGTGAAATATCATGAACTGTCATGTTCTAATATGCCTTCTGTGCTTTGTCTCTGAACACTATTTCAGTCCGGGATCTCCATCTCTCCACACAGTTGGTCCCTCCTGTTTGCAGTTCCCTTAAGGCAAGGGTCCCAGTCTGGGGTGCACAGACCCACTCAGTTATTGGTAGGGGTCCATGGCATAAAAAAGGCTGGAAACCCTGTCTAGAGGCTACCCTTTAATCTTAAGATTACTTATCCTTTCACTCCAGGTGATTTCAGACGGAGAGAAGACACAAGTGACTCTAGATGCTGGAATTTGGAGTGACACACAAGATGCTGGAGGAGCTCAGAGGGTCAGGCAGCATCCATGGAGGCAAATGGATGGTTGACATTTCAGTTTGACAGCTTTCATCTGGATCAATGTCAATTGTATCTGAGGATGACTGGTCATTGACTCATGGCAAAATGTTTCCTACACCTCCATCCCCTCCCTTCCACCTTTTTGAGGCCTCTTTACTTCTAATCCAATTTGATTGATACAACCTTCTCTTCATTTTTGTTTGTATTCTGTTTGCCTGAGATGGAAATGTTTGATGTCTAGCCATTAGCACAACAAAGATGTTTTTATGGAAAATAATCTGAATTTATCCACAGTCTGAAACTTGTTGACAAGTATTTCTCCTGGTATTCACAATGTTTGTTGAGAACAGAACTAGGCACACTGGTCACATCCTGTTAATTCAGTGATGACTTGCTACTTTGGACACATTGTTACTTAGCAGGGGTGCAGAAGAAAAGCTTCTGTCTGCATGTGCGAATATATTAGGATAACTGGAGCAACAAACAAAGGTGCTGGAGGAACTCAACAGGTCAGACAGCATCTGTGGAGGGGAATGGACAGTTGACATTTTGGATCAATACCCTTCATCTGGTCTCCACCCAAAACATTAACCATCCACTTCCCTCCATTGATGCTGTCTGACCTGCTGAGATTGTCCAGTGCCTTCGGTTGTTGCTCTGGATTTCCAGTTATCTGCAGTCTGATGTGTCTCTACTTCAGCATTGCAGTTTACAGTCTGGAAGAAAGGTTCACCAACTCTGAACTCCCCACAAAAACTTGTGACAGGAATTACCCTCCGTTCTTGTCAACTTTTGGTTCATTGTGGGCTGATTTTAGGTTCATTCATACTTGTCCTGACTTCTTTCAATTCCTCTCTCCCTAGACAATTTTTGGAGGTTATTTTTGTTCTCTGTTGTGAAGTCAGTAGCAGAATATATAATCAGTGGCCCCTTACTAAGCTTACCTCTACATCTGCTCAATAATGGAAGTATCCAATCAGCCAATCATGTGACTGTGGAGTTATTGTTGGTGCCAGATGGGGTGGTTTGAGTATTTTAGAAATTGCTGACCTTCTGGGAATTTCATGCACAGCAGTCTTTAGAGTTCACAGAGCATGGTGCAAAACACACACACACACAAATCTGTGGGCAAAAATGCCTGGAAAGGCGTCTTGAGAGAGGTTGGAGGAGAATGGTCAGACTGGTTCATGCTGACAGAAAGGCGAGTGTAACTCAAATAACCATGTGCTACAACAGTCGTGTGTAGAATAGTGTATCTGAACACAACATGTAGAACCCTGAGGTGAATGGGCTACAGCAGCAGAAGACCACGAACATCCAGTCAGTGGCCATTTTATTAATAAACTGGTATGGGAACTGTACCTCCCTCAATTGCAGGGCTCTGTGGAGAGTGGCGCGGACAGCCCAGCGCATCTGTAGATGGGAACTTCCCACTATTCAGGACATTTACGAAGACAGATGTGCAAAAAGGGCCCAATGGATCATTGGAGACTCGAGTCACCCCAACCACAAACTGTTCCAGCTGCCACCATCCAGGAAATAGTATCACAGTATTAAAGACAGGACCAACAGTCTCCTGCCAGTTTCTTCCACCAGGCCATCAGACTGATAAATTAATGCTGACGCTACTGTATTTCTATTTATATTGACTATCCTGTTGTACATAATACTTATTATAAATTACTATAATTTGCACATTTGAATGGAGGCGTAATGTAAAGATTTTTACTCCTCATGTAGTTGAAGGGTGTAAGTAATAAAGTCAATTCAATATTCAGTTATCATAGAATCATGGAGTCCCAGAGTTATAAAACACAGAAACTGGCCTTTTGGCCGAAATCATCTGTGCTGACCAAGTTGGCCACTTGAACTAATTAACTTAACTGTATTTGTCAGAAATCCTCTGAACTATGTACCTGTCCAAACATCTTTTGCAATTGTACCTGCTTTTATATTTCCTCTGGCACCACATTCCAGTTCTCACCACCCTCTGTGTGAAATATTTCCTCTCAGGCTCTCTTTAAATCCTTCCCTCCCACTTTTAACCTTTGCACTCTGCCTTATTATCGGTGCTTCAATAAGGCACACTGATTTCAGATTTGTCTTTTTGACATTATTAGCCCTGTTAGTATTGTTTTCACACTATAGTTCCATCTGCCCCTTGTCCTTGTTACCTCTGTTGTTTTTTCTTTGCCAATTCTCTGTCTTTTCTGCAATAGTGAACATTCTGAGAAACAAACTGCAAAGATGTCTCCTATAAAAAAAACCATCAAACAGCTGAAATACTTCATACTAATAAAATACTAACTGAAAATTTAAGGACAATAGCTGGGGCATCTTCACTCTCTGAATGATCAGAGTTCTTGTCGGTTATGAAAGAAATGACTGCAGAAAATGAGCTGACACTGCCATCGGCTCTTTCAATGTACGGTCTGGTTTTTGATTCATTAGATCAGACTCTCACTAAAACCCCATCTGTTCTTTGTAAGTATTTAAGGATTAAATAAACCTTGTGTCTGTGTGAATACTTGCCAGTGCCTCATGTTCTTGACATACCTTGATAAATTGTCTTATGGGGAGTCTGTCAGTGCATCTGGTGAAATGTCTCATGATGCCCTTACAATTTCAATGAAATCTGAAGGGATTCTTGAGAGTCCTAAGATACCCGAGGCTCATCTGTCTATGTCCCATCAACCTGTACTTCAGACTCACAGCTGACAAAAGTTCAGAGCCTGGGAAATGAGGAAGATGAAAAACGAATTTGATATTTACTTCAGGAGAGGAAGAAATGTTTAGAAAATCTTTTTTTCTGAGCATTAGATATTTACAAATTTCTCTAACATCTCCGCACCTCCTCCCCTGTCACAGGAGGAACGGAGACAGGCTCGCTCTGATCAACATCAATGGGTCTGCAGTTGAGAGTGTGAGTAGCTTCAAGTTCCTTAGTATACACTTCATTGATGACCTCACCTGGACTGTACATACTGGCTTTGTGGGAAAAAAAGCACAACGGCATCTCTTCCGCCTCAGTTGACTGTAGAAGGGGCAACTACAGGGGCACCATTGAGAGCATACTGGCTGTTTCACTGCCTGGTATGGGAACTGCACCAACCTTAATCACTGGGTACTGCAGAGAGTGGTATGTGCATCTGTGGATGTGAACTTCCCTCCATTGAGGGCATTTATAGCAGCAGGTGCAGAAAGAAAGCCTGGAAGATCATCAGGGAGTCCAGTTACCCCCAACCATAAATTGCTTCACCTGCTTCCATCTGGCAAGCATTACTACAGCGTTAAAGCCAGAACCAACAAGCTTCTTTCTGCAAGCCATTAGACTTTTAAATTCACATCTTTGTACATTGCGACAGAGTCATATCGCAAAGATTTTTACTCCCTCTTGCGGAATGGTTGCAAGATTTAAATAAATTCTAATTCAAGCTCACCACACTGTACACTCGAGGTGGCAGTCACGAGGATCCACCTTCTTTGCGAGTGTGGGTTTGGAGAGGGACGCTGTGGTCTTTATTGAGGTCCCATCCATATGAGCAGCTGCAAAACACAAGATTATGTGGTCTATGACACCTATACTAAGACAGATATCAACTACTGACTCAAAAGAGATTCCATGGATGCTGGAAATCTTGAGCAACATATGCAAAATACTGAAGGAACTCAGCAGGTCAGACAGCATCTATAGAAATAAATGGATAGTCGACATTTTGCGCCGAGACACTTCTTCAGGACTAAGAAGGAGGAAAGGGAAAGATGATATAGCATAAAAAGGTAGGGGGAGGAGAAGGAGGCTAGCTGGAAAGTGATAGGTGAAGCCAGGTGGATGGGAAGGGTCAAGGGCTGGAGAAGAAAGAATCTGATAGGAGAGGAGAGTGGGCCATAGGAGAAAGGGAAAGAGGAGGGGACCTGGGGGAAAGAATAGGCAGGTGAGAAATAAAAGGTCTGAGTGGGGAATAAGATATAGGAGCAGAATGAGGCCACTAAGTCAATTGAGTCTGCTCTGCCATTTCATTATGGCTGATCTGAATTTTCCTTTCAGACCCAGTCTCTTGCTTTCTCCCCATATCCCTTCATGCCCTGACCAATGAAGAATCTATCAACCTCTGCCTTAAATATAAAGACTTGGTGTCCACAGACCAAGATTGCAGTTTTCCATTTAGGAAGTAGAGGATCCAACTGCAGAGGGAGGTGCAGAGGTCCAGGTTCTGCAACTTCTCAATTAGGATTGTGGAATGATGGTATTAAATCCTGAGCTACAGTCGATGAACAGCGTCCTGACATAGGTGTTTGTATTGTCCAGGTGGTCTAAAGCTGTATGGAGAGCCATTGAGATTGCATCTGCCGTTGACCTATTGTGGCAATAGGCAAATTGCAATGGGTCCAGGTCCTTGCTGAGGCAGGAGTTCAGTCTGGTCATGACCAACCTCTCAAAGCATTTCATCACTGTAGGTGTGAGTGCTACCAGGCAATAGTCATTAAGGCAGCTCACGTTATTCTTGGGCACTGGTATAATTGTTGCCTTTTTGAAGCAGGTGGGAACTTTTGACAGTAACAGTGCGAAGCTGAAAATGTCCTTGACAACGGCGGATGAATGCCTCGGCAGATGGAAAGCCAACCTCCTCCTCCTGGGCAGGAAACAGAGGAGGTTGGTAGCCAAGGCAGCTCTCAAAGGGGGATGAGGACAGATGAGAGTTTATGGCGTACTCAGCCCAGGATAGCAGCTGACTCTACGTGAAGGGGTTCTGGGAGACCAGACACTGCAATACAGTCTAGCTGTCGGTTGGCCCACTCGGCCTGGCCATTGGTCTGTGGGTGGAATCCTGAAGACAGACTCACAGAGGTACCCAGAAGATTACAGAATGCCCTCCAGAAGTTGGTTGTGAATTAAGAGACCCTGTCGGACACAATATTGACAGGTAAACCATGTAACTTAAAAACATGCAGTACTAGTAATTTGGCTGTTTCTTTGGCCGAGGGGGGTTTAGGTAAAGGAATGAAGTGTACAGACAGACTTGGAGAAGCAATCAACTACTGTGAGAATGGTGGTATTACCATCTGATGGGGGAAAACCGGTGACAAAATCCAGGGCAATGTGGAACCAGGGTCTCTTGCGGATAGACAGGGGTTGTAACAGACCAGCAGGTGACCAGTTAGAGTTCTTGCCGAGCACAGACTGAGCAGGCGGAGATGAAGTTGCGGAAGTCTTCTCCCATGGAGGGCCACCAGAACTGTTGAATGATGAAGGCCTGAGTACACATGGTTCCAGGGTGACAGGATAACCAGAAAGAATGGTCCCACTGCAATACCTGTGGGCACGGTTAACATAAACACAGTTAGTGGGGCATTGACTAGGGGCTGCCTCGCTCTGTTGAGCAGCTAATGCCATGGCTTCAATGTCCCATTGCTCAGACCCACGAGGCAGTGAGCGGGGAGGATGACATTGGGTACCTCAGGGGTTTCAGAGGAAGGAAATCTTCAGGAGAGGGCATTAGGGTTTCCATACTTGGAACCAGGGTGGAAGGACAGAGTAAAATTGAATCTTGAGAAAAACAGGGACCAACGAGCTTGACGGGAGATGAGACGCTTGGCCGTATGGTTATATTCCAGATTCATGTGATCAGTCCAGACTTAGAATGGTACCTTTGCTCCCTCCAGCCAATGCCTCCACTCTCCCAGAGTGAGAGTCACAGCCAGCAGCTCTGGTTTCCGACATTGTAATTCCTCTCCGTGGGAGTAAGGCAGTGAGAGGAGGCGGCACAGGGGTGAACCTTCTCATCCTTGGCCGAGCGGTGAGGGAGAACAGCTCCTACACCAATGTCAGACGCATCCACCTCCACGTTGAACTGCCGGTTGGTGTTGGGTTGAATCAGGATGGGGGCAGAGGTGAGACATTCCTTCAGGTCAGAGAAAGCTTTTTTAGTAGCAGGGGATCGGGAGAATCTGACAGCAGATGGGGTAAGAGCAGTGAATGGTGCAGCCAGCGTACTCACAAAGAGCTGGTTCTCCAGAAGGCACTGGAGAACTCTACGGACGTGACTTGTGCGTTCAGCAAGACTCTTAGAAAAAAAAATAGAAATGTCACTGAGATACACAAGAACAAATTGGTTCTCAGGGACATGCCAGGGCTTGGAAGACATTGGGGACATTGGTGAGACTGAATGGCATGACCAGATACTCATAATGGCCTGAGGTAGTATTGAAGGCCGTCTTCCACTCGTCCCCTTCGCGGAGGAGGACAAGATAGTAGGTGTTACAGAGATAAAGCTTGGTGAAAACTGAGGCTCCTTGTAGTAGTTCAAATGGCGAGGTCATGAGTGGAAGAGGGTAATGGTTCTTAACAGTGACTTCATTCAGTTCCCAGTAATCAATGCATGGATGCAAGGAGCTGTCCTTTCCAACAAAGAAAAAAACAGCATCGGCAAGTGAGGAAGATGGCCGGATGATGCCTGCAGCCAAAGACCATTGAATGTTCGTATTCATGGCTTCTGTTTCAGGTAGGGACAGGGAATACAGGTGGCCCCTTGGGGGAGATGTGCCAGGCAAGAAGTCATGGTGCAATCATATGGACGATGAGGAAGCAGGGAAGTGGCCCGGGACTTGCTGAACACAGCCTTGAGGTCCATGTATTCAGGAGGGACGGTACTAAAGTCCGGAAATTCCTCGGGGGGGGGGAGCTGGACTTGGAGACAAGGGGATCTGAGCATGGCAGAGGTAGTGGGAGCGACAGAATGGGCTCTAGCCTACAATCTTGTGACTGAGCCGGTCAATGTGGGGGTTGTGTCTGACTGGAGAGCAGACGTGGGTACTCCCCACTGGGCAGCCAAGCCGGAACCTATAAACACCCCTCCGTGCCACAATCGACCAGGACAGAAACTGCTCGCCGTTGGACGAGCCACTCCAGAGAAGCGGGTATGAGAGTGAGTGGTGTCGAGGAGTGCCGGGCAGGGGTCATGCTCACCAGTGCTCCTCGTCCTACTGGTGAGCACTTGGCTTTTATTGGGCAGGTGGAGATGGTTGGCCACAGTGCAGACAGGAGTGGGTGCTTTGTCTTTCAGTCGATGTCAGGTGGGTACGGTCAACATGCACAGCTACTGGCTCTGGAATGGGAATTGTAGATGGGGCAAATGGCAGGGCAATGTAGACTGATGAGGAACTTGGAACTCACCCAGTGCCCATAGGGACCCTCTGGAACCCCTCCCTCTGTGGTATTGCTGAAGGAAAACATCAATACAGATGGCCAAATCCACCAGGGCTTCAAAGGTGGCAGGAAGGTCCTGCGTGACCAGCTCATCTTTGATGTCTTCGAACAGATCATTCAGGAAGGTGTCGTACTGTGCCTCCAAGTTCCAGCCACTGGAGGTGGCTAGGGTCTGGAACTCTATGGTGCAATGTGACACGGATCTGCGCCCCTGGTGTATGTGCAGCATTTCACGGGCAGCCTCTCTCCTATGTTTGGAGCGATCAAACACTTTTCTCATCTCCTCAGAAAATAACTGAAAACTACTGCAATTTGGCACAAAAGGAGGCCATGGACCAACACCAGAACAGGGATGGGAATGGAATTAAAATGTTAACGTCTTGTTTGGTATGGACAAATTGGGTCGAGGGTGTAACTCAATGATTCTCTGACACAAACAGAGTTATCAGTATTGCAAGATTCTGGAATGAGTCCATATTATGTTGTCTTTCATTTCTTCCCTTTTCTCTCTTCCTCAGTCCAGACCAAAGGACTTTGACATGAAACTTAACCCTGAATCTCTCTCCACAGATACTACCTGATCTGTGAGGTGCTTTCAGCATCTTCTCTTTTAGTTCTGCATTTTTATCATCTGCAGATTTTTGATTTCTATTTCCTGCTCGTTGTTCCCTGTGTTTGTGAGTGCCGAGGGATCGATTGCCAAGTGCCCAAGTGTTACCTGTGGTGATTTTCAGTACCCAATTTCTCCCATGGCCTTCAATTAAAGAGACCCACATAAAGTTCACAGAACGAGTATTGTCAGGCCCCTCTGAGATGATATAATCTCAGTTTAACATATTTACACAGTGTGGCTCAATAGATGAGATTCAATTATGCTGTATTCCATTCACTGGGTGACTTAATGCTGGAACATCTGAGTACTTTACAGGCCTAAAATGAATGCCTATTTCCATGCATAGGAACCTCATTACTTGGTAGAATAGCCCACCATCTATAGATTGTGATGTTTCCACTTCACTGCAGTGGATTTAAACAAATCACACAGAGAAATGTCCCAGAGATAATAGATTCCAAATGGATAATCGACAAATTACTACAGGGTGGCTGAAGTCATGTGATCTACCCAAATCATTAAGCTAATGGTCTGTGATGGCTCTTGAAATGACTGTCTGGTCTAAATTTCTGCTGTTACGCAAGACCCCTTTATATAGCGGTGCAGAAAGCAGGCCCCATTAATCGTTGCCTCAGGCATCATTCAATGTATCAGACAAATCTTTCTTTCCCCGTTCTCTCTTCCAGAAGCTATTGTTACACATTGGACAGCAGTCCCACCAGACACTTTTCTGCTAAGATGCAATCATGTGTAGTCTGGATTAGAGAGGTGTAAGTACAACATCATAATCCCATGGTGTTAGGACAGGTGTTGGATGTTCAGTTGCCTTGAGTACTGGACCTTAGAGCTGATTGCAGTCCCGATGCCGCTGATGTGATGGATGCTTGCAATATTTTTGGCTTCTGTGAAAAGGCTTTGCATCTATTCACACTGGAAATCCCACTCCCAATGAGTGGCACATTGTACATTGGGTTCCAGGTCTGATCAATGAGTCCTTTAAGCATTGGGGGTGCCTTTCTTTGTGGGAATCGGCCCTGACGACATCACTAGGTCCTGTTACCTCATAAGATCATAAGGCATAGGAGCAGAATTAGGCCATTTGGCCCATTAAGTTTGCCCTGCCATTTCCTGCCTTCTTCTCATATCCTTTCACACTCTGACTGAACAACACTCTAGCAATCTCTGCCTTAAATGCATCCAATATCCTGGCCTCCAAAGCCAGCTGTGGCACTGAATTTGACGGATTTACCACCCTCCAGTTAAAGAAATTCCGCCTCATCTTTGTTCTTAATGGACATCCCTCTATTTTGATACAGAGGGACTTGTGGTGAACTAGATATACCTGTCTGACTGCTCCTGTGGCTCCTCCCAAGACCCTGCTGACTGCCCCTGTGGCTCCTCCCACAGACCCCTGTATAAAGGCGACTGTGGCCTGCTGCTCTCCCTCATTTTCCCCAGGATGTAGTGTTGTTCTTCAGTCAATAAAAGCCGATATCTCAATTCCTAAGTCTCGGCGTGAGTTATTGATGGTGCATCAGGACTACACTCCCCTTCCATTGGAAACATCCTTTTCACATCCACTCTATTGAGGCCTTTCAACATTCAATAGTTTTCAATTTGATTTCCCCCTCATTCTTCTAAATTCCAGCAAGTACAGGCCCAGAGCTACAATCGCTACTCATATGATAACCCTTTCACTTCTGGAATCATTCTCGTGAATCTCCTCTGAACCCTACTCCAAAGTGAGCACATCCTTTCTGAAATAAGGGGCCCAAAACTGCTCAGAATACCCCCAAGAGATGCCTCACCAGTGCCTCACACAGTGCCTCTGGATTGCATCCTTATTTTTATATTCTAATCCTCTAGAAATGAATGCTAACATTACATTCACTTTTCTCACCACTGATTCAGCCTGCAATTTAACCTTTAGTAAATCCTGCACGAGGACTCCCAAATCTCTTTGCAGCTTGGAATTTTGAATTTTCTCCCCATTTAGAAAATAACTCTATGCTTTTTATTCCTTGTGCCAAAGTGCATGACCATACAATTTCCAACACAGTATTCCATCTGTCACCTCTTTGCCCATTCTCCTCATCTAAGTCCTTCTGCAAACTCCCTGCTTCCTCAACACTACCTGCCCCTCCACCTATCTTCATATTGTCCGCACACTTGGCCACAAACCATCAAATTCGTACAGTACAACGTAAAAAGAAGCAGTCCCAACACAGGCCCTGTGAAACACCACTACTCACTGGCAGCCAATCCAGAGGATCCCTTTATTCCCACTCAGCCAATACTCTATCCATGCTTGTATCTTTCCCATAATACCATGGGCTCTTAACTTAATTAGCAGCCTCATGTATGGCATTTTGTCAAAGGACATTCAAAAATCAAAGTACACAACAGCCTCTAATTCTCCTTTGTCTATCGTGCTTATTATTTATTCAAAGAATTCCAACAGATTTGTCAGGCAAGAATTTTCCTTAAGGAAATCATGCTGACTTTGGTCTATTTTGACAGGTGCCTCCATGTACTCTGAAACCTTATACTTAACAATGGACTCCGACATCTTCCCAACCACTGAAGTCAGGTTAATTGGTCTATAATTTCCTTTCTTCTACCTCCCTCCCTTCTTGAAGAATGGAGTGACATTTGCAATTTTCTAGTCCTCCAAAACTGTGCCAGAATCTATTGATTCTTGAAAGATCTCTGCAATCTCTTCAGCTACTTTTTTAGAGCCCTGGGATGTAGTCCAGGTAACCTTTCAGTTCAGACCTTTCAGTTTCACAAGCTCCATCTCCCTCGTAATATCAACTGCACTCACTTCTGCCCATTGACATTATTGAACTTGCGGCATACTACTAAAGTCTTCCACAGTGAAGATCGATGCAACACACTTATTCAGGTCATCTGCCATTTCCTTGTCCCTTGTTCCTATCTCACCAACATTATTTTTCAACAATCCAAAATCTACTTTCACCACTCCTCTACTCTTTATATATCTGAAAAAAACTTTGGTATTTTCTTTTATGTTATTGGCTAGCTTACTTTTGTATTTCCTCTAACCCCTCTCCCCATGATTGTTTAAGTTGCCTTCTGTTAGTTTTTAAACTTTCCCTATCCTTCTCACAAACTTCCCACTAATTTTTGCTCTACTTTATGCCCTCTCGTTTGCTTTTATGTGGACTTTGACTTCGCTTGAAAGCTATGGTTGTGTCATCCTGCCTTTAGAATACCTCTTCTTCACCAACCTCTTGAATTCACAGGAACTGTAACTACTCAAGGTGGGGAATGAAATGCCCACAAATGTCCACCCTGGCTTTTCTTTCCTCCTCTAATGAAGACACTGAGGGTAAGTGCTGTGTGCAGATCTCCAGCGTCTTGGTTGTGTTGTTAACTTGGAGTATTGTGTTCAGTTTTCATTGCCCTTCTGTAGGGAAGATGTTATTAAACTGGAAAGATTGCAGAAAAGATCTACACGGATATTGCCCAGACTTGAGGAATGGACTTAAAAGGAGAGGTTGGGCAGGCAAAGACGTTATTCCTTGGAGTATAGAAGACTGAGGGGTGATTATATAGAGGTGTATAAATCATGTAGGGTATAGATCAGGCGAATGCAGTCTTTTGCCCAAGTGCTGGGAAAATCAAGAACTAAAGAGCATAGATTTAAATTGTGAGGGAAAGATTTAATAGGAATGTGGGCTGCAATTATTTTTAAACAGAAAGTGGTACGCATGTGGAATGAGCTCCCACCGGAAGTAGCTGAAGCAGGTACAATAAGAACTTTTAACAGACAGTTGGACAGTTACATGGATAGGAGATATTTAGAAGGTTAATGGCCAAATGGGACTTGCTTAGAAGGGCCTCTTTCCATACTCTATGACCCTGTATTATCCATCAGTGGATCCCATACTTTTTTGGGTTACCGACCCCTTGGCTCCAAGGCCATGTCCCCAGTGATGCCCTCTTCCTTTCATATAAAAACTATGGAAAGTGTTGATTTATGATGCACAGTGAAAAAAAAGGAACTGAAATTTCAAAGCAGTGACAAATAATTATTCAAATCTATTTAAAGCTACAAATAAAATTATTTCTTTATTTAATAACAGTAAAAGCAATTTTCATCCACAATTTTACAGCGTACATTAGTATTCACTCCTTCATTGCTTTTATCTTTTGATGAGATGGATGGGCTTGGTGCGGAGATATCAGCTTTTCAACATTAGGCTGAACAGCACTTAAAAGGAATCTCAGATCACCACATTTGATAATTTTCAGTCTGTTATGTTGCTTTTAAAGAAGTTGGGTGACTGCACTGAAACAGCAATCCACCAAATACGATGTTGGAAAGCAATAAAGAACATCTTGTCCTTTTCCCACAGTGCAACCAAAAGTCTTGATATGATTTTATGACCCTCAGCTTTAGCTCAAGGTAAATTTGCAGCAAGATCAGTTCATCCTCCATCCTTCCTGTTAATTCTTCATTACAAGTGTTCAGGAATGGATTTATTAACCAATTTGGAATTTGGATCGAGAGAAGATCCTGAAATCTTCCGATGTGTCTTTTTGTAGCTCACCTATGTGGGCACAGTATACTTGAAGATTATCATCTAGTATTCCTTCTTTTTATTCCAACTTAGAGAGGCTTGGAAATTGGAAGAGGTCGCAAAGACCAATGTGGCACTTAAATAGGGATAACTTGGACAGAAATGGGGAGACAACTGATCTGACTCTAGTAAGATTCACATCTTTTCATTGCAATTAAAGATTGATTTCATTAAACTTTGCAAAAAAATTCTGACAAATAATCCATGCCATGCTTAATATTATTGAGTTGATTACTGAAGGAAGCATTCGAGTCTTCACAGAATTTTATCACAGTTTGAAAAAGCACATAGGAGCGTTTCATATTAGTAGTTAGATTAGTGACATATTAGCAGTTTTCCTTTGAGAGCCATCTGACTTATGTGTGCAACAACAAGCATTCAAACTATTCATCATTCTCAATACAAAGCTTTTGAAATATTCGAGAAATGAGAGCATGGGACTAGATTTTACTCACTGCAGTGACAGTAGTACTTAATGATTTGTGCAGCCGATCGCTTAGGTTTTGAGCGACAAGATGTTGTTTGTCAATCACACAGTGAATGTTAAATATGTTAGATACAACCTTTTTCAGGAAATTATTAACCCTACAGTGTCATCCTGTCATTGATGGTGCCTCATCTGTTGCTCAAGCAAGGATGTTGGTGAGTGTCTCTGTCAGTACCTCCAGCTGAACTCTGTCTTTTTGTGTGTTTTCCCCCTAGCTGTCAGTCTGTGGTTTTGTATTGCCACGTGTTCTTGTTTGTTTCCATGCCCCATGTGCTCCTGTCTCCACTCCTGCTCTACTCCAGCCCCTGTATTACTGAGTACTCCGCCTCTCACCTGTTTCCCATTATTACCTGTATTGCTGCCACCCGTGTCTCATTGTGCTCCACCTATCATCTGCCTCTCTGTTTATTGCTCAGTGTATTTCAGTCTTGTGTTTTCACCTGTTTGTTGCCAGATTGTGCCAGTGAGTTTCCCAGCATTTGTATCTGTACTCTCTCTGTCTGAATAGTGACTCTAGCAACACACACAAAATGCTGGTGGAACGCAGCAAGCCAGGCAGCATCTATAGGGAAAAGCACTGTTGACATTTCAGGCTGAGACCTTTCGTCAGGACTAACTGAAAGGAAAGATAGTAAGAGATTTGAAGGTGGGGGGGGGGGGGGGAAGGGGAAATGTGAAATGATAGGAGAAGACCAGAGGGGGTGGGGTGAAGTTGAGAGCCAGAAAGGTGATTGGCAAAAGGGATACAGAGCTGGAGAAGGGAAAGAATCATGGGATGGGAGGCCTAGGGAGAAAGAAAGGGGGAAGGGAGCACCAGAGGGAGATGGAGAACAGGCAGAGTGATGGGCAGAGAGAGAGAGAAAAAAAAGGAGGGGGGATAAAAACTAAATATATCAGGGATGGGGTAAGAAGAGGAGGAGGGGCATTAACAGAAGTTAGAGAATTCAATGTTCATGCCATCAGGTTGGAGGCTACCCAGCTGGTATATAAGGTGTTGTTCCTCCAACCTGAGTGTGGTTTCATCTTGACAGTAGAGGAGGCTATGAATAGACATATGGGAATGGGATGTGGAATTAAAATGTGTGGCCATTGGGAGATCCTGCTTTCTCTGGCAGACAGAGCGTCTCTGCCTGTTTTCTGATTCTGGTTTGTGGATTTCTCTGGATGTTTTGATCTCTGCCTGAATTTCAACGCCGACTTTGTTTGTACCTTGGGATTTGTTACACAATTAATATCACTGGGTGCACAGTACAGGGTCTGCAATTGGATCCCTGCTCCAGCGTCCTGACATTCTCTTTGAAAAATTGCACAACAACCTGAAATATTGACTCTGCCTTCATATCAATTTCTAGTCCCTATGTAAGTAGCAGCTCTTGAACCATAATTTTATCTTTTATGAAGTAAACATAACCACGAAGCAAAGATTTGTTGCCTCACAAAGTTGGCTCATTCAACTGCAGATCAAATTCTATTGTGCTAAGTATATTGCACAAGTTGTTTCCAAATTCTCAGAAATTTCAACTATTCATCTTTGAACAGAGTTGTCGCTGAACAGAATTGATTGAATTATTAAAACTGTACTCAGAACCTCCCTTACTACTGGCATAATTAGTTCTTCTCCATTTATATGGGGTATTCCAGGTCTAGCAATGAGCAATGAACTGTCGTATGAAGTACGCAAACCATCACTGTCTTGTTGTGAAGTGCTGGTAAACATGTTTTGAAGTACTTTCCATTTCTGAAAGTTTTTACAAAGTGACAGAAAGTAAGCCAAGTTCTTGTTTGTTTTATCAGAGTGCATTCTCTTCAAAGACTCAAGGAACCTGAAAAATCCTTTTTTTACAACAGACACATTGGCTGCTGTTGGTGCTTCGTGCTGGTATAAATCCATATTTCAGATATTCCACGCTATACTGTCTGCATTTCTTTTTCATTTGGTCTGTTTCTGCCATTTTTGTTATGCATTAATGACCACGGTCAATCGTCTATTGTTTAAGTCCAACCTCAGGCATTGTGATCAATAAAGAGGAAAATTATGATGTCATCATAAACTCAGGCAAAACCTAACATTCTGCCTGAAAGTATGAAAAGTGGGACAGAAATATTTTGGTTCGGCCTTGGGTTAGAGAAGTGCAGTCAAGACCATTTGAAAGGACAAATTCTGAACTTTACCCCATTGAATGTCAGACCTTAGTTCATGGGAATTGTGTCACTGCATTATTAGAGCATAGGAATTGCACTAGCTGACACTGTACTACAGTAGTGAATGGCAATAATACGTGGGCTGGGCTGTCAAAGTAACTAAAATAATTAAAAATAACTGGACCCAGAACATACACATTTTTACCGCTCAAGCATTCCTTATATTTTACTTGTGTGCAAGGAGAACAGCCCCTGTGACCTACACTTTTCTGAAGTTCGAACAAAAAACTGTTATTTTTATTAAGAATAGGCTTATCAATGAGCCAATTTACAATTGATTACGTGCAGGATCAATCGACATTCACAATAGAGGTGTTAAAGTTAATCAAAACTTCAAGCGGACGGTCAATGATATTTTGAAGACAATAGAGCCTTGGTTGTTGGGGGCATGTTTCAAATCCTTCTGTTATTTTGTCTGTCTTTGGCAGTCACAGTCCAAAGGTCTCGCTTGACTACACTGCCCCAGGCTATCTTTGCCTTATTGCAACTTCTACACTCCCTCCTCTTTGTCCTGTAGAGGACAACATAATTTGTACCGAATCTCAGATGCACAATTCTCCGAAAGCCCGTGACAGTTTCATCAAGGGCAAGTGGCTGTTCTATCATAGTAGAGGGGATTGTTCTACATGATAACATTCTTGGTTCAGACCAAATATCCTGTTTTTTGGGGTACTCCTTATAGCCAGTGATAGGCCTGGTAACTACTAACAAGATTTGCAGGGTCACCAGTGGTTTATATTAACTCTTTTGTTACCTGAGTCTAGACCCACCCCTTGCAGGTTATAGTAACATACAGTACTTCATCTCTATCCCCATTATGGAGCTTCAGTGTAGGGAGATTATGCACTCCGTTGTAGGTAGGTAGATACCAGCCTTTGAAACAGCTGCATTGCAAGAAACTGCACTGCCCATTGGATTGACTCTTGCCAATGCAGCTGTTTCAAAGGCTGGTATCAACCTACCTACAATGGAGTGCATGGTCTCCCTACACTCCATTTACAATATTCGTTTTTTTTAATCAAAGTAAAACACGGAATTAAACTCACTATGATTCAGGGGTATGGGCTGCATTGGCAATCCAATTTCTGGATGTATAGGCCCCCTAGAGCATACCCAATAACCTGACCTGTTAGTACACAAAGCATAACCATAACTAAGGTGAAGAAAAGTGTCAGGAGTATTGGTGTTGTGGGATATTTCTACATTTAGGCAGAAAATAGATGTCCAGATTACCCAAAACACATAATATATATTGGCTTCTTAAGGTGGCAAATAGCAAAGATCAAAAGTTCAGTCCATTAGTCCTTACCATCAAGGTCTTCTGGCCACCTGTTCCCTGGGCCAGTGGCACTGCTGTCATAGTCCAGATCGGGTTCCCTTTAAATTTCCTTTGTTTGTGTTACGATTGGGACCGTTGACTCCTTGTTTCCCTTTAATTCCCTGTTTCCCCATGTCCCTTGGACTTGGTGATTAAAGGCAATTTACTCTCGACTGAACCAGCAGTTTATAAGTCTCTGGCTTTCAGCCGTTCGGCGCGAGAGCGTTATGGAGTGTCACCGAAGTTAGTGAAGCTAGCGTGAGCCAAAGTCATCTTGCCGGAGCAAGCCAAGTCTCCTCCTTGAAGCAAGTGCCAGCAAGCCGCCTTCCCTTGCCAGAGCGGGTCCAGCAAGCTTAACCCACCAGGGTGAGTCAAGATCTCACTGCTGCTTGGAGCAAACTTGTGTCCAAATAAAGAACTTTCTATCATTGTGTGGTCTCTGTCTCCATGTCCAGTGTCAAATAGGGGTCCCAGCCCTGTGCCCTAGAAGGGTCCTGACCCTGTGTCAAAAAGAGTCCCGGCTCCATCATGTGTCCAAGGAGGAACCCTGGCTCAGGGTTTCTTGTCCTCGACTCCAGAGGGTAGGCCCGGCCGTCTGCCACTACCCTGAATTGAGAACTGTCTCTTCGTGTCCAAGTCCAAGCTCTGAGGTTCAAGTATCAAGGCCAAGCGCCGAGTTCCATGTATCAAGTCCAGGGTCCCGAGTTCCAAGTATCAAGTCCATGTCTGGGTCCTGAGTTCCATATTCCAGGCTCCAAGGTCCATGTTCTGAGTCCTGGCTCTGAGTTCCTAGTACCTAGTCCAAGTCCAGGTCCCCGAATTCCAAGTCCTAGCCCAGACCCTGAGTCCTAGCTAAGTCCAGGGCCTGAGTCCTAGTCCATTATGCTTATTTTCGCTTCCGCTTTCTCTCTCCTTGATTTCTCTCTGTTCTATCCTTGCATCAGGGCTTTCCTTGTAACTATTAATAAACTCTATTTAGTTAACCCTACAAAACGTGTTTGTGTCTTGTATTTGGGTCCACCCTTGCTCCGCACTTGTGACAACCGCTGGCTTAACATGTGAGCTGTGTATCCACATTACCTTTCCTTGGACCTTTAAAGTGGTGTATGTGGTCATCAACACTTGGAACGGACCTTCTAAGCAGGGCTCCAGGCAGTCCTTTTGTCAGTAGGCTCTCGCCAGAAGCCAATCTCCTGTCTGGTAGGTATGGCACTTTGCAGACGTCACGACTTTTTGGGCTTCCAATACCTGATGATGGAAACCTTTAAGAGTTTGGCATTAATGCCACACAATACTGCAACATATTTTCACTCACAGTATGGATATCCATCTGTTTTACTGAAAAGGGAGTAACTGGCAAGTGCCTGGTATGTCCCAATACTAACTCATGTGGATATAGTCCAGTTATACAGTTTGAAGCACAGTGCTTTGTCATCAGGGTCAGTGGAAGTGCCTCTGGCCACCTTTGTCCAGTTTCATCACAAAATTTAGCTAGCTTGGTTTTCAGGGCTCCATCCTGTCTTTCAACTGCCCCAGTAGATTGAGGGTGGTAAGGACAGATGAAATGGGGTTTACTCTGTAAGGCTGTCAATAGTTCCTGCTGGGCCGCTATCACTTGAGATCTTTTTGGGGATTTCAAACCTGGAGTCATGAGATCTGGTACGTTCTGCCACCAGACCTTCATCTACTGAACCAGGACCCCACCCCACACCCCAATGTCGTACTCTGCCTTTCAAACTGGTAGTCAGAATCTCAGACAGTGCTGGAGCACTGGATGATGCTGACAGTCCTGAATAATTGGAGGCAGGACTCTGTGGTAATGGTAACAGGAGATACAGAGAATTATCATCTTTGGATCCTGGTACCATTTGGTTAAATTGCTTTCCCCCCCTTAAAACAGACACCGTTATCTTTGCCTGTTCTTTTTGTATCTTTTCCATCTCTAGCTTCTGTTCATTTTCTCAACTTTTTCTTCAGGATTCATCTAACCATTTCTGCATTTCACACTGACATTAAGCAAACACAAACCACCCTACAGTCTTCACACATTTTCCTTTCTCCTTCACACATCAGCAGACACTCACTTAGTCCATTCCACACAATTCAACATATTTAATACTTTCTGGTACAAACATGCATGCTATCGGAGTCCTTTAGCGGTCCGGGGCAGGGGACTTTCACACTACCATTCACGCACATACAATCAGGGCATGCACACACACAGATACACACATTTTGGAATTCCATTTTTTTAACAACACACTTACCAAATTAGCCCAGCCCACGGTAGCACCTTGGGTGGGCTCCTACTCAGACCACGGCAACACCTCGGGCAGGATTCCAACCTTGCCCACGGCAACGCCTCGTGCCCACAGCAGCCTCATTTTTTTTAACACTGCAGTTCTCCTATGTCGGCAGATAAGGCGGCATACCTTGACTACTCCACGCAGGAGGAAACTTGCGTTCCAGCAGCAGGCCGAGCCCCTTACTCAAATATGAGCGGCCTAGGATTTAGGACTGATCAGCTACTGGGGCTGAATTCCTTTCTCCTGCATAGTAAAGTCAAGGGTTAGCCTCTAAATTTACTGTCGTCGGCCATAATAAAAGAAAATAAAATAAAGCAACTGCGCATTATTACGACTCAAGCATTCTTTTTATTTCACTCGTGCAAAAGAAGAACAGCATGGGCCCCTGTCATCCACACTGTTCTGAAGTCTGACCAGAAAACTATTATACTTATATCAGAATCAGAATCAGGTTTATAATCACCAGCATGTGATGTGAAATTTGTTAACGTAGCAGCAGCAGTTCAATGCAATACGTAAAACAAGAAAAAAAAACACAGAACTGGCTTATTAGTTGTGGATATTGCCTGTCATAAATTGTGTATGTCTGAATTCTTTACTTGCAGGATTAATCGACATTCACAGCAGAAGTGTTAGAAGTCAATCAAAACCGAGCGGACAGCTGATGACATTTTGAAATTAGTGACGACAATAGAGCCTTAGTTGTTGGGTATGTTTCACATCCTGCTGTTAATTCGTCTGTCTCCGGCGGTCTCACTTGACTACAGCTGACTCAGGCCTTACTGCAACTTCCACAGGGCCCCGGAACTAACACCATTTCTTCAGTCCTGATTTCTCATGTTAGGACAAGTACAGAAGTGTCACATTGCTTTTCAGAAGACAGACGAGTTACCAGCAGGATGTGAAACAAACCCAACAACTAAGGCTCTATTGTCTTTACTAACTTCAAAATGTTCAAGCAAAGCCTGAGAGAACAATTATGAGGTACTAGGGACCAAATACTTACAATAAGTAATTCATTTCTTACGTTAAGCCTGTAATCCCTCAGTTGCCTTCTCACGGCCCCCTTTATCTTCATTACCCCGTAGAAACTCCCAATACCACGAGGGGGGTGGTATCGCTCACTTTGGGAACCACTGGTTTGCATAGTCAGGACCTGAAAATTGTTGAAGCAGTGATGGGAGAACCACCATCAGACTTCCACACTGACTGGCTTTTCATGAGCAATCACTGACATGTGATGCCATAGCAATCTTGGCTGCTTCCCTCCACCCTGCTTCATCATCACAATCCCCACCCCTGGTTACTGCACGCACAGCCTTATCACTCCCTATTTGAAAGAACCCTCAAGTACTCTTTATACATTCCATTTTGTGACTGACCGCGCAAGCTATTAGTTGCTAAGTGCTCACGTTGCACTTGCCTTTTGCAATCACGATAAATCTTTGTGAACAGCATAAGTGGAGATAGAGTTTGAGCAGAACACTTTTTAAAATTAAAATTTATTGAAAATGCTGCAAATTAAATTTCAGGAGCATAAAACCATATGTAAAAGCCATTTGTACTAAATTAATTTTATTTGTTATAACTATATTTAATGTAGTCCAAAAGGAACAAAAATGTGGAATGTTTAATTTTGAGACCAGTGTAGTTCCGTGTTAGCAGATCAATGAATACAGCACCCTCTGCTGGTAACTCGTTTTTGCAAGGACTTCACGCAATAGAACAGCATTGGAAGAGAGCATCTGCCCAATTTTTACTGCATTACTTGGGGTTGAATATTTTCTTCATCACAGCTAACATCCATTTGCTCCTGTGACATATCTTCTCATATATGTCAAGGTTGGCATCACCAGCTTCTTAAGCACCCCACTTTCTGGTCCCCTTTCCCCGATGACATAGGGCAAGGAGTTGGTTAACTCTGGATTCCATAATCCGTTTGTCAAAGCACCAGAGACAGAGTGTATGTAACTCACTATTTTGCAATTACAATTACTCCTTTGTCCACTTGCAGCATCAGAAAGCATTTCTTAAAAAATTGAAAATTTGAAACAGTCATCACCGAATATCTAGGAGATGAGGGAACATTTTAAAGTTGTTGGAAAAGACAAGAAACCAATGTGGTCAATTGAGTGATAGGACACAAGAGATTGTGTAGCCTTCTTATCAGGAGTTTCTGTTTCTTGCAAAGACAATCAATCTATTTCAATCGGAAGGGGGATGGGAATTGGAGTGAGGGCTGAGGATGGAGCAGTTGGTATGTGGGTTGATGCAGTTTGTAGTGACACTGTGACGCTGGATAGGCAGATAATAGGGTAAAAACGCAGTCAGTGGGTTGAGGTGAAGAGTAACCTGGGGTCAAATTCAAGAAGGGTGATGAATACAGGACTGAAGGTGTTATATATGAATGTATGCTGTTGTGCTGAATAAGATAGATGACCTTGTAGTGCAGTTAAAGATTGGCAGGTATGATGTTGTGGACATCACTGAGACATGGCTGAAAGAACATCGTAACACCCAAGGGAGCTCAACATCTTTGGATACATTTTGTATTGAAAGGACAGACAGGTAGGCAGATAGGCTGGGGGTGGCTCCGTCGGTAAAAAATGAAATCAAATCCTTAGGAAGTGGTGACATAGGATCGGAAGATGTACTGTAGAATGTTTGTGGGTAGAGTTAAGAAACCAGAAGGACAAAAAAACCCTGATGGGAGATGTACACTGGCCCCCAAACATTAACCAGGAAGCGGGATATAAACAAAAGAAAGTCAGCAGACGCTCACTGGAAATTCAAAGCAACACACACAAAGTGCTGGAGGAACTTAGCAGTATCAATGGAAGTGAATAGATAATTGAAGGTTCAGGCCACCACCCTTCTCCAGGACTGAGAAGGAAAGGGGAAGATACCAGAATAAAAAGGTAGGGGTGGGGGAGGAGGCTAACTGGAAGGTGATAAATGAAGCCAGGTGGGTTGGAAAGGTCAAGGGCTGGAGAAAAAGGAATCTGACAGGAGAGGGGAGTGGACCATAGAAGGGGAGGAGGAGGGGACCAAGAGGGAAGTAATAGGCAGGCAAGAAGAGGTAAAAGGTCAGAATGGGGAATAGAGGTATGGTGGGGGGGGGGCATTTGTTTTCCATAAGGAGAAATCAATATTTATGCAATCAGGTTAGAGGCCACCCAGATGGAATATAATGCGTTGCACCTCCACCCTGAGGTGGCTTCATCGTGACTGACACATTGGAATGCAAATGGGAGCCAGAATTAAAATGTTTGGCCATCCATAAATCCTGCTTGTGGCAGATGGAGCTGAGGGGCTTGACGAGGTGGTCCCCCATTTTATGACAAGTCTCACCAACGTAGATGGTGCTGCATTGGGAGCACTGGACACAGTAGACGACCCCAGCAGATTTGCAGGTGAATTGTTGCCTCACCTGGAAGGAGAGCCTGGGGACCTGAATGGAGGTGAGGGAGGTGAAGTATGGACAGATGTAGCACTTAGGGTACTTGCAGGGGTAAGTGCCAGGAGGGAGATTAGTGGGGAGGGATGAATGGACAAGGGAATCAGAGAGGGAGAGATCCCTGTGGAAAGATAGTGGGGGAAGGAAGGTAAAGATATGTTTAGTGGTAGGATCCTTTGGAGATGGTGGAAGTTGTGGAGGATGATGTGTTGGATGCAGAGGCTGATAGGGCTAGTAGGTAAGACAAGAGGAAATCTGTTAAGGCGGTGCAAAAATGGGGTGAGCGCAGATGTTTGAGAAATGGAGGAGATGCAGTTGAGGGCAGCATCAATAGTGGAGGGAGAGAACCCCCTTTGTTTAAAGAAGGAGGACATCTTTGAAAAGCCACGTCCTGACAACAGATGCAGTGGAGGCGAAGGAACTGAGCAAAGGGAATAACATTTTTACAGGAGATAAGGTGGGAAGAGGTATTGTCAAGATAACCATGGAAATCGGTAGGATTATAAAAGATATTGGATGACAGTTTGTCTCCAGAGCTGGAGACAAAGAGATCAAGAAAGGGGAAGGAGATGTCAGAGATGGACCAAGTGAATTGAAGGGGATGGTGAAGTCAGAAGCAAAGTTGATAAAATTGATAAGCTCAGTGTGGGTGCATGAAGCACTCCCAATGCAGTTGCAACTGAACGTTCAATTTCTTGGCCTTAACTGCCTAATCTTCAGTATGCACGTTCAGTTCCTATCCATTTCTATTCCGCAGAAAGAAGGCCTCAAAGCTCTCCACTTCTTTCTTGACAAAAAAAAATCAACTAGCTCCCTCCACTACCACCCTCCTCTGTCTGGCAGAACTCAACAATTTTTCCTTCGGCTCCTCCTGCTTTCTCAAAACTCAACGGTAGTCATGGGAGCTCACATGGGCCCCAGCTATTGCTGCCACTTTGTTGGCCATGTAGAACAGTCCATGTCTGAAGCCTTCCTCAGTAATACTCTCCAGTTCTTCCTCCACTACATTGACAACTGCTTCATGCACCCATGCTCAGCTTGTCAATGTTATCAATGTTACTTCTAACTCCCAGCCTGCCCTTCAATTCACTTGGTCCATTCCTGACACCTCCCTCCCTCCTCTTGATCTCTCTGTCTCCATCTCCAGGGACAGACTGTCAACCAACATATATCTTAAACCTATGGATTTCCGTGGTTATCTTGACTGTATCTCTTCACACCCCATCTCCTGTAAAAATGCTATTTCCCTTTCTCAGTTCTTTGCCTCCACCATATCTATTCCTCAGGGCAGGACTTTTCATTCAAGGACATCAGAGGTATACTCCTTCTGCAAAGGATGGGGTACCCTCCCTCCACTATTGCCTCACCTGCATCTCCTCCATGTCTGGTAAAAACGTGCTCACCCCATTTTCTCACCACTTTAACAGTGATTCTTGTCCCCTTGTCCTTACCTACCTCCACATCCAACACATTATCCTCTGCATCTTCTGCCATCTCCAAAGGGATTATACCACTAAGCATATCTTTACCTACCACTCCCTCTCTGCTTTCCACAGGATTAGCTCCCTCCACAATTCCCATGTACGTTCATCCCTCCAAACTAATCTCCCTCCTGGCACTTCTCCCTGCAAGTGGTCTGAGTTGCACACCTGCCCATACACCTCCTCCCTCCTCCCTCCATTCATGGCCCCAAACAGTCTTTCCAGGTGAGGCAACATTCCACTTGTGAATTTGCTGGGGTTATCTATTGTGTCCTGTGCTCCCGATGTGGCTTCCTCTACATTGGTAAGACCTGTTATAAATTGGGGGATCACTTCTTTGAGCGCTTCTCCTCCATCGGCCACAGGTGAAACATTTATTTCCAATTCCCATTTCAACATGTCGATCCATGGCCTTCTCTTGTGCCAAGATGAGGCCACCCTCAGAGTGGAGGTGCAACACCTTATATTCCATCTGGATAGCCTCCAACTTGATAGCATGAATATTGATTTCTCCTTCCAGTAACCAACTCTAACTCTCCCCCCTCTTCCTCTCTACCCCACTCTGACCTTTTACCTCTTCTCACCCGTTTATCACTTCCACCAGGACCCTCCCCCTTCCCTTTCTCCTATGGTTCACTCTCCTCTCCTATCAGATTCCTTCTTTTTCAGCCCTTGACCTTTCCCACCCACCTGGCTTCAACTTCCACCTTCCTGCTAGACTCATTCCCCTACCCCTACCTTTCTATTCTGGCATCTTCCCCGTTCCTCTTCAGTCCTAAAGAAGAGTCTCAGCCCGAATGTCAACTATCTGTACTTCTCCATAGATAATGCCTGACCTGCTGAGTTCCTCCACCATATTGAACACGTTGTTGTGGGATATAAATTTCAAAAGGAAATAGAAATTGCATTTAATAAGAACAATATTACAATAATCACAAGGGATATCAATATACGAGTAGATTGGGAAAATCAGTTTAGTGATGGATTCCAAGGGAGGGAATTTGTTGAATGCCTACAAGATGGCTTTTTAGAGAAGCTTGTGGTTGAGCCCACTAGGCAATTGTTTAATGAACCATATTTGATTAGGGAGCTTCAGGTAAAGGATCCCTTGGGAAGTAATGATCATAATATGATAAAATCCACCCTGCAGTTTGTGAGGGAGAAGACAGGCGGATGTATCATTATTACAGTGGAGTAAAGGGATTACTGAGGCATGAGAGAGGACCTAAGCAAAATTGTTTGGAAGGGGACATGAGCAGGGATGAAGGCAGAACAGCAATGGCTGAGATTCTGGGGGCAATTCAGAAGGCTCAGGATAGATGCATCTCAAAGATAAAGACGTATTCTAAAGGGAGGACGAAGCAACTGTGGGTGACAAGGGAAGTCAAAGGCACCATTAAAGCAGAGGGCATAAAATATAGCAAAAATTAATGGGAAGTTACAGAATTGGGAAGCCTTTAAAAACAGAAGGCAACTAAAAAAATCTTAAGGAGAGAAAAGTTTAAATATGAAAGTAAGCTAAAAATATCAAAGAGGATAACAATTTTTTTTTCAGATTTAAAATATAAAGAGCAAAAGAGGCGACAATGGATATTGGACCACTGGAAAAAGTGCCGGAGAGGTAGTAAAGGGGGACAATGAAACGCTGAACAAACTTATTAAGTATTTTGTGTCAGTCTTTACTGTGGAAGTCACCAGCAATATAACAGAAATTTGAAAGTATCAGGGGGCAGAAGTGAGTGTACTTGCTATTAGTAAGGAGAAGGTGCTTGGGAAGCTGAAAGGTCTGAAGGTGGGTAAGTCACCTGGATCAGATGGTGTACACCCCAGGTGACTGAAGAGATTGTGGGGCATTAGTACTGTAATGATCTTTCAAGGATCACTTCCAGAGGACTGGAAAATTGCAAATTTCACTCTGCTCTTTAAGAAGGGAAGGAGACAGAAGAAAGGAAATTATAGGCCAGTTCAGTGGTTGGGAAAGTGTTGGTCCATTATTAATGACGAGGTTTCAGAGTTTTTGGACGTGCATGATGAAAGTAGGCCAAAATTAGCATAGTTTCCTGACAGAAATATCTTGCCTGACAAATCGGTTAGAAATCTTTGAGGAAATAACAGATAAGGTAGATAAAGGAGGGTTGGTGGGTGTTGTGTACTTGGATTTTCAGAAGGCCTTTGACAAGGTGCTGCACATGAGGCTGCTTGACAAGCTAGATACTAGCATGGGATTACAGGTAAGATACTAGTGTGGATAGAGCATCGGCTGATAGGCAGGATACTAAGATTTGGAATAAAGGGAACCTATTTTGTTTGACTGCTGGGGACAGGTGCTGTTCTGCTGGGGCTAATAATGAGACTGCTTCATTTCACGTTATACGTATGTCAATGATATGGGTGATGGAATTGATCGCTCTATGGCCAAGTTTGCAGATGATACAAAGATATTTGGAGGGGCAGCTGGTGTTGAAGAACAAGGGAGAATGCACAAGGACTTGGACAGATTGTGAGAATGAGCAAAAAAGTGGCTGAAAGAATATAGTGTAGGAAAGTGTATGGTCTTGCGCTTAGGTAGAATGAATAAATGTTTAGACTATTTTCTAAATGTGGAGAAAATTCAGAACTCAGGAGTGCAAAGGGACTTGGGAGTCCTTGTGCAGGGTTCCCTAAATGTTAACTTGCAGGTTGAGTTGGTGGTAAGTAAGGCAAATGCAATGTTAGCATTCATTTTGAGAGGGCTAGAATACAAGAGCAAGGATGTGATGCTGAGACTTTATAAGGAATTGGTCAGACCGCAGTTGAAGTATTGTGAGCAGTTTTGGGCCCCTTACCTAAGAAAGGTTTTGCTGGCATTGGAGAAGGTGTCCAGAATGATTTCAGGAATGAAAGGGCTCATGTATGAGGAACGTTTGTTGGTTCTGGGCCTGTACTCGCTGGAGTTTCGAAGAATGAGGAGGATTCTCTGAAACCTATCAAATATTGAAAGGACTAGACAGAGTAGAAGTGGAGAGGATGTTTCCTACAGTGGTTTCCACCAGCCTTAGAAAAGAGGGATATCCATTTATGAGACGAGAAGGAATTCCTTTAGCTAAAGCAAGGTGAATCTGCGGAATTCATTGCCACAGATGGCGGTGGAGGACAAGTCATTGAGCATATTGAAAGCAGAGATTGATAGATTCTTGGTTAGTTAGGGTGTTAAAGATTGCAGGGAGAAGGCAGGACATTGAAGGTTGAGAGGGATAATCAGTAATGATGGAATGTTGGAGCAGACTTGATGGGCTGAATGGCCTAATTCTGCTCTTATGTCTTATGGTCTTAAAAACAAATTCCAAGGGAATACCAAAAAGGAAGAAGAGACAAGCTGGAAGGGAAGGAAGAAGGATAAACACACAGGAGGAAAAAGTAGGGAGTAAAATTCATTCTTGGAGTATTCTTGTTAGTTGTTGATGTACATTGTTATGTAATATTTTTCTCAAAGACTCCAGTTCTGTGACAACTGAGTCTCAGCAGCCCGGAGGTGAGCTGAATACTCATGTGTTTGAGTTAGTGAATTGAATTGGATATGCTTTCATTCCAAAAGTATACAAAATAAAGTATACTTACATTATGTTTTAGCTAAATTCATACCTTTCTCCTCAAATTCTCCTTCCTTTGATTTATTAATTGATATTTTTCTCTCTATAAGGCATTTTATTCAGTGCGAAGTGACACTATTTTGGAAAATGTGTTGTCAACTGTTATATGATTCATCATTGCACGATTGTTATATGGACAAATGTCACATGATCAATTTTTCCAGGAATTAAACAGAGCAGGGTTAGCAAACACAACGGGTACAAACAAATTGTATTTACAGCAAAATATCTCCAAGGTCTCCCTGGAGTGTTGATGACTATAATTTGATTCCAAGCTACTAAAGAAACTTTGAACTCAGGTTTTTGAAAGCATAGTCAATAATTAGGTTTTAAGCAAAATGCTGAAGAACGCAGAAAGGTTTTGGGAGGAATTTACAGTGGATGAAACTGTTAAAATGAAGCATCTGTAAGAGACCAGAATTGAATGAACACATAAGGGGTTGTAGAGGCAGAGCAAATGATGGAGGTAGGAAGGAGAATCCGTCCATTGTAGGATTTATAAACAAGAAGGAGAATGCTAAAGTCAAGGCAACTGGGAAGTGCTAATGATGTTGCTGGAGTGTCAGGATATAGGCAGCAACACCTGATGACTTCAAGAAAGAGATAGCTTGGCCAAGAATATTTTGGAATAGTTGTCCGGAGGTAACTAAGGCTTCAGTGAAGCTTTTTCTAGCAGATAAGCAGAGCCAGATATTATGAGGATGTAGAATTAGAGAGCTTTAGTGTTGACTTGGATATGGTGTGAGCCCAAATTCAAATGGAAAACAAATTTTCTGAATGGTCAGCCCTCAGTTTGCTTGGGAGAAGAATTGAGCTGATGATAAGAAACAGAATTTCCCATGGAGTCTGAAGGCTTTAGCTTCGATCTTCCCGTTACTGAGCTGGATGTGATATCTGTAGCAGGTCATCCCTGGAGGAATGAGTCAGATTGGGGTGACATCAGCACTCCTTGCTGTTTCGTTCAGATGTTGATACTGAGGAGCAGCAGGTCAATGAAGCCCTGGCTTTGATTGGGCAGATGAGAATAGAATCAAGAATTCTGGTCAAGGACAGGGGTAAATTTGGAAGGCTGGAGCATTCAAAGAACTTGAAGAGGGAAGGGAGTTCAGAGATGGAGCTGTGTGTTCCAGGGACAAAAGAGGTTTGATATCTGACATGACTGTGAGGAACACTGGGGCCAAAAAGGGAAAATGGTAGGATGGTAGGAATCAGTGAGAGGGAGAGGGGCTGAGTTGCACACATCAGAGGAGATCCCAGAGAGCATCAGGACTGAAGGAGACAAGGTGCAAGTGCAAGGCAGGAGAAACCTTGGCAACTGAAAATAAAAGCAAAAGAGAAGCCGAAAATCTGAACTGAAAACAGAACACTTAGCAGCTCAAATTCCTTTGTGAGAAGTGGGAACGAGAAAAACAAGTTAGTTTTGAGCTGTAGGGTGACTGACAGTTAATAGGCCTATGGAGGCATGAGAGACACAGATGCCGGAATAAGGAATGAAAAACAAACTGCAGGGAGAACTCAATGGGTCTGTGGAGGGAAATAGATGGCATTTGAGGTCGAGGCCCTTCATCTGGGCCCAGCTGAAGGATCTCCACCCAAACACTGACTCCCCATTTCCCTCCACAGATGCTGGCTGATACATTGAGTTCTTCCAGCAATTTCTCATTGCGTCGGGTAGGTGTAGATGAGGTAAGAGGAAGGTTCCAGGTGGACTGGAAATTGTGGATGTTTATTGTAGTTGCTCTGGATGTGGTGATGGTGGATCACAAGTCTTTGAGATGGGGTGAGTTGGTGTCACAGAAAGCGGTCAGGAGCACGCATGTTCCAAAACATGGCATTAAGAATTGATCTTAGGATGTGATGAATACCCCAGTGGACTAGGAGAGGGTTTAGCTGACAGGACGGTTTTGAGTTTAAAGCAGAGGAATTCGAGATACCTTGTACTTGTTGAAGGTGAATGTGTGGGAGACAAGGAAATATTGTTAACACTAAGAAACAAGATAGAGCTTGGAATCAGTACGGGAGGTCAGAGGCTGATAGAGAGAGGCAGTGAGGTAGTTTAGTGGGTGGTGCAGAATGAAGATCTTAAACAAGGGGCAAGAAGTGTAGCACAAGGTGGTTTTCAAAGCAGGGATTGTGGTGGAGGGGCAGGAGTCCAGAGCAAGTTGGGTATCAATGAATCAGCCCCCCCACCCACTGGTTTGGGAGTGGAAAGTGGTGGGAGGCAAGTCCAGCTGAAGGGGCTTCACTTAGGAGAAGGTATTGTCACCCGTTAGTCTGTAAACTTGAATGGAAAAGGGCCTCTTCATGAGGGGACGGGCATTGTGAAGAGTAATATGGAGGGGTCTGGAAAAGCAGAAGCAGCTTGCAGTGCCTCGAGAAGCCCTTCAGAAAATAGCAGGTGAGGCTCAAATTGAAGAAGTGGGGCTTGTGATTGCAGTGTGAGATGGGGAAGGTCAGGGGTGATCGAAGGGTTGGGGTGGGAACTGAGGAGAGGAGTCATCTCTGGGAAGATGCTGCCATTTCTCTACAGTTCTGTGGTTCAGTGATGGTGGGAAGGAGTGGGCCTGCAGTGGCTAAAGAGAAGAAGAAAAAAATGGAAAAAAAGGAGAAATAACAGGGTTCCAGTACTGAGCTACGGTCAAATACGCTTGCAAACGAGCGTTCAAATAGAAGCGGAGAAAGCTAATGCCACGTAAACCTGTCACCACAAAATCATTCGGATTCCTTTTTCTGGGACTGAATGGGGAACAGAGCAGAGAAACAAGAAACACAGAGATACTTTTAGGAGAAGAGGTAAGGTTAATATGAGCTGGGGACTCGAGTCTGCAAGGAATATTAATGAACTATTGCTCCAGCCCATGGGGTGAATGTCCAAAGGCAGATGAGTATGTGGGGTATCAAAGTACTGCTGGTGTAGTATTTCCGTGGAGATGCACCAAGGTTGCAATACTGAAATTTTGACCCTTGAATACTAGTGCCGCGAATCAGACAACTGCAGCTGTCACTGTACTGGACTCCAGTATCTGTGATGCTCTTGATCAGCTCTCACAGCAATGTTACCCAGTGCCAGTTCTCTCAGCCTGATCACTGTGACAACCCGGTGAAACCTACTGCCATCTGGTGGTCACACCGCAAATTGTGGAAAAGCTTGAGTGACAAAAATACATGGGTTGTTTGGTGCCATACTCTTTAAAGTTAATTTAGCCAAAAGTAAATTACATTTGTAAACATTCTGAGATTGAATGAGACTGCACCTCCTGCCAGGAATCATCCCTATAACCCTTTAATGCAATTTGTGCACCAGAAAAGCCTGTGATGACGTAATGAAAATAAAAGCAGAAAATGCTGGAGAGACTCAGCAGGTCAGGCAGCATCTGTAGTGAAAGGAACACCATAACTGTTCTAAGCACAAGACTTGGAAGGAGAACTTTGTGTCAGTGGGAGTGGAGTCCTCTCGAGCTGACCCCAGTCAGAATCAGTAGCCAGGAACCTGCTACAAACAAGAGAAAATCTGCAGCTGCTGGATATCAAAGTAATACACACATCTGCCTGGCCCGCTGAGTTCCTCCAGCATTTTGTGTGTATTAATATCAGTGAAAGTGGAACTGTTCCTCATGAAAATCATGTCCAGGGAGCTGTTCTTAATGAGAGTTGATGCCTATGGAATTGTTACCACAATTACCTATTTACTGTTGTTCAGTAACAGGTAACTATGCTGCTGTCAGTGCTAACAAAATTGTGAGGTAGAGCCCAAGAACTGTGCTTCAAGAACTTTATTCTTTCATGTCCCAGCATGCATGGAACCGGATCTCAGTATGTGCCAATGCCCGAGGGAGATTTCCCAATTTTAAATCACTGTATATGAAGCTTGATCCCAAAGTGTGTCAGAACTCATAATAAAGGACTCCAGTGAGCGTCAGTGCCCAGGGGTCTGGACTGTGGTCACTGTCCTCTCTAAGCTGCATGGGTGCACAGTCATGTAGTCACTGACATGCTCCCATGCACATGGCCTTTTTTGGCACGCAGCTGGAATTTTCTTAACATTTAAGCATTTAAAGTGCCGTGCAGCTTTCAGGCCGTGTAAACATTTCTTGCTTAGTGCACTGGTTGGTTCGTGTGGCTTTATTCAGCAGAATGAGGAGGGATCTTACAGAAACATAAATAATTATGAAAGGGAAAGTTGTGCCTACTGGTAAGTTACACTAGAACTAGGGTACATAGCCTCAAGATTCAGGAAATACATTTAGGAGGAAGATGTGGAGAAACTGCTTTTTCCAGAGAATAGTGAATCTGTGGAATTCTCCTCATTAAGACCCAGTTAGACAGAATTTGGTGCGTGGCCAAGTGGTTAAGGCGTTGGTCTAGTGATCTGAAGGTCGGTAGTTTGAGCCTCAGCTGAGGCAGTGTGTTGTGTCCTTGAGCAAGGCACTTAACCACACATTGCTCTGCGACGACACCGGTACCAAGCTGTGTCAGTCTGGTTCCCTTCACTTGGACAACATCGGTGGCGTGGAGAGGGGAGACTTGCAGCATGGGCAACTGCTGCTCTCTCACACAACCCTGCCCAGGCCTCAGTCACCATTGAAATCGATGGACAGCCGAAGAAGAAGACAGAATTTTGCATAGCAGGGGAATGAAAAGTTATTGTCAACAAACAGGTCGGTGGAGCCTCATCCACAGGCAGATCAGCCATGATCTTAAGGAATCGTGGATCAGCATCGACAGGTCAGATGACCTAATCCTGTTCCTATTTCTTATGTTCTTATGTACCCACGTGGCAGTAAGTGTCCAAACAATGAGAGAGAGTTTATCGTTCTTTGAAAATTTCAAGACAATGGTCAGGTAATAGATTCCCATTGAGAGTTGATATCTGGATAGGAAATAGTGTAAAAATGGTTTAAACAAATAAAATGTGATGGTTTCATCAAAACATTTCAAGATCTGCCTCATATAAGCTGCATGGTTTATCAAATCATTTAAAAATGGACACTCATCGATTCAGACATTGTAAAACAGTTCCTATATTTAAATAACAGCAAAGAATAACATTCTGATACAGGAGCAATTTTAAGTAACATTATTTAACATTATTTAAGTAACAGGTGCCATGGAGTCATGTGTAGCTAGCCATCTGGACACAAGCTGGGGTCTGATCAGCCCCGGCTGGGTCACCTGGAGGAGGGTGTATGATGTTGAAAGACCCGAAACACCCGATGATTCCAGGAACATCACTGTTGATGTGTCCAGAAGCATCAGCAGACGTATGCACACAGCAAGCTGTGATTTACGCACTATTGTGATAAATAGGACTGTACAATAACAGAACAAGTATTAAACAGAAGCCACGACAAACCAATTACGTTTTGTCTGAATGACCGATCTGAAGGTGGCTACAGCAGCAATGGGAGTGGTTTATGAGATGTCGGCACTGCATCAGTGGGTCATTCCACCCCAAGACACCTGGGATAGAATAACTAAGGTTTTTCAAACATTTGTTTAGAGATACAGCACGGAAAAGGCCCTTCCAGCTCAACGAGCTGCACCACCTAGCAACTCTCTTATTTGACCGTAGCCTAACCACAGGACAATTTCGAATGACTGAGTAACTGACCACTGGAATGTGGGAGAAAACTGGAGCACCCAGAGGAAATCCACGCACACACGGGAAGAAAGTACAAATTTTCTTGTAGAGGACACTGGAATTCAGTGCTCTTAGCTGTAATAGTTTCATGCCAACCGCTACGCTATCATGTTGTCCCAAGGAGTACCACAGACCAGTCCAGTGTCCCTGTTAAACATACATTCACAACCCCTGCAGCCTAGTTCCCATTCACCTTCTATTCACCAGCGGCAACTCCTGACACACTACAGGAACAAATACTCCGACTAAATTTGCTTCACAGTTACTCACTGACATTAATGCGCATCATATGTTTTACTGAAAACTTTAGTTGATATCAGCCAGTTTGGCACAAGCAAAAGGTTTATCCTCAATCGTATCACTCCCCATCCCCGCTGATGTGCTCCTGCAACCCGACCAGTAGGGGGAGCTCACTGCTTTGTGATGAGGCGTTAACCATCAAAGATCTGAAGCAGTGCTAATGGATAGTTGAGCCTGAATTGGATCTGGGGGTGTTGAAAGCTTCATTTTCGCAATGCAGGGAAGAACAGAAATTGTAGAAAGGCAACATTTTAAATTCCTTATTAATATAGGAAAATGTTAGACTGATGACAGCACTACTGGGTTATGAAAGGGAAAGGTCAATAGCTGACCGCTGGCCTACCATTCGTCATAAATCTATGACGTATATGTGTGTAAAGTGCAGAAACTGGCCTCTTCAGCCCATCACACATTCCAACATTTTGCCAGTTTGCACTAATCCTGCTAACTCACACTAGGTCTGTATTCTTCTGTAACTTGTCTATTTAAGTGCCTGTATAAAATGCCTTTTAAATGTCACCAATTGTATCTGAACCCACCAGCGTCTCTGATGTACAATTCCAGAATTAAACCACTCTCTGTACAAAAAGCAACTTTCCTCTCTAATCCCTGTTCAAACTTCTTGTTCTCTCTTGTTTTTGATGCTTTGGTCGAACCTTTTTGATGCCACAGCTGAGGGAGCTCATCAACGCCACTACTGCCTCAGGAAACAACAGAAATACGGCACTTTCTCTGTGGAGCCTAACCAAATTTTATCTGTGCGGCTTACAGAGCATTCTACTTGGATGCACGACAGCTTGGTGTGGTGATTGCTCTGCATGTCACCGCAAGAAACTGAAGAGATTGTGGACACAGCCCAGAACATCACAAAAACAAACCTTTCTTCTCTGGACTGTCTGTACTCCTCATTGCCTCAGTAACACAGCCAACATAATCAAAGACTCCACCCACTTTAGATTTTCTCTCTTCTCCCAGTTTTCCCTCAGGCGGAAGATTCAAAATGCTGAAAGTTCGTACCCTCAGTCTCAAGGGAAGCTTCTATCCTGCTGTTATCCATCTCTTGAATAGTCCTCTTGTATGGTAGGATGAACTCTTCACCTCACAATCCACCTCATTATGATCATTATGCTTACTTTCAATGCATTTTTTCTGCAGCTTTGACACTTTATACTGCATTATTATTGTTTTATCCTTTTCTACTTCAGAACCAGAATCAGATTTATTATCTGACATGAAATATGAAATATGTTACCTTATGTGACATGTGACATGAAATATGTTACCTTAGAGTAACCTTATGTGATATGTGGCATGTGACAAATATGTTACCTTAGCAGCAGCAGTTCAATGCAATACATAATATAGAAGAGAAAGAAATAAAATAATTATAATAAATAAATCAATGACTTTATATGTATTGTGAATAGATTAAAAACACGCAAAAACAGAAATACTGTATATTAAAAAAGGTGAGGTAGTGTCCAAGGGTTCAATGTCCATTTAGGGATCGGATGGCAGAGGGGGAAGAAGCTGTTCCTGAATCGCTGAGTGTGTGCCTTCAGGCTTCTGTATCTCCTACCTGATGGTAACAGTGAGAAAAGGGCATGCCCTGGGTGCTGGAGGTCTTTAATAATGGACGCTGCCTTTCTGAGACACCGCTCCCTGAAGATGTCCTGGGTATTTTGTAGGCTAGTACCCAAGATGGTGCTGACTAGATTTACAACCCTCTGCAGCTTCTTTTGGTCTTGGGCAGTAGCCCCTCCATATCAGACAGCGATGCAGCCTGTCAGAATGCTCTCCGTGGTACAACTATAGAAATTTTTGAGTGTATTTGTTGACATGCTAAATCTCTTCAAACTCCTAATGAAGTATAGCCGCTGTCTTGCTTTCTTTATAACTACTTTGATATGTTAGGTCCAGGTTAGACCCTCAGAGATTTTGACACCCAAGAACTTGAAACTAGTCACTCCCTCCTTCAATGCACAAAGACTTTGATCTGTCTGAACAGTAGGCAAGACAAGCTCTTCACTCCATCCTGGTACGCGTGACAGTAATAAACCAATTCCAACCAAAACCCAAACATGGGAAAGAAGATTCTCACCATCTTCTCTATCTCTCCTACTGCTCTCCGGACCCCCATCAATTTACTTCACTCCAGGGCCAATAAGCTCAGCCTTTCTCCAAACTAAAGCCTTCACTCTGATAACTTCCATCGTCAAATAGGCAAGCTAACATGGCTGGGCCAAGCCAGTCAAGGGCACCTGATGAGAGCTGAGCAATATAAACAACCGTGAAGTTCAAATCCATGGCAGAGGAAACACTTTGATTTGTGGCCAGCAATAAACGATTTACAAAAGTTATGTTCATAATATGATCCAGGGGCTGAGGTCTGTCAGGCATCATGGGAAAGACAATCATGGATCTGTAATGGATATTGTATTTCAATCTTTTTTCCAAAAATAACATTACAAATCCCTTTTGAAAGACAAGAATTCTGACAGAAGGGCCACATCTCACATTGCAGGATAAGGTTTAATGTGGAAGAAGAAAAATGTTTTGCTAATTTTGGCTTTAATAACCCGCAGACCGTAGGGAGAAAGACTTAGTGGTGCAACTTGGAGAGTTGCTGCCTCAGAAAACCAGGTTCAATCCTAACTTTTATACATTTCCCTGTGACTATGTTGGTTTCCTCCTGGTGTTCTAGTTTTCTCACATATCCCAAAGACATGCTGGTTGTCTAATTTGAACTTTGTGAACCATCAGTTTCAGTGTATTAAACACCCTTTCCTCGTAGCTTGAACTAAACATGTTTAGGAGATCAAGGGAAATCATCTCCTTTGATGGGGAAATCATGAATAAGGGGAGAAAACCTATCTGTCAGAACAATGGAAGAGAAATCAACAAGGACTTTTATTTTTAAAAAAACCCAATATTAAAAAAAATCAGGAACTCTTCCCCAGATCCTCTCATCAAAAGCAGTAGGTGCTGGGATTAAACTGTAGCTTTTAACATGTGTCTAATCAATCTTTGTCTTATGTGAGAACATCACAAGATGAAAATCTATGGGAGGTAAATAGACTTTTAGGTTAAATTCATCTTTAATCCAATTAAATAGTGAATGAAGCTGAGATGCTGAAAGTCATGCTTTCTGTTGCTGATTAAACCCTTTAAATCTTTGAGTTATGTGCAAAAGCTTTCTGTTGAAAAAAAGTTCTATTTGAGCAGTTATGTTGAAAAGAACGTAATTAAGTCAGTTTTGCAGTCATAGAATACCAAGTCTCTAATTATAGCTCTGCCTCAGTCTTCTCCTTTTAAGATGCTCCAGCTCTTTCAATAAATATTGGTCAACTGCCCTACTGGCTCCTTAAATGGCCAGTGCCTGGTTGTTTCCTTTATTCCTGTGAGATCACTTGGGATGTTTAACTGTGAAAAAAGCCACATGATCTTATTGTGACCTCATTTAAATTTAGGAGATAAACACTGCAAGGCCATAACACCCATCATGGGAACTGGCCCGAAGAAGTATTGAGGGGTCACGTGGTGGTCCAAAGTAGTTGTCCCAGAGAAGCGGCAGATCAGAGTACATTGTAGACCTTGGGCCTCTGCTTTTCCTCAGAGATCCACTTATTTTTCGATGACCTTTCACTGTTACCAACGGAACAATACAATTCCTATCCAAAGTGGCAACCTGAATTTCCATTAATGTCCCAGGATTTAGGACTATAAATTTGACCACACATCTCCAAAACAAAGTGGATCTGTGCTGCTAAAAATTGGGTTACTTCAGAGGAAAGCAATTTTGGATACAGTTCTGGGTGCCTTCAAACGCATCAGAAAATCTCATTTTTCATTACAAATTTCATTCTCCCTAGTGCTTTTTATCTTGTGCAAAATGCCACCAAATTCATCTGCAAATGTGTTTTTTTTTGATCTGCAACTTATCATCATCTGATAAATTGAAGACCATGTTTTACTCTCAGAAACGGTTCTATTTAATGGGCCAACATTCAACCTGAGCTCTTTGTTCTTGTTCAGAATTGTGAGTTCCTCTGATCTGAAACTCAAGCTCTTGGTTCCTTTGTCTGCCTTGCCCTTGGAAGTGAGGATCACAGTGACTCAAATTTGCAGCTATTTTGGAGAAGCCTGCTACACTCTAGAGCTTATTGCTCATTGTTGCATGAGGGAAGCCCTCCAACTCAATACCAAATGAGGGAAGAGCTTTCTTTCAGGAACTGTGCTCTTGCAATAACTGGAGATCAGAACAGTGGGGTTTTCCTGTATTGCAGACTTCCCCAAGTGCAGTCATTGAGGGACCATATCCATTGGTTCTCTGACAACCTCTTGGCTCAAGCCCTGTAGGGCCATCAGTGATGCTTTACACCAGCAACTAGCCTTCTTGAGGCTCTGTTTTTCATTAGCCTGCACAAATTTCGCTGAACTCCAGACGCAGACTTGCACCAGCCTCTCTAACCATCCATTAACCCATTGGAAACATTCTCCTACAATGGCAATTGGCTGATTTTATAGTGGAGTGTCCCTTTAACACCTATTGTTTTGCATGACAGTGATTGGAAAGTGGAACAGTGGAATAATCCAAAAATGCGCTGCAGGAACCTGATCAGGAAAATAACTTAAAAGAATGTAGGGAAAATGTTGGAAAATCAACAACAGTAGGGAGAGTGGAGTGACCGCCACTTGTGCAAATAATTATAATTGAATCATGGATTGCAATGAGAGTACAACTGAGTGAGTCTGAAGTTTCATGTTGCTGAAGTTGTAATCATGTCCTGCTAACAGTTTTAGACAAGGGAAGGCAGATAAAGTGCTCTATAAAGAACTTGAGGCAGACCTGAGTATCTGGAGGTACCTGAACAATGAGACAGTGAACAGTCCCAGAATGAGAGTAAATCACTGTCCTCATTCGCCTCCCTCTGTTTATGGGTCTGTTGGAGAGATAAGCTGGGATCCACAAGCCAGGAGCCCCCTCTCAGATGATTCCATACACTTTTCTGGACAACTTTAATCTCTTAACACAGATATTCCCTCTTGCTTCTCCTCTACAATTTAAAGCAAAATTGTTGTCTCACTTTTCCAATAACCGATAAAAGGCAATACCCGTGAAACATCATCTTTGTTACACTCCCTCTAGACTCTACCTGATCTGCTAATCGCCTCCGGCATTCCTTCAATTTTTCCCCCTTCCAAATTTGCGAGAATTTTCAATTATTAAAAATTTTTGCTTTTTGACATCCTGACAGTCTTTATTTAGTGCATAAGGAGAGATGGGGTCAAGCACAGTTCAATCCGTTGCACTTTAGTGCAATTTACATTCCACATCTGGAATGACAATCACTGCAGATTCCTTCTGCCGGCACTTGGGTTGACAATCATCCAGGTTCACGTTCAAGTCTCCAAGAACTTTTCCACTGGGGAAGGAGAATGAATTGGGTATTTAAAGCAATGTGTTTGTCTTAGAATGTTTATGAATGCAGTTTGATCAGGACTTTTGAGGAAGATCATATGAAGTAGGCTTCAAGAATATATCCACTCAGAGTTGGTAATTCAGCCAAGTGTCTTACTGGCTGATAAAGATTATGATGCTTACTCTAGCTGATAAAGTTTGAATAAATACCCTATGTCTGTAGCTCTGGGTATTTCCTCTAGAAGTTTTGTGAATATAATGCTGCCATTTGTTTCCAACCTTCATCATCCTTCCAAAGTTATGCCACATCATCAGACAAAGTTCTCAGTTTGTGTTATTCAGCATTTATTTTTTAAACCACAGATGTATTATAAAAATGTCTGAAAAGTCAGTTTCTTTCTTGAGCACATAGAATAAAATAATGCTTGTGTTTCCATATCAAGATAATTCTTCCCAATATTTGGAAGAACTGTACATAATTAAAATATACATTAGTCATTGATTCAGTGGACCAAACTTTTGAAATCAGCCCTTTGTTGCCCCAGTCCCCAGTAGATTGAGTTTCCTGAAGGACTCCCATTTCCAGCACAGAGCTGGAGGTGGACTTTCAGACTGTCTTTCTTCTGCCGTGATTTATTCACAGCCTGCCCTGTGTGGAATGGGGCAGTGGATTACAGGTCTCCCTTTTATTCTTGCTCTTCAGAAGAATGGCAATGGGCTATTCCAGCCCTCATGCAGATGGCAAAGGGCACCCACCCAGTGGGAATGGCTATATTGATTGCTGTTCTCCCTGTGCCCTGGAGAACTAGCTATCCACTTCCAATGAAATCCGTTACTCAGTGTGGAGGAATTACAGATACAGACCCACAACTCACTCCGTAATGCATTTCAGATTCCAAACAGCCCTTTACAAGAATGAAATCAGGACAGATAAAGGTTTAGACAATTCCAATTCAAAGGTGAAGCTTCTTTTGAATCAATATTACCCATAGCAATAACTTCGGTTAGATTCATACACAGCCTGAGCAGCTATCACTCCCCCTGTAATGACCAATCATTTTTGATAATGCACTCCCAGCAACACACTAAGTCAGTGGCGTATACCTCTGGGACTAATTCTGCTTCCTTACTTGGCAAAGGATTTGTGGTCTGATCCACTGGTCTCACAGATCAGCAATATCCCCTGGGCTTAGATAGTGCGATTGTGACCTCTGCATTACCACTCGGCTGGTTTCAAGTGTGGAAAAGAAACAAAAAGTAGTGCTGAGAGGCTACTCAATCACGTGGCCATCACAGATCAGACCGACCCTGTCATCTGGCCCACTGGCTGTGATCAACAGTATGATCTCTGGTTCATATTTATTCCTCCGGAGAGTCAGCAAGAACAAATCTGCCGCAGTTCAATAGAGCAGCAACTGAAGAAAACCTGTTAGGGCGTAGCTCCCTTTATCATCTCATGACCTAGTTATTCTCAGTGCCAGCAGCTAAATCGTGGATGAGGGATTGATGGAATTTGCAATTTTTTAAAAAACACGAGCAACAATACAAACAATTAAAGCACAGATGAAACAAAAATAAAGACTTAAAACCACAATAGAAGATATTTCACATTAAGATAGATACCAATCCTTTAGTTTTAAAGCCAATACAACACACTTCACAAAGACACACGTTTTGGATTTAGAATAGCTCCCAGTGCAGAAAGCAGATGGCAATCACACATAAACAGAACCAGAAACCTGGTGGTCTCAAATCCCAAGGAAATCCCACTGAGCCATTTATAGCATTGCACTTCATCAAATGTATATGGTATATAATCCTTTGACATTACCGATAGAAAATAAAGCTGACAGGTCCATTTTGAGTTCAGCCCAATTTGTGGCTCCAGGCTAAACGTTCCAAATCAGTGATTTTATAAGCTCAAGGCCAAGTCTTTGCAGTTATAGAATGATTCTAATGGTTTATGTTGGATTCAAGTTATTAATGGACTTGCTTTACGTTCACTCTTCCTCCTTCTCAAATCCACTCCCCCACCGAGTTTCCATCTTTCTTTCTCAAAGGCTGAAGATATCTCAATGTTCGATATCTCACTCAAACACAGAGGCAATGTGCGTATCATGTGCTAATGGTTATAGGGGCAGCGTCGTTGAGTCTGAACCTGCCTTCACGACTTTTGCCTGGTGTCCCAGGTTTCATATCCTGTCTTACCGTAACCCAGATTAAACCCCTTATTACCGGATACCCCAATGGCAAAGGCTAGCTGGGCTTGGAAGTTAGAATAGGAAACCCATACAATTTAGCAGACTCTCAAAGGGATGAATTAGATGGCAAGGTTTATTTGGTGTTTGTGAAAAGTAGCCTCATTATCTAGGCAAAGGCTTTGGATTCAATCTGCACCTTTCAAAGAACAATGTCCATACCTTTAGTGAGTATTATTCTGTCACTAGGCTTAGGTGGACGTGACTTACAGTACACTAAGTGACTGCCCACAGTAAAATATTTCAGCAATAAATCCTGGCAGATTAATCTACCAGAGGTGGGAAAAGCATCTCACCAAAACAATTTATTTCCCCCCCCCCCCACCCGTTCCCACAACCCCCTCCACCCTCCCTGCCAGCAAAGTCCTCGCTCTCACAGTAAACCCACTCAGTCATTCGTGGAAATGCAGCAATCAAATGCTTCCGTCTTCCAACATTTTGTTAATCCCTTCACAAAGCTTCTGCACGTGTGTGCGGTAGGGCTCAGTGGGGCCATACAATGTTGCTAGAAACTCACAGTCTGCAAAGTGGTTGAAGATGTGGTTGACACGCCCGTGGGACTTGGATGTCAGGTGCCGGTTGATGGCTTGGTGCAGCAATTCCCTGCACTCGTTCAAGATGCCTGCCAGGACCCGCCTGTCAAAGGTGAAGTCAATCTGGTAGAAACTGACGGCTGTCATGGCTAACTGGTGAACTTTCTTGCGGAACTTCTCCACCAGCACCAACTCCTCTGCATTGAACTGGTTGTTCCTATAGAGAACCCCGAGTTTTATCACCACCTTGATCAGGTTTTTGATGACCTTCTGGGCTTCCTTCTTGTTTTTAGTATAATCCTTGGTCACTTGGTAGAGTTCATCCAAGACGTCACTGCTCGTGTCATCGATGAAGATATTGGCCACACTTTTGTTGGCCATTTTCCCTAGCAGTTTCTTCTGTGCCTGCATGGCTAGGCTTTTGGTGTTGAAGACATCCATTGTCTCTGAAGGAAACAAAGAAAAACAATTCCACATTAGAGGACATCACCAAGCCCAGTTTCTCCTGAAAATATGCTGCTTATCATTTGGTGGACACAATCACCTTTGTGATTCTTCTGCTAACGGTCACAATCATTGTTAACAACCATTCAAACATTACGAGTAGAACGGTAAAGGTGGATTCCAAAGCACTCGGATACTGACCAGCAAGGACAATAACTAATTTGCTTTTTTTTTGATTCCACCTCTGTACCACAAGTGCTGACCGAAATCCCTTGGTCTTTTTTTTTGAAAGTTTTGAGGCTCAATTGATTGTCTGCTTTGAGTTCTTGCTTTTATCAAGTGAGCCCAGGTAAGGAAAGTGGAAAGAAAAGAACAAAACCAATTGTTATACACTAGATGAATAGCAGGTTCTTCGTCAGAGCATCCCAATTACAAGCAGAATTGGTAGCATCTATGGAGAAGAGTACAGTCGATGTTTCTGGCTGAGACCCTTCAGCAGGACTGGAGAAAAAGAAAGGTGAGGAATAGAGTTAAAAGGCGGAGGGGGGGAGGGGAGGGAGAAACACAAGGTGTAAGGTGAAATCAGGAGGGCGAGGGGTGAAGTAAAGAGCTGGGAAATGGATCCAGCATTTTTGTGTGTGCTGCTTGGATCTCCAGCATCTGCAGAATTTCCCTTGTTTGTGACAAGTAGAATTGGTATCAGTTACGGACCCAGCCGTTCTCCTCATGGACTGTTTCAATGCCAGAACTGTTAGATATGTTTCCATCGGTTCTTGAGCATGTTGCACAGATGGTGCACAGCACATACCAAAATAGTTTAACTTCAGAGGCCACTCCCAGCCCCGGATCATCTGTGGCATGTATCTGCTGCCTTCCGATGAAGCAGGGAATAACCCAGAGATTGAACACTCTGGGCAGGTGATTTGGTATTAGAATGCACAAGCAAAGACCCTGCTGTTCCTTGTAGCTAACTGGCTGTGATTCAGAGATTGCACTTCACAGGACTACCTTATCTGTATTGATAGTGTCAGGAAATTACCTGGAACTATGGCAAAGATCACAAGTAATACAAAAGAGAAAAAAGTCTACTACAATGTGTTTTCCTAAAGTGCACCCCCAAATACAATTTCTGCTTTACTTCTATGTCAACTTATATCAGGGATTTAGGGTTTTCGAATCCAATTGACCTTCTGTGGAGGCACTACCAGCACTTACCAATGTAAAAACAACATCTCCTTGTCCTTCTGGCGCCCAGAGCAACCCAATGTGGGATCTCCCAAAGCTCCATGGGGGAAAGCGTCAATAATTTGTATGGCCCATTTAGTCCAAGGTTCCACACCAGCAGATCTCAGCTGGGATAAGAGTGGGACCCGACAGGATAGCTCAGTAACTGGGTGATGGAAAGGGAACAGAGAGAAAACCCAATTCCTGCTTCAGTTCAAAATTCACTAGCTACTGCCAGGAAATATGACTTTTTCAGACCAAAAGAAAAACAGTAACTGCAGGAAAACAAATAGAGGCAGCAAGTTAATACTTCAACAATTCGCTTTAACAGATGTACTGTTGAAAGTATCCTGACTTACATCATGGCTTAGTAGTGTCAAAAGTTAAGAGGAGAATGCAGGAGAATGGGGTTGACAGGGATAAGAAATTAGCCATGGTAGAATGGCAGAGCAGGCTTGATGGTCTGAATGGCATAATTCTTCTCTTTTGTTTATGGTCTTATAGTGCGGCAATTCTAATTTATACAACCATAAGAAGCTACAGGGATGAGTGGGACTAAACCCAATGCATGACTGGTGCATCCATCCTGCCAACAGAAGTATCTACAGCAGGCTTTTTCTCAAGAAGGCAGCAGCATCTCCATCCCCTCCATCTGGGCTATACTATCTTTTTTTAGCCACCATCAAACAGGAATACAGAAGCCTGAAGTCCCATATCATCAGGTTCAAAAACAGTTACTTCTCTGCAGTCTGTTCAGTTCTTGAATCAACCTGCATAACCTACTCACTACGTCAGGATAGCACCACTATGACCACTTTGCTCTACAATGGACATTTTTTTGTTCTGTTTTAGTTTGGCTTCTGGTACAACTTATGTTTAAGTTCTACTTCAATCGTGGAATTGAAGTGTCTAATGCAGAAAATCATGGGTTTACATCCTACTCAGAGACCCGTCACTCCAGTGCCAAGGTAGGGATGCGAATGCAAGTAATGCTGTGTCTTTATTTCAAAGCACAGCTTCTCGGGGGGCCCTGGCCAATACTTATCGCCGTGACTTTGCCATTCAGGGGATCTGTCTGTGGCAAAGTCCTGCATGCAGTTCCACATGCAAGGTAAACTGCTTCATTGGCTTTGGAGATCCTAAGACCCAGGAATGCATGATATTAATGCAAGTTTGTGATTGTGTTTTTCCCTCTGCAACGTTCGGGTAATTGCACGGAGTAATTGAACTCATACATGTATCTTTTTTTGGGTGAAAATTCCACTCAGCTCTTTTTTTTCTCATTAGATAGCACTAGCAATATTTTTTAAGCCTATTAGAACCACCAAGAACTTGACCTGGGCCTGGGCACCTATCATGAAACACATCAGCATGTCTGAAGTTCCTCGGATAACAGACAAGTGACAAATGCCACCATCCAGTGCAAGAAACCTACTTCTTTTTCTACTGACTGAAATGGAACGTCACAGCACACCCAGCCACCTGCATTTATAACTCAGTTAACTGATGAACAAACCTGGCATGGCAATACAGTGCAAGGGGTCTCTACTGTTCAAAGTTCAAAATAAATGTACTATTGAAGTACATATGTGTTACTATATTCTACCTTGAGATTCATTTTCTTGCAGGCATTTACAGGGAAAAAATACTATCTCCATTACAGCAGATTTGATTACTATGATTTAATTGTTATGAACATGTAATATAATGACTATAATCACAAGATTTGTGGCTCATCTTCATCGCAAAAGAACCTTCTGGATCAAAACATCCCCAGATCCAACCTCACTTAATTAAGCACAAGAATTACAGGCAGCATACATTGTGTATTACAAGTGAACTCCAGTTTCAGCAAAAATGTGAAGACAGGACCATGATGTGATGTAGTGCCATGAACATCTTCATTCCACGACACATCACTCTCAGTAACCTGTTAACAATCCGTCCTTACCCAGTATTAAATTATTTCAGCATTCACTGTTTGCTACTTTTCAAAATCAAGGGAACGGATTTAAAATCAGCAATGATACATCACTGAGTATCTGCACACCTGAATGCTTCCTTGGCTTACTGATATTTATTCTGCATTTTATGCTCGCACTTCTGTAGAACAGGAATTTTTGCAGGTAAAGCAGGATGCCAGAGAGTACATCACAACTCTGCTCACTGCTCACTCTAGCAATTCCAAAATAAGCCCAGTCTTGAACTCCGTATGTACGTTGACAGCTGTACTTAACAATTCTTCTCTACCCTTCTACTTCAACTCTTCCAACCTTTGCCATCATTTGAATGTTTCTCTATTATACTACCAATACATCCTTTGGCTATCTTGATCCCTAGCCAAGAACTTGCTGACAATTCCAAATCAATTCCTAGGCTTAGTTCAGCAGTTACAAAAACAGTTCTGATTAAAAGACATGAGCATTTAAACCAGCTTTTTTTTTGCAACATGGATACTCACGGATCTGATGCTCGTCTTTAGGATTTTGTTTCAAAGTATTCATTGACAGCATTGCCAATGGGTTGGAAGCCATATGGAACATTTGACTTACAGCAAACTTGATTGTACTTCAAACAAAGTCAATTTACTCAGTAAACAGAGTCAATTTACTCAGTAAACATTTTAAGAGCAGAAGAGGTAGAAACAAGAGGAGCATTGCCCAGTAAAATCAGGATAAATTCTCCGAAAATATAATAGATGGAGGTTAGCAAGTTATAAACTATGTGCTTTAACTCCTTTTCACCTAGTGCAGGCGTCAGGTGATCAAAGGAAATTACCCAATTATCTCCAGACCATCTATTGTCACTTTATGTAGCCAGTTTCTTAGATTTTGAGCAGGTGATATTCTTTGGACTTTCATATTAAGACATATTAGTGTCCATAATTTAATAATTATTTGCCCCATGATTGGATCTTTCCCATACATTCCTCTGTATCTCTTCCTTTGTTCCCCTACAGCCCCAAACCCTTTCAAGCTAATTATTTCTAATATCTGCAAAGACTTTTTACAGAGATCACTGATTGCCTTGCTGTTCACCCTTCAGCAGGTTTTAGTTATTATTCTCTGAATATATGCAAACTGTTGTCAAGGATGTTAATGGGATTCTAGGCTCAAAGAACAAAAATTAAGTGGAAATGCTGGTTAGACTTGATCTGGAATCTGGCGTTTGCTTTGTGGTGTGTCTTCGGAACAACTTTCTGGTTTTGGGACAGACCTGGAAAGGATCACTAAAATATTCCTTGCTACATTGGGAAAATACCGTCCTCGTGTCCGGGTAATATGACCAGGAACTTTAAAGTCGTGAAGGGAACTGTAGAGTAGTTAGAAAATAATATTAATTTGCAGAGTAGGAATACAGACAAATGCATCACTTAACATAAACTATTTTAAAGCAAGTACAGGGAAAAAGTCAAAGGATTACATCAAGAGTAGTCTGACTGTTTAAAAGGAAATAGTAGCCTGGACAAGTAAAGTTATTTCGGGATAGAGAATGCCAGGAAATTGGGATTGGAAAGTAAGAGTGCTGCCTTATTGATGGATCTGACTAAAAGGCAGGAGGGGCCAGTTCCTGTTCAGACACAAATGAAGTGGGTTGTCAAGGTGTCGCAGGGGGATGAGGAAAGAAGATGTGATGCTAAGAATATCTTGTAGTACGGCCAAACACGAGTGAGAAATTACAGTAGCTAGTGAAAAATGTAGCTCAGTGGCTTTTGCAATTTTCCTCTAGAAAAATAATCACTGTGGAAATGTGATAGTACGATGTCAGCTCAGACCCACACTTCAAACTGAAAATGCCCCAAGCCCACGCACACGTATTCTGGCCATCCTTGTCCAGCCCCAGTAAAATGCACTTAGAGCTTTTTAAATCAACTCCTCTGCAGTTTGGGAGAATACATAGAATGATGTAGCACAGGAAGACACCCTTCAGCCTTAAACATCTGCACTGAACCCAATGCTGAATTCAACTAAATCTTCTCTGCCTGTAAATGATCCACATCACCATCCTGCCTTGGTTTCCTACATATTCATGTGTCTATCAAATAGCCTCTTAAACACCACTATCCCATTTCAGGCACCTATTAAATGCTCCTAATGGTGGGTGACTCAAAGACTAAACCCCGCGGATCTATTTCTACTGACAGGAGAAAGGGTAAAGGTGGGCTACTGGCGCCTTAGAACCAGTTGTTGTGGGCAGATGGGGCTCATCAGTCATGGTTGGCAGCTCATCTAGGAGAAGGAAATCTCTGATCTCAAACCTCCCACACCCACTCATGGGGAAGGCTTCGTGAGCAAACCCAGAGGGCAAAGGTCCAGAGCTGGAGTCCCTAAGGCAGTCCACCGTGGAGTTCAACACTGACTGGCAACTCCTGCGGGGCTGCTGATGCCAAACTGTATCAATTTCTGCCGTTCCTTTGGGTTCATCAATGCGTGGAGAGGAGGAGCCTGCTACACAGACAACAGCTTGGTCTCCGTACCGTAATGCCCTGGTTTGCATATCTCGACAGCTAGGACACAATATCCATGGTCGACCCTGACCGATGGAGGCCTCAGTCAGTATCAATATCATTTATATACTGTATATCACAAACAGTGCTTTTACATTTTTGGGAAAGTTTATCCGAAGCCAAGTTCCAGTGTTGGGATATTTGGGTTTCTGACCTATCTGCACTACTACAAGCCTCTTAGAATGCCTAACAAGTTGGGGGAAAGCCTTCAGCCCAACAATCTGCCACATGGCATCAGCTATCAGGGACTTATTGTGAAGGTGGCTCTGTTGAGACACAGTGATGCTTTGCTGCCTATAAACAAATCTACTAACTACTCTATTGATCACACGTTTTCTGGACAATGATCAGTACAATCACTAGCCTGTAACCCTATCGGAAACGTGCTTCTGAACTGCCTGCACCAACTGGCATGCTTGCGATGTTCTGGGGGATTTGGTGAGCTGGAGCCTTGAGGGTGTAGCGTGATTGCAGCGACGTGGCGGTGTAGCCTGGGCCTGAGAGCAAGGAACGAGCCGATGTTTGGCCATTGCTGGAGTGGACTTGGAATTAAATTGAAGCTGCAGGGCCCAGGCCCGAGAGATGAGGAACAAGCCAATGCTTGGCCAAATTAAGTGCAGTGCCGGCTTTAAAAGCTTGGGGTGTCAAGGCCAGGCTGATGCTCAGCTTATGGTTTTTACGAGGTTTACTTTTCTCTGTGTTGAACTGAGGCTGCGGCCTGCAACTAACGGCTCCTGGACTGGCTGCTGTGAAGAATTGGCTTCGTGACTGTGGAGTCACTTCCGTGAAATTTAGTTTGAGAGTTATTTGTTTACATTTTATTGTTTGCATATCTCCCAACTTCCTGCAGGGATCACTCCCTATGCAACTCCCTTGTCCATTTGCCCTCCCCACTGATCTCCCTCCTGGAACATATCCTTGCAAGCAGAGCAAGTGCTACACCTGCCTCGATACCTCCTTCCTCACCACCATTCAGGGCCCCAAGCAGTCCTTCCAGGCGAGGCGACACTTCACCTGTGAGTCTGTTGGGGTCATATACCGTGTCCGGAGCGGCCTCCTGTATATTGGTGAGACCCGACGTAGAGTGGGAGACCACTTCACCGAGCATCCGGCAGGAAAAGCGGGATCTCCCAGAGGCCACCCATTTTAATTCCACTTCCCATTCCCATTCCAACATGTCAGCCCATGGTCTCCTCAACTGCCACAATGAGGCCAGAGTCAGATTGGAAGTGTAACACCTTATGTTCCATCTGGAACACAGGGTGGCGTGAATGTCAATTTCTTGAACTCCTGGTAATGGCCCTCCTCCCTCACCATTCCTATTTCCCTCTCTCCTCTCCCGCCCATCACCTCCCTCAGGTGCTCCTCCCCCTTCCCTTTCTTCCATGGCATCCTGTCAGATTCCCCTTTCCCCAGCCCTTCTCTCATTCACCAATCGACTTTACAGCTCTTTCCCCTCCTCCTGGATTCACCTATCGCCTACTACCTTGTATTTCCTCCTCCCCTCCCCCCACCTTCTTACTCTGACCTCCTCTTTTCCCTCCAGTTCTGAAGAAGGATCTCAGTACAAAACGTCGACTGTTTACTCCTTTTCATAGATATTGCCTGGCCTGCTGAGTTCCTCCAGCATCTTGTGTGTGTTGCTTGGATTTCAAGGTGGTATATAGTATACATAATTATATAATAAATATACTTCGAAATTCAAGTCAAGTACCTGATTGTCTCTAATCCAGCAAAATTCAAGAAGAAAATGGGAGCTGTGTGCAGTGTAGTCATCATCAGACTGAAAGGCAGCAGAGGATTAAGAGACTAAAGGACTCACTCCTGTTCCCAACGTAACAGAGGCTCAGGTTTTGCTGGCAAATGCCTGCAGATTTGCATCTACTCAGAATTCCGAGTCATACAGAAACAAGCCTTTTCCCTGTTTCTGCCCAGTACATCTATAGAACCATGCAGCATAACTAGTCAATGGTGCCCCCAAGCTAGTCCTGCTTGTCCCCATTTCCTTCCAAATCTTTTATACCTATCACAATGTCTTTCAGATGTTATTGTACCTGCCCCCTGGCTGCTCTTTCTGCACGTGCATGCCCTCTGCATGAAGAATTTGTCCTTTAGGTCCCTTATAAATCCCTCACCACTCATCTTAAGCCTATGCCCTCTAGCTTTTAGTCCCCTACCAGGGAAAAGAAAAGACTGTATGTGTTCAACCTAACTAGGCCCCTCATGATTTTATAAAGGCACTGAGCATTGACTACCCATCATCCCAATTCACTTGGTCTGTAACCAACTGTGCCTTGGCGACTCTACTGCTCCTTCTGATGCTTTTAAAATGCATTGAGAGAGAAACTTCTCAGTCAGTCATGATTGAACCATCCTGTGGATGAAAGCATTCTTCCTGAGAACTGCTTCTCTCTCCTCACCTCGAACATATGACACCTGGTTTTAGACAACTCTGTTATGAGGATAAAACATTTGGTTGATTGGTTCTGCAATAACAACATCACGCTCAACAGCTACAAAACAAAGGAGTTAATTGTTGACTTCAGGTAGTAGATATCAATAGACCGCGTATGCCAGTACTTACTGGTGGCTCAGAAGTGAAGGTAGTTAGCAGCTTCAAACTCCTGGGTGTTAACATCTTAGATTATCTGTCCTGGCCCCAGCACATAAATGCAATCAGGGAACAGTCAAGCCTGGGTCTATATTTTCTTACAGCTTAAGGTTCATTTGGCATGTCACCAAAAATGCTAACAAATTTCTACAGATGCTCTGTTGAAAGTACCCTGATCGGACATATTATGGTCCAGTTTGACAATTCCAATGCACAAGAATAACAAGAGGCAGAAGAAAGCTCAGTACTCCTCGCCTCCCCCATCACTGACAGCATCTGACAGAGGTTCCGCTTCCAGAAGGTGGCATCTATTATTAAGGATCCCCACCATCCGGGTCATGCCGTCTCTCTCCTAGCATCATGCAGAGATAGCGAAGCCTGAAATCCTACAGCACCAGGTTCAGGAACAGCTATATCATCAGGGTCTTGAACCAATTTGCAAAACCCTACACCCACTTCAGCAATGGAAGATTACAGACCATTTCTTGCACTACCATGGACATATCTCTGATTGCACCTTGATTTGCACTTATGTCTTGTTTTTACACTTTTTTTTACCCTGTTTTTTCACTGCCTTCTGTACAATTTATATGCCATTGTGATGTGATACTGATGCAGGCATGTTTTTCCATTGTGCCTATTCCGTTCCATACCGGTGCACATAACAAACTTGACTTAGAAATGTTTCTTACAATCTGCACTTCTTAATTTTGTAAACCAAAGCTGGCTGAAGTTCAGACCTGTCACTGGAATGTGGAGTACCTTCGCTATCATGTGACTATAGGGTGTCTGGGCATAAAGGTTAGAATAAGATCGAAATAATTTAAAATAAAATTGCAGGTACTGGAAATATGAAACCAAAATCAAAACTTCACACTCTGCAGGTCAGACAGCTTTGCTTCAGTTTGAAGACCGTTTGTCAGGACTGGGAAAAAGTAATTGAAGTGTTTTATTAATTAATTTTGTGGCTGTTTTAATGTTATTATTTACTTATCAAATCTTAAATGCTACTTTTAAAATATCTATTAAAACATATTGATTGTGTATCTTTGTAAATGTTTCCAAATGTTAAAATTTTTTGGCAGCTTTGACACATGGCAATACTGGGAGCAGGACTTTCCTGAAAGTGAAGGGTTTACAGAGGGGTTTCCTGGGCAGGCTTTGCACAGACCCATCATGGCATCTCACTCCAGACCTCCAGGATGGTCTTAGCAGTAGGACTGGCCTTGTAGATCCAGAGCAGGGAGGTTCAAAGCAGTGGGTGTTGGGTCTGAATCCATACCTTCAAGGTACAGGCCATTCACCTTACTGCATGCAGTGCACTGAAGGACATGCAAATATGTGGTAGTACATACACAATACTGTACAAAAGTCTTAAGTACGTATTATAGTTAGGGTGCCCAAGACTGGGTCTGAATCCATACCTTCATTCAACAGACCATTCACCTTGTAAATCTGGCAGGAGCAAAGGATGTTGGGAATGGTGAGGGTGGAGGGGAGGGCGACAGATGGCAGAAGAGGAGTGCCAAGGGTGGGGTTGGCGCAGGTGCAGACATACCCAGCCCTGAGACACCAGGCAAGGTCATTTGATTCCAAACAATTGGTTTATTGATCATTTTAGAATGTCTTTCTGCTGCTTCCTCCTCCCTCCCCTCTTCCCAACCATGATGCTCTTCTCCCAAAATAGAGACACATATCAGAATCACTCACATATGTCATGAAATGTGTTTTTTTTTTGTAGCAGCAGTACAGTGCAATACATAAAATTACTACAGTACTGTGTGAAAGTCTTAGGCACCCTGGCTATATGTGTCTCAGACTCCTGCACAGTATTGTAATTTAGGTGCAGGAGTAGGCAGTTCAGCCCTGTGAGTGTGCTCCTCACCTCAGTAAAGTCATAGCTGATCCAAGTGTAATATAACTCCAATTTCCAACCCGCTTATCAACAACCTATTCATCTACAACTGTTTTAAAAATATTCACTGGGGAAGGGAACTCAGACCCTCCTAAGAGGGGAAAAAAAAGGTTCACCCCTCGTATTTAAAAAAAATGCAAGTGACTACCTAGTTTTAGACTCTTCCACAAGAGAAACCCACCCTTCCACATCCAAGACCCTTGGGATCCCATCAACGAGCGGATTTGTATTGTGTTTCCACTATTCCAGTCAAACAGTAAGCCACTTCATCGCATTCCCACTAGATGCTCTTCTGTATTTTTAACATTCGATGAGCTAATGGGGGAGGCAACTTTAATTATAAATCCCATCATCAAATGTTTTTAAGTTCAACATTCACTTTTCTAGTGTTATTGTCACTCCCTAATGGCCTTCTGTCAGTCAGTCTGGGTTCCATCTTCCTTACACTACTAATAGCAGATCGCCCTTTCCTGGCTGGAAAATCTGAGAATAACTTTACTTTCCACTGGACAAATGATCGGAGAGTACAGTGGTTGTCATGGATATGAGTGAATCACAAACAGCATGCCCTTCAAGAGGCTACAGCTGAGAACAATCTCACCGACTATGGCACAAGGGTTATTGTTAAATTTAGAAAAGCATCTTTACAACTAAAACTATAACTTAATTGAAACATTAGTTCCTGAGGGATCTTGACAGGGTGGATGCTTCCTCCTGTGAGAAACCTAGAATTAGATAACTGTTTAAAATTAGAAGGTCATCCACTTAAACCAGTTGAGACATCTTTCTCCTGTCAATACACTGAGTGTCTTTGGAACTCAGTTCCTTAAAGGATGGTGGAACCAAATCTTTGAATTCTTTTCTTTATGAGAGAGAGATGGATAGTAGATAAGAAAGAGAATGAAAAGTTACCCCAGCTAAATAGGAGTTTTGGTTACAATGAGATCAGATTAGTAAATGGAAGAGCAGGCCTGAGGTGATAAGAGACCTAATTCACAAGTTTATTAAAGTAATCATTGATTCTGGCAGAGAAGTGGTTTTTTTACAAACAGAACTTCATCCTCAAAACTAATAACTTGCAAGACCCAGACCACAATACCTCCGTCTGCAACTGGATCCTTGATTTCCTCACTTGCAGACTCTAGTCTGTTTGGATTGGAACAACATTTCCTCTACAATCTTCATTGGCACAGATACACCACAAGGCTCTGCACTTAGCCCCCTGCTCTATTCATTTTGAGGGGAAAATACAGGTCCGATGCCACAATCAAGTTTGCTGACCGCACTGCGGTCACTGGCTGAATCAAATCAACATTTAGGAGAGAGATTGGAAATCTGGCTGAGGGGTGCCACAACAACAGCCTCTCACTCAAGGTCAGTAAGACCAAGGAGCTGATTATGGACTTCAGGAGGAAGAAATCCAGCGTCCAAGAGCCAGTGCTCAATAGGGGATCGGAGGAGCAGAGAGCCAGTAACTTTAAATAACTGGGTGTTAACGTATCAGAGCATTTGTCCTGGGACCAGCACATTAATGTCATTTCAAAGAAGGCACAGCAGTGCCTCTTCTTTAGAAGTCCGCACAGGATTTAACACGTCATCCAAAAATTTGACAAACTTCTATTGATGCACAGTGGAGAGTATGCTGACTGGTAGCATCACAGCCTAGTATGGAAATACAAGAACCCAAGGACAGAAAAGCCTAAAAAAAAACTGGTGGCTAGAGCACAGTCCAACAGAGGAAAAGCCCTCCCCACCACAGAGTACATCTAAAAGGAGCCCTGTCTCAAGAAAGCTGCAACCATCACTGAGGAGTCCACCATCCAGGCCACACACTCTTTCCGCTGCTGCCATTGGGAAGGAGGTACAGGGGCCTATGGACTCACTTCCAAGGACTCCATAACTCATGATCTCAGTGTTATTTATTTACTCGTTTAATATTATTGCTTGCTTCTTTTTTGTGTTTGCACAGTTACACGTTTGTTGCTTGTCAGTCACTGCTTTTCGTTGACTCTATTGCACGTTTTTGCTCTGCTGTGAACGCCTGCAAGAAAGTGAATCAGACCGTGACATGTACGCACTTCGATAATAAATTTACTTTGAACTTCAGAGTGAATGTAGACTAAATCCAGAGACAAGGTAACCTGTTATGAGGTAGTCTCATTCTCGCTTTAAAATCATTACTGCATTTGTTATTTTGTTTACACTGCTTTGTTTTAGAATAAACAGTTTACTGTCAATAAACCTTTGATTGTAAATGTCCCGTGAAACAACATTCAACTACAGGAGGTAATATCTGCTTACTGGCGCCGAGGGATCAGAAGCTGGTAAAAATAAGCAGTCAGTTGAATTAATGTGCTGCACCTTCACGTTGGTGCTGGGGCTGCACCAGCCAGCGGAATGCTGGATTCTAAATTTGCAACAACAGCTCAGCAGGGAACAGGAAGCAACATGCCCTGCGCATTCTTTCCCGCCCGTAACGCACCATTCCACAGAGCGTCTCTACTTTGCCCCTTCATACCACCTCAGCTTGGTCGGGAATAGCGTCACTTCTGGGGTCAGCAGGACGAAGCTTGCGGAAGGCATATACCAATATTTGTAGGTTAATGTAATACTAAACATCCACTACACAACTCAAGATATCATTTAAACAAGGATTTAAACACTGTGCTGGTCTCCCTGATCAAACTAAAGTCTAAGGTGTCACTGGACATGGAGCAAGTGGTTCTCCTGACCAACGTTCCACTACCAAACAACATTGTTCACCATTGATTACATTGCCCATCTCAGGAATTTACCAGTGTAGAATTCATCTAATAAGATACTGCACCTCTCTCAATAATTTAATCTATTAAGCATTTTTGGACCATATGTATATCAGAGGAATTCTATAAACATCAGTGTACACCCCGCAGACGACAGCAATGTTTTGTGGTTGACATTTTAACACAATTTTTATCCTAATAACTGATCTCTTGATATTGTGCAACACAGATGCAAGTAATTAAACAGAATTGCTGTTGTAAACTGTCCACTTTGAAACGAAAGGTTAAAAACATTTCTGGACAACCCCTTTGAAAACTGACAGCTCTGCAAAATCTGCTGCTGTTCAGCAGAGCTCAGTTGAAAGTGAAATGTTATACTCAAGTCGAGTTGGATTGAATTTGCTCCTCTCTCTTTTGCAACAGTGCTTTTTCAGTGGCACTGTGACCAGAACTGTACACCATGGTTCAAACTCTCGCCACTGCATCTCGGTTGCCTGGTTCGACCCCTGTGCAGGTAGTTACGGAGTGCAGAGCATGAGGTGGGAAGATAGGAAGAGTTGGCGGAGACTCTAACCTGAAGCAGGCCAGGTAGCAAAAGAACAAAAGAAAACCATAACCTTTCATCAGTTTCTAGGGAAGATCGATCAACTTGCTTTAGCACTAGAGGTTGGTTTATTTTTGCATTCCAGTGCTGGAGTGTATGCATAACAGAAACCAATACAAACATCACCAAACCATTGCTTGCACAATGTAATTCAACACCTTGGTATTCATCAACTCAGGGGAAGATAGCCCTCAGCAATTCCATTAGACTGTTCGGAGGAATTTTCTGATGTGCCTCATTGGTTAGAGGCATTGTTTGTTTCTACTTACATTGGCGGTATTACAATGAAACTGCTCCTGTAATTGCACTAAATGGAGATGATGAGCAAACTGAGACATCCTCTTCATGCACTTCTTCCTCCTTTCTATGGTCCTACTCTGGTCCTATGCCTTAATAGAATCAGTTTTTTTGACTTCCACTCTCTAGCTACCCCTCTCCCTGGCTGCACCGGACTATTTGCAAACTTCGGTGTCAATATGTGATTCCAGAGTTGCATTTTGCATCTTTAATCTATAACATGACTAAACTTGGCTATTTCCACCCCCATTATCCTTCCTCAGCTCACCAGCAGCGGAAAGGCTGATCTGTGCCTTTGCCAACATTAGACAAGTTTTCCAATGCTTTCCTGCTTCGCCTTGAACTGAAAATAATCCAGACACTTGTCTCACATGTTCAACTCCCTCCTGATCTTATTCACCCATCATCTTGGATTTGTTGGCCTGAACGTGTGTGGATAAGCAACATCTCAATCTTACAGTTCTTCTTCTCCCTCACCCCTACAGCTCAAAAATCCCTTCATTGTTCTGCATGTAATCTTTCACCAACATTATGTTCTCCCTCCAGTTCCAATCATTTAAACATCCCTGATTTCTCCACCACATTTTCACTTGTTAAAATCCTAAAGTCTGCAATTAAATCCCTAAATTTCCCTGCTACAGGTGCTAAATTAATCCTACCTCTGTCACTGGGCATTTGGTCATTTCCACTTATGCCTCCTTAACAGGTTGGCTGTTAACTTTCTGTCCAATAACACCGACGCAAAGCATCTAGGGCCTATTTGCTAGGGGAACAGCTCTATTTAAACAGTATCTGATAATGTTGGATCCGTATGTGAGATGGAATCTGTGGAGGAAGCCCATTCATTGCATTTAAAATGTTCCCAATAACTTACCTTGCCTACCACTCCCTATCCACCAACTGCTGCAACCAATATTTTAACCATTCTCAACTTTTTACCATTGCAACCCCAAGTCCATTTCACCTTTTAACCTCCGTGTGATGATCTCAGAAACACTTTGCTTACTTCACATTATTTTGACCTGTTGCATTGACTGACAATTTCTATACAAGAGGAAGCACCACCCAGATGATCAGAGCCAACGCTTTGTGTAAAATGTCTATAAATGGTCTTGCTTTGTAGACAATTTTGGTTTCTGAAGACTTCTACCCAGAACTCCATTGCTACAAACCTGACATTAAGTAATTGCTTAGGTTGGTGACTGTCCAGGAATTAAACATTCATTTCCAGTTCACTGCTATGAGAAACTCAGCAGAAAGAAAATCAATTTTTTAACTCAATAAATTACTTAAGAACTTAAGACACAGGGAATTTGCTACTAATTGATATAAATGCAAATATTTACAAAAGGAACAGCCTCTTCCTCTTCATCATCAGATCTGAACAGCTCATAAACACGGCCACAATATTCTCTTTAGTCACTATTTATTTTGTAATTAGTAATAATGCGTAGTCTTTGCCCTAGACTGCTGCCTCAAAACAGCAAATTTCATGTCATGTAAGACTTGATTCTGACTGAGTGAGACTTCATTGTCAACCAGGATGTAATGAGTACATTAATCTAGGAAGGTGGAGCAATAAAATTCACTGCAGCAAACCACATCCACGAGATTGTTACTGAATCTGTTTAACCTGTGAGCGTGATAAATGTGAAGCAATGGTGCTAACACTCAATGCCGAATCATATCTGTAGACCAAATTCTCTCTTCAAAGAATATTTGGGTAATCAATTCCAAGAGAGGGACGCATCCTCTTAATAGACAGTGGAAGACGACGCGAGCAGGTGTCCAATATAAGCATCACTTTCAACTGGAACAAATGCTTACATTGAAAGAAAAGTTCAAGGTAAACATTTTTCTTAAACATTCATTTGACTTAAACATTGCTGTAACACTCTAATGTTTGCAGCAGAAGAATTATGACCTCTTAGTCCAGCTTCCTCAAGTTTATTTTGATGGGAATATAACCTTATCTGTGTTTATGGAGCTCATGAGAGATTGAAATTACTTTAACGTAGAGGAAGCATGGAACACCTGCATGTGGTTTAACATCCACGGAAACACAAGTTCAAATCAAGAGCAATGGTTAAACGCTGGCTGAAGTGGTTCAGTAACAAATCTAGATTCTCCTAACTAAGTAGAACTACCCCAAACCATTACACTCACTCAGCAGTAGTACAGTAATGTCAAAGATACAGCTTTCAAACAATGTCAGAGAAAGGTGAATATTTGAAATTATTTGCAAATTTAAAAATGGAACTTGGACAGATGCTGGTTACTTTTTGGACCTTTATGCTGGACAAGTAGACCACAAGGATTGTTCACCAATTCTAATGAAAGATAATCAGCCTGAAACACTGACTGTTTTTCCAGAGTTGCTGTCTGATCTGCCGAACATTTCCTACGTTTTCTGTTTTTACTTCAGTAGTTCATTCCAAATCCATAAAAGCTCAAAATTTCCAGATGCACGTTAGGCTTTTCCCTCCCGATTCCCTTTTAACCAACTCAGTGCCCACGAGCCTTGAATCACCCACTCCCTCTATTTACTTATCTAAACCTGTAAAGACCTTGAACACATTTATGAAATCTTCTTAGCGCCAAGGACAATAAACCCACCTTCTCCAGTTACTGAAGGAATATCATGTTCTTGGAATGCTGAAAGGTAGAGCAACTATTGAATCATTGTCGAAGAACTGTGTTAATATCATACAAACAAGCTGGAGGAACTCAGCAGGTCGGGCAGCATCCGCTGACTGCTCGTTTCCACGGATGCTGCCTGACCTGCTGAGTTCCTCCAGCTTGTTTGTACGTGTTGCTTTGACCACAGCATCTGCAGTGTACTTTGTGTTAATATCATGGTGGGCATGGAAAGGGGAGATTGTATGTAGGAAAGTTCTGGACAGGTAAGATAAGATCCAAAGACTTCTCTCATCTATATCTGTCCTATAAATCACAGAACTAAGAGCAGTTCACAATCACACAGAATACGAGACCAAACAGTTCACAAAACTATCGAATGCTGGCTATAGATCTGGTAGGGACTCATCACAAAATCCCAGTCTACAAGCAGCTTTAGTTCGGCCAACTTGAATTTAAACATGCTACGCTGAACACAATGTATAATAACAGTGTTAACACTTCAGATGTGTTTATGAGAAATACGTTTGGAGAAGAACAGATGAAAATTGAATCATGAAGGTTTAGAATGTGTAAAGTTAGATGGAAATGCAATGTAACTATTTGTTTCGGTACTGTTTTAAAGTAATTCATTGAACCCAGCCAGATTAGCCAAATACAAGACCTGCTCCAGAAGAGAGTCTAGCCTCATTTCACCTACACAAGTTCTACAGTACAAATACAACCACTGATATACACAGTACAAGTATCTTAGAAAAAAAGGGGCCGCTTAAACTTCACCGAATCTTATTATAGAAGCTCAAACTTATGGTACAGAGACTACTTAACACAATCTGTTCATAGCAACCAAAACTATTTCAGCTAATCCCACCTCCCAGAATTCTATACACAAAATATACAACTTACTTAAATATTTCTAAAAATAGGATGAGGCTTTCTCAGGGCTCAAGTCCCAGATCTCCACTACCTGAAAGGTTTTCACTAACTCCTCTCTATTCCTTTTACAATGCTTATTTATCCTTCTGTTACGTTCACAACATTGATGAACATCATTATATTAACCACTTTGATTAAAACTTATCAGCTCTCTTTATTTCTAAGAGAACAATCTCAGTCTACATTTCATAACTACAATTCTCCATTCCTTGACACACCCGCATATTTCCACTACCCCATTCAGATGCTGATGTCTCTAGGTAATGTGGTTACCAGAACAGGACACAATTACATGTACTGTGCACAAGCTATTGTCATTTTCCTTACAGTTCTTAAGTTTCTGCTGTTAGTTCTCTTTATACAAGTTGAACAACATAAAAGGGACATTTATGCATTTAACTACTTGTGGATATGGACACCAAGATCACCTCCCCCTTCAGTATTTGTGAAATATTCCCTTGCCTTATTTAGTCTTCCGAAGTGTAATTAATCACACTTACCCATTTGCCTCACTTTTTTTTGCCACCAAGGGGCAGTGGCAAAACTTCTAAAGCCAGTCTACAGATAGCTAGCTCCCTGGCACTGCACATTTCTTTGTCAGTGCCAACTCAGTGTCATCTCCAAACATGTTATATCATGGCTCCTACATTTAGCACTGGCCCCTGCAGGACCCTACAACAAATAACCTTCCAGCCACTAGAACCTATCAATCATTACTCCTCGTTGTCACTAAGCCAATTTCACATGATTTCTACTTGTCTTTCAGTTTTGGAGATTTTAATTTTCCAAGCAATCTGTCGTGCAGGACCAGGTCAAACATTTATAGCTGTCTCTGAAATAAAAATACTGTCCTGTTGACTGATCAATACTGGAAGTTTAAACTTTGCCTTCACAACCTAAAACCTTTGGCATCCTTTTCTTGGATACAACAATGCTGGTTGCTTTGGGAAGTAGACCAAACATATTGTACACAGGAGAAAAACAGAAAATCTAGTAATCACTCTGTGGAGAGAGAAGATGACTGTTTCAAACTAATGCCTCTTTGTTAGAACCATGAATGTTTAGGAAACAGACATATGCTGCAGATACCATAAGATATAGGAGCAGAATTAGGCCATTTGGCTCATCATTTCTACTCCACCATTCTATCTTGACTGATTTATTATCCCTCTCAATCCCATTATCTTGACTTCTCCCCATAATCTGATATCCTTACTAATCAAGAACCATTCAGCCTCCAATTCAAATATACCCAATGACGTGGCCACCGCATTTGTTTATGGCAATGAATCCCGCAGATTCACCACCCTCTGGCTAAAGAAATTCCCCCTTGTCTCTATTCTGAAGGGATCATAGCATTCTGAGGCTGTGCCCTCTGGTTCTAAATTCCCACACTACAGGAAACATACTCTCTACATCCACGCTATCTAAGCCTTTCAGTATTCAACACATTTCAATGAGATCTCTCTCCCCCATTCTTCCAGGCTCCAGCGAGTATGGGCCCAGAGGCACCAAACTCTCTTCGTGCATTAAGGGGATGGGTGGAGAGATCGCAGGGACTGAATGCTCAAGAGAGGATGCAGACAAAGAAAAACAGTTATTTAAATGGTGGTAATGCCAGAGAAAGGGAGAGATGGAAAGACAGAGGGAGATGAAAAGAAATGGTCAATTCTAGCACAAATAGGGAAAAAAAACAAAGGCTGTAAAACAGAAGGCCAACTAGACTACCTCTGTTATTGGCCAAACCAGCTTCTCACACTGAACAATATCTTTTTTTTAAACTCGTATTGGGTTTTTTTCCAAATCACCAATATAAAAAGGGGAATAGACACATGTACCAGTCTTTTCTGGGAACATTCCTTGTTCTGTCCTACTCAGGCCCCTTTCTCGCTTCATTTTCTCACACGGGTGGTTGCATTGGCTCTACATCTTACTCTTGTAAAGAGCTTGAACATTTTATTGCCATAGGAAAAGGAGGCCATTCAGCTCTCAATAATGCACTGCCATTTAATGTTCACTGCAGATCCACATTGCCACCTTTATGTAAACTCTTAATTCCCTTACCAATTAAAAATCAACCTGTTTCAATGTCCACAACATTCTGGCCAAGGAATCATAGACTTTCCCTTTTGAGAGAAGGAATTCCTCATCTTAGTCTTAAATAAACACTTCCTTATTCTGATACAATGCTCTCTGGTTCTAGGCTCTCGCCCAAAGGGAAGTATCTTCTCAACTTTACCCTTTCAAGCCCTTACAAATCCGACACATTTCAGTAAGATTACATCTCATTTTTTTAAACTTCAATCAATTTAACCTTTCCTCATAAGGCAAGCCCTTTATAACTGGGATCATCCACATAAATCTTCTCAGAATAGCCTCTAATGATAATACACCTTTACATAAAGAACAGGACCAAAGTCTGGCTTATTAGTGCATTGTATATTTGTACTTTCTTCCTTCTATTCTCCAATCACTTTGAAATATGACAAGATACAATCAGCCATCACAATTACGAGACACACCCACAAGCTAACTTTGCATCTATTTTCCACATATCATTTTCACGTTATCCATGTCTGACTCTTCTCCACATATTTACATCTCTGGGGTGGGGTTGAGCAAGCAAATATCCCTGCAATCCTTCAGTCTCCCACAGCAGGCTCTCCTACACTTCCTCCCAGTCTGCTTCTGGCAAGGTTAATCCGTTCTCCTACTTTCTCCAGACCTATCACATCATTTCTAATTGCCTCACTTTCTATTTCAGTGATTCACTGACAGGGCCCTCCACTGCAGCTGGTTTATTTTCTGAACATCTGCATTCACGCCTTCTCCTTCCAGCCAGAACACCAGAAGCATTTGCCTTCTACCCCACCAGACTTGCTATTCAACAATCAACCTATGTGGTTTCCCCCAACTCCAAAAGAGAACAAGCAGATATATCTCCCTCTCGGCATTCTGATGGGATGGCTTCCTTCTCGACTCCCTGGCTATCTCTTCTTTCCGCACCAGTTCTCCCCTTCTCATACAAACACAGGAGATGTAACGCCTGCCCTTTCTTTCCTTCCTATCATCTAAGGAACCACCCACTCCTTCTGGAAGCAGCAGCCATTCCATTGTACATTGTACAATATCATATCCTTCACATTGAGGGAAAGAGGCATTGGTTGCAGAACACCTCCACTCAGTCCACAAGCTGACTGAGATTCAGATCATAGAACATAAAACAGTGCAGCAAAATACAGGTTCTTCAGCCCACAATGTTTGCTGACATGTTAACCTACTCCAAAATCAGTCCAGGGCTTCCCTCCTACAACATCATCAGTCACTTTAATTCCACAGTTCATTCCCACTCTGATCTCTGAAATTATCCTGACAAAGCTCAGTGCTGCTCCGGGATAATTACCTAATCACTCATTCAGTTTCTCTACGTCTCCATCCAATGAAAGGCAGCCTCTGTTCTCTTCACCTGTCCCAATTCCCTGCAACTTGAGCAATGCTCAGGACCCACAGCCAGCACCAGAACCACCAGTGCCCATCTGGTTTCCCTGGATCTCCACCTTTGTGCACACACAGACAGCCTTCGTTCTCTCCATACCTCTCTTTTCTCTGTAACTTAAAACCTGGACTTTTACAACTTCTCCCAGCTTTAATGAAAAACCATTGCCTTGAAACTTGCTGTATGCACAGATCCTGCCTGATCTGCCGAGTACAACCAATATTTTCTGGTTTTATTTCTGATTTTCAGCATTGCAGCTCTTTAGCCTTTCATTATTACGGACAGGAGAGGATCCATTGCCCAGTTATATAACAGAACCATTCCTGCACTAACTCCCAATCGCCGTTAATCAAAGCAGTGCTAACAAACTAAACTGGACATGTGGTCATCACGTAACCCCTAGGACATTTCCTTTCCCTTTACAACTCTGTGGCAGACATCAAAACCATCTTCCAGTTCAAATGGAGATCCAGGGTGAAGCATATTCAATGTGTCACAATGCACAAGTCTCTGGAAAATGGGACAGAAAGTGTCCCCGACACCATCCTGGCCACCTCTGTGTGTGACTATGCTGAACTACAAATTTTGAACTTCTTTTGAAGAAATAATGAGATAAAAATAATTGTGGTTGCAAAAAAAAGATATTTATCCTGAGGGTGGTGCATGTATGCGATGAGTGGCCAGGGAAGGCAGGTACAAAAAGAACTTTTAAAAAACATTTGTATGGGTACATGATAGAACAGATTTAGAGAGATATCAGATAAATGCAGGTAAATTGGAGTAGCTTAGATGGGCATCTTGAATCAGCATGGGTGAAGTGTGCGAAAGGGCCTGACTCCATATTGTGTGACTTAGCGCAGAACCACGTGTCACCATTGGCTGAGATTCTACCCAACGTTGGCGTTGCAAAGGATGGGCCTGGCCTTGCTGCTGAGCCATGCTGCATTTGCTGCCCTACCAGTCCCTCAATGAAAAGTTACTTCAGAGGAACAGCTATGATCACGTCCATTAAACATTGGTCAGCAGGCAACAGCCTGCCGGCCCTCTGGGAGAAGGACGCAATGCATGTTGTGGGATGACTCCCCAAGTAGAGTGTGAAGACCATTTGGTGGAGAACCTCATCACCAGAACTCACCAACAAACACCAAAATTTTGCTTGGCTGGCAGTGAGAGGGGCTCTCACAGGGAGAGTCTCACTCCCAACTGGCATTGTCCTTGAGATGGCTGTGATAAGGATGAGTTAATCCCCCAGCTCTTTGTGGACTGGGCATTTGCAAAGAAGGTCTGAAAAGAAATGCAGTAGTGATTGTCAAGGATCAGCCATTGTAGCTGTGCAGCAGAGGGCTATGGACCATTACCAGGGACACATACCGAGACAGATATCAAGTGCTGCTGGAAGATCATCTCAACTCAGTGAAAGATGCACTTTTGCTTGCCTGAAACTCAGTACAAAGAGGTGTCCGTAAGGGAATGCAAAGGACTACATGCTTGATGTTGTCAACACAAAGGGGATGGATTGCAGTCCAAGATTCTGCTGTCACTGGACAACTCCTTAACACCTGAAAGGAGTATTGTTCTAAGAAACTACAAGTGATATTGGTGCTTGGTACATAGAACTCATAGACTAGATGACACTATGAATGTAAAGAAAATCATGTACTGTTTTCTACTTCTGATACTTATCAATATGTTTATATTTTTGAAACTACTTTTATAATTTATGAATGTCTCATTTTTGAAATGAAAAAAATTCAGACAACGGAAAAGAACCACAATAAAACTGTTGCCTGTTCCTCCCACCTCAAAATGTAAGCTTATGGAAACAACTTCACGTCATTCTAAAGGTCAATGAAAGTCTTCTTGATTTATAAGCACTATAATGTTTCACACACACTCTTCATTTGATGTAAACTGTGGGCTACGGCATTCCTAAAATTCTTTGTATGATTTTAATCCACATCTTCAATATCCTGTTTCAAAATGACAGCAGCCACTGCTTCTCGAAATCTGAACAAAATTAACTTTTTTAAAAAATATAATATTATAAACATAACTCATTCCTGTTCCCTTCTACAAGTATCAAAGCTTGGGATCAAAACACCTCAATCATAGCACCAGTCATCTGAAGTTATAGGATGTATTGAGCAATTGAAGGCTCACTTTCATCTGCTGGTACTGCAAATCTGAAATAAAAACATTTGTTGGAAATACTCAGCAGCTCAGGTGGCGTCTGTAGAGGTATTGCCTCAGCTCCTGAGTATATCCAAGCATTTGCTATCCTAAACCTTTGTTTCTTCTAAACCAGGGGTTCTTTTTTATGCCATGGACCTCTCCCTAGGTTGGGAATCGCTGCTTTAAATGGAAAGCAGAATGCTACCGGCAGTATAACAGTTCTGCAACACTGCAGACAACTAGTCTTTGTATAACAGAGCTCCCAGGTGATTTTGTTGTTTGCTTTATTGTCCTTCTCACATTATTTTCACTATGTGTTTCAACAGTCCAGGAAAACTTTCGGAACTCGCCTTTTTTTGTGTTTCTACACTTGCAGATCAAGATCCAACTTGTACACACATTATCTCATCGCATTACCACTCCAGTTTTGAATTCAAACTCGGCTTCAAGATAATGGAATGCTGATTACAAGCTTTGTCAGCCCCCACCCCAGTAGGAAGGTACTGAATTACCGATAATTTAGCGCATTAATAACTCCCTCCCTTATATTTTACACAGTATGGAGCAAAACAAATGGCATACTCCCACCTTCCCTCCCCACCCTTTCATTCACAATAGTTTACTTTCTATGATTCGACATTAGAACCATTTTTTATTTTAAGGCATTGCTGGTTATTATAGGTCACTATCTAGTCCAACAGAAATAAATGAGGAGCAGCGTCCTTAGCCAGAGCAGAGCTCAATCTGTTGGGCAACATACTGAAGTCCACATCTTACCTTTTGCCACCTCTTCTTCCATAGCTAGCCTTGGATGGTAATGAAATGACGAGCTTCTGAACAAGTGACAGCAAAACCAGGCAGTGCCAGTCCGCACAAACTCCAGCTGCCCTAGGAATAGATCACACTGGAATTCTGAGCAGCTCCAGTCAGGACACTCATGGGAAGAGATTAGAAAATTATTTTTGTTGGAAGTTGTCAGTCCAGACTTGCCCAGCCCTGCCTCCTAGCTGATGACAGACCAGACATTCCTGCCTCTCCAATATGGTCACCACCGGAAAGGGAGGAGGAAAAATTTGAATATAAATAGAGGCACTCCAGTGAATAGTTTGTGAAGCGAGTACTGCTGCTTTCTACCAGTGTTAGAAGCTACGTACAAAACAAAGGAGAAAGTGATGCTAGCTCCCTACATAACTGTCATTCAATGAGTATGAAGCAAACTTACTGTTCTGATCCAAGAGACTGATCTCAGTTATTAAGGAGGGTCACACCCAAAATGCTTACGTATCCTTTTATGCTGATGGACTAGCTGTACATTTACACCATTTCCTTTGAATGTGCTGTTTATTTACAAAAAAAAGTTTATTGTCTGACCACATACAACTTTAATGAATTCTCACCTCCTCCTTCCCTGAACTTGTGCAATCCAGGAGAACCTAGGATTTGAAATTATTCTGCACTGAATGAAACACAGCCTTTGCTCCTCTTTGCAGATGCTATTTGACCACTGAGCATTTCCTTCATATACAGTATTTTGCTCTTATATCTCTGCAGGTGGGTCAGCTCAAGAATCCTGCCAAGATGAAAAGCCCTGTCCCTCGACGGACTATTGTCTAAACGATCAATGGTTTGCTGTGCTTCTTAATGTCCTTGATAGTCCGAAAGCTGTCATAGTTGAAATAAAATTTTAAGAAACAATGGAGATGAATAAAATGAAAAACTCTAAATCTGATGATCAATCTTACGATACTACTAAAGTTGCTGTTCAGTATGTTTACCTAGTGTGTTTTTTTTAAACAAAAGTAAAAAATAAAGATTTTACACCTTGTTTGTGTCCTTCTGCCTTGCAGGTGCAAAGTTTCCATGGTGATGGAAAGGGATGGCAGATTCTGCATCAGAGCAGGACCTGAGTACACGCTGTCTAGGGGAAAAAGTTGTCAGGGTGTCATGAAGATACTGAGGTCCTTTGGCATATGCAGGCCTCTCCATCCCATGTTCTACCAGTCTGTTGTTGCTAGTACAATCTTCTATGCTGTTGTGTGCTGGGGCAATGGCATCAACATGGGTGAATCCCATAAGCTCAATAAACTGATTAGAAAGGCTGGCTCTGTTAGAAGAGCCAAACTGGACACGCCAGAGGCTGCGGTAGAACAAAGGACCCTACAGAAAATCCTGGTAATTCTGGATAATATTTCTCAACCTCTACATGCCACCTTAGCTGAATAGAGGAGCACTTTTAGTAAAAGACCAAGACAACTGTACCACTCCAAAGAGCAGTATACAAGGTCACTCACACCATAAGAGCATAAGAAATAGGAGCAGGAGTAGGCCACCTGGCCCATCGAGCCTGCTCCGTCATTCAATAAGATCATGGCTGATCTGGCCATGGACTCATCTCCACCTACCTGCCTTTTTCCCCATAATCCTTAATTCCCCTACTATGCAAAAATCTATCCAACCTTGTCTTAAATATATTTACTGAGGTAGCCTCCACTGCTTCATTGGGCAGAGAATTTCACAGATTCACCACTCTTTGGGACAAACAGTTCCTCCTCAACCATGTCCTAAATTTACTCCCCCAAATCTTGAGGCTATGTCCCCTAGTTCTAGTCCCACCTGCCAGTGGAAACAACTTTCTAGCCGCAAATTTATCTATCCCTTTCATAATTTATATGTTTCTATAAGATCTCCTCTCATCCTTCTGAATTGCAGTGAGTACAGTCCCAGACAACTCAATCTCTCCTCATAGTCTAACCCCCTTATCTGTGGAATCAACCTGGTGAACCTCTACTGCATCACTTCCAAAGCCAGTATATCCTTCCTCAAGAAAGGAGACCAGAATGGCACACAGTACTCCAGCTGCGGCCTCACCAGTACCCTGTACAGTTGCAGCATAACCTCCCTGCTCTTAAATTCAATCCCTCTAGCAGTGAAGGCCAACATTCCATTTGCCTTCTTCTCCTGCAAACCAACCTTTTGTGATTCTTTCACAAGCACACCCAAGCCCCTCTGCACAGCAGCATGCTGCAATCTTTTAGCATTTAAATAATAACCTGATCTTCCATTTTTCCTTTCAAAGTGGATGATCTTGCATTTACCAACATTGTACTCCATCTACCAGACCCTTGTCCATTCAATTAACCTATCTAGATCTCTCTGCAGACTCTCTGTATCCTCCGTACAATTTGCTTTTCCACTCCATTTAGTGTTATCAGCAAACTTAGTTACACTACACTCAGTCCCCTCTTCCAGATCGTTAATGTATATCGTGAACAGTTGTGGGCCCAGCACCAACCCGCTGCACACCACTCACCACTGATTGCCAACCAGAGAAACATCCATGTATCCAACTCTCTGCTTTCTATTGGTATCCATGCTGGTACATCACCCCCAACTCTATGCATCTTTATCATAACTTATCTTTTATGTGGCACCTTATCGAATGCCTTCTGGAAATTTCCTGTATCTACTGCGCTTTGTTATATCCAACCAATAGGCTCTATAATGAGCCAACCTATAGCAAAGGAAGTGATGACCCCTCCTGTTAGACTGTTTAAGGTAACTTACTTTTTATTCTTTCTATTCTTCTGATATGTGTATATTTGTATATCTGTGCACTTGTAATGCCACTGCGGCATTGTAATTTCCTTTGGGATCAATAAAGTATCTATCTATGTACGTGGGGCAGGAACAAGCTGAAACAATGAGTCTACCAGGACAAAAGGTTTGCGCATCTTGGGTAGGAGGTAGAACAGGGGGTGAGGGGTGCGGAACTATGAGGATGGTGGCAGTGGATGGGAGATCCTCAGAGCGAATAAGGTCGGTGATGGTGTGGGAGACAATGGCCTGGTGCTCCTTAGTGGGATCCCGTTCAAGGGTAAGCAAGAGGAGGTGTCTGAGAGTTGTCGCTGGTCCTCAGCAAAGTGGAGGTCAGTCCACCAGAATACTACAGTATCACCTTTGTCTGCGAAGGGTCTCGACCCGAAACATCAACTGTTTACTCTTTTTCATAGATGCTGCCTGGCCTGCTGAGTTCCTCTAACATTTTGTGTGTGTTGCTTGGATTTCTAGCATCTGCAGATTTTCTCTTGCTTATCTTTGTATGTTTCTGCTTCACTATTGGACAGTGGTAGACTTCAGCCAGACGAGTTGCTAGGCCAGTAAATCTAAGATTTCTGCTTGGTGTGGAAGCTCTGGGGCAACTCCTAACACTGTCCCACACACCAGTGATGCAACACAGGACCATGCTTACTATTCCTGCATTCTGAGCTGTTCCACTAGCTCTGGACCAGAAACCTTTGGAATATACTGCAACAATTCTGCTGACATCAGGTTAAAAACCCTTTAAATAGGAAGCAAGTTGTGTGGGTTCACCCCACAATATATCGTGCAGACATTTACCTGGACAAATGAATGCACGATGGTAAAAGCTTAAGAATCAGATAGATTAGCAACTTTAGCAATATGTTCGATGAAGAGAGCCTGATGGAACACTTTGCACTCTATCCACATCTAGCATGTCAGTGCTACATGTGAGAAAATAGTTTAGTTCAGATGGGGGGATGGTCCCCAGCTCACATTAGGAGTAGAGTAAATGACACTCCGATTCTTTAAAAAGGTATTTATAACGTTGTTGTGACCTCCATGCATACAACACCAAGGCTAATAGAAGACAACTTTGATCTGGGACATGTTTTGTTTTTCCTTTAGAGCTGTTTAATTTTTGCACACCAGTTGTGCATCTCATGAAATGCTTAGGGACACATTAAAGGGAGCTGTGAACTGTGGTTCATTTTTCATTTCCTTTTCCATGAACCAAATCCCATTTTATTTGCTACTGATACAGGTCCCTGTGAACAGGACATCAATCTTTGCTTGCTGACTCCCTTCTTGGCTGAGAAGGTCTTTCTTTCCCACCCCAACACTAATTCATCTCAAGTCTTTCTGCCTTCCTCTTTATTCTGTTCAAAGGAAGGGTCCCGTTATTGTTGCCTTTGTTGTGTTCACTTCAGCTTACCAGCAGTGCAACAACAACAGCCATTGGCCTCATGAAGATGATTTAAATAAGATACCGGAGACTGCCGCTTTGCATCCCAGGAAGTCCTGATGGCCACTTTCATATCATTATCTTTGAGTTGACTTTTTTCCTGCCCTCTTCCATCAACAACAATTAGTGATAAGTGAAGAAAGGTTAATAATACAGAAAGACTTCAGCTACCCACTGTTGGATTGTCAGTGTTTGAGTTGGTGGTAGGGAGGCTTAGATACTGCATCTTCATCTTTACTCTCTACACTCCCTCTCTGACCGCTTGCATTTCCTCCAGCTAGAAGAGCTAATACCTGGGTTGCAGAACAACAGTGATACAAAACAGATGAAGGCCATCCAGCCCTTCAAGCCTGCTCTCACATTCTACATTGCCATAGCTCACCAATCAAAGTCAGTGGCTTGTTCCAGCATTCTTTCTACATCTCTTGATTTCTCTAGCCCCAACAGCTGCATTTTACCATCTTCAATATATTTAATGATCTGACTTCAACTGATATCCGCAGTGGAGAATTCCACAGGTTTAGGATGTTTTTTTCCTCATCTCAGTCCAAAATTGTTTATACCTCATCCTTCGAACGTAACCCTTGGTCCTAGAGGGCAACCACCTTCCTGCACATATCTGATCAGCCGTGTTGGAATTTGTGGGTTTCTATGGGATGTCCTCTCATTCTTCCAGAATATCTGAGCTACTCTCTCTTCATACATCAGCCCTACCATCATGAATTAGCTTTGCTGTTTTCCCTCCATTGCAAGAACCTCTTTCCTGAGATAAGAACACCACAACTGCCCAAAGTACACAAAGCTGCGGTCTCACTAAAGCCATGTATAAGAGCAATACATCCCCATTTCTATGAACCCTCTTGCTATGAAGCCCAGCATGCCTTTAGCCTGCTCGGTAACCTACTGCACCTGCACGGTTAGGACAGCACATTGGTATAGTCTGTAGAGATATTTCTTCGTAGCTCCAATATCCACAATGTAATCCTGACTTGTGTGCCTGTGTGGAGTGTGCACGTTAGTCTGGTGACCACATTGGGTCTCTACATGAGGCTCCAATTTCCTCTGATGTCCCAAACCTGCACGGACTGCGAGGTTTACTGGCTGCTGTAACTTGCCCCTTGTGTGTATGGGTGGCTGAATCTGGGAGAAATTATGGGGATTTGGGAAAATTAATTTGGAGTGGTGTAAATTGGATGCTGGATCGTTAGCAGAGACTTGGTTTCTATGCTGAATTGACTTATCTTCAGTGACTGGCATGCAGAGACACCTTGGCCTTGTTGCATCTCCCACTTTCCCTGACATGTCAGCATTCAGATAAAAATCTGCCTTCACGTTCTCATCACCCAAGTGGACCCTCACATACTTAAACACATTACTCTGACACCTGCCAAGTGTCTGTCTTTTGTCCCCGCCTGGAATCTGTCCAAATCAACCCAGAGCTTCACTGCATCCTCAAGAGTCACCTCAACCTCACCACCCAACCCCCAAATTTGTCACCCACAAATTTGGAGAGAAATGTATTTAACTCCTTCATCCAAATAATTAATCTATATTGAGTATAGCTGGGGGCAGCACTGATCCCTGTCATATCTTACTAGACACGGTGCGTGCTCTCAGAAATAGAAGCTTTTGTTTTTATTCTTTGTTTCCTTGTTACCACTTCTCCAGCCATACAAGTTCTAACCCTCCCCCCCACCCCCCGATAAATCTTGTGTAGTTTTACTGAAAACTGTTTGGAAGCTGAAATACAAAATGTATATGGGTTCTACCTTATCTATTCTCTTAGTTACCCCCCCCCCCCCACCAAAAAAATTCCAGTGTATTTCTCTGTACAGTAATTGCTCTGTACTGGGAAGCTAGATGTGGTTACATCACCTGGTGATTGTGAAGAAGTGTGCAAAATGCCCAGAGACACATGTTCACTGGACAATGCCTTTTCAGGATGTATGCTTATGTGCATTGCTCGGGTCTAACAGCCTCAATCTCTTCGATCTTTCCCACCTTTGACTGTAAGTAAGTTCGGCTCTGCTGAAATTGGTCCACATCTGGAAACATGCAGTAGGGTGGGGATTGTTGTTACCCAGTTGACCATGGATTTCATGCATAATTTGAGATCTTAATCTCCCAACGCCTCCTCAGAGAGCCAAGGCCTGGGCCAAGCACTGATCACTAAATTCGAGTCAGTCGCTGGCCCACATCAGGGCATTGGGTATGGAAGGTGATGGCGTGGATGTCCAAGACTCTGGTGAGTGCAGGAGACTGAGAGGTGGACTTATAGAGATGTGGGAAAGCATGAGGGGTATAGACAGAAAGAACACAGAGTCTTTTCCTCAGGGTTGGAGGATCAATAACAAGAGGACACAGACTTAAGGTGAAAAAAAGAAAGATTCAGTAGGAACTTGAGGGACAACTATTGTAAAATAAAGCACAGAGGGTAGAATGAGCTGCCAGAGGAAATGGTTGGGATAGGTAAGATCATAACATTTTTAAATAGCCAGTTGGACATGTAATATTATAGAAGATTATAGAAAGAACAGGCAAATGAGGCTTAATCACAGCCAGTGGCATGACTTACTGGGCAACAGAAGCACGGTGCAGTTAAAACAGAAAGCAACGAATACTGGACTGAAAGTGTTATATTTGAATGCACGCTGCATAAGGAATAAAATGGACGATCATGAAATTCAGCTACAGATTGGCAAATATGATGTTGTGGCCATCTCTGAAACTTGGCTAAAGGATGGCTGCCATTGGGAGCTGAACGTCCAAGGATATACAGTGTATCGGAAAGATAGGTTAGTAGGCAGAGCGGGTGGTGTGGCCTGTGTATAAAAAACAATATTTAATCATTGGAAAGAAATGACATATGATTAGAAGGTGTAGAGTCTCTATGGGTTGAGTTAAGAAACGGCAAGGGTAAAAGGACCCTAATGGCAGTTGTATACCGGCCGCCAAACAGCAGTTAGGATGTAGTTTACAAATTACAGCAGGAAATGGAAAAGGTGTGTCAGAAAGACAATGTCATGATGATCACTGGGGATTTTAACATGAAAGTGGATTGGGAAAACCAGGTCAATACTGAACCTCAAGAGGGAGAATTTGTAGAATGTCTAAGGGTTGGCTTTTAGAAGCACTTGTTGAGCCCACTCGAGGATTGGCTGTGCTGATTTGGGTGTTGTGCAATGATCCGGAGGTGAAGAGAGCTTAAGGTTAAAGAATCCTTAGGGAACAGTGATCACAATATGATCGAGTTCACATTGAAATTTGAGAAGGAGAAAATAAAATCTAATGGGTCGGTATTTCCGTGGAATAAAGGAAATTATAATGGGATGAGAGGGGAACTGGCTGAAGTTGACTGGAAAGGGACATTTGCAGGAAGGACAGCAGAGCAGCAATAGCTGGAGTTTCTGTGAAAAATGAGGGAAGTGCAAGACAGATATATTCCAAATAAGAAAACATTTTCAAAGGGAAGAAGGATACTACCGTGGCTAACAGGTGAAGTCAGAGCCAAAGAAAAAGCAAAAGAGAGGGCATTCAAGGAAGCCAAAGCTAGTGAGAAGACAAAGTATTGGGAAGCTTTTAAAAACTTGCAGAAGGAAATTTAAAAGGTCATTAGGAAGGATAAGATGAATTATGAAAGGAAGCTGGCGACTAATATCAAAGAAGATATGAAAAGCTTTTTAAGTATATAAAGGGTAAAAGAGAATTGAAGGTAGATATAGGACCAATAGAAAATGACGCTGGAGATATTGTAATGAGAGATGCAGAGATGGCAGAGGAACTGAATGTGTATTTTGCATCAGTTTTCATAGTGGAAGATGTCTGCAGTATACAAGAGTGTTCGGGAAGTGAAGTATGTGCAGTGAAAATTACGACTGAGAAGGTGCTCACGAAGCTTAATGGTCTGAGGGTGGATAAATCTTCTGGACCTGATGGAATGCACTCTCGGGTTCTGAAGGAAGCAGCTGGAGAGATTGCAGAGGCATTAAAAATGATCTTTCAAGAATCAACAGATTCTGGTATTGTACCAGATGACTGGAAAATTGCAAATATTACTCCACTATTTAAGAAGGGTGGGAGGCAGCAGAAAGGAAACTATAGACCTGTTAGCCTGACATCAGTGGTTGGGAAGTTGTTGGAATCGATTGTTAGGGATGAGATTACAGAATACCTGGAGGCACTTGACAAGATTGGCCAAAGCCAGCATGGTTCACTGAAAGGAAAATCCTGCCTGACAAACCTACTGCAATTCTTTGAGGAAATTACAAGCAGGGTAGACAAAGGAAATGCAGTACATATGGTGTACTTGGATTTTCAGAAGGCCATTGACAAGGTGCCACAAGGTGCTTAGCAAGATAGGACCCCATGGAATTACAGGGAAGTTACTAGCGTGGGTGGAGCAATGGCTGGTTGGCAGAAAACAGAAAGTGGGAATAATGGGATCCTATTCTGGCTGGCTTCCGTGGAGTTCCACAGGGGTCAGTGTTGGGACTGCTGCTTTTTACGACGTATGTCAATGATTTGGACTATGGTATTAATGGATTTGTGGATAAATTTACCGATGATACAAAGATAGGTGGAGGAGTGGGTAGTGTTGAGGAAACAGAGAGCCTGCAGAGAGACTGGGACAGTTTAGGGGAATGAGCAAAGAAGTGGCAAATGAAATAATGAAATGCTGGAAAGTACATGGTCATGCACTTTGGTGGAAGAAATAAATGGGCAGACTTATCTAGATGGGGAGAGAATTCAAAATGCAGAGATGCAAAGGGACTTGGGAGTCCTTGTGCAGGATACCCTAAAGGTTAACCTGCAGGTTGAGTCAGTTGTGAAGAAGGCAAATGCAATGCTGACATTCATTTCTAGAGGTATAGAATATAAGAGCAAGGATGTGATGTTGAGGTTCTATAAGGCACTCGTGAGACCACACGGAGTATTGTGTGCAGTTTTGGGCTCCATATTTTAGAAAGGATGTACTGACATTGGAGAGGGTTCAGAGAAGATTCACTAGAATGATTCCAGGAATGAAAGGGTTACCTTATGAGGAACCTCTGGCAGCTCTTGGGCTGTATTCCCTGGAGTTCAGGAGATTGGGGGGGGGGGGGGGGGTGGAATCTCATAGAAACATTTTGAACGTTAAAAGGCCTTAACAGATTAGATATGGCAAAGTTATTTCCCATGCTAGGGGATTGTAGGACAGGAGGGCAGGACTTCAGAATTGAAGGACGTCCTTTTAGAACAGAGGTGCGGAGAAATTACTTTAGTCAGAGGGAGATAAATCTATGGAATTTGTTGCCATGAGCGGCTGTGGAGGCCAAGTCATTGGGTGTATTTAAGGCAGAGATAGAAAAGTTCTTGATTAGCCAAGGCATCAAAGGGTATGGGGTGAAGGCAGGGGAGTGTGGATGACTGGAAGAATTGGATCAGCCCATGACTGAATGGTGGAGCAGACTCGATGGGTTGAATGGCCTACCTCTGCTCCTATATTTTATGGTCTTATGGTCAGACGTGGGCAAATGAGACTAGCTTGGATCCGTATGCACCATTTGTTCTGAAGGACTTATTTCTGTGCTGCATGACTCCGTGGATTTCTCATCAGTAGCGTCACTCACTGAGAAAAGACTTGCAAAGCGTGAGAAGCGACCCACACTGGCCAGAGTTTCAAAGAGCTTTACTATTGGAGCTCAATGCTAAGCAGAGGGTATAGGCTGGTGAAGGAGTCTTGTCTTGGGAGATGTTAAGAGCAAAGTCCATTCTCTCTTGTGTTTTGTTCACAAACCACTGTTTCATTCACTGAACCATCCAAGAGAAAAGGCCTTACGATCAACACCCACCAAACGAGGCCCGCTACCAAGCCGTGACAAGCATTTGTAGAATCTGTTAACAATCAACCTTCAACTAGTTGATGACCCCTTTAAAAAGGAAAACTGTGGCTTCCTGGTGCGAGGTGCTAAACACGTTCAGCTGTGCAAGGACGGAAAAGGCTCCAACGTGTCAGTATTAATTTACAGCCTACTTACTTTGCATACTGCTGGTAGGCAGAGGCCGCGCACAAGCTTATCGTCTCACCAAAGTGGCGTCTGTCGTAACGCGTGCCACAAACCTGCAGGTGCTCCTCAAGATCAATTTGGCAGTGGCAATGCCAGAATAAAAGCATTTCCCAAAAAGCCAAGCACTATCTGGAGGAAAATCTCTCTCATGTGTGAAGCTAAGAAAGAAATGCAAAATTGATATCTCCCACTGTGCAGGTTCCCACATTTCTGTAGCCAAGCGTCAACCTTTATTACATGCTCGAGTCCTGTGAATAGCATCTGAACTCCTCAACTTTCAACTCAGATGCAAAATTCCTTCCACAAGTCACAGCTGACAGCCGAGGTTTGCTCTATAATTTACATGAAACTACTACTGGGCTGAAAAACAAAACCAGACTTTGAAGGATTTAACAAAATTTTAACTCAAGAAAAGCTTCATTGAGTGATTCCTCGATCACCACAGAGTTTCTAGCAATTCCTGCACTTTAGTACTGCCTCTCAAATCCAGGTTGCTGTAAAATTGCCTGGAATCATGCTTGCTTGAAAGAATCAAATTGCTTACACTGGGAGCAGAAGAATGTGAGAATTTCCTGTTCGTGTCTCTAGGGTCTCCTGCAGCCTTGCCGAAAAGTTGGTTAGTGGTGCCCAGGGCTCAGTATAAGCTGCTCATCACTATATTTATTCATCAGCAGGAATCCTTCTGAATTTACCCGTAACATTTCAGAAAGATTACAAGGACACTATTCAGCGTGTTGAGTCCATAACCTCGCATTGCAAGAGGGAACGAGCTATCCCATTCCTCTGCCCTCTCATCATCGTAAATTCTTTCCTTTCAATTATTTCTGAGCTCCCCATGATGGTAACATTTGAAGCTACCTTTCCTACAAGCCCTCCCAGACACCAGTCCTCGTATTAAGCAAAATTATCATATCACATTTGGCTCTTTTACTCTATCACTGTCATTCCATCATTTGCTGTTCCCCATTCTTAGCCACTGCAACAACAAGAACTGTGTCACTCCAACCATTCTGCTTTTCCAATGTCTTTGAAGGTGCTTTGGAAGTCAACCCTAGTAATACACTAAATCTGACAAAAATCCAGAACAATTCAAGAGTCTTTATTTCTGTTGTCCTTTAAACTCCAGCTTTCCTTCTGTCCACAGGACGGAGAATGGAGCAGTAGGCAGGAGTAACAAGTAATTGGTTTATTAGTGCCACATGCACTGAGACACAATGAAAATGTTTGCTTTCCATGGCATCCAGCCCAAAACATGGCGGTAATCCAAAAAGGAAAAACATTAACAGAATGTACTTCTTCAGACACATCCTTATACACCAGAGACTAGGCCGACCACATCAGCAGGGTTATCACTGCCTGATCTTATGCACATCTGATTTTCACAAAGCGGTCGCTGGAGTTTGGGTCCAGGGTCGCTGGAATCAAATGCTGCATCTTCAAGAAGTGTAGTTTGCCAACTGTGCCACTAGGCGGTGCCCTAGCCAATCTATATGGCAGCTGCAGGGAGGCACTGAACATGGATAAACATCATGTTCAGTTATTAGTTAGTATTCCATGTTTTAAAGACGGGGACAAATTATCAATGAACATACAGAACTAAAATACATTCTAGAGCTAATTGAATAATGACATTGGAATGAATTCTATACAGAACTCTTCATGGTAATACAAAATGAGAAAATGACAGTAAATCTAATCAAGCTTCACATTATGTAACATGCACTTACACTTCCCTTGCTGTGTTTCCCAAGCACAAATCTTACACACACAAAACAAATGTAATCCTGCTTGGACTTGATGCCAGAAGTCACTTTTCCTCTGTTTGGCAGAACACCAGAAATCTTCTAAATTACAATACATCCTGTCCTAACATGCAAGCACTGGGCTAGTTACCAACCTAGATATGCAAACGTTTTGTCAACATTCAAACAAAGCACATGACTTTGTAAGCCCCCTGGATCTTTTCATGCACTGTATACAATTCCAGCTGGACTGTTAATTTAATTTGGCGACTATCCCAACTCAAACACACATTACACAAAACATTCAAATGGTGAAACGTCACTTTTGTAGATTAAAAGTGATTTCCCCTTCATTCACAAACCAAGCTCAGTGCCGGTTATCATCTTACTCAATGAATTATTCATGAAGAACACTTTAATGCAGATCAACTTTCCATTCAAAAATATAAACAGGCAAAGTGATGAGTTTTCCAATATAATAGTGGCAATATTCTATTAAGAAACATGGACAAACAGGTGACTAACTTGGGCATACCAGTGAAAAAGCATTGTAGAAAAAAAACTTTGGCATCAAGTGATGTTTTGAAAATGCACCCAGGGGTAGGTGAACTGGTCATTGTAAATTGTCCCGTGATTACGTTAAGGGTTAATCAGGGTTTAGGGGTTGCTGGGACAGCATGACTCAAAGGGCTGAAAGGGTCTATTCTTTGCTGTATTGCTAAGTAAAACAAGCAGAAAGGAGATGAAGGTTCATACTACTTCCTTATAACCTAAAGGTGTTTAGATATTTCCCATTTAAACTTTAAAGTTAAATAGAAAACATTTTGTGAAATCAAATCTCACCATAAGCCGTCGGATGAGTTGTCTTTCTTTCCTTAAGCTACAAAACAAAAATTGAGCGGTCTCGATTTGCTTCCTTGCCCCTACTGTGTTGCCTGTGGTTCTGGGAGGGTGGCTTACCCAGCAAGATGGCATTGGGTGGGGAAGGGAGCTGCAGTCAGTGGCGTCTCCCTCTGGGTAGGGTAGGGAACAAATCAGCACTGAGTTCTGCTCTCAATCTCTGATCCTTGTAGTCTGCTGGAAATACAGGTTGGGCTTGAGCTAGTGTTCGGCTCCGACAAGTTCAGCCCTTGATAGATGGGTGGGACACATCACCCAGGATCGCAATGGATGCATTACCACTGAGGTCCCAAAGTCTGCTCATTTTTGTAGAACATCAAATGGTACAGCACAGTACAGGCCCTTCGGCCCACAATGTTGAGTCAATCTTTTAACTTTCTCCAAGATCAATACATCCTTTCCTCCCACAGAGCCTTCCATTTTACTTTAATCCATCTGCCTATCTCAGAATCTTTTAAATATTCCTAATGTATCTGCCTCTACTACCAACATGCTCTACACACCACCACCCATCATCTGTGTTTGAAACTGCCTCATCCTCTCTGTACTCTCCTCCAAACACATTCATGTATTAACCATTTTCACCCTGGGATAAAGGTGCTGGCTGACCACTCCGCCTATGCCTCTCATCATCTTATACACCCCTATCCTCTTCCAATCCAAAGAGAGAAACCCTAGCTCACTCAACCTCTATATATATAAGATGCACTCTCTAATCCCGACATCACTGGTAAATCTCCTCCGCACCCTCTCTAAAGAATCCACATTCTTCCCAGAATGATGAGGCAATCAGAACAGAACACAATATTCCGAGTGTGTTCTAACCAGAGTTTCATAGAGCTGGACGGTTCTTGAACTCATTTCCCCAGCTAATGAAGGCCAACACACCATAAGCCTTCTTAACCATTCTATTAACTTGCACGTCAAGTTTGATGGATTTATGGATTCCTCTAAAGTTTCCATATTTTTAAGAATTAACCACATACTCTGCCTTCAGGTTTGGCATTCAAAGTGTAGTACTTCACACTGCGACTTCTCCGCTCAGCTCTGGACCGCACCCCCAACCCAACAGTATCCAAGGCAGTGTCATTGAGAGGAACAATCACAGCACTGCCTGCCTGCTCTCTTGCCCTCTCCTGACAAGTCACCTGGCTACCTGCTGTTATGTTTTGAAACTCCAAAACAAAACTAATTCAAATGAAAACAGAGAGCCGAGAGATGCAAATCTTATTTTGTTTTTTACTTTAAGCGAGGAGTGCACAAAGCATGTGATAGTGTGACGATGTAAGCCATTCACTCATTTTACATATAATCTGTAATAAATTATATAAAGAATGTGTAATCAAATATATTTACAATATTACCCAAATACTACTGAACTATTAAATACACAACACACTTCCCTGCTTAGCTATAAACTCCAACACAATATAGAATGTATCTCAACTAGATATACAATATATGTATAATACAACTTCTATACAGACATTTACAGCATAGTAAATTTTAAATTGCCACTTTCAGGCCTAAATAATTAATCACTGAAGAGGATTTCTTACTCCTGTGGGATGTTTTTCCTGACAAGGGAGGTCTCTCAACTTTGCAGGTGAGACTTGTGACTGTGAAAACCATCTCAGGTTCTGGGGCCTCCTCCCTGCTGGTTGTAGGAGTTGACTCTGAGACTGCAGGAAGTGGTTCTGACAACTCTGGACACCTTTCTTCTCCTTCCTTTTTCTTCTTCTAGTTTGTGCACCTTCTAGTCTTGGAAGATCCATTTAGTTCACAGGAGTATTCTCTTATTAAATCTTATGTTGTTCTTTTTATCCCAAATCTCTCCGCATCCACAACATTATCTGATAAACCCTCTGCTTTTGTATCTCCATTGACACCTTTCTTTTTGGCTTTCCATTCATCCAGCTGGACTTTGGTGTTTGAATCTACTTTTACAAGCCACATTTTGTCTCCTACTCAAAGTTCATTCAATAACCTTAATGCTCGCAGAGCAGATTCTGGTTCTTTATACTCACAAAAACTGAATGCTCGCAACTTTCCTGAAGCTCCTTAAACCCTCTTCCAGCTTAAAACTAAGCCACGTTTCACAAGTAACTGACCGATTAACCTATCAGAGGCTTCCTTAGATATGTTACCTCCAAAAACTGCTTTCGTCACTTCCATGATTGCTCTGAGCAGCATGGTCCTTTCTGCTGCAATCAGAAACTCAGAGGTTGGACCAAATACCCGTTTTTCCTTGCCCTCTGTTGGGCAACAATTCATAGTGTACATCATGGAGATAGATGTGGCATCATCCAATACCTTTCTTAATTCACTTTCGGTTGACTCTATTGCAGAGGACGTGGCATGCAAGTGGTGGATGGATCTCCAATCAAGTTGTGGTTGTCTCAGCCAGTCATGTCCTCACATGTCGCCATCAAGATGGCGGCGCGACGACGCAGGGCGCAGCGGCCACTCCAGTAAGGAATATCCGTTATCTGTAAGTAGGGGCCGTGCACAATCCTGATTTGATTGAGACGGATGTGTGAAGCACGGAGGAACATCTGGCGAAACTTCTGACATGCCTGTGCTGCTGACGCTGCTACTGAGCGATCGGAGAGATCTCCAGAGAGGAAGGCCCCGAATCCTCGGCTTTGCCTGTTGCTTGGTGGCCGGAGCCGGGGTTGAAGCACTCGGCAGAGATGGTGCTCGGTGCTCGGTGTCGGAGGGCTGGTCGGAGGCACGAAGTTGTCGGAAGTTTTCGGACGGACTCACAGTTGGCTGTGCTCGGGTGCTTCCAGAGGCTGCATCGGGAAGTTTTGCCACGTTGGAGGTTTCTTCCTTCTGCCATCTGCGTGAGATGATGGGCTATCTGGGACTTTGAGACTTTTTTTTACCGTGCCCATGGTCTGCTCTTATCAAATTATGGTATTGCTTTGCACTGTTGTAACTGTATGTTATAATTATGTGGTTTTTTTGGTCAGTTAGTCTTGGTCTGTCTTGTGTTTATGTGATATCATACTGGAGGAACATTGAATTTCCCCTTGGGGATGAATAAAGTATCTATCTATCTATCTATCTATCAATGCTGGCCCTCCTGTTTTTACCACACACAAGCCCAATGTAGCTTGTTGGTTGTTATATTTCACTGTTACAAATGTCACTCCCACAGGAGTTATCTTTTCTCCAGTACAAGTTCTTAGTTGGATATCTGCAGGCTTCAGTTCAGTATCTTTGAAATGCCTTTCGAACACACTTTGTGGAATGATTGAAACAGTCAAGCCAGCGTCCAATTCCATTCTAATTAATTTGCCATTCACTTCTGGCGTAAGTGCTTTAAAATACTGCTCAATCTATTCAGTACACAATATCCAGTTATCTGTTGTGTAATGGAATACATAAATCCTTCTGATGTAGTCAGCCATTTTGGCTTTTTTTTAAATGAATATTATCACCTGGCACTCACCGTTTACGAACCTGTGAAATTGTCTGTTTTCTGCCTTTTATTTTCTTCATTTTATTGGCCCTTGCCAATTGCCTAATTACTCAAACTGGACTAAAAGTCCTGACAGGCTTTGCTTCTTAAATCTCCCACTCCTCACAGCAAGAAATGGCTTCTGCTACCTGAAAATGAACAGAACGTCACAGTCTTTTGGTAGCTCCAAACTCATTGTATCCAACAGCTTCGTACACAAAGGGGACAGAAGGTGGAAACAAGTTGTCAATTATTTCTCAAAGTCAGGGAAATTGGTTTTTTTTGCTGATTGTTAACAGTTCATATTGAAGTTTCTTCCAAGTGCCAATCCAAATGTCAAACAGGAGACAGCTCAAACTTACTTTTCATAAGCAGAGTTGGCTTTCTACCAGCAGTTTTAATTATTTGGCACTGCCTACAATTGCTAAAAGGCAAGATGCATAAAGAAACTTGAGATGAAATCAAGAATCTTCCAGCATGACTGAGAGAATTCAGTAGAAAACACAGGAACGGCTTTTTTTTTCCTCAACAAAACACATCTCCAAATAATTCCTAGTGGACCAATAGTTTAGGGGCAGTCTGAAAATCAACAAACTAAATTTAAAGAAAAAGCAGTCTTCAACAGGACTGGGAGCCGCTGCTTTAAGCAGAGAGAGGTGGAAAGTCATTTAAAAATGAAATGCTAAGCGTTCAGGGTCAATGTGCTGTAATGGTGAAGGCAAGGCTAACAAGTTGAAAGGACATAAAGGAATACTGGGAGCTGGTTAAAAAGGTATTTTATAATAGCTTCAGGGAACAAAAACAGGAGAGGTCGAGTCATACAGAAACTGTAGTGAGACAGGCATTTAAGAAACAGTAGTGGGGAAAGAGGAAGCACAAAATAGCATCAATGGACAAGATTAAAGCCTTTTACAAATCAAGGGCACAAAAGTAACTGTGGAAAGAGTAGAACCTATAAGGGAGCAAAGTGGTCATCTGTAGTTGGGATGCCGTAGGATGCTGTAGTTGGAGAATTCGGGGAGACAGTGGAATTTCTAGCATAAATTACCATTCAAAATGAGGTATTAGATGTCTTAGCACAGTTAAAGATGGATAAATTCCCAAGGCCTGGTGGAAATGCACCCCAGGCTGCTCTCTGAGGAGTTTGCTGGGGCTTAAACAGAAAGTTTGAAATCTAGTCTAGCCACAGAAGTGGTGCCAGATGACTAGAAGACAGTAAATACAGTACTCTTATTCACAAGGGCAGCAAGCTGATTAAATGTCAATAAGATTTATGTGAATGGCAAGGGAAATTAATGGAAGGTATTCTGAGGGACAGAATTCAGCTGCATTTAGAGAGGCAAGGATCAATCAAGGGAAGATCTTATCTGGCTAATTTGGTTGTGCTTTTTCAAGGAGATGATGGAGAGCGCCAATGAGGGTAGTGCACTTAGAGCAGTCTGAGACAAAGTCTCACAGAAAAAGTCCAAAATGCAAGAATCCATGGAATCCAAGTCAAAGTGGCAAATTGGACCCAAAATTGGCTTGGTGATAAGAGCCAGAAAGTGTAGATCAAGGATCACAAGCGATTCTGTAATGCTGGAAATCTTGAGCAATATACACATAAAATGTTGGACAAACTCAGCAAGTCAGGCATCATCAATGAAGGGAAATAAATTGCTGATGTTTTGGGCCGAGACCCTTCACCAGGAACGTAATCCTCCATAAGGGCTGTTGTTCTTTTTGCAAAGATACTGGAAGCCCGTGACCAGCGTGTATCTCAATGATTAACATTTGCTGTTTGTTATATAGACTAACAACCTGGTGTGAGGATGAGGTATGAATGGCAAATTTGAAAGGTCATTCCTGCCTGTGGCCATCAAACTTTACAACTCCTCCCTCGGAGTGTCAGACACCCTGAGCCAATAAGCTGGTCCTGGACTTATTTCCACTTGGCATAATTTACTTATTATTAGTTAATTATTTATGGTTTTATATTGCTATATGTCTACACTATTCTTGGTTGGTGCGGCTGTAACGAAACCCAATTTCCCTCGGGATCAATAAAGTATGCCTGTCTGTCTGTCTGTAAAAACTGCTGAGTTATTGATAGTGAACAGGGTATTTGCAATTGCAGAATAACATTGATGTGTTGTTAAGATGGAGAATGTTGGATAGAAATTAATCATGAAAAATTACATTATGCATTTTGAGAGGAAAAGAAGGGTTACTGTGCATGAGTCAAAGGAGACCAGAAGAGAGCTGCACAGGCAGTTAAAATGAGCAATGGATAATCACCTTCATTAGTGAGGGCATGGAATTCAACAGGAAGAAGGTTGTGGTATCACCATACAAAACACTGGTTAGGGCTCATGTGTGCATTTCTGGTCACCAAACTATCAGAAGGGTGTGACTACACTGGAGAGGGTGCAGAAGAGATTCACCATAAAGTTACTCAGGAAACCAGATAGACTGAGTCTACTTTCTGGCGAATGGAAGGAGCCAAGGGGTGGACTGTATAGATAAGAAATTACGAGGGGTGGAGATTAGATAGATAAGAAGAAGCATTTTCCCCCTCAGTAGTGGTGCCTGTAATCAGAAGAGATTACAGGAGATGATTTGGATTATTTTAGGATAATTGATCCTACAAACTGGTAATTAGTCATGTCTCACCAATGTAGAGCGAGCGGCATCAGGAGCGCCAGGTACAGTACACAACTCCAAAAAATTCACAGGTGAAGTGTTGCCTCACCTGCAAGGACTGTTTGGGACCCTGAAAGGAGGTGAGGGAGGAGGTGAATGGGCAGGTGTAGCACTTCTTCCACTTGCAGGGATGAGTGCCAAGAGATTAGCGGGGATGGGTGGAAAGCAGAGAGTATGGGAGGGCGTAGAGCTGGTGGTGGGGTTCCATTGAAGATGGTGGAGGTTACATACTGGGTGCATAGGCTCATGAGGTGCCAAGTGAAGGCAACAGGAACCCTAACCCTGTTAAAGCAGCGAAAGGATGTGGTCAGCACAGATGTCTGGGAAATGGAGAAGATCCAGGTGAAGGTAGCATAAATGGTGGAGGAAGGGAATCCCTATTCTTTGAAAGAAGAAGAAAACACTATTATGTAAAGAGCTGTACACAATTATGACAGGCAGTTTCAGGAATGGTTACCCACACTTCTCACCCAAAATCTATAAATGGTTACCGTTTCCTTCTATCATTTATTTCACAATATGCTGTAATTATTGTCAAGGCAGAGAGATCATTGGGGCTGTTAAATTCCTCAAAATACTTAATAAAAGACCTTTGCCTTTTTTATCTTCAGCCAACATTCCTTCAATAATGAAAACAAATTATTTGTGTAGGATCAAATTTGGTACAGTGCTTGGCAATCAACAACAGCCCCAATTAAACTGCAATTCAGCCCAAATTGGGAACAATAAATAAAGGAAAAGAACGATAACAGGCTGCTGATATGCACTGGCTTGTCTACCCACAGCAGAGCAATTACCAGGTCTACAAAGAGTTCCTGCAAAGCTGATTGTACTTTGATGCAAATCCAGCTGGCAAACTGCAATAAACCAATTGGAAATGCAGATACAACTGAACTGCCCATGTAGATAGCAATATGATGAGTGAAAGACATACATATTGACAGCAAAAATCAAGTTCAAGCCATAAGACATAGTGGCAGAGTTAGGCCATTTGGCCCATCAGGTCTGCTCCGTCATTCCATCATGGCTGATCCCAGATCCCACCCAACCCCACACACCTGCCTTCTCGCCATATCCTTTGATGCCCTGACCGATTTGGAAACAATCAACTTCCATCTTAAATATAAGCCATGGACCTTTACTGCAGTCTGTGGTAAAGTATTCCACACATTCACTGCTCTCTCTGGCTAAAAGAGTTCCTCCTTACCTCGGTTCTAAACAGTCACCCCTCAATTTTGGGCTGTGCCCTCTAGTTCTAGATACCCCCGCTATTGGAAACATTCACCCTATCTAGTCTTTTCAACATTCGTAGGTTTCAATGAGATCCCCATGCATTCCTCGAAATTCCAGTGACAAATTCCCAAAGCTGACAAACTCTCCTCATATGTTAACCCTTTCATTCCTGGATTCATCCTTGTGAACCTCCTCTGGAATCTCTCCAATGACAACACATCCTTTATGAGATATGGGGCCCAAAGCTGTTGGCAATACTCCAAGTACAGCCTGACTAGAGTCTAATAAAGGCTCAGCATTATCCCCTTGCTTTTATATTCTATTCCCCTTGAAATAAATGACAACATTGCATTTGCCTTCTTTACCACAGACTCAACCTGTGAATTAACCTTGTGGGAGTCTTGCATGAGGACTCCTAAGTCCCTCTGTACTGCTGATGTTTGATCCTTCTCTCCATTTAGATAATAGTCCACACTATTGTTTCTTTTACCAAAATACATTAACATACATTTCCCAACACTATATTTATTCCACCTGCCATTTTTTTGCCCATTCTTCCAATTTGTTCAAGTCCTGTTGCAATTGCATTGCTTCCTCAGCACTACCTACCCCTCCACCTATCTTTGTATCATCCGCAAACTTTGCCACAAAGTCATCAATTCCATTATCCAAATTATTGAAAAAACAATGAGAGAAGTAGTGGTCCCAGTACTGACCCCTGAGGAACACCACTAGTCACTGGCAGCCAACCAGAAATGGCTCCTTTTATTCTGACTCACTGCCTCCTGTCTGTCAGCCATTCCTCGATCCATGTCAATATCTTTCCTGTAACGAACCATGGTCCCTGTACAATTAGCTTTTTTCAGTTGGGCAAGTGCAGTCAGTGCTTAAGAGAAGAGTGGGTGTTTCAGAGAAGTTGGTGGAAGTTAGCCACAGTTCATGCTGTTGGTCATTATCCACCTTCTCTTGTTGCAACACAGTTCCTTTACGTTAGGCTCACTCTGGAGACTGAAGGACTGATCTGTTCTGAGGAGCTTACACTTGTGGATGAGGCATTGATTGAATTGAATTGACTTTATTACTTATATCCCTCATATACATGAGTAAAAATATTTTACATTACTTCTCCATCTAAATGTGCAATGTGTAATTTACAATAAATAGTATGTACAACAGGACAGTCAATATAACATAGAAATACAGTTGTGTTAGCATGAATTAATCAGTCTGATGGCCTGGTGGAAGAACGTGTCCCAGAGCATGTTGGTTCTGGCTTTTATGCCTCGGTACCATTTCCTGGATGGTAGCAGCTGGAACAGTTTGTGATTGGGGTGGCTCGGGTCTCCAGTGATCCTTCGGGCCATTTTTACACACCTGTCTCTGTAAATATCCTGAATAGTGGTAAGTTTATATCTATAGATGTGCTGGGCTGTCCACACCACTCTCTGCAGAGTCCTATGATTGAGGGAAGTACAGTTCCCATACCAGGCAGTGATGAGGCCAGTCAGGATGCTCTCAATTGTGCCCTTGTAGAAAGCTCTTGGGATCTGGGGGCCCATACCAAACTTCTTCAACCGTCTGAGGTGAAAGAGGCACTGTTGTGCCGTTTTCACCACACAGCTGGTATGAACGGACCACGTGAGATCCTCGGCGATATTTATGCCGGGGAACTTAAACCTGTTCACCCTCTCAACCCCAGATCCATTGATGTCTATAGGGGTTAGTCTGTCTCCATTCCTCCTGTAATCCACAACCAGCTCCTTTGTTATTGCGATATTGAGGGAGAGGTTGTTTTCTTGACACCACTGTGTCAGGGTGATGAATTCTCTGTAGGCTGCCTCATTATTATTTGAGATTAGGCCAATTAATCTAGTGTCATCAGCAAATTTAATTAGCAGATTGGAGCTGTGGGTGGCTACACAGTCGTGGGTATACAGAAAGTAAAGGAGGGGGCTCAGGACACAGCCCTGAGGAGCACCTGTGTTGAGAGTCAGTGGGGCAGAGTTGAGGGAGCCCACTCTTACCACCTGCTGGTGATTTGACAGGAAGTCCAGGATCTAGCTACACAAGGCTCCGAGGTGCTCTCTCTCTCACACACACACACACAAGATACTCCGATTGAGCTACAGTATTCTAAAGATGATGGAGGTAAATTATCCCCGGCATACCATCCCTCAACACTTTAAACCTGAGGACATTAATTCAAAGTGAGAGGGGCGACTTGATCCACTCAATGGATGATGTGCATATGGAACAAGCTGCTGAAGTAAATGGTGGAACGGGTACAGTTATGACATGTAACATACATTTGGATTATTACATGGGTAGGAAAGATTTACACGGATAGTGGGCTAAACCTTTTCAAACAGGACCAGCTCAGCTAGGCAAATTTGTTGGCTTGGATAAGTTAGGTCAAAGGGCCTGGCTTCACACTGTACAACTCCATCACACATTGTGTTCAAGATCTTGCTGTGTACAATTTGGGCTGAGCCTCTTGCAGAAAGCTATATTTCAGAACTTTTCATCAGCTATACAAAGAATAAGGATGTCTGGAAAGGTGCTATGGAAATGCGTGCATGCGTGTGCGTGTTGAAATGGTGCAAGGATAGGATTGCATCTATTGATGACATGCCTTTTGATGATCTCATGCACTGCTGACACATGTGACCGGTCATGCAGAGTAGAACAGAGCACAGTTCAAAGTACATTTATCAAAGTATGCATAAATTATACAACCTGCTGCTTACAGGCAGCCTCAAAATAAGAAACCCGAAAGAACCCATTTGGGAAAAAAACAGACCAACACCCAATGCACAGAGAGAGAAAAAAAAACACGCAAATAATAAAAGCAAGCAATAGCATTCAGAACTAACGTGAGTGCACAGACACAGACAACCTGTAGCCCTGTACTTACACCTCAGCAGTTTGTCACAGAGTGAAGGGCAAAGTACTGGTGGGCGGGGGTGGGGGGGGGGGGGGAGGGAGGAGAGAGGAACGTGAAGGTGAAATATGTTAGGAAATAAATAAACTCAAGTTAAACTCATATTGTTAATATTCTCCAAAATATCAATGTCCACCTACATGTTAAACAAAGAATTCCCTTTAGGAATCTGCTACATACAATTAATATTTCTCTGATAGCAGGTTTCAGGATAAATATATGACCAGGCACTTTAACCCCATATCAAAACCTTGCCAGAAGATTAATCAGACTACACAGCCAACGGACAAGACCCAGCAACAACACTAACATCCCTTCCACAGGAATCACGGCAAGATTGCACCTCAGCACTGGGAAAGATTAAAAATGGAAATGCAAACAGAGCATTTTGGGTTTCAAATTAAAATGCATGTCTACGAATTATTAGTAATTTTGCATATGCATTCAAGACTTAAAGCATTCACCACATTTTTCTGTTAACCTTTTCTATCTATTCAATTTAACTGGTATGCAAAATGTATGTGTGTAATATTTTTTCTAGGCTTCCCCGCACCTATAAAACATCACCAGTTAGTGACATCACCACAGACATTTTACCCAGTTCTTAACAAGTTTCATGCATAATAAAATATACTGCACAGCATCTAATAGCAAATGTCAAAAGTAGAGTCTGAAATTGCAATACAAGAAAGCCTATCTTTGGGCCAACCTGACATTTATGGTGCTGTTGATCATTCATGAGCTTTTACCCTACACTTGTTAACATTTGTTAACTCTGCCTTGTTAACATTTCTTATTATTCATTTTGCCTGAAGAAAAATGTGGAAATTTCCTTAAATTTAAACAATCCCCCCTCAAAGGAAAGCAACACACACAAAATGCTGGTGGCCCGAAACGTCGACAGCACTTCTCCCTATAGATGCTACCTGGCCTGCTGCGTTCCACCTGCATTTTGTGTGTGTTGCTTGAATTTCCTCGTGTTTGCCTTTTAAACACACATAATTGTGCAGGAACTCAGCAGGCCAGGCAGCATCTATGGAAAAGAGTACAGTTGAAGTTTCGGGCCGAGACCCTTCAGCAGGACTGGAGAATCGATGAGGAGTCAGAGTAAGAAAGTGGGGGGAGGGAGGAAGAAACACAAGGTGATAGGTGAAACCAGATGGGGAGGGGTGAATAAAGAGCTGGGAAGTTGATTGGTGAAAGAGATACAGGGCTGAAGAGGGAGGAATCCTTCAAAAGAAAATCGGCAGGATGGCTTTTTTTATATAAAGAAACCTGTTCTCCTAAACCATGGAACTCAATATCTAAAATTAGAAGGGATGCAGACTCAGTTGACACTTTTAAACACCAAAAACTTATTTAATTAACCTTGCTTTCAACTAACATCATTTTGTCTTTTATTTTTCTGTTTGCACTTCATCCCATTGTGAAGCACTTCTGAACAACAAGTTTGTATAAAAATGTTCTATAAATTAATTATGGTTATTATTGTTAAACATCTATCAGGTCTGTTGGTAACATGATGGAATGTCATCTGCTCAAGTATTTAAATGACAATGCAATCTACAGCCTGACAAAACAACTGTGCAAACAAAATTCTTGTTTTTTTTTCTCTAAATTTTTTGCTTTTAATTTTAGATTTCAGGAGCTTTCAGAGGAAGCAATTTACTTCTACTTAACCTGCTCAATTACTAACACAATGATATTAATCATCATTATCAAAGCAAATCCTTAAATCATTTGTACTCTATTTTGAAAGGACTTCCTATCACAATGCCACAGCTCCAGGGACCCTGATGCCCTTCTGGTATGTTCTTCTTTACTCCCCACTTTTTCTTTAAATTTACTCTAAATATACACATATATACACAATGAATATATGAAGAAAGTGAAAACAGTTCAAAATGCTTACATTTGAAGTATAATTTTGTCAATTTATTCAATAGTGTTACTAATCAAACCATACCACTATTGCCACTCACATAGCCCGAGGCTCTACAAATTAGGGGCTCTGGTTAAAACTGTCACCATTCTACCCACCATCAGGCAGATAGATACAGCAAGGTGTCAGTCGGAAGAAGGCCAGCAATATCAAGAAGGATCCCAATCACGCTGCTTATGGACTGTTTGTCCCACTCCCAATTGGGAAGAGGCTACGCAAGCATCCATGCCAGGACCACTAGACTCAAAAATGGTTACTTTCCCCAAGTAGTTGGGCAGATCAACACCTCCACCCACGCCACCCCCACTCCATACACATCAGCTAGTGTCACTTATGTACATACAATCAGTCTGTGTATACAATAGTTACTTGTACATTGTGTTTTATAGAATTGCTTTTACTTTTCTACTTATTGTGTTTTCCTTTTGGTTTTGTTGGTGTGTACTATCTGGTTATTGTGTTATTTCTACAGTGCATTGGATCCAGAGTAAAAATCATTTTCTTCTTCTTTATTCTCCTGTAGAATAAACAATCTTGAAATTTGAAATGCAATTTCTTTCTCCTTCAGTGCAGTCAGTGCACTGAAAAAAAATTTATCACCAGCATCTTGGCCAGGCCCGTGTTATCTGCCTTTGCTCTGTCTGATGCCCAGGTGGCTTGTCAAAAACAAACACATACTCTCACTCAGCATAAGCTATTTTCACTCTGCAGGCCACACATAGCTTCCCAGATACCGCGGAAAGTCAGCAACAGACTGAAAACTGCCAATCTCAGCTTTTGCTTTCTCATAGTCATTTCAGTGCTGCTGCTGGAGTTATGATCTTAGCCAACAGAGAAAATAGGAGCAAGCTCAAAACACCAGGAGGGAGGAAAAAAAATCACAAAATAAAGATTGTTGATCAAAGAAATTCAATATATTATCACCACACACAAAATGCTGGTGGAACACAGCAGGCCAGGCAGCATCTATAGGAAGTACAGTCGACGTTTTGGGCCAAGCCCCTTCGTCAGGACTAACTGAAAGAAGAGATAGTAAGAAATTTGAAAGTGGGAGGGGGAAATCTGAAATGATAGAAGACAGGAGGGGGAGGGATGATACTAAGAGCTGGAAAGTTGATTGGCAAAAGGGATACAAGGCTAGAGAAGGGAGAGAATCATGGAATGGGAGGCCTAGGGAGAAAGAAAGGGGGAGGGGGAGCACCAGTGGGAGATGGAGAGCAGGGAAGGAGGGATTGTGAGAGGGACAGAGAGAGAGAGATAAAAGGAAAAAAAATAATATATATCAGGGATGGGGTAAGAAGGGGAGGAGGGGCATTAATGGAAGTTAGAGAAATCAATGTTCATGCCATCAGGTTGGAGGCTACCCAGGCAGAATATAAGGTGTTGTTCCTCCAACCTGAGTGTGGCTTCATCTTGACAGTAGAGGAGGCCATGGGTTGACTTATCGGAATGGGAATGGGATGTGGAGTTAAAATGTGTGGCCAATGGGAGATCCTGCTTTCTTACTGCTCCCCACCTGTTATTTCTTTGGCCCTTCAACTTTTCGATCAATACCTTATATTCCACCTGGGTAGCCTCCAACCTGATGGCATGAACATTGATTTCTCTAACTTCTGTTAATGCCCCTCCTCCCCTTCTTAGCCCATCCCTTATTTATTAATTTATGTATGTATGTATATATGTATGTATTTATTTATCCCTTTTCTCTTTTGCCCCTCTCACAATCACTCCTTGCCTGTTCTCCCTCTCCCTCTGGTGCTCCCTTCCCCCTTTCTTTCTCCTGTCCCATGATCCTTTCCCTTGTCCAGCTCTGTATCCCTTTTGCCTATCACCTTTCCAGCTCTTAGCTTCATCCCACCCCCTCCGGTCTCCTCCTATCATTTTGGATTTTCCCCTCCCCCTCCCACTTTCAAATCTCTTACCATCTCTTCTTTCGGTTAGTCCTGACAAAAGGTCCCAGCCCGAAACATCAACAGTGCTTCTCCCTATAGTTGCTGCCTGACCTGCTGAGTTCCACCAGTATTTTGTATGTGTTGCATGAATTTCCAGCATCTGCAGATTTCCTCGTGTTTGCAATATAATAGCACATTCACCGAGAAGGACGTGTCCCTGTTTAGCAGCAGACAGCAGAGGCTGAAAAGTTTATTATGTTCTGTTTCTATGGTGTGTTATGTGTTTGTGCATTCCCAGCAATAGAGTCCTTAGGCTCAAGGAAATTTGATTTTGGTTGCGTTCTCACCTCCATTATTGACATACATGTGAATCAATTCCACTAAAAAAGTGTTTTCCACTATTTGACTGCACCCTCTTCCCTTCAAGCTTTGACCTATGGTATTAGAAACTAGCTTCAGCCACATTTCCTTGTCCATAATCTCTAACTTCATTGACAAACATGCACACATTGTTTCAAATCTCTCTGCCTCGCCAACAGCACCAGCTCCCTGAAGCTTCCTCGCAGCTTGTTAAACACATTTCAGCACAATCAGATCTTTGGCTTGCTTTCTCCCTCTTATCTGCATTGCTTGTGTTTCAGGTTTTACTTTCCATCATCAGTAAACATCCAGGATTTTGTCTGTAAATTAATAAAAACTAGATATAATAATTTATAGTTCTTGTATCCGAAACTCATACCAGGGGAGGTGCGGTGGTAGAGGGCAATGAAAAGAGGAACGTTGAGAATGTGGTGGCATTGTTGCCAGTGGCTGCAAGATTGTTGAAAGTTATAAATAAAAATTCCTTTTTATTCCTTTTCCTTTTAAATTACACATTTTGAATTGCTTGTGTCAGGGTTAATAATGTAACTTTTTCTGGGAAGGAACAGAAGGCCTATTGAGTTCTGTATGCTTACTGCCTCCAGCTCTCATTGTAACCTTAAATCTAGTCTCCACACTGCATCTCAAAAATAACTCCATGCATCCGCCCTGAATTCAACCCTGGAAGAATTTATTTTCACATAGTTGATTGCAGCTGGAAGACTATTACTGTCTGCTGCAGATTTCAGCATCTGTAATCTCCTGCATCTCTATTATTATTTGTGATAAACCACTGGACACACCAGTAGCTGTATGAAAATAGGTGGGTCTTTTTGCAGATTAAATAAATATATTTTAGCGTTACGGTAAGTATCCTTCAAATACAGTGGATTCCACTTCATTAGACCATTGGTTAATTGGGACAGCCACTTATTTGGGACAACATTTACAGAACAAAAACAAAATCAAGAGAATGGCTCAGATTCCCTTCATTTATTTGAGACAACACGTTGGTGAACATTTTCTAACTAGCATCAATGACATGCACGTCATGTGCCCGTTAGACTCCACACTGAGCTTAGAGCAAATAGTTTTTAAATAGCGTCAGTTGCATATGCCTGTGCAGTGATTTATGTCACTGATAGTTGGAGAGAAATAGCTGTTAGACAATTCAGAACTGTTTTGCTCACTGCGATTTCAAGCGCTCAGACTTGGAAGTGCCAGAAATGGCTGAGTGAAAATGGAAGAATTTAACTACTTCGACAGCTTAGGAACCACAAATAATTCGAAAGTATCAATAATCATCTTGAATGTCATCTTTGATTCCCAGTGAGCACTCAGCTCTCACCTGTAGCTCCAAGTAGCAGTTTGCAAGCGACAGCACGGGCTAAATTGGGTGAGGGTAGCTGGGGGTCTTATACGCTGCTGAGGTAGGACATGTTTGTCCTAGCGTGTGAAGTCAGTTCCAGCAGACTGGCTGGGTACGACCTACAGTGAGATCCAATGACCAGGAAGGCTCAGCTAGAAGATAATTTGTCTTTTTTTAAAAATATATTGTTAACTATTTCCATGAAACTTCGGCTACTTGGGGCAGCTGCTTAATTGGGCTAAAATTTACTGGTGTGTCCCAATTAACCAGTATCCACTGTACATATTGTTCCTATTATATCCCTTTCCAGATATTGCACTAATCTCAACAGCCAGAGTACTTTCAAAATGTAGTCATATGGTATTGCAAAAAATGCAGCAACCAATTTTCACCAGCGCTCGCTTTCAAAATCAACACCAAGAAAATGACTAGATTAATCATTTTATTGGCAGAGAACAAGTGAAAAGAATTAGTCAAGAAATTGTTACCTGTTGTTCCTCAAATCAATGCAAATAATTCTTTATTTGCACCCAGATCTGGAAGTAAAACATATTTGAACTAGTTGGAAGTAACTGATCTCGGAACCCAAGCTGACCCTCCCCTTGGTACTGGGGACAGACACGGCTTAGTAATACCAGAAGCAAATGGGCTTAGCATGGAAAGCAGCTGAATCATTCCCTGGGAATCACCTAAACACCAGAGCACACTGGATGGCTGCATGGATGCCTCAGCCTTATGACAAACTCTTGATTTTTTTTTTAAACTTAAGGGTCCGTGGTTTATCACCTTGTCTAGAAACCGGTGGCTATTATGGTGCACTGTTCCCACATTACTAGAGTATCTGCTTAGATTCCATAATGGAATTTGGATGAGCAAAATCTCTGACTCAGGGCCAAGTATGTAAATAAATGAACAACTGACACTTACCCAAATAAAGAAATTTGAAGAAAAATGTTTTTAGCAAACACAGCTAGCATCTGTGCTTTTACCCATTCCATTTTCCCAGATGGCCCCTTCAATAACGCAACCACAAGTGATGCTGGATACAGAGACCTAAATATCCCACATTTGATTCCTAACTCGCTCGAGTTTCTGACTGCAATATTTGGGGTCTCAATCACTCTGGGCTGAATCACTGTTTCTAAACCAATGCCCCTGTACTATTGCTACACAGAAGGCAGATATTGGCTGAAGACAGGAACAGGCTAAGAAGTGATTTCTGTATAATTGCATAACCCAAAAGGCAGCCGCTGAATTATCCAATGATTTCCTATGGGCAACTTGCTGACATTCACCAGCATGAAAATAAATGGCTATGGGGAGACATTGTAAAAAGCTCCAGATTAACAACTGTATGTTCTGAGTATCTTTAGAAAGCCCAGTGCAGTGCATCCCAGAGTGTCTGTGGGGATATACAAACATATACAGATCACCGGGCACTCATGGGATCATTATACAGTGAAGTTCAGAATATGAGGAAATATGGAAAATTTCCAGATGGGAGTCAAGATAAACAGTTTTTGATGATGACTAACAGGACATATCAAAAACTTTCCAAAATACTTTGGTTCACTGACCAGAGAGGGAAGCAATTCCGGTTTATAACAAAGGCAGAAGTCAGTTTTGCTCCAGAGAAAGCTTTAACAATGAAGGGTCTTCAACTTATTCTGTCTCCCTTTTCCTATCTGCTGCCTGACATGATGAGTGTCTCCAGCATCTTCTGTTTACAGCAAAGCTCTGAAAAATTACTACATGCAATTATTGATTCTTAGTAATGAGTCACTGAGTAAATCTAGTTTCTGACGTGGTGCTGAGATGTGAAACTGAAAAGAAGTTTATGTTGATCTCAACTGGAACAGTTAAAAATAAAACAGACATCTGTTAGCTTCTACACCCCGGAATAGGATTCCAAGATAAAACAAAGCTTCTGGTTTGTTGTCCACAGTACAAGATCTATCGCTTATCCAAAGATTGCAGATGTTGGAATCTGGAGCAATGCACACAACTTTTGCTGTGCTTAGTGGGTCAGGCAGCATCCGTGGAAGAAAATGAATAGCAGTTCCTTCAGGTTGAAACCTTTCACCTGGACCAGTCACAGATGCTGTCAGACTTGCTGAGTTCTTCCACCAATTTTTGTTCTATCTGTCTAAAGAGCGTCTGGCAACATAAGGTGAATAATGGCAATATCAGTACAAGTGTCAGTAATTGTAGAAATATAGAAAGATTTTTCCAGATCAAGATCATAGGACTAACAATCAAATATTTGGTGATTATTCACAACTTTTTCAACAGCTGCTGTTCATTTACTCCAGGCTACAAATCAAGAATACATGGTAGTGGCCTCAAGTTAATTAGTGTATTAGAGATTAGCCATTCAGAGGCACCAGACACAAATTGAACGATAAACAAACGAGGAAAACTGCGTTCAAAGCACAACCATAGACCCCCCCACCTTTGAAATTGATTGCAAAGCCCAATGCAAACAGAGTTTGTGCCAAATTGGATTGAGTCAGAGCAAAATGAAAGAATTCTTTTTGCTAATGAAACTAAGTCACTTGGGTTGCCAAAGGCATAGCAAATGTCAGTCCAAGACAATGGGGTGCCTGTGGCAAACTTAGCACATCTGATATGACAGTAAACACCAATAATGAATGTGCATTGTTGCTGTGGAATATCTCAACCCGATCGCTCCTCTCACCCACCCCCCTCCTGAATGACATTATTAATGTCAGAGATCTGTCCTGAATCTAAGAGCAGATTAGGAATCTAATGTCATCTATCGCAGTCTTTAAGGTCCAATTAAATTCCAGATTTCATATTTAAGGACATCAAATTTAAGTTGTATATTAGTCATAGAGTGCTCATACTGAAAGTTTCACTGACTTTAACATTCCTGCTCATTAAGGAGATTAATGATGTACGGCGTGACAAATGGCCACTTAATACCCAGGGAGGGCAATGATACCCGGTGTAACACGAGTCGTAAGAAAATATGAGTCTCATAAACCGGAGGTGGAATTGTTCAGGTGAAACACAGACTCCAGGTTTGTTACACGTTACCACGGAAACCATTTAACTCTCTGCCTCCGGTTTCGTTCTCGTCTGATTGGTGCAGTTGAACACTCCAACGCCTGTTGCACTGATGATTGGCTCAGTCACACGTCACGATAATTTGATGCAGTGAGGACAAATGATCATTAAAGTTACAGGAACATTGGCATTCCTGTAAACAGGTTCCACCTCAGGGGAACGCATTTTGTAACATGATTATAAAAGAAAAGCAAGCATGGTTATAATTTGCTTTAAACTTTAATGACACGAGAGGAATACAATTCTTGGACAGAGAAAGCAGTTGAAATTCTGTGTAAAACATGGAGGGTGGAAAATAGACTCAAAGCAGATCAATCAATCCTTCACAAGTCGTTATTTTAAGTGGGCTGCACGGTAAACCCCCTTCATTCCACAAATTTCCAATTCTCTGGTCTGTGGGAGGACAGACTAGCTTACTTCCAACTCAAACACTGCAACCACAGACTTTGAACCCCTGTAGTTGTATTTTACACACATTTAAACAATTTGCTTCATTCGTTTATTTTTACCTTTACGTATTAGCCAGCCTCTTTGTTGCGCTGAAATCTCTCAGTTTGCTTTACCTGGTTTCCTCAAACCGCGGACGGCCGCAGCGACCAGCCAACTCCTCGCAACTTTTTCCCCCCAAGAAGCTTTCCGCTTCCTCCGGACGGCTTTAAAGGACTGGGTTCCAGCGGGTGATCAAACATGCGACGCCCGGCGCAGGGACAGACCGAACCCCTTCTCGGCCGAGTATGAAACTTGATTCCGGGAGGAAGAAAAGGAGGGAAAAAAAAGTTTCAAATTTGCGAGGATCTGTCAGGTCCACAGGGCAGAGGGAGGGGAAATAATTGACACTTGACTTGACCAATGATGCAGCGAAGTGTGAGCCTCAGCGAGCAAGGGCGGGCATTGAGTCGGGAGTTGCAGCGTCTGCAAACCGATCTGCAGTGTTCCCAGTTTATTTTTCTTTCTGGACATTTCCTTTCCCCACCCCTTTCCTACCTAAAGGACTTCGTTAGCTTGGTTCAAGGAAACTCAAACGTCTGGACAAGTATTCAGCGTCTGCCATTGTGAACATTTTCTCAATGAATATTGCAGAGTTCGGCACCTTCCTTTAAAAGGCCCCTTCACCTTTTTGCAATTTTCCTGCTTCCCACTCTGCACCCATACGCTTTCCTTTATCTTTATTTATATATATCGGTGTGAGATATACGTGAAGCTTACTATTTTGTAGAATGCAGCATTATAAAGATATCACATCTTATATTTTGGCAATCCTCTCAATGTCCAGAATTGTTTGTTAAACACTGACAGTAGCCCGTGTTGTAATTAAACATCTTCCCCTCCCTGTTTTCCACAGGGATCACTCTCTCCTTGACTCCCCTGTCTGATTCCCCTTTAAACCCTTAACCCTGCAACTTGCTAATTGTTACAATTATCCTTTCACCTCCATTCAGGGCCCTAAATGGTCCTTCCAGGAGAGGCAACACTTCACCTGTAAATCTTCACTTCTGTGCTCCTGCTGTGGTCTCCCCTACATCAATGAGACCAGATGCTGATTGGTTGAGCACCTTCCTTCAATCCACTGTAAATGGTATGATCTCCCAATGGCTAGCCATTTTAATTTCACTTTCCATTCCACACTGATGTGTCTGTCCACGGCCTCCTCTATCATCACACTGAGGCCAAACACAGATTCAAGGAGCAACATCTTGGTAGTTTTCAAACTGACAGCATCAATATTGATTTCTCTATCTTCTGGTTCCAAGGTTGTCAAGCCGAGGAGTGGTGGGTGGGTGGGTGGGGGGGGGGGGGGCAAGCTCCCACTACCTAAAAATGCTCCTCACAGCATGCACCTCAAATTGCCTCTGACAACCAAGTCCAACTCCTGGCCTTCTCGTGTGGCTTAGCCTCTAAGCCCGGCAGAACTGTTTCTACTGACGGGAGAAGGGGTGAAGGTGGGTCCTGGCGCCTTAAAACCAGTGTTTCGGGTAGATGGAGCTCGTCAGCCTGGGAAGGCAGTCCATCTAAGAGAGGGAAAACTCTGGTTTCAAACCTCTACTGCCTTGCGGGCATACTCACTCATGGGAAAGGCTTCGGGAGTAAACCCTGAGGACAAATCCGGAGCTGGAGTCCCTAAGGCAGTCCGACGTTGTCTTCAACCTCGCCCTGGCAACTCCTGCGACGTCACTGGTGCCAAGCTGTATCGGCCCTTGCCCTTCCCTTGGACAACATTGGTGATGTGGAGAGGGGAGACTTGCTACGTGGGCAACTGCTGGTCTTCCATACAACCTTGCCCAGGCCTGCGCCCTGGAAACTATTCCAGGTGCAGATCCATGGTCTTGCGAGACTAACGGATGTCACCATCTTCTGGTTACCACTCCCCTCTGTAACCCCACACCCCACCATCTTCATTTTCCCTTATCCTTCTGGCCTCTTTCCCCACCTCCATCACCTAAATCTTCTTCCCACTGGTTCCCCATCTCCCTCCCTTTACTCGATGGTCTACTGTCCTCTCCTATCAGATTCATTCCTCTTTAACTCTTTGCTTTTTCCATCCCTCACTTCCCAGCTTCTCACCTGATTTCCTTTCTCCTCACCTCCCCATCCCCACCTTCCCACCTCCCCTCTCCCCCCTCATCCAGATTCACCCATCACCTTATACTATCTCCCCATCCTCCCTCCATCCATTTAGTCTGGCTTCTGCCCTCTTTCTTTCGAGTCCTTAGAAAGTGTCTCAGTGCAAAAGGTTGACTGTTCGCCTCCCTCTGTCTTTGCTACCTGACCTGCTGAGTTCCTCCAACATCTTGTGTGCATTGGTGTGGTAGAACGACAGGGGATCTCAGTCAAACATATAACAACTTGGGCACATCTTGGTAGATGTGAAAATGTTTTCACTCACCGAAGGTCTTTGAATGGGGGGACATAGTTTCAAGATAAGGGATTGGTCATTGAAAGCTGAGATACATAGAAATTTCTACTTGCACAGGGTAGTGAACCTCTGGAATTTCCTGCCCGGGAGGGGTAGAGACTGGCTCATAAAATAACACAGCACTCGAACAGGCCCTTAAGTCCACAATGTTATACTGAACTAACTAAGATAATCACACCTACTACGTCTGCCTACACAATGTCCGTATACCTCTATCCAGTTGTGTCTGCCTCCATACCAACCCTGGCACTCACCAGTCTCTGTGTAAAAAAACGTTGAGTTTACCCCCTTTCATCTTGAATGCCCTCCAATAGTGGACATTTTGACCTTGGGAAAGGTACTGACTGTCTACTCGATCGATGCCTCTCATAATCTTATAAAGTTCAGTGAGGTTTCCCCTTTGCCTCCACTGCTTCAGCAAAAACAAGTCTCATCTCTCCTTATAGTACATGTCCCCTAATCCAGGCAGCATTCTCATTAGTGGAGGTAGATAAATCTTTGAAATAGCAGGGGATTACGGACCATGGGGATCTGGCTCAGGGTGGGAGTTGAGATCTGGGATAAGCCAGTCATGATTTTGTTGAATGAGAGGCAGGCTTGACGATTTGGGTTTTCACCCCCCGTTCATATTTCCTTGTGTTCTTATGCATGATAGTGCCTAAAATAATCCACAGAGTTCATGATGTTCAATTAATCAGTGCCTGTCAATTGAAGCATGAGGAGAACAGGTCTCAGAAAATGCAAGAAAGTATTAACTCTATCTCACTTGCCGCCAATACTGCCTAACCAGCTGAATATTTCCAGCATTTCCTGTTCTAACTGTAAACACTGGAAGCCATCATTAACATACGATACTGCCTCGATGATATGCCTAGTCAATCAATAAAGCAGTTGATATTGGATAGTTATGTAAGTTAATCAAATTTGCATACATTTAGGGGAGAGGACTGCAGTGGGAGGGGTCCTTGGTTATGTTGGCTGCTATCCCAAGGAAGTACGAAGTGTAGATGGAGTCAATGGAGAGGAGAATTTTTAACTATAAACCCCATCACCCAGGAAATGCCCTCTTCTTACTGTTAGTTCCAGGAAGAAGGGTCAGAAACCTGAAGGCACACACAGTGATTCAGGAACAGCTTCTTCCCCTCTGCCATCCAATTGGACATTGAACCCATGAAAACGACCTTAATTTTTATTATTTCTGTTTTTACACTATTTTTAATTTAACTATTTAGTATACATATGTATACTTACTGCAATTTATTTATTTATTTTTTCTGTATCACGTATTTGCATAGTGCTGCTGCTGCTGCTCAGTTAACAAATTTCTCTACATGTGGCAATGATATTACATCTGATTCTGATTCTCTATCGCATCCCTTTAGCCTTCTCTGCTCTAAAGACAACAACCAATCTCTCCGGTCTAGCTGCCTAACTGTAATCCCTCATCCATAGAGTCCATTCTAGCAAAGCTCTTCTGCACCATCCCAAGAGCCTCCACATGCTTGCAATAGTGTGTCCAAAATTGGAGGCAATTCCAACAGCTGGGGCTGTACTGGGGTTTCAATTAGATTCAGCATAACTTCCTGGCTTTTGTATTTTTTGTTTCTATTTATGTGCAGGAATCTGCTTCCTTTACAGACTGCATGACCTCTCCTGCTACTATCAAAAACATGTGCGCAGACCACTCCAAATCTCTTTATCCCTGCATCCAATGTTACCATATCCTTTACTTTTATTGTCTTTCAATATTTTTTCCTGTCAACATGTTTAGGTGTGAATATGAATTGTTTTACAAATCAATTCCTACCAAAATATGTCAATATGAATTAGCAGTTACCTAAAGTTCATTTATTGTGTATGATGGACTAGAGTATGAGCACATATTCGTGATGAAGGTGTGACTTTGAGGATCTGGCTACAGTTTAGAAAACATTTCAGTTTATTGAGATTTTCTCTTTCCAGTCCTATTTTTTCTAATTTTTTTAGACCATCTATGACCGATCTGTTTTTTAGAGAATGGGATAGATTAGGCATTAAATGATTTCAGCATCTGTTTGTTGGAGGGAATCTCCCTTCTTTTGAGCAACTCTCAGTGAAATATAACCTATCAAATACCCACTTCTTTCGATATCTGCAGATTAGAGATTTTTTAAAGATCTAAACTACATATATTTCCTACTAGCCCGGATAAGAACATAATAGATGTAATTTTAAAATTGAAACCTTTTGAAAATGACTCAATATCTTATATTTACGGTCTATTGTCAGGATTGAAAATGGCTCCTTTAGAGAAAATTAAAAAAGATTGGGAAAAGGATTTACAGACTTCATTATCTGATGAGACCTGGAAGGTTATTTCCAAAATGGTTAATTCTTCATCATTATGTGCTCGTCATTCCCTCCTACAATTTAAAATAGTAAATAGGGATCATATGTCTAAAGACAAGCTCTCTCTCGCTATATTGCAGACATATCTCCTTATTGTGGTAGATGTAATAATGGAGAGCCTTCATTATTTCATATGTTTTGGTCATGTTTGAGCCTTGAAAAATATTGGAAAGATGTATTCCAAACTTTTTCTGTATTTCTTAAAGTTAGTTTTAAGCCCAATCCTTTAACTGGCCTATTTGGTATTGTTGAGGAAAGAGCTATAATTTTGGAGCCTTCTCATTTGCGGGTACTGGCTTTTATTTATTTTATGGCTAGGAGGGCGATCTTGCTTAAATGGAAGGAGGTTGCTCCCCCCCCACACACATGCTCAATGGTTATATGATGTTATGTCATGTTTAAATCTAGAGAAGATTGGTGTTCGATTTCTGATTTTAACCAAGATTTTCAAATGTTATGGGACCCTTTCTGAACTATTTTAAAAATCTTTGAATTGTTATTAAAATATAGATCTGGGCTATTATTATGAAACATTATATGGTAAAGTACTCTTTTCTTTTTCTCTTGTGTTTTTCCAACCAGCTTTGTCTTGGTAGGGGGTGTAGATTTTTTTATAATACAATTAACCATACTAGTGTACTTCATCACTCAATTTATTTTATTTGAATGATTATCAATATGGGATACCGTGATTGTATGCATTTTGTGCTTTCTTATTTTGATTTATAGTAAGTATCTTTATGAACTCTGTATTTGTGTATATGAAAATTAATAAATATATTGGGGGGGAAATGGTGTTAAGGGAAATCAGCAATATAGAATCGTGTAACATCTGTGTACAGAGTCCCTGATGTGCAGCAGAGGAGCAACAAGTTAATAAGCATGCGGAGGGGACCAGGAAATGATACAGGGAGGCTTCTGCACAAAACATTGCAGGTAGGAACAGCTCACTGCTCAGGTTATGTCAGAATATGCAAAGGTGAAATCAAGTGAGACAACAAAGCAGGGGTACTGGAGTGGTTGAGTGTGTCAACAGCTGCATAGAGGTTGACAAGTAACAGAGGATGTCACTTGTAACCTTGATTAGGTTTATGTTGGTGTTCTATGATTTCATGGAGATTTTGAAAGCAGAGCCCAGACTTAACATCTGAAATATTCATTAGTGTTTGCCTTCCATGGGTGTTGACTGATCCGCTTCACATTCCCAGCGTGTTCACTTTCTACTTCAGACTGCAAACAGTTAGGTGCTTTTACTGGTGGGAATTATTTTCCCAAAGTAACACCATCAAAACCACCATGCAAAGCACTAGAGGAACTCAGCAGGTTAGGTAGTATCTATGGATAGTCAACATTTCAGGTCAAGACCTTTCATCCGAACAGTTCATTGTGTCAAGTTGTAGGGTCTTGACTGAACAGTTGACAGTCTATTTCCTGCCTAGATGCTGCTTGACTGACTTTATCCAGCACTTTGGGTTTTACACAAAAACACATTGACAGCACAATCATTTTACTTCCACCTTGTGGTGGGATCTCTCTATGCTTGTTGGATGCTGTGTTCCTCTGCCTAACTACAGTGCCAATAATTCAATAATATTTCATCATGTGAGAAATGACAAGCATTTCTATAAACACAGGTGCTTCACTTCTGTGTTTTCCTGTTCCTTTCTCAGAGTGGTTGACTTAGAAATCTGAGCACACCCAGTTCATTTCTATTGTTCCACAAGGTTAGATCCCACACCTTTGTTAGTTTAGTTTCACTGAAATATTAAGACCAATTCTACAAAGTGAGGACTGACTGATTAATCTAATTTCACTTTCTTTTTCATTCCTTTGTGGATTGTGGGCATCGATGATATGAGGTGTCGACGAGGTTTTGGTTTCAGATGCTGCTCCTCCTGTGTTAAGACTCTCCAGCAGTTCTGTTGGTCACAGAGTCCCAAGGCTTTAATCCAGTGATGATGGGACTATAGTGATATACTTCCAGGTCAGGATAATGAGTGACTTCAGAGGGGAACCTGCCAGGTGCTCTAGTCCTTCCGACTAGTAAAATGGCATAGATTTGGGAGATACTATTGAAGTACATTTGATGAGTATTTGCAATGCATCTTATAATAGATGTACACTGAAGAAAGCTGTGTTAACAGTGTGTGGAGAAAATACTTATGGTGCTGTAATATTTGATTGTGTCTGTATTCATCCGTGCAAGTGGGAATCACTTCAGGTCTCTTTTGTCTTGTTCTTGAGATAATGGGACAGATTGCAGTGAAGGGAGTAAGTCGATTGCGCAGTTGAGCTGTTCTTGTAGCCACAGGTTTCGTGGTTCTGGTGCAGTTAACTTTTTGGTCAGCATGGTCTCAGCTGTAAATGATGGGGGATTCAGTGACAGTAATGTCAAAGTGAGGAAGTTTGACTCTCTCTTCTTGAAGATAGCCATTGCCAGCTGCTGAAGGACAAAGTATTATTTGCCATTTATCAGCTTGTGGCTGAACACTGGCTGGATAGCCTGGGTGTTGCAACAGACCTCAGAGGAGGCTGAGATCATTTACCCACTTCTGGTTTTGCCTTTCATTGGGCTCCAACGTTACCGTGGTTAGAAATCACTGAGGCTCTTCATCAGGCTGTCCAGCTCCTTTGTGATTGGATGCAATAGGACAACAGAGTTTTAATCTGATGACTCTATCGCAGGGTTATTTAACATTTCCAGTTAAATGCTGTTTCCAAGAATTAGCACACAAGCTTTTTAGTGCAGGATGTCTCAGTCACAGATTATAGAAATGATCCTTAAAAGTACAATATTGGCACTTAATTTTAGATAAGCCTGGTGCAACTTCTGCATGTTCTCCCACACTACTCTGAACAACTTTTGATTCCCAAACAAGGAAAATCTGCAGATATTGGAAATCCCAAAAACACGCAAAACAAGCATTTTGTGTGTGTTGCTTTTGATTCCCTAATTTGATAGTAACATAACACTGGGGAATATGCAATGCTGATATAACACAGATTAACCAAATTCAAAGATGTAATGTTAGAAAGCTCCACCTCTGGAGGGATGAAAATGAGGTTTACCAAATTTTTAAAAAAGAGAACTTGAGAATGAGGCTTGGCTGAGGCAGCACAGGAAAGCGCAAGAAACACAGCAAACTATTAGAAACTATAAACATAAACTGTTAAAAGTGGAATTAGTAGAGAGTATTTCCACCCTACTTTCTTGAAAACCGCATGGCGAAACCCCTGGAAGAGAGACAATAGCAATAATAGATTTTTTGATATCGATAGAGACAAGCGTCTAAGATCTCTACCGTGTAACCAGGAATTAGTTCTGTTAAATCATGCCAAAGGATTTGGTCAGTTTTTTTTTGTGTAATGTATTGTGAATCGACTTACAGTGGATAATCAACTATTTCATCCAACGAATCGAGAAACAAGATGGCGAGCCACCCCAGTTTGAAGAACCAGCGTGGGAACAAAATTTTTAATGACCTAGATGATTTAATGTGGTTGGATGTACAAGTTCATTTTCATTCAAAGGATCTGAATTTGTTTTCTGTAGGAACTGATTATTTCTACAATGATTTTGATAAGCTACTGAATGAGGTTCACTTTTTTTAAAAGTCGCGATGTTGTAGAATTGTCGAGAAAGGAGTTAAGCTGTACTTTTTTTGGGGAGGGTGTTGAATTTGAATTTGTAGACATACTGACTACTTACTAATGTAAATATTTTGTGTATATTGTGTTTTTTTTATAAACAAAACTTATTTCCAGAAGTCTGTGTTTTCTATTCACTGCCTCCTTCCGATACCTAGAGCTTCTGATGGCCCACTAGCACCAAGTGTGGTACAATGTAATCTGATTTTTCTCATAAACAGTGCGGCGACCAGTCACACGAGGTTAAGAGCAGCGCCACACAGGTGTTACACTGAGGTTCCAAATTACGGTATAGAACAGTTCTGTTCTGATGTTGGTCCACACTTCCTCCAGGTGCCCAATTTAGCTGTTTGCCTATTTTGAGTCTATCCCAGTTAGTACAATGACAGTGCTAGACAATATGAGAGAGGTTCTCATTGTGAGCAGTACATTTTGTCTCTCTATGGGCTATGGGTTATTACTGTGGTGCAGCACAAGCTACTGCCTCACAATTCTATTGACCTGGGTTATGTCCCAGTAGAATTGTCCTTCCTGTGACTTAGTTTCCTCCAGGTGTCCAGTATGTGCAAGTGGGAAGATTGATTGGTGGATTTGATGGGAATGTGGGAAAAATGTCATTCGTGTAAGATTAATGTAAAATGGGTACTTGCAGGTTGACATAACTCAGTGGCCCTGTTTCCTTTCTATATGCCCCATGACTCCATTAAACTGTAGTCATACCTACTATTTTTTTTTGGATAGATGCACTTATGATGTGTAAACTGGAAAAAAACAGAAAATGCTGCAAACATTCTGGAGTCTTTAACCTGAAGCTTTAACTCTTTCTCTTTCTACAGATGCTAATTAATATGCTAATGTTGCCAGCATTGTTTTCTTTTTTTATTTCAGATTTCCAAATTTTTCAGTTTTTCTCATTTTCAGGGACTTTGCTGTGATCTTCAGATCTGATGTCAAAGCTGATGAGACCTCGATTGTCTCCCATTATTCCTATAATTGCTTTTTGTAGTGGTTCAATCTATCTAATTGGCTTGACAGATTATTTCCAAGAATAGCCAAAAGTTAATCACATTGTGTGTTTTGGAGTCAGCTACAGGCAAATCGCAGTTAGTTGAATTCATTCCCTCATGTACATTACTGATTAAGATAGGTTTTTACAATAACCCAGTAGAATCAGTGTTTTCATTATTGATTCTTTTTTTTTCCCAGAATGTTTTCTTTCATTAATTTAATTTAATGTTGCAGCTGCCACAGTGGGATTTGAACAATTTTCCCTGGATTATATGTCTAAATATGTGGACTATTAAGGCAATAATATAAATATCATACTTCCATTCCTTATCTTTGGCCAGTTATGCCAAAATGCACGGGCAAAAGAAGGTTTCAATTGTGGTTTTATTATAGTTCTGGAAATTATTTAACTCTAATTATTTTGACATGTGTGCATGGTTTTAATTTTACTTTTGCATGCCTGTACTTTATTTAGTGACTATGTCACTAAATTTAGCCAATTCCTCTGAATGTCAGCCTGGATTCATCAATAACACCATCAACTTTGAGACATGAATCCAGAGGCTTGAGCCAATAATTGCTGCTGCTTTAGTGCTTCAATTGTTGCCACATTGTGAGAGATATTGGTGTTATTAAACTGTGCAGGTCCATCCTCACAGATTGATAAAAAAGATAATTATTCCATGATACAGAGTGAAGATGATTAAGGGAGCTTTTGCTGGCAATTGCTCAATATGCCCCCTTCAGAAAAGGTCCTATTTGGTCGGATGTATCATTTCAGTTAGTGGGAACTTGCTATGCACTGGCTTACTATTGTACTCCTCCACTGCACAACAGTGGCAAGACTTCACTTGATTGGCTGTGAGTTGATTTGGGATCATCCGAGATGGGAAAGCTCTTTCTCCTTTAGATGTGGCGCTATCTTTACTCTTGCCTGAGTCAAACTTTGTGCTTAGGACCTACTTCAGAATTTGGCAATAGTCTAGTCTAGCCCAATGGCATGGAGTCACGATACCACCCTTTCCTTCAATGTCAATAAGACAAAGCATCTGGTTATTGACTTTAGGAAGGGTGGTGGAGCTCATACCCCTGTATGGATCAATGGTGCTGGATGGAGATGGTTGAAAGCTTTATTTTTTAACTGGAGATTTAGAGCTTTGTTGTCATTGCTCAGGACAACAAAATTGCAGAGCAACTCCTTTCAGTGCAAAACAGCATATTGGCAATTCAATTGCTGAAAACATAAAGACTAAATTTAATGGCACACGAGTGAATCTGCAGTTGCTGGAAATAAATAAAAACACAAAATGCTGGCAGAACTCAGCAGGCCAGACAGCATCTATGGGAGGAGGTAGTGACGACGTTTCAGGCTGAAACCCTTCATCAGGAGTGAAGTAACATGGGATGGTGGAGAGGGGTTAAGAAGTGGGGGAGGGATGAAGTAGAGAGCTGGGAAGTGATAGGCTGGAGGGAAATGGGCTAGGGGGAAGGTGGAGAATTATGGGAAATAAAAGAGAAAGAAAGGTAGGGCTGTGTGGAAATTATAGTGAGGGGGGAAAAAAGAGAGAGAAAGAGAAGCAAACTAAAATAATAGATAGGGATGGGGGTACTATCAAATTCATCCACTGTCAACTCTGCCCTCCATTGCGTCTCTCGTACTTCATGCACCTCTGCCCTCACCCCATCCCCCCGCCAGCCCACCAGGGATAGAGTCCCCCTGGTCCTCACCTATCACCCTACCAGCCTACAGATCCAACGTATAATCCTCCGTAACTTCCACCACCTCCTACGTGATCCCACCACCAGCCACATCTTCCCCTCCCTCCCACTCTTGGCTTTCCACAGGGATCGCTCCCTACGTGACTTCCTTGTCCATTCATCCCCCCATCCCTCCCCACCGACCTCCCTCGGGGCACTCATCCCTGAAAATGGAGGAAGTGCTACATCTGCCCCCACACTTCTTCCCTCACCACCATTCCAGGCCCCAGACAGTCCCCTTTCAGGTGAGGCACCACTTCACCTGCCAGTCAACTGGGGTGATATACTGTATCCGGTGCTCCCGATGTGGCCATTTATACATTGGGGAGACCTGCCGCAGACTGGGAGACCGTTTCGCCGAACACCGGCGCTCAGTCCTCCAGCAATGGTGGGATCTCCCTGTGGCCACACACTTCAATTCCACAGACCACTCCCACTCCGACATGTCTGTCCATGGCCTCCTCTACTGTCAAGATGAGGCCACAGGCAGGTTGATGGAGCAACACCTTATCTCCCGCCTAGGTAGCCTCCTTCCTGCCGGCATGAACATCCAACTCACAGACCTCCGTTGATACCCCTGCCCCCACTTACCCCCATCCCTATCTATTATTTTAGTCTGGTTCTCTTTCTCTCTCTTTTCTCCCCCCCCCTCACTATAATCTTCCCCTGGCCCTACCTTTCTTTCTCTTTTATTTCCCATAATTCTCCACCTTCCCCCTAGCCCATTTCCCTCCAGCCTATCACTTCCCAGCTCTCTACTTTATCCCTCCCCCCACTTCTTATCCCCCCCTCGACCATCCCATGTTACTTCACTCCTGATTAAGGGTTTCAGCCCGAAACGTCGCCACTACCTCTTCCCATAGATGCTGTCTGGCCTGCTGAGTTCTGCCGGCATTTTGTGTTTTTATTTTTGACTAAATTTAATGTTTGAGTATTTAGAATAACTCTGAAATCAAATGAAGGTAGCCACCCCATTTAAACCCATGTATTGGACATGCCTATGTATTTCACTTAGAGATGGTCCATAGTGCCTATGGACTGTGGGTGGATGGGAGGGCATTGTTCAGTTGCGTGACAGCCCTGGGGAAAAAGCTGCTTTTTCTGTCTAGATGTCTGTGTGGAGAAATTTCTGCATCGTCTGTCGAATGGTAGAAGATTTAACAGATGTTTACTGGAGTGGGATGAGTCCATCACAATGTAGCGAGCCTGCCATAAACAACATTAGTTATAGGTGGTTTCCATATCTGGGAGTTGTGTCCTAATGATGTTCTATGCAGTCCTGATCACTTGTTGAAGTGCTTTCTGGTCGATCTTGTTTCAGCTATTGTATCATTCCGTCATGCAGCAGCTCAGTCAGAGCTCAAAGGCGCAAAACATTACCAGCAGCTTTTGGGGCAGATTTACTCTCTTTAAACTCCTACGATGGTATATGCGCTGATGAGCCTTCCTTACTGTCAAGGAAGTGTTGGTGGTCCAAGAGAGCTTCTCTGTAATGTTCACTCCCAAGAACTTAAAGCTGGAGGTCCTTTCAGTTGCTTCACTGTTAATGTGTAGTGGAGCTTGTTCATACCTTGTTGATTTCCTGGTCAATAATCATTTCTTTGTGTTCTTTTTTGATGAAAGATTATGGTTCTTGCACCATTCGGACAGTTTTCCGCACCTCTTCTCTGTATGCTGTTTCATGTTTTTTGTAATTAATCCAATCACTGTGGTGTCGTCTGCAGATTTGATGGTGAAGTTGGTGCATGGGCAGGGGCACGGCCATGTGTAAAGGAGTGGGCTTGGTACACATCCCTGCGGTGCACTGGTGTTCAGAGTCAGGGAGGTTGGTGTGTACTCGTCTAGTCTTCTGATTGGGTATGATCGGTAAGAAAGTCCAGAATCCAGTTGCAAATTGATGTATTCATTCACAGATTACGTAGTTTCATGGTTAGTTTAATGGAAAGTATGGTGTTGAAGTCAGAACTGTAGTCAATAAAAAGCATTCTGGCATAGGTGTCCTTGTGCTCCAGGTGTTCCTTACGATGTGGAGAGCAATGGAGATGGCATGCTCGGTTGATCTGCTTGCTTTATAGGCAAACTGGTGCTGGTCCATAGCAGCAGGGATGGCATTCTTAATGTGTGTATAACAAGTCTCTCCAGGCACTTGGCGGCTATGGGAGTGAGTGAAGTCATTGAGGCACATTACCACTGACTGCTTTGGATTGGTATGATGGTTGAGTTTGAAGCATGCAGGGACCACAGCAAGGGACAGAGAGAGGTTATAGATCTTTGGAAAAAACTCTGCCAGCTGGTTAGCACAGTCCCTGAGGACCTGCCTAGGTATGCTGTCTTGTCCGGCCGCTCTGCATATGTTGATACTGTGGAGAGTACATCTTAACTCATATGTGCTCAGTGTCAGTGCTGCATCCTCCTCAGGGGTCAAGACATTCATAACTGGTTTGTTGTTGTCCTTGTCAAACTGGGCAAAGAATTTAGCTTAGCTCTAGCATCACCACTTGCAGGGCAGGGGATCTTTCCTTTATATCAGTGATGAATCGATGCCATGCCACATGTGTCAGGAGTTGGTGGCATTACTGAAATGTGTCTCTATCTTTTGTTTGAATCTGCCCTTGTCTGTACATGGAAAGTTTCTTGTTTCTAGCTTATTTTGGTTCAACCCATAGATGTTATGGCCAAGAAAGCAAATTAATGCCTGTGGTTCCTCAGAAGATGAAGGAAATTAGAGCTGGAGTTTCTGGAAGCAATTTGGAAGGTGTGGGATAGATACATCCCAAAGAAGAAGTATTTTGAAGGCAAGATGACACAACTGTGGTTGACAAAAGAAGTCAAGTCTAACATAAAAGCAAATGAGAGGACATATAGTCGAGCAAAAACTAATGGGAAGTTCTCAAAAACCAACAGCGGGCAAATAGGATGCCAAAAGTTTTTTCAAATATTTAAAGAGTAAAAGGGAGGTGAGAGTAGACATTGGATCACTGGAAGATGATGCTGGAGAGGTAGTAATGGTGGACAAGGAAATGACAGATGAACTGAATAAGTATTTTGCATCAGTCTTCACTGTGGAAGACATTAGTAGTATGCCAGATGGTTGAGAGTGTCAGGGAGCAGAAATGAGTGTATTTGCTATAACAAGGGAGAAAATGCTTGGGAAGCTGAAAGGTCAGAAGGTAGATAAGGTACCTGGACCAGATGGACTACATCCCAGACTTCTGAAAGAGGTAGTTGAAGAGATTATGGAGGTGTTAGTAATGAACTTTCAATAATCACTAGATTCTGACATGGTTCCAGAGGAGTCGAAAATTGCAAATGTCCCTCCATGCTTCAAGAAGGGAAGGAGGCAGAAGAAAGAAAATCATAGGCCATTTAGCCTGACCTCAGTGGTTGGGAGGATGTTGGAGTTGATTGTTAAGGATGTGGTTTAATGTTTCCTCCAAGGTGTTCACGTATGCGTGCACACACATCTTTTTCTACTAGCAAAATTCAAACTGCGCACAAAAGAATGTCACTCTCGACCTCGTTGGCATGTTAAGTATATTTCACGATCGTATGCAATCAAATTTCTTTTTTGGTTTTCTGATGTGGATGGTGTTGACAGCGTGGAGTTTGTGATGATTTGTTTGCAGATTTTAGAACTGGCTTATTTTTACTGTTTTATTGAAGAAATGATTCAGTGAGCAGATATTGTCACTGGGCAAACAATTGCACAGCACCAGATATTTGTGCATTGTGGTCATTACAAATTAGAGGGACCATTGATGTGGTTTCGAGGTACTTGCAGGGACATGGTAAAATAGGCCATAGTCAGCATGGTCTTTAAAGGAAAATCTTGCTTGACAAATCTATTGAAATTCTTTGAGGGAATAGCAAGCAGATTAGAAAAAGGAGAAATGGTGAATGCTGTGTACCTGGATTTTCAGAAGGCCTTTGACAAGGTACCGCATATGAGGCTCCTTAGCAAGATACTAGCATGGAGAAAATATTGGCTGATTGGCAGGAGCTAAAGAATGGGAATAAAGGAAGCCTTTTCTGATTGGCTGCTGGTAACTAGTGGTGTTCCACAGGGGTCAATGTTGGGACAGCTTCTTTTTACAATGTATGTCAACGATATGGGTAGGTGAATTGATGGACAAGTTTGTGAACAGTATGCAGATAGGTCAGGGAGAAGGCAGGTTGTGTTGAGGCAGCAGGGAGACTTAGAGAGATAAGGAGAAAGGGCAAAGAGGCAGATGGAACACGGTGTAGGAAGTGTAACTTCATGTACTTTGGTAGAAGAAATAAAAACATAGATTATTTTATAAATGAGGAAATGGGGGAAAAGTTCAAAAATCTGGGGTGCAAAGAATCTTGGGAGTTCTCATGCAGGATTCCCTAAAGGTTAACTTGCAATTTGAGTTGGTGGTGAGGGAGGCAAATGCAATGTTTGCATTAATTATGAGAGGGCTAGAATATAAAAACAAGGATCTTTAGAAGGCACTGGTGAGGCACCATTTCGAGTATTGTGAGCAGTTTTGGGGACCTTATCTAAGGAAGTATGTGCTGACATTGGAAAGGTTTCAAAGAAGGTTCATGAATGAAAGGCTTATCATTTGAAGAATGTTTGACGGCTCTGGGGCTGTACTTGCTGGAATTTAGAGAAATGATGGAGGATCTCATTGAAACTTATCGAATGTTGAAAGGTTAGATATAGTGCATATGGTGAGGATGTCTCCTGTAGTTGGGGAGTTCAGGAACAAAGGGCACAACCTCAGAATAAAGAGGTGTTCATTTAGAATGGAGATAAGGAGGAATTTCTTTAGCTGGAGTGGGGTGAATCTGTGGAATTTGTTGCTACAGGTGGCTGTGCAGGCCAGGTCATTGGGAGGATTTAAGATGGAGGTTGACAGGTTCTTGATAAGTCAGGTTGTGAAAGGTTATGGAGAGAAGGCAGGAGAGTGGGGTTGAGAGGGAAATGGATCAGCCATGATCAAATGGTGGAACAGACTCGATGGGCCAAATGGCATGATTCTGATCCTTTGTGTTATGGTCTTGTGGAAATTTGGAATGTCCCCATTGACCATCACCAGATTTTAGCGATGGACCACAGAAAGCATCCTATCTGGATGCATCACAGTTTGTTATGGCAACTACTCTGCCCAAGGTCGTAATAAATTATAGGAGTTGTGGACACAGCTCAGTACATCATGGAAACCTCCGTGGACTCTATCTACACTCCTCACTGCCTTGGGAAACAAACACTTCAAATATTTTCTCTTTTTCTCCCTTCCATTTGGCAGAAGATGCAAGATCTTGAAAATAAGTGCCATCAGGTTTGACAGTTCCTACCCATGCTGTTATAAAACTCCTGAATGGACCTCCTGAGCTTTAAAAGAGAACTCTTGACATTACAATCCACCTTGCCTTGGGCATTACATTTCATTGTTTACCTGCTCTGCACTTTCCCGGTAAATGTCACACTATATCGGGCATTCTGATACTGGTTTCCCCTTGTATAATGTATTTATATTTGGAAATTTTGAATCGCGAGGGTGGACCGCAAAACTGCTTCACTGTATTTCAGAACATGAGTCAATAATAAACCATTTCATAGTTCCAGCGCCACACCCTTGATGAGCCATCCATTTGATTATCATATCAGCTTGCATACTGGCTTTCCAGTTTAAAGGAACAATGAAAGTCGGGTGCACAGTTTAAACTTGAACAAAGGAACTCTCCCAAGGACCTGAGCGAAATTCTACCTCATCACTGAAAATAGATTAAACTGTTATTCAATCTATCGCTATATCTGGAACTTGGTCTTATGCAGTTTAATCACATAATGACAATGCATCTATAAAATATGATCCATAGGGACAGATAATTAGGAGTAGGAATAAGACATTCATTTCTTTAAACCTGGTCCAAATAGCAGATCCTGTACTTTAATGCTAAATTTTCACTTGCTCTCTACACCCCTTGACACACCCCTTGATAGATTCTGTTTTTATAACTGTATCTATTCTTGTTAAATGTCTTCACTGACTTAGCCTGCGCAATCTACTGTGGAGGAGAATTTACCAGAGTGAAGAAATTATCCTTGGATCAGTCGGAAATAGTCCAATCCCATCTTCCAAAGCTGTGACTCCTGTTTCCGAACCCCAAAGCAGAAATGTTTTCTCAGCAACCACTCTGTTGAAAAATTACACCTCAATAGGATCCCTGCTGTAAAATGTCATGAATATAGACTTAGTCAACCCAATTTGTGGAGTGTTCTGAGGAGTTATATAAAGTTATGGATCTAGTCATTCTTTCAGATACTGTAATGTTAATAAACACTTAGTGGCTTTTAGGTACACCTGCTCACTAATGCAAATATCTAATTAGCCAACCATGTGGCAGGAACTCAATGCATGAAAGCATGCAGACATGGTCAAGACGTTCAGTTGTTGTTCAGACCAAACATCAGAATGGGGAAGGAATGTGATCTAAGTGACTTTGACAATGGAATAATTGTTGATGTCAGATGAGTTGGATTGATTATCTCAGAAACTGCTGATCTCCTGGGGATATCACACACAACAATCTCTAAAATTTACAGAGAACTATGCCAAAAGCAAAAACTGCATCCAGTGAGCATCAGTTTTATTTGTTTAGAGATACAGCACGGAACAGTGAGCCACACTACCCAGCAACCCACCCTACCCTAATCACAGAACAATTTACAATGACCTATTGACCTATGGGTCCAGGTAGACCCATTGTTTCAGCTTGTTCCTGCCCCACTGGACTCATATCTCAACTCTGTTTTTTTCCCCTTAGTTCAGTCCCTTCCCACTTACATCCGTGACACCTCACATGCTCTTGTTCTTTTCAATGATTTCAAATTCCTTGGACCACATCATCTTACTTTCACTATAGTTGTCCAGTCCCTATACACCTCTCCATTTCTTTCTGGATACCAGACCCGACCAGTTCCCCTCCACCACCACTCTCCTCCACTTAGCGGAACCTGTCCTCACTCTCAATAATTTCACCTTTGGCTTCTCCCACTTCTTTCAAACAAAAGGTGTAGCCATGGGCACTTGCATGGATCCCAGCTATGCTTGTCTGTGTGTCAGCTAAGTGGAACAGCCCATGTTCCAAGCCTATACTGGTGACCGTCCTGCATTTTTCCTATGCTACATCAACAACAGTATTGGTGTTGCTTCCTGCACCCATACTGAGCTCGTCGTCTTCATCCACTTTGCCTCCAACTTCCATCCTACCCTCAAATTTATCTGGTCCATTTCTGACCCCTCCCTCCCCTTTCTTGATCTCACTGTCTCTATCTCTGGAGACAGCTTATGTACTGATGTCTATTATAACCCATGGACTCTCACACCTACCTGTACTATACCTCTTCCCACCCTATTACTTTGAAAAACACCATCCCCTTCTCTCAATTCCTCCATCTTTGCTGCATCTGCTCTCAGAATGAGGCTTTTCAATCTGGAATGAAGGAAATGTTATCCTTTTTCAAAGAAAGGGGATTTCCTTCCTCCACCATCAATGCTGCCCTCAACCACTTCTCTTCCACTTCATACATGTCTGCTCTTACACCATTCTCCAGCCTACCTACCACAGATAGGGTTCCTCTTGCCCTCACCTACCACCCCACCATCCTCTGTGACCAGCACATAATTCTCCATAACTCCCGCCATTTCCAACAGGAACTCATCACCAAGCACATCTTTCCCTCCGCCCACCACTTCCTGCTTTCTGCAGAAATCGCTCCCTATGCAGCTTCCTTGTCCATTTGTCCCTCCCCACCGATCTCCCTCCTGGCATTGCTACACCTGCCCCGCCACCTCCTTCCTCACTACCATTCAGGGTCCCAAACAGTCCTTCCAGGTGAGGTGACACTTCACCTATGAATCTGTTGGGGTCATATTCTGTGTCCGTTGCTCCAGTGTGGCCTCCTGTATATTGGTGAGTTGGGAGACCATTTTGCCGAGCACCTAGGCTCCATCTGCCAGAACAAGTGGGATCTCCCAGTGGCCACCCATCTTAATTGCACTTCCCATTCCCATTCCAATATGTCAATTCATGGCCTCCTTTACTGTCGCGATAAGGTCAAACTCAGGTTGGAGGAACCACACGTTATATTCAGTCTGGGTAGCCTCCAACCTGATGGCATGAACATCGATTTTTCAAACTTCCGGTAATGGCCCTCAACCCCTGCCCTCTCCTTCATCAGTGGCCATCCGCTTTTCCCTCTCTCACCTTATCTCTGCCTGCTCTATACCTCCCCCTTTTCTTTCTTCCATGGCCTTCTGTCCTCACCTATCAGACTCCCCCTTCTCCAGCCCTGTATCTCTTTCACCAATCAACTTCCCAGCTATTTACTTTACCCCTTCCCCTCCCGGTTTCACCTTGTGTTTTTCTCTCCCCTCCCACACCTTTTAAATCTACTCCACATCTTTTATTCCACCAGTCCTGCCGAAGAGTCTTGGCCCGAAACTTTGACTGTATTTTTTTCCATAGATGCTGCCTGGCCTGCTGAGCTTCTCCAGCATTACTAACTGGTAAGTTTTTAGAATAATATTTACAAAGAATGGTGCAACAAGCAAGAAAAAAATACAGTAAGCTGCAATTCTGTGGGCAAGAAATGTCCTGTTAATGAGAAAAATCAGAGGAGAATGGCCAGCTGTCAGAAAGGCAGCACTAACTCAAATAACCACACATTACAACAGTGGTGCGCAGAAGAGCAACTCTGAATGCACAACACATTGAATCCTGAAGTGTATGTGTTACAGCGCCAGAAGACCATGAACATACACTCAATTAGGCACAGAAAGTATCTAATAAAGTGGCCAGGGAGTGTATACCACACATTAGTACCGTATCTCAGAGTGTGTTTCTTGTATTGTGGTGACCAGGAATCTGCAGAATATGCTAGCTATCTCAACTAATGTTTTATATTATTTTGGCTCAAAGTTTTGTTCTTATGTATCAGCCAATTGAAATGATATCCTACACTTCTTCTTACTACCTTATCCATCTTGTCCTGCTACCTGTTCACAGAATACTTTGGGTCTGCAGAGGCTTGGAAGAATTTCTAGTCAGTATTTTTCTTCACTTGCCTTTTCACTGCATCTTTGTATTCATGTGTCTCTGTTGATGTCTGTCTATTTACTGGAATAGAGCACAAAATCATTTCACAGGGAGAACGTTTTATCCACAGCTGGTAAATATGGTAGCATGTGCAATTTTGTTAGCATCTCTCTCCTCTCTCAAATTCTCACAGGGGTAAGTGCATGAATCCACAAAGAACATGTCATCAATGCAACACGTTAGCTGGCTGATCAGATCTGGGAAGACACAAGGGAGAATGCAGACTGCTGGAAATCTGGAGCAACACACAGAATACTGGAGGAGCGTACAGGGTCGGGTAGCATCAATGGAGGGAAATGGACAGTTAATGTTTCGGATTGAGACGCTTTGTCAGGACTGGAGGGAAAGAGGGGAGAAAGCCAAGACAAAAAGGTGGAGGGAAGGGGTGGATCCAAGTGATAGGAAGGTGAGGGAGGGGGAGAGTGGGCGTAATGTAAAAACTTGGAGTTGAAAGACAGAGGACAGAAGAAGATGGAATCTTATAGGAGGTGGCAGCAGACCGGGGGGGTAAGGAGAAGAGGAGGGGGACTGAAAGGAGGAATGTGTGGGTCACGGGCAGACAGAGAGCAAGGGATTGGAAAGAGGAGGGATAATATGGTCAGCTATAGATCAGCTGATTAGAAACATGAAAGGCTTTGTATGGAGTTGTTTTTCTGTTTGTCTTTTTCACTCCAATAGCTGTTAGTGAATATGAGCAAATAGAAAATTAATTTATTTTAATAGATTAATTTATGAGATTCAGGCCATACTGCCAAAGCCATCATTGATTGACCATAACTGCCCTTAAGTAGGTGGTGGTGTGCTGTCTTTTTGAATTGCTTCTGCTGAAGGTGCCACTGGATTAGGAGTTCCAGGATTTAGACTCTGTGACAATCAAGGAATAGTGATGCATTTCCAACTGAGAATGATGTTTGACAAGGAGGGGAATCTCCAGGTGATGCTATTCCCCCACAACTGCTGCCATGTGCTACTTAGTGGTAAAAATCTTCGGTTTGGACTGTGCAGTCAAGAAGCTTTGATGAGTAACTGCATTGTGTTTTGTAGGTGATATCACACAGCACAGGTGTGGAGATAATGGATATTTAGTGTAGTCAATGTGGCTGCTGTATTAGGTTCCTTGAGAGTTGTTGGGACTACAATCATTCAGGCAAAATAGAGAGTATGTTATCACACCCTGACTCATGCCTTGTGAAAGAGGTGAGTCACTTGGAGCAAAATACCCTGAATGAGACCTATTATTCGAAATGTCAGTCCTGTTGAGTTCCTGGTCAATGGTGATTTGAGAATGTTGATGGTGTGGACATTGGGTATCAGGTGGGCACTTAGACTATCTTGTTGGAGATGGTCATTTCCTGGGACTTTTGTAGTGCGAATATTACTTGCCACTTTGTGATCTATGAGTGAATATTGTTTAGTTTTGCTGCGTGCTGACATTTACTGAGGAGTTGTGAATGAAAGTGAAAACTGTGCATTTACCAATGAACATCATCATTTCTCATATGTTGAAAGGAAAGGCTGAGGACGACTGGCCCTAGGAAACTGACCTCTTGGTATGTTGTCCTAATGTTCTTATTCCTGGGTCTGGAATGATTAACTTACACAAGCATCTTCCTTGTACAAGGTATGACTTCAGTCACTGGAATATTTTCCCCTTAATGCTAACTGACTTCAGATTTAGCAGGCCTCCCTTGATGCCATACATTGTCAGATGCTGTCCTGCTATCAAAAGTAGTCTGTTTCACCTCACCTTTTGAAATCAACTCTTTGACCAAGACTGTAATGAGATCCCGAGCTAAACCCTTCTCTCAAAACTAATAAAGAAAGATAGTGAAGAGACTCTTGTGAGTGCTGCTGAATCGATCTGTTGATGTCAAAAGTCAAAAAATGTCAGAAGGCGAGCTTATTAATATATGCACAAGTTTATGAATGCAGATGCAATATTGAATTGAATAGATGTTACTTCTTACATCCTTTGCATACATGAGGAGTAAAAATCTTTACGATATGTCTCCAATGTGCAATTTATAGTAATTTTTAATAAATTATATGTACAATATGACGGTCAATATAGCATAGAAGTACAATTGTGTCAGTGTGAATTAATCAGTCTGATGGCCTGGTGGAAGAAGCTGCCCTGGAGTCTGTTGGTCCTGACTTTTATGCTGTGATACTGTTTCCCAGAAGGTAGCAGCTGGAACAGTTTGGGGTTGGAGTGACTCAGGTCCCCAATGATCCTACAGGCCCTAATTACCCACCTGTCACTGTAAATGTCCTGAATAGTGGGAAGTTCACATCTATAGATGTGCTGGGCTGTCCACACCACTCTCTGTAGAGTCCTGCGATTGAGGGAAGTACAGTTCCCATACCAGGCAGTGATGCAGCCAGTCAGGATGCTCTCAATAGTGCCCCTGTAGAAAGTCATTAGGATTTGGGGACTCGTGCCAAGCTCCTTCAACTGTCTGAGGTTGAAGAGCTTTTTTCACCACACAGCCGGTATGTACAGACCATGTGGGGAGATGTGTATACTGTTACGTACCCGTGACACGTGACAGTGGTACCCTTGTCACGTGACTGGGGTTGAAGTTATACTGGACATGAGGTAATGGTGGAGTGATGTCATTTTCCCGCCAGTAGAGGTCATGTGACAGGTTTTTTCTACAGGGTATAAAAGGAAGACCCACCCTGTCAGGTGGGGCAGTTCGTGGCTGGATTTGCCAAGATGACTTCATGTCACTGCGTGATTTAAAAGGATGACGCAGTTTAGTTAAAAATGAAGTTTTATATAATGCCTAAAGTTTAAAAGGTCAGAGCCAACGGTTTCTTTGCTAAGGGAGAGTGAAGAAAAGTTTGGGAACTGGAGATCGAGAAGAATCGATTTTCGATGGATTGACTTCGACCTTGTGTGATCCTCATTCGGAAGGATTTCGTTGACTATTCTCGCTGTTGACCCCTGGGATGACCAGAAAGGGTTTGAGAATAGTGTGGAAGAGAGGTCAGTCACTTTAAGCTGTTATATTTAATAAAATTCGACGTGGGAGTTCGACGCTGGGAATCGAAGGACATCGACGTGGAAGAGAATTTAAATCGCTTTAAAAAAGTCTCTCCTTTTAAAAGTACCGTGAGCTTTTGAACTGTCGGCATATCGTTTTAAAATACTGCTTTCATTCGGCATATCGCTTTGGAGAACTGGTTTTTTCAATACTACTTTAAAGACTGTTTGGGACTGCAACGCTATTAAGGACTGTTTGAGCAGCTGAGCTCGGATCATTGTTTGGGTTTGTTTACATTTGAAGGGGGTTTGTTATCAGTGTTTAATAAACGTGTTATTCGTTATAAAACCCCTTGCCTAACTCATCTATATTATTGATGCCCGAATACGTAACATAATTATGGGGGCTCGTCCGGGATTGAATTATTTGGGTTTAAAAAGTTTTTTGAATTTTGAGTTGGTGTTTTGGTAACGGGGATTGCTCGATTTTTTTTTGTTTGTTTGGCTTGTGAGTGGTATTCGGCAACGATGAATATTGATGAGTTTCTGGATTCGCCAGACGCGGATTTGTTAGTGAAGGCGAAAAAAACTGAAGTCTCTGAACTTGCTAATCGGTTGCATCTTAAAGGGATCTTGCCAACTACATCAAAAGCTGTAATACAGAGAAAGATCGCATCACATTTTGTGGCTTCGGGTCATTTTGAAGAATCGATTTTAGAATCGTTTCCAATAAGTAATCTGGAGATGCAGTTGCAAATTGAACAAATGAGGTTGGAACAAAGTAAAGCAGAGTTAGAGAGGTGTAAATTGGAATCTGAGCAGAAGAAAAGGGAATTTGAATATGCAATGGTGAATTTAAGGTCTGAGAATCAGTCTTCTGATACTAGAAAACCGTTTGTTGCTAGCCAGGAAATTAAATTGGTCCCTCCATTTAGTGAAACAGAAGTGGAGAGATATTTTCAACATTTTGAAACTATTGCTCGGATGTCAGAGTGGCCGAAAGATAAATGGTCAGTGTTATTACAGAGTGTAATCAAAGGAAAGGCACGACACGTTTACACAGCTTTAACTGCTGCGCAAGCATTAGATTATGATATTGTGAAAGAAAATATTCTCAAATCGTATGAGTTGGTCCCAGAAGCGTACAGGGAAAGATTCAGGAGTTTGAAAAAGTCTGTGGAAAAGACTTATGTGGAATTTGCCTATGATAAAGCTATGTGTTTTGAGAGATGGGTTTCTTCTAAAAATGTAAATGGGGACTATGAGACATTGAGAGAGCTGATTTTAATGGAGGAATTTAAAAGAAGCATTCCTGTTGAAGTAAGGACCTACTTAAATGAGAGGGATACTGATAAATTGCAGGACTGTGCTAGATTAGCTGATGAGTATGTTTTAATCCATAAGAATAAATTTCCTCAGGGTAGAATTTTCAAGAGGAAAAATAATATGGAGACTCAAGGTAAATCAGAAATTAAATTAGAGGTTAATGAGAGAGGTAAGGAGGAAGGAAAACCTGTGAAGGAAAAACAGTTTGGTCTTATTTGTAACTATTGTAAGAAGCCTGGCCATGTAATAGCTAACTGTTTCAAATTGAAAAAGAAAGAGAAGGAAGCAGTTCCAGATGCTTGTGTGCAACATACTAAAGCACCTGTAAAGTTACAGGGTTTGGTAAATACAAATGAGGATTTGTTAGAGTCTGACAAAGTTAGAAAGGGATATGATCATTTTATAACTGAAGGGTTTGTATCCTTGAAAGAAGGATCTACTCTGGTGCCAATAAAGATTCTTAGGGATACTGGAGCTTCTCAATCACTGATGTTAGATAGTGTGTTGAAGTTTAATGAAGAGAGTGATACTGGTGAGGTGAATTACATAAGAGGTGTTGGAAGTGATTTTATGCCTGTACGTTTACATGAAGTAAATTTAAAGTCAGGGTTAGTTACAGGATTTGTTAAGGTAGGATTACAGCATAGCTTACCTGTGAAGGGTATTTCTTTATTGTTAGGTAATGACTTGGCAGGTGGACAAGTTTTTCCTGAAGTGCATTTGACAATGGAATCAGAGGAACCAGAGGTGAATTTTAACACAGATTTTTCTTGTGTTGTGACTAGAGCTATGGCTAAAAAAATTGATGTGCAGAATGAGGTTGTTACTCATGACTGTTCAACTCAGGATTCGAGTTTTGAGGATGTGTCAGAAACTTTCTTACCTTCGTTGTTTGAACAAGATTCTGGGAGTAAGTCTGACTATGAAGATTTATCTCTGTCTCGGAAGGAGATGATAGCAGAGCAGAATAGAGATCCTGAGATTATAAAATTAAGGGAACAAGCTTTACTAGGTAGTGAAATTGAGAAGGTGTCAGTAGGATATTACTTGGAAAAAGGAGTGTTGATGAGGAAGTGGAGGTCGCCTGCAATTCCTGCAAGTGAGGAATGGAATGTTGTTTACCAGGTGGTTGTTCCTAAAGTTTATCGGAATGAGATTTTGACTTTAGCTCATAGTGTGCCTTTAGGTGGACATCAAGGGGTAAGGAAAACTGTGGACAAGATTTTAAAACATTTTTACTGGCCTGGTTTAAGAAAAGATGTGGCGATGTTTTGTAAGACGTGCCATACTTGTCAAATTGTGGGTAAACCAAATCAGTTTACACCAGTAGCTCCATTACAACCTATTCCAGCATTTGGTGAACCGTTTTCTAAAGTTATTGTAGATTGTGTTGGTCCATTACCAAAGACAAAAACTGGTTATCAGTATTTGTTGACTATCATGTGTACTTCGTCTAGGTTTCCAGAGGCAGTACCACTTAGGAATATAAAAGCTAAAACTGTGACGAAGGCTCTTATAAAATTCTTTACTTATTTTGGATTGCCTAAGGAAATACAAACTGATCAAGGTAGTAATTTTATGTCTGGATTGTTTCAACAGATAGTTTATAAATTGGGAGCTAAGCAAATTACTTCGTCTGCATACCATCCAGAATCGCAAGGTGCTTTGGAGAGGTTTCATTCTACTCTCAAGAATATGATTAGGACATATTGTGTGGAGAATGAAAGTGACTGGGATGAGAGTATAAACTTAGTTTTATTTGCAGTAAGGGAATCGGTACAGGAATCTTTAGGTTTTAGTCCATTTGAACTTGTGTTTGGACATAGAGTTAGAGGACCTTTAGCTTTATTGAAGGAACAGTGGATTAGTAAGGAAGTGCATACTAATTTGTTGGACTATGTTTTGAAATTTAAGGACAGGTTACATAAAGCTTGTAGCTTAGCCAAGGAAAATTTGAAGTTGGCTCAGGAGAAAATGAAGACTTGGTATGATAAGGAAGCTAGGATGAGGATGTTTAAGCCTGGAGATAAGGTGTTGGTTTTTTTCCCAGTGCAGACAAATCCTTTACAAGCTAGATTTCATGGACCTTATGAAATTGTGTCTAGAGTTAATGATGTGGATTATGTAATAAAAACTCCAGATCGTAGAAGGTCAACACAACTTTGCCACATAAATATGATTAAACCATATTTTGAGAAACAATCTGATACTGTGACTGTTGTGGTTAGTGAGAATGAGTTGGATTTAACTGGGAACATGATAGATGATTCATCTGACTTTCATTCTAAATCTAACATTGTTTCTGTTAGGTTACCTAATTCGACTATTTTGGAAAATATTGATGAGAAATTAGCACATTTACAGCTAGAGCAGAAACAACAGATGAAGGAATTGATTTTTAAGTATAAGGATTTGTTTCCAGATGTTCCGAGAAGGACTACTATAGCTTCACATGATGTAGATGTTGGAGATGCCAAACCTATTAAACAACATCCATATAGGATGAACATGGAAAAATGTGAACTTGCTGAGAAAGAAATTGAATACATGTTAGAGAATGATATTATTAGACATTCTAACTTGAATTGGAGTTCGCCATGTGTTATGGTGCCAAAACCTGATGGTAGTATTAGGTTTTGTACGGACTATAGAAAGGTGAACGCTGTAACGAAAACAGATGCATATCCAATTCCTAGAGTAGATGATTGTGTAGATAAGGTTGGAAAAGCAAAGTTCCTTACAAAGATTGATTTATTGAAAGGGTATTGGTGTGTTCCGTTAACGGACAGAGGTAGAGAGATTTCTGCATTTGTAACTCCATCTGGGTTATATGAGTATAATGTTCTTCCATTTGGGATGAAGAATGCGCCAGGTACTTTTCAGAGGATGATTAATTCTGTGATTCAGGGATTGAAAGATACTGATGCTTATATTGATGATTTAGTGACAGGAAATGATACTTGGGAAGCACACATAATTGCGGTGGAGAAATTGTTTGAAAAGCTTTCAAAAGCTAACTTGACTATTAATTTAGCCAAGAGTGAATTTGGACATGCTACTGTGACTTACCTTGGTTATGTTGTAGGTCAAGGTAAGGTAGCTCCTGTTCAGGCAAAAGTTCAGGCAATTTTGGAAATTCCCACTCCGACGGGGGGAAAAAACTCTCAGAAGGTTTTTGGGAATGGTAGGATATTATCGAAAATTTTGTAAGAATTTTGCTAATGTTGCCCTTCCATTAACTAACCTTCTGCAGAAGAATGTGAAGTTTGTATGGACAGTGTTTTGTCAGGAAGCATTTGAAAAATTGAAAACAATGATATGTGAACAACCTGTGCTTAAGGCACCTGACTTTGAAAAACCTTTTTCATTAGCTGTGGATGCTAGTGATGAAGCTGCGGGAGCAGTATTGATGCAAAGGAATGAGGGTGATGAGGTTGATCATCCAGTAGCTTACTTTTCTAAGAAATTTAATAAGCATCAGAGAAACTATTCAACAATAGAGAAAGAATTGTTATCTCTTGTTTTAGCTTTGGAATATTTTGAGGTATATGTTGGTACAACTCAAAAACCACTTATTGTTTACACTGATCATAATCCGTTAGTTTTTCTGAGTAAGATGAAAAACAAAAACAGAAGATTGTTAAATTGGAGTTTGATGTTACAAGAGTACAATATTGTGATAACTCATATTAAAGGTAAAGATAATGTGGTTGCTGATTGTCTATCTCGATGTTGAATGTACAATGTTTTTTTTTTGGAGTGGTTTTTTTTATTGTAACACTCCTACGGTATTGTATATTGTGTATGTTATATGATTTATACATTTGTTTTTTTTGTAAGTAATTGTTAAAAATTTTTGTTCTTGATAGACCAAAAATGTTTTTTTTGGAGGGAGGTGTTACGTACCCGTGACACGTGACAGTGGTACCCTTGTCACGTGACTGGGGTTGAAGTTATACTGGACATGAGGTAATGGTGGAGTGATGTCATTTTCCCGCCAGTAGAGGTCATGTGACAGGTTTTTTCTACAGGGTATAAAAGGAAGACCCACCCTGTCAGGTGGGGCAGTTCGTGGCTGGATTTGCCAAGATGACTTCATGTCACTGCGTGATTTAAAAGGATGACGCAGTTTAGTTAAAAATGAAGTTTTATATAATGCCTAAAGTTTAAAAGGTCAGAGCCAACGGTTTCTTTGCTAAGGGAGAGTGAAGAAAAGTTTGGGAACTGGAGATCGAGAAGAATCGATTTTCGATGGATTGACTTCGACCTTGTGTGATCCTCATTCGGAAGGATTTCGTTGACTATTCTCGCTGTTGACCCCTGGGATGACCAGAAAGGGTTTGAGAATAGTGTGGAAGAGAGGTCAGTCACTTTAAGCTGTTATATTTAATAAAATTCGACGTGGGAGTTCGACGCTGGGAATCGAAGGACATCGACGTGGAAGAGAATTTAAATCGCTTTAAAAAAGTCTCTCCTTTTAAAAGTACCGTGAGCTTTTGAACTGTCGGCATATCGTTTTAAAATACTGCTTTCATTCGGCATATCGCTTTGGAGAACTGGTTTTTTCAATACTACTTTAAAGACTGTTTGGGACTGCAACGCTATTAAGGACTGTTTGAGCAGCTGAGCTCGGATCATTGTTTGGGTTTGTTTACATTTGAAGGGGGTTTGTTATCAGTGTTTAATAAACGTGTTATTCGTTATAAAACCCCTTGCCTAACTCATCTATATTATTGTTGCCCGAATACGTAACAATACTGAGGAACTTAAAGCTGTTCACCCTCTCAAACCCGTATCTATTGATGTCAATAGTGTTTAGCCTGTCTCCATTCCTCCTGTAATCCACAACCAGCTCCTTCATTATTGCGATATTGAGGGAGAGGTTGTTTTCTTGACACCACTGTGTCAGGGTGATGACTTCTCTGTAGGCTGCCTCATTATTATTTGAGATAAGGCCAATCAATGTAGTATCATCTGCAAATTTATTTAGCAGATTGGAGCTGTGGATGGTGACCCAGACATGGGTATACAGAGAGTAAAGGAGGGGGCTTAGGGCACAGCACTGAGTTGAGAGTCAGAGGGACAATATAAAACAATCTTGCATCACAGCCACATAGCACCAGATAAGCAGCATTCACAAGAAAGAAACATAAATTAAATGTAAATTATACACAATTTTTACAAGAAATAGCACGATTAGAACAAAACAAAAACAAAATCCATTGTAGTATAATGTTTTCAAAGTTACCATGGTGATGTAGCGATTAGACTTGTGCAGATTGTTTCAAGAATTGTATGTTTAAAGGAAGTAGCTATTCTTGAACCTATTTGTGTGTTTCTTCAGGCTGTTCTACTTCCTGCCTGTTGATAGCTGTGAGCAGATGACGTGGTCCGGATGATGAGGTGTTTTGATGATGATTGCTGCTTTCTTGAGGCAGTGCCTCCTGTAGATACTACTGATGGTGGGGAGGGATGTGCTTGTGATATATTGGGCCGACTTGACTACTCTCAGCAGCTTCCTATATTCATGTGCATTCACCAGATCATGATGCAACCACTTAGCATCCTTTCAAAAGTAGTTTGTTAGTATCACTTTTCATCATTTGCTGATGACTGAGAGTAGACTGAATGGCTGATAACTACCTGGACTGGATTTGCCCTTAACAATTGACAATTCTCATTTATAAACATGAGAGATTTTGCAGATGCTGAACATCTAGAATAACTTTTTGGCTAAGACCCTGAATCCTGAGAAAGGGTCTTGGCCTGAAACGTCAACTCCTTATTCCTCTCCATAGATGCTGCCTGACCTGCTGAATTACCATTATACTTATTGGGATTCCTCTCCATGCCTTGTGGTGCATCAGGAGGCAACTTTGCCATTTCTCTAGCATTTATCAATTTTTTTTACGAGGTTGAGTTGCTTGCTCGAAGTTCAACCCAGCACAGATGGAAAGCGTGCAGGGCCAGCCGGAATCATACCGGGGACCATTCACCTCAAAGTTCAGCTGGCTATTTATAGTTATGTTGAACATAAATGCACGTCTAATTATATATCTTCCACCTTTTCATTATAAAAATCAATATACAGTATACCTTATATTCTGTTAGATTTAGTGATCTGTAAAAAAATGAGTGGATTTAACTTAATGAAATTGTTCTATTATTAAAATAATTCCCATAGTGAAGCTCATTTAACACCCATGTCACAATAGAGAGCTGATACACTGTTGAAATAGCAGATAGCGAAATTAAAGCAAATCTGAACAGGTCTGCATTTCGTCTCTACTGGAATGACGTTTGAGATGTCACAGTGCCTTTAGTAATCTTGGGATCTGTAAGGAAGAACAAGTTCCTTTGTTTTTCTGCTTTCTACTGCATTGATGTGTGAGGATAGGATCTGGCCCCAACATTGTGCCTCTCAACTGTTACCTGAGGATGGAAGCAGTTTGACTAGGAATGAATTCCATGTAGCCCAGGGATGCAAGGTCTTCACTTCCACCACTGCCCCAGTATCATCAGGTTAGCATTTGTGGCTCATGTATATTCTGCTGGTCAGCTGCCTTCCCAGAAAAGAGGAACCAGCTCTTTGTCAGCAGGTTATGATCAGAAAGTCCAGAGAATACCTGCTGGTGAAGAGCTAAGACTTTTGTGAGGGGCTTCAGAGGTTTTGTGGGCAGGAACCCTGGGATAACTGTCAACCAGTGTTCTTATTCAGACATATCTGCTCTTCATGTATGCAATGTCCTTCCATCATACCAGGTTTCACTGAGACATTGTGGTCTACTTGATAACAGAGGAGATGAATAATTCAATGAGGTAGTTCAGGGATGAATGAAGAAGAAATGGGGAAATCAGCCCATTCTGATTTAAACAGTGCCAACTGAATGGAATAATCTTTTTATTCACATAGTGTTCATTTTTATAAAGGAAGATTGATTTCATGAGGAAAATGCTAGGATTAATAATTTCAGTCCCAGGACATCATGCCAGGAGATCCTCAGGTCAGTATCCTGGCCAAATCATCATCTCTTTCTCAATAAATGGGGACAGGAGAGGTTCCAGAGGATTGGAGGGTTGAAGATGTTGCTCCCTTATTTAAGAAAGGGAGTAGAGATAGCCCAGGAAATTATAGACCAGTGAATCTTACTTCAGTGGTTTGTAAGTTGATGGAAAAGATCCTGAGAGGCAGGATTTATGAACAGTTGGAGAGGCATAATATGATTAGGAGTAGTCAACATGGCTTTGTCAAAGGCAGGTCATGCCTTACAAGCCTGATTGAATTTTTTGAGGATGTGACTAAACACATTGATGAAGGTAGAGCAGTAGATGTAGTGTATATGGATTTCAGCAAGGCATTTGATAAGGTACCACATGCAAGGCTTATTGAGAAAGTAAGGAGGCATGGGATCCAAGGGAACATTGCTTTGTGGATCTAGAACTGGTTTGCCCACAGAAGGCAAAGAATGGTTGTAGATGGGTCATATTCTGCATGGAAGTCAGTGACCAGTGGTGTGCCTCAGGGATCTGTTCTGGGACCCCTTCTCTTCATGATTTTTATATATGACCTGGATGAGGAAGTGGGGGGATGGGTTTGTAAATTTGCTAATGACACAAAGATTGGAGGTGTTGTGGATAGTGTGGAGGACTGTCAAAGGTTACAGCGGGACATTGCTATGATGCAAAACTGGGCTGAGAAGTGGCAGATGGAGTTCAACCCAGATAAGTGTGAGGTGGTTCATTTTGGTAGGTCAAATATGATGGCAGAATATAGTATTAATGGTAAGACTCCTGGCAGTGTGGAGGATCAGAGGGATCTTGGGGTCCGAGTCCATAGGCACTCAAAGCTGCTATACAGGTTGTCTCTGTGATTAAGAAGGCATATGGTGCATTCATCAACCGTGAAATTGAGCTTAGGAGCCAAGAGTTAATATTACAGCTATATAGGATCCTGGTCAGACCCCACTTGGAGTACTGTGCTCAGTTCTGGTCACCTCACTACAGGAAGGATGTAGAAGCCATAGAAAGGGTGCAGAGGAGATTTACAAGGATGTTGTCTTGTTTGGGGAGCATGCCTTATGAATATCGGTTGAATGAACTGGGCCTTTCCTCCTTGGAGTGACGGAGGATGAGAGGTATTGATCGTGTGGATAGTCAGAGGCTTTTTCCCAGGCCTGAAATGGCTAACACAGGAGGCCACAGGTTTAAGGTGCTTGGAAGTAGGTACAGAGGAGATGTCAGGGGTAGGTTTTTTAACGCAGACAGTGGTGAGTACGTGGAATGGGCTGCCGGCGATGGTGGTGGAGGCAGATATAATAGGGTCTTTTAAGTGATTCCTGGATAGGTACATGGAGCTTAGAAAAATGGAGGGCTGTGGATAACCATAGGTAATTCCTAAAGTAAGGACATGTTTTTTTTAGCACATCATTTTGTGTTGAAGGGCTTGTATTGTGCCGTAGGTGTTACCAGGTTTGGATATGGCCCAACGGTGGAGTGAGAGACACTGAAGCAGGTCGCTAGTTCACATACTTTAATATGAACAGTGTTTTGGGGAAAATAAACAATAAACGCTAGGTGAAACTGGGCTGTTAACTAAAACTCTCAAAAGGAAAACGAAACCTACACTGTGGCTGAAAAGAACATCTAGACATTGAATGAATACCGCTAGTCTTCAGATCCAATATCTCAGGGAAGGCCGAATACAAAACAGCAGCGAAGTGTTGCTATTCTCTGTCCAAGTCTCGACAAGCATTACAACGACAAGTATGGAGTTAAATACTATCACGATTAAATAATCAGCTGACACGTGCAAATTCACAAGTGCAATTGCTGTATCTACTGCACTGCCGAATCCGTGGTTGTGACATGGCCCCCTCTCTAGGTGCAGCCCCTGAGGCACCACAGACCTGTGTCTGCTGGAAGTCCCGGATCAGCGACTTGTCCAAGATGTCCTTGGCCGGGATCCAAGTATGTTCTTCTGGGCCGCACCCTTCCCAGTCCGCAAGGTACTGGACTTTACCACGTTCCCAGCGAGATGCCAGGAGGCGCCGCACAGTATAGACAAGGGAACCATCTACCAGGTGGGGAGGAGGGGGAGGTGGGGTGACTGGGGCCAGGGGAGAGGTGGTCGTCTCTTAGCATCCTGAATATTGCTTTAGTAATTCGGCAGATTTACTAACCCATCCCCCCACTTCCTCATCCAGGTCATATATAAAAATCATTAAGAGAAGGGGTCCCAGAACAGAGCCCTGAGGCACACCACTGGTCACTGATCTCCATGCAGATTATAACCTGTCTAAAACTACTCTTTGCCTTCCATGGGCAAGCCACTTCTGGATCCACATAGCAATAGATGTCGAGTCTCTTAGCATCCTGAATACCAGAGTGGTTCTTGTGATCTGTCAGGCCAAGAATGGACGCTCTGCCCCCTCCAGCCACTGTCGCCATTCCTCCAGGGCCTTCTTGACAGCCAGAAGCTCCCGGTTCCCAACATCATAATTCCTCTCGGCCGGAGCCAAGTGACGGGAAAGAAAGGCACAAGGGCAGCCGGCGATCCACTGACGAGCGCTGAGAGAGAACAGCTCCAGTGCCGACATCGGACGCATCCACCTCGATGATGAATGGCTGAGATGAGTCTGGGTGTGGCAGCAGCGGGGCGGTGGTGAAACATCGCCTTAGCTCGGAAAATGCTTGGTTGGCATCGTCCGTCCAGTGGAATCCGGCCGAGGTCTTCTTCAGTGCTTTAATTGGAGCCGCAATGGAGCCGAAATTCCGGATGAAGCAGCGATAAAAGTTTACAAACCCCATGAAGTGCCGTACCTGTTTGACTGTAGACGGTGTGGGCCACTCTGGAACTGCCTGAACTTTACTAGGGTCATTTGAACACTGGATGGGGTAAGTATATAGTCCAAAAAACGACACCTGGTCTTTATGGAATTCACATTTTTCAGGCTTGGCGTACAGGTTATTTTCAAGAAGGCATCTGAGTCCTCTCCGGACATGCTGGATGTGCTCCTGATGAGAACGGGAATAGATAAGGATGTCATCTAAATACACAAACACAAATGGTTCAACATGGCCCTGAGCACATCATTAACCAAGGCCTGGAAGACAGCGAGTTGGCCAGACCAAAAGGCATCAGCAGGTATTCATAGTGGCCATTAGAGGTGTTGAAAGCCACTTTCCACTCTCCCCTTCACTTATGCAAATCAGATTGTAAGCATTGCACAGATCAATTTTGGAAAATATGGTTGTTCGCTGGAGATGTTCAAACCCAAAAGCCAGCAAGGGAAGAGGGTAGCGGTTCTTCACAGTGATGTTGTTCAGGGGCCGATAATCGATGCAGGGACGGAGCTTGCCATCTTTCTTGCTCACATAAAAGAAGCCCGCTCCTGCCAGGGAGGTTGACGGACGGATAAACCCCATGCTCAATGCCTCCTTGCCCTATTCCTCCATGGCCACCGTTTCAGGACGAGGGAGGGGAAAGAGCCGGCCCCGGGGAGGACTAGTGCCAGGTAGGAGGTCTATGGCACAGTCGTATGGCCGGTGTGGGGGCAGGGTGGTGGCCTTTCTTTTACTGAAAACCTCAAGGAGATCCGGATATTCAGCCGGAATCCCAGACAGGTCCACATCCTGAGCTGACACAGGGGGGATTCATGGAATGAGCTTGATCTGGACCCAGACAGGGAGACAGGCATGCTTGGAGTCCCTTCAGAGACCAATCGATCAGTGGGTTATGTTGAGGTAACCAGGGGAGACCAGTACCAGTGGCAGTTCAGGTGAATTAACCAGACAGAAAGATATTTTTTCATGATGGTTGCCTTCGAGCACAAGTTGGAGGGGTTGGATGGAAAAGTGGATCTGGCCGGTTCCCAGAGGTTGACTGTCCAGTGCCTTGACGTTGATCTTTTCTCTTAATTCCTGAGTTGGAACTCCCCGTCTTTGAGCGAGAGAGATGTTCATACGATTCCCAGCTGCACCAGAGTCAATAAACGCCTGAAGTTCATGGGTCTGAGACCTCCACGACAAGGAAGCTGCGAGCAATACAGAATTAGGAGAAGCTGACTGAAGAGAGAACTGACCCGTCAGGATTTCCCTCACCGCTGACGGGTGTTCTCTTTTACTGGACGCTTGGAACATGCCGCCTGGCCGTGTCCTGGATCACCACAGTAAAGGCAGGAACCTGTTCTCCAGTGCCGCTCTTGTTCCTCCTGAGACAGGATCATGCGCCCCACTTGCACAGGCTCCTCTGCGGGCTGGGTGCTGGGTGGTGAGGGAGGTGGAGAGAGCGAGGAAAGATGGTGATCTGGCGGCGCATAGGAAGTTTGAAACATTCTTTCCCTGTTGCCACTCAGTTACCCGATCGTCAACTCGAATAGCCAGATTAATCAGGTCATCCAGACTATCCTGCTCATCCCGGACAGCGATCTCATGCTGAACCCCTGCGTTCAGTCCACGCTGGAAGGCAATGATGAGAGATCTCTCATTCCATCCTGTCTCTACTGCAAGGGTATAGAATTTCACCGCATATGCCTTCACCGTTCCTTTGCCTTAGCGCAGGTCCAAGAGTCAGTGGGGAGCTTCCTGACCCCATACTGGAAGATCAGAAACCCTCCTTAACTTTGCTATGAAATGTTGGAACAACTGGGCTTTGGGGTATCCTTGCTCCCGTAAAGCGTTGAACAGGTTGAGTGGAGGTCCATCAAGAAGATTGACCATGTATGCCAATCTTCGCATGCCATCACGAAAATGACCAGGCTGGGCTGGGAATGTCAGTTTTCATTGGGTAACAAAATTCCTGCAAGTCAAGTCAAGTCACTTCTATTGTCATTTTGACCATAACTGCTGGTACAGTACATAGTAAAAATAAGACAGTGTTTTTCAGGACCATGGTGTTACATGACACAGTACAAAAACTAGACTGAACTACATAAAAAACAACATGGAGAAAGCTACACTAGACTACAGACCTACACAGGACAGCATAAAGTGCACAGAAACAGTGCAGGATAGGGCAAGGTGTCAGTCCAGGCTCTGGGTATTGAGGAATCTGATAGCTTGGGGGAAGAAACTGTTACATAGACTGGTTGTGAGAGCCCAAATGTTTCGAAGCCTTTTCCCAGACAGCAGGAGGGAGAAGAGATTGTACGAGGGGTGCATGGGGTCCTTCATAATGCTGTTTCCTTTGCGGATGCAGCGTGTAGTGTAAATGTCCATGATGGCAGGAAGAGAGACCCCGATGATCTTCTCAGCTGACCTCACTATCCGCTGCAGGGTCTTGCGATCCGAGATGGTGCAATTTCCGAACCAGGCAGTGATGCAGCTGCTCAGGATGCTCTCAATACAACCCCTGTAGAATGTGATGAGGATGGGGCGTGGGAGATGGACTTCCCTCAGCCTTCACAGAAAGCAGAGATGCTGCTGGACTTTCTTTGCTATGGAGCTGGTGTTGAGGGACCAGGTGAGATTCTCTGCCAGGTGAGCACCAAGAAATTTGCTGCTCTTAACGATCTCTACCGAGGAGCAGTCAATGTTCAGCGGGGAGTGGTCGCTCTGTGCCCTCCTGAAGTCAACAACTATCTCTTTTGTTTTGTTCACATTAAGAGTCAGGTTGTTGGCTCTGCACCAGTCCGTTAGCCGCTGCACCTCCTCTCTGTAAGCTGACTCGTCGTTCCTGTTGATGAGACCCACCACGGTCGTGTCATCAGCGAACTTGATGATGTGGTTCGAGCTGTGTGTTGCAGCACTGTTGTGGGTCAGCAGAGTGAACAGCAGTGGACTGAGCACACAGCTCTGGGGAGCCCCCGTGCTCAGTGTGATGGTGTTGGAGATGCTGCTCCCGATCCGGACTGACTGAGGTCTCCCTGTCAGGAAGTCTAGGATCCAGTTGCAGAGGGAGGTGTTCAGGCCCAGTAGGCTCAGCATCCACCTGGATCACCAGAATATCTGCCTGGTGGTGGAATACTCGGTTCCTGAATGGTCGTGTGAGTCGGCTCTGGTCCGGATGCGGGAGCAGGAAAATTAGTAGCAGAGATTGTCGGGGCAGCAGAAAAGGAGGACCTGTGACATGCTGGGAGTGGGACTGAGGCGGCCTGAAGCTGCTGAATCGTGTTGGCGAGAACGTTAATGGCTGTCAGCTGATGCTGGCTGTTCACAGTAAGTTCGTGGATGGCAGCCGTGAGTGCCGAAATCGCAGACACCTGAGTCCGATTGTCTGTGGTGAGCTGTTGAACAGTTGCGGCTAGGGACGATACCTGTTCCTCCAAGTGAGACTGGGTTTGTCAGCATGAGGTTATATGCCTCATTACCTCCATAACTTCACTGAGAACAGCTTCCATTGCCTGTAGCTTGTCTCCTACCTGACCAATGAATCTCATGGCCAAGGTCAGCTGCTCTCTCTCTGCTGGGCCCATCTTTGTTGTTTGAGACTTGCTGTTACTGGGTTCAGATATGGCCCAAGTGCGGAGTGAGAGACACTGAAGCAGGTAAATATTTCACAGACTTTAATATGAACAGGGTTAAGGGGAAGGTAAACAGTAAACACAAGGCTAAACAGGGCCGTTAACTAAAACTCTCAAAAGTAAAACGAAGCCTACACTGTGGCTGAAAAGAATGTCTAAACATTGAACGAATACCATTAGTCTTCAGAGTCAGTTGACTTGAAAGTCCAATATCTCAGGGAAGGCTGAATGCAAAACAGCAGCGAAGTGTTGCTATGCTCTGTCCAAGTCTCGACAAGCATGGAGTTAAATAACATCACGATTAAATAATAATTAGCTGACACATGCAAATTCACAAGCAGAATTGCTGTATCTAATGTGCTGCCGAATCCATGGTTGTGACAGTATGTTCTCTATGTTTAATAACTTTCCTTCCAGCACATCAGAAGTAGCAATGTGCAACGGTGTAGAATTTCATTTGTAGCTCCTCAGTGAATGGTAGATCACAGTGAGGTCTAGCAAACACAAATCTAAACCCCACTGAGCGTCAATGACCTTCTGAAAGTAACACTCAGCAGTCAATCATTGCGTGCTGTTGCTGGATATAGCAATTTAAGACCAAATAGAGAATGGTTTGGGATTTGAGTACTAAGATTATGGGGCAGCACGGTATTGTAGTGGTTAGTGTAACACCATTACAGCACTGCTCTAGTTGTAGTGGTGGTTAATAGTGTTATTCCTGTGCCACTCAGTTAGCCACTCCCATGTGGGAGGAGTTCACATACTGTACAAGCAGGGGATCAATGAAGTTCAGTTGAGTATCCTGCGTGCTGATGTCCTGGTGTGCTCTGCATTATCCCTCCATCATGAACACAACATGGTGTCAGAAGTGGTTGATCATTGACGAATTGGTGCTACAGACCATGTGAGATGCCCAATACGCAAGAATTTGCATCTTGTCCAGAGACTTATCAACCTAAACTGCCTGTGCTACTTTGTCACCAGAGGCAAGAGCTGAGAATGGGCCAGGGTTGCTAGGCAACACCTTCAAGCAACACCCAGAAGTGGATACACAAAGTACACTGCAGATGCTGGGGTCAAACCAATATGCACAACACGCTGTAGGAACTCAGCAGGTCGGGCAACATCCATGGAAACAAGCAGTCAATGTTTCAGGCTGAGACCCTTCGTCAGGACTGAAGGGTCTCGGCCTGAAACGTCGGCTGCTCGTTTCCACGGATGCTGCCCAACCTGCCGAGTTCCTCCAGAGTGTTGTGTGTATTCCCAAAAGTGGATACAATGTAACAATCTATGGGCCACTAGCCTGGGGGAGTGCACAGAGACACAGATACAGCAGAGAAGTCAGATACATCAGTCATGCTCTCAGGGAGGGAAAAGAAGACTTTCGTGGTCAAAATAAAATCATAACTAAACAAACAAACTGGAAAATGAAGCAAATACTTGCAGTGCCTATATCTATTTACCTAATAAAGCCCACCAAGACATTTGGACTACAATTTATTTCTCTAAATCGGGGAACTTTGAGAAATGGCTTAGATGCTTTAGAGATTTAGGGTTCTGGCAATCTCACTCAGGCTGCAGGAGAGTGTTAAGTACTCACACTGATATACTGCATAGGTGACAAAGCAGATGACATCATCAGGGGGTTAGGACTGACAGAAGCTCAGAAAAAGGAGTACAAAACAGTGCAAGACAAATACAAAGAATATTTCACAGGAAAGGGAAATGTAATATACGAGAGGGCAAAGTTCAACTCCAGAAACCAGGAGCCAGACGAAAGTGTAAACAACTTTATCACAGAATTGTATATCCTATGCATATGGAAATCTGAGAGATGGGCTCATTAGAGAGAGCTCATTAGTTGGGCTACCAGAGACCAAATTGTCAGAGAAACTTCAGCTGCAGGCAAATCTCACACTGGAGAAAGATATAAACAATTGTCAGGCAGAATGAGAATGTATGTCAGCAACAGGCATGAAAATGATACTGAAGTAAAGCTGAAGCTGTCCAAAAAAAAAACATACAAACAAGGTGCAGTCAGAAAACTACAGAAAGAGGTGACAGGAGAACTCAGCTGAAACAAAACAAACAAACAAAACAAAGAGCGGGTAAGACATGCAACTGCAGGAGATGCGGCCAGTCTCCATTTCACGTCAAAGAGATCTGTCCAGCAAAAGAAATGAAATGCCACCAATGCAATACAGCTGGCCAGTGTCACTCAAAAACAGTTCTTCAGGAGGTCAAAGAAAACCATGATTCAGACAAAGAGGGAGATTTCCTTGGGTCTCCAGATTCAAATAGACAAGGCTGGTGTACTATGATTCAGTTGCACAATGAAGCAGTAAGGCTCAAAATGCACACTGAGCAGATGTCATAGCCATCCCTGAATGCCTGTTCACAGAACTGGCAAAGAAAACAGGCATTATGCTAAACCCAACAAAGAAAATGCTCATGGGGCCAGAGGAACATAAGCTCAGTGTGAATGGATTGTTTACCACTTCCATCTGTAAAAATGAGAAAAAGTTATGAGGATGTCTATGTTCAGAATCTCTTCTCACCATTACTAGGATGACATACTATTGAGAAGCTGAACCTTTTTGCAAGGTTGGATTTACTAAACAATGTTCAGTGGCAGGAGAAGTACCCAGAATTGTTCATAGGCCTGGGGGTACTGAAAGAAGAATATCTTGTCCAACTGAGGCCAGGAGTGACACCCTCTTCATTGACCACAGCGAGACCTATACCAGTCCCATTGAAGAACAAAGTCAAAGCTGAAGGTGAGAGAATGATGGCGCTTGACATCATAACTAGTGTGAATGGACAGAGTGACTGCTGTACGAGCATTGCTCCTGTTCCCAAGGCAGATGGTACAGTGAGAATCTGTGTTACTCTAACAAAATTGAATAATGCAGTGAGTTGGGAGAAGTTTATTCTACCTCTATTGAGCACACATAGGGTATGCTGGGTGGAGCAAAGTTCTTTAACAAACTAGATATAAACTCAGGGTTCTGGCAGATCCATTTAGCTCCTGAGTCACGGAAGCTCACAAGCTTTATCACACCATATGGACGCTATGCCTTCAAGAGACTCCCTTTTGGCATCTCATCAGCCCCTGAGCTCTTTCAGATGAGGATGAACCAAATTCTGGAGAGACTGGAAGGAATAGTCTGCCACATGGATGATATACTCATCTACAGTAGCTCAAGTTAGGAACATGACACAAGAGTGGAAGCTGGTTTGGAAAAACTGAAACAGGCTGGAATCATCCTGAACACAAATTTTCAAAGTTAGACGTGAAGTTTTGAAGCTACCAATTGTTCTCAGAGGGAGGGCAACAAGATTCAGACAATCTGGCTGGAGTTCGGAACATGGAACAACCTACGAATGTATCAGAGATCCACAGTTTCCTTGGCATGATAAACCAGCTGGGAAAGTTCATTCCAGGTTTGGCAGAGTAAACAAAGCCACTATGTGACCTCCTCTCTCAGAGAAACATTTGGACCTGGGACATACCTCAGGAGAAATCACTCTCATCACTTAAAGTAGAGCTATATGTATATGGAGGAATTTAAGGTGGGGGGGGGGTTATATGGGAGGTAGTGTTTAAGGGTCGGCACAACATTGTGGGCCGAAGGGCTTGTACTGTGCTGTATTGGTCTATGTTTTATCTCTCCACCAACAGTGGCATTCTTTGATCTGAACAAAGCAACAAAGTTCTCAGCAGATGCTTTTCCTTTGGCCTAGGGGGAGTGCTCGTGCAATACTGTAGTGGTGTGTATGGAAACCAGTGGCATCTGCATCAAGAGCACTGACTCCTGTACAACATTACGCCCAAATTGAAAAGGAGAAGCTGGCTCTCACGTGGGCTTATGAATATTTCAGCTGCTGCTTGTTAGGCACTAAATTCCTACTTGAACCAGACCACATGCCACTTGTCAGCCTCCTCGGCCCAAAGCACTTGGATAACTTACCTCCATGTCTGCAAAGATTCAGAATTAGGCCTATGCGACACTTTTTGTTGCAAGGACATGGCTGGGGACGAACCCCAGTGGAGGACACAGGCACGGAGACAGGGTCGTAAGGCGTTAGCACAGTCATGAACGTTGAATAGGTATCCAGGAGAGTCTTTACACAGAGACAAGGTTTACGTAGATTATCCAGGAACTGGTGCGGAGCTTAGAACTGACAGTCCTAAGGAATCAGGAAAGGAGGTTACATGCACAATAGAATTGACCAATGAACTGGCAAAGCCTGGCTGTGATGCCAGAGTTCTTATCCTATGTTCGCTAATGGGAACCAGGTGTGCTGTAATTAATGGAAATAGCAATAATTGGGGATCAGCCAACAGGAATTAAGGCACAATCAATGAGATAATAGCAAGATGGGACCATGACAATGCCCCTCCCCCTCAATGGGAGCCTCCAGGCTTGTTCGGATGGTCCTGATGAAAGTCCTGGATGAGGGAAAGGTCCAGGATGAAGGAGTGGGGATCCCAGGAATGCTCCCATGGGCCGTACCCTTCCCAGTCGACCAGGTATTGGAGGCCTGCCCCGACAGCGCACATCCAGTAGCCACTGGACGGTGTACACCGGGTGGTCGTCGATGATTTGGGCGGGTGGAGGGGTTTCAGTCGGAGGACACAAGGGGCTGACGGAAAATGGTTTTATTTGGGCGATAGAAGTTTGCAAACCCCAGGAACCATTGAAGTTGCTTGCACGCTGTGGGCCTGGGCCATTCTTCCACCGCCCGAATCTTCTCGGAATCTGCCCTCACTTGCCCGCTCTCAATAACGTAGCCCAGGAAGCTGACCGAAGGGACACTTCTCCGCCTTCACAAATAACTTGTTCTCCCATAGTCTCTGTAGCACTTGATGGACATGCTGAATGTGTTTCTGGAGGCTGCTGGAGAATATCAAGATGTCATCTAGGTAGACAAATACAAAGCAGTTAATAAAGACCCTTAGCACATCATTGATTAGTGCTCGAAAAATGGCGGGGGCATCGGTGAGGCCAACTGGCATGACCAAGTATTCGAAGTGGCCTAATGGTGTATTAAATGCCGTCTTCCATTTGTCTCCCTCCCTTATCCTGACTAGATGGTAGGCACTATGAAGGTCCAACTTCGAGAAGATGAAGGCTCCGTGAAGTGGTTCAAACACTGAGTTAATGAGGGGCAGTGAGTACTTGTTTTTAACGGTTATGTTGTTTAGGCCTCGGGAATCAATACAGGGACAAAGCGACCCATCCTTCTTTTCTGCAAAGAAGAAACCGGCACCCACCGGGATGGATGAGGGTTGAATAATGCCCGCTGTGAGGGACTCACTAATGTATTTCTCCATGGCCTCTCTCTCAGGTCGGGACAAGTTATACAGGCGACTGGTGGGTAACGAGGCCCCGGGGTGAAGGTCGATAGCACAATCATATGGGTGGTGCGGAGGCAGGGAAAGGGCCCATTGTTTGCTGAATACCTGTCCCAGGTCGTGGTTTTCTGCTAGAAATCTGGACAAGTTGAAGGTTTCCAAGACAGGCGAGGTTGCGGTAGCCTCCACAGCGGATGGAGCCGACCGCAGACAGGTGGCATGGCAAAACGGGCTCCAGCTGACTATCCTCCCAGTGGACCAGTCGATGTGGGGATTGTGGTGGTTCAACCAGGGGTATCCTAGAACTACAGGGGCTTGAGGAGAATGGATGAGATTAAATCGTACCTCCTCTTGATGGTTTCCGGACAGGATCAAGGTCAGGGGTGGCGTACAGTGGGTAACCCGAGTCAGCAGTTTTCCGTCCAGCGCCCGGGCCTCCAGAGGGGTACTTAATGGTACCCGAGGTATTCTGGCCCGGGAGGCTATGTCCTCATCCAGTATATTTCCCTCGGCACCAGAATCCACCAAGGCAGATAGGGACAGGGACTGTTGTTGATAGTTCATGGTAGTCGGGATCTGCATCCGGGTTTGGGGAACTGAAGAGAGTGTCATCTGACTCACCAGAACCTTTGGACCAGGAGCTACCCTAGGAGCGGACAGGGAAGAGAGGCTGGCCGAAGATGGTGAGATGGGCCGTGGGATGACCTGGGGAGCGGGGCGACCAGTCTTCTCTGTCAGATGCTCTTGAAATCGATTATCTAGCCTGGTGACTAGAGAGACCAAAGAGACCAGGCTTTTCATGTCATCCCTTCCCACTAATTCCTCTTTTATCTCGTCAGAGGCCCTGTCAAAATACTTCCTGTAGTGCCTTGTCATTCCACCCAGAGTTGGCTGCTAATGTTCGGAGCTCTATGGAGTATTTTGTATTTTGTAGTATGGAGTAGTGTATTTTGCTACACTTCGTGAGCCCTGGCAGAGATTCAGTAGGTGCCTAGCGGCGTCCTTACCGCGAAGGGGCCGTTCAAAATCCTTCCTTGCATCAGAGACGAAGGAGGAGAAGAAGGAACAGATCTCTGACTGGTTGTCCCAGATCACAGTGGCCCATGCTAAGGCATCCCCTCATAATAGCCCCATGATGTACGTAATTTTTGATCTGTCCGAGGTGTACCTACGTGGCTGTGGCTCAAAAACCAGAGAGCATTGTAGTAAGAAAGCCCGGCACTTCCCTAGGTCCCCAGCGTAGGATTCTGGTTTGGGTACGTACGGCTCTTGAGGTGGTGTGTTGCCGACCCAAGGGGCATTCCCATCTGAGACTGTGTGTTTTGGTCAGACTAGGTTCTTGTAAGGGTCGGAGTAAGGGGAGTGGATACCCAGTCAACCTGCTCACTGACCTTCTTTACACCCACAGACAGGGCACGAAGATTTTCCATGACTTCTCTGAGCAGTTGATCATGTAAGCCCAGTAGGGAGCCCCGTCTGACGAGGGCCTGTTGCACGGGGTCCGTGTCCGCTGGGTTCATTCTTGGCCAGTTCGTTCTGTTGCAAGGATATGGCTGGGGACGAACCCAAGCGCAGGACGAAGGCACAGAGACAGGGTCGAAAGGCACTAGCACAGTCGCAAACATAGAACAGGTATCCAGGAGCGTCTTTACACAGAGACAAGGTTTACGTAGAGTATCCAGGAAATGGTGTGGAGCTTAGAACTCACAGTCCTAAGGAATCAGGAAACGAGGTTACACACACTAGAGCTGACTAACGAACTGGCAAAGCCTGGCTGTGACGCCAGAGTTCTTATCCTATGTTCGCTAATGGGAACCAGGTGTGCTGTAATTGATGGAAGTAGCAATAATTGGGAATCAGCCGACAGGAATTAAGGCACAATCAATGAGATAATAGCAAGATGAAGAATTGCCAGGTGGGACCAAGACACTATTATGATATTGAACATGTCCCTGGCAAATCTTTCACAGCACCAGACTCTTTGTCGAGGATGCCATGTAAAAGTGAATGGACTGAAGCTGACTCCACCCTCATGGAAGATACCAAGATTTACTTCGCTCAGCTACATGAAAGTTTTCCTGCATCACAGAGTAAACTGGACAAAAATCACACTGATTTGAAAAAGGGCCAAATCTGTAGCAAGGTCATCCAATATTCAGATGCCCAGCTGTTCCAAATGGAGCTCACAAACCCAGACCTTACTAGCTCGAAAGAGACACACTCAGCATTCTTGATGGTTTGCCGCTAAAGGGCTGTAGACTCATCCTTCCTGCTTCTGTGCACACCAAGATCATCAGTCAAATCCAGCAAGAATATCAAGGGATTGAAAAATGTTGCTTAAGAGCAATGCAATCCCTGTGGTGGCCTGGTCTGAGCACACAGCTGGGAGATTATGTAAAGCAACGTGAAGCAGCAGAAAACTATACAAAAATCATGCTGAGTCTCTCTGACCCACAGAATTCTGAGACTTCCCAAGGCAAATTGCAAGCACAGACATTTTAGAGCTGAAAAGAGACAAATATCTTGTGGATTACTGAGGTGTCCAAGCTGTCCTCTATATCCTCAGCAGCAGTTATGCGGCACCTGAAAGCTGTATTCACTTGTCATGGAACACTAGAGACACTTGAGTCGGACAACGGTCTACAATTCAGCTGTTCAGCATTCAAAGCCTTTGCTACAGACTGTAAGTTCAAACATCAGACAGGCAGTCTGTAATAACCACAGGCAAGTGGAGAAGTGGAAAAAGCAGTTCATACTGTTAAGAGTCTCCTACTGAAGGCAAAAGGCTACAACAAAGCACTGCTGGCTTATTGCTCCACACCTCTTGCGAATGGCAACAGTCCATCTGTGCTGTCAATGGGTTGGAGACTGAGTCCGTTCTTCCCTCCCTTCTCCAACCTCACCTACCGGACTTAGACAAAGTGAGAAATCGCAGTGTGAGAAAATGAAGAGCATGCATGATCTTAGACACAGAGCAAAATCTTTGTCATCACTCAGGACTGGTGAAGCAGTTTGAGCTTTAGACCAATTCACTAAAGGAACAATCGTCCAGCAGCATGCACCACGATCGTTTGTGATTAGAACATCACAAGGTGGAAATCAGGTGGAACAGGTGTGTTCACGTGCGCCTTCAAAGTCCACAAATAGAGAAAGAGATAGAGTGGCGTGATCCTTTTGACGAGGACAACTTACTTGAGGTGGAGGCACATGTTCAAGAATGTCCATCTGCTCCAACACCTCCAGGAACCTATATCAGATCGGTTCATTTATTTGCCCCACCACAGAGATGTACTCCATAGCTTAATGACATAGGGCAAGTGACTAAAGAGGCAGAGTAATCCTTTCACTTTGCTGGAGTGTACAGATAGTCTACTCTGAACTCATTAGATTTTGTTTTTTTTTAAAGAAGTTCTACTGTTGAAAATATTTCACAAATTGAGACTGTTCCTAAAAAAAGGAATTGGTGAAAAAAGGAGTAAAACAAAAAGAGAGAGAGAGAGACAGAGAGAGACCTGTTAAAAGAGAAAGACAGTTATAATGTTGGCAATTCTTTTTTATGTCTATGTAAAGAGCATAAGTTACATGCTGGGTAAAGTGAACTGAATCACTCAATTTCAGTCACTATAATTTCAATGCAGTTCTATAGACAAGAAGTACATACCTAGTTTTTCTCTTTTTTCAAGAGGGGCAGATGTAGTGGCAGTTAATAGTGTTACTCCTCTGTCACACAGTTAGCCACTCCCATATGGGTGGAGTTCACATACAGGGGATCAATAAGGTTCAGTTAGGTATTCTGGTGTGCTCTGTGCTCTATGCTCCTCTGTCTGTAGGAATCCTTACATTCTCCCCATGCCACATGGGTTTCTTCCTGTTGCTCCAGTTTCCTCCCACTTTCCAAAGACTGACTGGTCAGTAGGGCAATTGGTCAGCACAGGCTTGTTGAGAAGGCACTGCAACTGTGCTGTCATTAAATAATAAATAAATGAACAATTCAAAATGCACAACTTTAAACAGGTCAAAATCAAAGAAGTAAAGGAAGACGAAGATGGGAAGATGGTTTACCTGGAAAATGTTTAAAACACTTTGTGGACAAAACCAGGCTGGCAATATGAATGACAAAGCACGTGCTATGAAAATGACATATTTTTTACCATATGTAATCAGAGATCAGCATTTTCTCAACATGAATCAGAAGACACAGATGTTTGGCCATTTTTATTAATATTTTTACCAAATAATGTAAATTAGAAATATAGAAAATCTATAGCACAATGCAGGCCATTTGGCCCACAAAATTGTGCTGAATATGTCTTTACCTTAGAACTACCTAGGCTTACCCATAGCCCTCTATTTTTCTAAGCTCCATGTATCCATCCGGGAGTCTCTTAAAAGACCCTGTCGTTTCTGCTTCCACCACCGCCACCGGCAGCCCATTCCACGCACTCACCCCTCTCTGCGTAAAAAAACTTACCCCTGACATCATCTCTGTACCTACTTCAAAGCACCTTAAAACTATGCCTTCTCATGCTAGCCATTTCAGCCCTGGGAAAAAGACTCTGATTATCCACACAATCAATGCCTCTCATCATCTCATACACCTCTATCAGGTCACCTCTCATCCTCCGTTGCTCCTAGGAGAAAAGGCTAAGTTCACTCAACCTATTCTCATAAAGCATGCTCTCCAATCCAGGCAACATCCTTGTAAATCTCCTCTGCACCATTTCTACGGTTTCCATGTCCTTCCTGTAGTGAGGCGACCAAAATTGAGCACAGTACTCCAAGTGGGGTCTGACCAGGGTCCTATATAGCTGTAACATTACCTCTCAGCTCTTAAACTCAATCCCATGATTGATGAAGGCCAATGCACCATATGCTTTCTTAACCACAGAGTCAACCTACGTAGCAGCTTTGAGTACCTTATGGACTTGGACCCCAAGATCCTTCTGATCCTCCACACTGTCAAGAGTCTTGCCATTAATACTATATTCTGCCATCATATTTGACCTACCAAAATGAACCACCTCACACTTATCTGGGTTGAACTGCATCTACCACTTCTCAGCCCAGTTTTGCATCCTATCAATGTCCCGCTGTAACCTCTGACAGCCCTCTACACTATCCACAACACCTGCAACTTTTGTGTCATGAGAAAATTTACTAACCCATCCCCCTACTTCCTCATCCAGATCATTTATAAAGATCACAAAGAGTAGGGATCCCAGAACAGATCCCTGAGGCATACCACTGGTCACTGGCCTCCATGCAGAATACGACCCGTTGACAACCACTCTTTGCCCCCTGTGGGCAGACCAGTTCTGGATCCACAAAGCAATGTCCCCTTGGATCCCATACCTTCTTACTTTCTCAATAAGCCTTGCATGGGTTACCCTATCAAATGCCTTGCTGAAATCCAAATATGCTACATCTACAGCTCTACCTTCATCAATGTGTTTCATCACATCCTCAAAAAATTCAATCAGGCTCGTAAGGAACGACCTGCCTTTCACAAAGCCATCCTAATCATATTATGCCTCTCCAAATGTTCATAAATCCTGCCTCTCTGGATCTTTTCCATCAACTTACCAACCACTGAAGTAAGACTCTCTGGTCTATAATTTCCTGGGCTATCCCTACTCCCTTTCTTGAATAAGGGAACAACATCTGCAACCCTCCAATCCTCTGGAACCTCTCCCATCCTCATTGATGCAAAGATCATCGCCAGAGGCTCAGCAATCTCTTCCCTCACTTCCCAGAGTAGCTTGGGGGTACATCCCGTCCATTCCCGGCAATTTATCCAACTTGATGCTTTCCGAAAGCTCCAGCACATCCTCTTCCTTAATATCTATATGCTCAAGCTTTTCAGTCTGCTGCAAGTCATCCCTACAATTGCCAAAATCCTTTTCCATAGTGAATATTGAAGCAAAGTATTCATTAAGTACCTCTGATATCTCCTCTGGTTCAATACACACTTTTCCACTATCACACTTGATTGGTCCTATTCTCTCACGTCTTATCTTCTTGCTCTTCACATACTTGCAGAATGCCTTGGGGTTTTCCCTAATCCTGTCCACCAAGACCTTCTCATAGCCCCTTCTGTCTCTCCGAATTTAATTCTTAAGCTCCTTCCTGCAAGCCTTATAATCTTCTAGATCTCTATCATTACCTAATAAAGAGCTCCTTTGTTAAATGCAAAGAATTATGACTGATGATTTTATATATTTGTTACTCTAAATTTCTTCAACTTAAACCCTTAGCCTTATCTGCTGAGAAGACTTCAGATCTTGCTGAGTTCCTCCACCACTTGTGTGTGTTTCTGGAGAATTTGACGCAAGCAGCGTGAAATATTAATTTAATATATTCATAGCTTTATAAATGTTGACCATTAAAACAATCCAGACCTTATCCAAAGGATTAATATGGTTTGTTGCACGGCTTCCCGGGATCATTTTGGAAATGTGAGGTTTTATGTTTGGTGTTGCCAAATACATAACTGCTCCAAGATCATCATCTGCATTCTGAATGCATTGTGATGATTTACTGAGATTCTGCAGAGACAAGGCACAAAGCAATGCACCAAAGAGGTGAGTTAATTCTGCTGTAGTTTGAGACAATTTTCAGAATCAAGACAACTGGAGAAATTGAACGGGCATCTTAAAAAATAAGTTTCTTCTGCAGACTTACTCTGGCAATTGAAAAACTCAATAAACACTCAATTTCACTAATTCTGGGTGGATGAAAATGCTCACAAATTACTATTTCAATGAAAATCTGAGAATTCGTGCTCAAACATGTAAGCTTCCCTGCAGTTTTGCATTACAATAATATTCAGAAGACACCTGCTGGCAAGTATGAAAGTGAAACAGATGTCTTCGTTGCTATTCTAAGACTATAAGTCATAGGAGCAGAGTTAGGCCATTCAGCCTTTCAAGTCTGCTCCAGCATTCCAACATGACTGATTTATTGTACCCCTTCTCTCCTTAACCCTTACTAATTAAGAAACCTGTAAACCTCCACTTTAAATATACCAAATGACTTGGCCTCCACAGCCGTAAGAGGCAATGATTTCCACAGATTCACCGCCTTCTAGCTAAAAAAAAATCCTCCTTTATCTCTGTTTAAAATTGATGTCCTTCAGTTCAAATTAACATCCCCCCCCCCATCTTCTAAACTCCAGTGAGCACCCATATTCAGAACTGTTTCTACTCAGTCTGGAAAAGACTTGTACATCAGTTAGATCAGGCACAATTCATTCCTTTCTTTGAGGTTGAACTTTTGATGTATTTCATTGTAAGTTTAGCATTAAAGGTAGCTCACAAATATACTTAACGTCGGCTTGGCCATTAGAGTAATATTGGTTTACAAAATTTTCCAATGCTTTATCCATGCTGGACCATTCAAATATTAGTGGACTTACATCCACCAGGAAAGGTGGGATCTCCCTGTAGCCACCCATTTCAATTCCACTTCCCATTTCCATTCTGACCTCCCACTCCATGGCCTCCTCTACTGCTGTGCTGTGGCCACAATCAGGTTGGAGTTGCAACACCTTATATTCCATCTGGGTAGCCTCCAACCTGACGGCATGAACATCGATTTCTCGAGTTTCTAGTAATTGCACCCCCTTCACCATTCCCCATTCCTGTTTCCCTCTTATCTCCTTACCTGCCTATCTCCTCCTTCTGGTGCTCCTCCCTCTTCCCTTTCTTCTATGTTCTTCTATCCTCTTCCTATCAGATTCCTCATCCTCCAGCCCTTTATTTCTTTCACCAATTGACTTTCAGGCACTTTACTTCACCCTCTCCCCCTCTCCCAGTTTCACCTGTCACCTACTATCTTGTGCTTCCACCTCCCCTCCCCCATCTTTTCCTTTGCACTCACGAAGAAGGGTCTCGTCCCAAAACGTTGACTGTTTACTCTTTTCCTGCAGGCCTGCTGAGCTCCTCCAGCATTTTGTGTGTGTGTTTCTTTGAACTTACAGCTTCTGTAGTTTTCTCATGTTTGTGGTACCGCATTAGCTGCTTCTTTAGGGCTCTCATCACAATGAGGAAGCACCCTACTATATTTGCCTGCTATTCACAGTATGTCATTTGTTGGAGATTTGTAAAGCCAACACCTTTTACCCATTTCCAAACCTAATTCAGTTTTATGCAACACACATGTAACCCCCCCCCCCCCCCCCCCCCAGGTTTGGCCAGCACGTGTTCGTCTAGGGGAAAACAACTTCTCCACCACCAAACTGAGAAGTCTCGTATGTGTGGATGCTGCGTGATGTGTAGCCCGGTTACAAATCCGCACTGCAAAATATCAAACAGTACACAATATGTGATTAAACGATTGAACTTTATCAATCTTAATCCGGATGGAGGGTTAGTAAAGAAAATAAAAAATAAAAGGGCCCATTTTAAGGAAAAAGTCTATTGTGCATCGTTGGAACTCACGTTTGTTCATTTGTTCCATTGATCTCCAAGCGTAGCTGGCCCTCGGACCCTTGCTCCTCAGTCCACTCTGTCCGGTGGTCTTCCAACTCTCTTCATTCACGTCCTCTCTCTTCATCGCTCCCCGATGAAAGACCGTGAAAAACCCGACTTGCAGACACACAAGAAAGAACAACATTTTCTCACTGGCTAACCCCTGCGTTCCAAAGCTCCGTTATCTCTAGCCATAACCCAAACATTACTGCTACAGAGAAACCATTTCCTTATCAGTGGAACATTACACTGAAGCCATTACATTAGCCTTAACAGTGGAACTTTACAGCGTGTTACTCACAGGTGTGCTGAAAGGGTCAATGGATCAGGCAGCATCTATGGAAGGAAATGGACTATCAACATTCTGGGTTGAGACCAGATCAAGGGTCGCCACCTGAACTGTTAACTGGTCCATTTCCATCCATAGATGCTGCCTAATCATTGAGTTCCTCCAGCATCTTATGTGTTGTTCCAGATTCCAGCATCTGTTGTCTCCTATGTCTCTAATTTTATAATTTTATCTTAGAGTTCATAAATAAATCCTTTCCCACAGTTCTAAAAGAGGTGATAACGGTGGGGGTGGGTGATGGTGAGGGGTGGTGCAAAGACCCAGGGGTACATATGCATCCTCTGTTGAAAGTGGCAGCGCAGGTTGAGCAAGGGATCCTGGGCTTAGGTTCTTAGGAGTTATAATGAAAAACATTTGAACAGGAGCATGGAATTCATAATAAAACCCCTGGTTTACCCAAAACTATGATTTTGTGTCCAGTTCTGGGTGCTCTACATATGGGAAATGTAAGGCTTTTAGAGGAGGTGATGAAAAATCTTAACCACAATTATTTCAGCACTGGAAAACTTCACTGATATTGACAGACTGAAGAAACTGGGGTTATTCTCCTCAGAATACAGCAGCTTGCGAGGAAAACAACTGGACAAATGTAAAATCATGAAGGGTGTAGGGAGAGTAGATAGAGGAAAACTCTTATGAACATGACTGGCTCACTGACCTCCCTCCTTCCATGTTGTGACTACTCTGTGGTTCTTCTATTTGCTGATAAAGTAATATCCTTGTAACCCTCAAGCCCATTTGTCATTTGATGTAGAAATGCATCATCACAGTTGCATCGGAGTGGTCAGTGGTTTAACCTCACGCCTGGAAGAGGAAGATGAAAAATATTGCTACATCTTTCAGCTGACATGAAGTGTCATTTCCCAGTTCAAAGACATGTTGCTGAACAGGCATATAATTCAAAATTATGTCTTAAATGTTATGACTTTCAGCAGAACACAGTTTTCAGATAATACTTTCAAGCAGCCTTTCACAAAATATCAACACCAAAAGTTTGCATTGATTTAGCAATTAATCAAGAATTTTATAGTTTAACTCCCATGAGAGTTTCTAATTCCTTTCTGTACCTGGGCTGATAACTGCCAGTGTTTAATGTCTGCACTGCATTAATATTAAAAATTGAATATTTAAATATTATAGTTGTCTCTTCAAGTTGAATTCCTTTAGCACTACAGCTTCCCAAAACAAATTAAGTTACATTTACCAACAAAGCTGTATTCCCTTTGCAAGGCTTGTACAACTTTTTGAGCTCAAGTTACTTCTTTAGTGTCTCGATTCAAACAGGAAGACTGATCCCATGAGCAAGATACCAGGGGTCTGCTTCAGACGCATGCATCAAATCCCCAGTGAGAGTAAAGATCTCATGAAAGAAACACTGTGCAGCCAATCATTGTATACCACCCAAGCCATCCATGGGATAAGTACTGGAAGAGCAGTTTCAATCTGCTTCTTTGACCCCACTTCCCATGTTCTTCCTGTTCAAGTTCATCCCACCCATTTCCTCCATTTCATTACTCTTCCTCCTTTTCCTGCTTCAACTTCCCATGAACATCTTTCTTTTCTTAACAACCTACTCCCTCATCTGACTCTTCCCCCACTCTGGCTTTTTGTTGCCATTTGGATCAGAAATTTGACCCTGTTTAGACCAGTAATAATAAAGCTTGCTCTTGACAACACACACCAAATACTGGAGGAACTCAACCGATCAGACAAAATTTATGGAAGTGAATAAACTGTTGATGTTTTGGGCCAAGACTGAACTGTCGTCTGTTTATTCATCTCCACAGATGCTGCCTGACCTGCTGAGTTTCTCTATCATTTTGAATGTGTTAGTCTGGATTTCCAACTTCTGCAGAATCTCTTATGCTTGATTATGACATTCCAATTGCCATGCTTCAAGACATTGGGTCAAAGGGATGAATCTTGCTGATCCATCCTTCTGCCAAGAATCATCTGGTCCTGGTATGTATTTAGAGGGCCAGTCTCATCCCAGATTCCTTTGGCATGGCCAATGCACTGTGGAAGCTCTGTCACTTAGAATTCCCCACAGGTTTTGTCAGGTTGCAAAGCCCTACACTTAGTTTTGTTGGCTGTGAAAGGTCCAAATAAAACTTAATAACTTTTACATATGTGTTCCAATTCTGGTCACATTGCTGTAAGAAAGAGTGGAATGAGTGCAGAGGAGATTTACGAGGTTGTTGCCGAGACACGAGGGATTGAGTTATATAGAGGTTGAGCAGGTTGGGACTGTTTTCATTGGAGCATGGGAGAATGAGGGACTGATTTTATACAGGTATATAAAATCATGAGGGGCATAATTATGCTGAATGTATGTTTTACAGGGTTGGGGAATCGAGAACTAAAGGGCATAGTATTAAGGTGAGGAGGGAAAGATAATAGAAACCTGAGGGAAAACATTTTCACCAAGAGGGTGGTCCACATCAGGTATGAGTTGCCAGGGTAAGTGGTTGAAACTTGAGACTTGGACCTTAAGAACTCTTAAAAGATGCTTGGAGAGCTGTATGCATAGGAAAGGCTAAGAGGGATATAGGACAAATGTGGGCAAATGATACTAGTTTAGATGGGAATCTTGGTTGGCATGGGGTGAAGGGTCTGTTTCTGTGTTGTATAACTATGATTCTATAACTCTGGATACATCACTTTAGATACACTTAAAAACTATTCATAAGCATTTTAGTTAAATTCTAAATGTGCATATGTTTTGTACTAATCTTAAAAAGGAAGAAGTTGTTACATGTATAGAACAAAGATAAAAAAACAACTAAACTTAAAAAAGAATTTCTCTGTCCCTTAACTTCACTTTCCTTGCCTTGAATCCCCCTTGAAATCTTCAGTAATGCAGGTCTAACCTGGCACAGGGTCAGGGAATTGATTCCCTGCATAAATGTCCAGAAAACCCTTCAAGATTAGGTCCTACTGCTGCATCCTGTGTGGATTCTAGCAAAGTAAACTGACAGTTTCACATTACAAACATGTCAGTAATCCCAGGACATGCACGCATGGCAGTGCCATGATACAGAGAAACATAATAGTTCCAATGAAACTGATGCACCATCAATAACTCACGCCGAGACTTAGGAAGTGAGATATCGGCTTTTATTGACTGAAGAACAACACTACATCCTGGGGAAAATGAGGGAGAGCAGCAGGCCACAGTCGCCTTTATACAGGGGTCTGTGGGAGGAGCCACAGGGGTAGTCAGCAGGGTCTTGGGAGGAGCCACAGGAGCAGTCAGACAGGTATATCTAGTTCACCACAGAAACACTGCACACAAACTAAAATAGACAATCAATGTGCAGTTGACAGCAAAACGTGCAGATATATAAAACAAAATAATAAATAAATAAACAAACATTGATAACGTGAGTTGTAGGTTTCTTGAAAGTAGGTCCATAGGTTGCAATATAAGTTCAGTGTTGGGTTGAGTGAAATTTGATTCAGGAGCCTGAGAGCTGAGGGGTAATAACAGTTCCTGAACATGGTGGTGTAGGATCTAAGGCTCCTATACCTCCTTCCTGATGGCAGCAGTGAGAAGACAGCATGGCCTGTATGGTGGGGATATCAGGTCCACACTGAACTAGACCATTACAATTAATTCCCATGAAAAGCATCCGGCTTAGATGGGTGTAATGTTGAATCAGGTTCACGGGTCCAGCAAATGAGACAGGAAGTACACTGACTTTGAATAGGTATATTAATAATTTATTTACAAACAGCAAAAATTCAACCAGTCATGTTCCCCAAGTTATAGAAACTACAAAGCTGAATATTTAACAATCATAAGCATATTCAACAACCATACTTAGTTAAAAGCACGTGCAGAGCATACCTTTGCAATGGCCATGTCTACTGTTTGCCTTAAACAAAGAGAGAGAGACAGAACCACCCACATGTGCTCCCTATATACCCAGGATATTTGAAACTGGACATCAGGCAGCTCTCCAATGGGAAAAGCAGCTGCAGTTTCTAAACTGGCCAATCACAATGGAAGCGACTTCCGACAATCAGAGTAAGACACGCACCCCAAAGGAGAATGAGGTACCTGGCCAAGAACTAAAGATCTGTGTTGATCAACTGGCTGGAGTGTTCGCTAAGATCCTTAACCTCTCGCCTCAGCAGTCTGAGGTTCTCACTTGCTTCAAGCAGGCTTCAATTATATTGGTGCCGAAGAAGAATGCCTCAATGACTACCATGCAGTAGCACTTACATCCACAGTGATGAAGTGTTTTGGGAGGTTGTTGATGAACCATATCAACTCCTGAATGAGAATTGGATCTACTTGAATTTGCCGACTGGTGCAATTTCAGATGCCATTTCATTGACCCTTCACTCAACCACCCTGGAACATCTGGATGCAAAAATGCATACATGATGATGATGTCGACTCAGGCCTGAGAGGCCAGCATCGGGCATTTTCATGCCTTACAGGGCGCGGTACGAAAGACCACTCCTCACACAGACATTTCGCAGTACTTTTCTTTATTTTACGAGGTCAACATTCAACCTGGCATGGATGGAAAGCGTACTTGGGAATGGCCCGACTGGATTCGAACCTGGGAACCTCCATTCCGGAGTCCGGCGCTGATGCCACTGTGCCACCAGCCGGGATGCATACATCAGGATGCTCTTTATTGAGAACAGCTCGGCATTCAGTACCATCATCCCCTCAAAACTAATAAATAAACTTCAAGATCTTGGCCTCAATACTTCCTTGTACAAATAGATCCTCGATTTCCTCACTTGCAGGCACCAGTCAGTTTGGATTGGTAACAACATCTACTCCACAATCTCCATCAGCACAGATGCATGACAAAATTGTGTGCTGAGCCCCTTGCTCTACACTTTACACTATGACTGCATGGCTAAGCACAGCTCCAGTGTCATGTTCAGGTTTGCTGATGACACCATTGTCTTAGGTCAAATCAAAAGCTGTGATGAATGAGCATATAGGAGGGAGACTGAAAATCTGGCTGAGTGGCGCCCTAACAAAACCCTCTTACTCAACGTCAACAAGACCGAGGAACTGATTATTGACTTCAGGAACAGGAAACCAGAGGTCCATGGGCCGGTCTCATCACAGGATCAGAGGTGGAGAGGATCAGCAACTTTAAATTTCTCAGTGTTATCATTTCAAAGGACTTGTCCTGGGCCCAGCACATAAGTACAAGTACAAAGAAAGCACTGCAGCGCCTCTACTTCCTTAGAAGTTTGGGACAATTCGACATGACTTCTAAGTCTTTGACAAACTTCTACAGATGTGCAGTGGAGAGTAATTTGAGTGGCTGCATCACAGCCTGGTATGGAAACACCAGTGCCCTTGAACAGTACATCCTACAAAAAGAGGTGGGTATGGCCCAGTCCATCACGGGTAAAGCCCTTCCCATCATTGAGTACATCTACACAAAGTGTTGTCACAGGAAAGCAGCATCCATCACCAGGGACCTGCACCACCCAAGATGTGCTCTCTTCTTGGTGCTGTCATCAGGAAACAGGTGCTGGAGCCTCAGGACTCACACCACCAGGTGCAGGAACAGTTAGTGCTCCTGAACCATCAGGATCTTGAAACGAAGAGGGTAATTTCACTCAACTTCACTTGCCCCATCATTGAAATGTTCCCACAACCTATTCTCTCACTTTCAGAACCCTTCATCTCATGTTCTTGATATTTATTGCTTATTTATTTATTATTATTATATCTCTGTTTCTGTATTTGTACAGTTTGTGGTCTTTTGCACACTGGTTCAATACCCAAGTTGGTACAGTCTGCCATTGATTCTATTATGGATAATTTCAGTATGACCACAAAAAAATGAATCTTAGAGTTGTATATGATGACTTATGTATATATACGTCAACTATAAATTTACTTTAAGCTTAATAATGTGCCACATGCCGTAATGGTAATTAATTGGTTTATTAATGCTACATGTGCAAAGACACAGTGAGAAGCCAGACAGATCATTCTATATATAAGCATATTGAAGCAGTACAGGAGAAGAACAGAATGCAGAATATAATGTAACAGAAAAAACTCCCACTCCCTTCCCCAAACTGATGGAATAATGCTCATGAGGCAGGAATTTGATGTAAATGTGCTCTATCCTGATGTTAAAAGGCAGCACTAAAATGTAAACTGGATGTGTGAGTGACAGATACACTGGCAAAAGCCAGTTCATCACTCTCTTATGGACAGTCTTAACTTTCAGGCTAACGACGGAAAGTTTTGACTTCCAGAACTTCTGAAGAATTTGACCAGACGGGGTCGTTTTTGGCTTTGGATGAAGTGTGAAATGAATGATATTGATTTAGCTACTTGTACAATTGGAACTCCATTAAAATCAAAAGAGACATAAACTGGAAGAGATGTGTAATAATCGGCTGAATCAATACCAACCATTTGATGCCATCATCCTGTCAAAATTACTTCTCCCAGTGTGAAGAAAGAAAAAAAGAATTAACTTCTATCTGCTTTGCACTTTTCACAACCTCATGTCTCAAAATGCTTGATGGAAGAGAAAATATTTTTGAAATGTGGTCGCTGTTATGAAGTAGGGATTTATTTGAACTTATAAGTGATTTAAAATACTAAAGCCAACACTGTAGGAGTTTAACACAGATAATGGGATGGCTGATGCTGCAAGGAGAGTGGGCAAGCTGTAAATATCAGTGTGTACAACAGAAAACGAAAAATAAAAACCAAGCTCCCAAACAATGCAATCAGTGTGAGGAAGTGGGATGGTTGTATTGTCACATGAGGAAACAAAATAGTGAACCTTTGTGTGGTTCTATATTGTGGTTTAGAGAGTTGGATAGAGTGCTGCTGGAGTCATCATGCTTGACATTTTTAAAACTAATGGAACTCTAATCCTTAGTATACCCATTGGAAGTGTACTGATCCAACGAAACCCAGAATCCCGAGGGAGGAAATCTGGGGAACCAATTGTGGGTTACAGAGCTGACAAATGCAAAGAAAAGTATTCACATCCACAGCTCTGAATATTGGCAATTATCCATTTATTGATCTGACAAAGCTGCAATTGACTTTAGCTCAATATAATTTAAAAATCTTCTGTTGTTAGCTAAGAGTTGTTGAATGTTTCTTGTCTTTTTAATATTCCAGTGGTGTTTTGTGACCATTGTGGAGATGATTGCTGAGTTCTTTTTATTTGTCTAGTTTCACAAAATCAATCTGCAATTTGTTACAATTTTGCGGACAGGCTTCAATCTTTTCATTTCCTATTCAAATAACTGCAAATTATAAGAAACTGGAATTGCAGTGGCTGTCTTGGACTCTCTTTTTCACTTCCCATTTCTGCTTCTGAAATACTGAACTAATCAGGGCTTGTATCCATGAGATGGCACTGCTATGCTACACAGCGGAATATCCTCTGTTTACTATTGGCCAGAAAGCATTGATGCCTTTTACTTTTCGTCGCTTTGATCAGCAGTCTGAATATGCAGCACAGAGGACACATTGGAAGGGTCTGGCAGCCTACCCATACAGACAGATGCACCGACTACAGTCTGGCTGCACTGTGGTATTTTCCCTGGAGACTCTGCCCATGTCTAGAATAGGATGGCGTAGCTGAAATATACCAGCCCTTCCTGCTGCAAAATCGTCCCTTGCTTTTAGAGACTCACTGCGCAGGCACAGACACAGAGCTGACACTGTTCTTCAGAGGTTACAGACTCAGGAGGTCAAAGTTCTTGCTCTCGATAATCTACCCCTCCTTCTTCAGGATTGACAATCTGTCCTGAACCTCAACACTGAAAACCAATTACCGGTACTGACTGAACAGGCTGAATGTCAATTAACTCATCCGTAGCTAGACCCAAAGTGTTGAACTTGACATACAGGCTTTAAGTTCCGAAAGAATTTATCTTTTGCATGTGTGCACCAGACAGCCAGTCTTCATTACTGTAACAATGAGCCTCAACATTTTGTCAGGACTGGAGATTGGCCAGAGATTCCCCATCCTGATTCCATTTAATGAGAGGACAATGTGGGATCCAGCCACAAATCCTCATTTTCCACCCTTCTACAAGTGCACCAGCCACATTGTCATGGCCAGCGATCAGTATCCTCAAAGGAAGGAGAGAACAACTGTGTGGAAAAAGGAGGATTAGCTTACTTTTAAGCAAACATAGTCATATATAGAAGTGCATCATTTGGATTGCAAGGTTAGAACTGATTGCAATAGCGTTATACTGTATAGAAACTTCAGCCCATCAAGTGCCCATTTATACTAATACCATTTTATTCACTCATATTCACGTCAATTCCTTCCCCTCACCCATATTCTACTGCTTAGAGGCAATTTACACAACTTTGGGGTATGGAAGGATCAGAGACGCACCAAGTAAACTCCATACAACAGAGCTGAAGGGCAGAATCAGAGTCGGAACCTTGGAGCTTTGAGGTCGTGACTCTGCTGTCTGCACCACTTTGCTACTCATTGTTGTTTACAAATAGAATTATCTCAGCTTTGCTTGCCAAGCCTGCATCAGCTGTTCAGTTGGGTTGTGTCCCGCTGCCGTGCTTGATCATTCTTTTCTTCCTAGACAAGATTTTAAGGTTGTTACATTAAAGATTGTGTTTTTTCAATAAAGTCGTTTATCATTGTTCACAGAGACCAAGAATCAATGTCAGCTTTGCTACGCAGGCCATCCAGACTGATCATTCCAAACATAAATATATTGAGGGTAGTACAAAAGGAAAACAATAACAAATATAGAATATAGTGTTACAGTTACAGAAAATGTGCAGTGTTGATAGCCAAATAAAATATAAGGGTCATGATGAGGTAGATTGTGAAGCCAGAACTTCACCTTTATCGAATAAGAGGTCCATTCAAAGGTCTTATAGCAGTGGGATGGATGTAGTTCTGGACCTCACTGGTTCTCAAGCTTTTGTATCTTCTGCCTGTTGGAGGGGAGAAGAAGAGAAAATGGGACGGGAAAGATTCCTGAGTATATTGACTGCTTTCCCAATGTACCAGGCTGAGGACTTTGGGGAGAATGGGCTTTAAAGACTTGATCTGCTGACCAGGATCACCTATTAACTCTGTGGTGAGGATCAGTTTATCTGGCCAGCCACATCTACCATTGTTGGAAAATGGAACAGGAAATAAAGGTGGCTCAAGCGACAAGGGTCTCAATGCATTCCTGTTCTAGGGACTCTGCTCCTTAACTTGGGGGAGTGAACTAACAGAACAAACTTGGGCAGGCAATATGTGACCGGAGGATGATGAGATCTTGCCATTACTCACAGTGAATTATGTCAACAGTTTGATGAGAAGGAACTAGTAAATGCTGGAAGCCTGAAAGGACAGATTTACTGATATTTCTCACATTCTTCAGTGAAATTTGCCCTTTGATTTTATCCAGTTACTGCAGTGAAATAATAAAACCATGTAACAAGCTTACCTGTTCTTACCTTCACAGGTCTTTCTAGCT